>NC_140324.1:590000-2990000 GCF_964211825.1 Aythya ferina
CCTAACCCTTACTCTAACCCTTACCCTGATCCGTACCCTTAGACTTACCCTTACCCTTACACTTACCCTAACCCTTACCCTTATCCTTACCCTTGCCCTTCCCTTACTCTTACCCTAACACTCATCCTTACCATTACCCATACCCTTACTCTTACCCTTACCCTAACCCTTACCCTTACACTTACGGTTACCATTAACCTTACCCTTACCCTAACACTTACCCTTACCCTATCCCTTACACTTATCCTTATACATACAACTTACCCTTTCCCTAACACTTAACCTTGACCTAACTCTAACCCTAAATCTTACCTGAACCCTTACCCTAACCCTTACATTAACCCTTACCCTTACCCTAAACCTTACACTTGCTCTTAACCTTGATCTAATACTTACCCTTACGTTTCCCCCACCCTAACCCTAAAATTAACCCTAACCATTACCCTAACACTTACCCTTACCATAACCCTTACTCTAACACTTACAATGACCCGTACCCTTACCATACCCTTACACTTATTCTTACCCTAACCCTTATCCTTACCATAAACCATAATCTAACACATACTTCTACCCGTACCCTTACCTTAACCGTAACCCTTACCCTTACCGTTACCCTTACCCTTACCGTTACCCTTACCCTTACCGTTACCCTTACCCTTACCCTTACCCTTACCCTTACCCTTACCCTTACCCTTACCCTTACCCTTACCCTTACCCTTACCCTTACCCTTACCCTTACCCTGAACCTTACCCTGAACCTTACCCTTATCATAACACTTACCCTTACCGTAAACCTTACCCTTTCTGCTACACTTACCCTTAGCCTAAATCTAAACCTTACACTTACCCTTAGTCGAACCCTCACCCTTACCATTACCCATACCCTTATTCTTACACTTACCCTAACCCTTACCTTTACACTTACGGTTACCATTAACCTTACCCTTACCCTAACACTTATCCTGAACCTAACCGTTACCCTAAACCTTACCCCAACCCTTACCCTAACCCTTACATTAACCCTTACCCTTACCCTAAACCTTACACTTGCTCTTAACCTTGATCTAATACTTACCCTTACGTTTCCCCCACCCTAACCCTAAAATTAACCCTAACCATTACCCTAAGACTTACCCTTACCATAACCCTTACTCTAACACTTACAATGACCCGTACCCTTACCATACCCTTACACTTATTCTTACCCTAACCCTTATCCTTACCATAAACCATAATCTAACACATACTTCTACCCGTACCCTTACCTTAACCGTAACCCTTACCCTTACCGTTACCCTTACCCTTACCGTTACCCTTACCCTTACCCTTACCCTTACCCTTACCCTTACCCTTACCCTTACCCTTACCCTTACCCTTACCCTTACCCTGAACCTTACCCTGAACTTTACCCTTATCATAACACTTACCCTTACCATAAACCTTACCCTTTCTGCTACACTTACCCTTAGCCTAAATCTAAACCTTACACTTACCCTTAGCCGAACCCTCACCCTTACCATTACCCATACCCTTATTCTTACACTTACCCTAACCCTTACCTTTACACTTACGGTTACCATTAACCTTACCCTTACCCTAACACTTATCCTGAACCTAACCGTTACCCTAAACCTTACCCCAACCCTTACCCTGACCCTTACATTAACCCTAACCCTTATCCTAAACCTTACACTTACTCTTAACTTTAACCTTAACCTTAACCTTAACCAAATACTTACTCTTACGTTTCCCTCACCCTAACCCTAAAATTAACCCTAACCATTACCCTAACACTTACCCTTACCCTAACCCTAACCCTAACACTTACTCTAACCCTTACCCTGACCCGTACCCTTACACTTACCCTTACATTACCCTAACTCTTACCCTTACCATAACCCAAACCCTAACACATACATGTACCCTTATCCTTACCGTTACCCTTACCCTTACTCTATCCGTTACTCTTACGATTACCCTTAACATAAACTTTACCCTTAACCTTACCCTTCCCATAAGCCATATAACAACACTTACATGTACACTTACGCTTACACTTACCCTAGCAATTACTCGTACAATTACCCTTATCCTTACCCTTACCCTTATCCATTCCATTACCCTTAACCTAACCATAAACTTTAAGGATAAGCTTAAGGGTCACCCTTAAGGGTAACCTTATCCTAACCCTTACCCTTAAGTGGGTAAGTGGAAGTGTAAGTGTAAGGTTTAGGGTAAGGGTTAGGGTTAATGTAAGGGTCAGGGTAAGGGTTCAGGATATGTTTAGGGTTAGGTTTAGGTTAAGGTTAAGTGTTAGTTTAAGGATAAGTTGTATGGATAAGGATAATTGTAAGGGGTAGGGTAAGGGTAAGTGTTAGGATAAGGGTAAGGTTAATGGTAACGGTAAGTGTAAGGATAAGGGTTAGGGTAAGGTTAAGAGTAAGGGTATGGCTAATGGTAAGAGTGAGGGTTAGGGTAAGGGTAAGTGTAAGGTTTAGATTTAGGCTAAGGGTAAGTGTAGCGGAAAGGGTAAGGGTTACTGTAAGTGTAAGTGTTAGGATAAGGTTAAGGTTTAGGCTTAGGTTGAGGGGAAGGGGAAGGGTTACGGTAAGGGTAAGGATACGGGTTGAAGTATGTGTTAGAGTATGGGTTATGTTAAGGGTAAGGGTTAGGGTAAGAGTAAGGGTAAGGGTACGTGTAAGGTTTAGATTTAGGCTAAGGGTAAGTGTAGCAGAAAGGGTAATGGTTACGGTAAGGGTAATTGTTAGGATAAGGGTAAGGTTGAGGGTTAGGTTAAGGGTAAGGGTAATGGTTTGGTAAGGGTAAGGGTAAGGGTAATTGTACGAGTAATTGCTAGGGTAAGTGTAAGCGTAAGTGTACATGTAAGTGTTGTTGTATGGCTTATGGTAAGGGTAAGGTTAAGGGTAAGGTTTATGTTAAGGGTAAGCGTAAGGGTAACCCATAGACTAAGGGTAAGTGTAAGGGTTACGGTAAGGGTTAGAGTCAGGATTAGGGTAAGGGTAAGGTTAATGGTAACAGTAAGTGTAAGGGTAAGTGTTAGGGTAAGGGTAAGAGTAAGGATATGGGTAATGGTAAGAGTGAGGGTAAGGGTAAGGTTAAGTGCAAGGTTTAGATTTAGGATAAGGGTAAGTGTAGCCGAAAGGTTAAGGGTTAGGGTAAGGGTAAGTATTAGGATAAGGGTAAGGGTAAGGTTAAGGGTAAGGGTAATGGTATGGATAAGGGTAAGGGTAAGGGTAAGGTTAAGGGTAAGGGTAAGGGTAGGGGTAACTCTAAGGGAACGGGTCAGGGTAAGGGTTAGAGTAAGGGTTAGGGTTAGGTTTAGGTTAGGATAAATGTTAGGGTAATGGTTACGGTTAATTTTAGGGTTATGGTGAGGGAAACGTAC
The DNA here is from genome assembly GCF_964211825.1 of Aythya ferina. Taxonomy (NCBI): domain Eukaryota; kingdom Metazoa; phylum Chordata; class Aves; order Anseriformes; family Anatidae; genus Aythya; species Aythya ferina. The sequence continues at coordinate 593,410 of NC_140324.1, forward strand.
AGGTATGTATTAGTTTAAGGGTAAGGTTAAGGTTAAGAGTAAGTGTAAGGTTTAGGTTAAGGGTTAGGGTTAATGAAAGGGTCAGGGTAAGGGTTAGAGTAAGGGTTAGGGTTAGGTTTAGCTTAGGATAAGTGTTAGGGTAATGGTTATGGTTAATTTTAGGGTTGGGGTGAGGGAAACGTACGGGTATGTATTAGTTTAAGGGTAAGGTTTAGGTTAAGAGTAAGTGTAAGGTTTAGGGTAAGGGTTCGGGTTAATGTAAGGTTCAGGGTAAGGGTTGGGGTAAGGTTTAGGGTAACGGTTAGATTCAGGATAAGTGTTAGGGTAAGGGTAAGGTTAATGGTAACCGTAAGTGTAAAGGTACGGGTTAGGGTAAGGGTAAGAATAAGGTTATGGGTAATGGTAAGGGTGAGGGTTACGGTAAGGGTAAGGGTAAGGTTTAGATTTAGGCTAAGGGTAAGTGTAGCAGAAAGGGTAAGGTTTACGCTAAGGGTAAGGTTTAGGGTTAGGTTAAGCGTAAGGGTAAGGGTAAGGATAAGGGTAAGGGTAAGGGTGAGGGTAACGGTAAGGGTGGGGGTAAGGGTAAGGGTAAGGGTAAGGGTAAGGGTAAGGGTAAGAGTAAGGGTAAGGGTAAGGGTAAGGGTGAGGGTAAGGGTAAGGGTAAGGGTAAGGGTAACGGTAAGGGTTACAATAAGGGTAAGGGTACGGGTAGAAGTATGTTAGAGTATGGGTTATGGTAAGGGTAAGGGTTAGAGTAAGGGTTAGGGTAAGGGTAAGTGTTAGGGTAATGGTTAGGGTTAATTTTAGGGTTAGGGTGAGGGAAAAGTAAGGGTAAGTATTAGGTTAAGGTTAAGGGTAAGGTTAAGGTTAAGAGTAAGTGTAAGTTTTAGGGTAAGGGTTAATGTATGGGTAAGGGTTCAGGTAAGGTTTGGGGTTAGGGTTAGGTTAAGGTTAAGTGTTAGGGTAAGTGTAAGTTGTATGTATAAGGATAAGTGTAAGGGATAGGGTAAGGGTAAGTATTAGGGTAAGGGTAAGGTTAATGGTAACCTTAAGTGTAAGGGTAAGGGTTAGGGTAAGGGTAAGAGTAAGGGTATGGGTAATGGCAAGGGTGAGGGTAAGGGTAAGGGTAAGTGTTGGGGTAATGTTTAGGGTTAATTTTAGGATTACGGTGAGGGAAACGTAAGGGTAAGTATTAGGTTAAGGTTAAGGGTAAGGTTAAGGTTAAGAGTAAGTGTAATGTTTGGGGTAAGAGTAAGGGTTAATGTAAGGGTCAGAGTAAGGGTTCAGGTAAGGTTTAGGGTTAGGGTTGGGTTAAGGGTAAGGGTTAGGGAAAGGGTAAGTTGTATGTATAAGGATAAGTGTAAGGGATAGGGTAAGGGTAAGGGTTAGGGTAAGGGTAAGAGTAAGGGTATGGGTAATGGTAAAGTTGAGGGTTAGGGTATGGGTAAGTGTAAGGTTTAGATTTAGGCTAAGGGTAAGAGTAGCAGAAAGGGAAAGGATTACGGTAAGTGTAAGTGTTAGGATAAGGTTAAGGTTTAGGCTTAGGTTAAGGGTAAGGGTAAGGGTAAGGTTAAGGGTAAGGGTACATGTAGAAGTATGTGTTAGGCTATGGGTTATGGTAAGGGTAAGGGTTAGGGTAAGAGTAAGAGAAAGGGTATGTGTAAGGGTACGGGTCATTGTAAGGGTTAGAGTAAGGGTTAGGGTAAGTGTTAGGGTAATGGTTAGGGTTAATTTTAGGGTTAGGGTGAGGGAAACGTAAGAGTAAGTATTGGGTTACAGCTAAGGTTAAGGTTAAGAGTAAGTGTAAGGTTTAGGTTAAGGCTAGGTTTAATGTAAGGGTCAGGGTAAGTGTTGGGGTAAGGTTTAGGTTAAGGGTTAAAGTAAGCATAATGATAAGGGTAAGGGTGAGGGTTAGGGTAAGGTTTAGAATTAGGCAAAGTGTAAGTGTAGCAGAAAGAGTAAGGGTTACAGTAAGGGTAAGTGTTAGGATAAGAGTAAGGTTGAGGGTTAGGCTTAGGTTACGGTAAAGGTAAGGGTAAGGGTAAGGGTAAGGGTAATTGTACGAGTAATTGCTAGGGTAAGTGTAAGCGTAAGTGTACATGTAAGTGTTGTTATATGGCTTATGGTAAGGGTAAGGTTAAGGGTAAGGTTTATGTTAAGAGTAAGCGTAAGGGTAACGGATAGAGTAAGGGTAAGGGTCTTTTAAAGGTGTTGTAGCTGTTTGAAGAGGGTAAATTGAAGCATCTGCCACGGGGGCTGGTAAGCGGCAGAGGTAAGGGAGCAGATGAGAGTAACTTACCTAGTTGTGCTGTGTCTTTGGATGCTGCATCGGCCTATGCGTTTCTTTTTCTTTCACAGGTGTCTCACACAGGCTCAAAGGAGCAAACTGCACTCTGAAGAGCTGTGTAAGAAGAGGGGCTGGTCATGAGCTGGGTTGGAGCAGAACAACCAAGTAGCACAAGGTGACTATGAAAGGTGTCCGTCTTGCTTTGCAGGTGCCGTGGCAGGCTCTCCACAGAAGTGGATAAGGGTATGAGATAAGGCCAGAGAGCGACAAGGAGCGGCACGTGCAGGGATGGTTTTGAAGCGCTGCGGTGGCTTACTCTTCTGTTCATCAGGTGCCACAGGCAAGGTGGGTTGTAACATCAGTCGTTATATTTGCATGAAAGCAGTTCACTTGAACGCCACAGTGCATCTGAGTAGGGTGTTCTAGCAGAAAAAGCTTGTCTGGCACAGCGGTGCCTGATGGCAGTGTGTTTTCTCAGGTGAAGAGGTGCCTGAAGCCCCATCCTATCTAGCCTGCACACAATTATCTGAGAATGAAAGCTGCGTTCCAGTAATTCAGAAAGCCAAGTTACGTCTCAGCCTTGAGCATCTCGGGCTTTTGGGCCTGTCTGTAACATTTGGCACCAGCACTAATACTTTTTTTGGCATATGTTTAGCATTTGGGGCCTGTGTCTGGGATTTGGGCCCTGTCTCAAACCACTGGGGCTTTGTCCTGGGTTTTGGAGCCTGCCTCTAGAGCTCAGGGCCTGTGATTAGGCTTTTGGGGTCTGTGTTTGGGGGCCGGTATCTGGGGGCAAGGGGGGAGCTGCTTGTAGACCCTTGGGGCCAGCATTGAGGGGGTTGGGAGCTGACTGTACACCTTTGGGGCCTACTTCTGGGGGGGGGGGGGTTGAGACCTGCATTGGGAGCTCTTTGTATTCCTTTGGAGCCTGTGTCAGGTAGGAGGGGGTTGGGGGGGAGGGGGAAGGGGAGGGTTGGTTGGGAGCTGCTTGTACACTGTTGGAGCCTGGGTTGAGGGAGGAGGTTTGGAGCTGCTTCTACACCTTTGGGGCTGGCATTAGGGGTAGGGGGTTGGGTGCTGGTTGTAGGGGCCTGTGTTTGGGGGGGGGGGGGCTTGGGGCCTGCGTCTGGGGGAGGGGTGGGAGCTGCTTGTACACCTTTGGGGCCTGCATCTGTGGGGGGTCAGGGCCTGTGTCTAGGGGGCTGGGAACTGCTTGTACAATGTAGGAATCTGTTTCTGCAGGGTGGCTGGGAGCTGTTTGTACAACTTTGGGGCCAGCATCTGGGGGTGGCTGGGAGCTGCTTGTACACTGTAGGGGCCTGTGTTTGGGGGGGCTTGGGGGCCTCCCTCGGGGGGGGGAGGTTTGGGAGCTGCTTGTATAGGGTAGGGGGCCTGCCTTGCAGGGGTTGGGAGCTGCTTGTAGAATTTGGGGCTCTGTGTCTGGGGGGGGTTGGGGGCTGTGTCTCAGGGGTGTTGGGAACTGGTTGTACACCTTTGGGTCCTGTCTCTGGGGGGGAGCTACTTGTACACTTTTGGGGTCTGTATTTGAGGGGGTTGGGAGCTGCTTGTGCACTTTTGGACCTATGTTTAGGGGGGTTGGGAGCTGCTCATGCATTCTAGGTGCCTCCCTTTTGAGAGGGGTTGGGGCCTGCATCTGTGGGTGGTTGGGAGCTGCTTGTACACTATAGGGGCCTGGGTCTTGGAGGGGGGTCTGGGCTGTTTATACACCTTTGTGGCCTGTGTTTGGGGGGGGGGGGTGCCTGTGCCTGGGGGAGTTGGGAGGTGCTTGTTCACTCTAGGAGCCTCCATTTGGGGGTCTTTGGGGCCTCCCTTTGAGGGGGAGGGAGTTGGGAGTTGGTTGTACACCTCTGCATCCCATGTCTTGGGGGCTGTGGGGGGGGTGGGACCGCTCTCTGAAGGGGCGGGTTGTGAGCTGCTTGTACACCTGTGTCGGGGGGGAGGGTGGGGGGGTGAGGGGGGCGGGGGGTGGGGGGCGGGCCCGGGTCTTGGGCCAGTGTCTGGGTGGAGTCCAGTTCTTGGGAGGGGGTGGTGGGGTAGGAGCTGCTTGTGGGCAGTTGGGGTCTGCATCTGGGTGTGGTTGGTTCCTGCTTCTGTTGGCAGTTTGGGGCCTGCTTGTAGACTTCTGCAGCCTGGGTTTGGGGGCTTTTCTGTAGCATTTGGGGCCTGCATCTGGGGCTTTTCTGTAGCGTTTTGGTTGCGTATTTGTGATTTGGGGCCTGTATCCAGGGTTTTGCCTTTTTTGTAGTTTCCATCTTTGTGTGTGTGTGTTTCGTTGTTGGTTGTCTGGGGTTAGGGGCAGTTTGGGGTTTGGATTAAGGTCAGTGTCATTAGCGTTAGGGGGTTGATAATAAGGGTTAGGGTTGTGGTTAGAGTTGTTAGGTTTAAGGGGAATAAGGATTTCAGGGTAAGGGGATCAAGGTTGTGGGAATAAAAATGTTGTTTTTGCGCAGTTACATCCTGTAGAGGGAAGGAAGGTGGTATTGAGATATGCTTGCAGTGATAAGACAGCTTAATAGTGTGAAATGAGTTCATCTGATTCGTGTCAATATGGAACAATGCTAGGGCCGCATGATATGATGAAATGTGACCTTCTTGTTATAAGTTGCCCCCTTAATTAATTTTCAGAGAGCATTGTATTAATAATAGAAAGGAATTCATTGAGTAAGCAACATCAAGCAAAACAGCGCTGGGCGGCCGGGGAGTCTCGGCTCCGCCAACGGCGCGCACCTCACCCCCGCCAGGGTCCCTTTTTATATCTTGGTAATTCTGGGATTACGCAGCACATCCTGGTATATTCTGCAACTGCACGCACTGTTGCTAGGGGGTCGTCTCTGTCCCTCTGGTGGTCATGAAGATGAAGGTCGTAGTCTTCCTCCGCGTTGTGGCTCAACTTCTTTCTTTATTTGGTCATGTTGGCCCAGCGTGAGACAGGAAGGCAAGATGTTGATACACAAGTTTAACAACTTATCAGGAGATGGTTACATGAACTTTGCAGCAGTGTTTTTTTAACAAAAGAGGCTACTGAGATGCAGAAGGAGAGAAGGGGAGGGGGTTCTCTTTTTTGTTACATTAAGCAAAAGAATTTTCATAGTGTCTAGCAAAGCATTATACAGCTCCTTACTTCAGCAGGGAGTTTTCACAACTCCCGTTCCTCAAACAGAACTCCTTGTTTTTATAATACAAAAGACAATGAACTAACATTTATTGTGTATTACAATCCCTCCTTTTTCTTTTAGTTACTCATTTTGTTCATTGAAGCTCTGCAATGCCTGGCTACTAAGAACTAATGTTTCCTTGATTCCTTTGTTGGTACTTATTGGCTCGTATTTGGCATGTATGAGCATTAGATGTGCCGCTTCTAAACATCCCTTTACAATCGCAATCAATTTATTAAAAATACATGGTCCAAAAGTTAGTGCTATTATTAATAACAACAAAGGTCCTGCTATTGTTGATAATAAAGTAGTAAGCCAAGGTGAATAATTAAACCAAGATTCGTACCAGCTCTGTCAGGCTTCATTCTCCCATTTCCTTTTTTCCAACCCTTCCCTGGGTCTTGCTATTGTATTTCTTACCACTCCGGTGTGATCAGCATACACAGCATTCCTCTTTCAGGGCTGCAAACAGCCCGTCCTGTTGAAAAATACCAAATCTAATCCCCTACGATTTTGTAACACTACCTCTGAAAGTGACCTGATAGATTTTCCAGGGCCGAGATGGATTGTTCAATTTGGGTCAGGTCCTCGTCCACAGCAACGCGTAAGGAAGTAAATTCTTGATTTTGTTTAACCAATGAGGCTACCCTGGTCCCCACTCCAGCTCCTCCCAGGATTATTAGGGTGGCCAAAGTTAGAGCCGTGAATGGTTCCCGTCTTTCCAGATGATAACTTGCCACTGTGTGCTGGGTATACATACAATCCTCAGGGTGGTATAGAATCCTTGGTATAATTATCACCTGTATACAAAAATCACGAGACGCATTAAAGAGTTTTAGTGATAGACAAGGAGTTACGCCCACTGACGAACAAACCCACCTAGCGTTGTTGGCTGGGATTAGCCACTCGGTTGATTGTTTTCCATTCTCCATGGTATTACATAGGTGACACTTCCCACTAGGAACCGTGCCCACACACCTACCACCTCCAGTGACTTGTGTTAGTGTTACCCTTATGTCTTTTCCCCAACTGCAATGTAGAGGGCTGTTCTTGTTTGTGCGGGTGGGCTCCCCAGGATCCCTGATAGCATCATAATATGAAGGCCTTATACTAAAGCATAATCAACAGTGTTTTGTTACATTTGGGTTTGTTTTGTTTAATAATTGGTAGCTAGCATTCATGACCCCCCCATATGTTATTCTCAGCTATGTTATCATTCTTGGCTTTACCTGAGCTCATAGGGCTGCTGAGGGTTGCCACTGTAGTATTTTCCGCAGGCTGGATTCCCTGGACACTTTCTGACAATACCTCATTTGGTCCTACTGCCTGAGCCTATCAGCATCCTTCTTTTTATTAGTATGAGTCCTCCCCTATCTGTTCCGTGTTCGTAAAATCTGACATTTTTCCTAGTACCCAGCTAGTATCGTCCAAGTTTGTTATATTTATATATAGAACCTTGCAAATTTCTTCATTTCCGTGGAAGGTTCCTGTATACCGTATATCATGCCCTTGCCACCTGTAACGGGGATCCACTTGTCAGTTACAACCTTGCGGCCCATATCCCACTTGTAAGAATTTATTCCGACCAGCCCCGAGTGTCCAGTCCATAGCAATGGTTTCACACCCCCAGTATGCACAATAATATGCGTTTGGATAATTACAGTACACCTTTCCTGGGTTAGAACTTGGGCAGAAATAAAATCCTGATCGGTTAAAGCATGGCTGCACTGACGCCAGGTCACATAATGTGATGCGGAAACTGGGAGCACCCGCTGTCGTTGTTTGCTGGATGATGAATTGATCCTCCCATCTGATTAAGCTCCATTTAAAAGGCTGGTGGGGATGCGCAGACCCATAGCTGACCAAAACGATGATACTGACTCCCATGTATCGTAGGAGGTGGTTGGAGCCCATCTAAATTGTCGGGCCCTCCGTCCCCCACCGTTTTCACTTCTCTGCCTCGCTTGTCAGTTCGGTTGCAGCGAACTACAAGGTATCGGTTCTTCTTGGCAGCAGCAGTGTTCTTCAGGGGAACCTACTAGGGAGCCTTTGAAACAGGGCCTCCTCCCCTTCCCACGATACACAGATAATACACAATACTTATCGAGTCCGTCTTAGTGTCAGCTTGAAGTCGTCAGGGCCTGGAGCTGCCTCCCATTTACCTTCCCGGACTGGTCCTTTCACACGGCTGGCATGCGTCCATCCTTTCTGCGCAGTTCGAATAGCCGTTTCTGTGGTAAGCAAAACAACATAGGGGCCTTCCCCATAGTGGTGTTAAAAAAGTCTCTTTCCAAGTCTTAATTAGAATTGAGGGTGATCAAGTGGCAATTCCGAGTCATAGGGCATACCATATAGCATTTCAAAAGGAGAAATTCCTACATCAGTTCTGGGCTGCATCCATATGTTTAACAGTGCAAGGGGTAAGCATTTTACCCAAAAAGCCTTAGTTTCCAGCACAAGTTTTGTTAGTTGTTTCTTAATTTCACCATTCATTCGCTCTACCTTTCCAGAAGAGGAGGGGTGCCAGGGGCTGTGAAAATCCCACTCAATCTCTAAGGCCTGCTTTAATCCTTGCAGTAAAACTTTACACCCATTCAGTCACGTGGTCAATTAGGACAAACAAGTAACTCAGTAAAGTCTACCTGTATACTTTAGAAAGGTCAAAGCCCTGGCTCCCGTCCCCCTCTAGATAGGTTACAGAAGACCTTTTTATTTACCTTTTGACATATAGTAGTACATCCTCTGCATGTGTGCTTCCCTAAAGTATATATTCCTACACAGACATGCTTTCTTAGAACAACATCACACATTGCTTGCACCTCCCAATGATTCTTCTGATGTAAAAGAGTTAATATTTGCCTCATTATCACTTTATTCAGCATTTCTCTCCCATCAGGGAGTATCGATTTTCCTTAAAATGATCCACATATTTATAACATTAATACCTCCTTGAGAGGTTGTAATTACTCCAAAATCTTTTTAGAATTTACCCAAATAGATAGTTGGCCCTGTAAACCCCTGAGGTAAAATTGTCCACCTATATTGTTGCTTCCGCCCCCATTTCAGGGTCTTTCCAGTCAGAGGTGAATATACATGTATGTTTGCTCTCAGGGCCAGAGAGCACTCCATTAATAACACTGTTATTCCAGTCTAACAATTTACTATTTGAATGCTCAATTTAATCATCAAATCCCTTCCCAACAAGTTAGTCTCTGCCTTGGATACATACAATAATTGCCCCGTGATCATTTTATCCCCTAGTCTCAGCTTGGTATCCCCCAAAAGTGGCACTATTATCCCAGTCCCTTCTACCCCCATCACATTTAGGGTTTCATTAGTTAATTTAATCCCTGATACTTTACAAGTCAGTAATGACTTAGCTGCCCCAGTGTATTGGGTTTGATGGCAAGGTTCGGGGGGTGTGAGGGGTGTGGGGGTGCGAAACTGCAGTGGCAGCCCCCGTGAAAAAAACAAAACAAAGCAAAACAAAACAAAAACAGAAACCTCCCCGTGGTAGATAAGGGACAATTTCATCTGGCCCTAAAGGGGCCCACTGCTGCCCAGAGCCAAGCCATAGCAACACAGTCCGTGCCTCTGTGAGAGCACATCCACGAAAACAAACAAACAAACAAAGAAACAAACAAAAACCTGCTGCTCAACAGTGGCTATGAGAGCGAGAAACCCCCCCCCGCAGACACCAAAGTCAGTGCAGAAGGAGGGGGAGGAGGCGCTCCAGGCGCTGGAGCCGAAGCCCCCCTGCGGCCGCTGGAGAGGCCTCTGGTGGAGCAGGCTGTTCCCCCTTCCCCGATGCTTGGGAAACTGAACAAACACCACAGCAAATATGCAAATATACCAAAACTTCTAGACTGTTACTTAGATAATGTCTACATCACCTTTCCCTGCTCATTCAACTTCGAATACCTTTAACACTTTCAACAAACCTTTTAACACTTCCTTTATCTTTTTCTAGCCTTTACTTTTCTAATGCCGACATCAAAGGCTCAGTCATGGGCCAACTTAATTCCATACCTTTTCCCTCCAAGATGCTGAAACAACATCAATATACAACATTTCATCCTGTTTTCCTTCTTTCCACAAAAACAACATTGACTGTAATATGGTGTTATAATCAGTAGTTCCATTTAGGGGCCACTCCGCTCCATCCTCTAGTTTATAAAGTGGCCACCACTGATTACAATATTTGATAAGAGTTCTTTTACTTTCTGTACCCTCTCACCCCACTATATCCCTCCAATGTGTTAGTATACATCCTAGGAGTCTTTTCCTTGGGATTTCTTTGCTTTGAACTTTTCCTATTGTAATCTACAGTGGTTAATATTCCACCGTTTTCCTAGAAGCTCTTTACTAGTCAATCCCAATCCCTCCAAAATCCACAATATACAGATACACAAGTAAAAACAGACCACTGTAAATTAACTGCCTGTAGACAATTACACTGGGGACATTTAAACCTGATGAGCCGATAATATGCCTGGGCAAATTTTGTTCCCTTAGACATACACCTCAATGGCAGTTCTTATATTTACATATTTACATATTAACATATGTATAAAAGAACACTTTAACAAAAATGCCCAGGCTTTTATATATACAATATAAAATGTACAGTTGTTATTCCAGTTAGAATTATTCCTCAGCAGCTGGAAACATTATGCCAGTTGCCGTTAAAGCTCGCTTACCCTCCTCCTGTCTCTTTCTTAAAATCTCGGATGTCCCTGGAGTTAATGGGGACGGCCACGTATTCCTAGTCACTGGTCCCTGAGCGCTAGAGTCAGAGTCGCTATCAGAGTCTCCCTGGGGTTGCGGATTAGGAAGCCCGGGAGTCAGAGGGGCTGCAGGTGGGGGTGGTGGAATATAGGGAGGCAGTGGGGCTGGGATCTCTAATTCTTGTTTTTTCTAGCACCTCCAATCCCCTCCTTTTTCTTTTAGAGGATATAAACTGGCTCGAGTTTCCGAGCTGATCCACAAATGTGCATATTCACTTTCTTCCAAACTAAAAGGTTCCTTTGAGTTTACATAAATATTTAGGGCCTGGCAAACCCAATCTTCGAAGGACCCAAATACGGGCCAGTAAAGGTGGTCTTCTCAAATCTGTTTACCACCCCAAACTTCAACACAATAATGTATCATTTTTACTTTATTCCTTCCCCGCCTAAAAGGGGAATCTTCCCAATTTTTAATCATTAATCCTGGGGTAACCTAACATCTGTCATTACCCCGCCCATGGGACCAGAAGGCTTACTCTTCTTCTGTCCCATCTTCTGGAGCGCCTTCACACACACACAAATCGCTTCCCCCTTTTCGTGGCCCTGTCCCTCGCAGGATGTGGGAACCGCACTACCGAGGGGTCCGCACTCACTTCGTCCGCAATTGGATGTCTCACAGCGACACGCTCCAGGATACCCAACCCCAACCAAACGGATCACCGGCCTACACTTACTCACTCCTGAGTCTTCGTTCGGTCTTCGTGCACAAAGATTACTAGGGGTTGCCAGCTTTATTTGCTTGCTGCCGAATTTAGGGTTCGTCGGTGAAGGATTTGAATGAAAGTAGTCCTAGCGAAGGCCGCTGAAATCAGCGGGGCGCCCCCTCTGAAGGTCTTTCAATCAGATTGCCTTCATCTGAGTCACAGCACCAAATTTGTTATAAGTTGCCCCCTTAATTAATTTTCAGAGAGTATTGCATTAATAATAGAAAGGAATTTATTGAGTAAGCAACATCAAGCAAAACAGCACCGGGCGGCCGGGGAGTCTCGGCTCCGCCAACGGCGTGCACCTCACCCCCGCCAGGGTCCCTTTTTATATCTTGGTAATTCTGGGATTATGCAGCACATCCTGGTATATTCTGCGACTGCGCGCACTGTTGCTAGGGGGTCGTCTCTGTCCCTCTGGTGGTCGTGAAGATGAAGGCCGTAGTCTTCCTCCGCGTTGTGGTTCAACTTCTTTTTTTATTTGGTCATGTTGGCCCAGCGTGAGACAGGAAGGCAGGATGTTGATACACTAGTTTAGCAACTTATCAGGAGATGGTTACATGAGCTTTGCAGCAGGGTCTTTGAACAAAAGAGGCAACTGAGATGCAGAAGGAGAGAAGGGGAGGGGGTTCTCTTTTTTGTTACATTAAGCAAAAGAATTTTCATAGTGTCTAGCCAAGCATTACACAGCTCCTTACTTCAGCAGGGAGTTTTCACAACTCCCGTTCCTCAAACAGAACTCCTTGTTTTTATAATACAAAAGACAATGAACTAACATTTATTGTGTATTACATCTTCATAAAGACCCCTTATTCTCCTTGTATATTTTACTAACTTGAAAGAATGAAAGTTATTACAAAGGACACTCTTGTCTCCACAAGGACCCAATCTGAATACCCTAAAGTGTATCTTCAGCACTACCTGCTTTCACTGCTTGTCCAGTCCATATCTATTAAAACAGTTTAAAACTGTAAAGATGACATTCACTATTGTTTCCAAGTTATTAAAAAAAAATCTGATTTGTTGTTGTTGTTATCTATGCACAAAACCTTTTTCCTTTCCTCCCATAAGTCATCATTCTCCCTATTTCCTTTGGAAACGAGTTTCAACATCAGTTTTGAATTTGACTATTTCGTGCTTTGGTCTTTCACTTTCTTGCATTTACTAAGCCAAAAGTACCTGAGACTCTTCAACTGCCTTCTCTAAACCCATTAATTTCTGAAACACAATTCCCTAACGCTGCATGCAGTACACAATCATGACCCCCGTCTTTTACTTTCAGAACACAAACCCAACCTTTCCCCTTATTTCATCTTGTTAACACTGCCACTGCACTTATTTATTTATTGGTAATTAGTATGATCAGGAACAGGAGAGGGGTGGGAAAAACAAAGAGACATCTTGCAACAAGCAAGACAAAGCAACAACTTACTTACCAAGATGTTTGCAGAGGAAGAGTTAGAATCACAGTATGGTTTGGGTTGGAAGGGCCCTTAACAACCATCAGTTTCCAACCATGGAAAGTCACGGGCAGGGACACCTCCCACCATATCAGGTTGCCCAGGGCCCCATGCAGCCTGGCCTTGAACACCTCCAGGGATGGGGCATCCACGGCTTCTCTGGGCAACCTGTGCCAGCACCTCACCATTGTCTAAGCAAACAATTTCTTCCCAATATCTAATGTAAAGCCACAAGTTTTATTTAAGTTATTAAAGTTAAGAGTTATTTAACTTTTAACCTATTCTCCCTTGTCTTATCATTACACTCCTTGATGAACAGTCCCTCCTTATCTTTCTTGCAGGCCCCCTCCAAGTAAGTTAATTTGCTTTATTTTACCCCATTTTACTTTGACATGAACAAAAAAACAGGAGCCATAGCAAACAAAACTGTTGGATAGGTACAAATCAGCCTAGGGCAGGCATAACAAACTCTCGATAAGGGGTTTCTACCCCCTCACTCTCCTCAGCGGGAAACGCTTCTGAAAAACAATACAAGTCACTGGGAGCCAGCACCCACCCTAACAACCCCAAAAAGCCCGCAGGACAAGCCCTGGACCCTATACCCGGCATTACGTGCCGGCATCGCCACCACCACCCGGGACCCACCCCAAGCTCCGAGGGTCCCCCCCGCTTCCCCACCGCCCGGCTCCCCGGGCACGCCGCGAGGTCCCAGCGGGCTGAGGCTGCCCCCGCCCGCCTCCGGCCCTCGGGAGGCCGGGGCTGCCGGCAGGGCTCCGGTGCGAGCCGTCTAGTGGCCCTTTCCGCCGGTTTTAATTTAAATCCTCCACTGCCGCCCAATTAGGGAGCGCAGGGCCGCTGCCCCGGAAGCACAGGGTGTGGCACGGGACTGGGAGGCGCTGCCGGGAACCGCGGCCGTGCGGGGCCGGAGAGGTGCGTGGGGAGGGCCCGGAGGAGCCGCAGAGGGCTCGGTGCTTTCCCCCGGGCCCGAGCAGGAGCGGGGCTGCGCCGGGGGTTGGGGCCGGGCCCTTGCTGGTAGCGTTGTGGGGCCGCACGGTGTGGGATGGGCTCCTTTGGGGCAGCCGCTGGGCCCCCAAGGGAAAAGGAGGGAGCGGGAAGGTGAAGGGTGCGGGAAGGGGGGCTGAGCCACACGGCCGGGTTGTTCCCCTGGTGCTGCCCCAAGGCATGGGGTCTGCCGTGGTGGGGAGCCTTCGAGGTGGCGAGGAGTTGTGTTTGGCCTTAGGAGCGTTACGTTGCCAGTTATGTGGCTAACGTACGCAACACAACAAAATATGACAAGGGTCTGAAGTTTAAAGCTATCTTTCCATGCTGCACATGGAGAAAATGGTAATTTCTCAAAAGGTGCACGCTGATGTCAAATCTGGGATGATCCCCAAATCAGTTGTGTATCAGCCTCCTGTGTGCAAGCAAAGGAGTCTGATTTTCTTGAAAAGTGCTTGAATAGAGTAAAGCATTAATGTTTAAGTATACTTTTGATCCAGTTGAAAATTAACTTTTTCTGTGCAAGTACAGAGGCATAGAGGCACTGTTTGCAGTTGGGTTGGCTTATGTCATGAAACAAGTATTCTGCAGAATAGTGTTTGCATTTAGAGTTTGGTGGGTTTAATTCTGCTTTTAGTTAGATACCTATTGTCCTTTAAAGAGGTTCACCAGGGAAGAGAATTTGAAGGTAATAATACATAGTTTGTTGTCATTTGGTTGAAATTTTTAAAATTACGTATATAACTTTTCTGGTACGTAGAGTTACTTAATCCCATGTCTTGATAGGTTGCCATCAGTAGCACAAAATCTGCAGTTGTTACTGATGTCTGTAGAAAAAGTTTTGAATGTCTGTTAGTGAATTAGGTCAGTTAGGTTAGTTAATCTCTTGATTGTTGGAATTACATGTTAAATCTGGATATAACGAGCTTAAGTTGACCTTTTGTGTCCATAAATATGGTGTTACAAGAAATCTTGATTTGTTGTGCCACAAATACTTTTTTTCTTTATGCAAATACATAATGCATGCTTTTTAATACTTTCCATATAGGAACATTGACCTTCATCCTGAAGAAGACATCACTTCCACGATACTTTGACATAGTCCCCTGAAAATGAAGCAAGATTCTACTAGAAATGCTGCTTACACTGTGGACTGTGAAGATTATGTGCACGTGATAAAATTCAATCCATTTGATAGTGGAGATGCATGTTCCCTCATTGCATATGGTGGCAATAATTATGTAGTTGTAGGGACATGTAGATTTCAGGTTAGTTTTTGTTTATTGCTTTTATTAGTTGCTTCATGAAACTGACAGCATGTCCTCTGACAAAGACTAAAGTCACCTTCCTGTTTCTTTCCTTCCCCATTTTGCCAGGAAGTGTTTTACTCCTTTATTACATTAATGACTTTGGGATATTTGGTCTAAAAGAGAAAAAAATGTATATATAAATACATATTGGTATTAGCATCCTGCTGGTGTAAAGTTCTTTTTGAGTAGGCTGCAATGAAAACAGGAGTGCTCTACTGGAAGAGTAATCCCAGTTCAGTATTTCTTGTAAATGTTTGTGACTACTACCTGGGAACTTAAGCAGGTAGCTTTGGAAATATGTAACTTAACATTTGCTGTATGGTGTTTTATTTTTTTAAAGCTTTCAGGTAGCTATCAAAGCAGCAAAGATTTAAAATACCCGGAATAGAAAGGAATAATTTCCAAAGTTTAGAGACATTCCTTTCAAGGAAGGACAGTGGCAAATAATTACTTAATATACATCTGCTTTCTAGGTTACTTTTTTTACATCTCTCTCACAGAATGTTAGAAACAGTAAAATATGTTTTTTTACCTTGACATTATTTCCAGTCACCATATTGTGAAAATTTTTAAAAAGTAGAATAGTATACTGAGTATATTTATACGTAATACTTCTTTTTTTTTTTTTTTACAACGCACTTTTTTTTTTTCCCTGGATGCTTGAAAATCGAGTAGAACACTCTCATCTTTGGAATCTATTTTTACTTTTTTTTTTCTTGAGCTCACTTCTCTGTTACATGGTACTATTTTTATACTTTACTATCTAACACAGAAAACAGTATAACTGGTCTTTATTATTCCCTAAAGTCTTACTGTTGGAAATTTTCTGAAAATCACCTAAGTCCTTCCTAGCTTCTACATTATGCAGAGTGTATACAGAGAGATTTTTTTCCTTAAAGCAGAACTGTGCCATAGAGAACATTTCGTCAAAATAGCCTTCCTATATTTTGAGGTACTACACTGGATGTTTTGAGAATTTTTTGGAGATCAGTTGATTCATTAAGTCCACAGTCCCAGCAATTGTTTCATCTTTGCCACCATCCAGTTCCCTCACCATTGGGAAGAATAGCCAAGATAGTAATTTTGGTCATGTTAAATGATGAAGGGTACCTTTCTACCTGCTGCTGTTCTTCTAGAACAACCAGGTTGTTCTAGCATTTTTCCATAAAGTAAAAACAACTGGGAGAGAAGATAGCCTACATGGCCTCCTTGCTTTTGTTCCCATTATTTCGCATTGCAGTGTGTGCTTATCATGCTGTTGTCAGTCGTTCTGGTTGTATCTATGCCGATGTTGAGCCCAAAGAATGGGCTCAGCATGTTCCTCTTGCAAATCTTCTTTTTGTGCAATGTAGGTTTGGTTTTGTGCTATGTTTGGTTTGAAACTGCAATCATTTCATGGATTCTTAATTACTTACATATTTCAAGTAAATACTTTCTTTATCGCAGCAGACACATCTAACTTTCAACTTCATATCAACCTGACTTGTTAGAAGTCATCAACCTGTTATTCTGAATTAGCTAACTACAGTATTTCTGTAGGAAGAGGATGCAGAAGTGGAAGGCGTGCAATATAAGACACTACGAACATTTCATCATGGAATCAGAGTTGATGCCATAACATGGAGTCCAGAAACTAGACTTGATGCTTTACCTCCCCAGATAAGGTATTTCTAATAAATTACTATAATGAGTCCTTGTCTCATATCTGTTTTCTCATATCTGTTTTCTCTAAGTCCTTAATATTGAACTAACTTTAATGCTTACAGCTGAAATCTCACTCTGAAGAAATTGCTGTTGGAAGTTTGTGAACACCATTGGAACAACAGTTTCATTCTTAGTCATCCTTATATATTTTGTTCTGCTTCCTGAGCCCCTTACTCTTTCCTCCCCACAGTGGATTCACTGTAGATACTAGATGTTTTAATTTTAATCGACCTGTAATCTACTTGGTCTTTTTGTTGTGTGTGTATGTATCATTGTAAGAATAATACTAGTATTGTGGCCTGCTTTGTAAAATCACACGTGATGTTCTCCGTAGTATGGGCTATGTTTAGGAGTAAGTCGGATGCTATTTGTGAGACCTGTCAAGCTGTAAGTCTAGAAAAACGGTCAATTATTAAATATGCACTTAACATTAATTCAGATGTTCTCAATTGCTTGTAAGCCTCTTCAAAACTATACTGGTTATTACTGCTGAATATTTTTACAGTCTTTTGTTTAAAATAAGTTGGAGACTGGTTAATAAATTAATCCGTATGTAATTTAAAACACTGATGATGAGGGTTCTGTTTTTTCTATCAGCCACTTCCTCCAAGGTAAATTCTGTGGCAGTTATGAGAGAGATTTCAGGTAATTCATAGTAGATTCCGATTTAGCTTTGTAAAATGTTTTGTATTATTTTCCATTAAAAAGTATTCTTGGCACTTGATACACCATATTTTATAGGCAAGTTCCAATTATAACTCTGAATGCTTGATGCCAAAGCAGAAAAATTAGAATATACGTTTGATTGAAAATCTAAATTTCCTTTTGCATGTCATTTTGCAGGTTTAAAATGGGGTGAAACTCTTGATTGATCTGGTTTCGTTTGTTGTTTTATTTGTTTATTTTTTTAACATATTTTTTTAAAGAAAACATTGCAGTGCTACCTGACAGAAGGGCTTTTCTTTTTCTGTTGAGTGTAGGTTTTGTACAGCAGCTTCTGATAAGAAGTTAAGGCTATTTACTTCAGACCTGCAGGACAAGAATGAATATAAGGTAAGGGTAGCTGAGCTGATTTTGAATATTTCTTTAGTTTCTAGTGGAGTCTAATCTTTCACTGACCTTGTGCTTCACTTTTCTTAATGTATAGTATGATGTAGAACACTAAACTCTGGCAGACCCATCATCTCTAGCAAAGATCAGTGTATTGAATATACCTTTATATCTTTAAAGTGGGCATAACTAATTATCAGATATATTATATTTTGATTTAAAAGTATTTATGTAACAGCCAAATTGACAAAAAGTAAGTAGAGGTTTATTTGTGGTCTAAAACATGGTCTAAAAATATTCTACAGGTGAATTTGAAGTACTGTGTTGGAAAAGGTTCCTTTACATAGAGACCTGTAAAATATTATGTGGTATTGTTTATTAGACCTGTCTATATGGAGAGCAAATTTAATGCTTTGTCTCTTTCCTTGGGGAACAGGAAAGTTGCAATGAAACCATTTCGTACAGTAGAAGATTTAAAGAAAGAATGCTGAATTTTGTACTTAACTGCAGACAGTTATATAAAACATGGCCATGGGCCAGCACTTGTTTATGTCTAAAATAAAAAGAAAGGGAATGACTCCTTCAAATACATCTTCACTTCCTGTTCTTTCAGCGTAGTGTTCTTTCACCAGTGATGTAAGAGGTGTCGGGTCTAAGAGATTTCTGTTGTTTGTGAGGCATTCTTGTCTTTGTAACTCCTACGTCACTTGGGTATGTACATATTCTTCAAAATTTTGCCTTTGAAACAATACCCCAGTCCAAATATTAATATTAATTAGATGTTCGTTTGAATTTCTTTTGTTGAGGTTTCAGACAAGAACAAGCAAAGCTAATCAATGCTGAAAAATCAGGGGTGAGGGCTCCTTCTTTAGTGCTTTGGAATATGATAATGCCTCTGAGAGTCGTGTATTGAATATGAAGGGGAAAAGAACTGACTTTCCTTTGTGGTTTGGCAGTATGTACTAATAAGACAATATTTGTCATACAGAAAGTAAATTAATTGCAGATGTCACTCTTGGTCAAATAATAATGGAGTGAATAAAGCTATATATAAGTAAAAATGGACATTACTAAAAAATAAAAAGTATTTCAATTTCAGAAAAGATGTTCTATGTCACTTCATGCATGCACATTCCCATTTTTTCCTTCCTTCGTGCTTGGTACATCACCTTGTATGGCCTTGTCAGCCAGGAAGTAGGATAACTGACACGGTTGCAAAGAGCTTGGCTGGCACTTCTAGCAAAATATTTCTAGAAATTGTTAATGTTGTTTGCTTGTAAGTTGATGTGTGTCACTCCTTAACCAAAGTTACCATTTTATATAGTACGTGCCAGTTTTATGATATTGTAGACAAGCAGCTTTGATGGTGTGAGTTACTCTTTTGACTTTTTTAGCAGAATATAAAGTTACTTTACTCATTATGTATGTCTGTTTTAATTCAAGAAATTTATAGAATTGTCTGTAAGCACGTGGATGAAAGATAATAGGTAGACTCATTAATAACATATAGACAATTGAATGGTTAATTAGTGGAAATAATGAAATCACATAGAAGAACCCAGTACTACAGTCTCTAAATTCAGCTGTCTAGTCTCTCTCTCTCTCTTTTTTTTTTTTTTTTTGGATTAACAATGGGCCTCATGGACTGTCTGCTAAAATCAGTGACAAGTCTCTTAATTTCAGCATGGTTCAAGGCATGAATGAGTGT
Organism: Aythya ferina; assembly: GCF_964211825.1. NCBI lineage: Eukaryota > Metazoa > Chordata > Aves > Anseriformes > Anatidae > Aythya > Aythya ferina. The sequence goes on from NC_140324.1 coordinate 612,595, forward strand.
TTTTTTCCTTGTGTAATGAATATGAAAGCTTTAATTACTGGGTGTTAACGACCAACAAATTTTTGTGTTTTTGCCAAAAATTGTGAAAAAGTGACAGCTGTGATAGTTCATAGCCTTCATACCTCTTTTTGTCTTCTTTCTCTTACAATCTGGTCTTTAGCAGAAGGTGCTCTTTTATACATTCCAGAGCAGACTTCATGTCTATACTAGCTTTCAGACTGTTGCACATTGATTTAGGACTCCTTCCAGACTAACGCTAGGAATTCTCAATGGGATATGCTGTTTTCCTCAATAGGAACCCATTGAACCCATTGCTTCCAGTTAAATAAATACATTTGATAAATATTCAGCATTACAACTTCACACAAATGCATTTTTGATAACTTATGAACTTAAACTTTTTTTAAAATAGAAGTTTAAATAAGCAAGTTTATTCTAATGAAGAATTATATTAGGCTGTTTATTACTGAATTATAATAAGATTACAAAAAAACACACTTATAATAATCATTTTGAATATACCTGATGAGACAGTTATTTTGTAGTTTACTGTCAATGCATGATCAATATTAAAACCAGAGAAGCAAAGGAGGCAATGCAGTAGCACAGTCTGTGCTACTATTCTATTCTATTCCGAAAAAATGCTGTTTTTTCAAAATAGAATTTCTGTGATGAGTTACTGTTTTTCCCAGGCCTAACGAGTTTTTTTTTTCTGATATGTGACCAACACAAATGAAACTTTAAAACATGTATTTCTAATTTAGTGGTATATATTACACAGTAGCTTTGTCTGGGTGCCTACAAATAAATTTGAAATGCTACACTTATATTTCTATTAAGATAGCAATTATTTTTCATACAAAAAGATTCTTTGAAGAACTGATTCTTCTACCCTTAGGACTTCTTTATAACACAAACTGTGCTGACCTGCAGTAACACGCTTCTACTGCAAAAGTATGTCAATTATGTAACACATCTGAAAAAAAATTTATGACAAGTTGTGAGTGTAATGAGGATGTATTAATACAAGAGGTGATACAACTGTGTGGCCAGATGAAGCTACAATAGGTGGTTTATTTTTGATGCAACAGAATACTAAAGACCATTTGGGGCTTATGCTATGCAAAAGAGAAGTTTTGGCTTCAGTTTAGCAATGAAGTTATTAGCACTGTTTATGCCAATTTCACCACTGGAACTTAGTCTAAGAACTTCATCAAGGGTATACTGAGACTGAGGAGGAAGTAAAAATTCCTGTTTATACTGGATCGGGCTTGCTCTAATGCTTAAAATGTTCAGAAAACAGCTTAAAATGTGGATTATTACCTAACAGTGAGAATCTCATTAGTGAAAAGGAATAGTGTGCTTATATTGGGGGATTGGACTAGATGATCTTTCAAGGTCCCTTCCAATCTCTATGTGATTCTTTGGTAAAAATGTCTTTAAGAGCACGTTCCAGGCTTTTGTTTGTTTGTTTTTGTGTGTGTGTTTTTGTTGGTGGTTTGACAAAAAGTGGAGAAAATACTTTCTCCAGGTAGTAATGATAGTTTCTTATACTTGGATGATCATTGAGCTATATACTTCTTGTGACTGGAAAAAAAATAACACCTGACTCCCATCTAAAGTATTTGGAAATCTCAGAGGTTCACAAATATTCTATGAGCTATGCCGAGTTAATTTTAAACAGTTTAACAGAATGGTTTCTTAGTATTAGTCAATCAAAACCTCAGAAAAACTATTCTATGAACCTAAGGTTGAATGCATAATGAACACATGGAAGACTTCGATCAGTGCAGTACAGTGCACACTTTACACATGAGATTTCAAGAGAGGTACAAAATGTGCAAAAAAGCTGAGGGAAGTATGTCATTACAGTCAAAATGTAATCTCTGAACATTTTGTCTTTGATATTAAACAATTAGTATGGGTTGCTTCTGGAGGGATAGACAAAGTAATCTTACTCTGTTTTCCCAGTGGAAAAACTGTCTTGATGTAATTATCAACAAGGAACTTCAAGCATACTGAGTTTTCCATTACTTTGTCAACACAACTAATCCAAAATTTATGGGCTGGATCAAACCCAGAACAACAAACAAAAGGTAAAGTACGGTTGATGGATCTTGGTGAAGTCTTCTCTTATTCTGAGGTTTTCATTTGGAAATGAATTGTGGCTTTCTTCTCCTGCTTCAAATTTTGCTTAATAAAAAGCATATTTCATTAAAACTGTGTATGTAAAATGAGGCAGGATATTTGAATTCTGAATGCTGAAAACTTTCAAAAGACTTGCATTTCTGTCTAAATAGTTTAGCATCATCTTAGGATGTGTTAGTTCTAGTAAAATCCACAAGGTTTTATAGAAATTATGGACTGTTGGAGGAAAAAAATAAGCTGGCTGCTGAAAATGGTTCTGTATTGAACTGATGTATTGAACATTCATAACTTTTTAGAGGGGCAGCTTCATTATTGTGCATGGTTTACAGATTTATTTTTTTCTTTTTGATCAGTTGCATAGCTCGTTCTGAGGAACAAACACAGAGAACAGTATTTTGTTATTTCAGAAAGCTGAGAAGTGATTGTTTTCATTCGACCTGGTTTTTCCTTGCCATCTCTTCATGTCATGCCATCATCCAGTGGATATTTTTGTGTCCTTTTTATGATACTTTGGGCAAAACAATAATAGCATCTATGCCTAGTGACTTATTCAGTGAGAGTAAAGAGGATGAAACAGTAATAGATCCAACATCTACATATGGACTTCAAATAATTGACTTCAAATTTTAAGTGATTTAAGTAATTATATTTGATTTTTTTTGGCATAAAGACCAAAGTGAGAGAAAACACACATGAATCCTCAGATTGAACAAACTGATACTTACTAGCTACAGATTTTCTAATGAGATCAGAGATGATGTACTCATACCTAACAAACATGTGAATGAATTTGAATCATAGCATCATAGAATGGCCTGGATTGAAAAGGACCTTAAAGATCATCTAGTTTCAACCCCCCTGCCCTGGGCAGGGTTGAAAAAGTATTTCAGCAGGGTTGAAAGTACTTCATATTCAGCCTAAATGAGATGTTTTGCCTGCTTGCTTAATGCTGAATGCGTATTTGATCTTTAATTTAGATGTTTGAAGATATTGTAAAGCTTAAAAGATTGCTGATATCTGTAGATAAGTACAAAACACTTAACGGAATTGAGAAGAAAATGGTGTTGTGATTTTATGGCTAAGACAGCTGAAAAGCCTTCCGAATATGTAAAAAATATCCTTTTAACTTTTACTAAAAACTGTGATTCTGCTTCTCATTCAGAGAAGCTATGTTACTAAGTTGGTTTTCATTATAGATAAATTATTCTCAGTACTTTGAAATAAAAATGTCATGATTAATAAATTTCAGCTGAGAACAATTACATAGTAATAGTTCCCTTTGAAATGACTTCATGCTTTCTGATACAACTGTGAACGTTTGCTTTTGACTGCTAGTTCATATGTACATTCGCACCATGGGTAATTATAACCTATTATTTGAAAATGGATGATCTATTACTTTCACAGTAACAGTGTGCACTATACCCAATTTTCCTTACTCTTCAGTACAAGAGTATATAAAGCAAAGATCATAAAGTACTATGTTAGTTTCTCTCAAATGTTTAACAGAAACTGTGATTAACTGCTGTGATATTGTGTGGCCTGCTTGTTTTTCACGTGCTGTTGTTCCTCACTTTTAGTTTTCATGAAGCCTTCAGCATGCATTGTTACTTGTTTCATTGAGACTTTTTTCACTTTAGAATAAAAAGGTAGCCTTTTGGTCCTTTGCCATCTCTGGTGGATATCTGCTCTTGAGGAATTTATATGTTGACTGCTTGGGAAAGGGAATATACTGGACAAGTGATTGGCTTATTGCTCCTTCAGGAGAAAAAAACTCTTGCTGCTTGCAGGAATTCCTATTTGTCGTGGTTCCACTCGAGTGGGCAGCCGAGCTTCACCACAGCCGCTCTCTCACTCCCCCTCCTCAAAGAGGAATGGGGAGAAAATATGTGAAAAGGGCTCAAGGGTTGAGATAAGGACTAGAAAATCACGCAATAATTACTGTAACGGGCAAAACAGACTCAGCATAAGAAGATAGTAAGATTTATTGCTCATTACTAACAAGCTAGAGAAGTGAGAAACAAAGGAAAGAAACCAAAAGCACCTTGTTCCCCCATCCACCCTCTTCCACCTCCTCCCCCCGAGCGGCGCAGGGGAACAGGGGAATGGGGGTTATGGTCAGTCTACAGCACTTCTTCTCTGCCGCTCCTTCTCGGTCACTCTCGTCCCCTGTGCTGTGGGGTCCCACCCACGGGATGCAGTCCTTGATGAACTGATCCGACGTGGGCTTCCCACAGGCAGCAGCTCTTCCAGAACTGCTCCAGATATGGGTCCGTACCACAGGGTCCATCGCTCAGGAGAAAACTGCTCCAACCTGGCTCCCCTATGGGCAGCAGCTCCTGCCAGGTCACCTGCTCCTGCGTGGTCTCCTCTCCACGGGCTACAGGTCCAGCCCGGAATCTCCTCCGGCAGGGGTCTTCCACAGGCGGCAGCCTCCGTCGGTGCAGGGCCACCTGCTCCACCGTGGTCTCCTCCACAGGCTGCAGCATGGAACCCTGCTCCACCGTGGTACTCCATGGGCTGCAGGGGGACATCCTGCTTCACCATGGTCCTCACCACAGGTCGCAGGGGACTTCTGCTCCGGCGCCTGGAGCACCTCTCCCCCTCCTTCTACACTGACCTTGGCACCTGCAAGGCCGTTTCTCACTGCTCTCACTCTCCCAGCTGCTGTGTGGCGCAGCGTTTTTTTCCCTGTCTTAAATATGCTCTCACAGAGGCGCAAAACAACATCGCTTATTGGCTCAGATCTGGAAAACAATGGGGCCCTTACCAAACATGGGGCAGCTTCTAGATCCTTCTCACAGAAACCACTCCTATCGCCCCCTGCTACCAAAACCTTGCCACGTAAACCCACTACACTATCAAAAACTCTCGTTTAGAGATAAGAGTTACTTATGAATAATTGGAGTTCTTTAAAATATATAAATTATGTGTACATTCACTTCCTGCTGATTTTCCTCTTTCTTTCTGAGATTTATTATCCTCTACCTTCAAAAGTCAGTGGTTGAAAAAGAATAAGAAGTTGTGGTGTGATCCACTTACCAGAGCATCAGGCTGACCTCTGTGGTAATGACAAGGAGCAGTGGGGTTCTGTTCACCTACAGTGTAAATATACACAAGTGTTAGAGGTTTTAAATATCTCCAGTTTTACTAATGAATATTTCTCCCTTCCATGTAGAAATGATAACCTTATTTTACATTTAAATCTTTCATTGAGTGGATCTGTTGAATATATTGTTGACTAATGGTGGAACAGTCTGCTCAAAGTTAAAAATATTTCTTTTTTTCTGGTTGACAGACATTTGATGGCCACTCAGATTACATTAATGATCTGGTGTTTTCTCCCAAAGAAGGCCAAGAAGTTGCAAGTGTAAGTGATGATCACACTTGCAGGTATGCATTTTGCTCAAAATATCATTGAAATAATAGTTTGATTGAAACAATAGTTTGGCTTTTTCTGTGTGTGTATATGCTTCCTTACTTATTTTTAGTAGGTCTTCATTTTGAAAGGGAAGATTAGTCATGTGAACTGGGTTGTGGGGGTTTGTGTTTTGCTTTTTTTTTTTTTTTTGGTGTCTGTTTTTCTTGTTGTTTGTGGGGTTTTTTGTTTGTTTGTTTGTTTTTTCAATGCTATATGGTTTTGAACTTACTAGATGAATGAGAAGAAAAATGTTCTGCCTTAGTATTATGGAGAAGATTATTCTGGGAGTTGCTGAAAAACACATGAAAGATGGTGCGGTCATTGGTGATGGCCAGCACAAGTTGATGAGGAAGAACGTTCTGTTCAGCGAACTGAGTTTCCTATTGTGACAAGGTCGCTCATCTGGCTGACCAAGGAAAGCCAGTAGATGTGATGTTTTTGTATTTCATCAAAGTTTTCACTACTGTTTCTCCCAGTATCCTTCTGAACAAAATGCCCAGCATACAGCTAGACAAAATCGTACTGCGATGGGTGAACAGTTGGCTGATGTGTCCTGCTGAAAGGGTTAAAGTAAATGGGGTTACATCAGGCTGGAGGCCAGTCACTAGTGGGGTTCCACAAAGCTTCAGTCAAGGGCCAGATCTCTTTAATGTTTTTATAAATGATCTGGATGCAGGACTCAAATGCACACTAAGTTTGCAGGTGATTCTAAATAAGGAGAAGCTCTTGACTCTGTCAAGAGTAAAGAGGCCTTGCAAAGAGATCTTGACAAAGTAGAGGGCTGAGCAATCACCAACAATATGAAGTTTACAAGAGCAAGTGCCGGATTCTGCACCTGGGAAGGGACAACCTTGGATGTATGTACAGACTGGGGGACGAAAGGCTGAAGGGCAGCTCTGCAGAAAGGAATTTGGTAAATGACAGGGAGTGCCAAGCACATCCTGAAGTGCATCAAGCACAGCACTGCTAGCTAGTCAAGGGGAGTGATTGTGCTGCTCTACTCTGCACTGATGCAGCATTATGTTCAGTATACTGTGTGCAATTTTGGGCACCATAGTATGAGTCATACAACTGTTAGAAAGTATCCAAAGGAAGGCTATAAAGATGGTGAAGGGTCCAGACGGCAAGACAGGAGGAACGGCTGAGGTCCCTTGGTTTGTTCAGCTCCGAGCAGAGCAGGCTGAGGGGAGGCCTCGTGGCAGCCTGCAGCTCCCTCACGAGGGGAGCAGAGGGGCAGGTGCTGAGCTCTGCTCTTTGGGGACAGCGACAGGACCCGAGGGAACGGCATGGAGCTGGGACAGGGGAGGGTCAGGCTGGGTGCTGGGAAAAGGTTCTGCACCCAGAGGGTGGTCGGGCACTGGTACAGGCTCCCCAAGGCAGTGGTCATGGCACCAAGCTTGCTGGAGTTCAAGTGTTTGCATAATGCTCTCAGACACATGGTCTGATTTTTACATAGTTCTTTGTGGAGCCAGGAATTAGATTCGATAATCCTTGTGGGTGTCTTCCAACTCAAGATATTCAATGATTATGTACACTGTCAATTTCCCCAGGTGGTACAGAAATTAAAAAAAAGATCTCCAAGAATAGGAGACATAACACATGATGTACAGCTCTGAGCTGTACAGACTCTGTCCATCCATTCTATCTTCAGATGAGTCAAGTTGAAAACCAGTATACTCATGTGAAATTGTTTACTTACCTGAACGTATTAGCCCTACTGGGAGATGCAAGTATATAGCCTAAGGACAGTATCATAATGATACAGTGATACTGGCAGCTTATAATACCACGATCATAGCCATTCCAAACTGATATATTTAATTGTTTGCAACTGGAAAGAAAAGGCAAACACAAATCACAATCGTTAAGGTTGAAAAAGACCTCCAAGATCATCTGGTCCGACCATCCCCCTACCACCAATGTCACTGACTAAACCATTTCCCTAAGCACCACGTCCAACATGTCCTTGAACACCCCCAGGGACGGTGACACCACCACCTCCCTAGGCAACCCATTCCAATGCCTGACTGCTCTTTCTGAGAAGAAATGTTTTATAATTTCCAACCTGAACCTCCCATGGCACAATTTGAAGCCATTCCCTCTGATCCTATCACTACTCATCTGAGAGAAGAGGCTGATCCCCAGCTCCCCACACCTTCCTTTCAGGTAGTTGCAGAGAGCAATGCGGTCTACCCTTAGCCTCCTCTTTTCCAGACTAAACAACCCCAGTTCCCTCAGCCACTGCTCATAGGACTTGTGTTCCAGGCCCTTCACCAGCTTAGTATGCTAAAAAGCACTGTTTTATAGTGCACAAGTTTGTTTTTCTTTGGCAAAATGTCCCCCATCTTACACTTCTAATAGTGCTTGTGAATCTATAAAGCTGTTGGTCTTCATCCTTACAGTGCAGCTCACAGCTGGAGAAGGCAGCACGGCAGCTGTGCAGGCTTAGCAAGCCATTACAATAGGGGAAGAAGCTTATGAGAAATCATCATAATTGACTTTTCTTGGTATAGCTGTGATAGTTTAAAATTTGTCTCAGTTAAGGAACTGTTTTAGTTTTTCTCTGATTATATGAATTATATATTTGCTCTTTGAAGTTATGACCATATTGATTGCTATATAAATGACCATTTAATGTTCAGGGGAAGAAAAAAAGTGCTATAAGAACAAAGGAAAAGATCTTGTGTTTGAAGAAATCTGCTACCTGGTAAGAGAGAAAGAAATAGCTGTTAGGATGATTATTCTGTGTATGAGATTTTGTAAAGGGCAGAACATCAACTGGTGTAAATCAGTCTAGTAGCATTAGTAGAGCTACTCTGTATCATGTGAATTGAAAATCTAAAAGGCCTGTGATTTTTCAAAACCCGTAGGGAACTCAAAAATAGTACTTTGACCAGCAGGCAGATTTTCCACAGCTGCCCTGTCTCTATTTCCAACAAAATCATTAGGAATGAGTAGTAAAAATGTGTATGACTTACTCCTAGCTTGTTCCAATTTATTCTCTATTCTTGTTTTTTTTTTTTTTATTAGATCTAAACTAATGTTGGGTTTATTCAGCAAAGAGGTATTTGAATATGTAGCATGTTTTGTTTATTTTATGAAATGCTCAGTGTTTCTGAGATAAGAGGACTGCTTTAAAAACAATAGTCTGATACTAAAGGAAAAGGAAATACAAATGATTTAATTAGTGTATGCTATCAGGAGTTAATAACTGAAAGACGGTTATGCAGTAAACCATAAAATCAATGGTTCAAAGCCATGTGAAGTAAGTAGGATTTTTTTTGGCTACTTGAGTTCTTATTTTTTCCATTTATGCATGTGGAGCATGAAGACTTTTTTTTTTTTTTTACTGAACTTAAAGGTTAAACTTTCAAAACTAATGGAAAATGCATTCCCTCAGACTTACCAAAATCATTCCTTACTTACTGCATAATTTGCTTTGGCAGTAATGTAAGAAGAGGAATAATTTTTCTGTCTGTACTCAGTTTCTACTCAGGAATTTTTCTCAGGATACATAATCTGTTAATACCTTTGGAATGAAGTAGTAGAACAATTAGCACAAGAACAAGGAGTTTCAAGTGTGTCAGTGTTGTTCTGTTAGAGTTCCACCTCTGCGTCTTGATATAATTAACACTGTGCCTCAGTATGTATATCATACAGAGAGACAAGTTCAGATCTTCCCTCCTCTTTACTCGGGTAAGTTTAGCAGAAATACATAAGAAACACAAGTTTCCAATTTTCATGCATTGAACAATCTTGCCACAAGCTGCTGCAACAGTTACATTTCATGGCTGGCTTTGGTCTTTTGTTGTTGGAAGACAGTGTTAAGTCAGATACCAGTTGAGAAGAGGCTGTGGTGATGCCTTCAGCATTCTTACCTTTAAATTGTTAGTTCAGGAGTTCTTGTTGCTTTTACATGTAGCTTTCTTGGTCTTGTTGGTCTAACAAAACCAGCTGCAAAGTAGAACTGATTATTTAAGACTGTTTAAAAATACTTGAGCATCAAAATAATTGCAGTTGTCTTCTGTGCCATGTAGTCGTAAATTGAAGGGCATTCATTGACAAGAAGTGTTGGTTTATAAATATGATGTACACTTTAAAATTATCATGATTCTCTGCACTGACAATCTCAAAACTTATATAACCTTAGAAAGTATCTCTTTTTTGAAAGAATGCACCTTTGCAATATTCATAAACCCCATCATGTTACAGTTATTCACAACTGTATGTATATACAAGATCAAAATTCCCACAGCTGTAAAAATTACAAAATAAATAAAAGATTAGAAGTTGCAAAAAAGTTGATTGAAAAATTCAAACCCTGTGTTCTCTATATTGTGCATTACCTTCCCAAGGATGGCTGGATTCCAAGATGGATGAAGCAGTTCACAAACCTATGGTTTACTTATGTCTTTGGCAAGCTATTGCAAATTTCAAATTTTGCTTATTCTATATTTTAAAGTATAATATAAACTTGTTGAAGAATGGCTCAAAGAGCAAGGGCACATGTCCCTAGAGGAATTGTACAAGCAAGGCAAAGAAAATGCAGAGTTTATAGCCATAGAGTAGGATGGATGAGAAGTATTCTTGTGAAAATATGCAAGGAGCAGTCTGTCCTTCAGAGAGAGAGAAACAGCTGGATCTGAGGCCTAGGAAGATAAGGGAGTAGCTTATGCGCTATAACCGCAAGTAGGAGAAACAGTATTTTTTGCAACGCTTTTAGGCTTAGCCAATAGGATAGTGACCAGTAGGCATAATTATAGCTGTGTGTATAAATATACAGATATCTGCGCAATAAAGTTGAAGCTTGTATTACCACTCATATTGAGTCAATCACTTGCTTCCCCGCGCTGAAATTGGAGGGTCTCACACCCGCATAAACCAATGAAGAACTTGCAGGATAATGTATTTCACTTTTTTAAGCATTTCATAATTGTTTTACTCTTTCATTAAGAACAGAAAAAATATATTTTTTAAATTTGATAGCAAAATTGTAAAGAAAATGGTTAAAAATGCTGGTAGAGGAAATAGCTAAAATAACTACTGTTAAATTATTAATTGCAGTAAGGAAAAATGTGAATCAGTTTTATCGATGAGTCATACGTGTTAATGTGGAGCACAGTTAAAGTAAAATATAAATAAAGAATCATAGAACAGCTCGGATTGGAAGAGAACACCAGCTAACTCCAACATTTCTTCCATGGGCGAGGAAGCCACCCACCATATCAGGTTGCCAAGGGCCTCATTCAACCTGGCCTTGAACAGCTGCAGGGATGGGGCATCCACAGCTTCTCTGGGCAGCCTTTTCCAGTGCCTCAACACCCCCTGACTGAAGAATTGTCTGACTGAGCGAAAAATTGCTCTCCATCTTTTTTATAAGCCCCCTTTAAGTATTGAAAAATTGCAGTGAGGTCACCCCAGAGCTCTTTCAGCCTTTCTTCATAGGAGAGGCGCTCCAGCCCTCTGATCAACTTCATGGCCTTCCTATGGACCCATTCACACAGACCCACATCCTTCTTGTGCTAGGGGCTCCAAACTTGGACACAGTGCTCAAGCATCTCTCAAGGGCAGAGTAGAGGGGGACAATCACCTCCCTCGGCCTGCTTTGATACAGCCCAGGATACGGTTGGCCTTCTGGGCTGAAAGCACGTGCTGCTGGCTCATGTTGAGCTTTTCATCCGCTCCCAGGTCCTTCTCTGCAGGGCTGCTCTCAGTGAGTTCTTCTCCCAGTCTGTACTTACGTCTGGGATTACCCCGACCCAGGTGCAGCACCTTGCACTTGGACTTAGGTTCACATGGGCCCACTTTGCAAGCTTGTTCAGGTGTCCAGGCTTGTTAGTCACTGTCAAGTCCAGTTTTTGTTGCACATACCACAAATATCAGTCCATCAGGAGGTTAGTTTTAGTCTCTATACAGAGATTCCTGGGGAAAGGTTTGATATCACTGGAAAATAAATATAACTAAAGTCACAAAATTTATTATATTGTTTGTAGTTTAGTTGTTTGGTTTTGTTTCATTTTTCTAACTATAGCGTGTTTGTTTACATGGTACTCTTATGTCTTAGTTATTTTGCATAGGTATTTCACTAGACAGTAGACAAGAAAAGTCGGTGATAAATTATTTGTTATTTTTTGTTGGTTTTATTGGTTGTTTGGTGTTTTTTCTTTCTTTCTTTTTTTTTTTTTTTTAATGTTTTCAGTGCTTGTTGCATTTGTGTCTTACTTTGTTAGACCAATTCAGTCTCTGGCCATATTGTAAAGTTGCCTTTCTCACTTATTCCTGTATTAAATTTATATTTCATTTGTATCTTCACATTTTGTGCTGTCAACTATAGATTTTTTTAATAAAGTATTTTATTCTATGTTGTTCTGTGTTTATCAGTTTGTTGTGATAGAATTCCGCAGTATTTCTTTATACAAGAAATATGATAGCAAAATAGTTATCCTTTTTGAGCTATGCTGATAGTGTTTATCAAGCTAGCTGTGCATTATAATTGATGAAAATAATTGGGAGTCTTGAATTATTTTTAGGAGTCTAGCTTGTGGCTTTGCATGTTTTTTGTATGCATCCCTGTGTGTCCCCCCAAAGTCTTACATGATACTTCTTATACCTCACAGTCAAAACCAAAATATTAACCATCAATTTTGGTTATACTTTTGGTTATACAATTGCTATACAAGTATGTCTGCTGGAGATACAAAGAAACTTTAAGGATATTTAAGTCAAATTTTAAAAAGAAAAGGAAAAAAACAAACAAACGAAAACACAAAAAAAACTTGTTGGTCATTTATAAGAGTAGGTCAGACAGTTCAAGGATAGCCAATCCTGCTTTGTGGTGAGGTATTAGATGTCACAGAAAGATACTAGATGTTCTGTGCCCCAACCACACTCACAAAGATTGCTGGAAACCTTATGTTAAAAGATATTTTTATTTTTTTTTTTACTTCCATTGTCTGAAGATTTGAGAAATGCCTTAAAGTTACAATATGGTTTTGTTCTTATACTATTCTTTTTGATGACTTTTATTCATTTATAATTTGGTTTTGCTCTCTAGCTAGAATTATTCATTATTCAGAAAGTTAGAATGTACAATAAGGGTAATCTCTGTTGCCACAAAACAGGTTTTCAGATGTTCCAATGAATACTTCGGCAATTTTAATAAAAGTCCATTTTGTGGTAAAATTGCTGCACATATGCTGCATGTCATCATCCACATTCATTTATACTACATAAAATATATGTTGGGAATTGGCATACAGGACGTGGACATGTGCCCGTGGAACAATTGTTCAATTTGAGCTTGCCTTAAGCAACCAGAAGCAGGCCTTAGAAAATTTCATGGCCTACTGTAGCTGAGCAAACCAAGCTACCAGTGTAACTGTGAGAAGCTCCCACGGCAATGTCTCCCACATCCCCCAATTAAGGAACTCAGAAATATATTGTTACCAGCAGCTGGCCTCAAGGACAAGGTCTACGTGACCGCTAATCACAAGGGGGGTTGTTTTCTTATAGTTGTTTGTCTGAGTGCTTTTGACCAATAATCTTGTGTGAAACACTGTCCGCCCCTGTCAAGTTCACTATAAAAGTTAGGCTATTCGGGCAATAAAATGGAGCAGCATGATCTGACTCAACTGGTGTCTGTCGTGCTTTTGGCCGTGCTTCGCAACAAATGGCGCCCGAACAGGCTGCGACCCGAACAGGCTGACACCAGCGGTGCCGGGACATCGCAGTGCAGCGGGACACCAGACAGACATTGCAGCGGCGCCGGGACATCGCAGCGCAGCGGGACACCAGCGGTGCCAGCACATCGGAGCGCAGGGAGACCAGCGGCGCCGAGACATCAGAGCTGCGCCGGCACATCACAGCAGCGGTGCCGGGACATCGGAACAGCGCCGGGACACCAGAGCAGCAGTGCCGAGACATCGGAGCAGCACCAGGACATTGAGAAACTCCGAGCACCAACCCAGACAAAGGACCCGCAGTGAGACAAGGGGAAGGGAAACCGCGGGGGTACGCGGGGAAACAAAGGTTATTATATTGACACTGCCAGGGAATGCCACTATTGAACAAATGTTAGAAAGAATGAGCAGGGTTCCAGCAGGGCCCCAAGCCATATTAGTAGAAGTAGTACAAAGGCAACCTCGAGCTCCATCTCGGCGAGAAAATCAATGCTTCCGGTGTGGAAAGAAGGGACACCATCGCTGTGACTGTAAAGGACGACAGGTGTGGTGTGAAAACTGTAAGTCAAGGAATCACAATATCGTGGTATGCAACCGCTCAGGAAACGGCAGACCGAGCGCGTCGAGTCGCATGCCGGAGGTACAGGAATCAGGACCCTGCAGTCTGTCTGATGTAACCATGGAGGCAGCGGCAGCTGTGCTGAGCTGTGCTGCTTCACTCTAGCATTCTTTTTATAAGAGGTTTATCTTGCAATGCAAAAAAGACTATTCGTCCCCAGATCGGTGTTATAACTATGTTTCTGGATAACATTCCATGGGGTTGCCACATTCTACGGATTACTAATGACGAATTAGCTCTATTGCGGGGCAGGAGTGCAGAGACGCAGATTACACTGCCAAATGACCACCGGCAGGCTCTTTCACAAACAGCTTCTAAGGTTGCAGCTGGCACTGTCTGCAGCCATATAGCAGACGTTACACTCTCTTTCCTAACTAGTAATCGTGTCTCATGCATTTGTGGTGAATGGTCAGTGGCAAAAAGAAAAGGGGGAGAGTAAGGGCCGACAAAGACAGAAACGGTACCAGGAGGATGCCACTGACACTAACAGCACGGGTAGTAGGAGTAGTATAAGTGACACAGGTGCGGGGCGGCGGCGGGCGCTGCGGGGCGCTCTGCCTGCTGCTCGCCCTCACCTGCCTGTGCACTGCTGCCAACGGTGCTAGAGCAAAATGTGAAGACTGCTCAGATGGCAGTGATGAGAGTGCTTGTGTGAAGAAGACATGTGCTGAATCTGACTTTTTGTGCAACAGTGGTCAGTGTGTGCCAAACAGATGGCAGGGTGATGGGGATCCAGACTGTGAAAATGGGTCTGATGAGAGTGCTGAGCTGTGTCAGGTAAATGAAATCAGCTGTGGTCCTCAGTCAGTCCAGCGTATCCCAGTGTCCTGGAAATGTGATGGTGAAAAGGACTGTGACAGTGGAGAAGATGAAGAGAATTGTGGCATTGTGACTTGTAGTGCAGCAGAATTCACATGCACTAGTGGGCAATGTATTTCCAAAAGCTTTGTCTGCAATGGTCAAGGTGACTGCTCCAACCACTTGGATGAATCTTTGGAGCAGTGTGGCCGCCAGCCTGCACCTCTGGTGAAGTGTTATGTGAGTGAGGTGCAGTGCGGCTCAGGTGAAGAAGACTGTGACAGAGATCCTGATTGCAAGGATGGAAGTGATGAAATTAACTGCCCTTCTCAGACCTGCAGGCCAGACCAGTTCAGATATGAAGATGGGAACTGTGTCCATGGGAGTAGGCAGTGCAGTGGTGTGAGAGACTGTCTGGATGGCACTGATGAAGCAAACTATAACAATGTTATTCAGTGCTCTGGACCTGGCAAATTCAAGGGCAGAAGTGGAGAATGCATAGATATCAATAAAGTGTGTAACCAGCAGAGAGACTGCAAGGACTGGGGTGATGAGCCCCTGAAGGAATGCATCATAAATGAATGTGACTGTCCAGCTGGGTTTGAGTTTGTAGACAAGAGAAACTGTGGAGATATCGATGAATGCCAAAACCCTGGTATCTGTAGTCAAATCTGTATCAACCTGAAGGGTGGCTACAAATGTGAATGTAGCCGTGGCTATCAGATGAATCCTGCTACAGAATCCCGGGATATAGCCATAGTGCAGGTTGCCATAGTGCAGGTTATTGCCATAGTGCAGGATCTCGGGATATAGCCATAGTGCAGGTTATTGCCATAGTGCAGGATCCCAGGATATTGCCATAGTGCAAGCTAAAAGCATAGGAAATTGGTGCCGGCAAAAATCATAGAAAAATGGATTTATTACAGCGCTTTTTAGAAAAAACGGGGAGTCAATTGTAAGCAACTAGCAGGATTAGTTGCGATCGGTCGAGCAAAATCATGTTTCACAAGTACGGAGTCATTGTTTGAAGTAGCCACTTGGAGAAATTTAAGGGAATGTACTGTTTAAACCTTTTTGATCATAATGAGTCAATTCACAACTTCATTACTTTCCTGAAAGAGCACATGAGAAATCCTTTCAATCAATGGTTCACTGATCTGTTTGAAACAATGCATAGATGGTTACTGGGATTAATCAAAGAGGGATTAAGGATTCTGTTCGCTGTGGTGTCAATCATCATTGCATGTAGTATTGTGATAAATGTGGTTAAAGGGTTACTTGCAAAAATGTTATAGAGATTTTGAAGTGGTGCCGGAAACAGGTACCCAGTGGATCACTGCAAAGCGGACTGAAGCAGCTTTAGAATCTGCACACGCCGAAGACGACCAGGAAGAGGTTCCTGATAATTATTCTGACAATGACGTGGGCTGTGACACCTCAAGGACTGTCAAGAACAGCCTTCGATCACCATCGTGATTAGGTTTAAGTGTGTTACTATTAAGTTGTGTTACTTACTATTAAATTGTGTTACCATTAAGTGCTTACAGTAATTGTAGTGTTATTAGGGTTAAGTTGTATAGTTGTGTTATGTTATGTATTTGACATCTGATGTAAAACCAAGTACTGCTTGTACAAAAAGAATACGGGGGAATTGTTGGGAATTGGCATACAGGACATGGACATGTGCCCGTGGAACAATTGTTCGATTTGAGCTTGCCTTAAGCAAGGCAAGCTGTCGGGAGCTGTCTTGGGCAGAGTGACCACGAAATGGTGGAGTTCACTATTCTTGGCGAGGCCAGGAAGGGGACCAGTAAAACCGCTGTATTGGACTTTCGGAGGGCTGACTTTGAGCTGCTCAGGACACTAGTTGGTGGAGTCCCTTGGGAGGCGGTTCTGAAGGGCAGAGGGGTCCAGGAAGGCTGGGCGCTCTTCAAGAGGGAAGTCTTAATGGCGCAGGAACGGTCTGTCCCCACGTGCCCAAAGACGAGCTGGCGGGGAAGAAGACCAGTCTGGCTGAACAGAGAATTGTGGCTTGATCTTAGGAGAAAAAAGAGGGTTTATAATCTTTGGAAAAGTGGGCAGGCCACTAGGGAGGACTATAAGGATGTAGCGAGGCTGTGCAGGGACAAAATTAGGAAGGCCAAAGCTCATCTGGAGCTCAATCTGGCTACTGCCGTTAAAGATAACAAAAAACATTTCTATAAATACATCAACACAAAAAGGAGGACTAATGAGAATCTCCATCCTTTACTGGATGCAGGGGGAAACTTAGTTACAAGAGATGAGGAAAAGGCGGAGGTGCTCAATGCCTTCTTTGCCTCAGTCTTTAGCGGCAATACCGGTTGTTCTCTGGATACTCAGTACCCTGAGCTGGTGGAAGGGGATGGGGAGCAGGATGTGGCCCTCACTATCCATGAAGAACTGTTTGGTGACCTGCTATGGCACTTGGATGTGCACAAGTCGATGGGGCCGGATGGGATCCACCCAAGGGTACCGAGAGAACTGGCAGAGGAGCTGGCCAAGCCACTGTCCATCATCTATCAGCAGTCCTGGCTATTGGGGGAGGTCCCAGTTGACTGGCGGCTAGCAAATGGGACGCTCATCTACAAGAAGGGCCGGAGGGCAGACCCGGGAAACTACAGGCCTGTCAGTTTGACCTCAGTGTCAGGGAAGCTCATGGAGCAGATCCTCCTGAGAGTCATCACGCAGCACTTGCAGGGCAAGCAGGCGATCAGGCCCAGTCAGCATGGGTTTATGAAAGGCAGATCCTGCTTGACGAACCTGATCTCCTTCTGTGACAAAGTGACGTGCTGGGTGGACGAGGGAAAGGCTGTGGATGTGGTCTACCTTGACTTCAGCAAGGCTTTTGACACCGTCTCACACAGCATTCTCCTCAAGAAACTGGCTGCTCTTGGCTTGGACTGGCACACGCTTCGTTGGGTTAGAAACTGGCTGGATAGCCGGGCCCAAAGAGTCGTGGTGAATGGAGCCAAGTCCAGTTGGAGGCCAGTCACTAGTGGCGTCCCCCAGGGCTCGGTGCTGGGGCTGGTCCTCTTTAATATCTTCATCGATGATCTGGACGAGGGCATCGAGTGCACCCTCAGTAAGTTTGCAGATGACACCAAGTTAGGTGCGTGTGTCGATCTGCTTGAGGGTAGGAAAGCTCTGAAGGAGGATCTGGATAGGCTGCACCGATGGGCTGAGGTCAACTGCATGGAGTTCAACAAGGCCAAGTGCCGGGTCCTGCACCTGGGGCGCAATAACCCCAAGCAGAGCTACAGGCTGGGAGAGGAACGGTTGGAGAGCTGCCAGGCAGAGAAGGACCTGGGAGTGATGGTGGATAGTCACCTGATTATGAGCCAGCAGTGTGCTCAGGTGGCCAAGAAGGCCAACGGCATCCTGGCTTGCATAAGAAACAGTGTGACCAGCAGGGCTAGGGAGGTGATCGTCCCCCTGTACTCGGCTCTGGTGAGGCCGCACCTTGAGTACTGTGTTCAGTTTTGGGCCCCTCGCTACAAGAAGGACATCGAGGTGCTTGAGCGGGTGCAGAGAAGGGCGACGAAGCTGGTGAGGGGCCTGGAGAACAAGTCCTACGAGGAGCGGCTGAGGGAGCTGGGCTTGTTCAGCCTGGAGAAAAGGAGGCTCAGGGGCGACCTTATCGCTCTCTATAGGTACCTCAAGGGAGGCTGTAGGGAGGTGGGGGTTGGTCTGTTCTCCCACGTGCCTGGTGACAGGACGAGGGGGAATGGGCTTAAGTTGAGCCAGGGGAGTTTTAGGTTAGATGTTAGGAAGAACTTCTTTACTGAAAGGGTTGTTAGGCATTGGAACAGGCTGCCCAGGGAAGTGGTGGAGTCACCATCCCTGGAAGTCTTCAAAAGACGTTTAGATGTAGAGCTTAGGGATATGGTTTAGTGGGGACTGCTAGCGTTAGGTCAGAGGTTGGACTCGATGATCTTGAGGTCTCTTCCAACCTAGAAATTCTGTTATTCTGTGATTCTGTGAACCAGAAGCAGGCCTTAGAAAATCTCATGGCCTGCTGTAGCTGAGCAAACCAAGCTACCAGAGTAACTGTGAGAAGCTCCCACGGCAATATCTCCCACATCACCCAATTAAGGAACTCAGAAATATATTGTTACCAGCAGCTGGCCTCAAGGACAAGGTCTACGTGACCGCTAATCACAAGGGGGGTTGTTTTCTTGCAGGTGGGGTTGTTTTCTTGTAGTTGTTTGTCTGAGTGCTTTTGACCAATAATCTTGTGTGAAACACTGTCCGCCCCTGTCAAGTTCACTATAAAAGTTAGGCTATTCGGGCAATAAAATGGAGCAGCATGATCTGACTCAACTGGTGTCTGTTGTGCTTTCGGCCGTGCTTTGCAACAAATATAGTTGTTCCAACATAGTTTGAATAGCTCCATGCTTTGAGATAACTGCAGTTATCATTTGTTTGTTTAATCACAGAATGTGAGTGATAAGAGGAATATACTAATATTTCAAGAGTTCTCTTGAATGACATTTGTAGCTATCTCTAACTTTGTATTAGTTTAAATAGTGTGATCATTGCAGTATATGATTTCTCAATTTTTAGTTATGTAAAAATGAATTAATTTACTGAGCAGATTATATGTAATTTCGAGGCTTTCCATTATTCCAACTTTGGCCTTCATTTCAACTGGGGTTATTTAAATTTATATCCTTTAAATTTATTTTGGAATCTTTTTATAACTATTGGAAAAAAAAAATAATACCACAAGCCCAGTAAGTCTGTTCAACAATAGTTGATGGAGAGAGGAGGATCAATAGAGGGTGATACAATGCAGAGTTACAAAAAAATAAGAATGTTTGGATAAAAGTAGACACTAGTTTGAGTATAAAAACATGGTAATATTTGTGAAGTTTCATGGGGTTTAAATGGGAACCAAGATGCTAGGTCTTTATAGATTGATTTATGTGATAGGAATGTGGAGAAAACAGGAGGCTTTTTTAGCGTCTGTAGCTGATTTGGTTATGATTACTGAGTAACTGAAACTCAGTTTGGCTAAAACTTGTGTCTTTGCACATTTGTAACTTGTGCTAGTCAAAAAGAAATATTACAAAGATTTAATTTCCATAATCACAAATACATTTCCATAACAACATGTTCTTGATGCATTCAGTCAAGGATCTATTTTGATATGTATTGTCAGTTTCTTTCCAAAACTAAATGATACCATGTTTGTTATCAATAGAGAAAGAATGAAATATGTGAGGGAGCATTTATCCTTATTTATTTATTTATTTATTTATTTCTATAGTGTTTGTTACTAGCAATCCCAACATTCTGACAAAATAAGTGCTACTAGTTTGGCATTTTATAAATAACATAATTAGGGAGGTAGAAAGCATAAATTTCTTTCTCAACACCCAATAATCCCACTCAGTTCAGGGAAGGAAGCGTGATGGCATGCTTCTTCGGCCAAAATGATTCACCGTCTTCTGTTATATCATAATTTTCTCCCTGCACAGTAAATACAAATGGAAAGTGTTGATTTGACTTGAACAAATCTACAAGGCAAAATTTCTGGCAATAGAATAAAGTATTGTATGTTTCTAAATTACCTAATCAAGTAGATATTTCATTTTTTAAACATTTGTCAGGTTTTTGTTTAGACTTTATTTTAATAAGGACGCTGATCCTTCAAGATTGGAGACTGTGTTTTCTGCAGGGAAAACAAATATTTGATCTGTTGTGGTTTGGCATAAGAAAATAACATTGTTCATTAAATATATTTACTTTGTTCCCATATATTTTGTCTAGACTTATGGTGTATTATTTAAGAATTTTTTGAAATCTCTTAAATGTAAAGCTCTCAGCACCCTGAGAGCAAACTAAAAAAGTCTGGAGGAAGTCAGCAAAAATCCCCTAGAAAAAAAAAAACAATGATAGTACATAGCCACACATCTAAAGACTGAGCAGAACACTACACTTGAAAATTTGGCTGATTCTAAGGTTTTGTATGTCAGTAAGGAAAGATGTATGTATATATATTTGTGTGTTAAAATGCATATAAATAGCACTCTAACTTGTGGTTAAAATTTATGTTCACAACTGTGATGTCCTTGTCCTACAACTGAGCTCCTGATTTTGTAGGAAATGAGGCAACTGAGCAGTAGCTATGAGGTAAATTAGTGTCTGTATTGTTTTTGCTGCATTTTATAAGCTGGGTAGCTTCATGGCTTAGTAACACTCATATGGAGTGCATCCAGAGAAAACTCACTCATAATATAGCCTAGTTTTGGTGTTTCAGCATACACTTCCCTGTCAATCTATGTTGACCCAATACTGCAGTGTTGACTTATGAATAAAGAGAAAACGTATCATCTAGATTTCATGTCTAGACAACTAAGCTTGTCAAATTGTTTGGATGTTACCCTTTCAAACCGAGGGTGTGCCTAGTTCATTTTTTAATTACTCTCTTCAGAACTGGCTTGCTTTTACTGACTTCTATACACAATTATTAAGCATCTGCAAATTTAATTCTAGGTGTTCCATTAGTCTGTTTTCTTCTTGAAGTGATAAAGCATGAACAGTGTTTCATTTGATCGCTTCCTTTGTTGGATATATTGAGGCACCAAATCTTAACTTATTTCAGTCAAATGGCAATACACAGCTAATTACTTGACCTTTTTTTCTTTTTTTTCTTTTTCCTCTTCTAGAGTCTGGGATTTGGAAGGAAATGAGAAGGCCCATTTTGTTTTACGTTCTCCTGGAATGAGCATGTGCTGGCATCCTGATGAGGCTTTTAAGGTTGTGCTTTACAGCTCTTCATCACTACCACCCTTAAAATAACAGGAGGATGTACTTCTCTAACTATGAATCTTTGATGCTATAGTAAGATTTAAGTTTGGGGAGCCTGTGGATATTGGAACTAGATACTGGAAAGATCTGCTAATGTGAAATGACTGTAAATAAATTCTCAATCAGATTCTTCTCTTTTTACTGTCAATCCCTTGCTCTTCCCATGAGAAATACTCCTTAGTGATTACATACATCATTCACTGTTGACTGCATAATAACTTACAGTTACCAGAGGACAAATTGTATCAGTCATGATAGCAAGATTCACTGATAACACTCCTGTAAAGCAAGCCAAGTATCTGTTTGAAGTTACCAAGAGAAAAATATTCAGCTTCATTAGCTGAATTACTCTAGTCCTTGCAGTCTTGGATTTATTATTCCTGTTGTGTGAATCAATAACTGCCTTAAGTAGCTGCAAATAGCTGTTCAGGTTACCACAAAAACACACTGAACAACAGAAAAAAAGCAGTCAAATCAGGTATCAAAATATTTATTTAGCTATAGAGAGGAAGGCTTGGTGTTCTTCCTATAGTTTCCAGCAGTATCTTAGGCCTTACTAAGAAGACTATTGTCATCAAACTTGAATGTTTGCCACTATATTTGGTACGGGGCAGTTTAGTTCACACAACAAATTTACTAGATTACCCTTAAGCTAATTAGGGTCCTTATAAGACCTAATTAGCCCTATTTTTTCTGTGCAAAAATATTGAAATATTACACCAATCTTACATATTAGCATGTTTTTAGTCTGACCCTTATCAAAGAGCAGGCAAAGGAGATTTTTTTTTTTTTTAGTAAATAAAATCCCCTTCAAAAACTAATAAAATCTTACAGACTGGTGGTTACTGAAAAGTTTATTGAAGTTCAAAATCCTTGGTGCACCATGTCTTCTAGTTTGCAGCAGAGTGTGTTTCTGTGACAGCCATGTTTTCCCAAGCAGCTTTGGATGTTGGGGGACGGGAGTAGGTGTCGATGGGAGAGGAGGGGACAGAGTATTTTTAATGCTGCTTTGCCTTCCTTAACTGTTGTTCATGACTCTCTGAAAGGCATCCTCCTCATTCAGAATGCATTTTGTAATCATTTAATAAGGAAACTCTGTCTACGTTGCTTAACAAAAAACAAATATATTCTATTAACAGCAAAAGCTTAGATAAAATCTGCTTAATTACAGGCTAAGTTTTATTAATTTCTCTTACAGCTGATGGTAGCAGAGCAAAATGGGACAATACGATTCTATGATCTAATTACACAGCAGGCCATCCTCTCCGTATAATGTGAACAAATGCCACTGATGTCAGCAGACTGGTGTTTAAAGAATACTCTTAAAATTGGAGCAGTTGCGGGAAATGATTGGCTCGTATGGGATATCACTCGCTCCAGGTATTTTTATGCACAGGACATGTATTTCTTCTGAATCTCCTTAAGCAGCCCATGAAGTAATGGGGCTACTTTGGTAAGATAGCAGTTAAATGCTCAGTGTATTACACCTCCTTTTCAGTAAATAAATGAACATTCTTCAGCAGCTATGGAATCAGTACAGATCGTTCTTTTTCATGCTTATTTCTATCAGTATTTATGTGTAAAAAATAATATGCTGTTTCTTTTGGTCCACTTCAGACAGCATCTCTACTGTTTACCTCTCATTGTAAGGTTTATGCATTTATTACAATCATAAATACCTCAGTAGAGTCACTACCTACTTCAGTTTTCTTCTTCCAAATTGAAATGTAAGCTGCAGGAAAGCTGTTTTTCCCTCAGCTTCTTCACAAAGAGTAGACAATGTTTCCCCTTCATTGCTTAAAAGTATGGTTTGGATACTTAATGCGTAGTTGTTTGCAGAACAGTTTTTTATATGGAATGTCTGTTTTAGTTATCCGCAGGATAAGAGACCTGTCCATGTTGATCGAGCCAGATTATTCAGGTATAAGTGCTATCTATATTTTGTTAACTCAGTTTTGTTTTTGATATAGTCTGTGTATATGCAAGCACTTACTTGGGAGTTTAGAGACAACTGTGTCTCTTCACTCACTTTTCGTGGGACCTGCTCCATAATCTTAGTGAAATTTATGAATAACCATTAATTTTTTGTGTAACACAACATGCATACAGGGCTGTGGGCGGTGAATCATTTACAAGCCCTTTCTCTGAATTTATTTCTTTGGTATCAGTGGACTATCTGATGGCTTCACACAGTTACTCACAAGGGAGAGAACTCCAGCTGTGTGCACTTTTGTTAGGAATATTGGAAAGGTATGTTCATTTAATTCATAGGTGGTCTCGAGTGAATGAAAACCTGTTTGCAACCACTGGATATCCAGGAAAGACAACTACTCAACTGCTTGTTCATCATTTAGGACATCCCCAGGTAAATTTTGAATTCAGCTTTTGGATGGAATTGCATCTGTCCTTTTCAAATCAAACTCATAAATAGTTAAAAGCTGTAGCTAAAAACTAGCTCAAACCATCCAGAAATGCTGCTTGGTCATTTTTTTTAATTGTTTTTTTTTTTTTTTTTGTCTCGTCCATTCTAAAAAAATAAAACTCCCACACACTATTCAACCTGTTATTTAAAATGCAGTTTGATCTGTATATTGTATTTTACTTTGTCTCATTCATACAAAGAGAAAAAAAAATAGCTATTTATTTAATAAGTTCTTTTTTATTTGTAATTCTAAGGATGCAAAAATCATCTGGTTGTGTATTTTTGAGGTTTGAATTAGTAATGATCATATGTTCAGAGACAGTGCAAGTAAAGCACAGGAAGTATTTTGGTTTTGCTGATGTTAGTGTACATTTGCAAAGTTTACAAAAAAAATATTATTTGCAAACATAGTAGTTGTGAGTACACATAATAACAGGAAGTAATTTCATTACAACAATTTCTAGGTTTGAAAGCATGCACTAAAAATAACAATGTTAATAAAAACAATGAAAACAGGTAAATAGTTTGTTATCACAGAAGTTTTTGATTCATCGTCCTTAAGTGTAGTAAGTAGCTACTGGAACTGGGTAGCAGATAATCAGATTTTTCAGTGTGATTTCTATTGTGTTTTCACTGTGTTTATTAAGGAGTATTAGATATGTGGGGATTTGCTCATGTAACTTGGTCTGTGTGGTATAATAATCGCTCAGGGTAAGTTGTATTGATATTAGTCTTGTTCTTTTTTTAAGCCCATTCTTACTGGTACTGCAGCTGTAGGATCTGGACTGACATGGCACAGAACTCTTCCCTTATGTGCAGTTGGAGGAGACCATAAAATTTTCTTTTGGGTAACTGAAATGTAAAATAAGCATTTGCTTCCAATATTCATACATTTGACACTTTGTTACTTACCTTAAAATATACACGTTTTAAATGTTGTATTTAGTGTGAATTTATTTTTTAAAAGCTTTTTAAAGAGATTTTGTATCTGACAGTTGTTTTCAGAGAGTACCTACAGCAAGAACAGCTGTCTTTGCCTTAACTTTCTGTACCATCACTGTTCTATATGAAAGAAATACAATATGTAGTGTCTTAAAATGTTGTCTGTGCATGTGTTTGTTGAATAAAGTATTTCCACAAACTGGGAAGAAGCGAATGGTGTAATCATTATAACTAAGCAGTATTATTTCTATTAAGATAATGTAGGGTTTCAGTTCCAGTATACCAAACAGCTTGTGTTTTTTGTTTGTTTGTTGTTTTGTTCTTGTTGTTTTTTACAACCTTTTACAGGAAAATCAGAGTTTCAAAGTTCTCATTATTTATTTTTTCAAAAAGATGTTCTACTGCTGCCCACTTTAAAATATAAAATATATAAAGTTGTTCTGTAACATTTCTTCTCCTGGAAGTCACACTCCATTTTTCTGTATGTTCCTATACACATTTAAAATATGTTCCTTCTTTTTAATGTGTTATCTCTTAAGGTTTTTAAGTCACCTTGGACTGTGGACTAATTTAAAAAAAACAATCATTTTAACACAAAGTTTTTGAATATCTACAGACAAAAAAAAATCAAGCTTAACTGCTGTTTATTTGTAGATTTATCTGAGCTACCAGCAAACTAAAAGACATATTCCAATATGTTATCATTATTTATTTATATTTATCAATGTAAATATTTTTTTAGAAAAACTATTTAGTAATTAAATTGGTACAGTTAAAACCTGTAAGGTCTTTTTAACTTCAAGGTTGTCCTATGTAGTCTAAATTGAATTACCCTCTTCTAAACAGGAGAGATTTGCTGTATGTTGCCACCATTTGCTTCTGTGTGAACTTTCTTAATATTCAGTAAAAACGTGCCACAATACAAACAAACAAAAAGCAATAATTAGACTAGACTGGGAACTTCCATTTGTTTAGCTAGTAATGCCCCAATAAATCGTGATATAATTAGGCAACTGCAACAATCTGAAAGACCTTTTTTCACTTTATCCAGTGGGGTTCCCATCTGCTACAGCTTCATCATCAGGTATCCTTACTAAGGGAACAAAACCTGCAATTATCACTGAATTTACTTCTCCTAATTTTGGAGGAAAGTAACTCCAAATCCCAAATATAAAAAACTTCTATAGGTAGAAATGTGAGGAGTCTCTGGCGTTAATCTGTTTGGACAATAAAACTTTTGCAGTTCCAGTTGTCTTTTTTGTATTATTCTTAAATGGGGAAATCTCAGATTGAATTTGTATTTCGTCTCTCAAAAGGAAGTAGAAGCAACTGTTCTAACATCAATTTGATCGTTTTCCAGAAGAGACCAGCTCTCTAGGTTCTTAGCCATAGAGAGTAAAAGACTGGAAAATGTCTGCATGCCACATGCACCAAGGATGCTCTTCCTAATGATGACTTCTAACAGAAAGATAGGAGAGAGTAATTAAACAACAGCATTTTAATTATGGCAGACTCAGAAAGGGAATGTCACAGAATCACAGAATTG
Organism: Aythya ferina; assembly: GCF_964211825.1. Classification (NCBI taxonomy): domain Eukaryota; kingdom Metazoa; phylum Chordata; class Aves; order Anseriformes; family Anatidae; genus Aythya; species Aythya ferina. Next base: position 639,004 of record NC_140324.1, read on the forward strand.
TAGGGGTTGGAAGGGCCCTCAGAGATCATCGGCCCAACCCCCCTCTGTAGTGGGTTTACGTGGCAAGGTTTTGGTAGCAGGGAGCCATAGGGGTGTTTCTGTGAGAAAGATCTAGAAGCTGCCCCATGTTTGGGAAGGGCCCCATTGTTTTCCAGATCTGAGCCAATAAGCGATGTTGTTTTGCGCCTCTGTGAGAGCATATTTAAGACAGGGAAAAAAAACGCTGCGCCAGACAGCAGCCGGGAGAGTCAAGGGAGTGAGAGAACAGCCTTGCAGGTGCCAAGGTCAGTGTAGAGGGAGGGGGAGAGGTGCTCCAGGCGCCGGAGCAGAAGTCCCCTGCGGCCTGTGGTGAGGACCATGGTGAAGCAGGATGTCCCCCTGCAGCCCATGGAGTACCACGGTGGAGCAGGGTTCCATGCTGCAGCCTGTGGAGGAGACCACGGCGGAGCAGGTGGCCCTGCACCAACGGAGGCTGCCGCCTGTGGAAGACCCCTGCCGGAGCAGATTCCGGGCCGGACCTGTAGCCCGTGGAGAGGAGACCACGCAGGAGCAGGTGATCTGGCAGGAGCTGCTGCCCGTAGGGGAGCCAGGTTGGAGCAGTTTTCTCCTGAGGGATGGACCCCGTGGTACAGACCCATATCTGGAGCAGTTCTGGAAGAGCTGCTGCCTGTGGGAAGCCCACGCCGGATCAGTTCATCAAGGACTGCATCCCGTGGGTGGGACCCCACAGCACAGGGGACGAGAGTGACCGAGAAGGAGCGGCAGAGAAGAAGTGCTGTAGACTGACCATAACCCCCATTCCCCATTCCCCTGCACCGCTCGGGGGGAGTAGGTGGAAGAGGGTGGATGGGGGGGAAGGTGCTTTTGGTTTGCTTTTTCCTTTGTTTTCTCACTTCTCTCGCTTGTTAGTAATAGGCAATAAGTCTTACTATCTCCTTATGCCGAGTCCGTTTTGCCCGTTACAATAATTATTGCATGATTTTCTAGTCCTTATCTCAACCCTTGAGCCCCTTTTCACATATTTTCTCCCCATTCCTCTTTGAGGAGGGGGAATGAGAGAGCGGCTGTGGTGGAGCTCGGCTGCCCACTCGAGCGGAACCATGACACCCTCCCAAAGCAGGTTCCCGAGAGCAGGTTGCCCAGGAAGGCATCCAGACGGGCCTTGAATATCTCCAAAGAAGGAGACTCCACAACCTCGCTGTGCAGCCTGTTCCAGTGCTCTGTCACCCTCACCGTGAAGTTCTTCCGCATGCTGCTGCGGAACTTCCTGTCATCCATGTTGTGGCCATTGCCCCTTGTTCTGTCCCCACAAAACAGGAAACTGGGATACCCTACAGGAAAAGAGCCACGGACTTCCTGGCTGACAACTGCAACATTTTTCAGGAAGCATTTCATCATTTAACCATTCTGCTTCCTACCTGGAAAAAAAAGAAATGCTCCTGTTAGTCCTGCACTGGTGAAGTATTTACAACCAGATGATGGCATGGAGAATGTGAAATATATGATAAAAAAAAATGAAAAAATGTTAAGTCTTTATGAATCACTGGAGTACTAAGTAGTACAGTCACTCTGTACTCTTTGCTCTCTTACTGCTATATGGAAGACTTACCGAAAATACCTAAAGAACATACCTAGAAATGACCTACAGAAAATAAAATATGATAACTTGGTAGATAGTCATCTTGCATGAAACCATACTGTGTTCTTACACACACGCCAAAACCACGATCTTCAGTCTTGATTAGTTAAATTCTGTACCAATATTTCTGAAGAGAAAACTGCTTGTTCAGAAATGAATGAGTTCCCCTTGATGTAACGCACTCCTGAGTGTTATTTCACAAAAAAAAAAAAAAAAAAAAGTTTTAGATTATTAAATTATAAACAAGGCTAATGTTTTAATGTGTAAGATAAACCAAAATACTATGGAAACAGTATTTCTGTGCAAAGTGATAGTTGCCTAATGGATATTTTTTTTTCCCCGTTCGCAATTAACAAAATGGGTACAATCATCTGGCCAAGCTTTTAGTTAGAAATGATGCTGCTACTATCTTGAGATAGCTGGAAGCAAGTTTTCCTAGAATAAGATAGTTCAGTTGGAACGGACCTTCAAAGATCGAGTCTAACTGTCTGACCTATTCAGGGCTAACCAAAAGTTAAAATGTATTCTTGAGGGCATTGCCCAAATGCCTCTGGAACATGGGATGGGAAGGGAAGGGAAGGGAAGGGAAGGGAAGGGAAGGGAAGGGAAGGGAAGGGAAGGGAAGGGAAGGGAAGGGAAGGGAAGGGAAGGGAAGGGAAGGGAAGGGAAGGGAAGGGAAGGGAAGGGAAGGGAAGGGAAGGGAAGGGAAGGGAAGGGAAGGGAAGGGAAGGGAAGGGAAGGGAAGGGAAGGGAAGGGAAGGGAAGGGAAGGGAAGGGAAGGGAAGGGAAGGGAAGGGAAGGGAAGGGAAGGGAAAAGCTGGGGGTCGGGGGTGGGGGGGAAAGGTGTAGTCCTTAATTGGATAAAACACTAGAATTAAACTGTAATGTAGAGATCTTGTTTGTATGATACACATATGTGAATTCGGCTTAAAGGTCTAAATTCAGGCTTCTCTCATGTTGCAGCAAAAAGAGGTTGGCCAAATACCTCTGCCTCCCACACTTAAGATATTTGTAACATTAATAAGATCCCCAATTCACCTTCAGGTGAATGCTTGCAAAGTTCACACTAAATTGGCAGGCAGTAACAACCTTTGATTTAATTTCTGAGCTAGCTTTTACGAAGAAGCTGAGAAACCAATGGCTTTGGAGAGTCCAAACCTGAAAAAACAGAGAACAGAGTTCAGAAGCTATGAGAAGAGACATATTGAGCCTTTACTCTTTTAAGAATATTATAATGGATACAAATTTGAGAAGTATTTTAAATTATAAAACCCCATTCCTTTAACATGCCAAATACCATTGCTTTGGATCTTCTGCTGTGAGTCTTGGGGAAAATCAAGTAAAGAGATGTCCTGGTTTCAGCCAGGATTGGGTTCTTTTTCTTCATAGGGGATGGTATGTGCATGTTTTGGATTTAGGAGAAAAGAAATGCTGATAACACACGGACGTTTCAGTTGTTGCAGAGTAGTGCTTACACAGAGCCAAGGACTTGTCAACTTTCTCATGCTGCCCTGCCAGCAAGGAGGCTGGGGATGCACCAGGAAATGAGGCTCCGTATGCATTTTCTAGGGTCCTATTTTAAATTCCTCTCAGATTCTGGGTAGGGATATATTTAGGGTGGTTCAGAAAGAGCGAACACAAAGAGTCCAGTTGCATGTGGGGATGCGTAAAGGCTCCCCTGGCAAGTTGAGTTGTACCCAAAGTCTTCCGATGGGGGCACTTTTTGATGGCAGAAAAGGGGCTCCGTTTGCATTTTCTGGGGTCCTATTTGTAATTTGTCTCAGTGTTCTGAGTAGGGATACATTTAGGGTTGTTCAGTAAGAGCGAACACATAGAGTCCAGTTGCAAGTGGGGATGCGTAAAGGCTCCCCTGGCAAGTTCGGTTGTACCCAAAGGCTTCCAATGGGGGCTTCTTTTGATGGGAGAAAGGGGCTCCGTACGCCCTTTCTGGAGTCCTATTTTAAATTCATCTCAGTGTTCCGGTTAGGGATACTTTTAGGGTTGTTCGGAAAAAGTGAACACAGAGAGTCCAGTTGCATGTGGGGATGCGTAAAGGCTCCCCTGGCAAGTTGAGTTGTACCCAAAGTCTTCCGATGGGGGCACTTTTTGATGGCAGAAAAGGGGCTCCGTTTGCATTTTCTGGGGTCCTATTTGTAATTTGTCTCAGTGTTCTGAGTAGGGATACATTTAGGGTTGTTCAGTAAGAGCGAACACATAGAGTCCAGTTGCAAGTGGGGATGCGTAAAGGCTCCCCTGGCAAGTTCGGTTGTACCCAAAGGCTTCCAATGGGGGCTTCTTTTGATGGGAGAAAGGGGCTCCGTACGCCCTTTCTGGAGTCCTATTTTAAATTCATCTCAGTGTTCCGGTTAGGGATACTTTTAGGGTTGTTTGGAAAAAGTGAACACAGAGAGTCCAGTTGAATGTGGGGCTGCATAAAGGCTCCCCTGGGGAGATAAATGGTATCCTAAGTCTTCTGATGGGGGCACTGTTTGATGCGAGTAAGGAGTTTCGTACGCATCTCGGTGATCCTGTTTTAAATTAGTCTCTGTGTTCCAAGTTTAGAGTTGTTCAGAAAGAGCGAACACAGAGAGTCCAATTGCATAAGGGTCTTCGTATTGGCTCCCCTGGGGAGTTCAATTGTACCCAAAGGCTTCCGGTGGGGGCACTTTTTGATGGCAGAAAGGGGCTCCGTTCGCGTTTTCTGGGGTCCTATTTTAAATTTGTCTCAATGTTCCACGTAGGGTTATTTTTAGGGCTGCTCAGAAAAAGTGAACACAGAGAGTCCAGTTGCATGTGGGGATGCGTAAAGGCTCCCCTGGGGAGTTCAATAGTACTGAAAGTCTTCTGTTGAGGGCACTTTTTGATGGGAGAAAGGTGCTCTGTACGCGTTTTCTGGGGTCCTATTTTAAATCCGTATCAGTGTCCCAGGTAGGGTTACGTTTAGGGTTGTTCGGAAAAAGCGAACACAAAGAGTCCAGTTGCATGTGTAGTTCCATAAAGGCTCCCCTGGGGAGTTCAGTTGTACCCAAAGGATTCCGTTGGGGGCACTTTTTGAACAGAGAATGTATCACCATACATATTTTCAGGGGTCCTATTTTAAATTTGTCTAATTGTTCTGGTTAGGGTTACATTTAGGGTTGTTTGGAAAAAGCGAACACAGAGAGTCCAATAGCATGTGGGGCTCTGTAAAGACTCCCATGGGGAGTTCAGTTTTACCCAAAGTCTTTAAGCAGCCCCTTAAATACCCAGTGGAACGTTTATGCAACTACGCATGCAACTGGACTCTCTGTATTCGCTCTTTCCGAACAACTCTAAATGTATCCCTAACCGGAACACTGAGACAAATTTAAAATAGGACCTCAGAAAATGCATAAGGCGACACATTTTTCATTCAAAAAGTGCCCCCAGTGGAAGACTTTCGGTACACCTGAACTCCCTAGGGGAGCCTTTACACAAATACACATGCAACTGGACGCTCTGTGTTCGCTTTTACTGAACAACTCTAAATGTATCCCTACTCGGGACACTGAGATGAATTTAAAATAGGACCCCAGAAAACGCATACAGAACCCCTTTCTCCCATCAAAAGAAGCCCTCTTCGGAAGACTTTGGGTACAACTGAGCTCCCCAGGGGAGCCTTTACGCATCCCCACATGCAACTGGACTCTCTGTGTTCGCTTTTTCTGAACAAACCTAAATGTATCCCTACCCGGAACACTGAGACGAATTTAAAATAGGACCCCATAACATGCATATGGAGCCCCTTTCTCCCATTAAAAAAAAAAAAAAAAAAAAAAAAGCCTTTATCAGAATTCTTTGGGTACAACTGAACTTCCCAGGGGAGCCTTTACGCAGCCCCACATGTAACTGGACTCTCTGTGTTCGCTCTTTCTGAACAACCCTAAACGTAACCCTAAATGGGACATTGAGACAAATTTAAAAAAGGACCCCGGAAAATGCATATGGAGCTCCTTTCTCCCATCAAAAACTGCCCTCAAAGGAAGACTTTCAGTACAACTGAACTCCCCAGGGGAGCCTTTACGCATCCAGACATTGAACTGGACTCTCTGTGTTTGGCTGCTCCCCAGAGTTGGTGCCCAGAGCTGATCCAGGGCGCCGCTCTTTGGTGCTGGTCTGCCGCTGCTTCAGGGAACTCACTGTGGTTCACCAGCATGGATTCACCACGGCACCTGGCAGCTCTCAGGGGACTGGCTGGCTGGGGGGTCTGCAGCGGCGTGCGGGACCCACCGGTGTGTCGCCTTTTTTGGAGGTTCCACCTCCATTCCCGTAGAGTCTGTCGTGGCTCTTCGCTGCGGTTCTGACACCACACGGTGTCAGAAATGCCACGGATGCTCAGCAGGGTTCCACCACCACTCCTGGAGAGCCCAACATGGCTCTTTGGTGCAGGTCGCCATGGTGGTCCGCTGCAGCGCCCAGAGGACCACTGCAGCTTTCCAACAGGGGTCTGCAGCACTCACGCCAGGGGATCTGCTGCAGCTGTCTGGCAGGGGTCTGACACCGTGCCTGAGAGATCACAGCAGCTCATCAGCAAGGGTCAGCCACTGCGCCCGAAGGCCCATCAGGGTTTGCAAAGCAGGGGGCCATCACCGCATCCAGGGGCCCCACGGAGGATTGCGGAAGGGTGATTCCAATCTCGCACACAGGGTCTTGACAGGCCTTGCAGAGGGGGGGTCACCAGTGTGCAAGGGGCCCTGTTCTGCCTCATGGGGTGGGGGGGGTCAGCTGCAGCGACCGAGGTCCTGCTGGTTCTCACAGAGAGGGGTCTGCCACTGCACTGCGGACCCGCCAGTGCTCATAGAGGGTGGTCCACTGGTGTCCATGGGGGTTCCACCGGGGCTCGCAGGGGGGGTTCACCAGTGCGCCCAGGGACCCACCAGTTTTTGAAGGGAGGTGTCCACTGGTACGCCCATGGGCCCGATGGGGCTTGCAAGGGGGGGGAGTCCTGCTGGAGCTCACAAGGGGGGTCCACCACTGCGCCTGGGGGCCCACCAAGGTTCACAGGGGGGATCCACCACCGCACTGGGTGCCCGCTACGGCTTGAAGGAGGGGGAGGGGTACATAGAGGAGGGGCATCGAAGGCCTGCTGGGGCTTGCAGGGGGCAACTGCCGGCATGCCCAGGGTCCTGTGGTGGTTTGCTGGTGTGAATTCACCACCACACTACGGCCCGTGCAGGCTCTTGTGGGAGTCCTCCAGTGTGCCCAGGGGTCCACTGGAGTTTGCAGGGGGTGTGTGACGCCACACTGGGGGCCTGCCGGGGCTCAAAGGGTCGTGACGTGGCCCAGGGGTGTGACGGGGGTCGCCAGCATGGGTCTGCCACCACGCCCAGGGACCAGAAAGGGGACCCACCAGGGGTTGCCGCCAGGGGTCCGCTGCCATGCCCCATGGCCCATAGGGGGTTGCCAGTGGGTGTGTGCTGCTGCGCCCAGGAGCCCACCGATGTTTGCTGCTAGGCTTCTGTTGCCACGCCCAGTGACCTGCTGGGGGTTGCCGCCGGAAATTTGCCTCTGCACTCAGGGGTCTGCTGGGGATCGCCAGCAGGGGTCCGGTGCCATGCCAGGTACCCGCCAGGGGTCGCTGCCAGTGTCCGCCACTGCGCAGGGGGGCCTGCCGGGAGTCACTGCCTGGTGTCCACCAAACTTTTTCTAAAGTACAATCAGGTGGAGGCAGAGGGAACTACTGGGCATACAGGAACCTCCAAAATTGGCTAAAATTCTCAGGGATCTACCCTAGAGGTATCCAAGTTTAGGACCAACAAAGAAAAAAAATCTCGGAAGAGATTTTTGGAAGAAAAAAAAAAATCTTGGAAGAAGCCAAAACCGTTGCAGAAGCATGCCAAGGTGAGAAGGCAAGGGTAGCTACCAGGCTGTCCTGGTTTCAGTTAGGACAGAGTTAAATCCTCCTAGTAGCTGGTAGGGTGCCATGTTTTAGATTAGGACGAGAAGAGGGCTGATAACATGCTGACATGATGGGTCCTGTCATATTGTGGGAAAGCATCCGAGATGGAAAGCTGCTGTATGGAGTCCTACACGACCAGTTGCAGAAGCTGCTGAGGGAGAAGGTGAATCGAGTCAGTTCGCAGAAGTGAAAGCCATCCAGCCATCCAGCTGTCTTTAGATATTGCTGAATGAGAGAAGTGGCCAGTCCTCTATCTCTACACTGATTCATGGATGGTAGCAAATGCCCTGTGGGGGTGGTTACAGCAATGGAAGTAGAACAACTGGCAGCGCAGGGGCAAACCCATCTGGGCTGCTGCATTGTGGCAAGATATTGCTGCCTGGGTGGAGAACCTGTTTGTAAAGGTACACCACATAGATGCTCTTGTGCCCAAGAATTGGCCTACTGAAGAATATCAAAACAACCAGCAGGTGGATCAGGCTGCTAAGATTGAAGTGGTCAGGTGGACCTGGACTGGCAACATAAATGTGAATTCTTTATAGCTCAATGGGCCCATAACACCTCAGGCCATCAAGGTGGAGATGCAACATACAGATGGGCTCGTGATGGAGGGGTGGACCTGACCGTGGACACTATAGCACAGGTTATTCATGATTGTGAAACATGTGCTGCAATCAAGCAAGCCAAACAGTCAAAGCCTCTTTGGTATGGAGGATGATGGCTGAAATATAAATAAGGAGAGGCCTGGCAGATTGATTAAATCACACTCCCTCAAACCCACAACGGCAAGCGCCACATACTTAGAATGTCAGAAGAAACCAACAGATGGCTGGAAACATATCCTGTGCCTCATGCGACTGCCCAGAACACTATCCTGGGCCTTGAAAAGCAACTCCTATGGCGACATGGCACCCCAGAAAGCATTGAGTCAGACAATGGGACTCATTTCCAAAACAACCTTATAGACACTTGGGCCAAAGAACATGGTATTGAGTGGGTGTATCACATCCCCTATCATGCACCAGCCTCCGAGAAAGTTGAACGATACAATGGACTGTTAAAGACTTAAAAGATCTTGTTAAAGATCCGAGTTTAGGATCCAGAAAGAAAAAACCTCACTTGGAGGAAGCCAAAACTGTTGCAGAAGCATGCCAAGGTGAGAAGACAAGGGTAGCTACCAGGCATACACCTATCTCTAAAATTGGTGTCTTAAACTTCTCGTGCCTTCTCAAAGCTGGTGAAGGGTCTGGAACACAAGTCTTATGAGGAGTGGTTGAGGGAACTGGGGTTGTTTAGTCTATGACTAGTGATAAGACAAGAGGGAATGGCCTCAAGTTGTACCGCGGAAGTTCAGGTTGGAAATTTGGAGACATTTTTCTCAGCAAGAGTGGTCAGGCATTGGAAAGCATTGCCTAGGGAGGTGGTGGAGTCACCATCCCTCGGGGGATGTTTAAGGAAAGGCTGGATGTGTTACTTAAGGACATGGTTTAGTGGATCATATTGGTGTTAGGGGGATGTTTGGACCAGATGATCTTGGAGGTCTTTTCCAACCTTAAATATTCTCTGATTCTATGATTACAGGCAGCTCTACCATATGCATCCACTGGACAGAGCAGAGAGCCCTCTGTCTCTGCAGAGTCCTGACCAAGGCATTAGATGAACATGGGAGAGACACATTTATCCAAGAGAGATGAGTGGGATTGGCAGCACCCGTGCAGAGTTCCCTCCAGACCCTGACTGGCAAGACCAATTTGGGATAAAAGTCTCAGAAAGAATTTGTGTCTCTGACAGCCGTTCAGGAGCAGTCAGTCAGCCATCATGTGCTGTCTCTCTCCTCTGGTATGAACTGAAATGGCTGCACAGTGAAAGCTGCCACATCTTGTGGCATATTGTGACCCACAGTGCTGCTAGGCAACTGCCACATCCCACTGCAGGGCTGACTGCTGCAGGCTCAGTCACCCTCAAGCCAGAGCTGGCCCCAGCCCAGACCTGCTACTCCCAACAGAGTCCTGGGGCACCAGCTCATGTGGGCTCGAACTGGATGGTCTTTAAGATCCCTTCCAACACAAGACCACTGTCTGACTCTATTCTTTCTGGGGTGCCATGTCGCCATAGGACTTGCTTTTCAAGGCCCAAGATAGTGTTCCAGGCAGTGGCATGAGGCACAGGATAAGTTTCCAGTCATCTGGTGGTTGCTTCTACCATTGTAAGTACATGGCGCTTGCCATTGCAGGTTTGAGGGAGTGTGATGTAATCAATCTGCCATGATTGCTATATACCATAGATTAAAATGGTGATTAATTAGAATGTATTGCAAAGAGTGTAACCTGAGCATGATATAAATGGTATGGAATAAGGGGTGGATATATGTCCTGGTTTCAGTTAGGACAGGGTTAATTTTCCTCCTAGTAGCTGGTAGGGTGCTATGTTTTGGATTAGGATGAGAAGAGGGCTGATAACATGCTGACATTTTAATTGTTGAAGAGCAATGCTTACACCAAGCCAAGGATGTTTCAGCTTCTCGCTCTGTCCTGCCAGTGGGCAGGCTGTGGTTGCAGCAGGAGCTGGGAGAGGACAGACCCGGGACAGCTGACCCAAACTGGCCAAAGGGGTATTCCATACCACCTGACATCATGCTAAACAATATATAGGGGTGGCTAGCCGGGGGGGAGGGCCAGGCTGCTCGGGGTTAGGCTGGGCATCAGTCAGCAGGTGGTGAGCAATTGCATTGTGTATCACTTGTTTCGTACACATTATTAGTAGTAGTACTATTATCATCATTATTGCTATTATTATTATTATTGTTATTAATATTTCCTGTCTTAATAAAATGTCTTTATCTCAACTCACTGGCTTCACTTTCCCATTTCTCTCCCCCATCCCAGAGAGGGAGGGAGGAGGGTGAGTGAACGGCTGTGTGGTGTTTAGCTGTCAGCCAGGTTAAACCACAACACCATCCTATGAGCGAGGCACCGCACAAGGAAAATGGGGTGGGGTGCTGATGTCTGACAAAAGCAAAGAAACCAAAAAAACAAAGAGGAGGATTCAAACTAACAAAACTAGTAGGATTGAAGGAAAGACCAACAAAAGAAAACATCCTAATGAAAACAAACAAACAAACACAACCAAATCAAACAAACAAAAAATGGCTATTCCATTGTTGCAGGGTTAGGAACCTACACCGATAGACACAAATATACTAGAGCAACAGCCTTGGAGGAGTCTGAGGCAGCAACCTGAGATTTCACCTCTGTTCAGAACATGCCAAGAAGAAAGGCTCCATGACGTATTTGGAAAGAGCCATACGGGGCAAACAGGACCAGACTTCAACAGATGGAGAAAAAAATGGGAACCTCCGTGCAATTTCAGCTAATCCATGAGAGTTACAGGACATGCAGAGACACACAGGTAACAAATAGCAAAAGGCAGTAACTAGAAAAGAGACATAAGCTTCAATCCTGTACGAATCTGCACTTTCTAAGCAGGATTTCAGCTTCTGATCAGAAATTGCAAACTAACCTCCAGAAGAGCCAAAAATCCTCAGTTAGCACAGCTTTGATGCAAGCTAATAATATACAAAACATAATAATTAAGTGATTCCTATCAGTGTAGCTTGCAATAAAGAAGGAAGCCAACCTGACAGTGAGAATTCTAATCCATGCAAGAGTTTGTTCAACCACCCTCCCTCCATGCTTTCTCTAAGGTCTCTACTCACTTTTGCCACATGCTTCATGCTATCTAGTTGTTCGTTAAGGTCTTGCGTCACATTTAGTATACGAATACACTGACTGTTGTTGGCCAAGTTCAAGTATCCACACACTCCATTTTCATGCAACATTAACAAATCAAATGTCACTCTGTTTTGTAGTGCCATGTTCAATATGCCCTGTAGCTGCATGTTGAATTCTTCCAACCCAACCCAAGTTGCACTGGCCAGTGCTTCAGTCTGCCCAGTGAGGTTATACGACAACCTTTGATCCTGGAATGCTGTGACCTCAGGTGTGAAAATTGATTCCAGGGCCCATCCAACTCCAGTCCCTGTCTAGGGTTATTGCCAAGGGTCTTTGGATTCCCTTTTGCTTAGTCCCCAAGGAGCTTGGTGGGATTTCCCTTTTCTAAGCAGAATGTGTAAGGGACAGGCAATGACAGAAAAAAGAGGGATATGTTTACACCAATAAGCTAAAACTCCCCGAACTTGTGTAGATCCTTTGTGCTAGAGGGACTCTGCCTCTTCTCTCTGTTTTCCAGATTCCCATTAAAGATACACTCCGTCCCTTTCCAAGTAAAAGCAAATTGAGCCTTATCATGTTCCTGGGGCAGAATCATGAAAAACATACCTTTAAGGTCTGAAGTTGCCATCCATGGGTGTGATGCTCCCTGAATTTGTGTTACCAATTCCGTAATATTTGGTGGAGTGGCAGTTTAAGGTGCGGTATTGGCATTCAGTCACCTACAATCAATCGTAAGCTGCCATTGTCCATTTCTCTTTTTTACTGGCCAGACAGGAGAATTATAAGGGGAATGTGTGTGAGTGATAATACCTTTTTTTTCCAAGTCTGATACCACCTTTTCAATACCCAAATGTGCAGCTGCTGGCAGGGGGTACTGCCTCATATTAGTAATTTTTGATGGGGAAAAAGGCATAGACATCTGTAATAAATCTGTAGATTTAGGCTCATCCTCTTCAAAGCATGTTATTTTCCCCATCACCTCGCCCATCAAAACTCCAGACTGGCCCATCAGGGAGTTTCCATGTTTTACCGTAAAACAAATCAAACCCTAAAATATTGGTATTAGTAGCAACACTTCAGCATGGGTCAGCATGGGTCAATTTCTTTTCACCTAGTAGCCACAAGGTGATTTTTGCTGTAGGACATTCCTTTATGACTCCATCAATCCCTGTATGCTTTACCTTCTATATAAATGCTCTGATGTTTCATTAGTAACTACTGACATCTGTGCCCCTAAGTCAATAAGGAAACCTACAGAAATCTTCTTTGGTCCTATCGGGATGGCAATGACAGATTTGTAGTGTTTATCAAAGAGCCATCATGTAACTAACACCCACCGAGCAGGGTGACTCACCACCCTGCACAGGGATGCAAGCTCTTTGTCTGGGTATTCATTAAATCAATTAGATCCTGCTGCAGGGCTGAAGGTATGGGTTTAATTGGAATTGATCTATTTTCCTTCACCTGACTTCTCCCTATCGAATCAATTCTTTGGCTTAGCGATTATACCAGAGTTCGGAGGTTGTACCATACAGTAGCTGTCGTGGTACTTCCAAAACCAAGGCTCTACACCCCAGGTCATTCTATTCCTTGTAGAATTTTGGTATGAACTCTGGCTTGGGCTCAGTGGTATGGAGCTGGCCAACCCACTGGGGAGGTTTGGGTGGTTTCCCAGTGGTCGATTCCAACCCAACCCATACAACACCCATGATCTCTTGCACAAATTCACTCCAGGTAGTTACAGAGACCTGCTTCAGTGGGAGCTGTGCAGCATCCAGGGCAGCATTCGTAGCACAGGCCACAGATAAGGGGAGTTAACATTGCCTGATCAATCAGGGCTAGCTTTGGGGATCTCTGTAACACATCCTTCTCCTGCTTTGCTTGTATGCAGGCTGGTTTTTGAACAGACGCAGCCAAATCGGAGAACCCTGAGGTCTTAATAACAAGGGGATCTCCTCTTTCTTGTGGATCTATGCCACTGACCCAATGGGCAGCTCATGCAGTCAAGGAATAATTTTGATCACTCAGTGCAGTGGTTAAAACCATTCCAGGGTCCCAATAGTCTCCATTCTGTTCCTCACTTAAGAGGATTCAGTCCCCCCTCCAAGAAGGAGACTTACCACACGTATTCCATCTCAGATTCCTCTGAGTGCCTAGAATACTTTTCCTGCAACTTTGCTAATTCAGCCAGAGACCATAGGGTGGTTCATATTGTAGTATGAAGAATGTCATCTCCTTCATTTGCAGTTTTGGTTTTGACTAACGGTTGTATAGGTACAGGTTCTGGGGTACTATGGGGTAATCTCCCACCAGTTCATTGTTATCATTACTATACCAGATGTCTCCACCCCATGTCTTGGGATTTGCACTCTGTATTACTTTGCAGATTTGTTTAGCAGAGACCAAGGATGGCACCTGATTGAGTAAGAGATCTATTTTTTCCTGTAGTTATCTTTCTCACCTTTCAGCTGAGGCCAGCAGCATTTCAAGTTCCATAATTTCTGTCCCTACTCTCTTGTTTTTCCTTTTCAAAGGCCAACAATGCTTTCAGCATCTTTAATCAGATTATTTAATTTCCTTCTTCATGCAAGATAAGCAAACTCCCAATACTGCACAAACAGTTCCTTTGCCTTTACCCTTCCAAAAATTTTGCTCACTTCTATGTTATTTTATCTTCTCTATCGCTTTGACCGCAACTTTCCAAAACTTTTGTGCCCATTCTGTTCCTACTTTGGGTGGTGCACACTGGTATTTTTACAGCAGTTTAACCAAGTCAATCCTGCAGACTACACTAATTTAACTTTCAGGTTAAAGGGGACTTATCCAGAGTCCAGAGTTTGCCTGTGTCAGAACTCTGCTAAGGGCTTTCACCAAGACAGTTTCAGAAAGTTGAATGTGTTTATAATCCAATTTTTGCCTTTTTCAGAGCTCCGCTAAGGACTTTCACTGAGACAGTTTCATAAAGTTGAATGTATTTCCTAAGGCAGCAGATATAACAGGTTTGGAATTGCTGTTGATAAATACACTTACTGCAGTAACACTACTACGATAATAGTGCTAGCAAAATGCTATCCCAGGTGTCCAAAAGGAGAAGGTTCAGAGCTTACCAAGGACGTATCCCTGTCACGGTGGAGAAGTGAAGTGAAGGCACCAGTCAGGTACCACCCTCCAAAGCTGGCCAAAGGTCTCGGGTGCCTAGCCTGAAGGGGACTGTGGACTCAATCTCAATCTCTCTCTGGAAGTGGCCAAAAAAATTCACAAAGTATGCCTGGGAGGAGGCATGGGTAGCTACTGCGCATGCACCTCATTCCCATTTTCGACAAAATTCACCTAGCATCCCAAGCTGGCAAGATGCTTTTGACCAGAACTAAGGCAGGTATGCCATAGTTTGAACTTAGTTTGAACTTTTTCCTAAGTACAAACTGCTTTCAGGAAAGGCAGCTCCTGGGCATACAGCAAGCTCCAAAATTGTCTACAGTTCTTGGAGACCTCCCCTAGAGGTATCCAAGTTTAGCATCCACAAACGAAAAACATATCATGGAGGAAGACAAAATTTTGGAAAGGCATGCCAAGTTGAGAAGGCAAGGGTAGCTACCAGGCATACACCTCTCTCTAAAATTGGCCCAGCTTCTCGTGTCTCTACCGTGAAGGGCTTTGCAGCTGGTACCCAGAACTAAATGTCTCTCAGGAAGAATCCCCAACATTTGCAGAAGCTTCCCTGGAGTAGGCAATGGTAGCTCCCAGGCCTGCAGCTCCCTCCAAAGTAGGACCAAAATACTTAGGGACCTAACCCGCAGGGGTCTTCAGCTGCCACTGACAAGCAACTCTCTCTTTGGAGCTAGCCAGAAATGCTTGCAAAACATGATCTGCTAAGGGAAGTGAAGGCACCAGTCAGATACCGCCCTCCAAAGCTGGCCAAAGGTCTCGGGTGCCTAGCCTGAAGAGGACTGCGGACTCAATCTCAATCTCTCTCTGGAAGTGGCCAAAAAATTTCACAAAGTATGCCTGGAAAGCAAATTCTTGGGGACCTACCCAAGCAATAACGGACATTAGAATCTGTTCAGGGATTTTTGAAACAACAAGGATGCCATGACTTTCTTCAGCTGAGCAAACCTAGCAACCAGAATGACTACGAGAAGTTCCCAGTATTCCCATATCACCCAACTGAGGAAATAAAAAATATTGTTGCCAGCAGCTGTCTTCAAAGACAGGATCTACATGACTGCTAATCACAAGGGGGTCATTTTCTTGCAGGTGGGGTTGTTTTTTTGCAGTTGTTTTTTCTGAGTGCTTTTGACCAATAATCTTGTGTGAGACACTATCCGCCCCTGTTAAATTTGCTATAAAAGTCAGGCTATTCAGGTAATAAAGGGAGAGCATGATCTGACTATACTGGTGTCTGTCATGTTTTTGGCCATTCTTCCTGGAACAAATGGCGCCCAATCACGGTGAGACCCGATGAGACACGGAGAGACACAGAGAGATGCGGGACGTAGAGAGACGTGGAACGTGGAGAGATGCAGAGAGACCCAGAGAGACTAGGAACAGGGATGCAATAACACGCGGGACAGAGAGACTCGGAGCACAGACCTGGACGGACACGGACAGACACGGTGAGACGCAAAGTAGTGACGTGAAGAGATGCGGGACATCGGGGGCTGAGTTTCTACGGGAGATCAGAGGCACCAGTGAAAATGGCAGAAGAGCACCGCTGTGATGCGAGTTGGCACACAGCAGAGGTGTGGACATCATGACCCTGTAATAAATGGCTCAGTCTTCAAAATAGGACTATAATCAAAGTTTACAATTTATTAAAGGAATAGAGGTAAGCAAACAGCGCTGGGTGTGCTGGGAGTCTCTGCTCCACCAAGATACACACCAGTTACATCAAGTAGCTGATTTTTATGCTCCTAGGCTAATACATATTCATTACTACTTCTAAAAAAAAACGGGGTTATAATTAGTTTCCGGAATCCAAACCCTCCTACTGGAGCATGTGTATTAGTCTCCAGTGGTCCCTCTGGGGGTCTCTCATGCTGAAGGCTCATAGTCTTCCTCCCTCTTGTCCTTCTCCTTTGTCCAACTTGGCTGTATGTCAGAGACTTGTGCAACGTCCCCTGCAAGCTTTGTCTTTTACTTGTTCTTCAGCTCTCCCCGTCTCCTTAATCTCCTGGCCAGATATCAGAGACTTGCATAGTGTCCCATGCAATGGTCATAATAGTTAGCAGTTATTCTGAACCCCCCCCCAATATCAAAGACTTCAAGGAAAAGCCTACAAATACATTTCCCTTCAAGCCCTCTATTGACACAAAATGCTAAAATATTCCTTTGCAGAATACAAGAATTATATACATTAACTACTCTGTTTTTCTTAGACTTGTGGTTATACAAGGGTATGTAAGACAGAAGGTCACATTCATCATACCATGCAGCCCTAGCATTGTTCCATACTGACACGAATCAGATGAAAATATCTCACAACCCTGCAGCTCGTCCAATGTAACCATGGAGGAGGAAGCAGCTATCAAGCTTCTCTCTAGTATTCTCTCTAAGAGAGGTGTATCTTGCAACGTAAAAAAGATCAAATTCTTGGTGCACTGGGCTCAGAAGGAGGGTTTTCTGAAGGAAATCCCTCTAACGTTTAGCCCAGATGAGTGGCGACACGTAGGAGGTCGCTTATGGGGTAATGCCATCTCAAGTGGAAAGCTGGATAAAGATGTAAGTGCAACCTGGCGCACAGTGATTAATGCGCTGTGCGGTATGAAAGCCGAACAGCAGCTGGTGATGGCAGAGGTGCAAGCTTTGTCAATACCATTTGGGACTGACAGAACACTGAGTGCAAAATCTGAGACCTCAGGAACGCAGCTGACACGATTCTTTTCGTCGGTTCCTGCAGCCACCCCGGTTCAGGGTATGACCTCTTCAATAACAGAATCAGTGGCAGAAATAACTAAGGGACTATCGGAACAGAGTGCTGATGGGGAGTGGGAGTTGCCCTCCCCACCCCCCGCACTGGAAAATCTTGTTGAAGCTGTGCTGCCAGCATCCATGCCACTGCCAGGCAGCAATAAATCGACTCGGGATGCTTCGCCTATGAGAGGTGCAGCAGCAGCTTCCAAGAATCAACCTTCAGTGGAGGAGCTGTTCCAAGAACTGTTAGAGAAATTGGAGAACTTAAAAATTAAGGATTCGGAGGAGCTTCCTCTCTCATCTGCCCCACCAGAGCTGACTCCCTCATTATCCGCCACTACAACACTGTCAGCACCAATGAGGGACAGGTGGTCCGGCGTCATACGTGATGCCATCGTAGGACATTGGAATGTTACATCTTTGGCCTGCCCTATTATTATCGACCCCGTGCAAGGCACCAGGTCATGGTAGCCGCATGACTGAAAGCTTTTACAAGCTCGAAAAATGGTTACGGACTACGGTTTACAATCCCAGGCGACTCAACAGATAATTCAGTGCATTTTCCAGGCAGACCTAATGTGTCCACTTAACTGTCAAAACTTGGCTCGTTTATTGTTAACTCCTTCCCAATTGTTATTGTTTGAAAGGGAATGGTTGTGGTTGGCACAGGTAGAAGTGGGTCGACTGTGTCAACCGGGGGACCCTCTGTATGGGATTACTGCAGAGATGTTAATGGGGATGGCTCCTTATCTCAATACCCAGGTTCAGCTGCAGTTCCCTGCGATTATTCACCAAACAGCTGCACAGCTTGCGCTGAGGGCTCTTCTTAGTCTTGCAGGGGAAAAGAAAGCACCTCCATTTGCATCAGTTCAAGAAGCCCATGGGGAACCATATGCTAAATTTATCAATTGATTGTGGGCAGCAATCACTGATCATCCTGATCTAACAGTGGAGTCTAAATGGAGTATGTTTAAAATGCTTGTGTTTGACAACGCAAACGCAAAAACTCAAAACATCTTAGCCACACTGCCGAGAACCGCACCCGTAGAAGAGATGTTGGAAAGAGTAGAAAGAGTTGATCAGTCCAGGCAAGCAGCTGTGGTGGCACAGGCTGTAATAACAGCCATTGATGATCCCTTAACTGCTATACCGACGCAAAACAATGGGGCACCCCTAAGGCGTACCACCCCCCCAAAATAAGGTAATATGTTATAGATGTGGGAAACCTGGTCATATGAAAAACCAGTGTATGACTTCTGTCTGGTGTGACAATTGCCAATCTAACACGCATACTACAGTGCTTTGCAGGTGTGAGGGAAACTCCAAAAGGAGCGTGAACAGGCATGCAAGGACAAGAGTAGCTGCAGTTCAGACAGAGAGGGCAGATTTCTCGACAAAAATGCTCCAGCCACCAGAGGAAGCCTCGAAGTGGATTTGGCAACAGCAATAAGCATAACGCTCCCCAGTAAGTCTGTGGTAGTAATTCCGACAGGAATCAAGGGGCCACTATCAAATACACTATTAGGCAGCTTGTTATTAGGGAGATCATCTGTGGGACTTAAGGGATTAATTGTTATTCCAGGAATTATTGACTTTGATCACGTAGGGGAAATCAGAGTTATGGCATACATGATCAACCTGCCATTATTTATCCCAAAGGGTACCAAAATAGCCCAACTTATTGCACTAAGAAACTGTCAACCATGTGCAGGAGCACAGGTAAACCCAGAGGGAGGTTTTGGTTCCACGGACCAGGTGGTGTGTTTTACCAGATCCTTGACCTCCCGACCTATGATGAATGTGGTATTATCGCTAGGATTACAAAAAAATATTGTCATGTGTATGATTGATTCCAGGGCGGATGTTACTATCTGCAGCTCATTGGTATGGCCAAAACATTGGCCTTTAATATGTCCAGGTGCTGGGATTACAGGCATAGGTGGCAGCTTGGCAACATATCTCAGAGCACAAGTCGTGACATTAAATTTAGAGGGAAAAACGGCCTCTATTAAGGTGTATGTGATGGCACTACCTGCAAGCCTTCAAATGCTTATTGGGATGGATGTCCTTTCTCAGCTCGGGGTGATGATCACTACTGAAGGATTTTCCTTAGTGGTCACTGCTGAGCAACCGACCACCCTGGCTTTGACATGGCATTCTGATCAACCTGTCTGGGTGGAGCAGTGGCCATTAACAACAGAGAGGTTGCAACAGGCAGAGAAACTAGTTCAAGAACAGTTACGGGCCATCCATAACTCCTTGGAATACGCCTATTTTCATAATTCGCAAAAAATCAGGGAAGTGGCGACTCCTGCAAGATCTAAGGAAAGTAAATGATCAAATGCAAGCTATGGGAGCCTTACAGCCTGGCTTGCCATCCCCAGCCATGCTTCCTGAAAATTGGTCCCTACTGATTATAGACTTAAAAGATTGCTTCTTTACGATTCTGCTAGCAGATAAGGACTGCCAAAGGTTTGCTTTTACAGTACTGTCCATTAACAAACAGACCCTGGCAAAGCACTATGAACGGCTAGTGCTTCTGCAGGGGATGAAGAATTCCCCTACACTATGTCAATTATATGTAGCCTGGGCATTAGAACCAATTCGGGCGACATGATGTGATGTAATTATTTACCATGATATGGATGACATATTTGGTAGGCCAGAATGCTTCCAGGATTCAGATCTAAAGTTTATTCAGGATACATTGGAAGCAAAAGGGCTGAAGATAGCTCCAGAGAAAGTTCCACGGAAACGGCCATGGTTATACTTAGGATGGAAAATATCAGACTGTACCATTCATCCACAGAAAGTTGATATATCTATGGCGTTACATAATTTAACAGATGTACAAACATTCCTGGGTAATATTCAGTGGGTTCGGCATATTGTGGGGATTACTAATGACGATTAGCTATATTATTACCTTTATTGCAGGGCAGGAGTGCAGAGCAAGAGATTCAACTAATAAATGAGCAACAGCAGGCTCTTTCACAAATAGCTTCTAAGGTTACAGCTGGTGCTGTTTGCAGACGTACAGCAGAAGTTGCACTCTCCTTACTAGTAACCAATCATGTGTCTCATCCACTTGGTCAGTGGCAAAAAGAAAAGGGGGAGAGTAAGGGACGCCAAAGACAGAAACAATATCAAGAGGATGCCACTGACATTAACAGCACTGGAAATAGGAATGGCATAAATGAAACAAGTGATAGCAACGGTGGAATGATAGGGCAGCATTTTCGAGTCCTAGAATGGATTTTCCTACCGATTCAGCCAAAAACGAGTGTTCAAACACAGGCAGAAGCTATTGCAGAGTTAGTACGTAAGGGTCGCTCTCAGAGTATTGAGATCAGTGGGCAGGAACCAGGAGATATTAGTCTGCCGATGACTCAGGATCATTTGGAATGGTGTTTACAGCAATCCATACCACTACAAGAAGCAGTGTTAGGTTACCCAGGATTGGTACATTCCCAGACTCCAAAGGGGCCTCTCTGGCAAGTTATAAGATCATATAAATGGCAGGTAGTACCACGGCTTTCATCCCAACCAGTGGTGGGTCACACTGTATACACTGATGCAGGTACAGCAAGTAGGAAGGCTGCGTGTGTGTAGTATGAGAACAGAAGCTGGGAAAAATACTTAATGCCGGGGAGACAGGGGATTCATTACAAACATTAGAATTGTCTGCAGTTGTTTGGGCTTGTCAATGCTGTATGCATGTGCCGATTAATATTATCTTAGGCTCTCTGTATGTTGTCAACGTGGTAAAACGGATAGAGGATGCCTTGATAAGGTCAACTAAGAGGGACAGATTATTTCTGCAGCTGCGAGATGCCATTCAGGGGAGAACTGCACCTTACTGTGTTATCCATATATGTAGCCATCAGTTCTCAATTGGGTTAGCAGAAGGTAATTCACAAGCAGACAACTTGGTGAGTATAGTCACAGCGGGGCCTGAGACTGATTTTGCATGTGCATGAGTGTTGCACGAAATGTTCCATCAGAATGCAAAGGGTGTTCAGAGAATGTTTGGACTTACTTGGATACAGGCAAAAGGAATAGTAAGAGCGTGCCCTTCCTGTAGTCATCATGGACCAGGGTTAGGTTTGGGTATTAATCCACAGGGTGTTAAGGCACTTGAGGTATGGCAAATGGATGTAACGCATGTAACGGAATTTGGTACTAAAAGATATGTACATGTGAGTATTGATACTTCTTCAAGATTCATGTGGGCAACAGCGCAGGGCAGAGAAAAAGCACTCCATGTTTGTAGACATCTGACGGTGTGTTTTGCCATTATCGGAGCGCCACAGCAGATCAAGATGGACAATGGTCCAGCGTATGTTAGCAAAAAGGTTAGAAAATTTATGAAAATGTGGGGAGTAAAGCATATCACAGGTATTCCATATTCTCCCATGGGCCAAGCGATTGTCAAACGATCACATCAGGTTTTAAAGGAACAATTAGTGAGATTAAAAGAAATCAATAACATCGATAAGCGATTGTCCAAGGCATCGTTTGTCTTGAATCACTTATGTTTGACTGGTGACCAAGAAGACCCTCCTGTGAGTATTCATTTTCAAACAATAAACAGAGCAGCACCAACTGTGTTACCACAAATGAGTGAATTACCGAGATCCTGCAATCCCACTCAAAATATGAGAGGTACATATGAGGTACACGACTGAGTACTGAAAAATCTTAAGACTAGGCATCACCGAAGTCAACTGAGAAGGGAGGATGAGTGTCTCTGGATGTTCACGTAACAGAAAGGAAACTCAGATTTTAGCCCTAAGCAACTATTTTTAGAGACAGGCTGGGAACTGGTTCTTTTCAAGCCAGGGACCATTTCAGCATCCTCAAAGCTAAAGAAACAGTTGACTGCTGTGTCAAATCATGTGCCTGGTGAAAAAGATCTGGGGACCAGATCTGGGGACCAAGGCATCTGGGGGCTCAGTGGGAGTTGGCGCACGGGGTCCATCGAAGGGTCTGTGGCCTCAGTGGGAGTCCATGCATGGTTCCACCACAGGTTCTGGGGTCTCAGAGGGATGTGGCGCCTGGGGTCTGCCATGGGGTACAGGGGCTTGGCGGGAGTCAGTGCCTGGGGTCTGCTGAAGGGCCCAGGGCCTCAGCTGGAGTCAGCGCCCGGGGTCTGCTCCCGGGTCCTGAGGCTCAGCGGGAGTCAAAGTCTGGGGTCTGCCACGGGGTCTGAGGCCTCAGCAAGAGTTGGTGCCCTGGGTCCACAGCGTGGCCTGGGGACTTGGTGGAGAGTCTGCACACAGGGTCCACAGAAGGCTCTGGGGCCTTGGCAGGAGTCGGCACCCAGAGTCCACCGTGGGGTTCAGGGCTTGGCAGGAATCTGTGCCCAAGGTCAATTGCGGGGTCTGGGGCCTCAGCGGGAGTTGTCGCCTGGGATCCACCACAGTGTTCCGGTTAGGGTTACTTTTAGGGATGTTTGGAAAGAGAGAAGGTGCAGAGTCCTGTTGTATATGGGCCTGTGTAAGGGCTCCCCAAGGGAGTTCAGGTGTACCCAAAGGCTTCCCTTGGGAGCACTTTTTGATGGGAGAAAGTGGCACCATACATGTTTTTTAGGGTCTAACTAAGGTTCGGCTTATTCTTTTGCTTAAGTTACATTCAGCATTCTTTAGAAATAGAGAAGGTGCAGAGTCCTGTTCTGTGTGGGGTTGCGAAAGGCTCCCCAGGTGAGTTCAGGTGTACCCAAAGGCTTCCCTTGGGAGCACTTTTTGATGGGAGAAAATGATGCCATACGTGTTTTTTAGGGTCTTAATTACACTTAGGTTTAGGGTTATGTTTAGGGTTGTTTGGAACAAGAGAAGGCGCAGAGTTGTGTTGCATGTGGGGTTGCGTAAAGGCTCCCAAAGGGAGTTCAGGTGTACCCAAAGGCTTCCCTTGGGAGCACTTTTTGATGGGAGAAACTGGTGCCATACATGTTTTTTAGGGTCTTAATTAATGTTCGGCTTAGTGTTCCTGTTAGGGTTACGTTTAGGGTTGTTTGGAAAGAGAGAAGGTGCAGAGTCCTGTAGCATGTGGGGTTGTGTAAAGGCTCTCCAAGGGTGTTCAGGTGTACTCAAAGGCTTTTGCTTTCCTTTGGCCATCTCAGAATTTTTCTGTTGCTGCCACACATAGCTTATTGTAGGATAGCTGTGCTGAGTCAGTCTCTGGAGTTGCCCCTTCTCCCTGTTGCCCATAAGCCACTACACTGACCTTGAAAATTTAGCCTACACGTGTTATTCCAAGGTGGTTAAGATTAGGGGAGAGACATCCTGAGCAGGGAGTAAATTCTGAGTCAATTAATCTGCTGCAAAGGCATTTTACATTGAAATTTAATTCCCTTGGAGTTTTACTGATGTGACTAACGTGTTTCTAAGGCTATTTATACAGATCACTTATTCTCATTACCAGTCTTTTTCTTTTTTTTTTTTTTAAGTTGGTTAAAACTTGGTCACACACATAGTGCCCATATTTAAATTTTCAGTGTTGAGTGACTGCCTCAGTCTAATGGGTTTTGATAAGACATTGCTAAAATGACTCAGGTGCTTGATATAATAAATTTACCCCAAATTCATTGTTTTCATTAAAGATATATACAATTTATTTTTAGTTTACTGCAGACAAAAAAAAAAAAATGCTTAAAATTAGTCATACTTGAAAAGCTACACTAAAAAAAATAACATTGTAAAGCTGACATTGCGTTTAGACCTAGGTGCCTAGGGGGCTACGTGGCCTGTGTGAAAGAATATTTTTCATTTATCATGTAATAAAAAACTACATTGCAATGCACAAACAGAAAGAGTTGATAGCTTTTAAATTCTTTAAATAAATTCTAAGAAATATTCCTTAAAATAGGTTCTTGTGGCTGTAATCATTTCTAAGAGGCTATATTTGATATTTAGAACAAAGTTCACAATGGTAGAATTATTAATCATTAATCTTTATCGATTTGATGACAGAATGACAAATTAATAACAATCAAAACAAAATAAATGAGGAAATATAAATTTTGAAGGCTTTAAAAATGGAAAAAAATGTTGAAATTGAATATATTATGCAAGAAAAATGACTGTCCTTTGTCTGATGTAAGGAGTAAGCCAGACTTGGGAAAATGTAGGTTGGAGGAGGATGGGGGGACATTGAGAACAGAATCAAGTTTATTTTCATGCAGTGTTGTTTGCTTGCAATAACAGTAAGAAACAATGTCTTTACATTCAAGCCCAGTGAGTCTTTAATTCCAATGCTCTCACAATTTGGTTTCCTCAAAGCAATATTCTGAGCACTTATTAGCAATATTGTTTAATTTCTACCAGTGATTTATCCTTTTCTTCCATTCCAGATACAAAATCTTATTCTTACAGCTCATATTGGACATTAACTTTTATCTAAAAATTGATTAAAATTTTAAAATTGATAATTTTCCATTTGGGCTGTTACATGAATGAATAAAAAGAATAAGCAACCAATTTAAAATGAACTTGAACTGGAATGTAGTGGCTTTCCTGCTTCAAACCTGTTCTTAAAACTCAGCTCTTCAGCTAGCATTCCCTTCTTAATCTCCATTCTTATGTTACTCAGTGAAACTGACTGCTTTTGATCATACTGAATTGTTAAACAAAAGATCAAGTAAGCAAAGACTCAAACATTCTCAGAAGTTAACCTAAGGTAACAAGTTGAACGATCAAAGTACTAAACTTCTGTGTGCTAAAAAAAAAAAAGGGAGGGAATGGTTGATCACTTTCTTTCTCTTTGACTTGTATTATCACTTCATTTTCTTCCCCTAGGGTATGATTCATTTATCCGTGCCATGTAAAATATATGTGCATGGTGTGAGGCTAGATATTTAGCTGAAAGGCATCACCACGGAGTGACATCCAGTCCTGACAGATGAAATCATCTCTCTTTCTCTTTTCATCAGCTGTAGAGGGAACATAAAACTAAAATTTAGACTCCATATTTAATTTTTAGTTTAATAAAATTAGGTGAAATGAATCTCATGCATACTGTTGAGATTAATTGTTTGGAGATAATTCTGATTCTTTTGAGTTGAGAACCTTATTCTCTTATCTGTGGTGCATCATAATTCAACAATGGCAAACACCTCAGAACAGTCTATGCAGTAATTAGTGCTTTGCTTAGTATTGCTTCATTCAGGAACCTCAGTCACTTTAAAGTGAAGAACAGATACGTAATGCACGTGTGGGAGACCAGATTTTCATGTGGGTAGCAGTGTAGTTTACGACTCTTAACAACAGAAGAGATTTCAGGACAGAGAAGGGTAGTCTCTTTTTAATTGAATATCCATGGATTCTTACAGAACCATACAAAGCAAAAAATAATACATATTTAACAGCAATCTATGTCTTCTAACATAAACCATCTAATTACAAACACTTTAGAAAAATGACAGTTCACACATTTTTACGTGTAGGTTTGGGTTAAAAGGTCCCACTACAAAGGAAAAAAAACTGAGATAGATTATCTTATATTGCCATGGTGACTTTTTAAAATTCACTTTATCAGTAGCATGCTGTATTTTTGACTGTCAGTAAATATGGAATTACAAAAGAGAGAACATGTGCTTTTGTTTTACAGCAATTTTGCCTGTATCATCTGCTGCCAGGCCAATCTGAGTTAAATGCCACCAGCATTTTATTAACTCTTTCCTTTTTTAATTCCTAGATATGTAAAATAAATAATGTGTTGCTTTTAAAACCATTACCACTTAGGTTTTCTCATACACATGTATATATATCTGGAACCAAATAATCTTTGGAAAAAGTAGATGGAAAAATTGCAATGAGGTATACTCTAACCACTCACATTTCTACAGTACTGTACATAAGAAATTATATTAACTATCCAACTTGAATATAGAGAGCAGCATCTCAGTTTTATTTCCTATGTCTTCCTTGTGAATCAAAATGAAAATTATTGGTCAATTCCAAAACTTGGTGATTTGTAAATATGCCAAAGTGGTTTGACTGTATAAATATGATGGTTGCTGCATAATATATTGAAAAGTGCTCACATTTCAGAAGGCTAGACTGACCTCTGTTACTACCTTAAAGAGATGGGAAGGTATTTCCTAGTCTGTTATTAATATAGGAAGGAATCTGATTTTTCTTTCTGTAGGTTGATGCTGGGAGGATGCTGAAATTGTTATTAATTAGACTGTGAATAAGAATACAATGATTTTTGTGAATATGCCATCATAGGGATAAAATCAATTTTCTACAGCTAAAATATTGCTATATATGGATTCACTATTAGAACTAAGTAAATCTCATGAAAGGTAAAATCCAAGGCAAGAAAAATGTTGATAATACCTGCTGTTTGATATAATACAGTGCATTAATTAGTCAAAATATTTATCCTTCAGAGATGTTTTTATGAGACAGAAACAACGTCTGGTCTACATTTGGAACATTGACTAGTATACCAATGTTGCAATTTATTTCATTTTATTTTTTAGACATACGACTGGCAAAAGTCCTAATGTAAATGCACTTGTAAATGCACTTTCACTAGCAAAATTTTTTGCTGGTACAGCATATTTTCTTTGAAGATCTTTTATAAAATGCATCTGATTTTGCTTGTAGCCCATGCTAGTCTATCAGACTCAAACTTAGATATCTTGCTGCATGATCAGTAAAGGGACACTGCCAACATGATCACTGTGTTTCTTTCAAAGAATTTGCAGCTACTTTGGTTTCAAGTAGCATCCGAAATCACTGTCTGAAATAAGTTAATGATGCTTTTCTTTGTTGCTATAAAAACACACTTTTTACTTTTAGCTATATTTTATCAATCATGGGTTCAAAGTTCTTTTCTATGTTGAAAAAACTTATAGCCATCCAGGAATAAAAATAATTTCATATTCATAAAGGTTTTTTAAAAATTAAAACATAGTGCATACTATTTAGAGTGCCCTATCAGAAAGTGCACTTTTTGAAAAATTATTTCAAAGAAGTTACAAATTGACTTTTGTATTCAAACTCCTACCTTCATAGGAGTTATACAATTATAAAATTATAATGAAATCAGTGATATGTACATTTTCACAAGTGAACTATTAACCTTGGCCTGAAGGAATTACTTGAGCAAATAGGAAGTTACATCTCCAGGTCTTATTATTCTGTAGTTTGTTTGTTTGTTTGTTAAATGTAGACACAGTGTCTTTTCTTTGGAAAGGAAAAAAAAAAATCTTCTGGTATAGTTACTGCCCAGGATCAAGAAGTAGTCTGTTTCTTCAGGTCCCGATGCTAAATCTAATCTGGATTTCTTATTCTCCATGTCCACATGTTCCATAACAGCAGTATTTTCTATTATGTTGTGAACATTTTTCACTGAAATGTTCAGAAACTAAAGATGCAAAAAAGATTTTGAGTTGTACTTTGAAACACTATTAAATGTCCTACTAATTTTGTTCACTATATAATTGTAGATTCCCTTTTCAGTGTCCAATTGCATGGCATTCTTTTTTGGAAAGCATAGCAATTGCATTTTGTCTAAATGCATAAAAACAGTCTCAAAAGGAAAATCTAGCTTTAAGTATTACCAATGGGAGATAGTGAATTCACATACTCTGTGCTACAAAGAGATCTGTGATTATTTATAGTCTGAGCTAAAATTTGTTTGATCAGAATAGACCTTTCTTCATTTTTTGTTTGAGTTTGTTGAGTCCATCTGACAGACTCTATGAAAAAGGCTGCCCAGCTTTGCAGATCAATTTAACATATGAAGATTTCAAAATTTCTGACTCCTACTTCTGTCTTGAAATGTATGTCTGCTGTCTGGAAGGCTTACTACAGAATGTTTTTTGATGGGCATAAAACATAAACTCAAAAAGTGCTGTTTTTTCCTTGTAGCGTGGAATTCACATTGCCAATAATGGGCTCATAATAAAATTTCTAGAAAACCTTGTCAGTTGATGCTTGTTTGGTGCTTATTATAAACATGCCAGTGAAACAAAATATCAAGTTTTCATCTTCAGCATCAAGGGGTAATGTTAAGGGTGCAGTTCTCTCTTTTTCATGTAAAGGCCTGTTTGGTAAATACATCTATGACCGAAGAATATGAGAAAAAAAAACATACATGTACATTAAATGAGAAGTAAAGTTAGCAAACATATTTGGTGCTTCTTTGTAGCATTCAGGAAAATAAAGATCTCATCTGCAACAGTATTATGCACTGAGAAGAAAAAAGACAATTTTTAGGAATACAGAGAAGCCATCACTATGTTGAAGAAAATCTTGCTTTGCCAGAATTGTCCTCTGGGGGATTTCACAGCAGAGTGAAGTTAATTTTAAATAGCCATGGATTGAGGTTGCCAGCCTGAAATATTCTTTAAGTGGTGAAACCCGCAGATAATTCTTCATCTTCATTTGTCTGCAAGGGGTAGATATGACAGATTATGTATGCTGGCTTTGATGAAATCAGGAGTTTCCAAATGATTTTGCCAGTTGGTTGTTTCCTAAATTTTCTTCTCTCTTTGGTTAAAGAATCCTCATGGGTCCAAACAACAATTTTCAGAGTCTCAATATCACATCTGCATCTCTTGGATAACTGAGAAGCTAACCCAGATACAATGTCCTGCAGCATTCTCCCCCCAGGTTTTTCCCAGGCATGTATATTAATAGATGAGACCCTCATTACCCAGGGACAGAAAGTAGGAAATTTCAAACGTTTAGCAGCTTGACTCTGCAATAGGAGGTATTAATACTGAATGATTGTCCGATGTCATGAAATCAATATAAAGACAAGGCATGAAAGACTTCCCTGTCTATAAGGCTCCTTCTTAAAACCTTTTAGCATGTGTGCATTGACTTTAGCAGATGCTCATAAAAAGGTTCTGCCATATGGGACCCTTTTTAAAATTACCAGTGCCTTGCAAACCGAGACAGAACAAATAAGAAAAATCATGGCATTTACTCATAGGAAAGGTTCACTATGAGTTAATCAGAGGAACTGTCAATAGATTAACTGAGGAGGTCAAGGCTGGAAGAAATGTATAGACCAGAGCACTTGGGATTTACAGGAAGAAACATACAGTGAATAGAGGAAGGAAGAAAATGTACTTTTTTCATTTCCTGCATTAGGTATTTCCTGGGGCAATGGCTGTTGTAACACCTGTGCAGAGGAAACTGGGTGTACAGTTTAAAGAAAAATGTCTCAGTGCTGGCCAGCAGCAAGTTAAGGGAAGGGTTTATAATTTAAACAAAAAATGTTTCTTTTTCATGCTGATAGCTAATGGGCTACAGGATGCCCTTAACTTACTTACAGGAAATATGTTACCTATTTGCACTACTTAGAGCTCTCCACAGACCATTGTTGAACACGCTGGAACCTGACCTGAAAAGTGCTATTCTCTGCTTTGTTTATTTATTCTTTCTTCTTGTTGTTTAAAGCAAAATGTTTCCAAAATTTTGAAGAACTTGGCATCTTGGAGATGGGGGAGGCACGCTCCATGATCTTTCAGAACTCAGAATAAGATGATGACAAGGTCTTATACCAAAAGGTCATTTACATAGGTGACTGCCAGACCGCATCATTCTTCTGCTCCATTTGTTCAACTGTCCTTTGATTCATGACATACTGTGAAGGAACAGAAATAGAGAGTTATTTTTAGAAAGTAAATTGCAGTAAAAATTTTCTTATCCCCATAATATCTAAAAATATGAGTATGTTTGGATGTAAGCCTCTACCAAATACTATCAGGGCCAAAGATAAAGCCATTCATAGCTTTAATGGGCACTCATCTTCTCTGACTATATAGGACCATGAAGAAGTTACTGTAGGGTAATGGAAGGCAGCTCTGCAGTAACTTCCCGTGCACACGTTTATCGTGTAGCAAATGCCAGGTAATTTACTCCTTTTATTGAGAGGCAACTTTCCCCAAGTGACTGCGTAGTAGTTGCAGTTCTGACAAGTCAGTGCTTTGGGGCAAGCTGCAGTCTGTGGTTGTGGTTGCAACTGCAACCACATTGCAGTGGGGGTGAAGGTGTTAACAGCTTCCCGATTTGTACATGTCTGCTGCAAAATGGATGATGCCTCTGTTGTGTTTGGTAAATGGCACTGGGCTAAAGAGGTCTTGTGTTTAGCTCAGTCTTGCCTTTCCTGTTAAAGCATTACAAATGCAACGGAATCCATCCCATAGCAGAGACAAGACAAACAAAAGAGTGAGGTACTAGTCAAACCTGGTTTCTTGATCCTCTGCAGAGGGCACAGTCCTGCTTGGAAGAAAACCATCAAAGCAGTAAGTGAATCTCCACCACAAATTTATCATCCTGTCTTTTGGTCCTGAGGTCCCATGTGGTTCTTTGGAACAATTCAGATTGCTCAAATGGACCCTGGCAAATTTGATCAAAGCTCCTGCTGCTCTGCGAAGAGAACAGCAGAAATATCCACCGTTCCCCCTCAGAAGCTAGTTAGACAGAATAACGAAGACAGGCTATGTCAGCAGCAGAGCCAAAATCAAGCCAAATTATCCTGGCATGGCATTTTGACAGTGTTTTCCAAACCTTCCTAGTATTTTCCTTCCCATCTAATGTTACAGTCTTGTATCTAGCCTTTATGTACACCCAAGATGTGCTTGACAGCGATATTTGGCCCTCTGCATTGCTCCAATGTGCAAATTCAAAAACTGAGTGTCAGGAAAATGTTCTACAGTGCTGCTGGCTCTGTTCCATGACCCAGTGGATTTGCCAGCTTTATGGAGGTTAAAAGCAGAGTCAGGAATCCATTCACATAAATAAGGTCAATAACTAAGTAACAAAACAAAAGTAGGGCTCTCTGTGATCACAGAAGTGATGGCACAGTGAGATCCTAGGGAAAAGAGGGTTTATCAATTCCCAAGTACTTCAGAAATACCCTGTTGGGTCCAAACATCTCCTGAGAGTGGAGAGCCTGGCTCTCCAGAAGGTGCTGCCAAGCAGTAAGACCATTCTTGTGACAAAAGATTGTTCCAGGTATTTTGTAAGTGAAGGATATGAAATATATCCTTAGGATATGAAATATATCCTAATATGTTTCATATAAAATAAAAAAGAATAGTTACCTTTCCTTTTCAGCCATGTCTTGTTTGTCTTCTGTCCTGCAAAAACAAATTACATTTGAAGCCTATCATCTAGGGTTTAGCAGTGTGAAAGAGTGGAGTATCTACGGCCTTTGTAGGGAGATAGCTGGAACTCAGAGTTTCACATCCGATCAGAAATGTCTGCATTAGCTTCTCCACAGAATCATCTAGGTTGGAAGAGACCTCCAAGATCACCTAGTCCAACCTCTGACCTAACACTAACCAGTCCTCCACTAAACTTTTTGCCGAGGCAATCGGCTCCGGGACAGACGCGTTCTGCAGCAGAGCGGGGGATCGGGCCAGGCGGGACTAATTTTTCCGGCATCGAGCCTATTTGAGGGAGCCGCCAGGACCCGGCAGCCCTCGTGAGGGAGGCTGACGAGGCGTAGGCGGAGCCAGCAGCGCCCCCTCCCCGGCCGTTCAAAAGCTGCCCCTAGGGAGCGCAAGCTACCAGGAGCGCGCCAGGACGGGCAAACAGGGCGTGGCGCGGCAGTTCGCGCAGGCAGAGCGAGCAGGAAGGGCAAAGCGCTCCCCGCGCCCATACGAACACCTCCTTAACGACAGCCGTTAGCTAGGTGATAATGGTCTCCACCAGGCACGGTGCGCTCTCCAGGAAGTCGGTACACACCCAGACCGACTACCCGTTAAAAAATGCAGCAGTTCAGGTCACCGGATGCAAGGAGTGTCTGAGCCTGTTCCTGCCATCGGCGGGAGGCAGAGAAACTGCGTGCGTGAGGTGCGAGCAGGTGGATGACCTGGTCCGCATGGTGGAGGAGCTCAAGGAGGAGGTGGAGAGGTTGAGGGATATCAGGGAGTGTGAGAGGGAGATAGACTTGTGGAGTAACTCCCTGCAGGGCCTCAAGGAGAGGTATCGAGGTGAGACACCCCAAATGGGGGTGGACCCCCTGCTCTGTCGCCATCGGGCAGAGGGAGGGGATCTGGGAGTTGAGGAGGAATGGAAACAGGTCCCTGCTCAACATCGCAGGCGATGCCCTCCCCTTCCGGCCCCACCTTGCCAGGTGCCCTTACGCAACAGGTTTGAGGCCCTGGAGCTTGAGAGACCGGTGGGTGAGGATGAGGTAGCAAGTGTTCCCAGGAGGATGCCTAGGGCGAGGAGGTCAACTCCACGCCTCAGGACTGCCTCCACCAAGACAGAAAGAAGGGTTATTGTTGTGGGAGACTCTCTTCTTAGGGGAACAGAGGGCCCTATTTGTCGGCCTGACCCTACCCGTGGGGAAGTCTGCTGCCTCCCTGGGGCCAGGGTCAGGGACGTTGCCAGGAAGCTTCCCAACCTGGTTCGCCCCTCTGACTATTATCCTCTTTTGATAGTCCAGGCAGGTAGTGACGACATCGAAGAGAGAAGCCTGAAGGCTATCAAACAAGACTTTAGGGGGCTGGGACAGTTAGTGGATGGAGCGGGAGTGCAGGTGGTGTTTTCATCCATCCCTACGGTGGCAGGGAGGGGTACAGAGAGGACACGGAAAGCCCACCTGTTAAACACGTGGCTCCGGGGCTGGTGCCAACGCAGAAATCTTGGGTTTTTCGATCATGGGGCACTTTACTCAGCACCTGGCCTGATGGCCGCAGACGGGATCCTTTTAGGGAAAAAAGGATCCTAGGCCAGGAGCTGGCAGGGCTCATTGAGAGGGCTTTAAACTGGGTAGGAAGGGGGATGGGGCTGAAGCAAGGATTGTTGGAGCTGAGCCAAGGGGAACAATAGCAAGGTCGGGGGATAAGGCAATGGCCCAGCTGAAGTGCATCTACACCAATGCATGCAGCATGGGTAACAAACAGGAGGAGCTGGAAGCCATCGTGCAGCAGGCAGGCTACGACTTGGTTGCCATCACGGAGACGTGGTGGGACCAGTCTCATGACTGGAGTGCTGCAATGACTGGCTACAAGCTCTTCAGAAGGGGTGGTGGTGTGGCTCTCTATATTAGAGAGTCTTCCGATGTTGTAGAACTCGAGACTGGGAATGACAAGGTCGAGTCCCTTTGGGTTAGGATCAGCAGGGACAACAAGGCTAGCGTCCTGGTTGGGATCTGTTATAGACCGCCAAACCAGGATGAGGAGACAGATGAGGAGTTCTACAGGCAGCTGACAGAAGTTGTGAAATCTTCAGTGCTTGTTCTCGTGGGGGACTTCAACTTCCCTGACATATTCTGGAAGCACAACACAGCCCAGAGAAAGCAGTCTAGGAGGTTTCTGGAGAGCGTGGAAGACAGCTTCTTGACGCAGCTGGTTAGTGAACCTACCAGGGGTGGTGCCCCGCTAGACCTCCTCTTCACAAACAGAGAAGGACTGGTGATTGTCGGGAGCTGTCTTGGGCAGAGTGACCACGAAATGGTGGAGTTCACTATTCTTGGCGAGGCCAGGAAGGGGACCAGTAAAACCGCTGTACTGGAATTCCGGAGGGCTGACTTTGTGCTGCTGAGGACACTGGTTGGTAGAGTCCCTTGGGAGGCAGTTCTGAAGGGCAGAGGAGTCCAGGAAGGCTGGGCGCTCTTCAAGAGGGAAATCTTAATGGTGCAGGAACGGTCTGTCCCCACGTGCCCAAAGACGAGCTGGCGGGGAAGAAGACCAGCCTGGCTGAACAGAGAATTGTGGCTTGATCTTAGGAGAAAAAAGAGGGTTTATAATCTTTGGAAAAGTGGGCAGGCCACTAGGGAGGACTATAAGGATGTAGCGAGGCTGTGCAGGGACAAAATTAGAAAGGCCAAAGCTCATCTGGAGCTCAATCTGGCTACTGCCGTTAAAGATAACAAAAAATGTTTTTATAAATACATCAACACAAAAAGGAGGACTAATGAGAATCTCCATCCTTTACTGGATGCGGGGGGAAACTTAGTTACAAGAGATGAGGAAAAGGCGGAGGTGCTCAATGCCTTCTTTGCCTCAGTCTTTAGCGGCAATACCGGTTGTTCTCTGGATACCCAGTACCCTGAGCTGGTGGAAGGGGATGGGGAGCAGGATGTGGCCCTCACTATCCACAAAGAACTGGTTGGTGACCTGCTATGGCACTTAGATGTGCACAAGTCGATGGGGCCGGATGGGATCCACCCAAGGGTACCGAGAGAACTGGCAGAGGAGCTGGCCAAGCCACTGTCCATCATTTATCAACAGTCCTGGCTATCGGGAGAGGTCCCAGTTGACTGACGGCTAGCAAACATGACGCCCATCTACAGGAAGGGCTGGAGGACTGACCTGGGAAACTACAGGCCTGTCAGTTTGACCTCAGTGCCAGGGAAGCTCATGGAGCAGATCCTCCTGAGAGTCATCACGCAGTACTTGCAGGGCAAGCAGGCGATCAGGCCCAGTCAGCATGGGTTTATGAAAGGCAGATCCTGCTTGACGAACCTGATCTCCTTCTGTGACAAAGTGACGCGCTGGGTGGACGAGGGAAAGGCTGTGGATGTGGTCTACCTTGACTTCAGCAAGGCTTTTGACACCGTCTCACACAGCATTCTCCTCAAGAAACTGGCTGCTCTTGGCTTGGACTGGCACACGCTTCGTTGGGTTAGAAACTGGCTGGATAGCCGGGCCCAAAGAGTCGTGGTGAATGGAGCCAAGTCCAGTTGGAGGCCAGTCACTAGTGGCGTCCCCCAGGGCTCGGTGCTGGGGCCGGTCCTCTTTAATATCTTCATCAATGATCTGGATGAGGGCATTGAGTGCACCCTCAGTAAGTTTGCAGATGACACCAAGCTAGGAGCATGTGTCAATCTGCTTGAGGGTAGGAAGGCTCTGCAAGAGGATCTGGATAAGCTGCACCAATGGGCTGAGGTCAACTGCATGGAGTTTAACAAGGCCAAGTGCCGGGTCCTGCACCTGGGGTGCAATAACCCCAAGCGGAACTACAGGCTGGGAGATGAGTGGTTGGAGAGCTGCCAGGCAGAGAAGGACCTGGGAGTGATGGTTGATAGTCGGCTGAATATGAGCCAGCAGTGTGCTCAGGTGGCCAAGAAGGCCAACAGCATCCTGGCTTGCATAAGAAACAGTGTGACCAGCAGGGCTAGGGAGGTGATCGTCCCCCTGTACTCGGCTCTGGTGAGGCCACGCCTCGAGTACTGTGTTCAGTTTTGGGCCCCTCGCTACAAGAAGGACATCGAGGTGCTTGAGCGGGTGCAGAGAAGGGCAACGAAGCTGGTGAGGGGCCTGGAGAACAAGTCCTACGAGGAGCGGCTGAGGGAGCTGGGCTTGTTCAGCCTGGAGAAAAGGAGGCTCAGGGGCGACCTTATTGCTCTCTACAGATACCTTAAAGGAGGCTGTAGAGAGGTGGGGGTTGGTCTGTTCTCCCACATGGCTGGTGACAAGACGAGGGGGAATGGGCTTAAGTTGTGCCAGGGGAGTTTTAGGTTGGATCTTAGGAAGAACTTCTTTACCAAAAGGGTTGTTAGACATTGGAACAGGCTGCCCAGGGAAGTGGTGGAGTCACCATCCCTGGAAGTCTTTAAAAGACGTTTAGATGTAGAGCTTAGGGATATGGTTTAGCGGGGACTGTTAGTGTTAGGTCAGAGGTTGGACTCAATGATCTTGAGGTCTCTTCCAACCTAGAAATTCTGTGATTCTGTGATTTAAACCACATCACTAGCAGGTTTGCTGGGTCTACCCTCTGGCCCTTCTTGTACATCATGTTTGCTAGCCGCCAGTTGACTGGGACCTCTCCTGATAGCCAGGACTGCCGATAAATGATGGAAAGCGGCTTGGCCAGCTCCTCCACCAGTTCTCTCAGTACCCTTGGGTGGATCCCATCCAGCCCTGTCAACTTGCGTATATCCAAGTGCTGTAGCAGGTTGCCAACCATTTCCTCATAGATTATGAGAGCCACATTCTGTTCCCCATCCCCCTCCACCAGCTCAGGGTACTGAGTATCCAGAGAACAACTGGTCTTGCCGCTAAAGACTGAGGCAAAGAAGGCATTAAGCACCTCAGCCTTTTCCTCATCTCCTGTCACTAGGTTTCCCCCCACGTCCAGTAAAGGATGGAGATTCTCATTAGTCCTCCTTTTCATGTTAATGTATTTATAAGAACATTTTCTGTTATCTTTAACAGCAGTAGCCAGATTGAGCTCCAGATGAGCTTTGGCCTTTCTAATTTTGTTCCTGCACATCCTTACAACATTCTTATAGTCCTCCTGAGTGGCCCGCCCTCTTTTCCAAAGATCATAAACCCTCTTTTTTCTCTATGCTCTAGCCTCAACTCTCTGTTCAGCCAGGCCGGTCTTCTGTGCTGACTTGTCTTTGGGCACGTGGGGACAGACCACTCCTAAGCCATTAAGATTTCCTTTTTGAAGAGTACCCAGCCCTACCATAGAAACATAGAATATCCCGAGTTGGAAGGGACCCATAAGGATCATCAAGTCCAACTCCTGGCACTGCACTGGTCTACCTAAAATTTTAGACCACGTGACTAAGTGCACAGTCCAATCGCTTCTTAAATTCAGATAGGCTTGGTGTGGTGACTACTTTACTGGGGAGCCTGTTCCAGTGTGCGACCTCCTTCTCAGTGAAGAACCTTTTCCTGTGTCCAGCCTAAACTTCCCCTGCCTCAGCTTAACACGGTTCCCACCGGTCCTATCACTGGTGATTACGAAGAATAGGTCACCTGCCTCTCCACCTCCCCTCACGAGGAAGTTGTAGACCACAATGAGGTCTCCACTCAGCCTCCTCTTCTCCAGGCTGAACAGGCCCAGTGACCTCAGCCGCTCCTCATATTTTCCCCTCTAGGCCCTTCACCATCTTTGTCGCCCTCCTCTGGACACTCTCCAACAATTTAACATCCTTTTTGTACTGGGGTGCCCAGACCTGCACACAGTACTTGAGGTGTGGCCGCACCAGTGCAGAGTAGAGCAGGACGATGTCGTGCTTGATGCATCCCAAGATACGGTTGGCTCTCCTGGCTGCCAGGGCATACTGCTGGCTCATATTCAACTTGCTCTCAACCACAACCCCCAGATCGGAGCCTTCTTGGACTCCTCTGCCCTTCAGAGCTGCCTTGTCCCTGTAATATGCAGCCTTAATAATTATAACGCTCTTGGTATACTCCTGTTGGTCCCATAAGGTGGTAGCTGAATGATTTTGGCTGGGTGACTTGTTTTTCAGCAGCTAATGCTGAACTGAATGGAATCCCCCAAACTGGCATCGCACATTCAATTCAGCAGCTTAAGGATGGTGAATTGAATGTGAGATGCCAGTTTGGGGGACTCCATCTGGATGATGTAGTTACCAAACCACTTTTTGTCATAATTGAAAAGTCATGGCAGTCAAGAGTGAAGTTCCCAGTAACTGGAAAAAGGGAAACAGCTATTTTAAAAAGGGTAGAAAGGAAGACCCTGAGAACTACAGGCTGGTGATCCTCACCTCCATGCCTGAGAAAGATCATGGAATGAATCCTCCTTGAAACTGTGCTAAGGCACGGGAAGATGACTCAAGACAGCCAACATAGCTTCACCAAGGGGAAATTGTGCCAGACCAAGCTAGTAGCCTTTTATGTTGGTGTGACTACATCAGTGGACAAGGGAAGAACTGATGTCATCTACCCAGACTTCTGTAAGGCTTTTGACATGCTTTCATGAAACATTCTTGTCTCTAAAGTGGAGAAAGATGGAATTGAAAGGTGGACAACTTGGTGGATTAGGAATTGGCAGGATGGCAGCATCCAAAGAGTTGTGGTCAATGACTCAACGTGTAGGTGGAGATCAGAGACAAGTGGTATACGTCAGGGGTCTGTATCAGAACTGGTGCTGTTTAATATGACATAAAGAGCAGAATCAAGTCACCCTCAGCAAGTTTGTGGATGACACTGAACTGAGTGGAGGAACTGACACAAGAGAATGAATGGATACCATCCAGAGAGACCTGGATGGTCTTGTGAAATGGGGCCCACGTGAACCTCATGCACATCAACAAGGCTGTGTTCAAGGTGCTGCACCTGGGACAGGGCAATTGCAAACATCTGCACAGACTGAGGGATGAATATCTGGAGAGCATGTAGTGACAGGACAAGGGGTAGTGGTTTTAAACTAAAAGACGGTAGGTTTAAATTAGATATGAAGAAAAAATTCCTCTGTCTAAGGGCAGTGAGGCCCTGGCACAAGCTGCCCAGAGGTGTTGTGGGTGTCCCATTCCTGGCAGTGCCCAAGGCCTGGCTGGATGGGGTTGGGGGCAGCCTGGGCTGATGAAGGGGTTGTGCCTATGGCAGGGGTGGGACTGGGTGGGCTTTGAGGTCCCTTCCAACCCAAACTATTTGATGATTCTCTGAGCCCATGATGTGGACTCATGGAGTTAAGAGGAACAATTCTATGGATAAATAACCTTTTAATCAAGCTTTTTCTTCCTCCTATAGCTTTTTCTTATTTTGAGAAAATAAATAGAAAATAAATGTAGACTGTGTGGAATAGGCTAGGAGGAACACAGGATTGACTGGTTATAATGCATAAATAACCATGTGAGAAAGCAAAAAGGCAACAATATTCTGACAAAACAAACCAACCCTCCTTCCACCCAATAAATTAATTTTACCTTTCCTTTCTGGCCTTGATCCTCTCTTCTTCATATCTGCAATGAACAGGAAACATTATTTAAATGTTACCCAGCCAAAACTGTTCTCTTTCAATAAAATGCAGTGTTTGCTCTAAATATGACAGAAACTGCAAGTTAGCAGTTTGCAGGCTTTTGCTTGGCACAAGTGTATGACTCAGATATGGTGTGCCCCAGGATCTGTGTTTTCTGTGCATGGATTTTGATTCAATATAATATTCTGCTACACAGGATTTTTGTCCTGGGCCTGCTGAGATCTATATGTGTTCCAGGGTCCCTGTGATACTTACTGTAAGACACAGTCTGGAATCTGTACATGCTCCATTGGGATAAGCTGCTCCAATTCCTCCAAGCTGTGAACATACTGGATCTTACTGATAAACTTCACACTGGCAAAGAAAGGGAAAGAGTGTGCGCTTGAGGCCTTGCTTTGATTTCCTCTCTGTAGGAAGTCAGACTTTTCCTGATGGGAACAGGGAGTTTTGCATCTCTGTATCCTCTGCAGTCTTAGTGCACTTATATCCTGCCAGTGCTAATATGCTGATGACTAAAAACTATGGTGAGATACTACATCACTGTACCTCTCAATATATGCAGTGTGTTTTACAGGAGAGGCCCAGGACCACCATTCCTGCACTTCCCAGTAAATTTGGTCTCTTTCAGTGTTCTTTATACACTACCCACTGGGACAAAGTCTGCTCTGTATCCAGATCACCATACTGTTTCCTAAAACCATCTTTAGAGTTGTCCTTGGAAGTATTAGACACAGGACAAGTGATGAAGTTTCACCGTGGTCCCTACTATTTAAAAGATCTGATTAAAGAGGTCAAATTTCCATTCCAAATCCAGCTGAGTATGGGAATACATTATATTTACCTGATGAAGGGCCTTGATATAGCCAGCACTGTCCGGATGAACCATGAAGGATGCACAATTATCAAGGCTTTGAGGTTTTTACGCAGCCTGTGGAAAAGTCATGGGACAGAAAGTCAAACTTGAATTATCTTTTCTTAAACTCACCTGTAATCTGTCTGGGCTCTGAGGGCAAACTTAGGCTTTAATAATGCTCAGCAGCCACACCTCGGGGTCTCCAGCCGAAAGCCCTGACCTATTTAAGCTCAGGGCTGGGCAGTTGCAGGAGTACTGCTTTCCTTGCTTGAGTGCTGTATTAGTCAGATGTCTGTGAAGGGAGCATGTCAGGGAGAAGAGGAGATGAAGTCAGAGAGCTGTGACAGAGGAAGAAATTATAGATTCTGGAACTGGTGGGAAAGGCTTAGAGAAAGCAGTGGAAGAAATGTGGAAAGAGGATAGAGAAGAAAAAAAAAAGAGGCAATACCAATAGGATTCTCACCTTCTGTCTATCATTTGATAGCATTTCTTTAGCCAGCCAAGGCCTGGCATCCTCCTCCGGGGTGTTGCTCCATTTAGGTACACAATCATGTAGTCCTCAGCCACCAGCAGCTCCAGACTACTGATCACATATCTGTTGGGTGATCAGAAGCAATGGGGACATAAGACTCGGAAAAAGTACCTTGACGTTTCTTAAGGTGTCTTTCTATGAACCCCAAAGTACTCCAAGTCTTTTCTTTGTACACCTTATAATATGTTTCAAGCTCTCTTGGCATCTCTGCAGAATGCAGAGGGTGTTTCTCAGGGTTTGCCTACACTTGTTAGCGTAGAGTGTATATTGATGGACCAATTCCTGCACCATTTTTCTGTAGTAGTATCTGCAGGCTGTTCAGCATTGTATACATATGGTCTAGCCTGATTGTGAGTCCACTGCTGGCATAATTAACACCAAATATTTGAATGCTTTGGCTTATTAGACTTGTTTGTGAATGCGGTGGACAGTGATGTTCACTCCAGTTTGCAGCTGCACACTAGAGATATTTGGCCTGGATTCAAACTCTTTCCAGCTGAGGTTTCTGATGCAATGAGTACATGGAAACTAGTTCCCCAGGACCCAAGTTACCTTCCTTGCCCTCCTCTCCCTCATAGACCTTGACCAGACACTTACAAGAAGAGGTTCTCCATTATGTAGTGGTAATCATCCAGGTTACTGTCTGGGAGATAGCAGGCAGCAAAGACAATGATGGCATTGAGACCTTCTCCATAATATCCTGGGAAAGAAAGACAGGTAGCATCAGTGACTCTTTCCAGTGGGGGACACAAGAGTTCATGCAAAAATGCAAAGATGCATTGCTAAGTGTGGGCCTGTACTGCTTTTTGTGCCTCTCTTCTGCTCTAGGCAAGTATTTGTCCCTTTCTACGTACCTTTTTCAAAACTGGATTTGCTTCTTTTCCTGGTTTTGCCAGTAACATGTACGTGGGGTTCAGAGAAGGAATATATGTGTGTCAAAGCACAGAGCTAAGAGTTTTGCCCTGGGTCTTTGTTTGCCTATGATCAAATTTCAGAAACGGTCACCAACTGTGGGCATCTTAGCCTTTAGATATGCATCCAGAGACAGCTCAGATGCTAATTTATGGAGGGATTAAGCAGCTGCAGTCACTTCAGCATTGGCAATGTAGCTGCAGCATTAGCCTGCAGCTGAAGAAGAGGCTCAAGGTATATTTGTGCTCACTCAGAGCCAGTCTTATTATTGAGTTTGTTTATTGAAACCTTGCTATTGTGGCTATCTCTCCTTTAGCATAAGCAGGGTGCTTTTTGTGCTTATCTGCCACATAGAAGTATGAAAGGAATAGCAGATTTTCCC
Source organism: Aythya ferina (assembly GCF_964211825.1). Lineage (NCBI taxonomy): Eukaryota > Metazoa > Chordata > Aves > Anseriformes > Anatidae > Aythya > Aythya ferina. Next base: position 680,539 of record NC_140324.1, read on the forward strand.
TAAAGACAGCCAAAACTGTCAGGTCATCCCTTCCAGCTTGACAAAGATACTGCAAGAAATCCACCTGGCTAGGATTAGGCCTCACCTCCATGTGTCACCACTCTCATGTAAGGTTTGATCATCTGGAGGTCAATACGGTGCTCCTGCTCTCCAATGATGACTGTCCTCCAGAGCCGTCCATTGGTAGCACTCCCATCTTCTGTCCCACCATCCCCAAAGAGATCTGCACTGTCCCCAGGCATGTTCTTGGCTGTAGCTACAGGAGTGTCATCTGGAAAAAGGACAATATTTCTGCCACTAATAACGTGTATGAAGAGGATCTTGCGATAGCTTAGGTGTTCAGTAACATCCACAGACAGGATGATCTCTTTCATGTGCTGTTTTGATTTGTGTATGTTTATGGATCTCAATTTTTTTCAATTGTCAAATTGTAATAGAAATAAGTTTAACATCTCACGCCTGCAGTCACAGGTAGTTCACAGGACTTTTTGCTGGATCTTCCTTCAGATCCATTTATACTGACTGAAGAGGGCACTACCTATATCAGGGGATCTCTTCTGATCTGCTACCAGAGCTGCTTGAGTGAGTCCTTCTTAGCACAATTCAGTCAAAATCATCCAGGTTAGCAAAGACCAGGTTATTCAAGTTGTTTAAACCAATCTGGTTTGGTTTGAGCATTCACATGACAGCTCAGCCTGCAGAGCTGAGTAGGTAACACCTTCCAGCCTGGGGTTGTGGCCCAGGTACTGCTGGAAGGGAATGTATGTACAGAGCCTTACGCTTTATCCTGAATTGTGGTTAGACTGGTGTTTGATTGAACTATTTCTGCCCACACTGTCCACTGGTGGAAATGTTGAGAGAGCACTCCTGGACTGTTGCTGGTGTCTTGGTGGGGCAGATATTGTACGGAAGATGGGCTGTGGTTGTATGTGCTGTGCTTTGCTGCTGGGGAAGTCAGTCCACAGCTGCTGATGATAAGTGTTATCAGAAGTGGTTAAAATCAGTGTTAAAAAAAAAAAAGCCCTAGCCCCTGTAGAAGTCCACCCAAAGTTATCCTTTTACCTTCCCATTCCAGTTCATTCCCATTTCCCAGGAATTCAAGGGAATCTGTTTCATCGGGAGTTTCAATGTCATCCACATTAATATCCAAGTCATCTGGTGTGTCCAGGAAGTCATCGGAGAGAATGGAGCCTTCACTCTGGTCCAGGGAAATGTTGATTTCAGGTGCAACAAGTGTCTTCCGTTTACGATGCGACCCATTAAAGTTTAAAGTATTTGGGGGAGCTGGAGTTAAAAGGAAAATAACTGACAGATTGTCCTTGTACTGTATCCTTAGTGCAAGAGATGGTGGTTTCCTTATTTTTATTTCAGGATATGGTCTTGGAAGCTAAGGGTGGTGGGCAGTATCTAACACATGCAGGTATGGCTGGATAAAAGTGCCTACACTTCCAAGATCCCTATTTCCTCCCCCAGCCTCTTGCAAAAGATTAGCAAATTCAGATCTCTGTGGCTTCTTCTTCCATATTAGAGTTTTTGTGGAGACTCCAAGGGAACTGAGTTTTGCCCTAACTGCATGCTGTCACTCCCTTAGGCTTGTTTTCCTTTGAACTCCTGATAAGGCAGGCTGGTACTTACAGGATGTATTCTCATCTTCTGTAGGGCTGCCCAGTGACTCCATTCCTGTCTCTTCTGGGAGAGGTCTGCAGGCAAGCCAAGGTGTGGATGTAAAAGATGGGAAACAAGTGATATTTAGAAGAAAGTCACACATGACAGACATGAGAGAAGTGAGGATGTCAGGGAAAAACATACAACTCTATGTGTGCGTTTCATTTTTCCTTTTGTCTGTGAGCATCAGCCCGGTGATAACGTCAGATTTACCCAGGAGCAACCCAATAGCTGTGCTTTCTTACTGGAGAACAGTGCAATCCCAAGAAATTTCCAAACTATCCCCCCAGTATGTCTCTTATCCTGCCATTCAACCAAAAGTCTGGAAAATCTAGCCAGTGACACTGGAACAAATACTGTCCTTGGGGAAAAAAAAAAAAAGAAAAAGAAAAAAAAAATGGAAACACCCTCCTTTTCTCCATATTATCCCCATTTTGATCTCCATCAAAAAGTTGAGAGGCAGTGCCAAACTCTAGGGCTCCTCATCAAGAATACCAGTGAACATCTGCAGCTCGTACTTTGATACTGAACCCTGCATAGTGTAGGCAATGCAGTGGGCTGTAAAATCTGCATTTGGCTGTTTACAAGCTCAGAACGGAATGCTCTGATCTCAGTAGCAGGTGAGCTAGCAGAGATGGTTAGAAAAGGAGCATTTGCCACTGTCCACCAATGTTTTCTAAACAGTGCATCCTGCCTTTAGGCACTGGCCATGGCTGAAGTGGAGAAATGTTTTTTTCAAAGCACCCTCCACAACCACCTCTTGTGAAAGGCCGTTGCCTCCTTAATCTGTCATGACTTTGCTCTTTTAGTTGTTTTCTTGGTGTTCAAGGCAAGAATTCTAAACCTTAGGTGTGATCACAGAATCATTCCCCCATCCTCACCTCAGTCCCCACTTGGCAATAGATGACAGTGATACCCAAACCCTACTGAGGTCTGGAAGCAGATTCATTCTGAGCTAAGATCCAGGTATGAGCACTCAAACCAGTATCTTGGATCCAAAGGCTGACCCACTGCTCTCTTCCTTGGGCTCCATGTCAGAGGCCAGGATTTTCGTCTTCATCCCCTTGGTATAAATCACCATAACAGTAGCTGGAGGCTTAGAAATGTCAACTGAATTAAAAGTTTGGCTTTCCTTTACAGATGTTAATGCCAGATCTCACTATGTGGCTGTTGCCCTTTGCAAACTGTTAAGTTGCTCCCAGCTCATAGGGGTAAGTGAAGTAAGAATCTGCCCCCAGTTCTGTTGTGAGTAACCCTAGCTGGCAGTACTGAACAGCACACTGCCCAACCTGAGCTGGACACTTTTCTCGTTAATTTGAGCTATAATTTGTGCCTTTCCCTGGCATTAGCTAGGGGAGGCAGTTTGAAACTTTCCACACACCATGACCAAATCCCACCAACCCCATGACATGTCATGATGTCAACAGACGGTTTAAAAAACAAACAAAAAAAGCAACCTTCTAAGCTATCCTTGTTTTACCTGCCAATTGCTGAAAGCTTTCCCACAACAGGGAAACTGGCCAGGCATTCAGGTATAAAATCCTGGGTTCTGGGATGGCCCTGGGGTGAAACATGGAGGAAAACCCACCAGTTTTAAGGCAGTAAAGTAAGAATTGGGATGGGACCACAGGGTTGCCTTCTAGCAGCTGCTGGTGTTAGTCTGACCATGACAGCGAGAGATCTGATAGGGACTGGTATCTCCGAGTTGGCAGAAGGATGCTGTTTGGCTCTGCCCTACAAAGGCTTCTCTTTGTGCAGCCCTAACACCAGAGCTACGAGCCAAATGAAACCACATATATATTTAGATTAAGGGATAATCCTCTCCGAGCTGGTTGTTGTATATTTATGAGAGCTAGAGACCTGATCAAACGTGCTTGGTCCTTGCTCATTTGGGCAGCCCCCTGTATTCCTGAGCAGTCAGAACCAAGGGCCTTCTGCCCCCCTCCAGCCTCTCCTCCTGCCTTTTGCTTTCACCTTGAACAGAGCCTGTCTGATTCTTTATCTGGCTGTGAGCTGGTGCCTGGCACAACTTCGTGATACAGCATCAAAAGGAGGGGGGGAAGGCCCAGCTGTACCCAAGTTTGTGCTGCAGTGAGGCACTCTGCTCTATGATTTTAAGATTTATTAAAGAGAAGCAATTCAAAAGTCTGAGGCAAAGAAAAGGTCTTTCTTACCTTCCCAAAGGAAACTTGAATCACTACCTCCCAGTCTCCCGTGTAAATCTTCCTTCCCACACGCAGCTAGACCTAGATGCCAAATTTTCTGAATGAAGCTGCTTTTCTAAGGGTTAGGTGCCACCATTTTTCTCTCTGCTGATAGTGTGATGCCCAGCTTTCCTGTATCTCAGGCCCCAACCAGCCCAAGCCTTCTCTGACTGTAATCTGATAGATGTGTGACGGAGTGAGCATGCTCCTGCACCCCCCCCTGCTGCAACGCTACAGCATCATTGCAGGAGGACACTTGCACAAACAGCTGAGACAGACTGTCAGCAAGAGACTCAGCCTTCAGGGAGCAGCAGGAAGGGGGGGCCCTTTCCTCTCTGCTTCCTCGCTGCTTGATTTCTCTAGGAGATGTCTCAGTGTGTTGGCTTTACACACTTGCAGCAGAAAAAGGCAGAAGTTTGTTCTGCAAAGGAGCTTCTTGGGGAGGGATGGGAATGTCCCCTTGTGTTCTTAATAAGGAGATGAGTTCAGTTCTTCAGCCAAGATCTTTGTCTGGGGTATATATTTTTTGTAGCAAGATTGGTTAATCACAGATAAGCAAAAATAGCTATGCAGCAAATCATCTGGTAGAGAACTACTGTCCCACATGCAGTAGCCTCTGTCCTGTTATTTTAATGCTTCTAGGGGGGAATTAATTGATTTTTTTATTTTTTTTTATTTTTTAATGCAAGTGAAACACAGCTGGTATTAGTGGATATTTGGGTTGTATTTCACTTGCATCATTCCTGATTTAATCCTTCTGCAGCAGTCTAGTAGCAGGCTGTGGAGCTAGTTCTCTGGGCTTTGGCCTTGTCCCTGCCACTGACTTGCTGCCCAGCTGTGGTCACATTACTTTGCCTCTCCCTGGGCTGTGTTTGCCAGTCAGGAGTGATGATGCCCATGTTACGTGGGCCCGGGGGCTCTGCAGAGCCCCCTTGAAGGTTTGACTGTTGCTAGGGTACGTTTGCTGGTTGCACGGCAAGTGCGAAACAGCCTGACTCCTGCTCCAGCATACTGCATGGGTGTCCAGGTGCTAGGCCAGCTTTATCCCCAGATTTTCTAGGGAGCATTGGGTGTATAATTTATTTCTATACCTTACTTCCCATTCCACTCAACTAAAAGCTTGTCAGCGCAACACTCTAAAGGAGCTTTATGTTGGCAGAGGTCTGTCAGCCCAAAGCTTTGGCTAGCCCTGCTTTCAGAGGAAAGAAAAATCTGCACTAGAAACCCAAGGCTTGGCTGAGCACTCTTCTGGGACCAGTGGAAGGACGAGTGATGTCCTAGGAGCCGGGTGCTGGGCTGGCAGACAGAGGTGCTTAGATTAGCACTGCAGCTGGGCCTGGGGTAAACAGAGCTAAGCTCATCCACCGGTGCCAAGGGACACAGGAGACCCTTTCTAGTATGGCAAGGGTTTGTGTGCGCCTACCCACATAGCACACTGAGCCACTGTCCTGCAAACACGGGGACCCTGTGGGTTGCTGTGGGGGATTCAGCTGCAGCTGGGATGGGGTGAAACAGCCCTGAAAAGCCCCTCAACTTCCCAGGCCCCTGTGCGCCTGGGGCTGGCTGTGCAGGCTGCAGCAAGGCTTGGTGTTGTCTGCACTGTGTGCCTCAGCAAGCTGCTGCTGGGTGATGGGCTTTAGTCCTGGATGTCTGGGGCAATACTTGAGTGGCTGCATGGAGTTAAGAGCTCACTAAGCTTACAAAGATTTTTGTCAGTTCTCTGTGCAGTTAATAAGGTGTCTGTGAAGTTGAAAGTTGTCACCCTGGCACCTTTTCTTGCCCACACATCATTTCCTGCAAGGTTTGCAACCACTGTTGCGACCAGTGCTCTATTGTCTCAGGCCTGAGAAGAGCAAAAACCAGGTTGCCCATGTGGGTGGAACAGTCTATATCTACCCTGTCCTGGAACAGGTAATTATTTCGGGACTGAGAAGCTGTCCAGGGAGAAGGGAGAAGGAAAAGAGCAGTGTTATGCTCATTTATTCATTCATCCAAGCAGCTGGCCCATGGTAGGGTAAGATACTGCCACTCAGCGTGTCAGTGCCAGTGGTCATTGTATCCCAGTGACTTTGGGTCCTGTGGCAAAGCATTGTTGCTTCATTTGGGGAGACACTGCTTTATGCAGAGACTGAGATCCAATAGCCTCTCCTTCCATCCATCCATCCCTATAGGTATGTATTTATCCTTGTTAATCTCTCTCTGTCCTCTGCACCCTGTTCCTTACCCTCCTTGGCATGCTTACAGAGTGCTGCCAGAAACCACCTAAACTTTTCTAATCATTGAAAGTAGCCTTGCTGCAGAAGCCCTGCTTTCTGGCCAGAGTCATTCTACTGGAGTCAAGGTTTCTGTTGCCTTTGGGGCTGGTAGGAGGGACCAGAATGCTCCATGCTTTGCTGGTTTCTTACAGGAAGAAATAAAGCTTTCCCTGTATTGTCTTGATTTTTTTTTAATTTTTTTTTTTTTTCAGGGAACGAACCTGGGGAAGTCCTCATCTTGCCATTCCTCCTTCACATCCACATTCTCCATCCGCAGAGTGGCTTCTGTGGTTCCCATTGTGCTCAGAGATGGTCTGGATGCACAGTGTTTTCCTCGAGGAAGGGCTCAGGCTGGAAAATGTAAGGCAGAAGGGCTGGCACTGAGCATCACTACAGGGGAGCATCTAATCCAAGCAGGTTCAGAGCAGGTATGCTAATACCAATCTCGACAGAGAAGCAGTGAGATAGCTGCTTGTTGCACAAAAGGGATAAGACAAGAACATGGAGGTTTGTGGCTTCTTGACACATTTTGGACAAGAAAAGAGGAGGTGAGGCTGGCCTTGAATCAAAGCAACAGGTATATCTCTGAACTGTTGTGGTCTTAGCTCTTCTCCCTGTAAATAAATACCTTCTGGGCTGACACCCTCCTATTTTCCCTTACTACCTTTCTTGCCATAGTAATCTCAACATTAACCTACACCTCTGCTGAGGGAAATTAAGTGTGGCTTAAAGGGAAGAGAAGAGCTCCTCCCAGGCTGTTTTCAGGTTGGTGATGCAGTAGCACCATTTTCCATTTTGCTGGCTTGAACAGAAGCTAATGGCTCAGGTTTTGCAAAGAAATTCCCGAATGCTGCTGCCTGATCTGTGCTCCATCCCCATTCTTGTCCCTGTACCAAGAGAGAAATGGGAGAGGGTGAGGAGGCCTTCACAGGGTTGTTGAATGTCCTTTCACACACCTGAAGAGTTCGCTCTCTATCTTGCTCTCAGGTAAAAAAATAAATAAATAAATAAAAAATAAATAAGAATTTGAAAAAAAAAAAAAACCTGGAGCACCTCAGATGGAGGCAAGGCAGATGTGCTGTTCCCAGGCCGGGGTTTCATCTGCACTGGTAAGAGCAGGAGAGATTCAGATCCAGGGGCCTTGTTCTCACATATACTAACACCCTGGTAGCGCCAGGGGCCCTTTAGACTACAAATATTGTTGCCTGCATGAGAAGATTCCTACACTGCCAGCCAGCAAAAATCAGACTTTTCTACCTATTTCCCAGGGACTACATCTGTGTTTGGTGTGTAAGTGCAACCCCTTACAAAGTCCAGCTGAGGGAATGGGACCGGTCCTTGCAGAACCAGCTCCAGTTGGCAAGAGCAGAAATGGTTCTCTCAGCTGGCTACTGCTGCAGATGTGCTCAGTAGTACCTGAGCCCAAAGGGGACAAGGGCAGGCCTTATCTTATACAGAACATGATCAGGTGAAATCAGCGCAAATGGTGGGCACAGCATTAACCTGTCTGCTGCAGCACAATTTTGAATGTTCTTCCTGAGCTCAGCCCTTGTGCTGTATATGTATCCAGGCATGGGCTGGGCAGTAATGTATATTTTTAGAGTAACAGGTCTGGAGTGATTTCCAAAGTGGATGGAGCTACTCTGTCCCCTGTGTCAGGAAAATCGTCATCTAGCAGAATTTGATCCATTGCTATAAGGCTCTTCTAGAGAGCCAGTGCTTTTTCTTGTTCCTTGGAGGCTTGTATTTAAAGAGGGTGTCACTGGTAATGAACTGGGGAAAAGTAAATCTGCCTGTGTGTATCTACTTTGAAGGAATTAAGTTGTGTAGAGGCCTGAGTAAATCAGGCATCCATCTTTATTACAGGCACTGACAGAGATAGGAATCAGAGCAAAGAGCTATCTGTGAGGGTTGCAGGGCTTTCTCGCTGACCAGCATCTCTGAGCCTTTCCTCACAGGGTGCACATTTTGTATTCTGGCCTTAACCACCACGCCTGGCTGCATGCAATGCCCATGACATGTCATACGTGTCCCCATTTTTATATACCAACTTGCAGGCAAGGGAGATACCTTGGGGCTCAGAGAGACTCCACCTTCCCTCCCTGTTCCCCATAGCTGTCATCTGCTTTCCACTAGCCCTTGAAAGCGTCATGGAGGGAGAAAGAGAAGAAGAAATTGAAACGAGCCCCAGGGTGGAGCCTGATGTTTCTTAATATCAGACATTGCCTGGCAGTATGGAAGCCCAGATGACGCAGTACTCACCGATGCTTGTGGCTAACGAAGAACAAAGAAGATCCTGCCTGTATCCCAGCTGCGCATTCTTCCCAGTGCAGTCGGGCTGCTCAGGAGATTCAGTGCCTGGATCTGGATGCAGACGTGTGGTGCTTTCTCAGTGAATGACTGTGTGGTTGCATCTAGTTCTGCCTTTCTCGCAGGAGACAGTGCTTTGTGATGTGGATTTCACTGGGAGGGAATTGGGAGCTGTTATTTGTATTCTTCCGTGGTGATCGCTTTCTCAGCTGCCTCTCTCCCTTCCTATTTCACTATTTTCCTCTTGCAGCTGGCTAAGCATCAGCTCTCTTAAGTCAGCTAATTGCACTGCTTTTGTGTGTGAGGAGGATGGTGGTAGTGATGGGGGCGGGCGGGGGGGGGGATGGAGGGGGTGGTTTATGGGAGGATGGGTGGAGAGAAGAGCTGAAAGCACCCCCTCTCGGTGCCACCTCTCCTCCAATTGGCTGAGAGGTACCAAATATCTCCCATCACTCTTGCTTGGGATGAATGATGCTGCCAGGGACTAAGCACACCACCTCCTTGCTGTTTCAGTGGAAGTGAGAGATGCCCCTCATTCTACAGGATCTGTTCCCTGAGAAGCCATGGAGCCGGCAAGGGACGGGTAGGAAGAGGAGGGCTTTTTAATGCAGTGCATCATTCCCTGAGAAAGAAAAACGTGGTTTGAGCATGTGTTAGAATGCAAGGGAGCTTGTCTGTATCAGTGTTAAAGGTCCATCTTGCCTGGCACATACAGAGCTGATCTGTACTTAAAACTCAGGCACAGGTCTCACTTCTGGTGCCAAGTACTGTACAAATAGATCTGAGTTGTTCCTATTCCGGGGCTTCAGCTCCTGTTACTTGCTTCCAGGATGTCAGTAACAGCATTAGCCTGAGGCCTTTGCAAGTTTCTTTGCAAGTATAAATTTTTAAAGTGAATGAAGTAGCAGTATTTTTCAGAGGTTCTGATTTCTGCCTTCTGATTCTTGGGCTCCAGCAAACAGCATTACTTCCAGTTCAGGCCAAATACTCAACCCAGCTTCTGTTAGAGGCCCTGGTGTTAGCTTGATGATGTCTACTGTCAAAAATCCCCTTCAGGCTTGCACAGAGCAGACAACTTGCTTGGTGCTGTACTAAGATGAAGGTAGGTCATCTTTGTCCTTAGTGGTGATCCCCCAGTGAAGGAAATAAAATGTTTTTTCTTCTGAGTCTTAGCAGAAATGCTCTGAGAGAGGCTATTTCTTCTATTATATCAATAGATAGAGCAGGGCTGTGAACTCTACATTTGCCTGCTGCACTAGGATTTTCTTATTACCACCTCTTAAAGATGCATTTGACTTTTTGGAGGGCTGTTCCATGGACAGAGGGACTGCAATGATCTAGAGAGCAGGCCAGGGTGGGGAGATGAAGGAATGGGATATGGTGGAAGCAGGATTCTACTTATTGCACCTCTTTTTTTCTGTTGCAATAAGAATAGGAGTCTTATGGTCGTCTTGGCTCCCATGAAGTAGCAGTATGATGCTGGGGGGCTCTACCAGCACTTTTGGTCAACACTGGCAAGGTCAGCAGGCTGAGGAGAAGGGCTGATGTGCTGTGTTGCTGGCTAAGTTACATCATCATGAGGCCCTGCTCTGGAGAAGCCCTACTCTCCTTAGATGCCCACCTAGGAAATGCCTCTCCCATCACCTCAGCCATTTCATTCTTCTGTAACCACATGTACCTGCTAGGTGCTCCCATCCTCACCTGTTGGGAACTGGAACCTTGGGTTCATCAGCAGGGAGGCAGGCCTTACACAAGTGGCATAGCTCCATGCTGACATTGCTTTCTTAGGATCAGCAGCTCCTACAGGACGAGATGCTGAGGGCAATATTTCCTCAGTGGTAGCTAAGCACTAGCAGCTTGTAGCCATGTGCATCTACCAGCCATGTGGGATCCTGGATCATACCTCAGAGGAATGGTGGGGTATCCCTAATTAACATCTCGCTGGGCATCTCTGTGGTCCAGGATACACAAGATTCTCAGCGATGCTTTAGAGAGGCATTATATTTCTTTAAGGCTTAAGAAGCAGCCAGAAGATCAATGGTGAGTGAAAGAGATGCCAGAAAGTCTGTAACACCTGACAGCTGCAAAGTTGCTTATCAAAGTCAGCAGGCTAAGTTTAATATTTGCATTTTACCTTCACTTTTATATGAGAAATGCTATCCTCCATGTTTTCCGAGACAGTTTAAACCTAATAGCATACATATACATAATATAACCCTGTATGAATGCCATCTACTGGCTGTGGTCCTTGGACTTGGAGCAAGTGTACTGCTTCTAAATGTGAGAAACAAAATTGTGTTTTTGTAGTAGAGAATTACTTTTCTGTATTCCAAGGTAGTTGTGTAGTCATAATAAGGAGAAACGCTAAGTAGATAAGTGGACAGTAGAAGGCCTCACTGTTTCAAAATAAGTTAGAAGCTTGAGAAAAACAGGATGAGTAGTGTGAGAAAAGTAAAACAAAGATCACAAGTTCTCAAAACATGAGAAAGGAGAAATTAAAGGGTTGGGGAAAACCCTTTAAAGGGGGGGAAAAAAAAAAAAAAAAAAAAAAGTGTACATATATGGTATAGAGAAGCATTGTGAACCTGTAGTATTCAGACAGTGAGGAAACAGGGGAGGTGATCAGGCATCAGGTAATAGGGAATAAAAGGTTAGGATTTGTTTACTAAAATGCTCTCCTGATTGACAGGACACCCACCATTGCAATCACAAATAGAATAGCTTCACAGAAGGTCCTGTCTGAAGAAAATTATTTGAGATTTTTCTTGCATAAACCCTACCAGGCACTGCTTGTATGTTGCTGAGCTGATTCACAGCATGAAGGGTTGAGTTAGTCCATCTCCACTTGCCAGCCCAAATGTTTTTTTCGGAGTACGTTTTGTTTTGGTATACTGATACATAAAAAGTGAACACTTCACTGAACTAATTTTCCAGCACTGCGATTCCTCCAAGAACTTTCCTGTGCCTCCAACTGCCAAGCACAACTCCTGCAGAGTTCCACTGACTTGGAGGAGGCAAGGGAATGCATTGTGTGGGATCAGGACCTTCCCTATACTGTTTGTATTTTTCTCCAGAGCACCTTTTTTTTTTTTTTTTTTTTTTTTTTTTATCCTGCTCTAGTCCCTCTAGTGTTTCCATATGCTACTCTCACCTAGAATAGCAGGTTTTTAAGTTACTTGGTAGCTTTTTTCACTTCTGTCAGCTGATGGGGACTTTGTAGTCCTGCCTGTCACCAGCAGTCCAGAGGCTCTAGCTGACTTTCTTAAATGTGTGAGCCTATAATATAAATTATTGGCATTTTCGAAACTGCTGATATTATCGCTATTACAGCAAATCCAGCTGTTTCTCTACACTGATGGAAATCGAACACTGAGAAACCTCAGACTTTCTGCGAAGTTTTGGAGTCGGCCACAGGAGGGCAGTGGAACCAGCCCAACCTGCAAAGAAATCTGTCTCTTCTGGCTGAAATACGACATACACAAAGCAGACTGTAGAGGTCACTTTGCACCAGGAGATGGCTGGGTCTGAGGCGTGAAAGTGTCCCGCTGGCTTTCCCCAAGAGGAAAACAGTCGGTAAGTTTGACCCCTAGATAAGTTCGATGGCTCACTAAAAACGGGCTGAGATCCTTTTCCAAAAGCAGGAAAAGGATTTTTCTTTTGAAAAGATCCTGCCACTGCCCCGAGGTGAGGTTCTGCTGGAAGAAAACAGACGAGAGATGCTCACTCTGTTCTTCTAATGACAGCCAAACTCAAAACTGCCCCAAATGCAAGGGGCTGCTTTGGACAAGCTGCTGGAGCTGAGAGCTCAGTGCTGTGTGTGCACCGCAGTGCTGTGGATTTCTCATGTGTATGTGCATTTCTGTGTGTGTGCACATTCTAGGAATCTTATAAAAATTAAGGGCACTTTAAATGTTTTTCTTATTGGCCGGGACATTAAAATATTTGAGTCCAGCTGAACAACACCAGAGATGGATTGCGGTTCAGGCCTTGGTGATGAAAGGGGTCCGAGATTTCCGTACTCATAGATCTCTTTCTCCATTTACACTCCCATCTCCTGACCCCAACAGGTGGAGTTGACCAGAGACTCTGACAGTCCAAAAGCCCAGATGTGAAACATCCATAGGATGTTTACTCTTCTTTCCATGTCTTTTTAACAAATTTGGACGCTTCCCAAAATTTCAAGAAGTCACTGGCTTTTTATTAAACCTGCAGTGTGGCAATGACTGAGGTGATGGTGCCCAGCTTAGCACTGAGCAAATTCCCTGATGCAAAGCTGGTAGGAGCCCATCTGAGCTGTGACTGCTGCTGTGATGAGCAAGGCTGTTTGTGACACTGTGTCTGCCTGTCTGTTTTCCCTACCAGCTTTAGTACTGAGTGACCACTTTCAGTTCAAGCTGTCAGTGGGCTCAAACTCATGGGGATATCAGACTCTTATGTGAGGTGGCCGGGAAAATAATGTGAGCCCCTAATGAATTATATAGTCCAGCATGAGCTCTTCTTCTTCAAATTAAGATCCAGTGAATCTATGCAGGAAAAGGACATTTTGAATACCCAGCTATGGGAGAAGCTTTCCAGAGTTTACACCTTACGAGGCACCAGAGAACCCAAGCAGGATGTGTAAAGTCCAGAGAAATCCAGCTTGCTCAAACTGCTTAAGGAATGGCTGATTCTAAATGCCTGTGGGTTTCTCTTTTACAAATCTGCCTTCTATTTTTCTCCCTTGCAGTTCAGGCAGAGGTTACAGGTTTTCTCTTCATTTACGAGGGTAAGAAATGCATATTTTATTTTAAACAGTCAATTATAGTATCTCAGGAACTGGAACTTAAAAATATCATGAAGCTCTGTGTGACTCTCAAACTTGGCAGGGCTGGTGATGCCACAACTTGCAGTGGTTCAATGGGCCTGGTGTATGTCTGTGAATCTTCAGAGAGGTGACTGCAGGACCTGGATACTTCCCTATGCAGTTTGTGATAAAATGAGAAGGATTAAGCCTGGAAGGCACCTCCAGACATCACCTAATACAACCCTCTTCTCAAAGCAGGATCAGTTAGAGGGTTGCTCAGGGCTATGTCTAGCTGGGTTTTGATTATCTCCAAGAGACTCCACAGCTTCTCTGCACAACCTGTTCCAGGGTTTGGCTACCCTACAGTAAAAATAATAATTTTTCTCTTCTATTTAAAAGGAATTGTATTTCAATTCATGGACATTGCCTCTTGTCCATTTACTGGGCACCACTGAGAAAAGTCTGGCTCCAATCACTTTAAGTTAGCCTGGCTGAAATTAAGATGAAACATTTGTTTGTAGGAAAAATAAAAAGTTATTTTGGTTCCTTTGACATTATTTACAACTTTGGTTCAAGTTTGAAATGAAAAAATAAAGAGTATTTTCGGGATGAAAAACTGCAGGCTTTGTTTAAGATATGCTTGAAATTAAACTCTTTAAATTTTTATTGCACTGTGACATTTGAAATTTGCCTGCCTTTAATTAAAAAGGAGGGGACCACAAGTGCCTTCAAACATGCATTTGAAAACAGAGAAATGCCTTATTTTGGGGAGAACAAAATGTTTTCATTGTCTTCACTTAAAGAAAAAAAAATATATAGTTTTGCTGTAACTAATAGAAAGGTTTCATTTTGGGTTGACCTAAAGAGAAAATGTTTTCCTCTTTCTAATTTCTTTTGATTTTTAAAGGATAGACCAGCTATTTGCATGTCTAAGCTTCACCTCTAGGAATCTAAGAAGAGGAACAGGGGAAGGAGGCCTCCGCTGGGATCTGGCAGGTTTCTGAAATGGGAGGTTGGATAGGACTTCGTTCTGTTGAATAACAGTTGTCACAGATCTGAAATCTCCTTTGCAAATTTGCTTATTTTTTTTTAGCTATGCCTTTTGTGGGGTGTTTCAACTGGGTGTGGGAGCATTGTGTGAGGATCAAGCTGGTTTATTGTGGTGCAGGGTGTGATCGATTGTTTTGGGATGGAGGTGCTTCCATGATGGGTCTCAGCAGGAAGGTCTTGGAGGACTACTCAGTAGGAAGAGGGATCAGGAGTGAAAGAGAAGGTGAACAGAGGATGGCATGTGTGCAGCTGGATCCTTAGACAGCTAGAGGCCTCCCTTACAGTCGATGGGTTTCATAAATCTTGCTTCCTGCAACAGCTAAAAGATGTTCAGCGATTCGTTACTGGGAGGCCAGAGGGGTGAACTGGAAGCACCCAGGGTGCTGGTATGGTAACAAAGCAGAACTATCAGGTTCTGCCCCTGTCTAGGGCCCATCAAGGTAATTTCTGTTAAAGGCAAAACAGACTGGCTGGGACTGGGGTGGGCTTGGATGTGTGTAGGACAGCTCAATCTCACCGTGAGCAGTGCTGCCAGGCGTGGCTGTACTCTGCACTTGCTGCTGCTGAGATCAGCTCAGTCTTGGGAGAGCTGATAGAATAAATATGTGGAAACCCCTACACCCTCACCTTGCAGTGTCTTCCAGTTTTTCTTGGGAGGTTTGTCTTCTCCATTTTAGGTTTTTATAGGACAATTGCTGCAGTTTCCAGTCTGGAGACAACAGTGCTCAAAGCTGTTGGCAGCAAAAGCCTGTTTGGGCAGTGGTGTGAAATAAGTGAGTGAGGCTGTGATGCACATCCCACCGCCCTGAGGATCTATGTCTGTTCCCATTGCATCAGGCCCTTTGCTTCAGGGCTTTTCGTGTTCGGAAGGGCCAGGTACCATTAGTGTTTTGGACTGCGCTGGACCAGAGCATGTTGAGTGCAGCTTTTAGAGCAGCAGAAGCCTCTGCCTCTCCTCCTAACTGCTTCCTTCTGCACTCTGCATTCTTCAGAACAATGGTGCTGCTGTGCACTCTCACAGAAGTCGGATCTGTGGGTCCAGATGGATGAGCAAGCATGAATCCTAGGAGCTGTAAAGGACATGGAGAATGCAGTGTGAAGGAACAATCCATTCAGGTGGGCACCATCTGCATCAATAAGGTCACACATTTCCCAGTCTCAAAGGAAAAAGAAAGTGCCCAAATGTCTCTGGGGAAAAAAAAAAAAAAAAAAAAGCATTATGATTTCCAATTGAGACTGCTGGCAGTACCTTTCATCCTCTCCTATGAAGCGACATCCAATGTATTGAGCAACATTACTGGGCCATCATGGGGTTGCAGTGGGAATTGGCACCCATGGGTCCCACCAGCCTCCTATGAAGGAAGAGGCAACATGGAAAAAGAGAGAGGGGAGGCTGGTTCTTCCCCAGCTGCAGGTTTTCTTTCTGAAGGCAGTGCCCTGTGGTGGAGTGCAGCCTGGGCTGTTTCAGTCAGAGGTTACACACGTTTGCTCCAAGGAGGCTGCTAGGTTACAGGGCCCCAAGGACTCAGCTGGAAGGAGCTGTAGCATAGGCAGAGGCAGCTGTAAGGAAAGCATGGCCCAAACCCAGCATCACTGGGTTTTGCTGACAGGCCCCATCACTTCATGTGGCTATTGAACCTCTCTGGAGAGGCTTTAGGGGGCAAATCCAGCAGAGCTAGTGCTGCTTGGGAAAATGGAAAGATGGAGAGAGTTGCACCAGATATTTGTGGCATAGAATGAAGAGAGCCCTGACAGAAAGGCTGGCATTTTCCTACTCAAATCATGTTGGTATTTTTAGGGCATTTAAATGAGAAAATGGTGTTTATTACACAGTGGTTTTCATGAGTAAACCATGAAGGCAAGCATCCTGTGCTCGCTCACTGACATGGTGGGTTCTTGCAACCTTCTGCAGAGAGCCAGGCTGCCTCATTCCTGCCAGTTGGCACTTGGTCCTTGTGCAAGAGATGAGAGCATCACCATTGGACCGTCATCCCTCCTGGAGAAGCACCTATGGTTCTTGCCACATGTAGTTTCCCTGCATGGAAAAGGCTTTCAGCCTGGCATTAGTGTGATGAATCACAGCCCAAAGCAAGCCAGGCTGCTCCCTGCAGTGGAGCAACTCCAGCAGGGCCAAACTAGGGCTGCAGCTTTTTGCAAACCTGCTCATGGCAGAGGAAGCAGCATGTGTGCCTGGGCTCCAGTGCCTGAGCATGTCAAGATGTTGTGTGTGACAGGACATTCATTAGTCTTATATAAATACTTGTCACGTTGGAATGGGCTTTGTGAGACAAGCGCATTTGTGATGGGGATGGAGTGTGGGGAAACAGAGAACTTGACTGGCAGGTTGGTTATGCTCCCTGACAATCTGAGGGCTTCTGGCTACCTCCCAAAAGCTCTCTGGGGCAGCAGCCCCAGGTCAATCCTCTTCCTAGGCTCTGCACCAGGGTAAAAACTCATTGTCTTCCACTGCAGTGCCATTCTGCAAACTCCAGCACCAGGGGAACATATTTGGGGATAGAAATTAGATGCTGTAGAAGGATGAAAGTGGATGAGGTTATTTCATCCCCCATTCTCCAACCTAAGGTCTGAACCCTTAGTTCAGGTCCATCACAAAGGACAAAAGTATCTGGGAGATTATGGCCCTGGTGTGGGTGCTGCTGTTAAGCTCAACAAAATGGTTGGTGGTAAGAGGGCATCGTGTGGATGGACCTTGCTGGACTTGTGTAGGTCTCATAAAATGCAAAATTTTACTCACATCCTCTGCCCTGATTATTAGCTGCAAATCCTTCCTCCTCTGTTTGCCTGCTTGTCTCCCTGAGTACAAAAACATCATGCAGAAAGGTGTAAACAGTGCTGTCCAGTGACCTGCTTTATTTTGTTTTGTTTTGTTTTTATTTTTATTTTTATTTTATTTTTTGTTTTATTTAGCTGAACTGTGGCTGGCCCTGCCTTGGGGATTGGACTGTTTAGTGTTGAAGTAGCTATGATTCAAAGCATCCTGGGCCTTAGCTGCATTCACACCTGTTTGGCTGTGTGGGATCTTCTTCAACTGAGTGCATCAGGCTGCAGTTTTTGGAAGTTCCTTGCTGGTTTTAGTTTCTCTGGGATGAATCTGTCCCTTCTAGATTATGTTCATTTCCCAGTGCCTTGCAAGAGAGGGAAACAGCATCTGATGGCCCAGACAGCTGCTCAAAGGTTGTACGGTCAGGAGAACAGAGGCAGCAATGCTGTCTGACCTTGCTGACAGGCAAGGAAGTCCTCCAGAGCTGGAGAGAGCAATGTTAACAGACATTGCTGGATCTCAACCCCGCAACCTTGTTGTCAAAGGAGTCTGTGGATGCTAAAATTTTACATAGATTTAAGAGGACACTGGGCAATTGCATGCAATTGAAATTGCTGAGTACTAAGTATATCTGGCTCAAGAGTTCCTCTGATTTGGAAACAGCTGGAGACTGAGAGGGGACTTGCAGTAATATCATATGTGCTTGTCTTATTCTCATATTTCTCTGGGCATCTTACTGCTAGAGAGAAGCAAACTGAGCCCTTGGCCTGACCTGGTGGGGCTGTTTGTGTGAGGACCTTGTCTCTTGACTCTTGTTTACAAGGTCATTTTTGGCTGTTTTGGCAATGCTTTGAACTACCTCTCCAGGGAGCTGATGTTGGACTCTTCTCCTGGCCAAGCTGGGAACCAGTGAAACCATTTCTTAGAGCTGCTCTAGATGAACTGGGAGCCTAAGCTGTTTCCATCTCAGCACAGCATGAGAGGAGAAGTATGACTTGATCCTGCTCAGGTACAGGAGGGATAAAGGGAGATGGATGGCTGAGGTGACGCTTCCTCCTGCTCTGATTCATTTATCTTCAAGGCTTCTCTTATGCTCCTTCAAACTCTGTCCCTCCCTTTCCCTGTATAGTGCCCTCACTATTCTGCTTCTCTCCTTCCTGCATCCTCCTTCCAGCTTCATTCTGCCCCATTCTTATCCTTTGATTGGATGTGTGAAAAAGATCCCAGCCTGCCAGCAAAGATACAAAAAACTAGAGCTTGGCAGTAACGGGAGTTGTTGAGGAGGGGAAAATGAAGCAAACAAGTAAATGGGCCATGAAGACCAACATCACTCAAGAACGCAGCATTTTAAATCTGGTGATGGGCTAATATCTGTAGTGACAGCTCCATGGAGGCTTTTCTCCTCTGCTTTAAAATAGAAGATTGGTTTATTTATTTATTTATTTGTGTGTGCGTGAGTGTGTTCTGCAGTAAATCTCACAATCAGAACTGCTGAGCAGTAGAGGAATGTCATGGGTCAGTGGCAGAGAGAACTGATCAATCCTTTTTCAGGATGTAAGTTGATTCAAATGGATGGGTTGGTGTGATTCATGCAGAGGTTTTTAATCTGTTTAGAATTATCCCCCCAGCCTTGCCCATCCAAAAGAAGCTGCAAGTGATGGACTTTCAGGGTGAGCTTCATGGCATGTCTGCTGAGGAAGGCTTTGCACCTGTCTGGTTCTTGGATCCATCCCCACTTCAAAGCAGGTGAACTCTCTTTCACCAGACATCTCACAGTGAAAAGGAATGGCAGAATGGGGCAGAGGTTGTCTTTCATTTGATCTTGATGTAGTTCATCAATGCCAGCTACATCCATACTTGGATTTTGTGTGGATTAGCATTAAGGTAAAATGCACAGCAGCTCATCTTGGGTGTCTCGTTGGGAGGTTTAGCTGGAAATAAAAGCATAACCTCTTCCACCCAGGAAGGCAATGCCTTCTGTTTGCAAGTCCAAGTGCTAGTTCTGCCGCAGTCCTGTAATAGCCAGGCTTAGTAGGGCCTGTCCTGGAACCTGGGAGAGGCTGTTCCCTTGCCATAGCCATTGAGGGAGCTGCCTTCTATTTTCAGGTTGTATTTTACTGTGAACAAATTCATTTCACCATGCAGGGATATGTTCTTGTGCCAATGTTTGGCCTTAGCTTTGTCAGCTTTTGTCCCTTCCTAGCAAGGAACTGATGGGAATGAAGACATTTGGATAGGGGGAACCAGGGAATACACCCTGGATGAAATCAGGGGGGCATGGCCTTATCCTGATGCTTCCAGGACAACAGCTGTGGAGTAGTCATTGGTGCTGTGTATTTTTTGAAGGCTTGAGTCTAGAACAGTGGGGCTTGATTGTTTACCATGGGAAAAGAATCAGACACTGTGTTGGAGAAGAGCTAGTATGGGAGATTGCTTCTGAAGGACTTGGATTTTTGTTCTTGTTGGGAAGCTGTTGATGTGAACTACTTGAAAACACCTGGTACAAAGTGAATGATTTCCCTTGGAGATGCTTAAACTCCTATTGAATTTGGAGCCCATAGAGAAAGCAGTTAACTCTTGTATTTTATTATCTAATAATAAACATTTATTGTTGCTGTTATTCACAAATGGGTGCATTAGTACAGCAAGTCCTCAAGTGGTGACAGGAGCATAATAAATTTTGCTACCGGTTCATGCCCTGTTCAGTGGAGAGCATTTTTTGCTTTTGGATTCCCAAGCTGTTGACAGCTGACATCTAGGTACAGGCTGCCCCAGTGAAACACCCTGTGACCTTGACATTCACATGTGAAGGGTTAATAAGGGCTTTGCTTTGCCTCCACATTCACATCTGCTGATTAATTCCAGCCAGGTGTCTATGGTTCAGGTCTTAAAACAACAATTGCCAAAGTGTCTGGGAACACTTCTTTAGGTTTCACTCTGCAATTCCAAGTATGGATAAATATTTGCACCTCTGTGGCTGCAAGACACCCTTGAGATATGAAGGCAATTACTGTAGGAGTTCTTTACAAGACAAAAAGACTGATTTGCTGGGGAGCAGTGGTGGTTCAGAGGCAGACAGGACTTGTGGGCTCTATTTGCAGTTCTTTCTGGGTGGTCTTGGGGAAGGTCATGGGGCAGTTGGGTTTGGGTGCTGGAGGGATTGTCATTCTACAGCACCTCTAAGGGAATTCAAACATGCTTCCACCTCCCACTGATTTTTGGCTTTATATTTTCTGGGCCATGGTTCCCCCCCGTGATCTATTTTACATGGGAGAATGAGGAGGAGAAATGCAGACATGGAATCCACAAGCATGTGCAAAGCCTTGAGACACTTCAAGGAAAGACCCTGAATGGCTTAAAGATCCTGGAAAATACGTTTAATTTTGGTGATTTCCTGTTTCCATCTAGGAGTAGTTCAATAGTTGTAGTATTCTGATTCTTTCCATTGAAGAAATCAGTGCTTTGTGGGGATCCAATCCTGCAACTCTTAATTTCTGGCTTTCAACAGCATGCTATTCTGTAACATGTTCAAGGGTAAAAGAAAAAAATAGTGTCTGCCTTCTGATGAGGGCAATTCTGCTTATCTGCATCTCACTGGATATCTGGGGACCTCAAATTATATGCTCTTCTAAATATGTTTATGATGGCCCTGCTGTTGCACCTCTGACCATTTTTGACATCTCTTTTTTTCTGGGTTTTGGTTTGGTGAGGAGATTTAGATCAGATATGAGGAAAAACTTTCTCTCAAAGAGTGGCCAGGCACTAGAATGGCCTGCCAGGGAGGTGGTGGAGTCACCATCCCTCGTGGTGTTCAAGAATCACAGAATCACAGAATCACAGAATTTCCTAGGTTGGAAGAGACCTCAAGGTCATCGAGTCCAACCTCCAACCTAACGCTAACAGCCCTCCACTAAACCATATCCCTAAGCTCTACATCTAAACGTCTTTTGAAGACTTCCAGGGATGGTGACTCCACCACTTCCCTGGGCAGCCTGTTCCAGTGCCTCACAACCCTTTCAGTGAAGAAGTTCTTCCTAACATCTAACCTAAAACTCCCCTGGCTCAACTTAAACCCATTCCCCCTCGTCCTGTCACCAGGCACGTGGGAGAACAGGCCAACCCCCACCTCGCTACAGCCTCCCTTGAGGTACCTAAAAAGAGCGATAAGGTCGCCCCTGAGCCTCCTCTTCTCCAGGCTGAACAAGCCCAGCTCCCTCAGCCGCTCCTCGTAGGACTTGTTCTCCAGGCCCCTCACCAGCTTCGTCGCCCTTCTCTGCACCCGCTCAAGCACCTCCATGTCCTTCTTGTAGCGAGGGGCCCAAAACTGAACACAGTACTCGAGGTGCGGCCTCACCAGAGCTGAGTACAGGGGGACGATCACCTCCCTAGCCCTGCTGGTCACGCTGTTCCTAATACAAGCCAGGATGCCGTTGGCCTTCTTGGCCACCTGAGCACACTGCTGGCTCATATTCAGCCGACTATCAACCATCACTCCCAGGTCCTTCTCTGCCTGGCAGCTTTCCAACCATTCCTCTCCCAGCCTGTAGCTCTGCTTGGGGTTATTGCGCCCCAGGTGCAGGACCCGGCACTTGGCCTTGTTGAACTTCATGCAGTTGACCTCAGCCCATCGGTGCAGCCTATCCAGATCCTCCTGCAGAGCCTTCCTACCCTGGAGCAGATCGACACACGCACCTAACTTGGTGTCATCTGCGAACTTACTGAGGGTGCACTCGATGCCCTCATCCAGATCATCAATGAAGATATTAAAGAAGCACCTGGACAAGGTGCTATGAGATATGATTTAGTAGCTTAGTGGGTAGTATTGGTGATAGGAGGACGGTTGGACTAGATGATTTTGTAGGTCCTTTCCAACCCTGTGTTTCTATGACACAAAGGAACCACTCTATGGCAATTCTATGACAATTCTATGACATAAAGGAAATTGCATTGTTACTTTGGGCTTAAGCCATTTGGGCTGAATCAATGTCTTGCTCTGGCCAGCAATACATGTAACCCTCCTGAACTGGAGTGTAAATTAAAACTCACCTCCGACATTGTCATTGACTGAATTCAGAGACATATATGGGCTACAGAATCTTTATTATTTAGCCAAGTAAATGGCTTCTCAAGAGAGCTCTTTCCCCCAGCGTTTGATGGAATTGCTTTGTACCTTGCTATTCATACTGCTGAGGAGTCTGTGATGTATTAAAGTTATTGTAATAACTTCATGGGCATTTCCACATTCAAGTGATCATAATAATGCTCATAAAGTACACTCCAGCATGAAGCATTTATGAATTATTCTACTTAAGGTGGAAAAAGAAAAGGAAAATAAAAATATATATATATAAAAAAAAAAAAAAGGAAGAAGAAAAGACCTGGGCTGAATTAATAACTCTGAAAGAACCATAAATTTAGAGGAATCATATTGCAGAGGGTTATTTTGTGTGTGCAATAAATGGAACGTTTATGGCGTTAGTACATAAATTTGGTTTGAATGTTTTTGAAGCAAAGACCTTTGAAATAACTTTTAACTTTTTTCCTTTCATTTTAATGTTGCCTTAAAGAGAAACACCAGGGATTTTGGTGCTATGTACAAGGGCAAGCAAAGAAGAAGGTTAAAAAGAGCACAGTTAACTCGGCCTCTTGTCTTCAGTGATGACCTGAAGCAGGTGAGGAGCATGAAGGTGAACAGGAGGCTGCTCCTGGGGCCCTAAGGGAGATGGTCAGCCCTGGGAGGCTAGCTTCCTCTGAGCTACACTGGGGTTTGGTGGCCACATGTCTCCCATTCACTGCTATGGCAATAAATATATGTGGTCCCAAACCCCTTGCTAGTAATCACCTTGTCTGGAGGCAGTTCTGGAAGCCGTTCACACGCTGCAATGAGACAGACAGCTGTGAGATTTCTCTTCCCTCATTTCCCAACTTGATGGCAATGGTTTTACAGGGAGATGAAGGGGAGAGAGCTGCAGGGAAGGGGGCAGGGAGGCAGCATGCAAGGAGTAGGCTCCCCAGGGAAGTGGTCACTGCACCGAGCCTGTCTGAATTTAAGAAGAGATTGGACTGTGAACTTAGGCACATGGTCTGAACTTTTGGGTAGACCTGTGCGGTGTCAAAGAGTTGGACTTGATGATCCTTAAGGGTCCCTTCCAACTCAGGATATTCTATGATTCTATGATTCTATGAGTAAGCATTCCTGCCATACATCAGGATTAACGCCAGGCTTGTGTTTATCCTGAATTGGAAAGAAGGCAGATTCTGCCCTTGAGCAAACTGGGGCTAAAGCATTTGCCACATCCCTTGAGAGATGATCGCATGTGATGGGGAAGACTTTACACCTCCAATCACCTCCTTCCTACAGAAGAGGTGGGAGAGTGGACCTGTTTTAGGACATGGCTCTCTGGGATGCCATTGACAGTTCTTAGCACATGAGAGCAGAGACAACCTCCTCCATCCAGTCCTTTCCTGAGTCCCTGGAGCTTGCGAGGGGTAGAGAGGGAGCTGGAGCTGCCAGGAAACATATCTGATTCAAGCAGCAAGAATGCAGACACCATCGCTCCTTCTTTTTTTTTTTTTTTTTTTTTTGGTTGGTTGGTTTGGTTTATTTTGGTTTTGGCTTTTGTGTTGGTTTTTTTTTTTTTGCTCCTGTGCTAATTACCAGGATTAGGCATTGTGACCTGAAGCAAAGCCCCAGCTCGTACATCCTCACTGCTGGCAGGACCTGGAGGGGTTTTTTCCCTCTATCAAACTGAGTAATCAAACCCCCTCAAACACATTTTTAACTGGGTAACTGAAGGCTGTAACTTTCCTTCTGGGGACATCTGCCATGGGCTTGTGCAGGCAGTAGGGAGACGCTGGCTCCCATTCCCTGGTGTGAGTGACGCCAACCAGCAGCCATGACTTCTTCAGCCTGGAAGCACTTAGGACTCTGGGCCTCTGCTAGAGACATGGCACCCACATGGGAGTGATTTGGGGAGATGCCTGCAAAGCTCTGCCAGCCTACGGCCAGAGCTGGCAAAGTTGGTGACTGCATAGCAGCTGTGGGGTACTGGTGTGCTGTCCTCTCCCTGTTAAAGCATCACAGGTGAGGAGCAATTAATGACTGAATAGTTGTGAGACTGTGCTAGAAATCATGGGATTTCAACTGAATCTGCTAAAATAAATTACCTGGGTGTGGAGGCAACTTGTCTCCTTGCTTTGAACTCATGAGTTGTGCAAGCTGCAAGTTCAAAAGGAAAGGACCACAATGTCCTTGCCCCATCCTGGCTCCCCTTGCCCAACCAGCCCATTCTCCTCTCTGCTCCCTGGTCCCCACAACAGCTTCTCAGTCTCTCACTGGGGCAGAGCCAGGGTCCTACCAGGACCTTCCCTCAAGGCAAGATGGAAGAGAGACATCCTGTGCTGAGAGAGTGGGGAGACGCTTGTCTTGATCTGCAACAGAAGGATATTACCAGAAATCCTGCAATACTTGGTTTCTATCTCTGCCAAGATGGTTATCATTTATTGTACTAACTCTAGCTGTACCTGCCATCCACATAAATGTCTAATCCTGTTTTGGAGCTAGCTACGTGCTTGGCCTCTCTACCTTGTCCTTTCTGTGCAAACTTTCCCTTCCTTTCACTCAGAGAGTGGTGAGGCACTGAAACAGGTTGCCCAGAGAGGTTGTGGGTGCCCCCTCCCTGGAGGTGTTCAAGGCCAGGTTGGATGGGACCCTGGCAAATGTGATCTAGTGGGTGACATCCATGCCTATGGCCGGGGGGCTGGAACTAGATGATCTTTAAGGTCCCTTCCAACCCAAGCCATTTCATAATTCTATGATTCCAGATGACTGGGCTGTGCTAGAAATCCATGTTCCAATCAAAAAACCTGTAGAGAGGTTTCTTGGATGGCTGGGTAGGAGACTTTGCAACGGAAGCCTGTTATGACACTGGTGCAGGGCAGATGCTGCAGCTTTCTGTGTCCTGACAGCACAGGCTGTATGTGAATGTGCCTTCCCTCAGCTGCTGGCCAAGCCCCTGTGGGCTGAGGCGAGTGATGATGAATGCCTGTTTTTCTGAAGATACTGGCACAATGATGGATTTGCAGGTAGAGATTACATCTCTGACTTAGAATATTGAGGAAATAGAGAGAAACGGAGAAACTGATTAAAGAGATGGATGTAGTTTTGATGGAAAAGCTGTTACCCCCCTTCATGGGCTGGTTTTCTCTGATGTTGGAAAAGTGTCAAGACCTGAGGATGTCCCTGTCCCTGAATCTCCTTGTCTCCCTGCTGAGAGCCAGAGGGTGCCAGACTTACGGACACATTACTGCAAAGGCATGCCAACAGCAGCAAGTCTGACATCTCCAGCATCTGTAACAGGACAGAAAGCAACCCTAACTTTAAAGAAATTAAGAGACTGAAAGAAGAGATCCTTGTTAATTAGCATTTTACTAGTCTAAGTGCTGAAAAACCTCCAAACTATGGCTGTTTTGTGTACAGGATCTGCAACTTCCCATTAAGCCTGTGCGGTTTCTCACTGTAACAGTGGTGCCTGGTGGACTGCCCTGCTGGGAGGCAGAAAAATCTTAAATGAAAGTCTTCAATAGCTAATTGCAAAGGGTGCCCTGCTTTGTTTCCTGTCTTAGAGGAAGCAGGAAGCTACTGCATAAATATTTGTTCAGGGTTGTTTAGCACAGCAAGGCGTTTTTCACAGGCAATGTGCATTTCTGAACTGTTTTGCACATTCAGGATGCAAAGCACAGCAAACCAAAGGACAGCTGATAATTAGAGGGCACTTTTCTTATTGACCCTGGCTGGAATCAGATCTGTAGTATGCCTTTGAGTGGTTTTAGGGAGGCTCTGAAGCTGCAGTTCTCTGTTCAGCCACCATCTAGGGTGGTTTCTGCAGCCCTTGCAGTGGCTGCTCCACACCTGCATGGGTGTAAAGTTCACTTCTCAAGCCCATAAATTTAAATAGCTCAGGAGACAGCTGGAGTCTAATCCAAAGCAGTAGGACAGTGTGAAATAGCTTCCTGGCGTGCCTTCCTGCTATGCTGGATGTAGATCTGAGGTATTCTGCACAGGGCAGGTTGCCGGCAGCAAACAGGATCCCACATCCTGGAGGATCCAGGGGTTGTCTGTACATGTAGGTCTCTGCTCAGATGGCGAATGTTCCTTTCTGCTACTGCCACACAGGACACTGGGCACCAGAGGGACTTGTGCCTCTCTGCACCCTTGGAAGCCTCCTTTGCTGGTCACTGGCACCTAGAGCCAAGAGAAGGTTGTGCTGCCTGGATGAAATTTTGGGAGGGGATGTTATGGGGTGGCTGGGAGAATATAGTTTGCTCCCTGTAGTTGTCATCACGTCCCTTTGGTCCATTTGTCCCTGGGTCTCCAAGCAAGCAAAGTGCCAGGATCAGCTGGGGCCAGCCTGAGAAAAGGAGAATGCTAATGTAAAACCCATCAGCTGCACTGAGGCACATAAATACCTTTCTCTGTCCCCTCCAGGCTGGATTAACAGGTCTTTTCCTTTTATTCTTGTAGGAAAATGTTACTCCCCCTGCATTTGTTTCAGAGCTGAGTCCTGGTTCAGACATGTTCCCTGTGGGAACTATGGTGGGAAAGAGCCATGAAACATCAGACATTAGATGTTCAATGTGCACGGATGATACATGAGGATATCACTCCCTGGGGGCTGCAAAGAGACACCTGAGCAGAGAAATGAAGGTGTAACAAGCCAAAGGCCCCCTTCAGACCCTAAGCCCCAGAGTGCTCGGTGTGCCCTAGCATGTGGGGCTGGTTCCTGCCTCACTCAGACCTGTTCCTGCCAGTAGATCTCAAGGCCCCAGGGGAGTCCCTGCCAAGAATCCCAGCCCTCACTGTGAATTTTGAGTGCTTTGAGGGGTGAGGCAGTGTTTGCATTTCAGGGAAGCGGGATCTGTGTCGAGATGGGGTTTCCAGACACATCTCTGAGGTAGCTGGGTATCGCCAGAAACAGTCTCTTTCAATAGCATTGCTGTGCGTTCACTTAGCTGATGTGTTTATCCATTGATCTTCCAGATCAATGGCCTCCCAGAGGCCTTTCCACTTAACATTTTAAAGGACCTTGTAATGTGTAGCCTGAAACTGATGGGTTTTGGGGGAATTAACCTGTTGTCCAATCCCTTAACTGGACTGTGACCTCGAGAACAGCCTGAAAAATTGTACATGAGCTTGCAGCACACACTTGCAGCCCAGAAAGCCAGTGGTACCCTGGGCTGCATCAAAAGCAGCATGGGCAGCAGGGCAAAGGAGATAATTCTCCCTCTCTACTCTTCCCTCATGAGACCCCACCTGCAGTGCTGTGTTCAACTCTGGGCTACCCTGAACAAGAAAGACATGGACCTGTTCAAGCAGGTCCAGAGGATGGCCACAAAGGTGACTGAAAGGCTGGAGCACCTCTCCTACAACTCTCATACAAAGAAGGGCTGGGAGAGTTAGGGATGTTCAGCCTGGAGAAGTGAAGGCTCCAGGGAGACATTATTGCAGTGTTTCGATAATTAAAGGGGGCCTATAAGAAAGATGGAGAGAGAGTTTTTAAAAGGGCATATAGTGACAGGACAAGGGGTAATTGTTTTAAACTGAAAGAGGGTAGATTTGGATTAGAGATAAGGAAGAAATTATTCATTATAAGGGTGGCGAGACCCTGGCCCTGGCTGCCCAGAGGAGCCGTGGGTGCCCCATCCCTGCCAGTGCCCAAGTCCAGGCTGGATGGGGCTGGGGGCAGCATGGGCTGGCAGGAGGGATCATGCCCATGGCAGGGGGTGGAACCAGATGAGCTTTAAGTTCCTTTCAACCCAAACCATGATATGATTCTAAGTTAGAATTTTTTACATAAAGCAAGGCTGGACCGACCCTGCTGTGAATCCTGCATGGATTCACTAATAAGAAGAACAAAAATAAACATAAGGCAAGTTGATTCTTTATTGCTGCTGTTGGATAAGGTTTAGCTTGGAAGACTTTTTAACCTTAAAACAGAGATCTTCAGATCTGGGCTAAATTATGCTTCCATGGGCTGTCATTATAACATAAAAAGAGCAGGTTAGTTTAAAATTTTTGAACAATTGCCCAGATTAAGTTTGTTAAAGAATAAACCTCTGTGAGTGTTCCTGGATGCACAGAAGAAACCAGGACTAGAATGTTCTGATTTATGAGTGGGGTTGGGGATGCCCAGGAATGAGCAAGCCCTTGGGCAGCCTATACAGAAGAGCAGGAGGCTTAAAAGACCTGCTAAAATGTTTTGCAATCTGAGGATCTTGCTGCTGTACCAATTTATCTCTGATTATCAGAAATACCACAAATTCCTTCCTGATGACATGCAAGTGAGTGTGTTACTGGAAGAGCCAGCTGATGAATTCAGGTGGGAAGAATACAGAAGAAGGCCCCTTGTTTTTGAAGGAGGGTTTGTGTTCCTTTGGTTGCAGATGTAACTCATGGAGGTTTCCACAGCCTGCAGAGCTCATGATGCTGTTTTGTGCTACTGGATATATGGCCACTCAGACAGAAGGCATTTTATAGAGGTTAAATAGCATCCTTGTCTGATTGGTGATGCATTTTGCAAAATAGCCATATCCTCTGGACAGGAACAGAAAAACCCCAAACCAGTCCCAAACAACAGCCCTGTAAGCAGAACATTGTGAAGACAATGCTATTTATAACTCTTCACTC
Organism: Aythya ferina; assembly: GCF_964211825.1. Taxonomy (NCBI): domain Eukaryota; kingdom Metazoa; phylum Chordata; class Aves; order Anseriformes; family Anatidae; genus Aythya; species Aythya ferina. Next base: position 709,274 of record NC_140324.1, read on the forward strand.
TTTGACAGTTTCAATAAAATAAAATAAAATAAAATAAATCCTGTGCTGTCTTGTTCTCCAAGTTACCCAAATTTTTATCCAACAGTAAAACCTCACTCTTTCTGAGTGAGGTTCAGGACCTGAACCTGCATAGCCCATACCCAGCAGCAGTGGATGCCAGCAGGAGAAGCACCTCGGTCATGTTTTGGGAGTGCAAACAGCAGCACAGGCTGTGCAGAATCAGGCTTGGGCTGGTGCTGGGACCTCACTCTGCTCCCACTGACGTCAGGCAGGAACGCCCGGGGAGTTTGCTGGAGCTGAGTTAGAAATACCCTTGCTGGTGTGAATTAGGTTACAGCATGATCCCAGGAGAAAGAGGGAATTCATTAAACCACCACCACATGTGGAGTGAGGTTATAATTGATTTTAAGTGAGTGCAGCTGACAAGCTGAAAATATATCTTGCCCTCCAAAGAGTTTTTATTCTTTCAGCTCTGCCTTGCTGCAGCCTTCCAATACCACAGATGTACTTATAGGCAATGGTTTGATATTGGCATGAGCTTTTCCCAGTAGCGATACAGAGCAGACCGAAGCACTATCAATTATAGTAAGCTATTTAAAGAAGGATGCTGCTTTTCTATTGCTCTGCTCTTTGTGCCTGTTCCCACTCCCACTCTGTGGGAGGTAAGTGGCATTTTCCAGCTTTTGCATTAAAGATTTCTTTTCTTTTTAGTTTTGTGTTGCTTCACTGTTGGATTATTTAGGAGTAGTCTAATGAAAAACCACGCCAGCTCCAAGCAAGCAACATAAATTCAATTCCAGGACCTGCAGGATTGCCCTTTGGAGATGCTCTTCAGATGCAGATATATAGGCACATCCTAAAGTTTAACATCGGATTGCTGAATGTGCATGTCCTTGGCCAGTTTGGGTGATGTGTTTTAGCATAACCCATCTCTGATCTTAGGAAAGCCACAGTGGTTACCCTTGCTCAACTGCCACTGAGGAGCCCAACTTGCTCTGATTATGTTCTTGGATCTCTGAGCCCAATCAGCTCTTTTTTTGCTTTAGAATCATAGAATCATAGAATCATAGAATATCCTGAGTTGGAAGGGACCCTTAAGGATCATCAAGTCCAACTCTTGACACCGCACAGGTCTACCCAAAAGTTCAGACCATGTGCCTAAGTTCACAGTCCAATCTCTTCTTAAATTCAGACAGGCTCGGTGCAGTGACCACTTCCCTGGGGAGCCTGTTCCAGTGTGCAACCACCCTCTCTGTGAAGAACCCCCTCCTGACGTCCAGCCTAAATTTCCCCTGCCTCAGCTTAACCCCGTTCCCGCGGGTCCTGTCACTAGTGTTAATGGAGAAAAGGTCTCCTGCCTCTTGACAACCCCTTACGAGGAAGTTGTAGACTGCGATGAGGTCTCCCCTCAGCCTCCTCTTCTCCAGGCTGAACAGGCCCAGTGACCTCAGCTGTTCACAGAATCACAGAATCACAGAATCACAGAATTTTCTAGGTTGGAAGAGACCTCAAGGTCATCGAGTCCAACCTCCAACCTAACGCTAACAGCCCTCCACTAAACCATATCCCTAAGCTGTACATCTAAGCGTCTTTTGAAGACTTCCAGGGATGGTGACTCCACCACTTCCCTGGGCAGCCTGTTCCAATGCCTCACAACCCTTTCTGTAAAGAAGTTCTTCCTAACATCTAACCTAAAACTCCCCTGGCTCAACTTAAGCCCATTCCCCCTCGTCCTGTCACCAGGCACGTGGGAGAACAGGCCAACCCCCACCTCTCTACAGCCTCCTTTAAGGTATCTGTAAAGAGCAATAAGGTCACCCCTGAGCCTCCTCTTCTCCAGGCTGAACAAGCCCAGCTCCCTCAGCCGCTCCTCGTAGGACTTGTTCTCCAGGCCCCTCACCAGCTTCGTCGCCCTTCTCTGCACCCGCTCAAGCACCTCGATGTCCTTCTTGTAGCGAGGGGCCCAAAACTGAACACAGTACTCGAGGTGCGGCCTCACCAGAGCTGAGTACAGGGGGACGATCACCTCCCTAGCCCTGCTGGTCACGCTGTTCCTAATACAAGCCAGGATGCCGTTGGCCTTCTTGGCCACCTGAGCACACTGCTGGCTCATATTCAGCCGACTGTCCTCGTACGTCTTCCCCTCCAGGCCTTTCACCATCCTCGTAGCCCTCCTCTGGACACTTTCCAACAGTTTCATGTCCTTTTTATACTGTGGTGCCCAGAACTGCACACAGTACTCGAGGTGAGGCCGCACCAGCGCAGAGTAGAGCGGGACAATCACCTCCCTTGACCTACTAGCGATGCCGTGCTTGATGTACCCCAGGATACGATTGGCCCTCCTGGCTGCCAGGGCACACTGCTGGCTCATATTCAACTTAGCTTTGATCCCAGCAAAGCAAGGTGGCACAACTACATCAAAACTTCAAATTTGGATGATGGTGCCAAATCTCCCTCTTCTCTGTGCTCTGGGTACCATCACATAGGTCCTTTCTTACAGGAGAGCCCAGCTAGGAGAAGGAGGCCCTTCTTGTGGCATCCCAGAGAATCCACACTGGCTTCTCTCTCCCACCACTTCCACCTGAACTGCTAGGGAGAGAGGATCTTCCTCCCCAGGATGAAAAACATGTTTTTGTGGCCACTGCAGTATTTTTTGTTGTTGCTGTTGTTTTTAAGGGTTGTGAAATACTCCCACTGAAACCTACTTGTGTGTGTTGGGTGGAGGACACGCTAAAAAGTCAAGCCAACCAAACCCATTACAATGCCCCTCCTCCTGTGACTGCCTCAGCCTCCCTGATGCTGGGGAGAATTTTCAGGTGGGATGGGTTCCCCTTGCTGTGATTTAGGGCTCATCTCCCTGTGAAGCTCTTGCTGAGCCAAGCAGGGTGCAGATCCTGCATTCTCTTTGTTATTCTGCAAAACAGCTGCTTATTTCTGCTTAATCCCTTTCCACACAGATATGCCTAAATCAGAAAAGTTTGGTGTTATGCCAGCCCATGCAAGAAGCTGTCCTGAATTATATCTCCAGGCAAATGGACTCTTGTGGGGTTTTAAAATGCTGAACACCGTCTTGGCAGAGTCTCAGTGAATAAAAGTGAGTAAAAAATTGGCCCAGCCTACAGAGGAAGGGGGATCTTGGCCCGGCTTTCTCCTAACAGTGCTGCAGCAGTGCCGTGGCAAAGGGCGTGCAGCTCTACTGAAGGAGGGAAGAAGAAAAAGTGTCCTCAGTATTTAGACTGACGAAGTAAGAGGTGTTTTTCTGAAGAGGACAGCCCCACATAGTATTTCTGTGCACTGGGCAATTGCACGTGTTTCCACTGCTGTTTGAGGTGTCTAGTGCCCAGATCCAGCCTGGGTTCTCTTCTCCTAGGGCCAGTGTCCCCTGGCAGTCAGGACAGCTTGTTTGCCCAGAAGTCGCAGGGAGGCTGGGAGAGATAAACACCTATGCAACTGATGCTGCCTGCATAAGCAGGGACCCGCTGTGTTGGGACTGCTGGGGGCTCAGCCAGGGCTAAGTCCTCAGCTGCAAGGACCATAGTGGAGCATTAGGAGGGGTCACAGCTCCATGGGGACATCAGAGACATCTCTCCAGCTTGGGGTTAAAGCTTCGAATTTGCCTTGGCCATGTGAAAGCGAGGCCAAACCTGGCCTGACTCAGTTCCTAGATGGGTGACTATTTGAAACAGCCACCCGGGTACTATGTTATCCCTGTGGAGAACATCAGTCTGTAGCAATTTGGATCCACAGCTGCAGATACAGTTGAAACTTTAAAGAGTCTGGCAGTAAGGTGACACTTTAAATAAATCTTTTTTTTTTTTTTTTTCCTCCCTCCCTTCCTGTCTTCCTTTCTTTCACAGGTCAAGAACCTCATGAATTTCCCTCAATAAAACAAATGTACAACAAAATCAGAGCTTTGGGTTACCTCACTGAAGCAGAGTTGTTGAAGGCTGACCATGAGCTGTGGTAGAGCAACCAGCATGCAAATGGCTCTGCTGCAGAGCAGGATCCCCACAAGGCAGCATGGCCTGTTGGAGCTGATGGAGGAGAACTCCTCAACATGTCAGTACTGGTTTGGGTGGCTGCCAGGGCAGGGCTGGGAGAAGGAGGGCTGGGGAACCACAGGTGTCATGGATAGGATTGCAGACGTCAGATCTGGGGAGAAGTGTACACATGTGCAACAACCAGCAGATTCATGTGCATGCATGCATTTGTACCAGAGTGGGTAGCCTGTCTCCAACCTTGTATATACACACTCCTTGAACACAAGAGTGAATGCACACTTGCCTGTACACACACAAAGCAACCCCTCCAGGCACAAGCACCCTGTTCATCCCTGTCTGGTCCCAGTTGCATTTTTCCACCTTCCCCTTTGCACAGTCTCACAGACATGTCTATGTCTGTTAGCTGGGCTGGGAATCCATAGTCCAATTGCAGTCCTGTCAAGCCTTTGCCTCTGGAGGGTCCTGGAGGGGAAAGTTTGGAGGAAATAAGACTGGAAGGCCTTTCTGGCAGTGAGGGCTAAGTGCTGGCAGCAGGAGAGGAAACATGGAAGGAAGTGAGTCTCTGCTAGGGAAGTAAGTCTCTGCTTACTTCCAGCAGTACTGAAATATCAGGAGGATACCTGTGTCAGCTGTAGACATGGCACCATGCCCTGCTGCCCTGACCCTACTGATTTCCTCCAAAATGGCCCTCCTAGCTGCTGGAGTTTTACAGCCCCCCAACCTTTCCCAAGGGAAAACAACCATGTGCAGACATTTTCTGGCCATCTCTTGTACTTCCAGGAGGGATGTCTTTGCCTGGCAAGTGTTTGACATCATGCAGAGGGGATGCTTGTATATCCAGGATGTTCCAGAACTCAGACCCAATGCAGGCACCAAAAATAAGAGAAGACAAAAATAATTTCAAATAAAGCTTGACTTTTAAAAGCAATAAATAACCTTGAGCAGATGCTGGCTTGCTCTTAATCTAATTATCTATCAGCAGGCCTGTGCAGTGTTGGGAGGAAAGACACACCAACCCCATCTTGTTGGAAAATGGGGCTTCAGCTTCTTCTGGCTTTTGGATTCCAACTGTGCCCCAAATTCAGCAGAGCTACAGAAACATGATGTCTGCAGGCAGGTCAGAAGCATGGGTGAGCTCCCTATCCAAGGGCATGCTCGACAACCTGAGGGCACTGGTAGTGACCTGCCTCATGCATGGTTCAAAGCACTTGGATGGTGACATTTAGCTATAAAGTATAAGGTCTTGAATTTCTTTGGCCCAAAGCTGCTGCAATGTTTTCTTTTGGAGGTCTGTGGTGCAGGCTCTTGGGGAAGAGCCTCCTACAGTCCAGCATGCTTATTTTACAGCCTCTTTCCCTGTCCAGAGTATTGTAGGGCTTTGCGTCCTGGCCAGGACGTGACTTATGGGGTGCCACAGCCTTTGGGGTACCCCAAAGGCAGAGCAAGCTGGACCGTCTGCCTGTCCACCCCACTGTGCCTGAGGAGAAACCTCTCAGGAGGTGGATGAACAGAGCAGGCTTTGGTCTCCTTACAGCAGACCAGCAGGCTTTGGTCTACTTCAGGCTATTTGGCCACCTGGCCATGTGGACTTGCTGTGAGAGGCTCAACTAAGCTTCACTGTCAGAATCCCAAGCAAGTGGCCACTGTTGGGTCTCATGTCTCAGCATCCCTGGACAGCAGTGGGAAAGCTGACAGAAGGCAAGCCCTATCCACTCACTGCAATGGCCGTTAAAGTATTTCTGGAGGAGTGCCCTTTCCAGAGTATATTGTTGGCAACCACGCACTAATTCTCTTTTCATAAACAAAGCAAAGGAGATAAAAGCAGCAGTCTCGTCTGCCTCTGCCTTCTCCCTCTAGCACAGCGCCTCATGCCCTTGCACACCCAGTCCTGCATCTGGAGCTCATTGTGCACAGCTGCTGGGAGGAGGCAGATGGGAACCAGCTGAGTCTCCCTTCACGCTGCCGCCAGGTCCAAGTATGGTCCTCATGAGGGAATGTGTGAACAGGGCCCCACTTGGGCCAGGGACCTTGGTTCAGATTGATGGTGGTAGCTGAAGCATTGAAAAGCTGGGTGGTTCAGTCAACCTGTAAGCAGAAAAGCAAACGCAATGCACTGCCAAGGTGGCTGCAGTCTATTTGTAATAGCCAGAACAGCCTCAGATTTGCTCTGTCCCATTCCTCCCTCTCAACCAGCAGTGGCCAATTGTTCATAAACATCCTGTCTGGGAGATCTTCTTGTGTGTACCCTGACTTTTGTCTTATCCCTAATGCAAACCTGTCATGGGCAACATGACCAGGGTGTTTCTCTCAGACCCTGCAATGATGTGGTCAATTTGGGAGCTGAAACCTTAAGTTTTGGTTTTGGGAAGTTATTAGAAAGGCTGATTTGAACCCTTTTTGCAGTCAAGGGTCATTGCAGTTGGATATCTCCACACAGGAAGATTTTGGGGGGGGGGGGGGGGGATCATACAACCACAATGGAAATATTTGCATTTTTCCCTTTGCAAGAGAAACATTTTCCACTTGGGGATTGGAAGTCACTTCTGTTTAGAAACTTGAGGGCAGTATAGTACAATGTGAAAATAAACAGCAAAGTAGCCCAAGTCACTGCAGCCCAAAATGAAACATTGCCAAATAAATGAAACAGAGCCTCCTGATTGGCCCAAGAGAACTGGAATAAACACCTTAGCTGATCCCAGGCTCCACCAAAGCTTTTTCAGGGCATCTCCCAGGGGATTCTGCCACTGTTTCGGGGCATGATATTTTGGGGGGAGTGGGAACACCCATGGTACTCACTTGGACTTGTCAACCCTGTAGAGAAATGGTGTTTTAACCAAGTCTGAATATGAGAGATGGCAGCTGGGAGCTGGTCTCTCCTGGCATGGGAGTGTGCCTGCCCAGACCCAGCTCCCCTAACCACTCTTGCCTCATCAGGGTTTATTCTGTGCTTTCCTGACAAGCCCTAGCTAGGGTGCTGGTTTTCATTAGCTGCAGGCAGGTGGTTCACTGCCTCATTCCTTCTTCCATCCTTAGGAAAACCTCAAGGAAATAACTTGAGTCGAGCACACTCTGGGAACTCCTAAATGATCCTCTCTGCAGGAGTCAAATTATAGAGCACTGTGTCCTGGATTACTTTTTGCAATCTAAGACCTGCAGTACTTCAACTACACCTTTACTTGTTTATCTAGATTCCCTCTGAAACCAGAGATGTGTCGCTAGCATGGTCCCCATTATAATTTGATTAGTTACATTTTCAGTGAGTTGCCTATTACATTTTCTCATTCTAGTTCCTCTTTTTGCCTTTTCTTGGAAAAAACAGATATTGTGCATATGGGGGGTCATTGCCGAATCTTATTTCTTCTGGCAGCCCAAGTGTGCAGCTGAAGACCTGGATTCAACTGCAAGCAGGCTGTCACCACGGTACAGTCCAGCCTTTTCAAAGGATGCTTTGCAAGGGTGTGTCCAGTATCTGGTAAAACCCAATCTTTGTCTTCTCCATTTTAGGCTGTTATCTTATGTGTGGGTAGCTGTGACTTGTGTTTGCAACCCCACCCCACCCCCAAAACACTTGGGATCCTGACTGCACAGTGGCTAAGGTAGAGCCACTGGGTGTGAAGGAGCTTGGGGAGCTAATGTGAGCTGCACGTGCTGCAGTGGAAGAGATGGTGAGTTGGTGCTGGAGGTAACCTCTATTAACCTCTCCCACTCCAGACTGACAGTGTGTCTGCCCATAAGCCCATACGTGGTACCTGGACCTACATGCAAACCTCAACTATAAAAGGAACAACTGTGTATTTTCCCTTCCTTGCATGCTAAGTGATTTTCATCTGTTGGCTTTTCTTCCTTTCTTTTTTCTTTTTTTTTTTTATTTCCATAGAACCATAGCAGACAAGTGACAAATCACCCTTAATCCACCTGAACTGCTAAATCTCTTGGTAATCCTTTCTTCAGCACATCTCCTGTGCTGCTCCCCTACAACAGACCTTCTTGGTGCCATTAATCAGTGACTCTGGCTCCTGCCTGCCTCATGGTACGTGCCTATGCAGGGAGACTCTCTCATTTATAAAACTTGGGGACCTCCCACAGTTTCCCATTCCCCATGACCTTGGCAAAGGGGTCACTGCACAGAATAAACTGGTTGAGAGGGAAGGTCCTAATATTTATATGGGAAGCCATTAGCAGGCAATATCTTATCTACCTTCTGTTTTGAAGTGGAGGCTGAGAGTGATAGCATTGGAGCTGCCTCTGAATGCCCTGACATGCTCTGTTTTGCCATCCATGCTCAGCTGGGTTATAGCATGTTCTTATTGTTGCAGGAAGAGAGTGATGGGTGCAGGAGGATTTCAGAGAGGGGGAAAAAAAAAAAAAAAAAAAAAAAAAAAAAAAAAAAAAAAAAAAGAGAGAGAGCTCAGATCCCTAAGTGCTGAATTTTAAAGCCAAACAAATGTTCCCAAATCTATCCTGATAGATAGATTTGACAATGGACAAATGTGTTTTGTCCATCTTGGACAATGTGTTTTAGCCAGCTGGTCCCTGTGTAGATGATGTCCTGTTGTACAATGAAGCAAGCCTAGCTAGAGGATGGAGTGATCTTTCCTGGTCTTAGAACATATTAACCTATGAAATAGATGTAGTCTTGTAAGCTCTCCTGAGCCTTTCCCAGATATTGAGCATAGCTTTGAATGCAGAGGTGGTCAAATGTTTTTTCCAGCAGAAACTGTCTGGGGAAAACACAGCAAGAGTGAGGGAAAACAGACATCACCACGTAGTTCACCAGTCTGAGAAAAGTTAATTCCCAGAGTCAAGGGAACGGTTGCTCCTCCTTTCCACTCTTCTGAAAGCCCAGCATGGGATGGGTTCACATGGAACAGAAAAAAAATACATTTTGTAAACCAGAAAGTTCCCTCTTGGCAGCATTTTGATTACATATATGCATTTAAAAATCAGGCTGTCCTGCACCCATGAGGGATGTTTCTATGTTCCTTTGTAGCTTTTGTTCTAGTTTAGTATCCGGATCTGTCTATTTGGATTGTTTGTACCAAGATTGATTTCTGAGGTGTTACTATTCGTAGTTGCTGAAATTCTACCCTGACACCATCACATGCTGATTATTAAATGCTGAGAAATGTAAGGTCTTGGCTCTTAACCTAGGAAAGACACTTGATGACTTCAAGGAACAGGCAGGCCGGGGACAGATCGGGGGGGAGGTGGTACACCACATGTTGGCCTGCTGCTGAACCAGGGAAGGAAGCATAAATTGTCAGAGAGAACACAAGGTTTTGCCTAAGTTACAGATGCCCATTTGCTGGATGGTCCAGATCAAACATGAGTTTATTGATGTGATAAACCAGGGCTCTGCTCATGTAACTGGGGAAGGGCCTGGTGTGGAGTAGCTGCATGGGGAAATAATCTTCATGTGGACCAAATCTGCTTCTTTGTGCACCCAGAAAGATGTTGGAGACACACAGCATGTCAGGTTCCCAAAGTTGGTGGGAAACACCCCTCATTTCCTCCCAAGAAGGATGCTGGAGCCCTTCAACACCACATGTGAACATGGCCCAGGCAAGTGGGGACACTGGCACTGGCATCTGGCATGGTTCAACTCTGAGTGCAGCACACACAGTTGTCATTTTGTTCTTCTAAAATGAAATAGTACATTCTTGGGAATGCAAACAGTTCATAACCTTCCTACACCACTCCCTGCCACTCTCCTGTAGGCTGGATCCTGTGGGTAAGGCTGTGGGCCCAGGCTCCCCCAAGGAGTTAGACCCATGCCAAAGGTGCTGCTCTCCAGAAGGAGCTGTGGTCCCAGTGAGTGTGCAAAAGTGGTGATACAATATAGGTAGGGCAAAACATGGGGCCGTCTGACAGACAGTGGTAATACACTTGGCCATCCAAGGAGGCAAGTGACTAAGGGGGTGCAGGGTTTTGGGGACTGTTGATGTTAAGGGCTGGCTGCCAACCTCATGCTTCCACCCCATTTTCTCTGCTGACACAAAAGGGCTCTGGATCAGGTATAGTTAAATTCATTCTCAGTGGCTATATCTTTTCACTCTGATGTTACCAATCTGTGCCATGAGATGGGTTTGGCCTAGATGATCAGAAACCCTTTGTTGTATGCCAACCAGGGCATGGGGTTATTATGGTGAGGCACAAAAAACATGCTCAGCATCTGAGGACCTGTTGTACATTTAGGACTGGAAGCCTCCCATCTCCCTGATCCTCCACCCTTACACTGGAAACCCACATGAGAAATTTGTCACAGTGAGAGTGCCTACTGGTACTTCTTTTATGTCTGTGCAGGCAAAAAATCTGAGGGTGATGGAGGACAGCACCAACAGTCATCGTGTTTGGACAGGACCTACACATCCTACCTGCTGAGGCCCAGCTGCATGTTTGGGACTACCACTGGAGCCACGCTGGTATTTGCTTGTTGATGATCATATCCCAATACATTTTTGTTCCTGTAAAGCCTTGAGAAAATGTTCTGCAGGAGATGTACAGGGAGCAGCTAAGAACTGCAGTTGTGAGTGGCCCAGGCAGAGTTTCCCAGTGAGATTTTGTGAAGGAATTCTGCATTCCTCCTACTGCTTTGCCCTGCTTGTACACTTTGCAGTCAGCTGAAAGTGACTGGAGCAAAGAGATGTAGTGTTGTTACCTGGTAGACTCTGCAGGAGCTTTCCAAAGGAATTGGAGGTACATGAAGACCTTTTTCCAATTGTTTTTACTGTGACCATTTAATGCCTTGTCTTAAATGCCTTGGTTCTAGCAGAGGTATATTGCTGATGTGACTGTGAGACACAGGTCATGTCCTCTTGGAGTCTCTGTCTTGGGACAAGGTGTCTGGTTGGAGAAATGCCTCCAAGAACTCATCCCTTGTCTTCAGATGCTACATATGCAATGGGAAACTAAATGGAGACAGGGCATAGATCTAAACATTGTCCTGTTATTGTCTGTACTGCACAAACCTTGGCAAAATTTTAGTTCATTCAAAAAAGTGCTCTTCAAACACCATACAGACATGGTCCAAGGATAGTCCAGGGCCAGGACCATTCCCAGCAAACAGCCTGATTGTGTCTGCAGTGGTCTGGGAGAAAGCAGTGGGGATGGAAGCCAAGCTGGGTCACTTGGCCTCGGGGACAAAAAATACTCTCTGTCCCATTTGTTTAGTAATGTAGATTAATCCAGTGTATTTTCAAATCCGTTGCTGTATATTATCTGCTGTGGACTAACTGCACTAGGTGACCTCTTTGAAGGCAAATCATCTTAACTGTTCACCTTCTCACATCTCTGGGTAAGTAACACAGTCTGCCCCACAAAGAGTTCAAGCCTCACATTTTCCTGTACTCACCTGGGTGAGTGCTCAGTACCCAATGCTCTGCAGTTGCTTGCTAGGTCAAGACAGGACACTAACCAGGAAACTTCTCTAAAACACGGCCTTATTTGTCTTCAGATGTAGGGATTGCTAGGACTGAATCATGTAGCAATAAATCTTCACGTTAGCCATGTTTGGTCATGCCAATTCTGTTACCTAAACGACCTTTGTTCTGTCTGTGTTACAGCCTCACATCACCTTCTGGAGTTAAGTGATCTGTCACAGCACTACATGTGTGCCACTCAGAACAATTCTCCATTCACAGCTTCATGACTTGTTTTCCATAGCTTCCCCACATGTGCTCATCTGTTTAATTTACATTGACTGCTCCTGCTAATTCAAGTTCCTTGTGGCCCTGTTTTTCAGGGGTACAAAGGTCTTGAATTTTCTATCTGTCTGAAGCTTCTCGTCTGATGCTACAGGATCCTTCGACACAGAGCATTCTACAGTGCATGAAAATTCAAATCTTTCTCCTCCACAGCCCTGAATAAAACTGCATCTGGGGACATCTGTGTATGCAGGAGTCTGCATTTGTGCTGCAGGGTGCAGAACTCATATACTCTCAGCAAGAAAGCTGACTAGTGCCTGAACATCATGACTACACCTGCCCTTGTAGGACAAGCCTGGTATCCTGAGGCTAACCAGTATAGCTGGGCTGGGCTCATACTAAAAAAATCCTTTTGCCATCAAGGAGTATCCATATGCAAACTACCTGTAGGGAATGCTTGCTTGCTATTGTAATTCCCAATCAGCACCTGAGTCATGTCTGGCATAGTGCTAGCTAGATCAGGCCAGACTTGAACCATGGACCGTTCCAAATTTTAGCCTCTGGATGAATTTAATCCAGAGCCTGTGCCCTCATGCTGTATGATTTACTAGTATAGGTGTGGCCTTTGTCATAGGGAAAGGGCAAGAAGTCACAGTTCCTCATGTGTGGAGTTCTAGGCAGAGAAGTTGAATGGCTAGTGCCTTCTTGGGCCTAGATGAGGAGCTGTAAAACCTCAGGGTGAGCAAACCATGAGTTATGTCCCCCATCCTCATGCCATGGTATATTTTTTGCTCTTATCTGTGCTGGAGTGCACCCAGGCCTGCAGGAGGAACCTGGACACACTTCAGGGGACTTCCAGCTCTGTCCCAGGAAACACACACCTACTAATAGAACTGTAAAATCTTCCACAATCCCCTACTGCCCACTTGCAATCCCCTTGCCCACCCCAAACACCCCAAACTTTCATTAAAACTCTTTCTGTGAATTTCATCCTCAACCAACTATCCATATTTACTGTTGACTATATTTAAGCCTGATAATAACACATAATGGCTTTTTTTGTTCCAGCCAAGTGCAGTGAAGCTCAATGCTAGATCAATTCACTCTGGCCATAGCGAACAAACAGCCTTTCCATGTCCACAGACCGTGATGTACAATGCATATTCACCTGGGCTGGAGACACTCCAAAGCAAGGCCTGTGCTGCTGAACACAGGAGGGATCCCCTAGCCAGTCTGGATCAGGTGCTCTTCTCTGAAGCTCAAAGTGATCCCTGAAGTTATCAGTCTCATGATGAGCTTCAGCTCAAGTTCCTGGAAAGGTGGCTAGAAGATAAGACCTGGCATGGGGATGGAGGCAGCTGTGTCATGAAGTCTGTTGGTTGGCAGGGGGGCTCATAGACCTGGTGCCTACACCTCTACTAGCTAGCCTTCCCCATCCTTCCCAAACAGAGATGTCCTTCTGTGACACAAGGCACAGAAGACAGCATATCACATGTAAATCCTGGGCCTAGAGACTGCAAAGGAAGCAAACTAGTGCATGTGTAGAGGTGCTTTCAATCATGAGGTATGCTTTAATTACAAGCAATGTCAGGGCTGTTTTTTGTTTGTTTGTTTTGTTTTGTTTTGTTTCTTTAGTTTGTCAGAGGAATCTGTCCTGGCTTCAGAACCATAATGGTCTTCATTATTGGGTGACATATTTCTCATAGCAGCTCAGTTCAAGGTGCTCAGTTCTCATAGCACACTCAGTTCAAGGTGCAGCGGAACACCTGGAACACACCACTGATCCCTCCCCACGTCCTTGCTTTACTTCGTTCTTTTCCTGGTTGTGTCATCCACTTCAGTACTCCCCTACACAATTCACTTTCACACCGGGACCAAGCCTAGAGGTGAGTTGCAACATTCTTTTCTTTTTTGATAGATATTGGAAGAGAGAGGGGCACTGGGCACATCCAGGAGGGGGATCTGAAGACATCTCCTTCAACCTCTGTTTGCAGGGAGGTGTTTTTTCCTTCTGTACTTTCATGTCATGCCTAGCAGTAGTATAGGTGCAACTGATATACAAGATAAGAAGTGAAAGGTGCCAGTCCCGCCAGCTTCTTCCAGAAATCCTGTTGTTGGAAATTTTACTGCTACCTGTAAAACCATTGTGGGGTGCAAGATGGTGCTGTATGTGTTTCTTTGTCCTTAGGTCAGTGCTGTGAATAAGAGGTAGAAAAACAAGCATGCATTCAAGTCTGTCCTGGTAAACTTCCCTGAGAACTGTAAAAGCAACAAGACCCAGACTTTGGGACACAGACTGCAGCCCCATGCTCTTAGAGACCACAGCAACTGCAGAAAGAGAAAGTACGTCAGTGAGAACAATGTGGGTGTTGCAAAGCTGAAAAACCAGAACTATTATCAGTAAAGAAGGGCAGCTAGCAGGAAGCTGGTGATTAAAGGGCAAAGGTTTGTGTTGGCAAAGGTTTGTGCTATGACAGAGGCTGTCAGACATCACGGGAGGTAGTCACATAAGAGCTGGCTGTGCCTTACTGTTCACAGGACACTGAAGAAAAACAAAACCATTAATTAGTACAGATAAACCATTTTGGGGGAGAATGCAACAGTAAGCAAATGGTTTTAGTACTCAAGGACCGTGATTATTTTTGAGCACAGTGGGGTAGCAAGATGGTGGTAATAAAAGGGATGGTGGGTCTGTTGATTCTGAGTCCTTGGTTATAGTCAAGCCAAAAACAAAACAAAATGTTTTGTAACAAGACTGCTAATTAAGAAAGCTAAATTCATTTTGCATCCCAAGCTAAATTCATTTTGCATTCCCAGCGCCAAGCAATAGACAGCAGCCAGTCACAGGGAGGAATGATGTTTAACAAAATGGCAGCCAAAGCAATGGTGGCACCTTGTCCTAAAAGGGTGATACCTTTTTCTAAAATGGCAGCAAAATTAAAATGGCGCCCCTGCCCCCCCCCCCCCCTTGCATGTACGTGTGTGGAGAAAGGCCTTCAAGGCATGTCCTATTCCTGCCAGCCAATGACAGCAGAGGATGTGAGAAAGGGGGCGGGGGTTCTGGAGTAAATGGCTGCTGAGGCTTGCAGTAGAGCTGGACAGCGGGACCGTGCCATGCTTGCCCTGGCCCCAGGTGCTGCTGTGGGGCACCTCGGTGTCTGTGCAGGGCACACCATGTCACGTGGGCCTGAGGAGCTTTCCTCATGGGAAACGAGTGGTGGCAGAAAGGGGCTAATGAGAAAAGATGGTGGGTGGTGGTGAAGGGAAGGCTGGGATTGGTGGCAAGACATCTGTGCCGCATGGGAGTGTGGGTGTGCTGGCACCCTGTATGTGGTGCTCTAGTGGTGACCTGTCTGTAAAGAGAATGCTGGAGGTAGAATCATAGAATATCCTGAGTTGGAAGGGACCCATCAGGATCATCGAGTCCAACTCCTGGCACCACACAGGTCTACACAAAAAATGAGACCATATGACTGAGACCACAGTCCAAATGCTTCTTAAACTCCAACAGGCTAGGTGCAGTGGCTACTTCCCTGGGGAGTCTTTTCCAGTGCACAACAACCCTCTCAGTGAAGAACCTCTTCCTGATGTCTGGCCTAAACCTCCCCTGCCGCAGCTTGACGCCACTCCCCTGGGTCCTGTCACTGGTCACTAAAAAGAATAGATCAGCGCTTGCACCTCTACTCCCCCTTGTGAGGAAGCTGTAGGCCATGATGAGGTCTCCCCTCAGCCTCCTTTTTTCCAGGCTGAACAGCCCAAGTGACCTCAGCCACTCCTCTTCCCCTCTAGGCCCTTCAACAACCCCGTAGCCCTCCTCTGGACACTCTCCAACAGTTTCACATCCTTTTTGTACTGTGGTGCCCAGAACTGCACAAAGTATTCGAGGTGAGGCTGCACCAGGGCAGAGTAGAGTGGGACAATCACTTCCGTCAACTAACTAGCAATGCCGTGCTTGATGCACGCCAGGGTACGGTTGGCCCTCCTGGCTGCCAGGGCACACTGCTGGCTCATATTCTGCTTGCTGTCAGCCACAACCCCCAGATCCTTTCTACGGGACTGCTCTCCAGCATCTTGTCGCCCAGTCTGTACATGTAGCCAGGGTTACCCCTTCCCAGGTGCAGGACCCAGCACTTGATCTTGTTAGATTTCATGTGGTTGGTGATTGCCCAGCTCTCCAATCTGTCCAGATCTCTCTGCAAGGCCTTTCCACCCTCAACAGAGTCAACAGCTCCTCCAAGTTTAGTGTCATCAACAAATTTGCTCAAAATACCTTCTAGTCCTCCATCCAAATCATTTATAAAAACATTGAAGATGGCTGGCCCTAAAATGGATCCTTGAGGGACCCCAGTAGTGACCATCTGCCAGACTGATATGGCCCCATTTACCACAACCCTTTGACAGGCAGGGGCCTGTCAGCCAATTGCTCACCCATTGTATGATGTTTTTGTTTAGCTGTATGCTGGACATTTTGTCCAGTAGGATCCTCTGGGAAACTGTCAAAAGCTTTACTGAAATCCAAAAAGATCACATCAGCTGGTTTCCCTGAGGTAAATGTACCTCAGGTCTTCTTGCTATTGCCCAAGCCCCTCTGCATACCCCCCTTCCACTACCTCCCCCTCCACCCCTCCTAGCTACACAGTGCACCCAGAGCCATGGGCATGCTGTGGTCAATGTGCACCCATCACTCAGTGCCCTATCTGTGGTGTTTGCAGATCCATTCATGGAGCTCATGGAAGGGAAGAAGATCTCATGGAAGAAACTCCTCACCTTTTTCCTCTTCAGCTTCGTATTCAGCTCCTGCCTCTTTGTTTCTCTTCGTCAGTTCAGGACTCCCAAGCCAGAAGATCACAGTTCCCATCTCTCTACTCAAATGCCTCTTGCTGAAAATACCAGCACCCCACTGAAGAGTGAGCACAGGCTGACCATCCTGCTGTGGAGTTGGCCCTTTGGGCAACACTTTAATTTCAGAAACTGCTCAGAGTTATATGGCACACCAGACTGTTACTTCACCGTCAACCGCAGCTGGTCCCAAAAGGCAGATGCTGTGATTATGCATCACAGGGATGTGTGTTGGGACACAAGAAGACTGGCCCAGATCCCCAGACTCCCATCCCAGCGCTGGATCTGGTTCAACTTGGAGTCTCCAAGTAACTCTCCAAACTTAGTTGCCATGGACAACCTCTTCAACCTGACTATGTCATACCGAAGAGATTCAGACATCTTCAGCCCCTATGGGGACCTGCAGCTCCTCAGACAGCCCCAGCCCTTCAACATTCCATCCAAGACCAAGATGGTGGCTTGGGTAGTCAGCAATTGGCAAGAAGGCTCCCACCGGGTAAAGTACTACCAGGAGCTGAAGAAATACATCACTGTGGATGTCTATGGGCAGCATCACTTGCCCCTGCCCAGCAACAAGCTTCTTCCCACTGTGTCCCAGTACAATTTCTACTTGGCCTTTGAGAACTCCCAGCATGAAGACTACATCACTGAGAAGCTCTGGTGGAACGCTTTGTCCTCTGGCACTGTTCCTGTTGTACTAGGGCCACCCCGAGAAAACTACGAGCACTTCTTGCCCCCTGACTCCTTCATCCACGTCGATGACTTTCCCAGCGCCAGTGACATGGCACGGTACCTGTTGGAGCTGAGCAGGGACACTGAGCGATACCAGCGCTACTTTCAGTGGCGCAAGTGGCTGAAGCCTGTGGTGGGGACTGGCTGGGCCCTGCAGGTCTGCAGAGCCTGTCACTTCCTGCAGACAACAGAGACCAGATACCGGGTTGTGCCTGATCTGTCTGAATGGTTCGTGTAACTGCCGTTTGCTCAGCTCTCTGCTCTGTTGTGATCCTTTTGTCCTTACTGGGGTTGCAATTCTATGGGTGAAATAGCAATATATAGATTATAAACCTGTTTCGAGGACTTTATACTGTGCAAAAGTGCCACTGAAAGTGGCAGCCACATTGTGTGGCATTGTGTGACTGCTGCAGGATGCCCAGGTCCTGACCCTGCTTTGTGTGACCCTCCCTGACTGCCTTTGGGGTGCTGCTTCAGGATGCTCAACAGGCTGGAAACTACTGGTTTTATTTTACAAGTCTGGGGTTTTTTTGGACAGCTTAGTAAGGCAGCATGGTTTTGAGGAAGGGTCTGACAGAAGCAGAGTGGTGTAGGTGAGGTGCTGAGGATGCCCCTGAAAGCACCATGAGGTTTGAGCACCCATAGCATCCTGTGGCAAGGAGATGCTCAGCAGGGCCATGTGATGTGCTGCCTCCTCCTGTGTGCCTGGACATAGCAACTTCTGACAGCAGCTGATGCCTCTAGGCCATGTGTTTCTGTGTTTGACCTCTGTCAAGCTTCCTGCTGCTGTTCAGGTCATACCACTGTAAACTTTGCTTTCCAAGTTGGGGAGCCCCATTTTTTGGAGATAGGGGACCCAGTTTTGCCTTCCCAGCTGATACCTCCAGGTATTCAGTTTGTTTTCTTGGCTGCTGCTGAGCCCAGAGATGAGGTTTTCAAAGGTCTGTCCTAGCCCCAAGATATTTCCATGAGGAAAGTCAGCTCAAAGTCCATCTACATACAATTGTTTTCTCAATCAGCAGCATTTAGTAAAGATTTCCAATGAATTCCCTCTACATTTCCTCGTGCAGTCATTCTGTAGCAGATGGTCCATCCACAAGACCTTTTTTTTTTTTTTCTATTTACAGATTGGTTGAATATATTGGTCATCATAAACCTAAGAGTAAATCCTTCACTCTGAAATCTGAACTTTTATCGCTTCCCACTGTTAGTGTCTTGAAGAACCTTTGCTGGAACTTAGTGAACCCCTTCAAAAATTCAAGTAGCGAAATGTACCATATCTTCTTTAGCCATGGACTTGCTAACTGCTTAAAAGAAGAGTAATATATTTGTCACATCAATAAAGATTGATGAATTTTTACTGCCAAATAATTGTTTCTGTCCCTGCCTTGGCTACCTGCAGACACACACCTCCCTCTTCCTTTAGCCCGTAGCTCTTGGATGCATCAACCAACCCTGGTGTTCTTCCCACCTTTAAAGCCTGTTCAGTTCAGAGCAACTGGAGAAATTTAAGATATTGACACTATTAACTGAGCTGGTATGGATTTGAAATAAAGATAAATAATATTCTGCAGGTGAGCTCAGTGAGCAGTCTCTTCCTGTTGATGGATGGCACTGGGGAGTTGGAATGGGTGGTTGCTCATTTCACTGCTCTTGCTAGATCTGGGAGATGACACCTGTCCCACAGTAAAATCCTTCTGCCTTAAGACCGCCATAGGGAAAGCTTCAACTTTGGGCATTGGCTTCCAGCATTGCTTTTCTCTGGCACTGCCAGCAAAACTGATTACAAAATGGAGCAGTTGATTAAACCAAGCAGCAACATGGCCCTGCACATGCAGGCACAAAGTCCAGCTGCTTGAAAAGTATGTTCCCATTAAAAAAAAAGCAAACGTAAATTTACAGGAGCTGTTAGAGCTGACGCGTGCTGCATGTGTGAACACAGACAAGAGGAGCTTGCTCGTGGCTTTAACCAACATCATATAAAAAGCCTTCCCAGGAGGACACCACAGTGTAAAGCCCCATGAACACCTTCAGATCACCTGTAGTATTTTTCGCTAGCCTATTTTGAAGGGATGTGCTGTGGGGAGGAAGAGGAGTTCCTAGCAAGTGGCAATGTAGGGTGTATCAGGGCTGGACACACAGTTTTGGTCCTGCTGGAGGCTCGGTGTTGGTGTTTACTGAGATCACTCTGCACATTCAATAGATGTCTTAACAGCCAATTCTGTTCCAGTTTGGATCTCTTTCTTTTGAGCAACCTCCCTCCCAGTGGGAAAGCCAATACTTGTGAATAGGGGCTTCACTGCACACCCCCAAGACCTGTTTGCACAGCCCCTTACAACCTGGCTGGGGGTGCTGGTTGCCACTCCTTGCCATGAGCTGGGCTTAAGGCTGCCTGTGGCCCTCTGGAATGAACCATGCCCTGGACTGCCTGAAATTCTCCTTAACAGACCCACTAGCAACAAGTGAGTATTACCAACAGCATGTCAGCAAAGCAGGCTGAGTGGAAATTACAATGCAGCAATGTCATTAAAACAGTTAAGCTTCCATCAAGATGCCTCAGTGGTCTCCTCAGAAATAAACTATACTGCTTGGTGTTGTCAAGAGATCAAGGAACATTTTTATCCATCATGAAACGCAGGCATAACAGGAGCTTTGGGAGGCCACCCAGCACAGCGCTATGTAGCAGAATTACAAGATTGCATCAATTCAAAGAACAGTGGGACAAATCCCCCCCCCCCCCCCCCCGCAAAAAAAAAAAAAAATTACCAAGAACCACTTAATGGAAAAATAGCCTTTCCTGACCCCCCCCACCCCCCCACTCCCCGCCCCCCCGGTTTAGTACATCCCCATCTGGTTTAGTACATCCCCAAGTTGGGAAAAAAAAAAAAAAAAAAAAAAAAAAAAAAAAAAAAAAAGTTAAAAATGCCTTTCTAGAGCCTGTTGTTGGAAGGCACAAAGCATGGCTGAAGCCTGCCCTGCAGCCTTGGGCTGAGATGCCTTCCTACACGTACAGACCATGTCAGAGAGGGCACTGGTGGCAGCTTCTGGCAATGCAGCTTCTGGCAATGCCACACTGTGGTGGCAACACACCGTGGAAGTGAGGAAACACAACCATTTTTGCAGAGCCTGGATGGGGAAAGCCCTTCTGGTGTGGGGCTGGAAGGGGAGCTGGCTACCCTGGTGGTCTGCAGGGAAGAAGTGCAAGGGAGGGACTGGATTTAAAACAACTTCTGGGGGTATATCAAGAGAGAGAAAAGGAAAAAAAGGGAAGGGAAGGGAAGGGAAGGGAAGGGAAGGGAAGGGAAGGGAAGGGAAGGGAAGGGAAGGGAAGGGAAGGGAAGGGAAGGGAAGGGAAGGGAAGGGAAGGGAAGGGAAGGGAAGGGAAGGGAAGGGAAGGGAAGGGAAGGGAAGCGGGGAGGGGAGGGAAGCGGGGAGGGGAGGCGAGGGGAGGGGAGGGGAGGCGAGGGGAGGGGAGGCGAGGGCAGGGGAGGCGAGGGCAGGGGAGGCGAGGGCAGGGGAGGCGAGGCGAGGCGAGGCGAGGAAAAAGAAAATCTGGAAATTTTCTGTTTGTAAATCCAAAGCATGTAAATCATATCACTGAGTTGTGAGGAAGAACCTTTCACAACCTAGAGCAGTTTTCAAGTGGAAGGAAATGCCTTTCCAAGCTTGAAAAACTCCTCAGGTGGTGAAGGGAAGCCCCAGGCTAGGAGGGGCATGCTCTGCAGCAGGAGGAGCATTCCTGCAAGGCAGAATGATCTCTGTGGCTGATGACAGGTGACACCACCTCACCTCGGAGCAGTGGCCAGCTTTGAAGTGCTAAAATGAGTGTTGATGGAGGGAGGTGTTGAATTGCAGGAGAGCACCTGAAAGAGCTTTGGACTCTGTCATGGGCAGCATGGGGACAGGTCTTGACACATGCATTCAGTAGATGTCCTGCCTGCAGAGAGGGCCAATTCTTTCCAGTTTGGGCTATTTCCTCCTGTGGATAAACCTTTTTCCAACCACATGTAAAGCCAAACATAATTTATCCATCCCTCCTAACGCCTACTGCTGCTGCAGCCCCTCCAGCCATTGCCAGGGTGTGCTTTGAGAGAGCCTGCTCTGCAAAACAGCTGCAAGAAATCCCATTATTGCCTTGTCAACCTCGTAAGCCTGACTGCCTTCGCAGATAGATTCCTGTAGTCATTTGATACCTGTTATAAAAAGATGCATCCCACAGGCTTTGGGACTCTGGGTAGGGAATGGGAGAACCCTGGGTAGGAAATGGGATCAGCTCTCGCCTTTTGTGCTTGAGCCTGGGGTTTTTCTGGGAGCTCGAGGCCAGTGGGAACAGGTTGGCTTTTATGAGTGTGGTTGCTGCTGGTGATTGCTTTTGGTTTATGACTGATTATCTAGTGCAGAGGTGTTTGGCTCCTTGCTCTCAGTGGAGCTGCCATGGTGTTGTATCCAGTTGCATTGGTGTTAATACCAGAGCAGACCTCCTGACTGGGTCAGCCTCATCCCTCCATGAGCCCCGGGGGCTCCAGGGTCCTGGGGGTGACCTGGGGAGCCACAAGGCTCCTGCTGATCCTGAGGCCAGCCAGCCTCTGAGGCTGCAGGAGCAAAGGCTAAATACATATGCAGAGAGCAGTTTTACCAATGCTGACCTCAACCTCAGCCCCCAAATTGTACCACAGCCTTTGAGAACGTGACAAAAAAATACGAATCTGAGTGTCCTTGAAGCATTCAGGCCTGAGGATACCATGGGACTTTGTTGGAGCTTGCTCCCAGCCAGGCTTAAACCATGGGCCTTGAGGAGGGGCTGGTAGGGACGTGGGGACGTCAGGACAAAATATAGCACAAACCATCCTGCAGGGATGCCTCTGGGCAACACAGAGCCATGCACAGGCTGAATTTGTTATGGGATGGGAAAGCTGACACCGCAATTGGGAAACTCTGGAAGAGGCAACTTAATCAAAGGAAACATCTGGAAGGCTGCGCCAGGGCCTGGGGCTGGGAGACCGCACCAAAAAGCTGCAGTCCTGGAACGCTGGTGCTGGGGTTTGCAGCCTCCTTGCCCCAAAGGTTTTTCCCATCTGCACCCACTTGGGAAAATGCCGTATGCCAGTGCAAGGGCTGCTTCAGTCCTTCAAAAAGATTATATGAAAATGTCTCCGTTCCTCCAAATCTCCCCTGTTTTTACCCAAAGGTGATAGGAGTCAGACTGAAATGTTTCGGGCTGATGCTTTTGGGCAGAGATGATTCAAAAAGTAGGGGAGGGGAGAGGTTTAGAGGGGTATTTCCCCCAAAGGAGAGCAAAAGGCTGATCCTTATGGGGAACTGGGGAGATGATAATATAAAAAACTGAGTTTTGGGGGCAGGGTGTAAGCATACCGTTGCGGTCTAAGGCTGGGGGTGGTCAGCCTTCAGCAGTGCCGGCAGGGCATAGAGAGCAGTGCAGGGTTCTCTCTCTCTGCTGGGGATGGGAAAGGGCAGTGGCCAATGACCCCAACCATTTCCAGAGCTTAGGAAGTAGCCCAGTGCAGGGGACTGGGAGCTGCTGTCCTGGCAGAGGGTGAAACTGCTGTCTGCAGCACCCATGGGCTTTGCATCCATGGGACCCCTGCCCAGCAGAGCCCCCAGGGCCATAGAAGAGTGGAGAGAGGAGAGTGGAGAGGAGAGGGAAGGCAGAGCTTGGGAGAAACAAATCCTCACCCAGCCCAGTGCAGTTTGCAATTTGGGAGGGTAACAAAAATGTCTCAGATACACCAAAACCCTGCAAATGCAGCAGCTGCAGCCTTCTGTGCTGAAGAGCTTCATCACAGCCAGGTTTGTCTTCAGTGCATGAAGGTGCCTGAACCAGCCCTGTAAAATCAATTCTTTCCAGCTTTCTGAGCCTACAGGCAGATCCTTACTGTGCTTTAGAAACCTGCTTCTCTTTTTGTCTGATGATACTGGGAGAAGGAACATGAAACTATGAAGATTGTTTTCTCCACAGCTGTCTAGCACCACTGAGCTCCCTCCTTCCCTTGCTGCAAATCCCCAGCAGCAGCTGAAGCAACAATTATTCGTGTTCCTGGGCTTCTCGTTGTGGGTAGTGCCTACGTTGTTGGTATCTCTACGAAAGAGATATGGGGAAATATGACTATAGATACACTTGATCTTTCCCTTCCCTTCCCTTCCCTTCCCTTCCCTTCCCTTCCCTTCCTTTCCTTTCCTTTCCTTTCCTTTTCTTTTCTTTTCTTTTCTTTTCTTTTCTTTTCTTTTCTTTTCTTTTCTTTTCTTTTCTTTTCTTTTCTTTTCTTTTCTTTTCTTTTCTTTTCTTTTTTCTTTTCTTTTCCTTTCCTTTCCTTTCCTTTCCTTTCCTTTCCTTTCCTTTCCTTTCCTTTCCTTTCCTTTCCTTTCCTTTCCTTTCCTTTCCTTTCCTTTCCTTTCCTTTCCTTTCCTTTCCTTTCCTTTCTCTTTCCTTTCTTTTCCTTTCCGTTCCATTCCGTTCCGTTCCTTTTTTCTGGAGACATGCAAACTGTACACTCTGGTCTTCACTTTTATTGTGGGCTTTCCAGTTTGAAGTGTGGCTGGGTTTATCTTCCCACAGTATTTCTTACCAGGAGGTAATTGTGAGACGTGCAAACCATTCAGTAGGGTTGAGCACCCTCAGCATCCCATTTCCCAGCTGTTTCTTCTTCCATTTAAAAATGAAGAAATTAGTATAGTACATCTTTTGGGAGCTTGCGATTTCAAGCTGGTGCTTTAAAGCAAGCATCAGCCAGTGAAACTCTCCCACATACACTATGCAATCAGGCAACACACACCCCATCCCCAAGAAATTGCACTCAAAATCTGTGCAGCCCCAGACCAGCAGCACATTCGCCTGCATGCTGTTGCCTGCAAATGTTGTTTTCTTTCTATTTTTTGTTCTCTTGAACAAGTCAGATTTTCCAAGCAGCCCTCTCCGATTTTGTCATTATAACTTGTTTGTCCGTCCTTCCTTCCTTTTTCTTTTTCTCTTTTTCTCTTTTTCTCTTTCTTTCCTTCTTTCCTTCTTTCCTTCTTTCCTTCTTTCTTTCTTTCTTTCTTTCTTTCTTTCTTTCTTTCTTTCTTTCTTTCTTTCTTTCTTTCTTTCTTTCTTTCTTTCTTTCTTTTTCTTTCTCTTTTTCTTTCTTTCTTCTTCTTTCTTTCTTTCTTTCTCTCTTTCTCTCTTTCTCTCTCTCCCTTTCTCTCTTTCTCTTTCCTTCTCTCTTTCACACTTCCTCTTTCTTTTTCTTTCTCTCTTTGTCTCTTCCATTCCTTCCTTCCTTCCTCCCTCCCTCCCCCTCCCCCTCCCTTTCCCACTTCCCCTTCCCCTTCAGCCCTTCCCCTGGACAGGCTGGCAGTGGGATTACAGCCTTGCTCAGCCTCTTCAGCGCACATGCACACACATGCACGCACGCACATGTACAAGGATTTATGAGTCTCAAAAGATGCTTCATAAAATATTTACAGAGCGGAGCTTCAAGTGTGAGCATTTGACTCAGCCACGAGCCAACCATGGCTGTCAGGCCTCTGGGTGGCATGATGGGGGGAATATAAACAGATCTTTTTTTCCATTCCCCCTAAAAAAACTTTATAAACCTGTGTGTTTCAAAAGTGGTTTAGCATATTTTTTTTTTTTGGTTCTTCCCCCCCTCTACCCAGTGCCAAGGGCAGCGGGGCAGCTCACTGGCTGTGCTCAAGATGGAGCGGTTTTGTTTACAAACGTAGGAACTTGTACCCACAAGCATGCCATAGCTGCAGCCTATTTTTTAGTGAAAAAAAAAAAAAAAAAGTGTTTTTCTCTTAACACTCATGTTCTCATAACACTCAGGGGGTGTTATACTTTTACAGGACGTTGCTGCAGCCTCTTCCCAACACTCCGTGAATGTGGTGGCAGCGTAAACTCCTTACAGCTTAATCATGTGTTAAGATGAGCAATGCATTAAATGCGGGAGATGCTCAATGTAATAACTGGGGGCAGCACTTGTTCAGTGGGGGCAGTGCCCACGAGGAGAGGCTGACACCTGTTCAGTGGTGTCAGGAGTTTCAAAGCAGGGTTCAAATGCTCTGCAGATCTGGGGTGGGCACAGCGCTGCCCATGCCCACAGCATGGAAACGTGTCTGCATGCTGAGCTTGGCTGGGATTCCAAATTGCAGCATTTCCCCCAAAATGAAATATTAATCATCATAATCATCCTAATATGAAGAGCAACAAAGCCTCAGCCAATGCTTGCTGCTGACTGTGAGATGTTTTTCCTATAAAATAAAACATGCTTCTAACCTCAGTGCTGCTTCTGGATAAGCAAATGAAATATTTTTCTGGCTGACCTTATCAAAACCTTTTCTTTTCTTTTCTTTTCTTTTCTTTTCTTTTCTTTTCTTTTCTTTTCTTTTCTTTTCTTTTCTTTTCTTTTCTTTTCTTTTCTTTTCTTTTCTTTTCTTTTCTCTTTTCTTTTCTCCTTTCTCTCTTATTTTCTCTTCTCTTCTTTTTTCTCTCCTTTTCCTTTCTCTCTTCTTTTTTTCTCTGTTCTTTTTTTCTCTCCTTTTCTTTTCTCTCTTCTTTTTTTCTCCTTTTCTCTCTTCTTTTCTCTCTCTTCTCTTTTATTTTCTCTTTTCTTTTTTCTCTCCTCTCTTTTCTTTTTTCTCTTCTCTTCTCTTTTTTCTTTTCACATGATTTTGTCAGAATCGGTGTATCCCTATGGGTCACTTCAGCTGGAACAAGCCTTTGCGCCAACCCAAGCCTTTACAAGCAGGGGGCAAGGACAATGATTCATGTGGCCATACCAATACAAACCCATGCAGGCAATGCCCCGGTCCTGGTAACATTTTTAACTGGTGATTTTACATAAATATTGTTTTACGATGATGGAGTAAAAGAAATGGGGGCTGTTGGCAGGAAACTGGAGCTTCTGCCACTCCTCCCTGCCTTCCCGAAAGAAAAGCTAAATTTCCCATTTCCCTGCCCATCCTGCAGACATAATGCCATGCTGCTATCCTTTATACATAGGCATCAGTAAAAGATGAACCACAGAGAAATCAGTGTAATTCTCCTTTTATTTTTACTTTACCGTGAGTATGTAACAGCATCACACCCAAGTTTATGTTTGTTTAAAAAAAATCATATTTTTCCCATTGTTTAGCATAAATGGTAAAATTGTAATAAATGTAAACTGCATTTGGCACCATTTGGATCAATAAATAAAATATTTTTTAAAAAAGAGAGAAAGAACGCATTACGTAGATGGCACACTATGGTATCTAAATAAATAACATAAGTTACTTTGAATAAATAGAGCGTATCTAAAATATAGATGCATTGCATCAACTTCTGCAGATGGTCGGTCAGACCCAACTATACCAGAAGGGAAATGGATCTACGCAGACAGTGCCGAGCAGAGCCATGGAGACGGGACTGCCTCCGCTTGTGCCCACCCTGCTCCCACCTGCAGTTGCTAAACCTCTGTGTTTACCTCTGTGGTTTTTTTTTCCCTTTTTATCCTTTTTTTTTTTTTTTCCCTCTTCTTGGGCCTCAAGTTTGAGGCTACGCCTTGTTTAACCAAGAACAAAAACATGTGGTAGCCCTATTTATTGAGAGAAGAAGGCTGAGGTTTTGAATACCGATGAAAAATAATTTGTCTTGATAAACTGGGAAAAATGATTTCTTCCCAGCAAGTTTCTGGACCTGTTTAAATAAGGAACACGATGTTTGCCAGTGCTTTCATCAAGTGGAAACAATGATGTTAGGCCCATTTCCCCCTCACAGATACCAAATCGGGAGTGAGCCCGTTGTCAGCAAATGGGATCCCGACTGATGCAAGTGACAGGCGGAGCCGAGCCAGAGCCAGAGCCAGCGCTGCTGCGCCTCGCACGCCTCCGGCTCCGGCCAGCATTACACAAACACAGGCACGTTCATATAGAGATGTGTATAGTAAAACACAATGAAACGTCCCATAACTCATTGTAGGAGAGCCAGGATAACATAACACTCATATTTTGCGCTGTCACCACCGGAATAGTTTTAAACATCTTGTGTTTCCAAACCTCTTGAGTTTTCAAACTCTGTGAAACACCCTTGCCTCCTGCCCTTGCAGGTGATGCTGAAGCAAGGCTGCAGCAGCGGATAGGCAAGCTGCAAGAAGACACAAGAACCCTAAAACCACCCCCTGACAGATGTGGCACACCTTTGTTATTATTAACAATAAGTAATGCATGGGATGACAAGGAAGGGAGACAGATGAGTTTTTGCTGTAGCTTTGAGGAGGGAATTTTCCATCCTTTTGCCTTTTCTGCATTGTAGACATTCTTACAGACAGCTCCAGCTCCTATTACAGCAGAGAGGGCCGGAGAAACGGAAAGCATTAGGGAAATATCAGTATTTCTATTGGAACCACATTTCTCTGCCCAGGCAGCAGCAGCACGGCACAGGACAATGTGGGCTGGACGATGCTCCTGCAGCGGCACAGGGTGGACTCAGTGTCACCAAGAGGACAGCCCCAAGCAACATGCACGACAGTGACATGCAAGCCAAAACCACCCTCAGGCAACAGCCGCAATGGGTGTGCTCGGCCCCAGAACTGCTCCAGGAGCCATGTGGTTGTGAAGCCCAGCTGCAGCCCAGCTGCGCTCCAAAAACCCCACGCTCAGCACACTCGGCCGCTGCACCATCAGCAGTGAATGTCAGCCACTTCCCCTGCTCCTCTGTGCAGGCGGGATGCTGATGGGATGAAAAAGAGGGGGGGGGAAGGGAGGAAATAAAGGTTCAGCACAGCTATTTGCATTGATTTGTAGTGTGCACGCATTGCATCAAGTTTTCCCTCATAGGCCCGGACTTTTGGGTCTGGGGTGCCCGAGCCCCTTCACCTCCCCACTGCTCACAGCCAAGGGCAGGCAGGAGGATGGGACCTTTGGCCTCATCCCTTATGTCAGGTCTGCTCTCAGCAGGCACTGCTGAGCTCTTGCACATCGCAGCACCCTAAAACCCCCTGATATTTCTCAGAACTTTCTACAAACAGGCTGTAAACAGACACTTGGGCAATGCAGCAGTTATGAAATCCCACAAGCACCTCCCTGGGCTCAGGACAATGCAGGCAGGGGCAGCTGCAGGGAGCCCATCTACAAACCCTCCTTACATGGGGCCCGGTGCTGCACTGCTGCTGTGCTGTAGCACCTTCCCTTCCTTTAGTGCTCGAGTTCCTGCCTTTTTTTTTTTTTTAACTGGAGGCTTCTGCAACAAAACTAATTTTAGTTTTATAGTAGTAAGAACTGGAAAGCACCCAAGCCCTTGAGAGTGCCGTTATTATTATTAGATTTGGGTGTATTTTATTTTTTTTTAGTCAGGAGTGAGTCGGTTATCTGCCATGAGCAACCACACTGATAGTGTTCATCTGCTGCCTCCATTCTACTCCTACTGCACAGCCCCTGGCTGCTTATTTTGGGGGACATCTTTCTCATTCCCCTTCCATGCAACCCTCACAGTGCTGCGGCACTTTGCAAAAGCATTTTGTGAGCAGCCAGCTCTGCGCACCTGCAGTGTCACACAGCTTTCACCATCTCAGCAGCATTTGTGTCCCAGTGTGCATCCGCCCGTGCCAGTGCCCCGCAGACAGGCTTTGCACCCCATGCCAGTGGCACCGTCTCCTTTTCCCAGTCGTGAGGGGGAAAACTCAGCGTTACAGAATGCAGACTGCTTTCATGGGGACGCTGGGTGCACGGCCAGCCCTGCTGAAGGATGGTGTTTACATTGCATCGCTACATCCTGACTCCGCTCAGCCAAGAGCGGCTGCTGGATGGAAAGCACAAAGCCAGCCCGGCCCTGCGCAGGGGTCAGGCAGCTGCTGCCCCCCATCCCCCCACTGCCTGCCCTGTCAGGGGGAAACAGGGGCTGCCGTGTCCCCTGCGGGGCTGTACCCCAAAATCCCACACAGCCCCTGTAGCAGCACAACTGCTCCCCACTCCATCACAGAGCTGGGCTGGGAATGGGGCCACCACCGCCACAGGGGCTGCGAGCAGAGTGTTTTCACTCGCAGTGGTTAATGCCCAGGACATGACACCAATATTCTCCTTCTGTTTATGATTTGCTTTTTCTGGGAAGAAGGCCAAGGGGAGAAAACCCATCAATCCCAGGCAACAAATTTAGCCTGCCCAGAGAATGCAAAAGTCTGCGGTCTCATTTATTTCTCCGCAGAGTAAACAAGAGTGACACTGCTGTAAATGCGAACCGTAGCCAAAGCCCAGGCCTGAGCCCTCTCCCGCGCACAATTTGAGCCCCACCGCCCTGCAAGGCAATGGGAATTACACACGTGCTGCAGCTGGCAGGGCCAGTCTGGCTTTCGGGGGATCCCAAACCGTCGGTGCTCCCAGCCACGCTGCCAACCCAGCTTTGCCAGTGGCCTCGTGGTGCTTTGTCCCCTCCCTGGTGGTGGCACATCTCAAGCCCCACTGCCTGCAGAGGGGTTGAGAGGTTAATCCAGTTACTTCAGATTATCCCAAGTTTTAAAAAGACAAGCCCAGGCTGCGGAGTGTGAGGTGATCACAAAGCAGGCACCGGGAGTGGAGCCAGACCCTTTCCCCAGAGCACAAACCAGTGTCCGTGCAGCTCTGCTCCACACCAGGGAATCTGGGGGCATGGGACCACCCCTGTGCAGCATAGGGACCCCAGCGTGGCTGCAGTGAAACCAGGAAACCCCACACACAGGGCAGCTTCAGCCCATGGGGTTCAGCACCCGCCTGAGGGCACCCGCAGCTGTTTAACACTCCCCATGCCCATAACACGCACTATGCATCTAGTGCATCCTGTCCAGCACCATGGCACCACCTGCACAGCCCTGCAGTGCAGCCTCTTGCTCCTACCACCCCACGCACCTGGACTCATCACCTCTGTGCAGTTCACACCTGCTTTGCATCCCCCTTTCAGCTTGTGATGTGTCCCATATGTGTGACACGCTGTGTTCAACACACCCCATGTGCATGCACCCCAAGCGTGCAAAGTGCCCTGCGCCCACAGCACACCCTGCTCATGTGTTGCACACCCACTGGCACCCCCAGACCACCCCTCAACGACTGCAGCCTCCAATGGCACTTACAGCTTCCTCTACAGTCCTGTACAGTCACGTCACACGTGTATGTGAGCCAGGAAGCGCTTGGGGATAAACGAGCATCGCAGTCTCTTCTCCTCCCACAGCCCCCACTGCCCCAAATGGGGAGGGTCACTGGGGCAGGCAGCAGTGCAAGGCCTGTCCCCATCCTCACAGCAGACCGTGGCCCCTTGGCCTTGCTGCCAGCGGTTCTGGGGCATCGCCTCCGCCTGGCCACACCGGCCCTTCACACGCAGCCACACTCCTTGGCCGAGAGCTCGTTGACAGTGTAGTAGCGGTTGTAGGCATCCAAGAAGGAGACATCGTCGTCATACGAAAGCGGCCGGCAGCAGGGCCGAGCCCGGACCTTCTCCTTCCTGATCCTCCTCTTGCTGCGTACACTCTTCAGTGAGAGGTCATAGTTCCTGACAGCTGTGTCACAGGTGCCGCTGCAGTAGCGGAACAGCACCGTCTCGTCTGACTCATAGCCCAGGCCCAGCTCGCTGACGCTTACCTCCAGCTCCTTCAGGGCACAGGGTTTGTGGCGAGCTCGTGCGCGCTTCATGCGGTTGCCCGCCTTGGGGAAGAGAGGCAGCTCGTGGCCCCCTGAGTTCATGGCCTGGCTGTAGCGCTCCACCAGTGCTGAGATGAGCTGCCGGATCTCCCCCTCTGTGTAGCTCTCGAACAAGCTGCTGTCTGCAAGAGAAGGGGTGGCCGTTAGCAGGTGTCCCCCCTGGTGGGTGTCCCCTGGAGCTGTGGATGTACCCCAGTGCTGGCTCCCTGCTCCCTCCATGCAAGGGTTTGCAGAAAATTGCAAAATTGATCTCAACAACATGTTGCTGAACCACAGTGACTGCCTGAACCAGCCCTTGGCTGGGAGGACAGGGAAGACACTGGGCCAGTAGCCACTGCGGGGCCACTCAGTGCCCCAGCCAGGTCACACCCTGCATGCACGGGGCTGAGACCCCATGGAGGTACCTTGTTGTGCTGCTGCCACTGCCACTGCCCACAAAAAAACACACACACACACCTCCCTCCCCTTTCCTTCTACTGTCTGTTTTCTCCCCTGCCCGGAGCTGTCCCAAACAGCCTCTTTCCCTGCACAACATCAAGCGCATGCTTAAAAGTGAAATTTAGGGGACAGAAAGCAGTACTGTTGTGCTCTTGCTTTCCAGATGGCCAGTGGCAGCACTGCTGTGGCCAGGGATCAGGCAGCAGGGCTGCTCCAGCTGGAGCATGACACTGGGGCTTGAGCAGCAATGGCACCTATAGGTGGACA
This sequence comes from Aythya ferina, assembly GCF_964211825.1. Taxonomy (NCBI): domain Eukaryota; kingdom Metazoa; phylum Chordata; class Aves; order Anseriformes; family Anatidae; genus Aythya; species Aythya ferina. The sequence continues at coordinate 740,832 of NC_140324.1, forward strand.
CAGGAGGACCCCACGCTTGCACTAAGCAGCACAGGAGAATTAACAATGCCAGCAACAGTCCTCGGTGGCATCACTCCAACTTGCAGATGTGCAAAAACGTGGGTGAATTGCCTGGTCCCCACCACCAGGTGATGCTGCAGAAAAGCCATGATGGGGTGGTGAGAAACACCAACAAACTGAATATTTGTGATGATTCCCTGTTGTCTTGGTGAAAGGGCTGCCCAACAAAATCCCTATGCACACAGCCATGGCCATGGCCAACAAGCAGACACTGCTGGCAACATCTGTGTCCCTTTGTCCTAACCCTGAGGCTAGGCTTGGTCCAACTCAGTGCCAGGAGAAGCATCAGAATGAGGAGAAAAGCATAATTTGACAGCTTGTCATCAATTTCAAAATTTCAAACCAAAAAGAAGTTCTTCTCGTTTGGAATAAAAGCAAACATGCCTGGGATTTCCAGCAAGCACAAAGGGATGAGCACAGCTTCGGGGGAAGTCGCTGCCTCACAGCAGGATGGAGCTGTTCCCCTTTGCTTTGAGCTCCCATTTGACATTTCGCATTTTTAAAAACAGCATGGAAATTAAAAGAAACAAGAAAAAGAAAGAAAGCCATTTGGTGAGGAGAAAAAAAAAAAAAAAAAAAAAAAAAAAAGCAGCTTCTTTGCATTAAGATGAGCTGTTTGCATTTGGTTTCCCTGCATGAAGAGCTGATGTGCTTGCATGAAGATTTGTTGCCCAGAGGCTGCGTTTTCCATGCATAGTTTTCTAGGGACCAGTGCCTCCCGACTCCGCTCCTTGCTAAATGCTTGTAACCCACTGATGCAGGAGCAGCAAGAGAGGGAAGGGAGGCAGCAGAGTGAGCATGCCTGGGTGAACACCTGAGGACACAGTGGCATCTATGGGTTCAGCCTCAGGAGAGCCGAAAACAGCCTCTGCTGGTGTTGAGCAGCCGGGGCGCGGGCGCGGCAGCTTACACTGGGTGAGCAGCGAGCTGTGGCGTGGCAGGGCCCGGGGGGGTCTCCGCAGAGCCGCCGGCAGTGAAGAGGAGGATGCCCGTGAGGACAGCGAGGAAGGCAAGGGGCTGTATGTCCGGCTTCCGTTGAACATGTCTCTACAAACTAAAATGGATAACATGGAACTGAGGAGCATCGATGCAATGGCTGCAAACTTCCATACCTTCATCTTAGAGCAAGTCAGAACATTGAAACTCTGCAAAACAGGCAAAACAAATATCCTTATTATATGGCCTTTGCCCGTGGCCCCCTCTCTCACCCCCAGCCCCACGTCTCTAGCCCATCCCCTCCACCCCCGAGACTGGTCCAGCTTTTTGGTGGGGAAGCCAAGGCACAGAGATGTACTGCAGCCCCAGGCTGTGCTGCACAGAGAAAAGGCAAAGGTGGCTCTTGGCTGGTATGTCCCACTTGGTGACAGTGGGGACAAGGAAATGTCCTCGTCCCATGCATCCCTTACAGCAGGCAGCCTCACCAGACACATTTAAGCCTCCTTTCTGGTGGCTGGATCTCCATGTCACACTGGGGACGATACCCCAACAGGTGGATGCAAGTAAAGGATGGACAAAGCCATGTCCCAGCCCCGCTCCATCGTCCTCACCCTGCACTGAGCCCCACTACAGCTTGCTCCGCCCCTGCTGGCCACCAGCTCACCCAGGGCCCAGACCCCACTGGGGTTCAGGGTTACGCTGCCTGACCTCTGCACAAATCCCTGCCCCACCAGTGGACCAACATGGATGCCCCCGCTCTGTCAAAACTAGTGAAAAATCACAAAAATCTCAAGAACAGCCCTGGTGCATCCCAGCATCCAGCAACACAGTGGGCAGGAGCAGCGCTAGCACACAGGGACCACAGGCAGGCCAAAATTCGGGGCTGCAGCATGGGAGACAAATCTTGCAAGCGGCTGGGACAAGGCTGCAGATGCCCTTACCTGACACTGCTGGATTTTGTCCATCCAAAGCAGGTTGGACGTAGTAGGATTTGAGAGGCGCCAGCGCAACCCTGCCAGGCCGTGGGAGGTCAGGTCTGAATGCCTGCTGGCGAGCTGTCAGCCATTAAATCCCCATCAATGCCAGCCCTCGGAAAGCAGCACTGACTCACAGTCGCCTCCCAGCCCCTTTTTCTCATTTCAGTTCCTTACAAACTCCAAACATTTCTCCTTTTTAAATAAATTTTCCACGGGGGGGGAGGGGAGAGAGGGGAGAAGGAAGAAGAGAATGAGAGGGGAAAAAAAATACCCACAGCCCAGTTTAGCAATATTTGCCAAATAGAATTTACTGGGGGAAAATGTTTATTTTAAAATGGAATTTGACAGATTCACTTTTACCATTATTGTGGAAAACAACGAGAATGCTGTCCCATTGCCAACAACACTTTATTTTACAGGATGCAGATAATTACATGTTAACTAATAGTAATTACATGCCCTGTAGGTTACAAGATAATTGTATAACCCAGCCAGAGTCTAAATATTTTCAACTGGGCTATAAACAATGCCAAGATAGAAAAAGAATAGTTTAGCCATATAAGGAGGTAAGAGCATGAAATCCTGCCGTGGTACCAGGAGGCAGTGCTAGCCAAGACACTGAGCCGATAAGCACCCGCTGCAAAACTCGTGCCGTGGCAAGTGCTCGCAACTGGTGAGCCGGGGCAAGTGCTCGCAGCTGGCTCATGGGGTGGGCGCACCCAGAGTGGACGGTGCTGGCCCCTGGAGCCCCAGCAAAGCCACCACAGGAAGGATGATTGTGGCCTTTGGGTGTTTGCCCCACCATTAATTGCAATGATTAAGTGCCTTAAAGTTGAGATTTCACCTGTGAGTCATGAGCTCAAGCAACTGGCAGGAGCAGGGAACAGGCACCAAAAACACTCAAGGATGTCACACAGATCCCAGAGAGGCATCAGGGCATGGCTGCTAAAGCACACAGGGCTGAGAAAATTGCAGTTCACTCTCAGACAGCATGCAAAATGAAGGGGAATAAAAGCCTTAGGAAGAAACAGCTGCCTCAAGGGAAACATGCAGCAGCAGCTTTGGATGTGGGGAAGGGACATGGCTCATGGTGCCACTCTGACAGCGGTAGTACAGGGTCCGAGCTAGGCTGTGGGCAGGGGCAGGACCACATGGCCAGCCAGCTGCAGGGAAGGGCCTCTGGCTCATTTTGAGCCCCTAACAGTTTAGCAGGGTGGTTTCAGCCTTGCCGCACATCCCATAAAACAGCCTCTTATTTCAGCAGCCAGAAATTGTGTCCCCCACCCGCTTGCTGGTGACCTTTCAAAAGACCAGAACCCTGGCTCCAGTGTGCAAACAATAATAATACTCACTCCCTCTCTCCCTATATATATATTCCAGTCTTTGCCTCCAGTTTTTCTTGCTCTAAAATGCCACAGCCCACATGTGGCAACCCATGGCGAAAGCTGAAATTCGAGGGGGAGAAAAGGAAAAGCACACACACACATCGCAGCCCGTGACTCACCCAGGCTGATGCTTGAACTGTGTCCTCCTGTCTTTTTGGTTTCCACCTATTCTAAACCCAGTCCCAGAAACAATAAATAACTGTGAGGGCTCAGGGCTTCTGACACAAAGCTGACTGGACAGCCCCACACCAACAGGCACCAGCCCACAGCTGCTTCCACAGGTGGCACTGCTCTGCTGGGCTCTGCTCAGACATCAGGGAAAGCCCAGCAGGCACAGCCCCTTCCTTGTCCCCGTTCCCATCCCCAAAGCCCTCTCCCTCTTACTCCCTCCTGCAGAAGAAGTTGGAGCACCCCAAGGACTGGATCTGCTGGGATGAGCATTTGTGGTACCCAAAGTTTGGTCCCACTGGCACAGCCAGCAAGGAAACATCAGGGTCTTCCCAGCCCAGACCTAATGGTCCCAGCAGGGCCTCACTGCTGCTGCTGCTCCAGTCTCTTTGCCATTTCTCTGCAATGCAAAGGCGCAGGCACTGCCTAGCACCACCAGACCCAGGCTGACGTGCTCAGCAGGGCAGGGTAAACGTCACAAGTCCCCGGGGCCAGGCTCTGCCACACGCCATGCCCTAGACATAGAGAACTGCCACTGGGCTCCATGCTCAGCTTGTCCCACTGGCTCAAAGCCATTTTGTAGAAATGAGGGTGTGAGGCTAGGATGGCTCAGGGACACAGCCTTGACAGAGGGTTCCTGGTGCTCATGCAGCCGCACCAAATGCCCTCCTGTCCCCAGGCAAACTGAGCATGCCCCAGGCACCCCACTCCACTCTTGCTGTGGCTCTCTGGGATCCAAACCCCCTCAGGCAGCAATGTTTTCATGGGCTGTTGCCACCGCAGGCTGTTTCTGTGCATTTACATCAGCCCTGCCATACAGCCATGCTGCAGCAATGCAGGGGGACTCGTGCCGTGGGCTTGCTGCAAAGAGGTTTTGGGGCTGAGTCCTGGCAGGATTTGGGCACTTGCAGCTATGTTACAGCCCCATTATGCTCCTGGGCTTGATTAAAGGCCTAAGGCCTTTTCTCTCCCATATTCTGGATAACAGCCCAAAAGTGCTGTATTCTCCTGCATCCTCCTGATAATCCATCAATTTGACTGTACAAGTCCAGCCACGCTGTGCCTGCTGCCAAGCAGGAACTCAATCCTGAAGGAGAAAACCTTCAGGAATGGAAGCATCAGCCCCATTTTGCAGGAGCCAAGTACCAAAACCAAGCCCACACTCCACCAGCCTCCTCCACAGATGTTCCATAGGTGGAAGAGATGAGGATCTGTGTCCTGACAAACTGGAAATTTCATGAAAAACAGATAGCAGCACAGCCAAGGCTCATCACTTGCCGAGACTGGAGAGAAGCAGCTGATGATCTTGGCTCCCCCTCTGCTGTGGCTGAGCCATGGGGCAAGCTCCCTGCACTTCTGCCTTGCTCCTAGCAAGGCTTCAGATTTCCACCTGAAGGAGCAAGGCTACCCCTCGGCCCTACAGAGCCCTCTGCAGTGCTTCATTGCCCCCACTGCTCAGCAAAACACAGGATCAGCAGAGCCTGATTTTCAGTCGGAGTTTTCTTCACTCCAGCTTCCAAGCACTGGAGTTTCTGCTGCCTTTCCCAGAGAAACAGGAAAGCAGCTCTCCCGTTCTACAGACGGCACAGAACCCAAATGTATTTTGGGCTGCTTGGGCTTTGCCTGCTTCTCATGCTCTCAGGTTTTCTCAGAGCTCTTCCTTTCCTAAGCACATCCACTTTTCAAGCAGACTCTCACAATGTGCTTCAGGTATCTGCCAGCTCCTCAAATCCTCAACTCCCAATGGTGCAAGGTGAGGGCGAGAAGCCAGGGTTCATTCTTTTACCCTAAATCCTCCTTCCTGGGCGGAGGAAGGGGGAAGAGGAGATGTGCAAACGTTTGGTCCTTAAGCTTCAAAGCCCAGAAGCCAGAGCACCCAAAAGACATTATATTGTAAGTATGTCATACATTTTCAGTCAATTCATGCTTCTGGGCATTGATTCATTATTTTCAAGCGCTCAGACTCAGCCGCGCCATGAGAATGGATGAGACCATAGTGGCCGAGGTTTTTGGCAAATGAAACACTTGGAAAGAACGAGGCCTTGATGGGACATCAGAGAGAGTTTCCACCTGCCACACTGTTTATTTTAGTGCCTTACATGGGAGCCAAGCTGCTTTGAAATCCCAGCTCCTCATGACTCACCCTGCAGGAATTAAACAATTTCCACCCCGACTCCATGCTGCAGCAGAGTAGCTCCAGGGCTGCAGCACTCGCGGATCCTCCAGGCCCTGAGCTCCCAGCGTGGCCCCACACCAAGGACGGCACTGGAGAAGCCTTGAGAGTGAGCAGCTCCCAGAGGCCAAAATGCTGATAGTGGGGATGAGGACACCATGGTGTCCAGACAGACTTTCTCCCAAATGTTTCCTAAGTTCCTGACCTGCTCTTTGGAAATGCAGCACCCAAATGGCATTGGTGCATCTGAAAGCAGCAGGGCAGATGTTGTGCTGAGAAAGGCTGCAGTGAGACCACCAATACCGCGGGGTCAGAACAGCCCCAAAATGGCAAAACTGGTGGAAAAATTGGGAGCATCAAAAGGAAAAATGCCCCAAGCCCTGATCTGAGCTTAACTGTTGAATTTTCCTGCTCTTTTGACAGTAATCATAGGCAGTAGAGGAAGACAGAAGATATCCCCATCTCCAGCTCTGTTCCGAGGGTTGCTCTGGGAAAACAGGATGAGTGCCACCGTCCCCATGCTGGTGATCCCTCGCCAGGGACACGGAGCTCCATACAAGAACCACACGCAGATTTCGGGCACCCAGGCAGGGCAAGGGCTCTGGAGCTGCTCAGCACTTCAAAGGCAAAAATCAGCGGTGCCCAGGGAGCATCTCCAACCACAAAGCAGCCGCTAGTCTCCAGCCACTCACTCCCTTCCCAGCTCTCCCCACAGGCTCTAACTAAAACCAGAGCCCGCACTCCATATGGTTCTGCTTTTGCCTAAGTGAAAGCCAGCCTGGCACGAGGAGCTCCAAAGCTCTCCCTGCAGCCCCACTTTCCCTCCTTCACCTCCCAAAGGGCCAACCGCAGGGAAGCCAGTCCCTTGTCCTCCTTGCTGCTCTGGGCGTGCGCAGAAGCCCTGCCCTGCCGCAGCCTCCGCAGAAGCCATAGGGGCTAGGAGGAGGCCAGGAGGGGCCAGGCACTGCTGGTGGTGCAGAGGCCAGCGGCCAAGCATGCAAAGCCGCAGCAAGCTGCGTTGCTCCCACACTGACATGACATCTATATTCAGCCTGAATCAGGACAGGATTGGTTCACGGCTCTTTAAACAGTGGGCAAAAATAAATAAATAAATAAATCCCAAAACCAAATGAAACAGAACAAACCCCACAAAGCCACCATGGTTAAAATTAAATTAATAAAAGGCCTTGCCAAGCCCATGTGATACAGCCAAGGGCAGTGGGATGGAGCAGCAGCAGCCACACTGTGCACCAAGCCACTGCAGTGGAGAGATGCCAAGGCTTGACTGTGGTTGTGGGGTCTCAGAGCAAGCAGCCAGACTGGGGCGCAGCTTCCTGGACCCACTGAGCTGCCCCCAGGTGGCTGCCATCAGACAGAGCGGCCACACTCTGGCCCCCATCCATACTGCCACTGCTTCCCTTGCTTTGGACTTCAGGGAGTGAAAGTAGCTTAAAGGCAGCCATCTTGTTGCCACCTCCCCACCCAGGGTGCCTTGTCACCCATCCTTGGAGGTGGCAGCCACAGGACACCCCATGGCCCCGCCACAGCCCCATCCTCTTGGCCTCAGCCCAGGAGCCTGCAGCACTGATGGGGACGGAGCAAACCTCAGCTGCCCTCATCCCTGCCACTTGGCGATGTCCCTGCCGATGTCCCCACCACTTGGCACCTCTGCCAAGGGGGTGACTCCTTTAAAGCCTTTTATAACATTTATAAGCTGAGTCAGTCGGTTCCAAGCAGCAGCAGAAGCCGCACTTTGTGATAAGAGATGGGTAATTAGAGATAAAATTACAGGAAAATGTTTCCTGATCGTATCGCTGTGTCAGCCAGTGCAGGGAGCATGGCTTGTGACAACGTGAAATCACTCCTCTGGCAGGGAGCAAGGTGGGAATAAACAGAGACTGCAAAGCAAAATGCTGAGATAACAAACAAACAAAATCAACAACACAGAAATGACTGTTTGCTAGTGGGCAGAGTAAATAAAAAATGCTGTGTAAAATCCCTCCTGTCAATCTCAGGAGAATTCTCCCCAGAATCTTTCCCTGCAGCAAACCCATGATGGTTCCTGTAGGCCTGCAGGAAATCAGTGATAACTCAAGCCAAAAAAACACCAGCAAGAGTGTGCAGGCACCCATGGCTGCTGCCACACAGCGCTGCTGCTGCCAAACAACGCTGCCACGAGCCTGGCCCCAGCACCCACTACAGCCTCCTGCATTGCCCAGCAGCACTTCTGCAGCCCCAAATGTCCCACTACTGCCAAAACCTGATCCAAATGACAGTTTTTTTGGGAGTGACAAGCCACCCTCTGACACTAAATAACCATGTGATGCCAGAAAGGGGTGGTTTGTTGAAGGAAACTAATTACTGTGGCTTGTTTGGACAATCCCATTGCCTCAGGAAATAGGGTTAAAAGCTTACATGTTGGCAGAAGGACTGAGCCCGGGCCCCAGATGTGCTCTCCTCTGGGCCAATTTCGACACTGCTTGTATCTACACTCTGCCATGACACCTGGCCCTAGACAGGGCAGAGCTTCCTCCTGCCCCAGCCAGGGAAAGGCACAGTGGGACCAGGAGGGCGCAGCAGCACAGGGGCAGTTGGATGCCAGGGGAACACCATCTGTGGCCGCTCTTGTCTTCTCCACTTGGCAGAGTTTTCCTTCTTTGCAGCCTCAGCTAGCATCATGGCACATAGCGGGTGGCCTCACTGCACCGCGCCTCAGTTTCCCCACTAAAATGCCCTTTTTCCCCACAAAAATGCCCTTGGAGCATGATGGTCCTTGAGGGACACCACATATTAGTTCCCACCACCTTGATGAAGAGGGTGGTGAAAGCAAGACCGCAGGCACTCGTGATGCCACTTCAAGCCTGACACTGGGGAATCCCTCCGTCTCTGCTGCCCTTTTCCTGATATCTGTTGTTTTTGCACAGAAGGATCCGGCTTGTCAAGGCACCCACCAGGGATTACAGTGCTTTGCTGAGGGCACAGAGACCCGATAGAGATTTGTAAATCCAATTTGCACTAAACCCTTCCAGTGGGTTTTGGACGGTGCATGGCCTAATATCACATTAGCATTTACTGTCCGACTCCAGCAGCCGCTACCGACATACTGAAGCACTTAGCACTGCTCCAGAGCTAACAAATGAGGAATTCCTCCCCAGACAGCAACAGCGGCACACTGGGAATGGAAATTTCAGCAACCCCGAAAGGTTGCTTTGGAGGAGGTTCAAAGCTGGGAGATGCTGGGATGAAGAGAGCTGCAGATGACAGGAGTGGGGTAAATAGCGGTGGGGCTGCACAGCACAGCAGGTCATGGCTGCCTGAACCTTTGTATGCTCAGACACCAATGCGGCTGCATGACTCCGCAGCAGTGTTGCCTGCAGCAGTCAGCTGCATCCCCACAACCTGCCCGACATCCTCCTGGCTCAGGGCTTCCTGCGTGGGCTAGGAGGAGCCACACAGATTCCAGAAGCGCAGCGCTTCGCTCTCTGAGCCCTTCCACCAAGCCCCAGCGGTCCCAGGATGGCGACACTCCAGTCTGTCCTGCCTGGCTGCATCTCCTGCTGCTCAGGATCAGTACCAGCAGAGGCAGGAGCATGGACCATGTCCTGAGCAGGACAAGAGGGCAATGGCCATCAGTCCTTCCCCAACAGCTTGTCACCCCCCGCCTTGTCCTCCCACCTGCCTTGCATCAATGAGCACAACCCCAATTTCCCTGGCTGCAGCCCATGCCAACCCCCAGACCCCCCTCACCTTCCCTGTACCTGTCTGCAGCCTGGGCAGCCCTGCTCCAGCCCTCACTGTGTGGGATGTTGCAAAGGGGCAGATGCTGTGGCAGGGCTGCCAGCACTGCCTGCGGCAACAGGAAATTAAAGAAAGCACTACTGGAAGATAATGGTGTAGTGGTTGGAGGAAGAGCCCCAGCAGAAAGAGGGACTGTTGCACATCTCCTGTGGGAGTGGAGCTGGCAGGCACAGCCAAGCCGCCAGCCCCGTGGACAAGATCATCCGTCCCTGATCTGTTCCTGGAGAAGGATGGAAGCCAGACTCCATCCCCTGCAAGCCCCAGGCTGGGGAGCTCGCACCCCGAGCGATGCTCTTCCAGGGGCACGGCACTGCCAGCATCCCATGGGGTCCTGGCCACCACTGCCCCATAACACTGGCTCCTAGCTTGGTGGGCTCATTCCACCCAGATCCTGACTGGCTCCTTGCAGCCCCCCCAGGCTGCCTCCCCAGATGTGGGTGGGCACTGAACAGGAGCATCATCCCCTGCTGGGGCTTGGGACTGTGGCACTTGCATCCAGTGTGGCTCAGCAGAGCCGGCAGTGGACTCTCGCCTCCTTCAGCCACATGCAGCAGCTCCACCACTGGCACCGTCCCTCCCAGATGGCTCTGTGGAGCTGCTAAGCCTCAAAAATGCACTCTTAATAAGCCAGCACCACTTAACAAAGACAGCAGCTGCCCTGTTAAATCGGAAGAGAGCCTTTCCTCAGGGACAGGGGCTGGTGGCCCCAGGCGGGAGAGAACGCCTGATCAAGGGACTAAGGGTGCTGAGGTTTGTCTCCGTGGCACAAGCATTGGTCCCCTGCATTGCATGGAGGCATGCCATTTGCCTCTTTGTTCACCATGGAGAGGGCAGCAGAGAGGGAAAGCCCCAGAGAAACACAAAATGTCCCTGTGGTGCCTTGCTGGGAGCATCCCCTGGCCGCTCCTCACAATGCTGCCAACACTCGGGGACCATGGTGCCACTCGGATGGGGCAGTGGGTTTGTGAGGGCTCAGACAGATGCTCCTGCTGGGGCCAGGAGGGCCAAAGGGCAGGACTGGGGCTCTGCCCCACCCAGGGGTGCCAGGAACAGCGCAGCCACTCGACCATCACCCACCTTCACCAAGTCCCGCAGCCCGGGTACTTTACAGGGGAAGTTCAGGGAGCAACAACTGCCAGCAATAAATACACCACATGCTCCCCGCCAGCCCCGTCTGGCCACAGCCAACAACAACATCATTAAAAGCAAAGAAGCCACCAAAAGCCATGCAGAAGCTGTTGCCTGGTCACTGATTTGAGCACTCGGTGCTTTTGCAGACAGCTCTGCTGCTGCGAGCAAGCCCCAGAGATGGGCAGGAGTGGCTCTTGGCCCCAGGACATGACCAACATGTGTTTACTGGTGCCTGAACAGAGCTGCCAGGGCCTGGAGTGAGCAGGGGCGCTGGGCTGTCAGCCCTCCCCAGCCATGGAAGCTCTGGGGCTGGCTGCTTGCTCAGCCCATCCCCAAAATCCCACGGACTGTTTGCTTGCTTTAAATAGGCTTTGAGAATTGGCTTCACTCAGTTCCTTCCAGGACACATTTTCTTCCTAGAGAAGGACATGGGATGGGCTTGCAGACCTCCTCAGCCCTCCAACACTGCCTGAAAACCCCAACAGGGTGAACTTGAGGGCTCTCTGGAGCCTGGAGCCCTGTTATAGCAAACTCCACTTGTGGGCAATGTCCTTGTTCAGCACCAGGCATCGCCCAGGAGAGCTCATCGTCGCTAACTGAGCACTGTGCAGCCAGGTCCTGGTGCCACAAAGAGATGCTGAAACAGAGCGAAACACAGCTGCTGCTGCGCTGAGGCTGTGCCAGGATACGGCCCCTGGAAGCACTGTATCCCCAGTGAGGCCAGGCAGGGCTGCGCTGCCACCTCCCCACAGCCTGGTGCCTGCATGCTCGGCCTGGATAACGTTCAAAGGAAACCTTTCCTGCTGGAAAAATGTGGTTCTATCCAAATCAAAACACTTCACAAAAACCAGCAGTGATGCGACTGACATTTCTTATTAGGGGACGGACACGCTGGCAATGTGGCCTTTGAACAGCTGCAGAAGGAAATGCTTTTTGTCATCATTTGAGAACAACGCAGTGGCAAATGATTGTTTCAATTTAGTTCTTTGGATGCTACGTTACAAAGTGAGCCTGTTTTGGGTTTCGTGACAAAGAAGCAATGGGAGTGAAACTGCTTGTGGCATTTCCCTTCCTCGGGCAGTGGTGGAGGGGCTGGCTCATTCGCCGTGCTGGGGATGCTCCTTCCTACAAGAGCGTCCTGGCACAACTAGCAGGAACAAGTTTGGGTTTTCTCTTCGCCTCCTCCAGGCTCAGTGGGAAAAGACCATTCCAAACTAGCCAAGTCACAGAAAAAGCTGAGGTGGGAGGGATTCCTCTGGTCTGACCAGCGAATAGTGGGGCTGGAGTAGACCCCTCACCCAGACCCAGGCCTGCATTGCTACAGCAACTTTTGGGGGTGCTGAGGGACCCTGGGCATGGCTAGGGGGGTGGAGGTGGTGGGTGCAGGGAGAGATCCTTGCCACCAGCCCAAGCAAGCTCACCCCTGAGAGCTGCCAGAGCAGGACTATGTGCTACTGCCCCTGTTGGGCTTTGCAAAGGGTCAGTTCCTGCCAGCAGGACTACGCACATGTGCTTTAGTTTAGACCAGCAATGAAAGTGCCTGTGGCACCGCGGAAAAAACACAGTGGTAAAACACACCAGTCCTGAGCTGCCCAACTGCACCTCCTGCAACGGGCACTGCGTGCCTGGCCCAGCCTCCCCCCCACCTCCAGCATCTCCCATTCAGTTGAGGTTTGGCCTCACTGGGTACCACAGGCTGCTCTGGAGGGGGAGGATGGCATCACCAGGCAGCTGCCAAGTCTTTGTGACCCCAAACCCGTCCCTGCATGGGCATATCACAGAATGGGGAACTCCGGGATAGGAAGCTGCGTGCCTCATGTGCTTAATGCCACCATGCCAGGTATGTGCATGGCACACAGTGCTGGGGACAGCCAAGGTGGTGACTTCTCTTGCCACACTACCAGCTGGGCTTCACTTCAGGCTACATACTAGGTACATTGGACTCAGAATGTGGATGTTGCAAATCTTAGATCCTCCCTCACAGCCTCCCCAGGGCTGGAAGTCAACCTTAAAAGCTTGCTCCAGAGAATCAAGCCTGACAGAGCTATAGCAGCACAGCACAGCCCTGGGAGCAGGGTTTCACCAGGCAAGCAGGGAGAGCACTGAGCTGTGATTCACATCTGCACCGTGGGAGGGCACCCAGTGCAGCTGCTGCCAGCCCTGCTCCACGCCCAGCACTGCTGAGCACCCAGGGGTGCCCACATCCCAGACACCACAGTCGGGATGCTGGAGCAGCTCCAGTCTGCCTGTCCCCGGCTGTGTCGCAGCAAAGCTGGGCCAGGTCCTTTGGCTTACAGCTCAGGGGCTGTATGCCACAAAGGTGCTGGGTTCTCTCCTCACCCTACCAAATTCTGCAGCCCCGCAGCCCGAGAGGAGCCCAACCCTGGCACAGTGAGTGCCTCCTCTGCATGACGAATCCTGCTCCAAGCAGTTGCAGCTGTGGCTTACTGCACAGCTAGGGGGATATAGTGCAGTGTCCCCCAGGGGTGCACTGCACCTCCTTTGCTCCTCCCTGCAGGCAAGGCAGGAGCTGAACCAGCACTCCAAGATCCAGTGCTATTAAAAAAAAAAAAAGAGATTTAGAAACAAACAAAAAGTCTCTTTCCCCCCCCAGCCCAACACTGGACCTGCCAATGGAGGCACAGGATGGCCTGCAGTGCACCCCAGCTAGTGGGTAAGTGTCCAGTGATGCCCCCAAGGATGCTCGCACCAGGAACCACAACATCCCAGAGCAAGGCTTCCACACAGCATCGCCAGCTCTGCTTCACAACTGGGGACAGTGCTGCAGCAGGGAGGCTCTAGGGTAGAACCTGAGGCCCAGTCACAAGTGGCAGCTTAAAAAAGGCAAGTGCTCAAGCCTCTTCTGCTCCTTGTGCAGAGCCACACACACACACCTTCCCCACCTGGTTGCTCTGCATCTTGCAGCATCTCAGCCACTTCTGCTCTTAAACCTGGGAGCACACACGAATGTGGGAGTCTGAATTTGGGATCCACAGGTGATCCTGGCTTTAGAACGAGGACTTCAGTGAGTGGCCAGGACCCACATGCCACTTTTGACAGTCATCAGCCATTCCTCCCACTGCAATAAAGCATGCCCTCAACCCAGTGCCAAACTGTGGATTGGCTCTGCAAGCAATGCTAAGATTTAAATCAGTGCTGGCTACAAGCTACCATATATGTGCAATAAAGACATCTGAGGTCTAGGTTGTTTTTTTAAAGCCTTCGTACAGACCACAGCAAGAGCGGGAAATTCCCTCCTTCGATGCCGGGGTGAAGTTCACCTCCCAGCCCCTGCTAAGCTCTGGAAGCAGAAACAGCAGCTCGGAGGCAGCCAAATGCTGGCAGCTAGAGCTGGGAGAAAGTGACAGGGCTGCAGATGCAGACAGACCAGCCACAGAGCCTTCCGTTTCTTAAACTAATATTTAGACAGGACACATTTCTCGCCCCCACCCCCACCCCCCCATGCGAACAAACTGCACCCTGAGCCGTCCTCGCCGTGTTTGCGTTTCTGCGCAGCGGGACAGTCTCCAAGTACGAAGCAAACTCCCTCAGCAGCCCCAAAGGCTGCCCCAGCACCAAGCAAGAGGTGGGTGGCTGCGGCTAGCCCCGTTTTTCGGGCTGCTCCCCCCGGGGCGAGGGGCTATGCCCCCCGGCCCAGTCCCACCAGGGTCCGGTGGGGACTCCCGGGACTGGGGCTCAGCACCTCCGTGGCGCAGGGTCCTGGGGCTCGCCTGAGGTCCCGGAGGAGCCCCTTCGGCCGTGGGTAGGATCCGTGCCAGGCTCGGAACAGGTGCTCTGTCCCCGCCGCGGGGCTTACCTGGACGCCGAGCCGGAGCACAGCGCTCAGCGGCGGCTCCGTGCCGGGACCGGGACACGCGTGGGACCGGGGGCCGCCATAAGAAGGCTCGGCACGGCACGGCACGGCACGGCACGGCACGGCACGCTTGGGTTCAGACCGGCACGGCTCGCTCTGGCTCGGTTCAGCTCTGGCTCGGCACGGCTCGGCACGGCACGGGGAGGCCGAGGCGGGGGAGCTCGGCCACCGCCTCCTCCCCGCGGCGGGGGGCGGGTTTGGAACGGGCCGGCTCCTGCGCCCCGCCCGGGCCCGCCTCCGCCCAGTCCCGGGCTGCGCTGCGGGGCCGCTCCCGGTGGCGGGGCCGCCCGCAGCCTCACGCCCCCACCACCACCTCCAGCATCACCACCACCACCTCCACCCCCCACACCGGCCTCCCTCCCTCCCTCGCCCCCGATGCTCCCCCCGCATCCTCGGGGCCGCCCCGGACCGCGGGGCTCCGAGCATCCCCTCCGCCGGTACCCGCAGCCCCGGCACAGAGCAGTTCACGATGAGTCCCGGAGCCGGCTGAGCCCTCGCCCCCCCCCGCCCCCAGCCCTCGGGACCCTTCACCTGCTGGAGGTGCTGGTGGAGAGATTTCAGCGTGCTGCCCGAAGCTAAACCCTCCCCCTTTGCACCGCTTTTCTCCCCAAAACGTTTACTGAACTGCTGCTTGTAGGTCACAAACTAACACCCTTCACGTGCAACACGTTTGGTTTTCATGTTGCACCATTTTATCTAATCCCAAAGGTCCCTTTTCTTTTGCAGTTTTGCAGAAGAGAAAGAGTTCAGAGCAGCCTGCGGACAAGCTCCCCCACACACCTCCCCCAGCCCCTACCATACACAGCACTTGGGGACAGTGAAGGATCAGGGTGACAAATACCTAAGCTGCAAGATCCTGGCCCCAGCTGCAGTGATGCTCTATGGCAATCTGGGAAAAGTCATTCCTAATAATAAATAAATCCAGGTCAGTAATACAAAGAGCAATGTCAAGGAATTTAAGTCCTACAAGAAACAACTTTTAATTTAAGGTAAATCTGGGACTCCCGGCTGCTTGATGTGCTGCAGCCCCTCTGCTCTTGGCCAGGCTGAGGGACTGCAGCTGTCCCACTGTAGCCCTATGTGGGGGGAACCAAGCCCTGGCAGCACCCACAGCTGAAGCCTGCATGCCTCAGGGTTGGGGTGGCCTTGCTGGGGATGTTTCAGAAGAGCCAGGGACACCCCATTCACATCTCTGTCACTTCTCAGCTGTCTCCTATTGGGACAAACACTTCCCCAGCTGCATTCATCCCCACATCCTCTCACCCCAGGGCCTGCAGGACTGATTTAATTATCCTTGTTCCTCCCCTGTTGCTACACAGGTAATGGCAATCTCCTGTGTGATGACCCCACAAAGACAGTTTGGGGAAAAAACGAACAAACAAACAAACAAAAAAACTCAGAAAGCACCATTGCTTCTCCTTCTCATGGGCTTGGTTAGAAAAAGAGAGTGCTTGCTGCTGTTTGCCCTGACAACATTACTCTCCAGAGTTAACAGCTAGTTCGTGGGTACCAGCAGACTGACCTCTCTGTGTTTTTGCTGGATCCTCTCTGCAAAATCCAGTGCACGCCGCAGCACTGGATTTAGAGCCGGGCAAAGCTTTCCAATGTGGGAAACCAGCAGTGTGTACAAATAGGCATTGCCACAAAGCTGCTCAGCTTAATGACTTTTTCCATCGTACAGAAATGTTTTGCTTACATACTCCCTTTCTCCAGCCCCCCAAAAGTGTCTTTGTGTTTGTTTTCTGGCAGGTTTGGGAAGAAACACGATCCGTGTTTTCCGTTGGCCGTTGTGCAACATGGAGGGCGCAGGCTGGGGCAAGCCGTGAGTGCCGCGGGTGCTGGGGGCAGGTACGTGCGCCTGCACCCCCAGCTGGAGCACCCCTGGCACCTGGCTGTGGGCTGGGAGGGTTCCAGCTTTCCTGGAAACCATTGCACATCGCACGGAACAAACAAACAAACAAGGACACAGCACAGATCACTTCCATTTTCAAAAGTCAGAAAGAAATATCCTGTTTACACAGATATTTGTAGAAAAACACTGGGAAGAAAACAAAGAGCAGAGCTAATTAACTTGTATGTGGGGTGGTAACTTGGCAGCCACAAGGCCAAGGGAGACCTGCTTGCTTTGGGGGACAGATTACAGCCAAGCTAAATGTAAAGGACACCCCCAGGTGTCCTTTCTGACTGTCACCACCCTGCGATCCCCCAAATACTTACCCAGCCCAGGTAGAAACCCTAGCAGAGCATTACCATGGGCTTGGGATGAGGGATGCTCGGCGTCTCACACTGCCCAGTACCATGAGTGCTCCCAGGGGCGGGCAGGGTGGGCGCAGGGTGCATACATTGAGTCCTCTTCCCAGCAGGGAGGAACACCGTGCCGACACACGTCTTGTCTGCCTTGCCAGCACACTCACCAAGGCTGACTGCTTCCAGCTGCTGGTTTAGTCTCACTTCACTTGTTTGGCTCAGGGTCCACCTGAAATCGGCTGCTGGCCTTTCCTAGAATTACACACACACAAAAAAAAAAAAAAAAAAAAAAAAAAAAAAAAAAAGACATGTTGAGAAGCAGCATGGAGAATCCTTGAAAGCCCCCAGGAAGCATGTGGAGCTGGTTCCAGCAGCATCTCCCGTGGCTGTGCCTCCTCTCTGTGCTCTCCCATCCAAGCAGAGCTTTGCCCTGCTGGAAATCAGGATGTTGCATTGTGATGTGCAAGCCAGAGATGCAGAAGAGAAAATAAATAAATAAAAAAATAAAGAGCCAAATCTGGCTTTGGGAGGGGCATATGTGCCCTTCAAAAGCTGGGGCAGACCCACTCAGGCACAGACGAAAATACTTGTCAGAACTGCTCTTGGCATGAGGTGCTCAGGGAGGAAATGTCCATAGGAAATTTAGGGATTGGATGTCTAGAGGGGAGAAACTTAACACTCCCCTAATGGCTAGCTCATTCTTTCTCCTGTCTTCCTCCTATTTGTTTTTGCAAGTATTAATACACTGGGACTGTTTTCTTTAGTGCACGTGGGGTCCAGAGGGTTTCACTGGGGGTCTGGGATCTCGGTGACCTCCCCAGAGTGGTCTACGGAGGCTGGCCCACGGTCACCATGGATCCCCAGGGCCCTGTGACGAGTGGTGGTGATGGGTGCTGTGGGGCCAGTGATGCTGCCCAGCTGGCACCCTCAGCCCTGCCACAGTTGCCATGCCATGCAGACCCCTGGGAGCCTTGTGGGTCTGGACACAAGTGTTGCTCTTCTCTCCGAAATGAGGAGGCTCCACCTTGACATGGCCAGATGCTCTGCAAGCAGCATCACATGACACTCTCATGGTCTGCAACCAGCAGAAGGCAACAGCTGTCCTGCCAAAACCCCAGTAGCTGCTAAACAAACAACTTAATGCAAAACAGCTTCAATGGAGCAGGAGTAAACGTGCCCGAGAAAGCGTCGAAGACATTACAGAGCCACAGCAAAAGCACATGATGTTGCAAAGGCTTTGCTGAGTGATCAGGAAACACAGCCTGGGACAATTTGCATCTTTTATTTTAACTAAAATTTTCCTAATGACGTGTGTAGTATGTTTAGTGATATGTAGTTTCCATCTACCCTGGGGAGTCTGCAAAGAGCCCAAATGTCAGTTCTGCAGCCAGTGAGTGCCCGTCCCCACACCTTGTCCTTTGCAGGCTGTGTCTGGCAGGGCTGGTACCAGCCCCTTCCATCTAAAGAGCCAGAAGTCCAGAGAGTAACCTAGTGGGCTCTGGCTTTAGGAGGAGGTTTGGGAGCTGCTACTATTTGGCTTGGCTGTCTCCTCTTGACCAGCCAAGCTATCCTTGCTCCACTTGGGTTTAAACCAGCCCCAAGCTGATGCCTTGCAGGATAACAGCAGTCTGGGAGCAGAGCCCAGAGAGTTCCCTCTGCTCCTGGAGTGCTTCCTGGTTGTCGTTTGCACAAGGAGCCTGGAAAGGCTGTGTGGTGGAGCCCAACAGGCACACTGGCCCTGCAGAGATGTGGGGCTGGCAGGGAAAGCAGCCCATCTGCAGCCACCCAGGCAAATATGGGCAGCCTGGCACACCAAGGGCTGCACCTGCCCCATGCTGTGCACCTTCCCTATGCAGCCCCAGGATGCTCCTGGCAGCGTGATCATGTGGTTGCTCATGCCAGAGGTGGGGAGGCCAGGAGCAGCGCCCTGCCAAGGCTGGAGGCTTGTATGAGCTGCTGCCACTCCAGATATGAGCAATTGGGATGTGCCCTTGCCTCGTGCTGTCTCTGGGGAGGCACATCCAGGCTTCACTTGTGTGCTCACCTCCTCCATTTGATGCTCCCCAGCCCAGGCAGACTGAGACTGTCCAGTACCAGGAGCTGAAGAAGAAATGGAGCATGCTGGGCTCTTGCTTCCTCCCTGCTCAACATGATGGAGCCTGGTGAACTCAGTGTGCAACCCAATGGTGTCAGCTGTAGCCCTGGCCAGAGCCCTGGTGCAAGGTACCATGCGCAATGATGTCTAAGACATCTTCCCTGTGCAGATATCTCTGCAGAACCACAAGAATCTCTGGGTTCCCACCTCAGGTTACTGTTCCCCTGGGCTCCCTCTCACAGCCTCACTTTCCCACCAGCCCTCTAGGAGATTACCAAGTTCAGGCTTGATGGCTGGAGGGAGAGGAGATGCTGTGAACCACTGGAATGGAGTGAAAAATTGGGAACAGCCAGGAAGTACATGGTACATAATGTCACACTCAAAATCTACCATGAACAAGTGTCCGTAAACACTGAGGGGGAAAATCTAAGCAATTAAGTCATTTTCAGTGTCAAATAGCTCATGGACCCCACATTTGGACATGACAGATGAACAAAAACATAGACATTAAAAATTCCTGAAAACTAACAAAGGAACAATGATTAATTTCTCTCTGTTCCAGGGCAATCACATTATATACACACAAAGGAGTCATAAAAATTCCTGGATGACGGAACAAAATCCTTACAGAGCTCCACAGATAAAATACAACCACACTGGAAAGAGCTGGAACAGTCCTCGGAGGGAGCATGCCTTAGGTCGTCTGTTACGTATCTTGCTGGAGAAAACACCTTCCCTGGAGAACATGCCTGTGTCCCAGCTGTGGCAAGGGGACGAGGCCCCACAGTGGAGAGCCCCAGCAGCTGCCGGCATCGCTCCCTGGCTGCACGCATCCTGGGGAGGGTTGAGCTGAGGATGTGGGGGTGGCAGCACCAAGAACGCATAGTGCAGGTGGAGGAGGGAGGGAAGCAGGTCCTGCGGCAGGTGAGGAGGTCAGCATCTGGCCCTGCTGCTGCCCACTGAAACCTCCTGGAGCTCTGGATCCTGGTGCCAAGCACTGAGGGCTGCAAGAAAAATGAAGGGATAACGGCAAATTGCTTCAACCCAAGAGGGTTTAATTCTTCAATTAAGAGGAAGATATTCCAAACCAAAACCACAAAGAAAATACCATTAAGAGAGGCCACAGTTTTACTCCGTGACTGTTCATGGGCTTTCTGTGGGATGTTTTTCATCAGAAATGGCTGTTTAGTCTGCAAAATTACTTAAGGAGGGTGCTGAGCAGTGCCAGGGGCAGAGGGGAGTTTAGGGGCTGCCTCTGCACTCCATGGCAGCGCAGGCACATACAAAGGAGACCATCCCTCCAAGCACAGCAAACATCTTCCCTTGGCAGCAAGCCCAGCATGGTGCCCCCCTTGTCCTCCCCTGCCTGCACTTGCAACCATGTCCCAAGTGACCCCAGCCTCACCAGAGGCTGCAGCACACCTCTGTGCCGCTCCTGGTTCACACCATGCTGCAAAGATGAGGACATTGCTCCCATGTCCTAATGGGCCCTGAAACTTTGGGATGTTCAGGATACCCGCATTCCTGTCTGGGAAAAGTCGCAGAAAAAAAAAAAAAAAAAAAAAAAAAAAAAAAAAAACACGAGGCTTGTGGCAAAACGTGGAACCATTCCAGAAATGGCAAAATGCATTTTTGGAGCAAGAGAAGGATCAGGCAGGAGCCTGGGCATGGTCTCGCCCACAGTGCAGAGCCAGGGCAGCGGGGTTGCCTCCACCCCAGCAGGTCCCCACAGCAGTTGCATCCCCACCCTGGCCATCGCTGGCAGCAGCAGTGCCGGCGCCCTCCCTGGCCAGGAGAGGTGTGCCGGGCGAGAGCCATGGCAACTCTTACACAAAGTGTCAACAAAATCAGCAAAATAATGACTTTCTCATGAAGACTCCGGGGAGGCAGAAAGGCCTCAGGCCAGACCTGCCTGCTATAAAACAGGCTTTAAAATTTTTCAGCAGTGGCTGAAGCAGAGCTGAGACAAGGGCTTGCTCTGGCTCCACCACCTCCCAGCCAGACATGGGATGGGCCAGCTGGCAGGGAAGGAGGTAGTGCCAGTCCCTGCCCAACCTAGGGATGGGAGAGGGACACCTCAGATTAATCCTGGCTTTTGTTTGGCATACATCTTGAAAAACGGTTTTCCTTTAAACAAACCTAGTGGTGTCAAAAATAAATAAATAAATAAATAAATAAATAAATAAATGAAAATTAATGGAAAAATTCAGCTAGAAGGCAGTTTTCTCAGATGCGTGTGAAACGTTCCTCCTTTGCAGGCTGTCACGGATAGCTCTGCACCTTCGCCATGAGCAAGGCAGCTCCTCCTGCTGGGTCACTCAGCAGGGACTCAATTACACATATGAAGCCAACCCGGCCAAAACGCAGCCCAGAAGGGGTTGACACAAAGTTGGGAACCTGCCAAGAAATTTCTAATTGAAAGTAGTTACCAAAATGTCTATCAGTGGGGTCTCTGCCTGTGAACCCCTGTCTGTAACGGTGAATTATGAGCGTGCTCTGGGTTGAAATGAGGCAGAGTAAAACTAATCATATTTTTATGAGCCCCTTTTCCTCCCACATGGGCTGAGCTTTGAGCACATGCTGTGCAGCAGAAGAGTGGCTGTCTTGCCTTTTTCCTTATCCATGTCCTTCATGGAGTGACAGGTCAGACTATTGCCAGATCAAGCTGCACGCTGCAAGCTGTCCCCACAACCCCTTGGGCAGGCAGGCAGCACCAGGCTGGCAGGAGTGCAGCCACAGCACAGAGCTTTCTCCCACATCCACTGCTTTCCTCTGGCCCCAGCCATCCCCAGGGGCTGGAGGTCTGCTGGGTTGTGCCCAGGGCTGTGCTGCCACACGGTAATGAGCCACCGAGAAGGATCCTGTCTGCTGTGGCTATCTCCGAAGGGCTGTTTCACACCTCCTCATGCACAAAGGTCACAGACCAGATGGTCTCTGTCAGCAGTCAGGTCCTAGTGCATTTTAAACTGGATTTAAGCCCTGCAGTCAAATCCACAGGGAAGGGAAATTCATTCTTCAGGTGCCTGGGAACGCTCCCTTGCAGGGAAGGGGATGAATGCTGATGCTGAAGCAGCGATGCTATGAGCAGTCTCTGGTCCCTGGGACACAGCAGTGCTCACCTTCCTGAGGTCTCTTCCAAAATAGTTGTGGGCAGCCAGAGGTACCCAGCTCTGGATGAGCACAGGCAGCCTGGGCACCACAGCAACACACTTCATCCTCCACCTGGCAGAGCAAGGACACCGGCAGCTCAATTGTCAAATTGCTACACCCTGGGGAGGCCAAGCCCCTGCAATGCTGCAAGAAATCCCTTGGGTACAGGCAGGCTCCCTGCACCCCTCAGGTCACCAGGAAGCTCTGCATCCTGCTGGATGGCCCTGATGAGCTTCCAGAGCTGATCTCAGCCACTTTGTAGCCACGGGCTTGGGGGCTGCCAGTAAAAAAACACCAACCAGAATTGGCTCTGCAAGAGGATTGGTGCCAGTGGTGACAGAAGAAGAAGAAGCCCCACAGGGAATTTGAGGAGCTCAGGCTGGCAGCTGCCTGCATGAAAAGGCCCAGAAGCTGCCTGCACGCTCGCCATGGGTCCTCAAGGCTCAGTCCTGCCCACAAAGCCACAGCCACGCCCTGCTGCAGTGTCGCTGGGGGAAGAGTTTTGATTTTGGCCCTGAAGGAGATAACTTCAAAGGGATTACTTGGGATAACTTCAAAGCCACCTCCTGTAGGATCCCCTGCCACAGAAATGGGGTGGCCATGAATTTTCAGGTGCCTGGCAGGTCTGCAAATATACCACTCAGATCAGTTGGCTGCTTTTGTCAGTGTTTATTTGATTTTTGTCTTGATATTAGGGCTCCTCACTACAAGAAGGACATCAAGGTGCTGGAGTGTGTCCAAAGAAGAGCAACAAAGGGTGAAGGGTCTGGAGAGTAAGTCTTGTGAGAAGCAGCTGATAAGCTGGGGGTGTTTAGCTCAGAGAAGAGAAGGCTCAGGGGAGACCTTATTGCACTTTACAACTACCTCAAAGGAGGTTGTAGAGAAGTGGGGACTGGGCTCTTCTCCCAAGCACTGAGTGGTAAGATGAGGGGAAATGGCCTCAAGTTGCATTGGGGGGGCTTAGCTTGGATATAAGGGGAAATGTCATTACCGGTAGGGTTGTACAGCACTGGAACAGGCCGCCCAGGGAAGTGGTTGAGCCACCATCCCCTGAGGTCTTCAAGAAACATGGAGATGTAGAACTTAGTAGCATGGTTTAGTGGTGGACTTGGCAGTACTAGGTTAAAGGTTGGACTACATGATCTTAGAGGTCTTTTCCAAACTGAATGCTTCTATGATTCTCTAAAATTAAACACTAGCTCACAGCAGGGCCCTGCACTGTATGTAGACAGACTTTGCCCAAAGAGATGCAAAGCAGCCAGGGGAAGAAGGACTTTGTACACCCAGATGGAGCAGGAGAAGTTTCCAAAAACCTGAGGCATTAACATGTTGCTGAGCCACATCACCTTCCCAAGCCAAGCAATGGAGCCAGCTGCACACTTGCTCGACAGCAGCATAGAGCAGGGTGGATTTGCTAAAACCGCCAGAGATGCCCACTCCACACAGCCAAGCGCTCTGCCCCAGGACACACGGACAGGCTCTGTGCCCCCCAGGGCCCAACCCCCCCCCATGCTGGAGCCATCACCACCGCTGCAGGAACGTGGTCAGCAGCCAGGGACCAGTGGCATCACCAGAAAAGACAAACGTCCACAGCACCGCCGGCAGAGGACATATCGCTGCTGACTGTAGGAAGGCCTCTGGACGTGACATGTTTGAAAACACATTTCTCTGCTGACAAAGGATGCACACGGAAAGGTGACTGCACCAGTAGGAAAGCACTCTGTTTCATCTTCATAATGCATAGCAAAAAAATAAAAATACAAAAAATTGATTTCAGAGCCAGCCTTTCTCAGCCCTCTGGGATGCTATCAAGATATGTAGCACTTACACCCCCCTTTCTCCACTGCCCACTCCACAGCCAATAAATCCTTCTCCTCATTAAACACTGCAGGTCTCAATTAATTAAATGAGCAAAACAACCACAGCCCCTTTGGCAATTAGAAAAGTGTCTGGGTAATTAGATGGAATGTTAATTTAATTTCCAGAAGGGGGAAAGGAGAAGAAAGAAATGAAAAGAAGGAAAGGAAGAAGGAGTAAATTGGATTACACTTGACAAGAGGAAAATTAAAAGTCACTTAATCATAGATCAATTAAAGAAAGATTCCTGACCTGTGTAGCTGGAAAAAAAAAAAAAAAAAAAATCACTAGAAGGACAGGACCACCGGCTCATGTTGTGAATGATGCTCACTCAGGTACAACGCCACCTGAAGGCCCCCATGTACATGGATTTGTACATCACTGCCTGTGGTAACATCCAC
This sequence comes from Aythya ferina, assembly GCF_964211825.1. NCBI lineage: Eukaryota > Metazoa > Chordata > Aves > Anseriformes > Anatidae > Aythya > Aythya ferina. The sequence goes on from NC_140324.1 coordinate 765,084, forward strand.
CCTGGCTTAACCTTGCCTTTCCCTTCCATTAGGGAAGCAGGAGAAGGCTGCTGCCTGGCAAACCACAGCTTCATCCTGGCCCTACCTCCAGCTAATGCTCTTATCAGCCCTCCCCAGCCCAGTAAGATCAGCCATCCCTCACCAGGACAAACAGAAATTCAAGGCAATCCCGTGGCTGTGCTGCAGGGAGCAGATGCTGTTTTTCAACCACTGCAAGCATTACACGGTAATAATCTCACCCTGCACCACCAGTGCCCTGTGATGTGTGCCACATGTGCCTTGTCCCCTCCTGGTATGGCCACTATGGTGCACAGTGCCCCAGCACCGCACCTGGCAAGGGGCTGGAGCTGGGTGCATGGAGGCAATGGAGCTGCCCCACTGCACCTCCTGGCAGCCTCCCGCCTTATCCCAGCCTGCAGCAACGTTCGGAGATAAAGGCAGGTTTTGTTCGGTTTAATAAGAGCTGGCATGGCAGAGCCTCTTGCTGCCAAGGGCTGGCAGGCTGATTAATTAATCCACTCACCGCTGGCACTGGGAGGCAGCTCCTCAGCAGCACCACACGGGGACCCTGGGGAGGAGCAGCAGCAATGAGGCTGCTGAGAAAGGGTGGGAACATTTCCTCCCTGCAGTGCTTTCCCTCCTGGGGCCCAATCCTGCCACCTGCACCTCTCCCTTTGGGTGCTGAGCCAGGGCTGGAGTGCAGGAGGGCAGAACTGGGTCCCCACCCTGGCATGACTGTGTTCAGCAAGTGCAGCCCATTCTGCAGTGTCCCTTCCCCATCCTTCATCAGGCTCAGCTTATAGCCCATCAAAGGCAAAACAAAGAGAAGTTAAATTTCATTTAATGCAAAACATCTCCATTTGGTGGTGACACAGAGGGCTGCAGCAAGGGAGGGAACATTTGCCCAAATGGCTCCAGTGACCTCTTGCAAAAGCAAAATCATCTAGCTTCAGAGCTGAAGGCATCAAACTCCACGGCTAAACTGCCCAAGACAGCAGCAAGGGCTTTGCAGAGTGCAAAACAGGGTGTTTATGCCCCAACAGTCATTTGGGAAGCAGCAGATTGCTCACTAACACTGATAGTCTGGTTTTATTACAGAAACCTGTGTGAAACAAAGCAGATACCATGCAGCGCTCCACACACAGCCAGCGAGCAGCTCTCCAGGCTGCAAACACCAGCGCTAATTCTAGTACCTTCAATTCACCAGCTTTTAATTATGATGTGGCACATTCACAAGAGTCCAGCGGGTAAAATATTTTCCACCAGACAGACAGCTGTGTTGGAGTGTTGCTTCCAAGGCTGGAAGCAACAGTGGCAGGCAGTGAATGGAGGCAGAGCAGTGACTCAGAGCACCAGGAGGTGTCACGGGACAGCTGGATGGCCCCCACGCCACTGGCACATGCCGGGCTGGCGCTGTGCTCGCATGTGCCAAGGGAGCAGGCGGGCTGGCAGAGGCTGGTGTGGTGGAGCTGGGACCCAGCCATTGAGATACAGGTTGGGGAAGGTGGAGCAGCAGCAGCACCCCTGGCATGCCCCACAACATCCCGGGCAGCTGCACCCATGGATGGCTCAAGGTGCTCTCCCTGTCACCAGCCCGTTCGACTCCCTTATAGCTCTGCCTGATTCCATCTCCCCATCTCCACCACGCTGGGGACCTCAAAATCCTTGTGGGTGTCTCTGGGGAGGGAACCATTGTGTGCACACTACAGTGGCATGGAATTAAGTGTTTATTCCCACTGACAGGCCTGGGGTGAGGCACACAACCGCTCCTGGGGTTTTGCAGAGGTTGCATGAGCTCCACGTGCCCTTGGGATGCTGCTGCCCTTCAGTGTTTATTTGTTTAGCAGTAATTATAGCAGCGTAATTATAATCAGCACACATTTCCATGAAGAATCACTTTTCTTGGCCCCCCTGCTCTCCCAGCCACGTGCCAAGACAAACCTTATGAGTCCAACACTGCCAGTTCATTTTGTTTCTGCACAAAAAAAAAAAAAAAAAGAAATGTGACACAGGGCTCAAGGGCACTGGGTGGGTGGGGGGTGAGGGCAAAAGCCCCACTCCCACTCAGCCACTCGACTTGGCCAACATTACCCTGGGAGAAACGCTGCTTGGGAAAGCTGGGAGCACGGCCGTGTTTACAGCCGCTGTCCTGGGGAGCTGCACGGCTGCGTTGCACCTCCTGCTCATGAATTAACAGCCAGCCAGCTCCAGCCCATCAATTCCCGTGCTTGTACAGACCAGTGGGAACATTGCTGGCATGCTTGCTCCTCGTCACCTGCAAAAACAAGCATGGATTTGTTGGACCAAGCATTGGGCAGGGGTCAAAACTCACCTTTTTGAGTGTGTGCAGATCTTGAGGCCATCAGCTACTGACAGGTTAAAAGGTGTCCAGAGACAGAAGCTTGTCCTGAGTTCTCTTCGTTCCGTGCAGCAGGCTGACTTGGCTCCTGAGAAACCAAAGAAAAGTCTGTGAGCATGAGGCTGTTTTTCAGGACTGTCCCTGCCTCAGCTTTTAAATAAAGCCCAGGGTTTTGTGTGAGCTTGTTGCAGGGCTGCTGAAAACAGCTTCAAAAAGCCTTCTCATCCACAAAACCTGCAGATGAAAATACTTATATTTTCTTCCTGTGCTTTCATGGCTTGCTTGAAATAAAAAAGAAGCATTTTCATTTAGAAAAACAGTTTGCTTTTTTTTTAAGAGAAAAAAAAAAAAAAAACACAGGTTGATTGACCTCTTCCAAAATTCAATAGGTGAGGATGAAGCTGGTAGCTAAAAATGTTGTTTTTTGAATCAGGTGCTTCAGTAAGCACTTGGAGAGCCGCTGTTGAAAAGCAACTCTAAACAGGAGGATTTTCACTGCTGCCACACATCATCCCTGTAAATTCTTGCCCTCACCTCTCCAGCTAAAACACTAATCCAAGCTTTTTTGGCAGATCTATGGAAGCAGGGACTTGTTGGTGCAAGAAGCCTAAAGGGAGCAGCTCCCTGGTTCCAGGGCAAGACGAGGGAGCAGGGGTTGGGGGGCACCGGTGTCGAGCAACCACCCACTGGTGCCACAGGTGGAGCAGCAGTGTACTGACAGAGCAGGGGCTCTAGCAGCCTCAGCCTCTGCCTTGGCTGCCTTTCTGGACAGCTCACATGAGATACAGCCCCATGCGTGCCAGGGTTATGCTGGATAAAATAAAATCATCTGGGGCTTGTTCCCATCCCCTCCTGCCAAGCCCCCCTTGCTTGCCCCACTGCACCATGGCCAGCTGGGCATGGGGACTGACTGGGCAGATGGGGGGGACTTTATTTATTTATTTACTTACTTACTTATTTTTTCCCATGGCTTTTTTAGATTTAAATAGGATCAGGAAGGCAGGAAGAGTCTAGTCACAAGGGAGAGGATGTCCCTGCCTGTCTGCCCCTGGAGAGCACTTGTCTGGGCTTCCCGGCGCTCAGCCCCTGCTCCCTGAGATTTGTTTCCTGTCCGATGACGATAAGCCTCTCCTCACTTTTCCTCGTGCAGAGGGATCTTGCTACAGGGAGATGGCCTTGAGCCAGCCATGGAAGCTGGGGATGGTTTGCTGGGCAAACCTCATTTGTGTTTTAAGAGATGCTACCAAATCACACTCAGCTCAAGCGCCTTCTCCTTCCTCTCCAACACCTTGATGTGGGAGATCCTGAGCCCAAGCATTACTGAGCTGCTGGGCCCACCTCCAGAGCAGGGCCAGCACTAGTCAGGTGGCTTCAAGCCCAACAAAGGAGCTGCTGAATAGCTGGCAGAGCTCATCCAGGGCCTAATAATTTTCACAAGCTGTTTACATTGCAGAGATGTCACAAATCATTCCCAGGCAGCTGGTGCACAGGTGAGGCCAGCTCAGAGGGCGACCAAGGTGCCTACAGAGACACAGACAGCAGCCACGCAGGATGAGCGGCTGCAAAGTTTTCATTGATTTCATTGGTTTAATTGATTGTGTCAGTCTCAAGGAAATGACGTACGGGAAATAAAAACAACAAAGCTCATCACTGCTGCATTTCCCAGCTACCAAGTTCAGTCAATAAGCAAAGCAGCTGGTTTGGGAAAGGGTTGGAGCAAAGCAAGGCTGGAAAGCAAGGACGCCTGCCACAAAAACCCTGGAGCACCCAGACACGGTGGGGTTTTGATGCCCCAGGTGCCACCAACAACATTACAGCAGCGGGGAGCTGCTTCTCCTCTGGGACTTTGCTGCTTTTCCACAGCTCCTTGGGCTGCAAGCCAAAACTGCATAGGGTTAACAAGTTAAAGAGATTTCATCCTGACCCACAGCAGCTTCATCTCCAGACACATTTCACTCCAAAGACCCCCCATGCCTGTCCCAGCCTGGGGTGCCGTGAGGACGCTGTGGCAGGACAGCTGCGCCCGCCCTGCCGTCCGCTTGCATTCATTAGCACTGATTGCTCCTGCGGGCTTAGAGCCAGACTGAAACCTCGTCTCCGGAGGATACATTTTTAGACAGTTTACAGAATCTGGCTTCCTGCTTTTAAATATCTTGGGTTCTTTTGTTTCCTGTCACCTGGAAAGTAGGTGTGAGAAAGGTCCTTGTCCCCGAGTGACTCTGTGGGTGCTCTCGCAACGTTTGCAGGGAGCCTGGAGCAAAGCACCTTGTGGCACCAACATGCCATGGAACAGGACAGGAGCACTGTCCAAGCACAGGCAGATGGAGTGAAATAAAACAGCTGAAGGACCTCCGGGGACCAAAGGAACCAGGCCATGCCTGTGCTGTGTCACCCTCTTGGGGCACAGAGCCGCTCACATGCACAGCAGAGCCCAGTGCCACATGAGCAATCTGCACTCCTCCTGGCCATCTGTCATTTTGGGGATCCCTTCAGTAGACCAGGATGTGACTATGGAGCCAGAGCAGCCACCGAGGCATGGGTCAGAGCCAGGCATGCCCAGGCAGCACAGCACAAAGCAGGCTCTGTCCCAAGCATCTGCCTGGCACCAGATGCACTGGCACGGCCATGCTGGCACAGCCACCACTGGGGAGCTGCAGGAGGGGCTCCATGGCCTCAGGGGAGCAGTCAGAGGGCCTCTGCCAGCTCTGGGCTTCTCTTCCCACTGCTGGGTTAGGGGAGCTTTGGAGATGACACTTGTCCCTGCACCATCCTCCTCATTCCTTTCTTCAGGGAGGCAACAAGTGTTTTTTCCGCAGGCAATTTTACATCAAGTGATGTTTGCTGGAGCAGGAAAAATGCATTTTTCTTATGCTGAAACGCTGTCAAAAGCTCTGGAAAACCATGTGTAGTCTCTCTTCAGCAGCAGCTGCTGTCAGCAGCTTGGCACCCATCTGCACTCAAAGCCTGGACTCAGAAACCCAGCCTCAGGAGCTCACCCCTGCTCTTCCCTGGCTCAGCTTCCTGGGGGAGCCACACACCCCCAGCCCCAGGGATGCTGCAGCAGGGTTGTGGGGAGAGCTGTGGCTTCTCAGAGCTGCTGGAACATGAGAAGCAAAGCAGGAAGGCTCCTGAGGCCATGGCCAGCTCAGTGACAAGGGGATGCTGTGGTGCAGGCACCACGATAAGCCATCTGCATTCAACCACGAGCTCTGCCCCAGCTCCTGCAGCATAAGGGATGAAGCAAGGAATGAACCTAAGGAGCAGACTCTAAGTCTTGGGAGCAAAGGGATTTTGGAGCTCTGCTTACAGCAACTCCAGGTGAAGGAGCCCAAGCACCTCTGCCTACAGGGTGCCCATGGTACACCAGCACAGAGCGGGGAGAAGGATCCCCAAGGTGCCCCTTGCACCCCTCACCAGGACCTCCATCACCAGCCACACCGGGGCCAGGCCTGTCCCAAGCCCTGGGCCATGGAGGCTGCATCCTGGCCTTTTGTTCTCAACAACGGAGCGTGTGGGCAACTGGGTGCCAGCCACAAGAGCTTGTGCTGGTGCCTGCTTCCTCCCTTGGCACGCAGCAGTGCCGGGTGCTGCTGGCCAACTCCTGCTTGCGTAAACAGCCCAAGAAATGAAGATAAACAAGGCTGAGTGGCAGGGGAGGACAGTACGGCAGCTGCCAGCCAGCCCTCCATGATTCAGGGCACACTTAAGGGCTCCGGGGCCACACGTTTGCCTGGGGACAACAGGACAACAGCATCCTGGGAGGTGCTTTATGAGATACTTTAGATGGCCCAACACCCTTTTGGATTCAATACCTGGGCTCAGCAAGCAGGAGCTGTCTCTTGTTCACTGGGTTTCGCTGGGTGCTCACAGCATAGGGCTGAGGCTGGGTTTCTACATGGCTCAGCCCAAGTGGGAGTGCTGCCCCTGCCTCCACGTCGCTTGCCCAGGGAGGTCGACATCCCTTCAGTCCACAGTGGCAGTCAGAGAACACTGGCCCTGGCAGTGACACTGATGCTTCCCACTGATGCTGTCTCAGCCCTGGGGTCTATGTCTGAGATGTATCTGCTAAGGGATACAAAAGGTTAATATTTAAAAAGACTGTCTTGAGCTGATCTAATGCCATGGCAGAACAGAACACCCCTGCCAAGAAGCTTATCTGAGGCTCTTTGTGAACAAAGTGAACCCTGGAAGGTGGCGAGGCTCAGCGACGAGGAGCAGGGATGCACGCCAAGATCACTGCCTCTGGCCAGAGCAGAAATTTCCATCTTAGAGAGGAGCCACCCCATTTCGATAACCCACACAGTTTCCAGCTGCACTGCTCACTCTGGTGAGGACCAAGTTGTGGCCCTGGCCCCCAAGAGCTGCCAGCACTATCTGGGGCAGCGTCACACAGCTCCAATGGGCTCTCATACCCACTGCTCATGCTGCTTCCAAGAGGCAGAGCAGGGCAAAGTGCATGAATCGAACCATTCTCACCTAAAAGTTGCTCTATGACAGGGACAGGAACTGGACACCTCAACCAAAAGGTATCTGTTGGGGCAGTAGCTCCCAGGCACAGCACAGGGCAGACATTCTCCCTCCTCTGTGGCGCATCCAGGGCTTTTTGCTGACTCCTCCAGCTTCTACCTTGGGACAGAAAATGGGAACGTGGCAGAGCCCTGTGCCCACCTGTAGCCCCTGCAGTGACACGGTGCCTGTGCTTGCCCACTTTGTGCACTACAGGTTGAAGCTCTGACAGAAACTTCGCATTGTGCCACATAGATACAATGAGCCTTTCAGCCCTCATAACCTCTGGAAATAAACTTGAATGAGCTGTATGTCTGATGAACGGGTGGGAAAATCTGGAAGCAGCCAGAATTTCACAGAGGCTCCGACTCGAACTTTCTGCTTCCCAAATCCTCCTGAGGCAGCACGGGTTGGGAATGGAAAGAGAGCAACTCCAGCCCAGCTCTCTTTCCACCCCAGCACCCAGCGGGGTCGATAAAAATCAGCTGTGACTGAGCGTAGCCCGCCCGTAATTGTGTGTTTATTTTTAATCGGGTGAATTGGTGGCTCAGCACTGAGCTGGGCCCCGCCAGTTCCAGGAAACTTAATCCGCAGATTGCTCCTCTGCAGCTACTGTGTGGCCGCAGAGTGACCGCGGACCAGGAGCTGCAGGCAGCTAGAGGCAGCTCCGTTTAGCTGGGGCTTTGCTGCACCCCACAGCTGGAAGAGCCCCCACAGCCCTGGGCTGAGCTCTCCAGGCCAACGGTAAATGCAGCAGGTTATTCTGGAGGGGAGAGGAGGTGCAAGGGAGCCATGCCTGGCTTCTCCTGGTGTAAACCGCCCTGCCCACCTGAGGCCAGGGGATGGGGTGAACGGCACAATAGCCTCCTGTGGTACCACACTGCTCCTAACACCCTGCACAGATTTCCTTTAGGCTCCTAAATCAGTGCAGGAGGCTCCCAAAATGTTTAATCCCTCCCTGTGTGGAACAGCAGCAGAAGAATAGGTCTGCCCGCTCCTCAGAGAGGCCAACAGAGAAGGGCTGGTGTGGAAAGCTCCCCATTAGGAGCAGGCAGAACTGCCCTTATCTTCAGCACAGCTCTCCAGCTGATCCCCAGAGCAGCAGCTGGGTTCATCCCCACAGAGAGCTTGCTTGCAGCAACCCACGGCCAGCCTACCTTCCTGCTTCTGCTCTCTGTCCCTCTCGGTAGCCACTGGGGAGTGCAGTGGCTGGGAGGTGACAGGGCAGGGGAACTACTAGTGCTCTGCAGCATTTGGCCAGCTCAGGATGTGCTGAAGTTGGAGCTGAGGGTGCTTCTGGGCCATGCAGACACCACCAGGTTCCTGCCACTGCAGCTCCTTTAATGGAGTTTGGCTTTCTCAAAGGACTCGCCATTAGTAACACATTTATCTTGATTTTTACTTTCCTTCCTTTACAAAAACTCTGTTTGGACAATGAACAGCAACATCCTTGCTCCATACAGATGGGGATTAAAATGATCAGATGCTTGTTTGCTCATGCTAGCCAGAGAACTGGACCTAAAACATTCAGCAGCGAGTTTGTATTTTCCCAGTTGGAGACTTCCCGCAGTGTGACTAGAAGCTGGGTGCCGTACTGTGCCGTGCCCCCCTAGCCCCTGACACACAGCAAGCCCCCACATGTGGTCCATGAGTGAAAGGCATCCCTGGTGGACCTTAAGCCTTGCTAAAGGTAACCATGCAGGTCAGGATAGAAATTTTGGAGCTGCTTATGGCCATGGAAGTGATGATGCCGAAGGCCAGAAGGATCAGAGTTGATCCCTCCTGATGCCTGGAGGGCAAGCTGCACTGGCCACGAGCTGCAGCTGCTTCCTCGCATGGGCTGGCCAGTTCTTATGGAATTGGAGTCAAAGGGGCCACTCTTGACTCAATTGGAGTCAAAGGGGCCAGTGCCCACAGGCACTGGCTGCCTGCATGGAGGAATGAGGCTGAAGGCAGGAGGCTCTTCTGCCACGGAGGCTTCCCTCCAGTTCTTGTGCTACTGAAGACGTTTGCTAATGGAAGAAGAATGAATAAATAACAAAGGGGTGCGCCAACAGATGGACTGTAGTTTGTATTCTCAGAGGTGCTGGCTGTTTCTGGGATTATTCCCTCTCCTTGGCCAAAAGGAGAGGATCAAGGGAGCCGAGCACCTCAAAGCTGCTACTCAAGGTGATGGCAGATTATCCGGCTTTTTTGCTCATCACCAGCTCTATCTGCAAGGACTGACATAGCTGCTGCCCTCATACCTGTGCTAAAAGACACAAACTTGCTTGGGCACAAGGACGCAGAGATCAGTCTCTAGTGCACATTCATGCACTGCGACGCTGGGGCACAGGCGCCACCTGGCTTTTGTCCAAGCAAAGGCCGGGGGTTCCTCACTGCAGACCCTGCTCACACCCACACCTGCACCGGTGGCACAGTGGAAATTCACTGCGGCACAGCCAAGGACCAGGTGGGGAAGGAATAGCATCGACGGCACAGTGGGGGAACAACACCCAGCAAGAAGCAGAGCCCAGGTCACTGAACGAGCCTCATCCAGACCCACTACCGTCAGTCAGGAGCAAATGGGGTGAAGGCGATCCAGGGAAACCCGTGGTCCCAGACCCCCCACCCCATGCACCAGCTGCCAGTGTCTGAGGCTGCAGGATGGGGACAGGGAAGGTGGCCCTGCTGGTGCCCAGCCAGCCCTCACACCGTGGCTGAGCCCCGCTCACAGGCAGTGCTGCTGGATAACGGATAACTCATTAAGCAAATTTCTTGTTGCATGCTCTGTTTTCCTAGAGCCCCGGCCAGACCCCAAGACTATTTATCTTGGCTTTGTAGTCTCCACCCCTCGCTGCATAGCATGAACACGTAACCACAGAGGTTTAATAGAAACCGGAGCAGAAACCACCACTGAGGCTTGCAGGCAAGGGGCCCATCCAATGCCTGCAGCTCAGAGCTGTGCTAACCGCTGTCCTGGATGACACCAACCAAGGCTTCCAGACCCACTGGTGAAGAAAGAGCAGGATGCACCGGGAGCAGGTGTCAGTGCTGATACCTCCAACCTGCTGGCCTTGCCCTGAAGCCCTGGGTCATGGGGCTTCACGCCAAGCCCAGCATGGCCCTGTCCTGCAGGCACAGAACAGTAACTTCTGCAATCCCCAGACAGCAGCCCCCATCCCTCCCCTCTGGGCAGATTTCCTGCTTCTTCTTTATCTGCAGCAGCAAGAAATCCTGCCCCAGGACTCTCCCGTGCTTGCTTTCCTTTGCTGGCACAACAGCATGCACACTGCACACCTCCAGTGCTAGGTGGGTTCCTCTTCTCTTGGAAGAAAAGACAAGGATCAAGACAGAGCAGTCTTGCTGGTCTGTTGAAGTCCAGAGCAAAAACCTGCTGCCCTGACAACTGCCAAGCATCAGGGAAAGCCTCACCCGCTGCTGTCAAACCAAAGCCCAGGCAGCAAGGCTTTGCTCCACAAGCTCCCCAGAAGCTTGTCCACTCTGATGTCAAGCAATTCCAGCACTGAGGTTCCCTTGTTCCCATTAGGAGACTCTGAGGCCACATCTACAGAACAGATTTTACACTGCTCTTATCCACTTGGATTTCAACCCAGCTGGGACCATCTGCAGAGGTTCCCAATTCAGTTGAAACAAGACCTGAGGTTTGCTCAAGCTCAACTGCATACCATGGCTGCAGCAGTTTCACAATAAAGCAAGGTCAGGATATGGCCGTGTGGTGGGCTTTGAGTCCCAGCATTTACCCATGAGAGCCTCGAGTGAGTCACGGCTGCCCTCAGGAACACGGAGCAGACTTCGTGGTGGTCAAGGGTTGGACCTTTACCACCCGGCCAAAATCTGAGGCGCAGAGGACAAAGCCCTGCTCAGCTCCAGGTTCCCTCACCAGCCTTTTGTTCTTTCCCACATCCAGAAGCTACTGCAAACACAAAACACACTGACGTCCCAGCCATCTGGCACCCAGCCAAGAGGCAGATCTGTTACCAGAGCAGCCCAGTGAGCTGGGGCCAGGGCCTTGATGCAGCTCTGCACAGCCAGGGCTCATTTCCGAGCAGGGAGGCAATGATCTAGCCTTCATTCCACACGAGCGGATGAAATCTGCCTTGAATTTAAATTCAATAAGCTCAGCCCAGCCCTACAAACCACAATTGAAACTTCGCAGTGAAAGCCAGTGTGTTTCAAATAATACATCGCTAATGATTCCCCAGTCCCTGTCACTCCTGAGCCTATGCAAAGCATGCAGAGACGCACAGGTGAGCAGAGGTGCTGCTGAACCCAGTTGTGTTTGCAGAGCAGGGTTAGAAGCAGCTGCACCTCTTTCCTCCCCTCCCCAGGCTGCCTGCAGAGCTCCGCAGCATGTGTCTGCTGCTGGAGCTCATCTAGGGACTGATTTTCTGATTTACCCCACCATGGACTGCTCCTGTAACAGCAGGGAGACCTGGGACTGGAAAACCAGTTTGCAGGGATAAATCTCTCTTAAAATCTTCTTGCATCCTGAAAGCTTGCGCCTGGACAGAAACAAATGAAGTGTGTGACGTTGAGAAACAAGAACGGCAATGAGAGAGCACGCAGGGAAGCAGAGGGCTGGCAGGCAGAGCACAGTTTACAAGACGCTTCAGTGGCCAGACTCAGCCCAGCACCTAGGCCAATGCCTCTGAATTGGCCAAAAACACAGCTCTCACCCTCCATTGGATTCATTACCATTTGGATTTTCTTAGCCATGGAAAGGGTCCTGCAGCTGTGCTGGGGTTGTGCAGGAGGCATCCCCAGCCCATCAGCTGAGCCACCAGAGCAAGGTCCAGATCCCTCAGCAGGCTGGAGGCGTCTTGGAGCCTTGTGCCTTCAATTCCCACTTAAAAACAGCCCAAGGAAGCTTTGAAGCTACCTATCCTGGCTAAACCAGCCAAACCTCCCTCTTCATCAGCAACCCCACATTCTTCCACGTATTTCTCACTACCCAACAGGGGTGAGAGCTGGCTTCCTTCACCCAGCAATTCTCATGAGATAATTTTATTTCCTGAGCAAGACAGTGGCCAAAGATCCCCAGCAGCTCGTGAACACTAATTTAATGAGAATTTTTGTTCCAAATATAATTCACACCTAATATCTGGCATGAAATGCTCAAAAGAGAATGCGCAGATCCCAGCCTTGAGCAACAGAATAGGGGCTGATTTCCTTTTAGTCCATATACACACACATGCATATATATGTAATATATAAATATGTATATGTGTATTCATATATAGAGAGAGTGAGGGAGAGCTTTTACAAACCTGTTTGGACTCCCTAGATGTACAAAACTCACAAACCAGCAGGCCCTCGTTGTAAAATTTCAATGCAGTAATTCTCAGAACCATAAAGCGCTCACAGAACTGGAATGGGACGAGCCCTGTGTCTGCTGGCACTGCTGGGGAGGACAGGAGAGTTCATCAATCTTCATTCTCATTAGCACTGGAAAGAATGTCCAACTGCACTCCTGATGGAGAGCAGCATCTCACAGCTTTCAACACCCTAAGCTGGCGCAGGAGAGGAGCAAATCAAACCCAGAGGGTTGCAAGCAGGGTGTGATGGAAGGACTGGCTGCCAGGCAGGGAGGGATGCACGTGGATCAGCCACCAACAGGCTGCTGAGTCTCCTTTCCTTCAGTGAAATTCCTTTGGATGGGCAACAGAGCAGAGAATGCTGAGCTGGGTCCTAAGCATGACTCACAGGGACCAGGCAGTGATGCTGCCACAGCATGGGATCTGGTACCTGTCCCCAAATCCCCCCCACACACACCAGAGCTCTGCACCCAGCCCTTGGGACACCATTAGCACACTATGCCCTCAGCTCATTAAATGTATGAAATTTCTAAATGAAAATAATAATAAAAGTCAGGCCTGTTTCTAACCTTGGGTGGCTTTGCTTTCTGCTTTTGCCATTTTACTCTTAACGACTCCCAGAGCTAAGATGCCAAGAGAAGGATTGATATTCATACTAGCTTGTTCAGGGATATTGGGCTGATTTTTTTTTATTGGGGTCAGAAGTAAGGACTTATATTTTTCCAAGCCCAGGGAAAGCATGTTCAGGTTGATAAATATCTGTCAGCAAAAACCATTAGCAGATTGTATGAACTACAAGGGGAAAAGAAAAAACAAAAAAAAGCCCTGTCATTCCCAGTGGAGCTGCTCAATAATCTTTTCCTCCATGTAGATTTCTGTAACACTTAGAGTGTTTTCTGCAGGACTGCACATGGACTGGTCTATTAAAGGGATAGATATCAGAACCTGTATAAAACAACAAGTTTTATTTATTCAACAATCTCAGTTAAGTAGCTGTGCAGCATCAGCTTCTCCTTTTGGTTCTCCCTGGCACAGAGGATGGGATTACCTTTGCTGCAGACCCAGCACCTGCATCGGGAACCTGTGGCATCCACTCTAGCACAGGCAGCAGGCAAGGAGCCCCCACAGAGCCCCAGGGATCCTTGCTTCCTGCAGTAAGAAACAACCCTTCTGCATCTCAATTTCCCCTTCTGTAAAATAAAAATCACAACTCGTTTTGAGCCCACTTCAAGCAATTCATGCCATTGACCGAAGCCCTCACAAATGTGCAAAGGTGTTGAGGTTTTTAGAGTCAATCTGAAAGCTTCAGTTTCCAGAGTGATCCCACACCTCTAGGTGACATTTATGAACACTTGGGGTCATAGAGAGAACCCCAGAATTATCACCCCAAAAGCCTTAGAACTAATGTCAACAAAAAAAGGATGCTCATTATTTCCTCTCTAACCTGCTTGGTTTTTAATACAACCAGGCAGTTTATGACGGACTGGGGAGAGGCAGTGATTTATCATGTTGAAATAATTGGGGTCAGCAATGTTGCTACAGTTCTTGGGAAATGCCGGTCTATGCTGTCTCTCCTTTTGGTAGAGTTGGCAGCACTGAAAACCACGATTTACTGCAGCAGCAAAGGTTTATATCTGATCCTCTCTGTAATCTCTTACTCCAGGACTTCAGGATACTGGGGGTGGGAAGCAGGCTCAACCTCAAGCTCAGGACTCGCAGGGGGAGCACCAGGATGGGTGCTGCAGGGCCGATCCCTACCACTGCACATCACAGCTCATGCAAGAACATGGCAGGAGGAAGCAGGGTGGGTGCAGAGCTCACACAGTCCCTCCTGCCCCACCACCTCCCTTCTCCTGGGAGGTGGCTGCACAGCCAGCACCGCCCCAACACGGCACCTTTGTTGAGAAAAGCCAGGCATGTAATAAAGCAGAGAACTAATTGCCCTTGGGGGGCTTGTTAAGGCCGTCAGGAAATCCTGCAGGGCCAAGAGAGCACTCGTGGAAGCACCAGGAGGTCACACTGCCAGAGATCCCCAGGCTACAGCGCGGTGATGCCGGGGCAGGGCCAGGCTCTGTGGGGCTCAGGGGGAGCGTGGTGAGATGGCCGCCCTCCCCACCAGGTGCAATAGTGGCTCGGGTTGCTTCCCAGCAAGAATCACAGCATGGTTAGGGTTGGAAGTGACATTAAAGATTGCCTCCTCCACACCTGCTATGGGCACGACCCCTCCAGCAGCCCAGGCTGTCCCCAGCCCCATCCAGCCTGGCCTTGGGCACTGCCAGGGCCAATTCCTTACCTACTGAAGAAGTCCACCCTTCAAAGCCATCCCTCTCTAATTCAGAGAAAAGGATGTTGTGGCAGACTGAGTCAACAGCCTTACACACTTTTACAGAGAAGGAGGACCACAGACCTCAGGGGTGCTTGGGCTGCCCCTGTCAATTAGGCACTGTTGAAAGCAGCGGTGAAACCCAGTCTCCTTCACGCACACACACACCCCCAATCCCATAATCCTAGGCAGGTTTTGCTCCCACCTAATTAGTCCTGCTAATGAGAGGCCATTATTTCATGGGATGAGGGCCCCACGCAACAGGAAGCTCTGGTGAAAAGGGCAACATTGCTCTTTGAGGCCTCTTGTCCACAGTTCATCCTGTGCAGGAGCAGCAGTGAGGAGATAAGGAGCCCCTGAGGCCTGGTGGAAACTCTGACAAGGAGTCTATTTTGGGCTGGCCTGGCCGGTTCCTGTTCTGATGGGCCTGGGACAAGCCCGACCTCATGTCTCAGGGATCTGCTGCCCACATCCCACTTGTCTACTGCTCAGTGCATGCTCACACTTCACTGGCCTCAGTCTCCACTGGCATGCAAATCCCTGACACGTCAGCATCGCTCCGCTTGCCTGGACACAGGCTGTGGCTCCGTGACTCAGTTCACCAAATGCCTCCCCTGGACCAGGAGCTCTCAGAGGGAAAGAGAGCTGGGATGCAGCCAGCACTCATTCCTCACCACGTCCTTGCAAAGATGGGAACTGGGCAGCCACGCTTTAGAGCAGCACAGCCTATTCTGGGGAGAGACAAGGGGAAGCCATGAGCAAATCTGATATGGAGAAGCAGACACGAGGCAAGCTGTTGACATTTACTTGGTGTCAGGATGAGGCTGGTGCCAGAGAGCAGCGGTGCCAGAGTGTGGCAGTGCACTGAGCAGGGGATACCTGCACCCTTCACCACCCCTTGCTGGGCACTGGGGAAGACAGATCATGCTCAAAGCTGCTCTGGGGCTGAAGAGAAGAAAGGACAGCTAGTAAAAAGATAGGCAAAGACATCTGCTGCCAGCTCCAGAAAAAAAAAAAAAAAAAAAAAAAAAAAAAAAAAAAAAAAGCAGGTTTCCAGAGATGAGAAAGAGGAGTTGGTGAGCGTGACAGGGCAGTGCTTGGGAACTGGGCTGCCAGGATATGGGAACCACACAGCAGACAGCTGGGGACAGGCATTGGGTGCTCTGGAAGCAGGGAAAGAGCACAGGGAGCCCTGGCAGTTAAGTAGGGATGTAGGAAGGAGAATTAAGCAATAGGTCCAAGGCTTTGCCAACTATAAACACTGTGATGGAAGAGCTTTGTATTCAAAATAAGCAAAAGCAAATTAAAGGAGGGAATTTGGGGAAGGAAAAGGCAACCGTGGGGGAAAGAGTCTGAGCAAAGATGAGCAGCCAGTGTCAGGTGAAGAGAAAGCTCTTCTCTGATTTTTGCAGAGGTGCATGGGAAACAGAAGCCTGAAAAAGGGTGCGGAAAAAGGAACAAGTGAGGGCAGGGCTGGCAACAAAAGAGGGGACCCAAGAAAATCCCGGGAAGCTTTTCAGAGCTTCCAAGCAGAGGTGAAAGAGCTGGTGTGCAGGAAGACAGAAACATAACCTCTGATTCAGGAGACAGTTTGAGAAGTAGGGTCTTGGCTCCTGGCTGGGTTTTTGGACAAGCCAGCTCCAGTGTCAGTGGCCTTACTGGAACCAGGCCACAGAAGCAAAATTCACAAAGCCACAACATGTACTGATGAGTGTCCCCACGCTGAGCTTGGAGCTTTGGTCCTTGCCTCTGAGGCAGGAAGGCAATGAAGCTGCCTGCAAATCCTATTGTGAGCACACATTACCCTTAAGTCCATGAGGATAAGGGTCCATACAGAGACACCAGCTTGCCCAGCATGCAGGATAATGGTCACCCTCATGATGTTGCTCCAAGTGCAGAGAAACCTCCTCCCATAAGACCTGTTTTCTACTCCCTTGACATTCTCAGGTGTGATAGGTGGTTTGGACGAGTTTCCAAGCTCTGCTGCATCCTTCTCCCCACACCAAATAGCCATGTGGTCCATTGCCTTCTCTTTCCTCCAGATCCCAGCTCCATCCACAGCTCCTCCAGGGGCAGAGGTTGATATTCCACATACCAGGGTCCACCTCTGGGAGCAGAAGAACACAGATAACATAAGTGGCTTCTTTAGATTCAGGATGCACCAGCAACAATTTGAAGTGCTGCAAAGCCTGGGAAAGTTTCATCCAGACAAGATACTAATCAGCGCTACTGCAATCTGTTGAGTCAGGAAAACAGAAGCATAAGACGGATTTGCAGGAAGCAAAAGGCCAGAGGCCTTGACATGGTCTCCACTTTCACCCAACCCAACAGGTTTCACGATGTATTCCTCTGGGGTCCCTGAGCTCCCGCACCATCCCACAGCAGCCTCATTCCCCAGGGCTGCAGTCCACTCAGTCAGCCCTACAAGCTCTCTGTAGGTCCATCGTAAAGAATTGCATCGATCTGCTCCAGCTCTCAGGTTTTGATCTTCACTTATCAGGCCTTCACATTCTTTTAATCCCATCTCAGCCCTCCCCCAAAGTGTTGAGATAAAAGGCAGGCTGGGAAGGCTGATAAAAGGGAACTGAACAAATCCATTAATGCTGTTTCTGTGCCAGAAATTACAAACCCCAGTCCATGTTAATTATGCTTGCCAGCCAGAGCCTCAAGACAGCAAAGTAAGACAGTAAAGTCACCCTCACTCAAAACTTGTCCTGAGAAAAAGCAACACCTGGAGGATCAGGACTCATTGGTTTTTAATCCATGCAAGGGCACTGATTTGTTGAGTTTGGGCACACAGGTCGAAGATGGGTGCTCCAACCTGAGCAGCAACAGTGCTGATTCCCAGGCAAGATAGAAGCTGAAGTGAGTTTTTTCTGCCAGTTTTTCTTTGGCAGCAGGAACTTTATGGGAAGAAGAGTAAATTCTGCAGAGCCTACATGGAGCTGCTCCATGCTACCACAGTATGTGCATCAGGGTACAAGCCTTGGCCAAGGGCTGGTGAGGAACAAGAGCCAAAAGACACAGGATCAGAAGCACACATTGAGTATGTGCAGGGCCCCTTACAGAACTGAGCCACTATGTGTCCAGCAGTGAAGGGACAATTCTCACCCGGCAAGATGTTTCAAGCTCTCTTAAAAAAAACAGCTCACCAAACTCCAAATCACAGGAAAAGCCAAATTCAGAACATTTTGTCAAAGCACTAAATCAGAGACCGGGGAGGGAAGGGGGGGAGGGGCAACTTACCAGGTCAACGGGAACATGCCTTAATTGCAACCTCTGGAAAAAAGTGTCCTTATATAAAAGGAGATTAATGGACATTTCAAAAGACAAAGTTGCTTTAGTCTAACCCCTCCCCATTTTCCTTGGTACATTGCCTAATGGATGTGTCAACAATGTCAAAACCAACAAAAACTATTAAAATACACCAACCAACTATTAAAATCCAACCAACACTCTCTCTGGAACAGCTTCAGATTTTAATTGATATCTTCTAAAAAACAAATCCTTTCTCAGGAAAAATAAACCACAGCCACTTCAGGGAAAAACACGATAAGATCTGCCCATGATGCCACTGTTTATGAGAGGCATAGGCAGGAACCTAGGTCACCAGGCAGGACCACAGCACCAAACACACTGGCACAGAAGAGCACAAAGCATCAGCGATTACCTGATTTCATCCTGGCCCCTATAGTTTTCACCACCCACCTGAGGCTTTTTTCCTTTTTGAGCAGGCGTTTGGGCTCCTGATGCTTGCTGCTCCAGGCCCTGGGATGCTGCCACCCGCCCTGGAGACAGTCCCAGTTCTGCAAGCAGGCATTATGGAAAAGGCTCATGGTTCTCCTCCTTCCTGGAAGAAGTGCCCATTGACAAGGTGCTCAGTCTTCCTCTCAGCTCCCACTTGAGCAGTCTGAAGGCTCATTAGAAAATAGAACTAATTATGCTTGATGGATAGGAACTGGCAACTATTACTCATCACTGTGCAGCAGACACCGTACAGCACACCACGCAGAAGAACTCAGCTGCAACCACTGCGGCTGCACAGCGTGCAACCAGCCCAAGCCTCCACTGCTCCCCAGCAAGAGGCTGCAGGGTGGGGAGGGCAAATTTGGGGGCTTCTGGTTACATCGCATTAGTGTCCTGACACTCAAAACAAGAGTGGGGCCTTCCTGTGGCAGGAGCTGCAGGGCCACAGAGTAAAACATTGTCAGAAGCAACCTAAGCTCTACAGCAGCAATGAATGTGAGGCAGTTTGCTGGCTGAAAAATCCTTGGACTCACAATGGCACATAGCTGGCATAGGTCAAAGGAAATCACAAGAACCGAGTCTAAAATTTTAAGTCCATGGAAGTGAAGTATTCCCCCTCAGGGAAAGCAGGGGGTTTCCCGGTTCATGTCATTTTCAAAGTTGTCCCACCTTCTCTGAGACTGGGAAAGAATATACCACCCAGGAGGATATCAACAGTCCAGGCTCCTGCTCAGGCATTTTATTCTTTGCATGTGGTTAAGGCTGCAAAACTGTGGAAGAAAGCAACAGAGCTCTGAATAAAACCCAAGCCTCTCAACTCCCACATAGTATTTGAGCTGCAAACAACTCTCTAAGCTCTTCTCTACATGTATCAACCTCAACAGTTTGGAGATTACCTAGCAGGAGGAATTAGGGCTTTTATAATACAGCGGAGGAAGGAGATGCAACAGAATGAGCCAGGGTTATTTATCACTTGCACTCTGTTTCAGTTCTGTAGGCTGCAGGCAGCTTAGCTCAGACCACAGAACACAGCCTGCTCCAGAAACACCTGCTAAGTAAATGCTCCTGCCCCAGGAAAGGAGAAACACAAATAGGAACAGCCAGAACAGTGCCTCAGACCAGTTCTCTACAATCACACCAACAGTTGCACCAATGCAAAGGAGAGAAAAGCAACATGAGGCCACGGAGGCAGCTCATGGGAAAATGCATTTAAGGAAAGTGATGGTTAACCAGACTGGAGGAGAAGGGAAGGCATGCAAAGCACTCCTCCGCCAGACTGCAGTCAGGAAAATCGCCTTTTGCTTTAGCTCTCCCACATCAGGTCATCTGGAAGCAAGCCCCTGAGGGCAGAGACTTTGACAAGTGTCTGTCTCACTGCTTAACTTGTGCCAGGTGCCACTACTCCTGCTAAACACCATTCCACTTAGCAATCCATCAGTGCTTATCTGGCCATGTGGCATCTTAATCTGCTGTCATCCTATCCTTCACAGCAATGGAGCTGCAGCAAGGACTGCGGGGTGAGATAAACGTGCCTTCAGCAGCCCATCACCACAGCCCAGCCCCAAAACTGGGGCACACAGTGGGGCTAGCTGGTACCAGAGCAGGATTGCCCCTCACAGCCCAGCATTGCTGCACCCTGCCCTGCAGCACCCACTCCTCTAGCATGCTCATAACCCCTTTTCATGGCAAGCACACAGCCCACTGCACCCCAACCCCACACAGGAAAGGCGTTTCCAGCACTAGAATCCAGTGCCTCTGGATTCCAAGGGCACTTCAGAGGCTCTGCCACTGAAGCAGAGGGGTATCAGTATTTTGTAGGATGCAGCAGCTACAGGTAGACAGCCAGAGCCTCCTGGGGCAGGGGCAACCACAGGGGAGTGAGCTTTGCAACAGCACTTCAGGGACCATGACCCTACCTTCACCCAGGAAAGGGAATGCTATTCCTTGAATTAAAGCTTTGGGAAAACCTTCACCTATTCTTAAAACTGAATGACTCTGTGGCATAGCTGTTTTACAGCTGGACGGGCGTGCATTGTTCGAGTGCCTGTGTTAGCAATCTGCCTTGTAGGTCAAAAACTGCATGAACAGGCTGTCTGCCTGCTCCTGACTCACTTTAGGGTAGCTTTCAAGGATTTACTTAAAGCAAGGTTATATTCTTAGTGCTTTCATAAGCTGCTTACTCCTTTTGACATGGAACCTGTCCCTCTGTTGCTCTGCTGAGCAGAAGCTGTGCTGGGAATGGGAGAAGCCCTTGTGCACTGACCTGTAATAGCCCCTTAAGTGTGTACACACCTTCCATACCCCTGCTCCTCCCTGCAGGGCCCCACATCGCCCCACACCTGCCCCCATCTCCATAAACACTGCAGCACACTGCCACAGTGCTCGCACTGAGCTCACTGATGGGCAGGAGACCTCCCGGAGAGGGGGGAAAATGTGGGTCCTAAACCAAGCCACCCACCTCCAGGGACTCACAGGAATTTGGTACTCGGTACATATCTCCCCTTGGCCAAAAGCTGCTGTAATTAGCCAAGGGCTTTGACTTTTTGCAATTTGGGGAACGCATGCTCTGAGCCAGTAGTGCAGGCAGGGCAGAGCTGAGCCAGCCTGCAGAGCTTGTCCCTGCTGGGGAGGACAGGGGGTGGCAGGGAAGCCATTGGATATTGGAAGGCTGCAGAGCCTTCCAGTCCAGGAAGGAGAACATCAGGGCTCTCATAGCATACACTGCAGCCTCCTCACTCCCTAGCAGTACAGTGAGTTCTGGGAGCTCAGCTCACGTTCAGGCTCCAAGACCCCAGCTAAAGTCCATTTGCTTTCTTCTGGACTTTTCACACCCTAGGGCTTGCTAAGGTCAATGTGGAAGAAGCTAGCAGCTGCTCTCAGCACCACTAAGTCCTTCACCCTCCAACTGCCCGAGCAGATCTGCCAGCAGCTGCTCAAGCACAACAGAGAGCCAAGAGGGGTGGTTTGTCCTGTGTAAGCATCCTAAAGCTCACGATATTCATTACAACTGCTAAACCAAAGCCTTTTGCTGTGGGAGGGAAGAGCAACAACCTTCCATCTCAAAAAAAAAAAAAAAACTTTCTGCAGATAATACTTCCATCTCATGTGCCTTTCCCCGCTCACTTGAGAGAATGGCTCCTCTTTTTTTTTGCAGAAGGGCCAAGCTAGCCTGTAAGTCGCACCAATGCCAGCCAAGCACATGCTCTGTGGCCGAGCTGAAGGTGCAGGAAGGCTACAGTCACCACATGGGCACAGATCACTCTAAGGCACCACTGGGCAGTCTGGAGGGGCACAAAAATGAAACAGATCCCCTAAAACAGATGAGTCTTATCACCTATTTCGGAAGAGGAGGAAAAAGTACAGACTCAAAGAGCCAGAGGCTAGAAGGGCTTTAACCAGCACTGAGATTCTCAGCCCTTCCTGCGCTGGCAATGCACAAGCAGAGGGATGGGGTTCTGCTGCCTCACTACTGTCCCCAGGGTAACATCTGTCCCCAGGCAGGGCAGTTCCCAGGGCCACTGCAAGAAGAAAACCACATTCAAAGCTCAGGAATGTCCACACTGACAAGCAGAAGGACATGCTTAAGCCAGCAGTTCTCTCTCCTCAGTACCCACCACTGGGAGCAACCCTGCTGCAGTCACAGGCCACGCTAAGTGTGATTAACAAACTAAACAAAACCATCTGTGACCCTAAAAATTCAACACATGATGTTCGCCTGACTCATGCAGAAAGAACAGGCATGGGAACAAAGTCAACAAAGAAGACCCCAGCCCATCTGCAGATTCTCCAGCTCATTTTGTGGGGGCAAGATGCTCGTTTTCCTCTTCCAAACCCAGCTGCTTCATCACTCACCTGGGATCCAGCAAACACCACATGCTGGGGACCACGAGGGACCAGCAGGGAGCATTAACTTGGGTTTGCCATTGGTGGAACTGCTGGGCCTTCTGGAGAAGATCCTGCACCACCACTGTGTAGCACCAAGGCTTCATCCAAACTGAGAAGGACACAGAAGAACACAAGTCTCACAGCCTGTGCATGCAGGAGCACCCAATACACACGCATATGCCTTTCAGCTTACACCCAGCATGGGAAAAGGCAGGGACACCCCTTGCGGTGTCCTGGTGTGAGTAGCAACAAGGCCATGCAGCATAGACACGGCCCCAGCCACCTGGGCAGGACCAAGCAGCAAACCTGGAAGGATGAGAACAGGGGGGTGAATGAGATCTCAGCTGGTGAGCAGGGCAGAGATCAAGCTATTATTCATCAATGATGGGAAAAGTCACCAAAATAGAAGTTTTGGAAGCTTCCAAAACTATTTGCAAATTGGGGCCAAATTTGTCTAATAGTTTCAGCCAAAATGGGGGAAATAATTAGAAAAACATTGAAATGCATCATTTTTAGTTCTTTTTTTTTTTTCCCCTCTAACTGAAATATTTGACTTCGGAAATGATGAAACATTTTAGTTGCAGCAGGATCTTGGAGCTTTTGTCCCAGTGAAACAGGAATGTTTATTCGATTTGTCACTTATTGACTTAGTTAAATGTCAGAAGGAAATATCAGTGTTAATTTTTATTTTTACATGAAAAAGCAAAGTACAAAAAGATTTCATCTGGTGGCAGAGGGCATTTGAAGAGGCCAGATAAAGGCACACACCTTGCCTGCCCAGACCCTCACCCCACCTTGAAACCACAAGAGAGCACTGAGCCCTTTGGGGCTAGCCAAGGCAACCACAGGGGACAGGTCAGAGGACAGGAGCCTCAACTTCACCAGCCTATGGAGCTGCCCCAAAATGGCCCTCGGAAGAGTAGGGTTGAGCATGGTGAGGCTGGGGGTCTAAAGGGCCACCAGAAAGGTGACTGAAGGCTGCTCAAATCCCCAGGCTCCCAGGAGAGAGTGCTGGGTCCTTACCCGCTGCCATGCCCACCATACCCCATCTCCTCCATCATGCAGAGCAGCCTCTGCCAAGTGCTCAGCCTCTCCTGTGGCCGTTGCCTCAGCCCCTCGCTACTTTAAGGGTCTGATGAAAATATCTGGGGCCTTCTCCAAACTTTACTAATGAAGGGCTGATCGCCATCTCCAGGGGACTCGGGCTCCCACCACACCCAAGTCAGCCCCAGTCACTTGCACATTTACCTTGGAAGTCCCTGCCCATGCACCAGGCTTGATGGTGCCAACCCAAGACTGCCCACCATGGCACATTATCGTAGTTCCTCCCAGGAACTACCACTCCTCTTGCCCTTATCACAGACAATACATCCCCAATGGACCTTGAACTCCAATCCCCTTCCGGGGGATTGACAGCCTGTCCCAAAACCACACAGGCCTTGCCCAGATAATGACCTTTAACTATCCTATCCATGGGCCAAACACTAAGTCAGCGCTCCAAGTAGCTCGTAAAAAAGCCAAGAGAGAACTACAGGAAGAGATATTTTTCTCAACACCATCACACAACTGCCTGCCTGAAGCTTGGCCACACCATTTACAACCGTTTGAGGAGCACACCCTATTCCACAGCATCCCACACAGGTCTTCTTGAGGCACTGTGCCATGGGGTACAGAGACCCCCCAGGTGCATCCTCAGAAACTGCCAGGTACTGGGAGGAGAC
The DNA here is from genome assembly GCF_964211825.1 of Aythya ferina. Taxonomy (NCBI): domain Eukaryota; kingdom Metazoa; phylum Chordata; class Aves; order Anseriformes; family Anatidae; genus Aythya; species Aythya ferina. Next base: position 788,943 of record NC_140324.1, read on the forward strand.
CAAGATCTGGTGATTACAGCAAAGAGCAAACTGGGAGCTGGGGATGAAACCAGAGCTGGGAAACATTTAAGCTTTAATCTTGGAAACAGCTTCCTGATAGTAGATTTATGAGCATCAGGAATAGTCCCTTTGCAAAAGGCTAGAAGCTCTGTTGCATGGGGCTTTAAAAACAAGACTGAATAAGAGAGGAAGCAATAGACATGAGGAATGGATTTTGCTTTTACCAAAAGATGGATAGGACCCAGTGGATTGCTTCCAGCTCTGGCTGCTCTGCTCATACATAACCCAAAAACATCTCACACCTGCCTTCCGTGACATTTGCCCATGTACACAATTAACCAGCAAAGGTTGTCAGAACATTACTGCACTGCTATGAAAGGCATCCAAACAAATGTCACCAGGCCAAATTTCTATCCCCACTCTCACCCACTGCAGCTGTAGAGGTAACATCTCAGGGCTGCTGCAGAACCTTGTTTTTCAGCTAATGCCTGGGTGTAGTAGCCAGAACCAAGGGCTTGACACATCCGATTTTTGTGTGGGAGCCCATGGAAGGTGTATTTTTGTTAATACAGGCATCTTGTTTGACTTGGACGTTGAAGTAGCTGAACTTTTTCTGACTTGGCTACTCTTGTATATATATCACACTTCCCTGTAATCAACCTTTCCTTTTTCCCCTGACTTGGCCTTTTCCTTTATGCTATTGGGTATTGGTTTGCTCCAAAGCTGCTCTAGTGCTGCTGCTGGATGTTAAGCCCAGCTCTGGCAACCAAAGCACTTGCTTGCCCACAGAAGTGGCCATTTGTTTCCCTGCCTGCTGACAGCCTCATCACCACCAGGACACAGCAAGGGGTGAAAGAGCTGAAGCAGCCAACAAGCAAAGCACATCCCTGTATTTAGCAGAGATCCTGACTTCTTCCACCTCAAGATGCTCAGCTACATGCAGCCAAGCCCTCATGGCACCACACACAAGTAATTGTGTTGCAGCACGGCATACAGCACAATGCACGTGCGGCTGGCTCCAACTGGATGCCCCACAGGCTGCGGCAGCGCTGGCCATGCCAGGGGCTTTGTGCTCCTCTCACAGCCTCTACCAGGGTCTGACAGAAAGCTTGCCTGAGGCTTAGTCTCATAAAGCCACTGCACCAGTACCCTGAGAGGAGATGAGATATGAAAGTCTGACCTCAGCGGAGTACTGCAAGTCAAAAGCACTCTGACTTCAGGCTTGCTGCCCCAAGAAAACATCAGTGAAATCACTTCATTAATCCCCAGGGCCTCATTTCCTTCCTTCCTTCCCTCAGCCAAGTTGAAGCTTAAAATAGTATTCTACATTCCTCATATTTCTCTCCAAAACTAATTAATATCCAATCAGCTAAAAGTCCCTCTCACAGCAGCTTGTCTCAGTCCTGCAACCTGCTCACCCCCAGCAACAGCCTCAGCAGAAGCACCCTACCAGGTTCCCAGATCCCCCCAAAAGACGTTTCTGATGGAACATCTGGAGATAACTGCATTAAGGCAACAGAAAGCAGGAAAACACCCAAATTAAAGCCCCACGTGCAATTCTACCCCTGTCCTATGTGCATACACAACCCTTGCATGCCCATAAACACACTGCAGTAATCCTCCAACACCACAAGAACAGCTGTTTGTCACCAACTTCTAGCAGCCCCTGAAGGCAGAACCACAAGGTACCTTCTCCCTCCTCTGGTTGGTACCTGTGCTCCAGCAGAAAACAAACCATGCTCCTGCCAGCTCTCCTGGGCTCACAGCAAGGAAAAGGCAATTTCTTATTCTGACAAAAGGGTCCAGCAAGGCCCTTGGGCCAGTGCAGGGGAAAGAAAAGAAAATGGAGATGTTCCTGTCTTCATCTAGATTTCACAGATATTTCTCTCCCTTTTGGCAGCCAGGGCTAAGCACAAATCAATTGAGAAGGCTGCATGGATAACACATTACAGCTGCAAGAAAGGGATGGGAACCTGAGCTGGAAAGGAAGGGAAGCAAAGCCTCCTGCAGGAGAGCTCCCATGAAGCATCAAGCCCCACACTACAAAGTATTTCTTATTCAAAACCCAGGGGTACCATGTACACATCTGGAGGATTGCAGATGCTTCTTGCATGCAAGGAACACAGACCAAGAAAGGCTGTAACAAGTGCTGCAAACACATGGAAAGATACAGCAGCAACACAGGAGGGAGACATCATATGCATGTAAGTCTCTCACTGAACAGAGGCTTTACACAATGGTTTATTTTTAAAGCCCCAACTTCCACCCCCAGACCAAACACAAGGGCAGAATCCGTACTCCAGCCAGTCTCTGGAGCACCAGCCATGCACACAGTTAGGGACAGCCTCCTCAGCACAAGTACCAGGAGCACAGAGCAGCACCACAGGCCTGTGCTGTTTTACGGTGGCTCCAGCCCATGGTGGAAGACAACCCAAATCCCCAGGGACAAAGTGGCCTTGTCTCACATTCCACTGTCATTTGCACAGCCCAACTGGTGCAGTATTTTTCACCTCTTCCCTCTGACAGCCACCCACAGGCAGCACACCCAGCACCTCCCCTGTGCCAGCCCCAAGACACGACGAGACCAGGGGCACCTCCTGCTCCTGCTCCGTTGCCATCACCAGCCCCATCCCTCAGGCCACAGCAGCAAGGTCTTACTCGGGGGCTGGGATGCAGAACAGAGAAATCCACAGCAGAGCTGGAAGAGACAGAGCGAGTGCAGAGGCCCTCTCAACACCCAAGGGGCCAGCACGGCGCCAACCTACAAGGCAGGCACAGAAGCCCCAGCAAGCCCAGAGCCTCCCACCAGCCCAAACCTAGCCCCTCGCAGAGAGCCGCAGCGTGCCACCCCGCAGCAACCCGCCCAGCCCACCACAATAAAGGCACCCGGCCCCAGCCCGGCCTTTTATACCGACACCCGGTCACGTGACGTACGTCATCGCCGCGTGCGGCAACAAGATGGCGGCGGCGGCAGGGGTGGCTGCGGTGCAGGCGCGGTGGGTGCAGGGCTGGGGGCAGCGGCCCCGGGACTCTGTGAGGGCCCGGCTCGGGCCCTGGGGTCCTCTCGGTGGGGCGGGTTGGGAGCGGGCTGCGGCCCGAGGGGTCATCAGGGCTTCCCACCTCTGGTGCTGTTTTATGGAGTGTGGGAGCGGGACCGGGGACGGTTCAGGCTCCTCACGGGCTGTCTGGGGCTGCAGGTTCGTTGCCTCCAGGGAGCGGTTCCACGCCTACCTGAGGGCCAGCGGCGAGCATAGAGACGACGAAGAGGCTGAGGAGGAGGAGGAGGAAGAGGAAGAGGCTGGCAGTGAGCAGAGTGAACCCCCTGCGAAACGAGGGAGGCTGAGCGAGCATGGCCTGGGTGCAGAGAGCCAAGAGGGTGTTGGGGAAGGGGAGAATGTGCCTGCGGAGAGGAAGCGAGCCCGGGGGCAGAACAAGAGCAGGCCGTGCATGAAGCCGAACCACTACGAGAAGAGCAGGCTGTGCCCATCAGTAACACAGGTACGAAGTGGGGTCCTGCTCAGCTTTGCCCATGGGGGTTTGTTTATTTTTGGGTCTTGGAGAATGCATTCTGGAGGATTGAAGGCAGAGATTGAAGCAAACTCCCAGCAGGAAGGCGCTGAGGCAGAACTGCTTCAGTTGACTTGTTGGGAGAACGTGTAACAGGGTGAGGCTGAACAGGACAAGGCAGCTTTTCCAAGGCCATAAAGCTAAAACATCTCCTCAAGTACTCAGTATGCCCCAGCATGTTCCGGAGAGCAGTTCATGGCATTCCCAACATCATCCACGGCCTGACAGATGTTCACTGCAGTTTTGTCCCCTCTCCAGCCTGGGGTGGACCCAGGCTCACGTCAGTGGTGGTAGAAGGTACAGGCATGCATGTGTGCAGGTGGAGGGCAGAGGTTTTAATCTCCCCTTTTACTATTTTCAGGGCTGTGCAGATAAGTGCTACTTTGGTCCACGGTGTCGCTTCCTTCATGACATCAGTGAATACATGGCCACGAAGCCGGCTGACCTAGGGCACAGCTGCGTGCTCTTTGAAACCTTTGGCAAGTGCATTTATGGCATCACCTGCCGCTTTGCCAAGGCCCACCTCGGGGATGGCTACCAAAACATCATCAACACAGACCTGACCAAGCAGTGGGAGGGGAAATCACTGGTGAGAAACAACCTCTCCAAGGACCTCCAGCACCAGCTGCGCAAGAAGAAATTTAGCTTCAAGAAGGCTGATGAGTACCTCCGCAGTCTGGCCAAGCCCCACAAAAACGGTGGGAAGGGAGGCAAAGCCCTGGGGTGCTCTGCAGAGCATCTGGAGGCGTCCAACTGCACAATGCCCCAGGAAGGCCTGGGAGACACCCCAGAATGTCTGGTGCTACCAGAGGAGGGAGGAGATCCCAAACAAGCTGCCTTGCAGAGTCCCATCCCCATAGAAGGTGAGGGGGAATGTCCCATCAAAACAGCTGGCTTGGTGACAGATGAAGATATTGTAAAGCTGCGGCCATGTGAGAAGAAGAAGGTGAGCAGTGAGAGTTTGGTCAAGGGCTGCTGTCTCTCATATCCCTGTCTAGTGGTTGAGATTGTCCTTAGGAAGACAGAAGAGACAGCTGGGTGAGAGGCAGGCAGAGGACAGAGCTGCTGTCCCCATGTTAATGTCATGAGAGGGGAAAGGAGTGGGCAGGTGAGCTGTTGGGACCATGGCAATGTTATTGGAAGGGTGAGAACTGAGATGAGATTCAGCCCCTTGAACGTGAAGGAGAGTAGGAGCTGAGCTCAGTGAGGGTGGAAATGATCTGCAGGGAAAGCTGGGGCTGGTAGATCTGCGTGTACTTCATGGTGCTCTCCGGCCCAGTATCACCTCCTTCCCCTCACCTCTGTCATGGTGTCTGTTAGCCAGTCTAGCATCCTGCTAAATCTCGAACTGCTTTGAGTTTTCTCCAAGCTGAGCAGTGAAAACAATTGAGCAGTTAAAGTTTCTGGTTCTTCTACTGAAACGTCAGGGAACAGTTGAGGTTCTTGAACAAAAACAGTGATTTTCTGGGTTTCCACTGAGTTTTTTTCAAGGCAGGTGATAAAATCACTGATTGGAATCTCCTCTGGTTTAACCACTGCTGGTTCAGCTCTGTTAACATGCTCCTCCATCCCTGGTTATTTTCCAGTTGGAAATCCAAGGCAAGCTCTACTTGGCTCCATTGACTACGGTAGGTAACTAAGTCAAAATTCGACTTCACCACATTTGGAACAGAGCAAATCTCCTGATTAACCTGTCTCTTTCAGTGTGGTAACCTCCCTTTCCGAAGGATATGCAAACGCTTTGGGGCAGACATCACCTGTGGAGAGATGGCTGTGTGCACAAACCTGCTTCAGGGCCAGTCCTCTGAGTGGGCTCTCCTGAAACGGCACCACACTGAAGACGTTTTTGGGGTGCAGGTAACTGCTGTCATCTTGATAGCCTGACAGATGATATTTCAGTTCTGAGGAGAAAAGTTGCTGCTTGAACTCATACAAACTGTCCCCCTTTGGTAGCTGGAGGGAGCGTTTCCAGACACAATGACCAAATGTGCAGAGCTCCTCAACCAGACAATTGATGTGGACTTTGTGGACATCAATGTTGGGTGTCCCATTGACCTGGTCTACAAGAAGGTAAGATGTCCTGCAGCACGTCCTGTTTCTGTCAATAGATACTTGTCTTTTGCCTCATCACCTGCTACCTTATCTGCTCCTGCCAGTTTGATCCAGACCTTCCAATTCACTTATGGACTCCAGTGAGGAGGCCCATAAGCTGTTCAAAGAGCAGAGGAAGATTGGCTGTCTCTTCTGTCTGGCAGCAGGCAGAAGCCAGGAGGGAAAAAGGTGTCTTTGTTGTTGAAGCATCCCCTTCATCTGAGTCTGGAGAAGTTACAAGTTTTAGTTACATTTCCTAAGTGGAGGGCTGCTTCTTTGTGCAAGGAGACTCTGGTGCAAAGTCTTCACAGTGCCACCTTTCTTTCTCCAGGGAGGAGGCTGTGCTCTGATGACTCGGACCAACAAGTTTGAACAGATTGTCCGAGGGATGAACTTGGTGAGTCAGAGCACCTGCTATCAGCAGGAGAAAAGCTGGTAAAGCAACCTCCTGCCCCAGCCTGGCCTCACTCTGCCCTCTCTGCAGGTGCTGGATGTCCCACTGACCGTGAAGATACGGACAGGGGTACAAGAAAAGATTAATGTGGCTCATAAAATAATCCCCAAGCTCCGGGAGTGGGGAGCATCCATGGTGACGGTATGGGGTTACTTGCTGTGACATAAAGATTGTTGGCTGGTGTCTGGGAAGCTCTGCTTGCATATCAGCCTAGAGCACAATGTGGGGGTGACCTTACCTCTTCCCCACAGCTGACTAGCTCTTCCAAATACCTTTGATCATCTGTGTACTACCTTTTAGTGATTTCTTCTAGTAAGACAAATTCAAATGCTCATATATCTAGGACATTGTCCTCGATTGTCTTGAACCTTGTATCTATTACAAAAGGAGATGGCTGCTGCAGTGCTTTGAAACAGAAACTTCATTCAACTAAGCTACATTGTGGCAGGGCTGGGGACTCGCTTGCATGGGGATGAGTAGTTCCTACCCACAGTGAATATTCCGTTTCACTGCAAATTGTCACTTCTTGCTCTGGCTTGCAAATAGCCCAGTCACTACTCAGAAAGCTTCCAGCGCTTTCTCAGCCCTGCTAACCACTTCTGTAGCCCAGTCTGTTAGCAGCTGGCTGGACTGTACACCTAGAAGAATCCTTTACCCCATCCTGTTGGTGTTGCTTTTGTTGAAGCATATTCCTCCAGTGTTCGCGTCCTACTATACTTCCTTTGTGGCTTTTGGTGAGGTCTCTATAACTTCTTTCCCCAGCTTCATGGCCGGTCCAGGGAACAGCGGTACACAAGGGTTGCTGACTGGGACTACATAGCAGAATGTGCTAAAATAGCAAGCCCCATGCCTCTTTTTGGTAAGTGTTGCTGGTTTATTGGGTCTGAGATGTGCTGCAATATCTGGTTTGAAACATATTATTTTAAAAACACGCACAACAAAACACAGGCCCCCAAGGACATTCAGCCAGGGGGAAAGGTTGGAGTGTCCCTACCACTGCCCATGACTCCACAGAGGGAATGAAGTGTGTGAGTCTTGTGCGTTTCAGTTTTGCGGATGTGCTTGGGGCCAGAAGTGGTGAGGACTGAGCAAAGCAGGAGTGGAAGGGACAGGCAGGACACAAAACAACTTTTTAGCAGGTGCTTTCTCCTGTGGGCACCGTGGCACAGAGAGTCCTGGAGGGTAGGAGTCAGGAATGAAGAAGAAGAGAGGAGAAGGCTCTGTTCCTCGTAATGGGAACATTAATCAGAAACATTCCTGCAAGTCTCTAAACATGAGTCTTGGAGCCTCTTTGGACAGTGTGGCTCCTGGACACAGTGTCCGTTCTGAATTTTATCCCATGTCTGGATTATCTCATCTTGACTTGCCCTGGTGCATCGCTTTGACCTCTGGCTTCTCTCTCCCTTCTGCACAGGAAACGGTGATATTTTGTCTTTTGAAGATGCTAATCAAGCCATGCAGATGGGTGTTTCAGGAATTATGATTGCAAGGCAAGTGGCTGTACTTCTTCCCCTTTGCTTCTGGGCCCTGTTGATGCAGGAGTAAGAAATCAATTAAAAAATATCTAAACTAACACAAAACACGAGAAAAGTTTCCTCTTTGTGTAATTACTCTTTGAAACTTGGTACAGTCAGTGTATCTGTGGGAACTCATAGCAGCTTCCTGTTGAAATTGAAAGCTTTAAAGTAGCACTGGCTGGCAAATAAGAGCTGGAAAATCTTTTAAGTTGGTTGGCGTCTTCAGAAGCATCAGTCACAGGAATAACGATGCACATTTAATTTTGCTACAGAGGAGCGCTCATCAAACCATGGCTTTTTACTGAAATTAAGGAACAGAGACACTGGGATATTTCCTCCAGTGAGAGATTTGATATCCTTAAAGACTTCACCAACTATGGCCTTGAGCACTGGGGATCAGATACTCAGGGTGTTGAAAAGACCAGGAAGTTCCTGCTGGAATGGCTCTCATTTCTGTGCAGGTAATTGTGCCCAGCTGGGAGAATCTTTTCCACAGCAAGGCCACACCCTTTGAACAGCAGCACACAGTGTCATTAGCATTTATATTTCATTGTAGGTATATTCCAGTTGGATTATTAGAACACCTACCTCAGAAAATCAATGAGCGGCCACCTTACTACATTGGGAGAGACTATCTGGAGACGCTGATGGCAAGCCAAAATGTGGATGATTGGATTAAGATCAGGTAACAAAGCAATGCATTTCACTTAAATTGCTAGGTTGTGACATAGCAGAGCTCCACAAAGTCCCTGTGTCTGCATGCATCTGCCAAAGAGCAGTGATGACTCCTTCCCACAAGCTCAAGAGGCTATAAGAAATCAGCAAGGGTTAACTGGTGCTTTAATTGGAGGTTTTAAGCAAGCTTGGAGTTGCCATAAAGAGCTTTCAATCCCTGTGTCTGCCTCAGCAGCATTCAGTACCTGCTGCAAATCTAGAACAGCTGACCTCTCTCATGACACACTGTTCATCCTGGGACAATCGTAGGAACCAACAAAGGAGAGTGCAGTGATGGGATGGTCAGGCTTTCAGCTCTGTCTCTCTGCACTTTGTGCAGACAGTCCCACTTGGCCAGGCTGCACAGATGCCAAACAGGAAAGCAGCCCCAATCCCCAGTTCAGAAGAACAGAGCATATCCCCCATTTTTCAGCATCTAATTTCTGAGTTTATGCAACAGAATGCAGGCAACTGCTTTTCCCCACATCTATGAGACCTCAGGTACTGGCTGGGAAGTGACTTAATAAACTCACAGCCAGCTAAAATGAGAGCTCAGGCAGCACAGCCAGCTGCTATTTCCCATGTCATGGAAACAGATTAACAAAAATAGAGCATAGCTACAAGCTTCTCTATTTTTTGCTAATCCTCATCCATTTTGTTAGTATTGGGAACAGCTGCCTAAATGCAAATTACATTGAGTTTTAATCAGAATTTTAAAATGCCATTTTTCAAGCAGAACCTGCCCACACTAGGCTGTGCAAAACTTTGTAACCTGTGCTCTTTGCAGGGCCATGTAATAAACACAGCCATAAGAACTCACAATTTTGGATCAGATTAGGTTTATTTGTTAAAGCTCGCTTAGGAGCTGCTAAGGAGATTCTAACCCAAATCAGGAGTTCTCCAAGTCCTCTTTTGAGCTGTAGACTCACAGCTTCTCTCTATGCAATTATATGCCATGCTGGGATACTCTCTGCCGACATGTCTTATGGAAAGTTTTAGTGATGCTATGTTGAATGAGCATCCAGGAAATACATTAAGCCTCCTTGACTATACAGAAAATTACTCTGCACTGAAAACATAATGTGGGTTCCAAAGTGTGAAATAGTTGAAGTCTTAAGCTAGGATCACAGAATTTTCTAGGTTGGAAGAGACCTCAAGGTCATCGAGTCCAACCTCCAACCTAACGCTAACAGCCCTCCACTAAACCATATCCCTAAGCTATAACTCACAATAGCACTGGCTTACATCATTTTAGGATCCAACCTTAATGCTTTTTGGCACTAACAGAGTTTTGGCTCTGCACAAGCACAGCAAGAGGTGGGGAGGAGCTTTCAGAGGCTTGTGTTGATTCTAGGCATGTGGTTGCCAGCAGTGAGGCTGGCATTTGGATCACCAAACTTAGAAACCCAGTTTGGCATTGACTCTCAGTGACTCCCCAGCAGCAAGGGCATTGCCAATACATGGAGCTTGCATCCCTCCCGTGCTGTGGTTCAGGTTAAAGCTCAGTGCTAGGGCAGTTGCATGCAGCAACACTTCACATTTTCAGGAAGGTAAAAGCTTGATTTGGATACGTGTGGCTGTAGTAACCATTGCTGTAGAGCCAGGGGGCCATGCAGGTGGGTAGCAGTGGCTCTGCTGTACTAACATTACTTTTTTTTTTTTCCTTCAGTGAGCTGCTTCTGGGACCTGTTCCTACCAACTTTACCTTCCTGCCTAAACACAAGGCAAATTCCTACAGATAGGACTGATGAGGCTGTTTCCTATGGCATCAAGTCAAGGGAAAGCATTAATATGGTGGGTGTTTGCAGAGCAGGTTGCTCAGCTACGCAAAGAAATGAAATAAAGTTTTATGTTTTTAGAAGTGTGGTGGCTTTCTTGCCCTGAGCATCATTGCCTGCCACAAGTTGCACAGCAGATGGCCTTGCACTTGTGTAGTCTTGCAGCCAGAGGTGCCTCACTGACAGAGCAATCTGTTTAATTAACAGGATACAGGCCAGAAGAGATCTTCAGCCTCCAGTTCACAGTGGGAGTTGTCCCAATCACCCCACTCCACATGCTCTTCACATTGTGGGAGCAAGAGGCCTCTGTTCCTACCAGGATATCCTTGGTAGTGCCAAATCCTTGTAGGGGGAAGGGTTGTACTGACACAATCCCTAGGGGTCCTGTAGATAACAAACAGACCCAGTGTCCCAGCATCTGATATTGTGCAGAGTTCTGTCCCTTCCTGGGAGCAGGCACAGGCACTTGCCATTTCTTGGATGTCAAGTGCCATGGGGAAGCATGGCGCCTCCAAGGGCTTTGCTGGGGGAGGGGGATGCAGAGCTGCTGTTTTTTCGTCAAAAACATTTCATCCTTTTTGTACAAAGGATGAATGAAAGCAGGGTGAGTGACACCGCATACATGACCTTCCCTAGCTCCCTCAAGGTCTTTCTCTAGGTTTGGATCACTTGAATGAACACAGCATGTGAAGGCTGCCAAGTAACAGAAAACAGCCACAAATGTACTCACTCTGTGGCATGAGGACTCACTCCATGGATGCAGCGTGTCAATGAGGGGCAGCCACAAGCCAGACAGCACATGTCCATGACAGCTCAGCTGAAGCAGCTTGTTCCTTTTCCTCCTAAAAAGCCTGCAGCTCATGCAAGGTAGAGCCATGCACCACAACAGTGGGTATTTCTTTCATGCTCAAAGAACATAGCTGTTTGAATGAGCTTCCTGAGCAAGCAGTGCTGAGTGGTTTTCCTGGTGGTGATGAGCAATGTTCACATGCTGCCTGGCATCGTTCTGCCACCAAGGAGCTCTGGCAGAGCTGAGGTTCAGGGCTCACAGGGCAGCGGAGCAGGTGGGAAGGAGCATACAGACCCCATTAGCTTCCCCATGGGTGGGTACAGCCTCACTGGACAGAAGGAAACAGAATGGGACCTCCAAAAAATGTCTTTTGAAAAGCCACAGCTGCAAAATTTAAGCCAGGCAATCCTCACAAGGTGCCTTGAGCTGGGAGCACATGGGGAGCAGACACATTTAGGGGCAGTGGGTTCAAGGGCAGAGACAGGGTGGGAGGACAGGTGGCCTGTGGCAGAGCCCAGTGCTCCTGGGCAGCTTTCCAAGGCAACTCTTGCTCAGCTGACACTCACACACTGATGCCAAGGCTCGCACCAAAAGTCATTAAATTAATGACATCCCTGTCCCAGCCTACATGGGAAACCTGTGCACCCATGTGCCTGGTGGAGGCTCTGGGCACACTGGAGGGTGGAGGCTGGGCAAAGTGGCAACAACAGACTTCTTAACCCAATGTCGCTCTGTGCCAGGCAGCAAACATCCCCACCAGCTCCACAACATCCTGGAACCCTAGATGGGGCTCCACACACAGCCCCAGACACGCACAGCCCTGCAGTGGGTGCAGCACCTGCGGGACCCTCTCGGACGTGTCCCCAGCGCTGCCTGGCTCACCCTCAGCAGCCCACAGCCCCTGGCACAAAGGCTGTGACAACACCTTCGTTTGTCTTAGTTCTGCAGCAAAACTTTTGCTACTCGATAGGGGCTTCATCTGGGGCACACGGGTTCACAAGCACATTGAAAAGAAAAAAAGTGAGGAAGGAAAAAAAAAAAAAAAGGCAGCACGCGAAGAGGGAATAAACAGCATCTTCAGAAATATCTTCCAAAAGAAAGAGAGTGGTTTCCATTTCACAGCCAGTTTACCAACAATCTTGAGCACCCGTGGGTTCGCACAGGGCAACAACCCCCTCCAGCACACCCAGGCAGGGGAGGACCAAAGCTCTCGGCACCGCAGCCGGGCCGCCGCTGCACAAAAATCAGCAGCAAATGGCAAATGCAGGGAGAGGACACAGCGGCTGCAGGGCGCTGCTGCTGGGGACTTCACCAGCATTCCAGCAGCTGCAGACAGTGCGAGCGCTCCATCTCCCGGCCGCGCCGCGCCTGCACCCGCTGGGAGTGTCCCCAGGTTGAGCTCTGCCGGGCCATGGGTGCCCTCTCCCCCGCTCCGTCCCCACGCCCCGGACCTTACCAGGCTGTTCCTGTCCCCAGCAGCCCCGCGCTGTCCCCACGCATCCCGCTGCAGACCCCAAAGGAGACTCACAGGTTGCTCCGGGCTGTATTTCATGAGGGCAACAAGCCCCAGGCTCTGCCCTATTAGCACCCTACAACTGCCTGCAGGTGTGGGGGCACCACGGCCCCGATTAACCCTTTCTCTCCTTGGGGAAGTTGGGGGGTGGGGTTGGAACACGGCAAGCCCTCACAGTCCTTCCTAGGAGACCCACAAACAGAAGCAGCCAGACCCTGAGTCGTAACCAGCCATGGCGCTGCCAGCCCCATGGCACCCACGCCGCGGCCACCAGCGCCCCCAGGCACCCTGGCCCCTTCAGCCATTCATCCTCACCCAAAACTTCTACCCTGCAGGTAGGGTCCGGCCCTGCAGCCCACAGATGCCCGATGGCAAACTTTGCATCCCTTCCTCCATCGCATCCTGCCCTCCTCCTCTTGCCCCCACCCTGGTTCGGGAGGTGACTGATGGTGGTTCCTTGTCTCTCTCTCTTCCAGGCTTGCCTAACCCCAGACTGGAGCACCCCTTCCAGGCACCCCCAGCTATGGTGGCACCCAGTATGCCCCGGGCCCCCCCTCCAGGTTTGGTGTCCCCGTGTCTCCAACAGTGTATGGGCTCAGCAAGCCCAGGGCAGCCTGGGGAGGGAGGAGAGGGGGATGTCCAAGGAGCATCCCCCCCCATTCCCCAAGCTCCTACAGCTCCCACCTGACCCCGCAGGTCTCCAGATGGCTCCATGCGGCTGCTTCTTCGACCCCCGCGTCTTCCACATAGAGTGGACCACCACCAACCTCCCCTCACCAGCAACCTTCACGCTCGTTGGCTCCGCTTCGCTGCCCAGCACTGCCCCACGGGGTCCCCAGAGCTGCGAGGCATCCCCAGCCTGGGTTCCCCCCCTGCAGCTCTTCATGCCCTATGACCCTCAGGGAAAGGTGGCGGTCCCTGCTCCCCCAGTGATGCCACCATCCTTCCCCAGCTTCCAGCACCTGGAGGGTCAGCTCCAGCAGATGAAACTCTCCAGCACAGCTGTCCCCATGGAGGCATCCATGGGTGGGGGCACCCCCCTGGGTAGCAATGACCCTGAGGACAGCAGCATCCCCCTGAATGGTGACAACCCTGCTGATGGTGACGCAGCCCTGGGCAACTCCATCATTCCTCATACCCAAGCAATGGGACATGCCCCAGAGAGCCCCATGTCGCTGCCTGAAGAGGTGCTGCTGGAGGAGGCCATGAGGCTCTTTGACTGTTCTCTGGGGGCAGGGGAGTGCAGCCAGGACAGTCCCAGCAGTGTCCCTGTACCTGAGGACCCCAGTGACACCAACAGCTCCAACCCCTGCTATGATATCAGCTCGCTCTGGCTGCCCGAGGAGATGCTCTCCTCTGACTACAGCATCCCCGAGGCCTCCAATGCCATCCTGAGCATGGAGCACCTTGAGGAGATCAGGCTGAACCTGGAAGAGCCACAGTGGGACCTGCCACTACTGCTGTCACCACAGGACAACGCATTTCGTCCCAACACCAAGCTGGAAAAGCGAGGGAAAAAGCGGCAGAACAGATCATTGCCAAAAAAAGGCAGCAAGCCCAAAGCCTCCACAGCCAGTGCTGGGGTGGGAGGGCAGCACTAAAGCCATTGTAGGGGTGGGAGGGACTGGGATAAGGAGGAAGGGGATAAGGATGTAGTAGGGTAGCTTTTGTCTCTCCCCCCCCAAAAAAAAAGTTAATTATTCAGAACTTCATAGGACTCCATGCCTGTGGGGGTGGAGGAAATGCAGAGACAGCAGGAAATGGCAGAGGTACAAAATCAACACTGAGCCCCAAATGAGAGCCACCAAACCATCCCCAGGATGAAGCCATAACCACCAAGGCAGACAAATGTAGAAGGTGGACCTCCCAGTCCCTTTGGGAGGGGGGACCTCTTTGGTGGGACAGGCCAGGACAGACAGGTACATGCAGGACTCACAAACACAGCCCCACATTGGAAGTAGCATCCCCAGTGCCGCACTGAGCCCCTGGAATGAGAACAGGGGAAAAAATAAATAAATAAATGCTGTACTGCCTTCACATTGAGCACAGCCAGTATCCTCTCTTGTAGGGGCAAGGGTCAATACAAAGCCCTTATAGACCTCAAGGTAATTCCCATTCTTGGGTCCCACCAGACTCAGCTCCAGAGCCTGGCTCATCCTCACTGCTGCAGGAAAATAACCCCAAATGACCCAAAGAATGGCAAGGGATGGAGTTGCTGGCAGGCAACTCCCTTCTTCCCTTGTCTGGCTGCACCTTGGACAGCCACAACACCAGGAAAGTAAGGAAAAAGACATCAAGGAAAAAACATCCTAAATAAATCACTGCCACAACCAGAAATTGCCTGGAAACTTCATCTCACTTTATTGAACATTTCACATCCGAGCTCCACAACCTTACACCAATGCATGCAACAGCACCTTCAGGAGGCAGCACTGTCCTGCCATGCTCATGCAGGAGCTCTCAGTGTCCCCATTGTCACTGGCCCCAGGGACATGGGGGGACCCAACATGACAGAATCCCGGCAGCATCACCCAGAGCTGGCCTGGGCCCTGGCAGGAGTGGTGGCTGCTGGCCTGAGCATGGCACTGGGTTCTTCTGGTGCTCAGTGTCTCAGCTCACACCCTGCTCTGCCCTGAGCATCCTCACCCCCAAAACAGCTGCACTGCCACCGCCCACAGCTCTCTGGGCCACAAAGTTATTCTTCTTGACACAATAAGGAAAAACAAAACCAAAAATAATCCCCAAACCACAACACAAAGGAGTCTTAGTGCTTGAGGACAAGTTTTCCTCTCCCAATGCTTTTGTAGAAGCCCTTGGTGCCATCAGGCCCATGTGGCAGGCGAAGCACACCAGCACAGAGGCCGAGGGACTCTGATACCTGCTTCACAGCCAGGGGATTGCCAGGAGGTGATTTGGCATCCAGAGAGGGGCCAGGGGTTGTGCTGCCACCCCAGGGCGTCCACGCACCTACCCCGCTCCCCCAGCCAAAATCGAGGCCCTGGGAGCTCTCAGGGCTGGAGCCAAGGCCAAAGCAGCCACCAGTGCTCAGCTCTGTGGTTAGTGGAGGAAAGACCTTGCTGGCGAGGAGCGATCTGGCAAAGGTGCTGCCAAAGGAGCCAGGCTTGAAGCCACTGTGGCCATCAGGCCTGGAGGGCGTTGAGAGGAGGAGAGGCAACGAGGCCTGGGCCGTGTCTGACTCCAGGGAGCTGCATAGCAAGGAGTCCTCAAGGCTGTAAGGGAACATCTCAGCCGCCGCTGCCTGTGCCTTCCATCCCAGCGTCTCCTCCACTGCCACTGCCTCCCTCTCAGTCACACTTTTCTTTGAGCCCTTCCCTGAGAGCCGTACCACCCGTATGCTTGCGGAGCCAGGGCGGCTCAGGTCCTCAAAGGCCCTGCGGGCACTCTCCAAGCTCTCGTACTCCACCAGTGCACAGCAGCGACTCAGCAGCTCGGGGAAGCGCACTGTGTATTTCCGTACATCTGAGGGCAGCTTCCTGCCCGGCCGCAGGATGCGGATGGAGGCGATTGCACCAAAGGGGCTGAACATCCTCGTGATGGTCTCGATGAAGTTCTTCTGGAGTGGCAGCAGCATACCCAGCTCCTGAGGCAGCGGGTCCCAAGCCAGAAGCAATTTGCTGGGGGGGATGCTCAGCAGGGACTCTGGGAGGGGGACCCGCCGCCTCACTTTGGTGCCCTCCTCATTCACTTCCAGCAGCTCCGAGAACTGTAGGGCGTAAAGTGTGAGCCGCCAGTCGCGTGTCAGGTACTTCACCTGTGGTGAAAAGGAGGCTGCTGCATTCCCTGGCAGTCCAGGCAGGCTGCAGCCCCCTCACCCCAAAGTCACAGCAGGGCAATGTCGCCCTTCACCCAACTACTGCTGGGGATTAGAGAAGATTCCCAAGGACCCCAGTAATAAGCCACAGCTCCCCTGTACTCCATGCCACCAGTGCTTCCTCACAGTGCTCTCATCCAACTAAGGCCTCCACGTGGAGGCTGCCTCCTGCCATAACCAGCCTACCTTCTTGAAGGACGTGAGCAACTTGATGCTGACAAAGCCCATCTTGTTCTTCTGGACGTGCTTCAGGAGGAAGGCATCCTTGGCGAGGTTCTCGTCAGAGAGGTAGAACTCTACCTGGGACACAATCCTCCGGACCAGCTGTGGGTCAGGGACAGAGTAGCTGCAGTCGAACAGGTCAGCACCCAAAGCATTGCTCACATCACAGAAGCTCCTGGGGGAGCAACAGGGACACGGGTGTGAATTGGTGGCCTTCAGGATGCACGGCACCGCCCTGTCCCAGCAGCAACAGCACAGGTGGCAAAGGTGCCAGGAAGGCCTAGGCCCATCGGCCTGGGAGCCACAAACCTAAACCCATCCCAGATAAGGGTCTTGGGATAAGCACAAAGCAAGACTAGGGCTCACCCCCACACACACACACATCCCCATGGCCACACACCCACTGAAGCTCTTGAAGAAGTCATCCTGGCCGAGCAGGGCGAGTGAGCGGCTCCGAGATGGAAGGAGATGCAGCCCAGGGAAGGAATTTCTTTGCGCTGGCAGAGTGGTGCTGCAGCCAGGCTGGGAACCGAGCCCCAGGGCCACCACAGAACTACGCGATGACATGGTCCTTCATCTGGGACACCACACAGAAGGGTGGTGCTGGGGTGGTTTCTGGTCACAGGCAGCCCCAGGGCAGAGCACAGCCCCTGGGCGGCAGACCCAGCCAAGGGATGGGGGAGAGGGGGCAGCCCTGTGCCGTGCCCTTACCCGCTTGACACAGTAGAGGGGAAGAGTGGGAAGTCCTGGCACTACATCCTAGAGAGCTGCAGGCAGCAGACCCCCAGCCCTCCCACCTCCAAACTAAGGCTCCTAAAAGACAGAGGAGGAGGAGGGAGAAGAAAAGAAAAAAGAGAAAGAAAAACCCCTGGGGGGTTCTCAGGCTGCTGGTTTATAAAAGCAACTGACCAGAAGGGGCCCAGCAGTCAGGACCATGACTGGCTGAGCCCCACGAAGTGCCAGCTGAAGCATATCTGAGGGTTAAGCAGCTCCAGCTGAGCCCCATGAGCTCTGCAGGTGCTGGGATGGGGAGGCAGAAGAGGGGCAGGCAGGACCCCACTGCAAGAGGCATCTCAGCTCCAGCCTCAGTTTCCCTGTCTTGTGCAGGGACAGTAACAAACACGCACAAGGAGGGTTCAGCCCTGGGCAGTGCTCAAGCTCCTAGTGCTGCCAGGGTGACAGACAAAGGTCTTCTGCCTTTTACCCCATGCCAATGAGAGGAAGCAGAAAATCCCCTAAAAAGGGTTGAAGCCTGGGCCATGCAATCCCCAGGAGGAGTGACACCTTGGGGTAGGATGGCCCACGGCTTCAGTAAGAGGTGGGGAAGGAGGCTGGGGATGAAACTCATCCCTATGGCTTACGCCTTTGATAAGGGCTGCCCACCTCTTGATGGGGCCTGATCCAGCTGCACCTTAGCCCATCTGTCCAGAGGGAGAGGGAAGGGAGCGAGAAGAATGCAGGGAGCCTTCCCCTTCCTGAGGCATTAGAGCAGGAATGATCCCGTCCTTAATCGCATCCCTGTTCCCCACCTCCTTTCAGTGATTAAAGAAGAAATGGGACCACCACAACTATTGTACAGGCCTGAGCATTTCATATATGTTTATTGCTATTCAGGTTTAGTTGGGAATTTTGTGCACGTGGAGTTTAGGTGGTTATCCAGACTCCTTGCACGGTGCGGCACTGTTCCAGAGCATCTTGCTTGCATGTCCGTGGTGAGCAGGAGGTGGCTGGCTTCAGTCGGTAGGGGCTGCAAAGAAGAGCCAATGCACCAGCTGGAGTTTTCACACTCTGTGGGAGCAGGGGAGTATAAGACTTGGTTGCTCAGTTGTTTTTTTTGACCATTTGATCTCATCGGCAGGATCTGAAGTGCAGACACTGACCCAGGGAGTATTCATTGTCATTATTTACAAATATATCCAGCTTTCTCATTTGTCTCCTGCTACTTTGATATGAGACATTTACAGACAGACATCACCCTGACAGACAACAGCACAGGACAGTAAGAGGGAAAGATGTGCCACTGTACACGCTTTCTTTTTACTTTCCATTAGCATTTTTTTTAAAGTGTCACAAGTACCTTAGTACCACTTTGAATGAGTAAATATTATATTTGGATAGAATATACTCTGATATGCAAATGTACACGAGGCCCCTGGAAAAGCTTACATCAAATGCTGTATAAAACATCATTACAAATAATTATAATAAAAGCTATTTATGACACAGCCTTTATTCAGACAGGTTTGCCCTGGGGCTTTGTTTTTGCAGTTTGGCTTGATGACAGCCCCCCCACCAGCCCCACCATTAGCGACCACATGGACCTCATGGAATTAGAGCCCTGCCTCAGCCCTGCAGGAGCCAGTGCAGCAACAGCGTGGGAGCAGGAGAAGCGAAGCAGCAAGGGAAACGCCACTGTGGTGCTGAGCATGGTGCTGGCCAGGGCCCACAGAGAGCCCCTTGCTGCTGCAGGGCCAGGGCTGAGCACTGCAGGAAGCAGGCACACTGCCTGCCCTAAGGCACTGCGGTCGCACACCCCTCGCCCACTCCCTGGACACAGGCCCACTATTTTTGCAAGACTTCAAGCAAGAATTGTACAGAACCTGCTGGGAGCTCAGGGTGTGGGATCATCCCTTCTGCATGGGTACCCTGGTGAGGATGGGGATACCCCCATCTCATGGTCATGGGCATCAGAACCAGCTTTGTGGCCAGCTGCTGCGTCCTCAGAGTTCTTTGGTATCTTGAGTTGGCCTGACAGTGTCCCAGGATCATTCACAGATGGAACACACAGCTGGCAAGACACAGGTGCAGTGGGGAGTGCTCGTCCCATAGTCCCATAGTCCAGAGCATGTCGTGCACTGCTCAGCAGGGACCAGGTCACGGCACAGCCTGGAGTCCCACGGGTGGGTTCATGAGATGCACAGTATGTGTGTGCCCAGCACAAACGATTTGGCAAAGTCAGAGCCAGGACAGCATGTCTTGAAAGTCTGTAGGAGAAGGGTTAGGCATTTTTCCTTCGTCTTGGGCACTGATTGGTTCAATTTTGTATCACAGTGAAGTCTGAGAAGTGGGGAAGGAACCCAAACCACCTTCCCTGAAAGAGAAAGCCTCATGTGCCCCTCCATCATCCCCCCGTTTGGCTGGGCACAGCCTCTCCTCACCAGGCACATCCAATTCATCATGAACCATGTAGGCTTTCCACTCTCTTTAGCAGACTTTTACCTTCACTCTCCACTCAGCAGCCATGCTACTGCTGCTGCTGGCAGAGAGCAGGGGGCAGGCAGGCGTCCATCCCATGCACTCTTCGCACACGGATGAAGCACAGCCCCCTCCCACCGCCCACCCCGGCTCACCACCCACAGCCCTTCCTCAAACAGCAGTAAACATATAGAGAAACTAAGAGGCACTAGTAGCGCAGACCCGGGGAGACTCAGGCTTGCAGATCAAACCTCGTCCAGCCAGAGAAAAGCCAAGTCCCCGTGTTAGATCTCCTGTAGCGAGTGGCCAGTGTCGCTGCGTTCTCGCTTCACAAGTGGCTCCCCCATGCTCCGGGAATCCGTGTCCACCTCACTGCCCAGATCACTGATGTCATCTGCAAAGGACAGGGCTCAGATTCAGAGCGGTCCCTAGGGACAAGAGGTCCTTTTTCCCAATGGAGTGGGGTGGAAGAGCAAGCACAAGGTTCCCCCTCCCACAGTGACTCAACCCCGGCCCCACAGGACTTCCCTCAAGGGAGAGGAGGTACCTTTGTCCAGCAGTGTTGGGGACATGGATGTGAGGTCACTGAACTGAAAGAGAAAGGTGTTACAAGTTAAGTGAGGATTATGGACACCCAAGGCACCTGCTGGCATCTGTTTCCAAGCAATTCTAACAAACAATTTAAGCACTCAGGAGAAACCACAAGCAGTGCCAGTGGCAAAAAGCAGAAACAAAAACAACCACTTATTTTGGGGATAAGTCTGCCGCTCTCATTTAAACCTCTGGGCAAATATACAACACAAAAATCCAGGACAGGGTCAAGTTCTTGGAAAAGGGCATAAGGAGAAAGTGTTCTGTCTCCCACGTCATGATCAAGTGCTGCCACAAACCCCTGGCCAGGGCACTGCACAAGGATGTTGCCACTTCTCCAGCTCTCTGCACATCAGGCAGCTGCTCAGATGTGCCAGTTTTCACCCGTCCTGGATTCTACCAGCACTCCAACTCCACACAGCTCTATGCAAAGTCCTTTCATTCATGCCAGGAAAGTGCTTTGGCTTGCAAGGCCACGGTACCAAGTGATACCAGAGAGCTGGTGACATATTTGGTTCTGGAGATGTGTTGTCTCCCTCTGTGGTAAGGTCTGAAACTAAAGTACTGTAACAATAATGCTGGAAAGTCATGCAGCGTTGAGCAGCAGAAGGAACTGAAGACAGCAGGAATTTTGTGAGCAATGGAAATGGAAGAATGCAATTCAGTGTCTTTTGCTAGGAAGAATCAGCCTCCTCCTGGAGAACAGAAATACTGCAAATGTTTAATGAAGGAGAAGCAAAACCTAAGGGATGAAAGCCTCCCACAGCTAGGTCTTGCTGGAAGCTACTCTCTTGTTTTCATGTTTCTTTAATATCAATGAAGACAGAGGTTTTGCAGGGAATAGTGGGAACAGCAGGGATAGTGGGAATTCACATTCACATTCATTTCTTCTTTCCATGGAAAGAGGAAAACAGGATGAGCTTCAAGGAGCAAATGAGATCAGTTTTAATCTAACAGTAGTTTCTTTATTGCTTTCACGGGTTGACCTTTTAAATCTGGGCATTTCAGAATGAAAAGTTGAAAGCAGCTAGGCAGGACAGGACCTGTTTGCAAACCAGACACCATGCTTACTGTCTGACTTGTAACGAAAAAAATAGAAATAAAAATAAAAAACTGAAAAGCCAAACACCTATCATTTATTCCTCTTCTTCACATCAAAAATTGAGAGAGTGGCTGACTGTGCATGTAGCTCTGGGGTTTGCAGAGAGGTCTGAAGAAGTTACATGCACAGAGCCAATGAAAATTGTAGGGAAGGCAAATTTTGGACATTTTGCTTTTGGTTAGGTTTTGTGTTTGATGCGACTTAGCTATGGCAGGACCCCTAAAATCAGGGTTGGTACCCAAAGATTACAGAGAGAAGTGGGTAGGTCAATTTCCTCCCTCCTCCAGGCCTCTGAATCCCAGCTGATGCTCATCTGCCCCAAAAAGCATCAGCTCAGGTTTTACCAATCCATGAGAAAAGATGCTCAGGTAGCTGGATCCTTCTGCCAAGCACTCAAAATACCTCAGTAAATCCTTCAGCAAAGATGGTTATAAAACATGTTCAGGGCACAGTGCTGTTTGTGAACCAGTTATGCCCCTTTATGCACTGCTTAGTTTGGGTTTGTTACTAGGGAATAAACAATTCTCACCTCTCCCATTACGGCAATTGGCGTCTCCCCTGTTGCCTGGGCAACACGATGCTCTACCAGATAAAACATGTATTCATCATAGAGCAGGCGAATCAGGTGGAAGGAACCAAAGCTGGCAGCACTGCGCAAGGTGAGGTCACGGATCACCATGGAGCTGGAGAATGGACAGGAAACAAAATATTTGGGATGTGCTTTACACTTGCATCGTGGCTGATGTGAAGTTTTTGACCCTGAGGGTACTATGGGACATGGTGCTCTATTTCTAAAGAGTATCAAAAGCACTTTAAGAAATAAGTTGATGGAGCATCCTATCCCCATCCCAAAAGGATACAGGTGACAACACTCCTGTCTGCACCAGGGCAGAGCAACAGTCAACCAGAGTTTCATGGGTGTAAAGAACTTGGCTTTGGCTTTTCAAGAAACATATTTACATGCTCTAGGCATGTAAATATGCCCTAGTGCCACAGAAATATCCCCAAAATGAGAAAGAAAATGTACCTATAGAAAGACCATTTCAACAGGAACTGCCTGGCTGCCTTTGGGAAGCTGGGACTGCCCTCATGATGCTTCAGGACTTGAGTAACGACATTATCCAACCAACTAGCCCACTGGTCCAGGGAGCTCTGCTGCTGCAGAGTGAGCTTGAAATCCTGCTCCAGCTTCTGTACCATGCCTTCCTCGCACTGGCATACCCATGAGGCTTGCTCCTGCTCGGGAAGAAGGGCTGACAGTCACTCATGCAAAGACTTCTATTCTACAGTTTTTGGTACTTCCCAGCCCAGGAATTTAACTTCATTTCTAGTAGGCAAGGACTCCAAACCAGCTCTAAAACGCATCTCCTCCAACCTGTCCTGATGTAGTGGGTTTACGTGGCAAGATTTTGGTAGCAGGGGGCCATAGGGGTGGCTGCTGTGAGAAGAATCCAGAAGCTGCCCCATGTTAGATAAGGGCCCTGCTGCTGACCAGAGCCAGGCCAATAAGTGATGTTGTTTGCACCTCTGTGAGAGCATATTTAAGAAAAGGAGGGAAAAAAAAAAACAACTGCTGGGGAACAGCAGCTGGGAGAGAGAGAGGAGTGATGAACAGCCTTGCAGGCACCAAGGTCAGTGAGGAAGGAAGGAGAGAGGTGTTCCAGGTACCAGAGCAGAAGTCCCTTGCATCCTGTGGTGAGGACCACGGTGAAGCAGGTTGTCCCCCTGCAGCCCATGGAGTACCACAGTGAAGCGGGGTTCCACGCTGTAACCCATGGAGGAGACCATAGTGGAGCAGGTGGCCCTGCACAGACAGAGGCTGCAGCCTGTGGAGGACCCCTGGCAGGAACAGATTCCAGGCCAGAACTGCAGCCTGTGGAGAGGAGCCCACGCAAGAGCAGGGGTTTGGGGTGAGCTGCTGCCCGTGGGGGACCCAGGTTGGAGCAGTTTTCTCCTGACAGATGGACCCCGTGGTATGGACCTATATCTAGACCAGTTCTTGAAGAGCTGCAGCCTGTGGGAAGCCCCTGCAGGATCAGTTCGAGAAAGACAGCATTCTGTGGGAGGGACCCCACAGTGCAGGGGAAGAGTGACCAAGAAGGAGCAGTGGAGACGAAGTGCTGTAGACTGACCACAGCTCCCATTCCCCCCCATTCCCCCATGTTGCTCAAGGGGAGAAGGTGAAAAAGGGCGGAGGGGGACAAGGTGTTTTTGTTTTCTTTCCGTTGTTTCTCACTTCTCTAGCTTGTTAGTAATAGACAATAAATCTTACTATCTCCCTACTCTGAGTCTGTTTTGCCCATCACGATAATTGTTGTGTGATCTCCCCATCCTTATCTCAACGCTTGAACCCTTTGTGTGGTATTTAATTCCCTTTCCCTTTGAGGAGGGGGAGTGAGAGAATGGCCATCGTGGAACTCGGCTGCCCACCCAACTAAAACCTCCACACCTGACCACAGTACAATATTATTATTAGAACTATATTATTGTTGGTAGTAACACTTATTACAGAAGTTTCTTAGTACTTTCTGCACTGTCTGCAATGAGATGGCAGACTTACCTGGACAAGTAACAGCAAAACCTTATGTTAAATTGTTTACCTAATTGCTTTTTTCATATTGGAAATAAGATGCTGTTTAGTAGCAAATGGCCTCATTAGAGAGTCCCAGTTCTTGGAAGCATGGCCTGGGAAAAGATACTGTAAGTTACCTGCACATTGGCAAAGTCAACCCGATTGAGATCACTGAGCATCTGGTTTATCTGGGAAGTGTTCTGCAGCACCGCACGAGCAGCCTGAGCCAGGTGGTTCAGGGATGTGTATCTCCGTAACGTCTGTGCAAAGGCACTAACTACCCCAACCTGCAGCAGAGCAGAGCACACAGGACACCATGACCAGGATGCTGTGGTTCTCAGGGACAAACTTTTCTCAACACTGAGCTCAAGCATGCAGCACACATCAGCTGGCATAACCTGCACAGTCTCACCCACCCTGCTGTCTAACATGCAGACACGCACTCCCCAACAGCACTTTTGCAGTGTCTACTGCATCTTGAAAAACAGCCTCTGCATTTCTTTTTCTTTAAA
This sequence comes from Aythya ferina, assembly GCF_964211825.1. NCBI lineage: Eukaryota > Metazoa > Chordata > Aves > Anseriformes > Anatidae > Aythya > Aythya ferina. The sequence continues at coordinate 813,393 of NC_140324.1, forward strand.
ACTAGAAGATTTCACATTCTGCGTCCCACATTGGTAAGCTAGGGACAGGCTACCAGAATCCATGGTGTTATGAGAGAGGGAGTAGGAGCCTTATATTCAATCTCTGCAATGCCATTCAGTCTGTGAGGTGTCCTGCACTTTCTAGTAGGAGATTATCATTCCAGTGCAAAGATTTTCTTCCAGAAAGCCTTGTCTGCAATTTCAGGGCATGGGGATGGCTCAATAGACAGAGCATCATTGGCCTCTGTTACAAAAGAATTGCCCCACCTCTCTCCCGCTCCTGGTTCAGAATTATTCATTACACTGTGTTAGTTTGGAGTACACGTAGCCAAACCCCAGTAGTGATTTCCAATCACTGTGGGAAAGCTCAACATGCACACACACTCAGTTCATCTCCCTGACCTGCAACATGCTCCTTCTGCTTACCTTTGTCTGGACAATCTTGGGGGGGAATTCACTCATTGCATTCATCAGCCACCCTTCCAAACTCTTGGCAAAATTACGGATCGCCTGTGTAAGTGTGCCTGCAAAGAAGTCTGCAGAGTTACAAAGGCTGTTCCACATTGTCTTTTATAAACCGCTTTTCTAGCTCAGGACTGCTGTGGAAAGCACAGCCACTGATTTGGTAGCTGCAATCTCAATCCAGCATCCTGGAAATCAGCCAGGTCCCAAAATGCAGTCATACAGTTCCTTTTCTTATTTGTGGCTCAGCTGAGCAGTTTCCAAATGTTGAGACATGCTCTTTAAAGACACACATGTGCCCCAGCATGCAGACTGACTGCAGCAGCTCAGAGGGACATGGTTCTACAGAACTGCCCAGCCCAGCCTGTGGCCAAGCTGTGGTCTTGGGGAGGCTGACGCACACTCCTCAGTGAGCAGCCAAATCAGATGGAAAACCCTCCATACCCCACCACTAATCTCCCAAATGAAAGATGACCCCAAGTTTCCAGGAGGTGCAGTAGGGGACAACATGGTCCTATGTAAACAAAAATACTGTCTCCAAGGAAACATCTCACAAGGATTAGCCACGCTTACAACAGCTTGTGGTGCATTAAGTCTTTGATTTTACCTTGACTCATAGCCAAAGCAGGAGATGTGATATGCAATGAACCAAATGAACCTAGGAATTTCCAGGGGCCACAAAATACTGGCTATACAGAGCAATGCTGCAGAAGGTATAATGCTTTAGCCAAAAAAACATTAGCTTGTATTCAAAACAAAAAAGTCTAAATTAGCTTCTACAATGGAAATCTTTGTGGCAAGTGGTAGCCAGCTAGCATGAGTCATGGACTGCTGTTCTCCAGACATCCGGTGACTCAGGAACAATCCAGCAAGGAGCCAGAGCTGAGCAGGAGGCAGGACTACCCATGTCCTCCCAGTCTCACTGCAGATACTCACTGGGCACTGGTCGGAGCACATCTGGGATGAGAATTTCCACCAGGGCCTGGTACAAGATGTGATCGCAGCTTCTCATCCACTTGAGGATATGTTCATATTTACACAGAGTGATCAGCTTATCTTTTGGGAGGGTTCCTTCGTGTTCTTCTTCACTGCATGAAAAAAGGAGGCAACATCAGAAGGCGGTTCTCCATGTGTTCACACTTCACCTGGATTTCTAATGTCAGTTTTCAGCAGGAAAAAAAAATCACATTTCTTTCAAAAGAAGATGTCGGACTGATCTTTGACTCTGCAAGGACCTCTCTGTCTATGCATTCAGACCTCTGACTGCAGTTTTACCTCAAATATGTATCTCCTTGTGCTTGGCCTCCCTTTGCTTCCTCCATCTTCAGTCTCACTTGCCTTTCACAGCACACGCATGTTGATGTGTTTCTGGCAACTGTCCTTCAGCACAGCTTCCTTAGCAATAGCTGCAGCTATTTGCAAACCCTTCACACCTTTCTCCTCTTCCCTCTGCTCTAAACTGCTCTGTGGCAAGGGTGACAAATGTTTGCAGCCAGTGCTGTTTGAGCAGATTAGCCATTGTTGATAGACACTACGAACAGCTTCAAGGTGTTTGGCACCTCTAAATGCAGAATGCTTTCATAAGGAAAAATAGTTGGGGTTGTGATGAGAACTGAGCAAATTGTCTCCAGCTGAATGAAGTCAATCGAGTCAGCATTAATTTCACTTTATAGATGTACAGAAACTTTTTATGCATGATTAAGGCAGAAGATACTTGGTTAAACAACAAGCAGAGGAAACTGAATCCTTAATGCACTGCCAGAGCACCAAGAGCTGCTGGAGCTATTAAGACACAACACTGGGAACTGGGAACTTGCAGGGAACTTTTCCCATGCATGACATCAAAAAAATTAAAGCCATCCTTTGACATGCTATAAGGAGGTACTTATATCCTCTGTCTGAGCAGTTTTAGTAAATGAACTAAACAGGCATATTCCTAGAACACTCACAGCCACCAAGCACCTGAACTTTCTGTTAAGTGGAACCAGGTACTGCATTTTATCATACTCAGCTTGGCACTTTGATAATACTTCATTTTTATGTTTGTATATATATAAAATGGGGGACAGAATGCTTTCTTTACCTATCTTGATTATTACTGGCATGCAGAGCTACTAAAGCACACTGCCCTACCAAGACATGCTAGTTTAGACAGAGCTCTGAAGAAACACTGCCTCCAGTATCCACGTGAATCTACTCGTACCTAGCACAGCTCTCTGCTGTGTTGCCATATGCCTTGCAGATATACCCTTAAGTAAAAAGGTTTTTGAAACCATCAAACAGATAGCATCCGATGCACCAAAATACCCATCAGATAACATCTATTGAGAGCAACAGGGCCATATTCTAGAGATTATTATGGGGTATTGCCTTAATATTCAAACTTTTACCATTTTTCTTCTGAATATAAAACATCAGTATCTGAAATCTTTGTATAATTAGTGTAAGTGGAAAACATAATTTTTCAATACACATTTTAACAAGAAATCTTCACCTTTTCAATTCTACTTCCACTTATTTCCCTTCACATCTCTTGGCAGCAGACTACCAAAGCATAAAGGAAGAAGAAGGCAGTAACAGTGAGCCAGACAAAAATACAAAGCCAGGATCAGAGTAGCTCAGTTTGTCATTATCTTCCTCAAGACATGAGACACTTAAAGATTTGGACAGCCACCCAAACAAGCAAGCCAGCCTAGTTTTCACTAAAACCTCAGTGTCTGAGATGTCATGCTACACAGATATTTAATGGCACAGAATTATAACTTTCTGTTCCTGTTGAACATTTACAAAAGCAGTATCCCATTCTCATTCATCTAAATTCTCCCTCTATTTTGGATCAGCATTTGTTACAGGAGGCATAAGGAATGTCATAGATGTACATCAACACAGCAGATGCTTTCCTCTGAGGTCTTCACTTTGTATGGACACCACAATGTTAAACTTCTGACACTCTTTATAATGATTCTGCAAGGAAGAAAATATTTTCAAATCCTACAACGCATTCAAAATGTCTAGTGAAGCTGAAAACACTTCATGCATTTTTAAAAGATAAAATATCACAAAAAGTGCATCATTCAGAAATAATCAAAGTACCTGGATGGCAGGGCAGTAGAGCTATCACTAGATGGTGTTTTAGGACTCCAGAAGGATTGCCACAGTTTCTCAATGTAATGAAACTGAAGGTTCATTACAACATCCAAAGTTGCCTAACAACAAAGAACACATCTCATTAGCTGTTCTGTTAGCATCTTGTCACATAGTGTCAGCATAAATTTCATGTGCTGCCATTTAGATTAAATAATTTACAAGAAAAACAACTGGAAGTGCATTGTTTTAATAATCAACGTAACACAAAACAGGTCACAGAATGAAGAAACAACATTAAGTGCAATATCTGAGTTGCAATACCTAACAAATCACACATTCCTTGTGATGTTCGAGCTTTTTCTGACAGCAGGATGTGAGAAGAGCACATGAATAATGTCCCATATAATTTAATAAATCAATTAAAAATATTCAAAGTAATCACCTCGCAGTGGCGCCTGTAAAGAAGCTGCAGAGTCTTCACATCATTCATGGTGACCCCTTCTTGTAAGAGGACGTTGCCTAGATCAGGGGCTGGGAACTCAGGAAAGACATGGGTTACATCTGGGGAAAAAGATGGGAAAGATGTCCAAAATGAAGTGCACTCAGTTACGCAGGACTACAGTCAAGTACAAGATACTGCTGTCACTGGTGGCTGTCTTTCATGTTTCATCTGCTGATGAAACTGGTGAAATGAGACTGATATTCTAGTACTTCACTGGTTCATACCATTACAATGGGCAAAAAGTAAACAACTGCAGTCCATATATTCAGCGTGGAAAGGAGAATGGTTTCTTTCTCTTTGTAATAAAAGAAACAAGAATACATTGTCCTAATCTAATGTGCTTCCCATTATATTTTCTCCAAAGCCTGAAAAAGATTCTTTGGAAATTTGGGAGTACAATGGACAATACAACTGGACAGCTGATATATCAGGAGTGCTTTTATTTCAGATAACGCTTAGAACTGGAGATTTTGTATCTCTACTGGAGATTATGGAAACATGTAGATCCATGACCAGCAAAACCACAAGCAGAACCTGTTTTCCAAGCAGAGGCTTGGTATGGATCTTCTGTAGTCAAATGAACATTGCAGCCTGCTCTCCTGGTGGGGAGATCAACAGAATCGTTCTGCTTTCCCTACCTGCCTGCTTTAACAAAGCTCTTCAGGACTCATGGCTTAGATATCTCTACTCCTTCCATCTAATTTATTTAAAATTGCTCTGAATACATTTTTGGAAGGAACTGACAGACCCGATGGCTCAAGGAAGAAGGCTTCCTGTGGGTACAGGAGTTAGCAAACAAACACAGCAAACATGACATTATAAGAGCATATTAGACTACTGTAGATTTTTTAGAAAAAGAAGAAACACAGGGCAGCCAGGGGGTCCTGGGAAAGGCCTTCCTTCCTTTTAGGATTATAACCCCAGACATGAGACACTGAATCCAGCAAAGCAGTCTCCTCACCTATGAACTGCTGATGATGCTGACTTTGAGCAGCAACCGACTGTTCCGGCGTAGTGTGCAGGTTGCTGTTGGATCCAGTTTCTGCCATGCCATCCATCTTCTGCACTGGTCTGTACCTACATTTAGAGCATGCCTTTGTATTTACACAGGCACAAGCAAACACATACACGCTACTTTCACAGTCATACTGTGAAAGACAGGGACACCTACAAAGTCATGATGCTGTAGAGTGCATATTTAAGAAGTTATATGCACTTATCATGTAATACATGAGGTTACAGTCAAGGCCAACATTTTGAGGGCAGATCATTTATATTACCAGCTCAAGACTGAGAATGAGAACCTCCTTTTGCAAAGTTCTCCCTGGGAGAGGATTAAAAGGGTTAAGAAGTTTACCCAAGGTGACAGAAAAAAAAAAAAAAGAAAAAAAAAAAGAAAAAAAGAAAATGAGAAGCAGAGCTGGAGTGGGTGCCAGAGTACACACTCTGGAGCTGATTTTAGATTTGCTTTCTGTTTAGGAACTGAAGAAATGAATTCTTCTGCTCCTTCTTCACTTCAGCAAGAACCAGAAGTGTCAGCACTTCCAGGAGACGGTTCCAAATTCCTTCGCACGTTGTGTTTTTATTCAAGGTTGCTCAGACACAAGACTACCTGTCTAACTTGCACTGCTACACCAAAAAATAATAAAATAAAATAAAATAAAATAAAATAAAATAAAATAAAATAAAATAAAATAAAATAAAATAAAATAAAATAAAATAAAATAAAATAAAATAAAATAAGATAAAATAAGATAAAATAAGATAAAATAAGATAAAATAAAATAAACCAACACAAGCCACATGTCCTTTCCTCTGATGAGGAACAAATAACTCCAGAGCTGAAGTCTTAAACTACTGAGTCACGGGGATGCAGTGAAAAGCAGTACATACCATAGTAGTCTCTGCAGCAGCAGGCTGAATTCAAGCCACTGGCAAATAGAACAGGCAGATAAATGCAGTTTGGCAAGCCAGAATTTCCCTTTGACCCTTCCAGTACTCAGACTGGCCAGTACCTTTTTAACAACTCAGCTATGGGCTCTGGCACTTCAGCAGCACTCGGATTTTCCCCATCCCAATGTGCTCCCTCTAACACCAAGCACACCCAGCCCCAAGGGGCCAGGAGCTCCTACCTCTGCTTCTGGTGGATGGGCTGCTGCCTCATGGCCATGTACTGTGTGTCCTCCTGCAAGCGGTTCAGTGGAGACTCTGGCTTCAGACGGATCCCATAATAATGATATTTGGAGTTTCCCCTGCAAGTATCAGCGTTGAAATTGCTCAGTGCCAGCAGGTCAATGGGAGCAACACCACAGCCCTGCAAGTTACTCTTGGGCTTGTTTTGACAATACACACACTTCTTACAGTGCACGTTTGTTTGCTGCCAAGCGTTGCTTCAATGGCTGAACTAATGAATGCCATCACCCCATGAAATTTAGAAGAACATGTCGCAAAGTTCAGTGACATCCACACTTAAAATCTGGCAAAGTTTGTTCCAAGTAACCAATGGTAACTAGAGAAGGACTGACAAGTGTTACAATACAAAGTATTATTAAACAGAATGACAGAGACCTCAAGGGACACTTTGCCCTTTGATTAGAGTTTAAGAACTTGCTTTCATATAAAAACAAAACTTCCATCTTATCTAGACTTGGATGAAAAACAAGCCTGACCGAATGGTCAACTATAATAGGAAAGCCATCTCTCTGTTGCATGCACTTTTGCAGCAATGGCAAGAAGCTTTGATCTGCTTTTGTCTTGAGAGTTGCTCATTTTTGCAGTTTTGTAAAAAACTGGAAGCTTTTTGTAAGCGAAAGTGGCTACACTTCTTTTTCCATTGCTGGTCCTTAAAGCTGCATTCCTCGGGAGAAATTCTTTCCGTCCATCACATCAGACAGATGTGTCAAATCAAAGTTTCCCAACAAAATAGAATTTTTCAAGTCCACAATGGTGGACAGCTGTTTCCATATTTATGGAGGTGTATCGTACCTTTTCAAGCATCCACATTTTGAATTTTAAGTGTTTTTGTTGTTGTTGTTTATCAACAACTTTTCAAGGTTAACCAAAACCATTTAGTGATGGACTTCGGGATGCCATGGTCCAAAATTTTACAAAAAGAGTAAAATATAATAAACGCCTAATATTTATGCCACAGGAGATAGATATAAAAATAAGTTTAAAATTCTAAGAACTGGCCATCAGTTGCCTTACAAAAACAAAACAAAATAGGCACTACTAGATAATTTATAACAATATAGAATGATACTAAAGTAAGCAGCATTATCATAAGCTGAACTAAAACGCCCTGCAATTTCCACAGAGTGTTTTTCATTCCAATCTTTTATTCTATCTTTCAGTGAAATAAATTCTGAAATACCAGAATGCTGCTGGTCAGAAACTCCACTTTCTGACTATTTTTGTTTCCAAGTTCAATAATCTTTTAGGTCACAAAACAGAAGTTGCAGGATTCTAGGGCAGCTGTTGGGACTTTTAATTTTTCCTTCCTTGATAGGTCTAAAGAATTTTACTCCTCTGAAGAAATTACTTCAGAGCTCTTATACTTGAACCCATCTACAGAAATTCAAAGTTTCCCCTGCTCTTCCCATGACTGTTACCTCCCCATTCAAGCTGTGGAATGCTCCAGACACATCTGGTTTTGTTCTCCTCCTGAAAGCCTAGTCATTCAGGCTTGAATTTTATTATAAAAAGTTATACAATCAGAGCAATCACTGTTTCTCTAGTGTATTAGCTACTTTGTAAAATTAGAAGCTGGGATAAAATGCAGAGTCAGCTGTACGGGCTGTGCATATACTTTGGATGTTCCCTTGAAGGACACATGCCTTTGCAGCAAGTATACTTTCTTAAGTTTTCCTTTTTTTGTAACGCTATATGGAACTTTGATGTTTAAAACCAACAGTTGTCACAAGATTCAGCCTGCTGCTTTGTGAATTTCAGAAATAAGCTATCTAAATCTGTGCTGGGATGACTGCACACTTTGTCTGCATCATGGTTTTGGACACAGGTTCTCTTCCCACTTGTGACAGAGAACTTTCCTGGGAGGAACCGCTGCCCTGCAGCAGAACACTGGGCTCTGCAGCTGACAGTTGCAATCATGATCAAGAGGGACTTCATCTTTGTGAGACAGTAATGGAATGAGAAGCAGCCTGGGTTCAAATAAAATATTCTTAGACTCCTTTGGAAATGGGGTTAGATCAAATTCAGATGTGTGACTGGACAATGTGTTGTCACCAGAGCCCCAGAACATGTCTGAAATTAACTTTATTGTCAAACTTCTCATGCTGCTGATTCACATTCAGAAAGTAGCTTTGCTTCACAGGACACAGAAATTACTTCTGTGCTTTAGAATAGCTTTTTTTTTTTTTTTTTTTTTTTTTCCACAACACAACGCTTGGTAATTTCTATACATCTCAGAAGAAAGACCTGTGCCTGTGAAATTACGCTTGGTAGATTTTCAGTGGATATGAGAGAAATTGCAGATTATGCAAGATCAGTGCAATGATTTTTTTTCTGCAAAATGTGAGGCCACAGGTTCTGTTATTGAAAGCAAACCACAGCTCCTGAAATTAGCAGCTGTATTAAATGTATGCTTTTAATTAACCCCTTCTACAGGGAGCAGTACAGTGCTCTGGCAGCCACATACACGGTAGGGGAAGGCAAGGTGCAGCTGAGTTCAGGAGCTTGCCACTCCTCACTTCTGACAACCCAGCCAGCATCCCTTGCCTGCTTGCACCTTGCTACCAGAAGCACATTGAGAATATCTCCAGCTCATCCACTGCCTGCAGGACAGCGTTTAAAACACTGCAAGATAACAATGGACTTGACTGGGGTCCCTGGAGCTTCCCAGCTCTTTCAGAAGTAATGGCACAAGCAGCAGGAAAGGGGAAGAAAGCTGCTTCCCTGTTCACCACTCCATACCAACCTGGTTCCCAGGCGGCGAGTCCTCAGCCCCATGAACACCGACCGGATGAGTTTTCCAAAGGAAGCGGCATTCACCGGGTCCAGTTTGTGCTCCTGGCAGTGCCGCAGGTAGTGGTTGTACAGAGAGCTCCTGGGAAGGCTAACGCCTTCCGCTGTCTCATAGTTGTCCAACAACCACTGGAGCTTTAGGCATGGAAGACATAAAGAAAGAAAGAATATGAGAAAGTCTAAAGAGGGCCAGAACAGGCTACATAAAACAACATGGATGCTTAATGTCAGGAGCACGTATCTGACATCAGGAGTTCAAGAGAACTTAACACTGTAGTTCATTCATATCAGTGATATTTATGCCAGCTACATTTTTAAAAGAGTAAAAGGACACTGACCAAAGCTAATAACCCAAACGAAATATTATCAGATTTTGCACTAGCACAAAAATCTGCCTTCCATCACAGTGTCCATCTTGCACTTGGATTAACTCATGTGGGGCAAAAATAAATCTGTAAGAACTCATGTTTTCCAGGAATGAAGATTTTAAAATACTACCTAGGATGAATAAATTTTAGGAGAAACAAATATGCTGCAAAGGTTTTATTAATTTGAAGATTGGCATATTTGCAGCTGTTCCTCTACCAATAAATGGTTAACAAACGAAATTTGACAATCTGAGGGGATCCTACTTATTATTTTTAACAGAATTATGGTCTGAACTTCCTCTGACATTTCTGTTGATTAAAGTTTGCAATTAGATATAAATTATTTATATCCAGACAATCTGAGTGAGCAGGTCAGGCACAAAATGGCAGCACAGGAATTAAAATACAAAAAGACAAAAACCCAATCTCCTTTAATTGGCTAAACAACACTTTCAGTATCAATAACACAAGTGTTAATATTAAGTGAATTTTTGAAGGAATTAGATTTACAAATGGATTAAAATCAATAGCTTTGGTAGGAGTCCTTTCACTGTCAAGGATGTTTGGGATTAACATTTTTAAGACCTCTCTACATGCAGACCTCTACACATGCGTGCATGTACAGGAGGTGTAGCTCCAACGGATGCAGCCATATTCACACCAGATTAGTGGCAAGATAAAGTCAGATTATGGATGTCAAAATATTGTCTGCATCATCTCCTTTCAACAAATAATTCAAGCATATATTGTAGTTAAGCATAAACTCAGAAATTGGTCTAGAAATCAGTGGCATTTAACAATATACATGGATGTAAAAGTTGGCCTGTGCTTAAATCCTTCCCACTCATACTGCAATATCTGGCTTTGTTCTATTAATTTTCCCTTGGTGAAACTTTAGGGTCCCAATTCACCACTATATACCTTGAGTTTTATATCAATAAATCTGTGAAAATACAACCCGTAACATGCAATGGCATCTCTGACACCTCACTCAGATGAGTTATTTTCAGTTTCTGTAGTTCACATCCAACTTTGCTCTCATACAAATCCTTTTGAGCTCTAAGCTATCAGCACCCACGGACAGACGTTCTGTGTATTTGTCATTCACATACTCAAATTTAAACTTCTGCTATGTCAAAGGAGCTGAATTCAAAGACATACAGTTAAAACTATTTTGTTCATGGTTTGGCTTTGATGCAAAGTGTGCTGCAGTTGCAATGACCATGTCCATCATTTGTGGCGGGCCCTGGAGCCCCCAGAGCTGGAGGAAGAAAAACCTCTTGGTTGCTGCCCCCGTCCTGCTTCTCACCGAGCTGCACATCCCCTTCCCACCTTCCTCCAGTCACACATCCCCTAGGGGCTGCAATTCACAGCCGGATAGCTTTCTGAAATCCAAAGGCCATATCTCTAAGAGATGGCGTTTGCTCGTATGGTGTCCCTTCATGCTCCTGTCTGCAGGAAGAGGCATTGCTGAGTGCCCCTGAAAGGTCACTCCGGAGCTCCACCCTGGGGCTCCAATGGACCCATCCATTAAGCTGCCTCTAACAAAAGCAAACCCCAGTGTTCATTACATAAAAGACCAGCAGGAGCTCTGTTTTTAATTAGTCTACATCCATGCTTGTTTTGGCCCATCTCCTGTGTTTAAAAAATTAATGATTAAGAAGGTTCATTGTTTTTAACCATTTGTTTTACTTTCCTATGGAAGATAATGAATGTGAAACAGTTATTTCTACTCTTCTAAACCTGTTCTAATTCCAAGCCTTAAAAATATATTGCATGTTACTATGGGAAATTCAGATATAGATTAAGCCCTCTCATTTAAATTTGATCCTGGACATTTTTACTCTAATCCTAGAATATTCCCTTCATCTTCCAGCATTCTTTTTTTCTGCAAGTGTCTTTTAAAATTCCTTTAAACATTACAGAGCTTGACAATACCAACTCTTGCTATTGAATTGGAATTTTATTTTGAAATGCACAAAAGGAATTAAAAAAGAAATCTGTCAGAATATAAATAATTTTCAAAACATGATTTTTGCTCTTCCTGCATTAATAATAACATACTGGGCACTTAAAATGAGAACATTAAATATTCTTCCCATTTGTATTCCTTGTTCTGTTTACTTTTTGAATTTTGCTTGGTTGTGACAATGACAAGATACTTGAAAGTTTCTGTTTATATTACGATCAGGTTCCAATAAAATCACTATGCAGCTGTATGCTGCTTTGTTTGTGTTATAAGCACTGCAGGGGAACATTTCCATTTTATTTTTACTTAGTCTTTATTTCTACTGAGTGTCTGTTTTGATTTAAAAAAACAAATCTTTAAAAAAAAACCTTGATCCGAGGAGGGCTCTTGAAGGGTGGAAGAAGGGATACAGAGGGCTGCCGGAGAAAGGAAGAAGGCCCAGGTTTTGAGAGGTTTTGTTACAGATACTTCTGTGACACCCAACATAGCAATGAAGACACACGCTTGTGGTGCATGTGCGGGGGGCTTCATCTGGGGCTGGGAAGTCCCCCTGCCATCTGGCTTGGTCTGGACCCTGACCCACACCTCCTTTTTGCTCCCTCTCCCCCTTCTGCAACTGAAGTTCCTCAAAACCAATCATTTGTCTGAAATGTCTCTTTTCTAGACCCACCACCACCGGTCACTGCCTTTTGAACAGGTCGCTGAGCGCCGAGCCCAAGCCACCCTGGCAGGTGAGCTGGAGCTGCCATGCTCACCTCCTTCCTCCCCCTGCCGAGGGACAATCATTCCCTCTGCAGGCTCTTCCTCCTCTGCTGTCCAGTCTCCTTTCAGGTGTTTCCACCTAGACGCCATTTGGGGATAATATCCTTGCCTCACTAAAGTCAGGGGAGAAACTGCATTGGTAGTACTTGCCCCTTCCTGCCTAAGAGCCCAAAGATGTGTTCATTCATTTATTATTTTCACAAGCAGTGTGGAAAAAAATCATTTTCCTCCTCCTCCTGTGAATGCTAAGGATACCCAGGGCCCCAAGCAGGTACTCCAGTGCATCCACTCACTTCTCTATGTGCCTAGTTTAGGCACTCCTGTGAAAACTGCAGTCACCTTCCTTCAATTTCTTTGCATCATCTGCAAGCTCATAATTGGTGAAGAACCAATCCTCTGACCCAGCGCCTCTGGAGTACACTTGTAAGTAGAGCTTTTTCAGTAACAGTAATAGATTGACATAATTTCATTAAAAACATCATGTGTCACTAGGGTATTAACAATGGCTTTGGCTTCTAAATCTGATATTTAAGTGCATTTAAATAACCTCTCAGAGTTTTTGAGGCTAAATTATTAAGAGTGGCTCCTTTTACCATGGACTTTGTATAACAGTGTTATGTAAAAAAAATCACTTTTGACTGAAATACCTTTACTTTCCCTTTTTAATTTTTTTAAACTAAGATTCCTGACATGAAACATCTGCTGATGGCAACAAAATAAACTATTATGCTAAGAATTCACAGATTAACAAAATGTGAAGTTTAAAATGAAGGGCAGAACACTTCATGGAAAATTCTGCTCCATAGCCACACACCTGTGAAGTAGCTTCTTTGCTTTAGAATTTGTAAGGGCACTTAGGCCTTACACCAAACTCTAAGCAGTGACCTGGGCAGAGAGACCTTATGTTCTTTACTTCTACCCTGCAGGACAAAGGTGGTGTAGATCTGATAGGAGGCTGGATCTGGCCCCAACTCCAGCCTGCCTAGCCTGTGGTCAGACAAAATCTGTTTTCTGTCTTCATTTTCTTTCCTTTGTCCTTTTCCTTTTTTTTAAACCTCCCTCAATACCATACCGCTACCTGCCCCGTCCTGTTCTGCTCTGCCCTTCTCTGCAATGTGATGAACAAGAAAAATCTGCAAAACGATGCTACCTGTAGCCAAATCTGTGTGGCACTCAGGGGCACAGCACAGGTGCATGAGCACAGCCACAGCCTAGGAAGGGAAGTATGCGCATGTATGCTCAGAACAGGAACTAAAAGCCTGGTGCTGCAGTTTTATATTTCCCCAGCTACAATGAGAAACCTTTGATTTCCAGAACTTGGAAATAAGGATCAAACTCATCCAGGAGCCCAGGCCTGAAGTTTGGCATCAGCTTAAGATAATCAGACCATTAGGTTCAATGTTCCTTTAATTTTCTCAGGTTATTTCTCTAGGGTTATTTCTCTAGGACAAACATACCCAAGAACGATAACATAATTGTTATCATAAGGATATATAGCATAAGGAAATTTGTTAGAATAAGGAAGTACCACTTTGTGCATTGTGAGTTATCGGAGCAGAACATGCTTCAGCCTAATCCAAAACACAATGAAGAAAAGGCAAATCCAATGACTTCAATAGGATTTGAATTAGACCCTTTAAATCTGACACAAGCATGTGCTCACCGTTAAGCATTACTGCGTGGGAGCCATAAACCACGATGCAGAAGTCCCTGATTAGGCCCAGTAGAATAGTGGCAACTTCACACAAAGCAGGGAAATTGTTGGCATAGTAAGAAAAGAGAGGTCTAGCAAATGGGTTTAGAAAGGTCTAGCAAATAGCATTGTAACAGTAATGGTCTTCCTGAGGCACAGAAAGAGGCAATAAAGGCATTCACTGTTTGGTATACAGTATTTAGGGGATATTTGTCATGATTCACTCCAAGTTATTGCTGTAGAATTGCAAGTTATTTTCCAGCCATCTTTAAATTCCACTGAAAGGAAAGAACTTCCTCAGATGTGTTGATCTAATTGCCAGCAATTTCCATTGCAAGGCAGAAGAAACAAATAAACATAGGGTAGAGGCAGTTAACACAATCCAGAGCATCTCATAAACATTAACATCATGGCAGTTTTTGCAAATTCTTGTTTTTTTGGGAATGGGCTGCTTCGGGCAGCACAGCTGAATCGTAGGTTTTTTTGAGTGACTCTTGCTATTGAATACACCAAACGGCTAGAAATAATGCTCCTACCAAAGCAGGAAAGAGGTTGTAAATTCTGTTTGCAACTTACATGGCTGTTGAGCAAACTGCTTTTGTGTGATGTAATCCCTTCATTTTTTTGTAGGTTTTCAATCGCCATTTCAAGCTAAAGAAAATATGCACAGGGGAAAAAAACAAAAAAAAAAAAGGAAAAAAGAAAAAGAAAGGAAATCAGATAGTTAGCAACAGCCAAGATTTTATCTTTATTAATATTTGAATGATTAATGCTTTATATCAACAGGCTTGTGAAAAAGAGGCAAGTAGATGAGGCACAGTCCTTATGGGATGAAGCTGAAAAGGCGTTATTGTACAGCATGCAAACTAACAACACAGCAACAATCCCTGTTAGGGTGAAAGGGTGAGACTAGGGGACTTTTGATCTTCCACTATGTGTGTTGCCCATTATAAACAAGAAGCAGTTTTCCATTTCCTCTCCCCTTCATGCCTGGACCAAAACACCACCATACAGACATGTTGCAGCAGGTCAAAGCAGACTTGCTGCAGAGGAGGTGCATTTTACCCAGATCTTTTACGGAACACTGGGATGAATTAACTTTGGTTCTTATTACTTCTTAAAAATTTGGCAAAGAACTGAAGGCAACTAAATAAAACAGAGGCACCATGAGGGTTTACACCAGGAATGTGTAAGCTGGAATGGATAGATCTTTGCTACCAAGCAGAACTGCTATTGGGCTCATTTCCACTGATCTCAGAGCTTCTGCAGCTGGAATAACAGCGAGGCATTCTGACCTCTGAAGAGCCCTCTTGCTTTCCTCCAACCTCACTTAGCTTCTAACACAGCTCTTGCTGCTGCCCTGTGTTCAGACCCTCTCTTAGACCCTTCTTGGCTTGTCCTGTCTATTCCTGGGCCTCCCTCAGCAATCTCTGGCAAACTATGGCATAGAAGACTGGCAGTTTCTTGCAAGTTCTTGCTGCTTCCAGTGTATGTTCTCAAAACTGCATTACCTGTGACCTGTTAGCGTAGGCAGGACAAGGTGGCATGCTGTAAAACTTGCAATCAGTAGCTATCTCTATCAAGTTTACTATCTGTCATCATTTAACATGCATTGTTGTGCACGTATCTATAGGTGCATGCACAAAACATCACATCTGCATGATCATCTGTCAGTGTATGCCCTCTTTCACATACAAGCTAGCTCCCTATACTCCAGTTTGCACTGACTTACAGCTTGGCAAAGACAAAGACAGAGAAAAAAACAGCCTTTTACAAAACCAAGCTCTATCAGAGAAGTGAGAGAACAGAAAAAATTGGATCTAACTTCTGAAGCAACATTGAACAACCCAACACAGTTTTTGCAATATCCATGTCTGAAGGCAACACCCTGCCCAAGCACCTCCAGCATAAAAAAAATGAGACAAAACTTTTTTATGCTGAGGGTGATGGAGCACTGGAACAGGCTGCCCAAGGGGTTGTGGGGTCTCCTTCTCTGGAGACATTCAAAACCTTCCTGGATGTGTTCCTGTGTGACATGATCTAAGTGTTCCTGCTCCAGCAGGGGAATTGGACTAGATGATCTTTCAAGGTCCCTTCCAATTGCTAATATTCTGTGATTCTGTGAAATCCCTTGGTTCTGCCCCAAAGTGGCATCATTGTGGCACCTATCAGGAATTTATCAGTGAGTCTAAAAAAGGGTCAGTCCAGGACTATGTTTCAGTGGGTTTTGAGAAAACTGTTCAGCATACCATGATGTACCATGAGGAACCAAAAGTCATCAGCACAGCCTGATTGCTGATGCAGCCTTCAGGAAATGAGTCAAGGTGTCAGAGGGAGACACCACTTCCTTCCTCTTCTGAAGGGGCAGAGACAGCTGAGCAGCACAGTGCCCATTGAGCAATGCCTCTTATGCAAGCACAGAAACAATACTTGTGTTTTTGGCATTTTGCTATTGTCCAATACAAATGGACACCTTACACGTGCAGGAACAAATATTAGAGGGGAAAGACTGGAAATTCATAAGCTGTCCTGCATGAAGCTGAGCTTTTTGACAAAGGAATATTTCAATAGCTGCCTGACTAGAAAGAGTGCTAAATTTCTTGACTGTGAAGTTCCTGAGGTATGTATCAGCCAAAATCACTGACAACATTTCACTGTTGAAATGTTGTCCAGCAACACTCAGTAAAGGAGAGCTGCTCTGTTCTCTTCCTACCATCCTAGGACACAGGGACAGACTGAAGTTGTGAGTCTGCCTAGAGGGATCCAGAAGGCGTAAGACAAGATGACTTAAAGCTTGTTCATTCATTTTCCAGCCACAGCTGGACACATTGGCAACAACTCTCAGCTACTGCTCACTATCTGCTGAACAAACAAACAAACAAACAAACTGTCCAAGAAAAGAACTGGAGTGCACTGGGCTAGAGATCAAGTTACTGAGAGTCAAAAGGACCAGAAGGAAGACAGTTCTAAGTACCTACTTATGGGAGTTCTCAAGGATTTCCTCTCTTGGCCTAGCTTAAGCTTAGTTTAAATGAAGATTAATACTGGTCTGTTAGCACAGACCCTGAATGGAGCTGCATGATGTCCTGTTCCAGCCTATTTGATGGAGCAGAACATCGTTATTCCAGCAGATATGGACGATGCTGTTGTGCTGTTTTTTGTTTTTTTTTAAGATTTATTTTAGTGTGTATACAGTCTTTACCAAACATCCCCCAGCCTCCTGAGGAAGCTCTAGCTCTTACCCCATTGCTAATTCTGAAGTGCTGCCTTGCTCCCACTCTCCTCTGAAGAAACATTCCTTGCTCTCCCCTTTGAGGTCTCAGTGTTGGCTCTGTCACAAGTGCTCAGCACCCTCCAAGACCTCTTGCTTCCCCATTCCTTGCAGCATCTCCATCACTGCTCTCACATTGCTGGTCACTTTGATATCCAACCCCAACATGACATGACTGAGGCCACATGCAAACAGTTCTTCCTTGTTTACATCTGCATGAGCTGTAATCTTCTTTCTCTCCACTGCTAAAGTTCATAATCCTGCCCCAAATACATTTTGCCTTGACTGTAGCCTCTCTGGCCTCTTCAATACCAAGTTTTCCTATTCTCTGTTTAAGCAAGGCACTGCAAATAAAAATAATGTTCCTACCCATTGACTTGATATAATCCTCACTTTCCACTACCGGTCCACCCATTATTATGTGAAATTCAAAGTAGCTATCATGGTTCTGAATGTTCCTGATAGCTCTGCTCTGTCTCCTGTCAACTCTGGTCTGTGCTGAAAGAACTGAAAGTCACAGATAGACACATCCCTGTACTGTCTTCCAGACAAGCATCCATGCACTACTTAACCCTCTTAAGCCCCTCCACAAGAGCTACTGTCATTTGTAAAGTTCATTCCTACATGCAACAGAGTGAATTTATTTCAGACGCATTTTCTTAAAAGTCAGTTCCTACATTCTTTTTTTCTCGAATGGCTTATTTTATGTGATAGACAGCTACAAAATAAATCTGTTCATGGGACATTTCTACTGACACATATTCTACTTGGGCTTTTTACATCGTGCCTGTCACCATGGAAATAATAATAAAAAAGTTATGTTGTGCAGCTTTGCAAGATGTAGTCCCACGCAGGTGAGAAGATCAGCAGCTACTTCCTTCAAAATAACAAGCATGAGCACAATCAGAGGAAGGTCCAATGCTAGTTTTTAACTATGAATAATTAAAACACACACAATTCTCACACAAGAAATGAGCTCCTGCTAATCCAAATGAATCTGACATTTATTCCTATAGCTCCCGCCACACATTTCCTCTTTCACCCAGAGCTAAGGGCTTTACCCATAGATAGCTACTTCTTCCTAAGGCAGAACACATTCACTGCAGGATCAAAGACAACCTTTCCAGACACAAAGATTCAAAAACTTTAAAGTCTGTACTTTAAAACTCCATGGGACAACAAAGTAAGCCTTATTGGCCAGATTTTCAGGAGTAGTCAGTAGCAAACAGCCCCTATTTTTCTCCCTAAGTAGTGCTGTTCCTGTTTTAAAATCTAGCCGCATACACTCAGTCACACCTATATTGTATACAAGCATATACACACACAGGTCAGTCTGGAAAGGAAAGTGAACACTGTCCCAGAAGAACACAAGTTCCAACCCATTCTTGGCAGCAGTTGCTACTCAGATTGTAGATTCTCAGACAGAAGCCCTGATTGTTTCTAACTGCAAAAAGGCTATTTTAGGTTAATATTTTTACCCTTCTGAGTCCCATACAGTTGTGCTTCTAAACCCAGCACCTTGACTGATAGTCAGAAGGACATGATTAAAAAAATAAGAGCTTTAAAACATTTCTGTTTGATAAGTATTATCCATAAAATACATTTTTTATAATATATGGCAAAGACAGAATACACAATGGTGTAGGTGATATATAAAGGCTTTTCAGTCACTGTGCATTTGGAATGATCAGCTTGACATGTCTATAGTAATTATTCACTGGGTTAATAATGGACTTTTCAGGTCTCTTCATAATGAAGAATCTTTTTATATATTTCTTTGCTTTGGATAAGCCAAGCTTCATGTTCAGATGTTATACGTATTAGAAAATGTAAATATTGACAATTCTCTTGAATTGGAAAGCCAAAACATTCTGCTTGGAAAGAAAAGCAAAATCACCATGTTAAAATGTTATCTCCATGCTGCATAATTGCAGCATGTGAATGATCTGCTCAGAAAGTTTGACAAGCCTCTGCCCACTGGTAAGAGACATCCCAAATTCCTCCTGAAAAACATCTGTAGTACACCAGTGTCTATTCTCTTGCTTGCACTTGCATAACATGTTATACAGACATATACACAGTGCTAATGATTGGAGATTTTATTTTCTGAAGGCTTTTCAGTTCCCTTGGAACAATTCCGGGCCCCGAGCTGTGACATCTGCAGAGCTACATACCGTTGCTGGAGAGGAGCGTGAAGTATGTGACAGAGAATGTCTAGTGTTTTCCATCCCCCCATGAATGAGATAGGCTCCCGAGCTGGAGAGGATCGGACTTCCCCCAATGTCCATGGTGATGCCCACCATGTTGTGAGAGGGAATGGCTGTAGGAGAGGATGCCGCTGTAGTCACCTGAGCTCCACCTCCCTGTGGTTCGAAATAGGAAGCTGCACTGCTGGGGGCGTAAATCTGAGCTTCGGTGTTGTAGGAGTAGGCAGCTCGTCTATCAACGGAACAACAGAGTTAGGATGTGGAGCACAAGCTGATGGCGAGGAGCTTACAGATCTAATCTAACGGACAATGGCTTCTGCAATCTGGACCACATTTTAAAAAAGGCCTCGACTCCGCTGTCAGTGGAATTTGCACCACTGAAATTGAACTCTGCCATAAAAGTCAATTCTGACATTAGTCGATCCTGTGACAGCCCTGAAGCAAAGACCCGCAGCCACAGCCTGTCCCAGCAGTGTAAGTGCATGCAGAGCCCTGGAGTCATTTTGCAGCCATCTCACTCGACCTAAATGCAGAGGCTGAGAGCCTCCCAGCAGGCAGCAGAGGCAGCAGGACCCAACCAGGGACACAAAGGGGGGTGAAAGGATGCCTTACAAAGCCCCTTTCTTCCCATAGAAATTCTGCTTTGGTTCTTAAGGCTGCACCACACAGTGGGATGGGGAGAGGAAAGCACAGGACCGTTTCATATTAGGGAGAGCAGAATTCCCTGAAACACCTCTTCCATGAGGACATCACTTCCACCAAGGCTAGAGTCTGGCACCCACACACCCAATTCAGCACATAAAACAGTTCCTTCTCTTCCTCCTTTTAATGGCAGCCAGTGCCAGCAGCAGTGTTGGAGGGGAAGAAGCCAGGAAGGACCAAACTGCTCAGACCCAGCAGGGAGGGGAAATGGGCTCAGAACAGAGAACAAAAGACTCTTACATGGTTCCGTTGGTATAGACAGCTTCTCCTCCTTCCACATACTGGACCTGGGATGGATATACATGCTGCACAGATTGCACCTGAAACAAGCATCATAAGCCTGAGTTACAGATATGGAACAGGGGGAGAAATTACATATTACATCCTTAACTTTGAACCTTACCTTGACACTTAGGCTGTCTCTAAAAAAAAAAAAAAGAAATTAAAAAACCAACAATGAACAAATTTAAAAATAAAACATGTATGTCCCAACGGATGTCCCATAAAAGATCAAATTAAAATAAATAAATAAATAAATAAATAAGAAGTTGCTCCATGAGCAGTGGAAACAATGGAGCTGGGTTTCCTCTGCACACATGTCTCAGGGCTGGTTCTCTGTTGACTAACCAGGGTGAGATCATGCTGCAGCCTTTCCTTTAGAGAGGAAGTTGGCAGTGTCCATCTGCATCCCAGCCCCTTCTTTTTGGTCTGGGAGGTATGTGGTTGCCCTTTGTCAAGTTTTTCTGAAACTGAGTACCCAAATAAAAAATTGCTAGAGGAAAAAGTCAAGAGAATTAGACTCACTGTCCACATGAGGCAGCACCACATATGCCTGGTTTCTTAGGAAACAAGGGCTGCAAAAGGCAAAGTTCAGATAAATAAAAACACTTGCATGGCTCTCTGCAACCCAACCTTCCTACAAAGCCACAAGTAGTCAAGTAGTATATTTGCTTATGTAATTAAAAAATAATCCCAAACACTTTGCCTCTAAAAAATTTTTATTGAGGATTATTGCTTTTTAAATGGCAATTAAAAGCATTCATCAAATCTTCAAACATATGCAAGACACCTACTACAGTAAAGGTTCTTTCCAAACCTTAAATATCTTGAGAGTTTCTTTTATTATCAGTCTGAGAAGGAGAGAGAGAGATGGAGAAATCTGCTCTCACAGTGACCTCCAGGTCTCTGGATGCACACAGCTGTTTAATTAACAGTATGGATTTTTCTTAGGAGATATTTGACAGTTTCAAATTCAGTGTGGGACATGGCAGACAAGGAGAGCCAGTCCTGCTGACCCAGAGTGGCTGTGTGGTGTCTCACTGCGGAGACATTACCTGTTGTGGAACCTGCTGAACTCTGGGAACAGAGATTTGCTGCATCTGCGCTCCTTTGGGAGCAGAGCCTGCTGCTTGGACCAAAACCCTCTGAAAGAAGAAAATACATTAACACACGCTTACTTCCAGTTTGTAGTTAGTCTGTAACACAGGTATTCCCTTTCAAACTTTCATGGAAAGCTTGCAGATACTCCAAAGGCAGCAGAACCCCTTCCTTAGTGCCCCTATGGCCCCCTATCCCTCCAACGTAACCTGTATCAACACCAGCATGAACTCAGATACCTGAACTGCGGAAAAGCAGAGAGCTGGATCCACATTTTCTGAATTTCTCCATGGAAAATAATAGAGCAACAGCAAACAGCTGATTGACAGGAGGCATTCAACAGGGGGAATTCAACAGGAGTTCAACAGGAGGTTCAGTCGCAGCCAGAAAAGAACCACTCCTCACACGTTCACATTTTCCTCCTATGGCTGCAAAGATGCTTCTTTTGTTCCTGCTATACCAAAGCACAGTCTGTCTCCCGTGATATGAAATCACTCTCCAAGGTGCCACGGCCGTTACGGTTTTCACCAGCACCGAAGCCTGGGGGGTTCTGCATCTCCCTTTAGTGCCACCAAGGGCACAGACGTGCTTTGTGCTATCCTTGCCTTACACCTGACTTTCTGTTTGAGGCTGCACACAAGTCTTGAAGAGTGCAAAGCACCTTGCAGATCCAGTAAAACAAATGTGGAGACATAGTGGATGGAAATAAATGATTCAGTGAGGCCCGTGGGAACAGAGCCTAGGATACTGGCATGAAAGTAAGAAAGGAAACATTCAAGCCAAGTATCTGTAGGGCACTTTAAACTGATGAGAACCTTCTCCAAGGAAACAGTCATCCTCTGTGGCTTGAAACTTTAAAAATATCCAGCAGACTGGGCCAACAGAACAAACAGCTGCAAAACAATCCCACATGAATCCTAGAAGAGACCTTGACAATTAGTGGCTACCATATATATACTGATGATTTTTAGACCTCTGACAGCCTCCCAACATGTCCTTTGTAACAAGACAGAAGTTCTGTTCTAGCAGAATTACAAGATTATGACAATTGCCCAGATTTTTAGGCAGCTCCTAAATCACGGTCCCCAGGCTCACTTTCAGAAAGTCTGTATACTTTTGAGATCCTGTAGCTGAGCTAGTGCTAAGGACGCATACAGTTATGCCAGCCATCACTTTGCCTATTTTCTTCCCAAAAGAGGCATTAAAAGCCCTTTTTCAAGTCAGGTCTTGACAATGCCAACTGCATCAAAGTCTCAGTGAAAATTATTCCTTTCTCCTACTTTTCATCCTTTCTCTGTCATTGCTTTTACCAAACGACACATCTCTCTCCTTTGGCACAGCTGCCCAGCTCAGCTACTTTTGTAATTCATCACCACCTGCCTAGTTACTCCTACTAGCTTCTAATCAGAAAAAAAAAAAATCATCCCCAACCTGTAAGATGAGGCCATCCTGTTCATACAGCCTTCTCTCACACTGAAAGGTGGACCAGTGATCAACAACACCAAAGGCTTCAGCCTCGCACCAGTCACGCTGCCTGTAGCTCATTCCTAGTATTTTCTTTGTTCTGCTGGTGGAATGGAAGGTTCTCTAGATGTTCCTCCTCTTCAGCTCTCCTCCAAGATCCTCTGGATCTTCCTTAATCCACAGAGTTCCATGTGGGACGCTGTGTCATAACAACAGCACCAGGAAAGGCTGGACAGAACTTCGGGAACTTCATAATCCAAAGCTGAAGGGTTTTCTTACCTTCTTGATCATTGTCACAGTCAAATTCACACTAAGACTGACAATCCCTAAGATACTTTATGCTACATATCATCACTACAATATAAACAGGAAACAACACCCAGGGAAATCAACGCTGGGAAGGCTGCTTTAAAGATGATAGCAGGCTGGCCAAACACATGCTGAGTGGCACGATGTGGATGTCCATGTCCCAGTGGACCAAAGGCTCCTACCAATTCACAAGTTTAAGTTGTTGTCTTCCATCGGGATCCAATGACAGCTACTTCTGCTCACTTGGGAGTTGGAGAAGGGTGTAGCTGGGCTACACCCACCCATCCTTTTATCCTTCCAGCTTCCTTAACTGCCACAGAAAGTTCTTTTGATAGTTCCCCAAATGCCATAAAAGGGAACCAGTTATGCTTAACACTTCCTGTTTTGCATTAGGTAGTTTTCATTCATCAGTTGAAGCTATCATTTCTCTCCTACCAGGAGACCTTCCAAGAGCATTGTATTCATGTAAATGAATCATGAATTTTCCCCCTCTCTTGAATTTAAAATGTCAGGATCCACCTATCAAAGGAAGAGGCTAGCATGAAGCTCCTCCACCCACTCTTGCCCCAGCACTCCCCCCCGCTCTCTTCTGTTGAGCTTGATGCCTTTTTGTTAGAGATGCCTTTAAGGACAGTTTTATTTTCTGCTGCTTTTACTGACACAACAAATAAGGACAGCAGGATATTACACTGAAGCAACCACCAAGCTGGCACAAAGACATTTCCTTAGGTAGATAATTTGAAAACACAAATCTCATGTTTTAAAGCTTGCGTGTTTGTAGGGCTAACCCAGGTAAATACCTATGGCCTCGATCAACACAATCTCCAGGCTCTTTCTCACCACTGCCTCAACAAGCGGATTATCAATCCCCTCCTCCCAAATAAAGCCTTTGATTCATATACTTCTACCAGTATAGCAGGGCTCTTCTCCATGGAAACAGCGCTACCAGCTGTGCATACGTTACCTGCTGCGAGGCTGGCACCGGCTGCACAACTGGAGCTTGGGCTGATGCAGAAGTGTGAAGCGCCACAGAAGCTGCTGGGTCTGATCCACCCTCTGAACTCTGCATGCTCACTGCTGGAGAGAGAAGAAGGAACATCAGCCAGGGAAAGCACAGCTCCGCTCGCCCAACGCCGCCGGGAACCCAAGGAACCTGTGTCTAAAAGGAGCAAAATCCCAGTGGAAGATCCAGGGGAAACGCTAGGAAGGAAGGTAGCTACCTTCCTACTCAGAGGGCTCTTTTTAGTATTGGATCTAATTTTATTGCATTATTATATTAAGAAAAAAGAAAGTTGCACAATTGTTCCACAGAAAGGGGACGGAAGGAACAGAAAATGCTCTTCTAAATATAACAAAAAAGTAGCATTGGAAAAATATTGTGTCATAGTAAGGGATAAGTACAAATCTCTAAGAGTAAGAACATATTTTAAAAAACATTTATTCTCCCCCTCTGCTTTATCATGTTTAACTACTGCAGAATTTTTATTGAAACTAAGTACATGCCTGGGGCTTAGCTAATGCTTTTGGTTTGAAAGTGGGGTGGCGGGTTCAGCGGTATAATTGCAACCAGCAATCAAACATGAATAGAAAGAACAGTGGCAGAGTGCCATTTGAAAGCGCCAAACCACCCCCACGAAGAAACACCCACGCCCTCCCCAGCTCCCATTAAGGTGCCAACCCTCCGGTTACCCCATCCCAGTGCCACTCGGCTGCCCCATCCTGGGGACAGGGGGACCCTGCAGGCACAGAGAGGGGCTGAGCCCCCATGGGGCCGCGTCCCAAGGGCAGCCATGGGTGCTTTGGTTTGGGTTTTTGATATGATATGGAAAGGTGGAAAAGTCTTTTTGCACAATTTCTTGGGAAAGTTGCTGTTTAAAACTATTTCAAGAATGTTTCTGCTGTCACTTCCGAACTATAAGATTCTGAAATACCCAGATTTTGAGCAGTGTCATTTCTCCTTTCTCAGACCTGTTGCTGTGTGCAACACAGCCTCACAGCAACAGTGCGAAGTCCTTTCAGTTTTATTTTCCCCCTCCTTCCAGTATTTAAACTTCTCCCTCAACTTTGTGCAATTAAGAGGCAAAAGAGAAAATGAGAAACTGTGGGATGCTCTGGACAGTGCTTACCTGATAGCTCTTTGTGGTGCAATTGAACGGAGAGGGGAGGTGAAGGTACAAAAACATTACACATTTACTCTCCTTCAGCCATTGAAAGAAAAAAATCAGATTCTTCACAAAAGAGTTTTTAAGATTTTTTTCCAATTAGTGATGACCCCATATTCCCATGCTGCACATTAGAAATTAAAGCAATTACTTCCCTGACTTCACCCCAAGCCCACAGCTTGCAAGCAATTTTCTCTTCCACATCTTTCTACATCCAGGAGAAAGGGCAGATAAGGAGCTTGAGTGCTCCAGGTACAGCCACCAGATTAACTCCACAGCCCAGAAACAAGGGGAGGAAATGCAGCCCCTGCTCACAGCCCTGCCAAGCCCCAGGCCCCATACATAAGCTGTCCTTCAGGGACTTGCTTGTCTGCTTCGTGCAATCAGAACATCAGTGTCTGCTTCTTCGCATCACCAACCGGGCAGGGGTTTGAAATAATAGCCTCATATGCAAAGACCCCAGTTGCAATAGCACCATGGGATCACAAAAATAATAGTCCTTCCCATAAATTAAAGAAATAGCCTCCCGCCTGTTGCAGCCTACTAAAATTATTTGCCACTGGCCAGTGCTGAGCCATTGGAGGCGAGTTTATAAAGCCACAGCAGACCAGAGGCTAACGGTTAGCGTAATGCTTGTTCTCATAAATTCGCAAGGGTGTTTTATCTCTGTGTTTTATCATTCATACTCAGGGCTCCACTAGACAGTGGTCTAAGTTTTTAGTGAATGGAAACTATAGCATAGCGAGTTTTTGAATATAGCATGGTGAAGATATAAAAGAACACTGGGTAAGTTGCCAGGTATATTTTAATGGCCTATTTGAGAGTGGCTCTGACAGAGTCAGATCTTGGCAGTTCAGGTCTGCAGAAAGGTCTCTTAAAGTGTAGCTGTAAGCATCCCTTCCAAGTGTCCTTTCCTGATATTGTGAAATTACCACCCACCCATCTCTGCTGATAAACTTAGTCTTCTGGTTTCCCTCCATGATCAAAAGAGAGCAGAGAGAGGCAGAAAGGGTAGAATATGAATGGTCTGCTGCAAAAATAAATCACCAACGTTATTGTCAGATTAATTACAAAAGACAGGCTCTGTTACTGCTGACAACAAAGCTAGACACAAAGAACCCAATGAAACCTGCAGCTGGTACTTCCAGACAAGGTAGACAGACACCAAAGTACCGGGCCCCCTGAAGCACACGTACAAGACTTCTTATTATTTTGCTTATTAGTAGAATATCCTGGATAGAGAATAATTCATTTCCCACTAAGCCATCTTGTGCATCCTGAGAGCTGGAGGGACAGAAACGTGTATGTGATCTGCTAGCACTAATTTGTGCTTCTGAATCACTGGTAACATAAACAGGATTCCTGCACTGAGAAACCATGGCTACACAACTGTACCTGTGTCCCGGGCGTGCAGTACCAAGTGAGCCAGCACACCAGCCAGTATTGCTGAGCATGACTCAAGCTCAGCATCAGCTTTCAAGGAGGAAGTCTGGGGCCTTCCACCTTGTTTTTCACCTCCCACAGGAGAGGAAGTTTTACAGTGTTCTGGAAGAGACTCAGTGGCTCAGAAGCAAGCCTCATCCCTTCCCCAAAGCAGCAGCCCCAGGGGCTCAGTCCAGCACTGCATGTGTCCTGCTCCTGGCTGGAGGGTGCCATATCTCTCCCAGCTGCAGGGCTCAACCGGGATACTAAAGGTGTCTCATGGCTTCTGATAGCCGTTGACAGCATAACAGCTTGTCAGCCCCCTCGGTACCAGTGAGTTTGCACAAATGGAGGAACAAATCGGTACTAAACAAAGCCACCAGTGGGTCACAGAGAGGAGGAGCATCCCCAGCCAACTTTCTTAGCATCAGGGCTCCTCACAGGGAGCAAGAAGACAACTCAGTAATTTTTACTAGGGGACACAGCAGAAGGGATCTGACCTGGCATAAAAAATACAACTGCAGGGATCGGGGCCTTATTCAGATGCTTGCATTTCAGGTACAGACAAGTTCAAAACTCCAGTTGCTCAACCTGCTTGTGATGTCACGTGCAGCACCAAGTGCACTGCTGCGGAAGGCACTGCAGACATCTGAATTCCAGCTTGCATCATCACTGCATGAATCAGGCCGATAGCAAGGCTGCTGTGCTCTGGAAACCTTTTGTTTACACATAGCTATCTTGGTATCCAAGCAAACAGCAGCGACAGGAAAGGAAATACAGAAAAAGCTAATAACTTCTGGGTGCTATTTCTGGGTCTGCCACCAACTTGCTCTGTGACCTTGAACAGGATGCTTCCCCTTTCCTATGCTTCAATTTTCCCACTCCTAAAAAAGTGATCCTACTCCCCTACGTAAGGTATTTGTCAAGCACTGGTCTCAGAGAGCTGTCAAAGTCTGAACACATTTGAGAAAGACAAGTAGTAATGCTGCAAGGCTTGAGGGTTGATAAAGCTCCAATTGTTACTGTTTCATTCATAAATCTCGCCACCTTCATGTAAATAACCTTGCCTTTTTTAATCTATCCTGCCTAAACCAGCTCCAAAACACTGGAAAAATAGAGATAAGGGGAGCATTTCAAAATGTGTTCCATATTCTAGCTTACACTGAGAAGCGGGGAGCATCCAAAGGCTGCCACATGCCTTCCTCCTGCAGGTCGGCAGGGCCCTGGTGGGGAAGCCACACTCCCAAAAAAAAAGCTGCAGGATAGGGGCCAAGCAGCAGAGCCCACAGCAGCGTCCGCAGGGCACTCACAGCCCATGAGCTCCACGAGCCAGGGCTTGGCAAAACGCAGTGATTCAGAGGAACTGCAAGTATTTTTCCACGGAACACTTTAATATAAACTAGCGGCTCCTGAATGCTCAAACAAAAGAATTTCAGCGCTAAATGCTGGGACCTCAAATGCCTACTAACTGCTGCTGATTAGAGCCAGTGCAGGGAGTCTGCCTCAGAGAAAGTATGTGGTTTATTTTTCTGTTGTGCTCTGGTCCGCATTCAGCCGGACCCACAAACCCACGGCTATCGTAGCCCTCCCAGGCACTTGGAGACTTAAAAAAAGAAATGATGCAAGTCCATGCTGGCCTGGGCCAGCCTTTGTGCTCAGCGTCTCAGTCTAGAAGCAAATGTCACCATTTGAAGTGCATCGACCCCCTTTATTTTATTTTATTTTATTTTATTTTATTTTATTTTATTTTATTTTATTTTATTTTATTTTATTTTATTTTATTTTATTTTATTTCATTTCATTTCATTTCATTTCATTTCATTTCATTTCATTTTTCGTAAGAGCAGCCTTACATAAGGCAGGAAGTTCCTGGGGGTGGGACTGGCACACTGCTTTGATTCTCACGGCTGAAAACAGTTTGTGAGAAGATTCATGTATGGTATTTAGGTCTTGTATTTACATATTCTGAAATTTTTAAAGTGAAAATGTAAAACACATGAGATAGCCTACACCAGCAAACAGTGAATGCCTTTTTTGAATCCAGAATAATTGTTCAATCATACTAGTGTTGCTTTCAAAACACTAGAACTGCTTCTGTTTCACCAAATTACTTGCTCATTTGAAGGTAAAAAAACATATCATGAACTATTTTTTGGTAGGGAAAAATTGAATTTGCTTTTCAAAGCATATTTTATCATCCTTTGATCTCATTTAAACTTTTTAAATTCCTTTATTCCATCTTTTTTTTTTTTTTTTGACAGAATTTTTGAAACAGAAAGCAATACTGGGAATTACTAAGGAAAAGGAAAATATCTTGGATGAGTTTGTTGTTGTTTTTAATAAAAATAGTTGATAATTCTACCTCCAGGACAAGGTTTCTCAGCCATTTATTTTTAAGCTTTACAGTAAACCTTGGTGGATATTACCTCTGCTGGGCAATTCCACTGACCCTCTATTTGCCATTTGGAAATGGGCTCAACAGCTCTCAAAGGGGATTTCTGGAATTTAAATGTGGGGCACAAAAATACATCAGGAAAATAACTGCGCTGAAGTCCAGGAATCAATGATAAACCAAACATTTGAAGACTGAAGAAAGTACTTCATGCCTTTCATTTCAAATTAAGATAGAAAGGTGGGAAATGTTTATTTTTCCAGGTAAACCTGCTATAATTATGCCTTCCTTTTTTATTTCTGATGGTGTCTATTCTTTAAACAGGAAGCAAATGCCAATACAATTAGCTCTCCAGCTAAAATGAGGCATCCTGAACTTTTAATCATTACCTGCACACGTTGTCAGACACATCCTATAGCATATAAAAACTGAGGCTAGAATACATGCGGCTGTGGGGAAAGAGAGGAGCTTGGTCCCATCGAGCTGCATGGATACAAAGATGGTACGGATGAATGTACCAGAACTGCAGGAAAAAAAAAGAGCTGTCTGTGATTGCTACCGGCATTTTATAGTAAACTTCACCCTAAATTAATGCAGTAGGTAACCGTTGTGTCTCTTTAACATTACCACAAGTTAATGAGATCCGGTACACCCAACAGCCAGGAGGCTCAACTGTGCACAGTTTGTGCTCCGAGGTTCCTTTTTATTCAGGGGACTTCAGGCTGACCAGGTGGTAAAATAATCAGGGAATCACATACAGTCACATTTCTGTATACAAGGTCATGATACAGCTCTGAGTTTTGTAAAGAGATCTCATGATACTTGCTATTTTACCAAGAACCCCAGTCTTTTGAAAAAAGTGGTAATAGGAAGGTTGTAGTTTAATCTGAAAAAATGAACTATTTCTCATCCATAACACTGAGACTTGCTGGAGCTAAATTCAAATCCAAGTTTTTTTGTTTGTTTGTTTGTTTGTTTTCTGTTTGCTTGGTTTTGTACATTTTTTGCATATTTGAAAGGAAAGTTTACAATTTAAAATAGTTATTTGGTTTCTGGAACCTTTTTGAAGCCAGCTTGGAGCTTAAATAAATAGGAAAAGCAGAATGACAATAATGGAATTCAGACTAAATAAAAGTGCTATTTAACCACCATGTGCTATACAAGCTCTAAATGGTATTTTGTCCCTTGTGTATTGACAAACTTAGTCAAGTTTAGAAAAAGGAACTAGGGTTTCTACATTTAATATATTGACTACTCAGAACCCTCAATACTCTCAAAAGTGATCAAAAATAATAAAAGGAATGAGAGGAACAGCAGATTTTTACTTTCTTTTCTAACAGATGCACGCAATCCATTGACTTTATCCACCACTCTCTATGCCACATCTATTTTATTCAAGAAGGTTTTCTTTAGTATTTTCCATTTCATTCAACATTTTGGCATAGACTCTATTTAATAATTTGCCCTGAAAAGGATTAATTGTGTTTTAGCTGCAGCACAGAAAGGAAGTGTCTGTATTTGGAAAAAAGTTTTTTTATATTATGTGAATAAAAATGCATTCGCATGAATTATACCACCACGGAACAAATATTTGTATTAAAACCAGCTTACTTCCTGCCTCCACATGCATCTTTAATTCCTGCTGTGCCTGTCTCCAAAGCATGATACCTCCAAGAAATAACAGGTGTTTCCCTGAAATTCCTATCAGTAAAATAGTTGTTTTTTTTTCCCATTGCCCATAAAACCCAGAAGTCAGAGGGGCCCATATGCAGAAACAGAAGGCTGCTGCCATACAGCTCTGAGCTGAGACAAAGGCCAAGCATGCTCCCACGTCTGCGCCCTGTATCCCACCTTGGGAAAAGAGGATTTCAGCGCACCCATCGGTGAAACCAGAAGAAACTCATGACCTTCAGGTAGCTGAACCAGGGAACCTGCTCTAGCAGCACCCACGTTCAGGATTACAGTTACAGTGTCCTTCAGACAATACAGTGGAGTCTTGGAGAGCAAAGCTTCTGCCATGTATCAGGGGCGTCGCACATATCAGGTACGTATGGCTGCTTAGCACCTGAACCTAATCCTTATCCAAAATGTTATATATCTGGCAACCATGATACGCCAGACAGACAGGAGCTGGCACCTGAGCAAGCTCATCTAAAGGGTGTCCTGAACCACGTCATAACCTTTAGCCTTTTAATAAGCAGTGGTAAGTGGAGGGGATAGAAGGGGGGAAGCAAATATGACAAGGAACTTGATAATAAGCTGATTCTGGAGAGACTGCTTATTAAATTGCTTCAAAATGATATAAACAGAGAAGGCACCAGAGCCTTCCAGTGATTAGGTTAAATTAATTTAAAACAGAAGCAAACACTGCTTGTCTAAGAGCTTTAAGTTACCTGGAAACACAGATAAACCCAAAACACGGGTTTCGAGGGCAGCAGGCAGTATAGCTGTTTTTTTCAGAAACATGGTCCTCATGGAAAAACACAAATTTGGAAACAGCTTTTATTAGCAGTAGTTAATAATATACTGAAATACAAATATACACTCAGTCTTTAACTGGATTTAATGGAATCAAGTCATGTAATATATATATATGCACACATACATATGTAACTTGTGTGTAACAGCAGCTCAGTAATCTTTGCTGTTTCTTTAAAAGTAACTTTCATGGAGGCAGGAGAGAGCTAGGAATGTATCTGTGCTGGCTGTCTAATCGGAGCCATCTGAGGCCGAACAGCAGAAGCTGCAATGGTTTAACATAGCTGGCAGCAGCGTGACGACAAATCCCATGTGTGCAGATTGCAGACCTGAACATGGGCACAGTAACTTCGTGAACCTCCCTCCCATACACAAACCAGCCTCGTTTTCTTTTTAGCTTAACAATTCAAACACTCTCCAAGCGCCAAAAGCAGGACTTGATTCCTTCAGACCTGAACACATCCCTTCTGGCGTGTGGTAATACAAGGACCAGCACACTGCCCGTTTACTGCTGTGCTGCTTTGCACCCGTGGCATCCTGATAGCCTTACCTACAAGAGCCCCAGTGGTTTGGTGTCAAGAAAAAGTTCAACAGCTTCCAGATTTTTAGACTGGCACAGCCGGGTCAACAAGTGCTTGAAAATCCTTGTTTGCATCCTATTAGCTAGCTAATTGACTTCAGAAAAGTTTTGTTACAGCCATGGCAAATAACGCTGCCCAGGAAACAACTTCTAGAGATGTGCTGAGCAGTCAGGATGCTTTCACATCTAGAAAGAGGAAAAAACAGTCATACACTACACTCTGTTCCACTTGCAGGCCTTTCGGGCACCACACACATTGGCGCTATGTGGTGAAAGCAAGCCCTGGTTCTGAGCTCAAATGAATCATCTTCCCATATTTTTACGCATACACTGTAGGGTTTCCCAGCACTGTGATTCAACAGGGGAAATGCGATGTGTTAGGCAAAACCCTGGCACAAAAGCACTTGAGAGCTTCCTTACCAGGACAAACCCTCGAGGTGCAGTCATGCACTGAACCAGAGCACCTGGCAGCACGGCCCCAGCAGGCTGCAGCCCCCAGCACTACCCCAGGTACCCGAACACACCTCAGCCTTCCCCAGTGGGATAAGGGGCTGCGCCATGACGCTGGACGCTCAATGGTGCTTTGGCAAGGCCCACTTGCACAGCCTGTCCCATGGCAGGAGACTGGAATATGGAATGTCCCTTATTTTACATTAACTCCTAGGGAACAGCAGAATCTAAAGCCGTATGTTCATCAGGCCTCATTTTTTACTTGTTTAGACTAGCCAATCCTTTCAATGGTCTCAAGGCTAGCTGCCCTTTTGACAATTCCCATGTGAAGCAGGCAAGTTGCTGCAGAATTTCTTTTAGATGTGGGACGGTGGCAGCAGCTGTTTCCACCATGCCCATCTGGTAAACGGCAAATGCAGAAGTAACCACTGCCAGTGCAGCTCCACGTGCTGTTATTTATTTATATAGCACCATTTCCAAGTGTTGTGGTGGTTAACAGTTAAGCAGAACAAGCCACAAACATAAACTGTGGCTGGCCATTCAGAAACAAGACAACTTCAAATCAGATTTTAAAGCAGCAGCTAATCGCAGGGGAAAGACTTCATCACGAGGTGCATGAAAATACAGTGCGAGGCAGGGAAAGGAGCAGTCAGGAGCATTACAACTGCTGCAGGTTTGTACCTGGTGGTTTGAGAAGCTAGAAAGGAGTCGGGGCAAGGAACGGAACAAGAAGTGTTCCAGTGTTTTGCTCAAATGCCTGCACAAGCCCTGTCTGCACCATCCTTCCAGCTATGCCTGAGATGCTCCTCCAGGCTGTGCCACCTGCTCGGGGACTGGTGACTGGTGCTACTGGTGCAGGAACACCACAGCACTCTAGGGATCTCAAGGGGGTCTTGCCCTCTGTGCAGTGGCTCATGCCACAGCAAAACCTCCCATGGGGCAAAAAGGACACAAGGCTGTCAAAGAGTCTCTGGGGCCAGCTTTTCTCATGAGTTTGGGATTTGCTTGCCAATGGTACTATGGTACTCCTTTTGAACATAGAGTAAAAAAAATTCACATTGCCTGTGTGTGTTCGCAAGTGTGCTCATCCAGGGGTCACAGGCTGGCGACGGGTTGCAAGCTGCAGCTGCCAGCTCTGTCCCTGCACTGCTAGGTGCGTGCTGCAGCAAGCGCTGGGACAGAAGAGGCAGCCTTCCAGAGCAGTGTACTGCTGCCAGTGGAACCAGGAAATGAGCTGTGTTTTCTTCTGTGAAGGTTTAATGTTCACACAGCTATTGGTAACTGGTACTGCAGACTGAACGTGACCCCAGACAAAAGTCACAAAGTGTCTAAAAGCCACACAATTATTCCTGGAAAGGCTAAGAAATGGGAAGGCTGCTTCAGATTCCCTAGAAAAGCAGCTTGGGAACATGCATTTGAACACTGTGCACTTGGAGAAAGGCACAGCTGTATTTTTGGTGCGGACAGGAATAGGACAGATGCATTCTAGATGGATGGGAGAAGATAAAGGCTTCAAACATGCGCCAGTCTGACAGCTCACGCTTTGCAGCAGTTGTGTCCAGATAGAAAAAGAACTGTTACCGAACAAGAATGAACGGATTTATAACTCCTCTCGGGATAAGGAATTCCTGGAGACAGTGCTTTTGGCCAGGAGAGGAGAGCGGGTGGCTTTCCGACAGCCACCTCAGCCCACGGAGCCTTCAGGCTCTGCTCTGGCCAGCAGAGGGGCAGACACAGATGGCCCCGCTCCGTTTCTCCCATCCTCCGAGCAGCAGCATGAAGCTCGGCTCTAAATGCACGTCCTCAGCGCTGCACTGACAGCCCAAGATCGTGCCAAGTCTATCAAGCCGAGTGGGACGACTGGAGTCGTTTCAAATCCCGTAACCACCGGGTGGCAGAGAGGGGTGGGAAGCAAGACAGTCAGCTTTAGCCCTAATTCTGAGCACTTTCAGGTGCTACGTGGGGGAAAACGTGGCCTCATCCAGGCTCTGTGCGAGTATCAGCAGGCCCAACGGCGTGGGCCGGCAAGCAAAGGGGCCCGCGGCCGGGCGGAAGGCGCCTGCAGATGTTGGGTGACGAAGCGGGGCCAGGCGCTCTGGCGCGCGCGGCTGCGATGTTTGGGGAGCAACAAGGGTTGCTAGAGGAGACGGAGCCCGCTCCCGCGTCCAGGGTGCGTTGCTGAGCAACGCGGGGAACACTTCCCAAACCAAACAATGCCAGGCCCACAGGTCCCCAGCGCGCAACGCCAGGGCGAAAGCGCACTAAATATGTCAGCGGGTATTTTCAGAAGCCTGGGGAGGATCGACAAATAATGCTCTTTGCTATAGTAACTGAGTGTGGAAGGGGGGGCTCGGGGGCCTCGTGTGCATTAGGTGCTCGATTGTTTTGTTGTTTTTTTTTTATTATTTTTTTATTATTATTTTTTTTCCAAAGTAAACGGATTTAGAGCTGTTTAAAACAAACATCCAGGAAAGGAACTGAAAGGAACTTTTTAAAATTTTATTTCTTCCAAATAACAAATATATTTTTCTTAATTTTATTTTTTTCAAATAACATCTTTTCCAAATGTTATTAACCTCTTTTAGAAAGGGTAACAAGCAGCCCTCCCCGGGGCTCGCTGCCCAGGGAAGCCCGGCACAGGCACCCCATGGACACAGCTACCCAGACAGACAAACCCCAGCAGTTCTCTGGCTTTTTTTTTTTTTTTTCCTCCACTTATTTGTAGAGTACTAAAAATTTCCCAGGAGAACTGGTGATCCCTTTCAAGGGGGATGCAGCTGGCTTAGGGCAGGTTTGCTCTTTCTTGTGGTACCTGGGGGTCCTGAGCTCCCTAGGATGTCAGCACTGGGAGTCAGCTCTGGTTTGATGGAAAATAGAAACTCACCTGAAAGATTTTTCTTCTCATTCCATGAGCATGGGGAACTAATTTAAATTAATTACTTCCCATTTTTTAAATTACAATTTGAGGCAACTAATCACAAGCAAAAATTCAAAACCACATGATTTTAAGGGAGAGCTTGCACCCTATAGAAATAGAGACTTTTGTTGGGCTGGTGGAAACGAGTCATTGTCCTGAGCACAGTGGTATGATCTAAAACACAAAAGTTCTGCTGTGCTTGCTAATCACCATTAAGGACATGCGCTGCTGTCATAGTCTCCCAAATTCAATAGGAACAGAATTGAGGCAGAATTTGTCCCTCCTACTTTTAAATTTAAGCCTGGGCACGGGCATCCCATCAGCTCACCTTCACAGTAATTAGTGCTAAACCATATCACTGCAGTAAGTGCAGGGTGCTGTCAGTGTCACTTGTGCCAATTTCTCTGGTCTTTATCTCCTACCAGCACAGTCCAGGGCACTGCAGCAGGCCCACTCACTTCTCAGAGGCTGATGGCACGAAAAGCAGAAATCACCCGTCCATTGGATTTAGTAAGTGTTCTAGTACTGAGGACTTTTTTATAAGGTCTTCTGGAAATTCTGTTCTTTATTGCAGGACTTGATTTTCAAACAATGGCTGATCTCAGCCGCCAAAGCACTCCTCAGTCTTCTAGCAGGTGACTGCATTTATCATTTATCTCCTTCTCAGACGCAGTCACAGGCCTCCCGCTCTCCAGAAGGGAAGGTCCTGGAACATTTTGGAGCATTTTGGAGCAGGGTGGTGATCTTGTGCTCATGATGCTCAGAGTGGCATTCAACAGAGAGCAGCAGCTCATGCAAGAGCCAGGAGCTGAGCACAGCTTGGCACCTTAAAAATGACAACTGAAAACTAAGAAACATCAGTACTTGAAGCATCTCCCCAGCAAAGCAACAGAATGCACATCATTTGCAGCGATTTGAGGTGAAATGGTAGCATTTACACTCATTACAGAAAGAAAATTCAAACTCCTTGACACTATCCTCTTCCTTATCTATTGCCTTATGGTAGACTTCAGTCTCCAAACTGCATGAGATATGGTTAAAACATGCCTTAATGTTGTGACCTTTGGCCAAGTAAAGGACTTCCATGGATGATTCTGGCTAAGAGGAACATCTCTGCCACATTAGGGCAAGCAGAGATGACCACAACCAACCTCCTGATTCCTCCAGTCCCATTGAAATGCCAGTGAGGCATGCCAGAATCCGCTGTCTAGACCCTGCTGCCCCTCGGTCTTTCCACCAAAATTACCAGAACGAGCTCTTGGCTGGCGTTAGCCCAGGTCCTATCAAATCAGAGCGCAAGAGGTTCGCTGCCATGAAAGAACCACTGTTCTTACTCCTTATTAAGATGAGCAAACTAAGTCCAAGACTTTCCTCTTTCCACTCATTTCTGCTAAGTGCCCCTGTTCTTGCCTTTAATATGCTAAAAAGTTACTCTGGGATGAGGAAAATACATTAACATTGAAAGCTGACACCTCTCTTATCGTGAGTGGGGGGTGTTACAGCTTCAGTTTCGGGAGTCCTGTTACTCCCACTGAGCTGTACCTGCCAGGAAGAAGCTTCAGGCTTTCTAACTTTTACTTAAAACATCACAAAGAACCCAATTTCACTACTTAAACAGTCAGCCTTCCTAATTTTTATCTCCTAGTGGTTTTTAATACAGCCTTATAGTCCTGGAGATTTCTGGCCTTGTGTAGGAGGGGGGGTTATTCACAACCATGTACTAGCTGAACTTCCTTTCCTATCCCCCAAAGTATCCTACTTTTGCTTTCCAGCAAATACAACCCACATCCACTTCTTGTGATGCTGGAAGAGTAAAGTGTGACTGCAGATGCTATTTCCAGTCTATAGAGCATTTACTGCCTGTGCTGAGCAGTATATTGAGGAGACTACGAAATTCTAACAATCTACAGACTGCTGGAGATACAGTCTTAAATAGAAGGAAAAAGTCGCTTTGAGAGGTTTTTGCCCATTCCATCTCCAGAAACCATACAAAACTTTAACACCTCCCCTTTAGCTAACGCTTTCCAAGTAACACTTGAAAAACTGAAAAGGAAAAACAGATGGGGGTGGGGGAGCAGCCAGTGATGATCTGACAGAGCTAAAATATCCATTAGTGGTAAATTCCACCACCTCCTCCCCCTCCAAAAACCCCAGTGCACGGGTCGGATTCCACCAGCGAGCTGAGAACCCAGCTCCAGCCACCCTCACCCAGAGAAGTCTTTTGATTCTCCTGCTTGTCTTGGCGGCTGCTAGGCAACCTGCGCAGCAGTGCTGCTCATATGCATTAAGTATTAACTATTATTTCACTCCTTCCCGCTTTTCCTACAAAAAGGCAGCAACCTCAGTTCACAGCAGACCGTTCTCACCCCGAAGCCGACGCTGGCTGAGCTCAGCTGGAAACTGAGGCAGAGCCATGGGGGGGTTGAGGACACCCAGGTTACTCAGCCCCACAGGACGCTCTCGATGCAGGAGCTTTGGGCTTCACGGGGTTTCCAGCACCCAGCACTAGCCCCCTACCCTGAATGCCCTCGTTTTTGGTGTGCCAGAATATGCAGCTACCCTCTGGGGGTAATGGCCTCTCCGTGCAGGGACTCCCGAACACTTGTTTCAGTTTTGTGCCCAGAGTGAAGGGGGGCAAACATCCCTGCTGCTCCTGCTGCACAGAAGTGCTGTGAAAGAAGAGATTCATGTTAAAACATGGAAAGATGTCCATCCTTCAGGGCTCGTAGCTTTCCATGTGATGAAAAAGCCCTCATTGTACCAAGACAAGGCTGTAAAGCAGGGGAGGCAGAAGCAATGCAGTTGCCCTGTCCAAGTGAAGGCTACGGTAGAACTTGACAGACAACAAGGAGACCTGACCCTGAACCAGTTCTGCTACCATTTGGCAAGCATCATCTCATCTCCACCTCCACAAAAGGCAACTCTTCTGGAGACTTCAGTAGGTATTTTGCTTGGAAAAAAAAAAAAAAATCAAAACTGTGACAGGACAAAAGAAGGTAGGTAGCAGTTGCCTGTGTTCAGAAGTGGCAGGGGAAGATGCTTCAGGTCAGCAAAAAGCTTGGGAGGCCTACTGCTCAAAGTCAACCATACAGCTTGTCATCATAGCACGGCTTGGGTTGGAAGGGACCTCATTCATCACTCAGTTCTAACCCCCCCCAGGGATACTAACCACAAGATCTGGTTGCCCAGGGCCCCATCTAACCTGGCCTTGAACACCTCCAGGGATGGGACATCCACAACCTCTCTGGGCAACCTGTTCCAGTGCCTCACCACCACCCACACAGCTTCACAGTGAACAGAAAGCATCGATATAACAAAAATAGGGTACCAGCTCCTGGAGGACACGATAACATGAGAGGCACTCTCCAAATTACCTGGCAATTTGGATTTAAGCATCTTGTATCTGAAGAGCAAAAAAGTGTGAACAGTCTTAGGGCAAGAATATTTTATGCCAATAAGTAAGCCATCAAAAACCAAGCAGTAGTAAGATAAAAAGTCTTGTCTAAGTTTCTTTCATCCCTCTCTACTAGGATACCTTCCAAGTCCAAACAGAATCACAAGACCATGCCTCTATCAATAACTAGCCCAGTTCCTCCCTTCCTTCCCCAAAGCACACATGCATGTGCACGCAGGAGAAACAGGGCTGCTAGAAACCAGGGAACTGCAGCTCCTGAACCAACAGCAGTGTTACTTTCACTGAGTTTTCCCCAGCTGTGGTAAATATTTTAAGTGCTCTGTGTGTATGTCCAGCTTGATCAGCAGTGCAGTAAGAGGATCTAGAAGGCTGGCATTTGAAGAGAGCCTCGGCATACACTCTGCCGAGGAATTGTACCCCTCTGGGGGGGCTGCCCCCCACCACGCAACGCCAAGATCAACACATCCTGCTTCTGAGAGCTCAGTCCCAAATTTAGCGATGCTCCTGGATCAGGAGCAGTTGCCAGAACAACCCGTCATAGCAGAGGAAGGTGCTGCTAAGGACAACGACATCTCAGGAAGAGTGAATGCCAACAAATTTTCACCTGCAAGGCGAGGGCATGGCAAGGAGCAGCCTGCACACTGCTGCTGCTGCCCTGGAACCAGAGCACTCTTCAAGCTCAGTGACATTTCTGAGTGATTACCAAACCTTAAGATCTATTATGATGTTAATTTGCTGGCTAGATTTGCAGGGAAGTGTAATTAGATGTTGTGTAGCTGCGATACAAACTGGGAGGAATGCTAGGAATGCCCGAGTTTACGAACTGGGCAGCAGCCGGATGGAGCAGAGCCCACGCAGGGACGGTGAGGAGCCCATGCACACCTCCAGCACCTCCAGAGCGGAGGAAGGATCCTGGGCGCAGGGTCTGCTCTCCACCCTGCTCCCTGGGTGCGCAAAGGCCCCACTGCAGCCACAACACCAGAGGTGAGCAAGGCGAGGAGGGCATCAGGTGTGCTGAGCTTTACATCCTTGCTCTCCTTCCCACATGGGTACCACCCCATCTCCTACTTCACATTTCCTCATTCCAAACTGTTATAAATGAAGTCTCAACTCACTTTGAATTTAGTAATATAAAAGAATATTTATAAAAAGTATAAAAGCTGTAAAAGGCAAGTAAACAGCGCTGGGTGTGTGGAGAGTCTACACTCCACCAACAAACACGCACACATGAACATCAAACATTCTAAACATATAGAACATTGCTTTTACATACTAAACCCGCGTATGCCTATACATACGTACAATCAGGAAAGGTAACAAACAATCCTTTAAGTTCCATGACTTAAAAGTCTCCATTTTCCATTCCTTTTGAACAATATGTCTCGCTTTAAGTTGTAAAGCAACTCGGTCTTCGGGCCTTACGTATCCTATTCTTCCTGGATCGAAGGAAAACACATCCATCTCCTTTTCAAGGCCAATGAGGCCTTGGTCAAAAGGCATGTTCAGGCCAACAGGGGGCGAAACAGCAAAAGCCTTCGATGGCTGTAGCAGCAGAGGGGCCCATGGCGTAGCAGTCGGATCAGTAAAGGAGCCCGCAGCTCCCTCACTACCTGGCAAGCCACACGTGTCTGACTGTGGTCCCACATGGCTCTTTAAGGCCTCAGATATTGCTTGCCAGGTGCCGAACAATCCCACCGCAAACTTGTCGTTTTTAGTAGCAGAATCCCACACCTTGACCTCCGTTTGGTCCCATATTTCAGGATCATAAACTGATTGTTAATAAAGGGAATATGCTGTAAGGTTAACCAGGGCAGTCTTTGTTCCTCAGGACGTATGATTCCCCATAATGCGCAACTGCTTACCAGCGAGGGGCAGTTGTGTGCGCGGCTCTGCTTCTCTCAGCTTGAGCTTCTCTCCAGCTCCGGTGCGCCCATTTCCAGTGACTTTCTGTACGAGCTTCTTTGGGTGGTTTGCTGAGTTTGGCCGAACCTATCTTCATGAGGAGATCAATGTGCCTGTTCCCGTCCTGGTCTCCGTTCTGCTAGCCGGTCCCTATTCATTCCTTTTTCATTCCTGCTTTCATTCATTCCTGCTTCTTTATTGATGACATGACTTCATCACATCGTGTTGCCTTTTTTTTTTTTTTTTTTTTTTTTTTTTTTTTTTTTTTTTAATCTTGAGGGCAGGCTCCCCTCTTATACCCTTCTCTCCACAGCAGTTCTTTTCAAAACAACTTTTAATTGGTCAAACAACTTTGAATGTAACAACAGCAAACACCCAGAAACATCCATGCCTTAATGGCTGGAGAACAGCAACTGGAGACTGCATGGTGTCTCCTGAATCACCCTTCTTTGTTCCCTCTAAACTCTTTACAGTCCTGATGGCCTCATCGTTAAGAGTATGATGTTATTATCAACCACGGGGCTTGCCGACCCCCATGGCCACAGTCCAACATCTCACCCTTCTTTATTAATATCAACCATCTTCTCGACACAAATTACCACTCCATATATAACAAAACCAAGAAAGTAGGATCTGCCTTAACCGAGAGCATCCTACCGATTTATGTCACTAGCCTCATTCAGGTTTTCAGGCTAGATGTTTTAATAGAAGCCAGACAGAAAATGTTTGTTTTTCAAATTATGAGACATTTTCAGGGCTGGGGTGGCACTTGTAAGCAACAACAGTGGCCTGCAGCAGAGGATGACAAAACCTTTTAAAGCTAAAACAAATTTCTTTACATACAATGACTGCCCATTTCACAATTAAGAGACGCAATAATGGCTTTTTTTAAAGAAAAAAATTCTAATGTCACAGCACATTTGGAACCACAAGCAGCCATTATTTCATTTCTGAAACATACCTATTAAAAGGGCTGCCAGATTTGATATAAATTTTCCTCCATAAAATGAACTGATTAAATGAAAATTAAATTGGAGTCCCTATAGCTCTGTAACAGTAAACTTCATGTAACAGTTTTGCAATTTGCAGATGGAAGCATGGAATAGTTTATTCATTTGGAGTCTAATGCAAGTAACTAATTACTCTGCAAAATAATATTCTTTAAACTATCAATAGCATCTAAATTAGGCAAGGGTGGAAAAACACATCTATCTCCTCTAGAAAGGAAAGCTGTCAGCTCTGAGAGCAGAGTAACTACCCTCCTAAGGCCAAAGAATCAGCATAGCAAAAAAAAAAAAAAAAAAAAAAAAAAAGTTTTCTAGGAATACTTTTTCAGTCAAAAATACTAACAGCACTGTACAAAGGAGAAAAAAAAAAAAAAAAAAAAAAAAAAGGTAAAAAAGCAGAGTGAGAAACAATACCATAAGCATCACCATCTTCTCCTGGAAGAATGCATGGTGCGTTGATCGACCTGACAAAGGCAAGTTACTGCCCGCAAGACACAGTGGTTGGGACATCTCCTTGTTCTTATTTAATGGATGTTTCAAATGGTGACAGCCTGCTGTGCTTGTTTGCTCAGGCTCAGTTTAAGTGGTGAGAGATGCCCAGAGTTGGCTGAGGGTCCCTCCTGTGCCACCAAACGTCCACGTGCACCTCACCAGCAGCCACCTAACCAAGCGCCAGAATGTTCTTGGTCCCCT
Organism: Aythya ferina; assembly: GCF_964211825.1. Classification (NCBI taxonomy): domain Eukaryota; kingdom Metazoa; phylum Chordata; class Aves; order Anseriformes; family Anatidae; genus Aythya; species Aythya ferina. The sequence continues at coordinate 855,967 of NC_140324.1, forward strand.
GTCAGGAAGCCCCCCAAATTTTTATTCGTAAAACAAAGGAATGAGATGGCCATTGTGGGGGAGGAATCAGGGCTCCTGAAGGAAGGTGGAGCTCCCTCAGCTAGCCAGATGTTTACAAATTCACACAAAGAGCCTAGTTAACAGTTCAAGGATTAATGAAACTTGTTATTGTTGTAAGCAAGGTCATCCTCCCTTGCAGACATCACAGTTTAGGAGACTTGTGTATCAAAACTTGATAAAGCAGGAGTAGCTCCTTTCCTCCTGAAACAATACGGGAGGTGCAAAGATGCTGTCTGAGCTGTAGCACCTGGAAACCAAAGCCTACAGAAGCACAAGCTGAACAGTGAGGTCTGAAGCATCTTCCAGAGCTGCCTGAAGTGAGTGACCCATGCTGTTTTTGCTCTTGTTTTTTTCTTTAAAAAAAAAAAAAAAAAATAGTGGCAGAAAATAGTGAATTGCTCTGAGTACTCAGTGGCAAATCTCCCCCTGTTCTACTGCAAGGAACAATGAAGATTTGTCATTAAATGGAGAAGGAGATCAGTTTGAGACATTAGGAGTCAAGATCCTGCTCCTCTGTGGGGGCTGGTAAGCTTTCAATGGATTTTTTCAGTAGGAGAGATTGCACAGGTGGCTTGATTAAATCACCTCAGACTGATTCTCCTGTCTAAGCTGTGCAGCTTAAAAAGCATCAGAGGGATCAGTCAGCATTCACATCTTCCAGTGGTATTGAGCATTTACTTTTTTTCTTTTTAAATTATGAATCGTTTAGCTATTGACCCATTACTGCTCTCCACCATTTTTTCTATCATTAACTGAATTGCATAAAACCAGTCTTTAAAAAAGCAAACCAGAAGGTATGTGATAACACTAATCTCCCCATATTCTTCCTATTTGCAGCTTTCATCCCCAACAAGACAAAGATGGAAAAAAAAAAAAAAAAAGAAAGAAAAAAAAACACACTTAGAAACACTTAGAAAAGGCAGAGAGGACAGGTTGAGGAGCATTAACTGTGGATGGTTTTTAGCACTGACAGATGAAACTAATTTATTCTGTTACTCAAAGCATGGGGCTGGGGTTTCTACAACATCCATACTTGACCCTTTCATACTCCCTGACTCGTAGGTCTCTCATGAGCTATGATACCACGGTATTTACAAGACAAACGTGCTTCAAACAACTTGAAACATTTTCAAAAAGCTTGCAATACCTCTTGGAGAGCCTCGGTGAGGCAGGTAGCCAGTAAGGACCATTGCACTGCCAATTTCAAAAGCAGGATGATTTGCGCCCTTAAAAAGGCAATTAACCTGTTGTGGTTCATTTATTTATTGAGAAGAGATTCGGGTGGTGAAGAGAGGGAAGAGTTTCTTTGCTGCAGCCAGATGGAATTCCAAATCTAGACAGTTTAGTCAGTGAGCTAAGGGGAAGATGTCAAAACATGCTTTCCATTAATGCAATAGCAGAAAACACCACTGGTTTCAGATACCATACACAAACAATTACTGTTCTGCTAACAGAATCCATGCCAATACGAGGGATTTTATACCCATAGTTAGTTTAAACTAACAGCAACAGAGTTGTAAGTCAGCAATATGGTATTTTATTCTGAAATATTTGCTCGGGATACTACTTGACATCAGACTTCAGTCAAAATAAACTTTAGTAAGTGTTATGTTACATGATCCCATCTGCCTATTTCAAAGGCAAAAAAAAAAAAAAGTAGATTTTGTTAATTCTGAATTTCCAGGTTCAGCCTTCTGAAACAGGAAGCCCAGCTTCTGTTCTTGTTTAGCATGATTAAATCAGAACTGAATGGATTTATTAGTTCAGTGCTATAGGTCAGAGAAATACATCCAATAAAGATATTAACAGCATATATATATATTTAAATCAAGTATGACGATTTTCTTTGTGGAGTTCTACTTACTGTAGCTGGAGGGAAAAAAAGACACCAATGTCTCTCTACATCTGCACTTAAACTGCTGAAGCAAAAAGCACTCCAGTAGAACTAATGCAAACTGTAATGCACATTGATTTACTTTTTTTCCTCCAACAATAGCTACACACCAAATAAGTTAGCTAACTGAACGGCCAACATTGACATGAAGCTTTTGAGGGCTCTTTCAAAGGCACAATTCAAATAACTCAAAAGAATACCACAAGCAGTTTGTCTGAAGTTCACAAAAGACGTTGTTGTGTCTGTCTTAGATACAATTGCAGCAATGATGCTTGAAGCCATTTGCAAAGAACAACAAAATCATGTCTGCAGCCTTGATCTCCAGTTCTGCGAGAGCACAGACACATGTGTCCCAGCAAGAGCTTTGTTTGTGCTTCTGCAGTAAGAAAACACTCACTGTTGTTGCAAACTCATGAAAAGGCACCAACACAGAGATTAGTTCAATTTCCAAAGGAGGTTTTCAACACACTGTTTTCTCAGAGGAATAGCACAGTCAGTGCATTGTACCCAGCCGACTAAGATTTCTGCGGGGCAGAAAGTAGGGCAGACTTTAAACTAAAATCCTTTGTTATTACGTTGTTAGACCCACCTATTACTGCGTACCTTCTGTAACTGATCCTGAATTTTCCATTCATCAGCACATGCTACTGCTGATTTGGGAGAAGATGATGCTTCCAGGAAAAGACAGTAGGCTCAACTCTTTTCTGAATTTTCTGGTACAAGCTACTAATTTTAATAGACCTAAGAAAAAAGGTATGAAAATTATTTCATAAAGGCAACAGGCTACCAGTTATTACCATCTCTCAATTCACTATGAGCCTAGGATGGCTACAAGCCAGTAGTGTAAAGTAGAAATACATCCATACACAATTTACTTTTCTCCAGCAGAAGCATCACGTAACGTTCAGGCTAATCACACAATTCAATCCTCATATATGAAGAAAACAGTTAGAAACTGGGAAGATGCATTCACACCACAAAACATTTTGTCATCCAACATCAGAATGTAAGTTCACCAAGTAGCTGCCAAAATTAAAGCTATGACAAAAATTCCTTAATAATAGACTAATAAGAGACTCATCACCAAAGCATTAGGTAATTCTTCAGGGAACATGAATAAGAATTGCAATGTATGATGTATTGATTTAGTTATTTCGTGGTACTTAGGAAAAGAGCTTGAGTTTTAAGGACAAAAGGTTAGAGTACAGCTGTAAAAATTCAATCCCCAACATAAATCATCTCTTGAAATGTGCAAAGAGAGGGAGTTTCACAGAAACTCTCATGTTTCGCATCAGATACTGCAAACTGAGCAGCATATACCAGAGTTTTAGCTTTTCTGTAGATCATGCTCACAAATATTTCTGTCTATAAGTTTACTTTTTGAATGCACTCTACAAAATATGCTCACTTGGATTATAAAACAAACTGGAGAATCATAATACTAGAGTCACTTGAGGAAAAACTTGCCCAATCACTCTGCTCTCCAGAAACACCTCTCAAATTAAGGAATTTCTAAGTTCTCTCCTGTCCTGCCCTCTGAGTTTTCAAGACTGAAACATGGCTCTAAGTGTGGTTTCAGCATCTTTACCAGATAGAACCCTGCAACATCTCCAGCCCTCTGACAAGGGAAGAACAAAGTGGGGAGTTGCAGCTTCCAAGCAGGTGCTTCTTGTGGACAGCAGCTCCCATGCAGACAAGGGGAGACAAAAAGGCAGCAATGGCACCAAGCACTTCTCGAAGGAGGACACGGAGCAGCCACAGCCGGGTGAGGTCACTCCTCTGTTCTCAGTGTCCTCATGGCAAAGGCAAGGGTTTCTGCACAAAATATCCTGAAAGGGCATGAAGCAAAGCAATAATGGCACCATCGAAACAATGCATGTTTGTTTGATTTTGATCAGCAACTAAAGCAGCTATCATTTGAGGATTTCAAAGCACTCAACAAATAAATATTAATTCTTCCAAGACAATTCATCTCAACTTTCTGGCTCCCAGAAAAACACAGGTGTTGAATTTTTTCCCTAATGCAAAATGGAAATGAAAGCAGAGCAATTGAAGCAGACTTTCCCACACAGACTCAGCAGCCGCAGTAGATGAAGAGCTGGTAGCAGCAGCCGGGAGCTGCTTGATCAGAGATGAAATTCATGCCCCACAGCACAGGAAGCCCCAGGGGGCACAGGGCTCCCGTGGAAAGCCATCGAGGACCAAGTCTCGAGGCAAGGAGATGCATCAGAAACATGGAAGCAGCACCCTTCAGTGTAGCTTATTTTGGAGCTATGCTATATTATAATTTATACATGTTTGTATACATATTTTTAAATAGATCTCCACACATAGACATACAAATATAGCTCGCTCCAGTGTCTGAATGAACACATGGAGAGATTTTGTTAACAGACATGCCCTCAGTTTGATATTAAAGTGTTTCCTTTCAGTCCTCATTAAGGTAGAGACGATGAGCACTTTTTACACACGAGCTATGAAGACCTGTGGAACTAAAGTCAAAGCACACTTCCCTGCAGGGCAACAGTAGCGGATTTAAAAACTCCTAAACATTATAGTAAGGTACAGAGTGTTTTTCCAGGTGTTTGCAGCCAGGAAACATGCAGAGAACTAACGGGTCCTCAGCTTGCATTTGAGAGACTTGCCCCACTGCCCTGTAACCTGGGGCAGCAGACGATGGAACGAGCAGAAGGGCATTGCCTGGCCCTCACTCTAGTGTCCCCAGGGGAGCATTAAGAACCAGAAATACCGGCTCCCAAAAAATCAACTCCAAAACCAGGGTCTGCAGTTTATTAAGCACCGACACCACAGCTCCTTTGTCTGTGTTTCCACCCCATGGGTAAGGGAGGGCATTTGCTCTTGGCGGAGCAGATATCTGGCAGGGTTCTGTGTCTCAGCGACCCTAAAGATCCTCCACATTCTGCAGGCCAGCACTTGAAGACACATTGGGCTTTTCCCTGGTAACCAAAAGCTATGGCTACAGCCGTTCCCCCAACAAGCAGAAGGATTACGCAGCAGGCAGCAGATGAGGCACAGCACTGGAATGTCTTGGACAGGGGCTGCAGCAGGAGGTTGCTGCGACCAGAGCATGCTGCCAGCACAAAATCCTTAACCCCCATCTTTTCATAAAACAATCATTCTTCTGCTTGTATCAGCACTTAGGAGCAGAGACCAACCCCGCTGCACCTCTTGCAGCACTCCAGACAATGTATTCGCAGTTTATACTGGGGTTCCTGGCACTATAGCAGCTCAAACACTAATGATTTTTAATTGATATTAGAGAAGAAATCTGAAAGAAGCTACATTTCTTTAGTGCCTCTACCTTGAGCCAGATTACGTTGTAGGCCAACTCTGAGGTTTACCTGGATACTGAAATTCTGAGAACACAGTTTATTAGACGCTACAGAAATGTTGAATCCACTTTTTTATTATTATTTAGAAAAAAAAAAAAAGTGTTTTCTTTAAGTTCTATGCAACAGCTAGATTGGGAAGAATGAAAATGTCAAAACCAGCAGTGGCAATAATCAAAAAGCACTTTTGGTGCCCCTGTATAACTTGAAAGAGAAATTATCTGTCTTTGAACTCCTTACCTTACACAATTGTCTCGTGTTTGCAGCATACCAGACAATACTCCAAAATGTCAATGCGCGTGTGTCAGTGCTGCAAGCAGAAGCCCCGACCACCCAGCGGCTCCTATCTGATAAATGTTATCTGGTCAAGGTGTTGGGCGCAATCTCATGGAAGATACAGGAGATGTTTTCCCTCGAGGAGGAACATTACTCCAAAAGACCTCTGGGCTAAGCCACAAGCAGGAACAACCTCTACTTATACGATGCCCAGCTGCAGTCATGGTGCTGCAAGTTGTTAGCCTCAGCAAGTGAAGGTAACAGAAGTGGCGCCTAGAACATGGAGGGCAAATTTTGCACTTACAGTTTTATGGAAGGTTATTAATAGAGAGAAAGCTGCATTCTGAGTTCAAACAACCATGGAGGACAGGTCACTCTTTCTTCAAGAGTTTTAAGGCCTGGGTGAAAGATTTCACTTCTCTGGTGAGTGCAAGTCTTCTGAACAATGCCAAGCATCTACCACATTAAAAGGAATAAATACTTGCTAGGAAGAGGTAAGCTCTGAAGATCAACTGGGTGACCAGAAGCCAATATTTCCCTTATGATCTGTATTATGAAAGACAGATTTCTTCCCATGATTGGTCATTTAAGGTCATGACTATTTGAAAAGATCCACATTTCATGTTCTTCTGGGGGATGAGGGCAGAAGGTTAAACATCACATAAAATATTTTGTTTAAATGCAAAGACTGAAGATAAATTAGAGGGAACTGGTCCATTTGCACTTACCCACATCTGCCCCAGTGTTTCACATCCCAAAGCTGTATTTCATATTGAGTTTTGGCTGTACCTTCCAGACCACTCAGGGTGGGAGAGAAAAGAAGAGAAAGAAGAAAGATATCCTAGCACAGAGCAGGGAGGTTACACTCAGAATGTTACTAAACTCTTGCCTTCTCTTTTACAGTTGGGCTATTACCTGTCTCCATGAGGTTCCTTTTTCTAAAGCATGTTGCACTCCCAGCATCCAAGATACCCTCCAAAAGGGATTAGAAGAAATAAAATAACTAATGCAATTCCTCAAACAAGTTGGATGCTTGACCAGCTGTATGTGTTTAGTCAGAAACTATGCTGAATAATTGCAGAGTTGTCATGGCAGCAATGGGATCTTAAGCTAATACTAAAGAACAACCTAAAAATGACTAACCAGAGGGAATATGGAGGAAATCGCTCGTTACTCTTTGGTTGCTTGCTTATAATCATTCCACCTGCACTTTTTCCTTTTTCCCCTCTTTTCTGGATGTTTATTGTCAGTCTTCGTTAATGACATCTCCAAAAGAAGGAGCACCCTTAATTACGTGCTCAGTTCACAGGAGGCCTCCACTTGCATTAACCTCGAAGACCCACCAGCCACATGATCCGAGTGCTTCACAGGCAATACTCCTGAACAACGGATGCATCACCACATAGGATTGGTGTTGATTTCACCCTAGCACTTCCAGACAAGCTGGGCACTTAAAAAAACACAGCTCTGGAGAGCCAGCCGAGGAGACATGGATTTGCAGCACGCCTGCCACTGCACAGACACATGTTCAGCTCCAACAGAAAGGGAAAAACACTCACTCCAAAGGTGCACAGGAGAAACTGTAACCGTGAATCTCTAAAAGAGAAGAGGAAAATACAGTTTCCCTCAGCAAACACCGCTGTTTGTGACGCCAGGAGCCACCGCTGCTGTTGCCTCGCAGAAGATGGAAAAAAAAAAAAAAAAAAAAAAAAAACTCTCAGCATGGATGCAGCAAGCAACAGAAAGCTGTGCAGCAGCCGGGCCAGCAGGTCAGCCCCTGGGCAGGGGCGCCTACAGAAGCATCCCTGTCTCCTGGTTTTGCTTTGCTTCTGCTCATGACTGGCAGGGAGTCTCTCCGCTTCCCCTGAAAGCATGGGGAAGGTGTCAGGCATTGGCCCTTCCTCCCCTCTGATGATTCCTACCTGTCTTCCAGTATTTTCTGTGTAAGGACTAGAAGCTTTGTAAAGAACAGGTAGCCCAAAGAAGTTGGGCTAAGTTATCGCTGAGCCACAGAAGGCAGGGACATACTGATCTTCATGGCGTGCTGTCATTTGTCCTCATGCAGGCCAGCAGCCCTGCATACGAAGGAAGAGAAGAACCACCTCGAACAGAAGGAACGATTCGTGGAGACTGGACACTTACAACACCAACCACCAAAACGACATGTTGGTGCAGGGTATGGCCAGTTGGTACAATTTTTCCTCCCATGCTGAGGATTTCCTTCAGCAAAGTATTGATTTGGGACAAGGAAAGAAATAAGCTGATTCTTTTTTGTATTTGCTTATATAAAGTCCTCGCTGGCACAGCATCCTGTAACACCTGTTTCTTTGAAAGCAACTGCAACCTTCAGTTGCTAATCTCATTCAAAGCCCTGTCACTATGACACTTTCATACTATGCTGAGACTTCTAAGCCATTTGTTAAACTCAGAAAAAGAAATTCTTAATTTCTTAGTAGAAATCTCATTTTGAAAAAATATAATCAGCAATTGCCTTTAAATTACTTTTGAAATGCCTTCATTTGGCACTTCTACAGCTCTTAAATCCTGTAGAACACCAGATTAACAAAAACAAAACCAGTCATAAAGTTTGGGAAGAGGCTCGCTCCTCTTGCACTTCAGAATTCTTGTAAACGTAGTGCTGGACAGAAGCTGCCGTACCCCTTGGGTCATAAGCAAGCACGAAGGTTATTGGAAGAAGAAGACTTTCAGTCATTGACATGAAACCACATGTCTACACGCAGCCAAATGTTATTCTAAAAAGTTGGCTGAAATATGCAAATTTTAACTTTTCTAGTCCTTGCTTTAGCTGGGTGAATCACAAAGACAGCAATCTTTCATAAAAAGATGACCCAAAGCTGAAGGTGTCGGTTCTTCTCCCTTGATTCCCTGACTGGAAGTGGTTTGTGTACAATGTGCATTGAGTAACTGCCTCTATGCTTTCTGCAATGCAAAAAGTGATTAACTGCAGGTAGTGCCCTGTACAAGAGGATTCCCCTTTGTTCAGTGTATTAAGAAGTACGTGGCTTGTGCTGAAGATTGTTCTTGTTGTCCATTTGCATATAGTTGGCATAATTCACATGCTAGTTAGGCAGAGATGGCCTGACAGAAGGAAGCCAGCACATTCTTAGATAAGGCGGGTTTGTGAACATTTGAACGCAGGGATAGAGATCAGCCAGCACAAACAAACCAAGGCACCTCCTCTCAGGGCACAGCTCACAGGAAGAAGCCCCATGTGTGCTCCAAGTCCCAGCAGCACAGCCCCGGAGTTGGGGGCTGCATGCCTGTGCTCTTCTCCCAGGGCACACAGTCAGGACGCGGCGTTGCTCCAGCTGGCTGCCGGCCCAGCCATAACCGTGCTGGTGTTTGTTGCATGGGATAGACTGGGGGGGGGGGGGGGGGACAGATGATGGTTTAAATAGAAGCTCTGGCCCAGAAGGTGGGTGTTAAGATAAGCCTGTTGAATCAGCACTGCCCTCCCCGTTCTGTGACTCTGCACACCACGAATGCGCTTCAATTTCAAGTGCTAAAACCGAACAAGGGAAACAGGCAAGGATGCAATACATGGGCTTTGGTTATAGGCTCATATTAAAAGCAAAACCATGTTCTGATTAAACTTAACAGCTGTCTATGCTCCGAGGTGTTACAAGTACGAGACTATTTAAAGACAATGACTGGCGCCATCTATTTTACTTTGACAGAGCTAGGAAAAGCAACGCTTATTAACCGTTGACTGAAGCTCTAAATTGATGTCATCTCTGAAGACATTTTTGTCACAAGAAGGTAGAGAAATAACAAGTGCAGAAGTAACTTTTAGTGGCAATGAATACACTTAACTGAAAAAGCATAAGAGCTGGACCTGTTGGAGCAGGTCCAGAGGAGGCCGTGGGGATGCTTAGGGGCTGGATCACCCCTGCTGTGAGGACAGGATGAAGAGAGAAGGCTCTGGGGGAGACCTCACAGCAGCCTGCCAGCACCTAAAGGGGCTGCAGGAGAGATGGGGAGGGACTCTGTGTCATGGGGTATAGGGATAGAACAAGGGAGGGTGCCTTGAAATGAAAAGAGGGGAGATTTAGATGAGATAGAAGGAAGAAATTCTTCCCCCTGAGGGCGGTGAGGCCCTGGCTGAGGCTGCCCCGATGAGCTGTGGGTGCCCCATCCCTGGCAGTGCCCAAGGCCAGGCTGGATGGGGCTGGGGGCAGCGTGGGCTGCTGGGGAGGTCATGTCCATGGCAGGGGTGGGACAGGGTGGGCTTTGAGGTCCCTTCCAACCATTCTGTCATTCCTAATTTACCAACAGAGACAAAGGATACACAACAGCTGTTGACGTCATTGGAGGCAATACCTGTTCATGTCTTCATGAATTACAGCCCAAAATTACAATTTCCTATTTACACAGGCAAAAGGATAGAGTAAGTGTATTTCAGATGTACGCACAGATACACATGTAACACGTGATTTAATACTGACTCTGAGGACCTTGCTAAGCCTCAGGCCTTGGCACAGGAGCCCCTTTCCCTTCCTTCCCCTCTGCAGGCGACTCAACAGGGCATGTTGTGCCAAGCCACCTCACAACGATAAGCCTCAATCTACACACCTGACATACAAATTTAAGTGACAAACACACAAAATACTCTTTGAGAAGGCAGATCACGGGGTAAGGCTGCAGCCCAGCCTTGGGATTTTGCGCTCCATATTGGGCCTTTCCACAGGGAACAGAGCTGGAAGGCAGGGCCCCAGCACAGGGACATGGTACTATGAGAGGAATTCATGAGATGCAAATGGCACAGCAGGGAAATGCAAAGCAGGGACTGCCTGTGGGAGTCCCATATGAAATTTGACAGACCTGGCTCTTGCATTCCTCTGTAGCACTGGATGCTCTTTATCACCACCTCTGAATTCATTGGTATTGTTCCCATTTTGCAGAAAGCAAGTAGGGACAAAGAAATTCCAGCTGTCAACCCTCACTTGCTTTTGCGTGTTTTCAGCCGTCAGGCCAAGATCTTGCAAATACACGAGAATTCCAGCTTCCCTTTGAAAAGATGAGCATTTTTAAACACTGCTGCTACAGGTACAGCTTTGAGAACCTGAGCTCTAAAGACTTAAACCAAAAAACAGAGCACACCCACAACATTATACACCAAAAGGCAAACGCAAAATGCCCCCACAGAATTCAAACAAATCTCAGGTCCCTTGGTACAGCAATACCGAGATGGCAAGAACCAGCTTTTTCTTTTTCTTCTTTTTAGATACGATTTCCAAAATGAAATAGGGGGTACCACTGTGGGATCCACCACACGCCAGCCCTGCTGTCAGGCATCCACCACCACAATTTGGTCCCATGAGCACGGTTTTTCCTCACCTGCCTTTGGCCATCTGGAGGTCAGACATCTCACTTTGCCTATCCTAGGCTTCCTCAAAGAGAGGGACAGGTGCCTTGGTCTTGGCCAACCCAAGCCATCTTCAAGCAGACAACCATGAGAAAAGCCTTCTGAGATGCCTCCCCCACACACCAGCAGCCTTTCACTAGGCAAAGAACTTGAAAATAGTTCTTGAAAACCCAAGACCGGAGCAAATTCAACTTAAACCAACTGAAGCAAAGCCCATCAGAAAGTCTGAGTGGAGGCACAGAATGAACCCCAGTTTCAGAGGAGACAAAGTTTTATGTTTTGGCTGAAGTTGTTTCCCCTCCCAGACCAGGGATTGCGAATTCTCAAATGATTTGTAGCAGATAGAAAGTTGGAAAGCTTGGGCAGAAACAGATGAGAAAAGCCTTGACTAACATCTCTGAAACTGGTTCAAAAGCAACCCCCCTCCAAAAAAAAAAAAAAAAAAAAAAAGGATTAGTTTTGGAAAGATTTGGTCAAACTGCAGGAACTCCTTGCTTGAGACAGGCACCAGCCCAGCGCAACAGGGGAAGCGGCCGGGGTGGCAGCGTGCTTGTCTCCCGGGAACCGAGGCCCCGCGTCCGGAGGAGGGCAGGAGCCGGAGGTCGGGCTCGGTTCTCTCCCGGCCGAACACCGGGGCTGGCACCAGGGGGATTTTTTGGGGGGAAGAAAAGCGGTGAAACGGCTGCGAGTTGGGACCGCCCGAGCGCAGCGAAGGCTCCGCGCCGACTCCTCCGAGGCAGCCGGGACCGGGGAGAGACAGCGGGACACCGGGGGGGGAGCACCGGGGGGAGACCGGGGGGAGACCGGAGAGCACCGGAGGGAACAGGGGGGAGCCCGGGGAGAGACCGGAGGGAACCGGGGAGCACCGTGGGGAGACCGGGGGGCACCGGGGTGTGCTGGGGAGGCACCGGGAGCCACAGCGGGGCCTCCTCCCGGAACTTCCCCGAGCCGCCCTGCCTGTTCCCTGCTCCTCCCTGGGGACCCTCTGGGGACCGACCCCCGCGGCCCCGCGGGTCGCTGCCAGCGTGCGGACCGGGGATCCCCACAGCCGCCCCCCAGCCCCCGCAGCGATGCCCTAGCCCCCCACCCCCCCCCATCACACCCTAACCCGCTCCGCTCCCCCCTTACCGGCGGGACACCCCCACTCGGGGCCTGTCCGGCCCGGTCCTCCCCGCGGCCCCGCTCACCTCGTGCCCTCCCCGCCGGGCTCCGCCGCCCTCGGGCCGCCGGGGCTGCGCGGCGCTGCCGTTGGCAGGGAACAGTCGCCAGGGCTACGGTCACTATGGCGCCTCGCGCCGGGTCTCGAGGCAACTGTTGCTACCCTCCTCCCCCCCCCCCCCCCCAGCACGTCACAGCCCAACCCCGCCCGCGGAGGGAGGGGGGGGCAGGGAGGGGTACACAGAACGGTACCGCCCATTGGTTGGCGGAGAGGCCTGTCGGTCAAAGGAAAGGCGGGGATTTTATGGGGATTGGCCAATGGGAAGGGGGAGGGGGAGGGGTAGAGAGTTGGCGCGCGCTTTAGGTCTGCGGGGGGGAGGGGAGGACAGGGGAGGACGAGATGGGGGTGCTGGGGTGATGGAGACAAAGTGGGGGCACTGGGGACGAGATGGGGGTACTGGGGACAGGATGAGGGCAGTGGGGTGCTGGGGACGAGATGGGGGTGCTGGGGACGAGATGGGGGTGCTGGGGACGAGATGGGGGGAGGAGTGAGGCTTGTGCAGGGTTGAGGCAAGTGGGTGAGAGTGGACAAAAGGGGGGACACAGGTGACTGAGGACAACTGGTGCGAAGAGATGCCAGTGGAGTGACAGGGCTGAGGTGGCAGGGAGAAGGAGGTGCGCGGGGGTGACAGGGAGAAGTTGGGGGCATTGGGGTGGTGGGGACAAGATGGGAATGAGGCAATGGGGACAAGCTGGAGGAGGAGGTAGTGAGGATGATGTGAGTTTAAGGCGAGTGGGGGCAAATGGATTGAGATGGTGGGGAGAAGAGTGGAGACAAAGAGGGGACACTGACGTGACGGGGACAAAATGAGGCTGAGGTGATAGGCAAGATGGGCACTGAAGTGATTGCGGACAGTGGTTGTGAAGGAGGTTGGTGGGTGACAGGGACAAGATGGGGCTGAGGTGACTGGTTGTCCTAACCAGGGCTAAGAGAGGCCAGTGGAGTGACAGGACTGAGGTGGCAGGGACAAGATGGGGGCAAGGTGGTGGGGACACATAGGGCACTGAGGTGACTGAGGACAGAGGAGGTGGGATGAGGCAGCGAGGGGCTGAGGGCAGCGAGGACGCCTTGGATGGGGACGGTGAGAGGTGGGTGATGGAGAAGGGAGGTGCAGGGGGAGGAAAGGGACCCTGAGAGGGGCTGGTGGAGCAGGGGTGAGGTGTGACAGGGACCAGTGGGCACAAGAGGAGGTGAGAGCTCAGGTTGGAGGCAGTGGGCAGTGAAGGGCTCTTCTGGAGGAAGGGGTCTGTTGAAGAGGGTCTGGGGGTGGGCACAGGCCCGTCTCTGTCATGTCAGGGCAGTAGCAAAGGTCCTCTGCCTCATGCATGGCCGTGGGGACATGTGAGGAAGGTGAGTGGCGAGGACAGCATGAGGACTTGTGTGGCATGAAGTACGGATAGCTCATGGTTTGAATCGTGGTTGTGTCTGGACGCCTCACACAAATCAGTGAGCCTGTGAGCTCCACATTCTTTATTAAATAACAACAACAACAAAGTTATTTTTCCTATATTAAATATTAAAAAGTTCCTGTTGGCTCATGGGTAACTGGCAAAAATCTCTGGAAGCAGACTCCTCTACTAGCTGCATTTCTGTTTCCTTGCCCCTTTCCACCCAGCGACATTTGCATGTAAACAGGTTCTTTGTTTCCGAAGAGTTCGTTAGCTTCTGCTGCTTGTTTCTCCAACTAATAATTCTCCATGACATCAAAACCGTTCCCATAGAGACCGATCATGAAGTCACAAACAACAAACAGAGGATTAGAGACTGGAGTGGTGTACAGGCAGCTGATGTAGACAGGGATCAGGAATCCTGTTTTAATGCAAATTCTTTATGAATAAAAGCAAATTGTTGTGCAGCATCACTGCATGCAGTAACACAGCTTCCACTTCTCACTCCAGAACCGGCTGCACTTCTGCTGAGGGTGGAATAACAGACGGAGTGTTTGAACTTACGCTTGGGGGATGTAGTGGATAAGAGTAGGAGCAGTATAAATTGTCACACAACACTGAGTTATCTGATTTAACGACAAATGTTTCTTGATGGAGTGTTAGTCACTGGTTTTAGGGAACCAGCTAAGAAACAGTCTACAAAATGCTTGGCTCTAACTCTTTCCTGCTGTAGCAGGAATTTTCTGGTGAGCCAAGTCAGCGCATGGAGCCAGAGAGGGTATTGAGGAGACATCTACTGGCTGAAGTGAACTGAGGAACAGCTAATTGGGTCTGTGTTGAGTAGGTAAATTTATAGAATCCTGAGTGCTTGGATATATATTTGCATGTGACTGGCATTGCAGGGCTTTGGGATACTACACTAGGGGAAAACACCTACCACACCAGTAGCTGTGCAAGGTTGGAAGATGAAACTGATATTTTTACATTGTTGGTGGTGAGGGAAACAAAACCTTAACTACAGTCTGTGGATGCAGAGAATTGCAAAAGCCGCAGCTACCTCACTTCTACTCTATCTTCCGATGAATGAATGTCTCCTCTACATTAATAGGTGTTATCAGCAAGAATAACCGCTTTGTATTCCTGGAAACAATTCAGCCTGGAAATGCAGCAGAATTTATCAGGTGGGGTTTTGATAAAATCCCTTCCTAGCGTGAAGCACAGAGGAGAAAAATGAGAGAGACTCAAAAGAGTTTGCTATATGAAGAAGGGTATGTGTAGCCTTAGGCTTATATTTTAATCTTGACATGAAGTTCTTGCCTCTGGCACAGTGGCAGGTGTCCTGAATGCATAGACTAAAATCTGTCCATGATGGTGAGCTTTATTCCTTCATCTTGGGGGAGGAAAAAGACTGTTTGGTAGTGCACATCACAAATTCTGTCCCTCCTGGGTGGTAGTGGTCCTCTGGATACAGATTTCTATAAAAGCTAATCATTGTGTGCAAACTTTTCCAGGTAGTTAAACCAACTCCCTAGGAAACAAATATTGACTAGTTGTAAGAACCCCAGCTCCCACTAACCCATCTCGTCCCAGTCAATTTGCAAAGAGAGCCAAATTCTCTGGTTTTCTGTCATTTCATGCAGGCTGAGTTTTGTGTCTGTCCCTGAGAAAGAGGTCGAAGGAAACACTGATATCACTACTAATGTGAAGCTTTTAATCATTGTCACCTTGCATTGTAATAAGCAACAACTTTAATTGTATTTGAAAATTTAAATGGTTCCATTTTTCAAAACCTAAAAGGTTTCTCTTGGCAACAAAAGGAGGATGATGAGGATGATGATACTGGCTATGACTTTGTTGTTAAGTATAGTTTTGCTCCTAAATAATAAATTATTAACGAAGGCAGAGATTTAAAAAGAAGTAGGGATGTTTCCTGCCACTTGTTGAAGGTAACTGCAGCTGGAGCACACGTCAACCTAACTGCTTCAGAGCTGGCCCGGTCCACACAGCGTTCACTCAGTTCTGCATCCCAGGCACTTTTTCCAGTCTAAAAGTCCAAGGGGTCTGGTACAGACCTGAGGTGGCCATAAGTCTTATTTTATTCACAGGAGCTTTTAAGAGGAGAGGGAGGCACTCTGCTCCCCACTTCCTATCCTGTTTATTTTAATTCTGGCAGTAAGTCCTGCATAATGAAAAGTGATATGTGTAAAGTTGGTCAGTCTCTGTTCTCTGAATGGTTCTGGAAAGCAGGTGCTGCCAAGGAAAGCAGCATTTTTAATAAAGCTTTATGGAAAACGTTTGTGTGTTTTTTTTTTTTTTGTTTTTTTTTTTCCTTAGCAAAACCCAGCAGAATCTCATTTTCAATGCATTTTTCAATGGCTTAGAAAAATCCCCAGCAGGTATTTCAACAGGAATGAAGAGAATCACCATATTGACATGGAACAAAGAGGTTTTATGAAGAAGTTTGCTGTAACGTTTTTTGAAAAGTATGTCACAACCTAAGCCAAGGAAGTGTGTGGAATTTGTACCCATGGAGATTCCAATAACACAGTCAGCTTCAAACCCACAGGATTATTTGTTTTCTTACCTAACTTACCAGGAAAAGGGTTACTGGAAAAGGGTGAGAGAGAAAGAGAGAGTGAGGTAATGTAAATCAGAGACTAGATATTGGAGGAACGAGGAAGGCTTGCTGATTAAAATTTGATCTGTCCACAGATTTGGGGTTAGTTTTGAGGAGGTTGCCATGAGTTATACAGGAAAAATTCCCAGAACTGAGTCGTATGTGTGAGCTCCAGAGACATGCTGGATAAAATGTTCAGAAATTCCAAAGAAAAATTAGTCTTTTAATGGATTGTAGTCCTTAAGCCAAGGTTATTTAAAAATAGAAAAGTTCACATGAAGGTGTCATTGGTTAATAACAGTGAAATAGAAAATAGAGATGGGAATAGTTTATGAGAAGTCATTTAATACACATAAACATCACCAAAGGCAGGACATACTTTACTCTTGTTTTACCTGACAGGTTTTTTAACCTTACCTACTCTTAAGGTTTCTTAATGGTGGTGAGCCCAATCTTTCCTTAGCCATGGTATTTAAACTTTAACTGTCTTTACAGCTGGGCAGGTTCCCCTCCCCATCTCTAGTCTAAATCTCACTTGTTGTAGTTCAAGTTCCTCCCCATTGTTCTGTTCACACTGGAAATGGGAACCATTTATATCTTTTTCTTTATAGCACCTTCCAATGTGTCTGAAGATTGCTCTCTTTTCTCCCCCAAATCTCTTGTTTTCTAAATTAAAAAATATATATATATATTTTCTGTAAGAAAAATCCAGCTCTCTCCTACAGAAGTGCTATGTAAGTAGATGTTTTTCATCCTGCAGTTGTGTGGTCACTTATTCCAGCATAAGCACAGTGCTATGCATTTGGTCGTGTTGAATTGAATCAGGCTTATTTCAGATCATTGCTCAAATTTATTAAGAGCTTAATGAAATCCTTCACAAGCGCACACAGTCCTTCACAGTCCAGCACTGCCTGCAACATGGTGTCACTGATCTGTTATTGCTTTAGTTTTAGGGCAGGATTGTTCTCTGCTTTGCCTCTTGCGTGGCATCTGTGCCTCCGCAAAACAAACGTAAACCATGTTCTGAAATACTCTTACGGTTTTAGAAGTGTCAATTATTATATGAACTCCTGCCAGAAATATCCTGAAATGCTTTCTAATGTCCAGACTACAACCTTTGATAAAGTACCTGAAACCCTGGAAGTCATCCAGCTCCCATCTGGGAACCTGGGTGGTAATCACAGGGTTGTTATTTTTAATTAGGACCTGTCTGTCCTTTGTTGTGTCGAGCTGGTCACTGGAATTAATTTTTCCTCATTTCTTGCACCTGCTGCATAAGCCAAATCTCCAAGCTTTCAGTTCAGCCTGTGTAGCACCAGGGTGGATCTGGTAGAAGCAGTCTGCTTTTAAGGAAGCTGTTGGGAAAGAAAGCAAAAAAAATGAGGCCGGTTTGCGAGGTGCTGTGCTTGCTGCAGTTATAATAGCTCCTACCCACAGGAGGGCAGCTGTAACACAGTTAAATCCCGTTTCATAATCACTGCTCAGAGGACCTGTCTGAATTGATTTGACTAAAAAGAAAGTTTAACAAAAAAATAGACTTACCTGCAAGGGGAATGGGATCCTTTGAAATTTCATGCTTATATGTGAAAAAAATGTAGTTTTGGTGGCTGATAATGAAACTTTAAATTAAATTATTGCCTTGAATTGTTTTGCCGATAAAATGAAAACTTTCTCAGAAGACTAAAAACAAAGCAAAAAAATTTTTTTTGCCTTTTTTTTTTTTTCCCCTTAAAAAATGTTTGCCTGTGTTCAGCCGGTTCTCATGAAGAGAATCCTTGTTTTTATATAGGCACCAACCCACACAGCACCTTACTGTCTGAAAGCTTTCTGTGTCAAGTTCACCCCTGTCAATGTCAGATTTTACTGCTGAGTGATCTCAGTGCATCTGATGTTAAATACAAGGTGTCTTGAACTGGTGGCTCCTTCTGTCCGTTTTATCAAAGCATAAACAGCATCATCCAATGCAAACTAAGAATCATAGAATATCCCAAGTTGGAAGGGACCCATAAGGATCATCGAGTCCAACTCCTGACACTGCACAGGTCTACCCAAAACTTTAGACCACATGACTTAAGTGCACAGTCCAAACACTTCTTAAATTCAGACAGGCTTGGTGCAGTGACTACTTCCCTGGGGACTGTCTGAACAGAGATAATAGATTTATTTATTTTTTTTTAATACATTAGTGATTTAGTGATAAAATTTAAACTAACAATGATTTTCAATTGTTATGCAGATGGGATATGTTCTATTTTTGTAGGCAGGTTGCTGCTCAGAAGGGACACTTGAGAACAGAGTATATCTGTATACCAGCTACTCCCAAGAAAACCCCTTGTAACAACTAACAGCAAACTGAAACAGTGGCTTTTCCTGCACGGAGCTGCCACATCTGTCAAGCACTGCAGCACATTGGATGAGTGCCCGCTAAAATCATAGCCCTAGGAATGTTGTCTTCTACCTCATACATTTCTAAATGTGCTGCTGGTCTGATCACAACTTTCTTCAGTGCCTTTGGCTGGATTTAAAAGGAGCAATCTGTTGACCGTTGCTGTTCCAAGGCCATACTGGAATTTCCCAATGGCACCATAGAGTACGTCCTCTTCTGCTAACACACTCTGCCTTCACATTTCTGCAGCAGTAAAATGAATTCAGGGCTGCAATTATTCTAACGTTACAGGCACAGTCCCGTCATGTAAGCACAGCAGAGCATTGCTGCTTTCCTTTCAGCCTCATCTAAATTTAGAGAGAACAGGCAAGTCCTGGAGATGAAACAAAGGGCATTCAGCCCTTCTCTTGCCCTTCTTGCGTCTCCTTTGGGTGGCAGCAAGTGTCACAACAGCCTGCAGCAAAATGCAGAGTGCAGCAAAGCAGGAGGCAGTGCGAAGTGCCTGGTATACCTGTTCGCATTGTGATCTTCTTGGAGTGAGGACGTCGTTCTGAATGACTGCAAGCCTCAAGAAATGCAGGCTTCATGTCTCACTGCTTGAGCCTGTGGACTTGGGCTGTACTCTTTGAGTAGGTTACTAGTCTCAACTTTGTGTCTTCACCCTAATAGTTGCTTTTTTTCAGCACAGCTAGAAAACCAAGTGCTCTCTGACTACATAAATTTCCTTTTTGTACAATTAAAGGACTAAGCATTTATCCAGGGTTTATCTGCTTAGTTTTATCTGGGGTTTTATCTGCTTGGTTTGGCCATAGCTGTCTAGAAATTTTTGGGGAAAAAAACCACTGTGTACTGTCATGGAAAAAGCAGCGCATACAGCCATGGCAAATGTGGGTGTATGTGCAACATCCAGCAGGGAGCAGCGCCTCCTCGGCTTGCAGGAACTAGGAGAGGATGTGTCCACAACTTCGATGTTACCAAAGACTGTCATATTGATATAAGTAAATCAATATAGCTTGTGTCAACACAGCTTCTCTATGGAGGCAATGTTTGTGTAATAACTCAATGCCTGAGCAGTCCTGGCACAAGATTTCAATGGAACAGAGAAGTTCCCTTCTGTAAAATACAGAAATTCCTTTCTGTTGCATTGAGTTTAAATTACTCTCCCTGCTTCTCACATAATCACAGGCAGGTCAGGAGGGAGAAACCAGCAGCCCTGGGAAGGAATGGCGTACAGGGTCGCTGAGCAAAGGGCATGGGGTGATATGACAGGGATGGAACATAAAATCAACAAAACAGGGCATAGGTACGGTTACCTCCAGTACCTGCAGGTAAGGAAGGAAGTGCCTAAAAGGCACTTACATAGAGAAATTCCCCAAATTCCTTCTAGAAAGTCAACATGCTGGGGTGCCTGTACAGAAATGCAGGAAACATGGGAAATAATTGAGGTGAGTTAGAGATGTGTGTGGTTGCAAGGCCACAGCCTTGCTGGGATCACAGAGGTGTGTGGGATGGCTCCCATGGCTGCAGTGGTGCAATGGAGAGCTACAGGCTTTGAAGGAGGGATAGGCTGGGAAGCAGGGCATAAGCAGTCCAGGTAGTTTCTGGAGTGTGTTGACAACTTCCTCACCCAGGAGACAGAGGAATCAACAAGGAAAAGTGCTCTGTTAGAGGCTGAGGCCTATGAGGATATAGTTTATATTTCCGTGTTTAGTCAGTGCAGCAGTGTTCACTGTGACTGTAGAAAAAGAAACCCCAAGAACAAAACAGAAAAATTCCTACCCCCAAGCTGTTACTACTGTTGTTTCTAAAAATGCCTTGCTTTAATGCAGCTATGCTGGCAAAATAATTAATAATAATAATAATAATAAATGTCTGGGCTTTTACTTTTTTCTTTTTTTTTAACTTTTTTTTTTTCTTTTTTTTTTTTCCTAGCTTAATATTAGTAATGGACAACTTCTGGTTGAAGATGTTATACCTGCATCAGTTTGTTGTATCCTAACAGGCAGGGTTATTTTTCCCACCTCTCTCCTGGCAGAATAACGTGTGATTGCTGCCCAGTCTACAGCTGTGCAAAACCAGTCATTAATCCAAACCACCTCCTTCTGTGTTTTACACTAAGTTTATATGCTTTCCCGAAACAGATGCGCTGCTGGAAAGATTACTGCCATAAATTTGCATTGCCTTCTCATGTATTTTGGAGATGAATGTTACCAGTTGTGAAGTTGAGAAATGATCACCAAAACTATTATCAGACAAAATCAGCTGCCTTAATTTAGACAAGCTAGTTAAACTATTTAAACCATATCAGTTGCTTTTGTCTGGAATGATATAACAAACATTTATGCACCAGCAAATCAACAGGACTAAGAGCCAGCAGCTGTGCAACAGTGGGTAGTGGCCTGGTCTGAGCTCTTTGCTCCTTGACCTGATGGGTCCCAAAGAGGTGTGATCTGCTCTCGTGTAAGTGGGAAGGGTTGTTGAGTTTCTGTGGTGGTGGCCTGCTGAAAGGATAGCAGCAAGTGACTTCAGTTGTACATAAATCAGGTGTAGCTGACTCTTTAAGGCTTTGGCAAACAAGCTGTAGTGAACTTTGTTGTATCCATCCTCCTCATTTTTCTATTCCACCTCTCCAAAAGCTCTCATCTGTGCAGCAGTGCCAATAGAAAGGTATGGCTGCTTTTTTGCACTGCTACTCCATGTGCAGCCTGGATTTGTAGCCCAGACTGGCAGCAAAGTGAGTCTGAGCTATGATGCTGTGAACTGCAGCACCTCAGGTAAAAGGGGGCAATGAGAAGTAAGAACTGTTCCAGCTGCTATAGCATGATTTCGTGGATTAGACCACTGAGGGGGAGTTTTCTTCAATTAAAAAAAAAAAAAAAATGTTGTTGGGAATTGTGCTGCTGTAGCTTTTTAGGCCCAGCTAGCTACCCTTTAAGGAGGACCAACATTAGGGCAGAGAATGAAAGGCTGTTCTCACTTGATGTAGTGTAACTTGCTTGTTGGGGTTGAATTATTCTGAAAACCAAGCCATGGTAGGACAACTGTTTCCCATCTGCTTATCCTGTGAATATTTCGGGTCACTTCTTCCCTCCTGAGTTGTGAAAAAGTTGAAATTTAGAAACTAAATATTAACCAGAAAGATTCAACTTGTTTATATGGGTAAGTTAGGGTTTTTTGTTTGTTTGTTTTACTAGAGGGAGTTTGTTTTTTAAAAAATAAAATTAAAAAATTACTAAGTAGCCCTATGGATTATTAACATTTAAGACTATTATAGAGGCATAGGTCTTGCATTATACTCCAAGTAAGGTCAATTCATCATCAGCAGTTTTTCTTGTTCATGTTGCCTCAAAGCACACAGTATGATATCTGGTCTCTGCTGTAATCAAGTGAGAGAGCGTGTTTCTGTGTCTTACAGTAATCACGCTTTAATCCTTTTTCTTGGTTACAACACTGTTTAAATGGTAACGACAGATGAGGTGCAGCCTTGTTCTGCTTTGGACTAGACATGCCTGGTAAACATTGTGATACCATTGCAACAAAGTCCCTTGACTGGGTAATCATGAAGCAAGCCTGCTGTTTTTATCCTACAGTAGTGAGAAAGAAGATGTAATTCTTTACTGAAGTTCCTGAAACGCAGCTGCTTTTTATTTATTTATTTATTTATTTTTCACTCCCCTGAAATGCTGGAAACATCTCCACTCTTCTGCACTTAACTTCTGATGCATTTACTTTTGCATTAAATCCTCTTGAAAAAGTGGAATCACCAGTGGTGGGCACAAATAACATCCTAATATTAATTTTGAGTGTTCAGTGGACATAGATTTCTAGAGAGAAGTGATGTCAAGCATCAAATGAAATGACTATATAGGCTAGAAATTCTAATCTTGCGCTGCCTTTCACACTTCATAAATGTGTATGCAATATGCTATTGTTTATGTGTTGTATAAAACAGTGGACAGCTTTAACCTATACCGTATTGCTTCATAGGCCCACTAGAGTGAGGGTTTTAATTAGTATTAAATAACAAAAAGGTATTTGAGGTATACTGTTTGCTACAGTTTTATTTATGAGAACAGAACTGTAGAAGGGTCACCTTGCAGACTGGCTTTACTGAATCAGCTAAAGAAAGGACATATCACCTGGTGTCCTGCTGAAGACTCTGTGACTCTGTTGAAGCTATGTTGATTGGTGACAGTTTTGGGTATGGATCCACACCTTATTTTGGGATTTTAGTGAGTTTTATTTTATTTTTTCCTCCAGAGAGGCCTACGTCTATTTGCTGTAGACCCTTTTCAAATGACCAGGAAGATGCTACAAGTCGTTGGTGGGAAAGATGACATGAGTTGTTGAGTTCAGAAATGCTGGTGCTATAAACAAACTCTTCTGGCTCCCTCACTTCCTTGTGACTGCTTATTTACTGCCTTATTTTCTCAGTGCATTCATTTTTCCCACGTCGCCCTTCTTGTGGAAACTGATGAAATGGTGCATTGGCTGCTCACCACTCCCCCCCCATCCCCCGTGTTATCTTTGAAGTCATTAACCTGAGGTGCAACTAGACTTTGGGTTAAGTCACTTGCTACAAGTTACCCTGGAGTTGGAAATTACTGAACTTTATTGGAGGAATGCTAGCCCAGAATAGTTTACAGATCCAATGCCAGGGATGAACTGGGAGGGTGATGAAAATGATAAGTTGTGTAAACTGTCTTAGGTCATGTAAGTGGGCAGATACGACTTATTCCTTATGGGGAATGATTTAGCTAAGTAAGGAGCTTATTTCTACCCTCTCTCTCTGTGTTTACAGCTGTATTAAGAGATGTTTCTTTGGTTAGAATCGGAAAGAATCTGCAAACTGAATTTATTGCATTCTTCCAGGAAGCAGAATGACTTTCTGTAGGTCACAGGAAACAGGTTTGTAACCAAAGCTGGGTGACCTGACATGCACGAACGTGAAGTACCAGTGGCCTGGTCTGCGTTTATCCTGGACTTCGTTAAGGCTTTTATCTTACCTCTCTCATCTTGTGAGAGACACCTCTGTCCTTGTTGGCATCACACTCCATCTTAGTTGATCCTGTATTATTAACAGAACTTGAGGCTTCTTAACTTGCAGCCATCTCCTCTCCTCCCACAATCTTCTGGTGTCACTTTTAAGAGCAATACAGTAATGGAAAGGCTAGTTCAAAGGGAAACAGTTTGCTGTGTTGTGTTTGTTTTTTTATTATTATTATTATTTTTTTTTTTTTTTTTAATATTTCTTGAATACCCTGTATTTACCTGGTGTCTTCTAGAAGCTTGTTCCACAGTCAGACTGCAGCCAAGAACTCCTCCTCTTTCCCTCATGATCTCTCATGCTTTGGGATCTGTTTTGGGCAGGACACCAGATGTGATACTTCTTCAATCTGTGTCAAACTAAAATTAGAACTCCTTGCTAGCATTTCACAGCTTCGTTAATTTGGAAAAATCTGTATATGCTCTAATGTGGACAGATCATTTAAACAATTAATTTAAATTGTTAGGTCTGCTTTACTTATAATTCATATACAATTCATCCTGAATTTTCATGGCGTGAAAACTCAGTGAGATCAGGCTTGTGCTGGTGATCTAATGAAGTGCTGCCTGCAAAAAGCTTCCAGCCTGGCCTAGCCAGCCAGTGCAGAAGTTCGCCTTGGGTGAGTGATTCTGCACTGCTCAGGCTTCCTTCCAGCATTCCTTGGGCCAACCTGCTTTGGTTGCCTGGGAAAATGAGAACCCTGGGACTTGCTTGAGTTAATGAATTGTATATAGAGAGCCAGCAAAGGTGATACTTGACAAAGGGTGCAGTTGCTCTGGTGAGTTCACTACCCCAGGAGTTCAAGCTCAACTACTTCATCTTTATTTAGAAAAGGCTAGGGCAGTCAGCACTAACAGTTCGTGTACACAAGAGCTTGATCCTGTGTACAAGGGAGGAGCTGACCCTCAACAAGCAGCCAGGATGGTCACTCTCCTCCTCATGACAGATGCGTGAGCACCACCTGTGTTTCTGCATCATGTGCTTTGCTCTCCCCTGGTCCTTTGCCAGCAAGCAGCGTGGTCCCCTTTGGCCCTGGGACTGATGAGGGTTTTGCAGACACACTGACATCTACCTCGGTAGTGTTGCAACCTTGCTCTGATAAACAAGCAAAAAAAAAAAAAAAAAAAAAAAAAAAAAAAAAAAACCACTTGCCTAAGGTCACTTGTTGGCTCAGGACATTACCAAAAATAGAACTGGCTGCTCCTGCCCCATCAGTTAACCTTTGGGCTGTGCCACTGAATCTTTTTTTGGGTCTTTGAGAACAATCTGCCCCTCGTGGGCACAGAAGGTGCTACCTAATGACTGGGACATGACTGGGGTGGGAGGGTTAGCGGTCCTCTCAGCTCACTGATCATGCCAACTCCCCAGATACCATCTGTGTCCTTGCTTTCCAGAGTAAATCCACGTGTGGACTGAAACACGGCCATGTGAGGGCTTGGCCAGGCCACGCGTGGAGCAGATGAGTTTGCAGGGACAGGGAGAGGAACAGCCCCTGGGCCTTGTGATGTGGGGCTCCAGGCCTGGCTTGGCAGCAGCAGCACCACTCCCTGGTTGCAGCCCCAGCTGTGTCCCTGCTCTGCTGGCAGGAGCCCAGCCGCATCCTCCCCACCCTGTAGTAGTGGGAATGGCTTTGCAGGGAAGGAAAGGGGGTAGGGGGAAAAAAAAAAGGCAGTTTAGAGGAATTTGGGGCTCCGCAGGCCAGCAGCAGCAGCGATTAACGCGGGGGTGCAGCCCGGCCGCAATGAAACTCCGGGCGTTAGCATCTGCCAAACGACCCGGCCGCTGATTTTTTAGTGACCAAAAAAAAAAAAAAAAGGATACAAAGCTGGGCCCGGGAGGGAGCCCCCGCTTCGCCCCACTCTCCTTTTCCAGCTCCGGGGGGCACGGAGCCCTGGGTGCTCCCCCCCCCCCCCCTCGTTTTTCACCCGCCCCCCGGCTCTGAGCCCCGGGGGCTCGATGACCGCAGGTGACCCGGGAGGAAGGGGGCGTGGCCTCGTCGCTCTTGGCCACGCCCCCTCCAGTCATGCGCGCCCTTAAAGGGCCCCGCGTGGCGGCGCGCGGAAGCCGTGGCGGGGGGAGTCTCGCGCGCGCGCTCCCGCTCCTGAGGTAACGGCGCGTGCGCGGGGCGGGCCGGGGGAGCGCGCGCGGCGTGCGTGAGGGGAGCGGGGGGTGGGGGAGGGGCGGGCGGCTGCCACCAGGGGGCTCTTGAGGAGGCTCTGGGGGCTCTCGCTGTGGAGACGCCCAGAGCCCGCATGGGTGCCCCTGCTGGCCGCGGGGGCTGGCTCCGTCTCCAGAGGTTCCTCCAGCCTCAGCCGTGACCTGGTGCCGTGTCGGTAGCAGCGGTGCCGTCAGGTCCGGGTCTGGCTGGCCCTGAACAGCAGTGAAATAAAGCCCTGGATGTGGTGGGGGCTGGCAGGGGCGCGCCTGCCGCGTCTCTGAACGCGTTCCTGTGCCTCATTTTTATGCTTCTTGTGTGTGTGTGAGGGAATTTCCCTTCACAGCCTGCTGCGTGCAGATCACGCAGGAAAATTAATAGCAGTTTAGGAAAGAGGAACTCAGAAAGCGGCCCTCTGGTGAGTCACACTGGGGAATTCACCGATAATAACCCGGCATTCTGGAGGAGCAAGCTGCGTAAAACTCAGAGCCACCAGTTATGTGCTGGCTCATGTGGCAGATGGTTCATGCGCCCTGGGCTCTGCCCTGCGCCGAGCCCTCTGGCCATGTGGTGCTGGCACATGCCGGCCCTCTTCTGCGGGCAGGAAAGCCTTGGGTCCAGCTGCCAGAAGGATTTTCCATAGCTAAACCTATTTACTGAAGGTCTTGCTATGGACAGCTTTATTAACCTGAAATTCAGCTCTCTGAAGGCACTGCAGTAGAGTCGTTGAGAGTCTGCATTGTGTGCTCACCCTGCAGGGGCTGGGGTTTATTTCCCCTGTGTTCTTCTTGCAGCACTTCACCACGCTGGCCTGTGGTCAGCAGGGTTGTCCTGGAGAAAACTTACTGTGCTTAGAAGTTTATAATGCAGCCTTTTTAAAAACAAAATTTATCTAGGAGAGGAAAAGCAGGTAGCTCAGCTGCTATTTCCTCACTTAATAAATCTTCAGGGAAAACAAAAAGTTCAAGTTTCAGTTTGGGTGGAAATCTGGAGAGGGAGGGAGATAATGCAGCTGTCTCCTCAAGCTGATCTGCGCAACAAAAACTGGACAGGATCAGAAGTGCTGCCAGTATGAGCACAAGGAAAATAAAACAGTAACCGGGAGCAAAGGGGGCCTGTGCTAGCAAATGTTAGGGTGACTGATGAACACATGCATGTACTGGGCAATCTTAACTTGAACTGCTGGTTTTGAGGCTCTGTGTGTGTTTTGAGTGAAGGCACGTTCAGACTGTTATAAACAAAATGTTCACCTCTGTAGCTTTGGCTGTCACAAGTGTGCCTGCAGTCCAGCTCTGCAGCGCTTTCATATCCTTAGATAGTTCATATCCTTCCAGCCCTTGTAGGATACAGCTCGCCCTCCAAGCAGAAGGTGGTTTGCAGTCAGACGACTTAAGCTTTCACACAGCTGTAATTACAAGGGCGGTTTCTTTCACCAGGCTTTTGTTTGGGTGTGTGTTCCTCATGTTTCTACCAACTGTGGCATGTTAGGGCGCTATTTCCCTTAGGAATAGCGTGTGGCAAGAGAGGATCGTTCCTGATCCCACTCACCCGCCTATCGAGCTACCATGAAAGTCAAGTCAGGCTCTTGTGAGCACCTGTGTGTCTTCCCTGTCTTCCAGCAGCTTGTGTAATGCATCTGGGGAGGTGACAAAGCATTGCGAGATGAAGGGCTGTTGCTACATTGCTTAACAGAGCTGATCAGAGTCTATGTAGTGGCAATTGGTTTGTTTCTAACCGAAATTTGTTACAGAAAATGAACTGCTGTCTTGGGATCCCTGTGACCTGCGTTCACAAAGAAAACTTGCACAGCTAGGTTGGACTTCAGCTTTCTGCTTTGTGTTCTTATGTTTCATGGCACAAGTGTCCTTGGGACAAGTGTCCAAAAATTCCGCTACTGCTTGTACGTGCTGGTGCAACTGTTCTCTCAGTGTCGGGGGCCACATGTCACTGACATGTGGATTCTCCTTGAAAAACCCCGTCTGCTGGGCATGGTGGAGGCAATGATACCCTCGTGCATCTCCCAGGACCTGCTGGCTGTGCAGCCTCATGTCTGTACTGTGTGTGCCATATCCAGCTTGCTTGTGGATCCAGCAGGGACACCCTGTCCTTGGGGTCACCCCTGGGATGTGCACTGCAGTGGGGTCAGGCCCCGTGGCTGCTGGTTCCAGTAAGGTCTTTCTCCTCTCAGGACTCCCCAAGAGATGGAGGGGTGGTGATGCTGCCACTGGCTGGCTCCACACCATCTGCAAAACGACATGCTCTTCTAGATGTGGGTTTGAGCTCCTCCAGGCTAGGGAGGGGACAAAACCCACTCTACCATGGCCTAGGTGACTGCTGCTAGCAGTAGGCTACTCCCTATAGATAATGCAGATAATGCACCTTTTCTCGTGGCTGTCTTATCAAAAGAACAAAATTAACTGCTCTGGTGTTGTAGTCTAGTATGGGGGCATTGGGCAACGTCTGCCACGAACCTCAGAGATTTAGAGATGGGTTTTGAAGATGTGCTTCTCTCAGCTGCGTGTGAATTGAACTATTTTTGCATTCTGAATCGTAGCCTGTAGCAAGCAGAACACAAATCGAGCACCATCGCGTCCTTGCATAGATGAGGAATCGGGAGGAGGGGATGTGCTTTTTTGGGATAGAAGGAGGCTTGTGTGCTGGGAATTGTGGCTGGCCATGCCTTCACCCACTGCTGTCGGGGGCAGGACGCTGCACAGGCACATCCTCCTCCAGCCCCAGCTTAGCTAATGTCAGATTCATCAGATAAAGGGCTCTTTCCTTTTGTTAATATCTGTCATCATTCAGCCAGATGTGCTTCTCACATTGCCTGCTTTAAATTGCTCTGTCTAACGTCGGTATGAAATAGTGTGCTAAAACCCTCTTTTTAAAAAGATGAAGGATAATAGGATTCATCTCCAGTCAGTTAGAAATTCCTTGAAGCAATTAAAGCTCTGCCTATCAAGTGACGAGCATCAAAGGCTGTTGAATATAAACCTTACATAAAATCAGCGTTGCTTTCAGGATTAGAAAATGCTTCGTTTGGGTGACGAAACCCTGTAGCAACAAAGTGCAGAAACCCCCGCTGAAAGCAGCGTAGGAGCTGCTGAGAGCACAGCGGCTGCCGAGTGCTGATTTTTACCAGAACAGTTTTTTAGGTCCCCAGGGAGTGGGCGTGCAGCGGGGGCTGTACCCCAACAGCTGCTCTGGGGATGCCGTGGAGAGCCAAAGGAACCCCAATGCTCCCGCACCCCAAGAGCCGAGCATGGCAGGCAGGCGCAGAGAAAGAGCTTCCGCATTAGGCGGCAGTGTGGGGTGACTGGCTGCTTCCAATTGCGAGGCAGAGAGCACATGACATAAGATGCTCCAGATCTGCCTCGTGGGCGCTAGTTTAAAAATAAAGGATATTACACGTCGTTGCTCGTCCGGAGAGGCTGCGGGAGGAGAGGCTGCACAAAGGCGAGGCAATGCATTGTAAGGCTACACCGGAGCCCTGCGGTGGGTGGTTCGGGGGAGGTCTGAAAGCTAAGCCTTAACGTTTGGGGCAAAAGAGTGCAAATATAAACGTTAATCTTGTGGTGCTTTTTCAAAACTGTAATTGTCAAGCGCATTTTCAGGTGTGAGAATGGATGAATAATCTTAATTCTGATCAGGCTTTTCATACAAGCCAAGCTTAATGTGAAGGGTACTTCATCCACTTACAGAATTTACTGTATTTCACACAAATACATCAGTCTTGAGTTATATCTGCTTTGGAATTGTCTTTGTCAGATAGCTGCATCAATGAAAGCTGATTTCACTGTAGTATTTGATTCTATTTTAATTTTAAACTGTCTTTACAGGGACAATGCTGTGTGAATCAGATGTACGTATGGCACTTACAGAACCTGTCCCCACAGCTTATCTTAATGTGGATGCTCAAGAAAACTGCAAGGTGTCATTGGATGATGCACCGGTCAACTCTTCAGCTAGGTTTGTCTAATTTAAGATTTTATTTTTTTCTGTGGTGACCTGCATACATAGGATATAGCTCATATTCTAGCATGTTTACTTAGATTAACTGGGACATTAAGATTTTTAGAAGAAATTTTGAACATTTTTTTTTCTAATTCCAAAATCCAAAAGCTGAATCTATAATCTCACTGATCAAATATGTGAAATACCTAGCAAGTACTACATGTGTTGGGAAGCATCACTGCACTGTAAACAGGAGGTGTGCCTCATTAGGGGACTGCTTGTGTGCAGTACCTGTGCTGATTTTTATCAATCTAGGCAACCCGATTGGCTGTAAATCTAAATAACCTCATAATAAATAGTAGGTTGGTAGCTAAGGGTCTAAATCTCACCACAGTGTAATGGGATATAGCTGTCAGACTTCCAAGACACTCTTTACCTAATTTTTGGGGGCTAAGTTGGAATTATATGTAGTAAGAAGAAGAAAAAAAATATGACTCGATTCCCTGTAACGGAAATAGCTGCATGGGTTTTTGCTCATATTACTGAGTCACTTCCACACTTTGTCCACAAAAGCAGTTGGAGAAATGATGCAGAACTACTGCAACTGGGGGTTAATTTGTGTTGGAAAATGCTCTCAGTAACAGTGAGGAAATACATAGTAGAGAAGATCTTGTAATCCTTTTTGGAGAAAAGAAGAAAGCTGATTTACATACCTCTGGTTTGTAGTTTGCAGGTTAGATAGAAGTGATTCTGCTTTTGGACAGTACACAGGAGTAGCCAAGTCAAAGCTCCCTGCCTTAAATCCTATCCTATGTGCAAAGCCATGAGTTGATTACCCCCTAAGCAGTTCAGAGGAAATGTAAAAGGGAGGGAAGCAACTTACCTCTTAGACAGAAATTCACAAGGTGCTGTGTGTCTTGCCTTTGATCCAGTAGAATGGGAAGAAAGTATGAGGCTTGGGTGGCACTATGCCGGCGATAGGCTGAAGGGTTTGTGTGGGACCAGGTGGGTCCTGCTTAGTGACAGCAGAGTTGGCAGGCCATCTTTCTGTGAGGGAGCTGCACCATTAGACAGGACTTGGCCACCCAGTCCATGATGTCTGTGATGTCACGGGCACGCAGCCCCTTCTAGAAGACCACTGAGGAATCAGACCTTGGAAGAAACTTCACACCAGAAGCTGCAGTGAAGGAAGAGTGAATACCTAGTGCTGACATGAAGAAACAAATGCTTCCATGACGGCCTTGAGCAGAGGACCCATCTCAGGGCTGTTTGGCAAGGCAAGATGGAGCTTTAGTTTCTCTGGAGTATGATCTTGGGTAGCGTAATGCTTGGGCCGTGGTGCTAAGATGATGGTACAAGTGCAGTTTGCCCAGGGTGGAGGAACAAATGTCTGCTTGTAGCATGGAGGTATGATACGTCATTCTGTGGGCAGAGCACAGAGACTCGAATACGAAATCTCACAAGGTCTGGCTTCCAACTCATGGCCTGAAGTGGGATGTGTGACTTAATTATTCCATATCCTCATCACTTATGGCTTTGAGAAAGTCTGTTTTGGAAAAGGACAGAGGAAGAGCACTGTTCTACAAATGCAGGCGGGAAGTGTTTTAATGGCTCTTGCAAGACTGAAAGTAAAAAGGGCAACCACAGATACCACAGTGCAAACTCCTTGTGAGGAGCACAGCTGAGGTAGATAGAGGGATGTGTCTGAAGAGTGCCTGTTCAATTTCTGCACAAACATCTGGCGCAAGCCTGATGTACTAACTTCATTAGGAATACCTAAAAACAGGATTTCCTGTTAAATCAATTTCCTGCTCTTAGTTGGCCTTGCTTTCTGCAGGAAATCTCTATGGGTTTTTCCCCAGGGTCACTGTGGTGATGCCTGTGCTGCACGGGAACACGGCCTTGGGGCGTTGCCGCCTTTCTTAGGCTCGCACAGCACAGATCAGAGAAAAGCACCAGATCTGCGTGCCCCTATCTGTCCCCACCTCTCTGACTGCTGTAGTCTGTTTCAGGCACGCAGAGCAGACCTGTGGCATTAAATTATCACTGCATCGTGGATGTTATGTTCATAGATTTTTCTGCAGCTAGTCTTACAGTTAGAGCGACGTACACATGTTCAAAAGCAGTGCAGGCAAAGACCACACACTTGCCAAGGTGGGCGTGTTTCATTGGTGTCTGAGCTAGTAAAATTAATAAAGCCGGCTAGTAAACATCAGAAACCACTCATCTTTGCTTGACTTGCAAGGCTTAATGTAATTAAGTGATGGGGTGAGTATGGCTAAGACATTCTTCATCCAGTGTGCTAAAGTCTATCCAGTGCTAATTACTTCTGCCTTGCAGAGTTGTTGAGGTCTACAACACTGAGACAGTTGAAGATACTAAGACAGAGGGATCTCAGATGGACAAGCTTGGTTTCAAATGTAAGTAGAGAGAATGTTTAGTTACTGTTATGTGCATAAAACTATTATTTAAATGAGAGTAATTTACAAAACCATAACATTGGAAGAGGGAATTCAAATGGCAGGGTAGTCTGTCCAGAAGTCTCTAGAACATAGGCTTTAAAGCACTGGTGTGCTCCAAGGAGTAAAATAGTTAGTATCACTGATTAATGCATATCTACCAGGTAATCATGTACTACTTATTTTAATAATAAATAAATAAGTGGCAGGAAGATTTAGGTCAGAAGGGGAGGTAAACAGAAAACATTAACGAAAACTTTGAATGTGCTTTAGAGGCTTCATCTCTTAGTCTTGTTCTAAAATAGTGGGGGAAAAGGGTGGGGAGGGAGCTGTTGGCACTTGCTTTTACTTCAATACTTGTATTTATATTTCTGTTATGGCAGAAAGCAATTTCTAAACATGAGATGTTGAATATTTTTCTTTCAATCTAGCCTCTTCACCTCCTCCCTTGAGTGTGTGGACAACACAACGAGATGGAGAAGTCAGACTGAGGATGGATGAGCAGGGCATAGGCAGCGAGGCACCAAAGACTGTTCATGATCTATTCCAGGAAGCTACTAGTAAATATGGTGACTATTATGCTCTTGCATCCAAGAAAGGTGGCCAGTGGATAAAGCTAACTTACAATATGTACTATGATGAGTGCTGTAAAGCAGCCAAAAGCTTTCTGAAGGTGAGCTTTTGTTGAATTATACTACATGTTCATGGTCAGCAGTTTAACTGCTGAAATGGCTGGAGTCAGCTGTATCTTATACTTACAAATGATATGTTGATGAGTCGTAAAGTGTCAGGGAAAGTGGCTAACCCACCAGAACGCTGCACTGCCATCCAGTGGGACCTCGACAGGCTGGAGAATTGGGCGGGGAGGAACTTAATGATGTATAATGAGGGCAAGTGTAGAGTCCTGCAACCCCAAACGCCAGGATAAGTTGGGCACTGCCCTGCTGGAGAGCAGTGAAGGGGAGAGGCACCTGAGGGTCATGGTGGACAGCTGGATGACCATGAGCCAGCACTATGCCCTTGTGGCCAAGAAAGCCGATGGCATCCTGGGGTGTATCAGAAGGGGGGTGGTTAGTAGGTCAAGAGAGGTTCTCCTTTCCCTCTACTCTGCCCTGGTGAGACCACATCTAGAATATTGTGTCCAGTTCTGGGTCCCTCAGATCCAGAAGGACAGGGAACTGCTTGAGAGAGTCCAACACAAAGCCATGAGGATGATGAAGGGAGTGGAGCATCTCCCTTATGGAGAAAGGCTGAGGGAGCTGGGGCTCTTTAGCTTGGAGAAGAGGAGACTGAGGGGTGACCTTATTAATGTTTATAAATACGTAAAGGGCGATTGTCAGGAGGATGGAGCCAGGCTCTTCTCAGTGACATCCAATGGTAGAACAAGGGGGGAACGGGTGCAAGCTGAAACATAGGAGGTTCTGCTTAATTTAAGCAGAGACATGAGACAACTTTTTCATGGTGAGGGTGACAGAGCACTGGAACAGGCTGCCCAGGGGGGTTGTGGAGTCTCTTTCTCCAGAGACTTTCAAAACCCACCTGGATGCGTTCCTGTGTGACCTGATCCAGGTGTTCCTGCTCCGGCAAGGGGATTGGACTAAATGATCTTTCAAGGTCCGTTCCAATCCCTAATATTCTGTGATTCTGTGAATTACTTGAACATGCCATGAACATCTTGTTAATTACTACAGTATTTTTGTTTGAATTTCATACAAATTGCTTCCACATTCAAGTAAACAAAAAATATTTAGGAAAACCTTTAAGGAGGTGTATTTGAGACATGGCAAACCTGGACAAAACCCCTCATAAGGCTTGTAAATTTTCATCTTTCCAGGAAAAACCTCAAAAGAACGCTTATGAATCCAACTTAAATGACCAAACTGGCTGAGCCATGTACTTGTACAGCTGGGTGTTAAGACGGATTGAGAGAAAGAAAACATTACGTGTTCTTCCTGTTATCATCAGAATTAGATTATCATCTTATTTCCTATAGTTAAGGACACTCTTTTGTTTGTTTTTCCCTTCCACTCATACTGTGGGATCTTCCAGTATACATACTTCCATTGTCTCTGGTGCAAAACCAGAGAACAGCTGAAGCAGATTGAAAGGCTTGGACTTCAGCAGCTGGATTTTCATAGCCTCTGTTAACTCTAAGTTAACTCTAAGCATTCTTCAAAGGACAAACAAGATTGCTGTAATCTCATGTCTTGTTTACAGCTGGGACTAGAGCGTTTCCATGGAGTGTGCCTCTTGGGATTTAATTCTCCAGAGTGGTTTATTGCTGATATTGGAGCTATCTTTGCAGGGTAAGAGTGTTGTCTCTTGACATGCATTTTGCTCTAGCCTTCAGATAGTAATTTCATTATTCATGTGAGAGGGTGTTTTTGGTTTAAAACAAAACAAGTGCTGCTTATATTTGAATGTAATGACGGTAGCTAGAACCTAAACTCTCTTTACTTAATAATGAATAAGACAAAAAAAACATAGCTAGAAAAAGCACATTCTCTCTTAAAATGAACAGCAGGTTAAACCAAAAACATGCTTATTTGCATTTTGGTTAAAATATTATGTTGGAAAAGGTTAGAGTATCAAAATCCAGTGCTGTGATAGCTGTCTTCCATCTGACCCACTTTGGCCCGTTACACTGTTCTGACATTACCTATGACCAGAAATGAGCCTTTGCTCTTGGAACTAAGCTTTCCACTTACTGTTGTTGCTTTATGGGATGTTCTGCCTATGGTTTTTCCTCTGTTAAAGTTTGCAATGGTATGACTTTTTTTCCTGCCAGCAGCTAATTCTGTGTTTTTCTTTTTGTTTTCTTCTTTTGTAGTGGTCTTGCCGTTGGTATCTACACTACAAACTCTCCCGAGGCCTGTCATTATGTAGCAGAGAACAGCAGTGCTAACATTGTGGTTGTGGAAAACCATAAACAGATGCAGAAAATCTTAGAAGTAAATACACTTGTTAAATGACTGGAAGCTTTGTGTCCTGTTGATAGATACGGGAGGGTAAAGCTACCTGAGGGAAATGCTGGATCTGAAAGCAGAGGTGAACCGATCGAGCCTGCTTGGTGTGTTTGCTGTTCAAACCCAATGAGTGATCACTTGTGCTAAATCTCATTAAAGTTGAAAGGTGGTTCCGCAGAGTAGCAAAGCCTTGAGCTTGAAGTATGACAAGCCAAAATGAAAAAATAATAATCCCCTAGGTCAGCAGGCAACATCCCAGTCCAAATGATTACTGTCTCTTTTGAGGCTTCCCTCTTCTCTTTCAGTAAGCCAGATGAAATTCTCTTAGCTTTACTTCAAATGGCAAGTAGCAGTTGCATGTTAAGTGGTGGGTAATTTAGGCTTAAAAAGAAAATGTGGGATTTGCTCCTTCTCATGGATCTCTCTTCTTAACACAGGTTCAGCATAAACTACCTCATTTGAAAGCTATTGTCCAATATGGGGAAGAACTAAGAGAGAAGAGACCAAATCTGTATTCTGTAAGTAATGGGCATCTTACTGGCTTTATGAATAACAGCTGTGTTTAGCTGATGGCTTCAAGCAACCATCACCTTCTACACGACTGTCATAAATAGCGCAAGTTTATGTTGATTACAGTGAAGGAACACTTTCCTATCTGAAGTGGTAGGTGTACACTGTTGTTCAAACCTTGATAAATCCATATTGTAAGGGAAGGGTGCTAGCATGCTGACCTCTCTTAGGCAGCTTCAGGTCCCATAGTTACTCCTGCTTGGCACTCCCAGTGAATGCCAGGGTCGCCTACAGAGCTGGGAAGCTTCTTCAAGGTAGATCTGTCTCCTTTTCTGTTCCTTGCCGTGCCTTTTGTGACAGACAGAAAATACGGTGGGACTGTCAGTTTCTGTTGCAGGTTTGGACATTGAAAACAGTTCCCTTCTCTTCATGTATAGTGAAGGGTTTAATTTAATTTGTCACCAATGGTGTGTAAAGTGGTCAAGTTCTTCTCTTTTTTATACAGTGGAGAGAGTTCATGGACCTTGGCAAAGATGTTTCAGACGCTCAGCTCCATGAAATCATTGACTCACTGAAGCCTAACCAGTGCTGTACGCTAATATATACCTCAGGGACAACTGGACAGCCAAAGGGAGTAATGCTCAGTCATGACAACGTAAGTATCTCTTTGTGTAGATGCCCATTCCAAGAACTGTGACCTTAGGTAGGTGCTGAGGGACTGCAGAGATCAGCTGAAGAACATGCCTGATCTGAAGATCACAGGAAGCTGTTGGCTCTTTTCATGAGCTGCACGTTCTGTGTTGTATCTGCTCAGAAGGGCTGCCACTTAATACAGAGCTGTGTTCTTGTTAACAGTTGACGTGGACATCATTAGCAGCAGGACGTTCCATAAAGCTGGCAGAAGCTACAGAAAAGCAAGAACTGGTGGTCAGCTATCTGCCTCTCAGTCATGTTGCTGCGCAGATGACGGATATTTGGTTATCAATTACGTTTGGAGCACAAGTTTTCTTTGCTCAGCCAGATGCATTAAAGGTAAAAACATAAGACAATAAAAAACTTATGCTTGTCCACCTGCTTGTGGCTAGGGGTGTGCACTTTAAAACAAACCTTGCTGACTTAACACAGCCTTCAGAATCATGAGATAACTTAGTTTATTTGTCCAGTGACAGACTTCTATTTAAGGGTCTGTTGGCTTGAAGAATGTGGCCAGTCTGACCTTTGCCTTTTGACTCTGTGTTACAAGCCAGGATGATGAGCTGACCAAGCACTGCACAACTAGGAGCTTCTTGGTGACTCACCTGACACCAGTTCTCTGCCCTGATAGCTTGGTTGAGCAACAGCTTTGTATTTGCTCTGTCCATATTGCAAAATGCCACCACCATTAAGTCTGTGTCCTGGAAAGAGAATGACTCGTCCTGATGCTGTGTCAGCATGGACACTGAGAGTATCGACCCTTGCTGTCTTGTCAAAACCACTGTTGAGCGTGAATGCTTCTGGGGCTCTTTTTTCTTGTGGAACATGGCAGGAAGAAAACTGGTATTGCCCAGTGCTGCTTTGTTTGCACTCAGCAGCAGCAACACTTCAGTTGAAAATGAGCAATTCCTCAAAATTAAGAGCAGTTGTAGGTCTTAGCTAGTGACCAGTGCTGACCTGGTATCTGTACAAAATCTCTTTTGAATGCCTTATAAAATTCTGTTCCACGCAGGGCACCTTAGTAGACACCCTGCGGGAGGTGAGGCCAACTGCGTTTTTGGGAGTTCCTCGCGTCTGGGAAAAAATGGAAGAAAGAATGAAATCTGTTGGTGCAAAATCATCAATGCTCAAAAGAAAAGTGGCATCATGGGCCAAGGAAGTTGGGTTACAGACAAACCTGAAGTGGATGAATGGGTAATTAAAAGCTACACTTAAGGGGTGTTATGAATGTTAGAGCTTTAGCATTGGATCAGTAATTATATTGCACATGAAAGTCCTGACTCGTGGACATTAAAAGCCAAAAGTAGTGCTGGGGCCAGAGGATGGGCAGCAAGGGCTGGAGGCAGGAGTCATTTGTATTTATCAATTTTGCTGAATAAGCCAAAATAGGAGATGGATGAAAGAGGATGGGAAGGAGTTTTACTTTCTGACTGAGGTCTTGTAACAACGTTTCTTCCACAGGTATTCTGAAGTCCCAGTGAACTTCCGCTTAGCCAGGCACCTGGTATACAAGAAGGTTCGAAAGGCCATTGGGCTGGATCGCTGCACAAAGTGCTACTCAGGAGCCGCTCCAATTACCAGAGAGACGCTGGAATTCTTTTTAAGTCTGAACATTCCTGTGTATGAACTGTATGGCATGAGCGAAAGCTCTGGGCCTCACACAGTCTCTCTACCTCACGCGTTCAAGTTTACCA
The DNA here is from genome assembly GCF_964211825.1 of Aythya ferina. Classification (NCBI taxonomy): domain Eukaryota; kingdom Metazoa; phylum Chordata; class Aves; order Anseriformes; family Anatidae; genus Aythya; species Aythya ferina. Next base: position 894,021 of record NC_140324.1, read on the forward strand.
GGTAAATAATTATCTGTGAGTGGAGCACAGCTGACTGGGAGGAACAGAGTTGCTTTAAGGTTTCAGGTGCATCTGGCTTGCTTGGCTTACCTGATGCAACTCAGCCCCAGTCTTGCAGCCAGTAAGAAGTTGCTAGGGAGCCAGTTCCTCTGGCCCAAGTATTGCAGATGATGAGATCTGCCAAGGGCACCAGCAGTGTTACTTAAATTTAACTTGGCCTGGATTCTCTATGAACAGAGGAGGAAACAAGGGATTTATCATAGAATCATAGAATATCCCGAGTTGGAAGGGACCCATAAGGATCATCAAGTCCAACTCCTGGCACCGCACAGGTCTGCCCAAAAGTTTGGACCACATGACTAAGTGCACAGTCCAATCACTTCTTAAATTCAGACAGGCTTGGTGCAGTGACTACGTCCCTGGGGAGACTGTTCCAGTGTGCAACTACCTCTCAGTGAAGAACCTCTTCCTGATGTCCAGCCTAAACTTGCTCTGCCTCAGCTTAACACCATTCCTGTGGGTCCTATCACTGGTGTTTACAGAGAATAGGTCACCTATCTCTCCACTTCCCCTCACGAGAAAGTTGTAGACTGCGATGGGGTCCCCCCTCAGCCTCCTCTTTCCATTTATGGGAAGAAATAATCAGTAACTAATGTAGGTTAGAGTTTACCTTACTGCATTTATTCATTTGACATTAAGACTACTCTGTTACTTTGAACAGCTTGTTCAGTCTTCATCAGTATTCAAGGTGAATACTACCATCAGTAAAAGTTAGCTACCAAGAACATAAATCTTCTAACTCAAAGCTCAGGAGCTTGAGAGCAATAGATGGAAAGCATGGGTGTGAACACTGATTTCTGCAGTAACAATTTCCTGTAGTTTCTTACATGTAAGCAGATGTCTTAAGTTTTAAAGTTCCCTGCTGAAGCAGTTGTAATGAAAGCCTGCCTGGCTTGGTTCAGACACTTCAGATTGAGTGTGTATTGCTACAATCTCACTCTTAAATTCAGTACCTGAGCAGCAAAAATAATTTTAAAAAATACCTTGGGTTTGTGTTGTCTTTGTTTAAGCTGTGGAAAGGAAATGACAGGCTGCCGGACACTGATCCATAAGCCAGATGAAGATGGCAATGGGGAGATCTGCTTCTCAGGAAGGCACATCTTCATGGGCTACTTGAACATGGAAGAGAAAACCAAAGAGGCAATTGATGAAGATGGGTGGCTGCATTCAGGTGACCTTGGCAAGTGTGATAAAGATGGATTCCTTTACATCACTGGCAGAATTAAAGGTAATGCAGCCTATCGCTTGCTTATTTTGAGGTTGCACAGTACTAGGATATGATACGTCAGACCTTGGTAGTTGTGTGGTTTTGGCTTGCACAGAAGATACTACTTCTAGATACTACTTCTGAAGTTTTTCATATGAATATGGCTACAATGTGTGCTGCCACTAAGCATGTGACAAGGCACGTGATGGGAGAAGGCGGCTGACCACTGAAACCAGTGTGTGTTTGCAGAGTGAGGAAGAAATCCTCTGATTTCAGAGGCAGTAGTTAGTGCTTCGTTGACTTGTGCTGGACCTGCCTGGGTCCAGCTGTGTGTACTACCAGCTCCCTCTGGTTTCAGCTAGCTTTGCTAGTTAACCTGTATGGGAAAACAATAGCTTATTGCTGTTGTGAAAATGGCTTGCAGCAACGCAGCTCTTGGGACACTGCTCTGACCAACACCAAACAAATCTAATTTCATGCAAGACTCCAATCATTAAAAAGAGATAAATGGTCATGCAAAGGGGCTGCTTTAAGAAATCTGTAAGATTTCAGCTTATCTCTACTCTATAACATGCTGTGTGTGGCTTTAAAAACTCTGCTTTGCCTCAGCAAATTTTTAACTCAAATTTCTGAACAATGTGGTTAACAACTTGAATTCCCTAGAGCCTAAGATGGCTGTGGTATGGTACTGAGGTGCTCATACTCCAAACCCCATATTCTCCATCTGCAAACATTTGTGGAGGATTAAAGCAACTTTTGTAATGCTGTGTACTTGCACACCTTAGTTTCATCTCTCCTCACCTGGCTGGAGTCTTTCTGGTTTGCTTTCTTCCCTGGATATTGGGATACAGACTCATTATTTGATCTGTGTAGCCACAAAGGTGCTATAAAATCATTTCAGATTGTGAAGGAAGGAAGGGGGGAGCTGTAAGCATTAATCAAGATTTGACTCTTTTCCAGAGCTCATCATCACAGCAGGAGGTGAGAACATTCCTCCCGTTCCAATTGAGGATGCTGTAAAAGAGGCCATTCCCATCATTAGCAATGCAATGTTGGTTGGAGACAAAGCAAAATTCCTCGCTATGCTTCTAACACTAAAGGTGGGTTTGATTCTGCCTATTTAATGGACAAAAGGGTGGGCATCTACCAGGGTTGGGGCTGAGAAGACATAGAGACTATTTTGCATGCATCTAATACCGTGAGGAAGATGATTGTTATGTGTTCTACGATGATTGCTGGAGCCTAGAGGCATCTTGCAGCATGACTTGTAGCTGAGCTGCAAACACCACTTGTAACTGTACAAAAAAATGAGCACTTGCCATCTGATCAGATAGTAAGGTTCTGTTGTTTGGAGCAACTGCTTATCTCTGTATGGTATCGGACAGAAAGCAGAAAGAAATGGTACTAAAAGACACAGAAGTCAGACTGAAACAAGAAACCTTCTGCTTTTCTTACCCATATTTCAGTATCTCCCAGAGATGTCTGGACAGTAATGAGGTGTCCATGACTTCTTTTTAAGATGCTGGCTTTAAACCCCACAGTGACACATGTTGGCCTTTACTGACTCTTCTGCCTAGGACCAGAGAGCCCTTGCAGGCCAGTGGCTTCTCAGGTCAGTGGTAATTGCTCATTAGTGAGACTCTGACAGCCACCCTCCTTGCCTTTGTGCACGAAATGCTGTGACAGGCTCTGGAGCTGGTGCTGCATGAATCAGGTGCTGCCTCTGTCATCTTCCAGCAGCCAGTGGTGCTGCTGTGGAGTGTAGAGAAGTAAAGCTCTGGCCTCAGAGGCAGGATCCTGCCATATCCTCTCCTAATTTGGGAGAGCACAGGAAGAATTTGGATGAGGAGTTCTATACCCTGCTTGCACTTTGATATTGATGTGGCTATTGAGTATGTGGAGCTCTGGAGGTGTTTCATCTGCACATTGCCTTAAGTTTTCATTTGAAGCAGTGGTTTGCATAAAGCATGTAAGAAGTGGTTGATCTAATTGGACAGCTGGTACTGGATGTGGGTGGGGAAAGTGACATGGCAGCTTCCTATGGCCATAAGGTTTAGTACTGCGAAGGGAATCAAGTGTTTAGTAATATAAAATGACCTCTCTTGCAGTGCAACATAGATGTAGAAAGTGGGGAGCCAGGAGATGACCTCACTCCAGAAGCTATTGAATTCTGCCAAAAACTGGGCAGCAAGGCTACAAAAGTCTCTGAAATCATAAGCAGCAAAGACAAGGCTATCTATGCAGCTATCCAGAAGGGAATTTCAGCAGTCAACGAGAGAGCTGTCTCAAATGCTCAGAAAGTCCAGAAGTGGGTCATTCTGGAGAAGGACTTCTCTCTCTTTGGTGGAGAGCTTGGTGAGTAGTGTGCAGGGCACTGGGGCTTACCCTGTGAACCTCCAGCCCTTGCTTGCTGTGGCTGGAACACATCGGAGTGCCAGGGAAGGTAGAATGGGTTATTCGGGACTTCCTGACCCTGCCTGGTGGTACTTAGCTCAGCAGTCCTTACTCTTGGGATTGTATTGCCGGTTGCAGGGTGGTTGTGCTGTTTCTGTTCATGGGGGAAAGGGAGGTGTTTTTAATCACAAAGAGCAATTTAGGAGTTAATGTGTGTGCACATGCTCTGAATCCTCCTCCAGGCTTGCTTCAATCTAATATCGATTTATGCTCAAAATGACGCCTGCTGTAGCACTGCCACCATTGCAGCCCCATGTTGTGTCTTTTCCACAGGCCCAACAATGAAACTGAAGAGACCAGTGGTGGCACAGAAGTATAAAGACCAAATCGATCAGTTTTATATGGATACACCGACCACAACAGAGAACGATCTTAGGCGGTAACATGGCAGCTTTGTGACGTGGTAGAAACTTTCCCTGTTGTGCGAGTGTGCTGTCAGCCTGGGCTTCCCATGAAGGAATCAGTGGGTTCACTTGAAATAAATGAGGTTTGGCTATCATGCAGACTCCCTAAATTGCTTAGCTGTACATTTTTTGGCCTCCTTACTGCAGTAAGTATGATTGTGCCCAGTTTCCTATGTGTATATTCAAATGCTGAGATATTCTTGAATATCTGCTTTGCATTTGTCTTTTCCTTTTTTTATAAGGGCAGTGCATTTACCTTATAAGTTCATAGTGTGTTGTCTTAACCAAAGTTTTCTTTTCCTGAGCTGAATGTAAAACAATCAGGAACTGCATTTTTCCAGCTACGTGGGGAAGGCAAATTCTTTTTATAGTGATATACTTCTTTTTTTCCCTTGATGCATGTTTAATTGCATGCTGGTGACATCTGAATTATTTTAAATCTCTTTACCAACAAACTATCTTCTGTCAAACAAGGCAAATTCTGTGTGACTACACACCCTGGCTAAGTCTGTATGTGGAACCTGGGATTTACTGGGTTTGTCTGTGCAATATTTTGAATGTTTCAGTGTCTTGAGTTATTATGAAACCATAAATTATAATGCAAGAGTAGTATACATGGACTGTATTCTGAAAGCATTCCACAAAGGGATTATTTGAAAAGCTGTGTGTGTGTGTAACCTAACTGTAAGCTTACAATCATAGAGATGTTGTTTAGCGCATCCCGAAACATACGCAACTCCAGAGCTGTCAGGCTGGGTTGCAGAAGCAGGATCTGTACACATGTGGAGTGGAGCCTGCAGAGGGCGCTGAATTGCTAGAGGGCTGATCAGTCCTCCAGACGGATCTGCCATTCCAGCCACTGTAACGGCCCACCACAGCGAGGTCATTAGAAGCCTCCATCAAAGCTGTGCAGAAGCATACATTAACAATAGCTCCTGAAGGCCATGGGTGGTTCTGCAAAGCGTATTGCTGTCTACCCCCTGCCTGGATGGACTTCAGTCACCTTAGCAAATGGAGGATAGCTTGTAAAATCGCTTATTTCAAACTAGAAATCATTACAAGTGGAACAGTTGTACTCTGGTTCTGGATATTGTTTCCCTGGACAAAGGACTAGCCAGAGATGTCAGGTGCTTTGATTGGAAGTGGCATGCAGGGGAGAAGCAACTACACTATTAAATAATGCAAACAGCTCAAGCAAGCTGCAAGGCCCTGGCTCTGTACCTGCAGCACCGGTATCAAAACCTTGCTGTGGGGGGCAGTAACAGATGGCAGAGCAGGGAGATTTTTTAGGGCTTGATCTGGAATCGCTACCCCAGCAAGCAGCTCAGTGAACTTGTGCATTGAGCCCATACCTCCATGCAAGTGCACAATTGGCCCTACAGTCCCTCTTGTGCAACTGTAGTCTCAGCTGTGTGAGTCTGCAATGTCTTGACTTTCAGAGAAATGCCTAATAAATAAACGCTGCAGTTTGTGTCTCAATGCTTCAGTGTTTTTTGCAAAACAATGCTCAGAGATCAAGGTCTATGGTGTCGGGGGGGGGGGAGCAACAAAAGGCAACTCTCGCTTATCACAGCTGGCTTTATAAGAACCCTTCTCTGTAAGTACTGAGCTCAAAGACACTGCCCTCAGCAGGAGAGAGAGGAGAGCAAAAAAATACAGAGGCTGCAGAAGGGGAATTTGTCACAGCAAGACAGCAGAGGAAGGTCCAAGCTGGAACTCTGCCTCGCTGAGCTGTTTGTGACAGACTGAAGGCACCACAGCGCTCTGGCTGCTGCCAGGTGGGGGATGACATCAAGGTGTACAGTTGCCCGCTGCACCCAGGAGCTGCTGCCCTGCAGCAGAGCCTCCACACTGCACAGCCCTCGTTTGTGCCCAGGAGGGCCCCATGCCTGCACTGCTGCTTTCAGCCCCCAGCAAGAACAGCTTCTGTTTTGACAGACAACATTTAGGTAATAAGATGCTAAGGGGAAGCCTTCTGTCCACAGAGAAGCAAAACAATGAATAAAACAACAAAAAAAATGAAGTTTTACTTTTCCATCTTACTTTATTTCACTTTTTCTAGAAAATTCCTCCATAGTTCCACAAATTTAACAAAAAGGTTTAAAATTCAGGACAAACAATCCTGTAATGTATTACAAACATGATTTTTTTTTTTTAATCTTGAAGTTAGTCTTGGGCCAGCTGAATTTCTTACAGCCAAGTGAAGAATTCATTTCCCAACACAACTTTTAAAATCCTCAAGTGACAAGGTATTTAATACCTTGATTCTAGGCAGAAATACAATTAAAAATTATCTAGAAGTTGAAGTACTTATATTTTCTTTAGGAGTGCAAACTCATCTCTTCAGTTTTTGATGGCTATTTCATGCCCCCATGTAAGCAACACCAATCATTTCTCATCTTTTTAGAAGTAATACTCATACCAGGTGTACAAGGGCTGTCTCTAGTATCAGCATGCCAAGCAGCGTGTGGCAGGCAGCTGGGCTAGTGCAGAGACAGTCCAAGTACACTGACCGTGCTCTAGTGCATTCGAGAATGTGACAGCTGAGGCTTGCAGAACCTGAGTGACTTGGGTCTCTGCTCACAGGGAATGGGATGGGGCAAGCTCCAGAGGGGACGTTTAAACCTCTCACCATCAAATACTCTCAAGATCTGACAAAAACTTGTTTCTGGATTGTTGCATCAATTTCTTTGCTAGTTCTGATGCTTCCACCACACACAGCAGTATAAGAACTGGTGGCAAAAATCATTGCACTTCCATGTATTCAGCCTGACCACAGCATAGCCAGTCTCATCACCAACATATCCAATATTCCTTAGCTGGTGTTCTGGGAGCCAGCCAGCCTTACTATCCTTTTTTTTTTTTTCCTCATCTTAATACTAAATGTCAGTAATCAAAGCCTCAAGGCTTAATACATACCAGACCAAGACAACAGAAAAACACTCCTGACCCCTCTTTTGCCCTTTAATACAAAGGCCAAGGACAAAGGAAAAGCTGCGTCCTGATCTTACCTCCAACACGATTCAATTCAAAGCAACTCTGAACAACTCTGAAAGCCTTCAGACTAGTCAGCACTTGTTCATGCCTTCAGTAACAAGATGAAGGACACAGAAAAGTAACAGAGTTCTGCCCATTTTCCTTGGAAAAATCATTGTGGCTAGAAGTCAATTTTGGATTTTTTTTTTTTCCTTTTTTAAATAATGCAAGCTACTACACATCCTCGAAGACCTGAAGCAATGCTGACAGCAGCACTGCCCCCTCCTTCCTATTGTACAATAATCCATCCATGCTCTCAAGAGTGACACAAGAACAAACACTTTATCCACAAATACCTGTACACGGCATGTTCAGAACAGCATTCAGCCAGCCTATAGAGAATCTACACAGGAAACTCGTTCATATGTAACTAGAAGGGGACACAAGATGAGGCCCAAATTTGACAAATCTTGGTTTGCAGTCATTCCTCCTGTGGTCCCCAATGCTACCACACACCCCAAAAAACAACAACTCTGTAGAACAACTATGTACTTGCAAGAAACCTTTTAGTAACAAATCAGCATGTGCACACAATGGAGAACTATTGCTGGGGAACAATCCTATTTCGGGTTTTCAAGGAGATTATAAACAGTCTAAAAAAATCCATGTGTAAAATACTTCTTATAAAAACAAAATTCCCATCAATGCTCATTAGACTTCACGAATAAAGTCGGTTCCAGGACAGGACGATGCCACAGCCTTGGGCAGGAGCCCCATGCGCTTCCAGCCAAGTTCAGGAACACTTGCCCACGTGTGTTCTTGGACTAGCTGGCAGCGGTGACGACTCAGATTTTAACATGTGAAGGGGGCAGAAGGGTGGTGGCACCTCCAGTCCCTTGTGGTTACTCTGGAGGCTACTGATAGTCCCAGGAGAAAAGCTGCCAGGGTGGGCAACACGGACACAACAGCTGTGGGAGTTAATTACCCCAGTGAAGAGAGGACCAAAGACCTAGGGAGATCTCATGCTTGGGCTAGCCACCAGCACTGTTATGCAGCTTCGGAGACAGGGAGTGTCACCAACCCTTTGCGGCAGGATGCACCACGTGCCAGGGGCTTTGCCACGTGCCTAGGGAGCCCAGCGTGGGGCTGTGGCAGCTGAGCAAGACTCACTTCCTCCATGCCACAGACCCAGCAGGGACCACGAGCAGTTCACGCATACCCACCACACCTGGCACCACAAACAGGCGAATCCATGAATGCTCATGGACTGCAGCTGCTGTCCTCCTGCACACGGCATTCGATGCCAACCAACGCCATCACAGCTCCTCCTCTTCCTGCCATCCTCCACCTTCTCAATGTACGTTTGTACACAGGGTTTCTATCCAGGCTTGGCATTGTTCATCAGGAAAAAAACAGCTGAGATCACTGTTGTGACAGGGCACGCACCTGGCATGAGCTTGATTATTTATATATATATATATACACACACACACATATATATATGCATATATATGTATATACACACACACACACGAGACACATGAAAGATGGTACAAAGAAAATTAATGGGAATCGGGTCAACATGACCCAACTCAAACAAGCTTATCATCATATTGCCACTTAAGTTGATTAGTTGCAACATTTCCATGATAAAGAAAGGGGTAACCCAAAACAAGGGATTGCAATTTCATGATGGAGAAGGGACAGCAAACCCGGGAACAATGCAACTCCCCAGTTCCTACACAGGGCTTTTACAGACACAGGAGATGCGTTCATGAGCAGAGGGCTCCTCAGAACTGCTGCTCTCCTCCTCACTGCCAGCAGCCACTTAACATTTGGCAAAAGCTTACACACTGATTGGAAGAAAGAAGCAATTCTTCAAAAATAAAAAATACTGGATTTAGGGAACAGGAGTGTAATACCGTTTTGATAAGAGCTACATGACTTTCCCCACACCCAACCAGCATACAGACAACACCTGAAGCCCATGCTAGTTTGACTAGAAATTGATGAAAGATTCTGGATTAGTGTTTACTGTTTCCTGCCATTTCTTGAGCAGGTGCGAGGTGGGGGGAGAGGGAGGAGGAAACAAACCTGATTTCACTTGGTTGTTACATCAGTGTTTTCCAGGTGCGTCCCAAAATAAAATTCTCCCTTGTTTTGGTTTTCCCAAAGTACAGCCACTACTATAGGGGCCACTGTAGGAGATTCCTCTTTGAGAACATAGAACAAAACCAATCACATATTTTGGCAAAGTTATTAAACACTGACAAATGAAAAAGACAACAGGTGAGTCCCTTCCAGAGCACAAAATGCTTTGAAGATCGCTGTTCAGCTTTCATACACTAAAAATTGTCCACAAGAGGCATTTTAACAAACAAGTCAAATCTTATTAAGCGCCCTTCCCCTGCCATAGCCATTAAAAAACATAACAGAAAAACACACCCTTAAAATCGTAAGACCCAACTAGGCCCTTCTTATACATACAGTACATACATATATATAATATATATATAAAATATACAGCTTACAGTTTTGTAGTCCTATTAGAGTTAAAGCAGACTGAAAGGAGTGAGACTTTGTTTAGGAGCTCAGATCAACAAACAAGATGTCTCAAAACCTCAGCGGGAGACAGCAGATTCAAGAGGCCTCTTCAAAGAGCACAAACAGTCTCTCCAGGAAGCTGAAACAGAGTAAGGTCCTGTGTGTGGAGCGATGCCCTGCAGGAGCTGGGAACCAAATTACAGCAGTGCTCTGTACCAAACTGCAGCAGAACTTGCAAGTGATCAAAGCTGGAATCTGTCCACTTTTCCCCACAACAGACCAACAATACCCCTAGGAAGCCTCCTCCGCCATCAGCCTCTCGGTTAGCTTTGTAAAAGCCAATCCTGCTTACACATCATGAATGCTTCATCACAGAGCTGGAGGAAATCGGACTTGCTAGAGCTCCGCAGGCAGGCTGGTCCCAAGATTTAGTGAAGAAAACATCATCCACACTTCTTAAGCTCTCAGAGACGCCTGAAAATCTGTTCTTAAAACACAGTTTCTTGAAGTAAAACCAGAAGTGTTGCGCTGCAGCTAGGTGCAGCGTGTCTTTTGCTCTACTCAGGACCTGTGCCCAAGTGGACTTATGAAGCTATGGAGGACAGACTCAGCAATATGGGTGCTTGTTTGAAGCCTACAAGAAAGTGCAGCTGGCTGTGCATTCATAGAGCATGGCTGTTCTCTAAGGCAGTGCTTCGGGTGAATCAAGAGAATAAGAAGGCCTAGTTCCATGGGTTCGTTTCCTGGTACCAATAAACGGGATTTCTGGTTTCAAAAGCAGCCTGCTTCTAAGGCCAAGCGTCATGTTGCTACTGCTTCCAAGTAGCTCTGCAGCTTACGGACGGTTGTCTCATCCAAGGAGAAGAGGTCAAAGTCAAAGGTTGTGTTGGTAACATTAAAATGCCCGGTTTCCTCAATAAGATTTACAATCTGTACAGAAAGGAGACAAGCAACGACATAGAGAGAGAGCCCATCAGATTAAGTACACTGGAAGGGCCAGCAGATACAAAGCAACCCATCCAGTCCTTCTCTTATCCCTTTAGAAAAGCCTCAGGGACATGTCTCTCTTGCAAGAAGAAAATCTCCCAGAAAAGCAAACCAGCTCCTCCTGCACTCCTGACTAGCTCCGTCTGGAAGGTGACCTGGGAACATGCTTCCTTTTCAATTACACTGAGATTGCCCAGCTTTGAGACAGCTAGCAGGATGACAAGAGGAAAAGATGGACTCTTCTGTACCTTTTCCAATAAAAACATTGCATGCACACCTGATTTTTTTCTATGTATCTGCTTTCGAAGTAAACCAGACCCTCTCATGAGGAGAGGCAAGTGAAAGGTCACAGGGGTCTGCCTGAGACCCTTGGACACCAAGTTTACCAGAGTCCAACGGCCTGCCAGAAAGCTGACAAATGATCTCTACCTGCTGTAGCACATTGCGCTCTCGTAGTGCCATTAGTCGCCTGTGAAGCTCCACTAATTCATCAGTGTAGGCCTGTAAGGGAGGCATGAACAGAAACAGTGACATACATGGCATGTTTGTATGGCTGCCAGTGACTTTCCTAGCAAGGATCAGAGGAACACAAGGCCCTTTCACAGATGTTCTTATTCTCAATTTTACCTCCCCCCCACCTTTTTTTTATTTTATTGCCTCCTCTCTCAAGTATTGGGAGACTACAGACTTCATGGAAATACAGATGGCCTGAATACCAACAACTAGGCTATTAAATGACACCAATAAATAAGCATCTGCCTCCAGCTTTAAGACATGATCAGAACCTTTGAGCTCACCTGTAACCAGCTTTAAGACACTGCCAAAAACTTTGAGCTTAGAGGACCTCAACAAGGTGAAATCCTTCAGCTAGGTCAACTTCAGAGCAAGTTCTTCATCAGCAGGCTGTACTAATAACTACCCATTACCTGAAGACACCTGCACCAATGCTCCGTGATCAACACCCTAGCAATCTGAGCACCTATTTGTGTTTAGGTAAAAAAAAAAAAATTATTTGAGAGCGCTCTGTTCCCAGTTAGTTTTACACACACACCCCACAGTGGGAAATGCAGGATTATTTACAAGCTCAGTATCATTTTAATTGTTCATATACACGGGGTTGTTTGGTTGTTTTTGTGTCAGTGGTTTTGTTTTTTAATTTAAGCAGCCAACAAGGCAAGTTCCTGGCACACTATTGCTCACAGGGGATAGACTCTTAATCTCTAAAGCTGTCCCAGAGTTGTTCATGTTTGTATAAGCAAAGCTGAACTCATTTATGTAATTGTACCAAGGCAAAAAAAATATAGCGAAACATACTCCTCCTTAGCACACAGAAAAAAGCATTTTTCCCCAAACACCTAAATAGTATTGAATGCTATACATTCTGGCAAAGCTAATATCTTTTATAAAAACACTGACAGTTGTAAAAACTGGTGATAATTTCAGGCATTCTCTCTCTTCAATGGCTCTCAAGTGTCCCATTCTATCTGTATTAAGAAGTCTAATAAAAGGTACCATTTCCTACAAACCTCTTCTCAGATAAGCCATCTCAGCTATGTTTAACAGTATTCAGTGGCAGAAAATTTTGTAGCCAGCAGGAAACTCAGATGCAAGTATCTCCAAGATCACACTTAAACCTAACATTAAGCAATTAACCTGTGATCTGTTATCCTGTTGAAAATGTCTTAAAACAGGAAAGGATGAGAGCTACAGATTGATTCTGTGATTAGAAAGAAGTATTAAGCTCCCACTTAATTGCTTGATGAGAAAAATCAAAGGGGGGGAAACTTTCTGGACAACTTGGGATTTGACTATTTGCTTGCAAGTCAGACATTCTTTAGGAGAACATACGCTGCTTGACTCTCCCTGGAGGCAAGAAAAGAAGGGAGTTTCACTGAACAAAGGTTTCAACTATAGGCAAAATAGAGCCTTGAAAAAATCCTTAATTTGTAAGATCAAAGACACATTAAAACTGCCTTTTAATGAAGAAGCACTCACCACTGCAGCAGTGGCCACATCAATGGTTCAAAGGGCAAGCATAAAACAATTTTAATATTTTGCACATGGAAAAGACCTGGGGGTCTATCTAATATACACAATTTCTTTAGCGTTACTCTCCAAAGTCTATCCTTTCAGCATCTGTTTTTCATTATACTCAAGCCATTAACCTGCCAAGGCAGAATAATCTGAACATGCTAGGCTGGCTCAAATTATTTTATACACAGAAATGTTAGTGAACATCCAACAGTTCCATGATATGCAAATTCTCAAACATACCTTGTCGTACGTTCCCTTCTTCAGGATCTTTTCTGGCTTGTTACAAGACTCTGGGCTTTTTCTTCCAGATGCCTGAGGGTAAAACGAATCAACATCAGGGACCAAAAGTAGTTCAGACAAAATGATGGCTTAATGATTTGGATACACAGCACTGAATCAGGAGAAATTACCTCTCTGATGAAGAAAGTGAAATAGAGAAGCATCAGTGCAAGCCAGAACTAGCATCATGGATTGAACATGATGCAGGAACCAGCACTGGTGGAAAGCAATTTTGCACGGGCACATAGGATTCAATACCTTATTATTTGCTGCAGGCAGTTTCTGACCAGGAGGCGGCTCTCGACTTGGCAGGCAAGAGTCCGCACTGTTATCACTGTCGCTGTCACTAAGGCTCAGTCTGGAAAACAAGGAGCACAGAATTAGCGTCAACAAGCAATGGGAAAAGTATCTAACTGTGTACGGTTCGGTTGACAGCTAAGTGAAGCAGAAATGATGCCCGCTCTTTCTGTTCTTTATTACAGTCTACCAAATTGTCTGTGAGACAAAGTCTATCTGTAATTCCCAAGAATTTTCTTTTTCCACACCTGACATCACCTTTGCCATTTTCCATTTCCCAGGCAGGCAAAAGAGACAGCTTTAGTTTACACGTTACAGCTAGCAGTTCAGCTCTCCCATACTCACATTCCCTTTGAATAACCAAGTACCACCTGATTTTTCCAAATGGCAACTGCATTTTGTGGGTTCAAAAACATTCAAAACAGAGTATTTGCTCAAGAGAGGCTTGTTAACATCTCCATGGAGCACCCAAGCAACAAAAAACGTATCTATTTAGTGTTTCTGCTATGTCGTGACATTTGAGATTTCAAAGAATCGCAGAACAGCTGAGGCTGGAAGGGACCTCTCAAGACTATCTAGACCAACCCCCCTGCCGAGTAGGATCACCTAGAGCATTACGTAGATCACCTAGATTTCCTCTTTATTCTCATGCCATACAGATGAAAGTATCCTACTTTTGATGAGTTTGAAAAAAATATTTATTACCTATCCCCTTAAAGGTTAAAAAAAATAAATAAAATTACTCTTTAAAATCTCTCAGTTCCTGTTTAGCTGATAATGACAGAGTGCAACAGATTTTTTTGGTGAACACAAGCACTACGTAAAATTTGCAGCTGCTATCTAGGCCAAGCATTTGGTTTCAAATACTCAGCCTAAGACTCCAGATTTTGGCTGCATCAGTGTTTCCTGAGGGGAGAAGGATGAAATTCAACTATTTCCATTGACTAAAGCAGGAAACAGCTGTTAACCAAGTCCCATAGGAGTCAAGTAACCAACTGCCTGCATGCACCATCAGTGAAGACACAGCAAGAAGAGCACACATGCCGACAGCTTCCACAACGCATCTCTAATCTCTGCAGATCAAAGCTGTCACACACCATTCAGCCCACCAGAGATCTAAAGATGACAATTAGGTGATTATTTTAAGGGGTTCAGTCACCAACACCTGCAAGCTCAACACACACCACTTTCCAGTAGCTCCCTCTCTTTCAGCTCCAGTGATTTCTCCTTATCCAATTCTGTTCTCACCCTGCTGCTTTCATTGACACATCTGCTCATTCGCTTCTTCTCTCCCGCCTTCCTCTCATGCACAGCCCTGTTACTTTGATTCCTCCAAACAGAGGGCATGCAAAAATACCAAACATGGAGGGCAAAGAGACAGCAAACATCTTTCTTCGTGATTTGGTACCACCTGGAATCCCGGCTGACTGGGTTTGCTTTGACTGCTGCCTCTTCTCCAGAGGAGCTGTCATCATCATCCGACTCCTCTGACTGCAGATCTTCCACCATGGAGCGCAGCGGGCCTAGGATCAGAGGGGAGAAAGCAGATCAGTACTGGTCTAGGACACATGGCAGAACTCCATCTGAACTCCCTGATCTACACTGGATTAGTTATCCTTAAGATCAATCAAGATTTCTTGGGAAGAATACCCTGGTATTTTTGCTTTGCACAGAGAAGTTGCCAAAAGAACACGTTCTAATCTCAAAACTCAAGCAGAATTGACAAACATCCCTATTTCTGTAAAGCACTCTGTTCCACCATAACCCTCCTACTCTTCTGCAATGAAAAAAAAAGGACATGTTCTTCATGTATTTGGGGACTATTTTAAATGTCACTCAATAGACCGTATCTGTAGTAATACTGCACTTGTTAGGGTTAGAACACTTATTATTGCTACAGTATCTCTCTTTGGATTATCAGTGGAGAAATCAGAGAAAGACAACCTGTTATGTACTAGCCAAATGATGAATGCCACATTTCTAATTTTTAGTAAAACATATATGGCATTGGAGGAAAAATTCTGATGATGCTATAAGATCAGGCAGCAACACACATTTATAAGCTGCGATAGAAACCAAAGTCAACAGGGAGAAATCCAAATCCAGAGAGATACCCTAGTCATAAACTAATTGCCCAAACCAGAAACGTACTTGGTCATAACTACACTATGACATTGTTGCCTTTTCTTGCTGAAACATCACAGCTTCAACACACAGTTCCATAAAAGAAAGTGTATTAGCCTTGTATATGGCACTGCGGAAACAGATCTAATTCTCATGAGCCTTTTAATATTATGCAAGGAAGACTTTAACAAATTTTATTTCTCGCAACACACCTTGACTGTGGTTCTGAGATGGCTCGAAATCAGAGTCAGAGCTGGAGTCGGAGCTGGAGCTGGAGTTGGAAGGGCTGGACTGCACAGACTTAACCCCCCATAAAAGGGAAAAAAAAAAAAAAAAAGAAAAAATCTTAACCCTTCTAATCCGGAGAATCAGCACAGAGCACAAAGCACAGCAAGACAGAAACATTTGAGCACTCTAAAACACCATACATCACTGAATGCAATTCTCAGAGTTGCATCAAATACACAAAGGCAAGGTAAATAAAAACATTTGTGAAAACTTCAGTGCACCGTAGCCCAGCACACTTGGGTAGCAGCATCAAAAGGTCCCAACAAAATCCTTCATGCCAGTAGTTTCAAATAATCTCAGTGACAAAAAAAACAGCACCTGAAAAATGCCAAAGTGAAAAAAAAACACCTTACTGTGAGATGCAAAAGATGACTGGCATGCAACCCAGCACAATTGTCAATGCTTTCTTTTAAAAAAGTTAGCTTTTTCCAGACCTGTACATATTTTAACCCACCGACATTCTCTGATCATTTCTTACTCATCATTAGATGTGGAAAAGATACCTGTCCTACTGAACTCATCTAACTCCGAAACTTAAAGATATCCCAACTTTTGAGTATGCCCTCAAAACAGTTATTTCTACTGTGATGTTAGTGATCCACTGGACTGTTTCCAGTTTCTTCTGAAAACCTAACAAAAACCAGCTAAACTCTTGTGAAACCAGCTCCACTGGCAGTAGTGTGCAGTAAATGTTTGATTAAAAAAAAAAAAAAAAGTTAGAAACTACTGCTCCTAATGACATCCAGAAGCCAAGATTTAGTGCTCTGTAAGTTTTTGAGCACAGGATCAGCTGTTGCACAGCTTTGGCATGCTTTAGCGCACTGCCACGAGGTGGCAGTGAAAGCAAATCAACTATTTCCTCCCTGACAGCAGGAGTGACTTACAATCATCTCCCAGGTTTTTACTCTCTCAGTGGAACCTAGTTTAAAGATTCTTGATGTACTGTAACAGCACAGTTTTGTTTGCTTGTTTTTAAGTAATTCCCTGGAAATGTAGCATTTCAATTCCACTCCTGAGAATGCACCTACTATTTCTGCTATCGAATCCTGATGTTAGAAAACAAAAAAAAACACCTCACATTGCCACTGATCAACAAGCTTTGTTACAGAAGATGTTAATACTGCAAGAGCAATACTGTCAACAGGTAAAGAGGCATGTCTGCAGCTTTGGGCATTAATTGGTGAAAGCTGTAGGATTTTCATCTCAATACTGCCCTCCTCCCCTATAGTTTATCACTAAAGATTAGAGTTGCATTTATTCAACTCCTACAAAAGGAAAAGGGGTGGACGCAGGATGTCAAAAATAGGTATTATTACCCTTGCAAATTATTCAGTAGCAAAGCAGAATAATTTAGCAACGCCAATATCCATGTGCTGCACTCTGCAGCATATGTGTTTGTCTAGTAAAATTACAGCAAAGTAAAGGGCAATGTTTTCAAGATGAGAGAGCACAGCTCCTGTTTCTTTCTCAGATTCCATCTTACCATCATTCATTCCTGATAATCTAGCAGGTGTTCCCTAAAAAAAATTAACAGGGCTTGAGAAGCAGAAGCCAGAAGTTGTAAAGTCCCCCCCTCTTCTCTTTTTGTCATTGACTGTATTGGCTATTTCAACCAGCTAGCAGGCATCCCGCTAGACGGGCTCCGCATGCTTGGGCTGCCGTTACTGTCACCGTGATATGACAAAGGCATACGCTAACAAAGGAAAAAAGAGATCCAACCCTCACATCTCAGCCTCTCCCTTTTGTCAGCACTAGCATTTAGGCAGCCAAGCATGAGGCCAGATCAGGGAACTGGTCTTGATGGAAAAAAGAATACACAAAAAGGAACAACTAACTTTCAGCAGGAGCTGAAATGGAAGGAGGAACTCCTCCAGCCCACTGCAAAGTCACACGAGCTCTCATGCCAGCAGCACAAATGAGAGCAAGACCGTTCCTTTCAACAGCAGCCTGCAAAGATGTCAACTCAAAGCAATCGTGGCGCTGCAGCCTCAGAGCATGTTGCACAATACGTTGGCTTCAGCAGGAAAGCTGATTTAAGAGTTTCCGGGCCCCGGTCCACCTCCAGCTGCTCATTCACTTTAGTGATGTGGCTTACCACAGAGAGCCACAAACAGCTGTACCAATACAAACGATGGAGTAGCAAACTGCAGTGTTGGGAGCAGAAAGACCCTCCCAGGATGGAAAAGGAACTCGGTCTTCTCTGCTGACGCCAATGCATTATGCAGTTATATCCCTAAGCTTCAAATTCCACAGAAACCTAAGCTGAGCTGACAGAAAGCTGCCACAGTTCCCCCTCCGTCACACTGAGTATTCCCATCCTCCTCCTGGGCAGGCACTCAAATAGCTCTGTAAGGCATCCAACAGACACCAGAGCTGGTGCAAGAGAGGACACAGAAGCATACAAAGCTTGGTGGGGGCAAGACAGGCCTGCAGCAGACACCGTGGAACCACAACCACAGTTGGTGGTTTCACAGCACAGTCTTAACAATGCTATCAGCTTACAGCTGCATGGCAAGTCCCAAGGGACAGACACCTAAGAAATAAGGAGCTACAAGCCATTCAGGCCTTAGAGAGCAGCAGAAAAGAGAAGCTTGTAGCGAGGTGTACAGAGATGAGGGGCTGATGCACTTCAGGTACAAGGTTTAAAGTGGAGAGGAGCTGGTTCTTTTTAATCTACAAGCTTCACGCTCAATCAGTCTGGAAAAATCTTTGCAGAGTAACTTAAATTAGCATCTCCCTAATAAACTCTTCTATTAGGAATCTTCTGCAAAAGCCCTTTCTGAAATAAACACATCAATACTTACTGTATTGTGGTGCTGATTAAATCGCTGTCCCTAGGAAATTCACTCTAGTAAAACAAATCATTCTAAAAGCAGACAGTAGTACGCAGTTCAAAAAACTCATGTGACCTTATCCTGTGAAACCTATTAGAAGACATATAGCTTCTTTAGAGTAAACAAAATATGCAAGAAAAGTAGTCAGTTTGGGTTGGGTTGTGCCTTTCAACTCCTTTTTTTGCCTTCTTTGGGTAAACAATTTTCAGAAGATAGAGGGTGAGAAATGTTCTTACTTGTAAAGAGGAAAAAGATATTTAGACAGCTTTTAAAAATAGTAGTAGAATAACAATTTGGTTTGTTTTACAACACAATTTAGATTTAATGGCACGTGGTTGTATTTTGAGCCTTAGCCAATAACATTTCTCACAGGCTGTCAGGCATAGAGTTATTTACATTTATATATTTCTGAAAAAAAAAATCCCTAAAGTTATTCACTCAATTTCTGAATTAAGACCAGGTTCAAAAACATTATATTATAAGTAGGTAGAAAGTCTGTATATACTTACTATACTCTTGCTCTATCAATGTTGTTGTAGGGAATGAATGAGATACCGTAACCTTAAACTCCAACATTTAGATAACCGTGCTTGCAGATAAACCTGCACAGCACTGCATATCTGAACCAGGTAAGCCAGGCAGCTGCAGTGATTAATAATGACCAAATTTTCAAACAGTAGTTTGTCTGAGATACAGCCCAGACAAGCGTGTGCCAATCTGATTCTTGGTCTTGTCTGAGGGAATAATTCTGACTGTCTTTTCATGCAAGGATTTAAGCATCGTGATTTTAAAAATCTGGTAAAGGACCAATCCCTACTCACCTCTGACTTGAAAGAAGTTTCGTCTTCTGAATTTGACTCCTCCATTTCCACAGGCTTTTTGATCTCCTTGGCCTCACTCTCAGATTTTACCTTTTCCACTTTGGCATTCATCTTCTCCTTAGTTGGTTTCTTCTCTGGATATGAGGAAGATGAGGTTCTGGGAGATGTCCCCAGAATATTTTTTACCCCTTTGGAGCTACTCTTTTTTTGTTTTTTGGCACTAGGCTTTGGTGACTCCACATTGGAGGGCCTTTTGCTGGAAGACTTTAATTCCGGCTGCGGCCCACCCTTTGGAGAAGTATTCTCCAGTTTGGTCTCCTTCACGGCCAGTTTTGGTTCCTTGAAAGCAGCTTTTGGAGGTGCTTTCTCCTCCTTAGGCAGTTTGTTCTCAGTGGGTTTTCTGGAGGAGTCCTTCAAAGGCTTGTTTTGTTCTCTTTCAAGGTCTTTGGAGGAGTTTTTGCTCTCAGAGTCTTTTCTTGGCCTCTCTCTGTGCTCCTTGGTTACTTTGTGTGGCTTGGATGCCTTGCTGCTTTCTTTGTTTGCATCCTAAGTATTAGTAACAGAAACATGCGAGCTAGGTATGAAATTGAAACTCTACACAGAATTGAGAAAAAAAAAAACTCATATCACACTGAAGCACCTTGTTTCTTGTAGACTTACATCCACCATTGCAAAATGTACTCATCTACCTCCAAGGCAGACATCTAGATTTCCCTACAGTTGATGGACAGAAATTGACAGTATGCACTTCAACATCTACCATAGGACAGGAAGAAACACATTTCACAAACACCTGTTCCTTCCCATGGCTTATAAAGGGAGGCTACGTATTTAATTCAGATTAAATCTGCAGGGTTAACATCTGAAGCCAGATAAGAGGAAACCCATTCATGTAGTGTTTGTTATACAAAGTCATACTTCACACCAAGTTTAAGGAAAAAACAGTCAAATTTCTTTGATATCTTTTTTACATTAAACACATCCACAGCAAATACAAGCTATGGTCACAGCCTAACTTTAAACTCACCACGTCAATTACACGGCAACTTAAAAATACTCAATCCCCCCACAACTGCAGGAGAGCCAGAGCCTCTGATACTTGCAGGCATTTCATCAACTTTAATCACAGATTTAAACAGCAGACACTGGAGTATGAACTGGACATGCTGAGATGCAAACACACACACACCTCTGAGGGCAATCTGGGGGACGAGATGCAGGTGACTTACTGTCTCTTTAGCTACCAGCAATTTTCACCAGAGCTTGTGTCAGAGCCCTTTATTCCTCTTTTGTCTTCTGTTTTCTAATGCTTAATTCCTGACCAAAATTAAATCAGCCACTAATAGTTATGGCATCCTTATTCCGTTTCATGTCAACATCAGAAGACATGACTGAAGTGCCTGAAGTGTTTAGAGCCTTGAAGAAAATGAGTATTGGAATTGTATTACACCATAAAATGTATCGCTATTAATATTTGTGACTGTTCAGACTGATAAAGAATATGTAATCTGCTTCAAAGCGCATTGCCCATGGATTGCTTCTCCTATGTAAAATTACAGAAAAGTAGCTTTATTACACAAGTAAAAAAGAAAACTTAAGCTTCTTCTGAAGTCTCAAGAACTAGATACTGCTGAGGCAAACATCAAATCTTGAAATCACTAGCTTGACCAAATGCAGCATATTTTATGCTTTTTCCACCACTATGCCAAGTAGTCCTAAAGACAGAGGAAGTGCTGACTCTCTACTTAGCCTTGCTGCTAAGAAACTGAAATCCCACAGGAATTAGAGCACAGCTTTACATAACAGTGAAAGATCCACACAATTCATCTTCAGCATTAAGGACAAGTCAAAACAATCAGAGAGGACTCGATACAACTTTATCTGCTAATACAGATAAATCTTCATGTTCAGCAGGAAGATACGGTTCACCAATAATTCTCAGTCTTGGGCATTTAATTTTCTTTCAAAAGATCTTTGTAGATAAGCTTACCAAATCATGAAAATGCTTCCTAAATTTAGAGGGCAAGTAAATTATTGATGCAGTTAACATTATAAGTTCCACAACATTAGCTGGTTTGGAACTGTGGGTGCATATTTAGGTACATATTTCCAAAGCAGTCTTCACTGCATTACTCTGGTATAAAATAAGATTAAAAAGAAAAAAAAAAAAAAAAGAACAACTAATTCTTACCCTGACAATTCTTATTTCAAGCTTAAACAGGATGACAATTTCTGTCTCTGATGACTCCACCTCCTTGTATTTACTAGGAAATGGACAGTCTTACTTAGGAAAAAATGGCACAGGAAAGGAGGCCAATGTAGACTTCCTAAAGACTGAACTACAGAGTAGAAGGACAAAGTTTTCAGAATTAGAAGTAGCCAGAACAAGCTCTTATTCATAGAGTTGTAAGAGACTTCTTCACCTCAAAACGATGAAAAAGCAGGTTACACTGACCTTTGACCCGTGGGATGGTTTGTTCTTCTTAGGATCAGAGAAGGCAGAGAGTGGTATTGTGGGTAACATAGGATAATCGGGACTTGGCCTTGAAACTGTTTCTGCTCCTTCTGGCATTACCATCACCTAGTAACAGAGAGGGAAAAAACTATGTATGAGAAAAGGTGAACATACTATTAACACATGATTATACTAAGTCACTTGCCCAGTTAACACACTAATTCATCTTTTAGATTATTTTTTCCCCACCTTAAAGGCCATAAAAATTATTGTCTAGACAATTCCAGTTAAGATGCTCAGTCTCAAGGCAACTCCTGAAATACTGAACATGAAAACCACAACAATTCAAAGGAATGTGCAGCATTAAGTACCTTTCCTAAAGGGACCTCCAATATTCTGAGTAAAAGCAGGCAACAGAGCTCTGGACAAAAACCCGTGTTCTGCTGCAAATGCTCTTACTTTGCAAACAGATACCAAGGGAAATCTGGAAGGAATGAGCAAGACTTCACTTGTTCAGGAAAAAAAAAAAAAAAAAGAAAAAAGTAGACCTTGGGTATCTCCCTTGACAAGATCTTAAGAAGTGCTGATTTCTATGAAACAGCTTTCCTTCTTACCTCCCGTATATTCTGTCAGAGTAACCCTATGGAAAAGTTCCACCAAATGTGATTCACCATTGAAACAATTTAATACTTAAGGAACACAATAATGAGATATTAAAATCCTAGAGTGTAAATGATTTTCCAGCCATCCTATGGCTGAAAATAAGCACCACCTTCTTCATACCCAACACAGAAAAGCACTGGCATTCTGAGGAAAATCTGGACAAATCTGCTTGGAATACTTACTACACTTGAGATTTATTATTGACAAACTTCACTGTTTTTTTTTTTGTTTGTTTTTTAATAAATTGTTTAGGTTAGAAATGTTTTTCGGAAGAAAGTTTTGCCAGCAGTCAAGACCATTTTGAATAAAGTCCTTAAAGAAAACAGAATTATGCATTACTATATATGGGGTGTCTCAGAGTCATGACAACCTCTGGTTAAAAACTTTATGCACTACACGGCCCTTACTAATTGACCTACATCTTGTAGTTACTTAAGGATAATTTCTTTAGTCTATCACTGCGTATTAATTTCCCAGAAGTAACAGTTTATCCAACAACTATGTGTAGTAACCCATAACCTTATCATGGCTTCAAGAATACAGCTTTTTCCTCCCACACCCATTTTTACTCTGAATTCTATAACACTTTTCCTTACTTTTTAATTAGCTAGGCCACAAGGATCCAAACCCAGGTTTAGAGGACATTTACTGACCAACAAATGCTATCTGCTGATCTTTCCTGTGACAAAGATTAGTAAGGAATACACTGGAAGCCTCTCCCTTTTCTACACAGATAGAGCTCATGACACTAGGAACGTCAACAATAACTGAGTGCCTGATGGACATCATCTAACACCCATAGATCTCCATTTCCAGAGTGGCTTTACTGCTTGGATGTTAGAAGTGATATTCAAATTGAAAATAAAGTACCACCAATCACAAATGATTCATTCTGCTTCTAGTGCTGCTCCATAACCAGAAATAAAACCTGGTAGAGGTCTTTAAGTGAACATAGAAAACTATAGCTTACTTGGTTGCAGGTAAAAAGAAACCTCAGAACAAACCTAAATCACACAATTTTTAACAGAAAGTCTTCAGATCTCCAGTTCCTCTGGCACTTACCCCTCCAGCCCTAATAAGTTTGCGTCTGAATTCCTTCGTCGGGTTGTTGAAAGTCAGCTTCTCACAACGAAGGTGGTTCACTGGTGGATTTCCCTCCAAATTCAAAAACAGGTCATATGTGAAACAAACCTTTTTCGGCTCCTCCTAAAAACAAGACAGACTTTGGGAAAAAGGAAGAAGTTTGGCAAGCACCCTAAGTCAGAGAATGCAGAGAGTCGCTCCTGAGAATCCCAAATAAACCACCAAATAAGTGTTGCATTCACAGTTTTTAATCAAGAGATCAAAGAGCTTTCCAAAGCTGGAAAATAAGCTATTTGTCTCTAAAACACACACAGTTAACATACCTCTCACCAGAAACTCAGGCATGTCTTTTTACTGCAAAAGAAATGCACAGAGAAGAATACTGACTGACAATTATCTGTTTAAAAGCATTCACATAATCCCTGGAAAGCAAATTCACAATCTTTATCCACTATTTTGCTTTCACTAAAATTCAGATCTCATCTTCTCTGGGAAGCAACTGAACTAATCAATGTTATGAAAAACAAAATCCTTTATTTAGGGAGGACAACTTCTGAACTCACAGGATCTCTGTGGGTACTGAGAAAAGATTAACCACAATTATAAAAGGATGACTCATTTTGTAAAATCCTTTTCAATATGCATATTGCAGGAGTTGAATGGGAAGATATCCTAAGCTTTTGAACTTTCCAAGGACGCTTTCACTGAAGAAATCCAGAGTTTGTATGCATGTTGGGGATCGTTCGCGCCTCACTGGTTCTGTTCCACCTGCTGCAGAAGCACAGCAAACACTAAGCATTTGCTGTACAGAAGACTGGAAATCCCTTCCTTCCCACCACTGCCCCCAAATTGCAAGTATTTCATAATATTTCTGTATTGCAAAATATTGACACTAAATTTCCTAGTGCTTTCTTGCATTCTGCATTTCAGTATGAAAACTCCAAAGTGGCAAAACAGACTCCCCTGTTACAGTACCTTCAGTGTTTACATGAATGCATCCCATATGCCTCATTCAATGCGCAACATCAAGCAGCTGCACAGCAGTCTTTTCCACAATTCATATCCATCAGCTTGATTTCCTGGTGTAGTTGCATTGTTGTATGGGAACAGATGCCGCAGGCTTCCAGCCCAAGCCATTAGATTTGCTGAAAATAGGTTGAAGCGTCAAACAGCTTCAGACCACACCAATTCCTGCTGTTTGCTTGGGGGATGCCAGCATCACTAAATAAGCCATTGCTTGTACCAGCTATACTCCTAATAATAAAGTGTTGTAAGCACACCTGGTTTACATCAAAATCAGTACCATAAGCCCACCTGGGAGTTAAGGTCTTGCATCCTAACTTTCCAAACAGGGGAAGGCAGACATCTAAGCAGCCACATACAATAGAGAAGTCTCATATTAACAAATAAGAGCATGCTACCAATACAAGGGTCTTCAGAATGTCTCTTGGAAAAGTCCTGAAGAATCCACTTGTACTTGAAAGTGTTCAGTGTCTGCTAAAACATATGAATGGGAAGAAGAAAATATACTTGCCAAATACATTGCCTTGTCATTTTCTTCTTTGCTACAAGGACTGTTCTCATTAACTGAATCATTAGAGAGCTCTGCATGTGCATGCTTACACTGGAGTCAAAACAGCAGCTGTAGAGGGTCCCTCAAAGTCTAATAAACTTAAATGAAGGATGACTAGAAATTCAAATGTTGCCTAAGAATTGTTTCTAAAACGTGTTCCTAGTTTACGACATGGAATTGATCTTGGATACATTAGCAAAAGCAGGCTTTAGTCAAAGGCTGTTATGGCACATTATTAGAACTCCACTGTGTCATTTGCCTGTTTGCTTTCAGAGCAATAGGAATAGAAGATTAATTCCCCTTTTGTCTTAGGTATTCCATTTTTTATACAGGCTCTAAAGTATCAGAGAACTTCCCAAATACATATCAGACCTCTGTGATGAATTTCCACTTATTGCAAAATTAAGACACTTTTTAAATGTGACTTTCTCCAACTCTGAGATCTCGACCCTTCTGGGAAGCAAGCCCTAGCCAAGTACCATGATCATTAAAATATCCTTTGTACCGTCTCAGGACATCAGAAGCCCCCCATCCAAGTGAATAGTTAAGATTACAGCACTCCTAAAAGTACAAAAGTCTCAAAGCTAGAAGCTGCAAATAAACATTCTTTACTGCCTTCGCTGACTGCTAATGATTACAGGTCAAGGCACTCCAAAGCTTAACCCATCCGGTCTTCCCTCAAAGGTTCTCCCCTTTAAACAACCATTAAGAGTGGAGGAGGAAAAAAAAAAAAGAAAAAGAAGAAAGCCAAAGAAAATATCCCTCAATTGACTTGGGCCCACACATCCTCTAACTCTAAACAGAATGCCACAATCAATCTGCAGTGTCACACTTCAAAATCTTTTTGAGTAAGATGCTGGGATCCACACATACTCCAGGCAGTTTGTTTTCCTGCTGCAGCAACACTTTCTATGCTCCTGCTTGAGCATTATCTGAATAGGAGAGCCAAGCTTTTTACCCTTACACAATTCTACATTCTCATGTTCAATCCTTGTTGTTAAGTAAAACTAAGAAGAGGAGAAACATAGTTACTGTGGATATTTCGCTGCCTTCTGAGACCATAAGCTTTTCTAAAGGGCCTTACTTCCAAGAAAGGCTTTAGAAAGGACGTGAATTTATAATTAGCAGATACTACTGCCTTTCAGATTAAAATTCAATGGTCATTTTTGTCAAATGGTTAACCTGGCATGGAATGTCTGAGTAAGGACACCCTGAACCTCAGTCCATATCTGCTCGTTAAATCTCAGATGCAAGGGAAGAAAAGAGAAGCGTGTAGTGCTGAGTGAGGGCCCAGCCATATTTGCAGCCGCTGTAAGTTTCCCTCCATCCACTGAATTCCGCCTGCTGCAGCGCCGATCTCCAAACCTGAGCACATTGTCCTTTATTTTTACTGTTTTCCAGCTTCCTGTCTGCACTGACTGCCGGTGCGGTTATGAATACTGGAGCAGCTTTAGTTTTCTTCCGAGTTCTGAAGTAAAGGGTTAAAGTTCTTTTGGCACTTTTTGTAAGAGCAGGAATTTTTCAAAGTCTTTTGTTAAAATTTCCTTGTCCTGTTTTTAAGGCAGGGTGTGCCCTTTGCCACTTCACACAAATCAAAAGAATTTCACTGGTAGCGTGCACATAAAGCTCATAAATCACTTTTAGAAAGCCATAAAACAAAATTATCTACAAAAATCTAGCACACCAAGGAAGCAGCCTCATGGTTATTCAATAACCATAACATCTAACAGGACTTCCCTTTTGCCACAGATCCAGCCTGACAGAGTCATTTATCTGTATCCAGTTCATAACGTCTGTATAAATGAACCCCCAGCCTGCACAACCCGTCTGACTAGTCTTCCCTCCCACTTTAGGGCAGGACATTTAAAAGTGAATAGAGCAATATACATTTTTAAAGCAAGTCCCCAGCCTTACCTTGCGCTCTGCTGGCAAGGCCATCCTTATTTTATTAAGCCCTGTAAAACCTCACAAAAGATAAGAGGTCAGCTTTTTGGAACTGTCCCCCATTCGAAGCCAATTGCTTTCTTTGAAAATCAGAAAATGTACTCACTGCTCAAATACAAGTATTCAATAATCTACCAGCTCTTACAAATCCAAGATATGATGCTGGCACAGCTAGGAAGGCTGCTGGGTTTGACAATGCCTCCTTGCCAGGCACTACAACCTCTCCAGCGCAGGAAGAGCCATGTCGATGTGCCAAACACTGGCTACAGACACAGCACGGGTGCTTTCACCAGGACGGGTGGAAGAATGGATGAACTGATAACACCCATCATTTTAGGATGGAATATTTAAAAAGATGCATCACTCAGCTGCACAGAAGGAAGTGCTTCAGGTTTGGTACGTAAGGTGATATGGACCTAAAAGATGGTAGCAAACAAATGCTTGCGCTCAAAGCGCTGACAGTGACCAGTTTTACTCCTTCCACAACTTACAGCAATCACAAACAGCAACAGGCGAAATTGACTCCTCTTTTCCTCAAACCTGCACAGACCCTGCCCCCATAACACAGGGATTTGAAGAAAATCAAGCACTTTGCCTAAATACAGCCACTTCGGCAGCCTTCCTCAGGAGAACCGGACCAGCTAACACCTTTCTGATGGCACAGCCCTGATCCTCATTTGTCTGGCCATATCTGAGCTCATACACAACATCTCCACTGAGCTCCTACTCTGAAAAACAGAATCAAGTAATTTTTCCCTTCCATATTTTACGTGCATTTTACATAGCACTTCTCTGAATATTGCAGAATGGGGGAAGCATACATGTTTTTATTCTGAATGAAACTGGAAGAAACAGATTTCTCTGCCGTCCTCACATGCCTCCCTTTTCACTACTAAAAAAACCCTAAGTTACATGTATTCCATTAGGTAAATGTTGGAAGCATCCTGCAATGGGAAGGTAGTCTGTAACAGGCTTTAACACATCTCATCCACATTGCATTAGAATAGTCTGCCTTACATTAGAACAACATGAAAGCACAGAGAAGACCTAATTTAATTAGGATGCAAAAATGTAACAGTGACTGAGTACCAAAGTCATGCCTATGCTACAGCCTCCTGATTAGAATGTACACTACTATGAGAGATGTATTTGGAGACAACAACGCCGTGAAAAAAATCTCAAGATCGTTGAAATTGGGTGGGGAAAAGAAAAGGAGAAGAGTATCAGAAAAACAGCAACGTGTTTATTGTACCCAGCTTGTATTGATTCAAGCACCAGAAGCCACTAACAGCAGCCCTCACTACACAAAGAAACACACGGATTTAAAAATAGGAATAACATACTAACATTTCAGTCCAAAAATTCGCAAGTGATCTAGTATCACTAGTCAACCCTGCTTTCAAAAATAACATTTAACCTGCTACGGTCCTGCCATTTATTTTCCACGTTGAGCTGCAGAGGCTCGAGCTGGCAACCAACACCAGAGCAGATAGAAGACTGGACAGCCTCTAGAAGCAACTGGGACTCTCTAAAAGAGCCAAATACACACACACTCAAGGTTCAGAGCAATATTTAAGTATTTTCTGCAATTCAGATGGCAAGACTGAGAAAACACCTACTTAATAAGGAACTAAAATACAGCACAGAAAGGACAAACACATATCAACACGGCCTAACCATATTTGTACAGGAGGAGAACAGGCTCTTGCACCTTTTCTAATCCTCTGCTGACACTTCCCTGTCTGACAGAAAGGCATCAAAAAGCTCCAGCAGGGCCAAGAGCACTGACTCTCCTACTCCTAACAGGCAAAGTAGTATTCTAGCACAGAGGAGAGTTAATGGGCAATTTTATGCAAACTTGCCTAAAGAAAATCCCTGATGAAGTTCGCTAAAAACATTCTTAATCCAATCTTAGTAAAAGTTTCTTAGCAGTGAGTATGCCCCTGTTTCTTTAGCCAAAGCAAAGAGTACACTGGCTCTGACAATTACTATTTATCATCCCAGTAACAAATTAGAATGGTGAAAGGAAACAGATAAGAAAGGCGGCTTAAACTGCAGAAAAAAAGTTTCAGCCAACCATGACAAAGATCAACCTTCAAAGATTACTTCATTCCCTCTTTAAATCCTTTTTCTTCTCACCTTTACAAAGCTAAACGTGCATTGATAAACAAATCCCAAAACCTTTACAGCTCTTGTTTCAGCTGAGAAGACACACTTCACTCATCAACAAAAACGTGCTAGAATGTAGGGAGCATATGGCCCGTGAGAACCACCTGACTCGTCCTGTCTGGTCACCGATAAAACACTGCATCTTCTATCTAATCCCAGAACCAATCCATAATATCTACTTGAAAAGACTTAGTCAAGGATAAGTCCCAAATGCTGTGATCAATTCAGAACAATATATGCTCTCCACACAACAGCTGATCCCCACCAGTATCAACAGGTTTACAGAGATCAGAGTGAACATATGGCCTTTAAGTAGTAAGTACTTATTTATATGGTGCTTTAATGTCACTTTCTTCAATGAAGGAGAAAATGAACTGTATTCCAAGTCTTTGCCATTTCTCCTTCTCTTTCCCAAACATTTTAATTTCTACTTCATCCCAGTCTTTGCAGCAGTATTTACCTCGTAGTTTCCTTCAACCCCGCTCAATGAAAATAATCACACAACTCTTTGTATTTCAGGTTAGTAGCAGCACTGTGCAGTAGCTGTTGGATGAAACCAATTCTTCACATTGGGCAGCTTCTGAACATCCAGTAATTACAAGTACTGAGCTTAACTTCCAAATGGGCAGAGAATATAACATTTGCTGACATAGCGATGGAAAAATTACTATAAAGAAGTAACAGCAAACTTCAAGTAACTTCAGTATAGCTTCCATATTTCAACCTCCTGGCTGAACCCAGAAACATTTCTCTGGACAAACGATGTGCTGGGAGACCAAAGCTATCACATTCTCCCTCAGCCACTGCCTGCCCCTGTCTAATACTGGGACTACTGACAAAATTAATTAGATGATTGATTAATTAAAAGCGGAAGATAAATTCTCCACAATACTTGCATGTGAGAAATAGGGCAAAGATTTGTAGTTTCAAGGATAAATTTACAACTAAAACTATTTTCCTACCTACTTTTCACATTTCTGAAGACCAAAATGCCAAAAGCAAACTGCCTTCCCTCAAATTAACTGCTGCTTCCATTGTTTCCACTACAACAGAGGCCACCTATTTCCCTTATTTATAAAAGCCACCATATCCCTATTGCTAGAAAGAACAACTATGCCATCACGTGTTTATAGAAACAATGAGAAGTGATGACCCCAGCATGTGTGAAACCAAGTTATACTCAGAAAAGCTGCCAGTTCCATATTCTATGAGGAGTGTATGAATACAGGGAACAGAGAGAAAAAAAGCACACAAATGCAGACAGTCAATACAAACAAGTGCACCTACAGGAAGATGCAGGAGAGGCAGAAATGAGAGAGAAGGATCTGAGGACATGTGAAAGGCAAAGCCACGGGAGACCCACAGGAAAAGGGCAAGTGTGAGAAAAGGCTGGGTGAAAAAAGGAAGGGGAAAAAGGTAAGAGTAGAAACAAAGCATATCTCACCCATCGCAATCATTAGAGGTTCCCACTGCAAATAGCACGGAAATGCTCATGGTTTTTGGTCAAGAATGGAAAGGTAGTTTTTGAACCTGAATTGAGCCAATGTACAAACTACTTTTAAGCTTTCAAGATGTGTTTTTGTTCTTCTTGTTCTGCTGTGGGTTTTGTTGTTGTTGTTGTTTTTGCTTTTTTTTTTTTTTTTATTCACGTCAGTTTTCAGTACTTGCCAGAAAAGCTGCTTCTATCAAAAACTTCCATCCCCTTCCATGCCTTTAACTGCCATTTCTCTTCACATCCTTTTGGCTTACCCCACCCACCCAAAAGAAAGTAGCAGGCAAAAGATTCTTGTAGTAGGTGCTCAGTCTCATCATTTAGCTTGTTACAAACTCAGACTCGAAGTGGGGCAAAAGCAACATAGTAGACTAAAAAAAACCCTCTTGATTATTCACAAATAACACCACCAGAGAGTGTACTGTGCTAGATTAGGGCAAGAAGAAAATAATAGAAACGTCTGCAGGAGTAACACTGGGAAAGATACTGAAGCTAAATAGAATTATTATAAATATCTGCTGTATGCATAACCCAGGGCTTGTTCTAGAGGGTTGAGGGGATGGGAGTACATTAAGCCACTGGAAGGTGGCTTAATATTCACATTTTAGTTTATCGAGATTCCCTTGCAGGAATAATAACCAGAACAGGTTTTTTTTTTGTTGTCGTTTTTGTTTTTTTGGAATGTAGTAATCAAAACCAGGAAGATAAAGTATCTATGCTTAACAAAACAATTTAACTGAAACTGAGTTAATACAAATGCAAGTGGCCAAATCCCTGTTTTCATAACCTTCTTCAAGTCATGTAGCGTGTGACCTCTGTGGTAAGACTTAAAGCAAGTAATAAATCCCAAATTTTAACTTTCAAACATGTGTTGGCAATACATCATAAGATTTAAAATATTTAATGTTTTCTTTTTTTTTGGAAGAGTACTGAAGCAGGACAACAATATTTTTAACAGAGCTGTAAATAACTCTTCTCTATATGCAAATCGTTGTCTTGGGCCAATAAGTTTTATACCTGTACAGTTATTTTAATAAAAATTGCAAAGAAAAAAAATCCAGTTTTAAATATATTGCCAGTCAACAACATTTAAAAGTGTTTATAAAATCAGCGTTTTACATTGATTTACTTCCATATTTGCATGAAACACTTTAAACTGTTTTACTGTTATCTATGCTGGAGAAGCTTGCCACAAGTGGTACAATCTCTGTTCAGAATCTCTAGGACCATTGCGTTGTCCTGATATTACCTTTCTATACAATTCCATTTCTGCCAAAAGCTTTCTTTTGAAGTCTGGCAAGAGCTTCCAACTCCCAGTTAAATTCTATTTATTAGAGTAATAAAAAACACACACATAAAACAGTCACATAATTTAGAGTCTTTCTGTCAGGCAGTTTCAGTCTCTGGCACATCTCAAAACAATTAGAAGACCAGAAATCAG
Source organism: Aythya ferina (assembly GCF_964211825.1). NCBI lineage: Eukaryota > Metazoa > Chordata > Aves > Anseriformes > Anatidae > Aythya > Aythya ferina. Next base: position 926,150 of record NC_140324.1, read on the forward strand.
ATTCTACCTTATTTTTGAAGTACACTTCAATAGGCATAATGAACCCTGCGTAGCCAGACTCCTCCACTTTGTATGGGGGCTCCTTGCACACTGAAAAGAGAATATACAAATGTTAATTTTGAATATAATGCAATTTAACCTGAGCTGAAAATGAGTTGCAAGATGAGAAGTGTGTCTCCGACAACTCAAGACTCATTTAAAGCATTGACCTTTATGAGGAAAAAAAAAAAAAAAAAAAGCAAAACAAGATGGTGGTCATGGACTTAGTTAGGAAAACGAAAATCTGTTCTTAGCTCCTCCCATAGAAAGGAAACATAAAACACACTCTGTGCCAGAGTCTCTGTGAGATTCTTCCCCCTCTCCTTTTTGTGGTGATACAATTAGAGTTCTGTGCTGTTCCACAACAATGCCAGTTAAAGCTGTCTTGCAAAAAAATGCAAGAACTCAAAAGGGGAGAACTTGCACAGCGTACAGAGGTAAAACTGACTTTGATGCCAACATTTATTCATCAAAACCCCACAATGTGCAAGCACATGTTTTTTTTTTCCCCCTTGAAAAGTTCTCCTGCAATGCTTAATCTTCATAATTACATAATACCCATACTATATGCTGCTTCACCCAAACCTCATAACAAACCTGAAGGGCAAGGAAAGGCAGCTATTTGCTTCACATGTAAGTAAACGGAGAACGGTGAAACACTTTGCCGCTAGGGTCACAGTGCTGCCTGCTGCAGATATGTCGACTGCAAAAGTTAATCACTTCTAAGAAATTAACCTATGTGCTTCCTGTCCCAGTTCCTCCTGTTCTACTACCTGTTGTATCGGTGTGTTACTGAATCCTTCCTGTCCTCTATCACTGTGTTTCAGCACCGTGATAGCCAGCTCAAAGGATTCTCAGAGCATTTGGCCGTGGCACAGATATACAGAACAGCTGCCAGGAGAAACACGAGACCAGCACAGATATTCTCCCTCTCAGGAACCGGATGCACTTGCATACAATTCATGTGCTACAATGTATGTAAATGAAGTCAATAAATCAGTTAGGGGAATTCAGTGCAAGTGTTTTTACTTTCTCAAAAAAATTCCAAGTAATCAATATGATTAAGAAACAGTACCTTAAACCTAAAAAACACAGAAATTCTTTTTCTTTAATGTTAATGTTCTCTTAATTTTTCTTTAATATTAACCCTGGCTCTAAGCACTTTTATCATCATACAGGTTCTAGTAAGCCACACTGAAAATTCAACTGTGAAAAAAAGAGTGGATCTGAAAATAATCAAAATCCCTAGACTTGCTTTAATTTGAATTTCATATAAACTCCCTACAGTCGGGGGGGGGAAGCACAAAACCCAAGAACTGTGCCAATATGGCACCAGGAATCTTAAGTTTATTTGCCAAGCAGTCTTTGTTCCTTTGCTGCCCTTTTCTAACAAATTCAAATTACTATACAAGCAACCAGCCAGCAGCACAAGCCTACCAGTAGATTTTGCTTCAAGTAAGAGAGAATCATTTGAAGAAGCCCTTCAAACAGATCTAGAAATAGTATGCATATGCCCCACAATTTATGTACAATCCACCATTTGGTCAAAAGCATACTAGCTTTATAAGAAAGCTTAAGAAAGCATTTAAAATCTAGGAAAGCTTCCAGTTCAGTACGGCACTGCCTTATCATACATCAGTTTTACAGCATCAGTTTGAAGAAGATATTAACATCCACACCAGATTCACATCCTTGTGAGCTGAATACCACTCAGGTGTTTTCCACCGTGGACTCTCACAAATAACCAACACAGTAAGTAGTGCTAAGACATCCTGCATAACCAGCAGTCTTCCAAAAAAGTACTTCAGAGAACGCCCATTCCCAAGTAATTTATAGTGGTACTCCTAGGCAGTCAGCACTCCTGGTAACACTACGTAACAACACTGCAGATGCAGTTAACACAATCTTAAATAGATTTAAGTCCCTGCTGCTGCCAAGAAGGGCAATTCCTGCTCCTCCACCTCAACCACACGTTCCAGCCGCCCCAAGCAAACAATAAGGTTCACGGTGCTGCACAGTCAGGAAGAGCAAAGAATTGATCCAGCACAAAGACATTAAAATTCTGATGTTCTCCCCAGCTGGATCAGCCCCCCAGCCTTGCTGATTGCACAGCACTTACCACAAATACATTACAGAACGTCCTGAGTTGGAAGGGACCCCCAAGGTTCATCAAGTCCAACTCCTGGCTCTACACAGGACCACCCCAAAATCAGACCATGTCTGCAAGAGGTATCCAAACGCTTCTTGAATTCTGACAGCCCAGTGCTATGCCCACTGCCCTGGACAGCCTGTCCCAATGCCCAACCACCCTCTGGGTGCAGAACCTTTTCCTAACACCCAGCCTGACCCCCCCCCCGTCCCAGCTCCGTGCCGTTCCCTCGGGTCCTGTCACTGTCCCCAGAGAGCAGAGCTCAGTGCCTACTCCTCCACTCCCCTCGTGAGAAAGCTGCAGTCTGTCGTGAGGCCTCCCCTCAGCCTCCTCTTCCCTGGGCTGAACAAACCAAGGGACATCAGCTACCCCTCACACATCTTCCCCTCCAGACACTTCACCATCTTTGTTGCCCTCCCCTGGGCACAAAGTGTGCACACACACCCGTGCAGCTGGAGTGTCCTGAGGCAGAGACCCCCCTTTGGCTGCAGTGAATTCCATTGCCTTAAATACCCATGCCGGAACCCTGCAGAAAACCTCACAGCTACTTAGGGACCGATGCAGAAGTTTACTTACTTCTAATACACTAGCCCTGTAAATACACTAGCCCTGTAGGAAGGCCACTCATCCATTGTATTCTTCCAGCTTTTGTTGGCCAGTATTAACAAACCACTCCCCCTTCGTCTTTTATACCATGAATCACCTGTCACTGTCTGGAGGACCTGCATATACTAATGCTTACAGAAGAGAAAGCATCTCACCTCCAAACCTTTCATCAGAAGAAAGGTCCCGTTCTTCCTGCCCTTCCTCAAACAAAGATGGAAAGGTTAAGACAAATGCACACAATGTACATTTTGTTCTTCAAGAGGAGATTTTACAAAAACCTGATGGAACAAGACAACCCACACTGCACAGTGCTGTTTCACACAGAAGACCCAATAACCCATCTTCAAACCTTGACTCACCTCGCTTGGGTTTTGGGAAGCTCTCATGTAGGCGGAAGACCACCCTTTCCACAAAGTGCTGGATGTCACACTGCTCCGGGCCACGGACAAACACCATCCAGTCATGAGTGAACCCTTCGGTGGTGGGCTTTTTCCGCAGTTGGGCTCTGTGCCCCAGCTCCAATTTGACTTGAACCGTGCACTGTTTGAGGACAGAGGTAAGACCATAAGCAAAATGGAACAGATTACGTGGGATGGCTAATGCTGAGCCCCACAGAGAGAAGACACTAGATAAGCACAGGGGAAGAATACAACAGCCTCCACCAAGAGATTAGTCTCATTCTGAAGACCGGTGTTGGCAACCAGAAAAGGTACCAAAAATAGTTCCTAGCACCACTTCATACCTATTTATCCCCTAATATTAACACTGCAGAGAAAGCAGCTGTAGAAGAGGAATAGGTTTATCTACCTCACTTATCAAATACATTGTCGGCAAAGTCTAATTGCAGAATTTTTATTCCTAGAAAGTGTCAGAGAGAGAACTTGATGTTCGCAGCTTACAGAATTCACAGTGCTAACAGAAAACTAATCTTAAAACAGGAAAAATCAAGTCACAAATTGGTGGCTTTTGATATTGTCAGGAATGTGTAATTCAGTAGAACACAGCTACAATCCTTCATTCTTCTAAATACATTTTATTAACACACTTTCACAAAGTCAATGTATATTATGTCTGCACAATATCCGATACTAAAATGACCTAATTCTGATTTGCAGGCTCAAATCGTACTCTAATCAGAGAAGAACAGAAGCAGGAAAGGTGTATTCAGTGTCTAAGAATTTTGTTTTGTTTTTTTAAATCCTATTAAATGTCTTAAAAAACAGATTAAATTAAATTGTGATTATGCACACATTTTTGGTGACTTCACAGTCAGAAAAAAGCAAATGAATTAAAAAGATGTAACAGAGGAAAAAGCAAGTAAGATTCAGACACAAGTTACAGCAAACAAATCTTAGGGCACGATTTCTAGATGATGGAATCACACCTAACGTATCTGACTCCTTACTGGGTTAATTTTGTGCACACACATTATACAAACTAGACCAGCAGCACAGCCATCTCAAACTAAACAACCAAATTCAGCTTCAGTAATTGGAAGTTTATTAAAAATGGGGGAGTGGAGAGGGCTGGTTTTTAATCCTTACATCCTTCTTCACCTCAGACTTGAAAATAATGCCTTGTTCTTTCTGGCAGTTCCCAATTAGGAGAGGCAACATTATTTGTCATTATCCGTAACACAAGTGGACGCAGACCCAACCTGAGGGCATGACGTTAAACAATGAATAAAAACCGAAAGCTTCCCAAGCTCCAGCCAAATGCTTAGGGAAAGTATTACCCTTATTTCCTCACTGAGAAACTGCAAGAGAAAACACAACCATGATTAATGCTCAAAAACCATTTTCCATGTCCAGCCTGACATTTTATCAGAGTATGATTTTCAGAGTATGGTTAATACTTTCTGAAAAAGCTCAAGTCACTTAATCGCTGTATGCTTTTTTCTTGGTAGAAGGATCACAGAGTACCAGGCATCAAAGCCTGATCTCCCAAATTATCGTCCAGTGCTAATTTCAACTATAAACCTTAGCACGGCCTTTCAAGCAATTATCTTTACAGTAAAATAGCCCCAGCCACCGTCCAACACATCAACACTAACACTTAGGGACAAACTCATCTAATCAATTGCTTCACCTGTTTTAGTGAAACATTCCTTTAGATTTCCTTCCTCTGCAAGTCCTCGTGGCAGGCCATTTTCCCTCTTTTGTGCGTTAGGGTTCATCTACACTGGCTCCATCTCACTCCTGCACTAAAACCAACGCTGCATGGCCGCCTGTTCTTCCATACCACGTTACGGACTAAGGAAAAGGCAAGGTGTTTGGCTCAAAGTGCCACAATCTTTCCCAGGGTGTAAGTGCAGAGACAGTCTGCCAGCAGTCTGGGCTCACCTTGGAGGGTGCTCATGGGCACGCTTTTTTTGGGAATATCCCACTGCTCAGGTAGGCATTTGCATCAGCTGATCCAGTCTGTTCTGCAGCCTCACGTTATCAATTACATCATTACCCTTTAAATTTTGCTACTGTTGCCAGTTACTAGCCCTCTCCGGAGAAGTGCAAATGGCTGTCACTCTACAGAATTTGCCTTTCTAGTTGAAACGGCTGAGAAATTTTAGCTGAGAAACAGATGGGACTATGTGGAAGAGAACAAAATTAAACATTAAAAAAAAAAAAAAAAAGAACTGTTTAGCTGAGAGTGAAAGTTGTACTTGCTATACTTCTCACATATCGGTCCAATTAACAATCTCTACGAATTAAGCCAGAAGTTGAAACACATTTGAAAATAAGATCTCCCAACATAACAAACATCTGAAGTTGCTCCACTGAAAATGGAGTGTTTCTTTTTCTTTCCCTCAAGCATGTCTCTCAACAAAGGGAAACCAGGATCCTAGTCAAACGATTTGTAATAATACAAAGGAGGCTGCTTTTCAACTTAATAAACGCTCTGTAGCGCGCTCTGGTATTTGTTTGATGCGCTAATTGCCTGAAAGCCATGACCAGTCTCCATTCGGTCTCCTTCGGGTTATTATTCACGGGATAGCGGGCCTTACCTCGCCAGCCCGGGGGTGACCTACTAGCAGCCCGCACGCCAGCTTCGCACACAAAAGGCCTGCACCAGCCTGCCGTGGCGAGCCCAGGTGAACTTCCAGCATTCCTCCTCCTCTTGCTGAGGCACCGCAGCGGCGCTGCCGGGGGCTGCCCGCCGCCACCACCCCCCCGGGAAGGAACCCGGGGCAGGAACGTGCGGGAAGCGCGGGGCCACCCCCCGCCGGGGTGAGGCTGCAGCGCGGCCACCCATGAAGGGGCGAGGGCTCAGCAACCCCCCACCCCCCCCAAAAAAAAAAAAAAAAAAAAAAAGAGTGGAAGGGGGTGAGGCAAAGGGAGGGGGAGGCTGCCCGAAATGGGGGGGGGGGGGTCCCGAAAAGGGAGGGGGGGGGCGGAATGGGGGGAGGACGCAAGGAAAGGGGGAGGTGCCCTAAAGGTGGGGGGACAAAAAGGGAGGGGGGGGAGAAAGAGGGGAGGATGCCCGAAATAGGGGGGAGGGGACGAAAAAGGGGGGGGCTTACCCGAAAAGGGGGGGAGGGGGGCTATCCGAAAAGGGGGGAGGGCACGATGCTGCCAGCTCCTGCAGGGGCGATGCAGCCCCCTCCTCTCCCTGTGCTGGGGTCCCATCCCCCTGTGTGTCTGTTGGTGGGGGAGGCGCCCAGGACCCCCCCCTTTCCCCCCCCCAAGCAGCACGGCCCCGCCGCCCCCCTCACCTGATTGTCCATGGCTGGGCGCAGCGCTGCGGGCCCCGCTCGCTCGCTCGCTGCCCGCCGCGGCGGTTCGGCTGCCGGTCTGCGGGGGGGGCCCTCGGATCCCCCCCCTTTTTTTTCCTTCGTCTTCTCCCCCCACCCCCCCTCCCCTCCCCTCCCCACAGCCTCGCTGCTGATTCCTCTCCTCCTCCTCCTCGGCCGCAGCCCCTCACGGCCCCGCCGCCCGCCTCATTGTGTGTCACTCACAGGCACCAGCCCCGCCGCCACCACCCGCCCCCCCCCCACCCCGCCGCCCGCCCCGCGGAAGCGGAAACCGCCGCCGCCAGACGGACACCGCCCTCCGCCAACGGCAGCGCCGCTTCCCGCCTCTGGGCGGGGCTTCCGCCCGGGAGCTCTCGGACTCCCCCGCCTCCTCTTGACGGGCGGGGGGAGCATCCAATGGAAGGCGGGTAGAATGCTGAGAGGGAGGGGAAAAGGGCGGGGCTCCCGATGGGTCAAGCGGGGAGTGGGAGGCGGGGCTTCGCCGCCCCCCTCAGCTCACCCTCCCCCCACCCTCCCGCCTGTCTCCCATGGCGGTTGCGGTGCTGTGGCGCTGTCCTGCCCGGGCCCCGGCGGCGTTACCGGAGCCGCTCCCCGCCCCCGTCCCTGTCCCTTAATACCCCTTAGCAGGGCACTGCTTGGACGCTGACCGCTGTTAGGTGCGGTGTTTAGGCCTTGTTGCGTGCCCCAGCTGCGCCAAGCTGCCCCTTTGCCTGTGTCGTCCTATTCATCCCAGCCGCCGGCGGCTGCGGATCTTACCCGTTTATTAATTTCCTACACAAGTGAGCTGAGAACAAGTGAAACCGCTGGGCCCGGTACAGCGGACTGCAGTGTGGAATGGCTGGGCAGGGCTAAGCCCATACAGGGGAGGAAGCCAGCGGCACCGTGCTCCCTCAGCGGCTGGTTTTCCTTATTCTCCCTTCGTCTCCTTCCTCATTTTCCCTCCATCTCTCCCCGTTGTTTCTTTCTGTCTCCATTATTTCTCTCTATATCTCCTTCATTCTCCCATGTTCCCCCTCAGTCTCCATCATTTTTTCCTTACTGACCTTCATTTTCCCTTCATGTCCCCCATTTTCCCTATTTCTCCCTCCTTCACGCTCCCTTGTTTGACATCTCCCTATTTTTCCCATTGCTCTCCCTCATTTCTCCTCAGTGTCTGCCATTTTTCTTGCAGTTCCATTTTCCCTTGCTCTACTTCATTTTCCCACTTGCTCTCTCATCTCCTCTTATTATCATTAATCTTCCTCACTATTTTTCAGTCTCCCTAATTTTACCCCCTTATCTCCCTCATTTTCTTTCAGTGTACCCCTTTTCCCGTAGTCTCACTTGTTTTCACTTGCTGTCACTCATTCCCTTTCATTTTCCCCTCAGTTTCTCTCGTCACCCCTCAGCGTCCCCTATTTTCCCTCAGTATCTTTCATTTTTCTCCCTTTCCCTGTCATTTTCCACTTGATCTCCCTCATTTTCCCCTCACACACCCTCACATTACTTCTCAATCCCCCGTTTTCCCCTCAGTTTCTCTCATTTTCCCTCAATGTCCCCCATTTTCCCTCAATCGCACTCATTTTCTCCCCTTTCTCCTTCATTCTCCTCTCGGTCTCCCTCGCTCCCCCCCTCACGCGCCTTCATTTTCCCTCGGTGTCCCCCGTTGCCTTCGGCCGCTCCCCCCGCCCCATCTCCCCCTCTTCCCCTCTTTGTTCCTCCTTCTTCCCTCACGCACCTTCGTTTCCCCCCCCCGGCTCCCCCCATTTCTCCCGCTTCCCCACCCCCCCGGCTCCCCCGGCCTCCCTCGTCCCCAGGCGGCCGGCGCCGCGGGTCGCCCTGGCCGGGGCTCGCCGCGGTAGAGACCGGGGAGAAGCGAGGGGTGCTCGCCGCGGAGCCCCTCGGCGGCGAACAATATCCCGGCTTTGGCCCGGAGCGAGCGGATTTGCAATGCAAATGCTCTGAGGGATTCCTTCAGAGAGGCGGCGGTTATCAGCCGCGGGCTCAGCTGTGTGACGAGCCCGGAGGTCACCGTCCTGGCTGAGCAAGGAGCCGCTGGCTGCGGCCGAGGCATCGTTAGCAGCCGCCCGGCCTGCAAACGCGGTTTTCTCAGCCCCGCCGCTGACTTCGAGCGCGACATTTGCATCTGAAAAGTGGGGTTTTGTTTACGTTTTCTCCTGACTCTCAATGATAAGTTGTTTCGCTCGATTTCGTGAGCCTTAAACTAACGGAGGGCTGCCGTTACAAGTGCAATTTGTGGCTGTTTCTGAGCAAATTTTCTCTTAGGAGGAAAGCAGAATTTTTCTTCATGCGGGTTTCTTGAAATAGTTTGTTGATCTTTGTAAGGCAGCAGAAAAATGCATGTTAGCCAATAATGCTGTGTGTGTTGCTAACTGATAGCCACAGGCAAGGATTAGTCAGTTCCCAAATCATTCTAAAGAGCCAGTTTACCTCATCTGCTTGATAGAAGATATTAGTAAAGCAAAATACTTAATCGCTTCAGTTAACAACAACAACAAAAAGAGCCTGATTTGGATTCTTCTTTTAAGCGCTCCAGTTCTAATTTTCCATGTTCCTGTCTGATGCAGGCCCAAGAGACATTTCCTCGGACAGTCTCTTTTCTTCTCTGTTGAGACAGGGCCTCTTTCTCTGGGGGTTCTCACTGATACCTTTAATTGTGGACATTATTCCCATGCACATGACTCTTAGAGCTAAATCTTTTATTTCCTAACTCCCAGTCCTTACTATTCATTCTCAGCCTCATCACAGCCCTTACTTGTTACCAGCTCCTGAGGCTGGATCTTTCCTGAACATGTCTCCCTCTTCCACGAGTGGAGAGTTTGACTACACTCTTATTCTGTTGAATTTGGTCCAAATGCAAGAAGTGTTGCTCAGACACACAAGACCCTGAACTTGTCTCTTTCCCACAAAGTTGTCTGTTACATCCTGTGCAACTTCATTAGTTTTTGTTTTAATTTTGATTCCCATTGGTGACAATTTTTGGGTGCCTTTGTTTTTCCCCAGCTCATTGTTGCTCTCCTGGTGCAGGACCCCGGCTGACCTCCAACTTTAGCACTGCACTTCCCTATCTATATTTACGTCTGCTGGCTAGGATGCAAGTAACTGCTCCAGCTTGTCTGTGGCCTAGGATGGGCCATTTCCAAGTCAGGGATGGGAAACCCTGCATTAGGCATCTCAGCTTCCACTTCCTCAGGAGGGAAAAGCACCTAGAGAGGTCCAATACCTGGCCATGAAACTGCATTGTACTGAAGAAGCTGGGGTGCCACATTCAGAGAAGGCATGTCATTATATCAATGCATGCTCCAAAACAGCACCCCTGGAGCCATGTGAGTGGATCAGCTTAAAGTGTGCCAGGATACTTCTTTACATGCAACTGTGAAAGCACTCTAGGAGAGAAATTCCTATAACCAGCATTAGCTGCACCAGCACTTTCCTGTTCTGAAGTTTCCAGCCCAATGAGTGATCAAGTTCACCCCCAATTTTCTTTTGAAGCTCTAAATAAATAAATAAATAAATAAATAAATAAATAAATAAATAAAACACCCCGCAGCCAAGGGTAAAAAAAAATTGCAAGTCTCTACAGGAGAGTGTTGGGAGTTTCAGGTGCTGGTTGTGCTGGGGAAGGTGTAGCCAGCAGCCACCCAGGCTCCTACAAACTTCTAATTTTGTAGGGACATCTCAAACTAACGAGCTGCCAGCTGAGTGCCTTCACACCCAAGGCAGCCGTGGGCTGAGCTCCTGTTTCTTTATATCTATTCCAGCAACTTCTGGGTTTTGCAATAAGCGTCTGCAAATCCAATTAGCGTCTTTCTTTGTGGCACTGTATTCTGGCAGAGATCTGCTGTGTTGCTGCCATCTACAGTAGGGCCAGTGCCAATGGATAAGAAACAGATCCGATCTGCATATTCAAATATGCAAATCGAGTACGACAGCTCTCCCTAATTTTTGTTTGGGCTTTTTATTTTTCTTTTGAAAGCCTTGCTTCAGAGATCCTTGTCTTGGGCTGAAAGGTTTGTGTTTCATCCTGCTTGGCCCACAGTATGCCAAGGGTTGGTTCTGTCCCCTGAGAGCTGGGGATAGTGGAAAATAAAGTGGAAAAAATACTTTGCACTGCACCTGTCTCTGCCTTGGCCAGATAAACAGGACTGGGAAAAAATGTGCAGTGTTTCACCCAGCACAGACTAATCTACAGTCCTGGAAAAGTATAATGCATCCTTTCTCATTCCTGCCTGTACACATCATGACTGTTCTACAGGCCAAACCTTACCATTCTTGGGGAGCATCGGTGAAGGAGGCAACAATTGGGGTGTTTGGAAAGAAATTAGACCTAGTGCTTCAGTGGGAAGGTCACATCACGTGCAACCTGGGACAGCATAGCCCTCACTCAACCCTCACCTCCTGGCCAGCCAGCACTGACCTCTGGCAGATCCTGCTCCAGCTTTCTGGAGGTTCTGTCTGGGGAGCAGGCAACAGACATCAGAACAGTTTCTGGAGATGCCTCCTCTTCCTTCCATGCTGCTCCCCTCCTCCTCATTTCTCCTTTCTCTGCAGGAATGCAACATTGACCCCAAACACACACAAGCACCCCTCTTGCAGCCCCCCCAAGCTTGTAACCCAAGACACCCAAATTGCTTACCTGCCAGCCTGCTCTCATTCTGCAGCAAAAGTTCTTTCCTGTATGTTTGGCATCTCTCACTGGGATGTCTGGCTGACAAATCTGGTCTAAGGCCCTATCATCTACTGATATGTATGTCTGTGTGTATGTCTTTGCGTAAATGATATATACACAGCAACCAGCCTCTTGTCTAACCCTGTCTTGCCCTTCCTATCCCTGGAGAAAGAAGTTTGTTTCACTGTTTATTGCCATTCATCATTATTTTCTCTTTACTATTTTAGCTGCATCTTCCTCTTTTCCATTCTGAGCTGAAGACCACAAGTTCTGTGGTCAGTCTGTACTTTGAGTGACTTGGACACCAGCCAGCCAACAAGGAAGGCTGTCCCCAGCACACAGAGTCAGACAGCATAGAAAGAATGACCTTGTAGTTGTCCAAAGGACTTCGAGATTAAGACAGAGATCTTGCATTTGAGCAGAGTTTCTCTGAGAAAATACACACCTCAGCATTGTGTCTGTATGCAACACTACTGAGTGGAAAGACCCCTAAATCCTCTTCTGGACCTATGTAAGTCACTTACCAGCTGTAAAATGATTACAGTGGTCCTTGCCTACTTTCATGAAGTGTATCTGATGAGCCAAGTACTCCATGGTGTATTCCAAGATGACCATAACCGCAATCAAAACAGACAACTAATGTTGTGTTAAGTATTAAGGGCTGCATATCTTTCTTCTGGTACTTACCGTGGGTTTGCCAACAACAGTGTCATATCTTTACTTACAGCCTCAGAAAAAGTCCTGAACCTGGATTCAAGGGAGGATTTGGTTTCTCTGAGCACTGAGGGAGCTCAGTGTTGGTTCGGTTTGTTTACTGCTGTTTGCGGCCTTTGTCATCCTTAGTTCATGCCAAAGGCTCAGTGTAGGACTTGTCTGTGTTGGCTGCCATGAAGGAAATAGAACAGGTAGTGAAAAAGAGAGAAACCTGTGAGTGAGAAGATGTAAGTTCTGCAGCAATGCTGCTTCTGAAGTAGCAGGGCTCCTGGTTTGCTAATCAGCATTTGGATCCCTGCAGGGAAGCATGTTCATTTGAATCAGCTGTTAATCGTAGCAATATTTATTATTTTAAAAATGATTTCACTTTGCGTGTTCTCTGCCTTCCCCTCCTTCTCCAATTCACACTCTGCACTGTGGTATTCACAGCACATATTTAACACCAGGATAGTACAGTGAAAGTCCAGATTGTTAATAGCCAAAACCTCTGATTGCCAGAAAGATACTAGTAGCAACTACTAGCTACATCTGGGAAAAATTACAGACAGCTTGGAAATTCTTAGCTCCCTTATTAATGAAGGACTTGGTAGAAAAAAAAAAAAAAAAAGAAAAAAAAAAAAAAAGAAAAAAAAACACACACTGTAATACTATTTAGCTTAACTAAGCTCTTTTGTGCCTGAGGAAAATCTAAATTATAGCTTACTATAGCTACTGAAAAATGCAAAAGGCTTTTAGTATACAATAACCCTCCAAACCAGAAGGAAGAGGGAAAATTTTCTTAGTAAGCGGGAACACAATGAGAATTTATTTTTTGCTTTCTGTGTATTTAGTGCTGGTGAAAAGAGCCGGATGAATAGTCACAAATACGTCATGTCCCTTGCAGATGCAACATGGGCAGCACAAACGTCCTCAAACTGCTCTGCCAACATGCTTCAATTCTGAATGAGAAGGACCAGCTTTCTGGGTGAGAAAGGAGTCTGTCTCTATTCAGTCCCTGACCCTTCTGATCGAGGCTGTTATTGAAGGGGCCTCATTAACACCAAAGGTGAGGTTGGCATTATAATGTAGCTACTGGTCCACTGCAGGCTTAATGGACACCTATCAATTCCTTCTGCCTGGCTATTGAGCAGCCATTGGATGACAATACCTTTCCCTTGCACTCTGCAGACAGAGGTCAGGTGATGTAACGGTCTGTGTCGTGCCAATCCCACCAGCCGGCTGGACCCGCCACGAAGAGCATTTCACAGCCTGGATTTGTCCAGCACTGAATACAAGCTGTCAGCCTGGAGAAGACGGGCCCAGGCACCTTATGTGTCTGTTGGAACAAGCATAAGCGTGGTTCAACAGGAGGGAGGGAGGTTCATTGCTGAAACATGTCTGCTTTGCACATGCCTTCTTGCAGTTGATGCCAAAGTCATTGAAAGATGATTATCTGCATGGTCAGAGATGGGCCACCTTCAGAGTGGTGATGGTTACCCTAGATGTGATAGCCTTTAGATGACTGAAAAATACCAGGGAAAAATAGCTTGAAAAATAGGACATGACAGGAGAATATCAGCAGCAGGATCTGACTAGTATGAAAAAGGAAAAAGAAAAAGAAAAAAGAAAAAAACAAAAACAAAAACACACAAAAAAACTGTTCTGAATCTTTTCTGGACTGAAAAGAGAGTCCAAAATGGGAGAAGGAATTACTATTCCAGACAAATACCATGTCTGATACATAGCCTCTCTCCAGCCAAGGTATTCCCAGTGTCTGGAGTTTCCCAGGGCTCTACTGCAACAGTCTGGTGACTGCATACCCATGCTTGCCATGCTTCTGAGCACCCTGAGCTATGGCTTGCAAAGTGTGCTGCCTTTTCCTCTTGTGGACTGGTGTTCCCTCTCTTTCCAGCCCAGTTGCTCAGCTTGGTAGTTTTCAGAGCAACTGGCCATTTCCATCCTGGTAGTTTGATCCTCTCAATACTGAGAGCAGGCTGTGAGACATCCCAGAGTGGCATTTCACAATCTGTAACATTCACATTAATGGGAATTTCTGATGTTTGTGGATTCTGGGTCAGCTGCTCTCATGACAGTTTCCACCAAAAATAGGCAGTTTTGCTGGAACTATATGAAATGAGCTTGTTTTTGTGGCTTTCACCTATTTACACAGCAACTGGAGGTGGGGTCGCCACATATGTAAATGTATGCAAACCAGCTGTAATCTAGCTAGCCCAGGTAGGACACCAGTTGAGATAATCCCCTACACCGCAGTACACACAAACTTGCCTGTGACTCAGAGAATTTGGCTGGCAATACCATGCTGAAATTTGTATCACTGAAACTTAATCATCACTGATATTGCTACCCGTGAGACAATAGCGCACCTGATCTCACCAAAGTCCTATCTTGGCAGTGTAGCATTTCTCAAATGCCTTGAAGCTTGATTTTGTTCCATAAAGGCCCAGCCAGCATGGTTTCAAGAGAGTCAGGTTGGAATATGAAACAACATAGACATGCAACAAATACTTTTTAAACCAACACAGGGAAAATTGAGGAATGTCTGTGTAGCTACACTGTGAAGGCAGAGCTGTAACAAATTCTGTCCATTTGTTACTCAGGCATCAGAGCAAAGTATTGTAATACGTGTTTATGAGTGAGTCCATTACATGTACATTTTATATGCTATCGATATTTTAGATAAATTAAGAATACAATCAATTTGGACACATTTAATGTAATTTTGAAATGCATTGTGTAAACATTGCAGATGTAGGCCATTTTCCTCCACTGCCTGTGCGTTTTTATATGCTGTGAAGTCTATTTTAAATATATGCGTGAAATGTGTCATGAAACATCTGACATATGTGGAAAACATATTACTGTACCGTATGGGCAGTGTATAAGGTCGCTTGTGAACAGCTTGAAAACAGCAATCATTTGCATATGGATATATAGCTGTTTGTATAATGATACCATCATAGGGGAATAAGAGATATGTCCCAGGTCTACATGGGTCACTGGCAACAGCAGTACTGTTGGGCTCATGATGAATAAAGTTATGGGAACAAAAAGAAATAACTAAAGTGTTTGGTGTCTAGATATTTTCATCAGTTTTTCATAACAGGGCAATTCATAGAGTCCTGTGAAAGGTAAGGCACAATAAGCCAGAGAGCAAAATCGTGTTTTTAATGACCTTTTATGATATTTTGATCATTAAATGTTACCCTTGTTCAACACACTTCTTCTCTGTGCCAAATGTTACAGAGAAGATCCTGTTCTTTCTTTCGAGCATCCACTTCAGCCTGGACAGATACTCTAAGCTGAATAGTCTTAGTGCACATTAAGGGTGGTTCAAATGGGGTCAGACCCTGTCTTTAATCTCTGTATTCTTCTGTAATCTTCTGTCAGGATGGCGAATGTTATTGTGTTACATTAGTGAATCTTTAAGTCTGATAGGATGAATCATGATGAATAAGAAATCCAACTTGTTGCCATTTTTGTTCCATTTCACAGATTTGGTTTTGATTTCACTTGGCAGTATTCTGGTGGATGTTAGTGCTTGGCAGTATTAGGATAGTAAACAACAAAATCTCACATATATTAATTTTTTGCGTTTTCACATTACAGTTCTTCGTTGATTCATTTTTAGATTGATCCCAGAAAGCACTTAGAGAAATATTGCAGTTTGCACTTTATTGGCATTACTTGGCACTATTTCTGGCTTCAGCCCAGCAAAACGTATTCTTAAATGTAAGCAAGTGCCATTGATATCAATGGAAATATTCATATTCTTAAAATTAAAAATATGCTTAAGCATTTTAGTGAACTGAGACATCTGGTCTCTTATGGAAGGCCTGTCTAAATCAATGCAGCATCAGATGCAGATTGTGAATTTTATAACCTGGTGCACAATTGGATGTTGCTTTTGGTAAATACTTCAGAATTTGAGATAAATCTTTTCCTTTTGTTAAACATGCGTGATAGTGAAACTAAGTGTACCATTTCAAGAGAACAACCTGATTCTATTTTAGTTTTAAACACATTTATAGAGAAACATGCTTAAGTGAGGTGATGAATTGGAACCCAAGTGACTGAATGTTCATAGAAAGTGAACAAGAAAAAATGGAGAATGGCCCTAACTGACACCATGTTCTGAGCTATAACATGAAGGCACAGAAAAATTAATCCTTCCATTTTATGTATTTTGATAGCAGCCGTTACTAGAGAATTGAAGTTATGTGAAACCACTTTATCAGACAAATGTGAACTGCTTTTCTTCTGAAAAGAACAGTGAAAAATGTGTTTCTAAGTGGAACCAAATCATGAGGCTTTATAGAAATAGCTGAAAAGATCATTTAATCTTTTAATCAAAAATCATTTTTGTCAAATGGTTTATTTGACCATGTAACAGCCATGCTTCTCCTTACTAAGGAACAACATTTACCCACGTCTCCTCTATGATCACTGATTGAAACTGGCCCTGATTATGTGTGCAGCCACTGTGTGAGCTAACACAGAAAGGCATAGGCAGGGCACCTCAAGACCCTGACTGCCGCAAACAAAGGTACAAAATGTTCATTGAAATACGACTTTCACCTAATCAGGACACAACCTTTCATCTGTCCAGAATAACCACTAATATGGAAAATCCTGGTATTTTATTATGGCCCTACAGCTAGTTTTGTCTTATATAAAAAGTGGATAGGTAAAACAGTGAAAAAATTAGACATTTTTTTCCTAGCAGTTGTGATGTGGGCGTGACAGAATTGCCAGCCCCTGAGTTGGAAATCATGAGTCAAATCTCAAAAGTAGCACTTAGAATCGAAAGGACAAGGCTTTTTGAGGTAATAATTCTTAGAGCCTATCCCTTTCCTTCCTGAGTTTCGCAGCCATTTGCAGTCATGCTTTCAAACTTTGACTGCTGACCTAGGAGATCAAAACCGAAAAAAAAAAGTTTAAGATGAGTTAATGTTATTTTAATATGACTTCAGAAAAAGGGTTCTTTAAGTCAATCATAAAGATTGCCAGGCTTGCAATAAAATCCCAGAACTTAGCGACATCCTTTCCGTGTTTCAAAACTACTGTTTTCCTTTCTCTTTGAGACAGTTAGCAAATAAAGATCTTTTGCAAATGGCACAAGAGGCACTCCAGTGAAGCAATTTCTTCTCCTGTCATTGTGAAGAGCAGGGGCCAGGTTATTATTAAATAATTTTGCATTATTTATGTAGGTCCCTGAATGTGCAATGTCCTTTACAGATAAATCACTCTGCCTTGAAAAGTTTCCAGTGTGCAGGCCAAATCCTGCAGTGTAAATCTATAGCAGCAGGAGGCAATTTGGTGCAGCAGAACAGGTAAATGTTAATCCTTGATCCTGCAGGACTGGTGTGTTATCAACATTATTAGTTCATTTGTGTTGCAATTGCACCAAATAGACTCAACTGATGCTGCTGTTTCACAACCTCTTTAATCTGGAATGAGTTGAAAGCAGCAGCCTCTCTGTCCTCTTCCTCATTCCTGCTCCGTTTCTTGCCTCTTTTCTTGTGGTTGAGGCAGCCACATGGCAAACCAAAGCAGGAAAATGATCCGGGTTAAGGCTCATCTGGCAGAAATAAGGGGAGGAAGGGTTTAATTTTGACCAGTCCTAACTCAGAGCCTGAGTGCGTGGGTTTGCAGCTCTTCCTGCCCTGCCAATTTCCTGCTTTGCTTTGCTGAGCGTGCTGGCTGCTTGCATCCAGCAAGGCATGGCTCAGGGGCACCCCCAGAGCTCCCCAGGGATTTGGGGGGTCAAGAAGGGGCCAGTGTTGCCTTTAGTCCTTTGAGGGCTCCCGGCCGTACTCCTCCATCATGCCGATCATTCCCGCGG
Source organism: Aythya ferina (assembly GCF_964211825.1). NCBI lineage: Eukaryota > Metazoa > Chordata > Aves > Anseriformes > Anatidae > Aythya > Aythya ferina. The sequence goes on from NC_140324.1 coordinate 943,917, forward strand.
GACCCCTTTTCACTCAGAAATACCACAACTCATTTTTATGGGGTGTTTGTCGGCTCTGCAGTGCAAGCTGCACTCGCAGCTGGGAGCTGTAGCTCCCTGGCAGGAAGGGCAGGGTGTTCGCTTGCAGGTCAGGGACATTTTGGAGGTGCGAGACTAGCTTCAGAGAACCCTGAGCAGCACTGGCATGCGCGGACCGCAGTCACATACCGGTGTCAGGGCAGCTTCACTCTCAGGCTGTGGCCCCACTTGGAGCAGGAGGCCCTGCCTTGGGCACTGCAGTCCTTCTAAAGCTGTTTTGTGGGTTTCTTTTCTTTCCTCTCTCTCTCTTCCCCCTGCACCTCCACACCCGCCCCTCCCAGGTTCCCAGGGCTGGGGATTCAGCTTCTGGCTTCATCCAGAAATCCCTGAGGGTTTCAGATCCCCACGAGGCCTCTCAATGTCTTGATCTGCTTGAATAGGCATTTTTAACGTGGCCCGGCTGTCATCGGGGCCTGTTACAGTCACTCAACTGCAGCAACATTGTTCTTGAGGCAGCCGTGCCTGGGACACCTCCCTTATTACCATACCACACGGGGAGGGGGGATTTTGCCGCTGGGTTTCTCCCCAGAGCATCTCACCCACTCTGCTGGTGGGGTAATTTGCCCTCCTTGCCCGTGTGCCTCAGCCTCCATCCCTGCGTGGCTCTCAGCATCCCCAGGCTGCTGGCGCCCGTCCATCTCTGTTGGTCCCCCTTGGAGGCAAAGGTGACCCCCTTTTCCTGTGCCAGGCTCCCTGGCAACGCGGCCTTTCTTCATGAGCGGCCTCCTCCACCCCCTGACGGGGAGCAGGGCTGTGAAAGCCCCGCTGCACTTTTGAACTTGCTGCCGGCACGCTCAGTGGCTGCACAGGACTGCGGCAGCGGAGGGGCTGGGCCCAGCAGGGACCCGGTGCAATTGCCCAGAAGTTATTAATAGGCTGCAGAAGAATGTGATGGGCTGGGGAAAGGGCTGAGGCAGGGGGAGAAGTGGGAGCGAAGCGGGGAGGGCGAGTGAAAGGGAGACAGGGTGATGGGGGAGAGGCAAGAGCAGGCGGGAGAGACAAAGAGGCTGACCGAGGGAGTGGGAGGTGAGGGCAGACAAAGGCCGGGCCCTGGGTGCCCCGGCCCAGTGTCTTGGTGGTGGCTGTGCTGGTGGCTGTGCCCACCGCAGGGGACAGGGATGGCAGGGGGACCAGGCCTGTGGGGTTCAGCCCTTGCATAGGGTGAAAAATGAAATATTGCCCGGGGTTCATGGGCCAAACTTGCCATCTAGTGGCTCTGGGGACCATTGCAGACCCATGAGGCATCCGAGCAACCTGTGTTGCAGTGGGCTGTGCAGCGCCATCTTCTTCGGGGCAAGGCCCAACGTACTTCTGCTTTTGCTTTACTTTTACCCCAAAAGCCTGTGGTTCCCCAGAGTGACATTACCTTGCTGTGGCTGTATTGCAGAGAGCCAACCTCAGCCAGCCTCTTTGTGCCCACTAGAGAGTCCCCACCAACTGTGCAAGGACCCAGGCCCCTGACATGGTTCAACTTGTCCCTGTAATGCAGCAAGGCTCGGAGAGCAAGAGCACATCCCACAGCCACAGGAGCAACTTCTTTGCCATCTTGTTCTGTGGAGAACCTGGAAAGTATCGCTCTGTACCCTTGGCAGAGCAATGGTCTTTCTCTGGGGCTTTACATCTTCTCTCTGTCCTTGCAAATGTGCTGGCACATTTATCTAATATTCTAGCTCCTCACCTCACCCTCTGCAACCAGCCAGCATTTTTGGTGAGCAGGGGAGTGTCCAAGTTACACAGTGGGAGCTGTCATAGTTGGGGAGGAACAAGGGCTGGAGGGGCTGAAGAAGGGGTAGAGCCTAGGGTAGAGCATCTTAAGAGGCCAGCAGAGCCTCTTGGGCTGTCACTCAGGAGGATTTCTCCAGATCAGAATGAGCTGCCTTGAGTGACTGCCAGATAAAGGGGCATATGGTGCAGTCAGGGGAAAGGAAGGGACTCAGTGCAAGTCAGTGTCCATTTCTTTAATGCACAGCTCTCCTGAGCAAAACCACATCCATCAATAAATAAAATTAATAATAATAATTAGAGCAGCCCCAACAAACCCATCTGTCACCAGTTTGGCTTCTGTCTTCTCAGCTGTGCCCTTGTCAGCAAGGGGTGCCACGGCTTGACTAATGCAGAAGACACAGAAGAAGCACTGTCTCCCTCCCCTTCTCAGGGGTATCTGCCAGAGGAGGAGATCCCAGAAGTTGCTCTGAGCAGTCTTCCAAGACTTCCAAGACTCCCACCCTCCTCCATGCCCAGCATCACGAGGCCTCAGCTGCTCCCTGCCCCATCCACTAGCCACCTTGCCCTTTTCCGAGGAACAGGCACACAGCCGAGGTGTTCCTCATGCAGACGCATGTGTGTACATCACGCACCCCATGCCCGTGGGACGCCTGAAGGCAGCCGGCTCTAGCACTGCTTGTGGGGCTCCTCCAGGGCAACGTAAGGCACCACGACAGGCCAGGAATCACTCGGCCAATATCCCAGCTTTGGTTTGAATGTTGGCATCTCGTAGTTGACGTCAAAGTAGATGACCAGCGGGAAGCAGTAGAGGAGGGACACAGCTATCAGCACGTGCCTGGCAAGAAACCCCAAAAGACATGTGTGGGATGGGGTAACTCTGCCTGCTCCTCATGCACCTTGTGATGGTGTATGGCTGGTGCTGTCACTGTGAGGCTACAGCCAGGAGGTATGGCAATGGCCAGCAAAGTTCCCAGACCCATTATGCACATTAGAGATGCAGGGAATGCGGGTCCTGCAGGGCTCGTGCCTATGGGGAAATCCCAGAGGAGCTCTGTGGGCTGGGGCAATTCCCTGCACAGAGAGGATGGTGTGATACATGGGACTTAAACTCCAGACCAAACCACCCATTTCACCTTGCCTAGCTTAGCTCAGTCTGGGTATCCAGCCCATTTATCCCAGTGATCTGTGAGAATGAATCTGAGAATGCACACTGGGCATGGCACTTACAGCAACACTTGGTAAGGCGCTGAAACATCTTGCTCAATCAAATAACTGTTTTTCAGTTTGGATATTAAAGTAAAGAACATTGCACTTGACGTTGCTACCTGGGAGCAGATGCAGTGTTTTGAAAGCAAGAAGCTTAGCTAGAGCAGTTTTGGAACAATTTCACTTGCAAAACACCTTTTGGCTGGTGTGGAGGAGGTAAGGGATATTAAGCAGTGATTAAAGCAAATCCTTGGGCTGAGGCCAGGGTGAGGAGCAGCATTGATAGTGACAGAGGAAAGGGGAGAGGGCTGGGCAGAGATACAGCTGCTTCTTAGTCAAGTATCATATCTCTCCTGCCCTTCCTCATCCTCTGTGCCCCTTCAGCTCCTGAAATGCTTGAGCCAGGCTTCCTGCCTCTCCACTGGAGCTCTTACCAGAAGCTGTGGAAGTAGGGGAAGCTGATCGCCTGCCAGAGCCAGCAAAGCCACCTGTCACTTAACCAGCTGGTGATGGCCAGTGCCCACCACACGACCATGGCTGCAGCCATCCGGTGAACCCGTTTGTCATTGCACCTGGAAGACACAGTGAGAGCAGAGGGAGAAGGAAAGGAAAATGAGAGAAAGTGAGTGCTGGAAGGAAAGAGGGCTGGCAAGTTCTTGCTGCAGGTACTAATGCAACAGTGCAGAACTCAGTGGGTTTCTGCTGGAGACTATTCATCAGACCACAAGAACTGGAGAAGTGTGGCTTTGGAGAGAGGGTTTCTGACTTTCTGTGGTTGAGGATGATGCTCAGAGATGCTGATGCACCTTTGCCTTTCTTCATGGATCCTGATGGGTTCCCCCCAACCCCACACTGGTTCCCAAGTCCCAGGCTAAAGGGGAACAAGCTGCAGGTCCCTCCCAGGCTGCCCTCATCCTTTGTAGAGCTGATAGTCCAACATGTGCCTGAAGAACCCACTCACTGTTGTGCACTGAGCTGTGCAGAGTCCCTGCCATGTGGCAGCATGCTAGGAACATGCAGCAGACCTGCAGATGAACCTCTCAACCTCCTCCTTACTTTTTCAGCTCACACCATGTCAGGTACAGCAGGTGGAAGGCGATGCAGTTGAGTGCATAGGCGTTGAAGGCTGGTTTGATGAAGGACATCAAGGTGCTGACAACAGTGGTGACACCACTTAACCAGAAGAAATGCTTCCTAAAGGGTAGACAGAGTAGACAGAGTTGAGAGTGAGTTTCAGTGTCCCCAGGGTGTGCAGTACAGCAGGTGAAGGATTGGAGAGGTCCTGGTCATTGCCTGAGAGAGGAAGCCACTCTCCAGCACCTCCAATCTGTTTGCACATGGCCTGGCAGGAAGGCTGGGGTATCTGCTCCCTCTTTCTCCATAAATGATCAGTAAAGTGCTCTGCCAGAGGTCCCCCGGTTAGTCCAGGGAAGAGCTGGGAACGCAGCCCAGGAAGCGACTTGTGCCCTGTTGTGGTGATGCCAGGGACAGGCATGGAGGCAGAGGCATGGAGCTTTGCACAGGGAAGGGTTGCAAAGTGGGGCTTCGGCAGTGGAAACATGCAGATTCGGGCTGACTGAACAACAATGGGGCTCAGAGAGGGCTTTCACATGCAAATCCCTTCCCAAGTCCCTTTCCCTCTCCCTGGCTCCCCCAGCCATGTCTCCACAGTGAACTCCTGGTGACCTCCTCACTGGCATGGGAGGAGCATACTCGGAGCAGGCTTTTGCAAGGCTTCTGGGCTGGCTCAGAAGGCTCCAGCAAGCCTGCCAGGATGGGAGCATCCTCCTAGCAAACCCCTGCTGAGCTCCTCTTTCTGTCAATCTGTGCTGGCCCGGTCTCCCCATCCATCCTGCTGAGCTGCCCTAGCCCAGCCAGCCCTGCTGCAACCATGGAGTATTATCTTGTACCAGCTTGGCCTGTAGGAAACCCCATTTACCGTCAGGGAAAGCTCTCTGTGGATGGCAGGGGATGCTGTGACAGTTAGTTAGTGTGGGTAATTGAATGTTAGTGCTCAGGAACATTCATTTCCTAGCTGGTATAAAGCCCCCAGGTCCTGCATGTCCCCAGATGGTTCTGTGCTCCCCTCCAAAAATTTACACAAACAGGAGCAATCCCCGTGTTCCTAACAGAGCCAGCCCCAGGCTTGCCCACTCCAGCCACACCACCTGCAAGGAGCAGCTTGCCCAAATCTCTGTCTTTTGAAACCATTCCTGCAAAGTCTGCACAGCTTCATGAAGACAGCAGCTGTGTCCCAACGAGTCATACCTGCTCTTAATGCACCTGGGGAAGTAAACCTTTGGGTACCAAAAGGAATATGCCACAGCCAGCGTCCAGAGGATGGAGAGCTCATCCAAGAGCTGTCCCACGTAGCTCAGAGTCATGTGGAAGTACATGGAGAAGACACCTGTAAGGAGCAAGGACAGCTTGTGTCAGAAAAACTCTGTGCTAGCAGAAGTCCGCCTGGCCTGGGAAGTGCTTGGGGACGATTCCTGAAGACACGCCATTCCTGAAGGGCAGAGCATGGACCTCAGCATGGATGGAGGCTTGAATGAGTCTGTTCACAGAGCACTGCAGGATTTTACCAGGCTGGAAGCTGTGTGCCCACAGCTAGTGGGAGCCATGAGCTGCCAGGCTTCACATGGAAATGGCTGTCCAGTTTCCCACCCCAGCTTGTTCCTGTGCTTTGGCCGCTAAAAACCAGTCTCCAAAGCTGAAGGTATCATGGATAAATGGTCAGGTACTCTGTCCACCTGCCTGATCTCATGATGTTGGCACTCACCTACACAGAGGAGCAGACCAGAGACGAAGTACATCGGCACAGCACGCTGCTGGCAGTACTGCCGGTTCAGGTAGAGCAGGGCAGCCGAAAGGACAAAGAAGCTTACATTGCTGATCTGGAAAACAAGAGACACATTGAGCTTATTGCATGATCTTGGGCAAGTCCCATCCCACCTTGTGCCTCCATATCTCCCCATGAGAAGAGGATACTGATCTCTCGTGGAAAGCATCGCGTAGAAGCAGGTATTGCTCTTGGCACAGGAGTAGGGCAGAGGTGTTTCTCGAGAAGCAAGGCTGGAACTGGAAGGGCAGCTATTGCTGTGACAGGTGGATGCAGAGGGCTGTGCCCTCTGTGCAAGTACCTCTGAGGACAGCAAGCCCAGGGGAAGCTGCTGTGCCCCTTTCCGATGATGGTTCAGCTTTGGCTGCCCAGTGTATTCAAGCCATGGCTCTTCTGTTTGCAGCCATCTCCTGTGTCATGGGTGTGCCAGAAGCTCCCTAGCTGGCTGCTTCCCCCCTTGGCCAGCAGCCACCCCACTGCGAGGGGCTGGTGGGCACGTGGCGCTGGGCCACGCTGCCAGCCGCAGCCAGGGAACCGTCGTGTGCTAGGCGTGGGCGCAGGACCAGCAGATCAGAGGTGGGAGCTGGACCTGGGTGCCACCCTCTTTGCAGGTGCAAAGCCACGTGGCCTGGAGGGGAAGGGACTCCGGACACCAGTAATTACGTGAAGTCATAAACCTCCTTTGAACATACTTTGCAAATGAACGCAGCAGAATTATTCGTCCCTGTTTGCTACCTCTGAAAAACTGCTTCATTGACAGGCTTTGGTCTGTCTGGGGCAGAGGGGATGGTGCTGGGGCTCAGCCTGCTGCTGACAGTGCCAGTGCTTCAGGGAACAGCAAACGCTGATGGGGAAAATGTGGGAGCTGGGGAGGAGCAGGGAGTGCCCAAAGCCTGGACCCATTTGCTGGATCAGGCACTCTCCACCCTGCAGCAATGAGGGAAAGAAGTTTGAAAGTTCCCTTACCTTTGTGGGTTCTTAGCTTGGCACTTTCGCTTGATTGTGCAAACCCAGTAAAGGGGATGTCACAGGGAAGTTCGAGCTCCCCAGAGGAAACCTTTACTGCTCATGGAAGGTTGGGTCTCTGGTACCACGTTTTACCTGCAGACAGCTTTGTGGGGCTTTGGAAGAGCAGGGCAGAGCCATCTGCCGTGGTACCATTTGGCCAGCCACCAGGATGACTTTTATCTCGCCCTGCCAATCCTTTTCCTTTCATCTTCCAGCCAGACGCTGTCCCAGACCCCAGGCCTGGAATCTGACCCCACAGCTGGAGTATCACCCCTCAGAAGCCCTGGCATGCTCCAGGTAAATTGCAAAATTGAAGCTTGGCTTGTGGTGTCCCGTGGGATCTGAGTTTACGGTAAGAGGGCTGCAAATCACAGGGATGTTGTCATACGTATGAAACACACCCTCTCATATTCCAGGGGGAAGCACATTTCACACTTAATGTAAGGCCTCTATTCCCTTTAACACACAGAGATTAATCTTGAATTTCACTGTGGTTTTCACAAAACGAGTTGATGTGCCTATTAATAGCAATTCTCAAGCCAAATGTATTGGTTTTCTACAGGTGCTTAAGAGCCAAATCCAGGCCTGTGTCTTTTCCAGCTATGAGATGCGAAGTGCTGATCCCACTTGCACACTTGAGGTCAAACATTTTGGAAATGATCAAGAAATCAAACCGCATATTAAAGTAAAAACTGTGTTGCAAATACTTTTTTTTTTTTTTTTCCCTGTGAAATGGTTAAAGATGTTTTTGGAAAACAAGTGGGGATGGCAAAAAGAAAGCAAATGCTTGCAGAAGAGGCAACAGTGCAAGTGCCAGCATGCACAACAAAGTGAGGAAATGCAGGAATTTGAGATTGCATATAGGGAGGTCTGAATCCCTGCTGCAGTGGGCATTGCAACAGTGCCATTAATTACATGATAGCAACATTATCGCTTCATTAACTCCGTATGAGAAGCGCAAGATCAGATATCAGAAGGGAGTGATAACCAGGGGAACTGTGCCAGCAGAACTGTGGAGGTTGCAGTAATTCCTCATGGAGCAGCCAGGCTCAGAGCTTAGGGGAGAACCGCTAGAAAACCGCAGCTTGGGGGTGACATGGGGTCTTTATCACTCATCGAATCCTAGCCCTGATTTTGCAAATGCTGTGTTTTATCATCCCTTTAAGATGTGGCAAGCTCCATCTCTAATCTGTCTGGAAGGAATTTGCTCCCAGTGCAAGCACCGGGAAGTTTTTCCAGACTCTCTGCTCACCCTTAGCACCCCAGCACAGCTTCTGTTTCTACCTGGCTCACTCTGGTCGGGAGGCAGCAGTTCACTCCACCTGCCCTGGATGGGAGACAAGAGATTGGTGCCGGAGCCAAGGCATGAACTGATATGCAAGAGCTACTCAGCCCTGCAAAACGACTGTGTGAGTGCACAGCCGTGTCCCACTTCCTAATGAGTGTGAGTTATTGTTCCAGGTGCCTGAGCCAAGCCTATGCTGGCATTTGCTTCTTTCACTAGGAGCAAAGCAAGACTGGGATCAGTGACATGGGTCTAATCCTGGTGCATTAACAGGATCATGGGAAAGGCCCCAAAGTCTGTGTGATGCACATTGTGCAGCCTTAAAAGGGAAGGGAGAGACCTGCAGAGAACCTGTCTGCTTTTCCATCCACAGCAGGGTGAGAACGAGCCTCTGATCTGGACTGGGACAGCAGGAGCTGGTTTGCAGAGCTCTACGTGCCCTGTGAGCATGGCAAGGGGGCAATAGCAGCCTGGGTCCAGAGGAGGACCTCAATAACACCCAGAGGCAGGAGCAGCTCTGCTACAAATACGGGCTGGGAACTGGGGGCGTTCAGAGAGAGAAGGCTCTGGGGGGAACTCACAGCTGCCTTCCAGTGCCTGAAGGGGCTGCAGGAGCGATGGGGAGGGACTCTGTGTCAGGGGGGTGTAGGGATAGGACAAGGCGGGGGGGGGGGGGGGGTGGCCTGAAATGAAAAGAGGGGAGATTTAGATGAGATGGAAGTAAGAAAGTCTTCCCCCTGAGGGCAGTGAGGCCCTCCCTGGTGCAGGATGCCCCGAGGAGCTGTGGGTGCAGTGGATGGGGCTGGGGGCAGCCTGGGCTGCTGGAGGGGTTGTGCCCATAGCAGGGGTGGGATGGGGTGGGCTTCCAGGTCCCTTCCAACCCAAACCATTCCATGCTTCTCTGATCCTGTGGTTTTCTGCAGTGAAAGGGTATTTCTAAAAGCCTCATTGGAGCGCACTCATACTTTTAAAGGCCAACAAACCAGCTTTAGCTAACAGAAAAGCCCATGGGGCCAAAGACAGAAGCTAGTATCTCAGAGGCTATCCAGACCTGTATAGCAAGTTCCTAATAGCCAGCCCTGCGTGGCAAAGCTGAGGCTGTCTGCCCTGCCATTGCAGTGTCACGCCAGTGCTTTGGGGCAGGAACAGCGTGCAGCGTGGGGGGCAAGGAGCTGCCCTTCTGCACAGGAGCTGCTGGGCAGGCGAGCACGGGAGGTGTCCACGCCGCCACAGGACCATGCAGAGAGCCAGGGCATACAGCACAGCTCTGACACACTTGAAAGTGAGTGCTTCTCTGGGCGTATCTGGGTAATTTGCACCTGCAGTCGGGTTTATCTGCATTGATTGATGAAGTGTCCGGGAGCTCTGGATATGCAGCAGTGTCAGAGCTCCTGCTGCTTTGCCAGAAACTGCTGAGGATCTAGAAGTTGTTACCAGCATCCTCATCAGTCATTTCAGGAAAGAAAGGAGGGTAGAATGACAGGTCCCTGACTGATGACCCTCATGGAGCACAATACTTTTCTCCTACAAACAGCCAGAAGACAATAAATTTCTGGGTCACTGATTCACTATAAATAGTTGGCACTGTGTTGCTGAACTGCAGTATGACCATGAGCCACAAAGTATTAATTATTAGGGACTTAATGATATTGTTTACATTCTCTGTTCATACCCCCAGTGCTTATTTCTAATGAAAAGCATCCAATCCAAGCAGGGCTGAGAGAGAGTGCAGCTGGCACAGAGCAATTCTCAGCAGCACATTGCTACTGCTGGCACAAAGCTACCCGACTTGAGCCCCAGGCAGCATTGGGAAGAAGACATTGCAGAGGATGCTCCATTAGGAAGCCCCGTTGGTTTAGTGGTGCAGGAGCCTTGGGTAGGAGCTGGCTGGATTCCCAGCTCGTCTAAAACTCTGGCAAGCCGATGCTGAAGTCGATATTGAGATAATTGTCTCCAGGCAGAGCAGGGAGATAAGGCCCATAAAGCCTGCCGCAGGGAGGAAGCAATCTGAACGTGGGTACCAAATGAATGGAGGAGAGAAGGGAGAGAGACCAGGGCAGTTGGGATCGCATCTGAGACAGTGTCCTGAGCCCATGCTGGGTCTGCAGCATGCTGCCAGCTGGCAGGGCCTGCAGAAGATCTCAGCCTGGTCTGATTTCTGTAGTCCCCTCGTTAGGGCACGTTGCAAGGAGCCTGGCTGTGTGAGGGAGCCTGAAGCACAGAGGGGGCTCCCCCAGTGCTGCTGCAAGGCTGAGAGCCAGGCAATGCCAGCCAGTGTACATGGACTGAGGGGTGATGCCCATTTGGTGATTATCCTTCCTGCTTTTGGTTACCAGGTCTGGCCCTGAGCATGGTGTAGCTTTGGGGGATGCTGTCAGATGCTCAGACAGCAGCACTTTTGTGAAGGGTTGCTCTTTTTTTCTCCCTTTGCTTGGAGAGAAGACCACACACCAGCCCTGGTGCAAGGCACATCTCAATCTCTGCTGCTTCCCTAAACAGGAATCACAATCTTAAGCCAGAAACTGCAGGAGTGGTATCCTCCACTGCACAGGCACTTGGCTGAGCTCCTTGGGATGGTAAAAGTGAAGCTGGCAAGAAGGAGATCAGCACAGGGACACAAGAAGCCCTTTCTCAGCTGGGGAGAAGGATCAGGGAGGAACAAGGGCTAGTTTAATACCAGAAAAAATCCTGCAGGGTTTGCTCTGCCCTCATCGCTCTATGGCTTATCATTGCTCTATTTTGCACCTGTGCAGAGAAGTGTGTTGGACAAGTTTTCCTGTCCTGGAGGGAAGCTGTGTCTGAGTATTGGCACATGGAAATTCATCCCGACAAGCCTGTGGCTCCATGCCGGTATAGTGTGGAGGCACAGAGGATGGCTGCAGCTAGTAGGGACCTCAGTCCAGAACTAGGCACCGGGATAAGGTTCTCAGGAGCAGCTCACAATTTAGAAGCCTTTGTCACAGAGCAACCCAGAGTTAATGTTTTATGGGAATTCAAGGACTTTGAGTCCCAAGAAAATAGTTATGCATCTGGACACGCCGACTGGTGACCAGCAGTATGCTGCAGGGAAGTCAAACACGTGAGTGCTTTTGGTGAGCTCCTGAGATGCTTCTTGGTGTGTTAACGATTCTGAGCCACTTGGACAGGCTGGATGTAAATCATGATCCTTGTGAAAATGAGGTCTCAGCTCCAAAGACACATTTGAAAAATGCTGCCTGTGTACTAAACTTGGAGCTTAGGCAAATATATCTCCCAGCATGAATTCTGATTTCAAAAGTCTCACTTTCAGACTTCCTGCAGAAATCAGCCCCTCTCTAATGTTGCCACCAAGACTCCAAAACTCAGAGGCATTTGGCATTTCCGGCTACATTTGACATGCTGCAGTGATTTCTGCCCCCCCACCCCCCACTCTGCAGCTCTGCACCCATCCAGCAGGGATGAAGTGCCAGTGAACAGGTATCAGCACAACACATTCAGCTGGATGCTGGAGGGGAGCAGGATTTGGTCTGGACCGGCAGATCTTTATTTTTAACTGTCTCAAAGAGCAGGGACTAGACACAATGTGAGCATCCCTCCTCTGAGACCCCAGCAGGGCAATTAGAGCTCAGGAGCTGAGGGATTCAGGTGTAGGAATTATCATTACTATAGGCAATTTATTAAAAGCAGGAAATGCTTTTAAAAAAAAAAAAAAAAAAAAGAGAGAGAGAGAAAAAAAGAAAAAGATATTTCCACAAGAAACAAGAAGTTCTAGCATTAGACAGTAACTGCTAAAGGTTGTAAACAAGGCCTTTGGAAGGTTGTAAATCCACATGCCTCACACCCCTGCCAGCCCATAATTGTACTAAGGTAGAGGGACACGCTTGTGGACAGCAGTTATCTACTGAGTCCTTTTCAGACAAATGCGGGCGCATCCAGCCACCCTTAAGCCAGGGGGCTGTGTTCGAGGGACTGGTGCTGGATGGAGCTTGGATTACAAAGGGGATCACAGGAGGTGAAACTGGCTCACTCATCAGCTTTTCTCTGCCTGGAGTTCCGGATTCCCAACCTGCCCGACACGGTTCATGCAAGCACTGTCTCTCGTTTTGCCACTCCTGTATATTTAACTGGAATATATGAGCCCTGTGTGGGATTTACCCCAGTTGGCAGGAGAGCTGCAGGACTGGTATAACAGGATCTCACAAATCTGGGCTAAGGAGCAATGCCAGACTGTTCAGTGGGAACTCAGCCCCACGCGTGCCCAAAGGATCCCCAGCCCCAGCCCGCTTGGTGGGCAGCTGCCTGTAGTACACAACGAAAGCCCCGTGATTTACCTGAAGCTCAGAAAATGTTCCCTGCAGAAACACCCTCCAACACAGGTACATTCAGAGGAGCAAGCAGCAGGAGAGGAAAAAAGGCTGTCCTGTCTCATCTCCCAGCTAGATCTCCTGGGTGCCCGTAGCCGTTCCCCTTCACGCCCCCGCCTGCCCCTTGGACACGCCTGCACTCACGGTGTTGTAGTACTCTGCAATGACCGTCGAGTGCTCAAAGTTGCCTTCACACCAGTCGACTTCGGCGCTCTGGTAGGAGAATATGCTCGGCATCGTTGGGCTGCCTTTGCAGAAGGAAGAGGAGCGGGTTAGTCATGCAGCTGGGGAAGGAGCGCACTGCACACCCAAAGGGAAAGGGGAGATGTGCTCTGCCTGCCTGCCCCTTGCACACACGTGTGCTCATGTTGCACAGCATCCTTACCCTGCTACAAAAGACTCATCCTCTTCCCAGCACGTATCACACTGCAGATATTTCCTGCTCTCTCCTCACGATCAGGAGTAACAAATTACCCTAGGAAATGGTCTTGAACTCTGAGCCTGGGAACAGTTGCTGCAGCCCCATCCACGGCATTAACATCCCTCGGCGGGGGTCATCTCTGCCACATCATGCTTCCCCATTTCAGCCCTGCACTTGTCACCCTGCCTTCTCCCTCCACTTCACTTTCTTTATGACTCAGATCTCGCTGCCAAGAGGACTTCCCCACACCTCATGGGCTGTGCGCTACCTTTTGGGAGTGGAGCTCCACAGGGTTTATTGCTCATTGGCTCTGTCCTTGTTAGTTGTTTCTTAGCATCCTCCCCAGGGCTGGAGCTCGTCCTGCATGGTGCGAGCGCCAGTACCGTCCCTGGGTGTTTCCAGAGTCCTGGGGCACAGAGCAAAGGCCCAGGGATGTCTCGTTGCCAGCAGTGATTTCCCTTTGCGTGTGCCTCCTGTGCAAGCCCCATCCTTGCAGCTTGGTGAAAGGCATCAGAGCTTTGTGCTCTGGGTGGCTCCACACTGCAGGAGCTCCAGGACCTCTGGCAGAGGCAGAAGCTACATTTAAAGGCAGGATTCTAGAAAAAAATCTGACTTTTTTTTTTCAATTTTTCTTCCCCATGCTAAAGACTTCCCCATTCTCAATGTGCGCATCATTTCTCATCCCTCTTTAATTCCTCTGGAAAAGTAAAATTTTCATCAAGTTTCTCATTTGCCACATTTTGTTACAAATTCTTGAGGCTTTAGAGCTGTTGGAGAGGCTGACGGACAGCTAAAGAGATGGGTGCCAAGCTTAGCAGTGTTTGGGAACACTGTCCAAACCCCAGTGGCTGGGTATTTAGTATGCAAGAGCCACAGGAATTCCCTGAAGCAGGTGGAGCCCTGGGCACAGTGCAGGCTCCGCAGAGGGAGCAGGCAGCAGCGTGACACCGACAATGCTGACAGCATCCTGGAGCTCCCAAGGCACAGGTTGGAAAGCAGAGCTTTCTGCTCTTTGGAAACCCTTTCAGCATTGAATCTAGCACAGGGAAGGGAAGTTTATCTTAAAATCACTCATCAGCTAGTGGTGTTCTTACAGAGAAACAGACAAGTCCCTGTTTGCAGCGGTGCCGGCTGAGTAACACCACAGAGCTGAGCAGGGGCAGGAGGTGTGCAGTGGTGTGAGGCAACTGCAGCTTCCTCTGCCTCTCTTCGCAAGAAGAATTTCAAAGGGATAAAGCCAGGAGTAGCACTAACACAAACAAGCTCATCTACAGCCTCCTGCTTCTACCAAATAAACTGACTTGTGGATAAACATCCATTGCTCTTTTCCAATTACCAGTTAGCAATGCCCCCTCAGTGATCCAGGCTGGAGGGTTCCCCAGAGCAGCTGAGCCCCAAGCAGCATGAAGTAGATGGCAGGCAGATTGGGCTGAGGTCTGACTCTTTGTGATCCATGTTTCTGTGTGCTCATCTGCACCACAGTGACCCTCTCCTGATCCCTGGTGTTCTGTGTTACGTACTTACAGCAATGCAAGTGGTTGCACCAGGTAAGAACGGAATCAGACCCAAGAGAGTAAAGCTCATCTCCCAGCTGAGCTGACCTCAGTCAAGAGGTGGTGAGGAGACAGGGTAGACATGAGGCAGAGGCAGCAAAAGGGAAGGGAAAAGCAGTGCCCAGAGCACCCAGCGGCCGCTCGCTCACTGCTCACCTCTCACCCCAGCCCAGCTTACCTGTGTTCCCTTGGGACGGAGCACGCGGAGAGGTGAAGTGTCAGGAGCTCCAAGGTTTCCAGCAGAGCTGAAACCACAACCTGCCCAGCCACTCTAGCTCTGCAGGAGCACCCACGGTTTGAGCTCACCAGGAGCAGCCGCCAGGAAATAGCCTTTCTCTGACTCTAGGGACAGCTTTGGGATGTGACGAGAGCCATGAGCACCCTCCAGGCAAAGCTTCCAGTCCCCCAGAGGAAACATATTGGCTGGAGGGTTTATATCTGTGCTCCCAAATGGGCAGGGGCAGAGAGGGAGGGCAGAGAAGCGTGAGCTGGAAGGGTTGGAAGAGCGGGTAGAAATGCAGTCTGAAATCATCAGCGTGCCCCTAGGCAGGTTACCTGCGCACGCGCACACACCCCAACCCTAACCCTGTTTCTCCCAAGGGAGGGACCGAGCTGTACAGCCTTCCTCCAAGATCTGGTTAAAAAACAATAAAACAAATTTCACCCAGAAATAAACACTCAGGAGCTGATGCTGCCTTATTTCCAAGGATTAAATTTGAGCAGCTTTTCAACTTTTCCCCAACTGCTGCTATACAGTATGTTCCCAAAAATAAATCACACTTCCTCTAGCTAGTATATTTTGTTATTTAGTTAAAGAATTGGGTGAATGGGACACCTTTGGGTTACTGCTTTGCAAACCTTTTCCTCTGGAATCGCATTCAGGATATCATGAAAATTGGCAGCGATCCCAAAAAACAAAATCTTTTTCTTCTACATAGGGTTGGGAGAAGAAGAAACATGTTGCTTTCTTAAATATAAAAGCTTATTATTTGGCCAGTTCCTCCTGTTGGAGCAGGGGAGACACCGGGCTCAGCATCACCAGGCAGGGTCCAACCAAGACCCAAGGCATCCCCATCCCTGTCTGTGTGCTTACTGAGGGTCACAGCTGCCTTTGCTGTGACATTTCCAGGCATCCTGGGCTGGATTTGCCCTGAGGCCTGGCTCTTTGTGAAGCTTAGCCATTTATTTTTATACTTCTATAAAAGGAACTCACCTGGGAGATGTCAGGGCTTACAACAGCCTCACAAATCCACATAGATTTTGAAATGAGAGGGTAATTAACCTCTGAAACAGCTTATTTTACAACACGGTTGAGTCGCCATTACATGCGACTAAGTCAAGGCTGTCTGTCTGTCTAGGACAGATGCCACGTCTCAATGCAGGTGCTCAGAGCAGCAAGCTGCTCCCTGCCCTGGATGCCTGCACCACGGTGCTGGAGGAGCTCAGGGGGAAATTTGCTTCTCATTCAATTCCAGCTCCTGAATGAACCATGGGAGTATGAGATGGATGGGTGTGCATGCTGAAGGAAGGCACCCGGTTTCCCAGGGGATCACAGCAAGAAGCAAGTGCTGGCTCATCCCTCACACCATGGGGGGAGGCAGCCAAGGGCCAGTATCCACCAAGGAGAGCATTTGGAAATGAGGCAGGACACCACCAGATACATGATGCCTGGCTCATGCAAATGTCTTTGAAAACAATGAGTTTTCCCATCCCAAAACCTCTGGCATCCTTGGCATGACCAACGCACATGAGCATCACTGATGTGTCCTGTGCTACACAGCGAGTAAGTAACCGGGGAGGATGTCAGGAATCTGCATCTTCCCTGATTCATCAGTAAGCAGCGTTCAGGTCACAGGGAGAGAGACTGATTTCCTGGTGAGTCTTCTGTCTGACTCCACCTAATAGCTACAGCTTCCCGCCTGTGACCAGCAGGGCCTGGGGTTGGGAGGTGAGCTGGAGGGGGGTGGTCCTGCTCAGATGCACCGCTTCTGCCCCCAGATCCACAGGGAAACTTCACAGGGGAGGTTTGCTCCTCACCCTCTCCCCTCAGCTGTTCCCTCCCTGCTACGCAGGACTGATGCCATTGTGCAGGACCCCACATCCCAGCAGCATCCCAGGCTTTGTGGGGCAGGACTTGCTGTGATGTGGGAAGCCCCAGGACATCTGGGAGCTGGCAGTGGAAGTGGCTGGGACTTCTGTGGGATCTGAGCCTGCAACCTCAGTGTCTGGCTGCTCATTGAGCCTGGCCCTCCCCTGCCTTGTCCCATGGCCCCTTGTGTGAAGGTTTCCACCTGGACTACTGGTGGTGGGGAATTTGGCTTTAAAAAGCCCATCTGGAGAACCTGTGGCTCACAGACATATGCCTGCCTTCATTGCCCTGGTCAGTGTGGGGCTGGGACTGCCAGCAGAGGGGCCGGCAGGGTGAGGTGGGAGTGCTGGCGTCCCTTGTCCCAGCTGCTGTTTGCTCAGCACGCGTGAGTCAGAGCCCTGGGGGGGAAGGAGACAAAATAACTTAGCCCAATTCTCACAGCAAGGCAGCATGTGAGTCGGGAAGGGAACCCAGGCACTTTGGCTCCCTGGCACCCTGCTCCATCACTCTGCCTGTGTCCAGGAAGGGCCTGAAGCAGCCCAGACAGGCTCCGTCCTGCTGCCGGCTGCTTTGCTCTGAGTACATGTCTTTAGCTCCAGGGCTGCAATTTCTTGCTGTCGGGTACAAAAAACACAGGGAGGTGACCTGGGAGCCTTGCTAATGCTGAACAATTAGATAATCCCTGTCATCCACAGCTCCACGGGGCAGGAATTGCAGCTTCTGCTTGTTTTGGAAGCTGTTTAGCAAATCATGGTCTGGAAGAAATAACAGCAGCAGGAGACATGCTAAAGCTGGATGAGGTTTGCACAGCCAAATGAAAGCATTTGTCTCCATTGCTGCTGCACAGCCTAGCGGGAGCAATGTACCCACTCTTATTCACATCTGCAGAGCTGTAAATATCTGTGTTTCTTCACCACACAGGGCAGGGGCTCCAGGCAACCAAAAAGCATCAGTAGTGACAGCAAAGATGAATCGCACCCCACGTGAGGTGTGGCTTCCAAGTCTCAAATGTCTGCAACACCTGCTCTTTACAACATCGTGGTCCTGTCCTTGTGCAAGCCAGTCTCTGGAGGAGCAGGGCACAAGCCTTGTCAGGCCCTAGAGGGTTGTTCTCAGGGTCCAAGAGCAATTCCCCACCAATCCATCATCATTGGGCAATCTCCAAGGCACTCTATTATCTTCACTCCAGGCAGGATGCCATACCAGTCAACCCAATAGTCTTTGACAAGCTGACCACCCTGTGCTTGTTTTGAAATCCAGGCAGGTTTAGAACAAATGGTTTAATTGCTAATAGTAACAGCAATAATAGTAATAATTAAAGGAAGTTCTCCCAGTGCTGTCATCTGTCACATGCACCTCTCGGGGCAGCCATGTATGTGCTGCAGACTTCAGCTTGCGTAACTCAGCGGGAGGTGTGGGGTGTGTGGGTGCTAAGCTGGGGCTTTTCTCTTTCTTCCCTTCTTGTAGATGAAAGTACAGTCTATCTACATCAGGAGAGAGAAAATCCTCTTATTCTCAGCAACACTAACAGCTCCAGCAGGGCTCTCCCCACTCAGCTGCAGGACATGAGAGCAGCAAGGGCTGCTCAAGTCCTGGAAAGTTTCAAATTTAGCAGAATCTGAGCAGGGCAGCGCCTCTCACCAAATCAAGCCCCTGCGTTCTACAACCTCTCATCCTTTCTTGCTTGGAGGAATCCCGACTCTAAAGAGACCTGAAAATGGAAAGAGATGAAGAGAAAACTCCTTTTTGCTCAGGCTGAGCCTGTAGCTTTACATCACAGCTGGCAGAAGCTTGGCAGGGCTTTGCACCCAGGTAGTTGTGTTTATCCAACGCTGCAATACTTTCTCAGAATGGTGCAAAGCTTTGGCAAGAGCAGACAGTGATGATCTGTGCAGGTCCTGTGAGACTGAATAGCAGAGTTGGCAACAGGCCTTGGGAACCAGGGGCTTCCTCATCCAGGGCCATCTCTGAGGGCTCAAGGGGAGACCCCCGGCCCCTTTACTGTCTACTGGGCAGAAAGTGGGAGCTGCTGTCTCTATTTCAGGCAGAAAGAATTCCCAGGGACCCCCTCCCCACGCACTGCACCTGAAGAATGACAAGGTAAAGCCTGGAGAATTTGTGCCTTTGTTAAAAATCCACAAGCCCCTAAGAAGGCAGATCAAAGGCTTGCCTCTGACCCTGTTGGTGGCAGGATCCATCTTCTTAAAGGACTATAAGGAAGAAGGCAGCACTTCTGGAAAAACCTCTTGGAAGAGTTTGTCACCTTAAATAGCAAAGCTTGAGAAGGGCATGGAAGTGCCACCAGTGCCCACAGAGCAGATCTGCTGGGAGTACTGGAGGGGCTATGTCCAGCTCTTGTAATTCCCAGTTTGTTGCCTGGCCTCTGAGACCATGAGGGAGACCATCTCCATCTTCTTGCAACCACTGCCTGGCACAAACTGCCCTCTTCTTTCCTAAAGCAGATGAGTTACTCTCATAGCAGAGAGAATCCTTTGCGGTTCCAACTCAGTCTTGACGGATAACAAGCAATGCCTGTGTCTTCCTGTGAGTTATATAACAGCCTTTGCCTGTGTTCCCATGTGCAGGCAGTGGTTTGAGTGCAACTGCCTGCACAATAAAACACATTCACATCAGGACCACTCCAGTCTCTTGTAGCCCTTCTTCTTGGTGGCCTTAATACCGAGATGGATGCATAACTGGAGGTGGCTCCAAATCCATGCACGAGGATCTGACACCATCCCATCGTGCAGCCGCACCTGGGGGGCACAAAGGAGAGAGTGGTGTGAAGGAGGGAGCCCACAGGGTCCTGCAGCTCTGGTACTGGTGCATGGCTGCTTCCTAAGCTCAGCTGTACCCCAAGCAGCACCCACATGAGCAGGTTTCTGCACACACCCTCTGCAGGGAGGGTGAGGGTTGCACAATGCCAGGTGACAGCGGAGGAGGCTGCTCTGGGAACCCAGCCCCCAGGCTAGGTCCTTGCCTATCTCCGCAGCGCAGCCCCACTGAGATTTGGCATTGCGATGAGAACAGGGAGATGGAGCCATCCCACCTCTCCCCGTGGCACCTGTGGGACTATTACCCAATGAGCAGAGTTTCCCAAATCCTCTTTGCATGTCTTGAAAACTCATGGCAGCCAACGTGCAGAACACAGCAGCCCCCATCACGCTTGGGGCTTTGCGGAGGTGATGAGGACAAGCTCCAGCACATCTGGAGATGCTCTTGTTGTGGTGTTGCTCCTGAGAATAAAAAGAACATTAGCACAAACTGCAAATCTGGGGCACAGGCAGCTTTGGCTGAGCTGTGCTGTGATAGTGGAGAAGTTCTGATTTTTCCTAACTGTCTGTAGAGGCCTGAAATTCAGACAAGCCAAATAGGTGGAGGGGCAGGATGCTTTTAAGCCTGAAAGCAGGACTTTTTGTGGTGTCAGAGACGAGGCATAGTGAGGGCTGTAAAGCCTGACCCAGGGAAGGGGATTTCTGCTGGAAAGACCCCAGGGTTCACACATCAGTGGCCACACTGCACAGAAATGGCACGAGCTGGCAGAGTCTGAATGCAGTCAAAGCACAGCCCAGGTAGTAGGAAAATGGTGCAGGGGCAGGGATGCAGTGGGTGTTAGTAATATTTCAAAGGGTATTGTTTCAACTGTATTTTTTAGATACAAAGAAATGATCAGAGACATTTGAGAATCCTATATGTGGACTTTGTGTCTGTTTGTTTGCATGTGTCCTAAGTCTTCTGGGCTGAAGTGTCCAACATAGCTCCTGGGGGACAAGGGGTGTTTCACAGGGCAGTCCTTGAGGTGTCCGTGCCAGCAGACCCAGTCACACTTAATCCCAGCATTAGTGGTGCATCTCAGTGCCTGAGGCACCTGAAGTTTATTTCCTGTCTGTGTTGCGTGCTTTCTGTAAGCTCCTTGGGACAGGTTTTCTCTGTGGTCTCCCTGGATGTTGACTCCTCACAGGGGATCTAAAATCCTATGGTGCACACAGCAGTAATAGCTATAATGATAGTTCCTAGTGCTGTTACTGTTTGGTCAGGCTGAGCTGGGAGACATTACAGAGCTGGCAAAAACAGTAATTATCTGTTACCTTTTTTTTTAAGCCAAGTATTGCAAACAGCCCGGGAGCGCCAGGGCAGCATGGAGGTGATAACTGCACGTGTAGGGTGAGGTGGGTGCTGCAGCTGGTCTGCAGAAAGCCCCATCTCCCCAAATCCCACCCCAGGCACTTCCCTGCTGCCTCTCCCCATTCTCCCTGCAGCTGTAGTGGAACACGTTCCCACCTGTTTCCAGGCGCTGATGGGGTGGTAATGATGCTGAGCTGTTTCCAGGCGCTGATGGGGTGGTAATGATGCTGAGCATAGCTGCTGGGAGAAGCTGGCCCGAAAGGCACTGGATCCCTGCAGGGTGGTGGAGGACAAACAGCTTCCCCACTATGGGGCTCAGCTTCCCTATCAGAAAGTTTGAACAGTGGTTGGCAAGGTGCCTCCAGATCTGCTTTGAGATAGGAGCTGGGTGATATTATATGGTTACACTGGCATAACGATGCCAGTATCCACAGCTAATTACTGCAAGGCAAAGCTAATTAGTGCAGAGTAGAGAGAATAAACCATCCTGGGCTGAGCAACCCTCAGACTGTGATAAAAAAATAGTGTATGGAGAGAGTCCGAAGGAACCAGCAGGTGACTGCCACCTGCGTGTTTCAAATGATACAGCCTCTGTTGGGAGTTGCGGGGCAGGACAAATAATTTCCACAGAGAATGGTTGGATTTTCTTTTACACTCAGGGATTGGCAGACAAGGCACGAACTGCAAAGCTTTCAAGGCCCGTGCTGTGCAAAAAGCTTAGGGCAGACAGGCTGATGTCCCTGGAGCTCCATTAAGAGAATCACCAATAAAAGAGTAATGCTACAAATATGAGAGAATTGTGACTTTATCTCACACCAGGGAAATACTATGCATAGGCTGGAGTGCCAGCCCCACGCCTCTATCTCTGCCTGGGGATGAATCCTACCTGCTTTTGGAGGCACAGTGTTCAGGTCACAGCCAGCTCAGGCTGAATCTTACTCTGGATGTGCCCTCTTCTCCCTTCTAGCTTTGGGAGCCCCCAGACAACAACTGTTTCAGGCACTTCAGCCCAGTGCCTGGAGTAAGGCTGGAGGGAGGCATCTAAATGCTTTGGGCTTGGATGTTGTGCTCCAAAAACCTTAGGGCTGCCTGGTGGGCATAGAAACATGGAATGGTTTGGGTTGGAAGGGACCTCAAAGCCCACCCTTTCCCACCCCTGCCATGGGCACGACCTCCCCAGCAGCCCAGGCTGCCCCCAAGGCCTGCCTGGCCTTGGGCACTGCCAGGGATGGGGCACCCATAGCAACTCGGGGCAGACTCGGCCAGGGCCTCACTGCCCTCAGAGGGAAGAATTTCTTCCTTCTATCTGTGATGTATGGAGTAATAATTTTTGTCAAGAAGATGGTTGATATTAATAAAGTAGGGGGAGATGTGGGACCGTGGCCACAGGGGTCGGCAAGCACCATGGTTGGTGATAACATCAGACTCTTAACGATGAGGCCATCAGGACTGTAAAGAGTTTAGAGGGAACAAAGAAGGGTGATTCAGGAGACGCCATGCAGTCTCCAGTTGCTGTTCTCCAGCCATTAAGGCATGGAAGTTTCTGGGTGTTTCCTGTTGCTGTTATATGCAAAGTTGTTTGACCAATGAAGAGCTGTTTTTGAAAAGGACTGCTGTGGGGAGAAGGGTATAAGAGGGGAGCCTGCCCTCAAGATGAAAAAGGCAACACGATGTAATGAAGTCATGTCATCAATAAAGAAGCAGGAAAAAAGAATGAATAGGGACCGGCTAGCAGAACGGAGACCAGGACGGGAACAGGCACATTGATCTCCTCACGAAGATAGGTTCGGCCAAACTCAGCAAACCACCCAAAGAAGCTCGTACAGAAAGTCACTGGAAATGGGCGCACCGGAGCTGGAGAGAAGCTCAAGCTGAGAGAAGCGGAGCCGCGCACACAACTGCCCCTCGCTGGTAAGCAGTTGCGCATTATGGGGAATCATACGTCCTGAGGAACAAAGACTGCCCTGGTTAACCTTACAGCATATTCCCTTTATTAACAATCAGTTTATGATCCTGAAATATGGGACCAAACGGAGGTCAAGGTGTGGGATTCTGCTACTAAAAACAAGGTTGTGGTGGGATTCCTCGGCACCTGGCGAGCAGTCTCTGAGGCCTTAAAGAGCCATGTGGGGCCACAGTCAGACACGTGTGGTTTGCCAGACAGTGAGGGATCTGCGGGCTCGTCCACTGATCCTTCTGCTACACCATTGCCCCCCCGCCCCTACTGCCATCGCAGGCCTTTGCTGTTACGCCCCCTGGTGACCTGGACGAGCCTTTTGACCCAGGCCCTACTGGCCTTGAAGAGGAGACGGATGTTTCCCTTCGATCCGGGAAGAATAGGATACATAAGGCCTGAAGGCCTACTTGCTTAACAACTTAAAGTGAGACATATTGTTCCCACGACTAGCCCTGGAATTCTCCGGTGTTTGTAATCAAGAAAAGGAATGGAAAATGGAGACTGTTATATGATCTGAGAAAAATTAATGAAGTCATGGAAGATATGGGAGCACTTCAACCAGGATTCCCAACTCCAACTATGCTCCCCCAGTCATGGACATTAATAGTAATAGACTTAAAGGATTGTTTGTTACCTTTTCTGATTGTACATATGTATAGGCATACTCGGGTTTAATATGTACAAGAAAAGGAATGGAAAATTGAGACTGTTCTGTATATTTAGAAAGTTCGATGTTCATCTACGTGGGTAGAGCAGACTCCCCGTGCACCCAGCGCTGTTTACTTGTCTTTCATAAATAGTACTAAATTCAGATTGAGTTGTATCTTCATTTATAACATACCTGATCTAGATCTCCCCTCTTCATTTCAAGCCACCCTCCTGCCCCCCTTGTCCTATCCCTACACCCCCTGACACAGGGTCCCTCCTCTCCCCATCTCTCCTGCAGCCCCTTCAGGCACTGGCAGGCCGCTGTGAGGTTTCCCCAGAGCCTTCTCTTTCCATCCTGTCCTCGTAGCAGAGCTGATCCAGCCCTGGAGCCACTGACCGCAGGACGAGGGTTGCAGAGGGTGGGCTGGAGGCACCAGCTCGGGCTGTATGCCACATCAGGACCGCTTTGCGGCTGCCCCACGGGGATGGCAGGGGCTCTCCCCACACAGAAGTGTTCGCTCTCGCTCCCACCTTCCTGGATTTTTCCAGGGCAGCCCCAGGCCCCTTTGGGGCCGGGGTTTAGCCTGCATAGGACCGCGGCCGGGCGCCCGTACCCGTAGCGCCGGGGGGATGCTTCCCTCTGCCGGCACCGCCGCGTCTCTGCAGCGAGGAGAGGACAGCGCCGGCCGGGGGCAGCACCTCGATCCCTGCAAGAGTCAGGGCCCCAGGTCCCATCTGGGAAACAAGAAGAAAAAAAGGAAATATAGCGAATTTCTTCTAAAGGCTGCCGAGGACTGGGTTAGCTTTATTTGCCTCCTTCTTGGGGCACACGGTCTCAGGTTTTCTACTCTCCCAGACCGTGCCTTATTTGCTTGTAAATCTCCAATAAAATTGCTTGATCACATCCTCTAGTTATGGGGGAAGATCCCTGCATCTTCCTGAGATCCCCAGAGGGTCTGAGGAATGAGATGCACTGGCAAACTGGCTGCATGCTTGTTCACACAGGGACCGTCTCTCCATCCGGGGCTGGCATGAAGGTGCCCATAGGAGAAGTTGTTGCAGCCGATTTGGTGTCCCCACAGCTCTCCTGTAGCTGGATACCAGTCCGTCCCAGCAGGACCAGCTGCTGGGAATCTACAGCAGCCGGCAGATCTGGGGGATCTCATTCCTGTTATGAGGTCACAGAAGCGTGATGTGATGTGGAAATCCTCGTGTATGGAGCAGTAATGGCCCAGTTGTACAGGATTCACTCCGTGGAGGCACTAGACTAGGAATGAAGTAGCTGAAGCAGTGCAAAGCACAGACATAGTATCATGATGTATAATAGATAATATGTCATTCTGAGCATCTGTGCTCCAGCTTGTATGAAAAGTCCCAGACCTGAATTTCAACCCATGTCAGCATTTAAGGTCCAGCCTTTCAGTTGCTGTCACTTGCACAGTAAATTACCAGCTTCATGTAAATGTGCCCAAACACAGAAAGTTTAGATCAGTTTAAATGCTTCTACCAGACATCAAATACCAGACGCAGCTTTAAAATCAATTCAGTTAAATCAGAGCTGGGTTTTTTATTTTAAGACAAACATAAAACGCAGCTTCTGAGGAACCCAGTGCAGTGAATCCCAAGGGAGGGGAGATAAAGCCACCCTGGGATGGGCGGAGGGGGGGGGACAGGGAGAGGGAAGCATTGTTTTCTACAAAGAACAGGAAACGAGCCTCAAAGAGTACATGAAAGAGACCTTAAAACAAATGCAGATCAGCAAGGGGGGGGGGGGGAGCCTCTCCCCTCATCTCCCAGCTGCTCTGCCCAGGGGCAGCCTGCAGATCTGCTGCTTTTAGCGAGGGGGCTCCGGTTGGGGAGAGACAAGGGTGCTGGGAGCTGTTGTCCCCTCCCGGGGCAGGGCTCTGTGAAGCTCCAGAGAAGCCAGAGGAGACAGGATTCGCCCAGAGAAAGAGGGCCCCATGCTCTGCTTCACCCACGGGGATGCAATTAACGGAGCTTGGACAACACCGTGCTTCACGCCCTGGGAGGGGGCAACTGGGCAACGCTTGGGCTTTGCCACAAGGCTGTTCTTCCTGCTCGCCCAGTGCATGGGCACTTACAGTCCCCTGCAGCGCTCACATGCCTCTGCGCAGCTCTGGTGACAGGGCAGCTCAAGAAGAGGGGACACCGACACGGTGCCCACGGGCTGCTCGCCTTGTGGCAGAGAGCCTGGAGCTTTCTGGCACGCAGCAGGGCCAGAGAAATGGAGACACGGTCAGCAAGGGGAGATTGCAGAGAGGCCAAAATGTACCATCTTTCAATGCAGCTCTTCATGAAAATGTCCATCGCTTCTCCAAAATAGCCCTGCTTTGGGCCCCTTCAGAGGTTCAAGCCCTCTGCTGAACATGGCCACTTCCTTCTGCTACTCCTAATAAAACATGGTTCATGTTAGAGCCAACTGGCAGAAACGAACAGGAACGCACCAGAAAGCCATTTCCTCACATAGGAGGAGAGCCGGTGGCCCGCTGCCAAAGGGGACAATGAGGGACTCTAGGGCTAGTCCTGCAAGCCCTCGTGTTCCTGTTTACATGGAGCCCGGATAGTCGATCAGAGAGTTTTCCCTGCATATTTTTAAGGTAATGTTTAACAAAGTCACCCACAGCAGTGCCACATCCCAGAGGGATCTGCAGGCAGAGGCTGCGTGTGTGGCAGGCGCAGAGGGCAGTGCTGTGTCCAGGCCAGACATCGCAATCACTGGGACCCCGACTTGTCCCTGAGGCCCTGCTGGTGGTCCCTGGGGGCGGTGGCCAGAGCTGGGAGGTGAAACACCGTGGTGACCCTGTTGGCAACAGAGCGGTCCTGTGGTGACCTTGTGCTGGTTTGAACAGGGCTGGGGCAGAGCCCCACAGGGCCTCATGCACCCTGTGACCAATGCCAGCGGGACCGCCTGAGCTCTCTCGGTCAGACACAACCAGAAACAGCACGGGCGGGTGCCACAGGCCTGGAGGTCAACCCCCTACCCCCAGACACCATGCCTGAAGGACGGGGACAGACCCCGTCCAGCCTTCAAGCCCCGCGGGCCCCTCTCAGCATCCCCGTAACAGGATGGATCCACGAGTGCTGCGTGCGTGTCGCGGCGAGCCGAGATACGGGGACGGGGACGGGGGGGTGAAGGACGAGCCGCCCCCCATCGAACCCCGCTCCCCCCACCCCGATTGGCCGGGGGCCGCCCCCCCCCGAGCCCCCCTGGCCCCGAGGCGGCCGGGGCCGGGCAGGGGGCGCTGCCGTGCGGCGGGGCCGGGGGCTGCGCGGTGCGGTGCGGAGCGGGGCCGCCAGGGGGCGCGGCGCGGGGCCGCCTTTGTTGCCGTTGGCGCCTTCCTCTATATAAGCGGCGGCTGTGCGCGGGCTCGGCTCGGCTCGGTTCGGCTCGGTGCGGGGGTTTTGCGGCTCGGCTCGGCCCGGCACGGTACGGCGGGAGGATGGAGATGAAGAAGCGGCTCACGCTGGAGCTGCGCAACAAGAAGCCGGGCGAGGTACTGCGGCCGCATGGCGGGGAAGGGAGAGGGGAAAGGGACAGGCGCTGGGGCCCGGCCCGGCTCGGCCCCGCTCGGCTCGGCCTGGGGACCGCGCACCGCTGGGGGCGGCGGCGGGGGAGAAGCGGCGGCTGCGGAAGGCCGGAGCGGGGCCCGGGCTGCGCTACCCCGAGCCCCGGGGCCGCCGCTGTGCCCGTGCCCGGCGGCTCGCCCGGCATGGCTGCGGGCGGCGCCAGGCTGAGATGGCTCCCGCCGCTCCGGGGCCGCCTAACATGGCCGGAGCGGCCCCGCGCACGCGGCTCGGCCATGTTAGGGGCGGCCCCGGGGCGCCGCCGGCCCCCTCCGCCCTTCCCGCCGCCCGCGGGCGCCATGGAGGGGCCTGGGCGGGCCGCGGGGGCCCGGGGCGAGGCCTCCGGGCTGAAGGGGGGGGAAGAGGGGGCTGCTGGTGGGTGCTTCCCCGGGCTCTCGGCCGCGCGGGGTGCCCGCAGCAGGCTGGATCGCCTCCGTGTGTGTGTGTGTGCGCCTCCGGGCTCGCCCCACGTTCTCCGAGCATGGCCATGCGCTGCTCCTCCGCCAGAGCCTCCTCCAGCTCCGGCCTGCGGTGCTGCCGAGCTCCCGCTGCGGGCTGGGGGACGGGGGAAGGCGCCGTGCCATCTCCTGGGGCTCTTCTGGCTAACGTGAGGGACGTGGGGTGCTTCCAGCCCCCGGGGTGCCGCTTCCAGGACAGCACAACGCTGCAAAGGAGCAGCGCGGGCTGTGCTTTCCCCACCGCTGGTGATTCACGGCTCCTTTGCTCCTGCGCAGAAGCAGCCAGGACTGCGTGGGCTCACTGCACGAGCCCTGCACGGGGTGTCCTGGTAGAGGAGAGAACGTGGCTGTTGACATCAGGGGTGGAAATTCCCGTGCTTGGACCATATGCGTGTGAGTGGAGTTTCTGAAGGTTGCCGGTCAGCTTCTCAGAGGGGAGGAAATTTGGTGCCACGGCAGGGATGTGAGGAATCATAGAGGTGCTGTGCTAAATCCGCCTAACCTTAAAAAAAAAAAAAAAAAAAAGAGAAAAGGTGATAGCTGAGCTGCATTCAATCACTTTGCTGCTCAGTTTCCTTTGCTGTACTTCTCCAATGCCTCCTTGGCTGAACTTTCTGCTTCCCAGTGCCTGCCTGTGGCTAGTATGTCCTTTGCACAGCAGAGGAATGATGTCCCCTCATCTGGTGGGGCCAGTTAATCTGCCTTGCTGCTGGAGTGATTAGATCGAGCTGTACACAGTGGTCAGCTGAGGCTTGAGGGTTGGGTTTTTGCAGCTTTCCAAAGCATTTGTGTTGTCCTTTCAGCCTCTGCTTCTGGGAGCTGGCTCACTGCCACTGTGCTCAGTGGATAGTGCTTCAGAAACAAGGCCTGCCCTTATCTGAGGCCAGCCTTGTGGCCCCACTGGCATCCTTATAGCAAGATAGCTGTGGCTGTCACCTTGTTTTTGTGACAGATCGGTACGTCTCTGCAGCATGCTGCCATGGGCAGCTTAAAATCAAGCTGGAGCATAAGTTAAAAAAGGCTGTAAATGGAGGTTGTGGTAGAGGTTAAAGCCTTCACAGATGGTAAAGGAACTTGCAGAACAAGAATGGTTTGAGGAGTAGAAGTGTCCCTTCGAGGCTTCCAGCTGCAGGTTTCCTCTTGTTTGACACCAGGAATTTGAGTGAGTGGCATGCTGGGGAAACAAGCAGGCTCAGAGTGTGCGTGCCCTGCAGCCGAGGCTGGTATGAGCCAGTACTGCCACTGGAATAAGCAGTCCTGGCTGATCAGTCCTGTTCTGCTGTTGCACTGCCAGCTGCAGCATTTGTTCTGCCATTCAGGGCAAGGCGCTAGTCCAAGTTAAAGATAGTCTCTTCACAGCTAGGTTGGTTCTTAACTTAGTAATGTTCACTCTCACCTCTGTGGCTGCACCAATGAAGCAGCATCTGTGAAGTGCTGGCTTTGGTCCCCTTTATGTTGGGGGGACTGAGTCTTAGTTTAATCAGAGACTTCTGTCTGAGGAGCAAAATGAGTTCAACTGCAGAACTCCCAGTTGAGCTTGTTTGCTGCTGAGCTTAGAGCCCTGACCAGTACAGCCACTTCTGGAGTGTGTTAACTCATTCTGAGCTTTCAGGGCTGCCCTGGCAACTTCACAGCACAAGAAAGTCTGCTTCTAGTAGGGCAAAGTGAATTTCAAATGACTTCTGGCTGATGTGAGCAGGAGAGTTAAAATTGGAGAGCTGCAGAGGAGGAATTTGGAGAGCATCATGAGCTTTCTGGCCAAGACTAATTTTTGCAATGTGCTGTGAAGAATGTGTGGGGTAAAAGCAAGTTTTGGGAATGGCCCATGAGAACTGGAGCTGGAGCATTCTGTGCTTCAGGGAGAGAGGAGGGTGCCAGGTATGCCTGCCCTTTGGGTGCGTGGGGGGGGGGAACAGATCACTGCTGTGCTTTATGGTTGTAAGGGATTCAGCACAAGGGATTTTGTGCTGAATTACCAGGAATAGATTACCTCTGTGTGTGTAGTTTGTGCTTGGCAAAATATCATACGCCATCAGTGCCCCCCTCATGAAGGGCCTGGAGGTTTTGGAGAGTAGAGCTTTTGCTCTGTGCTGAGACTTCTACTAGGAATATATGCTTTCAGTGAAACAAACCCTCTGGGGGCAGGTTTTCCAGTGCCCAAAGCAGATCTAGTGTTGTGGGGGGAGCTGAAGAGGACAGAACCAGGTGATGTTTGGCCTATGGTTAGTTCAGCCTAAAGTGCCACTCTGGAAGCTTTTTGAGGCCTTGTGTGTGAGATGCTTTGCAGTTTCATGGTTCAGCCTGTGAAGGTTTCCTAGTAGAGAAGGCAGACCTTGGCTGGAATCATATGATGTGGTACAGTGGTAGCATGCTGCACAGCTTGTGCTTAGAGGGTAAAATCCTTGCCACAGTTACAGATGCTGACTTTGTGCGCTTACAAGAATTATTTGGCTTTTAAGACCTTGGATGCTCCTTAAGGTGAGTAGGGGGGACC
This sequence comes from Aythya ferina, assembly GCF_964211825.1. Lineage (NCBI taxonomy): Eukaryota > Metazoa > Chordata > Aves > Anseriformes > Anatidae > Aythya > Aythya ferina. Next base: position 973,734 of record NC_140324.1, read on the forward strand.
TTCAGATGTGCATGCTGCTGTGAAATGTCAGTCACTCTGCCTAATGTCAGCTTCGTAGACTTTAGGTGAGGTTTGACTTGGGAATGCAGTGACAGCTTCTGAGTGTTTCTGTTGGTAGGTGAAGGAGCTGGTTCTTGATAACTGCCGCTCGGATGATGGGAAGATCGTTGGTCTCTCTTCAGATTTTGAGAACCTGGAGTTCCTCAGCATGATAAACATCAACTTGCTGTCTGTCTCCAACCTACCCAAGCTTAACAAACTCCGGAAGGTGAGCCAAACCTGTGGTCCTATCTCTCAGTAGTCCTTGTTCTGAGACCTTGCTGCCCTGGTGAGAACTTCTTTCCCTGCATCAGCCAGGAAAAGACCATTTGATTCTGCTCTTTCCTTTGAGGCCTGTAAGCTGTGTGAGAGGTTGTTTTCTAATATTTGAGAGTATTTTTGAGCTCATATTTTTAACATCATTTTTCTCTTGCTTTTGGTATGTGGCTGTTAAACTTCAGTAACATATTTCAGGTTTTAGAAATTGCAGTTAGATAGCAAGATATGTAATCCTGCAGTACACAAGTGGCTGGGAGTGCTATGTTAGCTTGCAGAAAAAGGGTCTCAAAACTGGAACTGCTTCTCTAATGAACAGGGTTCTGTTGTAGTCTGGTTGTCAGGGAATTTTATTCTATGTGTCAGAAGATGAAAAACACTTTGTGACCATATGATGCTTCCTTCTGGCAGCTGGAGCTGAGTGATAACCGGATTTCTGGTGGCCTTGAAGTTCTAGCAGAGAGAACTCCTAACCTGACACACTTGAATCTAAGCGGCAACAAGATCAAAGACATCAATACTCTGGAGCCCTTGGTGAGTGAAAGGCTGTGCTGGGATCTAAGGGATGACATTTCCTTTGGGGAGCATGTCTGTGCAGCAGAAGTCCAACATCTTGGTAACTGTTCCAACAGCACTTCGTGGTTCTGATGGGAACAGATGAGTGGGTCCAATTTGAGGCTGGGCTAATAGTTAATGGCTCCACTGTCTGGAAAACCAGCAGCCAGTTGCTAAAAGAAGCATGAAATTGGGCTGGATGAGTAAAACTGTGGATGCAGTGCTCAGTGTCCATCTGAGAAAGAAAGGACCGTTAATGGGTCGGATGCAGTTTGAGGTAGGTGGCACCTGGGGTGTCATGGAGATGAGTTGCTTGGACACCAGCGAGGGTTTCCATTGCATCAGTCCAAAGATGCTGTCCTGCTGGGCTGTGACCCTTGCACTCAGGGTGCTGTCACAGCTTGAATTGCAAGGTGTTCCTGTTATAAATGCAGGAAATGCATCCCTGGTGCATCTAAACTGCCCCAAAGGCGGCTCTTGCCTTGTCATCTAGACTCTGTAGTTTTGAAAGGCCTGATCTAGGGTCTTTGCCTCTGTAGCTATTACGTTTTGTCCCTACATCCATTCCAGAAAGAGCTTGCAACTGCTCTCCTGTACTTAGCCTGGTGCACAGTGCGATAGCCTGTTTGGAAGAGCTGCTGTGGCTGTGCTAAAAGCACATCAGGTTTAGGCTGCAGACACTGCTTTGGTCTGCTGCCTGTATTGTGCTCTCTGGTATTTTGCCTGATGTTTTGGGGCAGAATGAGTCTGGTTCAGTGATCCATCCTGCTTTGTGAGAGCTGGGCACTGTGTGCTTGTTGCCTGCTCTGTCCTAGAGGAATTAAGATTCCCATGTGGCTTCAAAGGGAGCTGTCTTCAAGGAGGGGAAGCTGTAGGACAGGAGATGGATTAAAAAGGAGTTGTATTTTATTGTGAATGTTGTCCTACACTTAGTAAAAGCAGCAACTTATCTCCACCAGAAGAGCACAAGGTGAAAAGAACGCATGCAAAGACTGCTTTGCCATAGGTATGGTTAGGAAACCAGCTGTATTCTGATGGCTGCATGATCCTCTAATACTGTTGATTTGTAAATGATCTACTGACTTGATCTTTGCAGAAAAAGTTGCCAAACCTGCATAGTCTGGACCTCTTCAACTGTGAGGTGACAATGCTCATCAACTACCGGGAGAGTGTGTTCACCCTTCTGCCCCAGCTCACCTACCTAGATGGATTTGATGCTGATGACCAGGAAGCCCCTGACTCAGACCCTGAAGCAGATGGGGATGGACTGGAAGATGAATATGAGAATGGGGAAGGTAAGGATTTTCTCTTCATGGTTTTATTTCTGGGGATCAACTCCTTTTTCCCTTCTGTGTGATTGTGTTGCTAAAAAAAAAAAAGCGATTATAACTTGCTGCTTAAGTAGTGGCTGTCTGGACAACCTGTCCCCATTCCTTCCTTCGGCAGGCAGCATGAGAAGTGAGACTTGCTGCAGGCTGACAGGGCTTGTTGCTGGCACTCCCTGTGCAAGCTTGTTTTCTGTGATTTCCGGGCTATTGCTCATGTAGTGCTGGAGTAGGAGGTGTGAGCATACTGTCTGGGAATAGCAAGTATTTTGAAACTTTAATGCTTACTTTCATCTTTTGATAGAAGGTGAGGAAGAGGAAGATGATGATGAGGAAGATGATTTGGATGAAGAAGTCATTGATGAAGAAGATGATGAAGATGATGACCTTGAAGGTGAAGAGGAGGAGGATGGAGTAGATGATGAGGTGAGACTTTTTGTTGTCAGTGTATATCCACAGCAGTGAGTTGGCATGTTCAATAGTGCATTCAACCCTTAATCTTGTGACCCATCTGACCAGGTGTCAGATGCTTCTTCATGGGCAGATCCAAGGGGTCTGTCCTGCCCTTGGCTCTGGCTATTCCCATCTGGCTACCTTTTGACTCCATCCAATGAGTTTGCCTGTTCAGTATTTGTTTACTGCTTGGATCAATACTTCTGTACTTCAAGTGATAAACTGTGACTTCAAGTGATAAAACTGTACACCCCCTTACTCCTAAGGGGTACAAGAGGCTATTGAGGAAACAGGAGCTTCTCCATGCTCAGCTTGTACCTGTCACCCTTAGGTTAGAGTAAGGCAGGAGAAGAGGTGAAGAGGAAAGGGTGGTAACAGAATTACACCTTGCTCATGGGATTGTGGCTTGTGTAACAAGGTGTCTTGTTTTGATTCCAGGAGGAAGATGAGGAGGAAGATGGTGAGGATGAAGAAGATGATGAAGCTGATGATGGTAAGTTGAATTCTAACAAACTGTTGGCAAAGCTGCCTTGACAGTCTTGCACATTCTTTGGATTCTAAGAGCTTCCCAAGCTTCTGCGCTGTGCTCTTGTTGCCTTCAGCTCTTCCTTGATAAGTGCAGTGCTCTGACTTGTGGGCACTGCTAAGCTGCTGCTTATGCCTGAGCTAACTAGAGTATAACATCTATAACCTAAGGGTCATGCGCTGCTGATGGGGAAACAAGTTTCAGTGCCTCTTAATGCTTACTGAGCTAAGTAGGTATGCCAAATAGTAGAGGTAAATTGCCTAGGGAACCAGTTCTGAATAGTTTATCCTGATAGTTCATGCAGGATTAGGGCTTCTGTCATGGAAGCTCATGTTAGCAGTCTTTGTGAGGAGATGCTCTTGAATGCTTGTGTTCCTTTCTCCTATCAGCTATGGAGAGGGTAGTAAAGCTGAACTTGATTTGAGTCCAGACTCCTTTAGTTCTAACAGGGTGTAAGCACCTAAATTAATGTTGATAGAATATAGTGGCTGGCATGACTTTAAATGACCTTGTATCAGTTTGGTTAGAAATGACCAAATTCTACAGATCCTATACTTCTGAGAGTGTTCAACAAAAAAGCCTTTTGAAGCACTTGATGGAATGTGGGATGCTTAGAGGGCATAAAAATACTTAATGTCTCATATGAGTCTGTGCTTCTTAGTAGCATGGGAAGCTGAGCAGGGTGGATCTCTGTTCTGTAATGGTGAGAGTCTAGTCTGTGCTTGTTCACTGGCAAGCTGTGGCTAATGCAGCTTGTAGCCACAGTTTGAGTGCTGTTCCACAAGACTGAACAGACAGAGCTTCATGCTTCACCTCTTTTTGCAGACCTTCCACGAGGGGAAAAGAGAAAACGAAATCTAGAGGATGAAGGAGAGGAAGATCCAGAAGATGAAGAGGATGATGAGGATGACTGATCCCAGCAAGCCAATCAGTTTTACAGACTATGACTGTGCTTGTCTTAACTTCCCCATTGTGTCTATGTGAGACTGTAAATCCCTGTCTCCCACTCCTCCCCCCTTTGTATGGCTGCAGCGTCCACAATATATTTTTTTAAGATGTAGAATACTGTAGGCATTCAGGGGAATCTTCCATACAAGGCTCTCTTTCTCACAAGTATCTCATGACCAAAGGCTTTCTCCGTTCTGTGGTTTGTGCAGCAGTTTGCAAAAAAAAAAAAAATCCTCCTAGGGTATCTTTCATGTCTGAAATCAGCCTTGCCACACAAGAGCTCCAGCTTGCCACCCTGCCTGACAGCAAAGAAGGTGTTTGCTATCTGCATGCCCTCAGACCTGCTTTCTGAAGACGCTTGAGCCATCTTGAGCAGTGGGTGCAAATCTGGTTCATCTGAATGGACTCTAAGCAAATGATCACTGAGGTCTCTCTGATCAGAAAAAAATGGTGATGTGATCTCTGGAGATGCTTGAAGATACTTTAGTGCTGGGGATGTGGGGTGCCTGGGGTCTTGGATGGGGGGGTTGACTGTTGACTGCTTACAAAGACCCTGGTACCTCTGGTGATGCACCTTGCAGTAGCCCTGTACTTGCTTTCCTGTTTTTTTTTTTTATAAACTGGAATATTTTTTTCCTGATGGCCACCTAATACCTTCCACTTGCACACCCAAGTAGGGCTGATTTGTGGCTGTGAGCCTCTGCTGTGATGAAGTTTCTCATCGCCATAGCAGCCTTTAGGAAGAGATAGGAAATAGCAGGTTTAGGGATACTGCACTTCTGTCAAACTCCATTTCGCACTGTACAGAACATGTTCAACCAGTATCACTGTGATGCACCTAACTCGGCGTTCCCCGGGAGACCGTGTTAGCCTATATATTCTCAGGGTCCTTCTGCTAGCCAGTAACAGCTCTGGACAGTTGCCTCAGCGCTAGCCTGGTGTATGCGTCGTCCTCCTTTTTCCTTTTCAGCATGAAGAGAAGTGCATTGATCAGAAGTCCAGCTCATTCCCATTCAGGCTATTTGCGTACTGCAGGAGTGCAGACAGCGCTGCGGACCGTGTCTCCCTCTGACCTGGGGTGTGTAGAGCGGGGGGGGGGGGGGCTGAAATTGGCCAGGGGTAGCTCTCCACTGCAGGGTCTTTGGCCCTTCCTTCCTCTGCCTCGAGGTGTTCAGACAGCACAGCTGATAGCTTCTGGAGAGACCTGGCCCTGTGGCCTCCAGGGATGGGAACGGGTGGGTGTTGGGTGCTGGGACAGCAGTGCTTGGGCGGGGCAGCTGCTGCTTGGAGGAGCACAGTGCTGGGGCTCCGGGGCACTGGCACTGCGTGGAGCTCCTGGTTGTTGCTTGGGCAATCTGTCAGCACCCAGCACTTGGAGGTGAGGTTCACAGCGGTTCCTTCAGGAGTGGTGTGTGTTGCAGCACATCTGAGTCTCTGTTGCTTTGTTCTGTTCTTGCTGTTGTCTCTTGCATTGTACAGTAGCTGTAACCATTTGGAGAAGAACTACTCCTGTAAAATGCAAACTGAGTAACTTATAAATGTTAAAGGAATTAAAAAAAAAAATCAGAGCAGCAGTTACTTCTAATTTTTCCCTGCATTTTTAGCAGATTGTATGGATTTTATATTAGCCTAGTAACTGTCAGGTTTTGATTGGTCAGACTAGTCCCAGAAATAATGATCTCCGGCCCTTTTGTATCTTTTGTTACAAAATTTGGATAAAACTTTTAATAAAGACTTCAGTTTTTAAAAATTCATTGCAATGAATGTTGTCTTAACTGCCCCTGCTCTATGAACAACAGAGCTGCGAGCAGCCTGTGGAAGCTCTGGGGTGGTTTTTCTTGAGCAGCTGGATCTCATCAGCAGTGGTGACTGTCCTGTTCACCCAGGCATGGCTTTTTTCTTTTTTTGCTCTGAGCCCCAGCTGAGTGGATTCTTGGTAAGTGCAGCTTGTCTGTTCTTGCTCTGCAGGGCTGTTTATGGGGTGGTGGTGGTGATATGGGGGCTTTGGGGTGGGGAATCACATTGGGGAGGGATGTGGATCAGCCTGATACAGCGGGGTGCTTGCATGAATGTGGGGGCTCTGTGGGGATGATGCAGCCTTCACTCTGTGCTGCTCCTGGAAATGGCCACAGCAAGGTTCATGGGTAGCTGCAAGAGCTGTTTCTTGGGGAACCAGGTTAGTGTGTGTCTGCTCTTCTGGTCTGTATGGAAAGTCTGCTTAAATGCTGAGAAGTCCTAGTTTTAAGACATTTTTAATATTCAATTCTGCTGGATGCTCAGCTCTGCTGAGGACAGGGCTTACAGCTCCAGGGTGGTGCAGGGTGAGGAGGAGGTGGGTGAGCAGCCCCAGCTCTGGGTTTTGGGGGGCTGCCCAAACCCTGCCCTCAAGCAGGAAGCTGCTGGAGGGTTCAGGGAGGCTGATGTGTGAGCTGTGCACAGCTCCCTGGGGGCTGGAGGTGCCTTTGCATTGCTGTGATCCTGGCCTGGCTCTGGTGAGCTGCTGCTGTGCTAGATCTGCACAGCCATGGGTTTTGCCTAGGGGTCTTTGCAAGGTTAGGGCACCCAGCACTGTGCTCTGGGGCTAGTGTGAGGAGCTACGTGGAGGAACAGTGCTCCAGCTACAGGGCTGGTTGTGCAGAGACCCCCCTTATGCTGCTGCTCAGCCTCCTCCAGAGTGGGGGCTGCCCCTTTTTACTACCAGCACAACCCCTGCTGGGGCTGCTCCCCTCTCCTCACATGCCTTTCCCTGCTCAGACAGAGGTGGGTGTGCTGGAGCTCTGTCCTGCAGGCAGACCTGTACAGGGGAAGGTGGGAGCATGCAGCCTCCCGCCCCCCCCCCCCCCCCCCCCCCCAACAGACAGGACCTGTGTAATGGGGCCAATGTGACTGGGAAAGCACAGCTCCAGCTGAGCTGCAGGAACTCCTATGTGCATCCTGCCATGGCTGCTGTGTGTGGTGGGGGGAGCCTGGAGGTCTCCTGCAGGGGGGCAAGCAGGCTGCAGCCATCACTTGCAGCAACTCCAGCCCCTTGGAGCAGAGCTCAGCGGGTGAAGGAGGGACTTGGGCCTCCTAGCAGCCCTCCCTGGGTGGGATGCATAGGAGCTGACCTAGAGGGAATGGTACAGTGCCATGGGGCTGGGCTGGATGCTCCCCCTGCTCCAGGGCTGGTGCTGGGGCACAGCACTGCTATTTTAGGCTCTTCTTCCCTGTTGTACTTCAGGCACTACACCCCTGGTACCAGCAGCCTGGGGTGGGTGCATGCATCCCCTGGGGCTGCATCCAGACAGTGCTGATGCAAGGGGCAGGGCTACCTTATTCCAGACCAAGGAAATCAAAATCCCTGTGCATCTTCCCCCTACCAGGGTGCTGCAGGGCTCCCAGCCAGGCAGAAGGGTGGGGGCTGCCCCTAGACCTGCTTTGGTGTAAACCTTCCTGGGATGGTGCTGCCTTAGGAGCCCTGTATGGTTTGGACCTGTTCACAAGGGGATACAGAGACCCCCCTGTTCCTCCATGCAAACCCACCCCTTCTCCCTTCCCCTGTCTTGGGACCCACTGAGGGAGCCCTGCCTTCTTGTTCCCCATCTGCTTGTTTTTTTTTTTTTTTTTTTGGGGACTGGCACAACTTTGCCCATTGCCCCCCACCATGTGCCCCCACAGAGGATCCCCCAGCCACTGCTCCTGTATGCTTCCCATTTATTAACTTCCAGACCTCGTTTCAGAGAAGTCCACCACCTCTAGAGCATCCACCAGGCTTCGCCTGAGCCCCTGGGGCAATGAAAAACCTTTAGGAGAGGGAGAGACACGCAGGGTCCAGGGGCTTAGCGTTTCCAAAAATAAAAGGGAGAGGGGAGTAGAAAGTCAAGAAAACAAAGGTTGTTCCCCCTCTGCCACCCCACGCTGGAGTGATGCTCCCCGTGCCCCTGTCCCAGTGCGGTGGCATGGGGTCTGCAGTGCCCTTTAACCAGCCAGGGTGGGGGGATCCCCAACAGGGGCAAGGTCCCTCAGAGCTGCGAGTACAGGGAGTTCTCCATCTCCGGCGTCAGCTTCGAGTGGAAGGAGGCGAGGCCCACCCTGAAATCTGGAAGGAGAGGGAAGAGAGCTGTCAGGGCTGGGGCCGAGCTCCTGGGATATGGCAGGAGACGTGCAGCCTCCCTGGGGCATTGCTGTGGGTCAGGGGCACACCGCACCCCTGGGTGCTGCCCACTGTGGCAGTGACATGGGGGCAGGCACTGGGGCCATTGATGCCTTCTTTCCCCCGAATTGGGGGAAAATCAGCTCAGTTCAGCATCCAGAGTGCACAGAGCTGCTCGATCCCATATAATGAGAGCATGTGGGCACTCGGGAGGGACCCCCTGCATCCTCCCTGTTCTCCCCCAAGGCCGTACCCATGTCTGCGTCCAGGCGCCCGGGTGGTGGCAGGTTCTTGCGGTGGTCCTCGATGTGCAGTGTCATCTCCTCCCGTGAGGCGGTGGAGTAGGGGCACTGCATGCAGGTGTAGCGGCCCCGCGTGTGCTCCCACACGATGCGGCTGTTGGAGGCGTGCCCTGCAAGGGTGGGCAAGGAGGGAAGCACAGCGCTCGCTGGGGAGCCCCCGGGGGTGGGAGCCCCGTGCAGAGCGGGATTTAGGAGTGGAAGCCCATGCTCCTGGCCCTGTATACACACAGGGTACCCTTTGTGCTTGGAGGGGACCCCAAGGCTGGGTGTAGAGCTGGCTGTGGGCATTGTGTGAGGCTGTGCTGCTCGGACCCCCTTTGCCTATCGCCTATGCACCTGCAGAGCAAAAGCAGGTGGTTTCCAGCTTGGCCACAGCCAGGGAAAATGGGGGTCTTTTGAGTCCAAGCAGCAGCTGCACCCCCAGTTTGTGCTGCCAATACAGCCAGGCTCAGCAGTTCCTTGGGGGGGGGTGCAGCCAGTGACCCCCCCAGTCTCCAAGCCTACCTGGGGAGCAGCTCCTCTGTGGAGGGCTCCCAAAAACAAGGGTGCCCGCCCTCCCCACTGTGCTCCGGGGAACATCACAGCCTCCAAGGGGCCTCTCCCCTCCCCTGTGCCTCCCCCTTCCTTCCCCCCCCCACCCCCTCAGTGACAGAAAGCAGCCCCCAAGCAGCCCCAGTAGTGCCAAACTAACCTGCGGTCACTCCTGAGCCAAAGCATGGGAGGAGTGGGCTGACACTCACACCTGCGGAGGGAATCGAGGGGCAAGACAAGCATTAGGTCTTCCCCTCCCTGGTGGGGGGGAAAGATGGGGGGGCAGGCCTGGCCCGGCCCCTGCCTCACACCCCAGCATGCTGGGGAGGAGCAGCAGGGCCGGGTAAATTTGGAGGTTGGTTATTTATTATTATTTTTTTGGTGGTTGCTTTCATTTTTTCCAATCAAGCATCTCTTTAGGTGGGAGAGGAGGGGAGCAGAGGTGGGATGGGGCAGGGGGTGGTTGGGGTGGGGTGAGGGGAGCCCAGAGAGGGACTGGGGCAGCCCTGGGCTGCAGTGGCTCTGGGCTGGGGAGGTGTAGGGGGGGAGGGATCCTCGCTGGCCGTCGGTGGGTCCTCATCCAGGAGCTGCTGGTCAAGGCGGGAGCAGAAGGTTTGCCCTAATGGCTGCCCGCGCTCACCTTGGCTTTTCTTCCAGATGGCGTTGGAGACGGGGGGGCCGTGGCTGGGCACGAAGGGCCGCAAACGGGGCTGCGCCGGGGGTGGAGGTAAACCATAGGGCGACGGGTGCACATAGGACAGGAACGGCACTGAGGAGGGGGGTGGCCCCGAGAACCGAGTCAAGGATGATGGCCCAAAAAGGTTGGGCTCCAGCAGTGGGAAGGGGTGGGGGGCCGGCGAGACGAGCGGCATTGCCTCCAGCGAGCTGGGCAGCTCAGGCAGGCTGGCGGGCAGTGTGGCGGGTGCTGCCGGGGCAGTGTCCGCGCCGGGAATGATGGCTTCTTTCTCTGTGTGCTGGATAATGCTCGGGAGCTTGGGCAGCCCCTCAGCTGCCTTGGCCGGGAGCTCCTTCTCCAGGGCGGAGGTAGCGGGCGGGACAGGCTTCTCGGCTTTTTGGGGTGGTGCAGGGCTGCCGGCGCGGTCAGAGCAGACGTGGAGGTGCTTGAAGAGGGAGCGGTGAGTGCGGAAGCGCAGCAAGCAGTTCTCACACCTGCAGGGTTGGCAGGCAGCATCAGTGCCAGGTCAAGTTCCCACCCACAGCCCCAGGAGCAGCATTCCCCCCGCCGCACAGCACATGAACCACTCCTGGGGGCTACCTGAAATGGGGGGTGGGGGGGGGGAGGGAAGTGAGGCAACGCTGAAAAGGGGATGTACAGGGTGCTCAGGGTTGTCTGGGTACTGCAGCGTGTCCCCAGATGGGATTTGGTGTGGGGCCATCTGCAATACCTGCGAGGGCTCTGCAGGGAGGTGGCAGAGCTGTGCAGGATGGTGATGGGGACAGGGTGGGGACTCACTTGAAGTAGCGGTTTGGCTTGTAGTGCACCTTCATGTGGGCCATGAGGTCCTGCATGCTGGGGAAGGTCTCCATGCAGCCTAGTGTGGGGCACTGGAAGGTTTTACCTGCAAAAAGAGATGAGGCAGAGTCAGCACAGCCCCAGCCGCACTGCACCCCCCTGTGGCAATGGGAGGACCCACCAACATGTCCCTGTCCCTTCCCGTGCTCTCCCCACTGCTGGCTGGGGCAATGCAGCATCTCCCAGGGGCGCAGGCACTTTGAGGGCAACTTGTGCAGTGAGCCCCAGCTTCAAACCTTGCTTTTCCCCCTCCTATCCAAACAAAGAGCACCCTGGAGCAATCACGGGGTGTCCCGGTGCCCACCATCCCCCTTACCCTCAAGGGACTGCGTTGGTCTGTAGTGGACCTTCAGGTGGTCCATCAGCTCCTGCATGCTGGGGAAGGCCAGCTTGCAGCCGTAGCTGGAGCAGGCGTAGTGCTTCCCTGGAAGGAGAAGACAGCATTGGCCTTGGTCATCGCCCCCTCATCACCCGTGGCATCGCCCCCACCGTACTCAGCTCACCTGAGGCCGGTCTGCGCTTCAGCAGCCGCAGGTCCTGTGTGGGGGCTCCTCCACTCCCCACTGCTGGCATGGGGCCGCCAGGCAGAGCTGCTTCGCTGCAGCCTGTGGGGGAGAGGCTGTCAGGCAGCAGGCACGAGTGCCCTGTGCAGCCGCCATACACCCATGACCCTTGGCCCCCAGCCCTGAGCCTTGGAGCTGGGTGGGATTCAGGTGTTTTGGGGCCGTAACTGTGTGCTGAAATGCAGCTGTGTGGTTGGATCCAGGTTTCTGTTTGCAAAGGGGCCAGTTCCAGTGTCCTCATTCCTACTCTGCACAAATGGATACCTTACATGGCTTGGTCAGCTTGGGGCTTTGGGGGGGGGGTGTCTGTCTTCCTGGAGCGTGGTTCCACACAGGAGACACATTCTCAGAGTGCTCCTTGCTGGATGCTGCCTTCCTGGATCCACCCACTGGGAGCCTCTGGAGGGGAGCATGGGGCGATGGCACCCACATGGAGGCCACCAGCAGCCCCTCTAGTGTCACAGCTGGCCACCACCCCTAGGAGTTGCAGCAAATGGGACCCCCACAGCAGCCAGAGCAAAGGCCTTTCGCCTCCTGAGGGACTCACCTGCCCCCTCTCCAGCGTATTTACCCCCCAGCGAGAAGGGGGGCAGAGCCTCATCCTTCTCTGTCTTCATGGCCTGGCTGGTGGCAGGCACAAGGCCAGGGGTTCGCTGCCGATGGTGTCTTCTCTTGGTGATGCTGCACCCAATGCAAGGGACAGAGGTTAGAGCCCACCAGGGAGTGACAACAACAGCCACCACTTCCTTTTCCCCCTCGGTGCCTGTGGTGCTCCTGCCTCAAAGGGGCTTTGTGGGGAGAGAGGCTACCAACACAGCCCCTCCACAGGCGGGCAGCTGTCGAGCACTGAAGCTAGAGCCATCACCATCCCTCCCCACCTGTCACCCTTGGGTAATACCAAGCCCCTGTCTCTGCTCCCACTGCATGACCAGGAACATGGCGGCAGGGCCCAACGCCTGGCTGATGGATGCCTGGGGGCAATTCCTTCATGAACATTACAGCAGGCGGTCCCCCAAAACTAACTGGCTTGGCCTTACAGACCTGTGGCACCAGCCTTGGCCACACAAGAGCCAAACAATAGCTCTCAGCAAAAGGCATCTCATATCTCCATGACCAAGACCAGCACACCCAGATCTGTGCTGCCCTGCTCACAGCTGGATATGCCTACTAGCGTCTGCTCTTACAGGCATTTTCTCAGCTTTTCTGGAGAAAATAATCTTTAAACATATTGTTGGGGTGTTGTGGAATTGCAAGCTCTATTGGGAAGCGCATCCAAGAGGGATGGGAGGAAGGTCACAGCTAAGCTGTAACACCTAAAGATGTTGCTGGGCTTGGTGCTGGAGCCCCCGAGGAGAGCGGGATCCGTGCCCCAGAAGCTGGCAGCCCCGGTACACCACAGCTTCCCCAGAATAATTTCATTATTTCTTGAAAAATGCATTTTTTCAAGGAGCTGTATTTGAGGAGCTGCATGGAGGTGCTGAGCAAGAATGCCCTGCCTCAACAGTTTGAATGCTTTCTCCCCCAAAAGATTCTTGCTATCCTTTTTTCCCAGCAAAACAGTCTCTCCTTAATTAATTAATTAAATTAATAAAAAAGCGCAAGTTAATAAAGATTAATAAAAAAAGCAAGTTAACCCCAAACAAAGCCAAAGGCCTGGGGTGGATGGATGAATAACTGAGCAGAGAGGGATCTCCTCGACATCACACCTCTTGCAGCAGAGGTGGCTCCATGACATTGCTGCACACTTGGCCCCAGGCCCTGGATTTCGGGGAGCTGGTGGCACCTGCATCGTTTTGCTGCCATTTCTCACCTCTTATGGGATGGTGTCTGACACAACAGGGCACTTTTCGCTGTTTTGCAGCCCTGAATGCGATGCCCTGAGCCAAGCACTGCTGACCTGCTGCTGCCTCCATCCCTGATGACCCCACATGGCCACCGCAGCTGTGACCCCCCATCCCACCCCCCCCGATCCAGTGCAAACCCTGCCCTGGAAACCCAAATCCTGGAGCCACCGCAAACCCAGTGCCACTTTTCACTGGGTTTTCCTGCTGCAGGGTCAGGCCCCCCAAAGCCTGCTGGAACCCACTCCTCCCGCTCCTGTGGGACCCCAAAAAAATCCCTTGTTGGGGGCTAAGGGGGTGAGCAGGGGGTTTGTCATCTGCTTGTGCCGATTCAGTTAATAATTAATAAAGATCATCTCCCTCAAGTGAACAAGAGGGTTTATGCATATTGGCAAGAACAGAAGAGGTTCACAAATCCACCCGGGGAGGTAAACGGGACAAATACTCCCTTCTGAGCATCTCTGCACGACGGCCAGACTTCCTACAGCAGCTCCTCGGCACGGGAGAGGAGACAAAAGGCTGGGAACAAGGGGCTCACGCGGCCACTCCGCTGGGAGATGACAGCTGAGTGAGCGCAGGGACCCCCTGGTTATGGGGGGGGGCCTCGGCTCCCCGCCCCATGGCCAAGAGCTCCCTGGTGAGCACCCCCACAGCTGGCAGCCCCCCCACGGCTAGTGGCTCCTGTCTGCAATATGCCCGTGGCTACTAGCCCCTGTGGCCGGTAGCACCCCCGCCCCCCCCCAACAATAGAGCTGTGGCCAGCAGCCCCCGCGACCAGTAGTCCCACGGGACAACGCAGCCCTAGCATCCCCACGGACTGAGCCCCCTCCCCTCCAAATCTGGTCTCCCCCCTCCTTTGGGGGAGGGCGCACGGCTTCAACCCCCCCCCCCCCCCGCTCCCCCCTCCCGGCCCTTCCTCACCTCCGAGCTCCGCGCACAGCCCCGCTGTCGCCCCCCCCGGAGCCCTGGGGTCGTATGTCCCCCCCCCCAAAAAAAAAAAAAAAAAATTAAAGCGTCACCCCCAGCAGGGCCGCACGTACCGAGGCTGCGGGGGGGCCGGAGCCGCCCGGGTCGCCCATCAGCGGCGGCGCGGCCGCGGGGCCATTTTCTGCGCGGAGCTGTCGCGAGAGCCGGGGGGGACGGGGGGGGGAGAAGGGGGAGGGGGGGGAGGAGGAGGAGGAGAAGGAGGAGGAGGAAGAGAGGCGGAAAGGGGAGAGGGGGACGCTTTGGGGGGGGGGGGGTGGCGGCCTGGACCCGCCCCGGTGTCGTCGTCGTCGTCCTCCAGATCCCGGTTCCTGAGGTGGGGGGGGGGGGGAGGGTCGTGGTTCGCGATGCTGGAGCATCCCCGGGGAGGTGGCATCCTGAACCCCCCCCCTTACAGCATCCTGAGCCTCTTGGGGAACGCTGTGACTTTTGAAGACACCCCCCCCCCCCGGTCGTCTGAGGTTTCCCTCGGAGCACCCCAGGTTCCTTGGAGCACCCCCCCGAAGCACCCCGAGCGCAACACATCACTCATGGGCCCTAAGAGCTGCCCAGGCCCCTTGGAGCATCCCAGGACCCTCACAGCCCCCCTGAGCTGCCCCCCTCCCCCAAAGCCAGCAGGAGGTGGTGGCAGCATCCCCCTTGCACAGCCCCAGCTCTTGGGGTGCTGCCCCCCCCTCCCCCCCCAGCCCCAAGGCAGGGTGCAGGAAGGAGATTCCTCCAGCAGCAGTTTCCAAAGCCATTTTTATTCAATCAGATGAAAGCAGAGGCTCTCGCTGCTCCCACCCACCTCGCCCCCAATGCCCTTCCCAAGCTCAGCAGTGCAAGGACTCTAAAACTGCACTTACAGGAAAAAAAAAAAAAAAAAAAAAAAAAAAAGAAAAATCCCCCCAAGGACCACGTAGGTTGTGAAAACCCATCATGAGGGGGCAAAGCCACGAGGCTGAGACACCCGGAGCTGCCCCGGCTCCTGTTCCTCCCCCCCCCCAGCTCCGTGTGTGCCCCCCGGCCTCCCAGCCCCACATTTCCCCTTCCCTCCCCAGGCCCAGAACGTGTCGCCACGTGAGGCTGCGCAGGACTTCATTTCCCAGCAGCCTTTGGCTTGCCGTCACCCCCACCCATAGGGTCCCCTGAGCCCTCCCCATCTGTGTGTGCCCCCCCCCGCCTCCATCTCCTGGGCAGGAGCTCTGCCCACCCGTGGTCAGCGGGAGCTGCAGGGAGGGAGGAAGAGGAGGGAGAGGCAGCGAGGCCGAGGGCTGCAGCAGGATAGCGTCACTTCCTCTGGCCATCCTGGGTGGGGGATGACATGGATTGGTGGCGGGGGCGGGGCGGGACACCGACCCCTGCTTATCTCTGCACCCAGAGCATGGTGGTGGTTCCCAGCACCACGGGGCACAGGCAAGGACGGGCCCCGATGTGTTGGTGCCGTTCGTCCCTCTCCCTGCTGCAAACCTCATGCACCCTCAGTGGGAAAAAGCCTCCATTCAAAGCCCCTCTGCCCCCAGGGCAGGGAACATCACCCCAAGGGGGTGTGCTCGGGATCACCTCAGCATGGCCATGGACAGTGGCTTTCAGCCCCAGCACCCCACGGGTGAGACCCCCCTGCTTGTGATGCTGGGGCAACTCCATGTTTGCCACAGCAGGGGACTTGGGCCCGTCTGTGCCGCCCATGGCCCCTTCAGATCAGGATCCAAATACGTGGAGCCACAGCTCAGTTCTCGCAGCAAGTCCTGTGGGAAATCAGGCGCTGCGCTGACACGCAGGTCCTGCTGCGCCCCGATTCCAGGGCTTTGTCTCCCCGCTGCCCTGCAGCTCCTGACCAGCACTGCCAGGTGCTCTGGAGCGATGCTGGGATGTGCAAGAGCCTGAGATGGGGTCCGGGGGGGGAGCTGGTTCGTGTTCAGTATCTTCTGGAGGATTCGATACAGAGGGGATGGGGCTGCTCTGGTGCGCACCCACCCTCGTCCCTGCATGCAGACTCATCCCCCTGTCATAGGGACAGCCAGCGCTGGGGGCTGGGTCTCAGGGGGATCAGTGGGGAAACACAAACTCCGGGCTTGTTTTTTTGAGTCCAACTCAGATTTGCTGTGTTTGCAATGCGTGAATCATCCAGGAGCAAGGTCAAAAGCCCAAAGCCACCACAAGTAACTTCACTGCTATAATTATTGACGATAAAACTATTCATGCCCCAGAGTCACCTCAGCAGTTCCACAACCACCATACGAATAAGCAGCAAAGAGCCTGACCCTGCTCCACTGTCTGAAGTAGCTGCAGAAACCAGCGGCTGACACCAGGCTGGATCCAGCGGTGGCAAGGGGCTGAGGACAACAGATTGCTCAATGCTGGGGAGAGGATCCGCAGGGTTCCCCATGGCTGGCACCTACTGGGACCACCCTTGTCCGCTGTGCCCAGCTCAGATCTTCTGCACGTAGTTCCCAGGGAAAAGCCCCTCCTTGCCATGCAGCCGTCCCTTCCACCAACCAGAGATATCTGGGAAAGAGAGAAAAGAGCCCGGGTTGAGATGTGGAGCATCCACAGGGCAAGACGGGGAGCCGGGAGCCCGGCGGTACCTTCCAGCAGGATGTCAATGATGTCCCCCACGTTGAAGCTGAGCTCGTCCACGTCCTGCCCGATGTACTGGTACAGCGCACGGCAGCGCGGCGTGGCCACCTTGGGCTGTGGCTTAGGGCGCCCGGCTGGGGGTGGCCGTTGGCCCACGCTTCGCCTCCGCTGCATGCTGGGGACCGGTGACACAGTGTGAGAGCCAGGGAAGGGAGGGGGTGTGGGACATCCCATGTCCCCCTCCCCAGCCTGCTCTGCCCTCCCAGGACTGCCAGGTTACAGGGAGCTGGCCGGAGTAGGAAGAGTGTCTCTGGAGCCTGCAGTAGTGGGAGGGGAGACTGGAGGACTCAGGTGGGCACATGGGTGCTGGACCTTACCCGGCCACCCCCTGGTCGGGCACGTTGAGAAACTCCATGTTCTGCTCAGATGGGGGCCGTGTCTTTGGCCGGCGGTTTGTGCTTTGGGTGGGCAGCACTGTGGCCGGTGGTGCCCGCAGCTGCTTCTGGGGTGTCTTGTAGGTGTCCCGCTGAGCCTGGCTGTTCCCACGTGGGAACTGGGGAGCCCCGTTCTTGAAGGTGCCTGGAACAACCCCAGGGATGGTCAGTTATTGCAGGGGGTCATCGCCTGCCTGCCCCCCAGCAGCACAGAGCCGGCTGGACCAGGCTGGGGCCCATTTGGTGCTGCCCTGCTCACCTTGGGGTGCGGGGGGTGCACTCCGGAAGGGTGCTGGATGCCTGCTGCCACCTCTGCTCTGCGTCACCCCCTTCCTTGTGGGCTCTAGGAGTGGACACAAAACCTCATCAGGTGATGTCCCATGTGAGGGCTGACCATGGTTTGCATCCCACCACTCTTGAGCACCTGGTGCTACCCCATCACCTGAGCAGGTCCCTCCTGGGTGAAACACAGACTCCGCAGGGCACAGTGTCTCATCCTGATGTCCCCAAGCCCCCCCACCATTCACCGTGGCCCTGGAGCTCCTGTCTCCCCTCTCCCCCCTCCCCTCCTACGCTGCTCCCCCCAGGTGCCCCGGCACCGGCACTCACTGGAGTTCCTGGGGAGCCCGTCCCCGATGCTGACCGTAAGGGTTTTGCCTCCAGCTTTGAGGATGGCCACGTCGCCCTGTCCTCTCATGAAGGTGACATTGCGGGTGCCGCCACCGCCCCAGCCCTCCTTCTTCACCCGAAACTGTAGTCTAGGATGAGGAGAGGGGCCGTGAGGCTGCGGGGAAGTGGCCTCTTCCTGCTTTGCCACCTCTCCCAGCTTCCATCCTTACGTGTCTTTGAAGGTGAGTTGCAGCTTGGTATGGGTGAGCTCCTCATAGCGCTTGCTCAGCAGGCTGACCAGCTCTGTCTTGAAGATGGACTCGAGGAAGTTGTCGGCATCGTTCTCATGGAGGATGAAGAAATCATCCTGCCGGGTGCTGTGGGCAGCCCCAGGGGGCTGTCAGGGGGGCAGGAGACTCTGCCAGGCCTTGGGGACCCCTGAGCAGACCCAGAGACCCCTCATCCCCGTGGTGTGATGCTCCAATGGCAGTGCATTGGGGCTGGGCTGGGGGCACCGAAAAGTGGGAAGGGTCTGGGGGGACACGATGGGTGAAGCCCGACCACATTGAGCTGGTACAATGGGACATACCTCAGTGAGACGCCGCTCACTGCCTGGATCTCCACCTTCTTCTTGAGCACCTCCTTGATTTGCCCCTTCTCAGGGCCTTTCTTCACCTTCTCCCGCCCAATCAGGTAAAAGTACTTGGGGGTGAGGATGAAGTCCCGCTTGATGGGCTGCGAAAGGGCAGGTGCAGGGGCTGAGGGGAGTTAGCTGGGGGGGGGGGGGGGAAAGAGGGGGGCACAAGCCCCACCCACATCCCACCCAAGGGCAACCACCATGAGCCATGGCTTGGCTTGTCTCACCTTGAACCTCCGGTCATACTTCGTGATGGAGTCGGCGAAGTCAACCCGCTCCCTCTTGGCTAGGAACTGCCGCAGCTCTGGCCGCTCCTCCATGCCCAGGTAATCGCCCACAAAATTCCTGTTGATGCTGTTCCTCCGCCGCTCTTTGCAGTTGTAGAGGATGCTGGAGGCTGCATGGTACCCGAAGTGATGCTGGTCGGGCAGGGCTCTGAGCTGGCACTCAGCCCACAGCCCCACGCAGCAGGAGCTGTGCTGGCCACAAAACCCATTAAGTGTCCCCAAAACCTTGTGTTGTGGTAGGGGGGGAGGGAGGGGCCCAGCTGCTTCCTTTTTTTTTTTTTTTTCCTCTTGATTTTGCACTGTATGCTTGGGAGTATTGGAAATTCCCCATGGCGGGTGTCAGGTGCTGACCACAGGCCTTTCCCATCCCTCTACAAGCGCTGACCCATCTCCATCATTTTTGCAGGCAGTGAAATGCAGACGGACAGCGAGATGCTCTGGGTTCTGTCTGACAGCCCCACCCAGGGCTGAAAACAGGAGCAAGAAACCCACTCCCTCCTTGAAATGTAGGAAAAGACCTCGAGTATCTTGTCCAGTCCCTCATCACCCTCTTTGTTGCAATTAGGAGCGGGGATGCTGCTCCCCCATTGCTCCGGTGGCTCTGCAGTGAGCAGGGCTGTCCCTGGCCAAGGGCACCCTACAAAGTGCAGGGGTGTCCCCGCCGTCGCAGCCTTACCCTCCTCTCTCATCTGCTCGTATTTCCGGACGGCGATGTGCCGGCGCCAGGCCTTCTGGATCACCCGGGCGAAGCCGTCAAATTTCCGCTCCCGCATCTCCTCCAGGAGGAAGAGCTGTGGGGCAGTGGGGTACTGAGCCTGGACAGGCAGGGGCCGATCCTGGTGCAGATGCCCGCAACGTCCCCATGCCCCCAACCTACCGACTCTGGGTTCTTGACGAACACCTTGCTCCGTCCCATCTGGTACTGGTCTGGGTCCATGTTGACGGAGCTCAGCAAGTGCTGCACACCTTGCCGCTCATCCCCACGCCAGCAAGGCCACGTCTCGGGGGTGAGGATGGCATAGCTGCCGAGACAGGGGCCATGAGCGGCGGCCGGGCTGCAGACCCCCTCCTCACAACCCCATGGCCCCTCACCGTTGTAAGAATTTCTGGAAGAGGCGGCGGTAGGCGAAACCAGCCCTGCGTACGCGTATGTTCTCCTTCAGCCCCAGGTACTCGACTTGGTGCTTCACCCTGCGGGATTGGGAGGGATGTGCTCACCGTGGGATGGCAGCATGGTAGCATGGCTCTGCCCATCTCCACCACTTTGCCTGGGGGTGCCCAGGTCAGAGCCCCAGAAGGATGCACATGCAGAGGGATGTGTGTTCCCGCACGCTGCCCCTTCCCATCCCCTGGGTCTGGAGGAAAGGTACCTGGGCTCTGGGGCTCTGTGACCCATTACAGCATCCTCTGTTACCTGCTCTCCTCCCAGTCACGGGGTTTCTTGGTCTCGTTGGGCTTGATGCAGCGGATGTAGTGTGGTGTGCACTTCATTAATGTGTTCACCAAGTCATTGGCCTGTTTCTATTGCAAGGATTGGCCTCTGTAGCGTTAAAGGTGTTGGTGGGAGCCCAGCAGCCCCCAGCTGCTGTTCTGCAGCCTCCAGAACCTACCTTGATTTTGGAGCCTGCAGTGGTTGGGCGGCCCTTTTTGTCAGAATCAAGCTTCTCCGGGAAAAGCATCCGGATGAAACCGCTGAAAGGCAGGGGAGAGCCCCCGGGTGAGAGCTGCCAGGCAGGGGCAGGACCAGCAAAGGTCCACATTTTGAGCATGCTGCCCATGACCCCAGCTCTTTTGGGATGACCCACGAGACCACAACACCGCCCATACTCACTATTCGCTGCTCTGCATGAGCTCAATCAGGTCAGTGAAGAGCACGTCCCGGTTGCGCTCACAGAAGCCGTTCACATCGTAGGAGACCTGGGGGCAGGAGGGGTGCTCAGCCCCAGGACGCTGGGGCCAGGGCCTCAGGATGCAGGGTGCCGTACCTTGCCCGCATAGTGGTGGATGACAAAGCCTGAGCTCCAGCTGTTGAAGTGCTCATGGGTGCCCACTGCTGCCTGCAGCTTCTGCAGCAGGGTCTGGTCGGCGCCCTCGCCGGTGGCATGCATGGTGGCACAGACGTCGTCCAAAACACTCATGATCCCAGGAGGGTTCTGGGGGATGGAAAGCAAAGCCAGGGGTGACTTAAGGCTGCAGGCAGGAACAATCCTGCATCTGGCTGCGGTAAGGTGCCCCGTGTGGCTCTAAGCTGCTTTGCACTCAAATGCAAGGACATGGAGCTGCAGCTCCCCCAGGGCTGGCTCCTGCCCCCCACCCCAGCAGCACCCAGCCCCACCAAGCCCCCCCAGTGCTTTGGCTCCCAAGGAAGCATCCTGCTGGGGGGACCCCCACTCACCAGCTTGTTCTCTATCAGGTCGCACACCACCTTGTTGTTGAAGTACTGGATCTGGGTCCATTTGATGCCCTCCTGCACGTACTCCTCCTACGGGGTGGGAGAACGACACACAAAAAGAGCTGGTGGGCTCCAGATCTGCACTCATGGGACATGCCTTGGCCAGGGTGCCACATCAGTGGGGTGCAGAGCATGGGGATTAGGGTGCTGGTGCAGCCCTATTGGGTTTCAACTCCCTTGTACCTGTTCTGCCTTCAGGGTCAGCTCTATGAAGATCTGCTGCAGTTTCTCGTTCACAAAGTTAATGCAGAACTGTTCAAAACCATTTTTCTGTAAAATGAGGGAAAAGGAAAGAGAAGATGGGTCTGACTTGGCTTCTACTCAGGTGACCCCTATGGGTGGGACCTTTGGATGCTGCTCCAGGGACCCTTCTTTGGGCCATTGACCAACAACCCCTTGCTCTGACCACCCTTGCTACTGGAGCACGGAAGGAGAGCCCCCCAGCTGGGCTCCCACTGCAAACCAGCACCCACCTGGAATATTTCAAAGCCATAGATGTCCAGCACCCCAATGCTGTACTCCTCATACGGCTTCTGCATGGCCCGGTTGATAGACTGCAGGGAGAGATGGCGGGAGCCACCTTCATGGGGCATGCGGCTGCACACAGGAGCAGCCAGCCAGCATCCCCATGAGCCTCCCCTCATACCCCTCCCAACAACCATACTCCCCAGGGCACCCACCTCCACGAGGAAGTCAAAGACACGAGTGTAGAGCCCCTTGGCCAGGGCATCCCGGGTGTAAGCTGCCTGCTCCACGTTGAGGGTGACGGTGATGGACTCGGAGCGTCCACCCCACTTGCTGTCCATCTTGCGGCTGGTGACCTTGCTGTTGAGGCGGTTGCGGTCGATGCCCAGCAGGTAGGCAGGGAAAGCCAGGGCTGGGCAGAAAGAGGGAGGTTAGGGCTGCCCCCCACACACTGCCCACCCAGCCCCAGCCAAACATGAGTGGGGCCATGGCATAGGGAGCAACACAGTCTGGGGGCATGGGATATTGCCCTCCCTCAGCTCCATCATAGCCCCTGTCCCCTGCCAGGCACTTGCTAAGCTCTGGCTGTGCCATTTGCTCACTGCCTCAGTTTCCTCATGTTTAACACAGGGAAGATGCTGATGTTGCCTCTCTCCTCTGCTGGGGGGTTTGTGCTACAGAGATGTTGCGATTCATTGCCAGGGGTCCCTGTGAGCATGTAAGCTTCATTTGCTGGAACAAGGGGGGTTTGGCTACTCACAGTCGGCATTTTCCACCTGGGCATAGTTGCCCTCCTCCCGAAAGCTGATATTGCCCAGGTGGAGGATCCCTGCCACGATCTGCAGCACCAGCTGCTGGTCCTCGCCCCGGATGCCGATCACCTGCATGGCGTTCTGGGGGAGCAGGGTGCATTGGGGTCAGCCCCAGTTTGGCCTCAGACAGGTTTCTGGATACCCATACTCCCCCAGACACTCACCATGGTCTCATGGAAGTCGTTGCGATCATCTGTGCCTTCTACCTGGTACGTGTCCGACTGGTTCAAGTAGTAGTAATAATCCGGGCTCATGATGCCAAGGTTCTGCCGCTGCTCCTGGGACGCTCCTTCGATGAGCTGCAAGACACCCAGGGGGCTGCAGTTAGCGGCTCCAGCCCCATGCCCGCCTGGTCCCATGCCCCCGTACCTGGTAGTAGATGTGGAAGTTCCTCTCATGCTCGTTCTGGCTCACCACCCGTGACTTCTCCAGCAGGAAGTTGGAGATCTTCCCCCCGTCGGGCTCGCCACCCCGGCTGAACTGGATCTCGAAGTATTTCCCCTGCCCAGGCACAGTGCCCATCAGCACCCAGCCCCTGGTTGTCCCCTCCAGCCATGTCACAAGCATGGCAGGGATGGATCCTGGCTATGGCACTGCAAGGTACCAACCCTTGGCATGGTCCACGCCTGCCCCAGGGACTTACAAAGCGGCTCGAGTTGTTGTTGCGGACAGTTTTGGCATTGCCGAAGGCTTCCAGCAGTGGGTTGGACTGCAGGATGATGTCCTTCACGTGCTGGTGGCCAGAGGAGGGCACGAGCCTGAGCAGGGCTGCGCACTTGTGCCCACTGCAACTGCCCGCCCCGACTGGGGATGGAGATGTGTCCCCAGCCATGGACTGCTCTGTGCAGGGGCTGGGGGAGCAGAGAGGTTGGGAGGCGAAACTCTAGGTGCTGGGGTGGGGGCAGCCCTACCTGCACCTTGTCGCCACCCCCGGACACTTTGGAGATGTAGCCCATGATGTATTTTGCTGCCACTGTTTTCCCGGCCCCGCTTTCTCCACTGTGTAAATGGCAAAAGGAGGGGAAAGGTGAATCAGGAGCCCCTGGAGTGCTCCTGGTGGGATGCTGGGGAGCCCCTGGTCCCTCAGGGCCTGGGGCAGCTGGAGGGGACAGGGGCTGTAGCTAATGATGTTGGAGAAGGGGCTGCAGGGGCTCTGGGACATGAACGGGACCAGAGCAGGGCTGAGATACAGGAGGAGTTGTTGGATTTCTTGCTGCTGGATTTTGGAGGGGAGAAGGGAGGCTTTGGAGCCTGAAGGGGAAGTCTTTGGCCTTACCCCACATCCTGACCCCTTCCCTTGCAACACTCAGCTGAAAAAGCATGTTGCACAAGGCTTGGTTCTTGCCTGGGACCACAGCCCCAGCACACCCAGATGGTGCACACCCGTGGCCAGCACTGGGCTTCAGCAACCTCTTGCCACTGCCTGGCCACCACATTTGGCCTGGACACCCCAGGGTGCTGGGGAAGGGGTGCCGGGGGCACCCAGCCACTTGCTGCCCTCTACCTGATGATGACGCATTGGTTCTCCCCGTCGATCAGCATGTTTCGGTACATGTTGTCTGTCAGCGCATAGATGTGGGGGGGATTTTCATACTGAGCCTAGAGAGGAGGCAAGGGCAGCAGTGCTGAGCAGGGAGCAGCTGCCAGCCCCCTCTGCAGCCCCCTTTACCCTGCCCATGTGGCACAAGAAGCAGCAGCATGCAGGATGTCTGCTGGAGTCCCCTCTGCCTCAGGAAGGATGTGCAGCAGAGCCAGGCACTTGGGCACTTCACCATGTCTGGGTTGCCCTAATGTGTGTTTATGGGATGAATTTTCCAGGAATGTGGATATGCTTCCAACTCTTGTTGCAGACAACACATTTGGGAACGCTGACCCATGCAATCAGTACCCAAAGGGCACCCTCATGGGACACCCCCCAGACATTTGTATGCAAATGCACCAAATTAAACCTAATTAACCCCTTGCCAGCCCTGCCAGCCTGCACACAGCAGCCTTACCGCCCCCTGGTACAGCTCGATCTCTCGGTCAGTGAAGTACGGCATCTGCTTGAAGGGGTTGACGGAGATGAGCACTGGCCCGATGTAGGTCTGGGCAGCAAGTCAAGGTCCAGGCATCCTCTCCCATGTCCCTCCGTCCTGCCCATCATATCAGAGTATCCCTGCCTCCTTGTAAGGCAGCACCAGGAATAGCACGATGGGTTTCAGCTCACGACCTGGTGCTGCCTCAGCCATGAGTTTCCCCTACATCCGCACGCAGCATCCCCAAATTACACAGGTGTGATTGGGGGGGGGTTTGGAAAAACAGAGGCCTGTGGCTGGAAATGGTGCATTGGGAGGATGGGGATAAGCCCCAGTGCCCTGGGGAGGATGCTGGGTGGGGAGGACATGGATGGTGCAGGGCCAGGGTCCCGCTTTCAGCCCACCTGTCAGCAGGGAGGGGAAGGCAGCCGAGGGCAGGAAGAGAGGGGCTTTTCTGGGAAGTGTGGAAACATGGGGCACTGAGTCATGACTGGATGGGGGCCCTGCATGCAGGGCTGCGAAAAAAGGAAGAAAGAGGCTGCATGGGGTATTTTTTCCTCCTCCTTCAAAAAAAGCCAACCCTAAGCCCAACCCCCAAGCACATTTAAAGCCCTGGGTCTGCTGAAAGAGCGAGGCGGATGGCTGCGTCACTGCCAGCCTGGGACAGAGCATCGCCTTGTAAGGACAGAGCCGCATCTTCAGGGAAACCACAACCACTCACGTCCACGACAGCAAGTGGCTTTGCGCCTGAGCTCCCCACCACGTCCCGCTCTGCAGCTCGGGGAACTTCTCTTCTCCCTCTGGGGCTGGGGCACGGCTGCAGCAGGCATGATGCAGCTGGGTGCTGATCTGGCTGCGAAACTGAGCAGGGGCTGGGGGGGTGAGCTGGGCTCAGAGCCTCGGATGGTAGGAACGGCTTCCCCATCTGCACCAAGGAACCCGAGAGCCATCAAACTTCGTGCTTGGTGCTCAGTGGTGTCATCTCTGTGACAAAGCCAGTGACCACAAAAGCATCTGTGCTGGAGGACGGCACGTAAGGGACAGGGAGTTTTCACCCTGTGCTGGCTCAGTGGTGCTCCAGAGTCAGTGCAGAGCACCCAGTGTGCATTGATGGTCTGTGGGCAACAGCAGGAGGGGACAATGCCCTATGCAGCTGCAGGGTTTGGTGAGGAGGGGGCTGAACCTCTGGCTATAAACCAGCAGGATCATGCTGCCAACAAGGAGAAGAGGTCCTTCCCCTGGGTAATGCTGAAGCACATGAGCCATATCAGCTAGGGTGTCATGGCCACCAAACCCATCCCAATATCGTGCAGGGATGGACATGCTGCAGGCTCTTGCAAAGCCTTAGAATGTGGCCCTGATGCTCCCCATCCTGCTGCCCTGGGAAGGATACGAAGATGTAATCGTCCATAAAGCGCTTCTTGAGGTTCTCCACGATGGCCTCCTCGGAGATCTTGGAGAGCAGGACCATGTCATCCACCCCACTCTGCTTGACATTGTGGCTCTGCCAGTGGAAGCGCTCCTTGCTGCCCTGCAGGGAGAGGGTCACAGCGACTGTGGTGGGAATCTGAAACAGGCACCCTTGGGTGGCACTAAGGGGTATTTCAGCCACTGCTGCACATGGGCTTGATCCATCCCTCTAGCCAGATCCTGCCTCACCACAGGCCCTGCATTCCCAAGAGGCGAAGAATGGGCTTGCAGCCTGTAGGCAGGTTTGTAACATTTCCCCTGCTCTGTAAACATATGAGTAATGAAGCAATCACAGCACAGGCTCTGCATATCAAAGGGGTAGCAAAAACAACCCTGGAGAAAGGCAATAACCATGCCCCATGGGGCACCCCTGGCTGCACCCCCGTGTCTCCACTGCAGCGGGGCAGAGCTGGGAGTGTCACCCCCCTGCCCTGCCTGGGGAAACCCAAGCACCCATTTTTCTGCCACCCCAAATTCATGCTTGCAACATCCTCAGGGGCAGCGGGACAGAAGGAAGACCATGGGCTGCGATTTCAGCGATTGTGGGGCTAAGCACAGCCCTGGGCTGGGTGGGATTCCACTGCCCAAAAAGAAAACATCCTAGAGGGTCCTTGGCCCTGTTGCTGCACAGTAATCTGCCTGAATGTGCCTACGATACCTGGGAGGGGACACCCATGGCTGGAGCTGCCCCTGGCTCCTCTGTGCACTCGTCCTGTAGCCACCGGCCACACAGTTCCGCTTTCAGCCCAGCGCTCCTGGTGCCGATTTCACTTCTCCCCCCCAGCCTCTTACTCTTTCCATTTCCCTTTTCTTCTCTTCCCCTTTTGCTTCATTTTCCTGCCGATTCTCAAGCTTTCAGGCCTCAGGATGCCTCTGCCTTTGCACCCTCCCATCTGCCCCTGACAGTCACAGGCAGCCGCCCTGTCCCCCAGCAGCATCACGAGGGGTGACTGAGGGATGCTCATGGAGCAGGGAGGGGATCAGCAACATCGGGCTGCTCCCCCTGGCCACCCCCCATCCCTGGTGGGCTGCTGGGCTTTGTAACCCTGCTCACAAAATCCCAGCTACCAAATGCAGCTCATGGCCCTATAAGCAGTGAGGGGGCTTTCAGCTTCCTTGCCCCTTTGCAAGCAGTTGGGACGCATGGGTCTGGGTCAGCTCAGGGGCTCTGGATGGGATCGGGGCTGCTCATGGAGCTTCTCTTCTTCCTCCAGTTCATTGCATATGGTCCTTTTTCTTGCTTTCCCCTCCTCTTCTTCCCCTCTATCTTAATGAGCCTATGGATAGGCCACCCAGGTCACCATGCTGTCACCCAGGGTGCTGCTGGTAACCCCAAGGTTGCCACCCTGACCTGGCCAAAACCTCATGCTTTAAGTGGAGGTGAGCAGGTTGGGAGTAGCCCATGGGGACACTGACACCTTGGCTTCCCCGTCAGCCACTTATATCACCCCAAGCCCCCAGGCACAGGCACCCTGAGCTCATGCTTAGTCTTATAGCCCTGAATTAAGGCCAGTGTAGGCATTTCCTGTACTGCAAGCTTCGCGCTTTCGAGCTGACACCTGAAGTTTCTCCTTCACTCAAATGACTGCTCAGAGCAGCTGGAAGCCAGCACATGCCTCCTCCTCTTCCTCAGGCACAGATTAGGGGTTTTCCTGGCTCAGCCCGGCACCTGATGCAGCACAGCTGCAGGGAAAGCACTGTCTCACTTTAAACGAAGGTTTTGTTCCAGATGTCTGCAGGGTCGTGGGTGTTTCTGCTCTGTTTTGGGGAGCACAAAGGCTGCCCAGCATCCCTGGGAGCATCCTGTGACGTGAAGATTTCATGGGGTCATGGCTTGATGTGCTGGGTAAAAGCCTTGCAAGAGGTGAGGGGCAGCAACCCTGTGGGGAGCAGGGACTCCGTGCAGGGCAGAAGCTGAATTTGCTTTCAGAGGCATGGGTCAGGGGTTCCCAGTCCCTTCCTGCGCTGCTGGCCAAGGCAAGGGGTGAGCTGGAGAGCAGTGGCTTAACAGCCACTGCCACCAGATGGGTCCTGCCAGGAAGGGGACAGACGGATGGCCAGGACTAGACACCTCCACGAGCCATTTTGTCCTAGAGCCGAGTGGCAAGAGGCTTTCAGCAGCTCTTGGGCCGGGCATCCAGGCACAGTTTGCAGCCACTTTGTGCAAAGGGCATTGCTCTGCTGACAGCCCTGTACATGATGGGTGCATGTGTCGTGGCCAGGAACCCACCAGGAGCCCCCGCGAGGGCTGCAGGACAGGGATTGTCACCACCACAGTCACCACCCATGACCAGGGCTGTGGATGCAAGCAGTGACCTCGGGAGCAGCCCTGCACCAGCAATCGCAAAACATTGTCTGTTTTTCTTCAAAACTCACATCTGAGCCACCAAAAAAACAAAACCCTTGCAAGTGCCAAAGGCGGAGCAGACGCTGCCCAAGGTGGCAGCTCTGTTCTCAAGATAGGGCGAGCCCAGATGCAGCCAACACCTTTGAAACCACAGGAAGCCTTGAGAAGAGGAGCACAGGGTGTTGTATTTCTGTCAGCAGCCTGGCTGGCCCCTGATATGGGCACAAACAGCATCTAGGGAGGGGGCATTCACCCCTGAGTTCTGGGGATGGAGGTTGACCCCAAAGCAGGGTCCCAGGGGGGATGTGCAGCCATGACCCCTTGTGAAACCATGAAACATCATTGGGTCTCAGCTGTCCATGTCTTGTGGGGACAGTGCTGGAGCAGCCTGTTGAAGGTGACAACTGCAACCAGGGGCTGCTGTAGGGAGGAGGAGGCTCTGCTTCAGCCCAGCTGCTGACCCTGCTCCTGGCTGGTGGGAAGCGATGGCCAGGAAAGGCAGCGCTCAGACATGCGGAGGGAGCAGAACTGTGGGCTGGAGGATGTGGCCATGGCCACACCGTGCAGCCCCTCACTCCATGCCTGAGCATCTTCTTCATTTTGAGAGCCTGCATCTTCCTCTTCTTCCTCCAGATCAACCTCCAGCTCCAGCTGCTACCCTTGCAGCAGCCCCGAGCCACCATCCCCATCTCCCTGCATGCACTGGGGTGTGAGGTTCGACCCCAGGTGCCAGCACTTGCAGGTCCCTCCCAGCTTGAGCTGGTCTCAGGGGGCACAAACACCCCTGGCAGCCCCCACCACACCACTGTGCTCTGCCCGCACCCTGCTGGTGCCATGAGCACTGAAATAAGAAGCGCTGGCAGGAAGCTGGGCCAAGAGGAAGACAGGGGTTCCCGTATGGGGACCATGCTGGCAAAATCAAGAGCACTTTGTGCCCAGCCTGGCTCACCGCCTGCTGCCCTTGATCCTGCTCAGGTCAGTGCTCCCATGTGCAACAACCCTGCGGGATCCTGCACCCAGCACCCTGCGCCCATTCTCAGGCAGCTGCTCCCCAGCACCGTGCCCCACACAGCACCTCGCTCAGCCCCAGCCCTGCTCCTTCACCCTGAGCCTGGGCAGCTCCATCCTCTCTCCATCGGGGACATTGTGGGGGGCTCCTGGCACACCCAGTCCCAGGTGGGTGCAGAAGAGGACAGGGCTAAGATAGCCCCAAGGTGGCAGGAAGACACCCCAAGGTGACATCCAGGGCTCTGGGAGAGGACAGGGCGGGGGGGAGGCCAGCGAGGCCCCTGCTTGCACTCACCATGGTGTCCCTGCGTCCTGCCCCTGGTGATGGGGCGCTCGGGGCTCCTGTCACCGTGGGCACAGGTCCATCCCGAAGGGCTTCGCTTTGCTGTTTCTCCTGCAACTACAACTTGCTATGATATTTTTTTCTCCTCCCACTTCCTCATTTAGTGCCGGTTTGTTGGGGGTTGGGGTGGGGAGGATGAAAGCCTCTTCCCGCTGTCGAGGGGGGAGCCTGGGGTGGCCCTGCCCAGGGTGCCCCCACTGCCAAAGCCAATGGGTGCCAGGGTCACTGTCCTGGGGTTGCAGGTGGTGCTGGTGGGCACAGGATGCAGCTGGGCAGGGATGCTCAGAGCTCTGAACATTTTCCCCCACCCTGGGGGTCACTTTGATGCAGCTGGGGGATGCTCTGCTCTGAGGTGGTTTTACGAGCACGATGGTGTTGGTTGTTGCTTTTTTTCCACATCTTTTGGATTAAGCAGACCATGGTTAAGGAAGTGTTTTGGCTGGAGCTGGTTCAGAGACCATCGAGCTGCAGGAAGATCAGGACTGCCCGACGTCCCAAGGGTACGTGTCTCAAAACCTGGAGGTTTCTGTACATTCCAATTAATATTAAGGTAAAGAGGGCAGAATCAATGAGTGCCTATCCTTTGGGTTTTGAGCACTTACCTGCTGCAGCCCCTGGCCACGCTGCCTCTGCCTCCAACTCTGGCAAAGGCAGTGTCAGATGTGGATGGGAGCTGGAGGCATCACTTGGGGTGTGGGGCAGAAATACAACCTGGGGCACCCTCGGCCTTGCAGCACCCATCCCTGTGGGTGCACCCATGGCCATGAGTGCTGAAGCATCCATCATGCAAATGGGCATCTTCCCCACTAGATGCATCGCCGGAGGGGCGCAATGCAGGGAGTGTTTGCCAGGCTGCAGGTGAAGGTTCCCAACGTGGGAGACAGCTGGAGAGGACAGGGAGAAGCATCACTACCACAGCACTGCTGCTTAATGAGGCTGAAGGCACCAAGAGCTCAGCAGCCAAAATGCTCGACCTCAGTGGCTGGGAGCAAGGTGCCATGACCCATGCACACACGGGAACTCAGAGAAACCTTACTGTTCATGAGATGTTCATGAGGTGAGTGGCAGAGCCAACTGCTTCAGCTGCCAAAGATGAGGGCAGCAGCAGCCCCATTCAGAGGCCCCTTGGGAAGGGACTCATGCAGGATCCACACCTGGGCTGGGCTTTACTTCTGCATTGCTCAGGCTGAGCATTATGCCCTGCATCTGCCCTGCATGTGCTGCTTCATGCCTCAGGAGACAGGAATGGAAACCAGGAAATGCCATCAAGGAAATTGCCCTTGCAGGGAGGGCAAATGCTGGGGTTGGGGCTGAAATCTCTGCTCAGGTGGGCACAGCATCTGGCTGCTCCATGCCTTCCCTGCATCCTTAACCAGAAAGCTCGTGCTTTCAAGCATTTTTTTTTTTTTTAATATATAAATTCCTCCTTTTCTGGTGGTACATTTGGGGATGAACAGCAAAACTATACTGTGTGCAGCAGCAGCTCCTCTGTCAGGACATCCCCTCCTGTAGGAGCTCCCCACATCACCCCATCCCTTGCACCACATATCTCTCAGGCTTCAAGCAAAAGAAACCCCTAAAATCCCAAACCAGCATTAGCAATATGGGGTTTACATGCCCAGGGGTGCACAGCCCACCCACTAGGGGTTTTCAAAGGGGAAGCCAGTTCCTTTGTGTCATGCAGCAGCTCTAGACAAATCCCCCAACCCCTTCTGGTCACTTGGGGTGCAGGGAACCCCACTGCTGCCCAAAATCCTCTTCTAGCATCAGCACAGGCAGCATCATGGCATGGGGCTGTCCAGAGCCAAGGCTCACCAGTTGAGAAACAACACTGGGACCAGAACCTGCACCTGGGATTGTAGCTACTCCTTTATTATAAATCATGCCGTTACGACGCTCCTCCTTAGAGTTAGTATTTTAAACATTTTTCATTATATATATCTATATAAAAAGGTGAAAACACCCCCTCCCAACATGTCAGAATGGAGCATTGCACTGGGAATGAAGACAAATTAATGCCCGCTTGCCAGCCAAAGGGGATTTGCTGAGCACCAGAGAAGCTGCAATCGGCTGATGACTGGGTAAAAATACAGACGGTAGAGTAACACATCAGGGCTGGCAGGGCGGAGAGGCTTGCTCTGGGAAAAGAGGGCTGATCTTGACCCTGCACCCTGAGGATGACCCCCAAGGGGAACAGAACCTGGCCTGGGACAAGGTTTCTCCTCTTTGTGATGCAGAAAGACCCAAAAATAATAATAGTAACAAAAAGCACATGCTTAGTACATTGCAAATTCAGGTCTCCTCCAGCAGGCTGTGATGGCCCATTGGAGATGTGTGTTGGCCCAGATCTGGCCAGGAGGTGACCTGGAGGAATGTCAAGCCTGCTCTTTTCCCATCACTGGAGGTCTCCTGGGGGCAGTGGCATGGCACTGGGACTGGTACCCTGAGGCCACAGCTGCACGCAGTGAGCCTGCCTTTGGAGGCAGAGCACCCTTGGAGGCAGAGCACCATAGGAGGCAGAGCACCATAGGAGGCCATGGCGTTCCCTGGGGAGGGCCCAGCCAGGACTGGGCACAGACTGGTCCCAGTTCATGGCTTGGCAGTGGGGATGCTGTGGGACAGTTCTCCTCCAGCATCCTCCCTAGCTTTGCTTCCTGTGGCCCAGCACAGCCTCAACACCCCGTAAGTGACTGTCAGGGCCGAGCATGCCTCAGCCCTGACCTCATCTCACGCTTTGAGGTGTCTTCAAAAGGAAAAACAGTCATAATAGTGATAAGGGCTTTTAGGAAAAATACAGGGACGCCCCAATCAAAGTAGGTTGTGAAGGGAGTTTGAGTAAGTCCCTCTCCCAGTTAAACTGGTGTCACCGCTCTACTCACTGAGTGACCTGTTCTCCATCACCTGCTGCAGGTCCCAAGGTGGCAGGATGCAAGTGAAGCAAATATCCCTGCTCCCACCCCACTCCTCATGGCAGCTTGTCTTCATTCATCACCCAGAAGCTGATGGCTACAAACCATGCTCATCACATCACCCATGGCACCTGAAAATTCCTCTCTGTCTCCCTTGGGAAAGGCAGCGGCACCCAGGGATGGCTCGCGCTGCCCTCGGGACATGAAGCAGTGTAGGATGAGGCAGGAGCAGGGCAAGTGGTACCACCTCAGCGCCTGCAGGACCTGGGTCCACTACTAAATAAATAACAGTATCAGAATTTCAAGTAATGTCCCTGCTGCTGCGCTCTGCCCAGCTTCTCCCTCTCCCACCATGGTGACTGGCTCCTCTCACGCTTGGCCATGGTCTCTGCAGTAGCCAGCAGTGGTTTAACTGGGATCTGCCATTGGGATGCTTGGGGGGCAAAGGGTGCGTGTCTTTGGGGGACAGGTGGGGTGATGCCGGCTCCCACCGGAAGCACGACCAGTGTCTGTGTTGGGCCCAGGGAAGGTTCCCGGGGCGAGAGGAAGAGCCCGGCTCGGCAGCCCTTCGGCGCAGCTCTTGCCTTCCAGTTTTCCCACAGGGTCACCATGTTTCTAGTGCCCCTGGCATGTTTTACAGCACATCTGTCGGAAGTACGTCCGGCTGCAGAACTTGAACTTCAGGACAAGCGGGCAGTAGGCCACCTTGTTCACATCCTTGCACTCTGGATGGGTGACAGAAGGAAGTGGAGTTAGAGCTGTGCCCCTGGTGAGGAGCTCCAGGGCAGGATTTTAGCCAGTCCCTTTCAAGGCCCTCCCCTGTGGCACCCCGATGCCCAGCTCCTGGGGACCATTTGCCATAGAGGAGCAAGATGTGTTGGTACTGAAGAAACAGCTACTGAGAGCCTCGCTACTAAAAGCCTACATTTACAAAGGTGCAGTTACTTCATTTATCATGGTCACAGTGGACTGTTTTGGCCATGGACAACTGGGGACAGCATCAGGTCTGCCCCCAAAAAGCCTTAACCCACAGCTAGAGCCCAGCGCAGGCTGTGCTGGCTGCACTGCCCTGCCCCTTGTGGTCCCAGATGCTGGCAGGGCTTAGTGCCTCCCGCCAATCCCGCTGCCTCCCTTACCTTCAGGGTTGTCCGTGGGTCCTGACTCGCACTTGGTCTCGCACTGCTGCATGCCAGGAGGCTGCAGGGTTTCCAGACAGTCGCCAGATGGCTGCCCGGTGTGAGCCAGGCACTGGACGGATCGCCTCTGCTGGCCAAAGCCGCACTGCGCAGAGCACTGCCGGGAAACAACGCAACACCCAGCTGCAGTGGCTGCAATAGTGTGGAGGCAGATGGCACAGCAGGGCTCAGGAGGCGCAAAATGTGCTTGATGCAGTCGTCCCTTCCCACAGCACCCACACAGCTGAGAGCTCCAGCCCTGCTCCCCAGAAGGTTGGTCTGAAACTCCAGGGTCTCCAATATAGCCCTAAATCACCAGCCCTAGGCAGCCCTCCTGCACCTCCTGCAGTGCAAGGGAGGACTTCCAGCACCACCCTGCTGTGGGCACTGTGCTGGGCAGACCGATGGTGGCCCCACTTCCAGCCATCCTAGCCCATCACTGCAGCCCAAAGGCGCGTGGGCATGAGCCGTGTCCCACAGAGACACAGCCAAGTAGGGATGGCCGAGATTGTGGTGATCAGCAGGTGTCCCTGAGGCTGCACGCATGCTGTCAGTGCCCAGCTGTGCCCAGCCCTGACTTGGCTGCTGCCATGTCCATGTGCCAATGGAGCAATGGCTCTCCATGACCTGGGATCATGGAGCCTTCCCCGGGCTCCCTCCATCCCCACCAGATGTTGTATAGTCCCTATGTTGTGACTGAGGGGGTGGGCACCCGTCCAGCCCCACTGTCCTGGCAGGACACCCCTGCTTGTTGGGCAGCAGAGAGGTTTGAAGTCCTAGATCTAAGGGAGCGTAGGGAAGTCAGGCAGGTTTCCAGAAAAAGTAAAGGTCCAAGTGCTCTGTAGGGACAGCACCTGGCCCCTTTACTTTTTTTTTTTTTTTTTTTTAAACCTGTATTTACCTTTTTTGCTGCAGAGCAGCTGCAGTTCTCAGCCTCCATCAGCGGATGAGGCTGGAGGAGAGAGGCCACTGCTGACCAGCAGGGGCTGATCAGAATTTATGGCACATTCTGCAAACATGAGGTTC
Organism: Aythya ferina; assembly: GCF_964211825.1. Classification (NCBI taxonomy): domain Eukaryota; kingdom Metazoa; phylum Chordata; class Aves; order Anseriformes; family Anatidae; genus Aythya; species Aythya ferina. The sequence goes on from NC_140324.1 coordinate 1,008,294, forward strand.
AGGGCATCCCTCCAGCAGGCTGAGAGCTAGCAGGGCTGGGAGCTGTAGGGACAGCCCTACGTCATGCTAACACAGTGACAGCCACCCCACCAAGAGCCAACACCTTGTGTGTAAAAGACTTGTGTGCACTGGGATTTGAGGCCGTTGGGCAATGGAGCCTTGTCCCGCAGTAAGCCCAGGGGAAAGAGTGTCCGTACCTCTCCCCACTCTCCAGTCACCCATCGTGGGGGTGGGCAGCGCCGCAGGTTGCACCTCATGCTGGTGGGGGGCTTGGAGCCCTCGGGACACTGGGAGGTGGACAGTGTTGTGCTGTGGTCGCCGCTCTTGCAGAGCACGATGCGGTGGCGGAAACCCGGCCCGCAGCTGGGGGTGCACTGCAGAGAGGAGACGGGCAGTCAAAGACACGCGGCCAAGAGCAGGGACAGGCAGTCCCCAGCTCTCCCTGCCAGGGCTCCTGTCTCACCCATCTCCTGAGCTGTAAGAGGACACCTCCCCATCTTGCACTCTCCGTGTGTGACATTACCAGTGCTCTGTCCTAGTGCCTGACACTGTTCCACAGACCAGCATCCTCAGAGATGAGGGCAGCAGATGAGCACGTACCTCGGACCAGTCCAGGGCAACCCACTCTGGAGGGCATGTCTGGTTATTGCAAGGCTCAAGCATCTTTGGCCGTGGCTGGGTGCAGGAGGCATCATCCAAAGTCTTCTCCTCAGTGGGAGAGATCTTACGCTTGCAGAAGACACTGCGCGTGCGGACACCCTCGTTGCAGCTTCGGCTACATTCGGACCAGTTCCCAATCACCCAGCTGGGGACAGGGAGAAAAGCAAAGCTTGCAAGGGACACGAGGGAGACAAATGCAACACCAGTAGAGCTGCCCCAGACAGTGTCACCCCTATGGACTGTAGCAGGGGACTCTTGACTTGAGACTGGCAGAGGGGGAATTACACCCTCTTCCACACCATATCTTCTCCCCACACTCCCTCCACCTGCTCCAAGCTGTGGTACTCACGCTGGGGGGCATGGCTCGGTGTTGCATGGCCTCTGCCGCTCTGGCATTTTGGTTTCAGAGTTGCAGAAATGGTTGGAGACAGTTAAGCTATCGGAGAGTTTCCTGCATACGACGGACTGGATCTGGCTGCCTGCCGAGAAAAAGAAGCAAGGGGGTGGAGCAAGCCTGAGGCTGGTGCTGAGCTAGGCTGCAGGTATAAAACCCATGGCTCTGCTCCTGCACAAGCACATGACAGCGCTGCCACTTGTCACTGCACCTTGTCAGGCATGAACCTGCTTCTCTATTCACAACCAAGGCCTCCTTGGCCTCTAACGTCTCTGAGAGGGCTGGGTGGCATGAAGGCTCACCAGCCAGGGGAGGGCTCAGCAGGGCCTGCAGAGGATCAAAGGGTTCCTGGGATCTCACCCTCAAAAAAAAAACCCGACCTAACCTTTGTCTTGTGAGGCTTTCCAGGCAGCCCTGGGGGGAACAGCCAGCAGAAGAGATGGAAACATCAGCCTCAGCTGAGGCCTAGAACAAGAGCAGGTCAGGGCCCTTAGTTTTAGACAGGAAACTAATGCCTTTCAGTTCCAATCAGACAGGAAATTAGGCCTTTCAAACTGCCTCTCTCTCTCCTTCTAAATGCTGGCTCAGTCTCTTGCAGCCAGGCTCTCCAAGAGCCATGAGAAATGGTGCTAACCCTTGTAACAGCCCATGGGATCCAGGGAAACATCCCTCCTGCATCCCTCCCCAGCTGACATGCAGTCAAACCTCACCTCCTGCACACAGCACTGAGCATTTGGTCCATGGGGTGTAGTGCCAGGAGTACTGGTTGGAGGCATCCCTGCTGATCGGTGCATTGAACTTGTACCGGATCCCCTGCAGCTCTGTCCGCACGAGGACCTGCAGTGAAATGCATGGCCGAGGGATCAGTGCCACTGAGTGCAGCATGGCTGAGACTGCATGGATGGTGTCCCATGACCCCAGTGCTTTCTGTGAAACGCAGGGCAGCTGAAATCTCTCCCCTCCCCTTTCCATTCCCTTTAGCACTGACATGAGAGCCACCAGTGGTGACAATGGTGCAGCCATGAAGGTGACATGATCAAAGGACAAGCCCCTGTGCGCTTACAGAATGAACTGTTCCAAAGCCTGGCAAATCAAGGGAGGGAGACGTAGGAATTTAGGGCAATTTACCTCTGATCTCCATGCCCCTTTTACTCTGGGCAGTGAGGACAGAGGCTGGTTAGCTCTAATTCCCATGCAGTCACCACAAGGCGTCTCTAGCCCAGGCAAGGCCTGGTGGGAGCATGCAGAAATGTGCTGTTACCAACCATGACAAAGAGGGTGACGTTGGTGGGTCCCAAGGCCTCCAGGGACTCAGGCTCGTCTGGGGACCTCCTGTAGTGGAATGTGGTGCCTGCGATGTCGAAGCGTCGTGGCGGGTCGATGGAGAGCTTCCCGTTGATGTAGTATTCGCCACCCTCCCCTCTCAGCGCTGCCAGGACAGGGGAGGAAGGGTCAGCAGAAAGGCTGAACATGTGCCCATGTCCAGTGTTGGCCACAGGCTTCTCATCTTCTGGGCTTAAAGCCCTGTTATGTGGGAGGGGAAATATCCTTGGCCTCATTTAACAGGGCAGGAATAGGTGGGGCAAAGAAAACAGATGCCTGAGTCAAAATCATGCAGAAAGTCACAAGCAGAGAGGGGACCAATGCACTCATCCCCTTGGTCTCAGCCTCCCTGTCACCACCTTGCGGAAGGATGATGCTTCAGGGAGCTGTGCCACCTGCGGCAGTGGGGACACCTGGCAGCACGACGAGCTGGTGGCCACAAAGCCAGGCTCAAATCCAGCTGTGCAAACTGGATCTTGGCTGCTGGGGCTATTGGAAAAGGCTGGTCCTCAGCTGCCTGGCTGCGGTTGCTGATGGGAGTCACTAGAGGGAGATCGACTCTTGCTCTCACCCGCTCCCACTCCCATTCCCACGCTTGCCCTGCTTGTGCTGCGCCACCAGCAGCGTCCACATCTGGCTGGCACTGCCATGATGCTCTGGGGCAGGGAGGGTGTTTGGGACTGATGAGGATGGAAGATGCACCTTCCCGTCCCACCTGGAGTACAGGGACAGCTCCTGCAATGGGAGACACTGGTGGCAGCAGTAGAAAGAGCCACGAGCTTGAGCTGTGCCTCCAGTACACAGAAATCCAACTCGGACAGCCACGAGGAATCCCCAGTTTATCCAGAGCATCCCCAAACACAGCAGAAAGGGCCAGCCTGGAGGAACACTGCCAGGACAGCCTTGCTGCCACCTCCCACTGGCTCCTGATCCTGGAGAGTTGCCGCAGAGGCACCCGAGCAAGCTCCCTGCCCACCCCTCCGCAATGGCTGCCCATCACACAGACGACAGAAAGGGAAGACGAGGAACGAAAAAAAGCCCGTTAGAAAAACAGTGAGCCAGAGTCTGGCTGGAAAATTGAGCCCAAGGAAAATGTGAGCAGGTCTATTTTTAATCCCCAGCCCAACATGCTGGCGGAGGGGGGAATGCCAAGGAACAACAGGCAGTGCCAGGAACAGCGGGGTGTGAGGTTTGCTCAGGGTTACGCTGCTGAACAGTAAGTGCAGGACAGAGGCAAAGCCATGGTGAGATGGGGCTGTGTGTACCACAGGCGGCCCTGCCAGCATACCCTGTTGCCCTCCTCTGACCCCACACCATGCTGGGACTCCCTAGCCCCATCCCTTGCTGAATAGGAGGTTTTCTGTTCTGGGCCTTTCTCATACCCTGCCAACAGCAGGGCAAAGGGCAGGCCAAGCAGTCTCTGTCTGGGATTTCAACCCCTTCTCACCTAGGTAGTTGATGGAGAGGTTCAGCTCCCGGATGTCAATGTGGACGGAACCCTTGGGAATCTGGATCACCTCCTCGTAACCTGCGATATATCATGAGGTGATGAAAAGAGATGTTGAGCCTCTGAGCCCACCGTCAACCCCATTCTGCACTAGATGGGGGTACGTGCCATCCCGTGACATGTGGGTTAAAACATTAAACAAGGTACTGGCAGTGACAAGGTGTTTGTTTAGCCACCCATCAAAACTAAACAGAATGGGGAGGAGGGCAGGAATTTGACACTTTGTGCCAGTGGTGGCTGGGACATGGCTTGGTCAGCAAAGGGTGATATGCTCCCTGCTTTCAGCCTGGTCCTACCCTTTGGGCTGGTTCCCTGGGATGTCCCTGCCTGTTCCATGTGTCCCTAGAAGCACTGAAGCCAAGATGCCCCTAGTGAGGAGGGGCCCCAGGATGGGTGACACTGGTTGTGCTGGCAGGGCTGCTGCTCCCTACCTCCCTCTGGCAGGGACTGGTTGAAGATGCCCTCGACGGTCTCGCAGGAACTGCCATCTCCCCCGCACACACGGCACTTGTCCTCCTTCACATCAGAGCCCAGGACACGGTCACAGCCCACATGCTGGAAGAAGGAGCAGCGGGCAATTAGTGAACCTGGTGGGGCCCTGTCCTCCCACACCCCAGCTGCAGTGTCCCAGGAGCAGGGAACTCCCTGGGCTCTGTTTCACTCCCCTCCATTGCCCTGGCATGCCCCGGTCTGCAGACACATGCAGAGCAGAGGCATGCCCACGCTACCTCTACCCACACTGGCTCTGCCCTTGCCTCAAGCCCATCCCGAAGCCCGGCTGCACCTTGCACTCCCCATTGACACAGATGTCATTGGAGTCCTGCCGGCACGGCGTCCCATCCACCACAGCTGCGGCTCTCTCCGTGTAGAAGTTGAAGCCCTCAGCCAAGCAGTTGAGGGAACAGGCTTTCACACCCCCTAGGAAAGAGGTGGAGGTTTAAATGATGCCACCGAGGAGAAAGAGAAAGGATGTGGAGAGACAGACCTTGCCCTCGGTCTCCCCATAGGCTCATCCTGCACCTGGCCTGGCTGCTCAGCTCCAGGTGACCAGGAGGACGTCCCCACCATGAGGAGGGGCTCATGGAGATACCAAGACATCTTCATAGTGATCAGCACCAAGGCATGACCCTTGAACCAGATGCTGACACATGGTGAGACGCTGTCCTTTCTGCACATCCTGGGGAACTATGTGACGGGGAATGAAACAATCTGACCTGCTCTTACGTGGTATCAGTCACTCCTGGGCCACCTGGCACCTTACGAAGGCTGTTGTGGCACTCGTGCTCACTTTACAGGCAGGGAAATTGAGGCAGCAGTTCTAAAGCAACTTGTCTAAGATCAGGCCAAAAGCTAGAACTGAACTGTCTCCTTAGTTCCAGTCCAGTTTCTCAACCACTACACAACACAGCCAGAGAAAGCATTTCTTTCTGTCCAGAACTGGTGGGAACTGAGCCATTCACAGCAGAGAAGGTGACAGAAGTATGAGGAGGAAGGGGAAGGATGCTCAAGTTACAGCTGAAATACCTGCTTCATAGCAGCCTTTGCCAAAGCACCAGCTAAAGAACAAAAAAGCTGGGTATCTGGATATTTGCTTACGGTGCTTGGAAACAGGACTGGTTATGGAGGAAGGAAACTGGAAGGAGAGACCTGAGCACAGCAGTTTCCTCTCTGCTGTCATTGGATTTTAGTGAACAGCCCAAGGAGCTCCAACAGCCTGCAGGACCCTGGCAGAGAGCAAGTCCTGGCAGTTTGCTCCTGCAGGCACTGGCTGCAGACACAAGCTGCCTCCCAGAGCTGGGAAGCCCCTAAATTGTAGCAACCGAAATCTTAAAAATCTGCAAGTCGTTATTGCACATCAAAGGGCAGATGGAGGGGAAGGGTGGCCCAGCTGTGCCTGGGAGCACCCGAATGCAGCTAGGGGGAAGGAAGAAGAGTGAAGCTGGGGGAGGGAGGAACAGGAGGAGACATGAGAGGGGAATTCAGCTGCTTGGAGGCATGCTGTCAAGCAGGATGCCTGGGCAAGCCCCTGGAAAAGGTACATCAACCCTTCTTCTGGAGAGCCAAACACTCTGCAGCACCCTGGGCTCTCTCCTGCCTCCGAGGGAGCACCAGAGCCACCAAGAGGGACAGCGCAGCAGGCATGGCCCTGAGAACTCACGGCCATCTGCCATGGCATGCCTGTGCCCCAGGTCTGCCCTGCCAGGCCTCAGGTGTAAAACATCAGTGGCAGGGTTAACAACACGATCCACACACCCGTAGCATCCACAGAGCACAAGCTGGTCCTCAGCACAAGCCTCTGCAGGCGTTCAGCAGTGGATGCGCAGGCTCTGCAGTGCCTGAACTATCTGTGCAGAGGTGGGTGCCCCACGGAAGAAGAGCCTACTTCCAGAAAGTGACTGGGACCTCCTCAGTGTGCCCAGCAAAAGTTACAAATTCACTGGCAACTGAGGAAAAAGCTGCAGACCCAACCATACTGCCCTGAGCAGCACATGATCTGCCACAAGCTCTGTACAAATCCCAGCCTGCTGCCCCCAGGTAGGTGAAACCCCTGGGCACTTCTCAGTGTGCTCCTTGGTTTTGGGATGAGCAGTGTGAGGTCAGTAAGAGCCAGGTCTGCTGCAGGTACTGTCTACCTGCTACGCCGTGCCTCAGAGGATGTTTTGTTCCTCCTGCCTGCCCTGTCCCATAGAAGAATTAAAGTGTGTTACAATTTATAATGAGCAATCTCCTGTTTTCTGCAAGCCCCTGCTCCTCCCTATCCCTCTCCCAGCCCCATGAGCCATTTCTCTCTCCCTTGGCTCTTGCATCTGCCAAGAGCAAAATGAATAACTAAGCGAATAAAACAAAATAAACAAACAATTAAAGCTGCATTCCACAAGGTATCTGCTGACTGCTGGGCTCCGAAAGGCTGAGCTCAGCACTTCTCACTGGGGCTGTCTTTCGCTCCTGGGGTCTGGGCTCCAGGGCCGTTATAAATCACCGCCAGGAAAACATGCCGTACTGGCCCCACACAAAACCCAACCTCAGCGTGCCAGTGACCCGGCAGCTGGCGCCAGGCTTCCAGTGGTGGCTTCATCCCTTCCCAAATTCACCGTGGGACTGGTGCCCTCCTCCCCTCCCAGCTGCAGGGTGTGGGTGCTGTGTGGTTGGGAGGTTTCCCATCTAGCAAGGGACATCGCTGTGGGGCTGGCGTCTGATGGCTCTGATGGGTGGTGTATGGCGCGGGCACCCTCGCACTGCCGTGCCTTTTGGCGATGGGGTGGCTGGAGGGTGCAGCACTGAAGGTAGTGGCCAAGCTCAGCGGGGGAAGAGGCCCAGCCAGAGTGGTGAACGTCTCCTGGCATGGGGACACAGGCTCAAAAGCAACCTGCAGAGCACAGTCACTACCAGCTGGAAGGCAGATGAGTGCCCGTGCTGCAAAGTCCTGCCATATCACTCAGACTTGGGCAAATAAATCTGTTGGGAAGGGTGACAGTGTTGATCCTTTAATGCTGCCACAGTCCCAGCTGACCTGAGGGCCCAGCGTGGACAGCCCACACCAAAAGCTGATGCTGCTAATGCTGACAGGGGTCTGAGAGACAGGTGGGGGTCAGGGCACATCTCTATGAAAGCTGGGAGCTGGCACTTGACACCCCCCCCACACCCGACCAGTCTGAGGAGCTGCCACTTCCAGCCCCTTTACTTGTGTGAATGGGGACACATCACTTTCCTGCCTAGTGCTTCAGTTTCCCCCCTTGACACTGCAGGGAAAGACACTGATACCCTTTGACACCAAATAAGTGAAGTTTCAGTGCCAAATAACATATTCCCTCATGACCCTTAGGCAAAGCCAATCTGGATAGCTGACACAGGGAACTCCCAGATCCCTTCTAGACGTGGACACACTCACAGCCTCCTGAGAAGAGGACAGATTTCATCACCTTATTTTATAGGAGAGGAAGCAGGGAGAGGAAGGGGCTTATTTGAGAGCCAAAGCAGAAATCAGTCACCACCAGATTCAAATACAAAGGCCAACATGCAACTGTCCAGCTGTCCCCTGGGCTCAGGCTGGTACTCAGACCACTGGGGATGAGAGAGGTCCAAGCAAGGGCATATCCAGCCTGCGGGGTTATCTTCCACCTTGGCATCCATTGGGGTCTTTGTGTGACTTACTGCTTTGCAATTTTATTACATTTTTATTGATCCATCCCCTGCAGCCTTAGCACATCTGCTCCGGCTGCAGGAGCCCCACTGGGAGGTGTGCTTATTTACACAGCTGTGAAGGATTTCCCCAGTCAAGTTCATTAACTACATGAAGGAGACGCACTGTTCTTTCTCATTATTAAGAGATTTCGGCCACAGAGGCCTCCTCCCGCCCCCTCTCCTTGCTAGACGCTTTGCAGGACACACAAGGACTGACCTCGGAAGAGGGGAGCACTGCTCTCTGCAGGATCCCCCAGTTCAGATCCCCTCCGCTCGTTTGGAAGCTGAAGCTTTACCTGGCTGCCCCTTTCCTCCCCCACTGGATACCAGACACTACCAGGGAAAAGAGCCCTGGACAAAACACAGCGGCACTTTGCATTGCTTTAACAACTCACTTTTCTTGTTTTTGTGTTTGCTCACTCAATAATTAAGAACTAGTCAGACTCCAGGAAAGAAGCTAAACATCTCCAACACTGCTGGAATTGGTTCTGGCAGAACAAAGAAGTTAAAGAGCAAATTGCACAGAGCTGAGTGATAAAGGGCAGGGGCACAGCAGGACAGCCATGGCCCTGCACTGGAAGAGAAGCCTGTCAATCTGCAGTCGTGTGAAGGGAAGGCAATACACCACAGGGACACAGCCTGCAGGACCTGGACCCACAGAGTGACTAGCTGCCCACCAGACCACTTGGACCACCAGACTTGTCCCTGCAGAGAGCAGGGAAGTCAAAGGCCCGCATGACTCTGGCCCAGCTCTGTGCAGCACCAGACCCTGCAGCACTCACCTCCCCGGTATGTCTTCCAGGTGTAGTACTTCCCTCGGAAAGGGACATTATCAAACTCAGCGCACTGCAGCTCTCGGAAGTCCTGGGAGCCCGGCGGGCAGTCCTGCAGCCACAGAGCCAGAGATTAGCATGTTGGTGAGAGCAGCTGCCTTATCTGCTAGGGCAGGAGCTGCTACAGGGCTCCCAGCAGTGACTACCACCAGCCCTTCAAGGAGATGGACACCAGCTCTGACAACAGGTCAGTGCTGTAGTATGGCAGGAGCAACCTCCTCATAAAGCTAAACACTATTTGAAGACTAATGGCATGAACTGTTGGCTCCCAGCTGGCCTGTCTGCAGATGCAATGCTTGCTCTTGCAAGCAGTCGTTTAAAAGCTAGATGCATTATGGAGGCACCTATTTTCCTTGCTAACAGCCCATGGACATTAAAGCTATCATTTCCCAGGTCCAAAGCTTAATTATGCTTCCTTGCAGCACAGGTATTTCTCCTTCCTCCCCTTGAGGAGGAAGCCCCGCCCCTGGGAAACCTGGTGTTATTAACAGTCTTTCATCAGCGGCTCTCACCCCACTGGGCTTGCACTCAGAGCACAAAGCAACCGCTGTTCTGTAGGTGCTGGAAGCCTCCAATCTCTCCGTGTTTTCCGTGTTATCTTTTGGGGCCCCTTTTTGATGCTGAAGCCCTGCAGGTCCATACCACCCACCTGCCCTCTGAAGGCGGTACTCAGCAGGCATGCACCGTCCTGCTCAGCTTTTCCCACCTTGGCATCGCTGCCAACACAGCACAGCTTGTCCCCACCCAGCCCCACAGCCTTGTTCCTGGGTCCCACAGCAGCACCTAACACCCCACAGCCATGGAAGGAGCTTATTGCTACCTCCCTGCTGTGGCACAGGGCTCCCAAAGGCCTTCTCACCCCCTGCTGCTCCTCTCTGCAATCCTGATGGTACTCACGTCGGTGTTACAGGACCGGTAGCGCTTCCGCTCTCCCAGGCAGTACTTGCCTCCGATCGTGGGCCTGACAAATCAAGGATGAGAGGAGAAAAGCAGCTCAGGAGAGTGAGTCAGTGCTAGTAGAAGTTGGCTGCTCCAACCCTGTGGGAACACCATGGCTTTTCCCTCCCTGCTCTGTTGCAAGGAACAGTCCTGCCTGGAGAAATCCACACGCTCAGCTTCAAGTGTGCAATAGAACTGTCCGAGCAGCTTTGGGTCTGTCACTGCAGACCCACTGCCAAATGTGACAGTAACAAGCTGTCTTTGAAAGCAGCACATGGGTAGAGCTGAAATTTACACACAGGAGCTGAGACTCAGCAAACTCAGTCCTCCCCAGTCTACACTGAAACTGGGCGCAGGGCTTTTGGGTGCCATCTTCCCCATCGACCTGAGCAGTGGTGCCACAGAGCCAGGACAAGGCAGGGCTGCACCAACAAAGCTGCATCAACATACACCTACCGCGGGCTGTCGCAGTGGCGAATGGATGATGATACGCCTCCACCACACGTCCTGCTGCACTCTCCCCAGGATGACCAGGCTCCCCAGGCACCATCCACGCCTTCTGGTCGGGTGCCGAAGGGCACACATTCCCTCTTGTAGCACCACTGGGGAGAGACAGAGCTTCAAAGACCCTGAGCACACGTTCTCCTACTCCTAGATAGCTTCCTGGCCTCCATTGGGCGTGGGAGGCTGTTCAGGGCTCCCATCTGATGATCCCTCAAAATCTGAACTCTGAGCTGCACTGGCCTTGGAGCCAAGTTTGTTGCTGCAGAGGGCACCAGCCTCTCCCTGGGCACCTTCTTGTCTGAGTTACAGCGTCACCACATGTATGCGCTGCATACTTGGGGTTAGCAGGGATGCTCATGCAAACTTGCTTCTGAAATATTTCTCTTGGACCTAGAACAGATCCTGCACCCCCTGGAGTCAACAGTGATGCAAGGAGAAGGACATTGCCAGACCCGCTGCCGTTCTCTGGGCATGATGCCGGACACCATGCCTTGGGGGCCAAGATAATCCCAGGAAGGAAGAAACTGCTGTGTGCTCTTTCCAGGGCCTGATAACCCACCCTGGAGCTACTGGCACAGCCTCTCCGACTCCTTTCAAGCCAGGCTCTCCACGGGTAGTGCAGTCGGCAGAGAAAAATAAACCAGGGCCTCCCAGGACGCCCAGCTGGCGACCCGCTTGTACAGCCGCGCGCTTCCAAAGGTGTAATGCTGTGCAGAGATGCTCAGCAGGTATGGCCCTTCTGGGGTCCCTGCTGATGGCCTGGCTGCAGCCCTAGGCTACAGGTGCAGGGACTGCTGGTTCTGCAAGCAGAGCCTGGTAGTCTGCAGACCCCACAACCTCCAAAAGCATCAGCGATCAGCTCTGCCCCAGCTCTCTCTCCTGCAGTGAGCACAAAGACATGCAAGACCAGATAGGTCTCGGGGCACACCAAGAAAGAGTAAAGAAATCCAAAACAAAGGACATTTGTCAGGGAAGGACCCAGCAAGACCAGGAACCTTCTGTCTGAGTACCACAAACTCATCCTATCTCTCCTTTAATTTTGCATAACTTGATTGTTTTCTGCAACCTATTCCTTCCCTCCGTTCTCCTCAGCTAAAATGGGGGATGCCAAGGCAGAGCTCAGAGCTGCTCCAGCCACAGATGAGGTCTGAGGGCTCAGCGGGCAGGTGGGCACATGGAGCGGCTCCACAGGAGCCACCAGCCAGCAGCTCCTGCTGGCAAAGGTGCAGAGACTTAAAGCAAAAGTGTATTTAGTTACATTAGCCATGCAAATAAAACCACTTCTGAAACATGAATTAATACAAAAGGATAAACTGAAGCACTGGATGGTAACTGGGGGTTCAAACTGATTCCCTATCTTCAATGGGAATAGATTCTGAGTTCTGGGTGCTCTGAATACTTTCACTTCACTTATCCTAGGACTTCTGAGGAACCCTGGTTAGAAAACGAGTACGTGGGGGTAAAAATAGATATTTGAAAGAGGGGAAAGCTAGTTAAAAATCACTAGGAGAAAAAATTGCCATTGTATACGGTGAATCTCAAGCAGCAGGGATGTTCAGCCCCAGGAGCTGTCTAATCCCCTTCGACTGAATTTCCAGTAGAACTAAGCCAACTGTTTGCAAAGAATAATGCATTTGTCAAAGCCATCTGCTTTCCTGCACACAAACTTCTCCATCTTCTTAAGGATTTTAATTTTTTTCTTGAATTTCTTGGGAATTAGTTTTTCCTCTAGTGGAAAAACATATGTCCATTTTATGGTGAATGTCCCAACCCTGATTCTCCATTGTCCCAATTATTATTTACAGCTTGCACAGGCACTGTGAGTCATTAATACTTTGTTTTAATAGTTTCACACTCACTCTGCGCTGGTGCAAGTGGGAGTTGGAGCTACAGGGAAAGAGAGATGAAAGATTTTCAAGTCAAAACTATTTCAAAATACATGGCCATGAAAAATCCCACCTTCCTCTCTCAACTGAGTGTGAAAAATGAAGGTCTAACGATACCTAGCCTTAGTTTTTCACAGAATCACAGAATTTCTAGGTTGGAAGAGACCTCAAGATCATCGAGTCCAACCTCTGACCTAACACTAACAGTCCCCACTAAACCATATCCCTAAGCTCTACATCTAAACGTCTTTTGAAGACTTCCAGGGATGGTGATTCCACCACTTCCCTGGGCAGCCTGTTCCAATGCCTCACAACCCTTTCAGTAAAGAAGTTCTTCCTAACATCTAACCTAAAACTCCCCTGGCTCAACTTAAGCCCATTCCCCCTCGTCCTGTCACCAGGCACGTGGGAGAACAAACCAACCCCCACCACGCTACAGCCTCCCTTGAGGTACCTGTAGAGAGCGATAAGGTCGCCCCTGAGCCTCCTCTTCTCTCTGGGCTGAACAAGCCCAGCTCCCTCAGCCGCTCCTCGTAGGACTTGTTCTCAAGGCCCCTCACCAGCTTCGTCGCCCTTCTCTGGACCCGCTCAAGCACCTCCATGTCCTTCTTGTAGCAAGGGGCCCAAAACTGAACACAGTACTCGAGGTGCGGCCTCACCAGAGCCGAGTACAGGGTCACTGTACTCAATCACTTCCCTAGCCCTGCTGGTCACACTGTTCCTGATACAAGCCAGGATGCCGTTGGCCTTCTTGGCCACCTGAGCACACTGCTGGCTCATATTCAGCCGACTATCCACCATCACTCCCAGGTCCTTCTCTGCCTGGCAGCTCTCCAACCATTCCTCTCCCAGTCTGTAGCTCTGCTTGGGGTTATTGCACCCCAGGTGCAGGACCCGGCACTTGGCCTTGTTGAACTTCATGCAGTTGACCTCAGCCCATCGGTCCAGCCTATCCAGATCCTCCTGCAGAGCTTTCCTACCCTCAAGCAGATCGACACACGCACCTAACTTGGTGTCATCTGCAAACTTTGAGGGTACACTCAATGCCCTCGTCCAGATCATCGATGAAGATATTAAAGAGGACCGGCCCCAGCACCGAGCCCTGGGGGACGCCACTAGTGACTGGCCTCCAACTGGACTTGGCTCCATTTACCACGACTCTTTGGGCCCGGCTATCCAGCCAGTTTCTAACCCAACGAAGCGTGCGTCAGTCCAAGCCAAGAGCAGCCAGTTTCTTGAGGAGAATGCTGTGGGAGACGGTGTCAAAAGCCTTGCTGAAGTCAAGGTAGACCACATCCACAGCCTTTCCCTCATCCACCCAGCACGTCACTTTGTCACAGAAGGAGATCAGGTTCGTCAAGCAGGATCTGCCTTTCATAAACCCATGCTGACTGGGCCTGATTGCCTGCTTGCCCTGCAAGTGCTGCATGATGACTCTCAGGAGGATCTGCTCCATGAGCTTCCCTGGCACTGAGGTCAAACTGACAGGCCTGTAGTTTCCCGGGTCTGCCCTCCGGCCCTTCTTGTAGATGGGCGTCACGTTTGCTAGCCGCCAGTCAACTGGGACTGCTGATAAATGATGGACAGTGGCTTGGCCAGCTCCTCTGCCAGTTCTCTCAGTACCCTTGGGTGGATCCCATCCGGCCCCATCGACTTGTGCACATCTAAGTGCAGTAGCAGGTCACCAACCAGTTCTTCATGGATAGTGAGGGCCACATCCTGCTCCCCATCCCCTTCCACCAGCTCAGGGTACTGAGTATCCAGAGAACAACTGGTATTGCCGCTAAAGACTGAGGCAAAGAAGGCATTGAGCACCTCTGCCTTTTCCTCATCTCTTGTAACTAAGTTTCCCCCCGCATCCACTAAAGGATGGAGATTCTCCTTAGTCCTCCTTTTTGTGTTGATGTATTTATAGAAACGTTTTTTGTTATCTTTAACGGCAGTAGCCAGATTGAGCTCCAGATGAGCTTTGGCCTTCCTAATTTTGTCCCTGCACAGCCTCGCTACCTCCTTAAAGTCCTCCCTAGTGGCCTGCCCACTTTTCCAAAGATTATAAACCCTCTTTTTTCTCCTAAGATCAAGCCACAATTCTCTGTTGAGCCAGGCTGGTCTTCTTCCCCGCCAGCTCGTCTTTGGGCACGTGGGGACAGACCGTTCCTGCGCCATTAAGATTTCCCTCTTGAAGAGCGCCCAGCCTTCCTGGACCCCTCTGCCCTTCAGAACCGCCTCCCAAGGGACTCCACCAACTAGTGTCCTGAGCAGCTCAAAGTCAGCCCTCTGAAAGTCCAATACAGCGGTTTTACTGGTCCCCTTCCTGGCCTCGCCAAGAATAGTGAACTCCACCATTTCGTGGTCACTCTGCCCAAGACAGCTCCCGACAATCACATCCTCCACCAGTCCTTCTCTGTTTGTGAAGAGAAGGTCTAGCGGGGCACCACCCCTGGTAGGTTCACTAACCAGCTGCGTCAAGAAGCTGTCTTCCACGCTCTCCAGAAACCTCCTAGACTGCTTTCTCAGGGCTGTGTTGTGCTTCCAGGATATGTCAGGGAAGTTGAAGTCCCCCACGAGTACAAGAGCTGACGATTTTGCAACTTCTGTCAGCTGCCTGTAGAACTCCTCATCTGTCTCCTCATCCTGGTTCGGCGGTCTATACCAGACCCCGACCAGGACACTAGCCTTGTTGTCCCTGCCGATCCTAACCCAAAGGGACTCGACCTTGTCATTCCCATTTCACAACTAGATATAAAACATGTTACTAAACTACCAACCATTCTGAGGAATCTGAGGCAAAATCACTCTTCTCGGGACACCCATGAGGCCCCAGCAGACCTGAAAACAAAACACTTGCCTAAAGCATTTGCCATTGCATGACACTGCATCACTGTACCTCCCAGGTGAGACCGAGCAGCTGACTGGAGAAGGGACTTCATATACTGTATTTCTAGCAATATTTGAGTGTGATTAGGGGTGCTGGCTGTCCCTGGCACACCCAAGCTCTCTGTGCATTGCTGGGGAGGGTGGGGGTTCCTGCAGGCTCTTGAAGCCAGGGGGAGGACAGTCTGGCGGGCGCTCTTGAATCAGCTCCATGCTCATCAATGCAAACAATAATCACAGTTATTGCTGGACGAGAGATTCAACCACTGTCAACTCGCCACGGTGCCCCAGGCATCCTTACCCCCTTTTCAATGGTGTTGGTTTGGCATATGGTCCCCTCTGCAGCAGGGATGCTGTTGGTTATGCAGCGGTTGCTTTTACTCAGACACCATAACTCACTGCAGACTTCCTGCAAAGAGAGAGATTTTGGGGGAAGAGAGGGAGAGGGAGGAAGAAAGAGACAAAGACACAGAGCCAAGGTTAGGATTCACCCGTGCTGAGGCTGCAAGGCTGGGACAGCAGCACCCTGGGGCAGCGAGTCCCCTCTCCAGGGCTCAGGGACATTTCCTTTACTGGGTCTTCACTCTGGAGGCTGAGCACAAGGGCCCGTCTGCAGTGCCTGTCCTGAGCATCCCTCTGCCAGGTGGATTCAGATCTGCCTCTGAGGGAAGCTGGGGCTCCTGGGGAATGCGAGCACGGCACAGATGGCTTAATGTCACATCTGCCATCTCCTGCTTCAGGAGCGCACTGCTAGTCAGGGTTAGATCACCTTGTGTTCTTGTACTCTCCAGCCAGCCTAACAGTGCTAAAAGGAAGACCCATCTGGAAGATTCATGGCTGCTTTCAGGATAGTAAGAACAATGCCAGGTACTGCACTAGCCCCTGAGCAGCTCCAGAAGTGGGCATTTCAGCTTGCTGTCTCTGTTAGGTCCTGGGTGCAGCTGGGTCCACGGAGTGAAAAGGGCTGGGGACTCCAGACCTTCTTCACAGAGGTTTCCTGAGATGCAGATCCTGAGCTCTGTACCATCCTGACCTCTTGGAGCACAAGCAGATAAAAAACTTCCCATGGCTGCTCCAGTTCGTCTATTAGTCAATTCAAAACCCACCCAAATATTAGGTCCATGTCTGAGACTCTGAAAATTCATCACAGCTGCTAAACTAGAAAGTCCACGTCCTTTGAACCTGCTTTGCCACTAAATGGGCCAGAGTGGACTTCAAGTCCTGCAGACTGCAAAGGAGCAGCTAAAAAGCAGAGCTGAGTTTCAAGCCTGACCAACACCCTGATCTTATCTTACTGAAATAAGACTTTGGAAAACTTCCTGCTTTACAGAGAGAGCAGCTTGCTGTGACTTTGGTTATATTTGAAGGTATTAAACAGATTTGCATTGTCAATAAATAACATTGAGCCATGAGAGCAGAGCCCAAGCAGTCCCAGTTGTCGCTCATGTGCTCCAGCTCCCTGGGGCCACTGGCCATGCTGATGGTGCATGCCAACCTACTATGTTCTGTGCTGAATGCTTGGGTGCTGGCACAGCGACTGCCTGGCTGCCGGCTGGCTCCACAGCAGCACAACCCCACCACAGCCCTGCTGGTCAGGTAGCAGCTCATTCATTGCAGCTCTCAGGCTGGCTTTAGCCCTCCAGCAAGCAATTCCTTGGCCCCAACAAAGGCTGTGCTCTGAACAGTAACTGATACCCCCCATAGGATGAACTGATTCAATGACTGGGAATCCTCTGTGCTGGTACCAAGAGGGGTGAAAATACAAGCCCAGGAGTTTTGCTCTTCCCTCTTGTTTGTGGGGCTGCATGCACAGAGCGGCACAGGGTGATATAACTTAGGGAAAACACTGCAAGTCTGCACCACAGAACTCAGTTCCAAAACGCAACCGGGTTTTGGTTTCTACCTCTGTCACCAAAGCCCAGCTACAACTGGTTTTAACCAAGGAAAGGATTGTCTCTCCCAACTTACAAAGACATCCATCCCTTCATATTGTGCTTGTGGAACCAGTACAACTATTGGGAAGTAAAAGTTCCTGTTTTTCTACTGTCACCACCAGAAAGGACTTCCAGCTTCAACAGTTACATCTGTTCACTTTGTCCTCATTGATTTTGTTAATAATCTGCTCTGTACTGGCATGGGAATGGAGTAGGCCAGGAAAGAAAGGTATGCTGATGTGTTTGCACCATCCCCCTTGAGTTCATTTATATGGGACATGGGATGAGTGGATGTACACATTTGCACAGATTTATATACTCTTGAGCCCTTCTGCTCTTTGGGCTTCTCCCAGACATGCATGACAGGCTGGGCTAGAAGGGTCATCACAAGGACATCTTGTGCTTTTGTGATCCTTGTGTATACACAGGAAGAGCCCACCCGAGTTAAAAATGATCTGGGAAACAAGCATGTAAACATGGCAACTTTCCATTCCACTGCCTCTGGGTCAGATGAGGAGGGGTACTGACTGCAGTCAGCAGTGGGTGGATACATACACATTCATACCCATCAGACAAGACAGATGCCCACTTATCTCACTGCTGGATCCTCTGCTTTCTCTAGGGGAAAGTGGATGCTTTATGGAGTTCAGTCAGCCCTTTAGTGCACACACATCTCCCTTACCACTACGCTCAGATAGCTGGCAATGTCCTGTTTGTTAAATACAGAAAAATGTCAGGCTGAGAGGCAGGAAGACGCTTTCTCCTGAAACCATCTTTCCTTTCAGTGGTTTCCTGTACTCAGCTATCAGGGGATGGCAGTGTGGTGGTGGGGTGGTTTAGGTGGACAGCTGTCCCTCAGGCATACTGCAGCACATCAACCCGCCTCACCTAGAAGAAAGAAGATTCTCCTCCTAAGTCAGTGCGTGCAGTGTAATGACTTCTAGTAAGGCTTACAAAAAATACGCGTGTACTAAATCCCCAGTGACAGAGGAGTCTGGGGGCAGAGACTGCAGCTTGGCTTTCAGCTGCAGCCCTTGGGGTCCAGCAGCAACCAACGTATTAGGCAGAGGCAAAAGATCTTTTCCCATGAGACTAATCTGATGGAAACTGAGCTGTGGCCAACATTTGTGGACATGGCATGACCTCCTCTGTCCTCTCAAAGGGAAGCAAGGTGAAAAGCTCACAGGGAACGTGCAAAAGTGCCCTTCATTACAAGCAGGACAGAAAAGCGATGTGGGCAGCAGAGGAACGGCCCCATGGCCCTTTGCAGCCCCAGTCCTCCATCCCCTGGGAACAGATAGTAAAGCAGGAAGGCTCTCTACCCCGTATTTACACTGGCGAGATTTAACTCCGTACTGGAAACGGCACTGCTCATCTGCATCGTAGGCCTGTCCTGGAGCCACTGTTGGGTAGATAAAGTCTTGCTTGGGAGGAGCGTTGTTCAGACATAATCCCATCCCAGAGCTAGAAAAAAGAGACAAGAATCAGAGTGTGGAAAGGCTTTTGGGAAAGCGTAGTGGTGGAGGACCAGCAGCATGCCTGGCTCTGAGCTCTCATACTGTTTTGGGGGATAATTTTACTGGCTTCCAGTAAGAAAAACTCTGGGCATAATCAGTGCTGAGAAAGTGCTCTAAAATCTTTCTGTCTGCATCCTCAGGGCTGGGCTTTGGGAAGCACATTCAGCACACGCGACTCTAGAAGGTTTAATCTGAAGGTTTGCAGGCTATTGCCAGCCACCGGCTGTTCTGCCTGATCCAGGTCTGGCAGATCACATGTGGCAGCAGGCAGGTGGGTGCGAGCCAGGACTCCACACTGCTTGCAGAGGCTGGGGGACTGTGGAGCCATTGCTCTCCCACCATACAGCTGTGGATCCTTGGCTGAGAGAGGCTGGAGGTGCTGAGCATGGAGAGCCCCTGCTCTCCAAGCCCATCCTGCATGCCAGAGCTTTATAGGAATGTCCAAATTTTGCAAGAAAAACGCCTTCCCCCCCCCCCTTTCCTCACTGTTCTAAGCGTCCCTTAAATCATGGCCCCTATCACCACTCCCCCGGCCCCAAGTCCCAGGGTCTCGCACACACCACAGTCCAGGCACAGAGGAGACTCCCCGGGCCGTGCTGTTGCGTGGGGGCGGTGAGAGTGAACCGCAGAGGAGGCCGCCATGAACTTGCCGTCCGCTGGTGGCCCCGCCGAGACCTCAGGGTTACCCAAGGACAACAGCCTCAGCCACAACGCTTTCCCGGCGCTCTCCGTGCAACACGTCTTGCCGTGCATCCAGGGGTCAAAGGCGAGGAGGGCAGGTTTTGCTGCAGCCAAACATGAGCCGCTGGATGTGGAATTTGGTGATAAGCTGCACTGCTCCGGCCAAGCCTTCCAGGACAGAGGGGCATAAAGCAGCCCCTTGGGAAGGTCTGCCGTTGTTGCCCCTCTCGTGTTACAACAGCAATGTCTCAGCTTTGGTCTGTGTCAATAAGGGTTTGGTATTCAGACATCCCTGCGTCTGCTCCTGTCACAATGACCCTACACACTGGCTTCTTCCAATTGTAATGAAAGTTCTGTCTAGTCCTTCTGTTACATAGTGCCTGTGTCCTCCCAGAAACCTCAGCAAAACTGACCCTGACTGCTTGTTTTTTGATGGAAACCCTGGGGGCTGCCTGAACTTTTGACAGAGATCAGGGTTGCAGAGGTGTGACCCAGACAAGGTGGCAACATCACAACCTTGGGACTTAGGAGCCTAAATTCCCTCTCCTGAATCCTGAACGTGCTTTGGAAAAAAATAAAAAAAAAAACTTAAGTGCCTTGTTCACCTTGAAACTCTCCTTCTCAGTGTCTGGAGAAGCTGCACACACATTGCAGAACCAGTCCTGTCTCCAGATCCTCCTTCCCCACCTTCCCTTTGATTTCTGGCTGAACTTCAGAAATGTCCAAATGCCTCCAGAAGCTACTGATTTATTTGTAAAGTTTCTGGAAGTAGGGAACCTAAATAAAGGTCTCACAGCTGCACTGTAAATAGGGTTAGTATTGTTAGCAGAAAAGTCTAAGGGAAGGAAAGAAAGCACATGCCTCTTGGGATGGGATTAGGTGCTGGGAGACAAGACAGAAGGTGCATGGGCTGTGTGCTTTGGGGGCTTTTCTTTTGCTTTACCCACTCCTCACAAGGGACAGTGAAAGGCTGGAGATGTGTACTGGTTGTGAAGTGGAAGGAAGGGCAAGGTGAGATGGATTCCTTACTCCAGGAAGCTGGTGATATAATCCCTGCTGCACGTAGACCATACAAATGGGTTGGTCTTCATGGTGATGTGAGCAGCCATCAGTTTGGCTGTTTCTTGCCCACGGGAGCCACAGCTGTTGCCGACCCCATCATGATTCATACCAAACCTAGAAAACATCACCAAGGCATTAGAGAGATGATAAGTTACTGCATTTTCAACACATCAGGATCATCCACAAGGAGGATTTTACAACTCCCCATGGCAGGAACAGACCAACAGGAACCTTTCTCCATGATGGCCACCCTCAGGGACTCTTCCGGCACAGTACTCACGTGTGGCCAATCTCGTGGGCAATGGTGAAGGCTGTGGCCAGCCCAATGTCCTCATTGATGCTGCAGCTTCGTTCTCGTTCGCACATCCCACCCACAGGGGCCAGGCCTAGGAAAGCCAGATGGAAAAGTCCCATAGGGCCAGCACAAAGTATCTGTTGCACTGGGGGACTAAATGATGCACTTCATGCTCACTAACACCAAACACAGCATAACAAGTTTCTTCATACTGGTTTCACTGGTCTTTGGGATCAAGCCATGGGTATTACGGACTGTGGGTACATGGTCACTCAGCATTGACAATAGTTCGGAGAACAGGCTCCAAAATGCTAAAGATGGGTCAAAACCCACTGAATTTCATATCCAAACCTCTGTCTGTGTGCAGAGGAAGAGCAGTCCTTGTCACAGAACCAGCACTGTTGGTGGGGGAACAGGGGACAGTTTTGCCAGGAACCTGGGATCAGCCACACCAGCACTTGGGCATCCAAACCCTGTCGGAGAAGCCTGGACAACTGCGTAACCTGGGATACAGCCTGAGCATCTGCATTTAGTTGTGGCTGACACCCACCACAATCAGAAATCCACCTTAACTCCACCTGGAGGGCTGGACAAGGAGGGTTGGGATTGTGGCAGTGAATTCCCCTGACCCCCTGCCCATACCCTGTCCCACTACCACAGGCTGTGCCCCACTGCTCAGGGCTGGGGAAGAGACAGTCTCCATTACAGGAATGGGTTGAGCTGTCACAGCCCCTCCAGCTTCCACCTCTCCCAGGTACCACAGCCACACCAGGTCAGAGATCCACCAACTTTTCCTTTTTAACTGCAGTGATTCACAGCAATAATCCCTCCCTGGCTGCTTAGTCTAGACCAGGGCAAGACAAATTAGGAGCTACAGCCAGAGAGAGCTGCAGGGTTTGTCTGTGTCTAGCAGCTTAAATAAAGAACTCCCTTTATAGTCATCACAAAGAAGTCTTATTTCTCTCTGCTAAGCCAGGAATACTCCACTAGGCTATGGACCAGCCCTAGATGCGAGTGGTTCTTAATCATCAGGCTGGACCTGACCCAGGGATATAATGGAGAAGCGTTCCAGAGCCCATCCGTTCTCCGGGTTGCTGCTTTTAGTGTTTACAGAAGAGAGAAGGCTACATGTCCTAGCAGGCTGGAAACTGTGTGCCTGTTCCTTACTCTGCTGCTGGCGCTTGTGGTAGCACTGGGCGAGTGCTTCCCCTTCTCCTGCTCATTAGAAAATGTGGGTGGCACAGCCCTCCCTCACCACACTCCTGAAGATATACATGCTGGTGAGAAGTGCTGCCGAAGGGACAGCCCTCATCACTGCATGAGAGTCTGACAGCAAAACGCTACCTACCCAGTGTGCCGCAGGGCTTATTCTTGTAGATGCAAATGTCGTATCTGCAAAGAGAAGGAGAAGACAGCATTAAGAGCATATACAGTTTTGGCAACCCCAAAATCTTTTGCAAACACTTCTCAGTTTTACTATTGCTTTCACATACAAATCAGCAGACATGGCTCACATGATGCTTCTGGAATAGAAAGTACAGACTGTAACAGGTAAGAGATGCCTCTGATCCATATTTTGCAATGCTCACTTTCCCCAGGCTGAGACGCACTGTGTTTTTTTAAGGATCCTGCGTATTCGTCACTTAACTACAGAGCAGCGCTGGATGGGGTCAGAGGTTCGTTTTTGATGAAATGTAGTGAGCCAGCAGGGACAACACCATTCCAGCCTTGAAGCTCTGTGGGTTTGGCTGGATGGTCCAGCACTGCTCACGAGCATCCAGCACACTCCTGTGAGCCAGCCACTTCTCTTCGGGGAGGCATCAGGCTCACAGAACTGCCCCAGATGATGTGGACAGGGCCAGCCTCATGTCTGTAGACTTAGGTCTGTTAAAGTAAATTGTATCAATCAAATATGTAGTTTTGATTTTATTTTTTAAAACAAGAAAAAATTCAATTTGAAAATGTTTCATTTCACAATTCACTTTAGTTTCATTAAAATGCTAAAGTGATTTTTTACATTTTTTTTTCAGTTTAGATCTTTACTGAGAATTTTCCAAACAAATTCAATATGGCTTGATTCAAGATGACTCTTCCCTCTGTCCCTGGCCTCCACTTCTAGCCATTGCATCAAGGAATTGACTGTTTGCACATCATTAGCTGCGTACAAGGAAAAGCTAAATGAGGACAGCAAAGTAAAACCTCTTCCAAACCAAAATGCAGTACCCTTGCAAAAGGACACTGGCAGCATCTTCAGAAGATACCCGTTTGGGCCAGAGGGTGAATATTATTATTTAACTGTGGATATGAGCTGCATGCTCTCCCTGCCTTTGTTTACATACCTTCTCCATGTCCTGCCCTGTCCTCAGACTCAAACATTTGGGTCTTTGTAAAGCCTTGGTTGAAAGAGGCAACGTTATGCTCAAATCCACATGGAGTCAGCAGGCAGGGGAGCCAGTGGCAGCAGTTGGGTTGCTGGCATTGCTCCTTGACCACGAGGTGCATTTCAACCTGAGCATGAGCTGGGCTTGGGACAGCAAGGCTGCTGATGGTGGTGTGGGCCTGGGGGACTCCTGCAGGAGCAGCAGGACCTTCTGACACCACTCACCCCAGTGGACCCACGGGGCCAAAAGCAGGGAAGAAGCAAGCTGACAGCACATGACATATTAAGTGCAACATGTTCCTGATGATGGCTCGTGTCCCTTTGGTCCCTGGTGCTCTCTGGAAGTGTCCAAACCTTTCACCCCAGCAGGAAACTGAGTGAGTGAAAAACATTTGTTGCTTTCTTTCAGGCGGATACGTGAAAGCCTTCCGAGGCTCTGATTTGACACGTCTCCGCAAGAGAAAAAAGCCTGCAGCTCAGCAAGATGTTATCAGGAGACAGGAATTTATTAGTGATGGGGCCGGATGTGCTGGTGTTGTCCAAGCAGCCAGGCAGCGAGTTGCTGAGGGTTAGCTCAAACATCTGGTGCAAGGCTGAAGAATTCGGAGTCGGCATTCGCGTTCTGCACGTGTGGAGGAAAAGCAGAGGCTGCAGCCCTGGAAGGGTGAGGATGGGGCCAAGAAGGCCCTTCATATGCTCCCCCCTGGTGCTGCAAGGCTCTCAAGGGCTCCCTGGGACGCACACAGCTCCTGCTGACACTGGGAACCAGAATGTGAGCATAGCACCAGCAAAAACAGCTGCTGCTTGGAGGCTCCCCTCTTCAGCACTTCCATTGTATGGTTTTCCTTCATTACTTTGAGAAGAAAAAGATAGTGCAACCAAATATTGCCTCTGGGGTTCTTCCTCAGGCTGCTGCCCCTCTGCCCAAGCAGCATTTATGTGGCCACTGGCTCTGGTGCCCAGGGTGCAGCTGGTGTCCAGGTGCTGAGAGCTGGCTTCCTGGCACCTTCCATCCTCCCAGCCATCCCCTCCATGTGCTTCATCCTTCCAGCTTTCTCTTCATCATCCTCTGCCCTTCCAGCCATCCCTCTGCACCCTCTGCTGTTCCAGACTCAAGCATCTATCTATTCTGACAGGAATTATTTGTCCTGCATGTGCAGTTTCAGATGCCTTCATCCAGCTCAGGAGGTCTAATCCAACAGCCAGCTTAATCTGCTGCCCTAGACTGTTGGCACAGGAGTGGAGAGAGACAAGATTCTCCAGGACAGGACTGCTCTTCTCCCAAGGAAGATGGGATTAACTCACTTCAACAGTGATCTATCAGCTACCAAGGAGAGAGCTCAGCCCTACACACAGGCACCTAAAATGAGGTGAGGCAGATCCAGTACTGGCTGCAGATATTCCATCATTGTTGTGATGCTCAGGTCTCACTTATATCCTCTTCTCCATTCGTCACAGTGGAGGCAGATCAGGCTCTCTGTCTCAGCAGGATGCTTGATGTCCAAAGGCTCTGGGGTGGGTTCCCACGCACACCAAACACTGCTGTAGATTGTGCTCCATGGCATTTGCTGGTGCACAAATACCTGTGGCTGCAAACTAAGCTCCTTGAGAGCACAAGGAAGATGGAGGGAAGACAAAGGAGGAGGAGGATGGTTATCTGAACTGCAGCAATCTGTATCGCTGCAAGGGAACTGGCGCATGGCCGGTCTGAGGAACAGCCACTGCCAGGCCAGCTTGTGGGCAAGCATATGAGAGGGAAACTTTGGATGAACTGCTTGGACAGAAGCCAGCTGTACAGAAGACACCCCCCATGAGTGCTGCCAAGGCTGGGATCAGACTTACCTGGTGATCAGCACTGCAGTGTCATGGTTGGCTATGCCATTCTCGGGGATAGCATTCCCGTTGCCATTCCTGTTCACAATGGATTTCTGCCACTTGCAGAAGCTGTCCAGGGATTTTCCAGCATGGTGGTTAATCTCCAGTGTGGGCTGGAATGGAAGCAATACAACAGCATGTTCCCAGAGAAGCTCTGATATGAAGGCACTGATGACTTCCATGTCAGCACAGCACTGAAATCAGTCCAGATGCCCTCGGCCTTTAACAGAGGCCATGAGGAAGCAAGATTTTAGGGGGGACTAAAGCTCCTTAAACCTCCCTAAAGCTACCTTATCATAAAACCAGCCCTCAGACACCCAGAGGTTCCCAGCCCAAAGCCTAAAACCAGGCCCCAGCTGCCTTTGGGAGGGTATGGTGTACCCAGCAGACTGCACTGGGGGGACCTCCTGGGGGTGCCATCCAGGAAGAACACATAGTCCCGCAAAGGGAGTGCAGCAGCATGATGGAAGCAGCTTGGCAAAGCCCACCTTACCTGATCCTCAGTGAGGAGAATCAGCCGGGTCACCAGGATATTGACAATATTGCCCAGACTCGAGTCCTGGAAAAGTTTGGCAACCTGACCTCCAAGAAACAAGAAAAGACGAGTCTTAAAAATGAGCTCACTAGCTGAGTGGCGGTGCAGTCAGCTGTGAGCAGGCACATGTTGGGCACCCGCCAGAAGCAAACAGCGCTGATCGTCTGCATGAGTTGTAGGTCTAAACACAATCCCTTTTAGGAAGTAGAAACAGAATGAGATACCATGTTACTATTTGAACAGCAAAACTTTCTAAACCACATTCAGACCGTGGTGTTTCCTTCTGGGAAGCCTGCAACAATGAAGGTGGGAACCCGCAGCACCTGCTCCTTGTCCATAGCTCAGGTGAGGAAGCCCTGTGGTTCTGGTATTATGCAGGTATGGGGATGAAGCTTTGCTGATTGCCCATCAGCAGGGAACCAGACAGCACACGGTGGGTGTTTTACAGCAGATGAAACAGTTAGAAACTGTATTGTTTTAAAATCTGGCATCTGCTTTAGAAATGCAAACTGAGGAAGCCATGAAAAGAGATCCTGCAGAGGACAGGACAAAGAACCATCACAGAGGAGCTTTCATAGGTTTGATGGATAACCTCTAAGCCTATCTCACCTCACAGGAGGACTCACAGCATGACATTATTCAGGCTGTTAATGCATCTAGCCTGGTATCCTGTTGCCAGCAATGACCCAAACGTGATGCTGCAGAGGAAGCTCCTCTGCAGTAACCCAGAGACATAGGCAGTGCTGTATGGAAGAACAGGGGGTATTTCTCCTTACCCTTCATGCTGATCAGACCCCAAGCGTGAGAGCTGACTGTCCTTATGGTTTCCCATGTTTCTCAGTTTGGCTGGCCCCATTTGCAACGCTAATTTGAGATGAGAGATGCTGTTCAAAGAAAGGGCTTTGTTCTCCCAGTCCAGATCTGGCTTGTAGCATGGTCAGACAGGCCAGAGTTTACCACTCCTGAGGTGCCTCCCCCTGTACAACAGAGTCCCTGTAAGCTTTGGAGAATCACTGCTCTGGAGCAGTGGCAGCATGTCAGGATTGCTGCCCAGGAAGAAGCCACTGCAATCCTGAAACAGATAGATCTTATTTCCACACTGTTCTCCCTTCATCCTACTTGTCTTGCAGGAAAAGCATGTGGTACCCTTTGCCAAACCAAGACATTTGGGGTTCAGAACAGGATTTATTCCAGATTGCTCTGTGCTGATGGGTATATGAGCCCCTGAGGTCTCTCAAGGTTCATGATGTGGTTATAACACTTACAATATTCATGATGGCCAGGATGTACTGCTCTATGTCCCGCCGGCCGTGGTACCCCACCATCATTTTGTCAGCCACCACCAGGGTCTCCACGTAGCGCTCCGTGCTGACGGATCTCTTCAGGGGCAGCTGGCCTCGCTGGCTGTGGTTGCCTGATGGCTTCAGCGGGGAGGGCTTCAGTGTCCGCAGCCACCAGTGCCTCCCTTTCCAGGGCTTCTCATCTGAGGAAGGAAAGAGATTTTTCTGTTACCTTCCAGCAGTGTTTCAGCAGCATATAGAGGTGAGAGGTGGACACTATTAAGCTCAGTTTCAGTGCTGAGAAGGAAAGGCATTACAAGGCTTATTATAGCTTATAATTATTATTAATAGACACACTAGACCCAGCAAACACACCCAGTCCTGGTCCCAGTTTGATGAGCTCTTCCTACTGCAGACCAGGGCCATGCCCACTGGTATCCTGCTGCCTGTGTGCCACATGGGAAAGTGTGTGCCCATCCTGCTGCTGCAGGCCAGCACCACCACCTCCACCATGTGCTTTGCTGCCTCTGCACTGCAAGGCCCTGTCCTCAACTCGTTCATAGGGAAGAACCTGTGGATTTAGATACTACACAGACATAATCTGACAATAAAGCCATTGCAGATCATTTCCTCTTTCCTTTTCCTGCCAGAATCTGAATTTAGGACTTGGCTTTTCCTCCACAGACACAGCTGCAACCTTCAAAGCAGCAGCAGGCTTGTAGGACTTCACTCCAGGCTTCAAGTGCTATCAAACTGACTGTAGAGATGTTCCCAGCAGGGCCAACAGCTCTGGCCCCATGGCCTGGCTCCTGCTGTAGGGCAGGAGAGCTGTCTGGGAAGGTTACAACAACTGCTGCTGCCCTGTGGGGAGGCTGAATCAGCATCCTCTGCTCTGATGCTGATCAGATACCCAGTGAGACTGGGAAGATGGACACATCACAGCTCCAGCCCTTTGGGATGATCAGAAGGAAGAACCCGTGGTGTGCACTGAGCTGGTTGTGACTGGTCCAACCCACGGGGCAAGGGAACAGGTGTCCTTGCTGGGTTCAGTTGTGCTGTGCTTGTCAGAGAACTGTACTTAGCCTGTGGCTCCTATTGCACGGTCTTTCCTTTCCAAGAAGCAACTGGAAACAGGCTGACTTTTGTCTGGAAGCTGGAGAATGTGGCAGAGTCAGGAGAAGGGGAGTCTGTTGGCACAGTGTAACTGGGAGCTGGGACAGGAAGAGCTGGGTCAGGGAAGCTCAGGTTGTCTCCAGACACGCTGGCACATCTGGGGACACTGCTTGCTGCTCTGCTCAGAGCAAGCTGGTCATGCCCTGGTGTTTGCAGAGACTCCATCCCTTCCAGCAGTGACTCCTCATCTGGTCAAGCATCAGCACTGGGACACTGGATGAACAACTCAGGGGACACACAAACCTGCTATGAGCAACTGGGAACAGCTCTGGTTCTGCAGTCTTGTACTCTAACCCTGTAAAAAGCTAGCTGACCCATGTGCAGAGCCAGAGGAAGCCTCTGTAAACCGAGGGAACAGTATCATGTATACACGCAACATTTGGATAGACAGAGAAACTTCGTACATTCACAGGGGCAAGCGATTTCACCCAGGCTCCGGGACACAGACAGATTTCTGGCAAGGACAAGAAGGGCACAGGCGTGTGGGAAAGAAGCTGAGCATGCGTGAACTATGATTTCTCAATACCTTTGAAATTGGCCAAAACCGGGAGGATTTTTGTCAGAACAATAAGAGAGAATTTTTTCTCTATTCCACCCTCTATTTACAAATCTAAAGGCCCTGCTGTGAAGAAGAGGGTATAAGAGCTTTCCAAAGACCAGGCCACCAGAAATGCTTTGCATGGGTAGAAGTAAATACATAAATAAAACTTTCTTAAATGCAAGAGAAGAATTTTTTTTTTTTTTTTGCCATAGAGGGTAGTATGGACTTTCACAGTCCCATCTATTGGAACTTTCCCAGCCTGCACTGGGATGGACTGAAGATGTGTTGGTGGGCACAGATACCTAGCACGCCGCAGGCTGCATCCATGTGTGGGTACTGGAGAGACGATCGCTTGTACACAACGTGGGGGCTGCCCTTGCCCTCATTCCCTGTGCTGACGTTGGCTCCCGGGCTCAGCGGTTCAATGAAATATTCTTCCTCATCTGCGACTATCACCCCATGCTGTGAAAGGAAAGAGAAGGAAAAGAATAAAACAAGTAGGGAGAGAAATGGGAGACATACTGCTATTTTCTGAAAATGAAATTTCTGATGATTAGCCACTGTATTTCTGGGGACTGACAAACAGCTTAGAGCATGTGCAGGAATCCTTCCTTTATACACAAACACTGAATCATATGAAGCTATGGACCAGAGCAAACTGAGCCAGCTGCCCATGGATGCCGTGCGGCTTCTCTGCTCATTAGAGTCCTCTGAAAATCACAGTATTTCCTTGCAAAATTAAGTTGTTTCCTATTCCATGACACGCCTTGATCTAACTGAGAGCTGTCTGTGGGATCCTAAGTATCGTATCTTTAAATATCATCATAACTTAGCATTCAGATCTACTTCCTGTGCTTTTCAACCTCACCAAAGAGCCCTTGGAAGCAGCTCAGGAGCTTTACCACCAGCTAAGAAACTGAGGCATAGAGCTGCAGAGGACTGCAAATGTTCAGAGGCTTTTGAGAAACATATCAAATCCTCACGACCTAAAATCTCATTTTCAGGGTCAGAACCTTTCTCTGCAGCCTAAAATCTGGTTTGTTCTTCTCAACCAGCACTGCCCTTTTTACACCCCAACGAGCCATTTCAACCAGATGATCTTGTTTCTGCTCCCATTTTGTTGATTTAGCTATTCACATATTTTGTTGTCGTTCTCCCTTGTTTTATTCTGTGACCAAAAGAATCTGGGCTGCAAGCCCAGACTTTGCCCTGTGCAAATGCACCTCCTCGTGAGACCATGACGATTGGCAGGAGAGGGAAATAGCAGGATGAGCAGTCCAATTCACCAGCTGCTTGCAACACATCTCCTTTGTGGCTGGTCCTATCCTTTCCTATCCTTGCAGCAAGCTTTGCCTCTGGGTAAAAGGTGTGTTCTAGATACCAAGAACCAAGACGGTTCTATCAGCTGAACTTCACCAGTGAGCAACTGACACACAGAAACTGCCTGACTTTGCTCAGGCAGGCCAAGAAGGATCCCAAAGGTCTGAGACTCACATCACCTGGCTGTCCTCCCGCTTCTTGTGCGCAAGCATAGCTCTGGGTGGAGAGCCCCCCCGATCCTGCCATCCACTCTGCACTTATGCTGCCCATTGGATGTCGCAGCCTTTCTACACAACAGCAACAAGAGCCCTGATCTACCAGGGAGGGGCATGGGGAAGCAGGTCTCTGTAAAACATCTTGAGGTCCTTGTGTGGAAGGAACCATCTATGTAACAGTGTTACTGCTGGGCAAGCAGGGGAGAACCTCTCTGGGGTGGATGCTGCCTCCGTAAGAGGTCTCTCCCCACCTCCCTACCCGCTACAAAAGCTGAATCGGGGCAGTGTGCACGCAGCGAAGTCCCCATCTCCAGAGTGCCGGGGGATTTCCTCCTGCACCAGGCTCTGTTGCTCTTGGCTCCGCTCCACCTTTTCAAACACAAGCGAGGTACTGTGAGGTTAGCCTGGCGAGGGCTCCGGCGGAAAGCCGAGTGTCGGCCTGCGAAGCCAGCTGGCTGCCGGCTTTGCGGGACGGGGAGAAGGAGGTCACCGCCGGCTTGGGGCAGAGTAGCAGGAGGGGAAAGCACGTCCTGCTTGAAAACCATACACTTCTAGAAAAGGGCCCTTCCCAGCTCAAACCTGGAGCCTCTGAGGAGCACACAAGAGGCAGGAGGCTCCACAACCTGCCTGATATCCTGTGGGAACGAAGCTCTGCCGTCACAGAAGTCTGAAAACTCCCCCACCACTGAGCCCAAAACCCAAGCGCTGAGGTCTGGGTGGTGGACGTGACACATACGTATTGAAAGGGGGTGGCAAAAAGCCCTGAGAGAGATCTCTGTGGTTTGTGGGGGAGCTAAGCTGGATATCCTGTCTGTGATTCACCCAGGTCATCTGCAGAGCAAGGATGGTTTATCCTATTAACTTATAACCACACTTAGGAAAGACACAGCTTCATACTGCAGCTCAGCTCTTCCACCTCCTCTTACACACTTTAACAGCTTGACGTCAGCCTCAGCAGTGGGGCCATCTGCCGAGCTCCAAACATCTCATGTTCCCGCTGATTTCAGGAGGGCAATTCAGACGAAAGCAGAGTTTCAGCATAGACACAAAGGGCTGAAAACCCAGCCTTTAAAGCGGCCTTTGATGAGCTCTGACGCAAGAGGTAAGACAGGGACATTTCTCTCCTAAGGCTGTTTATGCCTAGCTGCAATTTTGTTGATGGGAGGACACGAGTCCTTGGGCTCTTGTGCAGCCAGTGGGCTGAAACACAGCTCTGCTTAACTCAGGGCTTCCAGCTCCTGGCCAGGCAAGAGCTTCTCAGGCTGCTCCTGCAGGCTCCAGCTGCTTCATGTTGGGCCCTGCTGGCAGCTCGCAGCTCTGCATGTTTTGGAAAATGGGCCATTTTGCCCTTCACTTCCGACAAGTTAAGCCTGGGTGACTTCTATCCTGCTCAAGCTGAAGTGCAGCCGCGTGGGTTGCTGCCGGCTGTGTGCCAGGCCAGCTGCGCAGCAGACGTGGAGGGTGGACGATGTCTGACAGCGCGTGGCCAGGTATCGGCAGCCTAAAGCTGGTGTGTCCTAAGGTGCGTTGCATTTGAAAACAAAGCGGTTTGCAGAGATATGCCTTGCAGATGCAGAAATTGTAAAGGGATGTGGGGAGTAGAAGGGAAGGAGGATAGCTTGAGGCTTGTTACCCGTTCTCGTGCCTTTGTGTTTGACACTTCTCTGGAGTCTTCCCCTTCCCTCTCCTCCACGCACAGGTCACCCCATAACCAGCACTAGCCCCAGCCTGCGTCCATGTAACACCACATTACGCAGCTCCCTTTGCATCATCTGGAGTTAGTCTGTGCAGATGTGGGTTGCAGTGTCCAGTCCCCTGCTGACAGGTGTCAGCACATACCTGACCTCACGTCCCCTGAGACCCTCTTCTGTCCTGGCCTGTCCCCTGCTAAGCAGACCTGGTGCCTGCCTGAAGGGGCGCAGGCTGGAGGATGGCAGGAATGGAGCCAGGAGTGCTCATCTGCTTATAATCAGCCAGAGCTCTGCACAGGTCTGCTCAGGTGGCAGGTACAGACCCCACTGCCAACTCCAGCCTCACCTTGGCCAAATTCCTGAGTCTGTTGTCCTCACTAAGCCTGAAGACCCCCCTCCTTGCTGATTCCTGTAGCTCGCCACAGCAAGAGGACAGAGTTCAGGAAAAGGAGAGGTTGCTGGATGACCTCCTGTATCTCTTTGTGCCTGGCTGCTTTTTCCTCCAGACAACCCCTGGTATCTCTCCAGAGCAAAACAGTCTGTGGACTAAAATATCCCAGTGCAAGTGCTGCCAGGTCATTGCTTGCCCTGGACTTGGTGCCCTCTGAAGCACGAGGTAGGCTAAAGCTGGCTATCCTTTCTGGACCAGCATTGTCCAGCTCACCCTTCAGCTCTTCTTTTCTGAACATCAATAAATCATCCAGGACTTCAGCAGAGGTCCTAAATCTAAACAAAAGGCTAACTTCGGAACCAAGACTTTATGCAGCTCTGAGTTTTGGCTGTGAGATGGAAACATTAGACTCTCTGATATAATGAGTCAGATTCTCATTTCTGTTAATAACCCACAGCACTGTTTTGGCAATGTAATATAACAATAAATCAATGTGAATTTATTCCTGTTTGGAAGCTCTTCCACACTGCTAAGAGGTGGGGCTGTAGCATAAATATAAATTTGGCCTACGGAGTCTTTTTCTACATGTTACTCCTCCAAGAGAGCCATCATCCTTGGGATTCACTAACGGGGTATGTTTGCTCCATCCCTCCATCTGGCAGGTCTTGAAATGCTCTTTGTGAGCCAGAAATATCAGAAAATCACAGAAAAATAAGGATGGAAGTCCTTAACCTATTCCCAGTGCTGAAAGAGCTAATGAATCATACCTGGAGTATTTTTGAGAGGTATTTGTCTGGCCTGCTCTCAAAGATCTCCAACGATGCTGGGGCCATGCACTCTTCAAGCAACCTAGTCGCAGCTATCCTTAGCACTAATGTCTACCGTTGAGCTTTCCTGCTGATATTTAAGACCATGATGTCTAGTCCTAGCTGTTGGGAACATGCAGAACAGATAATTTCCTCCCTCTCTGCAGCAGCCTTGCTGGTTCTGACGAATGCCATCTTGTCCCCTCCTGATGTTCTCTTTTTCATACTGAAAAACACTGACTAGCTTAGTTTTTCCCCAGAAAACATGTTTTCAGCTCCTGGAATCTGGACAGAAGTGACTAGGAACCCCAGGAATGTATCTGCAGTTACAAGGATCTGAATGCACTTTTGACGTTTTTGGTCATGCAGTGAAATTTCTGCCCTCCTGTGCTTCTTCCTCACTAACACATATGATATGTTTTATATCTTTTGCTGTTGCTGTTGGAAGTGGACTGGAGAGTTCTGTAAGAGCTAGAGTAATGGTCTAGAGCCTGGATTATCCCATTCCAGTTAAAATCAATGGAAAAACTCTCACTGACTTTGGTAGAAACTGGACTACAGTCCCAACATGGATCAGGAACTCCTATAAATGTAATGAGGGGACATGGCCTTCACCCTCAGCTGACTTTTGATGTCACTGTGCAATATTCTAGTTTGACACCAACAGGCCTTTCCCACCACCATGGATCCATCTGCTGGGACCCAAACCAGGTTGCATTTCTACGGCACAGATCAAAGAAGCTGCAATCTGCTCTGCTTTATAGGCAGCTTTCATTGTTAGTAGTGCCCTTGGCTGTGCAAAATTCAGGAACTCACCAGTCCGTTGCAGTTGCTGATGGCGACCTTTGAGTTCAGGTACTGATCCTGCAGGTGGCCCGCATAGTGGCAATCCTCGTGGAAATCATGTTGCCAGTCCACACCATCTCTCTTCCAGTATTCAACAGTGAAGTGCTCAGCCAGCAGGTTGGAGTGCAGTGTCAGGTTGAGAAGGAACTGGGTTCGATGGGCAGAGACTTTGTAGAAAACCTGCTGCTCAGATGGCTCGTAGGGCAAGGAGCCCAGACTGCGCCGAGGGCGTTGCTTCAGCTGGCTCCTCATGTCAAAGGTGAGAAAGTCCCCGTTTTGGTCCACTTGGATGGGGAACGCAATTTCATAGTGATCGAGGCTGGAGAGGAACTCCTCTGGGGAGGAAAAGCAAACACAGGAGGAGTGACATTCTGCAAACAGTCAGAGCAAAACAACCAGCAGCTTCAGCTAAGAGCCAGCTGTGCCTGAGCACCAGCGCGGTGACAGCCAGGGCAGGGCAGGCAGCATCCTGACCCAGGGAATCCTGCAACCCAGCCATCATGCTGCCAGCATTCCCAGCTCACTTCTGTGAGTAAGTGCACAGCTCACGCTGCCAACAAAATGCACATCAGCAGGTCACCAGCTCACTGCTCAGCCCCCTGCAACCCTCCAGCACTCATCTGCCCTGTGTGGACCTGGATTAGCCAGGTGGCTTCCTGCCAGCCTGACAGACTGACCGAGCTCACTTGTGACTGCTTGCAACAGACATCTCTGAAAGCAAAGATGGGCAGAAGGACAAGGGGCCTCTAACTACTGCACAATGAGGATATGCTACCTGTATTCCCTGTTCTGTTCAGGCTGCATGATCCTTGGGGTATTCTTGAAGGCCTTCAGCCTACAGAACTTAATATTCCTTTGCAGGTGACAAAGAGAACCAGACTGGTCCAAGGGGCTGTTCAAGACAGACAAATTCTGGCTCCAGACCTGGACTGTCCCTCACTGGCGGCTAGCAAATGTGACGCCCATCTACAAGAAGGGCCGGAGGGCAGACCCGGGAAACTACAGGCCTGTCAGTTTGACCTCAGTACCAGGGAAGCTCATGGAGCAGATCCTCTTGAGAGTCATCATGCAGCACTTGCAGGGCAAGCAGGCGATCAGGCCCAGTCAGCATGGGTTTATGAAAGGCAGATCCTGCTTGACGAACCTGATCTCCTTCTGTGACAAAGTGACGTGCTGGGTGGATGAGGGAAAGGCTGTGGATGTGGTCTACCTTGACTTCAGCAAGGCTTTTGACACCGTCTCCCACAGCATTCTCCTCAAGAAACTGGCTGCTCTTGGCTTGGACTGACGCACGCTTCGTTGGGTTAGAAACTGGCTGGATAGCCGGGCCCAAAGAGTCGTGGTAAATGGAGCCAAGTCCAGTTGGAGGCCAGTCACTAGTGGCGTCCCCCAGGGCTCGGTGCTGGGGCCGGTCCTCTTTAATATCTTCATCGATGATCTGGACGAGGGCATTGAGTGTACCCTCAAAGTTTGCAGATGACACCAAGTTAGGTGCGTGTGTCGATCTGCTTGAGGGTAGGAAAGCTCTGCAGGAGGATCTGGATAGGCTGGACCGATGGGCTGAGGTCAACTGCATGAAGTTCAACAAGGCCAAGTGCCGGGTCCTGCACCTGGGGTGCAATAACCCCAAGCAGAGCTACAGGCTGGGAGAGGAATGGTTGGAGAGCTGCCAGGCAGAGAAGGACCTGGGAGTGATGGTGGATAGTCGGCTGAATATGAGCCAGCAGTGTGCTCAGGTGGCCAAGAAGGCCAACGGCATCCTGGCCTGTATCAGAAACAGTGTGGCCAGCAGGGCTAGGGAGGTGATCGTCCCCCTGTACTCGGCTCTGGTGAGGCCCCACCTCGAGTACTGTGTTCAGTTTTGGGCCCCTTGCTACAAGAAGGACATGGAGGTGCTTGAGCGGGTCCAGAGAAGGGCGACGAAGCTGGTGAGGGGCCTTGAGAACAAGTCCTACGAGGAGCGGCTGAGGGAGCTGGGCTTGTTCAGCCTGGAGAAGAGAAGGCTCAGGGGTGACCTTATTGCTCTTTACAGATACCTTAAAGGAGGCTGTAGTGAGGTGGGGGTTGGCCTGTTCTCCCACGTGCCTGGTGACAGGACGAGGGGGAATGGGCTAAAGTTGAGCCAGGGGAGTTTTAGGTTAGATGTTAGGAAGAACTTCTTTACCGAAAGGGTTGTTAGGCATTGGAACAGGCTGCCCAGGGAAGTGGTGGAGTCACCATCCCTGGAAGTCTTTAAAAGAGGTTTAGATGTAGAGCTTAGGGATATGGTTTAGTGGGGACTGTTAGCGTTAGGTCAGAGGTTGGACTCGATGATCTTGAGGTCTCTTCCAACCTAGAAATTCTGTGATTCTGTGATTCTGTGATTCATCTCTCCATTTCCAGTGGGCAGAGGGACTCCAGCCTGTACAGAGCCATGCTCTGTGGTTTGGAGGGTTATTTCTGACTGGATATGTTCAGTAACAAAGCTAACACTAAGTTAACTTAAAGTCACTTAACGCATACCTGAACACAGAAGGGACAATTTCTCAGGAGATGACAGTCTTGCTAAGAAATTGTGGGATTCTTTAGAGTATCTGCAACTGCCACATGGACCTGTTTACCCTGCATTTTGATAACTTGCATAATATCAACCCTACACTAGCCTCTTGGGTCACACATTTATTAATGTCTTAGGTATGAGACATCCGTTAAAGAGGCAGCAAGACAATGTCTTTGCAATCAAAGTAACAAAAAGGTAACCAGAATTCCCCAGCTGTGCTAAAAAGGTAGCAAGAGAAGGAGTCAGACATCCCAACTCATCAGCCAGGCATCTGTCTATCGCCCCACCCTGCCTTCCCAGCTCACCAGCCTGGTGCTCTTTATACTATTGGTTTGGCTTAGCACCTCCTCTTGGGGTACTTGAGCTTTTGAGGCTGTCTCATACCACTTAGGAAATGTACTCTGACAAGGTCACTGTCCAAAACGTCTGACTGTGCTCGCAAAGCAACACAATGCTTTTGGCTGTCAAAGAAATTGGCACTCTGCAACCGCTACAGAAATCTCGTGTTTTATAAGCAAAATGTCACAGGGATTGTCAGAGTGGATCTGATCAGTGGTCTAGCCATCTCTGTGTGCCTCAGTACTGGAGGTTTTAGCAGAAGATGAAAAAAATAATAAAATACAGTGGACAGGACAGCTCCCCCCATCATATTGTTTTCTTCTTAACCCCAATGGCTGGAGGTTTGCTCATGGAGTTGGAGAGGATTTGCCCTCTTCATGCTGGAAGAATGTTGCTGTGCTTCCTGCATCCTATGCATAGCTGTTTCCTAAGCAAACAGGGGAGGCCAGGCTGCTCCAGGGTGGCTGCTTTTTGCCTGGCTCCACAGCACCCATCTTCAAAGCCTTCCCAGCCATCACAAATTTGGACTCCAAATTATACTCTCACCACATGGCAGCACTGGAAAGTTTCCTTTTCCTCTAGTGTGTTTCCCAGTGTGGGAGTTTGACCGAGTGGTTTCCTTGGCCACGACTAATGGGACAGTCCTTCCCACCAGCTGGGTTTAGGGGTTAGCTCCCAACCCTCCAAACCATAAGCACTTCTGGCACCTCTCCCTTGGCTCAACGAGCCAGAAGTAATTATTATTTTTTTTTAACTTCCTGTGCTCCAGCTTCCCCTGCATCACACCGCCTCGTGTGTGATGCAGCAGGGCAAACAAGTGTGACTACTTGCACTTAAGCAATGACTTCAGGCTTGGAAAAAATTGCTATCAGAAGTGTTTTGTTTTTCTTTTTTCCTTTCTGCAGTCCATGTGGGCTGCAAAATAGTGACTTGGAAGGAGGTTTGTGCACCCAGCATCTAGAAGAGGGCCTGGGACCCTGGGCGGCAGTCTCTGATCCTGACCTGCAAGATACATCCAGGAGGGAAGAGTGTCCAGGGCCTGGCGTCAGGCTGTGTGTGATAACCTGCTCTTGCTGCAGTGCAGGCCGCTGTGCATCCGCAGGGATGTCACCCTGGAAACCGAGGCACAGGAAGAGCAAGCTGAGAGTAGTGCCTTGCATCACACAAATGTTTTATGAATGGATCCTTTAGAGTAGGGATGCCAAAAATAAGGAAGATAAACTTTTAACACAAGGAAGAAGACAGTGTCTTCATCCAGCATTACAATCTGGCTCCTTCCTCTCCTCTAAAAAAGTAAGATTAGACAAGGCTCTAAGAGATTAGTATCTCTTTACTCCCTAAGCTTGTGTACTCATTTCATGTCCATCCAACAGCATCACAGATGTTCCCTAACTCCCTCATTTACTCATCCCTGCCTTGGTCATGCCACTCCCCCATACTACGGATCACACTAGGAGCTCCCAACATCAGTAACGGCACTATTTTGCCCTTCCTTCCACCCAGAAAAGCCATCACGTTCCTCTGCCCCCTCAGCCACTCCATACTGTAATAATAGATCTTGGCTTGAAATGTGTCATGTTGCATCCACTCTATTAGATGGGTTTTCACTGGTGATAAGCAGCCTGGTGTTTCCAGATAGCTGTCGCACTGCTTCAGAAGAGATACTATAAAAAGCCTTTCTGTAGGAAAAGCTGCCCAGAGCTGGGCACCCAGGGAGCAAGGGAGAGAGCTGGGAAGCTGAAACTTTTTTTTGGGGGGGAAGAAGGGGGATGAAAGGCACCTCGCTGCACCACCTCCTAATGGAAAGGGAGCATATGTCTATAGGGGCAAGAACAGCACAGAACGGAAAGGCAGCCAGAAAAGGAAGCAAGAGCCCGGAGATGGTAGGGGATAAGCTGAACAAAAAGAAGAGAAGGAAGGTGAAGGCCAAGGAGGGAGGATCTTGTTCCCTCCTTGTACATTCTCATCACTGCCTCTGTCATTACAGAGCCACTTGAAGGATGAAAAGGAAGCAGATGTTTGCTCGTCTTGTCAAAGAGGAGCCCCAGCTGCAGCCCAGACAATTCACAGAGGATGGCTGGGGAAAACACTATGGGACCCGGTGGCTTCAAGCTGCCCTGGCACTGTGGCATCCTTGACATATCTTCCATGGGTGCATTGATTTGTAAGTGAGTCAGGAGCAGTGACATTAGCCTCATTTAATGTTCTACAAAACAGAGAATGTATAATCACTAAGATTAAACTAAGGCACTAGAAGAAAATTTCCTTTTGATTAAATACCATTCAGCAACAGCAGGTATGTGCTGAATCCTTGCTCAATTGTTTCAGCTGCAATTCTCTGTGCTGTTAAAAACCACAGCCTGAGTTTACACAAGATGTTGTTTAACTTCTGAACCTTGTTACATCTCTGCTGACACAGAGAGACCTTCAACATTGGGCTGCTGTTTCCCACATACATAATTACAGCTTATGACTGTAATACCTTAATCTTTTTCCTGCACAAAATAAATACACTGAGCTGGAGTTTGCACATGGGGGACATGAATCCTGCTCCATTGCTAACTCGATGGATTGCCTGGGCAACTCTTTCTAGCCAAAAATCGGTGGCTTGTTGACAACAAGCTTTTATCCTCCGTGCCTCCAACTACTATGAGAAGATAACATTATTTCACCCTCTTGAAAGGGTGTTGTGAGGATTATGTACTTACTGCCTCAGCAGCACAGAGAGAAGTGCTGAGTATCATTAGCGGCCTGACACCAATGGTTCAGGATGCAGGGAGCCTAAAAAAGCTCTCTGACAGTGAGAGGGGCCCATGGGGAAGTCTGGCCCATGGGGCTGGGCAGTAGCTGGGCTTCACCAGGGTGGCGGTTGGACCCAATGATCTCTTGGGGTCCTTTCCAACCCCTGCAATTCTGTGATTCAAGCTTTGGCTTGACTGCTGCCTGCCCTCCCCTATGGCACTGCACTCCCAGCGGCATCAGGGGCCGAGCCTTGTCCACTGCCCAGTCTGGGATCTAGGACAGCGCAGACATATTAAGTGTCATTTCAGTGAGCCCATGGGTTCAGACTGAGGTGTATTAACAAACAGTTCAGGGACTTGTGAGTGAAAGAGGATTTCAGCTGTGAGTCAGGATGGAGGCGATCTGGCAGCTAAGTCCTCGCCAAAGCGTCGCTAGTGCAGTGAGCGCGGCAGTGCAGATGGAGGGAGGTGCGAACTGATGGATGCAGGAGGCCCAGAACAGTCACAACAGGCACTGCCAGAGGCTTTGGCTAGAAGGACCAGAAACCGTGTTTGTTTCAGATTAAAGAAAATCTGCCTGTGTAATGTTGCACGTTGCACAGCGCCTGCACAGCGCACAGCTCTGTGTTTGACTGCCTCTCATTTCACCCAGACCAAGTTGCAATATGATAGTGCTGCAGATTTAGCAACAAGATGGTGCTCAGACCCGGACAGTACGTGGCTTTGGGTTGCTTTTGTTCCTCTTTCCAGTTTGGCTTCACAAGACAACCCACAGCCATTGTAACTACAGCCTGATGACACTGTACTATGCAACGGCCTCAGATTACCACTGGCTCTGGCTCTGCTGCAGTTAACCTGGGCACACGCAGGATTTCAGAATTATGGTTGTGCATTGATATTGCTGAGGTATTAACACCTTGTACGGATAAATGTCTAACTTTGCAGCTCTTTCTGCTTTTCCCTCTTACCTCTAGCTCCTGATGGTAGTGTTCATATTGTCTCTTCAGAAATGGTTACAAAAGCTAGTTAGTATTAAACAATTTAATTACACTGTTAGTATTAAGCAATTTAATTACACTTTAATTAAAGCTACCAACATGCAGGAGAACCATATTCTGCTTTCCTTGTGATAACTTGTGTTATCTGTATTAAAAACTTGTGTTAAAATCTGTGTTAAAACACAAGCTATCTGTGTTTAAACACAGGCCCAACAGAAAGATGCAAATGTAAGACAGGTATAAAACATTTATGCCAGAACGGATTTGAATGTTTGCTAACAGTATCACTTACAGAAACACATGTGCACAAACTCAAACTACTCCTCCAGCAGGTACCTGTCCAGGCCCATAGCTGTGTCCAATGTTTCTACCTCCAGCAGAGACCTCTGTCCCTGCACATGCAGAGGACCACTTGCAAGTGCACACAGACATCTTACGCATAGCAAAGTCTCTCCTCATGCAAAGGTGCACTGCTCCAGATGCCTGGAAGGGGAGCCTCCCCCATTGCTACCACAGGCCCTTCTGCCTCCTGAGCCTGTACATGGCTCTCATCTTACACAGACCCTACTGCTTGGTCTCCTGCAAAAAGTCAAGGAGCGTAATGTCTGAGAGCAAAGCACATGCTTTCCTCACAGGCCAAAGGAAAACACCTGCAAGTTCAGCAGTAGGCGTTCTGCTGCGGCACACTGAGCAGAGGTCAGGGTGCCTCCACCCACTCCCCAGCATGTCACCCTAATGCCTCCCCTGGGGCCAGCACTAGGGCTTTCTGCTCCAGCTGATGGAAGCAGATCCAGTCCCCTCCCCACAGCAATCCCTACCTTGCGACTGGAACGTGTAACCCAGAAAGTTGCAGAGGGCTGCGGTGAAGACGACTGTCCACGTGAGAAGCCTCCAAGCGATTGCCATAGTTAGCGACGCTTGTCTCAGTGCAGGGAGTATTGTGCCAGCTGGAAGGGCGCTGTCCCAACATGTCTCTCTCTCAGCCACCGCTTATGTAGAGACAGGAGTCCTCAGTTCCTCCACAGGCATCCTCAGCCACTCTGCGTGCTCCCCAAAGCAGTGAGGCCAATAGTGTCTTTGCAGTGCGCTGTGCTCAGGCCGGTGCAATGGTGTCAACATGGGCTAATTGGAATCAAAGGTTCTTGGTGGCATTGCCCCTGTGGAAGAAAGGGTGACAAATGAACAGGAGAGGAGGGGAGAGGGGAAACAGGATGGAGTAGAAGGATGCATGGGGTAAAACAGT
Source organism: Aythya ferina (assembly GCF_964211825.1). Classification (NCBI taxonomy): domain Eukaryota; kingdom Metazoa; phylum Chordata; class Aves; order Anseriformes; family Anatidae; genus Aythya; species Aythya ferina. The sequence continues at coordinate 1,049,798 of NC_140324.1, forward strand.
GTGTGGATGAACAAGGAAAGCCAGGACCTAGAGAAGGGAAGAACAAGAATACAAGAGATGGAAAGAAATTAAAAGGGAGAAAAGGATGTGAAGAAAATGCAAATTCAGCTAACAGCCAGATTGCGACATCAGAAAGTCACAGTACGTTGTGCACCCCCGCACTCTGCCAGGGGTGAACTCTGTCACAGTGCAGCCCTGTGCTGCTCTGGCAGCCTGAATTGGGATTGGAGCTGGTGTACACCTCACACTGCAGGAGGAAAGGAGGCTTGGAATAAATGGGAACACTTTGTCCTGCTAATGATGCCCATAAGGAAGAACAAACAGTTACCGGATCTGTTACCTGATTTCTTAAAAAGGAAAATATGAAATAAAAGCATTCAGGGTGGTAGCAAGTGGTGATCTAGAAATTCTATTTCAATTTCCCTGGCTTTAAAGTACACTTTAGGGATCACCACTGCACTGAGAAAAGAGCACTTGCCCTCTGACAATACTGGTTAAACCTAAAGAAGAGACTCAAAACAATGAACCCATTCAGTGAACTCACCATTACCCTAAGCTCTATCCACAAATGGATCATGAGATTGTATCCATTGTATCCAATTGTATTTGTTATTTAAAATGATTTGCTAATTGCTTCAGTGAAAGATTTTTGGCTTGCAGATAATTTCCCCTCAGTTTGAGGCAATTATACAAAACTCACATAGTGCTGGAGAGCTGCATAAAGCTGCGTTTTTTTGTTTCTATCCAGTGATTAGATGATGTATGCAATGAACATAGCACATATCTACTGCCTGGAGAATCCCAAGTATCTGAAGAGCAATACTGTGCTTGGGAGAAGCCCCGTATCAAAATGCAGACATTCCCACAGAAGAACTACGGCAGTGTCATGGCTAAGCCCATACCAATGTCTGACTTCAGATCGGTACCGCAGCTACAGCTCACGTGGCTCCACAGCAGCACCTGGGGCTTGAGCACTGCAGGGTGAGGAGGGGACACTCTGGAGCTCACGGAAGATGTGCTTGGGAATGTGTGTGATGCTCGGCCAGAGGACGGTGGTTTTTGCAAAGGTGTCAACAGGGATGGCCTCTGTGTGGTCTTCATTCCACTAAGGAAACACTGGGAATAATGTTATGAACCAGCACCCCACTCTGCTCTTGCACGTTTAGAAAAGCAAAGGCGAGCTACTAGCTAGGCTGCAGGGCATGGGAGACCCATCCCTCCTCACTCCTGCCACGGACCCCTTCACCTCCCGTCCTCAGAGGAGTCTGCAACTTATTTCTAGTTCTGTTTTCCTGTCTTTACTATGCAGTTGGCATTATTTGGGCTGTAGAGGCTTGGAGTAACACACATTGCAGGCCAGAATACACAGGTGAGGCATGGTAAGAAATCAGAGGTGATTCCTGCCCCAGTATTAATCAAAAGGAATCTATCCTAATGGTATTTCCCTGCCAGACAAAAAATGTTGTGAGGATTAACTGTGTGTCTTTAAAACACACTTTTGAGCTCCATAATTTAAGCATTAAGATTTTTAACTGTTTATTTACGGTTTATTTAACTGTTTATTATTATTTATTTATTATTATTTATTTGTTTATTATTATTTTAACTGTTTATTTACAGATTTTTAACTGTTTATTTACAGTTAAAAATGGCCAAAGACTATCAGTGATATCAGGTTGGTCTCCCCAGCCCAGAGCAGGACACTCCCAGCAGCTGCCCCAAAGACTGTGTACACCATCAGCAGCCATAAGAATCAAGTACTTGACTGGAGAACAACCCTGTAAGGCTAAGGCCTCATCTCATGCTGCTCTGCTCAGCAGCGATGGTACACGGAAGCAGAAAGTGGAGGCAGGAGGGCTGGCAGGACTTTCTACCATCTGCCACCACGACACAGGAATGCCAAGAGCAGTACAGCCCCAAGACCACAGTCACCCAGTGCAGGCTGTCCTCCACCGTGCCACCTCCTGGCAGTGCTGCAGAGGGCAAAGCGAGGGCAGCAGCTGTGCATAGCTAAGCACCACAGACTGGCTTGTCCTCATTCCCTACAGGGCTGCAGAAAGTGAACCAAGAAAGGCAGAGTCGAAACTAAAGCCCAGTGTGCTGCGGCACTCTCCTAAGTCAGCATTTTTCAGAATCTATTAAAGCTTGAGATTCCAGCTTTCAATTTCTGTCACAGCTCCAAGGTCTGCGGACAGAAAGCTGCTCAGCTGAAGTATATTTTCTCCTGCGCTTTACACTACTAATTTTTCGTGTTTTTCAGCTGTTGAATCAGCTTCCTCAAGGATGTCATTATTTCCTGTCCTTCCTCCTCTCCACGACCCCGAACGACAGCAGCAGCCTCTCCTCCCCTCTGCCTGCCCTGTGGCAGCCCCAGGCCCTGAGAGCTGGGAGGGAGCTGCCGGCGCCAAGAGCCTGGAGCCCCCTGACCTCGGGGAAGGAGCTCTGGTCTGACTGCCACATGTTAGGAATTACAGCTGCAAAGTTCCTGTAAGCTGCCGCGGGGGAAGGGCCCCAGCTCTGATTCCTGCACATGGCAAGGGGAAGACGGCCCCTCTCCAGCAGCGTTTGACTTGCAAGGCTCCAATGAGCCCGTATCATGCAAGACAGACCAGAAACACAGGGAAGGCCGAGGGCTCCACAGCTTCTTCACCATGCACAAAGTTTTCCATAACCTCAGTTTTCACATTTCGCCTCCCGAAGGGCAGTGGTCGGCAGGCGCAGACACTCTCGGGGACCCCAGGGTCCTGCGGGACGGACCGGCTGCGGCTGAGGGAGGCCCAGGGTATGGGGTGACCTCTCCCGGTCTCGTGCCTCCCTCGCTTGGGCCGGTTGTGATTTGCTCCTTCCCGAGGAATTCGTTGTCCTTGGCAGGCGCCCCGCGAGCGGCTGACGCTCCCCGCTCCCAGCGCCAAGGTGGCTTCGCTGTGTGAACCCGTGGGCTGAGCCGCCTGCACGAGGAGGCTGCTGCCTGCCTCGCTCTGCAGGAGCGGCAGGGACAGCGGGAGCACAGAGCCGGGCTGACGAGGACCACGGAGAGGTGATGCCACGCGAGCTCGCGGCTGGACTCAAGGTTTCCTCTTCCGACACTGAAAACACTCAAGAAAGGGGGAGGAGAGGGGTAAAATTCAAGCTGGAATAAAGAAAAGAGAAAAAAGAAAAACAGATGACAACTGTTACTAATTTCAACATCAGGGCTGCAGACAGAATTCCCTGAAAGCCTGGCTTTTTGGCTGGTGAGGCAGCTTTATGGGAAGGTAATAGGAAGCAGATGGGCCCTGGCCGGGGCCAAGAGGAAGGTTCAAGGTGCCTCCTAGTGCAGAGAAGAGGAATTTAAATGCTTTTAAAGATGCAGGACCCAGCGGGTTCCAGGTTTCTCATCCAACTTTTGCAAATTATGAGCTCAGGTGTCCTTTTCCCTTTTTGAGAGAGAAATAAATACAAACACAGCTCTCTGCTTCCAGCATGTCCCGGTGGGAGGAAATACTTGTGATGCGCCCCCCTCCCTGCCCTGGCCCTTCCACCGACACATCCTCCCCGATGTGCAGCGTCAGCTGCCGCGAACAGTGAGAGCAGAGCTGCGGCGGCACAGCTTCACCCAGCAGAGCAGTTCTGGGCTCTGCTATTAGTGATGCTGTTAACAAATGAATGAAAGTAGTTGGCCTGGTCCTGTGTCCTTGCAGCAGCTGGCTGTAGCAATGACACCAGGGCACAGCCTTCGGAGAGGGACAGCCTGGGGGGTGAGGGCCGGTGCATGATTTATGTGACTTGGCTGTTACTTACATCTTGCATCACCTTGGACAATGTGCTTTAAGCTGAAACCACTCAGATCCCCAGGCACCCACCATCCCTGAAACCTGGTGCTCTTGTGGATGTGGCCTTTCTGCTGTAAAATGGGACTAACAGCACTTCCTAGCTGCACCAGGGTCACGATGCCACGTCCCACAGCACAACCCCTCCCAATGGCCAGCACACCAAGCCAATGTGTCGGACATCCCATGGGGGACAGCTGCCTGGCCGCAGTGCACAGCCCCACACATGTAGAGACCTCTCAGGCTTGCTCACCACTCTAAGAGACCCACTGCTCCATGCTGCAAACCTCGCAATGTCTGTAGCTCACAGAGACTGATCCTAAAACAGCCATGTTTTCTGTAAAAATTTTTCACCTTTTCACCTGCTCTTGTTGCTTCACAGAGGCCCACAAGTTTTGGCTGGAAATCCTTGGCTGAAATCTGCTTCACAAATACTGCTGCAGGGCAGGAGGATAACTCCGTGTGGTCTCCATGGACTGTCCCAGTTCCAGCCCACGTGCTTTGCTCAGGGGACATGACCTCAACTAACAAACTGCCACATCCCTGCCACTGCCTGACCTGCGGAACTGAGCACTGCTGGGGACAAGGCAACAGAGGCACCCAGACCGATAGCTCCATCTCCAGATGTGTACAAGAGCGAGCATGCACAGGTGGCAGATAAAGTGCAAGTGTTGAGGAAATTGTTTAACTGGGGACTGGAATGCCTTAGAAGCCCTGGTGAGCTTTGCCAGGCAGCCATGTCTGGGTCTCCTTTCTGCTGACCCTCTTTTCATAGCCGACCCTGCAGCAATCCCAATTTACCAGAAAGGAACGCATCCCAAGATCTCTCCCTGTGCCAAAATCCTGTGCTGGGATTCTCATCTTTCACTTTATCCCCATGTTGCGTGGTTGGCTGCTCTGCAAGCAGCTGCCAGCCCCTCACCAGGAGGCCAGGACCCCCTCCGTGACCGCAGGGACCTTTATTGGAGGCAACCTGGGTGCAGGGCAGAGTGAAACGGGCGATTTGTGGGGGTTACTCTGGTGTGAGCAGCACCTGCTGGGGCCGTTCCAGAGAGCAGAGCACAAGCAGTCAGTGCCGACACCAACATCTCCTCCTCGTGACCCAAGAAAGCTAGCAAAAAGCCACCCAGGTGACCCAGGTCAGGCTTTTCAGCATAAGAAAACACAAGGGCAGATGGCTCCAGAAAGAGATAGAAAAAACACAAGCCCAGATGCAGTGCCATGCAGTGCCTTCAAGGAAAATTATCTGCCTTCTTGCACATGCAGCCAAGCCTATCAAACACCAACTTTAACGCAGCAGATCTGCATGCCTAATTCAACGGCTTCTTGGTCTAGATTGGAGGAAAGGACAACGTTTGCCAGTCACTACTGCAGAAAGCAATCAGAGCTTAGCCCTCACAGCCAGGCACAGCCAGGTCCACTCACACTGTACAGCCAAAGGGGACATCTCCTTCCTCTCACCCCACTCCCTCCTGGCTCCTCTTTGCCATCCATGGTCATATGGAGGGGAAGCAAAGGGAGCAGGAAACAAGAAAAGCCACGGGTGACAGAACTACCTCCTTTCCCTATAAACTACTCCTAAATCACCTCTCATCATTGCTATCTCCCCTTCTCATCTCCTCAGGCTCTGCACACCCCAAAACTTTCGAAATAGGCAGGTTCCTCCCTCCTGGCACCAGGATGCAAAATGCAGCTGCGTGTTTGCTCCTGGCCGGGGGCTGCTGGCCCTACTGCACTACCCTGGGGCGGGTGCTTCAGGTGGGCACAGTTATCTCCCCAGCACTCAGCAGGTTCCTGCACATTCCTTAGGACAGAGCAAACACTGTTGCTCCCCCTCTGCCTGCCGCATGTCCTCCAGCAGGAGGTGAGGGGCGAAAGGTTCCCAAGACCTCCCAGCTGTGAGCAGGAGACTGTCCTGATAGTATCTGGAGGGACTGCTCAGTTGAAAACAACCTGACTTGCAGATGGCAGAACTCTTTTTGCAGCCAGCCTGACAGCATGACAGGGCTTCCAGTGGGAAGTCATTTCTCGTCTCTAGAATACAGTTATGGGTTAAAAACAGAAAATTCAGCATTAGCTACATGCCAGCTCAGTGCTAGGACCGTGGGCTGAGGAATGAGAAAAATGGGTTAAAGTCACAGATCTGCAGAAGTGAAATCAAGAGCTTGAACCTTAATCAGCTTTGCTGCTCCAAGACAGGCCTCTCTGGGGGCATGGCAAGCAAAGAATTAGAAACAAACGTGGTTATCATCATTCACCAGAAAGCAGCAGGCTCCAGCCACAGGATGGTGCCATAGCTGCAGCCCACCTTGCCCGGAGGCGCCATGCCATCCCACCCTTGCAGCACCACTTCGCAGCACCCAACCCCAGTGACAATGGGGCCACTTTTGGAGTTTGCTTGAAGGAGAGGCGCTGCTTTCGTCAGCTTTAAAGTAAGACCCAATCCTGTCCAAAGGTGCTTACCATCAACGCGGGGAATCCAGACTGATGCTGCCAGTTGGAACCTGAGTGGTGAGGGACACGAGCCCGGGTCTCCGTGGCCCTGTGAGCACCCCCGTGCCTGGCTCTGGCGAGCAGGGGAACAGCCTCACTGCCTTCCCACCACCGGCTCCTCCTCACAGCCTCGCTGCTGCGCTCTGCATCGGGCCCTGCCGTGCTCTAGCTGGGCACACCCTTGGTCCCTTTGTACAAGCAAGCTTCATAGGGTTTTGGGCTCCCTCCAGTACTGTGTGGGAGTGTTTTTCTTGTTTTTTTTTTTTTTTTTTTTTTTTCCTTCTTTTTAAACACACAAATTGTTTTACAGTCAAGCCTATTCAGGGTGATCTTAGTGAAGAAAGGAATGACTTACCCTTTGCTCCCTCCAAAATGCAGTGGGATCTTTAATTTCACCAGCAAAGGGATAAAAGAAACCCATCACAAAGCAAGGGCATGGGAATGGAGAGTTGGGAGCACCAGCTTCCCTCTGACACCGACTGCTTTGCTTTCTGGAAATCCTATCTCTCTGTTACATAAGGATCTGGCCCTATCTGGAAAGCTGGGGTCATTGCACTTCTCCAAGTGTGGTAAAATGCTCGGAGGTCCTCAACAGGAAAGCGTAGAGAAGCGCCAGCTCGTATCATCATCAGGATGAGCCCCACGGATGAACCCAAACCTAGCTGCTAAACCAGCCAACTTCAGCCAGGGGCAAGGTGGCTACCAAGCAGCACAGCACTCCCAGCCTTCGAATTTTTTTCCTTTAAGGAGACGACTCCACCGGTTCTCATGCAGGTCCGCTTTCAGACGGGACTTATGCAATGGTTTGGAGCTGCTCCATGTGACCCAGACTTGCTGGCCCCCTGCCACCGCTCTCCTTGCTGGCTTCAGCCATGGACAAAACAGCAGCAGTAAAAAGACGACTGAGCAGTCATTAAAAGAAATTGCACTTTGCCTACCATATGGTGCCCTTTCCAATTATACACATATACCATACATATTAAATACACACATGCTGGCCACGTGCACACAGACTAGGACCACAAACATCTGTGCACAGCTGTGCAGCCCACGTGGGTAGATGTCACCGCTGTGTGCAGATACATACTACCCGCATGCAGGTTGGTGCTTGGTAGCAACACATTCCCTGCACATGCTGCCTGCACACTATCAAGCACCACTGATAAATCTGGGCCTGCCATGAACCTATGCCGTTTTCATATCTGGCATCTCCGTGTCAATGCAACTGTCTTCTGCCTTCGTATAACTACTCTCTGCGCACATTTTGTGCCCATGTTTGTATAGGTAGCAAATGTCCGGAATTACAGGCACGGGATATCTGAAAGTCCACATTGGAGAGCATTTCAGAAGTCAGCCACTCGTGTGCACAGGCACATCAGCAGCATGTAGGGGAGTGCAAGCTTTAGAAAACATTCAAAAAGTGCAAAAAGTCACTTTTCCCAGTGAATCCCGAGCCCCAACACCAGCTGCGGGCTTTTTACAGAATTGCCTAACCTTCCCCTCAAACAAAACAGACCGGTAGGCTGCCTTCTAGTCAGCAGCTCAAAGGGAGAATAGCTCCTGCATTGGTTCTCAACCACCTGAGCTGCACAAGAGCCATCAGTCCCACTGCAGACCCTCCTGCCTGCAGGGTCCAGTGTGGTCAAGAGAGGATCCAAAGTTCCCAAGCCTCAGCACAAGCAGCTATACCTTATGCAGACCTTTTACAGCTGACACACCAAGTGTGACACCTCCTAAATGTCTCCTTCCTCAACCTGGCCTTAGGGTAGGGCTGTATCCCACACATCCTGGTGCTGCACCAGCATTAGAACACTCCAAGATGGGTCTGGATCATCAGGATCATGTGCTATAGCCCCCTGTAGCCCGGCTCCTTGCCCACCACACCACCTACATCCGTGGCACAGCGCAGTCTCACACGCTGAAGCTAGAGAGATAAGAAAGGCCTACCAAGCTTCCCAAGGAGGACACCTGAGGTGGCTCCTGTTACCCAGAAGGGCTGTGAGAAGTGCTGCGGAACCTGCAGTGAATGCAGAGGCAAGCAGCTCCTACCACCAGCACAGCATTCTCATGGCACAGCAGCATCCAACTCCACACCAGCAACAGCACAGCCCTGGACAGGGAAGAACTCACAGCATTGCTTGTCTCTAACCCCCACTGCTGATTTGGTCCTGCCACACTGAAGTGAAGAGTAACTGAGTGACCCACAGAGATCCCTGTTCCCATCTGCTTCTCAGAACAGGGTTAACTGACAAAACTCAGGCTGTCCCATGGGGTCACACACAGGAGCAGCTTAGAGAGATGAAGTGAGCTGCAGAGGAATACCCAGAAATGGAAAAATAAGTTTGGACCAGGCTCTCCTTCTAGGAAATCAGAGAAGCAGCTGCATCATGGCAACACAGAAGAAAGGAGCCTGGTGAGCAGAGCCCCAGCTGGCCAGAGGCACCTTTCTCCATCTGCTCTACCTGCCTTGCTGCCTGCTCAGCTGTGTACAGTCAGCACCATGGGGCCCAGGCTGTCCCCTGAACGGCAAGCACGCAGCCTCAGCCTCCCGGGGCACTAGGAGCACAACACTGCTGGCACACAGCACAACACACCCCCAAGACCCTGATGGCTGCACCATCCCACTGCCTTACAACCCTTCCTGTATCCCCAAGTCTCCCTGCAGCCTCCCTCTCCTCTCCCTACTGACTTCATTTCACAGCAGGGCAAACCAAGGCAAAAAGCAAAGCGAGTTGACCACAGCTATGCAGGAAGCCCACGCAAGGGCATGGGGGTCCCCCCTTGGTGCAAGGCAGCACGACAGTGACAGTGAGCACCCCCAGGCCCCCATACACATTTCCACAGAGAAACACACTGTGAGCTCTGCACTGGGATGAGGTCTTGCAGACAACACGGGGCTCCCGATTCACTCCAGCCCTCAGCTCTGGAGGATCTGCAGATCGCTTTTAGTCTCTGGCTCCCACGAGCGAGTTCCAAGAGCTCTGCTGTGCAGAGAGTTTATGGGCACTTTTTCCCCTCCCTCCAGGTTCTCTCTTCAGGGAAACATATGGCCCAGATGGTTTGGATTTGGTGGGGTATGGCAGGGTGCAGCAGAATGTGCCATCTCACAAAAACATGTGGCTTTTCCTAGTGAGGAAGTTGCAGTCCAAAGGTCACCCGGTACATTTATCCCTGCCTAGATGCAGAGGAGCTGCCCAGCTGCTAACCCCAATAGGGCCTAGCTAGTGATTTTCACTGTGGTTTTAAATGAAGCCCACAGGGTGATGTCTTGGTCCTGTAGAGGTCAGTGGCACAACTCTCACTGCAGGAGGCCAGGATTTCACCCTTAAATTCAACTGGAAGAAAGATTTATATATGTTTGAGTTCAAAAGAATTTGCAGAACTACACAGGAATAGATTAATTTGAACTTTTAAAAAATGGAGCTACAGTGGAAGAAAAGGAAACAATTGCAGTAATGGTGGCTTGGGATGATAAACAGGAGCATAGAGACGCTGAACACAGCATACCCCAAGCATGTCTGTTCCCCATCTGGGCAAATGCAGTACATAGGAGAGCAGCAGCAACAGAGCAGCTGGACGGAGACCCTGCACTTAATGTGTGCCACTGACATTGCTCCACTCAAGTCAGATGGACCTAAAATATTTTGGCACATGTTCTCACTGGAGAATCTCCCAATACTTGAATTGTTTGCAGACTTGATGTAAGGCACTCCCAGTAACTGAGATGGTAAGATTTGCCTGATGATATCCCTTTAAAACTCCCTACAGCCTTGACAAACAAGTCTGTACCCAGGCTGGTGGTATTCTATGCTTCTCACCCTGCAATAGCTGCACATGAGATCTGACCTGCTTACAGATTCCCAGCAAATGTCTGCAACTACTTGCCCTGCAAATATTTTCTATGGGTGCTGGGGTCAAGCAAAGATCTTTTTGACTTGCATATCTCTAGCACATTTGAACTGACATCATCCAAATCACTAGTGAATTGTTTCTGAAAAATTGACAAATTTTATTCAAATTCTGTTTATTTTAAGTTAATTTGTGTTAAATTGAGATCTAGGCAGGACAGGACGTGACAAACACATCCTGCGGTGTTTCTGGCTTAGAATGAACTAATTGCTGGAAACTTGGCAAGAAAAGTGGTTTTTGGAGTTGGGGGCTTCAGATAAGCTTTAGATGAGTGCTTGAACAGAATTATCTCCTGTGTGGGCCTGATGCAACCTGTACTGAAAAGCCCTCTATGGCAGCAGAGCCCACGCTGTCCCCAGTCCAGGGCTGTATGTGATAAGCACACTTATTCCTCCCCACAACAGTCTCTGGGTGGCCTTGAGCCATCAGCGATAAAAGAGCTCTCAAGTTACAAGTTTGCATGTTGGTAATTAAAAGGCCTCTCGCATGATGAGGAGAAACTGTTTATGTTGAGCAGGCAACACCTTCCCTTAGGGTTATACTTCACCCCATCGATAGCTCATTCACTCACAGCTTATTGGAGCACTGCTCTGCCAAATGAAACAGTTCAGCCCCGAAGTCTTATCTGGAAAAAGCATGATTTAGAGGAGATGACAAGGCCTTTCCCACTCCACCATCAAGCAGCTGCTTGGGGAACGCAACAGCAGACGCACCTACAATCACCGGAGGTTTCTCTAATGAAGGAGACGGAAACTGGAGGGTGCTGCCCATGGGTGCTGCTGGTGGGGCCAGCCCAGAACAATGGGACGTCAGGGATGGAGCAACCGAGACAGCCTGCATGAGCCTTATATGGAGAAACTTCGTGACACTGGAACCATCTCCCCAGAACTAGAGGAAGACTCTTTGGCTCAGGCATTTAAAGCTAGTCTGGGCATGGCACTGGTGAGTAGAGGGAATGCTCCTGCAGTGGCTAAGGAACTACCTGGGCAGCCTGACAAAGCATCTTCCACTGCCTGTGGTGTGAGGGAGACCAAGAATGAACAAAGAAAGGCTTCAAAAATCTTCCTGCTATCACCCATCATGTACTCGATTGTGTGCTGTCACCATGCAAGCTCTGCTAACAACAGTATTAATGAGCAGAATAAGAAACAGATCTCCCTGGCATGTCTGAGTTATCTCCAGCCAATGTGGGTATTGGCATGGACTTAATTAGGAAAACAAAAGCCCCCTGAGGTTCACAGCCAAGCATACACTTGATCAGAAATGTGCCCCTAAATGAGCCTTGGTTTGAAATACTAAATTTTGCCGCCCAGACGCAGCTGGCGCCAAAACAAGGTACCTGCCCTGGAGCGCAGCACAGACCAGAGTGGCTCCGCGCTTCTCTCCCAGGTGGATTTTTCCCCTCTGGAAGATTTTTGTCAAGGTTATTTTATAAACTCCTTTCTATTTATAGTGCAGCTCCTTCAGCTCTAATGAGATAATCTTCTGGCATTTCACCATCACTAATATTTACTTTGATGTTTAAAATAACATGTTCTGAGAGACTGATCTTATTAAAAACCCCTTCAAAATATAATCAGAGCAAAGAAATATATGACTAGTGCAACAGGGCCAAATGCCTGGTGATGCACATGAAGTTAATGGCTTTGCAACTTTTTCAGGTCAGACAGTTTATAATCCTCTGCCCGCATCGCACAGGAGGGAAAGAGGCAGCTCCTGAAGATGGAGAGAGGCAGCAAAAGAGGGAGAGGGAGTGCAATCCACGTCTATTCACAGGAATGAGGACAGCATAGTTCTGCAGCAGTGACTGTAGCTGCTGCTTTCTGTAATTAAGAGTTTCACCCACAGCAGCTCTGCCTAAGAGAAACCTATTTTAAAGCAGCAAACATGCAATCAGATGGCTTAATGCAATAAAAAGTAGAGTGGTGTGGGGAAAGGGGGAGGTGAGAGAGACAGCGCGCGAGAGCAGATGCCTGACTCCTGCCGTCTGCAGACACTTTGAAACACAACCCTGCGTTTTTATGGAAACTCTGAATGTTGGAGAAGGGTGAACATGGTTTTCATTCTCATAAATGTTTTTCCAGCATGCAATACTCTTCGGGCTCATTCCTTCTCCAGGGAGACGGTTCTGATTTCAAAGAACATTCACATTCCCTCTACTCCAGACCACCCCACTTCAACCTCAAAGAGTTTTCTCTGGAAAAAATATTTTAAAGACTGTTTTACCTTTTTCTAGCGTTTTCCCTTCTTTCTTCTTTTTCCCCTTTTAATTCTTTGAGCTTCTTTTGTTTTTCTTTTTTCTTTTTCTTTTTCCCAGCAGCAGCCAAAGGCTTCTCTCTCCTCCTCAGTTCTGCGGGTGTCAGAAAGTTTCCAGGCTGAAGGTTTATGTTGCCTTCCTCAATAACCTTCTTCTGTCAGACCCAGGCAGCGCTGGACCTAGAGACTATGCTAAAAAGTCTCCTTTCAGGAAGTGAGCAGTAATAAGAGAGAGGCTCGGAGGCAGCATGTATAGGGGCTGCTCAAAAAAAAAAAAAAAAAAAAAAAAGAAACTTTGCTCAGGAATTTTGCCAGGATTATCCAAAAAAATCCCAAACCCACAAGGCTGTAAAAGTCCCGCCCTGACTGCTGACATCAGTGCAGAAGGCAGGTCTTGCCTGCAACAGTATAAAACTAATCAGCTAAACCCTCTGCAAAAGAGCAGGCAGCGATCCTCCCAGGCAGACAGAGCTGCTCACAGAGTCCCAAAGGCAATGCGGGCTGGGGCCTTGACGGCTCCCTGGCCAATAAAACATCCCTATAAAAGCAGTAAAGCACAGGGGTCACGCTGACGGCAGCACATAGCAGACAGAACAGATAAAAACAAGCCAGGATTCCCCCCTAACAACAACAACAAAAAAAACTAACACACAAATGAAATTCCCATCCTTCATTATAACTAGCTTTCAAAATGTTTTTAAAAATGCATGTCTGATGAAATTGCCTTAATAACGACAGCTGTGCTCTATAGCATGATTAGGTATTGGCTTTAAATTTAAAAAAGCCATGAAGAATTTGTTAGTGTTTTAAGAAGTCCATTCCCTCCCAAGTTACATCATTTTCGCCCTGTTGGCTCCTGTGAGGCATAATTTCTCTTGTTCTGCTGCCACCGTGGAGTGTCCCACAGAGGACAATACATTTCTAAAGAACAGAATAAACACTGCAAATAAAATAGTGTTTTTTTTTTTTTTTTTTTTTTTTTTTTTTTTTTAGGAAAAAAAGCCCTTTCAGGACACATAAAACAATAACCAATAAACAATAAAGGGCAGGCACTCATTTCTTTCTTCTGTCTGAAGTCTTCTTTGAGATCAGAAAGCAGAATGTGCAAAGCCTTGGCAAAGAGAATTACCTGGCCATTCTGCAAATATAAAAACCAACCCTTCCCAATTGCCCTGCTTCTGTCTGGATAGAGAAGGGCCCTGGGAAGGACATGAGAAAAAGACTGCAGCATCAGACAGCAGAGCCCCAACCTGAGCCCCTCTCTGGGTCAGACAAACCCCAAAACCCTTCCCGGGGAGCCTTTTGGCATGAGAGGATTTGCATGAAAGGCAAGAGGGTGGAAAGGAACAGGGGAAGGTATAAGCCAAGTCTACATCTGTACAGAGCCAAAGCCACAGGATCTGGCCCTAAGGGCAGACCTCTGCAGCCACAGCTTGTGGGGAGGGTGCTGGGTGCCACCCAGGCTGACCCAGGGCAGGCCGGTGAGCACACAGCTGTTAGATGAGAATGGAGGACAGGGAAAGCCACAGAGTCAGACCCAAGGCCTGGCCAGCCCTGTGCCTAATCTGATATTGGTCACAGGATGCTTGAGCAAAAGGATTAAGAAAAAAAAGCAAGAAGCCATCATTCCCTTTTTTTTGCAGTATATCCTCCCATACCCTCTGCTATCAGCAAGCACAGGGCTGAACCAGAGGCAGAGGCTATATCCTCGCATTTCACAGACATAATGCATTTTCTTCTACTGGCTGAAGCCCTCTGAGATCCACTTCTGGGACGGAGCAGCAGCATGATCTGAGCAGGAGATGTCCTGGAGGAGGAGGAAGCTGTGCTCCAGCACCTTCCTTCACTCTCAAGGAGCATGTGACCACAAGCCAGAAGTGTGGCTGCAGGAACTGAAATCCGACGTGTACCTGCCCCTGGATACTGCCTTGGATGGTGGCCACACCAAGCTCCTGTCCCTGCAGCCAGGGCACTGCAAAACAAGAGCAAGGGCCACTCCTCCTCACAGCCGCTCACCCTGGAAGGGCCTGGCTCTCTCTGCTTGAAAACGGAGTTCAAAGGAACTGCAATTGTTGGGCTGGATTTTTGGCCACTTCCCTAGTTGGGTGGAAAGATTGGTTTCCTTCCTTCACAGGCCACGCTAGCCATTGTCTGAGCCCCCACAGCACGTACAAAAAGGAGCAGCTAAACAAAATATTTGGGGTTTAATTGAATGGTGCCGCTTCTGGCCAAGGAAAAACTAATTGCTCAAAGCATGGCCTGGTGCCATTCTAGGGGCTTTCTGTCTGCTGCGGCTCGTCTCCAAATACACTCAGTGTGTAATTAAGAGGGACTGAGGCTGCAAACACCCATCTTCCCTGCTCTGTGTTACCTATCCCCTCTCCCTCTTCCAGGCAGGTGGTCTCCTCACCTGGGCTGCAGTCCCTCTGGGACACTGAACACAGCACTAGAGCCTCCTGGCACACAAACAACCAGATCCCATGTGTATGCCTGGAGCAAAAGCCTCCACAGGACTGTACCTGAAAACAGTACAGCCCTACAGATCTTGTCCTCAGACCAGGCCACGTCAAGTCCTCCACTCAAGAATTAATCTTAACTGAGCTCCAGCTTGGGCCTGCCTCTGGAGGGGTGATGGAGTCACCTCAGAGCTGCACACATCTTCCCAAGCCAAGGCCTCAATCACAAGCACGAAAGCCTAGAAAATGGAGAAGGGTAAAGGGACATGATTTAACAACAGAGGGGACATGAGACCCTGCCTGAAACAAGAGTTTCAGGGGCAACCAACAGCGACTACAATTTGCCTCCAGCATCAAGCAGTGACAAGCAGCCGTTCCCTCCTTCTAGGATGAGGAGTTGAGGTTGCATTTCCAGGAGATGCCTGAAATCCTCTCGCCACAGCTCCCCTGCATCCTCCCTCACCCTGAGGGTGGAGAGGAGCCCTGTGCTCAGCAGAGCTGCAGGACCCTGGCCCCAAGGCTCAGCAGCCCAGGGACACTGCACCCTCGTGTGGCTACATGGAGCAGAGGCTGCACATTCTGATCCTGCAAGGTCCAGACTCAACACCATGCAGGTAGAAACCCCCAAGGGGACGCTGCACCCAACCCAGAAGAAACAAAGAGCAATGACTGCAGACAAACACAGCACATTGCTTCTGGGCAATGCTGGCTGATGCCCAAATGCTTCCAGCACACCCAGCTGCAGCACCAGTTTGCACGACACTGAGGCCAGTGCTCATTTTAAGGCTTGTAAGGCTGCCATTAAAGCACATAAGGGATGATGCTGAGGCCTGATGGGGTCATTTTGTATAACCATTTTGTACATAAAACAAAAATAAAAAACTCTTGCTACGTCTAAACTGCAGGGCCTGGGCAGAGTTCCCAGCTCTGGCTCTACATCAGAGCCTGGCCCCATGTCCATGTTGGGACTAGCTACTTGGCCACAGACTAATCCTTTTTATGTTTGTACAGTACCTAACACAACAATCCTCCATTCGGTCTTTTAGCTACTGCTGTAATAAACAAACTGCTCTGTTTATTTGTAGCCCAAATACTGCAGGTTGAGAACCTACAAGTAAAACCAGCTATAAACAAATGTTTCTGATTTTCCACTAGTGTGGAAACATGCAAACTAATTGCTCAACAGTGAAAAACAGTTTAATTAACCCCAGGTGTTAGATAAAATTGGGTTGGTGTCTCCCAAACTTGTCACTTCAGCTTGAATGAGCCACTGCTAGATTTGAAAGCAAAGCTGAAAAAAAAAAATACCAAAATGATTACACAATGCCTAAAAACTTTGTGAGTGTTCTGGGCAAAGGACAAGTGTGCTAGTGAGCCTTGCTGTGTACTCAGGAGCAAGACCTCTGCTCACATTGCAAAGGTGTGTGTTGGGACACCATATTTTCACACTTTTAAACTGCCTAGGTGACTCATCTTCCATCTCAGGATCTCACTTTGTGCCTGCAACAACCTTTCATATTGATTTCTGAGTCAACATCATGTACAGCCCCATACCAAAAATATAAACAAAGGGCTCCTTGAGGAGATTTGTCCATGAAATGCCACAGTCAAATAATGCAAAATGCAAGGTATCCTTGAGTGTATGTAATCCTACCACAACATCTTTTTTCCCAGCCTTCAACATCAGCAAGCTCTGCCTGCCACAGTTACAGCCCCAATCCTGACTTCTTCTACAATGCAGTCTTCCACCTGCATCACTGAGACATTTGGGGGATTCTCCATCCATGCATCTGTTGGAGAAGCTCTTTGCATTCAAGCACTCAAGTCACAGCTCTGCAGCACTTCTTCCTGGTCACCTGTGATTTGGCGCAAAACTCCAACCCTTAACCCATTTCTCTCAGCCTAATGAGCTGTCAAGTGGTAATGATCTGTTTATCGTGGCTGGTGATGAAACATTATTTCCTCCTGGAAAGGGAGGCATGCCCTTGAGGAACAGCTGAAAGCCCTTCCAAGAAAAAACTACATTTGGTAGGACTGGTGTTGGATGGTTCCCAGCTGTTAGTCTTGTGGCTGTTTTGGCTCTACAAACAGTTAATTGGGAAGCTGAGCAGAAAAAAAAACAGCCTAAGAGAAGCTTCTTAGGTTCCTGAGGCTAGGTCTTGACCATCACACACCATCACTTCAAAGAAGCCCTGAACAGAGGGCCTCTCATCCTGGGCTGGATGTGAACAACTGAGAGAGGCTAAGCTCTCCTGACCACCTTGTGACTTCCAAGGGACATACCATATCATGGTATGGCAGAGACGGGCTTGTGCAAAAGGGCTCACTTCCTAAGGAACATCTGTTCAACAGGCAAGCAGAAAGCTGTACTGCCAAGGTAACGTCTTCGCTCAACACATCTGAACAAAACCTGATCTTCACCACCTTCCTCTGATCTGTGTTCTCCCACAGAAGACCTGGCACTGAGAAGGTCTCTTAGCTCTTTCACTCTTCGAGGTTACACAGCTTTTATTTTCTCTTCTTTCCTTTCCTGTGCAACAAGGAAATAGGTCACATTTCAAAGAAACCAGTTAACGGAGGTTAGCAAATGCCAGACAGCTCACTGGATGGTGTGGCCTGTTCCTCTCCTATCTCCCAAAATCAAGACATTTCTCACTTGCCAGAGAACGTTTTTCCCCTCCTTTCCTTTCTCTCTTCAAAATTGCCGCAACGAAGCCCTGACAAGACGTTTTGCCCATCTATAAACCAGGTAAGACGTACTTTTCTGCTGTTAGTATCTTCGGTAGCTGTTGCGCGACATGGCTGCTTTGTTCCTTGCCGCGCACCCCTTAGCAGCGGGAGGGGAGATCCCCTGAAATGCTGGTGTTGATAGGCCCAGCTTAATTCACTGTGAAACTGCTCTACGTCTTTCTACTGACTGCTCCAACAGCATAGGAAAAGATCGGTGTGATGTTAGGGGGCATTGTTCTCTTTTTGGAGTTGGGGCATTTAAATCATAATATAAAATAATAGCTTACAGGCAGATAGTTGGGGTCAACAATTCTTTCTTTTATCTCTGGACACAATGTCAGAATTTGTCTTATCTGGAATCTTCTTGTTAAACTGACTGTGAGCCTAAGTGGCAACGTGGGAAGACTTAGGGTCTTTGGAACCCACTGAATAATGCTCCACGTAGGAGGATCCTCGAGGAGGGCTTCAGAGATTTCCTACCGACAAATACAAGAGCAAATATACTCAAAAAAAAAAAAAAAAAGAGGCTTCTGCCAAATTCACATTTGCTTCTCTTAATTTCTTTGCCATTTCATCTGTTATTGCTCTGCATTTTTATTTGAAAACAGGCACAATTCCAAGTCCCATCAGTTCAAGCACAGTTCATGGTGTGATGGAATAAACTAGAACAAAGGAAAGTTGAGGTTAAGCCTCAGAAAACATTTCCTAATAGGCAGATCTATGGAATACACGCTGCAGGGATGTGAGGGAAACCCATCACGTGGGCAGAACTGTAGAGGTGACTGCAGAAGAGAAGGGATCAGGGTCCCTCACTGGCAGTGGGATGAACAAACAGAACTATGCGGTTCTGCTTTCTGATATATTTATAGCTTTTGTATTTGCAACCTTTCATTACCATTTTTCTCCTTGAGCAGAAGAAGGGGCCCAAGTCCTAGTAGAGGTTGCTGATGCTCCCAGGAATACTTCTTAAACATGGATGATACCATAGCAGTATTAGAAGACATACAAATAAATGCATGTGGGTTTTAATGACATTAAAAAAAAAAAAAAAGGTTCAGATTGAAACCTTAATCAGAAAGAGGGTTTCTTGAGAACTCTCAGATAACAGGGATTATGCTGCAGTCCTTGTACTGCCCTCTAAAGCACGAGATTTCACATGGAGCAGACAACCTTGGAAACACAAGGCTTTGTACATGACTTAAGTCCACTGAAACAGCTAAAGAAAGCTTGGCTTGAGCGGTTAAAGCATTAGAGGTCAGAAGGGGCAACAGATATGTTAGTTGTGCCAAGCTTTGATTCCAGAAACCCTTAGCAGGTGGGACCACCAGCACAAAAGCAGAGATGCCAAGGGCAAAGGACACGAATGAGATGAATTTTATCCACCCCTGTCTCTGTGGATCTGACAGGACTAGGTACAGAAAAATGTGAAACCCCTGTTAGTAGGGCAATGCAGAAAATGACTATTTCCCACCCTCCAGAGAAGTATACTACAATTTAAAGCTTTGCATCCTTTTTTTAGCACATGTTTTCCCAGGAATCACTGCTAACTCATGTGGTAGCATTAGATGGGCTTTATCAAACATACTAGGTTCAGAATTAAAATACCTTTTATTCCTTTCCTTACCAGGAGTGCAAGAACAGGTATTTTTAAGTGATTTTAACCAGAGTGATGATAACTTATGTTCATAATATCCCCAGAGGTGTCAGGAAAGGCCTTGCTGGGTCTAGCATTGAATGGTCAAGGAAAGGCTAGAAAGAGCTCAAAACAGACAACAGATACCGGGGCTATGGAGAACATGGGCAGCTTTATGCAAACTCCATACAGAGCCAGCATGCAGAAAGCTGTAGCCACTCTAAGGGAGGTAGGCAGGATAAAGCATAAACCATGGCTTTATGATAACTCTACTTCCTATTCCCGTTCAAGTGACTAGAACAAAAAGCCCTTGCCATTATTAAAGTAAATGAAAAGCCCTGTGCGGGCCCAGTCCAATACTTCTGTGCCTCAGCTCTATACTTGGAAAACAGAGATAACAAGCTGCCTGTTAGTAGTGCATTTCAACACTCAGAACAGACCTTTTCACATAGGAAATGCCTGATTGTGAACGTAAACTTCCATTACCGCTTGCAGGTCACACGCTTTGCTCAAATGTATGCTGGTCATGTGCAAACACATACCTACGCTTCAGAGCTGATATGCTCTTGTAAAAACAGCTGAACTAGTGAAGTCCAAGTCCAACTTCCCCCTGCCTCCAGAAGTATTCATTTTTCTTTTCAAAATTTCTTCAGAAATGTCTTCTTATCACCTTGTAGCCCTGTGCAGTCTGAACTGTTTAATCCTCTTAAAATATAGTAAAGGAATGGTCTTGCTCTACTCTGAAATAGTGTTCAGAGACATCCTGAACGGTGCTAAAGCAAAATTTGCCCTCCTGCTTTGATGAAGATGTAGTGAGGCCTAGCAGCTCACCCCCAGGATAATATTTTAAACATGATGCTCACTATGGCTTTGGAAGATGAGCTGGATCTTGCAGAATTCCTCTCATGCTGGCAGTTTGGGTTTTGAGCTCAGATTCATCTTTTGCCCTTCAAAACTCAGAAACACTGCTCAGTTAACCTTTGCTGTTGAGTTGGAGGTGACTGTTAGGCTCTGAGCTGTCATTTTACTTTATCGGTCAAGCAGTGGAACAAGATGCCCTGTGGTGGAAGTAGTGGAGTCCCTATTCCTGGAGGTATTTAACAGATTTGTGGATGTGGCAGAGGAACATGATTTAGTGATGGGACTCAGTAGGTCAAGACAATGGTTGGACTGGATGATCCTGAAGATATTTTCCAACCTATATGATTCTGCAATTTGCCCAGTTTACAACCTTAAGCCAGGACCTGCCCGTGCAGTACCCCTGTCTCAAGTCGGACAAAGCACAGTTTGCCTGTGGTCTGGCCCTTTTCTACAGATTTGCTAAGGTGTACCATATGGTGTTAAATCTGCCCTTGGCAATACAAAAATCATCTCCCACTTCCCTGTGGCTACTTTAGTGAGCAGCAAATGCCAACGTGTAAGTGCTGGGGCCTTAAATTCAACACCTAACAGAGCACTTTCAAAAGGTCTTGGAAAAGCATGGCCCCAAACTGCTTCTGACTACTGACTGCCAATCCTCTCCCAATTCATACCTGGGCAGCTTTGCCCAAGACCTCGTTTCATAAGCCACAAGACCGAAGCCTCTTAAGACAGCCTGCATAACAGCCTTTGTCTTCCAACAGGACTGGGGTGCCTGAATTTCTGTAATTCTGCTGATCAATGCCCACCTGTGCTATGGTGCATTCACAGCTGACTTGAGCACTGGAAGCCCCAGACTGTAGTCATCCATAGTGTGATCCTACTGCAGTTAATCCAATTTCTGGTGACTAAGCTTCTCCAAAGATCATTGCCCCAAACAAAATGATTGTGCCCTGCTACAAGCACATGAAGCTCTCAGCCCCTTTGGGGACAGCAAGTATTAAAGGCAGCCACAGCTAAGCACTGCTCTGTGCCCATGGCTGGACCCTGCATGAGGTGAGCCATCAATTCACCCAGGATCTGCAGCAGAATCTCTGGAACCCAGGGATCCTTTGCAGCTATGCTGTTCTTTGGCACTACTCCCAGGCATGCATAAAAACATCTGCACAGGACTGAAGAGCTAGTCTGGACCTGAAGGGACGACAGGAGGCTTATGAATCTCTTGCAGCTGATGACAGAATTAGTTTAGCAGGGACAGTTGCACACAAGCCACACAGCATGAATGCAGCAGAAGTTGAATCTTTTAGGCAGGGCCTGTTGCTTGTACCTTGGCACATAGGACATACGTAGCTCTTTATTCTGAAGGATCCTAAAGTACACCAGAAAGCAATCACTTCATCTTCTTGGTGACACTGAGGGGAAAACACAATTCAGTTGTTAAGGTGAGTTAATGACTCAAGCAGATTTAGGGAGCCTGGAACAGTAAATGGGGTAAGAAGCTTCAGATAATGCTGTATTTTTCTGTAAATTCCACAGGATCTTAAAGCATCACAAGAAATTTCTTTTCTGAACCTCATTGGGCAAAATAAAGCATGCATAAAGATAATGAACTGACTGTATTTTTCCAAGACCCATCCTTGTTCATCTAGATATAGTGTGCTTACTGTGGTAGGCAGCATAACATAACAGCAAGTGTGTGACTTGGCAGAAGTGCAGTCCAGGGCATTACTGTGGTATGAGCTCTTCTGCCTGCCTTGTATTCATCAGCAGGAGAGGAATCATAAATTTCATCCCTTATCTGCCCAGAAAAATAAAACTGAAAGATGGCATGTGGATGCAGAGCACATTCAGGATCCAACGAAGGCATGTTTTCAAGGCCCGAAGTGTGTACTGTTCTTGGCAAAACCTGGGGTAAAGCCTGTGAATGGGCAGGTAAGATCCTGGCTGTTAGGGGAATTTCTTACTACCTGCCAGACTTTCCAGCAGAGTACTGATGCATAGCAAGGTTACAAAGGAGATGAGGAATTTTAAAGTTTTCTTGCACGCAAACTGAGAAAATTATATACTGCAAGAGTTAAACACCAAAGCAGAATATTGTGCCTTCTATTTCATCCACAGCAAGCTTTGGCAGGGCTGCTCGGTATTCCACCAGCACTGCAGCAGGATTTGAGGATTTGTCCTATTTATTTGATAAAAGTCACTCTTCCACAGCACTGCTCTGATAGCTGCTGCTGCCACCTATTAATAACAAATGGACAGAAAAGTAAATGAAAGAGACAAATCTCAAGAGATAGACCCATCACCTACCAGTCATTGACTCAAATTCAAACTAGCATTCCAGAGGAAGTACTTCTGCATCTGAGATGCCCAACACAACCAACTTGTGCCCAGATTTTCTCTTCTTTGAGTTTTTGGCCAATAAGAAAATAACACTTCAAGGATTTAGCCAGATGAGTGTTATAATCAGTTATGTATTTGTGCTTCTGAAAAGCTTCTAAATAACTGTCAGTACAGTCCATTATGTAAACCGTTATGGACAGGTTGGGTCAATTAAGAACAGATTAGTCAGTTTTTCCTTGCTCACGGGCTATCCTCTTCCTACCTGCCGCTTCACCTCATCAGAAAACTCCCAGTGCACATCTCTGGAGCAGAACCATACCTAAAAAATTGTTGACATCTGCAAGGCAGATGGAAAATAGAAAGATATTTTGAGTAAAAATCATGACCCTCTTCCCCTTAGATGTTTGCACGGATCCTGAAGATTATAGGTGCAGATGTACACATATGGCTTGCCCCTCTTCTCTTATCTGATGAGATTACAATCTGTCATGCACAGAGCTAGAAGGCAGAGGTGAAAGTACGCCCCACAGCTATTACTTAACAACTACAGCCTTATTAAATTAATACAGCCCTAGGGAGCAGTGTGAGACTATTCCACTCTAGGACAATGCAAGAATCTCTCTCCCTAGTCCTGCATCAGATGTTTAAGGTCCTACAGCCATCATCATGTCAAGTTAAAAAGGACAGACGGATGTCGGCAAGGGTCCTGCTGCAGCCGGAAGCGGTACAGACAGGCACAGCAGACTCCACTACAGTGCTGAGCTGTGAAAGGAGCCAGCAAATACTGCCCCAAGGAACATTTGGATGGAGGAACATACAAGAGCCTAGAGGAATGACCTATAGTCACAGGGAAATGGGGAGATAGGTGCCAGAGGTACAGGCCGAACTTTCCAGGGTGTTCAGCTCTCCGAAGTCACGCTACAAGGGCAGGCTTAAACAGCACTAGGTTGTTCTGAGAACTCAGCTGGACCCATGCAGGGCACGACATGCCCTGTACAGCTGCCAGCATCCTGGCTCGCCTGGGACCTGGGTAGGGTTTGCACTCTTTCTTCTGGGACTGCCAAAGAAAAGCATCTTTGCAACTAATTGTTGCTGCCGTGACCCACCCACTATGAAACAGGCTGTGAGACCAGCAACAATTCTGCCAGCAGTGCCCCAACAGCTGTTAGACAGGAACATCCAGCCTGTCCCACCACAGCTGGATGCAATCCAGCAACCTGAAGAGCTCTGCAGCACAAATCCTTGTCCTTGGACCATAATGTTCTCCTTGGAGAAACTGTTTTGATGGGTTATTAGCACCCCACAGCAGAAGTAACTGGCATGTTCTGCTGACAAGGGGAGGTTGCAGGAGAGTGAAGCAGAAGCTGAGCGATCAAAAGGTTTTCTAGAAGATAGTGTTAACCCTCTGCTGCTCATTCCAGGGTCTTATGTTCATGGACAAGAGAATGGTGTTTGTACGTTTAACTACAAAGGTTCAAAGTTAGCTTGCCTGGTGGAAAAGTTATGGGAAATGGTGCATTTTGCCCATGGTAAGAAGCAGGGACTAAGCACAGGTAGATATTAATATAACCTCTGATCGATAGCACAGAAAGAACAAAAGCTAAGAACTTATGAGACCATGGAGAAAGAGCTATTTTTTCACCTCAGTAGCCATATAGCTGATCAGTTAGCCACATTAAAAAAAAGTGCAGGAGAACAGTAAATATTGCCCGTATAATAGTCTAGTGAGCAAGCAGAAGACTTCATTCTTACTTCAGACACTGATGTTCAACGGAAGACCAAAAACATCAACAGTGGAAGCAAAATGTTTCTGCATTCAGTGTTTCTGTATTCCATGGAGCCTTGGCTGAACTAGAAATTGCATTGGCCAGAGAAAGGAATTGAAAGTGCAATTTTCCCTGAATGGAACTCAGAATTGCAGAAGTTAGATATGGGAAAGTCCTATTAGCTCATCCCAGTTTCTTCCTTCCTGTACATGATTGTTCCCTACAGTAGTGATCCAGTGTTAAGTGACTAGGAATGGGACTTCCACTATTCTCCGTGGAGACACTGTTCCACATCCTGATGGATCTTATTAGGAAATGTTTCTCATGAATCCGTGGAAAATCTGGCTATCTTCTCCTTTATCCCCATATCTTACCAATTCCTAAGAGGTGTTCTCATTAGCACATCAGTCAAGCCCTTCAATTATTGCTCCATCCCAAACTTGGAATGTTTGCAACACTTCCAGTATCAAAACACCTACTGAACTAAGTAACCTCAGTGGTGTCAAGGTACCAGGATCATGTTCACTACTGGTACTGAATCACGTGGGTGGGTTTGGGGTTTTTGTTTGGTTTTGCTAGTTTTTTTTTTTTTTTTTTTTTAAAGCTACAGTAACTTTGTTCTGATCTGTTCCATGTAAACAAAACTCATCTTTTTATATCTGAGAAGCAGTGAGCGCACTCAGTGCTCTGCCAGCCTCTTCCCCACCAGCTACTCTACTTACAGTAATATTTTGTTCATAAAATCAAGCACTAGGGCTGCAGTTCCAGTGGCAAATACCAGCTGCCCAACACACTCATTTGGTCATGTCTGGATCTGCTGCTAGCCCCCTTTGCTTGGGCATTCAAAATGAGATTGAGAAATCTCACTGACTCATGGCCATTTGAAAGCCCATGGCACTTACTGCAAGCACAGAGAATTTGCTTTGGTGTCTAAGCCAAGTTCTGAGTTTAACATTTATGCTCTGCCTGCCTAAATCCCCTCTAGCAGAGCTATGTAAGGTTTAAACCTTTAACCTTTAAAGGTTTCCCATTTTAACATACCATTGTGTCAGCACTGAAGAGCAGAGTTACAGGGCAGCTTGAGCACACTGAAGCCTTCCTCCTAGCTAATGTTGAGGGCACCAACACACACTACTGATACAGCACCACTACAACCTGCTCACTACCCTGCTCTCCTTTCTTCTGCCTCCCCTCCTGACCGGGACTTCAGGCTCTAGTTATGGCTTCAGAGCAGGACTATAGAAGTATGATTCTGAAGTGCCTCATATGCATAGAGATCCTGTCCAAAGTAAGAATACCTTAAAAATATAGCTTGTATTATAGACCAAGGAGAAGCCAGGCAGTTTTGGATGGACCAGCGCAAAACAGAAGACCAACAGATGTCTGATAATATCTACAATGTTAAATAGTTCCATTACGAAAGCAGAGGCAAGCGGATGATCAGTATAGAGAGGACACAGTAACTGTTGCTTCTCAAAAAGCAAAGGCAACAAGATTAAAGAACTGAAACCAGGTCAGCAGATCAGCCTTAGCCTGCATACATGCCCAGCGCAATGCACTTTCACTGAATCAACAGGTTTTAACCCATTTGAGAAAAATCTCTAGCTGGAGGCTGGCCAGCAGGTGGGTGAGCCCACCCTCCCATGTTATTCCCAGACAGCCTGCCTCCCTCCCCAGGATAACTGATAATCCAGTACCCTACCAAGTAGGGCACAAAGTCGACACCCATCAGGAAGGGATTGCAGCCTAGTGGCTGCAGAGCCCTGAACACCAGGAGTAAAGGAACAAGACTCTGGAGCTCTTCACCTGACCTGACAGTAACTGCACACACAACTCCTCTCTCCTCAGTTTGCCTGTCTCTTCTCCATCTTTTCTGCCCTGAAAAACTCAGGAGGTAACAGCTGCACATTCATATGCAACACAGACAGCAGTTGTGATCTTCCAAGGAATCTGTAGGTACTGCAAAAAAAGAAAAAAAAAAAAAAAAAAAAAAAAAAAAAGCTCCTAAACTAAGCTCAACTATAATACTTACCTTACTTATCTTTAAATGACAAACCCAAAGCATTAATGCAGATGGTTTTTATGTAGAAAAAGACACCAGGCTCCACACCGGGTCCTTTTGCAGTAGGAAATGGAGTTATCAGACACTTCACTGCTGGGAGCCATGAGACGGGCAGAGGTGAGGGCACATTGTTCAGAGCAGCACTGAACCTGCTCAGCAGGTTCCAGTCTTTCCAGAAAAGGTACCTGCTCAGAACCATCAGAAGGACCCAAGCCAGTGCAGAACATGAAAAACGTTTCCAAAAATATCCATCATGGCCAGCGCCCTCACAATTCTGCAGCTTAAAGCCTTGTCACACTTGTAACGTCACCTTTACTGCACCCTGCTAAGGGCTATGCCACCAGCAGTAGTGCCAAGACTTAAGCCACAGGTTAGTTACAAATTGCTTATGTAAATCTCATTTAACCTTTCTTCAGCCTGCTGCTCCCCACATGCTCTGTACTGGAAAACTCTAGGACCACAATGCTGCAATAAGCTTTTACCTCAGCAAAAACCTTTTGAATTAATGCAGTGAGGCCAGGTAGAACGAAGCAACATAACAGCTCTCAACATATGCGTGTTTTATTGCATTACTGCAGTTTGCTTTTACTGGCTCCATGAAAGCATCTGCTATACCAAAAACTGGAGAATCCTGCTGGAGTACCAGCTCCTCTCTCCAGTTTGTCGTCAACCTCAGCTCCACCTAGGTGGCAGGTAAACGTAGGGACAAGTTCTGTGCTCACTCATCCTTAGGACGCCTTGACATCATTGGTTTAGACATGATGACCCATAGCTGAGTTACCAGACCACAAAAGCACTCAGGAATACCAGGCAGTGAACAATGTACTGTGTTTAGCTATGTTAGACCCTAATTATAAGCTGTTCAGGATGAGTGGGTCCAGGGCCAGAAGTGTTTTCAGTGGCTCTACAAAGGATCAGCAGGGTGTTTTCACAGCCTTCCAAACTCAATCCACACGCAACAGCTGAGGACATACTGCCTTAGGACAGAGTTACTTTGCTTTACCCTATCACACAGCAGTGTCAGCCCTGCCCATGAGCCCATCACCCCTCCTATTCCACAGCTGCCCCAAGAGAAGCTGCCCACATTTGGATTATGAGAGGATGCTATTACAAACCAATAGCAGGTCCAAGGGTAGCTGTGGGGGACCAGAACTCATGTTTCTGTTCCTGCACATCCCAGACACCTTAGGGTACTGCAAAGCTCTCTTCTTTGCTATATAGGATACAGTGGCCAGGTTACTTGGGCCTGTCCACATCACTGCATTTTCCCCAAATAAAATCAGCTTGAGTTTAAACAAACTGTCACATTCAGTTAAGTTTTCTGCGCCTTTTCTTATATGTAGCATTTCTAAAAACATGGTTCTGGACCATGGATTTATCTGGGTTTTCCAGGCTCCTACCTACAAATAAACTCAGAAATCTTTTCACCGAAAAGAAGCATTTTATGAAGAACCAATGCCCTTTTCTTTAGGGAAAGAGCCAAGTATTTAGCCAAAACACTGCTATAGTTAGTTACAGAACTAATTATTAAGTCCTGTAGCCAGTAATCAACCAATGTAAAGAAGATTAAGAACAGCCACTTGTATTGCACTGAGCTGTCATCCTTGGACACTGAGGAGCACACCAAGATCTACATGCTTGGCTGTCTTTCCATCTGTACTCCCCAAGTAAAGCACAACCAGATAAAAAGATTTTAGAGAGAGTCAGGTGCACTTTGTTAGAAAGAACATGTGACACAACAGACCTGACCACATGTAAATAGGAAACATGCTAATGTATACAATTTTCTTGTGTAAACCAAATGTAGGAAAGCCACCTGCATGTGTCCATTAGAAACCTACTGGTACTTCCTACTGCAATACTCAGAATATCCCAAATTGGAAGGAACCCACAAGGCTCATTAAGTCCAACTCCTGGCTCCATGCCAGACCATCCTGAAATCAGACCATGCCTGATTTCACTGCCGAAATACTTATGGAACTCCAGCAGGCTTGGTGCTGTGACCACTGCCCTGAGGAACCTGTTCCAGTGCCCAACCACTCTCTTGGTGGAAGAACCTTTTAGTAATATCCAACCTGACCCTCCCCCACACACACCCTGTCACCATTCTTTCAGGTCCTGTCGCTGTCCCCAAAGAACAGAGCTCAACACCTGCCCCTCCGCTCTCCTTGTGAGGAAGCTGCAGGCTGCCGTGAGGCCTCCCCTCAGCCTCCTCTTTCCTGGGCTAAACAAACCAAGGGACCTCAGCCACCACTCACACATCTTTCCCTCCAGACCCTTCACCATTTTCATAGCCCTCCTTGAGAGGTTCTCTGGTAGCTTTATGACCTTGTTATACTGTGGTGCCCAAGCCTGCATGTGGTGCTCAAGGTGAGGCCACAGCACGCAGAGCAGAGCTGGACGATCCTTTCCCTTGTCCAGCTGGCAATACCGGGCCCGAGGCACCTCAGGACACAGTTGGCCCTGTTGGCTGCCAGGGCCTGCTGCTGACTGGTTCAGCTTGCTTTCAGCCAGAACCCCCAGAGCCCTTTCTGGGGGGCTGCTCTGCAGCCTCTCATCCCCCAATCTGTACATACAGCTAGGGTTATTCCATCCCAAGTGCAGAATCCAGCACTTGTTGAGCTTCATGCTGTTGTTGATAGCCCAGCCCTCTAGTTTGTCAAGATCTCGTTGTAAGGCATCTCTACCATCAAGGGAATCAGTGTCATCTGCAAACTTACTTAGTGTACATTTGAGTCCTGCATCCAGATCAGTTACAAAAACATCGAAGAGAATTGTCCCTAAAATGGAGCCCTGCAGAAAGAACTCCACTAGTGATTGGCTGCCAGCTTGCTGCAACCCTATTTATGATAGCTATTTGAGTCCAACCCATCAGCCAGTTGTTCACTCACAGCATTTTGTGTTTATCTAGCTGAATGCTGCACATTTTGTCCAGAAGGATACTGTGAGAAACAGAATCAACAGCTTTGCTGAAATTCTGAAAAATTACATCTACTGATTTCCCTTGGTCAACTAGGTGGTAACTTAATTTTATTTCCTTTCATGAGATGACCGTTTTGGCTCAGGGGACCACACTCTGCCTGATTATATTTCTATGGCACTGCAGAAAAACCTGCCCCAGCATCCTGCCGGGAGGCACCAAGCCCTGCCTCCTGTTACCAGAGGCAGCTGCACCGTTGGTTCACAGGCATTAGTGAAAAGCTCAGAGGAAGCAGGCTAACACCAGAAAACTGCTTTCTGGGAACAAGGCAATCCTGGCCATTAAAGCAACAGCTTGAACAAAAGAGGCAGATAGTTATAACCACCAGGGCCCCAGGCAGGTGGCCTTCCCCCTCCCCTGCCCCCTCCTTGTCTCCTGCTCTCAAGGAGAGAAGAGCAAATTGCTTCCGCTCATTAGCATTTGACAAATAACCACAGAAGGAAAACAAGTCCCCAGCAGGATATGAATGAGCTCAGGCCTTTATTGCCACCTGACTGCACCAAACAAGCGTGTCATCAATTTTCCATGCTCTGTTGCACAGTTTCTCCCTTTCTGAGAAGGATGAGCAACCTCACCCACTCAGGCAGGTTACGAGTAGCCAGCTTGAAGCAAAGCAGCAAGAAGCAGCTGGGAGCTGCAACAGGAGCAGAGGTGGCACACAACCACTCCTGCACATTTGGGTGCAGATACAAGCATCAGTCTAGCTCTGAAGGAGGGTCTGCAAGCAGCATGCTCAGACATCAAGCCCTTGAACGCTGCCTGCTTGTGAGAGTAAGTGCTTTAAGAGAGCTGAGGGACTCAAGGCAGCCTGGCTAGTTCTGATCCTGGGTGGAAAGAGGAACAGGAAACCAGCCAGCAGCAGCCCTGCCGCTGGGTAAGCAATGGCTGCTTCATCATACAGGTACTGTAACACCAAGGCACAAGCATTTAAACAGAACTATCACCTGTGTTTATTTTAAATCTTCAATAATACTGTGATGGGGTGGCACTACGTCTCTGGCCAAGAGGTTGGAAGGGGAGATCAGAACCCTTCATCCCCAGTCATGGTACCAGCTTTTTTTCAAAGCTGGTACATCCCTGTCAGGAGCTTTTGCATTAAGTGTATCCCAGCAGTACCAGGCCCCTGCATGAGGCCTTGCAAATAATACTGTGGAATTTAACCAAATACTGTGGAATTTAAGTCCAAAAAGGACTGTGGACCCTCCCTGCAGCCAAATGAATCCCATGTTTCACTTCAAAGGGGCTGAGGTGTATGAAGCATGGCCAGGGATCCACAGGCAGCAAGGGGCAGTTTGCACTTACCTGCTCACTTCAAGGACAGCAAAGGGCAAATCAGGTCATTTGTAGAATTCAGGCCACAGGACTCCAGAGCAGGGAGCTTTTTCTATGGAGTTTCTGTAAATACAACCATTTCAGGTAGGACTGAGTCAGTAATACCCACTGACAAGTACAGAAGATTATTATCTTCAATATAAGCAGAAGACATGCTGTTTATGAGTATGAACAGAAATGGGCTCACAGTTTCATAAACTCCTACTCACACATAGCTCAAGTGTTAATAAATGATTGTGTAGTTGAGGTTTTAATATGCAGTCAGCAGGGAGGCTGGGAAAGCAGTTAAAGCAAGGAACACAAGTGCTCATGAGGAAGCTTTGGGAAGAGCTGCTATGGAATGCACAAACGCAAATTTAACATTAATCAAGAGCAATTAGAAGAGTATAGTAAGGCCAATCCAAGTCAAGGTTAAAGTTTTCAAGCACTTTTTTAAGCACTTAAAGTTTAATCAAAGTTATTTCAAGTCTATTGTTATTTAACATTTAGAAGACTATATGCCCGCAATCCAGGAATCGTCTCACAGCTCATCCTCTTACATTTTACAAGTGACTCCTGGGATAAACGACTTAGAAAGGGAACTTGTACACTTGAAACATTTTTCAGTCCTTCACCTTCAACCAGGCTCTTCACTATAAAACCAGTTCTTAGATCAGAGCAGGAACAACAGAAGGGAATCTAGGAGAAAGAACTGGGCATAGCTGCTCCTCCACAGCCCTAGGCAAGCCAGAAGATGGCTGGTATGTGCCCACAGCCACAGGGAAGCAGCTACTTATGATTTGTGCCATTTACCCTACTCTTTGTGCCATCCTGCTCTCTCCTCAGCCCTGCCTACACCTTTCCTCTGCCACAGCCTCTGTACCCAGGCTCAGCCCCACACCTCCACAGGATCAGCTCCAGCATCAGACTCCTGGAGAGGTCAGTAAACACCAAGCAGGTCAAGATAGTACGAGGTACAAAGTTTTACCTGGATTTTCCTACAGCACCAAAAAAAGTGCTGCAAACAGCATCACAGGAGAACACATTTACTCTTGCACTAGCTTCTTGCAGCAGGGTGAGACAAGAGGCCTGCATGGAGCTCTGCAGAGCCTCACCAGTGCAGTGAGAGGCCAAGGGATGCCAGGAGAAGCTGCAGGGCTGAGCAGCTGGTTGGGGCAACCTAGCCTCAACCAGCAGCAGCCTCCTGCAGGGCAGGCAAGCCCCGAGGTTGGGGTCATTCCCCACTCACAGCCCAGGGCAAGTGAGTGGCACAGCAGCTCTGAGCCGCTAGCTCTCCCCAGCCAGACCTTCTGCATCAGCAATGCCACATTCACCCCAGCAGCTCTTACCTTCAGTTGCCTACCCTCAATTAAACACCTTTTACAGAGTTGCTCAAAAAAAAAACCAAAAAACCCAAAAAACCTCCTCCCCCACATTGCCACCATACACCTCAAAACAGCAGCTCCCTGCACTATCCCCTCCTCCCCTCCCAGCCCATTCCCAGCCTCCATCCCTCCCAGGGTCCTCCACCTCCGGCCAACCCCTGCCACCTTAAAGAGACAGCCCAGGCAGCCAGGGCAATACTGTGGGGCTTTGTCGTGGCCATAGTGAGACAGAAAACATTCTCCTGTGGGGTGCTACAGTTTGCCACTGCTTCCTCCGGCTGCCTCTCATGGACTGGCACCAGTACAGTACAAATTGGACCTGCTCTTCTGGGAAATTATAAAGTCAAACCAGTTCCTGATGGTTCTTGTCTGATCTAAATAGAAGCGAGTAGCCAGCTATATATAGATCTGATTGACTGACATGTCAATAGTTTCCTGCACGACTTTCCTGTGTGCAGATCTGACTCTACTTTTTACGTGGGCGATGTTTTCTTCAGTGCATCCTCATGTCACAGTACCAGCTTGTAGATGTGGCCATAACTGCAGAAGGATTTAAAAGGTGCTGGAAAAATCAGGTCCTGCTGCTTGAAGATGGTGGTTAAGGGAGCCTTTCACAGCTTATTCCAGCCACTAGTTTATGTCTGTAAAAGCCATCCATGAAATCGGTTCTCATTTTCATTTGTGCTTTACACTGCAGAAAAAACAGAGCGGCGTGAGGTTTGTTTGAGTCTGCTAAGGTTGTGCCAGTGTTGTTCAGGCCCACCCAGGGTTCACTCTTGTATCTCCTGTGAGGGCTTCTGGACTCTGCTTGTAGAGAAAAAAAAACAGTCTGTTTGCAACAGAACTGCCTGTGTAAGCACCTGGAAACTTTGTGGGAGCTCACTAGTGATTAGCTTCTGCAGTCTCACTTTCACCTGACCGATTTTCAAACATGTTCCATTTTCTGTGATGTTTTGCTCCTGAACTTTCCAGAGAAGGGAATCAGCATGTTTGGGTGCATCATCCTTGTACCTAATTGCTGTTTATCCCAGGTAGCCAGTGGAAATTAGTAGCACATGAAGAAGGCCATCAACCTTCCACTGCCTACTCAGCGCTTTCACTTCCTACACTCATGAACATGATTGATGGGCCTGACTCTGCAGTCAAAACCAAGAGCTGCAGTGCTCGCTTCTGACATCCTTCAGTGCGGGACATTCCACCCTCCTGGGACCTGCCCTGGCAGTTTTTTCTGTCTCTGGGCAGCTCTGATGCCCAGAGCATTTCAAATGACCAGGGAGGCCATTCGCCTTGGTTCAAAGCACTGAACCCAGTTCAGGTTTTTAGCTACAGTGTGTTTCCATTTGCCTTCTGTCTCATACTGGCAGGTCCATCAAGACCCCAATTTGTTTCATTTGTTGAATTTGATTAGGGGGCTTCACAATTCAGGCTTAGTTGTGCTGCGCTTGACAGGGTTTACACATGTCCCGCATGCAAGCTGCAAACACCGCTGACGGCTTCCTGTTGTGGTTTCCTGCCTTAGCTAAAACATCTCCTTCACCAAGCCTGCTCTCCCTTCCTGTTCTCATCAGAAGGCCACTTCTGGGCTTAATGAAGACAACAAATAGGTAGAGAAGACTCTGGTTGCCATAAATCCAGTTCCCCATGGGGTCTTCACTGTTGAACACTGAGTAGAGCAGGGTTAACACAGAGAAATGGTTTCTCCTCAGCAGTTTCCTTCTAACCCCTACCCTGTTCCTACTGACACAGAGCACACATCCAGCCAACCCCTTCATAGCTCAGCAGGGCCAGAGACTGGCAGGAAGCAGCCCCCTCACTAGTTTTGCTGGGTAGGCACAGGGCAGGCAGATGGCCAGTCAAGCACAGCTCCAGCCACTGCCTGAGAGGCTGCTTCGGAAGCAGCTCAATAGGACCAAACAATCAGGCAGTGACTTGTTCCACTGTGTTCGGAAATGAGGGTGATGTTTGGAAGAATCAGGGTGAATAGCAGAGATCCAGCCAAAAAGCTGGATGCCTTTTCTGTAAACATGAGTTATGCATTTGTGGGAGATGGGGAGGGAGACAATAATTCTTTTTGGGGTCAGCATCTACGCAATGACAAAACCGAAGATTAGGCTCCAGGGAACAAATAAGACCCTCCAAATCTGGTAATGTTTCCACTAAGCACCGGAAATTGGCTATAATTTGTGGGTGGGATTTTAGATTTTTTGATAGAACTCCTATAGCTCTCTGACAGGAGAGTCTCTGCAATATCTCAGTCAACAAAGTGACATTTCTCACTGGGTTCCCACCAAGAACTGGCGCTGCAGCATCACGGCGGTAGGTTTGTTTCTGGTTTTAGGTTGTTCTGAGCGGGGAACTCCAGTAATGCTTGCACATTTCAGCTTCACAGAGACAGTGGGATTAAATTCATTTTTCAGTGATGGCTGGCCATGTCTGAGCTCCGTCTTTCTCAGGAACATGTGTAAGAAGTAGAAATAGGAACTGCCAGTTAGGATCGGAGTGTTGGCCAAATTCAGAAACCAGCCGGTCAGGTATTGTAGGAAAAAAAATCCATACAATTTATCAAGAGACAATTAGAGTAAGGTTTATCCTTGCTGCTGTCAACAGATAGTTAATGTCTGCCTATAAGCACTCAGCTTATAGTTGCCTCCTTCTGCTGTGTTTGGTGCAACCATATATCTAGATGTTCTTTAGACAATTAATGTTGCTCTCATGTTTTAATCTTAATTCATGTAAGATTTTGGCCTAATAGACCCTCACAGCAAAACCAATTTATTCAGAGAGGAAAAAGAGTTTGCTTTTATTGCTTTTATTGTGAACAGGACTAGAGAGAAAATAGTAGGAAGTCAAAACTAAAAACTTTGGAATGGATTTAAGAAGCACATTTTTAATAGTGAAGGTAATCAATGACCAGAACAATCACTGTAGAATTTGGTGTATTCTCTATTACTTGCAATAGATCTAGATCGGGTGTATTTCTGCTTTCTAGCAGGATAGGTGAATTGCTGTGTGGGATTCTCTGGCCAAAGATATGAACGCACCTGTTCCTACTCTCCATGTGATATTTGAGATGTCCCTACAGACTGTCTTCTGGGGGCTGATCAACCCCTAGATAAACAGGTTTGAATTCCAATTAAACACGTTTGCAAAAATTCAATCAGTGAAGAATTTTGGTTCTCTCTTCCAGATCAAGCACGAGCTGCCTGTGAGCTGCCCCAAGCAATCCCAGTAAGTGCGCAGCAATGCCGGATGCTGCTGCTCACCTGCCCTTTTACTATGGCAGCATTGCCAGGTCAGAAGCGGAGGAGTACCTCAAGCTGGCAGGCATGTCGGATGGGCTGTTCCTGCTGCGGCAATGTCTGCGCAGTCTGGGGGGGTATGTCCTCTCCATGGTATGCAACCTGCAGTTTTATCATTACGCCATCGAGCGCCAGATGAACGGTACCTATGCTATTGCGGGGGGCAAAGCACACTGTGGGCCAGAGGAGCTCTGCGAGTTTTACTCCAAGGATGCCGATGGGCTCTGCTGCACCCTCCGCAAGCCCTGCAACCGCCCCAGTGGCGTGGAGCCCCAGCCTGGTGTCTTCGACAGCATGAGGGACAATATGGTGCGCGAATACGTCCGGCAGACGTGGAGACTAGAGGTACTGGCCATTGCCAAAGGCAGTGTGGGACTGTGCAAGGGGTGTTCTCTGGGGGATTACTGCCACTTGCCACCCTGACCTCCTCTATTGCTGTCTTCCCCCTCTTGTATCACATCGTGGTGAAGCAAGGTCCTCCTTAAAGGCAGCAGGCACTAAAAGTAGTCTTAACTCTCACTTTTTCAGTTGCTTCTTCAGAAACATGTCTAAACATCATCCCAAAACTTCAGGTTATTTCTCTGAACAGTTGCTATTGCACCTGCTCTGCAGGGCATTGGGATTCACCACCCACTTCACAAGCATTTCGCCATGCACTATTTGCTCCCCTGCAGCACACAGAACACTCACTGCAGTTAGACCAACGCTCTGCACGTGAAGTGTCTGTGCCTCCATAATGCTGTGCTGAAGCTGAGATGAAACCAGATTCAAAGTCTTGCTCAGGTTTTCCTTGCTCTTTAAAGTCATTGGAGATTTTGCCTATGAGACTAAGGTACTGGGTACTGCATCTAGTCTGTCTATTATTTCAATTTAAAAATAGCTTCTGTAGTTGGTTGTACACAGAACTATATATAATTGAGACAGACCAAGCAAAACTCTCTAAATGGTCACACTGGCAGCTACATAATTAATTTTCTTTTACCTGCTGTCAGCTCAATAGTGCCTACTCAGCCCCTTCCAAGTGAGATAGCTCAGGCATTCTCCCTAGGAAGTCTTTCTATGAGAAGTCTCTAAATGTGGTCTGTTTTATACCAAAGGTACCTGACAGAATGAGGTCTTCAGTAGGGTTTCTCCATGAAGCTGAACCGTGAACCCTGGCAGATAACACAAAGGACATTGCCACCTACTGGCAAATGAAAACCTGAATTTGTTTATGAAAAGTGTACGGCCAGTAAAATTAATCTATGGTACCCCACATGATTTCCAGATTGCACTGCCCTTGATAAGCTGTAGTGCCTGGGGACAGCAAGCAGCCAAGAAGGCAGAGGCACCAGAAAGCGGTCCTGCTCTTCAAGGAATGCCAAGCAGGAAGGCACCCTGTGAGCCTGGCATCAAAATCCCTTATGTGAACACAATGGCTTCTCTCTTCCCTTACCAACACATCAATGGACTTCAGATGGCTTTGAGGGCTGGGAGCAATTTAGATAAGCAAGTATTTCATCTCGAGTAGTTCTGCAAGTAATTCCGCAGCAGAACAGAATCCAACCCACTAGTGCTACAGGCACAATTAATGTCACAGGCACTCCAGTTACGAGGCTGTCCAAGTTTCCTGCCTCAGCTGTCCAAGGGGGTGCAAACTAAGCCATGCTGAAGCCACACAGCAACACAACAGTGCAGCAGGAGGTCTCATTTCTCACTCTCTTCCAGGGGGATGCACTTGAACAGGCCATCATAAGCCAGGCTCCACAGGTGGAGAAGCTCATTGCCACCACAGCCCATGAGAGGATGCCCTGGTACCACGGCAACATCAGCCGGGATGAAGCTGAACGGAGGCTCTACTCTGGGGCACAACCTGATGGGAAGTTCCTGTGAGTGTGCAAACCCTGAAAGATAGTCCTTTTAGCATTTCCCCACTTACTCTCTAGTTCTTTGTTTCATGTGGCAGTGCCTGAGAGGAGGTTTAGCTGGGCATGGTCAGACTGGGGTTACAGATCTGTGGGGTCTGACACCTGTCATTTACGAAGCAGTAGCTGGCCCTCATGAAGAGCGAGTCATAAGCTTTATTCATTTCTCATGTTTAGATGTCTGTATGAAGCACGCTTTCTAATGCACAGGGTGATATCAGATACAGAGTTCAGTAGACGGAGACATTCAACACTGAAATGGAGGCACTGTATGGCCAATAAAATATAGAAGAAAGCACTTGCTGTGCTAGAAAAACACATGCATCTCGCAGAAGTGAGATGGTCCTTAATTTAATTATCTCCTGAATGAGTTGGAGAAAGAAAGAATTAGCTGGAGAGGGTGGAGAAGAGGGGCAAGAGACAGAAGGTGAAGGATCTCTCCTCAGCCTCTGCAGAGGGAAGGTGGCAATTCTAAGAGGGGACTCCTTACCAAGCGCCCACCCTGCAACCCACCACCACTGCAGCCATGGTAATTTGCAGGGTAAAACCTAGAGTTACTTTCAATAGTTCTCCTTCTGACCAGGCTGAGAGAAAAAAAGGAAAACGGCTCCTACGCTCTCTCCCTTGTCTACGGCAAAACAGTGTATCATTATCGGATAGACCAGGACAAGTCCGGCAAGTACTCCATCCCCGAGGGGACCAAGTTTGACACGCTCTGGCAGGTACTGTACTGTGGGACAGTGACTGCTGTTGTCCTAATAAAGCGAAGGTACTTCTCCCTTGTTTTTGCTGCCCATGCCTTGGGGGAAAGGGAAGGCCACTTGGAGCTTTAAAGACTTTAAGACCATATGTGGGTCATTGTAGCCCCTTCCAGAAAACTCTTATGTCCTCTGGGTCTGGCTGTCTATCATCTCACCTCATTACGTTCATATCTGTGCACCATTGTGCACTCCTAGCTATGTACAGCTAGGGCTGGGTTATAGCAGCTCTGAAGTAGCACTGGTGTTGCCATGCTTAACACCAGCCTGGTGCCTCTCCAAAGAAACAAGAGGATCAGTGCTTTTCACTTCTAGCTTCAAGGCAGGATACTGGCAGATGGTCATATTAATTATGTTTGCACCCCATCAGCAAACATCACACATTCAGCCACAGCATCTGCATGGGACCTCTTCCTACAACAAGCACTGATGAAATTGCTCATCCCAGGCTGTGTCTCCTGTGCATCCCCCCTCCTGGCTTGGCAAACCTTTAGGTGCTGACTGCAACTTTATTTTCCAAGTGGCTGACTAATATGCAAAGAGGGGGAAGGTGTGTGTGGGGGGCAGAACTGCCAACAGTGGGGAGCCAACTGCCAAAACCTTGACATGACCAAAGATGTACCATGAGACTAGGAGACATGTCCATGTACCAGGAGACAAATCCTATCACCCCACAGGAGCTGCAGAATATGTTCAGATGCTGCATTGCCCCAGCAGTCCTCACAAGGAGGGGACAGGGTTTTTAGGGAATGTGATGAGGGCTTGAAGCCCAAGACCAGCACAGAGCCCTGGCACTGCTGGGAGCTGCGTGCCCCTGGAGCCTTGCTGGGTCTGTGTGCACCATGGCCCTTCAGAGCTGCCTCAGGGAAGGAACACCGCTGCTTCCTCCTGGGTAAAGCTGTCTGGGGATGGTAACTGTTCTGCTGAATTTTTCAAATTCCCAAGACTGTCTTTATACTGAATTTGAATGAAAACAAAGACTTCTGGGCATTTTAATGGAAACAGAACTGTGCCAGTCTCCCAATTTCAGATGAAATCTGAGCCACACGGGAGGGGAAGAGAAATCCTAGTCCACCCTGTGGTCCAGTGGCTAGGGCTCAGGTGGTCAACTCCAGCCAGCGTCAATCCCTGCAGTGCTTGAACTGCAGGGAAAAACTGCCCAGGATCCAGAGGGCTAGCCCTGGGGTTCCTCCAGGAAAGCCAAAGGTTTCTCTCAGACTATCAAACAAAACACTTCTTGAAAACCTTTCCGGCTGTGACAACAATGACATTACACTGAAAATGCCCTACCAAGCTGTACTGCTAGAGATTTTCCCTTTGTCTTTTTTTGGTATTTATCTAACTTCCCAAATTATTCCCAGCTCTGGCGTATACCCAGCTATGCAAATGCTGGCTCTACGAGATCCCTGAGTGCATAGTTAGAAGAGGAGAGAAAGAAATAATCGGGTCCCTCTCTGCCATAAATCTGAGAGAAACCATTACCATAAGCCACACATGCTACTTGCAAAAGAAAAGATGATTTTCTGCTTGCATTAATCTCTTTTTCATCTGATTCCTTTCTCAGCTGGTGGAGTATTTGAAACTCAAACCGGATGGTCTGATTTTTGCCCTGAGGGAAAGCTGCCCCAACCCCAGCATGCCAGGTGAGCTGACATCTGCGAGTGCCATCCCTGGCCCTGGTTGAGGCCACTTCGAGCCGTGCTATCACAAGTGTCCTTTACCACGTCCGACCCAACTTACGCAGGCTCTGATGGTTAGGGAATGGCACAATTTCAGCTCCTGTGGCAGGCTGGGCAAGGCCACTTTGTGCTGTCTGTTGAAAGCGGCCACACTCCTGGCATGGCCAAGGGTGGCCCAAACACAGTAACAGACAGGGGAATCTGTGCTCCAGACAAATTAGGGGCTTTGGGTGCCAAATGCATGGCTTCTGAAAAATGACCTGCTTTTTAGGCACCAGGAAACAACATGACCCGAAGCCTGGCTCCTGGTGCATCTCTTGAGCTGAACACTCAAAACCATGTGTCACTTCTCCTGGCCCAAGTGTCACAAATGTCACTTCAGAGCCTGCCTGTGGGATCCCTGAGGTCTCTGGAGGGCTGGCCTGGGAACAGCCCCCTTATCTAGACGTCCTTCCACACTGTTTACAGCTAACACAGTGGAAAGGGGTATTTGTGTGGGAGGGATTGGACCCCACAGTCCTTCAAGGACTGATGCTCTGATTCTGCTTAGGGCACACACAGACTCCAAATAAAAGTTTCTCTCTTGATTCACAGCCTCTGCAGCACCGGTTCCACCAACCCACCCCTCTGTGAGCGTAAGTTTTGGGAAGGGTCTGTTTTATTGGTACCTCAGGGGCTTAATTGCATTTCAAGTTCACTGATCAAACTGCTCTTTTCTAAAAGGCAATAACACAACTGGAATATATTAAGGCCAGCTGCAATGTTGTCCTCTTTCCAGCTTGGATGGGGACAAGGAATAGCTGGGCACAGCTACCAGCAGAGTCGAAAATGGTTTCCATTCACACCGCGCTCCTTACAACATGTGGGGATGTCCTCAGGGAGCCCTCTCCCTGCTGCCCTCCTTGCCAGGCAGGAGTGGGGAAGACATGGTCAGATTCTGGGAACGCCCAGCCTTGCAGCCAGCCTCTGGCCACTGGCCAGGTCTTTGTGCTCCTTCTGCATCCCTGGCCTCAGGGTATGTCTGTGCTCAGTCACCACTGCGAGTGCTAAACCGTGTTGAAACCAGCAAGTTTGGGCTATGAGAGCAGCCCATCCCAGAGCCCAGCAAAGCCCAAATAAAGGTCTAAGCATTTACCCATGTTCTCAGAGAGCTTTCACAATCTGCGGTGGGCTCCCATGGTAACTTTGCTGCAAGCAGCACTGGAGTTCAAAGCTGTGCTGGAGAAGTGTGTTTCATACAGCAGTCGTGGCTTTGTCCCTGTCTGCTTTTGGAACAGTGGTTGCAGCATCCATGGGTGCTCGTGGAGGTCACTCATTGGCACAGCCAGCCAGGCAAGTGAGCTGACTGCAAGCTGAGCTGCCTCTGGGCTTCCCTTCACTCGCTGACTCTGAGCTACAGAGCTACAGAGGCTTGGCCTGGGATGACCCCCACTGCTGCAGAAGACCTGTAACTTCAGGATGGGGGAAACAGAGGAGGCACAGAGCAAAACTCTGTCCTGCATGCATACTCCCCGCTGCTAGAGAACACACAGCCCCCTTGGCACCTCACCCTGTGCAGCCCACAGAGCAGGTCACTTAGCTGCAATGCTGCACACAGGCTCTGCAGTGAATCCCCAGGGTCAGAGCCCTGCTGTGGAGCTGCAGGGGCTTCACACCAGCCAGGACCAGACAGCTCAACACTGCACCAGTCCCCTATGCCCAGCACAGGGCCTTTTAGTGGAAGTCACCAGCTGGGGCTCTGTTGGGCTCCAGAGGTTCCCCATCCCTCTCCTTGCCCATTTCAAATTGAAATGTTTTCCCCTGGCTGCCTTATCCACTTTAACCCTGTTTCTTTTCCAGAGACACCTTGGGGCTCTCAA
Organism: Aythya ferina; assembly: GCF_964211825.1. Taxonomy (NCBI): domain Eukaryota; kingdom Metazoa; phylum Chordata; class Aves; order Anseriformes; family Anatidae; genus Aythya; species Aythya ferina. The sequence continues at coordinate 1,091,285 of NC_140324.1, forward strand.
TGCAGATGGATACACGCCAGAGCCTGTAGGTGAGCACCTCTAAAAACCTTCGCCTTGTGATGGGAGGAGATAGGACCTGGGGGTGCCACAGGAGCCAGGGGGGTTGCCATCTCTATCACCTTCTGGTCAAAGAGCTGTGCTGCAAAGCTGCTTTTCTACAAAGGCACCCACTTACTACTGGGCCCTGAGCCAAGAATATTGCAAAAGCGTTTACCCACACCCTGTACCCAGTAAACCAAGCCCTGTCCTATTCCCCATCTTCTATACTGCCTACAAAATACTCGGTGCATTCAGTTACATTTCACTGGGGAGAAGCCAAGCATGCAGCTGGGACCTGCTGGGACCTGTAGTGTGGGAGTGCTTAAACACATCTCTCCATCGTGGGTCTGACAGTGTAACTCAGAGAGGCCGTGGGCTGTGAGAGGAAGGGAGATGCCCAGGGGAAGGCTTAAATGATGGAGCTTGAAGGAGAATATGCCAGGAGGTTACAGAAAACCTTCTTGATCAATGAGGGAGGGGCAGGGAAGGATACATCACTTATAGCTATAAACAAGTTTATCTCCTGTGAATATGCAGGAAAGTCACGCTTGCTACCCATGGACACCAGTGTCTATGAGAGCCCGTACAGTGACCCTGAGGAACTGAAGGATAAGAAACTCTTCCTGAAGAGGGACCACCTGATGATTGATGAAGTGGAACTGGGGGCAGGAAACTTTGGCTGCGTCAAGAAAGGAGTCTACAAAATGAGAAAGTGAGTGCTGCCCTGAAGGATGCCGAGGAAGAGGGAAGGGGGTGCTCAGAGATGTCCCCAGACATCCTGTTTCTAGCTAGATGGACTCTAGAGTGATAATGGGGTGGAGGTATAAGAGGCTCTGGAAGGTCAGTAGTAGCTTTTCTGGGACTTTACCAGTGTCCTGAGAGTATAAGCTGCATCTTATGCTCCCATGCATAAGACTGCCACTTCTGGAGGCATTTGCCGGGCTCAGAGGGGCATGTCCATGTTCCTGAGGTCATCTTAGTCCACATCAGAATAAAGGAGTGAAACTGAGTAGATGTGCAATCCTTGGCTCTACCTCTGGTTCTCTGCATGTCCATACAGATGGCTTTTGCTCACTTTGTGCCTGAGACCCTCCTTGAAAAATGGTGATGATGATGCACATCTCAGTGTATGAGGAGCCTTCAGATCTACAGATGACAATCACTACTCTACACTTACAAGGCTGAGGTGATCCTTTTCTCTTGGGCCTTCTAACAGGCCTGGGATAACAATGTCATACAGGGCTCCACCAAAACAGGCTATGGAGGCTGCGTTTGAGATACCAAACATTATCACATGTGGAGTAGTTTCCATTTCTGGCTAATACATGAATCCAGGTGCTGTTTAATTCATCCACATTTGTTCCTCTTGTGTCCCGTGCAGGAAGCAGATCGATGTGGCCATCAAGGTGCTGAAGAGCAACAATGAGAAAACAGTGAGAGATGAAATGATGACGGAAGCCCAGATCATGCATCAACTGGACAACCCTTACATTGTCCGCATGATTGGGGTCTGCGAGGCAGAGTCCCTAATGCTTGTGATGGAGATGGCTTCTGGAGGACCACTCAACAAGTTCTTGTCTTCCAAGAAGTGAGTACTGAATAAAATGTGTCTGATATTCTCTGCATTTCTCATCTAACTCACTTCTGCCAGGGAAGCCTGGCTTTGTAGGTGGAGGGAGGCTGCTAATAACAGAAAGAGATTATTTTTCATGTAAGTCAAAGGGACTGATGCTTCTGGAACAGAGCTCATTCTCCGCTGCAGCTAGAGAGCTTAGAGGGGACTGTGGTGTACAGAGTAATGACAGATTCTTGCTGTCCAACAGTTTTATTACTGCATTGTCCTTCCATCCTCCCCAGAGACGAGATTACAGTCAGCAATATTGTGGAGCTGATGCATCAAGTATCCATGGGGATGAAGTACTTGGAGGAAAAAAACTTTGTCCACAGGGACCTGGCAGCCAGAAATGTCCTGCTGGTCAACCAGCATTATGCCAAGATCAGTGACTTCGGACTCTCCAAGGCTCTTGGTGCTGATGACAGCTACTACAAGGTAAGTGTGAGCACAACAAAGGATCCAGATAGCTAGCAGATTCCCAGCCTCCTCCAGGCTGGGGGCTAAGACTCCCAGAGATAGGGGCTCTGAGTTCTTCCCAGAAGCCTGGCTGTACAACCACATCACATTCTGTCCAGCCTTGCTGCTGTGACATTAAAAGGGTCTTTGCAAAGCTCCAGGAGGGAAGGAAGAAATGCAGACAGTATTTTTTTCAGCAGTGTGGGATTACACTTGGCAGAAACATTTAGCAAAACAGAATTCAGGTTCAGCTCAGAGCAGGCTCTCTCTCAAATGTTCATTTTTGCTTTGCTACAGGCCAGGACAGCAGGAAAGTGGCCCTTGAAATGGTATGCCCCGGAGTGCATCCTCTATCACAAGTTCTCCAGCAAGAGTGATGTATGGAGCTATGGTGTGACCATGTGGGAGGCCTTCAGCTATGGGCAGAAACCGTACAAGGTGAGGCAAAGTTGGGCCTATCATGGATCGAAGTCACAATCTGGGCTCCCACTCTAAAACTGGTTGACTGACACACAATGAAACTTCGATTTCCATTCCCTCGAGTGGATGCTTTTACGTCTCTTAGGCAGGGGGCAACACAACAGGCTCACTTCCACTTCATGGAAGGCACAGATTGGATTGCTTGGATCCTGCAGCATTGTGTTCATTTTAGGGAAAGGAAACAGAAAACAAAACAAATTCATTTGGATTTGAATCAAAGCAGACCTTCTCTTTGATCCTTCCACCCACTTGCAGAGCTGAAAAGTCAGTTGCTCAGCCACTGCTCTGCCCAGGGTTGGGATGAGGCCCTGGGCTGTGAGGCAGTGTGAGACACCACTGCTGGGTGCAGGGGCTGAAAACAGACACTGTATGGGATGTGCTGTGCATGGACCCAAAGTACTACCCCAGGCCCAGCTCTAAACTGCCTCTACTGACCCTGTTTCCATATCCAAAACCATTAAAACATTTTCAGTCATTTGTGGGGAAAGGACAAGAGGCAATGGCCACAAAATGGACGACAGGAAGTTCCCAGCAACATAAGAAATGACTTGTTCATGGTGAGGGTGACGGAGCACTGGAACAGGCTGCCCAGGGAGGTTGTGGGTTCTCCTTCTCTGGATATATTCAAGGCCCGTCCGGATGCCTCCCTGGGCAACTTGTTCTAGGGAACCTGCTTTGGCAGGGGGGTTGGACCCGATGATCTCTTGAGGTCCCTTCCAACCCCTACAATTCTGTGATTCTGTGAAAACATTTTCCCACTTGATCTTCTCCTAGAAAATGAAAGGCCCAGAGGTTATTAGCTTCATAGAGCAAGGGAAGCGCATGGAGTGCCCCGCGGACTGTCCAGCAGAGATGTACACTCTCATGCAGCAATGCTGGACCTACAGGTAAGGATTTCTCTTGCTCTTCTCTCTGCTGGTCCATCAGGGCAGCACACACTCTCTGGACAATACGAAATGAATGGTGTCTCATTCCCCAGACCATGATGAATAATACACATAATTCTTTATTATCATTCCATTCAATTTGCCTGTAAGATGTCAGAGCTTCTCTGCATTTGCACCTCTCCATCCCAGAAAAGTTGCAGCTCCTTCCCTGGTACAGCCTGGTACTGCTGGGCTGCTGTTCTCTCCCAGGTTCTTCTGTGCCTGGTATCTTCTCCATTGGGTCAGTCCACTGTTGTCCTTTTTGCCAATTCTTATTTTTCTTTTCTGCCTTTGCAGATGGGAAGAGCGTCCAGGATTTATTTCTGTGGAAAACACAATCCGTGCCTACTACTACAGTATTGCTACCAAGACAGAAAATGGTCCAGAGACAGAGGACAAATCAAAAGCAGCTCTTCCTTGAGTTTCCCTTTCCGCCCCTCAACACACATGCCCTGGACTTCCTGCACAGGACCTGGAAAGGCTCTTTGCAAACTTCTGCTTTAATCTTTTAAACAATGGTTTTGTTTCTCAAGCAGCTCTAGAACTAAGATCCTGGGAGGCAATACTGTCAGCAGACAAGGGCAGTCAGCTACACCTCGTGTCTCCAAACAGCCAGCCATGATGTACATGTACATCTTCAGTCTGACCATCACAGGACAGTACAGGACAGTATTGTGGTTCCTTCCTACCCACCTCCAAAAAATATCCCAGGACCTCAAAGGTTTAATGCCTACCTCGCTTACTAGGGATGAACTGCATTAGCTCCAGCAGATCCAGATTTCTCCCAGGCCCCCAGAAAAAAATGTACACCGTAGGGCATGGTGTACGTCCCCCCTGCACTGCCACCACCCTCCAAGCTGGTTAAGGCTCCTCATAAAACTAAACTCCCAGGACCCATGGCTCATCTTCTGGATCCTGACTGGTCCCTCTGTGCTACTGAATTGAGCAGTTTGCTTCTCAAACCTGAAAATCGGGCACCCTATAAATAAACGATTCTATACGTTTAGCATCCTTATGTCTCAGACTATTAAACTGCCTTAAATGTTTGCAACTACTTCACACTGAAAAGAAAATAATCGTAGTTCCCCTCCAGTAAGCCATGGTTTCCCTCACTGATGCTCTCTGTAACCCTGCAGAGTCACCAACCCAGTCACCTCTGGCTTCACTGCAGATCTGCTTTCTTTCAGCTGATGGCACTACAGCGCTCAGTTGAGTCCACTGTGGAAATCTAGCCATCTGTCGAGGCTTGCACTGGTCTGCCTCTGCCCTGGGTGTAGTGGATTACCCATGCTGGGGGGACTGTGGTCTGCAGAGTTGCAAAGAGCAGAGAGGAGCTGTGAAGGCACGGGGGGGGGGCGTGTGTGTGTGTGTGGGGGGGGGTGGAGGAAACAGAAGATCAGAGCCTTGAGATACAGCGAAAAGAAAAGCTTATCTCTCACCATCTTCTGCTATCAGAAAGCCACACAGCATCTCACAAGTGTACCTTGTCCAGGAGGTAAAATAAACAGCTACAGCCCTGGCCAGGGCACAGCCCTTATCTAAACCTTAATGGGAGGTGCGTTTGTTCTGAATGCAACTGTTCTGGGGAGCATTCAGGTATGGGGCCTAAATCACCCCCTCCATATAGCCTGCTTAAGCCATCAGAGAATGTAGGTCTGATGAAAAATAAAAATTATCTGATGAAAAATAAAAGTAAGCATTCCCCTCTCCTTGTCTAAGCTACAGCCTCCAGTGACAGCAGCTATTTACACACCAAGGCATTTTCTTTCTCAAGCCCATTAGCTTGCCCTGTATGCTTGAGAACTCTGGACAACTTATCTTTACTAACAGAGGGTAAAATAGAGGCATCAGAAGAGAAAGTGGCTTGGTCTTGGTCATGTTCGCACAGTGAGTTAGTGACAGAGGTAGGAAAGAAATTACCTCCTATGTCATGTTTTCCTTCCAGAGAAAGTGGCTGTTTTGCTGGAAAAAAAGGTTTGATGTGCTGCGGGTGTGCTCTGTCTGTTCCAAGAGCATCACAAAGTGTCAGGACTTGCTGTGGGGGAAAAAGGGAGTGAGATGAGCAGGACCTGTGGTCAGAGGACTTTGTGACTCAGCTCTTTCTGTGACTCATCCTTTTGGCATGCACAGGGTCTGACAGTTCCTGGGGGAATCTGCTGTGACTTCAGGCACTGCCTCCCTCCTGGGCACCAGAAGTGCCGGCAGGCTCGGAAGGATCCAGGTCCCACAGCGCACTTGCCCTGCAGCCACGGACAGCCGCTCTTCTTCTCCACCCACAGCATGGATACATCCAGTTCTGTCCTCTCTCCTCTCCCACTGCAGGCAGGTCCAAATACTAAAACAGTCTGCAGGACGTTCCAGGCAGTTCACTGACGAATCTCAGAGGCACTGGTTGTTTGAGCAAAAGTCGCTGATAAGATAATGACAGAGGCTGCAGTTAGCACAGAATGAGTTCAGTGCTCTGTGGTCAATTCTGTTCTATTAATTCCCTCAAATCCTCTCTTTTCTTGCACACTTTTTCTCCTTTACTCCTACTCTTAGTCACCATTATTTTCCTAGGTTTTACATAAATGTTAAAGCTCTTCTAACTTACACATTCTCCATCTTGCAAGGGAAAAGCTGAACATCTAACTTTAACACCCACAGTGATAACAGGGGATGTGATAAACTATCAGTAGTCCCGTCTGATCAACACTATGTAACAATCTATCATATTGCCAATGCAGATCTATCACATTCCAACCTATCTTATCACCAGCAAGCCTATCTTATCACCAGTACATGCCTATTTATCAATTGCACCATGATATCACAAGCGCACACTCACCTTTCTATCTCTTTCAGCAATATCGGCATTTTCATTTTGTTCAGTAGCATAGCAGCTATGTGACTAACATAGCTGTGTGCTCATCGACCTTTCTGTCTCACCTCTCAGTAATTTACTGAACCAAGGTAAAATATATATTCGAAGCCAGGGTTCTTTCCCATCTCTCCCCAAGAAGTGCTGTCTGTGTGGCTGCTCAGGGCACAGTTCAGCATTGCCTGGGGCTGTCCCCTCTGTTGTGAGCTTGGCCAGCAGTGAAATTCTTTGGGTTTGGCTGCTTTCTGCCCACACAAAGCAGCTGCAGGCATTTCTGTATAGCACAAATGGCTGAACCAAAAACACTGCACAGAGAGGGGAGCAGCCCTGGGAAGAGCACCGTGGCAGCTGCCTCTGTGCTGCCCTTGCTGAGCTGCATGACTGAAGCACTCGGATTTGATCCAGTTTGGGGGAAATTGCAGTTTGTTTTTGCAAGATCTCAGCCCTGCTGGATGGCTCCGGCTGTTGGCAATTTGGAGACACTGCAAGGGCACAGGCCTACTCACCCTCATCACCCTCCTTGTTCCAAAATGTCTGGCAGCCATGAAGTTACAGAATGCTTTTGTTCTGCCCTGGTAAAATACATCTTGGAATGATGGATTTCTCACTAAAAGTCAGGTGAATGCCTGCTCCTACACTCTCCCCTTCCTTCCCTCCCTGGTAGGAAATCCGCTTGTTTCTAGTTACAGCAGAGGCAAGTGAAACAAGGGAAGGATATGTCTTGCCAGTGTTTGCATAGGGGCCCGTAAGGAAAGCTCCCATCCACCTTGTCTGTTTTCACACTTTCATCTCCAGATGATGTCTTCTTTTTATGATCAAAGGCCTTCTTGGTTCAGAGACACTGAACAATCCCCAGCACAGAGTACCATCACATGCATCAATACACAGTAGAACAGAAGTAGCTAACCTGTTGCACATGAAGAAAAAAGGATGTGCAAAGCGCTGAAAAATGCAAAACTAAATGAAAATTATCTTCTTCACTGACAAGAGGAATGCAAGTGATGGGGCTGGCATTCTGTTTTAGGTATTAACAATGTGTCCAAGTCCCGAGGAAAAGAAACTATATTTTTACAGCAGGAGGAAATTCCTTATTTTGCTGTCAAGGAATCTGGTAGGACAGGTAAGACCTGGACTATCAAAGGGTATTCTCTTTGTTTTGCCTCTAATTTTTTTAATGTTAACTTGGTTTTCCCTGTCAGATAGAAGTCAGATAGACTGCTGGCAGGGCAATCTGTAAACACATCTTCATGGGTGTTTTTTTGATCAGTAAGAGGAATCTTTGAAAACAAGTGAGGTGCTGGTGCTGCCTGAGAGGCTTTTGGGGAGCGGTAGGAAATTCAGCATCACTCATCTTCTGGCTTCATATGATCCCACGCAGGACAGGAGCACGCCTGCAGTGTGCAGATAGGCAGTGGGACGCTGCCTGCCTGGCTGAAGGAAGCAGCAGCACAGAGCCAGGCAGCGTAGGGGCATCAGGCACTCTCCATGTCATGAACAGAGGTTATTTTCATCCCTCTGCCAGAAAACAGCACAAGCAGTGACAGGTGGTTTTGGCAGCTAATTCTCTGGGCAGCCTGTAGTGGCCTTACGCGACTGGCTTTGGTCAGTGTAAGATGTTGTGTTGTTTGATTTCTGCAGGCAGATCAGGCTGCAGTGGCTGGCATTTCCACTGCTGCTCACAAGGTCTCTTTGAGGCTGCTGCTCTGCTGGGATGGCAGTTTCAGGGCCTGCTTCACAAAGCCTGGAGGACTTATGGGCACCAAGAAATCTGACTCTTGATCTGAGGTCTGCTTAGTTCCCATCCTCCCTGTCCTCAACTTGCAGCCCCTCCCTGTCTGTGACCTCTGCACCCTGCTTCCACTTGTAGCTCTGGGACAGGGTGAAGCTGCCTTGCACAGAACAAAGAAATCATGGTCCAGAGAAAATAAGGTGTTGAAAGGTTAAATAACGGAATTCTTTGTTAAATACATTTTCTATTTAAATTAATCAATTAAGTACCCAGCCAGTTTGTAGTTGCCATTGCTGAAAAGGGACTGCTTATCTTCTTTGGTAGCCTGGCTGGGGTATAGGGCTGTCTGCTGCATTGTCTGGACAACAGAAGAAAAATAGCACCAGAGGGGAGCTGGGAGCTTTAAAAAATAAAATGGTATTTGATCCTGACCCATTTCTGTCCCCTCCCCCTTCCTCCCCTTCTTTTTTTTTTTTTTTTTTTTTTTTTTTTTAACCAGGTTTTGTAAAAAATGTTGAAAGAGGATAAAATATAGGTTCGCCTGCAGTATCTATGTAGGTCCATTCAGCACATCCCAGCTGTGTGAAGGCCAACAAGGGCAGTAGTCTCTGGGAAACCTGATGGTGGTGGCAGAAAAATGAGAGCTGCTGAGGGAAGCTGTGTGCTGGCCTCCATGGGATGCAGATCTCTTCTCTGTGATGTCTGCCCTAGGTCAAAGCCTGAGCACCTTGTGGCCTGAGGGACTGCAGCTAGGTGAGGCCGTGCTGTGGCCCCTTTTCGAGAACAAAACCACCCGCTGCAGGCCTAGCAGCTTAGCTTCTGCTATTATTCACAGCCTTCTAATAAGCTAATCCAAGTGTTTGTGTTCTGTCCTCCCAAACACTCCTGCACTCTTCCTAAAGCTTCTGCTTTGTGCTCTGTCTAAAGTTTGTAAGTGCAGAGTGATTTTAACGCAGTGACCCAAGTGTGACTGCCATGGTCAAACCGCAGGTGGCAGTTGTGAGCAGGCAGTGCAAAACGGGGAAGAAAAAACACATCCCCTGCTGTATTTTCAGAGCTTGATCCTGGAGCTGGAAATCATGTTACCAGCAGAAACAAATGGACACCACCTTCTGGTGCATAAAACGTGCGCTCCTGACAATAAGTCTGAAAGGTGAAATAAGACAAGGCCATTTTCAGTGGGATGAAAAATCCAAAAAAGATCACAAGGAAGGAATCAAAAGAGACTTTCAAAATCAAAATCCCTGACTCAGGGAGTTGAAGAGTGTGTGGTCACAGAGCCGCACCCATGCAGGCAGCGCTGCAAAAACCGGCACCTAACCAGTGTCTTGGCGTCCACTGGGCAGGTGGCTGGGAAATCTTGTGGCCACAGAGCCAGAAAGCCCCGAGTGGACGGGTAAACTGGCATAAGTCAAGGCAGTTTCAGCCCGTCAGACAGCCTGGACAAAGCTTGCTTTGTTTCCACCAAAAGCTTTGATGGAATCAAAACCTTTCCACAGAACATTTCAATTCAGTCTAATCAGCATTTTCAGATGGAAAACTCTTCTGTAGGAAAATTTCCTTCCAACTCAAGTCATTTACTCCCGAGGCAAATGAGTATAATGTGGGTGTAAAGCATGGTCATGTCAGAGATATAGCAGTTGCCACATCCTTTGGCATGGTGTAAATAGGGATGTGGTAACAGGCAATGGAGAATCATCTTTGTCCCCAGATCTACAGCATCAGTGTGCCATGCCATTCTCAACAAACATAAGAAACTGATTTTAGCTTTGCATCAGGGAATTTTGGGAAACAAGCTGGAATGACAATCAGTCAAGAACCCTGGACCTAAAGTGAGTAGGAAACCCTCACTAGGCATAGAGAAATATGTGGACATCTACCTCTGCCTGTTAAGGCTCTCTCTGTCTTTTTGTGTTCCCCAGTGCTTTCAGTGCTTTCCAGAAATGCACAGTTAACCAAATTCTTTGTGAATTTGCCTCAGTCATTTGCAGTTTGAACACAGTACGTTCTGTTGTAGCAGGTCTTACTGAAAACAATGATTTTATTTTCAAGCAAGAAGCACAGCAAGTACATAGGTGGGAAATGTCAGCAAGGGCAGGCTCTAACAGGAAAGGCTCATAAACAAACTGACCTAACAAATAGTTTACAGCAAGGATCACAGGCTTGGTTCTTTCTCAGCTCTGATGGCAGGTTTAAGCATAACACCTCCATCAGCACAACTGTTCAATAATGTTACAGTCTTCACCAACCTATGTCCAAACATGTATAAAAATACATTGTGTAAAGATTTCATAAACTAGGATGCTTTGGTACCCATCCTGTGCATGTTCTTATATTACACAGACTCTATGGTAAGGGTAATAAAATGATTTATTGTGTGTGTCTATGCAAACCTTACCTTCAAAAATGAAAATGAATATTTGTGTCAATAACTACAGGAATCACAAAATGTACTGTCTTGTTACAGACACTTTGATATAACATTTAACTAGGAGATACACAAACACTTAAAAAAAAAAAAACACAATAGGTTATGGAAAAAACAATAGGTTATGGAAAAAAAAGTTGCAATGATTAGTAGAAGATAAACCATATCATACAATCAGTGGAAAAGGTGTTTTGTGTGTTTGTGCTTTAACTGATACAAAGTGAAACAAGGATGGAAAAAGTGTTCTATGGACTGTAAATTGGTTAAAAACCAGACACAGAAAGATAGATATTGGATCATGCTAGCACTTTTCTAGTCCAGCATCCGTTTTCTTAATTGTAAAGCTGCAAGGAATCAGAATAAAGAGAAAGAAACTGCGCAGAGACCCAAGACTTGATAATTAGGGCAGTCTGTTTAACACCTCTAGCATTGTTTTTGCATATTCCAAAATTTCACAAATAAACTTAGACTGAGAGGAGCTGCAAAGAAAGCAAAGGTGGAGAAGGGTCAGAGAGTTAGTAAAGTGTGAACAGAAAGAATTACACAGGTGCAGGTAAAGAAAGTGGAAGGCAAGGAAAACTTTTTGTGACATAAAAAACACAGAAAAATATACTTTCATAAAGGTCTAAGAATTTAGCAAATGGTTGCTAGACATTGACACAGTGAAAATTTTAGATTATATTCTGAGGCAAGTATAAACTATAGGAAGTACATTTTAACGGTCGTATTAACTTTTACTTTGCCATCTTTAATCCTCCATGTCATGTGCAATCATTTATTCTGTCTACGTTAATGTTGCTTTAGAAATGAACAAAAATCTCCCCTCCACGTTTTCTTAATTAGGTTTTCTAAATCTCTTCCTTTACTTGATTGTAGCATCCCCTAGTCTTCCACCCTTGTCACTTCTGCCCTTGTGATTTTCAGCCTTGTTTCTCTGTATACCAGCAGTAGAGCATTTGCTTCCCATATCCCACTTCTACTCAGGAGTCAGAGCTGCAAAGCGGATTAAGAAAGCCAGTTTGGCAAGATGGAAGTTGGAGCTCACAACACTGGAGAAGGAGATCTCAACTTACACAGTTCATGCTGTCACTGGGATCAGGGGATGCCTTAACACAGATGCAAACTGTAAGACCCATGTAAGGGAAAATAGGTTTCATAGGTAGAGTTTAAATGATGAGTGAATTAAGTGAGAGGAATTTGTGGAGCTCATTCTTCCCACCAAATCAATGGAAGGAGGATGTCAATGTTCCTTTTGAACGGTTTCCAAAGGACAATATGACTTACAGTCAGAACAAGTCTAATCTTCATTTTCCCTTTCTGCACTTTGTTTTCGACCCTTCAGGTTGCAAAATAACACCTTGGTACCACTTGGTACACATGCAGAAATAGTCAGGCATGTTTCTGCCCAAGCACATCTAGATAGGTTTGTGTGTGCACATCCCCACATAAACACAAGGACACTGGTGTGCAGGGCTCTACATACACACAATAGCAAAAGCTGTATTTTTCTTTATACTGTCTGTGAACTAGTTTGTAAGTTATCTACCCAAAGTGGAAACCCAAACCTTTCAACCTCACCTTAACTACCGTGAACATGAACTCCTGGGCTCTGCCTGGTGTATGTGATTTAATTTTTATTAGAAAACCTGTTGTTTGCCCCACACCCTTCCTGTATCCAGTCTACTCATTTTTAAAATCCTGTTTACTCTATTGAACTGCATGAACTGATTAATAAACTGCCCTGGTACAAGTAATACAAATCTGTAATTTCTGTTTATTATATTGATCTATTGCACAAACTGGGACAGCATGTTTCAAATACAGTTATTGATGATGCAGCAGCAAAATACAAAAGTGAGTAAATCAGCTGCTTTTCATTTAAAAGAAGTGCTAAGTGATATGTAGTACAGTGTGGAAGTATACAAATGCTGGCAGTTATTTGTGAAAACACATCAGGGATGTCTGTGAGGTTGCACACTGTGCATGGAGCCCCTGTCTGAGAGAGCTGTCAGAGCTGCCCTATGACAGCACTCACCCCAGGTTTGGGTCTCCACTTTCCAGCTACCCAGAAACCTTGAGCAAATCCTGATTATTTTTGCTTCAAATAGAAGCAGTATTTGGCCTCTCTCTGTGTTACAGCACTAATATCAATGTAGAAAAATAACCTAGAATTTCTACAGAGTATTCAAAGGAGAATTACAGGAAAGATTTAAGTGAACTATGGGGAAATATCACTGACTGGAAATGGTTTTTATACTATTTTCATTTAAAAATCTATGAAGTAACCATAAAAAATCCTCATCCACCTAGACTATTTTGTGGCTTTTAGAACAGTATGGTGTACATGCCTGAACATAGGGCTGTGGGGAATCATATTTCTTAAGGAACTGAGTAGGTACGCTTATTGTCTATGAGCTTACTGTGTTTATTCTTTTTGCAGTTTTATGAATCTAAATATGCAAGACAAAAGGTAGAGATTCTAGGAAGTGGTGTAGATAACACTAGTAAGATGGGAACTAAGTCAAACAGAGACTCAGTTATTTGATTTAGATCACAAAATGCAACAACAGTGCAATAAGAACTTACTACATATCAGGTTTATACCCTAACCACTGCATCATCCTTTCTCCCATAAAGCTGTCATACTGGAAGGGTTCAGGGCCAGCTTTTTGTACATTACAAAATGTACCTACACAGATGGTACCAGTTATCAGAACAGCAGCACTCTCAGCCACAGACATAGGAAAAAGATTTGCAGAAAAGCTCTGCACCCACGTTCACAAGTTTTGTTTGTCGTAAACAAAAGATTACAAATTTCATTTTGGCAGTTGGCTTCCTTTGAAACTCTAGCCTTTGGTATTAGAGAGGAAAGGAAGTCAAAGAGTCATTTACTCCCCAGTTTTCTCAGTCCCAGTATATGATCTCGAATAACTGCTTCTTCTGTCTCAGTTTTTTTTTTAACCTGCGTTGTTCTTGTTCAGCCTTGTTTGTACAGTTTTGAAGGGCTACTTTTGCACATATATAGAGCTGCTACAACAGAATATCTGCTTTAATTTGCTCCTACTAAGTGTCAGGAATGTTGATATCTGGATGTATATCACCAATCCCCCTTCCCAAGATCTTTGACCATTCTCCATAAAACCACTCTGCCAGTTCACATTTTCACTGGCCATAACACAATGAAATTCATACTTCTCATCAGCATGAGCAATCACAGGCAAAAACATGAATGACAACACAGAAGTGCTGATTTATTTATATGGGATGCTCTAATTTTGTACTTTGACATCAAGGGGATAATTGCAGAACCACAAATGAAACTTTAAACATTAAACATAAAGAAACATAAATGGCAGTGGCTCCCACATCAAGAGGGGCTTATCTCTGTTCCCCCAAACATCTACACTTACATAGGTCATTGAGCATGGGACTCCCTGTGTAGACATCTATATGGCCACAACATGAAAGGAGTGGATTCTCAGCTCAGCTTCAGGTCTTTATTGAAATATGGAGGAATGAGCACATTTCTGCTGAGCAGAAAGTGTAGACCCTGCCTGTAAAAGCCAAGCCAGAGAAAACATGTATGGGGAAGACTGAAAGTTTCTGAAGAGGAAAAGTGCAATCTTCCTAATTATACCTGAACTGACACACACCGCCAACAGTTTCAGTCCTTCTCCCAGTAGTTTGCAAGCTTCCCGTGACACTTTTATTCTCATCTCACCAAGCTCAAAAACCTCTCTGCTGGTAAATGGTAAAGGAGTCCCCTTTGGGTCTCCTGTGTATATGAATAATCCAATGAAAAATCCTCCCTCTGCTCTGCCTTTCCCTGAGAGCTGCCTGCAGCACAGTCAGCCTCTTGTGCTGCCCCATCTCATCCTGAGCTGTTCGATCAGCATCATCCCTTGGTATAGCAATGAAATGCTGAAATACTGGCACACCCTAGTCCCTGAGTGACAGCACTGGCCCTACAGATGTCAGTGTGTTTTAATAACAGAACTTACTGCCAACTCCTAAACAATGGCTCAGGCATGACAGAAAGGACCAAGGAGCTTTCCAGCCCCTCAGGGCAGCTACTTCCCAGGCACAAGGCCTGGCAAAATCTTTGCCCGAGTGTGCAGAACTGCAGGGATGGAAACAAAATCCATCCCAATTGCCAAATATCTCCCAGACCAGTGCAGTGTGAAGCCAATTGTTATCATCCTTGCAGTCCAAATCCAAATCACTGTTCTAGCTGAATTTCTTTAATGTGTCAGTGAGTTACAGAGCTACTCTTATATAAAGGATTTTGCTTCATTCAGGCTAAAATCTGTTATGTCTCATTATTAAGTCCTTGCAGAAATTGACAGAACAGTGTGAGGAGCTGTAGACAGGGTCTATTCTTCTTGGTAGCTGGAGTGAGTGACCACTGAAAGCAGTTATGCCCTAGAAAATGCCATTGAGGTATTTCCTATTACCTCTCCTTCTCTGCTGCCAACATGCAAGTAGTTTCTTTCAAAGTCAGTAAACTGTAAAGGTAAAGCCCAGCTCAGCTGAAATGAAGGTGATGGTAGAACATACTAATTTGTTTGCTTGGGTTTTGGGGAAGGGCTCAAAGAAGCCAAAAGGGAGGTAAGCCCACAGCCTTTGAGCGCAAAGGAGGAACACTCTGTGGTTGCTCATGTGGGTACATGGGTGAGGTGAGGTTTTGAAGATGAGGTTCAGATACAGCATCTCACCAGGAAAGGTGAGACTTAATATGACACTTGTAGGTTTCCTGCTATTCTGGTACCAGCACTATGCATATTCAGCTCTATTCTGAGTCAATAAGAAAAGCAAAGAGGAACAGTGTGTCTGGGAGCCATGCAAAAGCCTCCACGGAAACTGGGAAGATTCCCTTGCAGCAGGAGGTCCGGCAGTCCCATGACAATATATTTAGAGCTGTTTATAAATTTTCTGTTCCTGGCAATGATTTTGACAACAATAAACAGAAAAAGGTTCTGGCATTTTTTTTTAGAAGTTTTTCTTCACAACTTTTGGAGGCAATCTTAAAACTACATATCTGAAAAATAAAAACAATGTGGGAATCTTTTGGCTGCAGTGTTTTGATTGTCGAAACTGAAAACTGTTGGGGAAAGGGAGGAGAAATAAGAGAGGCTCCCAAACTTCTATTATGAAAATGCAATTTTAATTGAAAATTGGTATTTGCTGTGGAAAACTCCCACTTGATGAAAACCCATAATTCTGTGGGAAAAAAAAAATAGTTTGAACAAAACATTTCACACAGCTCTTTTAATGCTCACAGCACATAGCAGACTACAATACAGAAGCCACTGGATGAAATAATCTCTGAAGTGATCTCTGAGAAACTCAAATGCAGGCAATCAGCTAGAGGAGCACTCTTACAACCTGATGTGATGACCTAATCACTGTTTACTATGCATTTCCTTAAAAATACTTTTATTTGTATCTCCTTTCATAACTAACCACTTCACACATGTAGCAGTTTGACTCTAATTTCTGAAGATAGTAAGGGTCTTTAAGTCAGAATTTCATTTTTCCACAGATAAAAAACAGTTCTCACAAATTCATCATTTTCTGAGGGAAAATATCTACCTTGCCAGACAAAAACAAACAAACAAGACAAACAAACAAGACAAACAAACAAACAAACAAATGCAGCCTTATTTCCCAGTGGAAAACATGAAGCAAAATAGTGTATTCTGAGCACAGTTAAAATTAATATGGCTTGGTCTGTCAAACTAGTATGAAGCATAAATTTTCAATTCCACTTTGAACCACTTCTGCATCAAGTGGCCGCTGCTTATTTATAAGTCCTGGTGCGGACACCTCATGCCCTCCATCCCCACAGGGCCCAGCTCCCTAGAGCTAAGGACACCTGTTGTGGCTTCTGGCTGGACCTCCACACCACATCACATTGCACAGCAGAGACTGGAGCCAGTGAGCCCAGGATGGGAGGGCACCAGATTCCTGTGACAGAGGCTATTTCAGGAAAACCCGCTTGTCAATGGGATGTTGCTGTGGGAACTGCGCAACAGAATTCAGTTGCAATCGGTGTGCTCAATAGAAGTGACATGATGCATGCTGCATATCCAGCAGTGCACCAGGGAGCACGCAACATCAGTACTGGCTCATGTTTGGGTTGAATAATGTGTGTCATTGATATGTACTGCCAATGATTTGAGGCAATGTAAATGTGTTGTTGCAATACAAAATAAATAAATAAATAAAAAGGGTTGAAGGTGATCACTGATCTTCTGTGATCAGACTCATGGTTTTCTCATAAAAATACATGCTCCTGAAGTGCACTACATTAGCACTGAAAAAAATCTATGAAGGTTGATCTCGATTTAGAGTGTCTGGCCAAAAAAAGAGTTTTGTGAATGGTAACAGAATATTGACGGATGAAACCTGCATCTTCAGTCCCTAGAAATTACTTTCTTGCAAACACTAAAAGTCCTGGGTTTATTTTCTTATTCTAGGACAATCTTACAGCCTGCTAGAAAAAGCTAATGTGCTGCTTCTCATTGGTGCTCCTGGCATAGGCTTGCAGCAGGAATCAAGGCTGGTTTGGCAACACTGCAGTTCTCATCCCAACAAAACATCATATACCCAGTGCAATGAAATATCCTAAGAAGCATTTTTTTCTTCTCAAGATAAACATGTAGAATAGATCAGATCACCCACACCAAACAAAAGGCTGTTTCTCTCCATTAATTAAAGAATGAATCTTAGAGAATAGGTTCACATGTAGAAACTCTGCTTTTGCAGATATCTGAAGTTAAATGAGATCAATAGTACTTTGATTTCCACTTTTGGGAACAACAAGGGAGAAGAGTGACCTCTACAGCTCAGCTTCTTCCCAGGCCCACTGTCCTGGGAGGGAGGATTTGCTCTCTTCCTTGCTCATACTAATCTTGCCTGAACCAGCCAGAAAAGAAACAAAAAGAAAAGAAAAGAAAAAAAAAGCCAACAAGCCAACTTTACAGAAATAGGGTTTAATGTCTACTTCAGATATGCATGTGTCTATGGCCCTCAGGCTGAAATTTTACTGTTGAAGGCTCAAGGAAATTCAGTCTACCAGTATAATACAGCCAAATATCCAGAGCAATTTTAAAATATTATCCAGAGGACTAGGATCTAGGTTCCTTGGTTCCTTCAATGTTTTTACACATTTCAATTTGCAGAGATTAAAAAGGCAAGCAAGCAAGCTATACTATGCTATAAGGCAATTTTAAAATTATTTTGAAAAGAGATTCTGTAAAAGCTAGCACCTACTGCTATGAATGAAACTGGAATGAATCAAATTTTCCCCTGTTGCTGGGATGGACCAAACCAGTTATAGAGTTCAGGGCTTCTGATAAGACTCCTGTCCCTTCTCGGACCGTGAGGACTTAGCAAGCTAACTCACTGCACACAGTGAATGTGTGCCAGAAAGCAGCACAGACAGACATTCACCCGGAGAGAGCCACATTAATTCTTGCTAATAAACAGTAAACCCTGGCAATGTACAGGGCCACCTTCTGCACACCGATACTTTTAAATGGTCATAGCAGTGTATCTCCAGGCCCATTCATACTCCTCAAACTGGGAGGTTCAGCCCTTACTGCATTTACACTCCATCTCAAGGGATTGGAGCAGGGTGGGTTGGACATCTGGGATCCAAGGCAGCATTCATACTTTCAGCAAACATTTATTTCACTCCAGTGCATCTTCGTGTTTTCATTTTTGGTGTCCACCAGGTGGCACAGGCTATCGACGTGTTTACAGACAGGTAAAGTAGACCACAACAGTGATTTCTGCTTCTCTGGACTGCACTGGCTCCTCAGCAGAGCTAGAGCCTTCTTTTCCTGACCTTGGGGTATGCATTGCAAGTGAAGCATAGCTGTATCAGTAGAACTTCATCACTGTATTACAACAGAAAGCACAAGCATAAATAAGATCCCAGCACTGCCAAGGCAGATGCATTCTGTAGCAAGAAATTATTGGCAGCCTAACCAATGAATCAATCCTCACTTTATTGATTAGGAATTTAAATCTATAGAGCAATACCTCTGACTTGCCTGAAGGGTCACTTCTGCAACCATCATCTACACTGTCTCTGTTAGTTAGTCCTGACCCACAGCAAGCTATCACCTGTTTTGTACCTGGATTTCCTCAACAAATGAGGAAGCTGGTTCATTCTATACTACAACCTATGAGCAAAACTCTTGTAAGCTGTAGGGTATAGAGTGCAGGATATAATGCCTGCTTAAGACAACAGCAGAAATATCAGTAAAGGATGCCGTAACCTGCTACATTGAAGAATTCAGAGGGAGAATCTGATTGGAATCAGTTAATTAGCTGTGGGTATCTTTACCACAGTATTTTACCTACCCAGACATCTGCTGGGTAAGCAACTTGGCCAGGCATGAACAGTCCAAACGGTTCCTACAATGTGTTGAGGACAATTTTCTGATGCAAGTGGTGGAGGAGCTGATGAGGTGTGGGTGCTCCTGGACTTCATTCTTACCAACAGGGATGGCCTTGTTAGGGATGTGAAGGTTGGGGGCAGCTTGGGATGCAGCAACCATGAGATGGTGGAGTTCCAGATGGAACTAGGCAAAGGAAGTAAGGCTAAAAGCAGGATTGCTACCCTGGACTTCCGAAGAGCGAACTTCTACCTCTTCTGGGACCTGCTTGGGAGTATCTCATGGGATAGGTTGCTAGAAGGCAAGGGTGCTTGTGAGAGCTGGACTACATTTAAGCAGCACTTCTTCCATGCTCAGGGTCGGTGCATCCCAAGGAATAGAAAATCGGGGAAGGGGGGCAGGAAACCCGCATGGATGAGCAAGGAGCTCATCAATAACATCAAAAGAAAGAGGATAGTCTATGAAAAGTGGGAAAAGGGCCTGTCCTCTTGGGAGGAGTATAGATGTGTTGTCAGGGCCTGCAGGGACATGACGAGGAAGGCTAAAGCCCACCTAGAGATGAGGCTTGCAAAAGAGATGAAGGATAATAAAAAGTTTTTTTTCAAGTATGTAAACAGCAAGAGGAAGACTAGGGATAATGTGGGTCCCTTGCTGAATGAGGGGGGTGTCCTGGTCACGGGAGACACTGAGAAGGCAGAGATACTGAATGCTTTCTTTGCTTCAGTCTTTGCTTCAAGGGCACTCCCCCGGGATTCCTTGCCCCTGGCAATAGGACAAAGGGTCTGGGAAATGGAGGGCTCCCCCCTGGTGGACATGGGAGTGGTTTGGGAGCATCTGAGTGGGCTCAATGCACACAAATCCATGGGTCCCAATGGGATGCATCTGTGTATGCTAAGGGAGCTGGCAGATGTGATCACCGAACTGCTCTCTATCATCTTTGATAGAAAGGGAAACTACAGGCCAGTCAGTCTCACCTCTGTCCCTGGAAAGGTATTGGAGCAGCTTGTTCTGGATGCCATTTCCAAGCAATTGGAAGAGAAGAAGGTTATGAGGAGTAGTCAGCATGGATTCACCGAGGGGAAGTCTTGCTCCACCAACCTTGTTACCTTCTATGATGGCATCACCAACTGGGTAGATGGAGGGAGAGCGGTGGATGTCATCTACCTTGACTTTATATTTTTCTTCACGGTGAGGGTGACGGAGCATTGGAACAGGCTGTCTAGGGAGGTTGTGTAGTCTCCTTCTCTGGAGATATTCAAGGCCTGTCTGGATGCCTAACTGGGCAGCCTACTCTGAGGAACCTGCTTTGGCAGGGGGGTTGGACCCGATGATCTTTCGAGGTCCCCTCCAACCCCTACAGTTCTATGATTCTGTGATTTTACTGTGTGCTAACACTTCATCAGTAATGAACCACATCCAAAAGCAATGGTGTGAAGGAGATCCATGGATTCAGATAAGGAAAGAATGCCACATCTGTGTGAAAGAACAAGGCTCTGGCATCATGCACAGCCACAGGAATATCACACAGCCTGCTGCCCCCAGATAGCTGTTCCTCATTGTATTGTCCATGGTGATTTCGTAGTTCCTGAACAAAACTCAGTAAGTTGTCCCAACAGCTGGAAGGGTAATAGTATCTAGGACCTATTGATAGCTCTTGGAGGATGCCACATCACAGACATGGCACAAGAGGCACGGATATCCTTTCCAACATTATCATCCTCTGACAGGGAATTCTGTCCCCTGAGGCCAGCCCATGCTCTGCACCCAGTCCCCAGTCAGATATTTCCCTTTACAGGCTCATGTGCCCAGCCTCCTTTGCCAGACCACAAAACTGGAGATTTCAACCCAAATCAACCATCCCTGCTGGCTGAGCCACGCTACTGTCCTGCACCAGCCTGCACAGAGAGTGGGGCCACCTTCCACAAGGAAGAAACCACCAAGAGTGACTCTGTTCTTATGTGAGGGAAGACAGCCTTAAATATTCCATCATACTCCAAAATAAGTCTATTAAATCATTTTACATATCTTGTGAGCGCAGCCACCTCCATGCACAAGCCCCTCATCCTCAAGCCAGCCACTGAGGCAAGCAAGAAGCCCTGATGCAGGACCGGGGTTTTAAGTGCAAATCCCACCACCGACTCCTCACAGAGAGTGACAATATGGGCCCAGGCAGCCAGGTAGACTTGTCCAGTGGCCATCGTACCCTGGCTGATGAGGACCTAGCTACCAGTCTGTGGCTGACTCAGGACACACCTCTGATGAGGGAAGGCACTCACTGAGGCTTCTGTGGAGCCATGACAGCTGAGGAGCCCCTAAGATGGTGAGGTGAGCACTGCCGCTGCCCTGTGGGCAGGCAGGGTCTGAAGCAGGGACTGCTCCTTCCTGGCATCCCTCAGCAACACAGGAACATATATGGGAGGTGGCAGAGGGGGGGGAAGCATAAGGAGTTGGAAGCAGGTGCTGGGACCTGGTAAAGAAGGCTCTGCTAAAGGTGAGTTGAGGCAGCCCCAAATCTCTCTGGACCTATTTATTTAAGCCGTAGCAACTTGTCCTGCTTTTTATCCAACAGGGGATCTTGCTTCCTGCATTCATCACATGTGCACCATGAGTCTGCCCTCTTACTTCCCCATCACATCTCCTTAGCAGGTCTCTGCCTGGCTACCATCTCTACCCCTCACTGACGCAGCCTCCTGCACGCGTGAGGCGCTCACCGCTTCAGTTTCTGTGTGACTCAACACCTACAGTAGTTTCTTAAATTTCAAGATCGGAAAGGAGGCCACCCCCCTTGCTGCCACCACCAGGGCTGACGAGCGTTTTGGTTGTAAATGCTAACGGGAAGCTCTGCGAAAGCTTGAAAGCAGCTGTGCCGCCAAAGCCACCTGACCCCTGCGATGCCGCCTGCTCTGCCACTGCCTGCCACCTCCTCTTACGTAATCACTGCATGACTCCAGCTTTCCTGGGACCTCGTTATGCAAAAAAGTTAAAAAAAAAAGAAAGAAAAAAACAAAACCAAAAAACAACAAGATCCTCACTGACCCACTGACATGTTTCTCAAGGCAGAGGTGTCACATGCAAGTGAGTGCTGAGCCAGCCTTTGGAAGAAGAGCTCGTCATCCTCTCACTCTGCTTGGGCACTCTTGGGCCAGGAGCTGGTGTCAGACAACCCTGGCTGCTGCATCTGACCCACAAGGTGAGTCCTGGCCAGGCGATGAGAGGGAGCTCAGGCACCGGGACTTCTTTAGGTGCTGAGGGGCAAAGAAGGAAGCAGAGCTCCACCAGGAAACCGTGCCTGTGCTGGTCCCTAGACCCTGCTGGCCATTCTGAAAAGTAGGTGACTTTCAGAGTGGAAATTGCTAGCTTCTTGTTTTGTTTTGTTTTTCTGTTTTATTTTTTCTCTTTTTTCTTTTTCTCTCTCTCTTTTTTTTTTTTTTTCCAATTTTCTCTTTTTTGTTTTCTCTTTTATTTTCTCTTTTATTTTTTCTTTTCGTTTCTGTCTTCTCTTTCCTTTCTTTCGCTCTTCTATGTATTATATCTATGCATACTATGCTTCCCACTCCATCTGTCCCCAAATCTGCCTTTTTCCAAACTCCCTACATTCAGCACTCCTCCCTGCCAGAACACCAACACCTGTTTGTGGACATAGATGGGTACACATACACTCACTATCTTGCAGTGCCTGATACCTTCCTCCTTAGTTTCTCTTCCCATCTTTGGTGGGGAGTGATGGAGTGGTTATGTTTGTGGATTTTGTTGTATGGTTCTAATATGTTTGCCTCATTGTTGCACTCACATTTTTGTTGCCTGTTCTTGAGCTTGCATTTGCCTGTCTGTGAGGGTAAGGAAGAATTTATTTCTTGTATTGAGTAGATTTTTGTTTCTAGAGCATCACCTGGCATGTCTATGGCAGTCAGCACAGTGGTAGAACTTGATAACAATACGGTGAATGTTAAGTGCTGCATTTGCAGCTCCAAAGAGAGGGGTTGACACAGAGGAGCCATAGCAGAAAGGTAGCTTTCTCAGCTCCCACCCCGGCAGAAGGACTCAGCCAAAGTACAAAGCTTTACTAGCAGAGATGACAAGGCTGAGAAAGGCAGTAGAGTTGGCCTTGGTGAAACCAGCGGTTATTATGGAGTGAATATTTACCAAGACCAAGAACAACTCCTGTCATGGAAGACCCTGCACAGTAGCTGTACTTGCTCAATTTTGTATTTTAACCATGCCTCTGTTTTGAATTTCCTAAGCTGGTGAGCTTGCATTGACAACACAACCAGATACAAACATCTGGTTTGTATGTGTTTCAACCCTTTTGCTTCCATCTCCCGCCTCCTCATCTTCTCCTTCCTGTGACTCTTTTTCCAGTTTTTTTAAATGCTTGAGTCCCTACCTGCAAACCTGTTCTGAAAACCCCATCCTTTATTTCAGTCTACATAATTGGCCTTTCCTTTGCTTACTCCATATGGGGAAGATAATGATGCATACGCCCTTTACTATGTCCATTGCCGTATTAGAAGCACAGAGAGCATAGATAAAAAATTCAGATGATCCAGATGTTGAAAACTGTGTGAAAAATCATTAATACTGTGTTGGACTCTTTGTTTCTTTCTGTCATTGCTCAACTTTTAACGTGGTTTCTTCAGTTCACAAACTTCTGGGGACAAGCCTTTTCCTCTCTTGCTTTGAAAAAGCTTTTGCATCTCATTTCAAAGATGGGGAGGGGTTGTCATTTCCCTCTCTACTCTGACTTCTCCTTTTGAAACAAGTTTGAGAAAGAAAGAAAGAAAGAAAGAAAGAAAGAAAGAAAGAAAGAAAGAAAGAAAGAAAGAAAGAAAGAAAGAAAGAAAGAGAGAAAGCAAGCGAGAGAGAGAGAGAGAGAAAGAAAGAAAGAAAGAAAAAGAAAGAAAGAAAGAAAGAAAGAAAGAAAGAAAGAAAGAAAGAAAGAAAGAAAGAAAGAAAGAAAGAAAGAAAGAAAGGAAGAAACTATTCCAAAGGTGGGGAATTTCTATATAGGCAGGTGTCAGGTGATGCATATTTATTATACCTGAAGAAAGGTGTAAAGCTACTGTGTTTTATTTCTGAATCTTGTGGTGAAGTAGTTTTGGTTTTGAATTTTAAAGCGGACACCTGTCATGAAATTTTTATGTGAAGAAAGGGAGTATTTAGCAGCCATTTTTCTACCCAGGATTCACCATCCTTATTTTGTGGCAGCAAAAAAATAATTTTACAGTGAAGAAGATAAAGCATGAAGTATTTTAATTATATTAATTAAAGAGAGGAAAGAATGCCATAGTCATGAACTTAGAAGGTTCACAGACTTCCACTTCAAGGGCAGTCTTTGGTGCTTGAAGCAGTTTAAAATGGCGGGGAAATCTGCAGCCAGAGCTGAATATTACAGAGAAGTAAGAACAAAGACAAAGGCTGGACCTCGAAGACACTTTTCCTACTGGCTTCCAGTGAACTCCAAAACACAGCAATTCCTCTCCTGCAGGTGGAAGTATCCCCAGCATTTCTTGTTAACTGTGCTTACCATCCACTAAACTACAGGGCAACTGGGGACGTGCTGCCAATTGGTCTTTTGAGGTGCTACAGCAGAGAGGTCCTGCTGTCTTGGAGTAATTGGGACATCTATCACACAAGGGTGCTCCCTCAGGTTCCTCGAGCATCCCTTACCACACAGAAATCATGGTGCGTTCAAATCTTTTCAGGTCCCTGTAATAGCAGTAGCCCTTTCTTTGCTTTCTGTCTAACGCAAAAATAGGTTTCTTTTCATACTTTATAGTCATCGTAAGTTAATATGCAGTAGATAAACCTCTAGAGAGAAAAGCTGAGTTGCAAAAGAAAATGAAACTGCCATCCTGAATTCTGTGGAATTAACCAAATTTCCCCTTCTACATAAGGGGCAAGATTGTAGATATAAAATGCAAGTTATTGAGACAGTGTGTATTAGTTGAAAAAGCAAGTGACACTCATATATGACAGAGATGTGTATCTATCTGGATGTTGCAAATCTGCCAAACCTCAATCTGCTGTTCATAATCGCTTGGTTATTTATATAAGCAACATAAAATGCAGTTCCAGCTAGAGTCTTGTTACTGCTAGCAGATACTTGGTAATAGTAAATCAATATGCTGAAGAACTCTTTCTGAAGATCTTTTTTTTTGGTGAGATTACCTGAAATGTTCTATCACTAAATAAATAAACTAAGATTGTGGGAGGAACTCAGTTTTCTCTCACATTCAGTGACTTTCAGTACCAGTGGCATGTGCTAATCTGAAATACAAAAAGATAGCTTTTTTCCTTAAAAGTCAAATTTGCAAAATCTCCTTGGATTTGAGCATTTAGCAGAGCACTTTGATGAGGTTTACAAAAGGATTTAAAGTATCAGCTCTAATCTTTTTTAATGTTCTTTCATACTTCGTGGTGTTACCTCCTGGCCTTTGGATACCTATTCCACTTCCTGCACTCACAGTCCCTGTACCTGATACAGCAGCTCACCTCCATTCCCAGTTGGCTCTGGGATTTCTTGCATCATAAGACAATTCATATTTCCAGTTCCTTGCATTTAAAGAGCTCATTAAGTTTCAGTGAGATTTAGGTACCTACATCACTCAATAATTTTAGAACATTGTAGATGTTGTAGATATAGATCGTAGATATCTGAAACTGCTACTACAGACGCACATCCCATTTACTTTCTTTGTAGATTTGGCTACTGAATTTCACAGGTTATTTTTGAAAATGGGAGTAAGATTGTTTTAGTTGTTTTTGCAAGTTGTATTTTTTGTCATTACAGATTTTAGGAAGCAAGATTGGACTAGCAGAAGCAATCAGTTCTCAAGGTTTACTCTTCATTTATGAACATTTAAACTAACATTACCTATATCATAATGTGAATATGTATTGTTCGACAGTATATTAATAACTATGAAGACAGGAAAGGAAATCAGCTCTCGGGTATTTTTAGACCTTACAGATTACAACTGGGTATTTTTTTTTTTTTTTTGAATTACTACATTCAAAAAGCAATGACATACTAGTGACCCTAAAACTGTTTTTTAATGAGTTTTACTGACAAATAATTTTGACTGAAAAAGTGGGAGCTGCTTCTAGGAACACTAAAAATGCTTCTAAACAACAACTACTTCAGACTTGCAAAGCCAAATGTTATGAATTTTCATTTCAAACAATCATTTTCATGCAGAAATTAATCAGTTCCTTAAGAAAGAAGAATGGTTAACTATCCTGAAGCATTTAATTTCAGATAAAAACAAAATGCTTTCTTTTAAGCCCATAGAAACAATTTTGCAGATGTTCAGATCGGTCATGGAAAGAACTCTGCGTGCATCTCGCTTGTAGGTCATTCCAACATGAGCTGCAGTTTACATCTGTAGAGGGAATTCAGGTATATAAAATAAATAAAGAGGGGGACAAGAGTCATGCAGACAGTGTAATGAGATCAATACTGTAACTTCAGAGAGAAGAAAAACAATTTTGTATAATTTTTACATTCCCAGCTAAACCGTTTCTTCTGCTCTGTATGGCTGATACCTATACAACAGAAGTCAGACCTGGGAAGCAGGTTTGTGCCTCCTATAGAAAGGTAATAATGATATCTGTGAGCAAGTTTTGCACCCTAAGTCTTTATGGATTTCGTGAGACTATTACATGCATTTTCCTTGCTGTGTTTACTGATGAAACATGCAAAATCAAGTATGTTATGATTTCAGAGGTTTGAGCAGAATAAAATGTGAAATTTGAGTTTGCTGCATTCTTTTTAGTGGTGTGGAGGAGAATGAAGCTTTGAGTGAATGATGATGGTCTGTTCATGTGTAGCTGAAACATATCTACTCTCCAAGACTACTCTACATATAAAGTGTGAAAATTTTGAACAAGATTAGTTTTAAATCCCTTCAATGAATAATATCAAAGAAAGATTAGTAGCCAGCATTGCTTTGACAGTTCAAGGTTTAAAGAGAGTATGACAGTAAATAACTCTCTGTTGACTAAGAAACCTATCAGAAGGACATGAGAGGCATAACAGAAGGCTGGAACCTCCTGTTACTATTTGCAACAAATGCCATTTCTGTCTCATACAGAGTAGAAGACTTAAAAATTCTGAAATACCTAGATATGGTCAATTTTTACCACCATAACTTTTAAATTTCCTGTGCTGTGGCTTATAAAAGGCTAAATTTTGTGGGAACATTCAAAGATTTGTCAGCAGAAGGAAAGTACAGTTCATAAGTGTATTACATGCTAGTTATTGCATATCTAGCATCTCTGCTTATGAGAAACAGTTATTGCAGTAACTAACTGTAGTAAGGCTTCTATGCCAACATCAGTGGAATAATTTGCAGGCACCAGGCAGTGCTTCAGAAAAGACTAACGACTCCAGACTTTGACATTTCTCTTGCCAAACTTAAAAGACTTTGTTTAATAAAAACACTATTTAAATTCCAACATCCTTTAAGATGTGTGAGAAGTGCCACCCTCTAGTAAAGAGGCTGTAAATCATAAGCTATTTTATGAAAAAATTCTAGCTTTTACTTAAAAAGGTGTCTTCTTCGCAGCATGTTTTTAGAAATTTAAGAATTTGTTCCCTCAAATCAAGTGATGCTAAGAGGTAAAATCAAATTGTGAAGAGCTTTAGTTTTGTTCTGTTTTGTTTATGGGGTTGTTTTAGATGTTGTTGGAGGGACGTTTTCCACCTGTCTTGGTTTTGCATTCAACACTGATACAGTTTTAATCCTTTGTCTGCATCCACAAGAACTAAACATATTTTTCTGTAATCAAAAGCTGAGATTCCTGCCTAAGGAGGAAACTACTGCTAGAAGAGGCTTTCCAGAAAAACAGCAAATATCATGAAAATCCTATTAAGCTTCATAATTTTTCATCTGGGGGACACTAAAACATCTGTCCACCTGCAAGCAAGGACCCCACAACCCAGCTTCATCCTGCCCTGCCCTTTTCACTGAAATACAAGCCTGTAGAGCATACACCAGTTTTTGCTGTTTGCCCGTTCACACTCCTTGAAATTTCACTCAGTTTCCCTTGGCTGCAGTGCTGTCCTCCACCTCCTGGCTAGGTTGCTGTATAGTAGTGGTTTGACGCATGCTCTTGCTCTGCTACTATGTCAATGCGGTCACGGCAACTGGGGGTGAAGTGTTGTCCGAGCATCAGTGCTCGGGGAGGCAAGGACTGTTCCCGTGCTCCTGGGCATCTCGCAGACCAAAGAGCTCCTGGCAAGAGCAAACACACTGGTGAGTACGTTGTGTCTAGCTGAAATTTGTGCAACAAATTCTGGCTGAATTTGTGTCTCGGTTCCCTCCTTTTTCAAACGTTTGCAGTAAGCCAGATAAGATGCAATTAACAGCAGAAAGTCAGATAAGATGCCATTAACAGCAAAATTTAGCTTAGTGTTTTGATAAAGAAAGGTATCTTTATTTTCTTGTGCGGTCAAGAAGTTTAAGCAGAAATTCCTACTGCTTTGGTCTAGCGAAAGCGTACCATGTATAATAATGTTGCAAGGAATGACCCAAGGGATGGAAAAGATCATTTTGTATTTGTATTTCCATTTTCTGTACAAAACATAATAGCCTGGCTGCGGTTTTCTGTTGCTCTGGATGAAATCTGGAGTAGTACAGAGGCACTCCAGGTTTGTCTCTCTACAGTAGCTTCATGCAATACTAGCTTAAAGCATTATCATCTTTTCATGTGATTTTAAAAAGAATCTGCAGCAATCAGTTTTGAGCTAGTAATATTATTTCTAGGACTGCACCAGGTGAATTTACATAACCATTTCACTTCAGTTACCCAGAAGTATGCGTTTTGAATCTGATAAAGCACTGATAAACACCCTGTTTCTTTGGGCACAGAAAAACTCAATGAGTTGGGACTGAAATGAGGAGTTTCATCTTTAGTAGAAGTGGGTTTGCCACCAGTTCTGTATCTTATAGAAACTGAGGCAGAAGGTGGCCGATGCATGACTCTGCCTTGCAAAATCTTCAAAAGTTTCATTTATTTCCTGTGATAGCAGAGTGAAAGGGAAACCTCTGATGAAAAATCTTGATATTAACAGTTAATGAATGAGAGACGTGATCACGTTCTGCAGTGGGTGCCCTTTGCACACACTTCAGAGAGTGGAGGAGGCCCAGCAGCCTTCAAGACAACCCAGTAGCGATGGCTTATTTCCTTTAAATAGAAAAAGGAGAGCTTTTAGACAGCATCAGATCCTTTGACAGGACTACTGCAAAAGAACACAGGGATGGGGGTCTTCCTGCCAGAAAACAATGAGAAGGCACCATGCACAGAAATCTGTGGTCCTCACTATGCTCCACTCCTGATCGGCTAGTTCAACACACCTTAGCGAAAATGCTTTCTATTTTATGAGTATCAATTTATCAATCTGAAACAAAAGGGTAAGCAATTAAATTAGTTTTATTTGGGATCTTAAAGAAGTTTTTTAAAAGGGATACTGTGATTGGTCCTGCATCCCAGAGGTACTGGGAGAAGGAAAAGACTTAGAGAGCAAGTGGGAGAGCTCAGTTGAGGTTTGTTTACTTAAAACAAAATTGTTTCTTCGGACTGGAATGTAGGTGACAGCACTGCTAGGTTAGCAAAACTGTGGCACTCTGCTGCGTACATGTGTCTCTGGCATGAAAAGGTGAAGAAAGGAGTCAGAAGTATCAGCTGCAGGAGAAGGCTTTCTTTTCTTATGGCTGGTGTTTGCTAGGGAATGGATTTTGAAAATGAGGGGGGGGGTCCTTGTTTTTAGTAGGGTTTGTTTTGTTTATCCTCCTAAAATACTGTTGATAATTCTGTGACAGTGGTATCTTCACAGTTTCCATGGAGTGGGGGATTTTGTCATTTTCAAATGATGGCTCAGAGTTTTTTAAATGGGGATTTCATATGTTCTGAAGACTTACTAACCATGGCTGATTACGTCTAGGAAAGATCAGAAAGGTGTTGAATTATTTTCTGATGTTTCTTGACTTCTCATTTCCAAGACTGAAAGCCACATACTTGCAAAAGTCAGTGGCAGCTTTGCTTAAGTCAGCATTTCTGGCCTCGTCACATAAAAAGCTCTTTGCCTACGCTTAATTTTAAACACACTCTCAGGACTCATTGATTTTGTAGCCTGCAACGACATTCTTGTGCTATGGGGAGGAAGGGACTTACCTGCTGGTTTGGTCTGCCTCTCATTTCTTCCTCTTGATGAGGCATTGCTATAACATCTGGGGTAACTTTCAGATAATTATGAGCTTATCTTCATGAATTGATCTTCATTTTAAAGAAGCTGGTGTGACAGCAGTTTTTGTCAGATTCAGTATGAACCAGATGGAATTTTCCATCCCTGGGTAGGGCAGAGTGAGGTGGAGAGCAGTGCAGGGCTGCGCGTCCCGCAAGCTGCACGTCGCTTGTGGACATCCACCTCCAGTGCCTGCCAGGCTGGCTCCCAACAGCAGTGCAAGCAGAAGACCTGCTCCAGAGTTACACCAAGGTAAATGCAGCCCCACCTTCCTG
The DNA here is from genome assembly GCF_964211825.1 of Aythya ferina. NCBI lineage: Eukaryota > Metazoa > Chordata > Aves > Anseriformes > Anatidae > Aythya > Aythya ferina. The sequence goes on from NC_140324.1 coordinate 1,121,746, forward strand.
GTAGCATAGAAGGCCACATAAAACCTGCACACACAAGAATTAAGACGTTCATACCCACCATACACACCCCTGCATGGCATAATCTTCTTATGTCTTATTTATTGCTTTACTATAAGTGATGTAACACAGATTTGATACAGTATGAGGTCTGGTCATGCAAATTGGTGTTCTCTGACTGTGCTTCTGCTTGCTACTGGTACACAAGCTGCAGTAGTAAATGTGGCTGTGCCCTGGTAGTGTAAGTGATCTTGTTGACATGAGTTAACTTGAGGGAACTCTGGTCTGTCTCAGCATCACTGCATCCAAATGAAATAGCTCATATATCTCTGTGCTACCATGCACTGTGTGGTGCACAACTGGCAAGTGAAAAAGGTACAATTCAGTTATTCATGCTTTATATGTTCCTGGAGCAGGGTCTGCCTATTAGGTGCTGAAACTGAAGGAATAAGACAACTAAAACATGTCTAGAAAATACTCAGATCTAGCCTGTCTTTCAGCTGTAGTCTGCTTTCTCAAGAATGTTTCAGTTGTTGTTTAAAAATATCAGCAAAAATGTTCTGAACATACTGACTGATTTTGTACCTTCTGCTGAAACACATGAGTTTCAGAATCCCATCTTTCAGAATTCAACTAAATTATCCCAGCCAAGCACAGTCTGCTGAAAAATTGATGTTCTCCACCCAAACAAACAAACAAAAAAGTTTAGGCTTCCTTAAGCATTTTTAAATAAAAGGAGTTTCTTTAAAGTGGTTTCCTGGGGGGAAAAAAAAATAAAATAAAAAAATAGAACATTTATGCAGTTAGTATAATACTGCGCTGTGGTGTGATGGGTGCAGGTGTCTTGGAAGCAGGGACAAGCTGGATGGAACAAACTGTGGAGATTTCTTTATTCACCAGCACCACACACCGAGGCATTTGCAGACCAAGAACTGCAGAACTGTAGCTTGCAAAGAATCATAAGTAACTTCATGGTTTTAAGAGTTTTTCAGAGCATTTCCAGTCTTAATATCCGTTGTAGGCCCACAGTAAAATTTCGAGGTCAGTTTGTTCAACATAGAGCAATACCTGAGCTAGCTTTGAGGCTAGTTACCATGGGCAGGGCAGCCTCCAGATTGGTACGGGCTTTTACCACAAGTAACGGAATCGAGGAAGATTTATACAGCAGACAAGCTGTAAGAACCTGCACTTTGGCTCCAGGTAGTTTGGTAAATTTGTGTAGGTTCACATCGCTTGAAGTCTCATACCTCAAGACCAAAAGACAAAACTACAAATCAACCCTAACACACCGTATTGTGATTAAGACCCAAAGGCAATGTTTTAATCTCTCTGAGCCTAGAATTTTAGCACACCAGAAAGTAAAATACATCTTTCAGACCCCTGAAAATCAAGTTTTCTTCTACAGACTCAGAGACTGTGAACAGGTTTTAAAAGTGATCAACTCCAGAGAATCCTTACAGGGTCCTGGAATCTGATTTTCAAACAAGCACCCTATTGAGTACAAAGCTTCTGTGGAAACCAGGCTTTAGAACACCTGGCCCCTACAGTGAAAATGCTCAGTTTTGAGTCTCTGTAAAGATATCACAACTGACAGACTTGCAGCAACATTTGGCAGTGTTAGCTAACAATCACTTGTTTGTTTTCAAAACAGATATGCAGCAGATATATGGCTTTGGCATATTCTATTTGTTCCTTTGACAGTTTTGCTTTAAATTTGAGTGTAAAGCTTCACAAACAAGAATGATTCTGCCAGTATCAACCACAGAAGCAGTCATCCTGAAGCTCAGGAATGCAGGGCGGTAGCCTCTGCTCTGTTTTCTCCCTCTCTGTCCACTTCAGTCAACAGACCAAGTCATCTCCCATTGAAATGCAAACAATGAGTAATATCTATTCCTCAATAGCACCTGCTAACCGCTGCTTTAGTGTGAATGTGAAATAATCAGGAATATGAGTAATTAGAATGATATCCTTTTATCTTGAATAGGCTGGTAAGTTTAGAGAGCATTGTGAGATACTACCAAACCACAGCACAAGCAGCAGAGGGGACCGAAACTTGTTTACTAAGGTGCTTACAGTGCAGTGTTTGTACCGCATAGTGTTCCTGCTAGAAGTTTTCAGGAGGTTCTATTGTAAATCGCGCCATGTTCACCAGGGCCTGTTTATTATCTCGTTTTATCAGTGTACGTTCTGAATAATTCCTGTGGGTTAGACACTTTAAGCAGTAGACCATCTTGAGATTAACAAACGAGTTCTGATTTAGTTTAAGCTGACATAATTTAAGAGTGAAAAAAATGGGTAACTGTCAAGCTAATTTATATCATCATAAAACAAGGGCAGCATGACTCAAACTTTGTGTTGATTTAAACTCCTTCAATCCTAAATTCTGTTCCCAGTTTAACTATGGTAAAGTTAGAGTAAACTCCAGTGATGTTTCTGTGGATTGCCTCTTATGTACACAGGCGCCGAATCATGTGCAGTAAAAAAGTTGGAAATAAAACTTTGATCTGAAAATTTTCAATGGAGCAGTTAATTGCATAGCAGAATTATGTGTTTATTTAAAAAACAACAACAACAAAAGAGTGGAAGCTTTCTTCTTCTTTTTGTTGTTGTTGTTGTTATTTTTGTTTTATAAGTTATAGTTAAAATCAAGTAAAGAGTATATGCTGAGATCGGTGCATGTCTTGGGAAAGACTTCAACACTACCACGACAAATGAATTGTTTTGAATTACTTTTTTTTTTTTTTTTTTTTTTTTAATACTACACTTTCACTTCAGAGTAAAGAAAAGAAATCTCTAACAGAGAGGAGTTATACTAAGTAACTAAGTGCACTTCTAAATTACACAGATTTTTCCTTTGTAAAGTAAATATATGTAGATTTATACTTGGGCTTTAATTCCTGTATTCTTGGTTACAAATAGCCCTCTCAGCTCTGTTTTTAAATGAGACCAAGATCAAAAACATAATTGATGATTGTAGATATTTATGTAGAATTTGTGATTTAATTAGGGGGAAAAAAGTGGATGATTTAAGAAAAAGACTGCAACTTACAGAAAGGGAAGACATATGAGAAATGGTAAATCTAGATTTGTACATCAAAAATTAGTAAATTGAAAAGAATAGAATATAAATATTCACTTTATTAAAATGAATGAATTTAGTATGAGATTTGGCTCATTCTCTGTTCTAATTCAAAGAGAAGATGAGTGACCCACAGCTACAGTTCTATTCTACAACTGCTATAACACTCACTGGAAATTTATATAATACTCAAATTCACCCAGTATTTCAGGGTATAATAACAATTAGATTGTGTCAGTTCAAAGATCTGCCTGGTGCGATCTTTTTGATTCCACTTTTATTTTTGATTGACACACTATCATGTGTGTCAATGAACTTCACATTTAAATTTTACATTGCATGAAAACGTGCTTCCTTTTCTTTTGTTGATATCCACTGCCCGCTAACTCCAGCACATGATCTTTATTCTTAAGAAATAATGAGTTAGCATTGCTGTATACAGAAACTATTTTAAATCTAAGCCTGTTCTGGTTGCCTTTTGCTGGAACTATTCAAATTTTATTGCATCCTTGGAAAAAAAGAATGAAATAATTTGAGAGTTGAGGGCTTAATTTATGATCACAAAAAAGTGAGATTCACCAGTCTTTTACTGAGGCAGTGTGTTTTGTTTAAAGAAAAGTGTGTATCATCTTGTATATCTGCAGTGAAACAGTTCCTGTTAGATACGTATTTTTGGTGGAGGACTTTGTACAGCCTTCTAGAAAGAACAGTTCATCAGAGTCTGCTCTGAGCTGCTGCTCAGGTTGGAGATAAGAGAAAGAAGAAGAGTTGCGTCTGAACCAGACCTCTGGAGCCTGAGCCCTACCATGGCCTTCTGTTAGCAGATTAAAAGCCATTTTACCAGAAGTGAGGGTCTTTCAACCATGTTGAGTGTATGCACGAAAACTGTAGTGTAACATGCTGATGTTTTCACGGACATGTAAATGGTTTAGCACTGGCATTACACTAAGACATTACATATTCAGCCCTGTGCAGCTGTGAGCGTCCTGTGCAGCTATGAGCATCCCGTGCAGCTGTGAGTGTCCCCTGCAGCTTTTCTGTCCCATGCAGACTCAAGTGATAATTGAGATATTTAGTCCTGGAGGCAAATCCTTGCTGAGTTCATCAACTTTTCTATCCTTGGACAGCACCGAAATTAATCAGATGCATTGTAGAGGTGGTAAGGATAGTTTTTAAAGCATGTATTTAAAAATCTTAACATAAAAATGTAGCTTGCTTTCTGTCTGCTCAGACAAGTAGGAGACTAGAAATGTTGTTGCTCTGTCCAGAGCATTGTTCAGAAACATGCTCTGTGTGAACAGAACTAGCAGCTTTAGTGCGAGTTAGAAGTGAAAAATTAAGGAATAACATCACTGTTTTCCATTTTTCCGTGCTTTCTCTTCCACTTAAGATGCAGATAATATGTAGCATGTCTGTTGTCCTTCCAAGACTTAAGCATATCAGAATGTCATTAAGTGATTGCCACAGAAACAATAGATACCAATGCACCTTATGAAACTTTTGTTGCATAATGTACATGACCAGATGTACCATCATTACTAATATTAATGTTTCCACTTCTTGTGGCTACAAACTGTGTGACACCTTGTGTGCTTGGTTGATGGAGTCTGCACTCATGAAGACTCCCAAGACAAATATTGTGTGGGTATATGTGTGACTCTGTGGGCTGCAGACATAAATAACAGGTAGACTTCAGGCTTTGTGGCCTCAGACTCAATGCTTTCACATGTTGGCCCAGCTAGGCCTTCATTCCTTGCCCTTAAAAGGCCAGATCCTGCCTCCGATAAGAACTTCCCCTACCTCCCACTTCTCACTCAAACAGTCCCCAAAGCCTCCCCGCCTCCAGGTAGGTACAGCTGTGCCTCTGGTCTGACTCCTGCTTCTTCTCCTGGACTCAGCCCTCACTTCTCGCTGCTTCACTCCCATCTGCTTCCACCTGGGCAGTATTAAGTCATCAGGAAACTCCCACCTTGGTAGCATGGATCAAAGTGTGAGGGATTAAACAAATGTGCAAAGCGTTGAACATCTCTGTGCTGAGATGAATTTGTTGGAAGAAATAGCTCATTTTTTTGTTGCTTTTTTGTTCTGTCTCATAAATACCTCTTTTGGGTCCCTCTTACTTCCTGTGATTCCCAGCTATGTTGAACAATGAGTGTTGGTTACAGCAATCTTGAAACTTCTTATAGGATCTCATAAGGACAGGCACCAGGAGCAAGAGATGGACAGGGAAAAAACAAGCTACTTTGCCCAATGTGGGTGATAAGTTTAAACAGTGAAAAAGCCACCTGTTCATCTTTGACTCATTCAACAAAGAAGTCACGTCAAATACCAACCTGAAAAATTCCTGGTAAGTGATTAAGCCCTGAAACAATAGCATATTTCTGCCTCTTGACGCTGTCAGAAACCACAGGTACACTCATTGAAATTCTCCCTTTGATGCTTTGACATCAGGAGTAATTTTGATCAAAAACCAGAGAAATTACCCCAAACATATTCACGCTAAAGGAGATTCTTTGTTTTGGTCTGTAGCTGCTCTCAGAACCTTCGCATTGTGTTTGAGATGTCAAAGAGTTACAGCTAAATTAAAACAAATGCATTCCAAATGTATTTAATTACCAAATCACACTGATTCAGAAAGAGAGTACTTTCCTGGAACTTGTCCTGATTTAAACCAGAACAGAGTTCTGGTCACGCTGAACAAACTAGGACAGCAGTTAGATGTGGATTTGTCTATTTTACAGGTCTGCATTGTGCAGAGATCATAGTAGATGACAACCTGACAATACTGAAGGTCTTTAAATCTGTGAAAATAAACAGCAGATATTTTGCCTGCAAGCAACAAAATACTTAATCAAATAGTTTCCGCAGAAGATTAGCATTTTTAGGCTCATTGTTCACATTTCTGCTGTATGATATATATTTAACTCTTTGTGTATATGATGGAACTCCTTCATCTACACTTACACATTGCTTGATTTTTGAAATCCTCTAGTGATCTTTAATGCCTCACTGTTGAGTGCTATCTTGAGATACCTTAAAAAGGAATATGGTTTTCAGTGAGTACTGTGCAAGAAAACAAAGATTGTGGTGCTATGCAAATAAGCAAAAAGAGTATTTTGCTTCCAATCTTTTGTTCTGTTTATGATTTCTGACGTTGGATTTTTAAGAAATCAATAGTCACTCTTGGAAAACTAGACATTCAAGTGTGGTCTTTTGCATGATACTTGGAAAGTGAAGAACATTGGAAATTTTCAAAAGACTCCAAACATATTTCAAATGGACAGTGTTTAGGAATTGTTTATGTTTTCCACCGATACATGAACTTTTCTGGCTAGTGTTGATGTGAATGCTTGTAAAGAACAAAAGAAGTTCCCAATCGTGGCTCTTTATCGTTTCTGACTCTGTAGGTCCTTCACTGAATAAGTTCCCTTCTGTATTCTGAGCACCACACCATCCCTGCCCAAAGTGACGTGCCCTCAAAGATTGTGAATCACATCTTTCTATTTGCTTGTAGCTGGTTATCACCAAGAAAAGAGCAAATCATGTCACTCATGTAATTAATTGATTTAGTAAGAATGTTGGTTAATAGTCATGCTGATTATTAGAAGTGTTGATTTTCAGAAAGGTCTATCACATGACAGATTTTCACAAGCTTACAGCATCTGATGACACTAACATATATGGCCCAGGCTTTCTAAAAGAGTTTGCCTTCTCACTTCAGCCATTCCTCTGAATCTGGCCATTTAATCTGATTCCTAAATAGCTGTTTGAAAGACAAAAATGCTCAAACTGAATGTTACTGGCTAAAAACTAAATAATGGGTGTTAAGCTGATTTTGTTTCCTTGGAGTTCTGTCAATTTTCAGACAGAAGTATTTTTTTTTTGGGGGGTGGGGGGGAGAAATTTTTCAGCTGAAAATGTCAGCCAGCCCTCCTCTCCCCAGCACTCTGACCAACTCTGCCAGGAACCTTGGTGATGTTCTGCCCGTGACTCAGAAAAGCACTTTGCAATTATATAAACAGTTACTATTATTGTTCTAGCTATGTGGCAAACCGTGAGAGCATTGCAGTACTAGTGAAGTGTACTGCAACCCACCAGACAATGTGGAGGGCATCTCAGCCATTTTTTGTCCATTGCTCTTTGTGGGTCCCAACATGATGTAGTCACAAAGCTAAAATGAGGGGCCTTAGGGATGGAAATATGGCAAATACCTAAGTTTTGGTGCATTAATCAACAATCAAAGTGGCTGCTTCCTGTGGCCCAGCTTTTTATTAGAAGGGACCTAAGTTCTGAGAAGTATTTCAGTGGAGCATTTCTGAGCTGGATCTTCCTCTGCTCCTTCCCTATCCATCCTGTAGAGCTGTCATAAAAAACTGTCTCCTCTTGATACCACAAAGCAGCTTCCCAAAACTTCTGTTAGGCTCACAAAATGTGATTCTTCTCACCTGACCTAAGGTACTTGGAGCTCTAAACCAGAACTAGTCGCTGGGTTCTTTTATAGGCAGTAGACAATAGGCCGGGGAGTTCAGCTGATAGTATGTGAAACCTTCAGGGTGACAAGCATCTCATGCTAAGCTCCCTGTCTAGATGTCTGTGAGGTACAGAGGGTGTTTGATGGAACTACATGCAGGTCCTTACTTCTAGACATTGACACTTGATCAACACAATCCCTCCCAGGGCAGGAGGGCTGAGTTGATTTTCCTGGAAGATCCCTGTGTTACAGCAAGCTTACAGTTTAGATGGGGATGTGCAGTGTGACAACTGTCTGCAGTTGTCCTGTGATCTCTTATTAATTTAATTTTCCAACATAGACTGCACCACTGGTCTTCTCTGCTAGCTTCTTCCTGTAGTCAGCAATGTACCATGGTCACTGTCTTCAGATGGAGAATTTTGTGGACAGCTGTGCCAACAGTACAAGTAGCTTCTAGACCACACTTTCTGTGTTCATCCCCGGTTGCTTACAGACCTATCAAAATAACATACATCCTCAAATCCAGCTTTCCAGAATAAGACTAGGGGTTTTGAGGAAAATTTGGGACTGAGTAGCTGCACTTGATCTGCAGTCCTGTTTCATCCTACTGCCTTGCTACTAAGGCATATGACTAAGGCAAATCAGTTCTCTTTCCTGAACCTTCCTTATCTGTAAAACAGGGGCAAGGAGGCTGACTTCCTATGCAAAGGCAGTGGGAGATCAGTGGGAGATTAGTAGTATGTGCGAGCAATTTTTGATATCCTGATTGAAGTCAGGCACAGTGTTTGTGATTGTTCACGGAGTCAGCAAAAAGTATCCTCTTTAACTCCCTCAGTTGTACGCGTTTTTTGGGTACACCATGGTGGACTTTGCAGACACTGCTGAGGTTTAAGTGCATCGATGAGTTCACTCTACTTGGTATTCCTGGTGTGACTAACACAGAAAAAAAGTTGCATGACTATGTTAATTTATTTACTGCTATTAATTAATAGCATATTTAGTGGTAATAGCTTTATGTTTTAATTCTGGCAGAACCGGAGTGGTATTGGCAACCATGGACAACTACATGACACCACTGAGCACCATCAGTGACCTTGCGCTTCAGCACAGCAAGGAAAAGCTCCTCCACAGCAAGGTGAGAGGGCCCTCCCGGCGCAAGCGGGAGTTCATGCCAGATGAGAAGAAGGACAACATGTACTGGGAGAAGAGGCGCAAGAACAATGAGGCAGCCAAGCGCTCACGGGAGAAGAGGCGTCTCAATGACTTTGCCATGGAGAGCCAGCTGGCTGCTCTCAGTGAGGAGAATGCCATCCTCAGGACAGAGCTGCTGTCCCTGAAGCTGCGCTTTGGGCTCATCAGCCCAGACACCAGCACCTACCAGGGCCGTTCCCTCCAGGACTTCCTTGGAATTTATTTCAGAGGGCACAAAATAGCCTCCCCATTCCCTGAGGTGGAGCCCTTTGCTGGAGATTCCTGCCTCTTCACAACGAAGAGCTTTGTGCCAAAGGTGCTGGAGCCAGCTGATTTTTCATGCAAAACCTTTGACCCATCCAGCAACATCCTTGGCTGTGATGCAAAGCCGGTTCCTATGAACACACCTGACCTTCAACAGCCAAAGAGACTTGATTCAGCCTTCAGATCCACAGTTTGCTCTCCTTTCCTTGATTACAGCTGCCCCAACAAATATTCTTTCCATTTGCCTTTCTCAGGCAGTGCCTGCTTCTTGTCCCCTTCTCCCAGTCCAGCAGAGGTGAACAAGGAGAGCACCACAGCTGTCTCAGATGAAGATGATGAGCAGCAAGTGCCCAAAACTTCCCTACCCCCATATAGCTTGCCCTGCCCTTCAGAAGATCATCCTAAGGGCCGAAGCTATTCTGCCCTGCCTCACAAACTCCGGATTAAGACCAAAGCCCTCAGTGGCTCAGAGGAGAGTGGCCTGGACTCCCGCTGAGGAAGAAGAGGAAGAGCCTCCTTGGGGGCTGATGTGAGACCTTCCAATGACATGAAGGGTTTGGAAGGAGGGGGTGGGAGGGAAATGGCTTATGTTTCAAAGAAGGCAATAATTTTATCTGTTTTGCATAAATGATAAAGGAGTTTATAGAGCTGGGCTGCATTACTACAGCACAACTGCAGTTGGTCATTACGTCGATGTTCCTGTATGGGACCTACTAGACCCCACAGTTGCTGGGTGAGTATGTCTCAGCTTCACCTGGCTGCTCTGCTCAGAAACTGAACTAAAATTTGAGGTGTGAAGGGATCAGAGGCAGGAAGATGCTAAGACAGTGGAGGTGGTGCCCACACCATGTAATGCAATAGTGTTTCCACAACATGACTACAGCTTCTTGGTGTAATTCCCTTTTAAATTGACCATTAAAATTCCATTTTAATTCCCTTTGCTTTGTCATCACCTTCATCATCACTAATGAAGCTAAAGTTTTAATTGTTTGTGCTGAAACAGTTGATGGAAACAGTTTCAGACCCTCCAGCTGTCTGGAGCAAGAAAAAGGAATTGTGATAAAAAGAGAGAGGTCTGAGAGCAGAACCTGGTCCATTTTATTCTTGCTTTGTCATAATTTATCTTCAGAGGCAATGAAGTCTTTTTCTCTTTGTCTAGAGACAGTGTGGTCCAGAAGATAGTTAGTTTCATTTGTCTTTGCAACAGTTATCTTTGAGGACTAAATATTTCTTTGTTTTTTACTAAAATGCAAAATATATCTTAGTTTTACTTCTTTCTTTGTAAATAAGGCATTTTCAGAAATAATACTTCTATATTTGGAAGTTGCCTTTATAAAACATACTCTTAACTTTAGCTGAGTTGATTGAACCGTTTCCTTATTTTGAAATGAATCACTTACAAATATTTTTTTTAAAGAACAAAATCAATATATTGTTAGCACAATTGTTAACAAAATGAACAGAAAACATTTCAACATTTTAGATTTTCTAATATTTAAAAAAAAAATATTTTACTGGCTTTAAATGCAAGTGAGCATCTCAGTCAATACCTGTTTGCTTATATTACTCAAGGTAAATCTTGGCTGGCCCAATACCGGGTTCACATTGGATGAACTGATTGATTATTTCCATTTACCACACTATGAAAGCTGGAGAAACCAAACTGAAGACTTAGTACAGAAGATTCCTCTTGTGCTTCAGTGCCTAGCAGATTTGCAGCACTCAGAAATACTAGAGGATTATAATACTAGAGGGTTATAAGTGTGGTCTTTTGGGTCCCTGCTGGCACAGAGTGTGCAGCACCACTGTAGGAGCTGCAGATATGGAACAGAATGGGCTGGACTTTCTAGAAACTGTAAAGGCCACATTGCTGCTTGAGAGACCTCCTGGATATGTAGGCACTGATCTCCATCCCTGGAGGAAGTACCTGTGGCAGGAAGGGAGAAGTCCAGCACGCCCTGTGAGTGGGTTACCTTTTATGGGGATAAGGCAACCAGCTCGCTCCTGGCTCGAGGCTCCCCTGTGTTGTCTGGTCTGTGGGAAATGTTCCCTCCCAGCAGAAGTGTGCATGGAGGTGCTGGGAAGCATTGGCAAAGTAGCTGCCTTTCTTGTGGAAAGTCCTTAGTTCTGGTACTGAGTACTGAAAGTACTCAGAACCAGTACTCAGTTCTCCTGCAGTGCTTCTGCTCTGACTCCAAGCATCCAAGGTCTGTTGTTGCTGGGACACTTCTACCATTGTTTCCACCTTAGTTATCTATTCCTGGTGATGGGAGTTTCCACCCTGTCTCCCAGGAGACTGCTCTGATCCAGATCTCTATGGATATCACTTGGATATCAAATGCATTCAGGTTCAGCCCCATTCACTTTTTAAAGCATTTTGCTCCCTTTTACCTGTGTACGCACTGCATGTAATGTATGTATGCCCTGGGGTTTCTGCTTGGACACTTCCCCTCTTCATCCTGCCTTCCTACGACTTGGCTTTTGGGAAAGTCTGCACTGCAGCCATGGCAGTGAGTTGGGGTAGCATTGTTCCCCTGACTGACTGAACCCTGACCATGTAGCACAAGCCTATCACATCCATATTGATGGAAAAGCTGCTCTGCCTGCTCAGCCCTGCTGGAAAACAGACAGTGAAGGTGGGAGCTCAGCCTCAGCTTAGATGCCTGGGAGTCTGCTTCGCTGGCTCTGCTGTTCAGAGGACTGCCCGGTACTGCGACATGTCGCACTGTTTTCACTAGCATGTCAGGCTCTGCAGAATAAGGACAGCTGTCAAGAATATTTTCCTATAAAACATTTTTATGGCTAACACCAATAATGCACCAACAATAAGGCAGTGTAAAAGGACAAGAAATGCTATCTGACATGGGATGTAGAAATCCCTAATATTGGTTTGGAAAAGAGGTCCCTTATTGGTGGAGGGGAACTGGGGCTGCTGGGGCTGTTCAGCCAGGAGAAGAGGAGGCTCGGAGAGATCTTATCAATGTCTGTCAATAGCTGAAGGGAGGGCACAAAGAAGATGGAGCCAGGTCTTTTCAGTGGTGCCCAGTGCCAGGACAAGAGGCAGTGAGCACAAACTGGAACACAGGAGGCTCTGTTTAAACATCAGGAGACATTTCTGTACTGGACAGGTGACTGAGCAGTGGCACAGGCTGCCCGGAGAGGTTGTAGTTTCGCTTCTTGGACAGTCCAATGAAGATGGTCCTGGGCAACCTGCCCTGGGTGGCTCTGCTTGAGCAGGAGTTGTACCAGAAGTCCCTGTCAACCTCAACCATTCTGTAACTCTGTGATTCTATAATGTAAACTGTACACAGGGTGGTCTGGGCAGAAGAGGTGTATCAGCAGGTTATGCCTAATAAAACTCTGTTTCCAGAAGCTATGTAAAGTGTATTGGCCTGTCTGTTGGGATTGTGTCTGTAATGAGACTTCCTCCTCGGGAGCAGCCAGCGGGATAGATGGAGGTAAGTCCTGCTCAGAAGGAACAGGGGTAGCTGTTGGGAAGGGCATGGATCAAACAGGCTGTGGGGTACGTACCTTTCAGATCCCTCTTCCCTCTGCCCATAAATATCTTTTCCTTCTGTGTCTGGCCACGTGCTTGCAGCAGGGTCCACAGATCTCCACCTTGGAGTCTTGCAGCTGCTATGCTGCAGATGTGTTACTAGTGTTACACCCAGTGAGCATCAGTGCAGCTGACTGTTCATCTCAAGCACCATAGTGCTCAGGTTGGTGCGAGGAACTGGTGGGTCTTCTCACTTGTGGGGTACCAAGGCTGGCTGCAGCACAAGGTGCACAGCACTACTGTACCTGCTGGCACGAGGGGAAACCAGAATGCTGCAACAGCTCTTCAGGTGTGAAATTTGCCATGGTGATGCTTGTAAATTAAAAGAAACCACAAGTGTGTCTGTTTCCTGTACTATCCCCCCAGTCCTCTCTTCCCCTTAGAATAGGTAGAGACAGCCCAGAGCAAGAAGATGGCTTAGATGTTACTCAGCTGAAAGAAGTCGCCTTCCCCTACTCCCGCCCTTCCCAGCCACCACTGGATTGGAGCAGGGCTCTCCTCCGGCTCCAAGCGCCGCAGGGACATTTTGGGATGTGGCGAGCTGGTGCCGTGGGTAGGAGCAGGAGCCTGGTGCCAGGGCTGGGTGCTACCAGGGGGGCCATGGCCCATGGGGACCTGCAGTGCCCTGGACCCACTGCCTCTGGTCTAACCTTGCAGGTGTCGGAGGTGGGGAGCAGATGGGGCTCCACTGCGGATGGGGAGGCAACAAGCAACAGTTCCCACGTGTGGCCAAGCCTGGAGCTGGGTAGAAGGTGGTGGGAGCTGCTGGGCAAGAGGGCAAGAAGATGGCAGGAGTGGTAAGCTGGGGCTCAAATTGGGGTGAAGGGAGCCCGCCATAGCCCCACACCTCATTTGTCTCACTCCTGCTTGCAGCACCTTCTCCACTGCTGCTTCCTCTCCAGAGTTTGCATCTGGGGTATTCCCACTCCTTCCATTTCCCCTTTGCTGTCTTCTTCTAGAGAGCTTCCTGCTGGCACCTGAGGCCTTCTCTGTTGGCTATCCCATCCCCAAATATGATAATGTCTTCAAATAAGAGCCTTTATTGCACTAATTGTTTCAGTTCATGAAAGCTGCAGGGCTTGTCTGGAAGGGGGCTGGCCTATTTCTGCTTCAGCTTAGAAGTTAATTAATTAACCAGGCTTTGTTCCACGGTAATTTCAGGTAGTTTTCAAGCTATTTAATTGCGGGGTGAGTGTTATATTAGAAAGCAACTGTATGCATGTCCGAAGGGGGAGGCAAGGGAAATATTTCAGGTTTTCCGAGGGCCAGGTGCATGGCAGGAGAAGGAGGCAGGGGCACTCCTCTGCTGCCCACTGGCTGTAGGCGCTGGGGTTCACCCAGTTCAGTTCCACAGCAGCAGTTTTGGGTGCTGAGAAACTCTCTAAATCCAGAAGCTTTACATATCCGACCTGAAAACCACAGGGAGGTTTTATGGATAAAATTGGGCTCAGGCCCAAGAAGTAAAAGAAAGTTTGCATGTCTTGTATGTTTTATTACATATACTGTCCATCCGTGGTAAGAGATCCAAGTCCCATGAACTTGCCTGGATCCCTTCAAAAACGTATTCTGGCTTTTTAATCTGCTTACCAGAATGGAAGAGTCAGAGGGAAAAGATTGCTTCAGCAATGACTGGCATATGAGATCATAACCTTGACTGAAGCCATGGGAAAACATAAACCAATGCCAGAGATATAATATCATTATTGACACTGGCAAATAGAGGCCTGTGCTCACCAGTACTCTTTGGTGATGCTTATTCTTATGGCAGAGGTGAAATTTGGAAATAAAGCAGAGCAGGAGATTTGAAGGCAGAAACTGTTAAATCTGGCTCTGCAGTGCACCCTTTCACCATCCTCCAGCTCCCTCAGGCCCAGTTTTTTCTTCTGAAACTGAGGACTTGTAGTTTTCCTTGCCATGACGGCCACAGCTCCATGCATGAGGTGGTTTGCATCATTACTGAGTCCCACGAGCAGGCTGGAGGCTTTTTGAGACAGGAGCAGGGCCAAGGCCTGCGACTGGTCCTTTGGCACGTGCCTCTGTACCAGAGGCTGCCAGCATCGCCCCATGCATGGAGCCTGATTCCCCAGTGCAGACAGCCAGCACGGGCTGTGCCAGAGCCGTAATCGCTGTCATTCGAAAGCACAACCAGAGAAGGAAGAAATTGTGTATAAATATCAGCCTTTTGTTTTGCATATGAGCTGGTGGTTACAGGACTTCCCCAGGAAATGAGAGCCTTCGCTTCAAGTCCCTTTGCTGTCTGCAGGGATTCAAAGCTGCAGCCCCGGAATGGGAAAAGCACCCAGGTGGCAGTGCAGCAGTGCGGGGACCACACCTGGGGAGCATGGGGCATGAAGACAGGAGGGGAAAGGAAGAGGAGCGGGAGGCAGGGACGTGGCATCTCCCTGCTGCAGGTGGTACAGCGCAGCCTGGAGCCCTTCATGACACTTTTGCCTTCACAGTGCGATGCTCTTATCAGCCAGGGTCTTTCTGACTTCCAATGTCATTTTAAGGTGTATTTTAAAGCAGTGCTCTCCTCCTCTGCACACCTCTGCCCTTTACAGTCAGTAGACATTTTTCTCGAATCACAACATATAACCATTTTGCTATAAAATTTTCAGGTGACAGCTTTGCTGATCGTAATGGAAAGTGCTCAAAAGCCCCAGGCAGATTCTAGGAACTACAGCTTAGGTGTTAATGTAAGAGGCATCGTGCTTGCATCTGTTTTCTAGTCAATGTATTCAGTAAGTGGTTGAGAAAACAAGGGAAATAACAAAATGAGAAAAAGTTCTGGCATTATAAAGTTGGGCTGAAAAAGGCTAAAAATGGCTGTGGTAAGTTGGGGAAGGTCTCACCACTCACAAACTCCTGAGGGGCAATTCAGTGATGATAAATATGAATTAACGCACAAAGGAAAAAGCCATGACATTAAATCATAGAGGATGAGTAACTGAAAAGCAGTAATAAGTGCTTCCCATCACCCCAGTGCCCCACTAAACCCACACTAACACTGCCATTTGCCATTCTGCTCCTCCTGTCTGCAAGCAGATGCAGGGCAACGTTGGCAAGCAGTCACACAGAACGGCTTTGGCACAGAGCCTGGATTCTCCCATCATGAAGAGGTAATTGTGAGGGATGTGCTACAGGTATCTAAATACACACCATGGCAGTCCTGTGGAATTTGAACAGGGAAAAATCCCTCACTGCTTTTATAGTGCAGAATGACCTGAAGGGAGTATTATTTCATGCAGCATATGGTTAAACTGTGGAACTTGTTATCACAGGATGCTGTGGACGTCAGAAATATACATGAGGTCAAAAAGCAACAGGGTGGGCTCAGGGAGGACTGGTTCATCAGGAGCATGGGAGGCAGGTACTGCTGCCATGCTGCAGGGCTGTGGTCTGGTCCAAGGGCTTCTGCATCTCTCTGCCTCTGGAAAGGGCATTCCTCTGCTGCTGGACAGTGTACACACTAAAAATCAGCAACAAATCTTGCATGTTTCATGCACAATTTTTCACACCTTCGCAGTGTTAGATGGAGAGATGAGTACAGAGTCTTCCCTTAAGAGCATGAGTTAATGATGACCTTTAGCTAAGGACCAAAACTGAATCATTACCGAGGTAGGAAAAGTTAGCAATGCCTTCTGGAAACAAGTGCTGCACCCAGAATACACCGTTGTCTGGCACACTGTATAGCTCTGGGTGTACCTGTAAGGTCAATGCTATTTCAAAAATCTACTTTTAATTTCATCATGTCTATATTTCCATTCTTATAAAATAATCAGAAGGAAAAATTCTAAACCATACAAAACTACCATCTACGAAATGAGTTGCTGCCTGCATTGCATCGTATTCCCTGCTCACCTAGAGGAACAGACAGTGCCATGAGCAACTCATGCTCAAACATAAACTGAATCCCCCATCCAATAGTCTTCTGACTTAATCCCATGTCAGTCGTAGAAAGTAATTTCTATATAAGAGGGTGGGTCTTTATATGAGAAAGAAAGTAATGGCCAGGTTTCTGGCAGGCATCTCCACCATCTGAAATGCCAGGTGGCCTTGACAGTGCCAGTAGCCCCAGTTGCAGCTGTTTTGCAACCTTTGAGGCTTGCAGGGGGCTCAGTGTGTTTATAAATGCTGGTCGGGACGTAATATTGCTTCTCTGCCTTCATAGTGATGCTCTTGTCCTTGTGGTGAGTTGCTTGTGCTGGAGACTGGGCTTAGAGCTGGGTTTTATTGTTTCCTATACAGAGAGATTGTGCAGGGCTAGACTGAGTGACCACAGGCAGCAAGAGTGTTTCTGTCCCTTATCTCTTGCTGGCCTTATCAACCATGCAAGGGCTGCTCCTCACACGATCTGTGGGCTGGGCTCTGAGCTGCCTGGATCGCGCCCCTCTTTCTTCTCGGCTGAAAAACCTACTCCAGATAAAAGATGTCCTTATGCTTATGTCCAGGTGTCTTCTGCACAAGGTCTCCTGAACTGCTCTGTCTCAGCCCCTGACCATGCTCTGTCTGTCCTCCCAGTTGTGCAAACTGGTCCCAGTTCACTTCCTAGCTTTGTCATCATGCTGCTGTTTGGACCCCACCTGTGAAAACCTGGAAAGGGATTTTGAACGGCTGAGTCAAACAGGAAGAGGCTGCTTATGGAATACCACCAGGAAAACATGCAGGCTTTCCATGGCCACCTGCAGCTCTTCCAGTAGGAATAGGAAGATCCTGGTGGTCAAAGCCTCTGTAACAATTCAGTGCTCAGCAAGTAAGACAGCACAATGCCTCTCTGTCTGTGACCTTGGGCCTCCAGGGAAGTAAGTCCTCTGGTAAAAACCTGCATGACCATGGGTTTCTTGGCCTAACTTATCCTATGGGGATTTGGGGATGATCAACTTCAAAATGTCTGTGAGGTCCTTGCAGAGCAGGGACAGGCTGGAATTCAGCTGGAGAAATGGCCCTGAGGTACTCCAGGGCATTTTTCAGCCAACAGAGCTTCACCCTGTGGCTTGCAAAAGGACAAAGCAATTATGTGATTCAGCTCCCTTTTAATGCAGAACACTTCAGGAGCTGCTGTGTAGCTTCCTAATGCCACCAAATGTCCTTGTTTATGTGCAGTAGTGCTCAGTCGTGTGCTAAGATGAAGTGATTATTAAAGAGGTATCTTGGGTGCGTGGGAGTCTGTATTTGTGTAGCTGCCTTCCAGTTTCTATCTTTCTCTTATCAGATACACAGTCTTTCAAATTCGTGATCAACTATGCAGAAAAAAAAAAAGAAAAGAAAAAAGAAAGCATAACCCATACATTACCCTGTAAATATAATGTAATAAATGCAACAGAAGAAGTGTGAATACACTAAGCTATTCATCTTTAGGCTGGCTTTCTGATATCAGTTCTTACGAAGACCACAATCTTTCACTTCTCGCACGTAGCTTTACTCATACTTGATAAGTGTGCTAACACATCAGAGGGAACCGAGGAGGTTTGACAACTCCTCGACCTCAAAGAAGCAAACTACTCAAAAAGCAACACTCCACGATGAATAAAACTTGACTGACTCTACTTTTCTTTTCCTTTATTTTAGATATTAAAAGTCTTTGCAGGCATGCTGTGTAAGGGCTAGGTGTTGATGAAATAGCTGTTAACCAAGGACTGTGCCCAAACTCAAGCTTAGCCCCCAAATCCCTAAGGAGAAGCAGATTGGGCTCCTGGCCCTCGCTGTGCTCCCAGTGCCTCTGGTTTTCCCTGGCCTCTGTGCAGGGAGGCTGTGGCCAAGCAGGCGCTGAGCTCCACTGCCCTAAGCAGCCCCTGTCCTGTTGTCTCTGTGTCCACTTCATTTTGCCCAAAAAACTTTGCTTAGTGATGTGTGCATCAATTAGCTTGGACTAAAGCATGAACCCAACTTTCAAGGAACCTCCTGAAATGCTGTTTTTCTGGGAAAATCTTCCCAGAACTCAAGTTTCGGCGTGTTAATTTGAACCTGGAAGCTGCCTACTATTTCTGCGCTGCTGTTTTGTCTCTCTCTTTACACAGACCCAGAGCTTCGGGGCTGGCTTTGCACTGGCACCTGCAGGGAACAACACCTGCTGCCACATCTGGAACACAGCTAGCTGTGCCTGGGTGGTGACAACACCAGACATGCCAGCACTGCTGTGGCCCAGCAGCTCTCTGCTGTGTCTGGCCATGTTGTCTGACTGCAGCACTGTCTTTTGCATCCAAGACAAGAGGCGAGCACTGCCCAGGCTGAGGAGGAGCCCCACAAAGTTTAACACCTGCGTTTGGTTTCCACATCTTTAACCCCGATTGTTTAGTGGTGACGCGCAGAGTGCAGAAGTGGTTACATCGGCTGCTGGAGGTCACTCCTATGGAATGAATCAGAAGAAAAAAATTGGGGTGGAAAAGCTTTTATTAATTTCACCCAATTTCCTACCCAGACGGTGCCAACTCAGCAATCCAGATGTGGCCTCTTGGTCATCTCCTGCTCAAGATGTGGCCAGCCCCCAGGACAGTGTCTGGGTGTGATCAGGCCCCCGCCAGCAATGTCAGTGCTTTTCCTTCTGATTTTCCATGTGCACTGTTTTCCATCTGCAGGGATGTCACAGCTGGGCTGTGCCACAGGGCTGCCATCACTTACCCCCTCTGTGCTGCCTTTGCTGCCCTCCTGCTCTGGCTAAAGGACAGGGAAATCCCTCTGAGCCTTTCCCCTGTGGATCAGCCATTAGAAAATTTTCTTCCTCCCTTGTACATGAAAGATGTGTGACATGATAAGTTTTAATTTTGTAAGCAATTCCCCTCTCCAAAATGGCAAAGGCTTAAATTTGGCATTGTATGTGTTTGCTTCTTGTTTCTTTAACCAAGACAGAAGGGATGCATCTTTTTACTACATTTTATTTGACAAGAAGTTGTTTTGTTTCTGGGGGAAAAATAACCACTGCTGAGCCCAGCCAGCCAGCCAGGAGCTGGTTAGGATGGGTTTGTTGATTCCCTATTTTCTGCTGCACCTGCCTTTGTTAATCTCTCCTTGGACCAACCTGGGATATGTCTGTGGGCAATGAAGAACCTCTCCCCTGGCTGGATGGATGCACTGGTTAAACAAAATCAGAATGTTTTGATATAACCCAGGCAATATGCCTCATTGTCTCAGTATTTTTTTCAGCTGGTGTTAAGTGTAGTCTTCCTGAATTGCTTGGCATTTGTAGGAGGGGGAATGAAAAAAGGAAATGAAGGTAAAATGGAACAGCAATACCCAAAAATCAGAAGGGAATAGGAGATGCTGTCAAATCTTATTTTATGCCTTGAGAAAAAAGGAAAAGATCCTATTTGATTAACACCACCATGGAATTTAAGCATGAGACTACAGAGACCCAGATGGCCATGCAGTTGTTGGGATGCAACATGACTGATTGTGTGTGCAGCATGGCCACAGGAAAAATTCCCCCAGTTTGAAGCTCCGCAGCCCATAACAGTAGCAGCCATTAGTCACTAGTAGTGTCTGCCCCTACCAAACTGGGCAGAATTTGTGAGATTTCATGGAAAGTCCATCACTCATCTCAGTGCTCAGAGGATGCTGTCAATGCTTCAGGGGTGCAGGGGACGATTAGTGTGGTGGCACCACAGGGACAGGACATGGGAGGCAGCCAGTGCCCATGTCCCACACACTGGACCTTGCTGTTTTGCCATCACTACAAAAGCAAAAGAAACTGAACTGGATTTGGGGTGAAAATATTATTGCTTTGTCCTCTTGGAGGCTATGAAATATATTAAATCTGCTTGTGGGTGGTGGGCAAGTCCCTCCCTGCCCTAAGTGACTGCAGTACAGCTCAGCCTGCCACTGAATTGCTGTGGCCTGGGGAAATGATGTGCACAGATGCACTCGTGTCCTCTGACTTCAATATACTAAGCAGTGCAGATGAAGGACAAAGACACAATTTGGAGGACATTAAATCCAGCTGCAGAACAAGGTGCTCCTTCTGCCCACCGATGATCCTGCAATGCTCTGGGTTGCATTTTGCCGCCTGCACTGGCTGCTCTTGTTCAAGGATCCTGTGTCACCACTTGAGCTCTTGCTGCGCTCACCCATCATCTGGGGAAAACCTCTCCGAGCAGAGATGCAGCCCTGCAGGCGAGTCACAGGGAGGTTTTGCTGCTTGGAAATGTTTCCCCCAAGCCAGTGGCTGCACGGGGCTGGGGACACTCCTGGAGCATTGCAATGTGGCAGCAGTCAGCAGCAGGGACTCTCACTGGGGAAAGGAAGCTTGTTGCAGGTGGTGGCAGCAGGCGGAGGAGAAAACATATGAGTGAAAGGGAAGGGAGCGGAAAGCCTGCATGTAAAGGTTAACACTTGTCCCTGGCAGAGATGAGCAAATGTCTGAGCTCTTAAATAACAGTTGCTGACAAGGTTGTCTTGCAGCTATTTTTTTTCTCTAAAAGACAAATAATTTCCTTTTTTTTTTTTCTTTTTTTTTTCTTTTTTTTTTTTTCCATTTTACTTGTAAAGCAGGGAGATGAACATCCTTTTGAGATTTCAGGTCATCACCATCTTCCCAGTGTGGTAGCATTAGTTCACACCTCCCACACTCATTGCATTTCCTTAATACAGCAAGAAAAACCTAGGCAAGGCATCAGAATGAGATTATGGCAGAAAAATACTTTCCACTAAGTTACCGCAACATTTTGACTAACCTCAAAATCTTACCATCTTGCTCCTCCTGGTCCCTCACCTCTCCAGGATGTATGGCCAAGGGGGTTTCGCATCCTGCTCAAAGGTGCATGGGGAGCCACGGAGCTTTGACAGCAAGTGCAGGGCTGCCCTGAGCCCGTGATGTGCCGGAGGGTGGCTTGTCAGCTGTGGATTCGCTGTAGGTCACCAAACAAGAGGTAAACTGGGGGCTGCTGCCAGCCATGAGCCACCACTCCCTTCAGCACAGAGAACATGCACCCGCTGCTAGCCTGGCCGCAGGTGGGCAATGCCCTGTGCTGTCCCCAGAATTTACTGCTGGCTTTGTGAAATGGGGCCGTGGCCAGGCAGGGACCTCTGGGTGCACCAGCAGACAGGGGGCTGGGACCCCAACACTGGCACAGAAACAGGAGGGGGAATTTGCTGGGCAAAAAGTACAAGCATGCCAGGCAGGCACCATGGTGGTATCTGCTCAGAGCTCACTGCAAAGCTAGCCAAAGTCAAAATTGGAGTCCTGTCCCTCTTTTAAGTCTTTAGCAGAAAGAGGTATAGTCTGAAAGCCAGAAGTCTGGCATTTCAGCTAACACCCGGGATGCACAGTAATGCCCCTGGGCTGTGCCTGGTCACCCCACTCAGCTCACAGAGACCGAATTTGCAGTGTTCCATCCCATAGCACATGGGACCGTGGTTTGCAGCTGCACCAGGTACAGAATGCCATCAGCTCGATGTCGTGGGTGCAGCCCCATTCTGCAGCACATCCCTGCGGAGGCAGCAGCTGGCAGGACCAGGAGTGCCGCTGTTGGTGTGCAGGAGCTGCTTGCTCCTCCCAGGCAGCCAGCATCTGTGGCCTGGGTTTCTAGTGAGATAAAAACTTGTTTTCTCCGGAAAGTTTCAGGGGAAATGAAGTAGCTAGTTTGAGTCAACATGAGAGCCAGACACTCTTTGCTTGTCAGAGAGCCGTGGGAAAGTGTCCTGCAAGATGCCCCCTGCATCCCTGCAGCATCCCCCATGTCTCTGCAGCATCCTTCTGGCACCCCTCCTGCTTCCATGCAGCATCCCTCCTGCTTCCCTGCGGCATCCCCCCTGTGGCATCCCTTTGACATCCCTGCAGCATCCCTGTGGCATGCCTCCTGCCTCCTTCCCTCATCCTTGTAGCATCCCTCCTGCATTATTGTAGCACTCCTGTAACATCCCTCCTGCAGCCTCCCACATCCCTCCCACCCTATCCTGTGGCTCAATGCAGACCCCAGGCAGACCCAAAAGCAGCACTGTAATGATGAGATCAGGTTGTGTCTGTCCCTGGGGCACAATAAAACTGCCACCAGCTCAAAAGCTGGCACCAAATCCTACAACAGCTTCCATAGTTCAAGGGGAGTTCATTGAAATTTTGGTAAATTTGGCATGATTTCTCTTGGGGGCCATCTGAGGGAGGGTGTGGTGCTGAGCTTAACACGGTTGGTGATATTTTCTGTGGCTCCTGCTCCTCTCTGCAGTGTTGGTGTTCATAGGTGGCAGCTACAGGGTGGGACAACGCTGCAGCCCATGCATGCTTGTGGAACTGGAAAGGGGGCAGACAACTCTGCTCTGTTAAAAGGAAATTAAATCTACCACATTGCTATTCATGGGCACTGATTAAACATGCTGCAGTACCTTAGCTCTGCCCACCAGAGTGCAGTAAATAAGGGGTTCTCATGGCACAGAGACACCTCAGGGCTGAAAGAAGGATGAGGGCTGAAGCAGGTGACAGGATGTGGGCACAGGTCCCCCATGTCCTGCAGCAGACAGGGAGCTCTTGCCCTCAAAGCTGTGGGAAGCTCAGTATCTACCACCCCTGAGCAGCTCCTGGGGCAGCTCCTGGCTCCCAGCTGGTGGTGATGGAGCCCTGAGGGCTGGGAGGGCAGCAGGGCAGCTGCGGCTGCAGCTCATAAGCCCTACAAAACGCAGTGGGGGGTGATAGGTATCTCCCCCTAGGAGAGGGCACAGGGTGGAATCCAGCTCCCTCCCTCCCCATCCAGCAGCACCAAGACCCTGATGGTCCCTTTCCCAGCTGCCTGGTCCAAGTAGGAAAGCCCTTCAGGTGTTGGGGGAGGGAGGAAAGGGGGTGTTTCATGGTGCTGTGGATTTTGGCTTTGCTTTTTCTACACAGATTTGATTTGTGCTGTGTCAGGCTGCTCTGAGCACCTGTTTTTTTTGTATGAATATAGGTGTTCGTGGCCAGCTTTCTGCTGTTGGAAGTGATCACAAAGGCTGGATGCACTGTGGGGTTGCACAGGGAGCAGAAGACCTTTACTGGGTGCAGGGAGTGCAGCCCCAAGGGAACAGCTCTTGTGCAAACCACAGCATGAAGCTCTGGGAGCAGAGGATCCTGAGCTGCTGTGGGATGCTCCCGGACCCATCAATCTCTGCTGGGGGTGGCAATGTCACCTCAGTGCTGCACAAGGAGTCAGTGCCTGGAAAGCTGTGGGGACAGGGATGGAGGAGCGAGGCAGCAGGTATGCATGGGGATGAGGGACCAGATGGCTTGGGGCAGGTTTGGTGCCACGTCAGAGCCTTGGCCCCTGCTGGCCTTGAGGATGCTTCTTTCTCCATAGTGTGTGATGTGTATGTGGGGAGCACTGCTGCCTCATCCCCGTGTCTGGAATTTACCAAATCCCCTCAGCTGATTACTCTGCAAGACTGAGGAGATGATGGTTCTTAATAGAATAAAATATTTTATTACCACTTTCTGCTGTGTGGCCTGTAACAGTGAAAAAATCAAACAAATGTTCATTGTCTGGTGGAAGGCGTCGCCTCAGAAGCATTTCTGGTGGACGATGCACGGCCCCTCTTCGTAGTACTCATCCCTGCGGATCCAGCATGACTGGAAATTTGTGAGGGAGGCAAGGACAGAGCCCCCCATCCAGGCCGCATGCCTCCTTCCCGGTGTGGCCACCACCTCCACCTCGGTGCTGGATGGCAGGCACTGAGCCAGCTCGCTGCCAAGTCTCTTCGGCAGCCCCTCGAACAGTGAGGACCCTCCACACAGGAGGATGTTTCTGTGCATCGCTGACCTGATGTCCTCTGGAAGCAGGTCGAGGCTTCTCTGGGCCATCTCGTGGATGCCCACATAGGAATCCCCCCATGTCGGTAGGGGGTTGAAGAGCACCTCTGGGCACTGAAACCTCTCCTTGCCAAGGCTGATGGTCTGCCCGTCGGGCAGGGTAAAATCCAGCGTGCAGCTGGTGGGTGAGAGGAGGCACTCATTATTGAAGTCAAAAGCGACATAGCAGCATGTGTGCTTGATGTCTTCCACCATGGGGGACATCCAATCACCAAGCATGTGCTCCATGTCCCCCAGAAGCATTGTCAGGTACCAGGTGAGGCATGACCCTGCCACGTCTGTCCTCTTAATGGCATAAGCCAAGCAGTTCCCATCGTGGACCGGCACAGCGTGGGTGACAACGTGGCCAATGTCTACCACGAAGGCGCTAGTTCTGCCATGGGCATAGGTGGAAAGGACAGGCTGAGGGGCCATGAAGATTCCAGGGGAGCCCAGTGACTCAAAGGCCACCTCTGCCATATTTTCCCGTCCACTGGTGGGGCTGAGTGGGGGCTCTGTGATGAGCAGCGCATGCTCCTCAGGGGGCACCCCAAGCTTGTGTTCGAACATGTGCTGCCACAGGGTTTCTGCTGCCTCCCAGTTGATGATGATGCCATTCTGCATCACCTCAACAATTTCAGTGTCTGGATAAAGCAAGGCTTCTTCCCCAAAAAAAGCCTCAGATCTGGTTTCTTCCAGGCTCTCGGACAACACTGTGGTGTGGCTCACCAGGGTGCTGATTTCGGCACTGGGTGCCTGATGTCCAGAAAATCCTGCTCTGCAGCTCCTTGTGCCCATATCGATCACGACTGGTCCTATTCTCAACCCCAGGTCCTCACTCAAGAAGGAGCTGATGGTGGTGGAGGAGAAGCTGCTTACAGACCTCAGCCCCAGCTCATTCTGGTGGCATTCATGCAGGGAAGATATTGGGGAGCAAGTCCTTGTCCCCAGAGAGTCCTCATCCTGGGAAGATCCCATCCCACCTGCCTGTGGCCTCCTGCACAGCCCTTCTTGGGAAAGGGAGCTTGGCTTCCCACTTAGCAGGCTTGGGCAGAATAGCCAACAATTTGTGATGTTGCAGAGGGAACTGTGACATCAGCCAGGGCTTATTTGGTGTCAGTGCATGCCCTGAGTTTCCATGTCCCAGGCTCCCTCCTGGGCTCCTGTCTGCCCAAAACAGGCAGAGCTCTGCCCTTCTGAGGGGTCCTGAGCAAATGTCACACCTCTCTGCCCCCCTCTATAAGCAGGATCAAGCTGTGCACTCTTGGCTGGTGAAGCCCTCCTGGCTGCGCAGTGGGTGCTGCCCATTCCCTGGGGAAATGCTGCTATCCTCAAACACTGCAGGGCTAGGGGTGGCTGACGCTGTTTGGTCTGGCACGCTCTGAATAACAGATTAGCAAGGGACGCAGGAGAATCGCTACAGACGTAGAAATACCCGTGGGAGTGGGATGGTGATGTTTGCATTGCGACACATTGAGCTCTGCACTCGGTCTTGGGTGAAAGCATGCTTGTGCTGCTGGGGCGCAGGCTTTGGGCTGCAGCAAGGCTCCTGGCCCCGTGGAGATTCACTGGAGAGCAGAGAGACCCCTTCAGCCCAACGGTTGGGCAGTTGCTGCCTCTGTGTTCCAAGCAGAAGGTCAGTAATGCCACACACGATGCCCAGTGGTGTTGGCTGCTTTTTGACAGGAGTGTGGAGGAAAAGTGAGTGTGACACCCAGCCTCGGTTGATGCCAGCTCTCATGTCCTGAGGGGGTGGGGGTGGGGGTCTGCTGCTGGGCTGGCTTTGGTGTTTCTTCTAGTGCTGCTTGGCTAGAAGCCAGTGCCTGAGGGATCCTTCACGGCTCGGTGTGCCTGGAGCAGCTCCTTTGTGGTTATACGCACCCAAGGAAAACAGCCTCTTGCTTCCTGCAGGGCTCATCACTCACAAAACCCTGCTTAATTCTCCCCACCGGATGCCAGCGGGCACTTGCTGCTGCTGCTGAGGCTGGGTGCTACTGTGACTGTTTGAGGAGGTAGCACCGTGAGATGCAGCAGCACTGCCGCGCCATGCAGCTGTTCTCTGGCTGTTGACGGGCAAGGATCCAGCTCACTTTTGCACCACGGAGGCTGCAGCACGCTGGGCATGCGCATGAGAGCTGGTGGAACGTTGCGTTGCCTCAATGCTGCTGCATTGGTCTGAGACATGTCACCTAAAGGCAAATATGAGGACAGAAGTGCTGAGGAACAGCTCTAGCATATCCACAGTGCATGGAGGGGAACGGGGCCAGTGAGAGGCCAAAGATGGTGCTGGGAGGAAAGGAACCACAGCTGGCCCAGGGCATGTCCCCAAGACCAAGCCAGGGTCCTTGGCCCTGACCTTGGCTGACACCCATCTGCTAATCCTCACCCTGGGGCAGAGGCACTGCCCATCTCTGGGAACCAGTGGCCACAGCCCCTGCCTTGGGGCCAGGTCACCGCTGGACCTGGGCCACCTGCGTCACTGTGAGCTGGCCCTGCCCTAGCAAGGGGGCTCTGCTTTGGGAACTGCAGCTCCAGAGCAAATGTGGGCACATGTCCAAGCACAACAGGGAGTGCATTGCAACATCGTGCAGGGGATGCTGAGTGGCACTGTGGTATGCACAGGCTCCTTCCTGTTGGGCCTCAGCTGTCCCCATAGTGTGCTCAAGCTTTTCCTCCGCAAGCTGCTGCTGCTCTCACCACTGCCCAGTCCTCCTTCCACTCTCAGCTGCCTTGGTGCCCCTTCCTTGGCATATTTCAGCTTTAGCTTTTGCTCTTTAACAGCAGCACAGCTTTTTGGGACTGGGTGTGGGAGACAAGCTAACAGGGCTGGGGTTTGCATGCCCTGCCTGTGATGGCAAAGGTGTGGGGGGTCTGCTGTACCTGGTCTTCCAGGGATAGGGGGACGTTTGGCATGTGGCAGCAGCTGTGTTGGCAGAGAAAGGCATGTCTGCAGCAATCCCATAGGAAATGTTATTGCCAGTGTTATAAATGAAGATACAACTCAATCTGAATTTAGTAATATTTATGAAAGGCAAGTAAACAGCACTGGGTGTGCAGGGAGTCTATGCTCTGCCAACACGCACACACAAACATCGAACTTTCTAAATATACAGAACACTGCTTTTACATATCAAACCCGAGTATGCCTATATATATGTACAATCAGAAAAGGTAACAAACAATCCTTTAAGTCTATTACTATTAATGTCCATGACTGGGGGAGCATAGTTGGAGTTGGGAATCCTGGATGAAGTGCTCCCATATCTTCCATGACTTCATTAATTTTTCTCAGATCATATAACAGTCTCCATTTTCCATTCCTTTTCTTGATTACAAACACCGGAGAATTCCAGGGCTAGTCGTGGGAACAATATGTCTCACTTTAAGTTGTTAAGCAACTAGGCCTTCAGGCCTTATGTATCCTATTCTTCCCGGATCGAAGGGAAACATCCGTCTCCTCTTCAAGGCCAGTAGGGCCTGGGTCAAAAGGCTCGTCCAGGTCACCAGGGGGCGTAACAGCAAAGGCCTGCGATGGCAGTAGGGGCGGGGGGGCAATGGTGTAGCAGAAGGATCAGTGGATGAGCCCGCAGATCCCTCACTGTCTGGCAAACCACACGTGTCTGACTGTGGCCCCACATGGCTCTTTAAGGCCTCAGAGACTGCTCGCCAGGTGCCGAGGAATCCCACCACAACCTTGTTTTTAGTAGCAGAATCCCACACCTTGACCTCCGTTTGGTCCCATATTTCAGGATCATAAACTGATTGTTAATAAAGGGAATATGCTGTAAGGTTAACCAGGGCAGTCTTTGTTCCTCAGGAAGTATGATTCCCCATAATCCCCATAATGCGCAACTGCTTACCAGCAAGGGGCAGTTGTGTGTGCGGCTCCGCTTCTCTCAGCTTGAGCTTCTCTCCAGCTCCGGTGCGCCCATTTCCAGTGACTTTCTGTACGAGCTTCTTTGGGTGGTTTGCTGAGTTTGGCCGAACCTATCTTCATGAGGAGATCAATGTGCCTGTTCCCATCCTGGTCTCCGTTCTGCTAGCCGGTCCCTATTCATTCCTTTTTCCTGCTTCTTTATTGGTGACATGACTTCATTACATTGTGTTGCCTTTTTCATCTTGAGGGCAGGCTCCCCTCTTATACCCTTCTCCCCACAGCAGTCCTTTTCAAAAACAGCTCTTCATTGGTCAAACAACTTTGCATATAACAGCAACAGGAAACACACAGAAACTTCCCTGCCTTAATGGCTGGAGAACAGCAACTGGAGACTGCATGGCGTCTCCTGAATCACCCTTCTTTGTTCCCTCTAAACTCTTTACAGTCCTGATGGCCTCATCGTTAAGAGTCTGATGTTATCACCAATCATGGGGCTTGCCGACCCCCATGGCCACAGTCCAACATCTCACCCTTCTTTATTAATATCAACCATCTTCTTGACACGAATTATTACATTACACAAATTATTACATGAATTATATATCACACCAGGATGGTTTCTTGACTCTTTGGAGCCCCCACAAAGGTGTTGGACAGGGCTGAGTGCTGCTTTGCTGCATCTAAACTAAAGCTTTTCTAAATCACATCTGATGTGTGCCTTGCTATGGCACAAATAAGCTTGCCCCAGTGCTCTCAAGTCTGACCTGAACCCAGGGTGCTGCCAGGATTTCTACTGGGACACTGCTGTTTTTTGTCCTGAGCCCAGAAGGGGCAGTGTTGCCAGCAAAGGGGTTTGCTGGTGGGCACTCCACAGCATGTGCTGGCCTCTCCTCCAGGTCCCAGCAAAGCCCTGAGGGGAGCAGGAGGTGGCAAAACTCACAGCACCACACGGGCAGCTGTGCTCCTGTGGGCATGGTGTAAAAAAATAAAAAAAAAATAAAAATCAGCACCTCTAGGAAGCAGCTCCACAAAATAGTGCTGTGTACTCCCAGTTCATGTTGGCTGTCACATCCCTGCACTGTCCTGTTGTCAGCATCACTTGTGCAGAGTGAGACAGTGGGCTCTGCAGTGAGAAGGGAGCGGGATGCTTGGTGTGGTGGGGACATCGGACAGGTGGAAGATGTGTGGTAGAAGCCTGTGGCTGCTGCTTGAGCACAGGCCCCTGGCAGCCCCACTCTGTCATCTGTCTTTTCCCGAGCAGCTGCCATCAAAGCCAGAGCTGGAAAGTCCTCTGCTCACAGCTTCCCCATCGCTAGTTGTGTGGGTGGCATGGAAACCTGCAAGACCTTTCACAAGCAGCTGTGAAAGCATTTAAGCCAATGTTGCTGACATAATATTGGGTGCTTGAAAATCTTTGAACAAACAAATAGGTTTCTAATCCCCTGGCTCCACTCTGCACTGCCAAGCCTGACCTGGGAGGTGAACCGGTCCAACCTGCCCTTGAGGAGTTTTGCTTTGAAAGTAAAAAGACAGTTTGACTGTGTGGAAATGTTGCCTGCAGTGGAAGGATTAATGAGTAATTGTGATTTCATTAATTCTAGTGCTTTCACTTTCAGCGGATAGTTCATCTAATGGCAGTATCAAATAACTACCTGGAGATCAGCACCATCTCCTGTGCTCTGCAGAAAATCAAGGGACGCTGCAGGTGCTGAGCTCTCAGGCAAGGCTGTCCAGCTCAGCATGATTTGAGTGGCAGGAAAAGGTCCTGATCTCATAAAGTAACATCAGGACCTGGGCTATGGAATGCTCAACACTAAGAAGCAGAAGATCAGAGATCTTGGGGCAGACACATGTTTCTGGTTTGAGATGTCAGGTGTTGCTACAGAAGAAATGCAAGGAATTCTGTCTTGCAGCAAGGAACCAGCATATTTTCAGCTGAAATCAGTATCAATCGGAAGACTCAATGTGACAGTATCACACTCAGACCTAGCAATGTACTTTTAAATAATCTCTTGGCATCATTTTAAATACGACGTTTTCATCAATTTAAGACATTTACTTCTTAAAAGGTAGACAAAGAAAAATCTAAAATCTAGGTGATGTTTTAAAGTTTATATTAGTGATACCTATGAATTTTTATTATTTTAAGTTCTTTTCAGAAAACTAACACTGATCAGCCTTGCAAACTGCAGCTCCTGGTAGTTTTTATTTTCTGCTGGTTGTGTAATATTCATGTAAAATACTGCAGTGCTTTAAAAAAATATTCTTTTTCTCAGCATCTGCACTGTTATCAATTTCCCATAGTATGAAAATAGTTGTGGTAATAGCGCAAAGATTTATCCCAAGACAAGAAAATGCTAAACATAATTTATTAAAGAAACATTTTTCTAGTACTTATAAACATTTTTTTCCTTCATCGAGGGATGAGCAGGTCTGTCAAGACAGATTTCAGCTGTTCTGTCAATGCACTTTTCTTGTGTTCAGATGTGGGAAGAACCCCCCATACATGCCCTGTTGAACCTGGTATAGCTGTGACTTTCTTCTTAGACAAGAGACAATCTGGTGGGAAAAAAAACAATGTTAATAGTAAAAAAAAAAAAAAAAAAAAAAAAAAAAAAAAAAAAGGTCTGCTCCTTGCCTTTTGATAAACAGCCCTAAACCACATTGTCAAGAGGAGATACATGTCCCTCATACATGTGACAGATGGAGGGACTTCGTGCGTGAGACACTTGCCAAGGCTGCATAGGCAGACACTAGCACAGACCCCAGTTCTGAATCTGAGGTTTTCCCTCATCTAAATCTTGCTGACTAATTCTTATTCTTGAACCTCCAAGGACAGGAATCCGTGTTGTCTGAAGATGTAGCTATTTAGCTGGTACAAAGCAAACACAGCTAAAGATGAAACTGCTTTTAAGATACTGTCCCCTATCAAATACGGACCAGAGTTCAGAAAAAGATCTGATCTGCTCTTTCCAAAGGGATGCAGCTTGGATATGGCCCTGCACAGCTGCTATGGTCTGCATGTTAACAGCATTAAATACAAAATTCCAGATGTGATACCTGCAGGTTATTAAGAATTTTTCTGCTTCTATACTCCCTTATCAGTATCTTGATTATTCTGCAGAGACTGAACAGGAATGAGGTTGAAGAGGGGTGCTGAACAAGATCTAATTCATCCTGCTGGGATGAATTCATGATCCACATCTCCTTCCCTAGAAAACTGCTTAGCAAGCTATAAGAATACCCTTACACCTGCTTCTCTGCAGAAGTGCTTGAAAAAACTAGCAGTAACTGAAGGTGGATTTGGCCTGGGATTTGCTGCTACTTTGCATATCATGGTACTGCTCCCACCAGGCTTCTTATAGCTCTGGTTGTCTGAATGCCCCCCTGCAACTCCCCAGGTCATTGGACTCTGCTGTAGTCAAAAGTGAGAGGTGAGAACAACACAAGGGCCACTTACCAGGAAGCATAACAAGAGAAGAAGAACAAAGCCAAGCAGGGTGAAAATGCAGATGAGGATAATTGACCAAAATTGAAGCTCTGCAAAGGCAAAATAAGGGCACATCAGTTTTCTGGACTCCTAGATGTTTTACTTGGAATGGAGTGAGATCTTGCCCTGGCAAATTTCTGAAGTATTGTACACGCATGTAAGTGAGGCAAAATCACTGGAAGACAGCATCTGGCCTTCCCTAGCCACAGGACAAACATGCCTCAGCTGTGTGAAGTTTGTAAGAATGTACAGAAACCTTGGCAGACTCAAGAGGTTCCAAGACACAATTTCAAACACCAGCTCAGGGAGAAACAGAGCCCTCAGATGGTTTCAGAGATGTTCAGAAAGACAAAGTTGTTAGCTGCCAGCTGGACCCTTCTGGGAGAGGGTGCAGGGCTCAGGGTGTCAGCAAAAACTGTTATTTGTCAGCATATTCATGGTGCATGGAAAAGCAACTTTTTGGAGTATTTTTTTTTCTGTTTACCATTAGTTCTGGAGTTGTTGTTGTGCTCACAATACTGTTTCTGTCTCCCCAAAGTGCTAGATTTCTGGGCTTTTGCCCCAGATACCTCTCAATTTCAAGGTAAGTGACACTAATTTACTGTAGCTCAAGTATTTGGTGGCTTTAGGGTGAATCACTCCATAAAAGCACTTACCGGATCTTTTGGACTCCTGTTCTACTGTTGTGAGTGGAGAGTAACCTGTAAAAGAAAGGGTGGGACAGTTGAGAAACAGGGCACTTCAGAGGTGATTAAAACAAAAGTAACAGAATTTCCCACAAAGTCATCTCTGGAGCACTTGCCTTCAACCACCAGACTCTGATCCTCTAGCTCATAGCTGGAGCCCAGCTTGGTGAACCTGTGTGTCAGGTGTTTCAGTTCCTCATACACGTCTTCCTTTTGTAAAGTCCTTGAGAAGGATTCCAGTGTGAATTTGCAGACTGAATCTACACTTACATAAGCTTTCCCATGGACAGGCCTGGAAGATGAAAACCAGAGCCATTGTTATGGGACAAAACAAACAAAAATAAAATAAAATAAAATATAAAATAAAATAAAATAAAATAAATAAAATAAAATAAAATAAAATAAAATAAAATAAAATAAAATAAAATAAAATAAAATAAAATAAAATAGAGTGGAGTAGAGGCAGAGAGAGGAATTCAGCGTTAGGTTCATGCTTACAGATGTCTAAGCAATGTTTTGTTAGCATGGATCAACTTTTATATTTGAAGGTAGATGGTAAAGAAACTCATGCATCCTTGTGAAATCTACTCACTAATTCCAGGCAAGGCATTTCTAAGAGAAATAAGTTTATCTATTTTATTTGTTTCTCCAATGTAGTGTAGGAGAAGATGCACAAAAGTAGATTTTGTTCTCAGGCTGGTCAGTTCTGTTGTTTGTTTTACTAACATCTTAGGTTTTGTAGCTTATTTGAATAAGCTAAACGAGGGAATGAGCTTATTTGTTTTACTCTGGAATTGTTTATGTGAAAATAGTTTTGCTATCATGGAAACAGAACCACCTCTTATTTGGATAGAAACCTTATGAAGTAAAGGCAAAATTGACAAGAGTGAATAAGGGTGCCTCATACTTGTCATCGAGAGCACAAAGGTTGACAATGGGGTGTAAACACTACGGTGTAGCTTTGAATGCCATTTCTGCTAAATGCTCTGGGTGAAAGAAAAACACTTCCGAAGAAGGACATACCCAAAGTTCTCAACATTACAGCCAGCAAAGTAGTCCTTCATGCTGCTAATTCTGAATACATCAAGCTGATGGGAAGAAATGGAACAATTGAGCAAAATGAGTACATTTAATGCACCTTTAATTAGTACAGGGTAATCTATCCAAGCTATTGCTGTTAGCTTACCTCTTTCTCAATTTTCTTTTTGACCTCTTGGTACATCTGTGACCTGGAGTCCTGCAGTTCTGGGGAATAGGGAAGGTTGGAGATTCTGAATTTTAATCTGAAGTTTTCTTTCCCAGAGTTGAGAGGTGTTTTGTAAGTTGCTGCCTCAATTGCTAGCTCCAAGCCTGGAAATTGATGGAAAAAATCGGGATAAATTCTAGCAAAGAGAAACAGAGGGTCTTCTGCTAATCTATTGTGCTTGGAAGACTTAGCTGGGAAAATATGATGAAGTACTAAAAGATTAACAGAATGTGAGTTGCACTGGCGTCTGACAGTAAATTCCCAGTCTACTCTTTGAAATCTCAGTCCTTCAGCAATGTACTAAGATAGCCAGTTCTTCAGGAAGTTGTACATTTGGCAAAAAGTAAGTCTGTTTATCTCTAACTGCTTGAAGTTACAGTAAGTAGTTATCACTTCGCTTCCTGTTTAACATCGAATAGCCCCTTAAAGTATTAAGGACTAGAGGTCTAGACTGAGACAGACTGAATGTGGTAAAGGACTAGCCCAACTGACCTCAGTTCAGTCATTGAGGAAAAGGCATTTTGCCATTGTTAGACCAGAAAGCAGGGAATTCTGTGGCAGTGGGTTGATCTGGGTGGAAACAGGGCACCTGAGATCTGAGCTTTACATACCACCTACTGAGAATTCTTGCAGCTGGTAGCTGCTTCCTAACCATACTCCAGTTGCATTTGAAGTCCCATCCTGAAAAGCCCTTTCAACTACAGTCCTGTTGATGCTGGGCTCTGCTTGGAAGAAGCACTTGCAGTCAACCACAATGGATCCACTCCTGTGGAGAAAACAGATTCTGAGATAGATGGGCTGATCGTAGAGCTGCTTCATGTACAAAAAAATTTCTTAGGGGTTTCTGCTATCCTATGTTAATGTTTAAGCTAATGTGATGCTACTGGGAGATGTGGAACAGGCTGCTTTGGGAATTTTCCTTTGGCTAGGGACAGTAAATAAATAAATAAAATACCAATATTTATTGTTTCTGTGAACTTAGTTTATGATTACCCTGTATGAATAACATGAATGATTAGCACTTCTTTAAAAATCTTCTAGCCAGTGTGAGGGTCCCTTGTCCAAGCCTCTTCACATGTAAAGAAGGACACTACAGATATACCCAAAGCCTTCTCTTAAAAAGTAGCAGAGTCCAAGTTGGGAAGAGGAGGAAAGAATCTGCAGGCTGGCCCTTCAGTCCTCATTCTTAAAGAGTTAAGGTTGCTGATGTTGATCAGTAATTACTGGGATATTCAGAGAATACCTTACAAAAATCCTGAGTCTGAGGAAAATATCAGTCCATACCAAGTCAGGAAAAATTCAAACTGATAAACTCTGGAAAGCTCATAAGGCATTAACCAAACCATTTCCAATGTGAGAACGTAGGGGAGGAATTTTGCAAAGGACAAGAGTACTTGGCCATTGGGGAATAGTACCAGGAGGCAGTAACTTTTTAAACCTTTCTTAATGAAATTGTATTACAGACCTTAGTCTTGTAATACTGCAGTTCAGGAACTGGTCTTGCAGGTTGCTCTGACGGTATAACCGGTTCATCTGAAATTAAAATGTCACATTAAATAATGAGTTCTGGACCTCATGGTAGATGCTTTAGGGCAGTAGGAGGGCTTCTAACTTTGGAACAACACTAGATTATTATTTTTCTAGTTGGAGTTCATGGGAGATTTTTTTACTTTTTATTTTTTACTTCAGAGTATGTCTTCTGGTGATAGGGTCTGAGTTCCAGCTTGGTAGGCCTTTTTGTCTTCTCTGAGCAAGCTGCCATTGTTAAACCATGCAATCTGACTGATGGCTGTCATCTTCATCCATATTTCATGGACAGAACGGACTCACATCTCAAAGCATGCAATGTTATGGCTTCATTTAAAAAGCAAGAACTACCTATATAAAGCTTTATCAGGATGGATTGGTGCTGAAGAGAATGTGTTGGTTTCTCAGCAATGAATTATAAATGTGCTGACCTCTGAGTTGGTGGAGATTTGTGTGCACTTCTAGATACCTGAGTAAAATGCCAAGTGTGCATTTAATAGATGAACTCAATCTGTTGCATTTTATAATGCTTGTCTTTGGCTGGAGATAATTTCTTAAGACCACATGTAAAGGAATGAACTTAAAAGTGACTGACAGGCCAATCACATCTTTTAGATTCTAGAATTTTTTACTCACAGAAGTTTTTTAATTAAAAAATCAACCTACGGTAGTTGCTGCAAAAATTGACCAATTAGATATGGCAGTATTTGAGTTGCAGCTCCTTACCTTGTTACTGATGCTTTCCACCGCTGCTTTATACTCTGGAGACTGAGAGTCTGGATTAGTTAGATTTTCATTGACTATTCTAAAGCTCAATTTGTAGCCCATTATGGCTGGAGCTTTAGTCAAGACAGGCTTTCTGGTGGTAGCTGCCTCACTGAGGTGGAAACCTAAATAAAAAAAGGTAGACTGCTTTTATTTTTACAACAGACAAATGCACACCATGAAAGCAATAAGGGTGTGTCCCTGTTTAGTTTATGTGATGTAACAATTAAATTCTCCAGGAATTTCACAGAATCACAGAATTTCTAGGTTGGAAGAGACCTCAAGATCATCGAGTCCAACCTCTGACCTAACACTAACAGTCCCCACTAAACCATATCCCTAAACTCTACATGTATTTTGTATTTGTATGATTTGTATTTGTATGATTTAGTGGATGGAAATGTTTCTAGAATGGCAACAACATGATAGTTTGGTTTTGCCCCAGTGTCAAAACACACAGAAACCCAACAAACCAAAGGGAAAGTTCATCAATGCTCAAGCCCTGATGGAGTGGAAGAATAAAGAATGATCTCCAAGTGACGCCAAAATCTTCATTTGATACTGCTTATGAATGCTTACCATCAATGTACAGGCTGTTCTTCTCTAGGCTGTAGTGCCCTAGTTTGGTGATGCCATTTGTCATGGTGCTCAGCTCATGATAAACCATTTCTCTGTCAAACCTGGCAATGCTAATGTCATTTTTGTAGCTGCAGACAGCATCAATGCCAGTGTTGTCCATGTCTCTCCCAGATCTAAGTGAAAATGTCACATTGTTTAGGACACTGCTAATACTTACAGAACACCCTGTGCAATGTATATGTGACTAGGGAAAAACAGGCTCTGAACCTATCAGCACAGTTGGGATCCTGACATCTTTCAGTGGCTTCTCAAGAATTGTGACAGCAGTATTTAGATACCAAGATATTTTTACCAGCAAGAAAGTCATGAATGGAAAGGGAGGTGCCACTGGCTTCTGTTTTCTGGCATCAGTATATCCATGGTAACTTATGTAAGTTTAGGGTGCGTAAGAAGAGACAAATGGTTAATTTCACTTTCAGGAATCTTACCTAAATCTCATCACTTTACACCCAGTGTAGACAGAACTTATGCTGCTTCTTTTAAAGAGAGGACCTATCTATTAAAAAAAAAAAAAAAAAAAAAAAAAAAAAAGTAAATTTGAGAACTTGAAAGCATATAAGCATATCCTGAGTTTACTACAGACCAAACATCACCATAACACAAAATGGGCAACACTAGAGCCAGACTTACATAATGGTTGATAGCTTTTTCTGTGGAAATGAATTTGCGGGAACTTGGTGCATCCAGATCTGCAGTGTATTGGAGGTTGGTCAAGGTGAAATTAAGCGTGAAATGACTTGATGTTGGGCTTTGTACAGTAGTTATACTAAGAGCTGTAAACAAATAGGAGAAGGATTACAAAAAGCTTTCTTTTCTTTCAAAGACATTCCCAATCCTATCAAACTTCAGGGCTACTCCAAAGAATCTGTTTGCTTGTGTTTTTGTTTTTTTTAGCGCACCACTCCTTTAATAGCTTTCCCTGGAATGAGTTTGGCAAAACACTTACATGATCTCTCAAGTGGTTCATTATAACCTGGAAAGGAAGTGCAAGAGAAACATTATGTAAAAGATCTATATACACATGGAGAATGAAAAAGAGGGGATAATTAAATGGATGACTCAGGAATGAATCACCAGAACCAGTCCCCAAGGGCGTGAATCTATTAAACTATTACTTAAGCACAAGGAGCTTTTATATTAGCAAAGACTACAATGCAAAAATATGTGCTGCTGCTTATACTAAATAGCAGTAGAGTAGAAATCGAATAGAGCAGAGTAGAAATAGAGTAGAGTAGAAATCAGGTGAAATGGTAATATGCAAATGCATGACTGATATCAAGACTAAAATTAAGTTACTCTTCAATGTAACATAGAAATTTAAATCTTCAAAAATGTCTGTGAAAACATTCTTGGAAGCATACACTTCATCTTACACAAGTTATTCAGTGAACTCCAGACAAACCACCTTTTCCTTAAGGTTACTTTTATTTATTTTTTTTAACTGAAGTGTTTCCTAAGGCTCACCGTGGTCCCAAACTGCTCTAGTGACAGGAGGAATGAGAAAATCATGCATTTACCATTGATATAGAGGCTCTTGTTGTCCAGTTTATAAACTCCTAATTTGGTGATGCCATTTGTCATGCTCCTTAGTTCTTGGTAAACCTTGACTTGGTCCAACTTGGGAACTTGAGAGCCATTTCCATAGTTGCAGATGGCATCTACTGCTGTGTTATCACTAGTCCCCATTGACCTGAGGAATTAAATATAATGAAGCGCCATTAGTTATTCTACAGATCTGTGGGTTTTCTTCTGATATGATTAAAAACAAGCACAAAGTAATTAAATTTGTCCTCAGTTCTCAGATGAACTGTAGAAGTTAAGATGTGGTAAACACAGCATACAAAAACAGCATAAAAAAAAAAAGTGCATAAAAGCTTTATTTTAATGATACTGACTACTTGAAAAGGGAAACAAGTTCATTTTAAGTGTCTGTCAAACATAAATCCATTTGCTAAAGTTCATCTCCAAGCTGTGTTGCTCACCTGAATCCTATTGTTTTGCAGCCAATGAAATCAGAGCCAATGCTGCTCTTCTGAAGCAGGGGGACAAGCTGACAAGAAAAAGGTCTTTGTGAATATGGGAAACCCAAAATACTGTGTGATTTCAGTGAAGAACATCATATTTTTTGCTTACATAATGTTGCATTATTTTCTTAGTAGAATTGAATTTAGCAGAATGTGGTATCCCTAGGTCTGTAGTGAACCTGAGATTGGTTATGGTGAAGTTCAATGTGAATTGCTCTATTATTTGTCCTGGGCTTTGTGTGGTGGGTGGCTTCACCACTGTAAGAGAGAAAAAGAAAACACTACACAGATAAAAAGAAGACTCTTTGCATTTTTTTTACATTTAAATAAGAAGAACTTATGAACATGATCACACACTTCAGGTATTTGGCAATCTTAGGAGCATTGCCAAATCAGATAAAAATGACGTGCCTTTGAGTAGCTTTGACAGGTATCAGTTTTTAAATATACTTACAGGACAGACCATGTGGTTCATTGTAATCTGAAAAGGAAATGGACAATCACTAAGAAAATATTCCAAGATTGTTTTCTGTCCTCTACTTTTCAAGAGCAGCAGGGCTAAGCATGTTTTTTTTTTTCTTTTTTTAATAATTAGTTCAGGATCATGGTTAGTACATTCATGATTGTGTTAACTTAGTGATACTTGACAGGCTTTTGTCCTTTGCTTTTTGTTATGTGTTCTGAGATGTAGTTAATCCTTCTCATTCTCATTTCAAAATGGTTTACATCAACATACGGAATAATGCCTTGAGGTGGTCCTGTTACCGTTAATGTAGAGGCTCTGGCTGTTAAGGCTGTAGTGTCCCAACTTAGTGATGCCATTGGTCATGTTCCTCAGCTCATTGTAAACTGTCACTCTGTTGAACGTGAAATCTGAAGGTTCATCTCTATAGCTGCAGATGGCATCTACTTCTGTGTCATCCCTGTCTTCCTTTGACCTAGGAAATGAGGCATTGTTTTAAGTATATTAGCTGGTTGATGGAGAAGTCCATCTTAACTTTTAGTATATGATCAAGGTAATCACTCAGTGACATTATGTTGATGTAGTGAATATGAGAAATGAGAAACTACTTTTAACTTCTTAAGAAGCAGGTAGCAGACTTTTCCCAGATGTGGCTCTTACCTGAATGCCATTATTCTGCAGCCAATATAAACAGAGCCAATACTGCTTTTTTGGAGTAGACGGTCAACCTAGAAATTTAGTAATATATAAGTACAATGTCATGGCAAAGGCTAGAAATTGGCAATATTTAAAGAACTGTGCCTAAGCAAGAAATGATTCTGCCAGACTTACATAATTGTACATGACTTTCTCGGTTGATTTGAATTTTTTAGAATTTGGCATCCCCAGGTCTGCAGTGAATGGGAGGTTGGTTATAGTGAAGTTCAATGTGAAGTTTCTTACTGGTGGTGACAGATGTTTTGTACTTTGATCAACAACTGTAAAGAGCAAAGTAGATTATTGTTTGAAAATATAAATTACAATCATTATCCTTAGAGAAAATCCCTGTAAGAAAAAATCTAATATTCTCATTAGATAGATTATTAGATATTCTAATCAGCTTTAGGGTCATAGCAGCTGTAGTTTCCTAACAGGCTGCCAGATTTTCATAACACTAATTTATAAGTGTTGTGCTCTTGTTTGGTTAGTGCATTTTTTTTTTTCACTAACTAGCAAAATCTTCTTGCCATTTCAATTGATATTTAAAAGTACTTACATAGTCCAGGCTGCAGTTCATTATAACCTGGAGGGGGGGAAAGGACAGTATTTGAGAAACTGGCTTATAATTTGGAATGCTTTGTCTGCAGTAGAACACAACTTGAATCATTTTTGTCTGAGACAGCCTACATAAACATTTTTTAGGAAGGGTCGATTTGATGACTGTCTAAGCATAAATTCATTTTATCTCTGTATGTTAATGGCAAACTGCTGTTTTCCCTAGTGCACAGAATTATTCCTTCCTTAAGGATATTGAAAGGGAACTTACCTGTTGCAGAAACCTTATTTAATTTCTACATTGACAATTTAAGTACAACTTTTGTCAAGTGGTGTCCTGTTCTAGTACTATTCTTCTGCAGGGAAGTGCTTTTCTAGTGTACGCTGGGAGGTCAGTTGTTATACTTTCTGGAGAATAACTTCATGGTATGCTATAGATTGTTTAGTACTAAGGTGCAAAAGCTATGGCTTCTTTGCTTTGCTTCGCTAGTATTTGCTTGTGCCCTTTCTTCAAGTTTTTATTGCTTCTGCAGTTATGTAGCAAATCAAATTTTCCATCCATCTGATAACAAATCAATGGTCAGAAGAGGATTCCCTCCTGCCATCAGCTCAGCTACTTACCATTAACATAAAAGCTGGCCGCCTCCAGCCTGTAAGGTCCTAGTTCAGTGCAGTTGGCTGTCATCTTGCTCAACTCATGGTAAACCTTGATTTGGTCAAATTCTGTAGGAGTAGCATTGGCTTTGTATGTGCAGACTGCATCCATAGCAGTGACCTCTCTATTCTTCACAGACCTAAAAATCACATATTTGCAGACCTGAATGACACCTCTGTGCATTTGTTTGCATTTGTTTGCACACTACGATGGAATTGGATTTCATCTTAAAATACTGTATAATGATGTTATTATTTGGATGAATGCCTTCAAATTCTTGAAACTAATTTATGTTGCTTTATGCAATTGGAATAGCATTTCTATGATCTAACTAAATTGTATTGAAAATTAGACTACCTTCATGTAAAGTTGGTGAGAAATCAATGCAATCAACATAGAAGAACTTATGTAATCACATTTAAAAGAATTTAACAGCTCTATCAGGTTAGTAGCACACAAAATCAGGAAGGGATTATATGATAATGCCTGCCTTAATCCTATATACTAACATCTGCATAATCCTTATTGTCAGTAAAAGTATGAAAATTCATTATCTTCTATAATAAAAATCTATCAAGATCTGAATACCTTAGTACCATCACTGTACATCCTCTGAAAACAGCCTTAATGCTGCTGTTCTTGAGCATACGGTCAAGCTGACAAGACAGAAAAGATTATAAAATGAAGTGAATAATAATAATAATAATAAAACAAAAAAAGTAGAACATAGACACAAGAGGATCCTGACTGAAACTCACCAGATATGTAAGATTTTGATTTGCAGCACTGAGTATTTCAGAATTCATATCTCCCAATGATGAGTAGAGAAGACTGGTAATAGTGAAGTTGACTGTGAAATTTCTCACTATTAGAAGAGAAGAAGCTTCAAGAAAAAAAAAACAAATTCATCAAAATATAAAATAGTAAAGGACAGGGAAAGAGAACTCCCTCACAAATAAAATGTACAAGTATGAAACTAAAAAACGAACAAAAAAAAACCAAAACAAAACAAACAAACAAACAAACAAAAAACCATAAAATGTTAATGCCAGAAGATATAAAAATAAAGTGCAGAAGATAAAATTGAAGATCAAGTAGAAAGAGCATGAAGCAAATTACGGGTCCATCTCGTTGCTGCGAGGTACTCACTGGCTGTGACTGGTGGTTCGTTGTAACCTGGAAAAAGGGGGACAGAGGGATGAGCTGGAGCCAGGAAAGGGGACGGGTGAGGGCTGGGGAAGGCTGCCGCAGGAAGGCAGAGGGGGAGGCCCTGGTCACCGTTGACGTAGAGGCTGTCTCTGTCCAGGTTGTAGGGGCCCAGGCGCGTGATGCCTCCGGTCTTGTTGCTCACTTCGTGGTAAAGGCCCACCCTGTCCAAGCCTGGCGCGGAGGGCTCCTTTGTGTAGGTGCAGACGGCGTCCA
This sequence comes from Aythya ferina, assembly GCF_964211825.1. Classification (NCBI taxonomy): domain Eukaryota; kingdom Metazoa; phylum Chordata; class Aves; order Anseriformes; family Anatidae; genus Aythya; species Aythya ferina. The sequence continues at coordinate 1,164,092 of NC_140324.1, forward strand.
CGCCTGTGTTGTCCCCTCGCCCCACCGGCCTGGAAAACACAAACCCGTGCCTGAGCGCCCCTTTTCTGTGCCCTGTCACTGCAAGCTGAGGCCCTGGGGCTTCTGCAGCCACTTCTTTGTGGGGCATGCGCGTTCTGTATTCCGCCGTCAGGCACGGCCGGCCTGCCCTTCCTCTCCTGCCTCCTCTCAAACTGTGGCGTTTGTCAGAAAGCACCGGGCAAGGTCAGGCTTTGGAGTCGTTCTCGGGGCTACGCTGTGACCCACAAGTGAGAGGGAGGGCAGCGAGGGGAGGCCCTGAGGGAGGAGGGCAGCAGGGAGATGGTCCCCGTTCCATCCTGCTGGCGGGGAGAGCAGAAGCGTGACGGGCTACGCAGTACTCATGGGACCTGCAGAGGGACACTCGGGCTCCCCCCATACCTGAAGGCCGTCGTTCCACATGCAAGAAAAGCGGGGCCAATGCTGCTATCCTTCAGAAGGCGGTTGAGCTGCCAACGAGAGAGGTTTCACAAGTGAGCCCTGTGCCTCTCCCTGCACTCCAGCCGGTGCAGGGGCCAGCAGGAGGCCTGGCCGTGGCAGTGCCGTGGGCTACCTACCAAGGTGGTCATGACTCTCCGGGTAGTGTTGAGCCTTGCCGAGTTTGGAGTGGCCAGGTTGGAATCGTAGGGGAGATTGGTGATGGTGAAGTTGATGGTGAAACGCTCGGGGCCCGCAGTGGTCGTTGGTGGATGAGTGGGAGCTGCAAGAAGCATGGACGCGCAGTGAGATGGTGCAGGAGCCAGGCTGTGGAGGCACTGGGTGGACAAGCGCAGAGGTCTCTGGCCAGCCAGCCGTCCTCCCCGGCGCTAGTCACGATGGGGAAGGCTGGCAGGCCCCCCGCTTGTGACAGGGTTTGCGAGCCCAGCCCCACAACCAGCCCTGCCCGGGGGAAGCGGCTCGCGAGGCGCTGGTTGCCCTTGGGGTCCATCTCGTTGCTGCGAGGTACTCACTGGCTGTGACTGGTGGTTCATTGTAACCTGGAAAAAGGGGGACAGAGGGATGAGCTGGAGCCGGGAAAGGGAACGGGTGAGGGCTGGGGAAGGCTGCCGCAGGAAGGCAGAGGGGGAGGCCCTGGTCACCGTTGACGTAGAGGCTGTCTCTGTCCAGGTTGTAGGGGCCCAGGCGCGTGATGCCTCCGGTCTTGTTGCTCACTTCGTGGTAAAGGCCCACCCTGTCCAAGCCTGGCGCGGAGGGCTCCTTTGTGTAGGTGCAGACGGCGTCCACGCCTGTGTTGTCCCCTCGCCCCACCGGCCTGGAAAACACAAACCCGTGCCTGAGCGCCCCTTTTCTGTGCCCTGTCACTGCAAGCTGAGGCCCTGGGGCTTCTGCAGCCACTTCTTTGTGGGGCATGCGCGTTCTGTATTCCGCCGTCAGGCACGGCCGGCCTGCCCTTCCTCTCCTGCCTCCTCTCAAACTGTGGCGTTTGTCAGAAAGCACCGGGCAAGGTCAGGCTTTGGAGTCGTTCTCGGGGCTACGCTGTGACCCACAAGTGAGAGGGAGGGCAGCGAGGGGAGGCCCTGAGGGAGGAGGGCAGCAGGGAGATGGTCCCCGCTCCATCCTGCTGGCGGGGAGAGCAGAAGCGTGACGGGCTACGCAGTACTCATGGGACCTGCAGAGGGACACTCGGGCTCCCCCCATACCTGAAGGCCGTCGTTCCACATGCAAGAAAAGCGGGGCCAATGCTGCTATCCTTCAGAAGGCGGTTGAGCTGCCAACGAGAGAGGTTTCACAAGTGAGCCCTGTGCCTCTCCCTGCACTCCAGCCGGTGCAGGGGCCAGCAGGAGGCCTGGCCGTGGCAGTGCCGTGGGCTACCTACCAAGGTGGTCATGACTCTCCGGGTAGTGTTGAGCCTTGCCGAGTTTGGAGTGGCCAGGTTGGAATCGTAGGGGAGATTGGTGATGGTGAAGTTGATGGTGAAACGCTCGGGGCCCGCAGTGGTCGTTGGTGGATGAGTGGGAGCTGCAAGAAGCATGGACGCGCAGTGAGATGGTGCAGGAGCCAGGCTGTGGAGGCACTGGGTGGACAAGCGCAGAGGTCTCTGGCCAGCCAGCCGTCCTCCCCGGCGCTAGTCACAATGGGGAAGGCTGGCAGGCCCCCCGCTTGTGACAGGGTTTGCGAGCCCAGCCCCACAACCAGCCCTGCCCGGGGGAAGCGGCTCGCGAGGCGCTGGTTGCCCTTGGGGTCCATCTCGTTGCTGCGAGGTACTCACTGGCTGTGACTGGTGGTTCGTTGTAACCTGGAAAAAGGGGGACAGAGGGATGAGCTGGAGCCGGGAAAGGGAACGGGTGAGGGCTGGGGAAGGCTGCCGCAGGAAGGCAGAGGGGGAGGCCCTGGTCACCGTTGACGTAGAGGCTGTCTCTGTCCAGGTTGTAGGGGCCCAGGCGCGTGATGCCTCCGGTCTTGTTGCTCACTTCGTGGTAAAGGCCCACCCTGTCCAAGCCTGGCGCGGAGGGCTCCTTTGTGTAGGTGCAGACGGCGTCCACGCCTGTGTTGTCCCCTCGCCCCACCGGCCTGGAAAACACAAACCCGTGCCTGAGCGCCCCTTTTCTGTGCCCTGTCACTGCAAGCTGAGGCCCTGGGGCTTCTGCAGCCACTTCTTTGTGGGGCATGCGCGTTCTGTATTCCGCCGTCAGGCACGGCCGGCCTGCCCTTCCTCTCCTGCCTCCTCTCAAACTGTGGCGTTTGTCAGAAAGCACCGGGCAAGGTCAGGCTTTGGAGTCGTTCTCGGGGCTACGCTGTGACCCACAAGTGAGAGGGAGGGCAGCGAGGGGAGGCCCTGAGGGAGGAGGGCAGCAGGGAGATGGTCCCCGCTCCATCCTGCTGGCGGGGAGAGCAGAAGCGTGACGGGCTACGCAGTACTCATGGGACCTGCAGAGGGACACTCGGGCTCCCCCCATACCTGAAGGCCGTCGTTCCACATGCAAGAAAAGCGGGGCCAATGCTGCTATCCTTCAGAAGGCGGTTGAGCTGCCAACGAGAGAGGTTTCACAAGTGAGCCCTGTGCCTCTCCCTGCACTCCAGCCGGTGCAGGGGCCAGCAGGAGGCCTGGCCGTGGCAGTGCCGTGGGCTACCTACCAAGGTGGTCATGACTCTCCGGGTAGTGTTGAGCCTTGCCGAGTTTGGAGTGGCCAGGTTGGAATCGTAGGGGAGATTGGTGATGGTGAAGTTGATGGTGAAACGCTCGGGGCCCGCAGTGGTCGTTGGTGGATGAGTGGGAGCTGCAAGAAGCATGGACGCGCAGTGAGATGGTGCAGGAGCCAGGCTGTGGAGGCACTGGGTGGACAAGCGCAGAGGTCTCTGGCCAGCCAGCCGTCCTCCCCGGCGCTAGTCACGATGGGGAAGGCTGGCAGGCCCCCCGCTTGTGACAGGGTTTGCGAGCCCAGCCCCACAACCAGCCCTGCCCGGGGGAAGCGGCTCGCGAGGCGCTGGTTGCCCTTGGGGTCCATCTCGTTGCTGCGAGGTACTCACTGGCTGTGACTGGTGGTTCGTTGTAACCTGGAAAAAGGGGGACAGAGGGATGAGCTGGAGCCGGGAAAGGGGACGGGTGAGGGCTGGGGAAGGCTGCCGCAGGAAGGCAGAGGGGGAGGCCCTGGTCACCGTTGACGTAGAGGCTGTCTCTGTCCAGGTTGTAGGGGCCCAGGCGTGTGATGCCTCCGGTCTTGTTGCTCACTTCGTGGTAAAGGCCCACCCTGTCCAAGCCTGGCGCGGAGGGCTCCTTTGTGTAGGTGCAGACGGCGTCCACGCCTGTGTTGTCCCCTCGCCCCACCGGCCTGGAAAACACAAACCCGTGCCTGAGCGCCCCTTTTCTGTGCCCTGTCACTGCAAGCTGAGGCCCTGGGGCTTCTGCAGCCACTTCTTTGTGGGGCATGCGCGTTCTGTATTCCGCCGTCAGGCACGGCCGGCCTGCCCTTCCTCTCCTGCCTCCTCTCAAACTGTGGCGTTTGTCAGAAAGCACCAGGCAAGGTCAGGCTTTGGAGTCGTTCTCGGGGCTACGCTGTGACCCACAAGTGAGAGGGAGGGCAGCGAGGGGAGGCCCTGAGGGAGGAGGGCAGCAGGGAGATGGTCCCCGCTCCATCCTGCTGGCGGGGAGAGCAGAAGCGTGACGGGCTACGCAGTACTCATGGGACCTGCAGAGGGACACTCGGGCTCCCCCCATACCTGAAGGCCGTCGTTCCACATGCAAGAAATGCGGGGCCAATGCTGCTATCCTTCAGAAGGCGGTTGAGCTGCCAACGAGAGAGGTTTCACAAGTGAGCCCTGTGCCTCTCCCTGCACTCCAGCCGGTGCAGGGGCCAGCAGGAGGCCTGGCCGTGGCAGTGCCGTGGGCTACCTACCAAGGTGGTCATGACTCTCCGGGTAGTGTTGAGCCTTGCCGAGTTTGGAGTGGCCAGGTTGGAATCGTAGGGGAGATTGGTGATGGTGAAGTTGATGGTGAAACGCTCAGGGCCCGCAGTGGTCGTTGGTGGATGAGTGGGAGCTGCAAGAAGCATGGACGCGCAGTGAGATGGTGCAGGAGCCAGGCTGTGGAGGCACTGGGTGGACAAGCGCAGAGGTCTCTGGCCAGCCAGCCGTCCTCCCCGGCGCTAGTCACGATGGGGAAGGCTGGCAGGCCCCCCGCTTGTGACAGGGTTTGCGAGCCCAGCCCCACAACCAGCCCTGCCCGGGGGAAGCGGCTCGCGAGGCGCTGGTTGCCCTTGGGGTCCATCTCGTTGCTGCGAGGTACTCACTGGCTGTGACTGGTGGTTCGTTGTAACCTGGAAAAAGGGGGACAGAGGGATGAGCTGGAGCCGGGAAAGGGGACGGGTGAGGGCTGGGGAAGGCTGCCGCAGGAAGGCAGAGGGGGAGGCCCTGGTCACCGTTGACGTAGAGGCTGTCTCTGTCCAGGTTGTAGGGGCCCAGGCGCGTGATGCCTCCGGTCTTGTTGCTCACTTCGTGGTAAAGGCCCACCCTGTCCAAGCCTGGCGCGGAGGGCTCCTTTGTGTAGGTGCAGACGGCGTCCACGCCTGTGTTGTCCCCTCGCCCCACCGGCCTGGAAAACACAAACCCGTGCCTGAGCGCCCCTTTTCTGTGCCCTGTCACTGTAAGCTGAGGCCCTGGGGCTTCTGCAGCCACTTCTTTGTGGGGCATGCGCGTTCTGTATTCCGCCGTCAGGCACGGCCGGCCTGCCCTTCCTCTCCTGCCTCCTCTCAAACTGTGGCGTTTGTCAGAAAGCACCGGGCAAGGTCAGGCTTTGGAGTCGTTCTCGGGGCTACGCTGTGACCCACAAGTGAGAGGGAGGGCAGCGAGGGGAGGCCCTGAGGGAGGAGGGCAGCAGGGAGATGGTCCCCGCTCCATCCTGCTGGCGGGGAGAGCAGAAGCGTGACGGGCTACGCAGTACTCATGGGACCTGCAGAGGGACACTCGGGCTCCCCCCATACCTGAAGGCCGTCGTTCCACATGCAAGAAAAGCGGGGCCAATGCTGCTATCCTTCAGAAGGCGGTTGAGCTGCCAACGAGAGAGGTTTCACAAGTGAGCCCTGTGCCTCTCCCTGCACTCCAGCCGGTGCAGGGGCCAGCAGGAGGCCTGGCCGTGGCAGTGCCGTGGGCTACCTACCAAGGTGGTCATGACTCTCCGGGTAGTGTTGAGCCTTGCCGAGTTTGGAGTGGCCAGGTTGGAATCGTAGGGGAGATTGGTGATGGTGAAGTTGATGGTGAAACGCTCGGGGCCCGCAGTGGTCGTTGGTGGATGAGTGGGAGCTGCAAGAAGCATGGACGCGCAGTGAGATGGTGCAGGAGCCAGGCTGTGGAGGCACTGGGTGGACAAGCGCAGAGGTCTCTGGCCAGCCAGCCGTCCTCCCCGGCGCTAGTCACAATGGGGAAGGCTGGCAGGCCCCCCGCTTGTGACAGGGTTTGCGAGCCCAGCCCCACAACCAGCCCTGCCCAGGGGAAGCGGCTCGCGAGGCGCTGGTTGCCCTTGGGGTCCATCTCGTTGCTGCGAGGTACTCACTGGCTGTGACTGGTGGTTCGTTGTAACCTGGAAAAAGGGGGACAGAGGGATGAGCTGGAGCCGGGAAAGGGGACGGGTGAGGGCTGGGGAAGGCTGCCGCAGGAAGGCAGAGGGGGAGGCCCTGGTCACCGTTGACGTAGAGGCTGTCTCTGTCCAGGTTGTAGGGGCCCAGGCGTGTGATGCCTCCGGTCTTGTTGCTCACTTCGTGGTAAAGGCCCACCCTGTCCAAGCCTGGCGCGGAGGGCTCCTTTGTGTAGGTGCAGACGGCGTCCACGCCTGTGTTGTCCCCTCGCCCCACCGGCCTGGAAAACACAAACCCGTGCCTGAGCGCCCCTTTTCTGTGCCCTGTCACTGCAAGCTGAGGCCCTGGGGCTTCTGCAGCCACTTCTTTGTGGGGCATGCGCGTTCTGTATTCCGCCGTCAGGCACGGCCGGCCTGCCCTTCCTCTCCTGCCTCCTCTCAAACTGTGGCGTTTGTCAGAAAGCACCGGGCAAGGTCAGGCTTTGGAGTCGTTCTCGGGGCTACGCTGTGACCCACAAGTGAGAGGGAGGGCAGCGAGGGGAGGCCCTGAGGGAGGAGGGCAGCAGGGAGATGGTCCCCGCTCCATCCTGCTGGCGGGGAGAGCAGAAGCGTGACGGGCTACGCAGTACTCATGGGACCTGCAGAGGGACACTCGGGCTCCCCCCATACCTGAAGGCCGTCGTTCCACATGCAAGAAAAGCGGGGCCAATGCTGCTATCCTTCAGAAGGCGGTTGAGCTGCCAACGAGAGAGGTTTCACAAGTGAGCCCTGTGCCTCTCCCTGCACTCCAGCCGGTGCAGGGGCCAGCAGGAGGCCTGGCCGTGGCAGTGCCGTGGGCTACCTACCAAGGTGGTCATGACTCTCCGGGTAGTGTTGAGCCTTGCCGAGTTTGGAGTGGCCAGGTTGGAATCGTAGGGGAGATTGGTGATGGTGAAGTTGATGGTGAAACGCTCGGGGCCCGCAGTGGTCGTTGGTGGATGAGTGGGAGCTGCAAGAAGCATGGACGCGCAGTGAGATGGTGCAGGAGCCAGGCTGTGGAGGCACTGGGTGGACAAGCGCAGAGGTCTCTGGCTAGCCAGCCGTCCTCCCCGGCGCTAGTCACGATGGGGAAGGCTGGCAGGCCCCCCGCTTGTGACAGGGTTTGCGAGCCCAGCCCCACAACCAGCCCTGCCCGGGGGAAGCGGCTCGCGAGGCGCTGGTTGCCCTTGGGGTCCATCTCGTTGCTGCGAGGTACTCACTGGCTGTGACTGGTGGTTCGTTGTAACCTGGAAAAAGGGGGACAGAGGGATGAGCTGGAGCCGGGAAAGGGGACGGGTGAGGGCTGGGGAAGGCTGCCGCAGGAAGGCAGAGGGGGAGGCCCTGGTCACCGTTGACGTAGAGGCTGTCTCTGTCCAGGTTGTAGGGGCCCAGGCGCGTGATGCCTCCGGTCTTGTTGCTCACTTCGTGGTAAAGGCCCACCCTGTCCAAGCCTGGCGCGGAGGGCTCCTTTGTGTAGGTGCAGACGGCGTCCACGCCTGTGTTGTCCCCTCGCCCCACCGGCCTGGAAAACACAAACCCGTGCCTGAGCGCCCCTTTTCTGTGCCCTGTCACTGCAAGCTGAGGCCCTGGGGCTTCTGCAGCCACTTCTTTGTGGGGCATGCGCGTTCTGTATTCCGCCGTCAGGCACGGCCGGCCTGCCCTTCCTCTCCTGCCTCCTCTCAAACTGTGGCGTTTGTCAGAAAGCACCAGGCAAGGTCAGGCTTTGGAGTCGTTCTCGGGGCTACGCTGTGACCCACAAGTGAGAGGGAGGGCAGCGAGGGGAGGCCCTGAGGGAGGAGGGCAGCAGGGAGATGGTCCCCGCTCCATCCTGCTGGCGGGGAGAGCAGAAGCGTGACGGGCTACGCAGTACTCATGGGACCTGCAGAGGGACACTCGGGCTCCCCCCATACCTGAAGGCCGTCGTTCCACATGCAAGAAAAGCGGGGCCAATGCTGCTATCCTTCAGAAGGCGGTTGAGCTGCCAACGAGAGAGGTTTCACAAGTGAGCCCTGTGCCTCTCCCTGCACTCCAGCCGGTGCAGGGGCCAGCAGGAGGCCTGGCCGTGGCAGTGCCGTGGGCTACCTACCAAGGTGGTCATGACTCTCCGGGTAGTGTTGAGCCTTGCCGAGTTTGGAGTGGCCAGGTTGGAATCGTAGGGGAGATTGGTGATGGTGAAGTTGATGGTGAAACGCTCGGGGCCCGCAGTGGTCGTTGGTGGATGAGTGGGAGCTGCAAGAAGCATGGACGCGCAGTGAGATGGTGCAGGAGCCAGGCTGTGGAGGCACTGGGTGGACAAGCGCAGAGGTCTCTGGCCAGCCAGCCGTCCTCCCCGGCGCTAGTCACAATGGGGAAGGCTGGCAGGCCCCCCGCTTGTGACAGGGTTTGCGAGCCCAGCCCCACAACCAGCCCTGCCCAGGGGAAGCGGCTCGCGAGGCGCTGGTTGCCCTTGGGGTCCATCTCGTTGCTGCGAGGTACTCACTGGCTGTGACTGGTGGTTCGTTGTAACCTGGAAAAAGGGGGACAGAGGGATGAGCTGGAGCCGGGAAAGGGGACGGGTGAGGGCTGGGGAAGGCTGCCGCAGGAAGGCAGAGGGGGAGGCCCTGGTCACCGTTGACGTAGAGGCTGTCTCTGTCCAGGTTGTAGGGGCCCAGGCGCGTGATGCCTCCGGTCTTGTTGCTCACTTCGTGGTAAAGGCCCACCCTGTCCAAGCCTGGCGCGGAGGGCTCCTTTGTGTAGGTGCAGACGGCGTCCACGCCTGTGTTGTCCCCTCGCCCCACCGGCCTGGAAAACACAAACCCGTGCCTGAGCGCCCCTTTTCTGTGCCCTGTCACTGCAAGCTGAGGCCCTGGGGCTTCTGCAGCCACTTCTTTGTGGGGCATGCGCGTTCTGTATTCCGCCGTCAGGCACGGCCGGCCTGCCCTTCCTCTCCTGCCTCCTCTCAAACTGTGGCGTTTGTCAGAAAGCACCGGGCAAGGTCAGGCTTTGGAGTCGTTCTCGGGGCTACGCTGTGACCCACAAGTGAGAGGGAGGGCAGCGAGGGGAGGCCCTGAGGGAGGAGGGCAGCAGGGAGATGGTCCCCGCTCCATCCTGCTGGCGGGGAGAGCAGAAGCGTGACGGGCTACGCAGTACTCATGGGACCTGCAGAGGGACACTCGGGCTCCCCCCATACCTGAAGGCCGTCGTTCCACATGCAAGAAAAGCGGGGCCAATGCTGCTATCCTTCAGAAGGCGGTTGAGCTGCCAACGAGAGAGGTTTCACAAGTGAGCCCTGTGCCTCTCCCTGCACTCCAGCCGGTGCAGGGGCCAGCAGGAGGCCTGGCCGTGGCAGTGCCGTGGGCTACCTACCAAGGTGGTCATGACTCTCCGGGTAGTGTTGAGCCTTGCCGAGTTTGGAGTGGCCAGGTTGGAATCGTAGGGGAGATTGGTGATGGTGAAGTTGATGGTGAAACGCTCGGGGCCCGCAGTGGTCGTTGGTGGATGAGTGGGAGCTGCAAGAAGCATGGACGCGCAGTGAGATGGTGCAGGAGCCAGGCTGTGGAGGCACTGGGTGGACAAGCGCAGAGGTCTCTGGCCAGCCAGCCGTCCTCCCCGGCGCTAGTCACGATGGGGAAGGCTGGCAGGCCCCCCGCTTGTGACAGGGTTTGCGAGCCCAGCCCCACAACCAGCCCTGCCCGGGGGAAGCGGCTCGCGAGGCGCTGGTTGCCCTTGGGGTCCATCTCGTTGCTGCGAGGTACTCACTGGCTGTGACTGGTGGTTCGTTGTAACCTGGAAAAAGGGGGACAGAGGGATGAGCTGGAGCCGGGAAAGGGGACGGGTGAGGGCTGGGGAAGGCTGCCGCAGGAAGGCAGAGGGGGAGGCCCTGGTCACCGTTGACGTAGAGGCTGTCTCTGTCCAGGTTGTAGGGGCCCAGGCGCGTGATGCCTCCGGTCTTGTTGCTCACTTCGTGGTAAAGGCCCACCCTGTCCAAGCCTGGCGCGGAGGGCTCCTTTGTGTAGGTGCAGACGGCGTCCACGCCTGTGTTGTCCCCTCGCCCCACCGGCCTGGAAAACACAAACCCGTGCCTGAGCGCCCCTTTTCTGTGCCCTGTCACTGCAAGCTGAGGCCCTGGGGCTTCTGCAGCCACTTCTTTGTGGGGCATGCGCGTTCTGTATTCCGCCGTCAGGCACGGCCGGCCTGCCCTTCCTCTCCTGCCTCCTCTCAAACTGTGGCGTTTGTCAGAAAGCACCGGGCAAGGTCAGGCTTTGGAGTCGTTCTCGGGGCTACGCTGTGACCCACAAGTGAGAGGGAGGGCAGCGAGGGGAGGCCCTGAGGGAGGAGGGCAGCAGGGAGATGGTCCCCGCTCCATCCTGCTGGCGGGGAGAGCAGAAGCGTGACGGGCTACGCAGTACTCATGGGACCTGCAGAGGGACACTCGGGCTCCCCCCATACCTGAAGGCCGTCGTTCCACATGCAAGAAATGCGGGGCCAATGCTGCTATCCTTCAGAAGGCGGTTGAGCTGCCAACGAGAGAGGTTTCACAAGTGAGCCCTGTGCCTCTCCCTGCACTCCAGCCGGTGCAGGGGCCAGCAGGAGGCCTGGCCGTGGCAGTGCCGTGGGCTACCTACCAAGGTGGTCATGACTCTCCGGGTAGTGTTGAGCCTTGCCGAGTTTGGAGTGGCCAGGTTGGAATCGTAGGGGAGATTGGTGATGGTGAAGTTGATGGTGAAAGGCTCGGGGCCCGCAGTGGTCGTTGGTGGATGAGTGGGAGCTGCAAGAAGCATGGACGCGCAGTGAGATGGTGCAGGAGCCAGGCTGTGGAGGCACTGGGTGGACAAGCGCAGAGGTCTCTGGCCAGCCAGCCGTCCTCCCCGGCGCTAGTCACGATGGGGAAGGCTGGCAGGCCCCCCGCTTGTGACAGGGTTTGCGAGCCCAGCCCCACAACCAGCCCTGCCCGGGGGAAGCGGCTCGCGAGGCGCTGGTTGCCCTTGGGGTCCATCTCGTTGCTGCGAGGTACTCACTGGCTGTGACTGGTGGTTCGTTGTAACCTGGAAAAAGGGGGACAGAGGGATGAGCTGGAGCCGGGAAAGGGGACGGGTGAGGGCTGGGGAAGGCTGCCGCAGGAAGGCAGAGGGGGAGGCCCTGGTCACCGTTGACGTAGAGGCTGTCTCTGTCCAGGTTGTAGGGGCCCAGGCGCGTGATGCCTCCGGTCTTGTTGCTCACTTCGTGGTAAAGGCCCACCCTGTCCAAGCCTGGCGCGGAGGGCTCCTTTGTGTAGGTGCAGACGGCGTCCACGCCTGTGTTGTCCCCTCGCCCCACCGGCCTGGAAAACACAAACCCGTGCCTGAGCGCCCCTTTTCTGTGCCCTGTCACTGCAAGCTGAGGCCCTGGGGCTTCTGCAGCCACTTCTTTGTGGGGCATGCGCGTTCTGTATTCCGCCGTCAGGCACGGCCGGCCTGCCCTTCCTCTCCTGCCTCCTCTCAAACTGTGGCGTTTGTCAGAAAGCACCGGGCAAGGTCAGGCTTTGGAGTCGTTCTCGGGGCTACGCTGTGACCCACAAGTGAGAGGGAGGGCAGCGAGGGGAGGCCCTGAGGGAGGAGGGCAGCAGGGAGATGGTCCCCGCTCCATCCTGCTGGCGGGGAGAGCAGAAGCGTGACGGGCTACGCAGTACTCATGGGACCTGCAGAGGGACACTCGGGCTCCCCCCATACCTGAAGGCCGTCGTTCCACATGCAAGAAATGCGGGGCCAATGCTGCTATCCTTCAGAAGGCGGTTGAGCTGCCAACGAGAGAGGTTTCACAAGTGAGCCCTGTGCCTCTCCCTGCACTCCAGCCGGTGCAGGGGCCAGCAGGAGGCCTGGCCGTGGCAGTGCCGTGGGCTACCTACCAAGGTGGTCATGACTCTCCGGGTAGTGTTGAGCCTTGCCGAGTTTGGAGTGGCCAGGTTGGAATCGTAGGGGAGATTGGTGATGGTGAAGTTGATGGTGAAACGCTCGGGGCCCGCAGTGGTCGTTGGTGGATGAGTGGGAGCTGCAAGAAGCATGGACGCGCAGTGAGATGGTGCAGGAGCCAGGCTGTGGAGGCACTGGGTGGACAAGCGCAGAGGTCTCTGGCCAGCCAGCCGTCCTCCCCGGCGCTAGTCACGATGGGGAAGGCTGGCAGGCCCCCCGCTTGTGACAGGGTTTGCGAGCCCAGCCCCACAACCAGCCCTGCCCGGGGGAAGCGGCTCGCGAGGCGCTGGTTGCCCTTGGGGTCCATCTCGTTGCTGCGAGGTACTCACTGGCTGTGACTGGTGGTTCGTTGTAACCTGGAAAAAGGGGGACAGAGGGATGAGCTGGAGCCGGGAAAGGGGACAGGTGAGGGCTGGGGAAGGCTGCCGCAGGAAGGCAGAGGGGGAGGCCCTGGTCACCGTTGACGTAGAGGCTGTCTCTGTCCAGGTTGTAGGGGCCCAGGCGCGTGATGCCTCCGGTCTTGTTGCTCACTTCGTGGTAAAGGCCCACCCTGTCCAAGCCTGGCGCGGAGGGCTCCTTTGTGTAGGTGCAGACGGCGTCCACGCCTGTGTTGTCCCCTCGCCCCACCGGCCTGGAAAACACAAACCCGTGCCTGAGCGCCCCTTTTCTGTGCCCTGTCACTGCAAGCTGAGGCCCTGGGGCTTCTGCAGCCACTTCTTTGTGGGGCATGCGCGTTCTGTATTCCGCCGTCAGGCACGGCCGGCCTGCCCTTCCTCTCCTGCCTCCTCTCAAACTGTGGCGTTTGTCAGAAAGCACCGGGCAAGGTCAGGCTTTGGAGTCGTTCTCGGGGCTACGCTGTGACCCACAAGTGAGAGGGAGGGCAGCGAGGGGAGGCCCTGAGGGAGGAGGGCAGCAGGGAGATGGTCCCCGCTCCATCCTGCTGGCGGGGAGAGCAGAAGCGTGACGGGCTACGCAGTACTCATGGGACCTGCAGAGGGACACTCGGGCTCCCCCCATACCTGAAGGCCGTCGTTCCACATGCAAGAAAAGCGGGGCCAATGCTGCTATCCTTCAGAAGGCGGTTGAGCTGCCAACGAGAGAGGTTTCACAAGTGAGCCCTGTGCCTCTCCCTGCACTCCAGCCGGTGCAGGGGCCAGCAGGAGGCCTGGCCGTGGCAGTGCCGTGGGCTACCTACCAAGGTGGTCATGACTCTCCGGGTAGTGTTGAGCCTTGCCGAGTTTGGAGTGGCCAGGTTGGAATCGTAGGGGAGATTGGTGATGGTGAAGTTGATGGTGAAACGCTCGGGGCCCGCAGTGGTCGTTGGTGGATGAGTGGGAGCTGCAAGAAGCATGGACGCGCAGTGAGATGGTGCAGGAGCCAGGCTGTGGAGGCACTGGGTGGACAAGCGCAGAGGTCTCTGGCCAGCCAGCCGTCCTCCCCGGCGCTAGTCACGATGGGGAAGGCTGGCAGGCCCCCCGCTTGTGACAGGGTTTGCGAGCCCAGCCCCACAACCAGCCCTGCCCGGGGGAAGCGGCTCGCGAGGCGCTGGTTGCCCTTGGGGTCCATCTCGTTGCTGCGAGGTACTCACTGGCTGTGACTGGTGGTTCGTTGTAACCTGGAAAAAGGGGGACAGAGGGATGAGCTGGAGCCGGGAAAGGGGACGGGTGAGGGCTGGGGAAGGCTGCCGCAGGAAGGCAGAGGGGGAGGCCCTGGTCACCGTTGACGTAGAGGCTGTCTCTGTCCAGGTTGTAGGGGCCCAGGCGCGTGATGCCTCCGGTCTTGTTGCTCACTTCGTGGTAAAGGCCCACCCTGTCCAAGCCTGGCGCGGAGGGCTCCTTTGTGTAGGTGCAGACGGCGTCCACGCCTGTGTTGTCCCCTCGCCCCACCGGCCTGGAAAACACAAACCCGTGCCTGAGCGCCCCTTTTCTGTGCCCTGTCACTGCAAGCTGAGGCCCTGGGGCTTCTGCAGCCACTTCTTTGTGGGGCATGCGCGTTCTGTATTCCGCCGTCAGGCACGGCCGGCCTGCCCTTCCTCTCCTGCCTCCTCTCAAACTGTGGCGTTTGTCAGAAAGCACCGGGCAAGGTCAGGCTTTGGAGTCGTTCTCGGGGCTACGCTGTGACCCACAAGTGAGAGGGAGGGCAGCGAGGGGAGGCCCTGAGGGAGGAGGGCAGCAGGGAGATGGTCCCCGCTCCATCCTGCTGGCGGGGAGAGCAGAAGCGTGACGGGCTACGCAGTACTCATGGGACCTGCAGAGGGACACTCGGGCTCCCCCCATACCTGAAGGCCGTCGTTCCACATGCAAGAAAAGCGGGGCCAATGCTGCTATCCTTCAGAAGGCGGTTGAGCTGCCAACGAGAGAGGTTTCACAAGTGAGCCCTGTGCCTCTCCCTGCACTCCAGCCGGTGCAGGGGCCAGCAGGAGGCCTGGCCGTGGCAGTGCCGTGGGCTACCTACCAAGGTGGTCATGACTCTCCGGGTAGTGTTGAGCCTTGCCGAGTTTGGAGTGGCCAGGTTGGAATCGTAGGGGAGATTGGTGATGGTGAAGTTGATGGTGAAACGCTCGGGGCCCGCAGTGGTCGTTGGTGGATGAGTGGGAGCTGCAAGAAGCATGGACGCGCAGTGAGATGGTGCAGGAGCCAGGCTGTGGAGGCACTGGGTGGACAAGCGCAGAGGTCTCTGGCCAGCCAGCCGTCCTCCCCGGCGCTAGTCACGATGGGGAAGGCTGGCAGGCCCCCCGCTTGTGACAGGGTTTGCGAGCCCAGCCCCACAACCAGCCCTGCCCGGGGGAAGCGGCTCGCGAGGCGCTGGTTGCCCTTGGGGTCCATCTCGTTGCTGCGAGGTACTCACTGGCTGTGACTGGTGGTTCGTTGTAACCTGGAAAAAGGGGGACAGAGGGATGAGCTGGAGCCGGGAAAGGGGACGGGTGAGGGCTGGGGAAGGCTGCCGCAGGAAGGCAGAGGGGGAGGCCCTGGTCACCGTTGACGTAGAGGCTGTCTCTGTCCAGGTTGTAGGGGCCCAGGCGCGTGATGCCTCCGGTCTTGTTGCTCACTTCGTGGTAAAGGCCCACCCTGTCCAAGCCTGGCGCGGAGGGCTCCTTTGTGTAGGTGCAGACGGCGTCCACGCCTGTGTTGTCCCCTCGCCCCACCGGCCTGGAAAACACAAACCCGTGCCTGAGCGCCCCTTTTCTGTGCCCTGTCACTGCAAGCTGAGGCCCTGGGGCTTCTGCAGCCACTTCTTTGTGGGGCATGCGCGTTCTGTATTCCGCCGTCAGGCACGGCCGGCCTGCCCTTCCTCTCCTGCCTCCTCTCAAACTGTGGCGTTTGTCAGAAAGCACCGGGCAAGGTCAGGCTTTGGAGTCGTTCTCGGGGCTACGCTGTGACCCACAAGTGAGAGGGAGGGCAGCGAGGGGAGGCCCTGAGGGAGGAGGGCAGCAGGGAGATGGTCCCCGCTCCATCCTGCTGGCGGGGAGAGCAGAAGCGTGACGGGCTACGCAGTACTCATGGGACCTGCAGAGGGACACTCGGGCTCCCCCCATACCTGAAGGCCGTCGTTCCACATGCAAGAAATGCGGGGCCAATGCTGCTATCCTTCAGAAGGCGGTTGAGCTGCCAACGAGAGAGGTTTCACAAGTGAGCCCTGTGCCTCTCCCTGCACTCCAGCCGGTGCAGGGGCCAGCAGGAGGCCTGGCCGTGGCAGTGCCGTGGGCTACCTACCAAGGTGGTCATGACTCTCCGGGTAGTGTTGAGCCTTGCCGAGTTTGGAGTGGCCAGGTTGGAATCGTAGGGGAGATTGGTGATGGTGAAGTTGATGGTGAAACGCTCGGGGCCCGCAGTGGTCGTTGGTGGATGAGTGGGAGCTGCAAGAAGCATGGACGCGCAGTGAGATGGTGCAGGAGCCAGGCTGTGGAGGCACTGGGTGGACAAGCGCAGAGGTCTCTGGCCAGCCAGCCGTCCTCCCCGGCGCTAGTCACGATGGGGAAGGCTGGCAGGCCCCCCGCTTGTGACAGGGTTTGCGAGCCCAGCCCCACAACCAGCCCTGCCCGGGGGAAGCGGCTCGCGAGGCGCTGGTTGCCCTTGGGGTCCATCTCGTTGCTGCGAGGTACTCACTGGCTGTGACTGGTGGTTCGTTGTAACCTGGAAAAAGGGGGACAGAGGGATGAGCTGGAGCCGGGAAAGGGGACAGGTGAGGGCTGGGGAAGGCTGCCGCAGGAAGGCAGAGGGGGAGGCCCTGGTCACCGTTGACGTAGAGGCTGTCTCTGTCCAGGTTGTAGGGGCCCAGGCGCGTGATGCCTCCGGTCTTGTTGCTCACTTCGTGGTAAAGGCCCACCCTGTCCAAGCCTGGCGCGGAGGGCTCCTTTGTGTAGGTGCAGACGGCGTCCACGCCTGTGTTGTCCCCTCGCCCCACCGGCCTGGAAAACACAAACCCGTGCCTGAGCGCCCCTTTTCTGTGCCCTGTCACTGCAAGCTGAGGCCCTGGGGCTTCTGCAGCCACTTCTTTGTGGGGCATGCGCGTTCTGTATTCCGCCGTCAGGCACGGCCGGCCTGCCCTTCCTCTCCTGCCTCCTCTCAAACTGTGGCGTTTGTCAGAAAGCACCGGGCAAGGTCAGGCTTTGGAGTCGTTCTCGGGGCTACGCTGTGACCCACAAGTGAGAGGGAGGGCAGCGAGGGGAGGCCCTGAGGGAGGAGGGCAGCAGGGAGATGGTCCCCGCTCCATCCTGCTGGCGGGGAGAGCAGAAGCGTGACGGGCTACGCAGTACTCATGGGACCTGCAGAGGGACACTCGGGCTCCCCCCATACCTGAAGGCCGTCGTTCCACATGCAAGAAAAGCGGGGCCAATGCTGCTATCCTTCAGAAGGCGGTTGAGCTGCCAACGAGAGAGGTTTCACAAGTGAGCCCTGTGCCTCTCCCTGCACTCCAGCCGGTGCAGGGGCCAGCAGGAGGCCTGGCCGTGGCAGTGCCGTGGGCTACCTACCAAGGTGGTCATGACTCTCCGGGTAGTGTTGAGCCTTGCCGAGTTTGGAGTGGCCAGGTTGGAATCGTAGGGGAGATTGGTGATGGTGAAGTTGATGGTGAAAGGCTCGGGGCCCGCAGTGGTCGTTGGTGGATGAGTGGGAGCTGCAAGAAGCATGGACGCGCAGTGAGATGGTGCAGGAGCCAGGCTGTGGAGGCACTGGGTGGACAAGCACAGAGGTCTCTGGCCAGCCAGCCGTCCTCCCCGGCGCTAGTCACGATGGGGAAGGCTGGCAGGCCCCCCGCTTGTGACAGGGTTTGCGAGCCCAGCCCCACAACCAGCCCTGCCCGGGGGAAGCGGCTCGCGAGGCGCTGGTTGCCCTTGGGGTCCATCTCGTTGCTGCGAGGTACTCACTGGCTGTGACTGGTGGTTCGTTGTAACCTGGAAAAAGGGGGACAGAGGGATGAGCTGGAGCCGGGAAAGGGGACGGGTGAGGGCTGGGGAAGGCTGCCGCAGGAAGGCAGAGGGGGAGGCCCTGGTCACCGTTGACGTAGAGGCTGTCTCTGTCCAGGTTGTAGGGGCCCAGGCGCGTGATGCCTCCGGTCTTGTTGCTCACTTCGTGGTAAAGGCCCACCCTGTCCAAGCCTGGCGCGGAGGGCTCCTTTGTGTAGGTGCAGACGGCGTCCACGCCTGTGTTGTCCCCTCGCCCCACCGGCCTGGAAAACACAAACCCGTGCCTGAGCGCCCCTTTTCTGTGCCCTGTCACTGCAAGCTGAGGCCCTGGGGCTTCTGCAGCCACTTCTTTGTGGGGCATGCGCGTTCTGTATTCCGCCGTCAGGCACGGCCGGCCTGCCCTTCCTCTCCTGCCTCCTCTCAAACTGTGGCGTTTGTCAGAAAGCACCGGGCAAGGTCAGGCTTTGGAGTCGTTCTCGGGGCTACGCTGTGACCCACAAGTGAGAGGGAGGGCAGCGAGGGGAGGCCCTGAGGGAGGAGGGCAGCAGGGAGATGGTCCCCGCTCCATCCTGCTGGCGGGGAGAGCAGAAGCGTGACGGGCTACGCAGTACTCATGGGACCTGCAGAGGGACACTCGGGCTCCCCCCATACCTGAAGGCCGTCGTTCCACATGCAAGAAAAGCGGGGCCAATGCTGCTATCCTTCAGAAGGCGGTTGAGCTGCCAACGAGAGAGGTTTCACAAGTGAGCCCTGTGCCTCTCCCTGCACTCCAGCCGGTGCAGGGGCCAGCAGGAGGCCTGGCCGTGGCAGTGCCGTGGGCTACCTACCAAGGTGGTCATGACTCTCCGGGTAGTGTTGAGCCTTGCCGAGTTTGGAGTGGCCAGGTTGGAATCGTAGGGGAGATTGGTGATGGTGAAGTTGATGGTGAAAGGCTCGGGGCCCGCAGTGGTCGTTGGTGGATGAGTGGGAGCTGCAAGAAGCATGGACGCGCAGTGAGATGGTGCAGGAGCCAGGCTGTGGAGGCACTGGGTGGACAAGCGCAGAGGTCTCTGGCCAGCCAGCCGTCCTCCCCGGCGCTAGTCACGATGGGGAAGGCTGGCAGGCCCCCCGCTTGTGACAGGGTTTGCGAGCCCAGCCCCACAACCAGCCCTGCCCGGGGGAAGCGGCTCGCGAGGCGCTGGTTGCCCTTGGGGTCCATCTCGTTGCTGCGAGGTACTCACTGGCTGTGACTGGTGGTTCGTTGTAACCTGGAAAAAGGGGGACAGAGGGATGAGCTGGAGCCGGGAAAGGGGACGGGTGAGGGCTGGGGAAGGCTGCCGCAGGAAGGCAGAGGGGGAGGCCCTGGTCACCGTTGACGTAGAGGCTGTCTCTGTCCAGGTTGTAGGGGCCCAGGCGCGTGATGCCTCCGGTCTTGTTGCTCACTTCGTGGTAAAGGCCCACCCTGTCCAAGCCTGGCGCGGAGGGCTCCTTTGTGTAGGTGCAGACGGCGTCCACGCCTGTGTTGTCCCCTCGCCCCACCGGCCTGGAAAACACAAACCCGTGCCTGAGCGCCCCTTTTCTGTGCCCTGTCACTGCAAGCTGAGGCCCTGGGGCTTCTGCAGCCACTTCTTTGTGGGGCATGCGCGTTCTGTATTCCGCCGTCAGGCACGGCCGGCCTGCCCTTCCTCTCCTGCCTCCTCTCAAACTGTGGCGTTTGTCAGAAAGCACCGGGCAAGGTCAGGCTTTGGAGTCGTTCTCGGGGCTACGCTGTGACCCACAAGTGAGAGGGAGGGCAGCGAGGGGAGGCCCTGAGGGAGGAGGGCAGCAGGGAGATGGTCCCCGCTCCATCCTGCTGGCGGGGAGAGCAGAAGCGTGACGGGCTACGCAGTACTCATGGGACCTGCAGAGGGACACTCGGGCTCCCCCCATACCTGAAGGCCGTCGTTCCACATGCAAGAAAAGCGGGGCCAATGCTGCTATCCTTCAGAAGGCGGTTGAGCTGCCAACGAGAGAGGTTTCACAAGTGAGCCCTGTGCCTCTCCCTGCACTCCAGCCGGTGCAGGGGCCAGCAGGA
This sequence comes from Aythya ferina, assembly GCF_964211825.1. Taxonomy (NCBI): domain Eukaryota; kingdom Metazoa; phylum Chordata; class Aves; order Anseriformes; family Anatidae; genus Aythya; species Aythya ferina. The sequence continues at coordinate 1,183,537 of NC_140324.1, forward strand.
GGCCTGGCCGTGGCAGTGCCGTGGGCTACCTACCAAGGTGGTCATGACTCTCCGGGTAGTGTTGAGCCTTGCCGAGTTTGGAGTGGCCAGGTTGGAATCGTAGGGGAGATTGGTGATGGTGAAGTTGATGGTGAAACGCTCGGGGCCCGCAGTGGTCGTTGGTGGATGAGTGGGAGCTGCAAGAAGCATGGACGCGCAGTGAGATGGTGCAGGAGCCAGGCTGTGGAGGCACTGGGTGGACAAGCGCAGAGGTCTCTGGCCAGCCAGCCGTCCTCCCCGGCGCTAGTCACAATGGGGAAGGCTGGCAGGCCCCCCGCTTGTGACAGGGTTTGCGAGCCCAGCCCCACAACCAGCCCTGCCCAGGGGAAGCGGCTCGCGAGGCGCTGGTTGCCCTTGGGGTCCATCTCGTTGCTGCGAGGTACTCACTGGCTGTGACTGGTGGTTCGTTGTAACCTGGAAAAAGGGGGACAGAGGGATGAGCTGGAGCCGGGAAAGGGGACGGGTGAGGGCTGGGGAAGGCTGCCGCAGGAAGGCAGAGGGGGAGGCCCTGGTCACCGTTGACGTAGAGGCTGTCTCTGTCCAGGTTGTAGGGGCCCAGGCGCGTGATGCCTCCGGTCTTGTTGCTCACTTCGTGGTAAAGGCCCACCCTGTCCAAGCCTGGCGCGGAGGGCTCCTTTGTGTAGGTGCAGACGGCGTCCACGCCTGTGTTGTCCCCTCGCCCCACCGGCCTGGAAAACACAAACCCGTGCCTGAGCGCCCCTTTTCTGTGCCCTGTCACTGCAAGCTGAGGCCCTGGGGCTTCTGCAGCCACTTCTTTGTGGGGCATGCGCGTTCTGTATTCCGCCGTCAGGCACGGCCGGCCTGCCCTTCCTCTCCTGCCTCCTCTCAAACTGTGGCGTTTGTCAGAAAGCACCGGGCAAGGTCAGGCTTTGGAGTCGTTCTCGGGGCTACGCTGTGACCCACAAGTGAGAGGGAGGGCAGCGAGGGGAGGCCCTGAGGGAGGAGGGCAGCAGGGAGATGGTCCCCGCTCCATCCTGCTGGCGGGGAGAGCAGAAGCGTGACGGGCTACGCAGTACTCATGGGACCTGCAGAGGGACACTCGGGCTCCCCCCATACCTGAAGGCCGTCGTTCCACATGCAAGAAAAGCGGGGCCAATGCTGCTATCCTTCAGAAGGCGGTTGAGCTGCCAACGAGAGAGGTTTCACAAGTGAGCCCTGTGCCTCTCCCTGCACTCCAGCCGGTGCAGGGGCCAGCAGGAGGCCTGGCCGTGGCAGTGCCGTGGGCTACCTACCAAGGTGGTCATGACTCTCCGGGTAGTGTTGAGCCTTGCCGAGTTTGGAGTGGCCAGGTTGGAATCGTAGGGGAGATTGGTGATGGTGAAGTTGATGGTGAAACGCTCGGGGCCCGCAGTGGTCGTTGGTGGATGAGTGGGAGCTGCAAGAAGCATGGACGCGCAGTGAGATGGTGCAGGAGCCAGGCTGTGGAGGCACTGGGTGGACAAGCGCAGAGGTCTCTGGCCAGCCAGCCGTCCTCCCCGGCGCTAGTCACGATGGGGAAGGCTGGCAGGCCCCCTGCTTGTGACAGGGTTTGCGAGCCCAGCCCCACAACCAGCCCTGCCCGGGGGAAGCGGCTCGCGAGGCGCTGGTTGCCCTTGGGGTCCATCTCGTTGCTGCGAGGTACTCACTGGCTGTGACTGGTGGTTCGTTGTAACCTGGAAAAAGGGGGACAGAGGGATGAGCTGGAGCCGGGAAAGGGGACGGGTGAGGGCTGGGGAAGGCTGCCGCAGGAAGGCAGAGGGGGAGGCCCTGGTCACCGTTGACGTAGAGGCTGTCTCTGTCCAGGTTGTAGGGGCCCAGGCGCGTGATGCCTCCGGTCTTGTTGCTCACTTCGTGGTAAAGGCCCACCCTGTCCAAGCCTGGCGCGGAGGGCTCCTTTGTGTAGGTGCAGACGGCATCCACGCCTGTGTTGTCCCCTCGCCCCACCGGCCTGGAAAACACAAACCCGTGCCTGAGCGCCCCTTTTCTGTGCCCTGTCACTGCAAGCTGAGGCCCTGGGGCTTCTGCAGCCACTTCTTTGTGGGGCATGCGCGTTCTGTATTCCGCCGTCAGGCACGGCCGGCCTGCCCTTCCTCTCCTGCCTCCTCTCAAACTGTGGCGTTTGTCAGAAAGCACCGGGCAAGGTCAGGCTTTGGAGTCGTTCTCGGGGCTACGCTGTGACCCACAAGTGAGAGGGAGGGCAGCGAGGGGAGGCCCTGAGGGAGGAGGGCAGCAGGGAGATGGTCCCCGCTCCATCCTGCTGGCGGGGAGAGCAGAAGTGTGACGGGCTACGCAGTACTCATGGGACCTGCAGAGGGACACTCGGGCTCCCCCCATACCTGAAGGCCGTCGTTCCACATGCAAGAAAAGCGGGGCCAATGCTGCTATCCTTCAGAAGGCGGTTGAGCTGCCAACGAGAGAGGTTTCACAAGTGAGCCCTGTGCCTCTCCCTGCACTCCAGCCGGTGCAGGGGCCAGCAGGAGGCCTGGCCGTGGCAGTGCCGTGGGCTACCTACCAAGGTGGTCATGACTCTCCGGGTAGTGTTGAGCCTTGCCGAGTTTGGAGTGGCCAGGTTGGAATCGTAGGGGAGATTGGTGATGGTGAAGTTGATGGTGAAACGCTCGGGGCCCGCAGTGGTCATTGGTGGATGAGTGGGAGCTGCAAGAAGCATGGACGCGCAGTGAGATGGTGCAGGAGCCAGGCTGTGGAGGCACTGGGTGGACAAGCGCAGAGGTCTCTGGCCAGCCAGCCGTCCTCCCCGGCGCTAGTCACGATGGGGAAGGCTGGCAGGCCCCCCGCTTGTGACAGGGTTTGCGAGCCCAGCCCCACAACCAGCCCTGCCCGGGGGAAGCGGCTCGCGAGGCGCTGGTTGCCCTTGGGGTCCATCTCGTTGCTGCGAGGTACTCACTGGCTGTGACTGGTGGTTCGTTGTAACCTGGAAAAAGGGGGACAGAGGGATGAGCTGGAGCCGGGAAAGGGGACGGGTGAGGGCTGGGGAAGGCTGCCGCAGGAAGGCAGAGGGGGAGGCCCTGGTCACCGTTGACGTAGAGGCTGTCTCTGTCCAGGTTGTAGGGGCCCAGGCGCGTGATGCCTCCGGTCTTGTTGCTCACTTCGTGGTAAAGGCCCACCCTGTCCAAGCCTGGCGCGGAGGGCTCCTTTGTGTAGGTGCAGACGGCGTCCACGCCTGTGTTGTCCCCTCGCCCCACCGGCCTGGAAAACACAAACCCGTGCCTGAGCGCCCCTTTTCTGTGCCCTGTCACTGCAAGCTGAGGCCCTGGGGCTTCTGCAGCCACTTCTTTGTGGGGCATGCGCGTTCTGTATTCCGCCGTCAGGCACGGCCGGCCTGCCCTTCCTCTCCTGCCTCCTCTCAAACTGTGGCGTTTGTCAGAAAGCACCGGGCAAGGTCAGGCTTTGGAGTCGTTCTCGGGGCTACGCTGTGACCCACAAGTGAGAGGGAGGGCAGCGAGGGGAGGCCCTGAGGGAGGAGGGCAGCAGGGAGATGGTCCCCGCTCCATCCTGCTGGCGGGGAGAGCAGAAGCGTGACGGGCTACGCAGTACTCATGGGACCTGCAGAGGGACACTCGGGCTCCCCCCATACCTGAAGGCCGTCGTTCCACATGCAAGAAAAGCGGGGCCAATGCTGCTATCCTTCAGAAGGCGGTTGAGCTGCCAACGAGAGAGGTTTCACAAGTGAGCCCTGTGCCTCTCCCTGCACTCCAGCCGGTGCAGGGGCCAGCAGGAGGCCTGGCCGTGGCAGTGCCGTGGGCTACCTACCAAGGTGGTCATGACTCTCCGGGTAGTGTTGAGCCTTGCCGAGTTTGGAGTGGCCAGGTTGGAATCGTAGGGGAGATTGGTGATGGTGAAGTTGATGGTGAAACGCTCGGGGCCCGCAGTGGTCGTTGGTGGATGAGTGGGAGCTGCAAGAAGCATGGACGCGCAGTGAGATGGTGCAGGAGCCAGGCTGTGGAGGCACTGGGTGGACAAGCGCAGAGGTCTCTGGCCAGCCAGCCGTCCTCCCCGGCGCTAGTCACAATGGGGAAGGCTGGCAGGCCCCCCGCTTGTGACAGGGTTTGCGAGCCCAGCCCCACAACCAGCCCTGCCCAGGGGAAGCGGCTCGCGAGGCGCTGGTTGCCCTTGGGGTCCATCTCGTTGCTGCGAGGTACTCACTGGCTGTGACTGGTGGTTCGTTGTAACCTGGAAAAAGGGGGACAGAGGGATGAGCTGGAGCCGGGAAAGGGGACGGGTGAGGGCTGGGGAAGGCTGCCGCAGGAAGGCAGAGGGGGAGGCCCTGGTCACCGTTGACGTAGAGGCTGTCTCTGTCCAGGTTGTAGGGGCCCAGGCGCGTGATGCCTCCGGTCTTGTTGCTCACTTCGTGGTAAAGGCCCACCCTGTCCAAGCCTGGCGCGGAGGGCTCCTTTGTGTAGGTGCAGACGGCGTCCACGCCTGTGTTGTCCCCTCGCCCCACCGGCCTGGAAAACACAAACCCGTGCCTGAGCGCCCCTTTTCTGTGCCCTGTCACTGCAAGCTGAGGCCCTGGGGCTTCTGCAGCCACTTCTTTGTGGGGCATGCGCGTTCTGTATTCCGCCGTCAGGCACGGCCGGCCTGCCCTTCCTCTCCTGCCTCCTCTCAAACTGTGGCGTTTGTCAGAAAGCACCGGGCAAGGTCAGGCTTTGGAGTCGTTCTCGGGGCTACGCTGTGACCCACAAGTGAGAGGGAGGGCAGCGAGGGGAGGCCCTGAGGGAGGAGGGCAGCAGGGAGATGGTCCCCGCTCCATCCTGCTGGCGGGGAGAGCAGAAGCGTGACGGGCTACGCAGTACTCATGGGACCTGCAGAGGGACACTCGGGCTCCCCCCATACCTGAAGGCCGTCGTTCCACATGCAAGAAAAGCGGGGCCAATGCTGCTATCCTTCAGAAGGCGGTTGAGCTGCCAACGAGAGAGGTTTCACAAGTGAGCCCTGTGCCTCTCCCTGCACTCCAGCCGGTGCAGGGGCCAGCAGGAGGCCTGGCCGTGGCAGTGCCGTGGGCTACCTACCAAGGTGGTCATGACTCTCCGGGTAGTGTTGAGCCTTGCCGAGTTTGGAGTGGCCAGGTTGGAATCGTAGGGGAGATTGGTGATGGTGAAGTTGATGGTGAAACGCTCGGGGCCCGCAGTGGTCGTTGGTGGATGAGTGGGAGCTGCAAGAAGCATGGACGCGCAGTGAGATGGTGCAGGAGCCAGGCTGTGGAGGCACTGGGTGGACAAGCGCAGAGGTCTCTGGCCAGCCAGCCGTCCTCCCCGGCGCTAGTCACGATGGGGAAGGCTGGCAGGCCCCCTGCTTGTGACAGGGTTTGCGAGCCCAGCCCCACAACCAGCCCTGCCCGGGGGAAGCGGCTCGCGAGGCGCTGGTTGCCCTTGGGGTCCATCTCGTTGCTGCGAGGTACTCACTGGCTGTGACTGGTGGTTCGTTGTAACCTGGAAAAAGGGGGACAGAGGGATGAGCTGGAGCCGGGAAAGGGGACGGGTGAGGGCTGGGGAAGGCTGCCGCAGGAAGGCAGAGGGGGAGGCCCTGGTCACCGTTGACGTAGAGGCTGTCTCTGTCCAGGTTGTAGGGGCCCAGGCGCGTGATGCCTCCGGTCTTGTTGCTCACTTCGTGGTAAAGGCCCACCCTGTCCAAGCCTGGCGCGGAGGGCTCCTTTGTGTAGGTGCAGACGGCATCCACGCCTGTGTTGTCCCCTCGCCCCACCGGCCTGGAAAACACAAACCCGTGCCTGAGCGCCCCTTTTCTGTGCCCTGTCACTGCAAGCTGAGGCCCTGGGGCTTCTGCAGCCACTTCTTTGTGGGGCATGCGCGTTCTGTATTCCGCCGTCAGGCACGGCCGGCCTGCCCTTCCTCTCCTGCCTCCTCTCAAACTGTGGCGTTTGTCAGAAAGCACCGGGCAAGGTCAGGCTTTGGAGTCGTTCTCGGGGCTACGCTGTGACCCACAAGTGAGAGGGAGGGCAGCGAGGGGAGGCCCTGAGGGAGGAGGGCAGCAGGGAGATGGTCCCCGCTCCATCCTGCTGGCGGGGAGAGCAGAAGCGTGACGGGCTACGCAGTACTCATGGGACCTGCAGAGGGACACTCGGGCTCCCCCCATACCTGAAGGCCGTCGTTCCACATGCAAGAAAAGCGGGGCCAATGCTGCTATCCTTCAGAAGGCGGTTGAGCTGCCAACGAGAGAGGTTTCACAAGTGAGCCCTGTGCCTCTCCCTGCACTCCAGCCGGTGCAGGGGCCAGCAGGAGGCCTGGCCGTGGCAGTGCCGTGGGCTACCTACCAAGGTGGTCATGACTCTCCGGGTAGTGTTGAGCCTTGCCGAGTTTGGAGTGGCCAGGTTGGAATCGTAGGGGAGATTGGTGATGGTGAAGTTGATGGTGAAAGGCTCGGGGCCCGCAGTGGTAGATGTTAGATGAGTAGTAGTTTCCATTATGATGGTCACTGGACTCCTTACAGTCTCTCGAAGAGCGATTGTGGACAGAGATGTAACAGCTGTATTTCTAAGTGGCGAAGAAGCCATCGCCTGAATAGTGCTGAGAGTCACAGCTGAGGTGGCTGCAGGAAGGGACCGTGCCTCAATAGCAGAAGTGGACGTTTCCCTGAGGATGGTAGTTGGAGTGGTTAAGGTCTCTGGCGGAGTGCTAGTTACTAGAGCAGTAGAGGATGTGCCAGCTGTGCTCAAAGAGACTTCTGGGCTTGTTCCCAGAGCTGCGCTGGAGTTTTCGGACATGGTAGAGAGGCCTGTACTTTTTGCCTGAGTAGCTGAAGTTTGTGGTGGAGTGGAAGTGGGAGAAGCTGTTGTGGTAGGAACAGATGTGGCCTGGCTCTCACTGCTAGATGTTTCCACAGCTGTGGTGGAGACAGCAGCTCCTGTCTCGGTGGGTGAAGTGCTTGAGATTGTAGCTGTGGAGGCAGTTGATAGACCCGTGGTTGGTGCAGCTGTTGTCCCAGGTGGCGAAGAAGCCATCTCCAGAGTAGTGCTGAGAGTCACAGCTGAGGTGGCTGCAGGAAGTAACGTTGCCCCAGTAGCAGAGGTGGATGTTTCCCTGAGGATGGTGGTTGGAGTGGTTAAGGTCTCTGGCAGAGTGCTAGTTACCAGAGCAGTAGAGGATGTGCCAGCTGTGCTCAAAGAGACTTCTGGGCTTGTTCCCAGAGCTGCGCTGGAGTTTTCGGACATGGTAGAGAGGCCTGTACTTTTTGCCTGAGTAGCTGAAATTTGTGGTGGAGTGGAAGTGGGAGAAGCTGTCGTGGTAGGAACAGATGTGGCCTGGCTCTCACTGCTAGATGTTTCCACAGCTGTGGTGGAGACAGCAGCTCCTGTCTCGGTGGGTGAGGTGCTTGAGATTGTAGCTGTGGAGGCAGTTGATAGACCCGTGGTTGGTGCAGCTGTTGTCCCAGGTGGCGAAGAAGCCGTCTCCAGAGTAGTGCTGAGAGTCACAGCTGAGGTGGCTGCAGGAAGGGACCGTGCCTCAATAGCAGAAGTGGACGTTTCCCTAAGGATGGTGGTTGGAGTGGTTAAGGTCTCTGGCGGAGTGCTAGTTACCAGAGCAGTAGAGGATGTGCCAGCTGTGCTTAGAGTGACTTCTGGGCTTGTTCCCAGAGCTGCGCTGGAGTCTTCGGACATGGTAGAGAGGCCTGTACTTTTTGCCTGAGTAGCTGAAGTTTGTGGTGGAGTGGAAGTGGGAGAAGCTGTCGTGGTAGGAACAGATGTGGCCTGGCTCTCACTGCTAGATGTTTCCACAGCTGTGGTGGAGACAGCAGCTCCTGTCTCGGTGGGTGAGGTGCTTGAGATTGTAGCTGTGGAGGCAGTTGATAGACCCGTGGTTGGTGCAGCTGTTGTCCCAGGTGGTGAAGAAGCCGTCTCCAGAGTAGTGCTGAGAGTCACAGCTGAGGTGGCTGCAGGAAGGGACCGTGCCTCAATAGCAGAAGTGGACGTTTCCCTGAGGATGGTGGTTGGAGTGGTTAAGGTCTCTGGCGGAGTGCTAGTTACCAGAGCAGTAGAGGATGTGCCAGCTGTGCTCAAAGTGACTTCTGGGGTTGTTCCCAGAGCTGTGCTGGAGTTTTCGGACATGGTAGAGAGGCCTGTACTTTTTGCCTGAGTAGCTGAAGTTTGTGGTGGAGTGGAAGTGGGAGAAGCTGTCGTGGTAGGAACAGATGTGGCCTGGCTCTCACTGCTAGATGTTTCCACAGCTGTGGTGGAGACAGCAGCTCCAGTCTCGGTGGGTGAGGTGCTTGAGATTGTAGCTGTGGAGGCAGTTGATAGACCCGTGGTTGGTGCAGCTGTTGTCCCAGGTGGCGAAGAAGCCGTCTCCAGAGTAGTGCTGAGAGTCACAGCTGAGGTGGCTGCAGGAAGGGACCGTGCCTCAATAGCAGAAGTGGACGTTTCCCTGAGGATGGTGGTTGGAGTGGTTAAGGTCTCTGGCGGAGTGCTAGTTACCAGAGCAGTAGAGGATGTGCCAGCTGTGCTTAGAGTGACTTCTGGGCTTGTTCCCAGAGCTGCGCTGGAGTCTTCGGACATGGTAGAGAGGCCTGTACTTTTTGCCTGAGTAGCTGAAGTTTGTGGTGGAGTGGAAGTGGGAGAAGCTGTCGTGGTAGGAACAGATGTTGCCTGGCTCTCACTGCTAGATGTTTCCACAGCTGTGGTGGAGACAGCAGCTCCTGTCTCGGTGGGTGAGGTGCTTGAGATTGTAGCTGTGGAGGCAGTTGATAGACCCGTGGTTGGTGCAGCTGTTGTCCCTGGTGGTGAAGAAGCCGTCTCCAGAGTAGTGCTGAGAGTCACAGCTGAGGTGGCTGCAGGAAGGGACGTTGCCCCAGTAGCAGAGGTGGATGTTTCCCAGAGGATAGTGGTTGGAGTGGTTAAGGTCTCTGGCGGAGTGCTAGTTACCAGAGCAGTAGAGGATGTGCCAGCTGTGCTCAAAGTGACTTCTGGGCTTGTTCCCAGAGCTGCGCTGGAGTTTTCGGACATGGTAGAGAGGCCTGTACTTTTTGCCTGAGTAGCTGAAGTTTGTGGTGGAGTGGAAGTGGGAGAAGCTGTCTTGGTAGGAACAGATGTTGCCTGGCTCTCACTGCTAGATGTTTCCACAGCTGTGGTGGAGACAGCAGCTCCAGTCTCGGTGGGTGAGGTGCTTGAGATTGTAGCTGTGGAGGCAGTTGATAGACCCGTGGTTGGTGCAGCTGTTGTCCCAGGTGGCGAAGAAGCCGTCTCCAGAGTAGTGCTGAGAGTCACAGCTGAGGTGGCTGCAGGAAGTGACGTTGCCCCAGTAGCAGAGGTGGATGTTTCCCTGAGGATGGTGGTTGGAGTGGTTAAGGTCTCTGGCAGAGTGCTAGTTACCAGAGCAGTAGAGGATGTGCCAGCTGTGCTCAAAGTGACTTCTGGGCTTGTTCCCAGAGCTGCGCTGGAGTTTTCGGACATGGTAGAGAGGCCTGTACTTTTTGCCTGAGTAGCTGAAATTTGTGGTGGAGTGGAAGTGGGAGAAGCTGTTGTGGTATGAACAGATGTGGCCTGGCTCTCACTGCTAGATGTTTCCACAGCTGTGGTGGAGACAGCAGCTCCTGTCTCGGTGGGTGAGGTGCTTGAGATTGTAGCTGTGGAGGCAGTTGATAGACCCGTGGTTGGTGCAGCTGTTGTCCCAGGTGGCGAAGAAGCCGTCTCCAGAGTAGTGCTGAGAGTCACAGCTGAGGTGGCTGCAGGAAGTGACGTTGCCCCAGTAGCAGAAGTGGACGTTTCCCTGAGGATGGTGGTTGGAGTGGTTAAGGTCTCTGGCGGAGTGCTAGTTACCAGAGCAGTAGAGGATGTGCCAGCTGTGCTCAAAGTGACTTCTGGGCTTGTTCCCAGAGCTGCGCTGGAGTTTTCGGACATGGTAGAGAGGCCTGTACTTTTTGCCTGAGTAGCTGAAGTTTGTGGTGGAGTGGAAGTGGGAGAAGCTGTCGTGGTAGGAACAGATGTGGCCTGGCTCTCACTGCTAGATGTTTCCACAGCTGTGGTGGAGACAGCAGCTCCTGTCTCGGTGGGTGAGGTGCTTGAGATTGTAGCTGTGGAGGCAGTTGATAGACCCGTGGTTGGTGCAGCTGTTGTCCCAGGTGGCGAAGAAGCCGTCTCCAGAGTAGTGCTGAGAGTCACAGCTGAGGTGGCTGCAGGAAGTGACGTTGCCCCAGTAGCAGAGGTGGATGTTTCCCTGAGGATGGTGGTTGGAGTGGTTAAGGTCTCTGGCAGAGTGCTAGTTACCAGAGCAGTAGAGGATGTGCCAGCTGTGCTCAAAGTGACTTCTGGGCTTGTTCCCAGAGCTGCGCTGGAGTTTTCGGACATGGTAGAGAGGCCTGTACTTTTTGCCTGAGTAGCTGAAGTTTGTGGTGGAGTGGAAGTGGGAGAAGCTGTCGTGGTATGAACAGATGTGGCCTGGCTCTCACTGCTAGATGTTTCCACAGCTGTGGTGGAGACAGCAGCTCCTGTCTCGGTGGGTGAGGTGCTTGAGATTGTAGCTGTGGAGGCAGTTGATAGACCCGTGGTTGGTGCAGCTGTTGTCCCAGGTGGCGAAGAAGCCGTCTCCAGAGTAGTGCTGAGAGTCATAGCTGAGGTGGCTGCAGGAAGTGACGTTGCCCCAGTAGCAGAAGTGGACGTTTCCCTGAGGATGGTGGTTGGAGTGGTTAAGGTCTCTGGCGGAGTGCTAGTTACCAGAGCAGTAGAGGATGTGCCAGCTGTGCTCAAAGTGACTTCTGGGCTTGTTCCCAGAGCTGCGCTGGAGTTTTCGGACATGGTAGAGAGGCCTGTACTTTTTGCCTGAGTAGCTGAAGTTTGTGGTGGAGTGGAAGTGGGAGAAGCTGTCGTGGTAGGAACAGATGTGGCCTGGCTCTCACTGCTAGATGTTTCCACAGCTGTGGTGGAGACAGCAGCTCCTGTCTCGGTGGGTGAGGTGCTTGAGATTGTAGCTGTGGAGGCAGTTGATAGACCCGTGGTTGGTGCAGCTGTTGTCCCAGGTGGCGAAGAAGCCGTCTCCAGAGTAGTGCTGAGAGTCACAGCTGAGGTGGCTGCAGGAAGTGACGTTGCCCCAGTAGCAGAAGTGGACGTTTCCCTGAGGATGGTGGTTGGAGTGGTTAAGGTCTCTGGCGGAGTGCTAGTTACCAGAGCAGTAGAGGATGTGCCAGCTGTGCTCAAAGTGACTTCTGGGCTTGTTCCCAGAGCTGCGCTGGAGTTTTCGGACATGGTAGAGAGGCCTGTACTTTTTGCCTGAGTAGCTGAAGTTTGTGGTGGAGTGGAAGTGGGAGAAGCTGTCGTGGTAGGAACAGATGTGGCCTGGCTCTCACTGCTAGATGTTTCCACAGCTGTGGTGGAGACAGCAGCTCCTGTCTCGGTGGGTGAGGTGCTTGAGATTGTAGCTGTGGAGACAGTTGATAGACCCGTGGTTGGTGCAGCTGTTGTCCCAGGTGGCGAAGAAGCCGTCTCCAGAGTAGTGCTGAGAGTCACAGCTGAGGTGGCTGCAGGGAGGGACCGTGCCTCAATAGCAGAAGTGGACGTTTCCCTGAGGATAGTGGTTGGAGTGGTTAAGGTCTCTGGCGGAGTGCTAGTTACCAGAGCAGTAGAGGATGTGCCAGCTGTGCTCAAAGGGACTTCTGGGCTTGTTCCCAGAGCTGTGCTGGAGTTTTCGGACATGGTAGAGAGGCCTGTACTTTTTGCCTGAGTAGCTGAAGTTTGTGGTGGAGTGGAAGTGGGAGAAGCTGTCGTGGTAGGAACAGATGTGGCCTGGCTCTCACTGCTAGATGTTTCCACAGCTGTGGTGGAGACAGCAGCTCCTGTCTCGGTGGGTGAGGTGCTTGAGATTGTAGCTGTGGAGGCAGTTGATAGACCCGTGGTTGGTGCAGCTGTTGTCCCAGGTGGTGAAGAAGCCGTCTCCAGAGTAGTGCTGAGAGTCACAGCTGAGGTGGCTGCAGGAAGTGACGTTGCCACAGTAGCAGAGGTGGACGTTTCCCTGAGGATGGTGGTTGGAGTGGTTAAGGTCTCTGGCGGAGTGCTAGTTACCAGAGCAGTAGAGGATGTGCCAGCTGTGCTCAAAGTGACTTCTGGGGTTGTTCCCAGAGCTGTGCTGGAGTTTTCGGACATGGTAGAGAGGCCTGTACTTTTTGCCTGAGTAGCTGAAGTTTGTGGTGGAGTGGAAGTGGGAGAAGCTGTCGTGGTAGGAACAGATGTGGCCTGGCTCTCACTGCTAGATGTTTCCACAGCTGTGGTGGAGACAGCAGCTCCTGTCTCGGTGGGTGAGGTGCTTGAGATTGTAGCTGTGGAGGCAGTTGATAGACCCGTGGTTGGTGCAGCTGTTGTCCCAGGTGGTGAAGAAGCCGTCTCCAGAGTAGTGCTGAGAGTCACAGCTGAGGTGGCTGCAGGAAGTGACGTTGCCCCAGTAGCAGAAGTGGACGTTTCCCTGAGGATGGTGGTTGGAGTGGTTAAGGTCTCTGGCGGAGTGCTAGTTACCAGAGCAGTAGAGGATGTGCCAGCTGTGCTCAAAGTGACTTCTGGGCTTGTTCCCAGAGCTGCGCTGGAGTTTTCGGACATGGTAGAGAGGCCTGTACTTTTTGCCTGAGTAGCTGAAGTTTGTGGTGGAGTGGAAGTGGGAGAAGCTGTCGTGGTAGGAACAGATGTGGCCTGGCTCTCACTGCTAGATGTTTCCACAGCTGTGGTGGAGACAGCAGCTCCTGTCTCGGTGGGTGAGGTGCTTGAGATTGTAGCTGTGGAGGCAGTTGATAGACCCGTGGTTGGTGCAGCTGTTGTCCCAGGTGGCGAAGAAGCCGTCTCCAGAGTAGTGCTGAGAGTCACAGCTGAGGTGGCTGCAGGAAGGGACCGTGCCTCAATAGCAGAAGTGGACGTTTCCCTGAGGATGGTGGTTGGAGTGGTTAAGGTCTCTGGCGGAGTGCTAGTTACCAGAGCAGTAGAGGATGTGCCAGCTGTGCTCAAAGGGACTTCTGGGCTTGTTCCCAGAGCTGTGCTGGAGTTTTCGGACATGGTAGAGAGGCCTGTACTTTTTGCCTGAGTAGCTGAAGTTTGTGGTGGAGTGGAAGTGGGAGAAGCTGTCGTGGTAGGAACAGATGTGGCCTGGCTCTCACTGCTAGATGTTTCCACAGCTGTGGTGGAGACAGCAGCTCCTGTCTCGGTGGGTGAGGTGCTTGAGATTGTAGCTGTGGAGGCAGTTGATAGACCCGTGGTTGGTGCAGCTGTTGTCCCAGGTGGTGAAGAAGCCGTCTCCAGAGTAGTGCTGAGAGTCACAGCTGAGGTGGCTGCAGGAAGTGACGTTGCCCCAGTAGCAGAGGTGGACGTTTCCCTGAGGATGGTGGTTGGAGTGGTTAAGGTCTCTGGCGGAGTGCTAGTTACCAGAGCAGTAGAGGATGTGCCAGCTGTGCTCAAAGTGACTTCTGGGGTTGTTCCCAGAGCTGTGCTGGAGTTTTCGGACATGGTAGAGAGGCCTGTACTTTTTGCCTGAGTAGCTGAAGTTTGTGGTGGAGTGGAAGTGGGAGAAGCTGTCGTGGTAGGAACAGATGTGGCCTGGCTCTCACTGCTAGATGTTTCCACAGCTGTGGTGGAGACAGCAGCTCCTGTCTCGGTGGGTGAGGTGCTTGAGATTGTAGCTGTGGAGGCAGTTGATAGACCCGTGGTTGGTGCAGCTGTTGTCCCAGGTGGTGAAGAAGCCGTCTCCAGAGTAGTGCTGAGAGTCACAGCTGAGGTGGCTGCAGGAAGTGACGTTGCCCCAGTAGCAGAAGTGGACGTTTCCCTGAGGATGGTGGTTGGAGTGGTTAAGGTCTCTGGCGGAGTGCTAGTTACCAGAGCAGTAGAGGATGTGCCAGCTGTGCTCAAAGTGACTTCTGGGCTTGTTCCCAGAGCTGCGCTGGAGTTTTCGGACATGGTAGAGAGGCCTGTACTTTTTGCCTGAGTAGCTGAAGTTTGTGGTGGAGTGGAAGTGGGAGAAGCTGTCGTGGTAGGAACAGATGTGGCCTGGCTCTCACTGCTAGATGTTTCCACAGCTGTGGTGGAGACAGCAGCTCCAGTCTCGGTGGGTGAGGTGCTTGAGATTGTAGCTGTGGAGGCAGTTGATAGACCCGTGGTTGGTGCAGCTGTTGTCCCAGGTGGTGAAGAAGCCGTCTCCAGAGTAGTGCTGAGAGTCACAGCTGAGGTGGCTGCAGGAAGTGACGTTGCCCCAGTAGCAGAGGAGGATGTTTCCCTGAGGATGGTGGTTGGAGTGGTTAAGGTCTCTGGCGGAGTGCTAGTTACCAGAGCAGTAGAGGATGTGCCAGCTGTGCTCAAAGTGACTTCTGGGCTTGTTCCCAGAGCTGCGCTGGAGTTTTCGGACATGGTAGAGAGGCCTGTACTTTTTGCCTGAGTAGCTGAAGTTTGTGGTGGAGTGGAAGTGGGAGAAGCTGTCGTGGTAGGAACAGATGTGGCCTGGCTCTCACTGCTAGATGTTTCCACAGCTGTGGTGGAGACAGCAGCTCCTGTCTCGGTGGGTGAGGTGCTTGAGATTGTAGCTGTGGAGGCAGTTGATAGACCCGTGGTTGGTGCAGCTGTTGTCCCAGGTGGTGAAGAAGCCGTCTCCAGAGTAGTGCTGAGAGTCACAGCTGAGGTGGCTGCAGGAAGTGACGTTGCCCCAGTAGCAGAGGTGGACGTTTCCCTGAGGATGGTGGTTGGAGTGGTTAAGGTCTCTGGCGGAGTGCTAGTTACCAGAGCAGTAGAGGATGTGCCAGCTGTGCTCAAAGTGACTTCTGGGCTTGTTCCCAGAGCTGCGCTGGAGTTTTCGGACATGGTAGAGAGGCCTGTACTTTTTGCCTGAGTAGCTGAAGTTTGTGGTGGAGTGGAAGTGGGAGAAGCTGTCGTGGTAGGAACAGATGTGGCCTGGCTCTCACTGCTAGATGTTTCCACAGCTGTGGTGGAGACAGCAGCTCCAGTCTCGGTGGGTGAGGTGCTTGAGATTGTAGCTGTGGAGGCAGTTGATAGACCCGTGGTTGGTGCAGCTGTTGTCCCAGGTGGCGAAGAAGCCGTCTCCAGAGTAGTGCTGAGAGTCACAGCTGAGGTGGCTGCAGGAAGTGACGTTGCCCCAGTAGCAGAAGTGGACGTTTCCCTGAGGATGGTGGTTGGAGTGGTTAAGGTCTCTGGCGGAGTGCTAGTTACCAGAGCAGTAGAGGATGTGCCAGCTGTGCTTAGAGTGACTTCTGGGCTTGTTCCCAGAGCTGCGCTGGAGTTTTCGGACATGGTAGAGAGGCCTGTACTTTTTGCCTGAGTAGCTGAAGTTTGTGGTGGAGTGGAAGTGGGAGAAGCTGTCGTGGTAGGAACAGATGTGGCCTGGCTCTCACTGCTAGATGTTTCCACAGCTGTGGTGGAGACAGCAGCTCCAGTCTCGGTGGGTGAGGTGCTTGAGATTGTAGCTGTGGAGGCAGTTGATAGACCCGTGGTTGGTGCAGCTGTTGTCCCAGGTGGTGAAGAAGCCGTCTCCAGAGTAGTGCTGAGAGTCACAGCTGAGGTGGCTGCAGGAAGTGACGTTGCCCCAGTAGCAGAGGAGGATGTTTCCCTGAGGATGGTGGTTGGAGTGGTTAAGGTCTCTGGCGGAGTGCTAGTTACCAGAGCAGTAGAGGATGTGCCAGCTGTGCTCAAAGTGACTTCTGGGCTTGTTCCCAGAGCTGCGCTGGAGTTTTCGGACATGGTAGAGAGGCCTGTACTTTTTGCCTGAGTAGCTGAAGTTTGTGGTGGAGTGGAAGTGGGAGAAGCTGTCGTGGTAGGAACAGATGTGGCCTGGCTCTCACTGCTAGATGTTTCCACAGCTGTGGTGGAGACAGCAGCTCCTGTCTCGGTGGGTGAGGTGCTTGAGATTGTAGCTGTGCAGGCAGTTGATAGACCCGTGGTTGGTGCAGCTGTTGTCCCAGGTGGTGAAGAAGCCGTCTCCAGAGTAGTGCTGAGAGTCACAGCTGAGGTGGCTGCAGGAAGTGACGTTGCCCCAGTAGCAGAGGTGGACGTTTCCCTGAGGATGGTGGTTGGAGTGGTCAAGGTCTCTGGCGGAGTGCTAGTTACCAGAGCAGTAGAGGATGTGCCAGCTGTGCTCAAAGTGACTTCTGGGCTTGTTCCCAGAGCTGCGCTGGAGTTTTCGGACATGGTAGAGAGGCCTGTACTTTTTGCCTGAGTAGCTGAAGTTTGTGGTGGAGTGGAAGTGGGAGAAGCTGTCGTGGTAGGAACAGATGTGGCCTGGCTCTCACTGCTAGATGTTTCCACAGCTGTGGTGGAGACAGCAGCTCCTGTCTCGGTGGGTGAGGTGCTTGAGATTGTAGCTGTGGAGGCAGTTGATAGACCCGTGGTTGGTGCAGCTGTTGTCCCAGGTGGCGAAGAAGCCGTCTCCAGAGTAGTGCTGAGAGTCACAGCTGAGGTGGCTGCAGGAAGGGACCGTGCCTCAATAGCAGAAGTGGACGTTTCCCTGAGGATGGTGGTTGGAGTGGTTAAGGTCTCTGGCGGAGTGCTAGTTACCAGAGCAGTAGAGGATGTGCCAGCTGTGCTCAAAGGGACTTCTGGGCTTGTTCCCAGAGCTGTGCTGGAGTTTTCGGACATGGTAGAGAGGCCTGTACTTTTTGCCTGAGTAGCTGAAGTTTGTGGTGGAGTGGAAGTGGGAGAAGCTGTCGTGGTAGGAACAGATGTGGCCTGGCTCTCACTGCTAGATGTTTCCACAGCTCTGGTGGAGACAGCAGCTCCTGTCTCGGTGGGTGAGGTGCTTGAGATTGTAGCTGTGGAGGCAGTTGATAGACCCGTGGTTGGTGCAGCTGTTGTCCCAGGTGGTGAAGAAGCCGTCTCCAGAGTAGTGCTGAGAGTCACAGCTGAGGTGGCTGCAGGAAGTGACGTTGCCCCAGTAGCAGAGGTGGACGTTTCCCTGAGGATGGTGGTTGGAGTGGTTAAGGTCTCTGGCGGAGTGCTAGTTACCAGAGCAGTAGAGGATGTGCCAGCTGTGCTCAAAGTGACTTCTGGGGTTGTTCCCAGAGCTGTGCTGGAGTTTTCGGACATGGTAGAGAGGCCTGTACTTTTTGCCTGAGTAGCTGAAGTTTGTGGTGGAGTGGAAGTGGGAGAAGCTGTCGTGGTAGGAACAGATGTGGCCTGGCTCTCACTGCTAGATGTTTCCACAGCTGTGGTGGAGACAGCAGCTCCAGTCTCGGTGGGTGAGGTGCTTGAGATTGTAGCTGTGGAGGCAGTTGATAGACCCGTGGTTGGTGCAGCTGTTGTCCCAGGTGGTGAAGAAGCCGTCTCCAGAGTAGTGCTGAGAGTCACAGCTGAGGTGGCTGCAGGAAGTGACGTTGCCCCAGTAGCAGAGGAGGATGTTTCCCTGAGGATGGTGGTTGGAGTGGTTAAGGTCTCTGGCGGAGTGCTAGTTACCAGAGCAGTAGAGGATGTGCCAGCTGTGCTCAAAGTGACTTCTGGGCTTGTTCCCAGAGCTGCGCTGGAGTTTTCGGACATGGTAGAGAGGCCTGTACTTTTTGCCTGAGTAGCTGAAGTTTGTGGTGGAGTGGAAGTGGGAGAAGCTGTCGTGGTAGGAACAGATGTGGCCTGGCTCTCACTGCTAGATGTTTCCACAGCTGTGGTGGAGACAGCAGCTCCTGTCTCGGTGGGTGAGGTGCTTGAGATTGTAGCTGTGGAGGCAGTTGATAGACCCGTGGTTGGTGCAGCTGTTGTCCCAGGTGGTGAAGAAGCCGTCTCCAGAGTAGTGCTGAGAGTCACAGCTGAGGTGGCTGCAGGAAGTGACGTTGCCCCAGTAGCAGAGGTGGACGTTTCCCTGAGGATGGTGGTTGGAGTGGTCAAGGTCTCTGGCGGAGTGCTAGTTACCAGAGCAGTAGAGGATGTGCCAGCTGTGCTCAAAGTGACTTCTGGGCTTGTTCCCAGAGCTGCGCTGGAGTTTTCGGACATGGTAGAGAGGCCTGTACTTTTTGCCTGAGTAGCTGAAGTTTGTGGTGGAGTGGAAGTGGGAGAAGCTGTCGTGGTAGGAACAGATGTGGCCTGGCTCTCACTGCTAGATGTTTCCACAGCTGTGGTGGAGACAGCAGCTCCAGTCTCGGTGGGTGAGGTGCTTGAGATTGTAGCTGTGGAGGCAGTTGATAGACCCGTGGTTGGTGCAGCTGTTGTCCCAGGTGGCGAAGAAGCTGTCTCCAGAGTAGTGCTGAGAGTCACAGCTGAGGTGGCTGCAGGAAGGGAACGTGCCTCAATAGCAGAAGTGGACGTTTCCCTGAGGATGGTGGTTGGAGTGGTTAAGGTCTCTGGCGGAGTGCTAGTTACCAGAGCAGTAGAGGATGTGCCAGCTGTGCTTAGAGTGACTTCTGGGCTTGTTCCCAGAGCTGCGCTGGAGTTTTCGGACATGGTAGAGAGGCCTGTACTTTTTGCCTGAGTAGCTGAAGTTTGTGGTGGAGTGGAAGTGGGAGAAGCTGTCGTGGTAGGAACAGATGTGGCCTGGCTCTCACTGCTAGATGTTTCCACAGCTGTGGTGGAGACAGCAGCTCCTGTCTCGGTGGGTGAGGTGCTTGAGATTGTAGCTGTGGAGGCAGTTGATAGACCCGTGGTTGGTGCAGCTGTTGTCCCAGGTGGCGAAGAAGCCGTCTCCAGAGTAGTGCTGAGAGTCACAGCTGAGGTGGCTGCCGGAAGTGACGTTGCCCCAGTAGCAGAAGTGGACGTTTCCCTGAGGATGGTGGTTGGAGTGGTTAAGGTCTCTGGCGGAGTGCTAGTTACCAGAGCAGTAGAGGATGTGCCAGCTGTGCTCAAAGTGACTTCTGGGCTTGTTCCCAGAGCTGCGCTGGAGTTTTTGGACATGGTAGAGAGGCCTGTACTTTTTGCCTGAGTAGCTGAAGTTTGTGGTGGAGTGGAAGTGGGAGAAGCTGTCGTGGTAGGAACAGATGTGGCCTGGCTCTCACTGCTAGATGTTTCCACAGCTGTGGTGGAGACAGCAGCTCCTGTCTCGGTGGGTGAGGTGCTTGAGATTGTAGCTGTGGAGGCAGTTGATAGACCCGTGGTTGGTGCAGCTGTTGTCCCAGGTGGTGAAGAAGCCGTCTCCAGAGTAGTGCTGAGAGTCACAGCTGAGGTGGCTGCAGGAAGTGACGTTGCCCCAGTAGCAGAGGTGGACGTTTCCCTGAGGATGGTGGTTGGAGTGGTTAAGGTCTCTGGCGGAGTGCTAGTTACCAGAGCAGTAGAGGATGTGCCAGCTGTGCTCAAAGTGACTTCTGGGCTTGTTCCCAGAGCTGTGCTGGAGTTTTCGGACATGGTAGAGAGGCCTGTACTTTTTGCCTGAGTAGCTGAAGTTTGTGGTGGAGTGGAAGTGGGAGAAGCTGTCGTGGTAGGAACAGATGTGGCCTGGCTCTCACTGCTAGATGTTTCCACAGCTCTGGTGGAGACAGCAGCTCCAGTCTCGGTGGGTGAGGTGCTTGAGATTGTAGCTGTGGAGGCAGTTGATAGACCCGTGGTTGGTGCAGCTGTTGTCCCAGGTGGCGAAGAAGCTGTCTCCAGAGTAGTGCTGAGAGTCACAGCTGAGGTGGCTGCAGGAAGGGACCGTGCCTCAATAGCAGAAGTGGACGTTTCCCTGAGGATGGTGGTTGGAGTGGTTAAGGTCTCTGGCGGAGTGCTAGTTACCAGAGCAGTAGAGGATGTGCCAGCTGTGCTCAAAGTGACTTCTGGGCTTGTTCCCAGAGCTGCGCTGGAGTTTTCGGACATGGTAGAGAGGCCTGTACTTTTTGCCTGAGTAGCTGAAGTTTGTGGTGGAGTGGAAGTGGGAGAAGCTGTCGTGGTAGGAACAGATGTGGCCTGGCTCTCACTGCTAGATGTTTCCACAGCTGTGGTGGAGACAGCAGCTCCTGTCTCGGTGGGTGAGGTGCTTGAGATTGTAGCTGTGGAGGCAGTTGATAGACCCGTGGTTGGTGCAGCTGTTGTCCCAGGTAGCGAAGAAGCTGTCTCCAGAGTAGTGCTGAGAGTCACAGCTGAGGTGGCTGCAGGAAGTGACGTTGCCCCAGTAGCAGAGGTGGATGTTTCCCTGAGGATGGTGGTTGGAGTGGTTAAGGTCTCTGGCGGAGTGCTAGTTACCAGAGCAGTAGAGGATGTGCCAGCTGTGCTCAAAGTGACTTCTGGGCTTGTTCCCAGAGCTGCGCTGGAGTTTTCGGACATGGTAGAGAGGCCTGTACTTTTTGCCTGAGTAGCTGAAGTTTGTGGTGGAGTGGAAGTGGGAGAAGCTGTCGTGGTAGGAACAGATGTTGCCTGGCTCTCACTGCTAGATGTTTCCACAGCTGTGGTGGAGACAGCAGCTCCTGTCTCGGTGGGTGAGGTGCTTGAGATTGTAGCTGTGGAGGCAGTTGATAGACCCGTGGTTTGTGCAGCTGTTGTCCCAGGTGGCGAAGAAGCCGTCTCCAGAGTAGTGCTGAGAGTCACAGCTGAGGTGGCTGCAGGAAGTGACGTTGCCCCAGTAGCAGAGGTGGATGTTTCCCTGAGGATGGTGGTTGGAGTGGTTAAGGTCTCTGGCGGAGTGCTAGTTACCAGAGCAGTAGAGGATGTGCCAGCTGTGCTCAAAGTGACTTCTGGGCTTGTTCCCAGAGCTGCGCTGGAGTTTTCGGACACGGTAGAGAGGCCTGTACTTTTTGCCTGAGTAGCTGAAGTTTGTGGTGGAGTGGAAGTGGGAGAAGCTGTCGTGGTAGGAACAGATGTGGCCTGGCTCTCACTGCTAGATGTTTCCACAGCTGTGGTGGAGACAGCAGCTCCTGTCTCGGTGGGTGAGGTGCTTGAGATTGTAGCTGTGGAGGCAGTTGATAGACCCGTGGTTGGTGCAGCTGTTGTCCCAGGTGGCGAAGAAGCCGTCTCCAGAGTAGTGCTGAGAGTCACAGCTGAGGTGGCTGCAGGAAGTGACGTTGCCCCAGTAGCAGAAGTGGACGTTTCCCTGAGGATGGTGGTTGGAGTGGTTAAGGTCTCTGGCGGAGTGCTAGTTACCAGAGCAGTAGAGGATGTGCCAGCTGTGCTCAAAGTGACTTCTGGGCTTGTTCCCAGAGCTGCGCTGGAGTTTTCGGACATGGTAGAGAGGCCTGTACTTTTTGCCTGAGTAGCTGAAGTTTGTGGTGGAGTGGAAGTGGGAGAAGCTGTCGTGGTAGGAACAGATGTGGCCTGGCTCTCACTGCTAGATGTTTCCACAGCTGTGGTGGAGACAGCAGCTCCTGTCTCGGTGGGTGAGGTGCTTGAGATTGTAGCTGTGGAGGCAGTTGATAGACCCGTGGTTGGTGCAGCTGTTGTCCCAGGTGGTGAAGAAGCCGTCTCCAGAGTAGTGCTGAGAGTCACAGCTGAGGTGGCTGCAGGAAGTGACGTTTCCCCAGTAGCAGAGGTGGATGTTTCCCTGAGGATGGTGGTTGGAGTGGTTAAGGTCTCTGGCGGAGTGCTAGTTACCAGAGCAGTAGAGGATGTGCCAGCTGTGCTCAAAGTGACTTCTGGGCTTGTTCCCAGAGCTGCGCTGGAGTTTTCGGACATGGTAGAGAGGCCTGTACTTTTTGCCTGAGTAGCTGAAGTTTGTGGTGGAGTGGAAGTGGGAGAAGCTGTCGTGGTAGGAACAGATGTGGCCTGGCTCTCACTGCTAGATGTTTCCACAGCTGTGGTGGAGACAGCAGCTCCTGTCTCGGTGGGTGAGGTGCTTGAGATTGTAGCTGTGGAGGCAGTTGATAGACCCGTGGTTGGTGCAGCTGTTGTCCCAGGTAGCGAAGAAGCTGTCTCCAGAGTAGTGCTGAGAGTCACAGCTGAGGTGGCTGCAGGAAGTGACGTTGCCCCAGTAGCAGAGGTGGATGTTTCCCTGAGGATGGTGGTTGGAGTGGTTAAGGTCTCTGGCGGAGTGCTAGTTACCAGAGCAGTAGAGGATGTGCCAGCTGTGCTCAAAGTGACTTCTGGGCTTGTTCCCAGAGCTGCGCTGGAGTTTTCGGACATGGTAGAGAGGCCTGTACTTTTTGCCTGAGTAGCTGAAGTTTGTGGTGGAGTGGAAGTGGGAGAAGCTGTCGTGGTAGGAACAGATGTGGCCTGGCTCTCACTGCTAGATGTTTCCACAGCTGTGGTGGAGACAGCAGCTCCAGTCTCGGTGGGTGAGGTGCTTGAGATTGTAGCTGTGGAGGCAGTTGATAGACCCGTGGTTGGTGCAGCTGTTGTCCCAGGTGGCGAAGAAGCTGTCTCCAGAGTAGTGCTGAGAGTCACAGCTGAGGTGGCTGCAGGAAGGGACCGTGCCTCAATAGCAGAAGTGGACGTTTCCCTGAGGATGGTGGTTGGAGTGGTTAAGGTCTCTGGCGGAGTGCTAGTTACCAGAGCAGTAGAGGATGTGCCAGCTGTGCTCAAAGTGACTTCTGGGCTTGTTCCCAGAGCTGCGCTGGAGTTTTCGGACATGGTAGAGAGGCCTGTACTTTTTGCCTGAGTAGCTGAAGTTTGTGGTGGAGTGGAAGTGGGAGAAGCTGTCGTGGTAGGAACAGATGTGGCCTGGCTCTCACTGCTAGATGTTTCCACAGCTGTGGTGGAGACAGCAGCTCCTGTCTCGGTGGGTGAGGTGCTTGAGATTGTAGCTGTGGAGGCAGTTGATAGACCCGTGGTTGGTGCAGCTGTTGTCCCAGGTGGCGAAGAAGCCGTCTCCAGAGTAGTGCTGAGAGTCACAGCTGAGGTGGCTGCAGGAAGTGACGTTGCCCCAGTAGCAGAGGTGGATGTTTCCCTGAGGATGGTGGTTGGAGTGGTTAAGGTCTCTGGCGGAGTGCTAGTTACCAGAGCAGTAGAGGATGTGCCAGCTGTGCTCAAAGTGACTTCTGGGCTTGTTCCCAGAGCTGCGCTGGAGTTTTCGGACATGGTAGAGAGGCCTGTACTTTTTGCCTGAGTAGCTGAAGTTTGTGGTGGAGTGGAAGTGGGAGAAGCTGTCGTGGTAGGAACAGATGTTGCCTGGCTCTCACTTCTAGATGTTTCCACAGCTGTGGTGGAGACAGCAGCTCCTGTCTCGGTGGGTGAGGTGCTTGAGATTGTAGCTGTGGAGGCAGTTGATAGACCCGTGGTTTGTGCAGCTGTTGTCCCAGGTGGCGAAGAAGCCGTCTCCAGAGTAGTGCTGAGAGTCACAGCTGAGGTGGCTGCAGGAAGTGACGTTGCCCCAGTAGCAGAGGTGGATGTTTCCCTGAGGATGGTGGTTGGAGTGGTTAAGGTCTCTGGCGGAGTGCTAGTTACCAGAGCAGTAGAGGATGTGCCAGCTGTGCTCAAAGTGACTTCTGGGCTTGTTCCCAGAGCTGCGCTGGAGTTTTCGGACACGGTAGAGAGGCCTGTACTTTTTGCCTGAGTAGCTGAAGTTTGTGGTGGAGTGGAAGTGGGAGAAGCTGTCGTGGTAGGAACAGATGTGGCCTGGCTCTCACTGCTAGATGTTTCCACAGCTGTGGTGGAGACAGCAGCTCCAGTCTCGGTGGGTGAGGTGCTTGAGATTGTAGCTGTGGAGGCAGTTGATAGACCCGTGGTTGGTGCAGCTGTTGTCCCAGGTGGCGAAGAAGCCGTCTCCAGAGTAGTGCTGAGAGTCACAGCTGAGGTGGCTGCAGGAAGGGACCGTGCCTCAATAGCAGAAGTGGACGTTTCCCTGAGGATGGTGGTTGGAGTGGTTAAGGTCTCTGGCGGAGTGCTAGTTACCAGAGCAGTAGAGGATGTGCCAGCTGTGCTCAAAGTGACTTCTGGGCTTGTTCCCAGAGCTGCGCTGGAGTTTTCGGACATGGTAGAGAGGCCTGTACTTTTTGCCTGAGTAGCTGAAGTTTGTGGTGGAGTGGAAGTGGGAGAAGCTGTCGTGGTAGGAACAGATGTGGCCTGGCTCTCACTGCTAGATGTTTCCACAGCTGTGGTGGAGACAGCAGCTCCTGTCTCGGTGGGTGAGGTGCTTGAGATTGTAGCTGTGGAGGCAGTTGATAGACCCGTGGTTGGTGCAGCTGTTGTCCCAGGTGGCGAAGAAGCCGTCTCCAGAGTAGTGCTGAGAGTCACAGCTGAGGTGGCTGCAGGAAGTGACGTTGCCCCAGTAGCAGAGGTGGACGTTTCCCTGAGGATGGTGGTTGGAGTGGTTAAGGTCTCTGGTGGAGTGCTAGTTACCAGAGCAGTAGAGGATGTGCCAGCTGTGCTCAAAATGACTTCTGGGGTTGTTCCCAGAGCTGCGCTGGAGTTTTCAGACATGGTAGAGAGGCCTGTACTTTTTGCCTGAGTAGCTGAAGTTTGTGGTGGAGTGGAAGTGGGAGAAGCTGTCGTGGTAGGAACAGATGTGGCCTGGCTCTCACTGCTAGATGTTTCCACAGCTGTGGTGGAGACAGCAGCTCCTGTCTCGGTGGGTGAGGTGCTTGAGATTGTAGCTGTGGAGGCAGTTGATAGACCCGTGGTTGGTGCAGCTGTTGTCCCAGGTGGCGAAGAAGCTGTCTCCAGAGTAGTGCTGAGAGTCACAGCTGAGGTGGCTGCAGGAAGGGACCGTGCCTCAATAGCAGAAGTGGACGTTTCCCTGAGGATGGTGGTTGGAGTGGTTAAGGTCTCTGGCGGAGTGCTAGTTACCAGAGCAGTAGAGGATGTGCCAGCTGTGCTCAAAGTGACTTCTGGGCTTGTTCCCAGAGCTGCGCTGGAGTTTTCAGACATGGTAGAGAGGCCTGTACTTTTTGCCTGAGTAGCTGAAGTTTGTGGTGGAGTGGAAGTGGGAGAAGCTGTCGTGGTAGGAACAGATGTGGCCTGGCTCTCACTGCTAGATGTTTCCACAGCTGTGGTGGAGACAGCAGCTCCAGTCTCGGTGGGTGAGGTGCTTGAGATTGTAGCTGTGGAGGCAGTTGATAGACCCGTGGTTGGTGCAGCTGTTGTCCCAGGTGGTGAAGAAGCCGTCTCCAGAGTAGTGCTGAGAGTCACAGCTGAGGTGGCTGCAGGAAGTGACGTTGCCCCAGTAGCAGAGGTGGATGTTTCCCTGAGGATGGTGGTTGGAGTGGTTAAGGTCTCTGGTGGAGTGCTTGTTACCAGAGCAGTAGAGGATGTGCCAGCTGTGCTCAAAGTGACTTCTGGGCTTGTTCCCAGAGCTGTGCTGGAGTTTTCGGACATGGTAGAGAGGCCTGTACTTTTTGCCTGAGTAGCTGAAGTTTGTGGTGGAGTGGAAGTGGGAGAAGCTGTCGTGGTAGGAACAGATGTGGCCTGGCTCTCACTGCTAGATGTTTCCACAGCTGTGGTGGAGACAGCAGCTCCAGTATCGGTGGGTGAGCTGCTTGAGATTGTAGCTGTGGAGGCAGTTGATAGACCCGTGGTTGGTGCAGCTGTTGTCCCAGGTGGCGAAGAAGCCGTCTCCAGAGTAGTGCTGAGAGTCACAGCTGAGGTGGCTGCAGGAAGGGACCGTGCCTCAATAGCAGAAGTGGACGTTTCCCTGAGGATGGTGGTTGGAGTGGTTAAGGTCTCTGGCGGAGTGCTAGTTACCAGAGCAGTAGAGGATGTGCCAGCTGTGCTCAAAGTGACTTCTGGGCTTGTTCCCAGAGCTGCGCTGGAGTTTTCGGACATGGTAGAGAGGCCTGTACTTTTTGCCTGAGTAGCTGAAGTTTGTGGTGGAGTGGAAGTGGGAGAAGCTGTCGTGGTAGGAACAGATGTGGCCTGGCTCTCACTGCTAGATGTTTCCACAGCTGTGGTGGAGACAGCAGCTCCTGTCTCGGTGGGTGAGGTGCTTGAGATTGTAGCTGTGGAGGCAGTTGATAGACCCGTGGTTGGTGCAGCTGTTGTCCCAGGTGGCGAAGAAGCCGTCTCCAGAGTAGTGCTGAGAGTCACAGCTGAGGTGGCTGCAGGAAGTGACGTTGCCCCAGTAGCAGAGGTGGACGTTTCCCTGAGGATGGTGGTTGGAGTGGTTAAGGTCTCTGGTGGAGTGCTAGTTACCAGAGCAGTAGAGGATGTGCCAGCTGTGCTCAAAATGACTTCTGGGGTTGTTCCCAGAGCTGCGCTGGAGTTTTCGTACATGGTAGAGAGGCTTGTACTTCTTGCCTGAGTAGCTGAATTTTTTCCTGGAGTATATGTGGGAGAAGCTGTCACAGTCACAGCTGAGGTGTGTAAAGGAAGAGATGTTGCCATATTAGTAGCCATTTTGGAGGTATTTGCCATGTTAGGGAGGCCTGTATTATTTAAATGAATTTTTATCCTTTGGTTCTTCTGTAATTCATTATTAAAACAGTTTTAATTGCCTTTATGTAAGCTGATATTAATTAAGCCACTTCTGTGAGCAATTGTATTTATATATATTTCTAAAAAATTTCTTGAAATTTATTTTTCTTTAACATGTATTCCCTTGTCTTGAGTGTTTTTGTTAGTATTACTCTGTAAGTCATTTGGGCTTATGACTTTAAATGTTTCAGAACGCATTTCAGAAATTGAGATTTGTACTTTTGAGTAGTAACTACTACAAAACCACTTTCTATGTAGAAAGTACACAAACTTGTAATCAAACAAAAATCTTGGTTTATTTTGTTGTTGTTGTTTAATGCCTTCTAATTTTTAAATTCTGAGCTATTGACATGGCTAATTCCTATTTATAGGAATTATTGTTTCATTGATTTGGGAGTTCTCTACTCCGAGACCTGTATCATTTTGTGGCCATTGAAAATTTCATTCTTCATATAGCTTTTTATCACAGGTAAAAAAAAATAAATAATAACATTAAAAAAAATAAATTTAATTAAATGAAGTTTGTACATAAGCAGATTATCAAGTAAACATTAACATTTCACTAATTCTTTAATAAAACAGAAAATGAAATTAACTTTGATTGCTAGAACTAAGTGTAACAATTTGTTCTGAATTTTGCTAAACGAAATCAGATCAGTTCATCTTTTGTCAGTACCTCCCTGTTTTTATTCTTCTCTACGGGTGGAAAACCATGTTTTCCTATCCATTATTTTCTCCTAACTGATAAAAAATTGATTA
The DNA here is from genome assembly GCF_964211825.1 of Aythya ferina. Taxonomy (NCBI): domain Eukaryota; kingdom Metazoa; phylum Chordata; class Aves; order Anseriformes; family Anatidae; genus Aythya; species Aythya ferina. The sequence goes on from NC_140324.1 coordinate 1,210,496, forward strand.
AATGTGAGTGCTAAAAAAATGACAAGTCAATGACCACAATAATCATGCCACTTCCAAAATTGTACAGCAAAGTTTTTTTCACTTGCAGTACAATATATTTCTGAATAAATTAAATCAACGGTATTGTTTATGTATCTATGTAGGCATAAGTACAATGTTATCTTTGCTTATAGTTTTTAGTGGTAGTCATTTCACTTTAAAAGTATGTAAACCTTTACAATACTAATTGAGAATGTTTTTCTCTCAAAGTAGCAAATAAATTAAACTTACCTGAAAAGCAGCATAATGGTAGGATAATATATATAAACTTATACCAAGATAAATTTGTTGTCCAATCCATCTTTTTTCTTAAAAGACTATAGATTTCCAAATGAGTCCAAAATTCTCTCCAGTATACACTGGGCTCTTGGTATTGTGGAAATAACTCTCACAGTGAAGGGAAGAAGATGAGTCTGATGATCAAGGTGCAATGTTCTTAAACTAAAGCACCTTGCATAATGCCAATACTTTGAGGGTTTGGTAGGTGACACACCTGCTTGTACCCTACAGCCCAAGGATTTAAAAATTAGAATATGGTACTTTCCCTCTACGTAAAGTAAATAAGAAACTTGCTGTTTGAAAAGGTCAGTGTGCATTAATCTGAGCATGAAATTACCAGGGATGAGGGATAGTTTACACCCTTAATAAGGTCACAATCACATATCACACATTCATCTCTTTGATATTTAAATTCAGGGTGGATACGCAACAGAAAGGAAGTTACTTTCGATCAGTAATTTTTATGAGTTTTGCATTTCAGTAGCACAGCTTTTTTAAGGATGAGAAAATATTTCCTGTTAGTGTTTTGTGAATTTCTGTATACTAACTAGTTTGTTTGCTAAGAAAAACTGTTGGCCTCATCTTTCCTTTCCTAGCTGAATCCTACAAATTTTGGGGGGCCAAGATTAGTTCTTACTGCTTTAACTGCAAGAAAACAACTCTATTCAGTCTCATTGATCCCCTAGAATATCTCTCATTGCATCTGAATGAGAGAATAGAAAAAATCAGTTCAGGAGAACACCTTTGATGCATGAAAGTAGATAGTGGCAGAATTCAGCGCATTTATGTGCTGTTATTGCTAGATGACTGGACAGTTTAGTTTTAGGAAGACAGACTACTATAGCCATGACTTTAGCCATGAACTGAGAAGATAATTAAAGCTTTTCAACTATTTTGGACCATTGACAACAGTGAATGAGTTTAGCACAAAGCTTTGTGTCTATTGAATTATTTATCATGAGTAATCTACAAAGGGCATGAATGTCTACAGGTGTAAATTACACCATAGACTCTATATGGCTTTGGATTCCCTCATCCCTCAATTCCCATCCTCATTCTCTTTCTTTGTTTCCCAGAATGAATGTCTCTCACTTCTTCCAAAGTTGAAATTTGTTGTCCAAGATGGACATAGGAAAAAAAAAAAAGTAATAATCTGTACTTTCCATTAGATTCCAGTTAACATTTCCCACTAAACTATATGTTCTGGTTACGGAAAACACCAACAATCTTTTCATGCCTCTTCCCTGATGGAGAGGCTTCAGTATCAACTCAGTTCTTAGTATAGGAGGGTCAATCTTCAAACAACAATGCAGGCTGGGGCACAATTTTCAAATAGCAATGCCTGTAGGCCAATAGATGTTTGTATGGTCTGAGAAGTCTCTGGCATACACTTATAATTTAATCAGCTGATTTATAAGCAATAGTGAAACATTTTGTTTGATTGAAAAAATGTCATATTTGCTGTGTTGTAGAACTTGCTGGGTACAGTTCTGCTTTGAATATCCAAGTTTTTTTTGTAAATGGTTGAGATCATTTATGTTTAAATGCCATTTTCACAGGTAAAGTAGTAAACTGGCTAATACATTCATGACAGAACTAATATAAATTCAGTTGTTCTATTTCAAATAGTTCTTGGAAGCTTGGACTTGTTCACATAAATACTATTTCACTATAAAATGCAATTTCCATGTGTTTATGTGATACAAAGACATTCTTAATTGGTTGTTTTGCACAGGTTGGATAACGATTAGAAGTTCCTCACGAAGTTTCTGAAATTATGGCAACCATGTATGTCATGGTCTGAAGGACTGACGTGTGTGAGTTCTTGCCTGGTTGTGCAAGCAGTTAGGTAAGTTGAACAACTGTCCTTGACCTTTCTTCAAGTGGTAGTAAGGGAGAAACGATTTGTGATTCACAATTCACTTCTGCTCAGTTAGCTGTCCTTAGTATGATTTTTCTTTTGCTTTATCTGTATGCATCAAATGTTTTTTTGTTTGTTTGTTTGTTTGTTTAAATGGAGGAAATGTTTCCAGCATTCTAGAGTCATTTAGAGAGAAAGAGAGAGATGGTAATGAAAAGTATGGTGAAAAATAAAACCAAAGCAAACCAGCTTTGGGACTAATTCTGAAAATTCTAAAGGTGTATGGGAAAAGGTATTTTAATCCTGCTTTTGCTTTAAGTACAAATATCCAGAGGTGTCTGCTTATTATTTCAGTCTACCAAGCATCAAAATCCTACAAGGGAGAAGGGACAGAGATATATGCCAAGAGGCAGGCCTTACTACTACTACAAAATAAAAAGAATTTGCAAGCAAAATCCACTCATGGAAATCAATCCTGTCACAAACATCTTTGTGATTTAAAGGCAAAGCTTGCTACACAGGATGATCTGAGTTCCCATAAAAAAAATAATAATAATAATAAAAAAAAATCATTAGGTTTCTCTGGTAACATTCATACAAGGCAGCACTTTTTTATTATTATTATTTTTTTTTCCCACTGCAGCACCCAGTTGTTTGTACCTGCCTGGAACACCTACCTGTGTACACTCATTTTTTTTGGAAATGTAAATGAAAGAGAAGGGAAGGTCTGACTAGTCTGGAAAGCATGAAGCACCTTCAGAAAGGCTGATGATGATCTGGTTTTTAAGCCTGCTGGTTTGACCAGGAGTGAACTTCCTTGAGAGAACTTATGTTCTCAAACAGAAATAATTCCTGCACTTCTGCTGATGTGGCAAAGAAAACCTTAGTTGGAAAACATGAGTACTTTTAGAAATCGGTTGGGAAAAAAATCATTATAAATGTCATTCTTTGACTGTCCTGTATTAATGAACACTCAATAAAGTACACTATGATTGATTTATCAGGTTTCAGCATTTTGTTTGTAACCAAATACTTCCTTCTGCTGGTATTAATGAAGAACTGCACTTTAAACACAGAGCAGGTAAGGGCTGTGGAAGGAAGCAATTTCCTCTAGTTTCATTCTATTTTATTTTCATTTACTTCTCGTCATTCAGCTGTTTCACTACTGCTGTCTGAGCAGATCTCTCAACAGCTCCTTTGCTAAGGTTGTGCCACACCTGAAGAACATCTCCAACACAGGTACTTCCTCAAAGCAGCAAGAGAAGATGGCTCAAAAGGGCCCAGAAGTCCTAGGTGGCTGGGTTGTGCTTCTCTGTGCTGCATGGAGAGAATCACTGGTCTGCAGTGGCATAAAGAAAAACTCTAAAGTGTAAGCAGATGGTATACAATGACTTTTTTTGTGGTTGTTTTTGTTTTAAATTTTCCTTTAGAGGTCAATGGATGTGTACCAGTTTTAATAAGGGACCCTCTGGGTGCCTGTAGCAGTTTTACAGGCACAGACGGGAGCCCTGTATGATGAATATTGAAACCCTCTTTCTAGACATCTCTTCTTATACCACAAATTAGATTTATGTTCTTATACCTGACTGGAATTTTACCTTCTGGTGTTTGTACTGAGCTGAACTGGACTAGGACAGCCTATGTGTGCAGAAATTACAAGGACATTTTCTTTTTGGTGTGCTGAACTCTTGGGTAGAGGATACTTGCAGTCTGGGGGTAAAATCACAGAATGTGATGGAAATAGCTTTTTTCTGTTTACCCAAATAATGGAAGTTGGCACAATCCCATCAATTGTTTAAAAAAATAATAATAATTTGGTGAGAGATTTTTTTTTTTTTACCAGAACATGGACCTTATTGCTACCTGAACCAAGATACTTATTTCCTTTAATATTGAGAGAGAGAAAAATAGCAAGAACAACTTCAAACTGCTGAAGTTGCAGCTTTGATCCATTTGCTCAAACTCCTTTGCAATTATCATCACCTACCTTATGGCTGATCAACTACTTGCAGAAACCTTACCTCTCATCACAAGGCATAGGCTGCTCAAATTTTAACTGTTTTGGACTTTTTCTCTCCTTGCCATTCCCAGAATAATATATTGTTACTAGAAATTATCTCAGTTACGTTCTGCCTTAATTTTACACCTCAGCAATGTACATATATGTTTGGACAAATATTCTGCAGGAAAATTTTCCATACAATCTGCTGCTATTGGTCCTAGCTTTCATACAGTTAAGCACAGATGTACAGATTTGACATATAGATACACATACACAGTTTTCTTTTTAAAATCTTCCCCTTTCATTATAAAGCTTAAAATTCCCCTGGAGCATTGTATGAAATAACACAAGACGCATCCTACCTGCTGTGCATATGTTGAAATAAAATGCCAAGACTATGAATGTAGTTTTTACAAGGTATTGCATTGAGCGATGTTTCCATTTCATTTTGTTGCCTTGCGACTACTTGTCCAAATGAGATTGCTTCAGGCTCCTCGAAACTCTGCTACCTCTGCAAGCAAATTCCAAATGTTATGGAAGTAACTCAGGTAGTGTTGCTCTGTTAGCTGAGCAGCTGACACACCTTAAAGTCCTGCTTCATTTAAGAAGCCTGTTGTTATCTGGGCAAGGAGGCTGTGGACCCGATCTGTTGATTTATGCTTACAAAAATGTGGTTATGTTTGTGCATCCATTTAAAAATTTCATCAGGACCTGTATCACCAGCTAAGTCTTTGTATGTAAAAATGGATTTGTGGCAAGAGGGTCTGGTGTTGGAGAAAAAGAAAGAGAGAGAGAGAGAGAGAGAGAGAGAGAGAGAAAGAAAGAAAGAAGGAAAGAAGGAAAGAAGGAAGGAAAGAAAGGGTTTCTTCAGCTATAGTTTACTTATCAAGCTGGGAAGAGGGGAGATCTCCAAATGCAAATATTACCATGACTGAATAAGAAAATGTGGGCATGTAACTGCATAGAGTTTAGAAACAGAAGTGGGCTAGGACAGAGGCATGCAGGCATGCAAGGGATCTCTTGCACCCCAGCTCTCTCATTTCGTCCAGAAATGCGCAAACCCTGTGATCATCCAAGAGACAAGGCACACAGCCCTTCTGTTGCTGCTCCTATACTGGCACTAGAGGGATGAATTGAGATTAGTGTTCCACAAAAGCAAACTACATTGTCTCCTGATTCCTAGTGCTGCTGCTGCAGTGAATGTAATGGAGGGTAACTCTCCCTCTGCCATTGCATGTGGGTTCAGATACCCAGAGAGCTGAATAATCATCAGGTGCCAGTCCTAGTAGTGGACTGGAAATGTTCAAAAACATCCTTTTGGGACTGGAATGAGATCACTGAGCTCATTTCATACCAAAGTGATACCACCCTGACCCTGACCATGTCCTTGTTGTCCTAATAAGGCAGAGGTTCTGCAAAGGCAGATTTCTTAAACAAAGATGTGAGATTGGTTTTATCCATGTTTCTAGAAATGAAAAGTGGATCTCATAAGTTACTATTTTATTTTATTTTATTTTATTTTATTTTATTTTATTTTATTTTATTTTATTTTATTTTATTTTATTTTATTTTATTTTATTTTATTTTATTTTATTTGTATGGGGGTGGGGATGTTGTGTGGACATTTTCTGCTATTGGTCCTGACTGGTTTTGGTGCATGGCTTGTGTTTGCCTCTGTGCCCTTGTTGTGTGTATGCCTTGCTAAGAGAAATAAGACAGGGTCTCTTTGTGCGTTGTGTGGGCCACTAGAGGCCATCCTATACCTCATGAACTAGCATTGCAGATGTGAATAAAAGACAACAGTAAGGAATCATAAAAGGCTAATTGAAAGCTAGATATTTTTAAAGCAACTAAGTAGTTTGTTTTTGAAGTAGTTGGTTTTTGCTCGTACCCTGTGAGGTTGGTACACTTCTTCTGAAGCATCTGCTAGTGCTGGCGCAAGGGTGCTGTGCTTGTTGCTCAAGGTCATGGTCTCATTAGCAGTATCAGTTCAGTGGTCTTTTAGGTACACCTGGTATTCGTGCTGTTTCATGGCAGGGCATTTAAAACCCTTGTTGTCTGACCAAGCCATTTTGTCTTTCTGTTTAACTACAGATTAAATTCTGTATTGAATCTGTTCCTTCCTGTGGCAGCTGCCAACGGGTAAAGACTGAGCTCATGCAGCGCACCTTGGGGTGGGAAGAAGGCAAAGGCAAAGCTAACGCAGTACAGTCGTCCTTCCATGTCTTCCCTCCTAGCAACATGTAAAACACAAAAGCTTTTGTAGAGGGAGTGGAGGGAAAGGTCAGCCCTTGTCACCATGCAGCAATAAAACACAAGGTATTTGGGCTTTGTTGGAGCAATGCAGAATGAAAGGGGGCAAACATTTACTGTAAGGAAAAAGCAACAAGGAACCTGAGCTCAGTCTACCAAGTTGGACTTCATAATGAGGTTGTCTGGTAGCATTTTACATTCTGCCTTTACAGGCTTAACTAAAATTACAAGGGACTTTGCAGCCCCCGCATTTCCCTTTGCAGGAGCAGAGCCTGGTTCTCATTTTCCCTCATGCACAACTGGTGTACTGGCAGACACAGGCGGGCAGGGACAAGGCAGAGCACAGCACTGGGGACTGTGTCTGTCCCTGTGCCAAAGCCCAGTGCTGAGCACACTGGTATTTTACTTCCACGAGGATTCCATAGCTGCCTAATTAAACTTCTCAACATCTTTGGAGCACTCTGGTAAAGGCATCCATTTTAAATTAAGATCTTACTGGTGATTTTATAATTAATAAGTAAAAGTGAGAAACAGACTTACAAAGAAGAGACGATTTTTAGGGTGGGGGGTCCCCTGAGTGTATTTAATGTGATGTGATTCCTTAGCTTGAGGCAAAACAGATCTGATAGGAAAAAAAATAATCTTCATTATACTGAAGATATAAACCCTATTGTCAGTGGCAGTGGGACGAATTATAGCTTTAAATATGAACCCGTGTCTGGCTCTTGCACGCAGTGCCTAAAGGCAGAGTGCCAAGGTACAGACTGGTGACACTCATGCTGCAGTTGAACAGGCTGATTTTCACACCACCCCCTGGAATAATCTTCATGTTTGAAGGATTTTTCAAGCATTTTGTGCTACAAATATAGGTCTCGGTGAATTTGTTTGGAGAAAATATAATGTGAAAGAGCAAAGGTTTGCTTATCTGAAAAAAAAAAAAAATATATATATATATATACATATGTATATAATCTTATAATTGTACAAGAGGGGGATGTTGGATTTTTGTAGGTGCCACCTTTAATTCTTAAGTCTTTAATTCTTTTTATTCATTTAATATCATAATTTCTGTCATGTGGAGTTCTTTTCTGCTAGCAGTTCTTCTGATTGAATCATTAACCTTGACATCTTTTGTATAGAATATTAAATTACTTTTTTTTTTTCCATCATCTGGAATAATTAATGTAAGAACACTTTGTCTAATTAGTTATAACAGCACAGTTCAAAATGCAGGCTGTCATTTGTGGCATCATCGTATGTATTAGCAAACTGGATCCTTCCATTCTGTGGCAATGAAATATAAAATACTAGGTTGTAAGAGCTGATGCAATACCAGTTCCAGGATTAGTCTATACCTGACAGGGACACAATAGAAAATTCTGTTCTGTTCTGCAGTACAATTTCAAAGAAGGCTGGGTTACTCCACATTGATAGGGGAATCAGAGCTGTTTGCTACCGGCAGTAGTGCTGTCATTAGATCCAAACACAGCCCAGTCTCCTCTGAGTTTATTAGGGAGTTTCTGGAGGGGAGTTCTTATGTAATTTCCTGTATGCATATGCTTAGGATAAAACGTTGATTATATACTTGATGGTTTTTTTTACAGCCTTTGTAAAGGAATTGATGGAAATTAGACCTAAAAGGTAATAGCACAGGTAAATAATGCATAAGGAATAATACCCTTGTAAAAGGACTGCTTTATGGCTGCTGTGGCAAGAGTTACCTGCCTTGACTTCATTCCGTGTTGGTACTTAGCATAATCGAATTAATAAACACCTTTTTCAGGACACCTGTCCAGCTTGTATGGATGATTTATTGCAACATCTATTTGTTTTTGCCTCCTCCCAGGAAAGTCTACTTTTTACTGGGTAGTGAATAATAGCTGAGTTGTTTCCAGAGGCATTGCCCCTGCAGAGCTAGGTTCTTTCTCCAACAGCAGTGGGAACACTCAGCACCACCTAGTTGTCTTGCACTGATGGCAAAGGTTGTCTGCTTGGGGTGTAGGCATCACAAGTGTGTTCAGCTCTGCAAAGGCTGTGTCCATAGAGGAAGCCTCCACTCTCCATTGTGGTAGTTAACCAACAGATTGTTGCTTCAGTTCTGAGAGTTTAATTGCAGAGGGAGCTGTCTCACTACTGAATGAGAGTGTCCCTGCCTTGTGCTTCCTTTATTTCATATCCATGTACCTTTCAGTATGTGGATGCATTGCCCCTCATCCCTGAATATCTGGTGATGTTTCTTAGCTGAGTTCTTAGCTGATAGCATTTACTGAGATATGCACATATTTTTTCTGTCCCGATTCCCTGCTGTCTTGGTGTTGTTCTATTTTACATCTTCAACCCATTTGTAAATCCAAAGAATACCATTTATTTAAGAAACTTTAAATTGGCATTATTTTAGTTAACAGATATTCTTTACTAAGAGTGGTTGTGAACATGATCTATTATTTTTGGCTTCAAGCTCTTTCATTATCTGTCATCTGGGAAAAAAAAAAAAAAAAAAAAAAAAAAAAGGTGAAATTGTTTAAGTCAAATGCCATTGGTCTCCGAATGCAAATGGCTTGAACTCTTCTACCCTGCCTTGAGCTTCCTGTGCATCTTCTCCCATCTACTAGGAGAAAATGTAGGTTGAGGAGCCAACCTGCTGGTGGCCATCCTGGGGTCTACACTCACACCCCATACCATGCAGAGCTCCCTGCCTCAGCGGATGGGACATACGCGTAGAAATTTCATGTTGTGGTTTGGCTTCAGTTCTGCATCCCCTCCTAGTTTCTCAGCCTATTTTTAACTCTCAGTGGGCTAAAACTAGAACTCCTTCAACACATATGTGACAGTATCAAGGTCTGGTTCAGCTCTGAGTAGATTTGACAAAGGTGTTGCAATGGAGTGAGGGGCAGGCTGGAGTATCAGAGCTGCCCTCGATTGGTAAAAGTGTTGTTGATCTGCAGCGAAGACTGGCAGAGTGTGGGTACACCACAGAGAGCAATGTCATATAGGGATATGGGTGATTTACATGAAATATCTTGGATAATAAAAGTTGCAAAACCTGGTAGTGTCAGTCATCCTGCAGACCCATTTGTTTTTACCTTTATCAGATTCCCAAATCTGTGTCAGATTTATACTTTTGCCTCACATCTGTCTTATGCCATTCTAAGGCTTGCCTTGAACATGTCATACGCATGGCAAATCTGAGAATAAACAGAGAAAATGATGCATTCCCTGATTGAAGAATTGAAGAAAATCTATTAGCTACACCTTTTGGGGAGATTAATATGTAGACTTACATTTTTTAAATCTAGCAGTTCTTACAAAAAACTTTAATTCAAGCAGTCAGAGGATTTTAGGTATAAGAAAAATAGTTAGTCAATATGTCTGTTTTGTGTCGTTTTTCTCTTTTATTTTAAAGATTCAATTTTTAAAACTATTTTTACTTCACTAAATTAAACATAAATTCAGTTCAAAGAACAAGACTGTCCCCAATGTGGAAATGATCCAAGAAAGAAGCAGGAAACGTATTAAAGGCTTCTCTGTGGTTTCTTAGCATTATTGACTTAGGGGACAAAAGGAGTATCAAAGGATGTTTGTTCCTCTCTGATTGAACAGCAATCTGTCTTGTATCACATTACTCTTAGACTTCTGCTCATAAAAACAGAAGTTAGTTCAAGCAAATGTCTTCCCCCAGAGTCACTGACTACGTTTCCATTCGACTACAGTCCAACGGCTTGAAAAAATATGGAGATGAAACATTTGGGCCGGGTATTGCTCTTGGTTTTGGCTAGGTGTATGTGTTTATTTTGAAATTAGTCATGCTGAGGCCAGAACACAATGCTGTATCTTTGTCAGGCTAGCTAATAAAAAGGGGGGAAGACAATTCCTCTGTTAGATGGGTAAATGCTTTGGCTTAAATTCACCTTCAATATCTAGAAAATTTTTGTTGTTGGTGGTGGGTTTTTTGTTTGTTTTTGTTTGTTTGTTTGTTTTTCTGTGCACCTGGAATGAAACCACAAGATTTATTTATAAGTTTTAAAGAAATAAGCGCATCTATTGATTGCATGGCTGTTAATACAAATGCCATCTGCAAACAATTGTTCAACTAAGAAAACAAAACAAAACTACTTTTTACAAGGAAAAGTTTGTGTTTCTCGTTGTAGGGCAGGGGGTAAGTAACTGTCATAAAACTGCAATGTTATAAATTCAAATATTTGTTCTCCATTAAGCTTCCATTGAATCATGCTATTACATCGTTTAGAGGTTTACATCATGCTATTACATCGATGGAGGATCACAAGGCCCCAGGAAAGAAGCTGCTTCTACAAATTTTAAAATAGATGAGAAATAATCTGTCCTCCATGCTGTTGTTAACAAATTGTCTGAGACATTTCCTCCCCCAGCCAAGGGCCAGCTCAGCAGAGGCTCAACAGTTGTGTTGTGTAATGCAGATGTAAGGCAAAGAGGTGCACAGACCTCCCCAGCCGCTTAGTGTCTTTGACGTCAGCAGGAAAAGAATCCAAAATTGCAATGAATTTTGCTGGTGTCACCAGCTAAGCAATGCAGATAAATAATGACATTTTGCCAGAGAATGTTTAGACCCAATAAGGGCCAATTTAGCTGGAGGCAGAGACTGTTCCTTGAACTCCTCTGGGCCGTGTCTTTGCACACATGGATGTACTTCCTAGTATGCGTGCTTCTGATTATACTGATTTCCCTTTCCCAGTACATGTAGTGCTGTTATCTGCTCTGCAGTGAGAAGTATTTAAAAACACTCTACTGTGTGAAATTCTTATAAAAAATAGATCTAACATGAATAATCTTTACAGCACTCATGCAGATGAAAGTAGTACATCGGATGCTCTTCTCTTTTGGGAGAAGGTCCAAGTTCTCTTCTGGGGTTTGGGATGTTTGGGAGAGGAGTAAAGTAGCTTTTCAGCTTCTCAAACATATTGATGACCACACATCTCTCAGTTTTGGGACAAATGGTCTGAACACGGCTGTTGTGAGGAGAGAGAAGAAAAGAGAGAAGAGTAGAGCAGAGCAGCGATTGAGCAGGATTTCAGAATCTACATTCTGTGCAAATTCAGTTGTCAGTGCCCCCACTGGGGTCGCAGCAGTGTTTGCAGTGCAGACCATGAGAAGGCCTGCCTTTGACTCCCTCAGATCTGAAGTGTGTGGCACAGTCCCAAGAGCAAGTCTTTTTCCGTAATGCTCCAGTGACCATCCTGAGGTCAGAGGAGTTATGTGCCAATTCAGCAACCAATTACTAAGAGATTTAATAGCAAAGGAAACAATAGAAGGATTAGGAATCTTTTGTTATCTGGCTTCCTTATTCAGCTCTGGTCCAGTTGCTGTTTCTGGGCTTATGTGAACTCATTTCAAGCTGGAACAACTCTGGAAAAAGCAAGCCAGAGGTTAGTAGGCTTGTGCAAGCTGGGAATTGTTTTTTCTCCTTGTCAGAGGATGATTTCTTTTGCCTGGAGGGATAGGCTAATTTAAGAAAGGATTTGAGAATCCCTTTGGTTTCCTTTCTAACCTAGTATCTCCAACTAGAACATCACAGTTCTCCCAGCATTGGACCTTTGGGGAGAAAACATCCCTAACTCCAATTTACGGTGTCACTGTGCACCGTAACTTTGACAGCACAACTCCATGAAGCTATCAGGCTTGGCACCTGGAAGATACTCCTGTCAGCATCCAGGAAATGAGGATATATTAGAGGGGTTTTCTTTGAAACTTGGCTGAAGGCAATGGACCTTCAAAGGCTCCTTTAGTTCTGCCCTAGGTCCCAGAAATGCTGTCAAGGACTTTGCAGCAACATGTCACTAGGGACCTGTCCAGGTCTCCATCCATGCTGTACCATAGAAACTTGGTGAAAAGTCCTTTCAGTGAAAAATATCAAATAGCAAAGGCTGCAGTGAGACCCGTGGGCTCAGGTTTCTGCATTTTTCTTGCCAGGAAAAAAATAAAAAATCATCAGAGACGTTGGTTTGTTCATGTAGGGTTGTTTCAACATAAAGAATAATGAAATAATTCCATTGTTGAGATTCTCATACTGTACAAACATCTCTGAAAATTACACTAAATGTTCCCAAGAACATATTTGCATTAACAAAGATGATGCACTGGAAAGAATGGAGGTTTAAGGCAGAAAGTTTATTATTTTTGAGGCTTAAGACAGAAAGTTTATTACTTTTCTCTTTAAGAAGCTTATTTTTACAGATAATGAACAGTAAGACAATAGTAAGACAGTGCTCTCATAGTAGGAAGACAGTTGTCATGTGTGGACACATTACCAGGTCTCCAATATGTCAAATATATTTTCTTTAAGAATCTATGTAGCCTTTATTTCAGATTTAATTATGTTACAACAATAATGATTTTAATAATTTAGTACTCTACGAGACGCTCATGGCAACCTTGAAATTTCCTTTAGCAACACTGACATCAAATAGTGATTTGAAAAAAATCTGCTTCTAGATATCTCCGTGAAACTTTTAAATAATGTTTGATCAAATTCATCTAATTTTGAATATTTATTTAATCTTACCCCGCAGTATCTATGTAAATGTGACAAACACCAAACTTTCAAAAGTTTGCTACTAGGTTCTTACAAGGAATTACAGATGGAAGTATTCTTAGAGATTCAAAGATTCAAAAGAGATTTCTTTTCAAAAAGAAATAAACTTCCTTGATTAAAACACTTAAATGCTGCTGCCTGCTTGCTCTCTCTCTCTCTTTTTTTTTTTTTTTTTTAGTAAACCATAAGCATTTGTTCATACATGGACCGTAAAACCTTGAAGCCTTTCACACAGCACTGTGTGCAATGCTATTACTTTCTGGCAGGTAAATAGCAGATTGCCAAAGAGTGGGATTTCATGGATGAGTTTTTCATACCCCAATTTTGTAATTATTTTAAACTCTTCTATCAGAAGCCATGGTGAAACTCTCATGGTGAAACTCAAAGCTATGTTAGCTATCAGCACCGTGGGGATTGTTTGCATGTAACATCTACTTAGAAATAAAACTCACGACTTGTAAAAAGTGAATGTGGCAAATACTTTACAAAAATGATTATTCAGGAAGGTTTTGCAGAAAAAGAAATAATTTGGTTGCAAGTTGCCAGTCTGAGCAGTTAATGAATTAGAGGAAATTATTGAGAGAAATCCCTTCCTTACCTGCTTTCTGAAAGCCGATTCGCACTAGCAGCACCAGCAGCCATAAGTGGTTCCTGAGATCTTGTTTCCTCCTCTCCATTCACGGGGCAGCAATGATATTGCTGCCAAACTGGGGAATCACAAAAGTCCCTGGGAGGCTTGGTTCAATGGGATCTACCATTGTAATATGAAAGGTTATCAAATTTGCATTTGTAGGGCAAAGCTAATCTCATAGAGTTCATCCCACTGCAGTTTAGAAGGGTGAAGCTGTTGTATCATGGGTTTAGATGCTCCTCAAGAGACATTTGGTAAACTGGCAACACGAATATCTAGGATGTAGAATAAAAGCTTTATTCTCAATTGATCCTTGAAATAGCAGAATCAAGGAGCTTTATTCTCAATTGATCCTTGAAACAGCAGAATCAAGGAGTTATCTGCTCTTCTCAGGGTGTCTGCAGTGGAGCAGGAGCTGCTCTGAAGGTGCCCTGACATGGTGTTTCCCCATGAGATGGTGCAGGGCACCCAGCAGTGTGGGACAGATTTGGCTGGGGCTCTGGGGGCCTCACTGGGCGACGCACCCCCCATCTGCCTGGACACCATGCAAGGGGTGAGGGATGGGGCCACAGGGTTGTGCCCACCTTTGAGGCCTTGCTGGGCTCAAAGGTGAGAAGCAGAGGAGGAATGCATTGCCATCACTCATGCCAAGCTTTTCCTTACAAGAAATAGTGTGTAAACTTTGCAGAAACCCTGAGAATCAGTTCATAAAGGGTATTAATTTCCTTAGTTCAGTTTGAGCCACTGGGCGTCAAAGCCAGGTACGTCTAGGTAACAAGGCTCTGCAACAGGAGATTTCTGAAAGGTTTACCCTGCCTTGGTGCAATCAGTGTGAGGAGCTCTGCATTGTCTGCCAGAGCCTGCAGGGTGGTTCTTTTTCCTACTGTCAGGCTGTAAATAATACCACTAAGCCCTGTAACTGATTAAAAGCACAAAGCACTTTCTGAAGGAAAAATCCTTTCTAAAAGGGCTATTCTGCACAAGTGTCTGCAATTATGTCAAATAAGAATCCTATGGATGAAGTTAACTGTTCTCCAGGTGCATTTCAAAATCACCTCTTCAGGGAAGATGAGCCTCATCTGGTGGCAGAGCTCCTGCAGCTGGAGCTGGAGCATCTGCTGAAAGCTGTGGTGTGTAATCACTGCTGGGATTCCCAGATTTGCAAGCATCCCCTCTTTATCTGCTCAATCCCACTGAAACCCAGACCTAGACACCTCTGAATTTTATGTATTTTCAAGTCCAAGGACTGGTCTAGATTTAACAGTGGTGTTTTGCACTCCTTAGCAATCAAATGGTTAAGTGGGCAAGGAGGATGGTTAGGAAGGTAAATACCTATGCAGTGAAGAGGAATTCTGGCTCGGTGCACACAGGAAAAGTGTAGCACCGAGCACCTGCGGCATGAAGTAATACTGGATGCCCACATACTGAGGGTGTGGTGAAAGGAGTTAATGTGAAGGTCAAGGGTTCAGGGACGTGCGTGGATCCTGTATACCTGCATTTCTCACATTGCATTCTTTAAAAGAGCTTTTCCTTTCTGCGGCAAATGTACCCTGGTTGGGTTTTTCTGCAGCCAGGCAGGTGCGCATTCTTATTGTGAGCGGAGTCTGAGGGATTCCCTTGCCAGGGCCCCTCTGCAGAAGCACAGGGACCCATTAGCACATCTCCTCCCACAGGCAGGTGCCCTGCAGGGTGTGCAGGTGCCTTGCTATTCACCCTTCATGCACACAGGTAGGCCATGCAGGTAAAAAATGCAGGTAGAGCCATTCTGGCTCCGCTCAAAGAGTCGGAGCAGATTCCCTTTCACGCACCTGGCTCCTTCCCTCCACAGCAGGAAATATTCCCTGCAGGGAGAGGAAAATCTGTGTCATCCCTTATGATCTCCATCAGGAAAAATGTCTCCAGATTTCACCCAAGGTGGTCTGAGCAGTGGGGAAACAGCTGGTTCATAATGTCACTGCTTCAGTGTCACAGCACTAGCAGTCTGTGGTCTGTGCAGCTCATGGCCCAGCTTTTAAGCTGTTGCATCTCCTTGTGGGCTTCCCCCTGATGGCTGTGGTCTGACCAAGGCTAGCAACCCCGACACAGCACTTAGCCCTTGCCCAGGCCAGGTCACGGTTGGTGTGGAGCAGAAGTTGAAGAGTGACAGGTAATGATAAAAACCCATGAAGAAGCAATAACAAAAGGGGTCATCAGCATGTGAGTCCCCCTTGTGTCTTCACAGAAGCAATGCTGAAGCTAAGGCAAAGGACTGCGAGAGGGTTCAAGTGGGACTAGGCTAGGAAGTATGGAGTGCTGCAGCTGGGCATCATTCTAATTGGGTGTTTTCCTCTTAGATTTCAATAAAACATCATTTGTTAAACTTTTACCAGGAATGTGTTGGGTTTTGTCCGTTCTACTCTGAATGCAAAGTCAAACATGCAAGTAAGGCTGAAATGTTCCATTTTTAAAAGACAAGAACATAGCATTTCCATTTTTCCTTTCAAAATAATTTTTGCTATGAAAATTATCACTTGATGTAATAAATTACAATAAGAATATAAAAGAAGCCTGTCAAGATGACAACAGAGTATTTCAAGTAACTTTTAAAAACTTTTTAAACATTCCATTTTGTTCTGAATTTCTAAATATGACATTTCACTTTACATTGGACTGAAAGCTGAGTTTCCAATCACAGAATTTCCTAGGAAACAGACATTTCAGTTTCCACGTAGGTGTAGTCTTAATGCACTAAGCATTTCAAACCCTAAACTTTGATTGGGTAGCATTCAAAAACAATTTCTGAAATCTATAAAACCTTTTGCATAGAGCATAAGATACACTTAGAGATGTTTTGTCAGTGTTGCTTTTAAAACTTTGAAAAGAGACGTGCAGTTTGGTGGCAGAAGCTCTTCAGGTCCCCAGCACAAGTCCCCGCTGACACTCCTCATCTGGGACTGCCATCCCTGTCTCTTGCTCCTTGTACAACTGGCAGTGAAATTCAGTTTTACAACTTTGGTTCAAAGTAATTAACCTCCAGTAAGGTTTAAATTCATCACCTCAGCTATTAAAGGTAGGTGCATTATTAAAGTGCATTGAAAAAAGGCAAAGGGAGTGGCTCTTCACTCTCTCTTTTCCAACAGCACCAGGAAATGGCACGATGGCGAGCTCAGCTGCAGGCTTAGTGGAGGGCTGCTGCAGATCACCGTGGACTAACTTGCCCTACATCAGGCCCCGAGCTCACTCCCAAAAATCAGCATCTAAACTTGAGGGTGAATTTCATTCTGAGACTGGCATGGAGGCCCCTTGCAGTAACGCAGAGATTTCTCCTGCAGGTCCTGGTGATCACCAGGCTGCCCACAAAGTGCTTTTGAGGGCTCCCAAGCACATGGTTCACTCTACCCTCAGCTGCAGGGTTGCATTGGGAGTTAGTGTGATAGATTTTTTTGAGGTTTTGAAACCAATAGTTGGAGGTTAGGGAATTACCTGAAATTGCTTGAAATAAGGATGTGCATGTGGAATGAATTTTACATGCCTTAATTGTTACGTCAGTAGCTAAATTGACATGTGGATAGCAGCAGCCTAGATTTACTGGGTTTGATATTACAGAAGCATTTCTCGATGTTTCCAAGAGAAAATGTCCTGGCAACTGAGAAAGTTCAAAGTCCCAGTTTTGGCAGTGTATTAGAAGTATGAGCTCTGTCCCAAGAAATAATCTTGGAGTCTCCCAGAGGACTGAGAATTTAACAAAAACTTTTTAATATCCAAACGTGATGACTGGCATTCTCTGTCTGCAAGTATATTTGAGAAGAGGAGGTAACTCATTTTTGAATCTCACTAAATACTTGGGCACAGATTACTATATTGAATTAATGAGTTTCCAGGTCAGAAATACTTCATCTGAGTTTTACTGGTGGTTGACATAAAAGGATTATTTTAATTTATATGAGTGCCTTCTTATTATTCTGTTAGCAGTACAACATGAAGTACTTTGGAAGATAATTTTTTATTTTCGAATGCCATTCATTAGTCAATGAAATTCAGCTTTTTCCATTACTAATTTCTTATCTAAAGTTGGAATAGTCCAAGCCGTCTCTTCTGTTATGGAAATCTTCCAAGTCTCCAGCATTTCTTCTTGCACACTTTGAACTTGATTTATATATTCCAAATGAGGGAAACAGAACTGGAATGAACACACTGTTTAAGGTGAGGAGGTATCATCACTTGTGTAATATATGGCGCTATAATATTTTCATCATTGCATAAAATGTATATTTAAATATCATAATGTCCTAATGCTTTTCTGGTCAGAAGACTTTGCTGAGCAGATGCTTCTTAATGAACTCTTTATAGTGACACCAAGGCCTTTTAGTTGATTTACAACGCATGAAGACCAGGAATAGTTCAGACTGTTTCTTCTCAGATGTATTGCATTGCACTGACTTTAATCTCTCATCCTATTGCCCAGCTGATCATTTTTTCTGTCCTTCCAAAGTTCCTCAAAATTCTTCCATATCTAGACTTACTCAGAATTCTCTCACATCTAAATAATTTTCTGTAAGCCATAATTTTCTGACATCTACGGTGCACTCTTTTATAGATCATCACTAAATATATGCAGTAATCCTGGCTATAGCACAAATTGTTAGGATATAAAGCTGTTAAACTCTTTCCATGCTGAAAGTTTGCATCTTATTCCTACAGTTTGCTTTTTCTCTCTTGATAGACTTCTAATCAACTTTTTGCTGCTGAGTTTTCTAACCACACAACTTGGATAGCACCACTTCACTTTTATCAGAGCAGCTTTGAGCCTCCATCTCGTGATCCGTGGCCCCTGGAATAAACCAGGGAGTCAGGATGGGCCTGTGCAGATAAAGTCTCTTTGTATCCCCATGCGAAGGACTCAGCTTGTTGCTGCCATGCTGTGTTCTGCAGGGTTCCTCCAGCAGTTAGAAGTTTGTTTTGCAGGAGTGGGACGCAAAAGCCAGTGAGCAGACAGGAGCAGAGGCCATGCTGCATCCAGCTGGCTCTCGGGCTGAGGTTTGGCCCTTGTTGCTTCCAGCTGGGACTTGCCCAAGAACAAGAGCCGAGAGCCACACAAGCACTGTGTCCACAGCTCTGTTTGATCAAGGCTAAGCTCTCTGTACCTTTGGTGTGGCTTCAGGGGAGAGGCTAGAGGCTGAAAGGCTCGTCTGTATACCCTTCATCCACTTGTTCCAGCGGTTTTGTTCTCAGGGACAGCTGCACGGCAGCTTCAGAAGGACTGGTGGTGACACAAGGCTCAGCGTAGGAGCATTTTGTCTCTAGAAACCAAACATCTGATAAGAGTCGGGTTGTTAGCACAGCACCTGAACCACAAAGCAACAGGAGACTGACAGGAGACCGGACACGTGTGTAGGCCGGGGATCAGGAATGAGACCCAGCAGGGCTCCGCAGTCCTGGGTCTGCTCCCAGATTGGGGCAGGAGGTACAAGAGGCCATGCATGTACAGCACATTTCCCAGTGACCCCAGTGAAAGCCATGCAGAGCAGCAGCGGATGGGAGATTGCCATCATGCACAGATGGGAGCAGGATGCAGCAGGGACAGAGAAGCTTCAAGTGAGCAAGAACAGCAGGAAGAGGGAGTACAGAGGCTTCATCATTTGAGTAACATAGTCTTGCAATGACAAGATGTGGACAAAGCGGCCTCTGCCAAAATGCACCATGGCAGCTGGGCGGAGTGTCCAGGTCTGTGGGCAGCCCTGACAGTGACTCTCCCACCAGCAGGAGCCCCAGTCCACACCACGTCTGTTCCCACTCTGCACAACGCCCTCTGGTGTCCTGGGTACTATTTTTTTTTTTCTCCCTCATTAATATCAGAGAGATTTTCTTATCCTAAAAAGACCTACTGCTATATTGAAAAGTGAAAGCACGGCCTGAGTGAATCACCTCCTTGGACATGAGGATTGCCACCAGAGGACTGGCACAGCAGAAGGCTTCCAGTTTAGGTGGCATGAAAGATTTCAGCTTGCCCTAGTCTGAATAATTGAACTGACATGATTAGATCATCTTTTTGATGGTCTAATTGAATTATGTGTATTTCTAAAAGCTTTTCTCTGTGCTGCTGATGAATTTTGTCTTTGTGCTGAGACAAGCAGATGAGGGTGCTGATACAGGCAGTGCTGAAGCCTTTCTGTGTGCTTTCTGTAATGCGTCTAATCACAGCATAAGGTCAGTGAGGAGTCTTTACACCTCTTAGCACAGGTTCCTCTCAGTTTCTCCCTTACTGGGAACTTGCTCAGTACCTTTCCCTGGTAGGTTTCTGTGTATTTGTTGGCTGCTGTGGGATATTATTCATCAGGTCATTTCCTGAAGATACTGTACAACCAACAGGGAAGCCCCTTGGCTTTTCTGGACCTGAGCATGTTTCTGTCATCCCAAGGGGTTTGCACCTAAGCCTTTGTAAATTGTCAGCTGTACATTGACCCTCCAAGGATGGGTGCCTGACCTTTTCATCATCTCAAGTATGAACTGCAGAAGAGGTGAGAGCAGGGCCAGCTGGTGGAAGGTGTGTGCAAAACAAGCTTGTTGCATCACTGAGAGCACAGCCATCTGCAAAAGGAACCAGGGTGCCAGCTTCAGCTTCGTCCCAGGCAGAAACAAAAATGTCGCAACGATTGCGGCAGACAGGAAGTTTGTTTATCTGGGGGTGTCATAGCACAGAGAGGAAGGCTTGGGAAATCCTGCTGTAACCCATGTTTGTGCTTGGATGAACTTTGTGTCTTCAGTCACTCTCAAATTCAGATTTATAGCTGCAGGAAGCTGGCACATGAGAGAGCAGCTCCAAGGCTTCTTCTCCACTTGACTCACTGCCCATCCATCCCCACAGGCAGCAGTGCCTCTTGGCCACCCAGACCTCTGCTGAGAGCTGCTGCAAGCCACCTGCAGTGGGAGGGGTGGGAAAGGCGCAGCTGCCGCTGCTTTTCCACCTGCTCCTGCCTGGTCCTGTGCACACACCAGCTTTCATCTGCCCCGTTCTTGCTGTAGCTGTGCATTTGTTTGCCACACACCAAGCCAAACTGCTGCCAGGCCAGAATGCAAAAACTGCTCTTGTCGAAGCAAGTGTTGGGGAAACTTCACTGCTACCAACCCTTTCTCCTCTTGTACTTCCTGCAATCTGGCAGCTGGAGCCAGCCGAGGCAAGGACCTGGACAGCACCTGAACATCGTAGATGCAGGGTGCATCTGGGGCAGCAGTCCTGCACCCAGAGCTCTGCTACCTTTGAAGATGAAATTCCTCTGGTGTTTTTAAAATATCCCTCCCTCTCTCTTCTACTGACAAGGTAATCAAGGCAGGATGCATTTCCTAACATGTCCCTACAATGCAGAGCCAAGAAGTTTTCTTTCTAGGAACAAAGTTGGTATGTGGAACACTTAATTTAAGTGCAAAAAGTCCAGATGGATTTTGACAATGCCCTTGATAGCTCTTGCAGTTTGTCATGGTTGTAATCGCAAGACAAGAATTTGATACTAGATCAGCATGGAATTTAACAGCATAACAAATGACAAAACCCATCTTCAGAAAATGGCACCCGAGTGTACATGTAGTCATTTTCTTTCAGAAAAAAAAAATAAAATAAAATAAAAAAGCCTGGGCAGAAAAGATTAACCCTATCAGCTTGTGTAACAGAAATCACAAAATTCTGATTAAATTTTCTTTTAAAACTGTACTGTGGTTTCACAATAGCAAAGACATGACATCATTCCCAGGCACTCCATAATGATTAGCAACTTGATGTTAAGAAGCTAGTGTGATTCTAGAGACCTGAGGATCAACACCCTGAATAAATAAAAGCAGATAAATTTATGCTCTCTGAAAATAGTATGTTCCTTGTTTTACAATCACTTGCTTTCATGTGTGCAGAGGACACATTGTCTTTACAAGGCAGTTCAGGTTTTTGCAGACTAACTGGTACAGGCTAATCAAAAGGGCATCCCTGTGTACCCAGCAGGCTGGTCACGGTGTGACCTCCTGCTGTGGGCTTGGCCAGGAAAACATGCCAAACCCCTGCTCATGTCCAGGGATGGGTGTAATGCAGTGTGGCTGGTCTATCTTATCCTCTGGCAGTCCTTTGGCTAAACTCATGTCCCAGTGTGTCCAGGGTTTCACAAGCGTGGTCCCAGTATGCCGCTAAGCAGATGTTCACCTGACTCAGTTTTACCTAAAAATGGTCACTCACTGCATGAGTTCTTGTCTTTTCACATCCCTCAGGATCCCTCCAGACTGACTTTTATTCACTATTTCACTTATGTTAAGGATACCAACGCATTTTTCATGTCAAGCCTGTCCTGTGTTCGTCCTCCTGACACCAGTGCTCAGGCTTTAATGCCTGGTCTCCCTGCTCACATAACTCCCTCCTCTCGTTCCTCTGCACATCTCTGCTTGCTGCCCCTGGGACTCTACAGCTCTATGGGGCTCCTGTGCTCTGCCTCCCACCACCTGCTTTTCCCTCTGGAGCTGTTCTCCTACCCACGTCCTTGGAACATTACAGAGAGCAGCCAGTTGCCCCCAGGCCACATCAGTGATTTGGGAGTTGCCACCATGTGGGACACCTTTCATCTCTCAAAGACTTTTGTCCTTGTAAAAAAGGCCGAGTGGAGGTGTTGGCACTAAGGCAGCAGAGTAGTCCTGTTTCATTTGCTGACTTGCCTCTCGCCCAGCATTCCCCTGGGCTCTGAGTTTTCTGTTAGGGATGCAGCATGACAAAGGTGACAATGCAGGCAGCTTGCAGGCACACTCCTCCTCCATCAGCACTTTTATCAGTGGAGGTCACCTCTGCTCAGGGCTCTTGAAATGAAACGTGGTCGGCTCCACTTCCTTGGAGAGCCCTGCAGTAAGGCTGGCAGCTATGCATACCTGGCCTTTTAGGCCACTCCTGGGCTGGGAGGAAAGTCTGCTGCAGAGCCTTGCGCTGCACCACGACTTGCCAGGACACAGGCATTGAAACCTCTTCACAGCACACAGGTCTGGAGCAGTTGCCCCAGTTGTTCCCATGCCAGATCCCACAGCTTTGGACACCTCTGCCCCATGGGGCAAGCTCGTTTCACCCTGCCATGACATTTACAAGAGTCTAATTATTATTCTCCTTGCACAGGGAGACTTAAATGTAAAGCATGGAATAGACTAATCTCCTGTGAGGCGTGCACTGTCAGGAGTGTCCAATGAATAATGTAAGGTGGCCTGGCCATACTACGCTCACACGGAACACCGAACTTTGCTCGCACCTTCTGAACTCCTCCTGTACACGAAGGATCGGTTGTTTTCCCGCAGGAGCTGACTGTTGGGAGCTGTGTGGCTCAGAGTGGAAGGAAGATGTCTTTTTTTTTCATAACTGTAGACAGCTCTTACAGCTCCTGGGAGGAGCAGATTCAGATGAAATAGGACAGAGCAGCATTCGTTGACACAGTGACGTGCGCTCATCTTACAGGGTCTGCGTCTCTGACAGCCCAAAGCCTGGTGTCCCTGCCCTGTTCTTTTGAGGAAGTGACTGAATATTAATTCACAAAGTACCGAGGACCAACAGACTCTCCTGGTTACTTTGCTGCTGCAGTGCTTGTTTTCTGGCCCCATCATGCAAACCTGAGGTGTGTGATGGGTGTATTAGGACTGTCTGTTCTGGCTCCCTGCATTCCCACAGGGAACCAACCAAGGAGCATCCAAAGCTACAAATAAATTTAGAGGCATGTTAGGAGAAAGCAAACTGGAAATAAACAATGTTATATCAAAACCAGTTCTTGCCTCTTGTAATGGGCAGCAGCAATGGTCTACAGGAGATGGAGCCTTGTGTTGCCTGTAGAAGAACCTGTTCTTTGGGGTGGTTCTTCCTAAACCAGACTAATTAGAAATCAATTTTGTCCAGATGGTGGAATTTCCCACCCCAGGGAAGTGTGCGGTTTCTCATGGTCATCTCCCCAGCACCAGAAATGGTGATGGAGCTGAATGCAAACCCACATTCATCTCATGTTGGGAGGTCAGGGAAAGCAGTGATGCTTCTGAGGACAGCACCAGCACTGGTCAGGACCAGGCCTGATGGCAAGCACTGGGCAGGATGGCTCCCTTCACTTGGGAGCAGCTCATGATCCATGGTGCATCTCTGAAAATGTGATGATATCTGCTAGGGAGTAACTGACAAGGAGACTGGGGATGTGCTGCTGCTCCTAGGCAGCACCCGTAGGAGAGGTGTTATGAGGCTGTTTCTTAAAAAAGCCCTGACCTTAACCTAAGCTAAATGAGGATGGGTTTTAACCAAGACAGAGAGGGGAAGAGCTGGCACCATCCCTGTGCTCCCGGAGCCCAAAGCAGTTCAGTGCTTGGTGGGGGCTTAGTCAGTGCTTGGTCAGGGGGAGGCATCACCCACACAGGGGCTCGGTGCCCAGCTGCTCCTCCGTGGCTGGGTGCCTGCTGTTATAAGGGCACCCTGACTCCAGGTTTGTGCTCAGAGTACATAGACATGAGGCAGATTTACATGTGCAAACAGGCTCCTGGCTGGGTGCAAGGATGAGAGCAGGACCCTGACATCACCAATCCTTTAGAAGCAGGGCTGCCAGTCCCCAGAGCAGCTGAGCTGGTTGGTTAAGCAGTTTGTATTTCTAGGGCTACCAATCCATCCTGAAAAGTTGCTGGCAGCATATCTGATGGGCAGCTCAGAAATCAGTGGTTCCGCCTGACTTCCCAGCACACTGAGGCATCAGCATCCCTGGGCTCCTGGGGACCATTACCTCTGGATTTATTCCCTAAATATTAATCATACTGCTCCCTGTTGGGCATGTTGCCTAAAATAATAGTGATAAAACTCCCAACATAATCTCAAAACTATCACTATTAAAAGGACTGGATTCCTGCACTGCCCGTAGCGAGATGTGGTATTGAAGGGCCAGATCCTGCAAGATGCTGCATTCTCCGGCTGTGATCCAGCAGATAAATAAGCTGGTGTTTCATCTCAAGCCAATGAATCACCCCCATTAAAATCAATAGGACTAATCTCTTTAATTGGGTAGATATAGTGCCTACCTCTGCATTCTCATCACTGTCCTTCTGTGATTAAAAGATTGGTTGAACCTTTTTTAAAGTAATATCTCAGCCCCAACAGGATAAACAAAATTGAATAAAATCATCTTTTCTCCCACATCTCTGACTTATTGGCAGGAGGCTGTGAGGCAGCCTCCGAGTTCCCACTGAAGAGGTGAGCAGGAGGAGCTCTCCTGGCAGCATGCAACCCTTGCAGCCCGTGACAAGTGCTGCCTCCAGCATGCCCTCGCCTGCTGCAAGGTTTGTAGACCCCACTGGGACTGAAGAAAATGGCCTCGCTGGAAAGGTTACCACAGGGGAACAGAGCCGTAGGGTGATGGAGCAAGGGAAGGATGGCAGAGAGAGGAGGAGAAGAAAGGAAGTCTCCCTGACAGTTCTGTCCTTAAAAGAATTTGAAGATGTGGTGGTCAGAACAGAGCTAAGCTTTGGAAGGAGCAAAAAGTCATTTTTTTGCAAGGGATGGAAAAGCAGGGAAAGGCATCCCTTCCCATGGCCATGCCCTCAAAAGCCCCACAAGCAGCTGGAAACAAAAGCACAATGCAGGTTTTTCTTTCCAAAACAAACCAACGCTTTATTAACCTTCAGAGTCCTCCCATCAGCAGCCAGATCTCACCCAGCACACCCCAAGCCAGCTGCTGGGGGCATCAGGGAAGATGAACTCAAGCAGCTTTCTGTGCCCGCAGTGCCATGCTTCTGCCACCACGAGATCTGCACCTGGTCTTGCCATCAGCTGTTGACAGCAGCCATGATTGACACTTTTCATATTGGTCAAATAAATCAGGCAATATACCTTCTCCTGCCTGGGCGCCTCTTTCTCAAGCCTTCAGACCCTCAGCGTTGCCAGCAGGAGTGCCTGTTACCTACGTTCCCACAGGCTCTGGCCAGGGGCTTCTACTCAGTATTTCATGTCTTTGCTGTTTCACAGGGAGGGCTGCGGGTCAGGTGCTGGGGGTTCACTGCCCAGCCCCAGTCCTGCACACTTGAGAGCTTTCCAAAAAGGGTTATTTTGCTAAGGCACAGAAAGCACACAACACTTCTCTCTTCTGCTTTATTCCCTAATGAAAATCATCTAGCTAAATTAAATTGGCCCTCACAATACACCCAGCCCTGAGGGCAATTAAAGAAACATAATGAATCCTGCTTTGATTTTTTTTTTTTTTAAGCAATTATCTTGAAGCAAATACAAAGGTGAACTGTGCAGCTTTTAGGAATAACATGACTCAGGGCTTTTGATGGGGAAAGCAATATTGCTTTGTAAGCCTCTTAGAAGTACTTGCACATGCAATTGCCCACATGAAGAAGGGGTTGTGGCAAAAGATGAGAACTTGGGGTCTGGGGGAACATTATTCAGCTCTTCTGATGAAGAGATTTACAGTGGTCATATTTGCTGATCATTTGTATTTGCTGTACACATGCCAAGGGCATTGAAATGCTGCTGAGAGCTACGGTCAAAAGGCAGTGGTTTGGCACACAAGTTTGTGCAGAGAGGAGGAGGAGGAGACTGCAGCTGTGGAGAGCATCAGCTGGGGGCCGTTGAAGCAGGAGGCAGCTGGAGGTTGGGTATAACTCACAGAGAGGCTCCAGGTCTGTAAACAAGGTGCTTGTGATTTTCCACCCTTTTTGTGGTGGGTGGTATGGAGATGGTGCTTTGTTCCTCATGATCCAGTGGTTACTGGAGGTCAGATGGTCTCTTATCTCAGGCTGGACACATGGGATGCTGATCCCAGTGAAGCTCAGGCTGTCTCTGCATTGGTACAGCACCAGGCACACAGAGGCAGTAGCCTCCATGTAGCAATTGCATCTCTGCTGCTTGCATCCATGCTGAAGTCCCTGGACAATGAGCCTGGAAGGGTTTCCATGCTGTGCACAGAAAGGAAAACCCTTTACATGCAACCCCAAGCTTGGGAAAACCACCTTTGGCAAATGCCGCTTTTCCCTGGGGTGGGCACAGCAACAGGCTTTGGCTTGTGAATTAGAAGTGCCTACACAAAGTCATGGGAAGAGGAGCCAGGCGGAAATAAACCCCCCAAGTGAACAAAGCAGCTCTTCAGTGGGGTCAGATCCTAGGAGGTGCAAAAGCAGCATACAGAAAACTGTTTGGGTTTCCAGCTTTAACAGCTTGTTTTATCTCCATGGATAATTAGTGGAAACAAGACAAAAACACAGCTCCCCGGCTTTGCCCTGTGCCGAAATTGGAACTATCCCTGCAGATGCCTTCCGCATGTTTCCTCTAATTGAGCTGGCAGCCTCATTTGGGCTGGCTCCAGCCCACGGCAGAGGGAGCAGCTCCAGTGCAGCTTGGAGGATGCTGCCAAGGGGCTCTGTGCTGGCTGCTGCAGATGTGTGGGCACCGTCTGCCTCTGCCCCAGGCATCACTGCCACTCTCCCTGCAGCCCTCTGGCTTGGTCACCAGCCCCACTGTGCACTCCCCTGCCCCAGCACCTCCTACTGCCCAGTGCCTTGTCCCAGCTGCTGCCCACAGCTGGGCTCGGCCAGGAGCTCGCCTTGCTCTCACAGAACACGAGATGCTTCACCTTTGTGCTTTTCCATCAAGCCTGGCCACAGCAGCAGAGCAGAGATGTCCAGAGATAACAGCACATCCCTGAGGTACTGGCTGCTCCCACAACACCCTCCCAGCTGTGAACCCCATGTCCTGAGACAGGTGACTCCCAAACAGACATGAATCCCAACTCCATGAAGAGCAGCAGATGGTCACACTGTCTTTGAAAGACAACCCCTCACAGGTGAACAGAGCTAGTGCTTCTTATACTCAAGAGCAGATCGATCCCACCACATTTGGCTTTCTGAATAGAAAAGCATGGACAGGGGTGCCGCACACGTGGCAGCAAACAGACCCATTCATGAAATAAACAGGAGCAGCAGGTACACCCATGGCAGCCACTACCTGGTCACAAGCACCTGCCAGCCGCAGGGTGAGCCTGAGCCACGAGAAGCCATTCTCCTGGCACCCAGGTGCACTGGAGCCCATGGGAAGCAGAGCTATTTTGGGGTGCAGAGCAGCAGGGCCAGGCCCCTGGCAGGGAGGTACCCAGGTCCCTCTCACTCAGGAGACCAGGGGCAAACTGCATGCCCCACGCTGCAGAGGCTATGGAAGAGCCTCCCAGCCTCCCAGCTTCCAGGCAGGGGCTCCAGCTGCAGCGTACTGTCTCATAGCCAGAGCATGACCTTTCCAGCAGCAATTAGCTGGGAGAGGAGGATGCAGTTAATGAGTGTACAAAAGGGCTTATCGCACCCAGCATGCATAGATGCTGACTATAAAATTCTTGGCAAAGACTTGAGGCTCAGTATTGATCTCAGGAAGGCCAGGTGTTCACTTGCATAAAAATCACAGGGAGAAATTCTTGTTGCTCCCGCCGCTGATTGGGGCTGGGTCTATGAAGCTGAAATCTCCCCTTGCCCAGGGTGGCAAAGGGCTGCTTTCTCACTGGGTAACATTTGTTGCACCCGAGAGGAGTGGCACTGAGCAATTGGCATCCCCTTGGTGGCCTTGCAAAGCCGGTAAGACCGGTGCTTGTAGGAGATGGCAGTGGAGGGAGCTGGGCACCTCTGGAAAAGGAAAGGCTGCAGGCAATTGCCAGGGGCTGCAGTGCAAGACTGGGGAATGGGAGCAGTGCCTGGCTCTGGGCTGGTGCTAGGAGGGTCTGGGGGGGTCCCAGGCAGCAGCTGCTGCAGGGTCTGGGGGAGCTCCCCATGGGCTCAGCTGATTGCTTTTCTAATTCCACCCACTGACAGCCAGGCATAGTTGGTGCTGCTGGAGCCAGTGAATGTGGGATTGACAGCAGATAATGAGCCCCGAGCATTTCTGCTGCCTGTACCTGCAGGAGGCTAGGACAAAATTCTGAGTCAGACAAAAACAGCATTTAGCAAATGTATCTGGCCCAGGCAGAATAATCAGCCACTGCTAACAATTATTTATCTCACCGCCTTGGTGACGTCTCCCACTGTAATGTCCTCGCTGCCTGGGGCAGGCTGTGCAGAAAGGAGCATCGTGCACACCTGAGGCACAGTGGGCAACGTTCTCCTTGCTGGAGAGATGCCTTGAAGAGATGTTGCTGAAACATAGCAGAGGTGCAGCTCTGCCACTGAGCACCTTGGCTAGGCTGTGAGGCCAGAATTGGTGTTTCCCTCCCTGCTTGGCCCCAGTAGCATGCCTGCCACCTTGCAATCCCCACCATAATCATTTTAAACAAACCTTTAATTTGTGATTCTGTCCAGGCTGATAATCCCCATGCTGGCACACCCAGAGGAAATGAGTCTTGTACCATGGTAGGCTGTAATAATGTATTGTAATATTTCTTCCCTCGGGAAATCCTGCCAAGGGCATCGGAGATGTCTTGTGAAGAAGGATGGATGAGGCCCCGTGATCCACCTGTGAAGCACAGCAGATTTCTTCTGATTTTGTAGACAAGGTTAGAAGCACACAAATGTTCCTGAGAGCTCAGGAAGGTCACAGACCAGGGGATAAAACCCAGAAGTCCTGGTCCCAATCTCCAGTGTTTACTTAATACAGTGGACACACAGGTTCAGTGAACTGCTACTGAGGATTTGCCCCCATGCTTGGAGAATGACAAGATGGAAGATGACAGAGGCGGTTGGATAGAGCAACTACTGTGCAGTAGCTTAAGCACCAAAAGAAGAAGGAGAGAGGTTTACAGCAGCATGGCTTAGTTCACATTTGCTTGTCAGCTTGGAGTGTGCACATGTTCAGATATCAGAGCTCAGCTAACTGATAACTGCTCGTTTATTAATCTCTGGTAACTCTATCTGCCCTCTCAGCCCTGAGTACAGAGCAGAGGCGATGTCCTCAGGAGCTGGAGATCAATTTAAATTTTAAAGTCTTGGTCCCTGACTCACCCCATAGTGTCAGAGCTCCTTATAATAAATGTTCAGTGGATTTTCTATCATGTAACTGATCCCAGTTCACTCTCTAGCAGCCCTGGCTGTCACATATTCCTGTGCTGGAGAAAAAGCTTTTAATATCCATGCAGTAAGCATTGCAGAGGGCACGTACACACCTGGAGGAAACCGAGATTTGGACTCTGGAAAGCTCTGCACCCACTTAATGCCAATGCTGATGTCCTCTGGGTACCAGCACTCACAGAGCATTGCCCAGTGTTGTGGTTTAACCCGACCGGCAGCTAAACACCACACAGCTGTTCACTCACCCTCCCCCCTCCCTCTCTGGAATGGGGGAGAGAAATGGGAAAGTGAAGCCTGTGAGTTGAGACAAAGACAGTTTATTAAGACAGAAAAATAATAATAACAATAATAATAATAACAATAATGATGATAATAGTACTACTAATAATAATGTGTACGAAACAAGTGATGAGCAATGCAATTGCTCACCACTCACTGACCAATGCCCAGCCTAACCCCGAGCAGCCTGGCCCCCCACCCCAGCTAGCCACCCCTATCTATTGTTTAGCATGACATCAGATGGTATGGAATACCCCTTTGGCCAGTTTGGGTCGGCTTTCCTAGGTCTGTCCCCTCCTAGCTCTTGTTGCACCCCCAGCCTGCCCACTGGCAGGACAGAGCGAGAAGCTGAAATGTCCTTGGCTTGGTGTAAGCACTGCTCTGCAACAATTAAAACATCAGAGTGTTATCTGCACTCTTCTCATTCTAATCCAAAACAGAGCACCCTACCAGCTACTAGGAGGAAAATTAACTCTGTCCTAACTGAAACCAGGATACCTGGAAAAGAACACAACCATGGGACCCCTGAATCTTGCTTTTGCTCATCTGTATTTGCACACTGTGCAGAGCTGCCTGGGGATCAGCATGTCCTGCGAAGGGCATATCATCTACCAGGGCTAAAGTGTTAGAGGAACAGAGTTGGAAGGTGGGAATCAAACCAAGATGATTAACTCCCTGCTTAATGGCCCCAACCCAAAACCTGACTACTGCCAGCTTGGTGAGGTTTCATTGCAGGGTCTCTGTTGATGCCTGGCCAGGACCAGACCACCCAGTGCCACCCTGGGGGGTCCCTGCTGGGAATTAAAAGCCCTGTGGAGGGACGGTGGCCACAGCCCAGCACTGCTGACCCAAGAGGCTGCTCTGCATTAACCCCAGAGCATTGCTGACCAGAGATGCTTTAGTTCTTGCGTTACAAGTTCTGCTTCTCAATAAAAGCAAAAAAAAATTTATGAGTGCACAGCCAGCAACGTGAAACTGTCTCAACTCTGGCTGGTTACAAGCGGTTGGTGACTGAACCCTTGGGAATGGTGGGGAGTCACTGCTCCGGAGGAGCTGCTGCCTGCTGAAAGCAGAGGGAGGGTCCTCACCTTGGGAGGGTCCCCAACACACACAAATGTCCCACCCCACAGCCATGGAGACGGACAGCGGCTGTGAAGCAGCTGCCATCATCACCCCTCTCCCTTGCCCTGCAACAGCTCGTACCACAGGGCACAGGCAGCCTCCTGCTTCAGCCCATCAAGAGTCTGCTGTGGCTGGGAGATAAATGCCAGGAGCTGCAGAGATGGGGGGGTGCACTGAGGGTGCTGGGGGGACGGGGGGTGTGTGGCTGGCACCAAAATGTCTTGTTGATACCAAACTGCTGGGACAGCTAAGGAAAAAACAGAGGCACACTCATTGCTTGAGATGTTTTCACCTTTATTAGGCCACCATGCAGTTACAGACCTGCCACCCACTCTGCTCCCCAGCCTGCCCTGACCCCCCCTGCCTTGTGGGGAGCACTTCTGGTGCCTGGCCAAGGGCAACGCCACCCAGATGCTTTTCCTCCAGGTAGAGTGACCCATCCACTGCCCTTGGGTCTGGGTCTGGCTGCCTGACAGTCAACGTATTTGCAAAAAGTGCCTCTGTCTCAAGTCTTTAGGGATCCTCTGCTTCCTGAACAGCTTTGTAAAGTCAGTGGCAAGTAAAACGCAGAGGTCTGAGCTGCCGGGGAGCACAGGGCCTCTTGAGGAACCTCTGGAGCAAGTTCTTCCTGTGCTTCCCAGCAGAGAGCTCCAGGCTGGATCCCACCTTCAGGAAGTGAATCACCAGCCTCCTCACTGTTTTCTCAGCTTCTTTGCTCTCCAGCACACCCCACATGGCACGTCTCCAGGGTGGAGGGAGGGCCTGGCTGCCGGCTGCCTCCAACATCCCTGGGACCGGTGGCACTGGGACTCATCCGCTTGTGGTCCCTCAGGCCTCCACCTGTGTGAGAGCACCCATCTCCAGCAGCCCCAGGTACCCGGGGGTGTCTGCAGTGCCCTGGCTCCTGCTGGGACCTGGGGGGTATTTCAGCAGCAGGAGCTCAAGGGGGACCTGCGTGGAAAAACAAGGCCTCTTCCCAGGTGACCTGAGGGCTCTGCCCCAGGGTGACAAAGCCGTACAGTGTGATGACCTTGGGGAGATGGGGTAGGGACAGAGCTGCCCAGGCAAGAAGGTTTGGGATAGCCTACGTGCTGGTGGCGAGCTCGGTGTTGGAGCAGGATGGGATGGAGCCAGGCACACCGCGTGTGTCCACCAGCACCAGCCCCGAGCTGCTGCCCTGTGCTGTCCTCAGCAGCGGCCCCACACACCAGTGTTTCTCCAGGATGTCCAGAGAGGGGATGGTAAACCGTGGGATGTAGGTTAGGGGTCACCACGTGCTGGAAGATGTGCCTGGAGCTCTTGTCCTGGAGTGAGCAAGGACAGAGCATCGCCTCCCAATGCAGCATGGTGGGGCTGGCAGCTGCTGGAGCACTGCCTCATATTTATGCTCTGCAGGCAGCCCTGATTGCTCTGCGTGCCGTGATGCTGGGTGACACCAGCTGACACATCCCTGCACCTGCTGTCATCAGAGTGGAGGCCATTTGTCAACCACTCAGGCACAGGAAGGCAAATGGAGGGGTCACGCAAGGAAAGGCTGGCCTTGCTCCCTTCCTTTCAGCTTTATTGACTCAAACAAACCCCAGACTCAGCTTCACTGCACTGCAGGAGTGATGGGAGGGTGCACACAGGGAGGAAGATGAGGGTCCCCCTCCCTTAGGCCCATCAGGGGGTTCAGAGGGTCTGAATTTTGGCATCTCAGCCCTCTGCCTTAGCTATTTGCACCAGCACAGAGAGATGGGAGACATCCCACCCCAGAGCCTTGGCTCTGCAAGCTACAACCCGCACTGGGAGATGAGCATCCCAAATTGTAGAGGAAACTGAGAGCTATCATCCCCCTTGAATGAGGCGCCAGGCTGAGTGCTGACACCAAGGAACCCCCAGAGAAGGGCACATGGGGCTGCCTCACTTGTGAGTGGGGCAAGCAGCTCGTCAGCACAATGGGGAGCAGCTGGGCCATGAACTACAAGTAGCTGGGGGCTGCAGGCTGGGCTAAGCCAGGCTTGGGCAGCATCAGGTGGCAGCAGTCCTAGTCATACAGCAGCTCAGTGCGTGCAGAGCTCCTCCAGGTACATGGGGTGGGTTCTTCTGGGGCCGGGGTGAACCTGGAGTGCAGGATGGCTGACCTTTCTCTCTTGGTGTAGGGGCAGATGGTTGTCCGCAACAAGCCCTACTCCCTGCCTAGCAGGATCCTGTGCCAGGTATTTCAGCTAGGCTTTATCAGGAACCTGGTAGGTGATGCTTCTCTGCCGGAGGGGCTTGAGGGCAAGGGGATGGGGTGGTAAAACCTTAGGATTGGCAGTGGCTTGGCTTCTCTGCTCTATCATCCTTTCTGCTCCTTAAGTCTGTCCCCCCTGCTCTGCAGTTAGTGTGTGCTCATCCTCTGCTTTTCTCCCATTCCCATTTTATTCTCTGTCTCATTTGGTCTTATCTTAGTCCTCTTCTGCTAATGGTTACTGCAGCGTTTGTGTTTCTCTTCTCTGTACCAGAAGAGATGGGAAGTTTCTGGGGACAAGGTACAACCTCACTGGTCCCTGTTTACCTGACTGAAGTTGGTCCTACTCATGCTGGGAGAGAGCAGAGTTCAAGGGTTAAGGGTTTCACTGAGAACTTGAAGTAACTGGAAGGTCTCACGCTACCAAATGTAATTCTCTCTTGCTTGCAGCTGAAGATCCTTCAGAAAGTATCAGCCTGGGTTGGGCTTGTGGTCCCTGTAGAGAAAATTATCAGCAAAGTCTGCCCCACACAGTCTCCCACCAGACTTGGACGACTCGCCAAGAAGCGCTATGGGAGGCTGACGCGTCTCCTTCTCTCCGTCGTCCCCACCAGGATCCGGAACATCCTGGGCCAACTGCCAGTGGACTGGGGCCAGAGCAACATGCCCAAGGGTAAGAGCTGGGGACTTCTGGAGTACCCAAAGGGTTTGCAGCCCAGAAGCAAAGAGCATGACATCCAAACACATTGGATCTGAAGCTCCTGTGCTGGGTAGAAAGCTGGGAAATGCACAGCTGTGTGTTTATTCTGTATGCACTCTGCCTCCTGTGGATCCCTGCAGAGATCCGAGAAGCTCTGATCAACCCTTCCAGTAAAGCAAACAAGAGGAAACGGGATGATGTTGCTCTGGAGGAGCAGGTGTCCTGGGTGGTGGTGCTGGAGGGGGACCTGCTAGAGGATGACCCTGAAGATGTCACATACGAGGTATGGTGTTCTGGTGCCTGAGCAGATCCTTTCCCCCAGGGAAAGCGAGTCAGGATTGTTTGCCCTCTGTCCTCCCAGTGGACTGGGAGCTTCACTGTGTAGGGCTGCAGAGGAGCCTGCACAGAGAGACACAAAGAGGTTTCCTTTGTCATATGCCCTTTGGGGGCTGCAGGCTGTCCAAGGAGAACTTGAGTATTGCATCTTCAGTGTCTGAAAGTGTGGGTGCCCTGCTTGCCCCATAACACCAGAATTCCCCTTCAGTTAGTGTCCCTGCAAAGCAGCACCATGGCCACCCATGGCTGCTTGGCTGCAGGGCTGATGCCTCCCTCAGGGGCTGCCTTTTCCCTCCCCAGCCCTCGGATTTGGAAACAGACAGTGAGGAGTACAAGTCTCAGAATGACACTGAAGCAGACCTGGAGTTTGAAGAGCAAGATGGGATTGTTGTGTTGAAGGAGTCATCAGCTCTCCAGGTGAGTGAGTAGGCCTGCTGCATACAGCTGCCAACTTCATCCTGGGTAGACTTTCAGATACTGAGCTGGAAGGACATGCTTCGGTCCTTCTTCCCTTGGCTATAGAAGGAGAGGTTTCTGGGGTGAGTTCACAAGATCATTCATGGGTTTTCTGTGCTGCTTGTCTATGGAGCTGCAGTCTGACCCAGTCCCTGTCTCTGCAGGTGGAAGATGCCCAGCCCACTGGGGATGGGGATATCCCAGAGCTGCTGGCTGCGAGCATGCAGCAGGGACTGAGGGACTTGTCTGTGTCCAGCAGTGGGGAAGATGCTTCTGACACTGACAGTGGTGATGGTGATGCCCAGAAGCTACCAGCTGGTGAGAGCAGTGGGGATGGTAGTGGCCAGGAGCAGGAGGCGGATCATGAGAGCAGCAGTTTGTTGCAGCATGAGGTGAGGACTCTTCTCGCATGAGTAATAGCCCCACCTGCCCTCCTTTATTAGGTGAGGTATCATAAACAGTCTGTACTCAGAGGGGTTTCAGCTTGGGAAGATGCCCTCAGGCTCTGAGCTTTTTGGGACAGCTCTCTCTTCCCTTCTCTGCCATGTGAACCAGGCAAGGATTGTAGGGCTGCGGCTGTCTTTCCCCAGCAAGGACACATCAGTCCCAGACATGTTGCTGAGGTGATGCTGGCTGTACACAGAGCCCTGGGCATCTTCATCCCCTGGGTGTTAGGGCTACCAAAATCCAGTTGAGCACCTTGCCCTGGTACCTAGGGCAGCTCCCTCTGACCCAAAGCTTCATGACACCATGACCTAGAGAGCTTGCCCTGGAAACTGGGGAGGGTTTGTGGGAGAGTCTTCATCACCAGTAACTTTGCATGGGATCCTTCTGCTCTAGACCCATCTGTCCTCAAGGCACCAACCAATACCCTCCCACCTCCTATGAAGCTGATGCTCAGCTTGCAGAGGAATGGAGGGTGAGGAAGTGTGGGGTATGTTTTGTGCTCAGTTTCTCAACCCCCTGTGACTGGCTGCTGTGCTCAAGGACAAATCTCATCTTTTCTAGGGTAAGCAGGAACCCTGACCTGTGGGCCCAGACCTCTGCTGTGGCTGTGAAGTGTCTGTTTTTCTCTGGCTGCTGTGTTCTAGTGTAAGCTGTCTAGTTAATGACATTGATATTTTTGAACTTCATAATAAAATTACCCTATTTTTCATGTGAATTGGGATGCAGTTGGCTGTCAGTAGCTGGACCTGGCAGGCTCTCTGTGCCAGGTGGCATTAGCACACTGCTGCTGGGAGTACGGGGTTGCCATTGGGATCTGTGCCCCAATCCCACCTGTGGAAAGGCTCTCCGTGGCCTCAGGGGGTTATGGCTTTGGCAATGCTGTGATGGGAAGGGGTACAGGTAGTGGAGCAGTGTTCCAATACAGCAGTGCCTGAGTGTGGCCATGCTGACTGGTCCCCAGCTGTCCCTGTGCTGGCTGTCCCCTGATGTGCAGGATGGGCACCTCCACATACACATCACCAGAAATACAAGAGGCAGCAAGCCTGTCTTTGGGATAAACCAAACAGCTTCACAGGGAATCCACATTGCTTGCTGAGTCATTGAGGGTCTTCAGTCTGCTGGGATATTTCTGCCTGGGGCCCTCCCTGAATGAATCCTACAGAAGACCTCGGTTCAGGGCAAGAGTTGAGCAAGAAGTGAGTCAGGATCTGGAAGGGGAGGCTGGGATCAGGATTATCATGAACACAACCTGGAGTGACTTTAGGTTGGCCAACACATCTGTTACATGGAACAAGTGATAGTAGCTGAAACTGAAAAGAGCAATAAATCTTCCAAATGTCAGTAAAATAAAAAGGACACAGCCCAAGGTGCTGAGCTTCTGCTCAGGGCCTGCCTGGAGGTTGTCTGATGGCACAACTGCCTCTAGCTGTGTTTGCATGTGCATCAGCTCAGACTAACAGTGTTCCAGCTGATAAAAATAACTGGCTGCCTGAAATGGGGTGTGCTGCTGAAGGAGCTGAGCCCTCCAGCAGGTCCAGCCTGGATGAACCCTGCCAGCTGTGCTTGATCCCTGCTATGGGCAAAGCTTCTGAGAAGTATCAATCCTTGCCAGGGAGGGAGGTGCTGAGACACCCCCAGGTTTTGATTCTTTGTGTCCTATTTCATATGCATTGCAAAAAAAAAAAAAAAAAAAAAAAAAAGTGGGAGTTCAAAATCCCACAGTTAAAGGCAGGATGGTGATGGGGATGGAGATATTCCTGCTCCCAGCCCTGCTGTGATCAGGGGTACTGATATCTTTCTAATCACAGGTTGTTTCAGCTGTCAGAAGCAGCTCCGGTTTGTTCTGTGCTCTCTGCAGCTTTTCCCCTTGGGCTAAAGTTGTCATGCTCCGGCCAGCAGCAAATGCTTTAAAGGATGAAATGCTTCAGCTTGAAATTGGTTGGTACACCTGAGCTTGAGCTGCAGCCCGTGGAGCCCTCCCTGGGGCTCTGAAGCTGACCTTCCACACATGGCTCTGGCCTGAGACCTGCTGCAGCTCCATGTGGCTCTGCTTCAGTGGGGCATGGCTTGAGCTGGGCAGAGTGGATTTCCTCATGGGTTGGACCAGTTATTTGTGCACCCCCAGTGTGCAGAACAGTCCCGAGTGTCAAAGCTCAGGTAGTGATGAGCTGTTCCTCATCTTTCTCTATGGTAGTGTCTCTTTAAGTGCAGGTATTCCCCTCACCTTGTGTTATCTGCAGCCACAGCAGCAGGGGTTTCATTACTGCTGAATAATATCAAGGTTTTACTTAAGGTTGATAAAAGAGCTGATATTGCAACTCACGGATATTATGTTGGGCTCTGCATTAAGTCAATTGCTCATTGTTTGTTTTTTAATAGCCCTATTCTCTGCAGCCAGAGTTTTCAAAGCAGAGAATGGTAAAACATCATTTAGTGGTACACAGCTAGGTAAGGGCATTTTCTGAAATCTGTGTGGGATTTTCCTGCTGGCTCCTGAGCTTCAGTAATGCTGGATGTGGAGATAAAGAGGGGGCTTTGTTCCTTGTCTGAGTGCCAGGCTGCAGAGCCACTATGCCTCAAAATGTAGTGAGGAAGGGACTATCATTAAACCTGGCTCTGAGCTCAGTTCTGGGCATACCTGTCTGCAATGAGGGATGTGCCCAAATCCTACATGAGTCCTGAGCCCTGATTTAGGGAGAAGAGCCTTCCTCAGATGAATGTGAAGGCAGCAAATGGCTCAGAGGAGTGAGAATGAGCTGCAGAGATGCTTTATCCCAAGTGTTCGCCTTGGATCCAACCCAGGTATGTGCTGCGATTCTGTGGTCACCTGGGGAGGGGCAGAACGGGGGCTACTGCTGCTGGAGGGGACGGAGGAGTTGGTTCACAGGACTGTGGATGAACTTCAATGAATACCTGCTTGTGCCTGGGGCTGGCTTGGCTGCAGCAGGGCAAGGCTCATACCTCACGCAAAGGTGGATTTGTGGCTAGAAGGATGCTGAGGGCGGCTCGGTGATGCCGCGGTGTCTCACCTGCAGGGTGTTACAGGACCTGATGACTCCTGGAGATTTGGCCCCTCATTGTGCTACAGCAGGGTGGAGATGTGGGGACAAAGAGTAGGACATGAGGATGGGGGCATCTCCCTCTATTGAAAGGCATAGCTCTTTGCTAAACACCTCCAAGTATCTTTCCCTTTCCTCTCCTTTGTACCTGTTCTTGATCTGTGGTCTGGGAGCATCCTTCTGAGCAGGAAAAGGGGGGACCCCTTGGGCTGTGCCCCTCCTGTCCTGCTCAGCCTCCAGCAGCTCAGAGGAGATACAAGCCCCCTGCCCCCCAGGTAGGTGCTCTCTCAGTGCTGTCATCTGCACGAGGCTCCTGCCCATGCCTCCCAGATGATAAATTCCACTTTATTGTGCAATATTGAGCTCCAGGTGGTGCCAAGGGGCTGCACCAAAGACCTGGTTGGTTCTGCTCCACAGCACAGGCAGCTGCTCTCCGAGTGCTGTGGCTGCAATGAACGCAGTGGTTTTACAGCCAGTGCTGCAGCTGCACCTCAGCGCAGTCAGAGACCCTTCCAGGGAGCTGCCAGCACCGGCTTTCCACATGGGCTGACTTCACATCCCTCTACAGCAAGGAGTTTATCTGGATGCAAGAGCCTGAGGTTGCTTTGAGCAACTAAAAGAGTGTTTCAGCCCTGAGCTGGACACATAGAGATGGGGATAGCCAATGGTATGAGTGGTCCAACCTCTTGCTGCAGCCAAAACTGAGCTCCTTTCATGGGTGCTCCGTGCTGCCCACCTGCCCCCGGGGCGCAGGTTGGTACGGGAGTGCTCCAGGCTGTGAGCAGTGCTGCTGGAAGCAGACCCCTTACCTGAGGGGATTGCTTTTTCCAGGCCAAATACTTCTGGCTCATGTGTGCTCTGAAGACTTCCAGGGGCCAGGAGCCAATATCTGTGCTGCCAGTCTGGTTGTCGTCTCCTGTACCAGGGTCACAGCTGGGTGGCACTGGGAAAGCAGCACTCTGCTGGAGGCTGAGGCTGCTCTCCAGCAGGAGGCCGGTGTCAAGAAGAGCTGAGGTCTGCAGACTTATTATGTGTCACACTGAGCAAAGCACACTGAACAGTCATGAGATGCCGTGGGCTAGCCCACTCCCTCTCTAATGGTGATGTCCAGCTGAGGTGGGGAATAAGTGGTGCCTCCCACATGTGTGCCTTCCCAGCCAAACCCCCCAGTGAAAGCTCTGGAAAACAAAGATGGAGGGTGAGCATGCTGTGAGTGTTAACATGCACATACATTAGGGAGGTGACTCATAAGAGTAATTTTCAGGTCCTATTAACTTCATCCATGCACTCTCCAAAACGTGCTCTATTTATTCATATTCCTTTTAAGATGCTGCAAGTATTAGCTTAGACAAGTGGGAGGTGGTGGGGAATGCTGAGAGCCAAGGCATGCTCCCACTCCAGCTCTGGTCTGGCAGTGCCCCTCACTGTGGGTCACCCAAGGAGGTGAGCAGCCTTCTGGGACCTTTATGGCTCTTTCAGCCTTCTTAGCAGCTCCTGGGTTTATTTCAAAAAAATATATTTTTTTAGGAGGAGTCTGGAGCACTTGGGGCAGCTGAGGAACTGTCCTGGATTGCATCTTCTACTGTGCACTCCAGCCAGCTCCGATCTCGGCTCCAGGGATGGTAACATGGAGGGGGGAGTTGAAAGACCACCTAGATCATCACCAGCGGAGAGTTCTACCCCTTGGGCCATGTCTGGTTCACCTCGAGGTTTTAATGCAGCTTTGCTGAAACAAACCCAGACCTCCCACAGCTCTGGGGCCAGACGTGCTTCCTCTTGCTGCTCCTTGACTGTAGCTCACCTGTGGATCACAGGCCAGGAACTCTGATCTCCTGTTGGCTCTCATCCCGGGGCTGAACGCCATGAGGTGCATGCGGGAGCTGCTGGCACTGGAGGCAGCCTCCCTGCATTTTCTTGCATGCGAGCAACCCAAAGGCAGATGTCTTCCCAACAGCCATGCATCGTTCATGCAAGACTGCTCCCCATCTGATAAATCGTATTAGAGAGACAAGACACAATGGGGCCTTTAATTATAGAAACAATTACCCAGGATTAATGATGGCAGAAGTGTGATGAATTATCGTTACTCCTAAGTTTAATGCAGCTTTGGTAGCTTTTGTCAGATGTGGAGAGTAATGAGACAACACTTCCTTGGGACTTTGCTTTAACTAGTTTCATCCTTCTCTTCCTCTTGCTTGTGCTGATGAGACACGCTTGGGGGCTTTCAAAAAAAAATGAAGGGGCTTGGCTGGATGAAATTTTCTGAGGCTTGTTATGGAAGAGGCAGGGCATGAGGAGGAACAAGGGGAGCCTGCAGGTGGGATGAGCCCTGTGAGGCAGAGCAGGGATCACAGCATCAGCATTGCAGCCGTCGGCCAACAGCCCTCAGTGCATCCTGGTGAGCTGGGGGGGCTGCCCTGCCTGACTCAGGATACAAGGCATTAACAGCAAAAACAGCTTGGGAAAATGCAATAGCCAGCACAGCTGCCCTGTGCCCAGAACCCTAATTCTGCCCCGTGAAGGACCTATGGTCCTTTGGGAGCAACTGCCCCACTCCTGCCAATGCCTGAAGTGTGCAAGGCCAGTGGGCAGGCTGCCTTTGCATCCGTGCCCAGTTGTGGGCATTCAGCTTGTTTACTTGTTGACATCCTCCTGGTACGGCACCTTTGGCCAGGAGACGCAGGGTGCCAGATGTCCCCAGCTCCCTGTGCCAGACAGAGCCCTTGTTTCCAAACAGTTTTTCCTTCCGTGGAGGACGTGGGTGGATTTGTTGCCTGCGAGATGCTAATAACGCTGGCCCGGTGCCCAGTGCAGTCTCACCTCCGGTGCTGATGCTCTCCAAAACGTCTCCACAGCCCCAGCGGGTGCCCTCCAGCCTGCCAGGTGCTATGCCTGGCCTAGGGTGATGGCCACACGCACTCACCTGTGCACCTGTGTGCCCTTAGCAGCCCAGCCCATTCCCACTGTACCCAGCTGCAAAAGGGACTTCACGCATGGAGCCTTGAAGCATCGCTTAGCTTTGGGGCAGCCACACAGCTCCAGCTCCCAGTCCCCATGCAGGCAGAAGGGGTGAGGTTGGGGCTGCATGGACACCTGTCCTTCATAAAAACAATGCATGTGCATGGGCTGTGACGGACTGTCAACAACTGGATTCCCTGGGGAAGAAACTGCACTCTTAAAGCTGGTGCTAGCCAATGCTCCTGAAGACCAGCTTGAGGTCAAGGGATGATCCTCCTGGTAAATTTTAAGCCGTTCCCTGTTTAAAACCCATTTCCTAACTGTGACAGCTTCTCTGTCCCGCAGAAGCCAAGCTCTTAGACAGCCATGAGAACAGCACTAAGCTAGAAAGTAATTACATGTTCCTCAAAGAAAAGTTGAAGTTTCCCAAGTCTTCCTGGTTACTAAAGAAGTCGTCATCTGTCTATAATCCCAAATTAGACCTTGAAAACCCTCCTGGCTTATGAATCAGATCTACCATCATTGCACACCAGTGTAATTTGCCTTGTCTTTCAATATAATGGCTCCCATCCCACTCAGAGGACGTGGAGTGAAGGCAGGGAGCTGAAAAAAAGCAGGACCCCAGGTTCCCAGTTATGTGTGGTGGCAATGTGCCATCCTTAGTGCACTTGGGGCAGCCTTTCCTTGGGGATTTTGGTGCTCAGAGTTAGCATCTGCCCACAAAGTGGGAAATCTGGTGGTGGCTGGGGATGCATTCCCATGTGAGCTACATCAAAGTGCAGCTTTTCTCCTGAGATGGTATCTTGTGAAGTGACAGATGGGTCAGAAATGCTGCAAAGTTGACAGAGTGATTAGAAATAGATGAGAGGACTTCTCCTGGCTGGTGGCCCTGGCAGCTGCCTCGGTTCCAAGGCAGGGACGTGAGCATCCAAGGAGCTCAGCAAGTGCACTGAACGGGCACAGCGTTGGGTTCCTCTTGCCACTGCGTGGTGTGACCCAAAAACCCCAGGGCCACTGGAGGCCACGGCCACAGCTGGAGCTGATGAATTAAGGGCAGAGAACTTGGTTTGCCTGCATGAAGCATGGGGGCAGCTGTGGGACCACAGGGGCAAGGGGCACCAGGGACAGTTTCTGTCTCACAGGTGCACATGGCACATTTGCCATGCAGGCACTGCAGTGCCTGGAATCCTAATCGCCTGCAAAGCGGCTCTAATGACATTTGAAAACAAGCCTGGAGCTGCCGGGAGGGATTCGATGTTGTGCTCAGATAAACACAGGCAGGGTTCTTGCGGAGGTGGGAGTGCCTTCCTCACACTGCAGCTGCAGGAAGGGGAATGTGGGCTGCATCGCATCGGGATGCATCCCAACGGGGATGGGGCGGGAGGCGGCAGGGTGGCTGCCCCCAGCTCTCCAGCAGCAGGGAGTGATGGGATGCGTGGGTACAGACCCCGCGTGGGCTTCGTCAGGGCTGGAGCAGGGACATTGGACCCACTGAGTGGTGCCTCCGCTGAACCAGGGAGAGAGGGGGTGAAGCAGGCGGTGTCCTGCAGGAAGCTGCTGCACCAGCGCAGTTCATCACATCGCCCTGCACCAGGAGAGCCAGGCTGCGCATGATGATGCCCAGGCCTCAGCTGGTTTTGTGCTGCTAGGTTCCCATGAGGACAGTGCCGGCCCCTTTGCCCCATCCCACAGGGTTTGCACCAGGCAGGGAAGTGACACCAGAGGGGGAATAGGAAGAGAAATTGTGTGTGAGAAGCACCGGCTTTCTCCATGAGCACACTTGTTCTTGCTCCTGAATCCACAGGCACATGTAGCACTGCCCAGCCCCAGGGCAGAGATTTGGAGCCATCTCATTCACCCCTTGGCATTCCCGGAGGAGCTGCTGCTCCTCCTGAGCCCCAGTTCCCCTGGGGCAGATGTAGGGCTTGTGAGTGTTATTGCTGCTGTTACCGAGCCATGATTGGTGCTTTGGGAAGGGACGTTCACTCTGGTGCAGAATAACTGCAGCGCCAAGCACCCACTGGGGAACTGCTGAGGACACAGCTGCTGGAGCAAGATGCAATTTGGGTTTGTTGACAGGGTAAGGTGTGTTTGGGGAAGAGGCTGCGGTGGCTGGCTGTGCTCAGAGCTGGATTTCAGAGGCTGATGTTTCTTGCATGGGGGCAGCTCCTGGGGATTCTCCACCCCAGGCAGACCCAAGCCCCACAGTGTCACTGCCCCAACCCCACCACTCCAGGCTGCTCGGAGACCCATCATCAGTCAGAGCTGAGGTTACAGCAGGAAGAAGGAACTGGGGCACATCTGCTGGCAGCAATTTCTCCTATTAATTTGTCCTGGTGCCTGGAGCACCTCCCTGCATTTGCACAACAAGCAGACACTCCTCAGCTGCAGGGATGAGCAATGAGCTAGGCAGCACCGGTCTCCCCGCAGCAGTGTAAATCAGCAGTTTAGGTGCTGGCAACAATGGGGCCGAGGTCCTGTGCGGGCTCCTGCACTCACAAAGCAAGCGGCTGCAGAAGCAATGTCCCTGCAATGGGGCCAGAGCACCGGATGGCAGCGAGGGCAAGGCCCCAAGGTGTGTTGTCCCTCCCAGGGCAAGGCAATGGGCACACTGGCTGGGACATTACTGTGGGGGACATTGAGCACACAGAGCTCCTGACAAAGGCAGCTGGCACCAGTGCTCAGCGGCTCTGCAAGAACTGGGACAGGGCCCTAAATAAAGGGAATAGGGGAAATCCTCCTTTTGTCACCTTAGGCTGGCTGGCTGCTGGGAGGGACATCTGAGTGCTTGATGTCCAGAGGCCCTAACATGGCCGGCGGAGAGCCAGGCACCA
Organism: Aythya ferina; assembly: GCF_964211825.1. NCBI lineage: Eukaryota > Metazoa > Chordata > Aves > Anseriformes > Anatidae > Aythya > Aythya ferina. The sequence goes on from NC_140324.1 coordinate 1,254,516, forward strand.
GATCGCTCTGTCCCTTTTCGCTGTCACACAAAGTCACAACAGTTGGAGGGGAAAAGGTCCCTTCTCCTTCCCATGGGGATTAAGACCATTTGCCTGACCATGCTGCTGCTGGGGACGGCTCAGAACAGCAGGTGTTTGCAAAGAAACTTTTATTTTAGTTACCAAATACATAATAAAAGTAACGAGGATTAGTCATCAGCTCTTGCTGTGTTTGCAGAGCAGGTACATTTTCCCAGTGCTTTGTAGGTAAATAGAAGGTGAGATGTCTTCCCTCAGGGGTTCATGCTCTGAAGCAGATCAAAGGCACAGCAACAACAGGGTCAGGGCAGAGTTGCACGGAGTCAGGCTCTGTACGGGGAACGCCACCAGCTCCATGCAGCAGAGGTCATGAACACTGCTTGAAGTGTGCGATGGGGTGGCAGTTGGTGGTGGTGGCATTGTCCCTGTCCTGCACTCCCCAAATCCAGGAACATGGGCACCATGCAGTGGGGGGAAGCTGCATGTTGGGGTGCAACCCCCAGCCCTGCACCAATGGGTACAGGTGCTTCTGTGCTTGGGGTGCGGGCTGGAGCAACCCTGTGGCATCTCGCAGCTGGGTGCTGCAGGGTCTCATCCTGCTCATCCACCCCGGCCCACATTGAGGGGATACTCGTCGATGCTCCTCCCATCCTCCCAGCCCGAGGAGGGGACAAACACGTGCTGGTGTCCCCAGGGCACCCAGGGCCTTGCTGCCTCCGGCCATGCGGTGTCACTCTCCACTCATGATTGTTTCCCTGCAAAGCAGGCGACCAGCAATCCGGGGTCTGGAGATTAACCCCCTTCTCTGCCCCCCAACAGCAACTGGGCTCCCAGGGAAAGGCACTGGGGCACGAATGGGGCAGGGTTCAACCAGGCATTGCCCACCCTGGCTGGACAAATCATCCTGGGGATGCTGCTGTCCCCGGTCCCCATGGCCAGGGCTTTGGCTGCCGATGCTCTGTCCTGGTGCAGGGGCCGTGCCCTGGGGGTGCTCCCTCTCATGGCTCCAGCCTTCCCTCCCCCAGCGCCAAAAGAGATCCCAATGAACTCTCCCCCACTACACCCTGAGTTCTGCAGGGTCCAACACCATCTGCCGGACTGGCCATGGGGATCACAGCTCTTTCTGTGAGTTCCTCAAGGTTTCATTAGGCACAATTAATGACTGCCAAGAGCCCACAGACAGTACGTGGCTCCCACTGCATCCCTAGTGGGAGGGGGAAAAAATCCCTGGCTGTCACCAGAGCTGGCAGTGCTGCTTGCTGCATCTGGGCTAGCAGGGGACCAGCACACCCGATGGGGCTGGGGCTGCCAAGGAGCAGCAGTGGGCAGGGAGGGGCCCTGGCTCCATCGGGAAAGCTGCTCCGCTCCTCAGCCAGAGAGCTAAGTGCAGCAAAAAGCAGCTAACCTTTTTTTTTTTTTTTTTTTTTTTTTTTTTCTTTTTCTGTAGCACTTTTCAGCCAAAAACTCTTCAGGATTTTGAGTGTGTGCTAGAGCAGCTGTGATTTTTTTTTTCTCTCTCTCTCTTTCTATTGTTTGTTTTTAATTTTAATCATTTTGCTGAGTCTGTGTGAAAATGACCCAGAAAGCACTATAACTTGTCAAGCTGCTCCCAGTGCTGGCTCAGAACAGCACCTCCGAAAAGAGACCCTCTCTGAGTCCTGCTCATCCCCTGCATTGCCCTGGGGCCTCCCCACTGGCCTGGCTGGTGCTGACACCTGTGGGCCCCTCTGCTCTTGGGGTCACACGTGCCATGCGTCCCCCCCACCCGGCAGCAGTAGGGCAGCCACCTCCAACAGCCAAAACCAGCTCAGTGCTTGTTCCCCACCACACGGATGCTGCAATTCCCCCCATCCCTTGATTAAGAGCAAGGCAGGCCCACAGAGCGAGGGCAGGGGGAAGATGGTTTAATTGACTCTGTGTTTTTGAAACAGTGGCTTAATGAGTAGATTCAAATTAGCCAGAATCACCTTTTCAGCCTGGGGAATTGAAATGAAATTCAGGTTGCTCCAGAGCCACTCACACCCTCCACACCAGCTTCTTACATATGCATCTCCAAATAAAACAGCTGCATTTCTCATGCTTAGATTTTTCATCTTTTATTAGGCACATCAATTGTTATCATTTAAAACAGCAACAAGATGCCTTTGCACCTGAGTAAATATGCTGGTTTTAACTGCAGATTCAGGGATGAGGCTGGGGATGAAACTTAAATGGGAAAGTCTGAGATGCCTGTGTCTGCAATGAAATTATAAATCCACATCCCAGAGCAAATGAGCAGTAGGAGGCAGACAGTAATCTCTATCAGCAGAAGTGCTGGGCTGTAGCAGGAAGGGTGGAAGTTGCAAGTGGCTCTGATAAAACACCCAAGCTAGGAGAGCTGTTGGCATTTCTCCTGGCAGCATCTCTCACAAAAGGAGCAAATTCAGGCAAGAACATCTGATAAGGGAGCCCATGACACTAAATCAGCCTGGGTTTGAGAGCTGTGCCTTGCACCTTAAACCTAGTGTCTGTCCCTCAGTTTCCCCATCCATAAAATGGAGGATGTGCTGCCAAACTCTGCTTGAAAAACACGGTCAGATGCAGAAAATGTAACTGAAGAGCTCAGGTGATGCTTGTCCACTGTCACGCAACAGATCAAGGGCACTGGGCTCTGCACTTCAGCAGTCACACTCCCTAAGCACCAGGGCCGGAAAGGAGCAGCCTCAACCAAGCATCCAAGCTGGATATGGAGCAACCGCGATTCTGCGCTGGAAGGAAACCAGCCCTGAGGAGGCAATTGGCCTCTGTCATCCCCAAAGCCTAATTAACCAAACCATCCCCACTTGTGGGAGGCTTTAGTGGGATCAGAGAGGAGCATCCAGGGAGGCTGGGGGAGGAATGTGCTGTCCCCACATGGGATGTGGGTGCTGGCAGGGTGCAGAGCTGAGCATCTTCCCAGCTCTACCAGGGCTGCCTGTGAGCTCAGCACTGCTGCGCGGGATGGCAGAGCCCAATGCAGGGCTGTGAACGTGGGGGTACTGTGCTCCTTCCTGGAGCCATCTACCTCCTGTTCACCCCAGTTTTCCTCTTGGATAGGGGAAAAATGACCTCTCTGGTTCGCGATCACTCGTGTGGATGAAGCCTCCAGTGGGGAGAGGGAGACAGCAAGGTGGGTGCCCAGGCGAGGTGACGAAGGGCAAGGGGAGGGCGTAAAGTCGGGGGGGATGGGGGGGCACTGGGGGGCTGCTGGGGAAGGGGGGGGGAACCCGCACCCCTCCTTGCCTTGCCAAAGGGGCGTGCACCCCGCTCTCGCCCCTGCGTTTTCGCAGCACAACCGGGGGCCGCGCATCCCCCCCTCCCCGCTGCCATCCCGTTATCCCCCCTTTTCATCCCTTATCCCCCCCCCCTTCCCCGCACTCCCGGGGCTTCCCGGCCCGGCGGGGGGCTCGGGGGGCGGCTCCACGCCGCGGGCAGGGGTGGAGGGGTGGGGGGAGAGGCGCCGAGCGCCGCCCTCCGGGGACGCGCCGGGGCCGGGCCGGGGTCCGGCCGGAGCCTCCGCTGCCTTCAGCGCCGCGCCGCCCCCGGGGCTGCGGCTCTGCCCGCGCCGCCGCTCCCGCGCCATGGGCAGCCGGGGAAGCAGAGCCGAGCGGTGAGTGCGGGTACCGGGGGGCTCGGGGGGGGGCGAGCCGAGCCGTGCGGTGCCGTGCCGTGCCGTGCCGTGCCGGGGCAGGCAGAGCCCCGCGGGGAGCCGCACGTGGGTATCGGGGGCGGCCGCGCATCCACCGGGGTCCTCCCGGCCGGTGTCCGCCTCTGTCCCCAACCCCACCCCGGATCCTTTCGGGGCTGCGAGGCCCCCCCGTAGGTGGCGGGGGGAGAGGGCTCGGCACGGAGGGGGGCGGCGGGGCGGGGGGGTCGCTTGTGTGCGGTGGTTTGAATGCCCTCGGATGCGCGGAGAGCTGCAGGTGCCTCTGGCAGCCTCCAGCCGGAACGTGCCTCCCTCCAGCCTCTGCCCTCGGCCCCTGCGCTCCTGACGCTCCGGTCCCTGCAGCCTCCCCGCTGCCAGGGCTGGCAGGAGCCTCTCGCAGCCCCCCGCAGCCTTTCCCTGGCAGACCTCAGCAGACCTCCCGGCCTAAGGAAGGGTCGTCCCCACCTTCCGCTGCTCCTGTTTCCCCCCCAGGTCCTCCTTGCCACCCCAGGGCCCTGCCCGTCCCCGCTCTCAGCATCCTCGATTTTAGGGCTAGGTGTATTCTCCTGTCAAAAATCCCAGGCTTGATTTAAACGCGAGTGTTACAGGGGTTGTGTTTCTCAGGGAAATGGAGCAGGCAGCAGTCACAGCATACGCGGCTCCTATCATGTTCCAGAATAGCAGCCTGCCTCTTCCTGCTCCAGACCCAGAGTACTCTTGTGCCAGTTTCCTAATCCACTTACAAAGTGGATTGAGCTAAAACCTGACAAAAGGTGCTCTAATTCCCACAGCGTTCGCGCAAGGGAGCGATTGCAGAAGAGCAGCTGCTCCTTAAATTGATGCCCAGCCTGAACCAGAGATGGGTTTGGGGGAAGGAAAAGAGCAAACGGGAGGAGAGAGGATAACAGAAGCAGGCAGAGCCACAGCAAAATATACCCAGAGCATATCAGTGCGTGGATCCACACATGATACTTTGGAGCAAAGAGGGGTTGGGGATGGGCTGGGGATGCTCAGGGGCCTGACAACGACCAGGCCCTCCCAGGAGCTCCCATGTGCTGCTCGGCTTCGTGCCCAGTTCCCAGCTGGGGACATGCTGCCTGCGGGTGTGAGGAGCAAACCGCCCCAGCGGGCGCTGTCTTCCCCAGCTCCAGGGGCCATGCCACGAGGAAGGCTGTATTCAGAGAGGGAAAGTTCCTCCAAATGTCTCTTGTGATCAAATCACCAGGAATTTTTTAAAAAGTCAACTGTAAAAGCAGAGCTGCCCAGCAGCTTCCAGCAAGCTGAAGGGCCACTCACCGCAGTGTATCTGTGTGTGTCTTCCATGCCGGGGCAGATCCTGCTGCTATCCTTGAAAATGCAGAAGTGCAGGAGGTGAACCCTGCGACAACCCGTGCACAAAGTGCTGCACCACCCAGCTCTGCCCCGGCTGAGCCCATTTGACCACTGTGACCAGCGGGAGGTGATGCCAGCAGGGGGGGGGGTTGTGCCTTACAGCCCTATCAGCCACGGGGGGCTCAGGGCTCTGCACCCCAAAGGTCTGCTTCAGCATCCCTTGCACTGCCAGATGGAGAAAAAGGATGCTCAGGTGTATGGCAAGAGACATGAAGCATGTGCTTTAAACAGAAGAAAACTCAAAGACCTGATAGGGAGCTGCTAGTTTGACAGCCTGTGATTGATCTGGTTTAATTTGAACTAATTTATTTATCATTGACATTTTTTTGGTGCTTATTAAAGCAGGAGAGTGGAGGCACAGCTGCTTGCTGGAGGGATGGCAGAGGTGGCTCCCGATCCCCTGGGTTTCGTGTGGGTTTCAGAGATTGTAAAACTCTGGTTTGCATGGCATATCCTTGGCACAGCTGAGCTGAGGGGCGATGCTCTCCGGCACGAGAGGAGCAACTTGAGCGTAGGGAGCAGTCATGTTTCCACCAGCTCAGGGAAACAGGAGGCGAAGCAGCTTCAAGCAAGAGTTGTTTTTCAGCTTAAACATCAGCAGATTTTGCTTTTATTCTGGGAGTAGTGAGCTGGAGGAAGAGAGAAAAGCACTGAGTTATCTTTCGCCCTCAGGGGCTGTTCCATGTTGATAGCCCAGAGTGAAAGGTAGGTTCATGTGCCAGGGTGAGCAAGGGACCTGTGGCAGCAGGGTCCAGCCATGTCCCCAGCATGGCCATGGGCATGGGAGTCCTGCACCACTGCTGCTATCTTGTCCTTTCCCACAGGGCATGCATCTGCTGATGCCCTGCTGGAGCTAGCGGGGCTGTGGGCTTCCTTCTGCTTTATGTATGGAGCTCAGCAATGTCTACTTCTGTTAGCAGCGTCAAGCTTTGCATTACATGCTAACGCATCTATTGTTCCAGGGTCCTAGCCTCATCATTGTGCTCTCCCCTCCAAACAGCATTTCAGGCCTGAATTAAGCATTTAATTTGGAGCCTGATTATATGGAAGGACAAGAGTGCCTGGGTGTCTTTGCACTTGGCGTTTAGAGGCTTGAAAATGCTGCCGTTGGAGGCGATGGAGCCTTTTCAATTTCTGGTTGTTGACTGGCTGTGTTTTGCCCCTGCACCTCCACTCAGCGGGACAGGACGTGGGCCTGCATCCTGGCACCGGAGAAGCTGGGCTCCTCTGGCAAATACAACCTGCGTCGCTGCTGCATTTGCATCCCTGGGATGGGAGCAAACCGTTGCCATAGCCCTGGAAATAATGCCGGGAATGTGAAGCACGTGGATGGATGTGTTTTGTGTGGGCAGCGGTAATTCCCACGCCGTCAGCTTGCCGCGGCGTGGGTAGCCCAGGCAGGCACCATCACTAGCAGCATCTCCCCAAGCTCCAAATCCTGCCTTGCTGAGTGAAGGGGCAGTGGGGCTGAGCAAGGCCATCTTTGAGCTTGTTCCACACTGTATTCACTCCCCCTGTATGGGTGGTATGCAAGAAAAATACATATAATGTGCTCCGTACCTCAGTTTCCCTGTCCATACGTGGATGTACTCTGGAGGTCTAGCTTTGTGATTTCATACGCTCTCACAGCCCACATCCTGCTGTACGTCTGTGTCTGTCTTCAGCTGCAAAGTGATGATTTAATACTCCAAGAAGGGCGCAGGGGGCAAGCAGCATCTTTGCCATCCCTGAGCAGGGGCTGCGGTGCGGAGGTGAAAGGCACTGCTGGAAGATCTGCACTAGCCCCAATGCACAGGTGCTGTTTGAGCCCGAGGTGCTGCTTTGTGAGTCCTGGAAAAACACCAAAATGAACAGGCGAGGGCAGAAATGTTCTGAGCAGAGATTTGAGTAGAGATGAAGTAAAGCAATAAAACCCACGAGAGCATTTGGAAAAGATGATGAGAGCTGCCGTCTTGCCAGCTGTGGTAGGAACATCGACTGGGCTCTGGGCGTTATCGGGAGGCTATTTTCAAAGTATTTATGTAGGGTTTACCTGCAGCGAGAGCTGGCTCCTGGGGCTGCGAGCACAGCCCCAGGAAAGCTGCGGCGCCTCGGGCACACCGGCTGCCAGCTGGTGAGAGAAGCGGCGGCCCCGCAGCACCTCCGGAGGGACAGAGCCAACACTTGGCTCATGCAGGCGGCCAGTTTCAGCACAGGCTGTGGTGCATGGGAGGATGCAGGGCTGGGGATGTGATACAGGGATGTGGTGAGGGGATGCAGGAACACGGCTTGTCTGTTGGTAGCGGGCACTGGGTAGCCACCAGCAATGGCATGTGCTGGTTCCTCCTGTTTTGGGTTCTTTTGCTTAGGGCCCTCTGGGCTGGCCTTGGGAAACCCAGACTTGCAGCATGCCACAGGATTTTAGAAGTGGATTTTGGGCAGACCAGGACATGGGGCCAGGGATGGTGTGGGCATTGGAGCAGGTTTCTGCAACCTGTTGGGGAAATGGACCCTCCGTCAGAGCTCAGAGTCATCCCTGGCTGCTCCCAGCCCTGGATTCAGCCAGGGACTGATTTTTCCCTCTTGTTAACTGAAAATGGGAAAATGACAAAAAGGAGCATGCTCACACCAGTGCAGTGGAGCAGTCAGGATGCGAGTGATGGGAAGGGCTCAGCCGGCAAAACCCTGCAGGTGGGACCCCTCGACGTGGTGCCAGGAGCAGGCTCTCCCCATGATGCTGGGTTTTCATCCCTTCTCTTTTCTGAACTGGCTCTGCCAGGGTTCTTGTGTCCTGCCAGCCTTCATCCCCTGGAGTTTTTCATGCCCCCATGAGCTTGGCTGTGATGTGCAGCCCCTGTACCTGTCAACCCTATCCTTCTGTGCCATGCCCTCAGCATCCACAAATGCAGGCGCACTGGGACTCATCTGCTGCATCCGAATTGTGGTAAGAGTCTTTGCACCTGGAGTTCTTTCCATCCTATGTTGTTGGTTTTTTGTTTTGTTTTGTTTTGTTTTCTAAAGCCACAGCTATTCTCTTTTGCTTAGGTCTTAACAGTTCAGACATGCAATGCCGGAGCTCCTTGTTCAGCTCCCAGCATGTCAGCCAAAATAGCAGCGGCCACATACCATTGGGGAGAGGGACAAGTGTTGCTGAGAATTAAAATGACAGATCCCAGTATCAAGGTCTTGGAGGGTTTGTGCTTTATTAAGCAACAGTGAGTTCATGGGAAAGGACTTTCACCCGGAGCACTGGTTGTGTCTACAAGAAAAGAAAATGGGGGCTATATTTAGGCTCAGCCGTTTGACACAGAGGCGCTGCGGGGAGGTGAGCTGGGCATCCTTGTACACCCTGCAGCCTCCTTGTCCCTTTGGCACAATGGGCTCACAGCCCTGAGGGTGAGCTGATGCTTACACCCAGCCATGCCCAGCTTAGAAACATCCCCTGAAAGAAGGAAATCCTGGTGCTCCCGTGGAAGGATGCTGGGCACATTGGGCAGGTAGTGGTGGGCTGTGGGCAGCGTGTCCCCACTCCACGGCTTCAGTTCCTTGCTGGCTGTGACTCTGCATGGTCATGGTGCTTTGGTCCCTGCCCGTGGTCCCTCAAGTGTTTCCCTTCCAGGTTTGATTTTTCCCTAAGATGAGGTTTCACAATGATGGGGTTTATTTTAATAGATTGCTGGTTTTTATCTCTGCCTTAGGGTCTCCCTCTGCATGCCACCCCCTTCTATTAAAAATTCATTGTTTCTCTCAGATACCATTGCTAGAGGGAGATACGGAGGAATGAAGAAGGTTCATGAAAAGGAGGGAAAATAATTAATAGGAAGGGAATGTAAGAACACTTGAAATAAATATTGTCCCCATCCCTCTGCACAAGCACTGAGCCTGTCACCAAAATGTAGACACCCCTTAACAACCCGCAGGACTGGGGCGAGGGCAAGGGGGACGTCGTGCTGAGGTGCTGGACATGATGTTTGGCAAAGGGACAGACCCACAAATTCCTGTGGTGCATGGGGACATTGCTGCTCAGCTTCTTTCTCCCTGTGGCCATGTGTGTCTCCACACCTTGCTGTCCTGTTTGCATCCCTGCACCTGCGGGGCCAGATCCAGAAGCCTGGACAGCTGGCTCTGATGCCCTCTTTCACCCACCAGTCACCTGCTCTGCCTTTCTCCCTGTTCTGGCCACCTGGATGCCAACACTTCAACAGAGCCAGAATGAACAATATTTTGTATTTTTCCACTTAAATCGCGTTGGAAGGAAAGTCCATCTGGTTCCCTCCATGCTGCCAGAGGGAAGAGGCTGGCCTCGGGTCAGCTTTTCAAGGGGCATCTCCTTATGGGCAGCCTTGTCAGGGTTGCACAGCCAAGACCTCCACCTCTTCTCCTTTCCATCACAGCAGTGTGGAGAGGTACAGCAGGACCCCAGTAACTGAGCTCTAATTAGGGCAGCAAAACGAGCAGGACCCCGCAATTGTAAACCACAGATGAAGTGACATAAATGAGATCTAAATTGTGACCTTTTTCCAGAAGCAGGAGTATTAACTGAGTGTGACAAATGGAGGGGAGGAGAAAAAAAAAGACAGAACCATCCTGTCTTCGTTAATCCCAGCTCCTGTACACACAGCGCTGTGGGGACGTCGCCTCGGGTCTGCTTGTGGGGTAGTGCAGCAGGGGTGTGCTCGGGGCCAGGGGAGTGCATGCTGCTGGGGCTGGCTATGTCTTGGCCTCACACAAACATCTGGCAATCTCTGGAAACCCAGGGCCAGGTTGTTTGTTGCAGTGGTCATGATGGAGTTGTGATCTGACAGGAGTTTGCATTTGTCTCCTTGCTGGCTTGTGGCTTGTTGTGGCCCGTGAGTTAAGGACGTGACGGAGCCATCCCCATTGTGCTGGATGCTGGGCTTTGCTCCTGCAGCATCACCACCAGAGCTGGCTCCAGCACGACGATGTCCCCCTGTCCCAAAACTCAGAACCACACTGCTCTCCCTCCACTTCCCACCTCTTCAGTTCTCTCCTTCCTATCACCCCAAGCCCACAAGCAAATGCTGGGTGCCAGCCAGGCTACTTCTTTGGATGGACAGAGCAGAGGTTTTTTTCCATCCTCCCCACAGTGGTTTTCCAAATTATCCCATTTTACTTTTGCAGCGGGCTCCTCTTTTGGGGGCACGTCACTAAGACAATTTCACTGATGCTTTCAAATGAGCAGCCCACAACATCACCCCCGTGTTGAGTCATTTTTGTTGTTCACATCTCTTGAAGTAAAGGTCAGCCAGAAGCCTGGCCAGCTGGGAACTCTGACATTAATTACACTAATGAGGAAAGTCTCTGGCTTACTGCAATGTGCTTTGTGGTCCTGGCTGCAGTGCTGTGGGGCAGCGGTGCCTGGTGAGTGGGGTCGTGCCTGGAGGAGGAGAACAAGGCTCCTGCAGCACCCTGAGGGCTCCGGGCCTGCTGCCTGGTGGTGTTTGCTGCAGGCTCTGTCTGTGTGCTCCCGCCTATTTCTGTATGTTCCCGTGTGCTTCTGTGCGCCCCTGTGCATTCCTGCCCCAGGCTGGGCAGCAGGACGAGACCCAGGGTGGATGGCAATGAGAGGCCAGGAGCTGCGGGCACATGGGAACCAGAGGACACTTTTAGGCCACCTCAGCAGCGCATTCATGGGTCCCATTTCACAGGGATTAAAATGGATTGGCAGACAAAAAACTGAAGTAACCTGAACCGGAGGTTGCTAAGTGACGTAAGAGTTACCAAAAATAAATGCCAAGAACATCAGTTGAGACCCTAATCTCTCAGATGTGTGGGAACGAGAGGCTCGCGTAACGAAGGCGGGGGGTTATTAAGCCAAGCCCAGTTGCTTTTTCTAATGCGAGTGTAGGGGCCATGTCTGCACCGGTGCAGGGCTGGAGGCAAAGCCGTGCAGCCTGCAAGGAGAGCAGAGGCGGCTGGGGAGAGCCAGCTGCTGAGCAGGGTTTGGTCGCTGCCGGGTTCACTGCAATTTGGTTTCAGCAGGATTGCAATAAATACAGGGGCACATCCAACTTGCTGGAACTCTTATCAGGATTTGCCTTATCCACCCCAGTTGCCAGAGGCCTGGCTTTCAGGAGCAGCGAGCCGAGCTGCTCTGTCACCGTGCTTCACTTCTGCGCGGAAATGCCTCACACGTTGTGACAATGCAAAAGGCAGGCAGCTTCCCTCCCAATTATCACATTACTTTGGCATTACAGGAACCCCACCTGCTCCACAGCTGCTAGCAACGTGTAGCAGAAACAGCTCTCCGTGCATCCATACTTCGTGAGGTTATAATCCCTCAAATCACATACACTGGACTAATTCGCTCAACAAAATCCTTGCTGAGTTGCATCATCACGGTGTCGGTGCTGCAAATGTCCACCTGCTGGCACTGAGGGCAGGGCAGGGTCTTCCTAGGTCATTTGGAGAGCTCTTGCCTTTATTTTAGGCACTGGCTGCTGCCCACCTGATGCCCCTGGGCATTCACTTGCTGCAGGTTGAATGTGAACATGCCCCTGCTCTGGGCTTCAGCGAAGGTGTGGGAGTACTGCCAGCCCCTGCACCCCCCTGCTGATGCCGGGGCACATCTCAGAGCAGGGGGTGCTCCTTGCTGTCATTGCTAATGGGGGATTTTTTTAGTGCTGCTCCTTTCTTGCTAGCTGCTCTTGAGGCATGCATCCCCACTGGGGCCTTGTGCAAAGCACAGGTTTAATTTTATGCAGGTGTGTTCATGCTGCTGACTGCCAAAAGGAAATGTGGGGGAGGATGAGGGGAGCTGCAAGCATGTAACTGGGATAGCGTTGTCTTACGGCAGCTGGAAACATGGGCACTCATCCTCCGGGGGGACAGCCAGGCAGAGCAGGGGTGAGCCAGGACCATCCCTGAGCAGCATCTCACACCACGGCACTCACCAGCTCACAGCTGGCTCCAGGAGGTGGCTGTGTCTTCTGCTCAGTGGTAGCAGTACTTTCCTGCAGAGATTTTTGGTTTTCTAGCATGTTATGTGCTCGATCTTTCAGGGATCCCAAAAGAGGTGTTTTGTATGTCTATGAACAGTGCCCAAGTGGAGCTGGGGCTTGCAGGAGGCACTAGGGAGGTGCAGAGGACAGCCCTGCCTCGCAAGCACCAGCAGCTGTCCTGGGCTCATCTCCTGGTGTCATCAGGGATGTCCCCAGGAGCACTTGTGGGTTCAAGCTGTGTGTGACTGGGTCTGGCCACCCCCTTGTTTCTTTGCTATCCTGGGTTCTTGTGGGAGGGTGAAGTGGCAGCTGGGCTGGAAAGGCAGCATCCCTGCAGGTGCAGTCAAATCAGACCTGAAGTCTGGGACGATTTGTTAACCAGAAGAAGCTATATTTCCCCCAAAAGGGAGACCTTAAATCCCCTCTTACTTTGATAGAGGCAAACTAAACTTGATGCAGGCAAAGCTGTAGCAAGGCATTTGTTTGGAGGTCAGTGTCCTATGCCAGCTGTTGGGGCTGGAAACACTTCTCTGTACCCCAAGAGGCAGGGACCCAGGACGGGGGTTTTTGCTTGTAAGTTTGGCTCAAATCTCCCTCAAAAGAGGATTCCTGAGCAGCTGCTGGCAGCACTGCTGCAGAAATGCCATAGCCTGAGGTCACCGCGCACAGGGAGCATTGTGCATCCTCCCTGCTGCACTCCAGAGCTGGCCACTCGGAAACTGTCCTGTTTGTAAAAGGGTGATTTAGATGTGATTATATAAATACATTTAATTAGGGGAGGTGCAATGACCAGATCATACGTTGGGGTGGAGCAAGGCTAAGGCTGCTTCTCCTGTCTGGGACATGCATGTGCTCTGTATCCATGGCCTTTGGGGCATTTATTTGTGGTTCTGGCTGCTGCGGGGAGGGGATTTATGCTCTTCTCCTTGTGCTGTTTTACCCAGAGGAGTGGAGGCTGGCTGTGCCCGATGCTTTGCCATGTAAACCTCCCCGGCCTCGCACACTGCAGCACAGACAGATGTTGGCACAGCCCCGGACCTGCAGAACGGTGAGTGAGGGGCATGGGGGGGTTCAGCTTGGGGGGGCTGTGCCCTCGGTGCTTGTGGCTGTCATGCTTCAGGGCATTAACTCCCTGCTCCTCTCCTCAGCTCTAAGCGCTCGGTGCCACCACATTTGAGGCCTCGATGTTTGCTCCATGTAATGGCAGAGAAAGCTCTGCCCATTGCTGCTGCCCCAAAATGAGCAAGAAGTGACTGGAGGGAAGGCGTAGCGCTGGGCTTGGGGCTTGCGGGGATGATGAGTGCTGGCAAGGGCTCTGGATAGCTGCACAGGCAGGGTCCCCAGTGCCACTCATGGCTTGAAGAAAGGCATTTTTGGAGTTGTGGCTGGAGCTTGGATGTCTGGATGGGCTTCATGGAGAGGGGGACAAGGGCTCGAGAGCTCACCAGCTCAGTCCCCACAGTCCTGGGTTGGGAGGTACAGGCAGAGCTCTGGGGACTGGATTCCCCCAGCCTTCCCACCACAGAGAGCTCTGGCATTCAAGAGCCTCTTTGGGGCTGCAGATGGGAACAGATGCTTTCACAGTCCCACAACTGCAGCTAATGCCCTGAAGCTGCAGATCTGGGGACCAATGCCAGCTTCTTGTGCTCCAGATGTCCCCGCTTGCTGCAGCTTCCAGCCAGGAGGAGCCGTCGGGGTGGCGCAGCTGGAGACCCCAGGCTGAGCAGCTCTTGAGTGCAGGGTCATATCCTGTGCTTTCCCCCAGAAACGCAAATTTATACCACTTCCTTCCCTAGTATGCCTCATCCATCCAGAGGCGGATGGTGGCAGGTGCCTGCCAGAGGCTTTGCTGCCCAGATTAGGGTGGATTTGGGAGCTGCTTTCCACAAGGCTCTGGCAGGGCTGGGACAAGGTCCCCTGTACCCCTCCCCAGCCAAGAACCTATTAAAGTGAAGCTGGTTTGATCTTCCCCCTGCCTGGCAGGATGAGGGTATAGATCGCAATGTCAAGCGTTATTTCACCCTGCAACGGCATTTTGCTTTCTTTGCTCGCTGCTCCCATGATTGTAATTGGGATGGCAATAACATTTCAAATGCAGCAGCTGTAGACAGGTCTTAAAAAAGGCATTCAGCCCTGGACTGACACTGAGCAGAGCTGAAAGGCGGAGGGAAGGCAGTCTGTGGCTGCTGCTCCCTGTGCCCCTTGCCGGGGATTTCTGCCCTGAGCGGGGTTTTCCAGGAGGTCAGAAGCTGTGGATCAGCAGCTGCCACCCTTCCATGCCCGCCCGCTTGTTTTTCCATGGAGAGCAGAGCGATCCTGCTGGGCTCAGGCTGTTTTCCACCCATGGCTGCCATTCCATCCTGTCCTCAGAGCGGACATCTGTCTGTCAGGCTGCTCTGTCCGTCTGTTCATCTTGCACATGAATCCAGCCATCCAGTCCAATTAGAGCCTCAGCAATGATGCGGCTCGCTCCCAACACACAGTGCCCATGGGGGGCTATGGGGTGGGGGATAGCCAGCCCCATCAACCCTGCCCAGGGCTCACAGCATCCCAGGGACTCTGTGTCAGGACCCTTCCCTCAGGTGCCAGTTTCCTCAGGGAGGCTTGGGCAGAGCCTGTGGGTAGCAGCACACACTCGGGCTGCCACAGTACCCTCAGGAGTGGGGCCAGGCTGGACCCTGCACCCAGCTAGGGTGAATGTGGGGGGGTCCGAACACTCCCGAGCAGTGCCATTTATCAGCACTCTGAAAGGTGGATAATTACAGCGTATGCTATTCCTATGTGGTTATTAATCATCCTGCCCCTGTATTTCATTTATCATGGAGCTGCCTGCCTTAGAGGGAAGGTCCCCTCCCTGGGAGGGTGTGTGGCGAGGTAGCACGTCAGTTTGGGTGCTTGGGTGCTGTGTCTGCAGGAGGTGGGTGCTCCCTACCTGGTGGTAGTGGGGTGTCCCTGTCACTGGCCTCAGTGCAGCCTCAGGATGCCCTGCTTGGCCAGGGTCTGGCAAGTTCCCTCTGTCCCTTCCATGGGGCTCCAGCTGAGTGTGCCACACTGGCTGCGGTGGGCATGTGGTGTAGTTTTGGGGGAATAACCATGGAAAGCCCCAGGTACACAAGCTGTCCGTCTGTGCTTCCTATCACCTGAGATGGTAAAAGGCTTCTGCAAATGCCAACTTCTCATTACACAGCAAAAATGTGCTGGACATCCTCCAAAAATAACCCTGGGGTCGCTTCCAGGGCCACCACTGTCACTGCCTGCAGCCGGAGACACCCACCTCGGGATAGAAATGAAGATGCTGGGAGCATACCAACCACCTCCGCTGGGCCCCACACTGCTGCGTGGCTGCTGCGCTCCGTTCCCCACTACCCGCAGCAGTGACCTTTTGGAAACGTTGTACGTTGTAGTCGTCTCTGAATGTCTTCTCTCTGGGGAGCATCTTGTGGAGATAGAGATTCAGACATGATGTCTATCAAGAAGAAGAGCAGATTGTGGCCAATCTGTGGCTGCCTGCAGAGTATTGCTTAAGCCACATGCTTGACGATCATAAGGTTGTCTCTAAAAATAAGCGATGGCTTCTTTCGGGTTGTCTCCTTGGCATCACAGCTCATTTGGGAATCCTCGGTTCTGAGTCCTCGCAGCAGTTATGAGGGCTGGGAGTTTCCATGTGGGAGGGAAGCAGCAAGTCCTGTGGCTGTGGAGGACTTGGGTGGGAGCACAGGGGGAAGGCAGCTCCAGGAAGAGGTCAGCCATGGGTTTGCTGGGCAGAAAGGGTAAATCCTGGCCCTGCTGGAGGCTTGGGCAGCCTGGCTGCTCCAGCATTGCCTTGGCCAGCCCTGAGACTTGAGGCCATTGAGCAGGGAGGGAGCCATAAGATGCAGCAGCTGCCAGTCACCAAAATCACTCCCATCTAAATAAGGGTCTTGTGGTTTTCCAATGGCCCCTTTAAGCTGTGCTTTGGGGTATTTTCTGCAGTGACTCACAAGGAGCAGGTCTTCTCTCAGACATCTCTCCTCCCATGCTTTCTCGCCCTATTTCTGCATGTTGTCAAAAAGATCTGATGTCTGAACAGCCTCTGGTGGATCCCAATCCCATGAGCTGGGCACCACCAAGCTCTTCCCATTGTCCCCAGCCCAGCTCCAGGATGTTTACTGGCTCCTTCAGCTGCAGCTGCTCAGGACGGGGCTGGCACAGGCAGGATGGGGCCCTGGTGCCCACCACAAGTGATGAAGCAGCTGGCTTTATGCTGGGCAGGTGAGCAGCGCCTGGAAATGAAGTGACCTAGAAAAACTGCCCGTGTGCGCCAGAGCACAGAGCCGGGAGAGTTGGTTTCCCAGCCAGACTCTGATGGGATTAGGAATAACTCCATTAGGTAATTCTCCATTGGGTCTGGTGATTGATTTTCTTGCTTTCTATACCCAGCTCTCTCCTCCTGTCTGTTTCAGCTGGATTATTCTCATTCTTGCTTTGCTAATTGCCTGATCACTAGAGCCTCATCAGAACAATGTGCAGGGAGACCACTGGCCTCCCATGACCCCCAAGTTTTCTGGCTCTTCATATCTCAGCTCTGATTTCCCCTCCTGCGCTCCCCAGCATCAGCTGCACAGTTTCTGCAGCTCACATTGGACAGAGGGCCCCTCTGGGAGCAAGGGGACTGGTGGAAGGATGGGGGATGGTCAGAGCATAAGGCTTGAGGTCCATGAGGAGGGACTGAAGCTGGCAGCAGGGAGAGTCTGCAGGCACCATGCTGAAGCTGCGGGACAGCAGGAGGCTCACTCTGGGGCTCCAGGCTCCCATCACATCACAGCTTTTCCCCTGCACGTGCACAGATTCTCCAGCCTCCAGCACCAGGAAATCACGCGGGGCCTCCTGGGCATGTGCTTAAGGACACAGCACAGTCCCAACACTGTCATTCTTCTCTGCAGCATCAGTGTTTTGGGGGACAAGCCTGCCCAATGTGCCCACTGGCCCCAGCACTCCCACATGCACCCATCCCGCACGGAGATTCTGCAGTGACCGCACTGTGGGTGCTGCTAGACATAGGACTGGTGACTCCCCTGGGTGCTGCTGGGTGCTGCTGCCCTCCCAGAGCCCAGCGGAGAATATCGCATGCCTGGCCTCAAGCAGCAGTTTCTGAGGGCAGCCCCAGGAGGACCATTTTGAATTCTGAAAGTAGGTGCGAGAGTAAAACAAGACGTTGCTTTGGCTGAAGCGTTTGTACTTGTGTGATATCAAAGCAGGGAAACCTAGAAATGTCAAGCCCTGCTTCTTTTCTGGTCTTTATTCAGAGAAGGAGAGACCTGGGTGCTGAGGAGCAAGTGCTCTCGATGGCTAGTAGTAGCCTTGCTACCTCCCCAGCCTCTGCCCAGCCTCTCCGTCCCTGCCCTGCAGCTGTGCCTGCACTGTGCTGAGCCTGGGCTTCCCTGGCTCCATTCTCCAGTCTGGTGAGCAGCAGGTGTGTTATTTTTAAAAACAAATTAAATGCAAAGAGGAGCCTCTATCTAGGCCTTTGAGTTGAGTCTTAATTGGCCTCACCCCCCAGAGGCCAGGCAAGCCCCAGAGAACGCAGCAGTATCGCAGTAACAAGCTATTAATAAATGATAGTGACTTTTCCTGCAGGTTGTGTCTGGGTGCATCCTTCCCACACAGCCCAGCAAGGGCAGGGAGTGAGCACCTGTGCAGGTACAAGGGTTGGGGAGGAGCAGAGCCACTTGGACCGAAAGGATGAAGTCAAGGCGTGAGCGCATGGTCATGGCACCAGCTCCGCATGCCTCCCAAAAGCTGCAGGAATGCATGGCTGGGATATGGGGACAGCAGCAGAGACAGGTTGCTCTGCAATCCCACCCCACAAGGGAACCCTGCTCGGCATCACCTAGCCCCGCATTAATCCCCTCCTAGCCACCTGCGGCTGTGAGGATGATGGTGATGCTTTCCCTACTGGCTTGGAGAGACAGGGAAGTGTGACAAAATTAAGACATGCAAAAAGAAGTCTTTAAAAGATAATCTCCTGTGGCTCCTAAATTGCACTGAGTAATGGGTTTATTGCTGGCGAATTGCTCAGATTGTATAATAGGATCAGAGCTGGAAATTATCCACGGAGATAGCATCCTTCCCCATGCTGTGGGCATAAGGAGGGTTGGGAAGCCCCCTGCGCACCCTGAGGCTGGATCATGTAGCAGCCCAGAACCAGCCTACAGCACTTCAACCGAGCAGCCCTGCTGTTTAATTAGGTTAATGACAGTGCTTGGTTCAGGAGAGATGGCTGATGAGCTTTGCATCAATGCTGGGATGTGTCTCTGGCAGATTTGGGGCAAAGGAGGGAAAAGAGAGCAGGGAAGGGAAAAGCAGTGAAAAGGGAAATGGGTGATGAGGTCCTAATCCCTCTGAAAGGAGGGCAGCAGCGGCTGAGCTGCAGCCGGTGCATCGCAAGCAGCAGGTCAGCGGTAATCCGTCATCTGCCAAGATTCAGCCCGCAGCATGCAGCCTCCCCCAGCCCACTCTGGAGAACAGAGCAGGGGGACAGGGACAGGAGGACCAGCTCCTGCATGAGGCTCCAAGCATCCTCCATCCAGTGGGACTGAGGCCAAATGGCCATGGCAGGGCAGGACCCCAGGCAAGAACCCTCCGCTGCCACCACAGGGAGCAAGGAGGACGTGGTGTCCCACCTTTGCTTCATGCCCGTGTTTGCATAAGGCATAGTCTCCAGGCCACAAGCAGAGGTCCATGGGGTTTCCTGTGGGACTGGGACCTTGTCAGGGCCATGGACCATGGTTTGGGGTGCTCCAATGGAGGCATTTTTTAGTTGTAGCCCACAGACTGATGATCTTGATAGGACTTGCATCACGTCTCTCTTTCCCTTCCAGGTGCATGGGAGAATGGTAGAGAGCCCGTAAGACCATGCTCTACACCATGACATGTTGGCTCCCGGTCCTGATCCTCCACCTGGTCCTCCAAAGCTCCCCACGGGTGGCAGCCTGCCCTGCCCGCTGCGAGTGCGCCCCGCAGATCAAGTCAGTGGTGTGTCACCGCAAGCGGCTCACCGCCATCCCCGAGGGCATCCCTACTGAGACCAAGATCCTGGAGCTCAACAAGAACCGCATCCGCTGTCTGAACCCAGGGGACCTCTCCCCATACCCCTTGCTGGAGGAGCTGGACTTCAGCGAGAACATCATCACCAATGTGGAGCCAGGCGCCTTCAGCAACCTGTTCAACCTGCAGACCTTGCGGCTGCGGGGGAACCAGCTCAAGCTCATTGCCCCAGGAGTCTTCACCAAGCTGACCAACCTCACCCTGCTGGACATCAGCGAGAACAAGCTTGTCATCCTGCTGGACTACATGTTCCAGGACTTGCGAAACCTGAAGAGCCTGGAAGTGGGTGATAACGACTTGGTGTACATCTCCCAGCGAGCCTTCTCAGGGCTGCTTGGCCTGGAGCAGCTGACCATCGAGAAGTGCAACCTGACCTCCATCTCAGCCGAGTCGCTCTCCTACCTCCAGAACCTGGAGGTGCTGCGGCTCCGGCACCTCAGCATCTCCACACTGGAGGACCAAAACTTCAAGAAGCTCTACAACCTCCTGCAGCTGGAGATCGATAACTGGCCGCTGCTGGAAGATGTCTCCCCCACCAGCTTCCAGGGCCTGAACCTCACCTCACTCTCCATCACCTACACCAACATCACAGCCGTGCCCACTGCTGCCTTGAGGAACCTGGTGTACCTCCGGTACCTGAACCTGTCCTACAACCCCATTAGCACTGTGCTGAAGGGTTCCTTTAAAGACCTCATCCGGCTCCAGGAGCTCCACATTGTGGGCGCTCTCTTGGTGTCTGTGGAGCCGCAGGCCTTCTCTGGCCTGCGACAAATCCGGCTGCTCAACCTTTCCAGCAACTTTCTCTCCACGCTGGAGGAGAGCACCTTCCACTCCGTCAACACACTGGAGACACTGCGGGTGGACAGGAACCCCCTGGCCTGCGACTGCCGCCTCCTCTGGATCCTGCAGCGACGGAAGACGCTCAACTTCGACGGGCAGCAGCCCATGTGCTCCACACCACCTGAAATCCAGGGCAACGCCCTGCGTGACTTCCCCGACTCTGTGCTCTTTGAGTACTTCACCTGCCAGAAGCCCAAGATCAGGGATCGAAAGCTGCAGCATGTCACAGCCCGCGAAGGCCAGTCTGTGTCCTTCCTGTGCCGGGCGGACGGGGAGCCGGACCCCTCCATTGTCTGGGTGTCCCCCCAGCACCGCATGATCACCACGCGCAGCACAGGGCGGGCAACCGTGCTGCCAGGGGGCACCCTGGAGATCCGCTTTGCCCAGGTGCAGGACAGCGGTACCTACATCTGCATTGCCAGCAACGCAGGGGGCAACGACACCTACTTTGCCACCCTGACGGTCAAGGGGCACCCAGCCGATGGCTCCCCGTACGCCAACCGGACTTTGTACCTCAGCGAATTCAACGACACCTACCACAACGACACCCAGGTCTTCTTGAAGTTTACGCTGGATCTCAAGACCATCCTGGTCTCCACAGCCATGGGCTGCATCACTTTTCTTGGCGTGGTCCTCTTCTGCTTCCTGCTCCTCTTTGTGTGGAGCCGGGGCCGGGGGCAGCACAAGAACAACTTCTCAGTGGAGTACTCCTTTCGGAAGGTGGATGGTCCCACAACCACCACGGGCCAAGGAGGAGCCAGGAAGTTCAACATGAAGATGATCTGAGCCTCTTTGGAGGAGAAATGTTGTCTGCTGCCCAGTCCTGGGCATGGGTACAGCACGATGGAGCCGGGGGTGCGGGGGCACCGGTGATGTCCTTGCTGCTTGGGGGTATCAGCAGGGCCAGCACCACATGTACCCAGAGTCTGGGATCAAGGACCCACATGGTCCCAGCCCCACAGTGACCCCACAGGGTACAAGTTGCCCAGGGGCCATCCCAGCTCCCGATGTAGCTGATGTTTTTGCTACCAACTATGCATTTCTTGATGGAATCAGCAGCATTTCGGCCTGGGAAAAAAAAAAGAAAAAAAAAAAGCTTCCTTTTTTTTTCCCTTTTCCCTTTTTATTTTTTTTTAAGACTCTCTGGAAAACTTTCTTGGTGTTGTTTATGGTTGTTCTCTCTTTTTTGTTTTGTTTTTTTTTTTTTTTCCTCCAACAATTTTTTAAAATGAATTTCCAAAAGAAAAGTCTTCCGGTGCGACGCAGGACTGGGGTGCCATACCAGGGTGTTCCTGGCCCCCCCCCTCAGCCCCCCCGCTGGCACAGCCAGACCCCAGGACATGGCCATGCCACAGGACCTTCACCTGGGCAGCTTCAGCAAGGGGCAGCTGCAAAAATGGGTGCTGGGTATGCTCCTGCACAAGCAATAATGATCACCCGTCCCTCCTACCCCACGCCAGGCAGTGGCGGGTGTGAGCAGGAAACAAATGGGGAAAAAAATAATGAGGCCACAGGCATTCAAATTACAATGAGCAGTCGCACAGCAAGGCCAGGCCCCACTTTGTATGCATCCAAGCCGCTCTCCAGCCATGGCCTTGATGGGGATGTGAGGCTGGGACCGAGCTCTGGCAACCTGGCGGGGAGCAGGGATGGTGACACCAGGCAGCAGGATGGGGGTGAGGGCTGGGGTCCTGCTCCAGGGCTCCCAGGGCTGGGGTACAAGGTGGTGCCCACATTTCTGCTCCTGATCCAGGGTTGTCCCATTGGCAGCTGCAGGGCTGATGGTGGAATGTCCTCATACAGGTACAAAAGGCAGCTTTGGGTGCAGGCAGGGCATCTTCTTTAGCTTGCAAAGCTGAATTCTACAGGACAGGAGCTCTGCGCCCTGCTTGCTGCCACAGGGACAGTCCCAG
The DNA here is from genome assembly GCF_964211825.1 of Aythya ferina. Lineage (NCBI taxonomy): Eukaryota > Metazoa > Chordata > Aves > Anseriformes > Anatidae > Aythya > Aythya ferina. Next base: position 1,276,370 of record NC_140324.1, read on the forward strand.
CTTCATGTCCCTTGCCCCACTGGCTCTTCCACCTCTGCTGTACCTCAGGATGTATTTTTTTGGGTGCAAGAAGGAGCAGCTGGAGAGAGAGCCTGGATGGGACCCTGTAGAGCCCACCACCACTCCCCCAGCTCATCTCCATGCTTGGGGCGCAGGTTGCAGCTTTCAGGTGGTTTTATCTTTTTCACCTATTTTCAAGTACCTTTTAAGTAGAGTAGCAGAAGCCCCAGCTCCTTGGGGGGGCTGCAGGAAGGGCTGTGCCCCCTTCCTCCTCCCTGTGTTCAAAAAGGGGCCATCCCTGTCCCCATTCCTGCATGTCCCCTCTCTCTGGGCAGCCAGCAGTGTGCCCAGGCAGGGCTTATGGCACCCCCAGGCCTTTTGGGGATGAATTTTGGGCACAAGCTCCCACAGGGCCAGGGACTGGAGGGGACAGGGCTATGGCCCCACAGCTTCAGTCTGTCATCCCCGCACCCAATCTCAACTGCACCCCATCCTGCTGGGATGTGCCATGGGCACAGCACACATTTGGCCTCCTCGGCCCCCAGATTGTCCCCAGAGGGAAGGGGGTGGCGGAGCCAATGACCACAGCATCCAAACAGCACCCAACCACGTTCAAACCAGACCCAGGCTGCTCCCGTGCCTTCCCCTGCCCACGCTGGGGGGATCACAGGGTTGGGGAGACACCCATCACTCCCCATCATCCTCACCACAGGTCGCATGGCCAGGTGCCCCCACGCTCCCCGCACTGTGCATGCTGTGTCATGTCAGGGGTCCCACCCACGTCACCTGCTCTGTCTGATTTGTTTATTTATGTATTTATTTATTTATTTTACCTTGGGGGTGTGTGGGAGGGGTCAGGCACAAAGGCTTGCAAAATCTCCAGAAACCTCCCACCGTTTGCAAAGGAAGGTTCTGGCAGTGCAGACCTGCACAGTTTTCTATGTCATGAGCACGTGAAATTTATTTGCAGGGGAAAAAAAGGAAAAGAAAAACACAAAACTAGGATTTTGTGATTTTTGTTTGTTTGTTTGTTTGCTTTGTTTTTTGCCTTTTCTTCCCCATGTGCCTCCAGTAAGACAGCTACCTGCACAGTTGGTCCCTTCTGTACTGTGTGCAGGATCCATGCCACAGCCTCCAGCAAGGCAGAAGGGCTCGGGCAGACCCCAAGCACCTGGAGCTCAATTGGGGACACCTGTCTGCTCAGACTGGGCACTCGCTAAGGGATGGAGGTCAGGGCAAAGCTGCAAACATGGAGCCAAAGGGATTAGGGCAGTGGGTGAGGACCCTGGTGGGGTCAGGAGTGGGGGGGGTTGGGCTTTCCTGTTGATCACCTGTGAGCACCACTGCCAGCCCTGTAAAACCCCTAATAAACGATGCTAAAACAACTTTCAGAGGGTACTAAAGTTCATATTAATAACTAATAAATGATTAATGTGCATGTGTTAACAAGCTGCCACTGCTATTAATCTGTTATTAATTATTAATTGAGTGTTTATAAGTATGCCCTGAAGCCGATGGGTGCAAAGCCTTGCACCCACCCTCCTGCTTGCATGGAACTGGGGGGGGGGGCGGATTAAAGGGCTCCACAGACACACGTGTACGCTCATGCGTACACACACACACACACACACACACACACACACACATCTCACAGCTCCACTCCCTCTGCTGCACAGTCCCCTGCTCAGCTTGCAGCCCCAAGCACCACTGGCATCCCCAGGGGCAGCGTGGAAATATCAGCATACCCTAACAGCATAGCTTTGAATTTTCAACAAATGCCTCCGACGAGGCTGAAATCCAAGCACCAGGGTATGCACCACAGTTCGCTGGCTGGGGAAACCAAGACACAGGTGGGTGCTGTGGCAGGGCTAAGGAGCTGGAGCCAGCAGCACTGGGGGGAATTGGGAAAATTTCTGCTTCTAAGGAGTATGTGGGGTTCCCTTCCCCATCCCATCGGCCCCGGGGGACATGCTGGCATCTCTGCCCTTGCCCAGGTATAGACCTGTCCTTGTGTTCCCAGCAGTGGGATGTGAAGGCACTACTAAACATCCAGAAACACCCCATTACCCTGCTCCCAGGCTCGGTGGCTGTCCTTCCTTTGGTCACCCCACAGCCCTGGCTCCCCTCAGTGTGGGACTGGGATGGTCACTGGGATAGGCACTGGGTGCCTGTGGGGTGGTGAAGCAAAACAATGCCTCCATCTGCTGGAAGAGCCAGCCCTGGATGGCTCCTTCCCCCCATACCCCAAATCCCTGCACCCTGTGGGGATTTAGGGATGCTCCCAGGGTGCAACCAGCAACAAAGCAGCAGTGGTCCCAGTTGGAAAATGCCCCTTGGCCTCTGCAGCTGGGCAGGGCAGGAGCACACTGGGGTGTAAAAGAGGAAATTGGGGGTTTTCTTTTACTTCCTGCATGGAAAAAAAAAATAATAATAAATGCATGTTTCCAGAGAGTACGGCAGGCTCACTGTCAGAGTTGCTGTGCTGAAGAGTCTGGGTGCTCAGGGGACCTAGAGCTGAGCCCCATGGTTCCTGCAGCAGCTGTAGGGGTGATGGAGTCTCCATGACCAAGGCTGCTGAGAAACCAGCTCTGACCCCAGACAAGAGAAACCCAACCAGAGACGGGCCTGAAAAATCCCTGCAGCAGCCAGGTATTAAGGATAACAACCAAAAAAAATGCCAAAAAAATAAAGGCAATTAGGAATAAAGAAGCAATTTTCCAGCAGGTGCATTTAAAGATCTTATTCCCGCTGGGATGAGAAACCAATTTCCTTATAAATTAGAAAGGCTTCAGCTAAGTAGAAGTTCCCTGCCTCAGCTCCCCAGGCCCCCCAGCTGCAGAGTGTGGGGGCACAAAGGGCTTTGTGGCAGTGACCTCTGCCAGCCCTGCTGGCACAAAAAGCTGCTGAGTGCTCGGCAACTTTGGCAGAAGGTGGTCAGCAAATTTTGTCAGCCAACAGTGCCTAAACCCCTCCTGCTGCCCTGAAAATCAGCTTCCTGAGGTGCTCCATGAGGAAATCTCTCCCCATCTCAGGCAGTGCCCTGCAATTGCTATTTTCTAGCAATTGCTAGAATTGAGCGATTTGGGGAGAAAATATCTTTGTGTGACTTTTTTTCTGTTTAGCGGGGAGATACACCCACCACGTTTAGCAGCTGCTGGTGTGTTTTACCATCTTTAATTTGCCATTTGTGGTTGGAATCGACATGTTGGCACAGAGCTGACAATTGGAGACTTAATTTTGCAATGTGGTTTAATGCTAGACCCATTTACAGCCCAATTTCCCTTTCACCCAAAATACCAGTGACCATCCCCTTGCTTTCCCAGTAACAGTTTGGAGGTGTTTATCTGAAGTCACAGGTCCAAACATCCAAAGTCTCTTCTTGCCCACTGCAGGGTTTTACTGACTGATGCCTTTTCCCTAGCTTTGTAGGGGAACATTCATGTCACTAATGCTGTGCTTTTTATTCCTAATGGTCCCTGGTTTATCTTGAATGTAACATTATTTATTAAGGAGAAAAATTGATGTTCCTAGTAGATTTACAGTTGTTTAGAACGGTTTGTTGTACAGTCATTAACATAAATGATTTACCAAGATGAGGGAAAGGTGCTGACCCCATTGCCAAACACCATCAATAAGCCCAGAATACTGATGAATCTTAAATGCTCACCATTTCTATTCTTATTTTTACAACACTATAGCCCTGGGTGGAGCAGGGGAGCGTACAAAGCCAAGCTTCCTGCTCTGCAGTGCAAGCAGGAGCTGAGCCCACTGCATCCAGCAGGGAGAGCATTGCAACCAGCACATGCTGTCACCTCCCAAATTCTTGCACATCCTCCTGAATCAGGATTAAAATACAGCTCAGCCCCAGCACATGCTTTATCAGTTCTAATATATGGCCTGTGCTTGGTGAGCACTACAGGCAAACAGACACAAACCCGGCGGGTTTCTTGGTGCTGTCTAGGAAATGCGAATTGTAAAATGCACCACAAAAAGCCCCATCAGTGGGCTATCTGTGCCTCAGGCACCAGCTAAGCACCAGTTAAGCCCCAAAACCAGCCTGTCCCACCACCATTCCTGTGGACATCTGTCTTGTCCCAGCTCAAGCTTCAAAAATACAGATGATGTTGCCTTTTCTGTGTATAAAGCCACATCTCCTGAAGCCTGCTCATCCTCCAGCCTTGGGGCTCTCAGGCAAAATTCCCATGGTTTGCCTAAAGCTGGGAGACAATTCAAGACAGCCCACATTTCATTTTTTAGAGTGTTAAAAGAGCAACCTTGTCCTAGGGGTGACAGATACCAGAGGGGGAATTTCCTGATTTGTAACAGCTCCAGGAAGTCCCAGACAAAAAGAATAAATAAATAAATAAATATTTCCACCACTCTGGTACATCTAGTGTAAAGCCATTGGAGAGAAGGGACTTTAAAAGGGTTTTGGAAGGTTTTACAGCAGAAATCCCTCCCTGCAGCACTGCTGCCATCCAGAAAGCACCCAGGAAGAGGAGTGTGAAGTGTGCGCAAGCAGCAGGGGTGAAGCAAACACATTGCAACAACGTGCAGCAGGTCACAGCACTCCCAGCTGACAGTGGTGCAATCAGTGCTACCAGAGCACCCCAGGGTGACACAAGGATGGCTCAGAAGTGACACTGAGCCTTGGACTTACTTTAAGCTTGCTAGACACTGAGGAATGTGTTTTGAAAGTACATCTTCCTGCAAGTAGAGACCATGGCCAGCACTGGGGATCCCAGAATGGGGTGCCAGTACATCTGCTGAACACAAGGAGGCCCCAGCAGTGCCGGGAGACGGAGATGGAGCCCACCAGACCCCCACCGCTGCCGAGAAAATATCAGAGGTAACAACAAACTACTCTGCAAACATGTCCCAGAATTACACTTCCCAGCTGCACCCAGCAAGAATGCCCCAGCCTGAGGTTTTGCACCACTGCAAGACCCATGGGTGCAGCAGGGTAGTAATGCATTGGGGGGGGGAGGGGAGATCTGTGCCAAAGCTTGAAGCTGTACAGGGATGCCGCCAGCAGAAAATGGTGGGTTTCAAGAAAGCCAACACGGTTTCAGTACCGCTCATAACAGCAGGGTCAGAGGCTAGGATGGAGAAGTGAAACCCCATGGCTGGCTCCTTCCCACTGCTCTACGTCCCTGCTCAGTGCTCGCAGGCTCACTGCACATCCCTCCTCATGCACAGACCTCTGGATCCCCTGAGCCCTGTCTCTGCTCAGGCAGGTGGGGCAACAAAAGCTTTTCCTGCCCTCACCCCACACCTTTCCATCATCATTGCATCCACCTCATGGCCACCAACAAGGGACACCAGGGCAGATATGAAATGATGGCTGTAGCCATGCACCAGCACACGCAAAAACCCACGCAGCCTCCGCCCCACAGGAGCACCCCCAGTGCAGGGGCTGGAGTCACTGGGAGACCAAACTCCCCGCCTTTTACCCCCAAACCTCACAGCCACGTCCACCCCAGCTGCTGCTTCTCCTTTTTCTTTCTTCTTCCCCAGAGCTAGTAGTGAGAGGAGCGGAAGTCCCTGGGGGGTGGAGGGGGGGCAAGCGCTGACTCCCAGCTCTGTGCAGGGCCGTGGCGCAGGCGGGGGGCCAAGTGCACACCCGCTGTGCCAGCCTGGACCTGGGGGGCCCCGCACCGCCCACCACCATGCCAGACACCTCAGGGGAACACCTGCCTCAGACCCCCGCCTCAGCCCTTATCTACAGCAACGTGGGTGAGTGATAACCAGGCACCCCCCCAGGACAGAACTATGCTGTTCCACCCCCTACCCCCCCACACCCCCAACAGCCATTCCCCCCTCTGTGCATGGCTTTGAGGTTGGAGAGGTACAGTGGTGTGAATAACAGCTCCCTGTTCCTCCCTCCCCAGGAGAGCTGCGCGCCCACCTCATCCCCACCAAGGCCAGCCGAGGGGATGGAGCCAGGAGAGTCCCCCCCCAGCCCAGCCATGACCCCCTGCCTCCTCCCTTGCCAAAAAAGCAGCTGCAACGAGCAGAGTCCCTCCCGGAGCAGGGTCCTTCACGGCCCTGCCACGGTGACACCACACCATGGTTTGGCAGCAACCTGCTGCCACACAGGGAGGGGGGTCCCAGCTCCGGGCCCCCCCGGGCACCCAAGAAGCCCCTGGCCAAGTCCCAGAGCCTGGGGGAGCCCTGGAGCATCCCGGGAGAAGCCCTGACACCCAGCCCAGAGGAGCTGACCTTTGGGACAGGAGATGCAGAGCTGGGCAGGCTGCTGCGGGGCCTGAATGGATGGGACGGGCTGTGCACAGCCCTGGTGGGTTGCCAGGTGGCCAGCTTGACCCGACTGGTGGCCCAAGCCCAGGAGGGGCTGGTGGGACCCCCGGAGTGGCTGGGGGTAGAGCTGGCAGGGAAGGGCTGGGCAGCACTCAGCATCCTGGAGCGGGAGCCGTGCTGCCAGAGTGGCGATGCCTGGTATTTCCGCGTGGGATTTGCTTTTAGGCAAGACCAGCTGGTGCTTGCAGCCAAGGTAAGCGGGGAGTTTGGGCAGCAGGAGGGGGCTGCAGGCAAGTGTGACCCTGGGGTGGCTCACATTAGCTGGGAGGTTCCCCTTTGGTGACAACTTATTCATTTGCTAAATGAGCTGGTGCTGCTGACGCTGCTGCTGAGGGCTCCCGTGGGTTCAAGGTACCAAAGGTCCAAGGTACAAGGAGGAAGGGATCACTGGGGCAAGTGCCCTGGCATGAGGCCTTGAGGGGTCAGTGGGCAGGGAATGGGGCTGGCTCCCTGGTAGTGCAGGATGAGACCCAACAAAGCAGCCTTGCAGCTCAGACAGGACTGACACCCCCCTCTGTATGCCCCATTCTTGCTTCAAGCTGTTTGGTAGGCACCAGAGGGTGCAGGTGAGCCCAGCACCATGCATGGGTAAGACTGGGACTTGTGGCCCCAACCCAAGTGGTGGCCTGGCCCAGGACCCAAGCTCTGTCCTGGCACAGCTGTCTCTGCTCTTTCGCTCCTCACAGGTCCTCAAGCCAGGCTGCTGCAGTCTGGGCATGGAGAGCTTCCTCGGTGCACACTGCAGCATCCAGCGCCTGATCGGACGTTTCACCGAACACATCCCTGGGGAGCTGTTGCTCCCGGGCCACCCCAGTAAGCAGGGGCTGTCCCCTTCTGGAGAGGAGCCAGCCACTCCTGCCATCCCCCGAGTCTTGCAGGTCCTCCTATCCCCAGACGTGCCCTACCAGACCCTGGCTGGGTTTGTGGAGGGCTCCTGGGCACTGCACAGGAGCAGGCCCGGGCACTATGAGCGCCTGGCATGCCTCCTCCTCTTGCAGGTGTGCATGGGGCTGGAGCACCTCAGGGCACAGAATCTGGGGCAGGGTGACATCTGCCCCGAGAACCTGCTGTTGGTGCAGTGCCCGCGTCCCCTTGGGAGCCAGCAGGACAAGGAGGCCTCCATGGGGCTGTCCCTTCCAAGGTTGATCATCAGCAACTTGTTCAAGCTTAAAGACAAGAGAAGACCTTGTTCCACCAGCCAAGAGCAGAACTGGACAGAGGGTTCTGCTGCTCCCCTCACCCCAATGGCAGATGAGCTGAATATAGGCATGCTGATCTATAAGATCTTGCATGTGGATATCTCTTTGGAAAATGCCTTGGACCTGAGAAGAAATCAGCTTCCTGAAATCCCCTCCCTGTCTATCTACTCCACAGGACTCAAGCGTTTAGCCTTGCTGCTTCTCCACCAAGACCCCTTCAAAAGGGTCTCCATCGAGCAGGCCAGGGGCATCCTGCAGGTCCTGCTCTGGGGGCCTCGCCAGGAGCTCTTTGCCAAGAGCAAGAAAACGCTGGTTCTGCTCCGGAACTGGGTGGAGATGAAGAGGGCACTGCTGCTGCTGAAGTTTGCTGAGAAGGGGGCTGGGGCCGGGGGGAGCCTTGGCCTGGAGGAGTGGCTGTGCTGCCAGTACTTTGCAGAGGTCACGGAGCATATGCTCTACCAGGTTACCCAGGTTCTCTACATGCCCTAAAGACAAGCGTGCCCAAAAGGCTCCCATAGGAGCCCATAGAGGTCTGGACAAATCCACCAGCTCTCAGCTCCTAACCAAGGCTGATCCTGGCTGCAAAAACTGTTTCCAAATCTGAAACTGATCCTGCACACCACATGAACAATGGTCCCAAGTAAGCAGGGACAAAACTCCCACCATGGTACCTTGGCTCCCAGGATGCAGGATGTACTTTTACTCCTTTCACTGATTTTTGTTCAATGGTTTGAGTCCAGGTTATTGGAGCATCGCAGAAAGACAGCTGGATGGAAGCCACAGGACAAAGCACCAGCTCAGCTCAGTGGTTGATTATCCTGAGTAAGGTTAATGGAGCTTAGATTTTTCACACACACACGCAGGAAAAAAAAAAAAAAAAAAAAAAAAAACTCCTGTACTGCTACTGCTACTGTTTTAAATAACAATACAAAGCCATACATTACTGCTTGCCTTAAGATACCATTACGGGAGAAGAAACACAATGCATCACACAGCCTTGCCCTTTTTAGGAATAGATTGTATCATAGTCACAAATACCAATGTCGTCTCAAAGGGGGAAATAAAGCAACCACAGCTTCAATAAAACCCAGAGCTGAGCCTATTAAATACTGGCCTTTTATGTGCTTTCTTACACCCTGACAATCCATCCAGAGAGGATCACAAAGCTGAACTTCACCACTCCACAGATGACTTAGAGCAGCAGACAGTGGGTGGGTTTGTGGCTACTGCACACAGGGGCCAGACTGGATCGTCAGTCTGGCTGCGCCAAGGCAGGGCCATTGCATCTATGGAGAAGTGTGAGATGCCCATGGGTCTGTCTCAGCCTCTGTTTAGGGTCTGTTAAGAGCCAGGAACCAGCACCTGGATGCCCCGTATGGCGATCACTGTGCTGTGATCCGTGCCATGAAATCTCAAGGTGTATGGGATGGGGCAAAGCCTGTGTGGGTAAGGCAGAAACTTGAGCCCAGGGTCGTAGACAATCTCCAAACATCTGGCTGCAACAGGGTGCTGGCAAAGTGGAGTTAGCATGCTGGGGACACGAGCCCATCGCACACAGCCCCAGACCCCTTGGCACCCCCTTGGCTGAGCCCTGAGCCAAGTGTGCCCCCCATGGTCCCACTCCTGGAATGGGACTTGCGTGTGAGCAAGATCTGACTCACGTGGTGACTAAACTGAGTGCAGCTTGCAATAAATACATTTCCCCTGTAAAGAGACCCATAACCAGATGCACATGCCTGTCCCACGGCATATGGGGGGACACATCTTAAGGACACATCATGCAGGCAGTGGCTGCTCAGCACTGTGCAGGATCAGCACCTTCCAAACCACGTGAGCATGGCTGTCTGCATAGTTGGTCGAGTGTCACACGAGACCCCACTTGGGTAGTTGATATAATTATTAACTAAGTAATTATTAATCCACTCACAGCTATCACCTGACGGCATACAGAACAGCTGCTGTGGGCTGTGCACACAGTGAGATGGGCCCTGGGGGCTTCCCCACAGAGGCAGGTCTGGTGTCCCATCGATGGAGATAGTGACACACTGGGCAGTCACTAGAGCCAGTGGCACAGCTGAGTCTGGGAAGGATCCTTCTTGGCAGTCCCCAGACTTGAAAAAACCTTGGTAAACAGGAGCTGTGAGCCTGGAGACAGAACCACAGAGAAAAATGCTCCCAGCCAGTGGGTTTCTGCCTCCTGCCCTGCCCCAACAACGTGCTGCTTTCCCAGGGCGCTGCTTTCTTCCAGTCTGGCATGGCAGAAACATGCTCCATCCCCAGCCTCACAGCCCAGGGCTGCATCCCACATCAGCCTCATTGCTTGGACTGCAGCAGGGCTGGCACCCAGCTGAGCTCACAGCCCCTTTGTGTGAGGCTCTGCACACGGTGGGGACCATCCCTGCCTCGAGCATCTCCCAAACAGAGCTACAAGGGAGGTAGGACCAAGGGCGACCAGGTCCTATAGACCACAGACAGGAAGGATCAGGGTTGAAAAATCTCCCTGGCCACACAAATCTGCTCGGTACCCAAGCACGGCTGGTTCACAAAACCAGAGTCTCCCAGTAGGAGCCTTGGGGCCAGAACCGCGCAGAAGGCATTGCCCTGCATCCCCACTGCTGCTCCTGTAGTATCATGCATGGCTACAAGATGGCAGTAAAAGCCCTGGCAGTAGCAGCAGCTCAGCAGCAGGGCCTGCTTGGGCACCTCACCCTGGGGGGAAAATAATAATAGCAATAATAAGAAAATATATACACACACACACACATATATACTCCTGCAGGCCTAACCCAGCCCCTGGTGTCCCAGGGGCCAGGATGGCCAGATCCTGTGTCACTGCCACAACAGCAGCTCCAAGCACCACCTGCACCCCCAGCTCTGGTTTCCAGCTGATAATCACTATTGGTGACCGTCACCCCTTCTGCTGGGGCAGCTTGGAGCACTGCAGCCAGCAAAGCCTGCATGGGTCCACAGCTTTGGAGGCAGAACTGTGCGGGCTCCACACTTGCTCATCCCCCCAGAAGGCAGGCAGGAGCATCACTGCCACAACAGGTGAGACAAAAAGTTTCTTACGAGAATCCTCTTAGGAACTTGAGGCTTTTGCCAGCTTATTGGGAAAAGGCAGGAACACCCTCTCCCACCCACCTCATGCCCCCCTCCTCCTAGCCAGCTTTTGGCAAGTTCACAGCTTTCCAAAAATAAAAAATAAAAAATGCACATGACAATAAGACCATAAACAAGTGACAGTAGGAAGGGGTCTGCTTGCATTCAGCTAGCTACACAGCAGCCAGGAGCCCGGGTCTATCAGGAACCTCAGGAACCGCTGTCATGCAGGTATACCAGGACCCAAGGAGCAGAGAGTGACAGTGCTGGGAGTGTGAAGGGTCCAGATGTTAGCAAAAGGCTTGGTAAGTGCCTGAAGCCAATTAATCAGACCATCACTTATCAGGTTCTCTGGGATCACAGCACCACACCCGCAGGCCCCTTTGTGCTGCAGCAGGGGCAGTTACCACCATGGGACTCGTTCACCACTGCTTGGAGAGAATTGTAGCAGTAGCAGCAGATTGACATACTCATGCAATGCCTGTATTCCCCGGCCCAGAACAGCTGCCTAAGGATCACCCCCACAAAGCAGCCCCCCAGGGTGCATTTACACATTTCAGAACATAGGTGAGTTGGATCCTAAAGCCAAGCTCTGGGGACACAGACCTGGTAGCAGAGCACAGGCTGGAACAAATGAGGATCATGTGCTTGAGCTTACACTGACTCAACAGCATGAACAATGGGGTGCTTGAAACCTGGTAAAATAACCTTGGGGCCAGCACTCAATCGACCCCAGGGATTCACTGCTATAAGCTTTATAGACAAAGTTTGATGGGACTTAATAGCACTAAACAAGCATATGCAGCTGCAAATGTAAACTAAAAAAAAACTGAAACATGCTTTAAAGCACAGCCCTCTGGAGACCTACCACTGTAGGTGACAGCTACACTGCAACCTCTGGTAAATCTAGCACTGCATACGCCCACATTTTTCCCTTCTGTTCAGTATCACAGACATTGTCCGGGTGGCTGTGGCCCCCCCCAACACGCACTGCTCAACTCCCTTCTCCTTGTACTTCAACCCCAATGTTTCACCTGATTTACAGGCCCCTTCTGGAGGCTGCCTTAGCTTCAGTGACAACATTTAGCTATGCAAGTGCCACAAGCCTTTCTAGATCACAGCCAATAAGGCAGTGAGTGCCAGCACAGGACCCCACCACTACCACTAACATATTTCAGATGCTAAAACTGCATTATTTGGTTCTCAAAGCTGCTTGAACCTCATAGCATGCATACATTGTGCTTCTTAGCATTTCAACTGCTCATTTTGCTCATTTCACTCTAACCAACACAAACCCTGAATTATCTATCCTATGAAACATCGATACAGCAGGGATTTATATATATTTATATATATATAAAGCACCTATTATGGTATTGATAAACACTCTTTGGAACCACTCTGATGGCAGGGGTAAGAAGAAGAGTTGGCCTCTTAGTACCTCACAACTTCTGTTTCCAACCAATTAAAAAAAAAAAAAAAAAAAAAAGCCAGAAGACTTTGCTGCCAGCCTGGCTGGTGTTTAATACTGCTACTCCATCATTGTTCACAATGACCAGTAGAAATGGATAACCTACTAGTTCTTTCACTAAAAGCAGGCTCTTCCAGGACTGCAAGTCCTGACAGATCATAGCCTTGAGCTCCAATCAAGCGACAAGTAACCCAAGCCCTTCCATACCTGCAACTTTAATGGCTGGGAGAGTTCCAGAGCCAACTCTTCAGAGTGCAAGTCTTAAACATCTTAAACCAGCAATAAAAAGTAAAATATAAACTTTTATTTAGAATTAAAGCAAATACTTCAGTATCACAAACACAATATTAAACTTCAAGAAATATACTGCTAATTTGGAGGGAGCATTTATTTGCACAACCACAACATGCGCACAAATCCAGAAAAAGATGTGGAGTCTGAAATTTTCAACATCTCACCACCAGAGCAGTTGGTCACAACATCTCATACAAAGTTATATGTACTGTAATAGATGTTGACAAAATTTCTACAGAATCATCTTTATAGACAACAAGAAAGCTCTAAAAGGCAAACATTGCAATCTATTCTTCTTCTGATGAGTCTCTCTCAAACGTGTAGGCCATGAAGCAAGCATCTGGTCTCTTGGGGACAAGGGGATGCCCTGGTCTCACAATCTCAAAGCCCAAAAAGCTGAAAGTACGGAGCAATGCAGCTAGAAAAAAAAAAAAAAACATTTAATTCTCTTGGTATCAAGCAACAGTTAAAAGTTTCCACCAAAACCAACTTCAAATATTGCATTAACATCTCTAGTGACAGTGCTAACACCTACCTCTATCATCTCTGTTCTTGTGGAAACAAATGAACACATGATCAACTCGAAGCTGTTCTTCAGCAAACTCCAGAAGAACTGCAAAACTACAAAACAAATGCAAGACATTCAATGCACATGAGCAAGCACTTCATCAGAGGTGGGTAGCAAGGGCCCATGAACCCATCTGCACACATTACAAGCACAAGTAGTAGGCATGGGTTGCAGACTCACACCAGTGAGAAACCCCCAAGCCATAGCTATAACTTGAGACACAAATTTAAATCTTAATTACACCAAAAAATGTGTTTTTTTTTTGTTGCAGCTGAAGGGAGAACTGTAGTGACGGACTTAGAACCAGAATGCTATTTTCAGTGGATAAAAGCAGCCACTGCTACCAGGAACGCAGTTTGAAATCAAATCTTTGTCCTTGATTTTATTTTGCCTAACAGAACAAGCAGATGACGCTCTCAGATCAGGATCTCTTAGTCATAGTCTCTTACAAGAGAGCATCAAGCACCACGAGCAGACTGAAGAGAATATCAACAGTACAATGCCAGATCTTCAAGACAAATCAAACTCAAGTTACATTTTATTCTACCCACCTGTCCTTGCTCCCTTCAGGCAGAGCACCACTGGGAATTTCTATATAGAGGTTGTTGTTGTTCAGCACTGCTCTCCAACTAATGTGTTTGGCATCTGTAAGCCTTGACTGGACATTCAGAATTCTTGTCCTGTTATTAGATGTTAGTTCTTCTGTTACATTCAGCCGATTATCCTGTAGCAGTAATACACGCAACATTACTTCCAGTTCATTTTGGAGAAGAGTTAACTCCGACTAAGAGTGCTGGGACAAGAAAAGCTTCCCACCTACCAGAGCAAGCTTAACATTACTCACCGAATAAAATAAATTAGCTGAAAGATTGTGATCCCTCTGACTATTCCCTCGCCCACCTGGGATCTTCAGGGGTGGGTGAGGGACATCAGGAGCACCACCGAGGCCCCGGACCCAGGTTACTACAGCAATTGAAGGGAACCCTGGAACTAGAAAAGAATCACAGTTAAAGGTAAACAGTGTTTAGGTAAGGTAAGCAGCAGTGTTAGAGCCCTGAGAATTCTAGGTTTTACACTGATTAGATGGCACAGGTTTGTAGACTGAGGGAACTCCTCCCACTGCAACCTAGCCAAGTAGCAAGACAAAAGAACATACAGGCCAAGCACGAGAACATCACGTAAAGCCCAGATCCACAGGCACCAGAAAGCTACTACTGTACTATACTGAATGAAATACTAGCCTGGAGATGAAAATACTCTTAACTTGGTATGAGGTAAATTTCTGTATTGTGGCAGATGTATGGTTGATCTGATCTCAAGAAAGGAACCATTTCACTACCATACAAAATCCCATTTTCTTCCCCACCCTGGAAATCGTTTTTCCTTGTGATATACAGCCTTAATTACATTAGATCTTTGCATCAGCTCTCTTAAGCTGGAGGTCAGAAAATTACATTAAATAGCCTCACAGAGGACACTATCTCAAATGCTACTATCAGGCAAAGCTCAGAAGCAAGCTCTTGAGTTTCAACTTAAAGACCACATCTGATGATTTGGAAATCTACAAGTCTTCCTACCGACTGACTTCTGGCGCAATTATACATTGCTTAGCAACATTCAGTGTTTAAGGTGAAGAATGTTATCTTCAGATATGAAACATTTCTTCTATGTGTGCTGTTTCATCCCATCTCTAAGCCTGCCTGGCTGTGAATAAGCCTTCTACTGTAGGAACAGCAATCGCTGTGCCGCCTGGCCCCTCCCTCTGCACCATCCTTCACCCTGCAGGCTCACTCTTGAGTTGCGTCATCTCAGCAGATGCAGCAATCGAGGCCCTTAGGGAAATTTTCACAATCGTCCTGTCTGTGAGTGCCAGCAGCCATTTGCAAATCGGAATAAACATGTACAAAATAATCCACCATTTTGCACAGTTCATACGAGTTTAATTTTTAATGAGCTTAGAATCTGTGATGAATAATCTGTATTAGAAAGGGAATGAATGGTCATGTAAGTCAAATATTAAATGCCAGAAAGCATTAGTAAGCACAGCAGCTATAAAGTTATTAAACTAAAAATTATAATGTGCTCAATCTCAATTAAATGTGTTCAATCCATTATTTTAGGCTCTCTGAAACGATTTTAATACTAGCATTACTTATTTTATTTCAAAATGATTGCAGATCTACGTATTCCTAATTAGCCTTACAAATAAGCCTTTGAACATCTTGTTCAGTGCTGTGCGGTAGCAATCCTTTATGATTTCACCTTTCACCCAATGAAAAGCACTATATAATAAAGGCTGTCTGTAGTTCAGAAGTGAGAATATATTTTAGTGATGTTTGGGTAATCTTACTCCCCTTGCAAAAAAAAAGAAAAAAACATAGTTCTTTAACCTGCAGTTAAGTATAAAATCGGCTTCTGCAGCATTCTAGGGCTGGTCTCACAATGCACACACCAGGTCTGTTCATCGCTCTCTTTATTCAGGGCAGACCAACATCCTAAGCTTCCATCACTGTAGCCCGGTCACCCCACTCCAGATCTTTTCTCCCCAGCATCTGTTAGGATTGCTTAATTCTTCTGTTGGCTTTTAAATTAAGAGCTCTCATAACAGTCTGACGTTCTACTCTGGGCTTAGCACCTCGATTACTTCTCAAGAATATCTACGTTTACGTAAGGGGCTAACAGCTTCCAGCCCTTTCCCCTCTCTGCCTAATTCTGCCTCTTCTCCCCCTGAGGGCCGTGCCTTTTGTCTTCAGGAGCCTTTTCCCCCCTTATCCCGCCGGGGAGGGGGGGGGCACGGCGGAGCAGCCCCTCGAGGGGCCGGGGCCTGCCGCTAACGTGGCACCGGGAGGGGGCTCGGGGGGCGCCTGCCCGGGCCCGGCTGTACGTGAGGGGGGCCTAGGACGTGTCCCCTGGCACGGCTAGGGGCGTAACCGACCTCACGGCGTCGCCTTAAACGTCTGAAGATTAAAAAAAAAACAACATTTTTTTCGTTTTTTTTTTTTTTCCCCTCCCGCCCCCCCCCCCCCTTCTTTTGCGGGGGAGGAGGCCAGGCCGCAGAGCCCGCCCCCACCACGGAGCAGCCCTGCCCCCGGTCCGGGGGAGGGGGGGGCGGAGAAGGAGGAAGAAAACCAGAGCCCCGGGGGGGGGGAAAGGAGGAGGCGGCGGCGAACGCCCTGCGGTGCGAAGGCTGAGCGAGGCCCCAGCCCCTCACCTGCTCTGTCCGGTACTGAGGCTCAGCACGGCGGGCATAATGGTGCTTTTATTCCCCTCCTTCTCTCTAGCGAAGCAGTGACTGTTGAGTATCCGCTGCAGGGAGGATTTCACCATCCGGCCGCTCTGGTCCGAACCCCGAAACCCTCCGCTGCCTCCCGCCGGCCGCTCTCCAGGCGCTGCTAGACAAAATGGCCCCCCGGCCGCGGTGGGTCCTTATATACCCTCTGTACGGCCGCGCCCCCACATGGTACCGCCCCCCCAGATCAGGCCACGCCCCCAACCGGAGAGAGCTCCCGTGCGGGAACAGCCCAACTGTCACTCAGAAAGCCTTGTTTCCCATTGGCTGAAGGGAGTGCGAGGGCGGGACATCGAGCTCTTCCGCTATTGGCCGGCAGCGCGAGGAGTTCAGCGCTTGTTAGAAAGGCGACGAGACTGGGAGTCACGGAGAGCTGCGATTGGCTGGGCCCCCGCGGGTGGGCGGGATCTGGCGGGGCGGGGAGGGGCGGGCTGGGCAGCTTCGGCCCCGTGCCGCAGCCCTCGCCGATCGCAGGGCCGCCGGTTCGAGTCCCGCGTCCGGCGCCTCCGCCTGGCTGAGGTAAACTGCGGGGAAAGGGAGGGGCCGGGCCGCGCGTGGCGCATGCGCGGGGGGGGGAGGGAGGGGTGCGGAGGCGGCGCCCCTGAGGGTCCCCTCAGCGCCCCGTAGAGCTGGGGCCTCGGCAGGTCGTCCAAGGGGATGGGTCCCCCGCCCTCAGGCTTGCCCTGCATGGGCATCATCCGGTTAATAGAATGATTAGGGTTCGAAAAGACTTCCAAGATTAAAATTCGCCTCCCACCACTGTCGCCCACGAAACCATGTCCCCAGGCACCACATCCAACTTCTTGAACGCCCCCAGGGACGGTGACTCCACCACCTCCCTGGGCAACCCGTCCAATGCCTGACTGCTCTTTCTGAGAAGAAATGCCTCCTAATTTCCAACCTCAGCCTCCCCTGATGCAACTTGAGGCCATTCCCTGTAGTCCTACGGGCTGGATGCTGAGAGAAACGTTAAAAAATAAAAATAAAAAATTAACCAGTCACCAAAGTACAGGGCGGGGAGTCCCAGTGTGACCTCTTTTTGGTGCACCTGTCCTTGGTTGATGCTAGAATCACAACATCGTGTTTGCCTTCAGTTTGTGTTTTATTCTGGCCGCTGAGCAGTGTATAATTGTAAAGGTGTCTGGGTAGTGACTCTTAGCAACCTGAACAGAAAAAAGCCTCGTGCTGTACCTTCAATGAGGAAGCAAATAAAGGCTGGTTATTTACACAGCAGACGCTAACCTGCTGCCTGAGCCCCGTGACGAGCAATCTGTAACGCTCCCCTGATAACTTGCACAGCGCTTCTGATCTCCTGCAAGAGCTTTGGGAACCCGAGGCTTCAAGGCATAGCTGGGTCTTTGCACCCCACTGCAAGAGCAAGGTCTGGAGGAAAGGCTGAGTGTTTCAGACAACCCAGTTCTCTTCTGGACAATACAGGTGTAAACGCCTTCTTAAATTGAAAAGAAAGCAGCAGTCAAATATGTACGAAAAGTAAATACATGAGAATTCCTTGGTCCAATCTTTGACTCAGTCAGTTCTGAACATTTCAGCCTATTGCTTACGAGGTGATACCAGCCCCTTTCTAAAAACCAAGTCAGAAGCACATCGTGCAAGTCAGGGCACATCCTAAGTGGTGGATGTTACTGTCCTACATGGAAAGAAAGCTAAAATAAAGGTTTACATGATGCTGAATTGAGTTTGTGGGCAGGTATGCCTTGTAAATGAAATGGAAAAAAAGATTTTTATAGAGCCAAAGAAGAATACTGAAGATACATTGTAATGTTAAAAAAAAATAAAATCATGGTTTTGTATAAAAATGTAGATGTCTGTATTCTTTTTTTTTGTTCAACCCGGGCTACAACAAGCCTGTTTATTGCCTTCAGGTACTGTAGCTGCAACTGAATATACATATATAATATTTTTATTGTGTTGTTTATATTCATTTGCTTTAAAATGTTCCCATCCGGGAGCTCTGAGCACATGGATAAACCATTGATTGGTTCCACTTTGAACAAGAATAAGTGTCTAAATCCCCACCCTCCTTCTGTGTCCTGAAACTGCTCTGATTTACTGTGATGGAACAAAGTGTATTGCCAAACAAAAACATTGTCTGTTCTCCTGCAGCTTAGATGACAAGCCTAGCCTGGCCAGCAGCCAGTGACTAGTCTGGGAGTCGTGGTAAGAGTTACAAGAGAAAAAGCCTTTTCCTGCTGCAGGTGTCTGCACTTAGCTCCCAGAACACAAAATAAATGCGATGTTGGTGCTTTCATCATACTCTCTACGTGTGGCTGTTGATTTATGGATGGGAAGCTGATTGCCATTTAATGCATTACCCAGAGACCAACTTGAAACAATGGGATAGCTGCAACTCAGGAATATTTGGACCAAATGAAGCACATCAGAGAAGATTTGGCAATTCATGTTTTGTGTGTTGTTTTAGAAAAGTTTCCTGGGGGGTGGGGTGGGTGGGGAGGGAGGGGGAGATATATTTGTCGATGGAAGGACAGGCTTAGCATTTTGTTTTAGGTTTCATTATTTCTAATAATGACATTTATTATTTATGTGGTAATCCAGCTGTAATTCCTGATAATGGCACTGTGTCAAAGGACATCATCTTTGCAGCTGCTTTACTGTGGCACTGGAAACAGCTTTGCTCATTGGATACCTGTCATCTCAGTGGGCCATCACTCCATTTTACAGTTGAGTGACCTGGATAACACTGTGCTGTTCTGTAGTCTGCAAAAAGCCCAATCAACCTGTTTTCTTTTTGTGCATTAAATATTGTGTGGGATTAGTTCCAGCTGCAGTTTTGCTGAGATAGCCTGCCTCTTCCAGTTTAGCAGTGACAATGATTCATAAATCCTCACAGAGAAGACTGACTCAGAATGTCAGGATTAACAGCTGAGGCACTTTGAGATGTTGCCATCTCCAGCTGTTTTTTACCACTGTTTTGCCATGATTATCCTACCATAGCAGAATATGCAGAAGTAACTGTGTGTCTGTGTCCTAATTGCTCCAGCTGCATTTTGTTTGGCATCTTTAGCCAACACTCAGTCCCTGGTTTTATCTAATAACCAGGCAGTGAACCCTAACAGCTGACATGTGGGCTTCCATTCATATACACCCACATCTGCTGTGGCACAGTAGCTTTCAACACAGAGGCAAGAGGGACAATTGCAAGTAGCCATTCTCCTCCATCAAAGTCCTGAGGCTCTAGTTCATCCCAAGTCCTGTGCTGGTGTCCACAAACACGCTATCAAAGACCTGCTCATTCCACTGGCCCCCAACGACCATGTCTCCGTGACACATTTCAAAGGACCAGCATAGTTCCCGAAGCTGACAAGCAGCAGAGAGCCTGTGCCATTAAGCTTCCAGCAGCTCTCTCCTGAACTGCTTACTGAACTCCTCAGAGGAGAACGTGCAGCGAGTCCCAGAAGTTCTCTTACACAAACAGGTCATAGTAATTAGGCTGTATAAAATCAGCTGGGAAAAGATCTTGTGCAATTTGAGTTACTAAATAACCAGACCTGTTAACGGAGAAAGTACAGAAGAAGCAACACAGCCAAACTCCAGATCAGGAACCTAAGTTTGAATAGTTTCAGGTTGAGGAAAACAAAATAGTTTTATTTTCCAGAACTTCATTTGCTTTTCTTTTTACCTCGTTTCAGCAAGTCTTTCAGTCTCTTTTAACAAGAGACATCCCAAACATTAATCAGAATCACCAGTTAGTGATTTTTGTCAATTTTTTATAGTTTTTACATTCTGAAGAGTGTTAGACTGAAAGCAGAGTTTATGATAGCACAGGAGTAAGTAAAATCAAAGTCAGGGTTGGTAGCTGATCTAAACAGATGCTCAAGGAAGAAATGGACAGGACCAGTAACGGCATGTCTTACCTCTTCATTGTCTGCTCTCTGGTTTGCACGAGTTTGTGATGAGATGACACAAAACTAGTGCTTAGGAAGATGTGCAGGATCCAAAACACTCTTAAGACTTGGCCATCCTGAAATCCTGCAAGTTGATACTGTAGCTGTATCACTTCTTTTATTTAGAAAAGGGAAGATAAGCTGTTCTGCTGTTGATTAGGTGATTAAAACAAGACTAAATAAGAAGACTGCAACCATTACTGTTTCTGTGTTTTTTTCTGCCACTGAGGGTGCTACTGGGGAGTGGGCTGCCCGGGCTGCACTGCAGCAGTGCCCGCTTGCATGTGCTAGAGCAGCAACAAAGCTCCAGTGAAGATGAGTGGAAAAGATTGGTAATGGACATGTAGCAGAAAGCCCAGTATATTTCCTGCTTAGCTGCATCATGCTGTCATAGCTCTTCTTGGATGTGGAAAGAGGAGATGTTTATGACATTTAGCAGCATCATGGGAATTAATCTGCCTCTGATTTGCTGACTAGGCAAGTACAACAGAAAGAAAAACACAAGCTCTCTTTTAAAGCATGGACAGTCCTTACATAGCATTGCATACTTAGTATCTCCATAAAAGTAGTAAAAACTATTTCAATAAATCAAGTAACCCAGACTATAAAAGCAAGTTGTTCTGCTTGCCTATTCTCTCTCTTTCCGTTCCAGGAAGACGCTCATTGTTCTAACAGTTTTAAGAGTTATCTAGAGATGCAGCCAAGCACCAAAACAGAACAAAAGATGATACAGAGATGTCTGTCATGACGTGTTTTCACAGAAGTGATTGTGATGACTTCTCCACCCTGTAATTTAGCTGCTTCTTCTCCCAGGATAATTTAAATGTTCAGTTTGGTCTGTTCTGTATGGAGACAAAGCTCAGCACAAGTTTATGAGGTCTTTATCAAAACACTGAACAGTGTTATTTCTAAACTTGGGTAAGACCTAAGTCTTCTAAAGTAGGGCTCCTAGGTCTGTCTGTCTCCTTCCTTCAAACTCCGGATTCATAGTCTTACAGGTAATAGTTAACTGTCAGTTACCTAATTTTAAATGCTCCCCCACTAACAATGCTCTTTGGTGAGTTAGAATCTATTCTGATCTTTGTGGGTCATGTAATTAGAACACTTTTTGTAGCTGGAAAACTCTCCTCATTTTCACTGACTTCCCTGCAAGAACGGTGTGATTTGAAGGTCAGGTTTTCTTCAGACCCCCTTGTGCTTGAAGGAAATTCTGTGTGCCACTGCAAAGTAAGGCTGGAATTCTTCAGTGTTTAACAGCACAGGGAAGAATTTATTTTCCAAGATCCTTGTGAGATATTAAACAAGAAGAAAGCAGTTGCTAGTACGTTGGGCCAACAAATGTCTGTGCTTCTTACCAAAGAAACTTTGGAACTCTGCTTTTTCACTTAAAAACAGCTGGTATGAAGAGGACTATATATTGAATGCAGATGAGGTAACAGATGCTTAAAATGCTTTAAAATTTCAGTATCGTTTTTAGGGGTGTAAACCAACATAGTGCTGGTCACTAATAAGTGCCGAGTTGTCTTCTCTAAGTTTGCAGGAGCAGGCTTTTGAGGCGCTGCAGTTTGGTTTCCTTATAAAAATGATGCGGGGGTGAGAGGAGCAGCTTGAAGTGAGAACAGGAAACGTGGGCAGCGCCAGCCAGCAGCCGGAGACACGGGAGACCGTCAGGGGACGGCACCCTAACATTGTCGGGGAAAGAAGCATGCGCCTGAGCAATTTGTTGTTACGGTTCTGTAATTTCAGAAAAAAATGCTTGATTTTTGTATTGATTTTTCTCCGGGTGCTGCTGCCAATTATGAGCAAACAGTCATGAGGAATTCAGAGGTAGTTGCAAAACAATGAAGTGCAAACCATTGCAACATCCTCCCTTCCACGATCCATTTTCTGTTTCACTTACTTCGGGCCAGATGTAGCTCCCAGGGGTTGCCCTCTCCGTTCCTGTGTTAAATGAGCGGTGACAAGGTTCAGATTCCTGCAAAGTATGCAGACCTACAGAGGGGAGTTTAATTTGGGGATCAGATCGAGCGCTTTCAATCCTGCTAGCAGGGGCAGAACAGGGGGCACAGCACCTTGCAGAGCTGGTCCTGAGAAAACAAGCCTCTGTGCGATCATACGCAGTCTGCATTTTGGTGTGCAGAGGCTTTGTGGAATTCTTCCACAAGTGTTTTCTTTCCCTGCTGACCCACTTGCCGAGCTGTTTGCTGGAGCCTTTGTGTACTGAATTTATTTACTTGTTTTTAAATTTCATTTATTTATTTATTTATTTGTGGTGTAGCTTCCCTTTTCTCTTTCAGAGCAGTTCTGGTGTTTCTTTTCAGGAGGGGCTATTTCTACACCCTCCGTGTCGCGAGGGTGGGCGGGTGAGCTGGACAGGGTTGCTTATTTTCCTTCAGTTCTTGTTGTGCTTGGATCAGTTAACCTTAGGGACGAGGAAGTGCACAGTACAGCTTGGCTTTTGTAATTCATAATTTCGTTTGGAAATGTTATCAAAACAAACAGATGCCAGCAGGATGAACGTTAAGACCTGTGCAGAATCTGCTCTGTTAGAAATGCGTTCAGAGTCAGTTTTGCCTGCCTAAACATTTTGCCAACAGCTCATTAAAATGGATATATTCAAAGGAGAGTATCCCCCCCACCCCCCGATTAGATCGTCCCTGTGATAAGAGTATTAACGAGCATATTTTCCCATAAATAAAATGAACAAGCCCCGAGGGCAGGGAAGGTTATTTAGCCTGCAATGAGTTATGTGCCATGCCCGTCCTTTTGTGAGTTGCTGGTGAGGGAAATCACTTCACCCCTTTGCTGCAGCTGAGAACAAGCCTGAGAATAGCCTCCGACCAGCAGAATTGGCAACACAGGCTTTCTTCCAGCTGTATATGTGTGCTGTGTGCTGCTTTATTTCAGGTAAAATCCCAGGGGACTTTGTGCTAAACACAAGGCTGGCCAGAGCTCTCTGGAGCAGTACTAGCAGCTGGAGCAGTGCTAACAGCCAGCACCGCCCCTGGGTGATACAGGAGGGGACAGCGAGGGCCAGTCCTGGCCACCAGTGCTTCTGCCAGCATAGTTATTTGAGCTTCATGCAGCCTTGTGCTTTAGCCCATGAGCTCTCTGTGTTTGAACCAATATTTACTCACGGTGCATACAGAGATAGTCAGTGATCCTTCCAAGCCAGGGTGGAGCTGTAGCCGACTGCCAGCCAGCTTAGCAGGCTGCTAGCAGCTCAGGTTGTTTATTTATGGATTTTATTCAAAAACAAAACCAAAACCAAAAAAAAAAAAAAACAAAAAAACACTCCTGAGTTTAAGCCTGTGGAAGGTGACAGCTTGGCAAGACATTGCCCATGCAGGTAGAGCCCGTACAGTGCAACCGCCGTACCGAGTCCCCAGGCTGTCATTGCACTTGGGTGTCAGAGCAGAGGCTTTCAAGTGAAGGCACCTCTATTTTGGTACCACAATTTTCCAGTTTTCTTTAAAGGTTTTTATTTATGAAGCCGCCCTATGTACAAATTAACTTACACTGCCTCCTGCTTGACATTAACTTCTGGAGGAAGCTGAGTTCTGCAGGGTTCAACGCGTCCCTGGCTAGAAGGCGGGATGCGGTGCGGGGAGTGTCGCGATGCCCGGCACCCAGCTTCCCAGATAACCTCACCTTCAGGAGCTCCATACTCGTGCAATCATACATGGATTTGCCACCTGAGCCCAGGGAGCTTCCTGCTACAGAGGCAGGGCAGCCAAACAGCTGAGAATGAGCCAGGAAAGCTCCAGAACATGGCTGTCCTTTCCTCTGCCAAAGCACTCTTCCACCTATTGCTGAGCATGTGCTTGTAACTCCCAATAAAACCAAGGTGCTTGAAGATAAATCAGTGGCATAAGGAAGGCAAGAAACCTGAAAATTACCATTCTGGTTGGACTAATGACCCAATTTAGGCTGATTTCCTGCTTACCATGACTTTTACCAAGTACTTCAGAAGACAATCTGAAAACCTCCTGCTTCAGAAGTGCATGCAAGGAAAAGGAGCAGCTGTGCTTACAGAAAACAAGCTGTGTGGAGTTGAGAACTGTTTCTGAAATTTGGTTTTGGGGTGTTTTAGCTCCTGAGGCTGTGGCTTTTGGTCCTATGGATGCCTAGCCTCCATGGAAATGTTTCTCTCCATCCTTCCTTGCGTCAGTGGGATAATTTTGGTCTGGCTCCTGTGTACGTCCTTTTAAATGGCATGCAGACTGTGGTGGTTCCCTGCCCTTCTGGTACATCTCTGGATTTCAGTCATGCAGCAGGCAGCTTCCTTAGCGCCCAGTTCCTTGCTCCCGTGGTGTTTCCATGCAATGTCTGTACTTTGTGCAGACGTCTCCTCAAGCTCAGGCTGTGGCCTGAACACCATCCTCTGGGGCACTCTCAGCCCATCCTCAGACTCATTGAGCTCATTAGGGAGGAAAATGTAATCAGCGCTGTTCTTCAAGGACTGGGACGTGACAGAGAGCAGCGAGGGCCAGCAGGGCAGTTCCACAGCTGCCAGAGCAGCGCACACAGCGCAACAGCCCCGCAGTTCTGCTGCGTCACATCGTGGCTCCACGGGTGCAGCATGCACACAAAAACTGGCCTGGCACAGACCAGAGCGTGCCTCCAGCAGATCCTGCGCCACCCCTTGACCATATGTACTGAGACAGCAAAAACAGAATTTGTGATGTACATATTTAAGTTGTCAGCATTACCTCTAAGCAGCCCTCAGGCTCCCTTCGGAGGCTGTAACTTGCATTGTTGTGTCACTGTGGATGGGGAAGCTGAGGCACAGAGAAAGGAACAACCTCAGGCCATACAGAGGCAAAGCCCCTCCAACCTCAAATCGTTCAGAAAATGGACTGGGCTTTTGTTGTTCCATTTTTTTTTTTTTTATTTAGGTCATTTTCAAAAGTCAGTTGACCTCAAAGTACCTTCAGAATAGGCAAAATGTTCTCTGGAACCTAAATTATCTGTCCTTATCTTGTCTCAAACCTCATTGATAATCCTCTTTGCTGCCTTTAAAAATATTTAAAGGAGATTATTCTTTGGCAGCGATAGTCATGTTTAGTTCTCTTTTATATTACACTGGGCTTTTCTTTCAATGGCTTCCTGATGTCTTGCTGCTTGGTATTGTTAGGTTTATGTATTGTGGTTTTAAGATTTTAAATGGGTTTAGAAATATGCTTCCTTGTGGTAACTGGATGCTTTTTCCCATGAAATATTGTGGAGACAGACACAAAACATCAATTTATGCAAAACTGTATTTTTTGATTTTAATGTTCTCATGGTTATGTAGATTGACATCGACACTGCCTTGCACCTCTGAGCAGCTCTACCTGCCGGTGGTACAGTTTCTGCCTTTGTCCAGCAGCACCAGGGTGATGACAACAAGAGTCTGGTTACTTGCATCACCACCGCCTGTCTCCCTATAACTTTTTTAACTCTTTGAATTTTAACTAGAAGGGAATTTATATCTGACCCACGTACTAAATCAAGTTTGATCAGTCAGTGAGGCAAAAAAAAATAAGTATTTGGGGCAGCAGCTACTTTCCTGAGCCTTGCATGCAAAGCAATGCAAATTTCATACTACAAAAGGCCTGATTAAGCCCTCAGTATCCCAGTTCAGCCTGCTGGCACCCCAGCATGCCGACCTGCTGGAGGATACATTCTCACTCTGCCTCAACCGCTTCTCACAGCCGTTCTGCTGAGACCCTTTTTCCATGACCTCCAGGTATAACAGCTGTGACACATTTGTTTGGAGGAAGCTGCAAGATTAGGATAAACAAGCTGGTCTTAATTTTCCTTCAAAATAAGCTATTGTTGTAGCTCTCCAAGATCCCTTCTCATTGTAGTACTTTAGCAGTTAAAAGGCACACACAATCCAAGGGAAGTCATCTTATGTAGTTGCTTCTATTTTTCATCTGGGAAGATTTCAGGAGCTCTTGGCATGGCTTTAAGGGGATGCTGAGCACTGGGATTTCCCCGAGGTGCAAGTTTCAGCCTCCCAGTTTCCCAGACTGAGGCATGGAATGTCTTTCTAGGGCCAGGAGAGACAAACCTGGACCTGCTGTCCACATGTAGACCTGGGATCCCCTTCAAAAAGGTGCAGTGCTCCACACTCTCAGCCTCCAATGCATCCCCTGCAAGGCTATTCCACAAACTGAGCACTCTAAGAGTTGGGAAACACCTTCTTAATCCCACTTGCATTTATTTGCAGCCAGTTTTTACCCAATTGGTTTCATGCCAACCTTGTCCTTATGCTTAAATAAGCATCTCAGCCCTCTCACAGGTGCTTTTATGTGTAGCAATCATACCCCTCAGGCCTTCGTGGGCTGTTTTGTTGTTGTTGTTTTTGGCAAAGCAAACCAAGATCATCTTCTGTAATAGCTTCCTTTTGCTTTGTTTTGCTTATTGTCAATGAAGCATCTCAGCTACCCCAAATCTTTGCTGCACAAGCTACGGTTGTAAAGCATCAATCCACAGCCATGCTAAGTGCCATCAGCTCCTAGACAAAACCCAGCTGTTCATAAATGCGTTTGCTGGCTGTTGCAATAGGAAGTGAAAAAGCACATAGAGCAAGGAGCAAAAAGCTTGGCATGCACACCTGGGGGGTCCTAAGGGAACCAAGGTGTTGGGGCTTTTGCCGCTGCGTAGGGCTGCTGGAGCTGCAGCACCAGCTCCTGTGATTCTCTGAGCCTTGTCTTTGATGTTCTGCTGAAAGCCCTCTTCAGTGGTCTGGCGAAGGGCTGTAAAACAGCTCTGGGCTGAGCCACCAGCTCAGTAGTACCTGGCTGGCTGGGAGGAGGCTGGCAAAATCTTACTCTGCACCACAAAAATGTTGCTTAGAGATCTCCCACCAGTCTGGGCCTGAGTCTGCCTAGCTGCCATATGCCAATCTTTGATGAGGAACGAAGAAAATATTTTTTGGTGAAAACCAGTTGCTTTCCATCTTTCTTCTCACCCAGAGCTAAAGGTAACCTTGACATGGTTTGTATGCAGTGGGTGCTGCTGCCCTTCAGCCCCATGTGCTCCCCGTGAGCAGCACGTTCCCAGGACAGTGGGTGTAGTCAGCATCACTTCAGAAAAAAGCAGGAATAAGGCACCAAATGCGGCTCAGAAACAATGCCGGGGCTTGATGTGTAAGAGCAGAGACCTGCCAGCCTGAGCCTTGCTCCCTCCTGTCCCTCAGCTCCTGGAGATGGACATTTCAGAGCTCTTTTGGTTGCAGCCTGTGCAACGCTGAGGATGCTGAGGCCTCTCTCTGTCTTCCTGCAGCCACTCAGCACCAACACAACACCAGCACTGCCCTCATGTCCCTCCCCAGCACCACAAGAGCTCATCCCCCAGACCAAACCATCGTGTCGTTGTGCCTGAGCCACCCCAGCTGACTCAGGTATCCCCAACGTGCCAAGGGAGCGAGGCTGGAGTGAGCCCACATCACCACATCTGTGTCCCCCCCGTGCCTCCTCCCCGGCACCCTGCACCTCGACACCGCAGGGTGGAGCAAGGCTGAACCGGTCTCTGCATGCACATCGCCTTTGTCTGGCATGGAGGAGCAGAAACTGCTGGAGGGAAGCGTTTTAACGATGAAAACCACGCGGGGCTCAATTGTTCCCTGCATCCATGGAAAATTACTCCTGCTCACTCTTCCCTTTGCTTGAGCAGCTCCAAAACACGCTTGTAGGAGGAGGGGAGTGTGTGTACGTGTGGGGTCAGAGCTGTTCCTTTTTTTTTTTTTCTTTCCTGCCTCTAAATGATTTATTCAGAAAGATTCTTGCCTTTGAGTCACTGGGAAAACACACAGCAGTCAGAAAATGTTTGGGGGCCAGCCACTGAAATGTCACGGTGAGAAGAACAGTACAAAAGGAGCCCCCACCACCCCAGCAATGCTACCCCAGCCCCCAGCGCTCTGTCCCCATCCCATCTGGCACAAGTGGGAACAGAGGGGAGAGGTGGCGGCGGTGGGCACGGGTCCTGCTGCCCCCGGGGCATTGCCTACTGCTGCCAGCCCTCAGCTCCCCGCCACCAGGACAGGGCAGGGCAGGGGCACCAGGGGCACTGGGGACAGAAGGGACAGCAGGGACACCAGGGACATGGAGCAGCTCCATGACCAGGGCACCTCTCTGCACCTGCACTCACAGGAGAGGGAAACCTGGGTACGGGGGACGTGCTCACCAGTAGCGTTCTCTCAGAGTGCTTTATGGCATCATAGCTAACTAAGGCGAATTCTCTAAAATTGGTGTTTGATAGATACATTTGATTTCAGTTTGCAAATCCTTCTACACCTGCCTGTAGTAGGGTTTTGAGGAGTGGCCACGCTGGGGTCCTTTACTCAGGTGCATCAGTATGAACTGTGCGCTGACTGGGGGAGCTCTCTGCCCCCCTGTGACAATTTGCCACCTCCACCCACGAGCCCACCTTGCGAGCCCAGGGGCCGCTTGCTCCCTGCCTGCTCTCAGGGCTGCCGAAGGGTCCTCCTGCCTGCTCCCCTTGCAGCTGCTTTTCTGCAATGCTCCAGCTTCCCTTTTTCACCTCCCTATGCTTTTTCATACCTTTCTCCACCTCTTTCATACCTTTCTTCACCTCTCTATGCTTTTCATAGCCTGCCTTTTTCTCTGAGTTTCTCACTTGTCTGTCCACCCACATTCTTGCTTCTTTTCCTCCTCCCTTGCCTATTTACACCCTCCCTCTGGTCCCAGCTCTGCCCAGCTTTCTTCTCTACCTCTCACTACCTCTCACTCCCACTCTCATTTTCTTTATGTCTCAACTGCGAAGTCCTCACGTGTAAGAAAAAAAACAAATCCCAGTGCTGGGAGGCTTTGGCTACAAGCAAGGGCCAAGCAGGCTGCTTTCCCTTCTCTCTGCACAGCCCAGCCAGTGCCTTTCCTCGCTCCCTGCAGGCCCTGTCCACTGCCTTCCCCGGGGGCCCCTGGTGCTGCAGGGTGCACCCTGGCCCTGCCAGCTGCACTCAGTTGTGTCTTTGCTTTTCTGTCTCCAAGCAGAAAGCATTTCTGCCCCGCACCATGTCACCGATTGGCTGCTGTTGTCTTCAGAGGAAGCTGCAGGCGTGCACAGAGCAGCATCGCTGCGAGCATGCACAGAGCAGTGCTGCTGTAAGTGTGCATCACTGCAAGCGTGCACAGAGCAGCAATACTGCGAGCATTGACAGAGCAGCAACACTGCAAGCACACACAAAGAGCAGCAATACTGTGAGCATGCACAGAAAGCATCATTGCAAGCATGCACAGAACAGTGTTACTGCAAGTACACACAGAGCTGTGCTGCTGCAAGCCCTACTCTGCTCTACCAGGACAGAGGTGGGAGGTTTCTGAGCAGAAACCTGCTGGGATTAGCCTCTCTGCTGGGTTTGCCGTAGCACCAGGGGATGGGGACGCAGTTTGTCTGAGCCATCTCTGCCACTGCTGGCCACAAGCACTCAGCACCCAGAGGAGGAAAGGAAGGAGGAGCAGCATTGGCAACCTGTTGTGAAAGGGACTGAGCTAAACACATGGAAATTGGGGGCCAGGTGTCAGGGGTGATTTCTGACTGGAGGATGTGGCAAGCAGCGAGTCATGTCTGGAGAGGAGGAACAAAAAAAAAAAAATCTGTTGTTTGGACACAGAAAGCAGAACTGAAAAAAAGCTCTAGCAGATATCACGGAGGAGTTGGGGATGGTGAATGTAGTGAATAAACTTTGCAACAGAAATGCCAAGTACTAAACTCCTTTAAGATCCTCTACAAGCTGAGTGAGTTTATCTTTCTGCAATGTTAGAAGCATGGCAAATATTATTACCCCTGTTCACAGGAAGGGAAACTGAAGCCCAGCGGGGCCATGGGGCTGTTCCTGGGCACGTGCTTGGTCCCAGCAGTGAGCAGCTGCGCCTCCATGTGTGACTTCCTGTGCTTCAGCCCCATCCTGCTGCAGGACTGCTCCCATCCTGGCAGGTAGCTCCCCTCTCGCTGGCAGTGTGAGCTGGTGCTTACCTGCAAACATTCTCCTTCCAAAGGTGTTCCTGGCATCTGCAGCCCTTTTTGCACCCAAAAGTCCTGGGTTGGGCTTTTTATTATTATTTATTTATTTTTATTTTTTTTTGTATATATATTTTTGCCTTTCTATTTGCTTTCTTCTGCTCTGGAAGCTTACTTGTGCACCTGGGAACCTGGTGGGAGCCTTTGTGCCGCGGAGGCAGGCTGGTGTTCACCCCAGCTGTTTGGGGTGGGAGTTGTCTGTGGGAAACCTCAGGGTGTGACATGAGCTACCAGAATGCTGTGGCAACTCCTTCTGGTCTCCAGGACCCAAATTCAGGCCCGTTGCAAAATTCTAATCCATGGAGGAAAGGAGGGGAGCTGGAGGCATCTTCCTGTACAACCAGGGAGCATCTCCTGTTGTTGTCCTCTATTTTTTCACCACTTTTTCCGCAAGATGTTAGGCTGTTTCAGCTTCCTCTGCACTGCCCAGCCCCGGACAGGACAGCAGGGAGCGATATTTAAAGCGTTTGTGAAACTGCAGCTGAACCTGAGTAGCTCTGCAGTGCCCTCTTCTCCTTTCGTGGTTTTGAATTCCTTGCATCCCTCTTTTCCATGTAAAAGGAGAGCAGCTCTATTTAGGGACTGGCAATTGCGCTGCTGAGGGTGCCTCCAGCAGCAGGTCTCGGTGGCTCTGAGCTCTCCATTCCCAGCCAGGCTCATGGCTGCTCAAAAGACTTCGGGTGGCATTGAGAGCCAGGGCTGGAGCCAAGGTGTGACGCCCAGGCTGGTCCCTTTTGCAAGCAATTGCTCAGCTAGTGCCTTCCCCACAAGCCTGCCAGCCTCTCCCTTCTTGGTATTGGAAATTATTTCCCTCAGAAATTAAGAATCATGAAACTGAGGTCATGGGACTGGTTAGTTACACGAAGGGAAGCAATCCCACAGCATTTTTTCCGTATGAATAATGCTGAGAATCCCTTTTTGGGCACACGCTGCATCTCATCATGGGCACAGCCACACCGAGTGGCAAGCACAGAGCCCTGGGGGCAGGCAGGAGCCGTCCCCTGACAGGGGGCTGCAGGGGGCGCAGGGCAGTGCAGGTAATGCTATCGCTTTCACTGGAGGTCTACTGGAATTTATGTCCGTGTCACTGGTACAGCAGCCTTGGCTGTTTGACATCTAGGGTTGGAACACGTGTAATTCAAGCCAACGAGGGATTTCACGGGTGTGTAAGATGGGTGACCTTCATGTCTGGAGGCAGAAAGCAGGGAGAAGCAAGAAGAGCAGCTGTAGCAGAGCATAGGTGGTCTTCCCGTCCTGCACTGCCTGTTAGGAAGTTCACTGTGTTCTTGTCTTCATCTCATTTCATTTGTCAGTCACCCTCCCTTTGCACAGCTGTGGAATCCCAAATTGGCAAAAGTTACGTGACTTTACCGCTTATGCCATTTTCTGGCCTGTTTACGTCCCGTAAATTAAGTCAATGATGAGCTTGGCATGGGATCTGGAAGTGTTTCACAGCAGGATCAGTTTCTCCCCTTTAATTAAACATTACAGGTTCCTCATGAATTGTACCTCGTGCTGCTAGCCTTTTATGAAAAGTCGTAGCATGGTAATTTATGGGAAATCTGTTTTGATGTGCAGGTTTGGGCCCTGCTTCTCACCTCGCGCATGACCCGCAGTGCCTGCTGAGTGCCCGGCAGTGCTGGACGAGCACCCAGGCTCAGCCACCAGTGGGACCTGCCCAGGTTCTTGTCTTGCAGCCCCCCTGGACCAGTCCTCCAGTAACCTCCTTTAACCCCTTTCCAAAGTGTTTTTTTCCTGAGCCCCTACCAGGTCCCCTGACGATGAGATCCAAGCTTCTACCATGTATCCATGCGGAAGCTCTCCTTTTGCTGGTTTTTGACCTATTGCTCCTTACATCCAGGCTCCAGCTTTTGTGCTTCGTGAATTAGAGAGTAGCCACTCCCTTTCACTCTTTTCTGCACCATTCATGCTTTCGCAGATCTCTCAAGTTGTTTTTCTCTGCTGTTTCACTCTGTTCAGCCTTTCCTTGTGTGGAAGTTCTGCTGTACACCCGGTCTGCTCCTGAACCCAACCCGGCTTTTTGACACATATCTGCATCTTTTCTGACACTAGGTGGCCAGCACTGCTGGCAGCATTCAAGGTGTGGGTTCACGGGGGATTTTTGCAAGCACATCATGGGTTTTTCTAGCAACATCTATGCACCATTTTCAGCAATTCCCTAGGATGCCTTTTGGCTGTTATAATCCCTGAGCTGACATTTGCAGTTACATCCACAGTGGCTCTAAGACCTCTTTGTGGTGCTGGCTCATTTATAGCCTATTGCATATGGGTTCCTGGGGGGAGTACTGCTTTATTTAAAAACAAAACAAAACAAAACAAAACAAAACAAAACAAACAAACAAACAAACAAAAAAAAAAAACAAAAAAAAAAAACAAAAAAAAACAAGCGTAGGTGATTACCCTGTCACCCCACTCCTCTTTCTAATACCTGTAGAAAGTACTGACCAAGAGCTGCTGAAACTGGAAGGTGGCACAGATGTCACCAGGGTGCTCAGGTGCCAGAGGGAGGTGTGGTTGAGCAGGTACATGTCTGGGCAGTCAGCAGAGTCCTGTACCCAGGACCTGCACCAGCAGACACAGTGGGATTTTGCCTTCCAACCAGCTCATGCACAGAAACTGGGACCGGGGGACCAGAGAGGGGCACACAGAAGTGGTGGGGATGGGGACAAGAAACTTCCCATCTGCTATTCCCACTTGTTAGTCCTATTTATAGAGTGCCCTTCCACAGAGTACCTAGGCTTTTATTTTTTATTCCTGGAAAATTATTCACTTCTTGGACCTGCCGTGGAGCAGTTACTCACCAGCACTCCACCCCAGCGTGACATTAAAAGAAATTCCCACGGGGCAGCACAGGACTGCTCACTTCCCTGCGGCCAAACCAGGCTCTGCCCCGCACTGCAATCTGCCTCGTCTTGTCCTGTAATTCCCAGCCTGGCTGTGTTGCTCATTCACCTGCAAAAGTGGTTTGCTGCCTTTGATTTTTCTCCGATGAGCTCATTCACCTGAGTACAAAACACACCGAGCAGTGTTTTGGCATGGGCTGACTGCTTCTGAAGGCAAACTCTTTCATTCTTTTGCTTAGTACGTGCTGGGCTACCACATCTGTTTCTTGTCCTGCTGTCTGTAAAACAGTCCAGCGGTGGCAATGGAACGGTTTGGGAGCAGTTTGTGCCCCAGCAGGGGACAGCTGCTGCATGTATTAAGGGTGGGAGCTGCAGTTCCCTGTTCAGCTTTCCTGTAGCACCCAGCACCATTTTATGTGGGTGCAGAGGCAGAAAGGATCAGCAGCCCGGTGGAGGCATGCATTGTCACTTGGCTTTCAGGTGGCTTCTTGTGCTGCAAGAGACCGTGGGTGGGCCTGGGGAGGTGCTCATCCCACTCTCTGGAGGAACAGAGGTGATCAAAGGGAAAGTGCTGCGTGCTCATCTCACTTTTACTGTTAAAATCCCTGAATTTCTAGAGTGAGACATCAGTCTCATGGTGGTAGAGACCTGAAGCTGCCCTGGAGGCTGAGCTCCACTGAGCTCAACCTTCCCAAGATGCAGAGGCTCGAGGCTGGCAAATGCAGTGCTCAGAGACGGGGACCACTGATGCCCCGTGCTCCTGTGGCACTTCCTACAGAAAGAAAACCCTTGCCATTTCAACTGGCTAATTTGGGAACTAACTCGGGTTTTGAGGAAGAAATTCTTTCAGGCTGCTGTTTGTATTTCACTAGAACAATAAAAATGACAACAACAACAACAACAACAACAACAACAAACAGCAAAAAGACTCAGCTACTTGTGCTTTCAAGCCTCCCAGCAGGCTGGGCATGCAGGAGCGAGGAGCAGGGACAGAAGTGATGGAGCAGGGGACAGCAGTTTTTGCATTTCTGTCCTGCAGCTGTGTTGCAAGTGCGCATCCTCTAACGGGCTTCATTTGTGGCCCTGAGACACCACTCGAGGGCAGCCACGTTTCAAAAGAAAACGACTGCCCTGGAAAGGAGGCAAATTCCACCTGCCCTGGTTGCACGGGGCCTCTGGCTCTTGCACACTGCTCTCCATCTAGAGCTGGGCTGAGTGGGACCAGGACCGGGAACTGTTTGGAAGTGCTGCTGGGGATCATCCAGCTGGGGATCATCCAGGCTTGATGTAGCCGTTCTCCTTGGCTTGGGACCTCAAGGTCCTGCCCCTGCCCAAACCCCCCTCCTGGCTGCTGTGCCTTGGGTTTTCTTCCTGGAATGGAGCCTGCAGCAGGATCCAGGTCCCCGCTCCTTTGGTTGGGAGGTGCAACAACAGGCATGGCATCTCCAGTGGGCTGATTTGAGGAGTCCCTGGCCAAGGGGATGCCGAGCACCTCGCTGCTACGATGGGGCTGTGCGGGAGCTCATCTCCTGCTGTTCTGCCCACTCACATGATTGTGTTGCTGTTCTTTAATTGCTCCATCATTTTGAATAGCTGTTACTACCACAGCCCGCGGGCTCCTGACTCACATCCTCACTGGCTGTGTACCTAGGCAGATTCCGGTGCGCTGCCGTGCCCTGCGTGCCTCTGCTCCTGCCTGCCCCATCCTGGGGCGCCACATGGCACTCGGTGCCTTTCTGGCCAGAAGAACTAGGCCAGCGGGGCAGGCAGTCACAGGAACCAGCTCGGTCCAGGCTGAGCTCTGTTCCTGCCCTCCAGAGTAAAGGCCTCAAAATAAAGCACAGGCTGCTGAAACAGGAGTGACAATGAGGTCATTTGGCTTCTCCAGGGGAGAAAGGAGAAGGGTCAGTCTGAGTAAACCTTTCTAATCACACCACCGTGCTGTGTGGGTGAGAATCAGCACAGAAGCCAGTGCAGTGCTTCTAACTGACTGATCACTTCACTCAACAGTACTTGGCTGGAGGTGCTTGTCCAGGTCCCTTCAGAGACAGCCAGCCATATGGGACAGAGGCTGCCTTCACTGAAGTTTCACTCTTGCATCTTCTGCTCTATCAATTCACAAAAATAATTCTTCTCAAGCTTGCATTAACCATGGCAAGTTTGCAATTGCAGCCTTGCTTTGCCAGGATTTTTGCCTTCTTCTGGTGATGGCAAGGAGTTGTGAACAAACATCAGTCAGAAAGATGTGCCTTTTTGATCCTGAAATACAGCTCCATGATTTCTTTGTAAACTTAGCACGGCCCCACTGACTCAGAGAAGCTGCCTTGGACTTACACCAGCAGGAATCCTCCTGGCCTGCAAACCAAGGTTTCGACCCCAAAGCTGCTGCAGGCAGTAGGTGCCAGTGGTAAGCTGTGAGCAGGACATCCCCATGTGGGTGACAAAGCAGAGCAATGCTGTGGGGAGACTTCAGAGTTGGTGCTGTGGGGACAATACTATTCCTTGCTCGGCTGGTAGGCTCAGACCTCATTTTAAATACAAATCTCTGTCTGGGCTGTTTAAACAGGACATGGTTTAGAAACAAAGGGTCAGCAGGGGTATTATGGAAAAAGACTAGAAAACATTCAGTTCTGAGATGTGATGTTTTTTAATTCAACCTAGGAGGGTGTGATCCGTACAGTGCTCCAAGCAGGGCATGATGCAAACAGTTATTTGTTTGCCTTGCTGCAGTGGCATTGCCTGCACCGGACAAATTATTCTAATGGTGCTGGGCAAAAAGGAGAGAAAGCTGAATAATTAAGAATGCAGCTTTGGGAAAGGGAGTTTAATGCTATTTTAAGACCCAGCTGGTTTGGTTCTTGCTTGTTTCTATTACAGAACATATTTCATTGGCATTGCTTTGTACAAGTGAGGAGAGTGAAAGACAAGAGCAGAAGGGAACTGCTCTCAGAAAGCTTGTCCTGATGTCCCAACCTTCTCTGCTTTGCTCATAATTAACAGAGTAATACAGAATCCGGCTGAACTTTGGAGAAGGAAAGCCATCATCAAAGTTTCCCAACCTCAGCGAGGTAATAAATGCACCCATGAGGGTCCCAGAAAACTCCTTACAGAGCCAGAAAACACCCAAGTGGACAGCCCTGGTGATATCAAGGGGGAAATTCTTTTTTAAGAAAGCAGATACTGAACCTTTGAGCTTTCATTTACTATCACTGAGAAACAAAGAAATAAATACTGAGACAGGAGAGCACAGGCAAGCCTGGTGTGTAGGTTTTACATGTGGTTCCTGCAGTGTGATGAATTTTAACTTGGGAATTTGTTGCCTGATAATAGAGAAATGGGGAGCTGTAGGGCAGGAGGTGCTGGGAAACATTCAGCCAATGTCTGCTGCTGGTTAGGAAGTTCCTGCGATTTCTGCTGTCACTGCAGCACACCCTGCTGCCCTTTGGGGTGTAGTTGTCCCTGTACGACCCTCCTCACCCTGCAGGAAGGTGGGACCACTGGCAGGATGAGGCCTCCTGTGGGACCTTTCCCTATCCCCCAGCAGTACGGTTCTAAGGACTGTTTGTTTGAGATACCGTGTTCGAACACAGCCACTTGCTTGTGTTCTTCTCAGAGGTACTAATGGCTTTAAGTCTTAAAAGAGAATAATGATTAGCCCTAAGCAGCACTGGGCTGTGAGAAAACATATAATGGAACAATTACTGAAAGCAGCTGAGACTAAAAGTAGCATTTAATGGGATCCAGCATCTTCTGTTCCAGCTGACCTGAATGCTGCTTGTTCTGCCAGGCAAAGAGAGTGAAAACCTCTGGGATTCGTAAATCAGGGTATTTAGGTCACACGTGGATTAGAGTGTGATCAGACTGGTTTTAATGCAGAGCTGCTCTGGGTATGTATAGATCACACAGTATGCTGAGGAATCAATGCTTTCCAGGGCTTTGGGCACGATCACAGGCTCGCTGTGAGCTGCTGCGGTGTGTCAGGGCCCCCATGCCACACAGTCGCTGTGGGCACTGCTTGTCCTTCGGCTTGGAGCAGAGACCAAGTGAACTTGGTTCGTTTGAGAGCACACCACCGGCAGCAGGGTGAGCGTTGGCCCCAGCGACCGTCCCCGTTCCGCCGGGCCAGTCGATGGCCGGGCTCTTCCTTCCTATCCCAGTGGACAAAGCAGATGAAGGCAACCCGTGACACCTTGCTGCCAGCAGGGTCTGTCCCCTGATCCAGCCATCACCACGAGGACTGAGACCTGAAGGCTCCCAGGCTGCTGCTGCTGGGCACCGCACAGCACCACTTTGTCCCTGGGTGAGAGGCTGGCTGTAGCTTGGTGCTGGAAGGACAGACATGCCACGGAGAGGGTTTCTCTGGTCGATGTGGTCACCTGTGCTGTCCTTGGCTGGATCTGCATGCCCACAGGTGGGTCAGCTGGTGCTCAGCCTGCAGCATCATGCTACAAGACCCCACGTGCTGTATCCTGGCCACTTCCACATGAAGCCCCCCCAGTTTCTGCCTCGCTGCCCACAGCCAGAAGATGTGGGTAGGAGGAGGCCTCAAAGACGCTACAAGCTGTGACTTAGCAAAGCAGGCCCAGGGCAGCGCCCATTCCACAGTGCTTCATCCTCTCCTCATCCTGTTCCCCGACATCAGCAAAGCCTCACCCCAAGAGAGCAGACAGGGCCCCGGCTGGCCAAATCACTGTAATACCAAAACTAGGGGACAGAGCCCAGCTCTGGGTCCTTGCAGGACTTTCTGTCAGCTGTCTGCCAAGAAGACCCAGACTGTGACCCAAGAGCAGCCAGGGAGGGCATCACCAGGATGGCGGAGCCCATTCAGGTACCAGCCATGGGTAAAGGATGCTCCATTTCTCTCTGGATGCCTCTGTGTCAGGAAGCGTTACCCAACCTCACAGTAATGCCTGATGGCACAGAGCCACAGGAACATCCAGCTTCCCAAATGCTCTAGGCTTTCAATTAACTGCACCACCACAAGGAGATTGCTCAGTGCAATGGATCTCAAATCTTCTATGATGAGAGATCAGTGATTTGACAGAAGTACAGCTGGCAGAGAGAAAATGTCTCTTCGCTTCCTGTAACTTCCAGAGTGCTCCCTAATAACGACAGTGCTCGTAAAGGTCTGTGGTTCCCGCAATCACCCAGAGAAATACATGTAATTTCCTTGGCTGACTCTGCTGGCTGCTACCTCAGGGCTGGGTGGCAGTGGCTGGGTTTCAGCTCACAGACGTTGCACAAGCCTTCAGGATGGCAAGAGCTGATGTGTGCTGCATCCAACCGAAAGAGGAATTTTAGGTCAACAGCATGTTGTTGTCAGCACTGGGATGTAGCCAGGTTGCCATGGGGACACCTGTGCCTGTAGGTTTTTGATGGTATGAGGGATCAGGATGCTCTTTCACCTGATTTCCCCGAGAAACTGTGCTTCTGTGATCCTCCCCTCCATCTGCCAGCACCTCTCCGACCACTTCTGAGCCCAGCCACATCTAATGGAAGGGTGGAGAGCTCTGAGATGCCAAGTACCTGTGGCGAGTTCATGCAACGCCTGGCCTGAGTACTACATGCATCTCCTGCAGTTTGTTTGGTGCCATTGGCTGCGCAACACTCCCTGGCATCGCTCTGCACCGTGGCTGCACACGGTGATGGTGCTGGGGCAATGTTGGCATGGAGCTGGCTGGACTCATGGACCAGGCTGAGCACCAGCTTAGCAGACACAGTTGAAATTCCTGTCCTTAAAACCAGGTCAAGAGCCCAACCCTGCTTGTGTGAGGGGCTGGAGGCTGCGTGCTCCGAGGGCTGGAGGAACATTACGGATTGCCAGGCTGTGGGAATCCAGCCGTATGGGTCTGGTGCAGCCAGAGATGAAATCCAGCATGCAGCCAGTGGGGGAAGGACCTGCAGTGTGCCCAGGCTATGAAGTAGGACAGTGGAAAACCCAGCTTGTGCCCAGCTGGAGCATCTCCTCCCCTCTGTGGGTGCAGGAGACAGGGCCAGGCTGGGGATGCTGCAGCAGCCAGGGCTTGGGAGAGAAGCTGAGCTGTGTGGAGGGCAGGAAAATCCACCAGCAGAATGAACCTGTGCTGAAAATAAGCAGTGACTAACTCCATGTCTTTACAACTGCCTTTTAACTGCAAGTTATTAAAGATGGGGAGAAAGAAGATTATGTCCCAGTGGGAGGATAAGGGAGTGTTGCCATAGAAGCGCAGGGATGCTGGAGCACAGCTGGGTCCTGATGGACCATGAATCCTGGCGCTTGGGTGCCAGCCCTGAAGCCACAGGGGAGAGACACTTTTTTCAGTCTCAGGACAAGAGAGAGGCCAGGATCTGGGAGAGGCCAAGGGATTAGGAAAGATTTTGCCTCTGGGATTCTCCTTCCTCCATCTGCCTGGGTTAGCTCCTGAAATGGAGATGAAGGCTTTGCAGCTCAGCAGAGAACTGCTCAGAGCCAAACACGCAGGGACAAAATTGATCCTGGTCCCTTCCCACCTCAGGAAATGCTGAGAGGTCCCCAGAAGCATGGGAGAGTTTCCATCCCATGGCCCCACATGAGGACAAGTGGGAAGAAGCTTTGCTTGGGCTCTGTCTGTAATCACTGTGCACTCAGCTCCTTGCCTTCCCAGGGGGCATGAGCTCTCCGGCAGGAGATGCAAGCAAGGTGCCGGACCTGAGAGCATGGAATGAAACAGGGTTAACTGGGAGCACAAGGGATTTTTATTTGGCTTGTTGATGATGTTCTGCTTTCATTATGTCCCTATAAAGCGTGCCTTGCCAGCTAACTGCCCTGACCTTATTGGAGTGGGAATAAAACTGAGAAAAATACCCTTGGCACGCGAGCCTGCAGCCCTGGCGCAGCGAGGAGGGCTTTGTTTACAGCTCCAGCTCTTTCTCCATCTGGGCTCAGCTTCTGCAGCATGTTATTTATACCGCAGCAGGGTTCACTGCATGCTCAGTCCTGCCTCTGCCAAAGAGGGGAAATCCCTGCCCTGGAAAGCAGACGGCTGCTCTCAAGCTCCTTTGCTGCGTGGTCCTAAAGCGGGACTGCAGCCTGGTGTCTTGCTGGCCAAAGGTGCGAGGGGCTCAGGCAGCCTGTGAGATGCAGGTGAGCAGGAGGATGCCTGGGATCCTGCTCAGGGCTCAGGAGGTTCCCTGCTGGAGGATGAGGAAGGTGAGCTTTTGTGCTGGGCTGTGAGGCCCTGGCACTATGCATGTTCCCTCCATGTCCCAATGCCCTGGGATCTGTTTGTAAAACTCTGGGAGCCCTCCAAGCTTGGACACAGGCCAGCCAGTGCCATCCATCATCGAGGTGTCAGGAAAATAAGGCTGCATCAAGCTGAAGTGATGTTAGGGGGAAAAAATGCTCTGTAACTTGTTTTTAATGCTGATAATAGGAAACAGCACTACTTGAAACTGGCTGCAGAGCCCAGGGGCAGTGAGTGGCCATTTTTGGTGATCAGCTGCCTTTAGCTCCCACTGCCCGCAGCTCTGTAGGAAAGCAAAGTCCCTTCTGGGATGCCAGTGCCTGCTTTATCCCTCCCTTGGATCCTGCAATGGATGAAATATCAAACCTGCGCTAAAGGCAAATGTCAGCACTGCAAAAGCGACATGTCACAGCTTCAAGTTGTCAGACCTAACGCTGTCAGACTGTAAGAGATGTTCCTGAAGCAGGACACGGCCAGGATGTGCCAGGCTGTGCCACCTGGCAGGGGACAGGACAGGCTCCTTCCTGAGGCTGCACCTGCCTGCAGAAACACAACCCTAGAGGCTGGTTTTCCTCTCCAACTCCCAAAAACCAGAAATACTTCATCCCTTCACCACCCCACTGCCAGGATGCTCGCGGGGAGCAGAGCCACATCCTGACCGCCTCGCGGGGCTGTACCCCTGCAGCAGCCCCAATTTCGGGGGCAGCCTGGTGCCGCGCTGCCTTTTCTGGGGTGGGAGCTCGGGTGCTGCAGCTCCCGGTGATTGGGTGCTATTTTGCTCAGCGTGGCCGGCAGCTGTTGCTGTATATTACCCTGGCCAGTCCACGCCAGCCCGCAGGCGAAGGCAAGGTGGCAGCACTCAAGCCCGAGGTATGGTTTTGTGTTGATTTTCACCCTTTTAATCAAACTGGGGAGCAGCTCGTGGCACAGCACAGGGGAATGTGGTGCTGCAGCAGCAATTGGCACGCTGGGGGCCATGGAGCCTGTCCCGATGTGGCCATGTGAGCATGCACAGGGAAGGGAGGGCAGGCAAGGGGCTATTTCTGGCAGTTTCTTTGATGTGAGTCAGCAGTGGAGGCAGCCTCAGGCTCCCGCAACCTGGGCTGGTTCAGGAAAAGTCCCACAGACAGCAAAACAGAGCTGGTTTTCATTAGTGGCCAAGGCTACATGCTTTTGTGACCATCCCTGCCGTGGGTGGCCAGCCCTTGCCTCGGTGCCCGTCCCTGCCATGCAGCCGTGCTGGGCAGTCGTGTGTGCATCGGCTTGGAGATGGCCTGACAGGGAAACACCCATGAAAGCTGCTCCCATGGGTGAGCAGCCCATCCCACCACCCCAGGGACTGCCTGGCTGTCACCTCACCATGGAGAAGCGAGGACAGCCAGGAGGGTGGGGAGGGATCCCCAAAATCCGAGTCCTTGTGGTAGCTGCTCCACATCCCAGGGGAGATATGACCAGGTTGTCATTGCTGGGGTAGCTAAAATGAAAACCAAAGACTTGGTTTGGTTTCGTGTTGAATGCAAAGCTCCTTCAGGCCATTGTTCCCCAGCCAAAAGGTTTCCTTGTAGCTGTTTGTTTTGCTTCCAATGTCATGTTTTGGATTGTAGCCTGGGAATTGGTATTTTTTTCTCAGCATTCATTGTTCCACTGGGGAAAAATAAACTAAATCTGGTGCAGATGGGGCAGAAATTCCTCCTCCTGGTGAGGGCTTGTGCAGATGGGATGTGCAGATCCCAGATGAGCAGGTGCTAAGCTCACTGATGCTGGGAGACCTGAGCCCACAGCCTTGGGATGGTGTTTTCAGGGTGTTCTTGTGCTCCTTGGGCTGTTTGTCCCCACGTGTGCTGTGGCAGGGAGGTCACCGTCCCCTCTCAGCTTCAGCTTGCCCAGGACATGCGGGAAGGTGACACCTGGGGCCTCAGCAGCCCCAAACCCCATCCGCTGGGTACTGTTTTCACCCCACTCTTACACCACAGCCTCTCAAGCTGCTGCCGTGATGCCAGTGGCTTCTGCCCATCTTCTGAAATGGCAGGAGAGGCTGTGGCCATGCCATGACCATGGGAAACACCGCATGGTTCTGGGGTGCCAAACCTGGGCTTGCTCCACTCCACAGCACCCCACATGTCCCCCCCTCACCCCTAACAGGCTGTGCTCTGCTTGTCTCTGCCAGGTGCCGGTGAGCAGCAGCAGGGAGAGCAGGAGATTCCCATGTGAGTGTGCTGGTGAAGGTGGGTCTGTCACTGGGGCAGGGGATGCAGTGTCTGAG
The DNA here is from genome assembly GCF_964211825.1 of Aythya ferina. Classification (NCBI taxonomy): domain Eukaryota; kingdom Metazoa; phylum Chordata; class Aves; order Anseriformes; family Anatidae; genus Aythya; species Aythya ferina. Next base: position 1,318,889 of record NC_140324.1, read on the forward strand.
GTCCCTCTTGCATGAGCTGGTGATAGAGGCTGTGGGGATTTCAGTACTTAAGCTCGCTGCAGGGCTGGGTTGGGCCCCAAGCATGCATGGCTTCTACCTTGCAACCCAATGGGTTTGGATCCTTCCCTTCCAGGAAAGAGCTGGGACAGGGGCTCATGAGGGGTCATGGGGATGGGTCCTGGGGGTGGAGGGGAAAGGAGGACAGCACAGACACAGCTTTGTTCTCCACTGCACCGGTGGAGGTGTGAAAACAGCCCCTGACCCGGGGACGAGGAGCCTGGACCCTGTGCCTGGTTAGGGCTGGGGTGTATGACCTGTGGCACCGTGCAAACCAACTCGCCTGACACAGGAGTGTGTCTCCCCGCAGGGGCTCCAGTTTCATGTTGGCAGAGCAGGGGACTGGTGGTGGCAGTGGGCAGGGGACTGCATCCTGCCCTGGTGCCTGTGGTTTCAGCCATGCTCAGGTGCAGCCCCAGGTGAGGTTTCCAGGTCCTGACAGAGGCAGAGGGCTGCCTCCCAACACAACATTCAGCCAGGAATAGGGTCTGGGGGGGGGCCTCTGTGGGGTTCACCCCACGTCCGTCCCTGGGGGCCACAGCCTGGCACGTTCAGCTGTTGCTGTCACTGAGCTGTGCTGGCGGGTAACTCTCACTCGTGGCATGAATCCAGCGCCACTGACACAGGCCAGGAGGCAGCTGAGCCACCAAACTGTGCCCCAGGACCAAGCCCAGAGCCCTTTGCAATGTGCCCACAGCGGGGTCCCATCCTGGCAGCTCCCACGAGCGGGGACACCCAGGGCTGGGCTTGCTCAAAGGCAGCCCAACACACGAGCCGCACCCCAGAGCCTGCCTGCAGCATGGGGCCAGCTAGTGGCTGCATCAATCTTAGCAGATTAAAAAAAAAAAAAAAAAAATCCCAACGTGCTTTCTGATACAAACACAGGCATCAGGCAGTAGCTCCTGGAAGAGCCGGTGACGAGCCTGGTCAGCGTCTGCATCAGCAGCCGCCCAGCCCTGTTAAACACCAGGGCTCTGCCTGCCAGCTGAGAAACCACAGGGGACCAGGCTCCGTCTGCCCACCCTGGCATCCCCCCTGCATCCAGTGCCCCTTATCTGGGAGGAGGGGTGCAGCCGAGCCCCTGTTCCACCCGGCCATGCTGCGCCGCGATGCTCGCACACCCACACTCCCTCCCCTCTGTGCAGGGCCTAGAGGAGGTGGGGACCCGGCCGGGTGTCCGTGAGCAGGATCCGGACACACCCGAGCCGAGCATGCCCGAGCCGGCAGCGCTCAGCGCGGACAAGAGAGCAGCAGAGAAGAAGCGTGTGGAGAAGGTGGGAGCAAAAGGCACCACAGTGCCTGCAGGTAGGTGTGCATGGAAAAGCCTCATCTACCCCAAAACAGCCACCCTGTCCTGCACCCCTTGCACTGTCTGGCCACAGGGCGGTGATGGGACCAGATCTGCTTGCCAAAACCCCCAGGAACTGGTTGGGATGGGGTGGGGTGGGGTGGCACAGCATGGCATGGGGCTTCCCCTCCACCTGCCACATCCCACCCCCGCTCCCTGTCCTTCTGGGATCTACGGCCAGGGGGAGAGCAGCAGAACCAGGAGCACACAGAGGGCTCATCCCTGCTGGAGCCCTGGGGTGCTGCACACAGTCCAAACATCTCTGGCTGACACCCCAAGACCTTCTTCCCCCACATCCCTTCTACAGTATGACCTCCCCCAGTGCTGTCTGGGGCAGGGCAGGGCTGGGGTGGGAGGGGGTGCAGGGGGGGCTATGGGCCCTTTTGTCCCAGCATGGAGCCCTTTGGTGCCTCCCTACCCCCCCAGTAACCCTGGTTCCCTTTGGGCTCCCCAGTCCCCAAGAGCCTGCCTGTGAAGACGAAGGTGGAGCCCCACAGCCTGGACCCCGCAGAGGAGCCGCTCATCTGGGAAGGGCTCACCCTCAACAAGTGCATCCTGGTGGCCTCCATCGTCGCCCTGCTCAGCGTCAGCTTCCAGGTGCTCCAAGGTGAGATGGGGACTGGTCCCAGGCACAGGGTCCCCCAGTGCCAGGGTGGCCAAACCCTACCTTCATCACCTCCATTCTTCTGCCCTCTCTTCCCTCCTCTCCTCCAGCACCGCCATGCTCAAGGGACGGTGTCAGCAGCAGCAGGCAGGAGCCTCCAGCACCTCCCATCCCTGGTGGGTTCAGAGCTGGGCGGGCACAGAGGGGTGGGTGCTGGGGGCCTCGCACGCCAGCTCATCCCTCTCCATCCCCAGAGGTCACCATCACCAAGGAGGAGGCCCCAGAAGTGGAGGCTCCCCAGCCCATCCAGCCTGAAAGCAGCATGGAGGATGACAACAGCGATGATGACGGTGATGATGACAACAGCAACGATGCTGACAGCAACCTGGTATGGGGCTGAGGCGGGGGCAACAGCATCCCGGGGTGGGATGCTCCTCCAGTGTGGAGGAGCACTTGTGGGAGGGCTGAGGAGGGGTCCCAGGCACAAGGGTTGGGCTGTGTGACACCTCCATCCCCCAGGCTGAGCCCTGGATCTTCAAGAAGTGGTTTGGCCGCTCAGAGCCGAAGGATGAGGAGGAAGAGCCCACAGAGGAACCTGAAGAGCCGCCAGCCAAGGTGGAGGTGAGGAAGGGACGGGAAAAGCCCCGAGCCCCGGAGAAGAAGGAGGAGAAGGCAAAGGACAGCCGCGCAGCCCCGGCAGAGAGGAGCGGCCGGCAGGATCCGCGCCCCAAGGAGAGGACCCCTGAGGACAAGCCCATCAGAGCCCCCAGGGCGCCCAAGGAGCCGGAGCAGCAGCCACACAAGAAGCGGGGCCGGGAGGGGAAGGAGAGCCGGCGGGAGCGGGATGAGCCCCGGAGGGACGGAGGCAAGAGCCGCCCCGGCAGGGCCGAGCACCAGGAGAGCACCCGGCGAGACTGGCGGCAGCTGCGGGGCGAGCAGAGGGGCAAGAAGCCCTGGGAGCAGGCAGGGAAGGACGGCACAGCCAGGCCCCGGGAGGGCAGGCGGCGTGACTGAGGCCGGGACAAGAGGGGCTCTGCGGCACTGCCTTGGGAGGGCCCAATCTTGCCACCACCCCCGGCAAGGGCTGTGGATGCATGGACTCTGTCTATCTGCCGAGCCCCTGCGGCCACAGCCCTGCTGTGGCTGGAGAGGAGCCAGGGGCTGGTGCGGTCAGAGCACAGTTTGGGGACATCAGGGTCCTGCTGTGCCACCCGCCCATGCCACCTGGCCAAGCATGAGCCTTTGTGAGGACTTTGGGCCCCCTTGGATGAGCTGCACAAAGGCAACCTGAAAGGGAGCAGGGAAACGAGCTCCTCTCCACCTGGGCTTTGTGCCTCGCTCCATCCCCAACAGACAGCGCTCCTGCAGCTCACCCATGCTCTGCGCTGCAACTGCGGCACCTGCGGCGTGGGCACAGCACAGCCCAGCAAACAGAGGGTGTCTCCAGACCACTTAGCTCTTGAATTCAGTTACTGGTTTTATTGAAAGCAAATCAAAGAGAGAAGTGTGTTCCGGGTTAAAGAAGCCAGGCTGCTGCCAGCCTTGAAGGGACAACAAGGAACAGAACCCGGCCCCACCGCCACCGCATGGAGACACGAAGCTTGCCCAGAGCAAAACCCCACTGGCAGTGCCATCGCTGGGGCTCCCCTTGAACCTGCCTTCCCAGAGTCGCTTTTAGGAACAAAGCACAAGTGCAATATCTTGCAGCGCTGTAGCAACTACAGGAGACGTTCACAGCCCCAAACCACAGTGGGTTTGAGTATTTGCTAAACCAACAGAGGTTAAGATAAACTATTTTCATTTTTAATAAGGTATTAAATTGAATGTTAAAAAAAAAAAAAAGAGAGAGAAAAAAAAATCACAGCCCTGGATATGCTTGTGTTTTTTCAAAAGGAAAGGGAGAAAAAACAGCACTGGGGCTGGGCCTCCCCATCCCAGCTGTCAGGGGCGAGCCCAGGTCCCCACTGGTGTCAGGAGGCACCCACCAGCCCCTGGTTAGTGCAGGGACACTGCAAACCAGAGCCATCCCCTGTGCTGGGGGCAAGCCCAAGCTCTGCTTTTTGGGGGGCTCGGGCCCCACAGCAGCCCCCCAGTGCATCCCACAGAGCACCGGGCTCAGCTGCAAGATGACCCAGGGGGGCCGGGCCCTCTGCACTGCCACCAGTGGGGGCATGCAGCAGGTGCTTGGGCAGCCGCCGGGAAGGGGACGTGCTGCCAGTGGGCAGCTGCAGTTTGCACCCGCTAAGGGCAGGACATGTAATGGGATCGTCCCCCCCCCAGAGCTTTCCCCTCCCTCTGCCGTGCCCCAGGCAGCGGTGACAGCAGGGGCACGATGCCGGGGTCACCCAGCAGGGACTCCCACACCGTGGCTTTTGCCAAGTCTGGAGATGGGTCCCCGGGGAAAGGCAGAGCTGAAGCTGGTGGGAACAGGGGGGTTGCTGCTTGTTTTACCCCTGAGAGCACAGGGAGGGATGCGGGTCAGTGGTGGGCATGGGCTGGCTCAGAACAGCCAGGGGAGGCTGCAGGGAGGCTGAGAGGCAGTAGCCACAGCAGCAGTGGATAAATAGATGTGGCCCCAACTAGAACAGACTTGCCCTGTCTCTGATGCCCTGCACGTCCCGTACCCAGCCCAAACCCCACTGAGGGTCAGAACCAGACTGCAGTCTGAGCCTCTGGGCACCTCGGACATCCCCAGCCTCTGCAGATGGAGCAGGGAAGCACCAGGAGGCTGGCAGCCCTCCAGGGAGCAGCACGGCTGCAAACCCAGAACCAGAACAACGCTAGCAAGGCAAACCAATGGGAAAAGACATGCGGAGGAGTGCTCACGTCTCAGCGAGAAGCAAAGCTGCAGGGGCGCTCCAGGGCTATGGGCAGGAGCCTCTACCGACAGCCGCACTCCTCTGCCACCATGTTGGGGAACTTGCGCACCTCCAGCCCCTGGCTAGACACGCTGATGATGAGCTGGTCCGAGTAGCGGACGGGCACGCAGCAGGGAGCACGCTGCAGGGGCGAGCCCCGCTCCTGCATGCCCAGCAGCAGCACTGTGTGCGAGTAGTAGCTGGGGACACGTGTGGAGAGGGGCAGCTTGCAGGGACCCTCGCAGTTGTTGGCTGTGTACACGGTGGGCATGACGATGAACTTGCGGTCGTGCAGGTCGATGGTCAACTCCTGCAGCCGGCAGTGGGCCTGATGCCGGGCGCTGCGGTTTTGTCGCAGGACTTTCCTCCGCTCCTGCCAGTGCACCCGCACCGTCTGCAGCGCCTTCAGCAGCAGCAGCGCGTGCAGCTTCCCAGAGCCAGGCGGCCGCTCACCCGCGCTGCCCGTGCCTGGCCCTGGCAGGTAGTAGCAGAAGCTCAGGAGGTGCTGGAAAAGCCCCATGTTGGCTTGGAACGCCGGGATGTCCCTCAGCTCCTGGATCACTGCCTGCAGCTTGCCCATCAGCAGCTGCAGCACGGTCCCCTCTGGCTGCCAGTCCCCGAAATGCTGCTCCAGCCCGGCACTGCCCTCCTGGGGGAAAAGCAGCACCGAAGGCTCCTCCGACTGCACCAGCCGCTCCAGCGCTGCTGTCTCAGACAGGTTGAGCAGCTGGTGAGGGAGCGTCTCCATCATCTGGAAGTCCAGCCAGTGGTGGGAGCTGGGCTGAGTGGGCGGCTCACTGGAGGGGCTCAGCACCCGGCGGATGAAGCGGGTCAGCATGCCCAGGAACTGCCCGCTATCCCCGGGGGCCAGGGATGAGGTGTTGGCCTGGCTGGGGGCAGTGGAGGGTAGCAGTTCCATGGTCTCATGCTGGGGTGGGCTGCTAAGAGAGCACAGAGAGGGTCACAGGGGCCCCTTGCACCCTTGGGGGTGATGGGCTGGGCCACAGCACCTCTGCCCCACCCAGGTGTGCCCCGCATTTTCCCAGCCTTGATCCCCACGGGTGGGACAGAGGGGCTTTTCCCCTACCCCCCCCCTTCCCACCCCGTGTTTTTCTGTGGCTGTGATGAAAGGCACAGACCTGAGCTGTGGGTATGGAGCCACGTCCACCACTCCATCAGCGGAGAGGTAGGAGGAAGAGGCCAAAGCATCGTGCCCCCGCCAGGACTTCGCCAGCAGGAGCAGCACGGGTGTCATCCTGGTGAAGCATTTGTCATCCGAGCCGAAGAGGAGCTGCTGGGTCTCCGTGGGGGGCAGCAGGGCACCTGTAGGTGGGGACAGTGCAGCAGCCAGGTCCCCAGTGCCCGGCCAGGGCACAGGGGCCATCAGCACCGCTGTCCCCTGCTGCCACAGTCCCCACCTCCATCACCGCGATGTCTGATGGCCAGGGTCACCTGGAAGCTGAGCTCCTCGCTGGTGTGGGTCACGGATGCTACCGAGGCTCCAAGGACCAGGTATTGGGTGTCCCTAGTGAGGCAGAGGCTCTGCAGGGAGGCAGAAGTCACAGGAGCCCCTGAGAACCTGGGGGAGGCATGGCGGGGGGGCAGCACTAACACAAGACCCCGTTGTGATCCCTGCTTTCTGGATGCCCAGGGGCAAGGTATGGACACTAAGACAGCCCAGAGAGCATCCAGGGAAGCAGCACTGGGTGGGCTCACCTCACACTGGAGGATTTGCTGGCCCTAAAACCAGCCAGGCTGGAGAGTGCTGGGAGGGGAGGGAGCCGTGCATGGGGGGCCGCTGTGCACCCCAAGGTGCTTTCCCTTTGTCCCCGCCAGCAGCTTGGGGACAGGGTAACAGCACCATCTTCAGGCACGGCTCGGCCCCGTCAGCCCCAGGGGAAGGGAGGGGAAGGGAAGGGAAGGGAAGGGAAGGGAAGGGAAGGGAAGGGAAGGGAAGGGAAGGGAAGGGAAGGGAAGGGAAGGGAAGGGAAGGGAAGGGAAGGGAAGGGAAGGGAAGGGAAGGGAAGGGAAGGGAAGGGAAGGGAAGGGAAGGGAAGGGAAGGGAAGGGAAGGGAAGGGAAGGGAAGGGAAGGGAAGGGAAGGGAAGGGAAGGGAAGGGAAGGGAAGGGAAGGGAAGGGAAGGGAAGGGAAGGGAAGGGAAGGGAAGGGAAGGGAAGGGAAGACAGATGGTGAGATGGGATGGAAAATGTGCTGGGAAGGAATGGGGAAAGCGCTGGGAGGGGATGGGGAAAGTGCAGGGAAGGGATGGGGAGCAGCAGAGCCAAGACACCCCCTCTCCCACCTTCCCTCCTGGCACCAGGCCCCGTGGGGCTCGGCACGGCCACCCACCTGCTCCTGCGCCAGCCCTGTGCCCGCGGCCAGCAGCTCCTCATGGCTCCCAGCGCCTCTCCCTGCTCGGCTGCCCGGGTAGAAGAGCAGCAGGGCAAACTGCAGCTCACCCAGTGACCGTCCCACCTCCGCCTGGAAAGCCAGCTTAAACCATAGCCTTGCCTGGGCTTCCCACTTCACTGCAAAGGAAAACAAAAAGGGGGTGAAACAACCTGTGGGCACGCAGTGCACTGGGCGGGGAGCGGGCGAGGAAGGGGCTTTGGGGCCAGGCACTGCTCCTGCAGGGCACTCGGAGCACCAGGAACAGGAGCTGGAGGGTGGAAGGATGCTGCAAATTGCTTTTGCTTTAGATGACTGAAAGCAGCAAGGCCCCCTTGCTGTGGACCCTCCAAGGACCACTCAGGTCTACTTGTCTGTCTCTTCTCTTTTCCCTGTCAGACAGAATTGGTACTGGGTCTGAATCCCAGTGATCGAGACAGAAAGAGAGGAACACTCCTACAACCAAAATGATCACGAGCAGTACAGAAGCCACCAATGCTGTGGCACTGGGGCATCAGTCACAAGCGAGGACTCATCGTTGCATACAAGCTGTCATCTCTATGAAAGATACAGCTTCTTAAATAGAATATGGGAAGACATCCTATTTTACTGCTTAACTAATTTTAAGGCATATCCAGCCCTGCAAATTTAATTCTTCATTGGCATCTCTGACTTAGGCCCAGAAGTAGCATTTGCCTACCTGAGCACTGTCCCAGCCCGGGTTTGGCACTTACCTTCCTCCAGGCGCAGGATGAGGAACCGGTCCTGCCCCGGCTCCGCCAGGTGCTCCTGGACACGCTGCAGGGGCCGGAGCGCAGCACCCGTGTCCTCTGATGGGCACAGCCCGAAGGTTGTGAGGTCGCTCCGGTCCCAGCCAGTGCGCTGCCTCAGCAGCTTGATGAAGCCACTTTCATAGTGGGTGAGAACACCCATGACTTCCAGGTGGCTCGGCGGGACCCCGTCCTGGTCCTGGTCCATCTTCATCCTGCAGACCGGGCCCTCCAGCCCCCCCAGAGGCCAGGGGTGGAGGCTGGAGCCAGCCCAGCCGATGCCCCCATCCGCAGGCATCGCCTGCAGGCACCCTGCTCCTGGCTCTGTCTTGGAGAAGAGGCGAGTAGCAGAGGTCCTCTTCGATCTCACCAATGAGCTGGGTCCCGCTCTGGCCTGCACGCTTGCATTTTCTCTTTTTCTCTCTTCTGCTTCAAGTCCCAGCTCCTCCGAGAGGCTCAGCTCCAGTGTGCCAGCAGGGGAGACCCTTTCCCCTGGGCTCCCTTTTCTTGGCAGCGCTGCAGAGGGGAGCAACAGCGCCAGGCACGGCAAAAGTACCCCAAGAGCAGGCTTCATGTTCCTGCTTCAGCTATGCCAAATGCAGTTGTTTGAGCTGCTCAAACGCATCTCCCAAAACATTTGTGCGGAAGGGGAGGACGGCATCTCCCTTTTAAAAGCTGATGGCCTTGAGTTGACAATGCACAACACACCTCCCTTGAGAAACTCGAATACTGTCACGCTGGAAAGGAGGGAGGGATATTTCAAAGAAACTTTTCTGTTCTATTTTTGGGTTTGCATCCAGTATTGAAATTGTAAAAAAAAATAATAATAAATTAAAGCTGTTTCTCCTACTTGTAGGGATGCACGTCCTTGACTTCAGATGTTTTTTAAAGGAGGGTAGAAGTCTAGACTTGAATCTGCATGGGGACTGGCACATACTACTCCTGTTGGCAGTGAAACACCAGGAGGCAAGAATTGGCTAGACTTGGAGGAGGGAGATAAAGACAGATAATGGGAAGAAACTAAGTAAATGTATAGAAAGCTCCCTCTTTGCTGGAAAGCCTCCCCCTTGGCTGGTACCTCCTGTACCATGGTGTATGGGCCGCCTTGCAGAGGCTCTTAAAATATCTGAGCTCTGGGTTGCATCTCAAAGCTCCCAGGACGTGTGAGGGAGAATCTCACAGGGTGCAGCAGCAGCCCAATGAATTTTAATACTGCAGGCTTTAATAGATCAGGTCTTGGAAAGTCTCATAATGCCTGTGTTATAAAGACTTCTGTTTGATACCAGTGCTCACTTGGAATTACTAATACCACCTACCTAACACACTCCAAATAAACCGCCCTCCCAGAGGTTATCTCCTCAGCCTCAATGTACCTGCAAAACATTCCCAACACAGTCAGACCTTCCTCTGGGCTCTCAGGACTTCTGCAGTTTGAAGCTCGGGATATTGCTCCAGCACGTCATGAGTGGGCTGACCCTGACCGACTGCACGCCTGAGCCAGACAGGGACAAAGGGCAACAGACCAAAGGCCTTGCGAGCACAGACCTCTCTTCTATGGGAGCAGAGACAAAGGACAGGAACCTGGCAGAGAGAAGGCTCACACAAGTCGTCCCAGGCACTGGGCCAGCTCAGATTGAGAAAAAGTGCTCCGGCGCTGCAATAAAGCAGGTGGGAGCTGGACACGCTCTGCCTGGCTCTCACGTCTGCAGGGCACACAGTAGGATCTGCATCCGGCCAGCAGAAGAGGCGAAGACCCGGCCTCCTTCCACCCATCAGGCACACAGCCGGTGCAGGACACGAGCTCAGCCTCCCCGGGCAGCCTGTGGAAAGAGACAGGCACCGACAGAGCCAACACAAGCCTGGTGCTCTCACCCTGCACCCGCCGAGGCCCTGCTGTCACCCGCCTGCTGGAACGCCCGTCTGGGGAAGGGAATCCTGCAAAGGACAGAGAGGAGAAAGCTTAGAGCATTTTCTGTTTTTAATCTGAACCAAATGATTGCTTGAAGGAAACATGTAGTATAAATAAAACCACAAAGGAACTAAAAGCTTGCCAAAACTAATCTGCTAGTGGGAGGACATGCACAATAAAAAAATATTTAATGACAGCAGGTGCTTCACAATGATACAAACAGCATCTAGTGAAATACAATAACAAACCTGGACTTAATGTAACTGCAGTTTTGGTAATTTCTTCTGACTAAACATTCCCAGAAATCCTTTACCATTGTCAAACACAAGAGCACCAATGCTTTGTTTGTGAACCCCCATTTGGCATAAACAGTCTAACAAGCAGGAGCTAGACAACTGCGCTTTGGGGAAGGATGATTGTCTTTTTTAAAATCATCAACGAAACCTTGTCTAGGGCTTCTCAAGGACCCCTGAAAAGCAGTCCAAACTGATTTCCTTAGGAGACATTTTTCTGTGGTTCTAGCTGGCAACACCTGAGCTACTGTAGTGCTCCAGTGCCTGGAGGAGAAATGTTTCTGGACTCAGCATGAGCAACACTCTTCTGCTTGTAACTGCAATTCAGCAGGAAGATGAAAAATTGCATGTTGAAAATTTTGCTGGCCCTCCATTCTGCCCACCAACGGGATTACTGGCAACGCAGTAATAAAACCCTTTAAGTGTGTCTATGACAAGTCTCCCAATCACCAGATGAACTGCTTCATAAAGGACTTCAGTTGAATAGCAACTGATTAACTGGCAGTAATTTATGATACACATCAAGCAGTCTATGGTGGGGAAATGTGTTAAGCTAGCACAGCTGAGCTAAGGTCGATGCAACTACTTCAATCAGAAGTAGCTGACTGAAGGCGAGGTGCCTAGAGATTTCCAGCCCTTTGTCTCCTCTTGGATAACTTCCAAAATATAACCAGACTGGGAACATTTTATACATTTAAGGGCTAAAGAAACTGAACACACAGCAACATTTTTAACCAATACACGGGAAGACATAGAGAACGGAAAATTGAAAATCTTTTAATGAACCTACAGGATTTACTCAAAATCACAGGCATACAAAACAAAAGTTTATCTGACTCAATTGTAACCTGCATATAAAAAGGTATGAGGCAGAGGAGTCCAGTGGGACCAAGTCCCAGAGGGGCTTCAGTTGGAGGGAGGTGGAGGAGGGATAGTGCCTGGCCCCTCCGTGGGGAGAGGAGGTCTCATCATGGGGGGCAGAGGAGCAGGGGGAGGAACACCAGGTGCTGGTGGCAACTGAGGTGGCACTGGAGGTGGTGGCACCGGTCCAGAGGGAGGCATAGGAGGCAGAGTCATGCCTCCCGGAGGAGGAGGTGGCATGGAGTCCGGCAGAGGTGGCCGTGGGGGCAAGCCGTTCATCAGCGGAGGCGGAGGAGGCCGCTTCACGGTCGGAGGGCCTGGAGGGAGGTTCGGAGGAGCTGGCGGCTTCTCCATTTTGAAGTGGAATTGAAGGAAGAACTGGGGAGGGGAAGGGAGAGGGAGAAAAACAAAGAGAAGGGAACAATTAACGGTCAAGACAACACTGTGCCATCACACAACAGCTGCTCTGTCCACACGCATGGCCTCCAGGAGCAAAGTGCAGTTCTCTCCTGAACTGTAAGTGTCACCGATCACGGCTGGCTTTCTACTTAACGTTCATGGACTTGCACCAAACCTGCCCGGTACCTGAACTCCTACAAAACTTGTTCCAAGTGCTCAGCTTTATGTGATGGGGTCAGGATCCCCCAGCGTGCACTCATCCCCTGTCCTCCCACACAATAGCTAGTGAGCATGTCCATACCATCACAGACAACTGCGCGGGAAGCCTGCACCGAGCAGCCCACATGGAGGACGCAGTGTTGTGTATTTATGCACTGTTCTGCTGCTGCTGACAGCAAGTTTCACTCAGAAGATTCTGCCTCTCTGATTAAACTTTCACAAAGAACACAGGAAGATCCTTCTGTCAGGAGGAATCACTATAGTTGCACTGAACGAGTGAAGACTTTAGCATCAAAGCCAAAATGGACATAACTGATGTGTGCTCTCCCTGCACTGCCTGTCCCCACAGGCTGCTCAGCCCTCCTTTCCCTCTTCAACCCTCAAGAAAGATGCTGCAATGCTCCAGCTACCTGTTTGGTTTCCCTGTTCCAGTGCGTCCAAAACTTTCCTTCTGCTTTGTCGATTTCTCTGCTTGGCACCTGCAACAAAAAAGAATAAGGAGCTATTATTAGCACCACCAGATTAGCTCAGTGGTCCTTTTTAGCTTTAGAGCCTGCAAGATAAGCACAGCTATTCCAGGCCTTGTGAGATGTGCTCATCTCGGATGTTATTAGATAGAGATGGGGGCAGGAAAGAATTAAGTTACTTCCCTATCGGTCAAGGATAAGTATGCTGGCAATAAAACCTCCCTTAACATCTGCACAAAGGATGAGAAGCGAAGCCCAGAAGGCTCCTTCCTGTGCTAGACACCAAGAATTCAACAGCTCCCCAGAGCTCAACACAGAACCGAGTTTTCATGCCAGAGTCCTCCACTAATTCTCAGCAGAGTTTAACAACTTCCAGCCACGTCTTCTTGACCCTCCTTTCCACTCCATTAACCCCCCCAAAGGCCAGAACAGTACAAGTCTATAACGACAATCACAGGGAATTAATGTCTTGGAAAATGTGGGAAGGGAACTCTATAATCAGTCAATCCCAAATCTTACCTTGAAAGCTATGGTTTCGTAGGGCTCGGCTGCCATCAGAAGGTACTGCCAGCGTCTATCAGGAGGCTCAATCCTTTGTTCATATGCGGACATGAACCGATGGCGAGGCATGATGCTTTCTGCAATCTCTGGATAATCAATCTGTTGGGATGTTACTGCAGCATTTTAGGAGAATATTCCCTTTTCACCACCCCATCATACAGAACAAAATCCTCAACTATAAAAGAAGTCTAGAGAGAAGCTCCAAAACAAACAAAAAACATACAAACAAAAAACCACCCACCCAACTTAGCGCTACCAAAAGAAACATCTGGACAACTACGATCATGGATTCTTCCATTTACTTGACACAATCATCAGCAGAAAACTAGCTAGGTAAAGATTTTATTTTATTTTATTTTATTTTATTTTATTTTATTTTATTTTATTTTTTATTTATTGTCCTGAGAAGAACTGCTCATTTACCAGTGTTTTACCTGGGTAACCCAGAGAAAAAAAAAAAATTTAGCAGTGACCTTACCTGGAAGAGCAGGCTTTGCTGGCCTGTTTCTGGATCTCTCTGTTTGGTGACTGTAAAGAAAATAAGAAAGCTCAGCATGTAACAGAAAAGGGTCAGAACAATATTACTTCTGCCCTAGGAAAGACACAAGGCTCCAAACAACAAATATTATGAGATTTTGTTTCCCATTTATCAAATAAATCGCCACAATGTCTTTAACCAAAGTTACTGTGGGTCTCTACTGAAATTCAGTTGCTGTGGGGCAAAGACACTGACACACTGTGCACTGCAGACAAAGCTGGGAGATAAAGCAGCTGAGTTTCATACTGAAGGCCAAAACAAAACAATGGGGAGTTCAGAGAAAAGACCTGAGCTATACATCCAATAAGTGACTTGTGAGCATTAGTGAAAGATGGTACAGCACAACAAATGGAGAACAGAGTCGGAAGCAGTGCCTTCATTTCCTGCACAAGTATTATAATAGCTGAAGACTTAGACATACCAATCTATTATTAAAATGGTTCTCACTCGACTGTCAGCAATAAAGAGATGTTTCATGGGTAATTTAAACAATAAAGGACATCATGAGATAAGCCCATATCTTATTTATGGACAGATCTACTAAAAAGACTAGTTAATAATTCATATCCATAGCACTGCACTTCAAGTAAGCTCCAGCAGGCATTAGGTATCTGCTGTGACAGGCATTACTGATGTACCTTTATAACCCGGTCGTCCAATTTTCACAAATTTCTTCACTTCCACTTTGACTTTTTCTGGTGCAGGCTGGGCAGGAGCTTCCTTAGCTTCCTTGGCAGCTCGACGGGCCCTGAATTCATTTGAAATTCGCAAAATTAAAAGGTTAGTAGCACTTGTTTCTGAAGGATAGGCTAGAAAGCAGTGTGAATCCCATGCCACGGAATATTTTAGTACTTTACAGAAAGCATATTGGTGAAACTGTTCCTCTTCCATGTGCATCACTGCAGGTCAGTTTTATCTATGCCTTCCCCTGACCAAAAGCTGTCATCTCAATTATCTTATCCAACCTTGGATGACCTTTGTGCCAATCTCCAGATGGAGCCGAGACAACTTCTTGAAGTAAAAAAGGGAAAGAACTCCACAAACTAGTCATCTAAACCAAAACTCTTCACTAGGAAACAGTCAAAGAATATTCAAGCCCAACGTGCTACCAAGTTCAAGATTTACAAGTGTTCATAATCATGATTTCAATGTGCCTAGGTAATGGAGAACAAAGCTACAATGGGGATTAACTTACAAATTGGTCTGATGCTTCTTCCCCTGGGTATGTGCTAAGTAGCTTCCCTAAAAAAAAAAAGACAGAAGAAAGTTAAATAAAGACAGGACTGCTCCTGAACCAAAAGATACTTGACATGGATGAGAAGCTACATTTCACGTTGACAAGGATATTTTAATCCCTAGCATAGAGAAAACTTACTCAAAAATTGCAGATTGCTCACAACTGCTGAACTGTCAGAAACTGTCATGCTGAACACACACAAGCCACTACCCACCCATCAACTCTTCAGCAATCAGTCATCAAGCACATCCCCGGTTCTAGCACTTGAAGCCAGCATTATTCTAAAATATCTGTTGCTGTGGAGATCAAAACAGGCAGCTGTTCAACTCACCTCATTGTTATGTAGAGTCAGACAAAGCTTGCATTCATAAGAACCCAAGTGATTTTTCATAAAATAGGGGTCCTAGGAAGAGAATTATTAAAAAGTTACAAGCAAGATACATGCCAGAACAACAGAATAATAAAATATGTAAAACAGAACTTCTCCTGCACTGGAAGAACTGAGTTCACAGGTTTAAATTATTAGCACACCACTACTTTAGGACTATGAAAACAGAGAGAGACAATAGCAGTTTTTTTATTGGTAACAGCACTCCCAACTGCAGTCAAGGAACAACAAAACACAAACCAGTCCTGAGCAGACTGAAATAACATGACAACAGCTACCTGAATACGTGAGTGCTGGCTTCTCTCTGGTTAGCCCTTCCACAAATGTTTCTTGTTTAAATCCCACATTAACAGAAACAGAAGTATTTGCTCCAATCCACAGCTCCCCACCGAACCTCTTGCCCTCCAAGCCACTTCACTGATGTGAAGCCCTGAACTGATCCACACGTAGCTTGTGGGGCTGGCACAGCATGCCCTCCCCTTCCCGAGCACGCAGAGGCCGAGGCTCACCTTGTTGATGTCAATGGTTTCCAAAGCCAGCTGCCGAAGCCTCTCCCTGCGGTCTCTGTTGCTTTCTGAGGCAGAGGCGACGCCTCCGCTTCCAGTTTTACCTCCGGGACGGTGCTGGAAATCCATGATGGGGACTTCTTTGCTTCAGCTACTTCAGGAGAAAGAAAGGGTCTGGAAAAATGAAAGAAAGCCAAGTGAGTGACAACTCATGCTCCCCCTCAGCCGGGCTCCATCCCCAGACCCAGCAGCAAGGCCTCAGGACACGCGCCGGGTGACACAGCCCCGGGCCGCGCAGGCCTCGTGCCGCCAAGCCCCGAGCTGAGCAGCTGCAAAACCCCCAAAAACCCGGACAGGCCCCCACAGACACCCCCCCGCCCAGCCCCCCTCGGCTTTGGGAGGATCGATGAATTCCTCCCCAAAACGTCTCTCTGGGCCCACCGAGGCTCAGTGCCCCCCTCAGAGGTTCACCCCTCCACCCCCCCCCCCATCCCCTCAGCGAGGCTCAGACCCCCCCTCCCCTCCCCCCCCGTACCGGCGCGCGCCCCCCGCTCCCGCGCCGCGCACGCGCGCTGCTCCCTCCCTCCCTCCGCCACACGACTTCCGGCTTCCGGCGCGGCGCTTCCGGGTCCGGGTGCGGGTCCGGGCGCGGCCGGGGGCCGCGGGGCCCTCGCCATGCGCTACAACGAGCGGGAGCTGCTGAGCCTGGCCCGGCAGCCCGCGGAGAAGGCGGCCGAGGTCCTGATGCGGGTGCCCAAGAAGGGAAGCGGTGAGGGGCCGCGGCGCGGCTGGAGGGGCGGGGGAATGAGGCGGGGCCGGGTGCGCTGGGGGGGTGGGGAGGGGGCTGGGGGGGACACTGGAATGGGGCTGGGGGCGCTGGGGGGGGACTGGGAGGTGGCACTGGAGATGCTGGGATGGGGCTGAGGGGGGGACTGGAGGTGTTGGAGTGGGGCTGGGATGAGAGTGGGGAATGGCGCTGGGGGTGTTGGGATAGGGTTGGGGGGGCTGGATGGGGGGGCCTGGGGTAGGAGTCGGGGGGAACAGAGTGGGGAAGTTGGGACTGCGTGGGCAGGGCTGGGGAGGCTGAGGTAGGGTCCTGAGGTAGGTGTCGGGAAGGATTGGGTGATACTGGGGTGAGAAGTGGGGCACTGGGAAATCTGGACCGGCAGAGCTGGGGGTGCCGGTAGTACGGCAGGAGCAGGATTTGGGAGCTGGGGGGACTGGGAGGCAGCACTGGGAGCAGACTGGGAGGAGTGGGAAGCAGGAGCGGAGGCGCTGGGGCTGCGGTGAAGCTGGGGACAGGGACAAGTAGAGGAGACAGGAGAAGGATGCTGGCTGCAGGCAGGAGCAGAGGGAGGGTTTGGGGGCGGGTAGCTGTGAGGGCAGCAGGGAGATGAATGCCCCCATTCTTCTGACACCCCAAGCGTGCCTGGTAAAACACAGCAGGAGTCCAAACCCCAAGGGAGCTTCCCCTTCAGTGTGGGGAACCGGCACGTTGCAGAGGTCACAGGTGCTTCCCTCTGCCTTGTGCTGCGGGCTCGCCACCTCAACGCTCTTGTTTCCCTTTGCAGTGCTAAAGAAACGCCTCGTGAAGCTCGTTGTCAACTTTCTCTTCTACTTCCGGACAGATGAAGCGGAGGTACGGAGCCTCTTTTCTTCACACACACTTTCTTTTTCTGTGAACTGATGGTGCGTGCTTTGTGAAACAGTACAACAGCAGGCTGCCAACACCGGGATGTGGCACCCTCGCTTCCTATCCCAGCGACACAGTGAAAGCTTGTAGGGGTGAGGAGCACTGCCAGCTACACCACGCCCAGATGGCTCATATGGGAGCTTGGAACGAGTCTTTCAAACGTAACCATTGCCCCTCGACTGCCAGAGATGGACTCTGTAACGTTTATTTGTAGGCCTGTGCTTTATCATGTGAAACTGTGAGGAGAGCTTATATTGCTCTCCTGGAAAAAGAACTAGCATTATTTATTTGCGACACCAGGAATTTTTCTTGCAAGCGATGCTCGCTTTTAATGGGAAATTGTCATGGCTATACTCTGTTGGTGTTGTTACTTCTGACATGCAGAGGCCTTGGTTAGGTGAAAAAAAAAAAGAGAGAACGAGAGGGATGGGCTTAGGTTCTGTTTCTGGCTTTGCCACTACTGAGATCCAGTAGTTTTTAGTGCATTCCTCAGTAAATGTTGCTAAAGATTCTCTCATTGGAAAATCAATCTGAAAGTAATCATTTGATTGGGTATGAAGAAAGGTGCTGTGTGCCTGCTGACACAAGGAAGTGGAAAGCTTTTAGTTGCGTTTTTAGACTTAGGCCACAATGAATATTTCAGCCTGAAAAACTCCTCTTTTAAGAAACACTCTTTTCTACTGAATTGCGGTCGCTCTTTGTTACTTCACTGGAGCTGCAATCGTAATTCTCTGGGTAGGGTCAAAAGCTGAGCAGTTGCTGTCCCGTGGAGATTCAGCTGCGACTCCCTGTTCACGTGGTTCGAGACCCCGAGGGTGCTGCCCTGCAGCACTCGGCTGCTTGCTGTCCTGAGGGTTGTTGCTTATAAGCACTCGTGTTTTAGTGTGAGGGAGATGTTACCGAACACATCAAAAATAGTTCCACAGGTCTGTGGTCAGTGCAAATATAAAGCTGTTGTGACAGAAATACATACTAAAACAGATTTTTGAGTATCTTGGTTGCTGCCTTATTTGCCTCTCGTATTTTGTTTAGTTTGGACAAGAGAATTCACTTGTGGATTGCTTTTGTTTATGGCTTGTATCACCCGTTGGTTCTTGTGTCCTTGCTCAGTGTGCACTAGCTAGCAAACCGTACTTCCCATTTGTCTGTTTGCCCTGAGCTGTTCTAGTTCATCGACACGCTGTTCTTAACCTCCTGCAAAGCTTTGAGCCTGCCCTTACAAAGTGCAATGTTAGCCTTTCTGTGTGTCATTGCAAATAGTTCATCTTTGCTTGATTTATTGTGCAAGGAAGTAAACTTAATCAGTGTCTTTGGATGCTAAATGAAAAACAGAAATAAATACTTAAGCCCAGAGTGAAGCTTAGCAAGTCTTTAACCTCTATCTAACGTGCACAGAGTGCTATGGGGAAGACTGGTACAGCAAAGTGTATCAGCAGACAAAAAGAACACTGAACGTTCATTCAGTTAGCCTGAATTACCTTAAAAGTACCATCAGCTTATAAAGCTCATTTAAAAAACACTGGGAGAACTCTGGATTCAGAACACTGCTGATAGGGCTCCTATGGTGCTGATTGGCAGCATGTGTTGAACCCCCTTTCTGGGTCTTTTCCAGCCCATTGGAGCTCTGCTGCTGGAGCACTGCAGGATCACTAAAGAAGAGGAGAACGTCTTCTCGATCAGTGAGTTCTATGCTCGCGCTCCCTTCGTGTCCCCCTTATGGCAAGCTGTGCTTTGAAAAAGGAGATGCTTGGCTGCTTTGTTCCTGCTTTTGCCTCTTTCTCTGTTGGCACCAGGGTTAGTGTTCCTCAGCCCCCTCCTCCTCAGTTGCCAGTTGTTTCTGTGGAGCTGCCGTGCTCCAGGACCATGGCATTTCAGTGCTGGCTGAAATGGTCTGTGATTTGCACAGCTGCTTGTGAGGAGAGAAGCAGTAAAAACAGACTGACTTAGTGCTTAGTGCTTGTAGAAATCCCTCTCTAGGAAGGCTTGGTATTGACAGATTGCTGCTTCTGTGCTATTGCATTTTATCAAAAAAAGTGAGCCTTAGATAAACCATCTGTTGGGCTAATCTAGCACCAGTCCTCCCGCCACGCTGTTTGTCCTTGTGGCGATAGCTGCGGCTCCAGCTGGCTTGCGGTGTGTCATCCTTCATAAGCAGCCTTTCATCCAACAACTAATCATTGTGAAAGAGGTATGTGGCAAAAATAACAGGATGTTTCTCCAAGGCCATCCCCATATCTTTTGGCCTGGCTGTCAGGCACAGCTGCTTTTCTGTGCAGAGTCTCGCCTCCTCTTTCAGCGGGGAGAGATGGTGTTCTGGCACCCAAGCAGCCTGAGCATACCAGTGAGTGTCCCACTCTGAATTTCTGGGGCTTTAAGTTTGTCAGGAACCCTGGTGACTGATGATTCCTGAGAAAGGTGTTGAAACTGATTGCCCTTGGTATCAGGTTGTGTCCCTGCACGGCAGCCCTGAGGGGTTTGGTGCAGCCTGACCCAGTTATTTCTCAGCAGCAGCCTAGATCTCTGTGAACTGTGTACTAAAGAGCAGAGCTCTGGGGACAGTGTAATTAATTAGATGTCCTGATTCTGTCTTGGTGAAGAATTGGAATTGCACAGGGAACTGCTTTCCACTGTGCACAGCACCAAATTCCCAAAAGCCTCAAGCAAAGACAGGTCAGTATCTTCTCTGAGTGTGATTTGATTCCTCAGATGGCTGCCCTCTACATATATCAAAATCACTTCCTCCAGGCCATTTTCTACTTCGATTACTGCATCTCCGGTGACTGCTTGCAAGGACTCAGGGTGTTTTAGTCCTGAGTCTGGTCATATTTGTCCAGTCTGAGCTGTCACTCTGAGAAGCTGCTTTTTCCTCTCTGAAGTCTTTGGCTGCTCTAAGCTTACATTTGCTGTAGGCAGCTGTTCGGGGCCACCTGGGAAGCGCAGCAGAGAAGTGCCTCCAGAACTGGTGTTACTTTTGGAAGCACCTCTTCCAGTCAAGAGCAGTATGAAGGGCTTCTGAGCTGTATGAGGCACCTCTGGCCACCATAGCTCCCATGCTGCCTTACCATAATCATATGGGGAAAGGTGTTTAGGTATAAGGAGCCCAGCAGTGGAGGGACTGGGGCAGTTGAGGGGTAGGTTTAGCACCTTGTGTCCTTTTCCCAGTGCCTTTCTAACAGCAGACTGCTTCCCAAGCTGGATTTCAAGTGTGTAGAGGCAAGCTTGGCTGGGTCATTGTTCTTTGCAAACAGGGAAAGAACGTGATCCCAAACCATCCAGGGTAAGATAAGAGGGAACAGATGCCTGTCTCACTAGCTTGTTCACAGATCATCTTTGTTGAACAAAGGTACTAACTGCAGCCTGGCAGAGTCTGGTGGTTGCTGGGGAGGGAGACATTGGAGTGCAGGCAGCTCTGCCAGGACCTTCCTTATGTCTTTTCCTTATCCGTGGCAGGTTTCATTGAGGAGCCAGAGAGGAAGTACTGCTTTGAATGTGACAGCGAAGAACAGTGTCAGGAGTGGATTGAGGCACTCAAGCGAGCCAGGTAGGCTGAGCCAATAGAGCAAGGTCTGCACTGTGCTGTTTGTACGTTGCAGCCCTGTGCTGTTTGTTTCCTGGGACTAGTTTGTGGTGAACCCAGGGCGGAAAGCAGTTCTCTCCTCCCAGGCAAGCTTCCTTTCAGCTCTAAATAGCACCCGAAACTTCCCCACGTCCTTTTCTGTCCAACCTATTGCATGGTCTGTTCCTTTCTTACAGCTATGAGTTCATGAGGAGAAGCTTGATTTTCTACCGGAATGAGATCCAGAAAATGACAGGGAAGGTGAGTCCCCTGAGGTTGGCTTTTCAGGTGGTAACCCTCTCCAGTCCAAGGAGCAGGGTTTGGTGACCCCTGGCCTTGGTGCCAGCTGTCCTACACGAGGCTGGTGGCTGCAGCGTGTATGACAGAGCCATATTAAGTCAGGTCTTGAAGCCGTGGGCTCAGCAGGCAGTCAGGCCCAGCCACCTGAGAATCTTCCTCTGCCAAGCAACCTGCGTCCAGCTGGTGGGTGTGCGTGAGACTGTTCCTGAGCGCGGTGTGTTACAAGCAGCACAGAGCAGCCTGGGGTCTGCAGCCAGACAGGCTGCGCCTGGGCTAACCCTGACTCCTCCAGTTCTGGAGGAGCAGCCCTGGCAAAATCAAGAGTGTCCATCAGTTGAGACACTGCTCGCACCTCTGCCAGGATACCTGGACCATCCCTTCTGGAGGTAACGGGTAGCTGTGACTCACCCGCATGCTCCTGTGCCAGAGCAGACTGAATACAGTCTGTGAACCTTGGTTATCTGCTGCATCCTCTCCATGGACTGTGACTGCTTACAGACAGCAGACTGGGGTAAATCCAGCACGTAGCTGGAATTGGCACCTAGCCCTGCTGCCTGCCAGACTGCAGCCTGGCAAAAGGAGGGTCCTGCTCACCTCCCATCTTGTCTGTGTCTGACTGCTGCCTTCCTGTGCTCTTGCTGCAGGACCCCCTGGAGCAGTACGGGATCTCTGAGGAAGCCCGCTTCCAGCTGGCAACACGCAAGCAATAAACCCCACGCTTGGGCTGAACTGGCTCTGGCCACAGGCTCTCCCTGCAGAGTCAAACCCAAGCTCCCCCAGGAGGAACAGCAACCCTTCCATTCGGTGGTGACCAACTGACTTTTTAATTTATTAGCCAAATATTTTTTTATGATTTTTTTTTAAGATAATTCATTGCACAATCCCACCTCTCCTGCTCTGCCCCAGCCATGCAGGCAGGCAGAGTCTAACTTCTCAGTGCAGACTGTGACCTTGGGCTGGCTGCTGCTGCAGCGGTGGGAGTAAAACCACCGTGGCTCCAAGCAGGAGCAGAGGGGGCAGGGACTGAACAGAGAGCTTGAGCACTTGGCTTCCTCCAGCAAGGGCTCATGTCTCTCTCACCAGGAGCTTCTGGAGCAGACTCTGAGCCCTCTCTAGCCTCCTCCCTGTCCCTCTCCTGCAGGGAGCTACTCAGCTTTTCTGGCTCAGGATCTTCCCGCAGTCTCCAAAGGAGCCATCAGGAGTTGTTCATCATTTTACCATAACAGGATGCTCCAGCTGATTGCATTTCTGTGCTTGCAGGGTTAACCCTGCTATCCTCCTTCTGCTCGCTGCAAAGCCATTTCAGTTGAGCAGGGAGGGAGAAGCCTTCTAGTTACACAGGGAGCAGCCCAGGAACAGCAACAGCTAATGGGGAAGGGGCACCCACCCCCTGTGTCAAGGCAGCAGTGTTTGCAGGCACTAGCACCTGCCTTTTGGGGTTGTGTTCTTTTTGTCCTTTCTCTAGCTAGGTGGTACTAATTTCTAGAGGACTGATGAAGCCCATGGCACAGACAGTTAGAGTGCTCTCACAAATGAGGTGGAGAACAAAGCTGTAAAGCACAAGGGAGCAAAAACAGGGCTGAGAAATCTCTGTTATGATCCTGTCTCCCTCTGCAGTACTGGGGGCTGGGCTAAGCTGTGCCATTTCTCAGCTTCCCAAAGAGGAAAGGCAGCTGGAGAGACTTGTAAAGACAGGAACTGCTACATGCACTTTGGCTGCATGTTTGAGCTTCAGGGTATGCAGAAGGTAAGCCCAGGGAGTGTAGGACAGCTGTACATTAGCACTCCCTTCCCTGACACTCTGCTGCAGCTTTTCACCCCTTTGTGAGCTGCTACAGGGAAAGATCCAAACAACTGCACCTGCCAGGGTCACAGCAAGCTGCCAGGGAGCAAGGGCTGCTGCTGCAGGGACTCCTGTAATGAAGATCCCTTTAGCAGTAAGGAACATCTCTCCTCATGGCTCTGCACTTGCAGCCAGCACTGTGACTGCAAAAATGAAAACTGCAGCCAGAGGTGAAGGCCAGAAGGTGTTTGCCACACGTGCCCAGAGCTTCAAGACCCCTCTTTCTTCACACTCCACTCTACGAGGTGGCTCCTGCAGCAGCTCCACTGGACAGTCCCACAAAAGGCCCTATGGAAAGTCCCAGCAAGCATTTTCAGATGGCTGATGACAGAAGGAACTTTACTCACCCCTGGGGCAGGTAAATGCAGCAAGAGGTTTCCATTAGCACAGCACAACGGGTGTGCAGGTTTTGGCATTCTTTTCCACCTGGCTAGCAGGAAAGTTCTCTGCAATTAAACAGTACATGGTAAATGAGGTAGGGAGCAAGCAGCCTGTGCTCTGAGTGAGGTTTGGTAGGAAGTTTTGGCTTTCTTTGGGAATTAATGCAGACACAAAAGCCAATACTAAAAGCTTTAGTAGCCTGGCCTTCCCTCTTTACCTCAAGCTGCTGGGTACCAGGAGAGCGGCAGATGTCACTGATGCTTTATTTTTAACCTCAAGCCCAAGGTTTTTCCTTTCCCTTCCCAGATATCCCCTTTCCCTGCACTGGTTCCAGGTGCTAACTCCAGCAATTACCAAAAATATGCAGTGGGCAGCTGTCTTGTTCAGTAAGCTGAGGGCATACAGGGTAGAAGCAGAAAATAGGGCAGGTTTGAAGACAGATGGCAACTCTCATGGAAGCAGCAGTGAGGGATTAAGAGCAGGAACAAGCTTGTGCTTTAGGGAATTAGTGTCCTCAGATGACTTCGAAGTGCATTTTCATCCTCATGAGCCTACTCTGCTTTACCTCAGCGCAGGGGCACACTGGTGGGGTACACAGCAGCCTTACTTACTGTGATAGCAAAGCCTCGTCCATCTGGTCACTTGCTACAAACCAATGTACACGCCGGAGCTGCACTGCAGCCTGGAGTCCCCTCTGCAGCTCTGGCTGAGCAGAGCAGAGGAGGTACCATAGCTCTCTGGATTCAGCCTCAGGTCACCAGGAGTGACCCAGGCTGCAGGCAAGAGAGGTTTCCAAGCTCATTTTCCCCCCAGGTTCGGCATTAGTGAATGCTTCGATATGCAAAATTAACAGTCATATAAACAAAAGCTGGGAATTCTGCCAACATTCAGTCATTTTTAGCAAACAATTCCAGTGCTATTGTGAGGTTCACTGTTCCTGCCTGCCACCCTCAGTAGCTAACACTTCTCTACCGTGTGCCTTCCCAGACTATCACTAGTTTCTTCTCCATGCACCTTGCAGAAGGTAGATTTGACACCCACCATCTTCACTGTACATAAAAATGGGCATTTTATTTAGATGTTCTGGGGAACAGTTGGGTGCACAAGTGATAAGCCCAACACTTATTTAAGAGGCAACAATGACATTTCCTAAGTGAATGTAAGACAAATGCTGTGAAGAGCTGCATGGGCCTGCGCAGGCCCTGTAACTTAATTAGCTAGATCAATGGTTAGAGTAGTGCTAGGACACTGGGATAGATGTCAGGAGTAAGGGAAGATGGTACTTCCAGACACTTTAGAGATCCGCATCCGCTGCTCTTGATTTATAGACAACTGTTCATTTTTCATAATCTGTTCACTATGCTTTTTGTATTCAAGGGGCCTGCTCCACTGTTCATTGGGTACAGGCTCCTTGACAGTGTACTGAAGCTGTTTATCTGTTGTACAATGAACATTTCCAATAAAAACTTGTTTTAATCATTATGGCAGTCAGAGCTGTAGCAAGGAACCTGAGCCCATGCTAAGGCAGGTGACTACAGCAAGCTCCTGGGCTTTCTACACAGCCTGGCTGCAGGTGCAGGGCTCTTTCCCAGGAGCAGGGGCTCAAAACCCTGGCACCATCACTGCTGAGATGCAGGCGGCAGAAGCAGCAGCAATCCTGGATGAAAGATCAGCAGGATGACAGTGCCTGCAGGCCCATCCCAAGAAACGGTACAGTATTGCTGGTTGGCAGTGAGGGTGCCTGCTCCCAGGCCAGCTGCTAATGTCTCCAACAACATGGTTTTTACATGCCTTCTGCTAACAGAGCCAGCCCCTCTGCAGTAGCTTCAGAGACAAACATACAAAAAGGATGAGCTTTCTCAGGCAATTGCTGCAACCTGTTTTCGACATCTTAAAAACTCATCTAGACCATTACATTTAAGCAGCATCCATATTGCACAGACTGTGTTAGGGGAATCAGGGTCTTCATCTCATGTTAAAAATCCTACAGAAAATTAGCTGAGCCAGTTTTATGGCCATCACTTCCAAAGTTTAAAATCCATTGCCAACCTAATTTCAGTTCCATTATGTTGGTGAAATAACCAGATGAAAAGATGAAAAGGGAATTTCACTAGGATGGTTTTGCTACTAGGAATATTACTGGTATGTTAAATCCCGTGAGCTTAACTGTCCTCGACTTCGACAGAGCTGAGTGTGTTGCTCAGTTTGGGAGGAGCAGGGGTCTGACTGCCCTGACCCCTGCCCAGAGCCACAGCCCAGGACACGGTGCTTCGCTTCCACTGACAAGCACCGACTGCCATCTCTTGCTGACATCTGTCCTGCTGAAGCAGTGAAACTCCACAACAGTAACGGTGTATTAAAATACATACACTTTAATATAAAGACAAAACTTCAAAGCATTGTTTCAATTACAAATCAAGGTAAAGACACAAGAAATTAATTAAGTGAAGGGAGGGGAGAAAAAACTAACTCTTACATTGTGGAAAATTAGAAAGGCAGGATGGAAATATATATATTATACATACATATATACACACCAGAAGAATTCACACTAGTTCTATGGAAGAATGAAAGGAATGACAGGACAACTTACTGGTATAAAAAAAAAGATAAATTAGGGGAAGTTTGAATTTTAAATAATTCAGTTTAATAGGCTAAATTATATAAACTAGTTCCTATTCACTAGGAAACATCCCATATCACTGTTCTAAGAAAATGGGTTTTTTTAAAAAATCCATTGAAAAATGGATTTTTATTAGTAGTTAAAAGTTTACTAATCAATTCCTGAGCAACAGCAACCTCATAATCTACCGCTTTCCCCATCAAAGTCCCACTCAGCGAGGGCAGGCTCCCACTCCTAAAAAGTTTAAGTAGAACAGAGACCTAAGAAATAATTTTTTAATTTGAGATTGATCACTTAAAAGATTAATAGGTTAAAAAAGCCAAGCAGGATGGATCAACCCATTCCACCTTTTTCCCTCATTAACTCCAGAAACAAGACCTTTCTAAAGTATGATTTGACTGCACCAGAAAAGCAACCAGATGTACCTTAAAAATAATAAATCACAAACTTGAGAACTTCAGGGTTAGTACTGTAAAACCTTGAATTTTAGGAAGTTATTTCATTTTTGAACTCTAAGAACTTAAGAAACATCTGCAGAAAGATGATCACAAACAGCAAATACAGTGGAGGATTATTTCCAAATTTTTTACTTTGGGTTTAAACCCTGAAGTTCACAATAATAGCATCTTTTACTGTGATATTCAGTCTAAATAGGTATTTATATATTTATAATGCATAAGGATAAATAAAATATGGCACAATAAAATTTTAAAAACTGGTAATCCATCTTTCAATGAAAACCTGATATGCAAGCTATGGAAATGTTGGAGCAAATAGAGGAAAAACCTTAACAGCCATAAAACTTCAAATACTTGTACACTTACTAGACATCTGTGCTTCAAAAAAATCCAATTCTTGTGATTTTTCCTCAGTGCTGCAAAGATAGTTCACAAAAACACTGTCTAGTTTCTTCTCCCCAAACATCATGATTTTTGAAACACATTGTTGTTGGTTTGCAGTCCACTGTACAATGTCCATTTCTTAACTGAAGAAATCATCATTGGGAGCTCCCAAAGCTTAGTCCTCCTAATGCTTTTGGCTCAGGCAAAACAATAAAAGCAGAACTTCTCAATAAAACCACCTGGTGAATTGGGACAACTCCTTCTGAGAAAAAATACTTGTCAAGAATCTTTAGGTTTCCATACCCTGTATTAAAAAGGCTGATTTCAACACAAAAAGCAAACGGGTCACACTCAATCAACCTTGCATCAGTACTGGGACAAACTACCAAGCCGTAACTATCAGCACCAGCAGCCCTGGCACGTCCCCACTGGTGCTCGGAGGGGATCGGGACCAACGCGGGCCATAGGGGAGCCCAAAGCAGGCGGGCAGCTCAGGGCCAAGCTGCAGGGCTGGCAGCCTCCTCCTCCAGCAATGTGGCAAAACCTTGACTATGGGAACTCTAGGGTGCAAGGCCTCTGAGACATGAGGAGCCCTTTCCACAGCTATGGTGCATTTGGGAAGGACTCGTGGCAGCAAGCCCCTGCTGCGGGAGCTTCTCGAGGGTCCCAGCACTGCCGGGCCAGGCCTGTGGATGTAGCCATGGGAGTCACAAGGAGGTGGGCCCCCTGCACCAACTCGACAAGATCAAAGCTCGTGCTGGCCCTCAAACTGACCACAGCAACTCCACATCCCACAAAACAAACAAACAACACGTGGATGAAGCTACGCCTGTCCAGGGGTGGATGCCAGCCCCACATCCACTGTCACACAAGGGCACTCTTCCAAGTAGGAATATAACGTGTTGGGGAGCAGATGCTGCCTTCTAA
The DNA here is from genome assembly GCF_964211825.1 of Aythya ferina. Classification (NCBI taxonomy): domain Eukaryota; kingdom Metazoa; phylum Chordata; class Aves; order Anseriformes; family Anatidae; genus Aythya; species Aythya ferina. The sequence continues at coordinate 1,346,457 of NC_140324.1, forward strand.
ATACACAATCCCAGAAGAATCAAACCACTCAGGCCCCCAGAGGCAGCCCCATGGCCCTGCCATGGCCTCGTTACTCTGGAGTACAAGACCTCCCCAACGGGGGATGCCCAGATCCCAGGTTCCTCTGCAGGAAGGGTGCTAGGAAAGGTTGGGACGAGATGGGCCCTGATTCCCACCAGGAGCAAAGCCACCGTTGAGCACAGCAGCATCTCACAAACGTTGGTGCAACCCTGCTGCTTCTGGTTTTTATCAGCACTGCAGTTAACAGCCGGCGAGGCAGATCTGGCTCACACCCAGCTCGCTCCCCTCCCATTTGCTTTCTGCAGCAAAGCAACCACCCCAGAGGCCTCTGGTCAGATGTCTGCAGTTACAGCAGCAAACATCCCCCTGAAGGAGAAGCTTGCCCCCCAGCAGGGCAAACGCAGGCAGGGGCTGAGCACAGGCACAGCCATGCAGCCACCCCACGCAGCCCCAAAACAACGCTCCGGTTTGAAGCATTTGAGCCAGAGATGCAAGGGAAGAGCCTGAACGCCATCTGTGCAGCAGATTTCAAATGAAAGTCACTTGCTCAAGCTTGATTAGGGAATAATAACAAAGAAGAAAAGCTACTCAATACTTCGAGTTGGGTGACGTTCGGGCCAAGCAGTGACAAGTCCTGGGGGTCTGCAACCTCCCAATTCACAGCAGCGCCTCACTGAGACCCTCACAAGCAGGCACCGCAAGCTGCCCGCAGCACTTCAGCACCCGGAGCTGCGATTGCAGACCTCACACACTTGCCTTCCTCCCCACCACGCCTGCCCCCCTCCAGCCACAGGCAGGACCCAGGCCGAGCCCATGCTCAGAGCTCATCCAAGCGCAGCCAACAGTGGTGAGCACAAACTGCATGCTACAAGACAAGACAGCTCTGGCCACTAGGAAGAAGGATACAAGATGGAAGCACAAGAGATTTCTGAGTTTGTCTGGCCAAGGAGCCCTGAGTTCCTGCTATCAAAGAAACCAGCTGGAGACACTGCTCTAACGTCTGCCTCCGAGTGTAATGAGCATCTAGGACACGATGTGCTCCCTGGTGTTGGCAGCTTCCCCTAAAAGCACGTTTCCCTTCACCTCTCTCCCACTGCATTTGCAACCTGAACTAAGAGGAGCTAAATCCCATCAGTTTGACCAGACCAATCCACACCCTGCTAACGGGAATGGCCCTGTCTGCACCCAAACAAGAGGCGATGCAGGGACAGCTCAACTCCCCCGTGATCCTGCCCACAAGCTTGGTTCCAGCAACCCAAGGCTCCACATCCAATGTTTTCCCACCTTTTCCCTCAGCTACAGGAAAAGCTGAGAAATCTGACAGCAGGTGCCTCACACACCCCTGGCTAATGGAAGAATTGTTGCTCAGTGACTAAACGTGCAGCGAAGACTTGAGTTTAGGTTTAATGCTCTTGGAGCCCCCCCAGCCTCACAGCACGGTGGGTCTCAGTGGGCTGGAACCAGCAAGCAGGAGCCAGAGGTAACAAATCACTGTAGGAAGAACACGTGAGGGTTGTTCTCCAAGCCTGACATTTAGCAGTGGGGCACATATTTCACTCAGCACAAAGATCAGGATATTTCTTTTTCTTTTTTTTTTTTTTTTTTTTTTTGGCAACATTATGTGCCACAAGATGTATTTTGACTTCCTGATTGAGTCCCTCACTGGCAGCAGCAGTGTGGAGGAGAAGGAACATTTGTGACAGCCATAAAAACGGCTGGACCTGGGCAGGAAGTGGTAACACAGAAGGAATTCCTTTCTGGAACTGGCTGCTTGGCTTTGATGACTCAGAAGTATATCCAATTATTGAAAACAGGTTTCACGTCTCTGGCACAGCACTCACACATCAGGGTCACAAGGGTCTCATTCTCGTAGCCATATGGATCAGATCCCAACATCTCAAAGAGCTATTTCTCCAGCAGTCCTGCAAGCAGGTAAATGCTCTCCCCATTTTGCAGACAGAAGACAAACAATTTGAACTTGCTCAAGGTTATGGCCAAGCAGCAAGAGATCAGGGAGTGGAGAAGACAAATCCCATAGCAACCTCAGTGACTTCTCCCAAATAAAGCAGCATTAAGGCATCAGCCCAAAACCTCCATTGTCTTGCACTTCTCCAAACACGCTGTAGCTTATCCAACACTCTCCTGGAAGCACACCCTAGCAAGGATTATGATGAAGACTTAGACCAGACTGGGACACGAGGAAAACTCACTACAACCATGCAGCGCATGGTGAGGTGACAGTGCCAGCAGCACCAGGTGCGGGTGGAAGATGCTGGCAAAGCCAGGGCAGCTCTGAGCTCCTGCAGCACAGGCTGCTGAGATGGAAGTGTCAGGTCATGGAGTACACCAGCACCAAGACGAACCCAAGGCAGAAGAAGGCCTGGCCTCCACAGGCCCCTGGAGGCTGCAGCAGATGCTTGGCCATCCAGCCTTTGTGCCTGGGTCTGTCCAGGGTGGGCTGTGCCCCTCTGGTTTCATCCTTCCCAGGTGATGGGAGTGAGCAGGCTCATGCTGATGATTTCCAACGAGTGCTTGCGAACAAGCCCTGCCACAGAGCACAGCGGGCCATCTAGAGCCAGAGCACCCAGCACATCTAACACAGACCAAAGGGCAACCCACTGTGGGGAGCAACACTGATGGAAAGGGGGATTTCGCTTTTCCCCAACATGCACAGGAGAGCGGATGACAAACTCTGTTCTTAGCCTTTGCTCTGTTTGCTCCCAGGCACTAATTTCTGAAACACTGTGAATGCAAAGCACATCATTCCTACAGCAAGCACCTGGCCAACCCTCTTCAGCTGCAGGAGAGTGTCAGGAGCCAGCTGGGCGATGCGTGCACCAAGCAGCTGTCCAGGGTTAGAAAGCACACCGGGTGGGCAGACCACCATGAGCCAGCTCCTCCTCCAAGCAGGCATCTCTGAACTGATGTGAAGCCTCCCTGTACAGAATGAGTTCTCTTGCTGGACGTCTTCGCTGGATTGAGATGAAAGTGGGGAGGGATAAGAGGTCTAAGGAACACTGGGTTGGTCCATTTTTGGAAAAGGATCTGACAAAAAGCAGATGGGTTTAAAGCTTCTTCTTCTATTTCCTCATCTCTCACATCTGGGATAAAAATGGAGGAGGGGTAATTAAGGCTACTGCCCCTCCAGCAATTGCTCATGCACAACCCACCTTCCAAGACCGGAGCACCTTGCTATTTGCCGGGAGGATGCTAAGGCAGCTTTGCAGCTTTCAATTAGCCAAGGATCTGGATGAAGCTAAAGCTGCCAAACTCCCAGCTGCAAAACATCTGGGTTACACTGTCTTCCTGGATTCCAGGACATTAACTCTATACAGCTTCTACTAGAAGCTACTGGATGTTTCTCAGCCATCACCCTCTGAGCTTTCTTGCCCTTTTCCAGGTTCTCATCTTGCAGCTAATAACACAGCAGGGCGCACCACTGTCAAGTCCTCTTCCACATGCGAAGCAGAAAACAGTTCCAAAACGCCCCTCATTTCCAGGGCTACCGACCCCTTCCCTTTCCAATGAGTAAGGCAACAAAATCAGCTCAATAGTTTCTGTGCACAAAGGCTGCCTAGGGAAGACACACGTAAGAAACAACAAAAGAACCACGCTTGAACTAAATCTCTACTAAGATTGCCAGGGATGAGGTACAGAGAAAAGGGTCTAACTGAAATTTGCAGAGGGCAGGAGCTGCTCTATCACCTCTTCCCACTGCTCCCTTGAGCATGGCCAGCACGGCATTCATAGATCAGACAGCAGGAGAGCATGCAAGGACCGAGCTATCTCACCTCCTTCACATGCAGAAGCATAAGTTGGAAGGCAATGCACCCAGCCCAGCTTTTTGTGACCCCGGGACCCTCCATCAGCTGCCTGCTGAGGCAGGCTCAAGTCTAAGACAAATGCCCAGTTGCTGGAGGCTGGAGACTCATTAAGGAGCACCAGGGACCTAGAAGGGATTTAAGGGTAGCAAATGCCTTTCAGGCAGAGCGATCAATGCTGCCCCCAGAGCACCTGGGCAGGTGCTTCCCAATGCCTAAACGTATTTTTCTTCTAGTCATTTTGCTGTTGCAATTCCCCTTCTGTTACTGTAGTTTCCTTTATTGGTGCTTGGTCCAGTCTGAACTACAGACCGGGGTGATGTCTATATAATGGATTGTATTTCTCCTCATTTTGTGCACTTGAATAAATAAGTTTTTACAAGTTCACTGTGCACTGTACAGTCTAAAAATAAATGAAATAAAGTATATGAAATTTATAAATTTTCATCACATCTCTATAAAATACAGCCGCTGCTCAGAGCGGCACTTTCTGTACATAGAACACCAAGTCACAATACAATTAAATGCACCAGTTTGATAGTGTGGCAGCATGGTAAGCTAGATTGTGGTGTTTTTGTGAACTACCATTTAGATCTACTTAAAGCAAAGATATACAAAAGCAAAATGCACTTAGTCAGTAAATGTACACATCTAAGCCATTTCTGAATCAAGTATCAAAACTCTACTAACAAAATACATTGTACTTGGAACAAAAACAAGCTGAGATAATCTGCTACCTGCACCAGTACAGAAGCACTATGTTCAGTCTTCCCAATGTTATTAAAAAGGGCCTGACCAATACCAGTGATTATGCACCCTGTTCATATGCCAATGACATCCCAAAACAAGTTACCAGACTAGCTACCAAAATTCACAGTGACTTGAGTGCCACCAGCAACTGCAAATGGCCCAGTGAAGTAGTTTGAATGGGGCAGGACTTGAATTTCTTCTGTTCAAACTGTGCCTGCCTTGGCTGAGCTCACCTGGGCTGTCCCAGGTGATCTAGCTGCCACTCCAGAGGGGAGTAGTGAGTTCTCGTTTGTAATGAACACAATTAAAAACCACCCAGTTAACAGAGCGCCTGGCTCAGTTCACATTAGAGCAAAACACCAGATCAAAGACTGCCGTTTCTCTGTAGCTCACACTGCTGTAAACCAAGTGGATTTTGGTATATGAACAGAGTAAGTTGAATAAATAAAATGCAGACCTTTCTGAGAACTGGGTTTGGCATTGGTCAACCCTCCAAATTCAGCACCAAGGATTCAAACTAGAGGCACAGTTCTGACGGATGAAATAGCACCGAGAGGAGGCTCTTTACATCTCTGCTGGTGTGCCAGTCCTTAATTATTTAGAGAATTTAATCCTAAATTGTATTTATGACTCTAGGTGGAATAAAATAAATCAAAACTGTTTTTGCTTTAAAAAAAGATAAATACTTTACCTAAACTATCAACAATATAAACTGGAGCCTTAGGCATTTATTTTGCCTTTTTTTTTCTTCCTTTTTTCTTTTTTACTCAGATTCACAGTAAATATTTTCTCTGTTGTTTAGGTCTTTTTAGGTTTTTGTTTTGTCCAGTAGTAAGAGAGTAGAAACCCCTGCACAGGCCAGGTGAGCACCTTTCAGTGGAAGCCGAGTGAAGTTGGTCCACGTTGTCCTTGCATAGGTCACATTGGGTTGAGGTAGAAATCCTAGTTACCTGCACAACAGGAGGAGAGGAAGAGACTCATCTAAATAAGTGACAAAATCTACAGTTAGATGCGTCAATCATTTCTACACTGCTCCAAGACCTCGTCAGCCAGTGAAGAAGGCACAGTTCTTGTCTTGACCCAACCACAACCAGACAGACAGGCTTCCAACATTCAACCATGTTGAACTCTGTCCTTGTGTGACTGACCTCAACAAGTGAGGAAAAAAAGCGTTTGTTCTCCCACTCAGGACTTCACCTTTTTTAGAACACACTAATCCGCTTTGCATTTGTTACTACCTTGGGGGAGAAATGTTAGGAGAAACAAAGCAGATTATTTTAGTCCCGTTCCAGATTTCAGCCTCAGTTCTGGAAGGACTTTGAGCACACATGTTCAGATTAAGGTCAATGAAAATGCTCAAATATTTCACACGGAGCAGGACCCCAACTATGATACATTTGTCTCACAAACCATCTCCTAGGAGCATTACTTCTGCCCCTTTGCTCCACAGTCCAGCTTTAGACATCCAGCTGCCTTGCACTGAACTTCACTTTTGTGCCTTGCCTATTTTGCTAGGAGACTTGCTGTGGCAGGACCCACCACATACGATGGCATGGAGTCCAACCCAGCATGACCACCACTCCAGGTAAGGCATCTGCTTCAGCAGACTTCCACACCGCTCTCCCAAGTCATTCAGGTGTACAAAGCCCGGCACCTAATCCTCCTTAGCCTTGGTCCCGAGCTTGTTTCTAACCAGGGTCTTCCAAGCCCACCCTGTGACCCCATCATCCTGTCACCCTGCAGGCACACAGGGACATCACTGAACTCCTCCTCGCCCTCACTCATCATATAGAAGGACGGAGGAGATACTTACCTGCCTCACAAAAGTCTAATGAGACTAAATTCATGTCTGTGAAGCACTTACATGATGAAGACACTATAAACAATGCACAGTCAAAAGAATCTCTCAGGTATATTGTAATTGAGGCATATGTTTTATAAGCAGCAAAGAGTATCCAACCATAGATTTTACGTAGCTTTGGTATCAGTGAACAGCAACAACATCAAAGACCTACAAGAAAAGCATGGAGCGAGCTCTGGGCCCTAACATACTGATTTAACTTTGCGGTCACGAGCTTGTTACATCATGATGCCACAGAGTATTTTCATAACAACAGTACCCAACTCTGTGGTGGTACACTTTATTCTGGAGTTGCTCTAAAGGCATTTAAATACTGCTTCAGTAAAAACGCACAGTCTCCAGAAACCCTCCTCTCTTTTGCAGCCCCAGCCCTTATGAAGCATGGACTGCAGTGAACCCTGCATATTCCCTATCGTCTCATTCACATCTACACAGAAAGTAAGTGATTGCCACATGAGCATAAATACAGCATCTGATGGAGACTGTTACTTTTAGCCCTAGCAGTCAAGTCCAATAACGCTGCAGTGTGCGGATAACAAGGCCTTCTTGGTTTATTCTAATTCAGATTATAACGCTTTGCTACCTGTGATTGTGTTTTCCAGTGATGCAGGTGGCACATTGCAGTGCAAGACCAGTGCATTTGCACTCCAAGACAAAGCTGCAGCTTGTAACCTGGAGATTTTTTTAACTTTATGACTGAGAGCAGCTGTTATTGACTGACAATGAAAACAAGACCACCACGTTGCCAGAGTCACAAAGCAGCAGCAGCACGCATCCTAACACTATGTGAACACGGACTTGTAGAAGAAGCAACAGTCTGTGTTGGAAGGCAAGAAGAGGAAAAGGGGGAATCAAAGTCGGCAACAACCACTGCCAATAACTGTATAAAAACCTTACTTAAAAATAGAACTTCCTCCTGACAACTGATCTTTAGAAGTAAACATTTTCAAGAAGTGATCCCAACCTGAACATAATCCTAACGTCAGATGAGACAGACCAGAGTTACCACCGTGAGCACTCCTTGTCGAGAAATCCTGACTCCCAGAACAGAGAGCATTGAGACTCTTCACCCTCTGACATCACATTAATTACTTCCTACATTTTAGAGGTTTGTTTCACGGAGCCCATCCCCACCCTGTCTCTGAAAAGGAAGAAACATCATTCAGCATCTTGCACAAAACTCCTGATTGTTTTTTTTTGTTTGTTTGTTTTTCCCTCTAGCCTTACCTTACAAAATAAGAACTGTTAGCTAAGCAAGCTCTTTATCGTGGCTTAACCCCAGAAAGGTGCGAAGCATAAGGAGACTGCATGCCAAGTGTAACCCACATAGCGGACGTGCCAGCTGCGTTGGACTGCGTGATCATGGGCGCGGACTGTGCCAGCGCCAAGCGGGGCAGAGGCGGGTGATGGACTGTAAAGGAGGGGCGGGAGGTTTTGTGCTGGAGAGAGGCTAGCTTAATAGACAAAGAAGCATTAGCAGATTGGACAGAAGCAGCAGAAGAGGATGGCAAAAAAGCATCGCCAGGTGGGAGAGATGGCAGGTTCTGCAGAAGCGCAGGCTCAGGGTTAGAAGCAAGTAATGGAGGAGGTGGGGGCAAGGAAACATTAGGAGGGGGTGGGGGGGAATGGAAAACAGATTGCACTGGCGCTCTGTTGAGGTGCTGAGCAGATCTATTCTCACTAGATGTTACTAAATTAGAGGAGGGGGGTGGGAAGGATGAGGATGACGTGCTGGCAACAGCCTGCAGAGGGTTTAAGCTTAGCACTGTGCTGCTAGAGACAGCACTGCTGCTGAAACTGGCTCCAAATTGATGAGGAGAGGAGGCAGAAGGCACCGCATGGTTAAAAATACCTGCAAACAGGAGAGAAAAACTCAGCTTCAACAGATGGGCTTTGTACAGTCGCAAGTGACAAGAGAAACAAAAACCAAAAAAAAGCAAAATTATAGTAGTTATGGCCCCATACAAAAATATGCAGCATGAGAAGGCAGCAAGCAATGAGAGATAATGGTGCAGGCCAGGAGGTACAAAAGGTTTCACTTACCTTTCCTACTGCCAACCTCTAAATGCCACGAGGACAAACAGTCAGACCCAAGAACTGTCAGTTCTATATCACACAGGCAGACTTTTGATGAGATTACGTGGTCTCTAGAGTTGTTTATCTGTAGACTCAAACTGCTGCTCTTCCCTCCCCACCCTCCTGCTTTCCCACTTACAGGGCAGCAGAGGGGAGATTGCATTTCCAGCAAATCTACATGCTGAGAGATGTGAGAGTTAGGATTTCCCGACATGGTGCCTGAATGATTATGGACAGGTAAGAAAAACTGCCTTTGACATTTAGTAATGGCAGGTTCAGACTATCTTCTAGTCCTGCCAGCTTGTCTCCAGTTTGGACCACAGAAGCCAAGCCTGTGCAGAATCCCAGAAGTGCAAGCTGCATATGGCATTGCCCTTCCAGGCAAAGAAATGCTCTTCGTGTCCGTTCAAGAGCCAGAATGCTACGCAATTCCCAACACCGTTTCCTCTGAAGAGACAGTGATGTTTTGCTCTTCCTGGATCATACTAAATCCATTCAAGGCCTAATCACAACCTTTACTCAAGTTGACAAGTTAGAAATCCTTAGCTTGGTAACACAACAAGTTAAATCTTTTACCTGCAGGTGGACCCTAAGTTGGTTCCAACACAGCAACATCTGAACAAGCATACATTATGAAATCACAAAGTCTGGGTGTATTCTTTCATTAAGGTGATACAACAAGATCATCTAGTAGACAAAGCTCATAGGATTTCACTGTGGGGAAATGAACTCATCCTAGCATTTCCGGGAGAGAAGAGAGATGGGTTATGTGGGAGAGATTTGCTCCACATCCTGCAGAAGTGAAAGGGTCTCACCCCTGGAGAGGCAGTGTCAGACTTTCCTTTAGGCCCTGTCTTATACCAGAGAAAGAGTTCTGCCTACCTCCAACTGTTCCACCTGTAACCCCAGGAGAGAAGTTCCCCATAGTGTGAGAATTAGTCAGTCTGGTTGCAGCTGATGACACGTGGACCAGACTGGCAGCAGCTGGCATCGAATTAAATAAGGACTGCAATACTGAGGAATTTGTCACCGAGTTGAGGTTTGCTTGCAAGGCCATGGGGCCAAGGGGAAACTGTGATCCAGTGGTCAAAGTGTTTAGGAAAGGATGGTGCGTCTGCACAGAAGATGCTGGGTTGCCTGCTGAAGAAACAGCAGTAGAAAGGCTTTTACCATTCAGAAGGCCACCAGACGAAACAGCAGCAGAAATGAAAAGGTTGTGGCCGTTTTTAAACTCCACATCTCGGTCCCTTCCTTTGCTGACCTTTCCGTTATGCTGCAAAGAGTTTTTTTCTGAAGAACCCCCAGTACGAATGCTTATTTCGCTTATCTCTTTGCTTTTGACCCCTGACCGATTTAAGTCTTCTCCTTTCGTGCCACTGAGGCCTTCAAGTTGCCTCTTGTTCAAAAACGGATTTGTTTCCAATATCCCCACATCTTTGCTTCGCTGCGACTGAAAACCCAGGGAGCAGTTGGAAGTCGTCACATCTGAAGCCTTGTGCGGAAGAGAAGCACCATCGATAAAGCTGTGTAAACCAATGTCAGTTGACAGTCCACCATTGTATGTGAATCCATTGGTGGAGTTTGTACTAGGGCTGAGCCCGTCTGCCCCAGACGAGGGCATGGCAATGCTTTTCCTCGCATGTGCTGTGATCTTGGCATCAATGGCGAGGCTGTCCTCAGAGGACGGCCTGAAGGCAAACAACGAATTCTGGCTCAGGGATGAAACCGACTGCAAGGGACTGTCTGTAGTTTTGGTTAGGTTGATGTCAGATATTGGTGAAAAAGTAGATTTCCATTTACTGCTGTTCATGTTCTCGTTGGTTTGTGCTTGTTTCCTCCCAGGTAAGCTGCCACCTGGAAAGAAAGGTTTAAAATATCAAAAAGCAGCTTTCACTGAATCTGCTCAGTAAGAACAGTTTTTTTTTTTTCCTTCAACACCCATATTTTTTATCAGTCTTTAATTCTCTTTCTGATCCAAAGGCAGAAATACTTGACAAATCACCTAAAAATCCTTCAAATTTAGCTTAATGCTCTGAAAAAGTTTGAGAATGCTGATCTACTCCTTCCTCCGCCTTTGCACTACAGATCCCTCCCCAAACCCTGACTTAGTGGAAAAACTGGTCAAATCTTTCCTGACCTACGACGACCAAAAAAGACTGACCCAAGATCTGTAATTATCAGCCACCTGTCTTAATTACTACGATGCAAAGCCCTGGCAGAACTGCACTCTACTCAACAGCACAGAAAGGCCTGCTATTGATAACAATGTCAGTCAGCGGCAGACACCCATTCCCAAGCCCAACCATTAAAACAACTAATTAACATTCCATACACTTACCATTTTCAACAGTCTTCTGTGGAGATTTGCTTTCCAATGATATTGTTGCAATTTTCCTCTCAATTCTAGTGGGGAAAATAAAAAGGTTATAGCACTCACTGCAATTTTTGTTGCACATTTACCCTTAAATATCTCCCTCAGGTTCATTTCTTAACAGTGGACTAAAGTATATAAAGCCAAGTCACCTAGAAAACTGCATGTTACTAAAGGAACTTAAAAGCACTAGAATAATCCACCTAGAAGCTATTACAGAATTTGTGCTCTTTGCCAAAATTAGTGCATGTTCAGAGAACTTCATTATTGCTCCTTCACAACAAGACGTTGGCTGTTGCTCCCATTTCTATAGTGGTTGTTTTTCCAGCACCTCGAGCAAGAACAAAATTATTGTACCTCACAGGTCAGCAAAGAATGGCGAGTACTCCATTTTCAGAGTAACGCCTTATCAGTTTGGGGTAGGAAGCGAAAAATTTTGAATCAAACTGAAACTGGGAGCGAGAGGGAGATGGATTCTTAGTTTAAAATTACACACTTGGCCTCAATACTCCTGCAAGCAACACAGTAAAAAGAAAGTTTCTACAATAACTCTTTCAGAGGCCAGACTCTGTCAGCCTTGCAAACACAGCAAGAAGAATAGATTCCCACATTCAAGTACTGCTGCCAAAAAACCTTCCCTATTCACAATTTCAGTCTCACAAGAGGCTTGGCATAATGGAATCAGTCTCCAAGCAAAGGGAACAAAGACAGCTTAACACACCTCTCCTGTTTATTGCACCTTTATTGGCTTCCCAAGAAATCTCATCCTGAAACCGGTGCCTGCATATTCACCTGGTGCTATTGTGCTCATCTTCAGATCCCTGCTCTTCATCTGATGTTAGGGGAGAGTAATGAACGCCGTTGGTCTGAATGAGGGGCTTTTCCTTTTTCAATACCGGGGGCTGGTCATTGTCCTGGTAAGGAACAGGAGAGTTCTTCAGGGAGTTTTCAGGAGAGGAAATGGCTGTTATTTCTAAAGGCTGGTTAATGTTATTGACCTGGGCAAGAAGGAAAGAAAGCAGTTATGGATGAGAGTATCCCTTTAGAAACAAGGCATCTTGTTAAGGATATCAAGAGCGGGCTTAACTTGCTCAGCTTTAGGATAGGCCAACAGCTGCTTGTTTAGCACTGCCATTGTTATACTCCAGCATCTTGCACTAGAGCTCCCTGGATGAAAGCTTTAATGTAACTTGGAAAAATACTCTCATTATTTGATTTTATGTTTTAACACAGAAATGAAGACATGGGACAATCACATTTCTTTTCAAACTACCACGGCAGGATCACATGAACACAACTTGTATAGCTGGCTTATTAATGTGAGAATGCCATACGCTTCTGGCACTCAAACTATTTAGTCAATCTTAGCTTAAACTATATTCAAAATATTTAATCTACAGACTAAAAAAAATCAACTTCATTGAGAAAACAAACTTTGTCGTAAGAGAATAAATTATTTTTATTTTTTAATGCTCTGACAGAAAGAACTCTGAGATGTTCTACCTATTCTAAAACAGTTCACCAGCTTTCAGCAATTCTCTTGTCTCCCAGATGGGCCATTTCCACAAAGGGTCTACACTCCAATTTTAGCTACTAGCACTGTGACAACCTGAGGGTATGCCAAATAATAAAGCAGTGGAAGCTTATTTCTAATTCAAAGAGATTTCCCAGGCCCTTCTCTTTTGCCCTTACCATGGAGTTGATATTCAGCGGTGAACCTGATGGTTGAGTAAAGAGTCCAGACATAGTGGGTAAGGATTTACGTTTAGGGGAGACCCCGGAGTTCCCGCTGAGATTCCCAGTAGAGGATCTCTTCCGCCGGCCTCGCTTCTTCCCATCCTGCGCGTGTGCTTGGCCGCAGTCCAGCCGAGCGCTCGCGGGCAGAGGACTGTGCTTGTTGGAAGGGGATTGTTTTACATGTCCTGTATTAGGAGAGATTGTAAAGATGATTCTTCTCTTGGCCTCGTTCTCAGGATCTGAAAACGCTGCATCAGACTGAAGATCCCCCTTTGTTCCTTCGGCAAACATCTTCTGAGCATCTGCATATTGCAATACCCCTACCAGGCTCTGGGAGGTGCCATTTAACCTGGGGCTTGTTGAGTGCTGGTGAGCAGGGGAGTTTTGCCCAGAGTTCCTTGACTGCATCATTAGCAAAGGATGTTGTGGAGTGGAACTCCGAGACCCTACTGAGTTAAACAGACTCCCAGAGTCGTCCAGAGCTGCCTGATCAACACTATGGTTAAGATGGGCTGGGCTGTTTGTAAGATTTCCATTGACTGCCACGGAGCCAGAAGAGTAAGAAAAACCTGTTGAAAGGGAAAGTATACATCATTGCTTCTGCTGAGTGATAGTTCACAGTGCTAGATTTCTGGGATGGCTGGGAGTAGATTCAGCTCTACCCATGTTCGATCAGCCAGCAGCCGTGTACTACATGGGAAACTGCGCAGCTGCTTTTTACATTGTGCAGTTGAGATGGCTCTGTGTGCTGATGGTTCCAGTTAGATGTTAATTATTTTCACTACTCTTTTTCCCAATTCAGGAAAATTCATGTGTTATATGGTGTTTAAACGGAACTCATGTCAAAGTTTCTTTTGAATTTCTACACCTTCTGAAATCAGGGCTCCTCTACTCTCAACTCCTTCCTATCATCAAGGAAATAAGATCAGCAATTTCAGTCCATTTCTTCTTCAAAAAAAGAAGGGACTGTCATCTATACAGCCCATCTCCTACTCAAAATTAGACAAAAGGCTGTGGCTTAGGAAGCGACAGGGGATCTTCAAAGAAATTGTGGCAGAAGAATGCCACGTGGGAAGAAGCTTGGAAAGGGAATTAAGTATTTGTCATGGCATATCATAAATGGGTTTAGTGCTCTCGTAAGGCCTTGCCTCCGGGCTGCCTAAATGAAAGGGGTGGAAGGGAATACAGTACTATTTTACTTTTTTAAAAAATTATTATTTTTAAACATTTCTTTTGTTTTATAGAAAATTGCAGCCAAGCCCTTCTTTGCAAAACAGATGCTAGAAACAACAGAAGCCCCTCAAGGTGACAAACATTAAGAACAAATGCACTCTGATGAGGGATCAGCTGTAGAACAGCTTCTGTATACCAGAACCTACTTTTCCCAGTCCACAACATTCCCATATTCTGAACAGCTAAAAGCCACAATTTCAACAGATGAATGAGTTCAGAAGCAACGTCTGTACTTAAAGGTACCCCTATTCTCTCCCTTATTGACATTTCTTCCTACCCAGATACTTGTGCCTTTACAAATGCTCATAAGACACCATTGTGACTTGCTTAAAGAAATTAATTCTGCTATTAAAAACAAAACAAAACAAAACTCCACCATCCTTCAAAATAAAATTTTTTAAAGCCAGGTCAGTTCATAGTATGGTAAGCACTTTGCTGGTTTGCAACACTGTAGAGATCTTAATCCACTTAGGAGAGTTTACAAAACCAACTACTTACTTAAACTGCAAGGTGCTGCAGTTCAGATAAAAACACGTCAAACTAATACTCTGTACTAAAATGTATCCAGGCTGTAGGCACAGTTTTGACAGTCTCAGAACATCACCACCTCTGATTCTTTGCTCTCATTACAAAACACACATTTACGTAGCACTCTACTCTTCTGAATGACCTGAGAAGCGCTCAGAAAAAACTCAGACACATGCATTTGTGGACGCTGTCAAGATGAGACAGCACACCTTCACATAGATGAGGCCGTTACCTGAGGTAGCCAAAGCCAGTGGCTTGTTTCCAGCAGCACTGCTTACACCATTATGAGAACTAGCACCAATTTGCTTTTCAAGTGTTGATGAGTCTCTGTTCTGATGAACTGGGCTAGGTGTGCTTCTCTGTGGGGACAGAAAGAGGCATATTAGTACAAGAAGTATACTCAAAAGTCACTAGTTAGAACAAAAAAAAATAAAAATCACACGCATTAGTAGATTAGAGATTAGAGGTTCTACTTCCTAAATGTCTTAGATTTATCTCGTTTTCAAAAAAAAACATAGATCAGCATAGGGGACAAAACTGAGTAGTGATTACACTGTGATAGTTATCTAGCACACGCCTGATACCATCCAGTTAGAGAACAGACTCATTGTTCCAGAAGGTTTAGATGCACAACTGCACTGTGATCAGAGAGCAAATGCTTCAGCCCACTGTTTACAGGCAGAAAGAAAACAAATGTTTGTATCACGTCCCCAAGCCTATACACACAAAGCTCCAAACTACCCCAAACTGAACATGAAACACATTAGACTATGTTCTTTGGTACAATGTCTGAGGGTGGTGTTTTCCTGAAAGCAGGCACAACGTTTGTGAAATGATAGGCTGAATAAACAATGACAAACGTTTGTGAGAAACCAGACCAGTCATTTTGAAACTTCTCTGCCACTGAAAGTAGAATGAGCTTATCAGGATTTCAGAGAGATAGCCCCAAAGGTTCTCTACTGAATACCTGAGAAGTCAGCTACAGAGCAGTCACTCTAACAGTAGCAATTACAACATAAAGGTACTGTTCAGGTTCATCCCACACAGTTAGCACACAAAGATCAACAATTTATCAATGACCAAGCTGAGGCAGAATTTGGTTCCCAGTGTAATGCAACAAGACAAGGGCTAAGAACAAGTTGACATATGGGATCCTTGGCTCCCAGCGCCATAAACTCTCAGATGCTGCACCTTTTCCACCAAGCCAAACATTCAGCCTATGACCTCTAGAGGCATGCACTTTATTTTCCTTCCTGGCTGAAACACCACCACAGACACAGGAGCAAAAATCTAGAGCACGACTAAGACACAAGAGGATGCATCCCAACAGCAGCCTCCCCCGAAGCACTAGACATTCAAGGTTAGCAGCCCACTATGGATTCTGGTGTACAGCACCCCATTACTGCTCAATGTGATTTTAGTTAGGCATGGAAAGTGTTGATGATCCCTTACTCACCACCTTCTCAACACGGCTAGGTAGGACTACGCTGGCCAGAGGGATACTAACAGGGAGTTTATTGGGCTGCACTGTGCTGAGAGGAATACTGATAGGTAGGCTGGTGATAGTTTCTCCATTACTCACAGAGGTTCTCTCTCTTAAACCCTGTAAATGCAAAAGAGAAAGTAATGTTCTCAACTGCAAACTATTACTGAAAAGACATCCTAAACTAACAGTAACTTGCTCATTTAGATTTTGTCTTTTTTTTTTTTTCCTCATGTTGAGAATTACATGATTCAGAGTGACAACTATATAGCAAAAACAGGGCATGCATGGAGCAGCTTTGTTACCAACATCAGTCTACTGGGACAGCAACATCCAACGGCACAGAAATACATAAATTAAAGCTCCTACTGCCCCTAAGCATAAGAAAAAAGATATCTGAGGTGAGCTCATTTCCTAGTGTCTTTGTTACAGCTCTGTGAAAAACACTCATCTAACAGAGTTTGTATCTTGAGGTCCTCTGTACACAGAAGATGGAGTAGCCAGAAATTTTTCCATGGTAACCTCCTGTGGGAAGGCACCTGCTTGCTCTGAAATGAGCACCAATAGGATTCATGGCAGAACCAATGTGGACAATTTATTATTATTATTTTTTTTTTTTAATACAAAAGAAGTTTAGTTTTCAAGTCAAAGTACACTCACACCAGGTCAAAAAGAAGTCCTACTGCATTACTGGCACAGTTCACATGCAAACCAGTGACTCAAAGGTAAGCATGCCTTTCACGAGCACCCTATTCTCTCTTCCTCTAGCCAGTTCCTCTTTTTTATTGCACCACACCTACTGTAATTTATATTATTTTCCATGCCAAGTTGACCAAGCACATCTGCTTCTCCTAGTCTGGCCAACTTTTTGTTCTACAAGGTGTGAAGTCTGAATTCAAGCAAAAGCAAATCTTTTACCTTCTCGCCTGCAATTGGTAAGGCCGCTGGGGAAGAGGGCCGAGTTTCCTGAGGACTCAGCTTTATGCCATTTGAAATACCAGGGCTCGGATACGTAAGGCCATTCTCTTTGACGTGGTCAGCTCTGTGAACAGAGATGTAGGATCATTAGAATACAAATCTAAAGACTTTTGTTTTGCCAGGAATTCCCATACCAAACTCCAGATACCATACCACTTTATTTACCTGATCAGCTAGCACTGCAGGTTTTGCTGAGACAAAACTTTTAAGTACTTAAAACTCGACTTTTAAAAACATTTTTCCACAATACAAATAAAACACTTATTAAAATAAACAAACCCATCCATTCACAACCTAGGAAATGATCATGCTCACCTCTGTATCTCATTAGTTGTTGCTTTTCCGTTGACTGCATGGTCTTGATTCAAGTGTCTCCTTAGTGCTATTTTAGCTGGGGAAAACCTGGTATAATCAGGTAAGGACAAGCTCGTCATCTTGTCTGCTTTCTGTCTGCTGCTGTGGTTTGGGGTACAAGGTACTATTTCTTGGTCCAGGTGAGAAGTCGTGTACTGAGGGGTGTTCTGCTTCGAGGACGGCCTGCTAAAAGTGTTATGGATTTCATAGGGAGTAGCATGGCCATTCATGGACAGTTCAGGGCTCATGCCATTGATGGGGGGCATAGGAAATTTAGAGCATTCAAGCTCCAGTTGGAACCTGTTGTGATCAGCCTCAGGATCACGGCTCAAATGGTTTTTATTGCGTAGCTGTACTGACAATGACTCATCAGACGGCGTGTATGATTTCAGCTGCATTAGCTCCTGCTGTCTTTGACTTTTCTCAAGTTCCACAATGCTGATCTTTAAATGAAGAGGAGGACAATGATTAAAGACCACACTTAACAATTCTATTACATTATGGAGTTTTGCCTCGATATGCTTATCAGAACAACTGACCCCATTTCTGGGAATAAAAAACAAGTGACCCACAATTTGAGGAACAAATTTCAACGTGCTATTACAAGTTTGAGACCACAACGTGAAGGCAAGAGGAATGGCTCACATGCTTAGAAAACACCTTTTTCATTTTGGAATCAAATGTAAAATATCCTCAATGTCTATACAGAATACGGAGTAACTCAATATTGTCAGTCATTGATGGAAAAGGTCAATCCCTGCCTAGGCATCCAGTAAAAAGGCTGGATTAGCTTTAGAACTAACTTCACAAGGAAGGAAAAGTTCTTCAGTCACAGAAGTTTCATTTCTTTTTCATTGTGGTGTCATTCTGTGGGATCTGATTCCTGAACTGAGACTTCAGAGCACAAAGGCGACATTACCATGAAGCCACATATTATGTTAACGAGCAAGACTTTTTTTTTTAAAGCCAGTCATGCTTTTTAAATAATGTGTAATGATAAATCATGATTCCTTCTTCCACAGCATTACCAGGGAATCAGGTCATAGAATATGCTTTCCTTAAAAGTCATCTAAGTTCATATTCTTCAAGCTTACTAACAGACACTCCCCTCCCCCAACAAACAGATTGATCTCCAGAAAAAAAAACAAACACCTAGCTTATCCCTTAGTATCCTATTTAGTCAAGTACTCTGAAATGGCCCCTTGTCCAGGAGCTACCTTGTGTTGGTGACTCTAAAGTTGTTTCTTGCTCTGTACCTGCAGTTCCAAACAGTGCTTTTGTTTCTCAGAAATCTGATTCTTCAGCGCCTGCTTCTCTTTCAGCAAGTTCTCCAGTGACAATGTTGACCAATCCAGCTTAAGTTCTTCACAGCGTGCTTTAAGCTGCAAAGACATGAGATAAACAGATCAAAAGACAACTTTCAACTTTTCACACCACTCAAGGTACACGGTGAAAGGCATGCACCTTTCATCTGGATATCTGCAAGCAACTTCTTATCCTCTCAGCTTAAGCAAAATACCACCACAAAAGGGTCCTGTAGTCCCTGTCTAATGGGGGAGGAGGTGGCCTGGTTCCTTCTTAATATACTGTTAGCACCCAGCCTCACTAACAACTTCCATTCCCTTGCCTAACTTTACAGTTTGAGTTACTGAGATTAAAAACAGAAGTTATGGGTACTACAAAGCAAGTGCTGTACACACTTTTTTTTGCCAGAGATCCAGATAAAGTGACAAGCCCACATACAGCTGTGCAGCTGTTTAAGGGACACAGATGAGGCCAGCAAACTGCTACCTCAGCATCTGGTTATGATTAAAAAAAGGTTTCCAAGAAGTACCACCTGCATTCTTTTCCAGAAATTCTTCTCAGTTTCAGAGAAGCTATAGCAGCTGGAGTGTTTTTTTTTTTTGTTTGTTTTTTTAAATTATTATTATTCATTAAGATACCTAGAGACGGGGGCAGCCCTCAGCTCATGATCTGTCCTCCTTACACGGATGGGAGCATCACTATGCTACTCAAATACAAGCATTGTACGCACCAGCTGTAAGCTCTGGTTCCTGAGTTCGCTGTTATCCTTCTCCAGCTGTTTCGTCTGTTCTTTCAGTTGCTGATTGTGAGCAGAGATTTCCTTCTGAGCCTGAATCAGGTCATTGTATGTCAGCGCCTTAACTCCCAACTACAACATGGAGGGTAAAAGGGAAAGAGATCATTCAGTAAGGTCTTGACACACTAATTCCAGACAACTGTCACATTCAAAAGAAAGACTGCAGAACTTCTGCAGCTTCCAGAAAGCCCCCCGACATTCTCCAAAGCACTTCATCATCACTAAGAGATACAGAAGTTGCTCTTGCCAGCCAGAACAACTGTAGAGCTACCATGTTTCCTTCTATGAGTCCAAACTTGTATTTGTAACGCAGAGTTTGTTCAACTAGCTGTGGGTGTATCCTTTAATAAAATACCACAGTGCTGTGATCTGTCACCCCCTTCTCTTGGATACAGTATCACACAACAATTTCAACAATGAAAATGAAACCTAATCAAATATTGAAAGATTCTGTGTGATTTAACATGATCTACTGCAAAAAGGAGACTACTTTGAGACTACTCTAGACATGCTCATTTTTAATCAAAAGCATTTGCTTGCAGATGACGAACAAGCACACACTTCCAGCAGACCAGGGTAGCTACCTCATCAAGTTTCTGTTGAAAAAGACGTTTAATTTCCTCTTTCTGTGCCTGGCAGTGGGTGAATAACTGCTGTGCTGTCCCCAGTAGCTGTGCATTCTTCTCCTGGAAGGGGGAAGAGACAATATATATTTAGCATCAACTGCAGCACAATCCCTCTTCTTAAGATGTTTACATCTAGTTTGTACAGCAAGTTGGGTGTGACTGAGCTCAGAGTAGAAACCTATGAAAAAATCCAGCTCTCAGACTTCTATGACACTGTTTTTATTAGTATTGAACACTTTGGTGAAGCTCAGTAGGTTGAAAAGAGATTTTGGGTAGTTTCTTTTGCTATATGGTAAGATATAATCCGGACAGTCTTAAATTCATTTTTATCCTCCTAGTACATTGTAAAGAAGTAGTAATAATTACATCCTACAGAGCAGAAATGGAACTGGAAAAGATTATCTGTATGATACCTGTTACTAAAATGGGAACAGAACCTGAATCTCCAGAGCCCCGACTGAGAATTTTCTTACACAATACCCATGTCTCATGGAAGGCACTCAGTAAATGAAAATACACTGTGAGGGACGTGGGAGGAAAGTCATAAATAAGCCAAGCCACTTGTACTTCTTCCAATGCCAAAATTACTTCGGCAGGCCACCCAGCCCTTCCAATGGCAGAACATTTCCTGCCCATCACATTCCTTAACTAGATACTTGCTTACTCGTTTCATGGTCACGCACCATGCAGGCAGCAAAGTGCAAGAACTGGACTATCATTTTTTTCAGTTCCAAACTGGAAGATGAGTGAAGGGAGAATAAAAAGTTCTGGAGATGACACTTTTTTCCAACTTTTTCTGCTGAAATCAAACAGGAACCATGAAGAAACTGAGCTGTCACCCCAGAAAAAGTTGAGAACAAGAGCAAAATAAATGCCTTGATCTTCCAAGCAGTCCGTTAATGAAGTGAAGCTGCAGTGCTGGCAGGTCCAGTACATGTGAAAAACACAGTGGCCCTGCCACACAGCTCATATTGCTATTCACGCCAATGACTTGGGAAAACAGTTGAGTCACTGCAAAGCTAAACTGCCTGTCACAGTTGATGCTGAAGAAGTGGTTTATGCTTTCAACATCAGCCATTTCATTCATCCTTTACAAGCAGTGGAAGAGCTGACAGCTCCATCTAAGGGTACTCCAAGTGAACTAGCAGCTCACAGCATCTTGTTTATTTTAAAACTGTATTATCTAAACGTTTTTATTGTACTTAAAAAACACCTCACATTAGAGGGAGTTATTAAATAGCATATACAACAGCACCTCATCCAGAAGAGTTCTGCTTCTGCTTTTGTGCAGTTTAACTAGCCTTGCTCAGTATAACACTCCATTAAAAAAAAATCTTTTCACACTGAATTTCTCATTTCAATGTCAAGGTATGAAACAGCTGTCAGACACCACTATGAGGTGATTGCTTTTCCACACTCAAATTATGCTTCCAGCATACAGCACAATATTTGTGCACCATCGTTCTTCATTCTACTTTCTGTGCAAGAAGCTACATCAAATTTATGCCGACTTTTCTGACAACAAACACAGTAGTAAAAAATGTTATTTCAGGGAAAAAAAAAGAAAAAGGAATTTCAAAGTGCTGTTTGACTATGAAAACAAATGGGAACAACCATAAGAAAAAAAGGCTGCATGAACAGCACACCAGCATCAGCCCATTCTTAGTAACGAATGAGGTAGCACAAGTTAAGCTCTCTCATCTGAAAAAAGAGTTCCCGTTACGGGAAATCCCACAAAACAAATCAGCTTTATGCTGGCACTTTCAGAAAGCCCTCACAGGCAAGGAAATCTTCCATGGGAGCTACCAAAAGCAGGAATTGACCAGATATTAAAGGTTATAGTTGAGCTCTATGGGGAAATGTTCCTCCACATAAGTAGCAAGCATAGTCTCTTTCATTGGGACTAATTTATAAAGCAATTAAAACTGAGGTAAGGCAATACAAGAAGAAAAGGTGTTTAAGCAGTAAATCTCCTCCCTCTGCTGGAGAGATGGCTCCACAGCAAAGAAAAACACCACACACTTCACAGCTGCAGTATTTCCTTTGCCTTTCCGTGTACTTCAACTCACATTTTTGTAAATTTACACTTTGTCCACCCATGTAATCTTAGTGTATTAAGACTATCAACACTGATAAATGGACTGAAGCACCCTTAAGTCATTTATACAACAGATTTTTTAATCCCATACTTCAATCTGTTGCAAGTCTAATGAACCATCTTGATGCTAGAGTATTCAGATTTTGTTTTAGGCTTTCCTACAGTGGGAAAAGACAAAGCTGTCAAAAACAAGAAAATTTAACTTCAGAGAATTAGTTTGTGGTTCTTCTCCCCCTCATCTGCCCTCCCCCCCCCCTTTTTTTTTTTTTTAAAGCAGCCCTTACACAGAGCTGCTACAACCTTCAGCTAGATTAAGCACAATTTAATTATCTCGGGGCAGTTCTACTGGCAAATCACAGGATGCATCTACGCAGGGAAGCTCATCTAAGGGGAGGGCAGGAGTATTCAGGCAGTGCATACTGCTGGAAAAGTTGACCACCACCTCTTTCTCCTGTGACCCATGAGACATTTAGAGAAGAAAAGCAGCTGCCAATCCCAAGTAGGAGAAAAGGAGAGGGTTCAAGACACCAGCTTCCTGCATTTATGCACACAGCTTCACGTCAAAATAGAAGAAACAGAAACACTGAAGTGAGCCCTCTCAGGTTGGGGGGCACCATAGGGAAGAGAGATGGTACATTTTCCCAGTCTGCAGATAGGAAATTCAAGCATGTCAAGACTGACCAAGTTAGCAATAAAATCCCCACATACAATCATTCAGTCTAATTATTACTTTGGTAGAGTCTCTATAATTGGCCTGGTGCAGTACTGGTGTTCAAGTGCACACAATTCCAATCTCCACCTTTTTTCCCCCCACAACTAAGGTATCTGGTTGGCTGGCAATTTTGTTTAGAAACAACAAAAGACACCTACCTTTTCCTGCTCCAGTAACTGTTGCAGACTTGCTTTATACTGAGGAGTTTTCATGTATGCCATGAACTGCATGTACTGGATCTTAAAAGAGTCTGCAAAAGAAACAAGGAGATGATATATTTCAAGTGAGAGAAAGTGCAATGCTCCAAAAGACTGCTTGCTCCCTCGACCTCCCACCCTTGCTCTCACTTCCTTTTTGTTTGGATTCTCAGGCAAACCAAGCCATTAAGGATCAATTTAAAGCATGCTGAAAAAGTCTTCTGGTGCAAGCCGAACTCTTGGATCCATTAGCTATCTTTAATAGGTAATCCAATGAAAGTCATGACGCTGCATTCTAAAATGAGGAAGATGACAGGTGCTAATGCTGCGCTTGCACAATGAAAGAGGAGTTGAACAGTTTTTAATGCACTGTCAGTAAAAGCAATACAAGACTAGCTGTAACAGCCGAAAGGGGCACTGAGCTCACAGCACTCATTCTCCCAGCATCCTTAGACGGGGCTTGCTGTATTCCTCCTGCCCCCACAGAGATGACAAGCTCATGCCCACATTCATTCTCTCTCCAGGGATTACTTGCTCCTCACCCTCACACTCCTTTTACTCCTATTATGCAACACCTTCTTTCTCCCCAGCCCTCCTGGGGTCCTTTCATCATGAAGCCAACCACATGACTAAGTCTGGTCTGCTGCAATCACAGGCAACCAGAACATGCAACAGACATTATACAGACTGTTGCAGCAAAGTTTCCTCCAGACAAGTGTAATTCCCCTCACCGCTCCCCAGGAAACACCCAACTCACTCCTTTTCTCTCTTTCTCTACAATAAGTCACTCACAACCACAACACAGTGCAGGAAGAGAGCAGAAGTTAAGGACATCACAAATGCCTTAGGCCTGTACAACAGAAGGAAACATTACAGTAGAAAGGATCAAGGGGGAACAACACCCAAGGTTTTCTTTAAATCACCTTTGTGACCCCTCCCCCCCAAAAAAAAACCACTCTGACAATCTCATTACTGTTTGACTTTGCTGTAAGTTTCACAGGGAAAATGGAGTGTTGTTGTCCAAGACTGTATCGCTTAAGAATAAAAGAATGGTTTCATTTAAAATGAAGTTATTTCTGGACTAGCCATTTCCATTTAAAGTTATTTTGGATTCCTGCTAAATCCATTTCTTCCCATTTGTGCCAAATGAGAGCTAAATAACATCAAAAACACAGACCAAGACATCAACTTCAGCAGCAAGTTGGCCCCCAATATGCAGCTTTCCACAGTGGCTGTCTATTAACAGCCATTCAATTTAGCATATGCTTAGAAATGTCAAAGGAAAAATCCCCATCACGAACACTGTGACAATATTACAGCCATACCTAGCAGCTTTTGTAGTGCAGGGGGGGTAGGTGTCACCAGTAGCTGGTTAGATGAATGCCGTTGCACTTTAGGAGGTAGTTGGTAATACGGACTATGAGGTGACTTGTATGCATCTGAAGAGAGACAAAAAGATAACCTTTCATTGTTTCTGGCAAGGGCACAGAAGGCTTTATTATTCAAAGGCATGTTACTTAAAATGTTTGGACGGGCATCTACAGCTTATCTTTAGAAGAGGAGCCACAAAGACAAACAAAGACAAGCTGTCAACCACAGCACAGCTCCAGCTCCTGGTCAAATAGCTACAGACAGTTTCAATCACCATCACCTCACAGAGGCACACCACCCCCCTCCAGGAGCATTTTGCTTTGGTGGTAAGGAAGAAGTTATGGCACAAAACCAAACTAAACCCAGCACTAAAGCAAGAATGACCTCCCTGCTTTCATTCAGAGCCTCAGATCCTGATCTGTACTCACATGGCAGGGAAGGGCTTCTCCTAACGCCTGCTTTGAACTCACCCTGAGGAGAGGATGAAGATGTCTGTGAAACAGTTTGAGCATGCAGAAGTTCTAGTGCAGTTTGGTTCTTCTTAGTCTTGCGCTCTGTATTTGCAGTGTTCATTTTCTTGGGACGTCCTCGTTTCCTGCCTGCCATTTTCCTTCCTTTTTTACTTAGCTTTTTCTTCCGTGCTTTCGAGGGAGATGGCTTTTTAACAGAATTTGCCCCAGCTTTTTCTTCTTCAGCACCAGAATCCTAAGAGATTTTTTAAAAGCCAAAAGCACTTTAGTCTTTTCTACCTACATATGCAGCCTTTACTTTAAGCGTGCACTTATAAAACTATTAAACAAAGTTATTAAAGTAAACCAATGCATTGTGGTTAAATAACTTGCCAATGAAATAGACTGGCTTGGGATTAGAGCTGTCCCCAGCACCCAAGTTGTGCTAATTCCCTTCTGGACCTACTCATTACGGAGAAAGAGGTCTGTTGTCTAAGAAAAGCTGATTATACCTTCTCTATTGACTATATTCTTCAACTAAATTTAATTAAAAAGTCAAAGTACATTCAACACTTTATGTTTTTGTGCATGAGCAGTTGCTGCATCTCTAATAGTGCCATGCAACTGAAGGAGAAAGGAAGTCTTTGCAAGAGACTCAGCACACTCTGAATTCCATTCAAGGGTTTATGACTCAGGGAAAGCTCTGCAAGCCAATGCGAGGGTGGTCAACCAACTCTTCTGTTCATCTTGCAATACTTTTTTTCCAGAATTATTGGTGCAATTCCCAAGTGTCACTCAATCATATTTTTGTCCACAGCAACAGCAATACCAGTTTATATACTCGCAACAAACAGTCTTCCCACAGAATCAGGCTTTTCCTGACAGATTATGATTTCATTTAAAGCTCAAGAGAAAACGTATTTACTCTACAAAAAATGCTGGACAGTCACCTTATTTTCTTGAACCTTCGTTGGAGTAGTTGTGTTGCTCTTATTTTCTCGTTGTTGACGACGTCTAGCTGCCTCTTGTTCCTCCTGAACAAATATTTTACACAATTTAAAAATTTGTTCTTATATTTTGCACTAATACAGATCCCTGCATTTCCTGACTTAGTCTTCTAAGAGAGCTAGGTGTAAGTATTCATATCATACAAAGCCAAATTTAAAAAAAAATAAAATAAAGAAAAACAACTTTGTTACCAGCTGGGGAAAAACACTCACCCTGCTCCAGGCTACAGTCAGTCGGAAAAGGAAGTTAAGTGCAAGTCATCCTTTTGCATTGCATTACCTACTATAATGGGTTTCAAACATGTGGCCACAAAGGAAAGGATATTAAGCCCAAACATCTTCCCTTATTCTGCCCCACCTCCCAAGTCTACCCCCAAGATCATACACTAGTGTTTCAAGGTTTTTTTTAATAACACAAATTTTAAATATTACAATATCTTTACCTATACCCCCAATATTTCATGTATCACTTTCCAAGTCATGTAAGTTTTTTAATGGCAAAGCCATTAATCATCATCTAATTCAACTTTAACCAAGTCCATGGAATACAGCATAAAAGCAATTTTGAAGCTTAATTTTCTACTAGCCACTAAGGCCAGGATATTTCAAACAGCTCACTAAAAGCCCGTCTTGTACCTTCCACGTGCGGTTAAACTTACACAAAAATTCGGACAACTCCAACACCTCTTCAGTTTGAGAAATTTATCAACCAGATTGCATGAATGGCAGACTTAAACAGCTTCACCATTTAAAGCAGGGTAGTTCAAAAGTACACGGATGCCATTCTGTACTTAAGGTACCACTGGTCAGTTTTAAGACTAATCTTCTCCTAAAGTTTTGAATTGCATGTCCTTGCTTCTTTCCATTACTCAGAATACCAGCACCAGTTATTTCACATGGATAAAGCCCAGTCTTAAAAATCCTCTGGCATTTTAATTCCACACGTGATAGTACAGACTGCAGCAACTGACAACGCATTTCACATCTCAAATAGCAAGTCCCAAAAGTTGAAGCTCAGAGTGCACTTCAGCTTCATTTTCATGCAGTTGAACACTGGGACAGATTCAAATTACCCTTTCCCTCTTAAACTTCAGTTCTTCAATGAACAAATAGCTCTTTAAAGGTCTCCAAGGCAAGGGAAAAACACCATGAGGTTGGCCCGTTAATTACCTATTATAAAGCTCTTAAACATTATTGTATTAGTGCTTGATGGCATATGATGCTTTGCTTCAATTAGCTCCATGCACATGTTCCTTATGTATCAAGAAAACTCAATTTGCTATCAATTCCATACATTTAACAAGTGACTAAGGTCCTCAGATTGGCTGCCCCATTATTTTGAATTTTGTACAAAAAATATCTGAAACTTACCCTGAGTTTTGGATTTTTGAGACTAGAAAAATAGTTTTCAAGCTGCAAATACAAAGATAGTCATTCTGTAAGTCGCGACAGAAAAATACATAAGAATAAAATAATTTAAGACAAATGCAGAAATTAACTGTTTTTCTTCTGCTAAGCTACATCAAGAAGCCATTTATATTCATTCTTTTTAGAGACAAACACATTGTGTGGCAGGACATAATCCAAGCCTCAACAAGGTTTTATCGTCTGCACCACAGCCTACCCTTGGTTTAAAGCTTTGTGTAATGTATCTCCACTCAGCAGAAGGCTATTTTCAATGAAGCTACTTCACTCCTGTACTCCACTAAAATATTTATCAGCACTCTAGTATATTCTTTAACAAAAGCACTATTGAACTAAAGCAGACTGAGAAAAAATACTGTATCGTATTGCACACAAAAAACTCAGCATAGGAATAAAGTATTTTTCCACAAAAGTTTGTTTCTACAGGGTTGGTTTTGCTTTCTATAACTGAAAAGATAAAAACAAACAGCGAATGCATCAGCATTGTTACTGAGCTTTGGTTGGTTCTACATCAACTGAAAGATCAATTAAAACTGAGCATTATTACTATGGCAGTCTGTACACCACAAAGGAAAATGATGAGTTAAAGACCCCCAGAGTCTTCGCTTAATGTGTAAGCTATAGTGCAAGACCACCACTACGCACAGCTGCTATCCTGGAACACGAGAAAGAATTATACTTGTAAATTTATACACCTTCAAGTAATTAACAGACTGCCATAGGACTGCCTGAAGTTTCCTTGCTGATTCCAGAGCAGGTGAAGCAGCCAGAGATCAACTGGTCAGTAGTTATACTCACTATGGTTCGGTCAATAGTATGCAGGTAGTAAGAAACTGGTTTCCCGGTCCATGACACAGACCCTTTCAGTGGTGATAGCTCCACAACTCTCATTATAGTGCCAATATCTAAAGGAAGAAAGTCAAGTTAGGGAGCCTGAGCTTGCTCTGTTTGCCACTTAGTTCTATCCAGCTGAAAGTAGCCATGCAATGGTAAAAGCATGCTCACAACAAAACTCTAAGCTTCACATACAGAAAGCAATGGCCTAAAAGAAAGTGCTGCAGTGAGTTTAAAAAGCAGTTCCTTGTTCTCTTGTTGATCTAATTTTTATTTGCTCAGGAATAGCCATTCTAGAGTAAAATGATGCGCTAGTGCAACTTCTTAAAAAACGCGACATTCCCGTGTCTATTTTCATCTGTTATAACAGGCAGGATTTAATTAGATAGGACCAGTTCAGAATCTTGTTAGATCCAACCCATGTAAACTGTAACTGCACTAAATTTGGATTGAAGACAAATATGTTTTAAATTTGCTTTCTTGCCTGTATTTGTTTTGTTCCCTAGAATTAATAGGTATGGGATGTGCCTAAGTATTTCCATAACCACTGAACACTAAAGTGGCATGACTGTACAAGAAATTATGGCACATTTCTAATTAAAGGGAAAATAATTACCCAGAGGAGTCAAAAAGCAAGGTTTAGGATTCAGCAACATCAGTTGCTATTTTAACCACATTTTAATACTTGCTTTTGTTTGTCCAACTCTTCCCACATTTCTATTTCTTTTTCCAGGTGATACAACTAAGACAAAATTGGTATATTGATAAAAAAGGTTGACTCCTTTCAAAAGGGTTATCATTTCCACTATATATTTAAATTTATTTAATTATTCATATATCAGATGAAAACATGAGACATACTCAGGCACAAAAAAAAAAAAAGACAAGCTGAATTAAAGTATTACAGAAAGCCTTCTAAGGCAGCAGCATGAAGGTAGCACAGCAGAGTGAATCACCTTCTCTGCATGTGATGGATATGCACATTTTATGCCACAAGCTCTAAGTGGATGACATTTCCCTGGAAGCATCATTTACAACAATCCATTAAGACTGGAACAAGC
Organism: Aythya ferina; assembly: GCF_964211825.1. Lineage (NCBI taxonomy): Eukaryota > Metazoa > Chordata > Aves > Anseriformes > Anatidae > Aythya > Aythya ferina. Next base: position 1,375,551 of record NC_140324.1, read on the forward strand.
CCCAGGCCTAGAGCAGCCCACGCAAATTCGTTTGATATTGGTATTTCCCAAATAAAGTATAGTCACAGAATGGGATTAGGATCTAAAACTGATTTCCATTATTTTCCCCCATTGTTTGGGACAGACAACGGTAATTTCTTTTCAGATTTTTTTTTTCTTGAATCCTTGTAAGAGCTTCCTATTAGCAGAAGCTATTACCTATTCTTTTGCTAAGCAATCTGACACACACAAACCTTAATTAGCTCTTTCTATATAATTTTGGTATCAATGTTCACATCAAGCATTAAGTAACAGTATATAAAACTTCAGCATTCATGAAGGTTGAAACAGAGTAAGGAGCTGGCCCAACTGACAGTCATAATCAGGCTGTTTATCTGGGGGGGGGGGGGGGGGGGGGGAGGGTGTTGTATATTGGCCACTTAGTCTCCTCACTACTCTTTTAATAACTGCAGTCTGCCAAACCTAGAAAAGAGGGAGATAAGACGGTCAGAAGCCAGAAAAGGCTTGATAAGCCAAAGAAAAAAAAATTATTTACATAGGCAGATCTCCTAAGGGAAACCACCAAAGTACCTTCTCCTATTGGAGAAGTTCTATTATATCTAGTTCTAGTGTGCTATAAAAGAGGAAGCAGACTTCGCTTAGGTGCTCTTTGCCTTATTAGCAAAATGGCAGGTGGATCTCAGCTCTCTGGAGGTTTGAGGACCTCCAGCAGCACACATCAGCTGTGTTTTATTTTCATGTACATATCTACAAAAGATTGGCAAGCAAGGATCAAATGGTTAGTAAGGTTCCAAACAACCAGATGCCACAGAAAAGATTATCAAAGAGAAATAAAATGGCACTTTTGGGTGCCCGATGCTCAGGACATTCACAACAACTCAAGCTCAGTAAAAATAACTCACAATGGCACTATTTCAGTTAAATGTCTTAATGACAGTCTTCAAATTACTGTTCTTGAAAAGCAGTTTACCATAAGCATCAGGCCAAAACCAGAAAAGAGAACTTGAGAGTTGTAACTCTGTACGTTACTGGCCGTGTTTGTACAAGGAGGGGAATAAAGTGTTTTTGAAATCTAGAAAATGTTGTGCTCTGGACACAGTAAATGCACGTAAAACCTGGCTTGGATCATTCTACTGCTTGCAAAACTTTCAACAGTAAAAACTGAAAAAAGTCAGAAGCAAAACCAACAATACAGAGTGTTGGTAATCTCAGAACCTCATTAAATTGCAGTTCACATACTTGCAGAGCATAGCATTGGCAAATATCAAGTCTACTATGACCAGAAGGAAAGAAAAAAACTCTGTTGGCAGCAAAACAGACACAGCAACCGGGCTTTTATGGGATGGGTCTGTTTGACCAGTTCACAGAGCAGAGGATGAGGCATTCCAAAGTTGAGCAGTTCAGCATCTAAGACTTTTAAATCACAACTGGTGGGATTTACCTGTCCAAATTTAGACAGCTATGATACAAGGAACTTGCATGCAAGCTAGTCACTGTAGCTCTTTGTACTTAATGAAGAAATGAATCACACCCTTGAAACACCTTATTTCTCTTCAGCTATAAAAGACAACTACAAAAGCCCAGGAAGAGGGGAAACACCAATGTGAGAGACACCTAAAGCTATCAGGATGAACCTCATAAAATAGAGCTCTTCTTAAAAGACATTTCGCTTTGGCACCTGTGCTATGATAATATACAGTATTTTTCTACTTACTTAACTCTTTAAAAAGCAACAAAAACCCACGTGTGCAGGTAACAAATATGGCATAATTGTAGTGAACAATAAAAAAGGGCATTCCTACCGCTCAAGTTTCGACTGTTAATTCTAAAATTTAGAGGTGCAAAAGGTTTTGAGGACACAATTCTCCCACCTATAAAAAGAAAAAAAAAAAAGCAAAGCAAAGTCAGTTTCTACTGTTTTTTAAAAATGACCAGTTTTTAAATATAACTTAATATAGAGTCCTAAAGACCAGCTCTACTGAAACTATCACTACTGTATCATTACCAAAAAAAATGTTACTTAAAGCTCATACTGACAGCATCTAGAGAAGTCAGTATGATAGTCCTGCTAGGTAGCCATGTCACTTAGAAGCGATGGATCTTAAAAACACTTTAAAAAAGGAACACATTATTTCTCAGTGGCACTCTACAGAATATTCAGTTAGGAACAATGGTATCTTATTCCAGTTACGGTCTGTAAAACCTAAGACTGAACACTTTTTTTTGTTTGTTTGTTTGTTTTTGTTTTTTGTTTTTGTTTTATTCAAATGTACCAGACTGAGCATGTGCTGAAACAGAACCAGGAAGAAGATTCAGGTTTCTAAGTTTTGTGAAGAGATCTTGAATGTTCCCCACCTTGCCACTTCTCCCAAGCCACTACTAACAAAAATTTAAAAGTCACTAAAGTTAAATAAGACATTAGGTTTCAGGGTTTTATGGTTTGCATCAGAGCCCAGAAGTCACATTATTTACTTCCGCACAAAGTTGTCCTATGGGAAGCCACAGCTTCTTCGTTCATTCCACGCTTTTTTTTTTTATTTTTTTAAGAAATATTTGTTTTTGCAACTTCTGCCATAACCAAATACATTTGTTACTCATCCAAGTGGTTAAGAGAAAAGACACTAAACTACCTCAGGCATTAAGGGCTGCAGTGGCATTACTGGACGTCCCTGGTCACTGGTGCCTGCAAGGCAACTTCTCAAGAAGCACACAAGACATCACCAGTGACAGTGTCCCCATTTTAATAGTAATTAGTTAATACCCAGTACTAAGTGTGACAATTTTAAATAGGAGAATCCAGTAATTGAATTCAGTATGCAATTATGGAAACTGGATGCACAAAGCCAAGCCTGTGTGGCTTTGCAGTCTCCATGGCTGGGTGTCCTCTACCCACCACTGGTGCCAAGTGTCTGAACACAGGAGCCCCACAGCCAGGAACTTTACTGGTCCCCACAATAGATGAGCAAGGACCAGTCGCTCCTCCTGCCACACAGAGCACTGGAAAAGGTCTTCATGTGCAGAGCCACCTTCAGGGAGTCACACAGATTGGTGATTCATATGAAGATAGGACATAAAAAGCCCAAAAAATCACCATCACAGTGCAGACGTTCATCCATACGGCACAGAAGGAAACCACCAACCTGGCTCCCGATGGCCATAACTAAGCTGTTACTGCCACCAGCTCCCACAGCAGCAGGAAACCAAGGGAAAAAGGTTTGAAGTTCGATTTGTTACCTTCCTTCATGTTCGCAAATCGCTCCTTCAGTTGGTGATCCACCTCAGGACCAAAGGCAAAATTATTCACAAAAATAACACTGCAAGACAATGGTGTAGTTAATAAACAGGAACAGGCACATGGCATCCAAGCATACATGCACAACTATCTCTCACCGCCTGCTATAAGCCACTGGCACTTACAGCATTTACAGGCACTTGTGAAACCAAAACACACTGCATGTCCCTGACTATACAGCTACTTCCATCTAACAAAGTGTTTTCTCCTGGCATCATTACACAAAACAGTACCTAAACCTCAACATCCACAAATACTGCCCAAATAATTACATTTTTAAAAAAACGTAAAGGCAGCCTGCTCTGACAGTTCCTCTCAGCATACAGCTGGCTTTTGCACCACAAGCTTATTAATTACATCAGCAAGTTTCAACACAGAAACAATGTGCAAAATATTTTCACTCCTCTCCCATGGTGAGAGCAAACATCAACACAACAACTACCAACACATTCACCACACATAGAAAACAATCCTCCAGCACAACAAATACATTTAATCGTATTACTTACTCATATGCATTTAAAATATCACACTAAAACATCACAGCTTCTCTTCTGGCTCTAAATTCTCCCATAAAGCAAAGGGGAGGTTTACATTTCCCAGCACAAATTTCCCCGTCCTAAACCCAGCACTTCACCCTAAGCCCCAACAGAAGAGTTGCACCTTTGTGTCTGGGTTAAGAAATCCAATGTGCGTGTGTGTGTGTTCCTGAAAACATCACTCACATGGAAACACAGACACCTGAACATAGGTAGAATCATACAAACAGCATTTGGGAAAGAAGCAGAACACATCACAGATTCAAAAAGAAAAAAGAAAAATTAAAAAAACACCTTATTTTTGAGAGCCACATAGTCTGGCTTTGATCTAAATGTCCCTGATACCTGCTCCCTACCAGCCTGCGGTAAGGGTCCTCAGCATCCCCCAGAAGCCATGAGCACCCTGCATGCATATGCTGTGAAGGCCATGCTGCCACGTTGTTCCAGCATGAAGAATTGATTTATTTGCAAGAGATCTGTTTGAAACCCTCCCCTCTTAGAGCCTCCACACATGAAACATGCTCACCAAGGACAATGAGTTTAAGAGCAGCAGCCAAAGTTACTAAAAACTGCAGATAAAAAAAAAAGTATATATTCAAATATACGTATGTCCAATACATATATATCTCCTGCTACTCCTTGCTCCTGGAAATTTGGGAAACCCTGCCTGGCAAGTCAAGGCTTACAGGGGTTTCTTCCTCCTCCTTCCCACCACATGCCAAAAGAGGCCTTGCAGAACAGCCAAGCATATTAATGTGACTAGAAAACATCCAGGAAAGGAAGGGAAAAAGTTTTCCAGATATATTTCTTAATGTTCATTCTGGCACGATGTTGTGTGCTCACATGACAGAACCACAGGAGGCCCCAGTCCACCTTGATTTCAGCCCTCTTTTCAGCACACACTGCTGAGTCCCAAGCAGTTATTTACTGGAATACTGAACACTCACAGCAGTGCGGAGCTGGGCATCCTTTCCTCCAGAGCCCAGCCACTGGCTCACGGGAAGGGCAGTCCTCAGCTCACCAAGATGGGACGGCTCCAGTCTGAATGCATCAGACAGTCTGCAGCCTCGCTAGAGAGCAGATGCTGAACAGTTGGCACTCTCGGGACAAATGCAAACACCTAACGTTTGTGAGCAAAAAGCTACTTCTTGAATTTCTGTATCAGACAGCAACGTGGCTGAGGATCAATATGCATACATTTAGCTGCATACCAGACAAAATAAACATCTACCAGCAGTTCCCTACACTTCAGCTAAACATAAAGGAAAAAAGATTTTTTTTTTTTCCAGGGAAAGTAGCACAGAGACCAGAGGAGCATGCATTTGGAGTAGCGAACAACAAAGGAAAACCACACTGTGCTGCAAGGCTGGGACAAAGTCTGTCCACAAATTAAAAGGCAGCTCCAGAAGTTTAATGGAGGTACATAATAATGCAAAAGTCAGTCTGGCAGACGCCTTCTTGATGGAGCACTCTTAAAGCAGTGTCTTGGAAGCAATCCCTAGATTGCCACAACCCTGAAGACTTTCAGAGAGCTGACAACTGCCTTCCATACCCCCACATAACAGGATGGCCTAGAAGGTCACGTTAAAACAAGACTTCTTTCTGTCCATAATGTTGAAAAAGAATATAAAGCCTTTAAAAATTCCCTTTTCTTTACTTTATGGAGTTTAACCCTCCATACATACATGTATCTTCACAGAAATAAATATTCAAGACAATCAGCTTCAATGAATTCCCAATTTAAGCTGGAACAGACACACATGGCTTTTGTTGTTTTTTTTTTTATGGAAAGTGAACCTAGCTGTGTGTACCAACAGCCAAAATAACTAGTATTTTGCCAGAATTCTAAAATCAAACTTGAAGGGTACGCAAAACAAGCAGGGGTCTATTCTTCTCTGTATAACCAGAATTTATCTTGGATACACCCATGTATGTAATATCATGGGACATACATTTAAATCCATTCTTCAAGTCAGAAAACGGTATCCAAAGAGGCCAGTATAGGAGTTGGCAGATAGGTTTTTGGTATTTGCTATGGAAATTCTATATAAAAAGCTGGCCAGCCTCCCAATTTCCATTATCCAGACTCCCAAATATTTAGTTCATAAAGCAGCATTCAATTGCTGTACTGTACCTTGTGTTTGCAATTCTCTCTCTCCATTCTTCTGAGAGGAAGTCACCTCTTTCCAGCTTAAAAAAAAAAAAAAGACAAACACAAAAACCACACACACGAGAGTTAATATTGTTCCTTTCTGCTACACATCCCTTTTTGGCCAAGCACGCACACTGCATTAGCCCAGCAGCACTGCTGCAAGCAAGGCCTCAGGAAGCCCAGCGGAGGCGCCAGGGGACAAAGTTCCCATGGCCTGCTCTCCACTCCCACCCTCCACTGGGGAAGGGTCCCCAGGCACCAGCGATGCCTCACGAGCGCCATGCTTCACATGGAGAAGGCAGCTAAGCCCTGTGCTAGCAATGGCCAGCCAACACCATCTCCAATCCCCACAGATCAGGAGCAAGATGAACCCGAAGCCGAGGCCGGGAACACTGACAGCAGCATCAGGCTCTTGCTGCAACTGGCATGTGAGCACCTGGCTCATCAGGGGTGCTCAGCATACACCTCAAATGCTTCCGACACATTCAAGTTGGAAGTCAGATAATGTAAAGGCAGTATTTGAAAAGAACTATCGTTATCACTTCAGTGACGTACACAACACCTCGCTGATGGAACCACATCAAGTCCCAGGTTAATACCCACAGCTACGTGGGTTTTCTGCATGTTAACGTTTTTGTGGTTATACTTTTGAAACAAGAGGAATCTGATGGGACAAGCTGCTCTGCTGTGCCACGAGTAAGGCAGAATGGAGGTTGGGGGAGGAAGATAAGAGGGAGAGAGAAAGTAATATGCAGCTACATAATTAATGACTGGGACATACTTTGAAGGGGCAAGTAAGACGATGGCTTGTATTACAACCTCACGAACACCAAAGCAACGACAGTGACTGCTTAGCATCATTTCTCTGCACATACTCCTTTGTATGGAAAGAAGTGAACATTTTGCTTATCGCTAAACTGGAATAAAATCTGGCATCTCACACAGAAGTGCCTGCACTGCAATGCAGGCTCACTCGAGCTGCTTCCAAGCCTTGCCAGCTAAGCCAGGGGACCCAGGTGAATGAAGCGCCAGAGCCTGCTGTCTTTTGCCACTGCTTTCCCTCCCCAGCAAAGCAATCTGAGTCAGAGCCACAGAAACAATGACAAATGGAGGCAAACCTGTCAGACCCACTGTGAAGGAGAAAGCCATCACTGCCAACTGGGTCTGCTTCTCAAGAGGGAAAGAGGAGGGAAAAAAAGCCCCAGTGCCCTGCTGCTACACACTGTACCAGAGGGCCAACAGAAGTGCACGTCAAGGGTTCTGGGGAAGAGATCAAGAACTCTGCAAAGAGCCTGAGCTCCCTGCTACCTGGCTACCTGCATCATCACATCTGCTTGAGGGGGAAACACACTTTCTACTATCCCCACTACAGTGAAAGCAAAGCACATGCTGGAGACTTAACTCAGAGATCCAACCTACTACAAGCAGTAAAAGTAAAGTGCTGCTAGACTTTTTCAAAATCTCAGGCAAAAACTCACTGCAACCTCAGAACAGTTCTAAAGAGAACTGTTCTATTATTTTTCTCACCTAATATACCAAAACATTACTTCTGGGGCTCCTATGCCCTACTCGTAAATTAACACCATCTCTAGATTGTTTTTAATGGATAATTGTCTTAGAATCTTATCTGTTCTCATAGTAAATAACTTCCTTGTTGAGCAACCAAGACAGTAGCAAACCCACATGCAAGGTAACTATACTTTTAAAAAAATTTTTTTTTTTTTTTTTTTTACAAGCCAGCTTCTACATTGCTGTCTTCCATGAAACAGTCAGTTTCTAATGTCTACACAAGATTTTCACACACTAAGAGGAGAAAGAAAAGCACTTTAGAAATAACGAGGTGCGATTATAAAGCCACAGTCTAGCAAGGGAACAAAGAACCAGAGTAACACGAAACTATTTTGAAATACTAAGCTTCATATAAAGGTCTTGAAATCTAACCTAGGTGGTTGCAATACTTTATTTGGATCCAATTACACTATACATTTCTCTTACCTACATGGTTTGGAAGGGAACAGTTGTAACCAAAATCTCCACACTTCACCTTGATAGAACACATCTGGAAGCTGCTTTGCCCCTCCACTTTTGCAAAATACAGAGATGTTAAAATTCAAATGAACCACAGCCCTGTTTAAACCCATCTATTTTTGTATTGTAATGCTACCCTAGCTCACACTTAGCCAATAGTTGAGGGAAAAACCTCACCAGGAAAAAATACTGGAGTACAGAAATAACCAGATGGTCAATTGTGGTTGGGAGAAAATTGGTTATTTTTCCCCTCTGGAAGCAAGACAGTGATTCCTGGGTCAGTGGTCTACTATATTCAAAACAAAGTACAAGAGCTATCTGACTCAGTACTCCTGACAACCAGTTTCTTTACCTACTGTCCTTGGGAGGCAATGATCAACAAATGATGGCCTAAAAGGAAGAAACCAAGCCCCTTAGTATAAACTGGTATAGGAAACCCAACAAAAATTCCCCCCCAAAATCCCTTTCAACTCTGCGGCTTACAAAAATTTTAGGAGTGAAACAGGAACTGGCAAGGAAATTTCAGCTAACTCACTCCTGACCAAGCGCAGCACTCGCTACGCTGGTAGAAGAATGGCCAGGTCCATTACGGTCCTGTAGAGGCTGGCTGGCACATCCATGTGACACAGCACAGACAGCAACAGGGATGCACTCAATCTCTTCGCACCAAAGTCCCCACCCCCATCATGTTCCTCCTCTCTCTGAGAAACTTAATCTCCTTAGTGAATAATGAATGGAAGGGACCATCTGTAATGCAGATATTTTCATCTGATTAGACAATGCAGGAGACGTGCTTTATCTAAAAGGATAATTAGCTCACTGAAATCCGCTTCAGAGAGCTGCCAGCCTGCATTCTTTCTAAATTTAGAAGCCGAAACAGGTTTATATTCAGGTTTTTCAAATGGGTAAATTTGCTCTACAGAGACTGCAGAAAGACGTTCAACGGTGTCTGATTCCCGTAACTCAAAGATGACCGGCAGGGCAGCGCGCCGGGAGGCACGCTCCAGCGGGCTCGTGTTCTCCGTGTAGCAGAGCAGCAGTTTATGGAGGTCAAGCCCTTCTTCCACGGAGGAGGGCTTCATTCTCACCCAGCACCAGGCCAGGAGTCTCTCCGGTAACGCTCCGACTGGCTACACAAAGCCATAAATTCACACACAGAACGCCTCATTCCAGCAGCCTCCGTGCAAACACTTGGCTCACAAAAAGCAGTCAATTCTGCCTGGAAAAGTACACATGGTTATTTTTAGGTTCCTGTTCTTTTCAAAAATAACTGGAGGCATGAATCCAAACCTCCAAAATGTGGCATCATTTCAAAGCCACAGGGGACGTTTGGAGGGCTTTTCAAATACCAAAACATCAAGTTTCCCACTGAAATAGGGCATTCAGAAGCATCTGGGACAACCAGTTATCTTGCCTTCTCCTTAGCTGCAACTCACTGCTAAGCAGCAGAATTTTTTAAGTCCAGGTGATGTGACTTATCCCCAGAAACCAGCAGCTGGTATCAGGCAAGAAGAGACAATGCTACTCCTGCACAAATCACTCTGCTTTTGCTCAGAACAGAGACTTCCAAGCAGGACGGGGCACCCTGAACTCAACCAGAGAGAAGTTTGCAACCAGAGAGAAGTTTGCAGGTCTGCTGATGCCAAGCTTCTACTCACTTTCACACAGCAAACGTTAACTCTTATCCACAGGGCTGAATCACAGAGAATCTTCAGCATTAGGAGCTTCTGGGGTTTTCTCTCAGATGGTCTCAGAGGTACTAGTCTAACCAAATCCCAGGCTTTAGCAATGCTGACGCAGGTTTTTCTATGCTTATTTTGAAGTGTAGTAGATGATCTTCTACTAACACAAACTCTTGTGAAACAAGGGAAGGCAATCTGTTGTAACAAGCCACGGTAAACAAAACCAAAACAAGTCCTTGTCTTCAGCAGAAGGATGAGTCCACTGTGTGACTGCAGCTACCACCAGCTTCACTTGCCCTGAGCTGCTCTGATAAGCAGCAAAGCAGTGCAGCGGGCACTAAGGGACACAGATTGAAGACTTACTTCAAGGGTACCCTGGGAAGAACACTCTTGGCTACGCAGCAATCAGCATTGTGCCCCAGATAGCTGGAGATGGCTCTGATTTTGGATCCACGTGAGGATATTTACAGTTAGAAACCATGAAAACCCATCTGTCTCTTAATTGCACTACCGCTTTTTAATTTGATGACTGCACATGTGCAAAAATTCCCCAAGACAGACTCTCTAATTATCTAGGCCTAATGACCTTCGAAAAACCTCCGGTTTCCTTCACACAACAGTTTTCTTGAAAAGAATGGGGTGAAGCTAATCTTGGAAACTTCTCAGTACCATGGGAAAAGAAACGAGAAGATAAGGGGAGTTGAAACACAGTGAGATGTATTGAAGTGGGACACCAGCATAATGCACGAAAGTACGAATTCCCTCCGAATATGACAGAAGAGACTAGCAAAGAATATTATTCCTAACTGATCAAGAATCAGACATCAGGAAAGCAGAGGAGCAACTGAAACTAAACAATAGCACAAGGATGCAAATATTTATAGCAAGTTGAAACATTTACACTGAATGAAGAAAGAAAGAATCCTAGCAGAAAGTTACTCCAATTATTTTTTCCCCAGTTAGTTAATGAGACTGAACAGCCTGTCATTTAAAATGAAATTCAGTCCATTTACTAACAGGATTATGAGCTATGATTACCTACACTGGAGATCAGGAGACTTCCCAAGTCAATGTATGATGAGCAATCTTTCCCCCATGCCTCCTGCCCAGAATGGATATTCACACTCTAAAGCTGCAGTGATAACCTATTAATAGCAGCTGTAGCTCAGCAGGAGCCAACGCGCCTCAGGACACTTTGGCAGTAGCCAAGTTTAACATGCAATTATCATCTGAAAGTGATGATGCAAAACGTATTTATTTATTTATTTAACTCAACAGATCTGCATATTGCACGTAGAAAGACTCAGAAGAGACTTTTTTCTACCATACGTTTACCATTGTGGACAAAACACAATGGAGCTATAGACTGACAATCGGGATTTATTTTAAATATCATCACTGGATCTTGCACATCAGACTTCACGTGTCCAAGCTCAAATTCCAAACAAGCATATTCCAGGAGGGAAAACAAGGAAGCGAATGCAATGGTTGTAGATCTGATAAAGGGCAACAAACCATAGCCTCACCAAAACAATGTTAGTTAGAAGACAACACTTGTTGTCTTCTTGTTGAAGACAATCAACAGATCACTTTTCAGAGAGAAATAAAAAATCTATTTGCATTAGAAACCTAAAATAATCTAGACTTTTGGCTGTTAAAAAAAAAAAAAAAGCTACAGGCCCAAGTCCAGGATTTATTGCTACCTTATGTACCACAATTTTTACTTTTACAGCAAGACAGCTGTTACATGCATGAAGTCAAAATCACCATCCACATTATTCAGACAAAGCAGCAGGTGGGATCTGAGGCTTCTTCCCATTGAACTTCTGCCAAGCTTTCCTCCTCCAAGCTGTATTCCTCTCTCTCTCTTTTATATATTTTATATATATATATATATATATATATATATATATATATATATATATATATATGTTTATGACTACCTAAAACACTAGAGTAGAATCCACAAGTTAAATGAGTTAAACGTTGCTGATCACAGACTATTTCAATCTGTGTTTATTCTGTCTCCTACATTTGGAATTTTGGGACGCCACTAAACATTTAGCAGATGAAGTTGCTTTCTGGAAAAATCAAGATACCCGGCTTCTAATTCCACACCTCCTATTGTCTTTTATCTGCATTATGACACAAGTTTGTTCTTTGTTTAATAATAGTCTCCTAAAGAAGATGCTGCCTAAGAACTGATCAAAAAAACATACTGTTTGGCAAGAAAACGCAAACGTAAACCTGAGATGTTTGACAAAATCTGTCTTTAAGCATCACTATGACAAAGTGATAGGAAACCAAACTTCATTAAGTCAGAAAGTGCTGCAAGAATCCAACACTTTGAGTATGCAGTCTGCTTTTCTGGAAAGAGAAATTTTATTCTAAACATTTTTCAGAAAAGAGTTATAAGAGTCAAAGAACCTAACAAAAAATAAATGGCTTTGTTTCCATATAGTACCAGATTCTGTCACTTGGAATGCACAATATGGAAATGCTTGCTGCCTAAGGCAATCAATATGCTTTCAATATTTTAGTCCAAGTTCTTCTCCTATTCTTTAAATTACACAGCTCATAAGCAGAGTGTCTTCAGTAACAGTTCCTTTCATGTAATGCCAGCTGGGTGACACAATGGAAAAATGCCATATGGCCACTTCATGAAAAGTAAAGCATTCACTGTGTTTCCACAGCAGGAAAGAGTTAGCAGCCTGATATCAATCCTGCTACAAACTAGTCCCACAGCAAGCCCAGCATCCTTCTGAAGAAGCTCATGCTACACAGTGAAGGCATTTCTGGAAGAAAGCTCACTGAGGCAGATGGCACTGTCACCTTCACCAGCCTCTTTCCCAAGGGGAGGGTTGCAGCATCCTTCATCACACGACAAGCCCTTTAAAAAGGGCTCACGATCCCAGCAGAGCCACAGAAGACTGTGAAAGAAAGGCTCACTCATCAACAACCTGCCACTTGATCACACACTGCTGGAGCTCTGAGAGTCGTGTGGTTGAAACCGTTCCATTACCGGAATACACAGCAATAATGGCTCTGCACAAAGGAAAATGGAGAAGCTGTTTCTCAAACACGGGAATGCACCTCAACTGCAGTACACATTGCTAGCAGCAACTTCTGAGCAGGAAGGAGTGCCCCAATGTCTCTGAGTGATGAGGGAACAGCCCTGATCCATCCAACCTTTTTCCTGAACATAGGGAAGCAGCAGGAGAAGCATATACACAAGTATTTTCAGAACTCCTAGTTGGTCACTATTGCACTATGACTATGTACATGTCCTCACAGGCAAGTGATTGGCTAGAGAGCAATTTTTTAATGACAGGAAGAGAGAGAAAAGGAAAAAGGGAAGGAACAGTGCAAAACAGTGTATGGTTCTACACAAGCTTGTAAGTGTAATTCCAGAGTGAAAAACACATCCACAATGATTAAGTATTATTCAGAGGAAGTGGAAAGCTGTTACAGCATTTGTCCCCAGCCCAAGATAGACAGATGTGATGACCAGTTTACTCCTGCTCTATTTCCACCCTCAAAGCACCTCATCCCAATCCTTTCCAAGTCAGAGCTGACCACTTGCCATCGTTCCTAAGACCGCAAACTCACCCCCTATCTCCAGCTACAAATCATCTGCCCTGTTAGTTGAGCATGGAGTTTTCTGCTGATATCCAGAATTTTAACCTCCTGCCACCCCCTCCATCTCCTATCCCAGCTGACCACATCTTCACCTGCCTATGAACCAAAGCTTCAGCTTTTGTTCCTTGCAGAAGATTCCAGAAACCCAAGCAGGGGGATGACATTTCCAACAGTCTACCCAGAAGAAGACCCACATCATTAGGGAGAAAAAAAAAAAAAAAAAAAAAAAAGGAGGAAAAAAAAGTAAAAGGTTTTAATACAGAGAAGACACATGGCAGCCTCACATCATGAACAACAAAGTTCTGAAAGAATAAATCTTCCAAGAACTTATGGAAAGCCCTGAAAGTACTCCCAGTAACACCATACCAAATGACAAGTGAGACAGAGAGAGGGTCCTGGGAGGATGTCTCAGAGAACACTGTCCTCAGGACCAAGACAAAAGCCAGGGAGCAGACCTGACTCATACTGCTGCTTGGCTGATGAAGGGCTGCAGAGGACTTTGTAAATTCCATACATCAGCATGAAGCACAAAGTTTTTCAGTTGAATTTCACTCACTGTGTATTCTGCATGTTTTTTCCCATACCATTTCATCCACTTTCTGAACTCTCTGTCCATCGTCTAGAAGAGGGAGGAAAAACAAAGCCAACAATTAGGACATTTCATTATGTTTCATTGCAGCAAACAGAGATGCAGCTCTGACAGTGCTCACTAACCCCTTCGCCTTTTTTTTTTTCCATTAATACTCAAAGGATAGACAGACAGATATTTATTGCAGTTTCTTTTCCATAACAAAAATATTGGCAACAGTGTCAAGTCCAAGCTGCCATTTTCTTCTTTTCCCCACCCTTTTCAGCAGCATTACACATTTTAAGCAAGGCAATCTGAGTTGACACTGCTCACCACCAAAAATGGCACAACCTTAAGTAGCTACTGTGTGGTGGCACGTAATCCCACACAGAGGAGGCAGTGAATGCACATCCGTCTAAGCACAGATAGCAAGGGAGCAAATGGGATAAAGATAGGTCTGCTGGGGTGAATGAGGAAGCAGAAAGTGGCACGCAGGGCAACTGCACCAGCAAATAGAAGGAGAGCTGCACTTGCCAGAACAACAAGGAGTGCTTCCAGCTACATGTAAACAGATTAGAGTTGCAGAGGATGGAAGGCTACACTGCCCAGCTGGAGAGCTGGCACTGGTTTTCCATTGGCACCATCAAGATGGCATGGTGCCTTACAAATAAACATCTCCATGTGTACAAAACCTTGTCCCCACCGTGTAAGCTGACAAAAAGCAGCACAGGTGACTTCTTTATAGTGGCAGTGAGGATCCAGCTAAACCTAGACAATACATTTAAAAATGACATTCCCGTGTCTTGCAAGACTCAGCAAATCTCATGTACTTTCAGGAATTTAACTCCACAAATGAAAGGCCCAAATTTGGAGGTAGCATTGAAAGGAGATAAGAAGAGGAGTGAACAGGAGTTCTCAGAGCTGTGGAGACCTCTATCAGCGGGTCAATGTCCAGTGTGTGTAACAGACACATTTTAAAATTCTTTGCTTCAAAAGCACCCCAAAGCTTAATAGGGCAACTCACAATAATTTTTCATACACTGTATGAACTTATTATGAACTTTCTTTTCAATTAAAACTTCACTAAAGCAAACCCATAAGACACTTCCTCTTTCGCTGAAGCTTTTCAAAGCCATCTGCAGTCATTATCATAGCAGCCAGAGATGTGTTGCCACAGCCAATCTTAACTAGAAACTTAATTCAATCTCTTTCACAAATGTTTGTCAGAGCTGGAAAGACTGGTCCACTAGACACAGCACAAGGCAGATTAGCTGCACGCAGGCAGCAGTTCTTTAGTTGCTAAATCTGACAGGTCATCACCTGTAACCAGAAGATTAATGCTGTACATTTTGTTCATCCAGCAAAATATGAAATACTGGTGCACTTCTGAAAGAGAAGGTAAGCCACTAGTTAATACTAATATTTAATTTGTGTTGGTGTTTTTTTTTGTGTGCGCTAACCACTGTCACTAAGGCCTTATGTTTGCACAGCGATATGAAGGGGTATAAGTGCAAATGAGAATTTGACTTTCCCTCTGTAACACTCACCTTTAAACTAAGCTTACTATTAAACACAGATAGGACTTCAGGCCTTGCAAATTACTTTCTGTAAGTAACCAGAGGCTCGTGCAGAAGAACTGTAAGGAGTACTCCAGTTGGAGATTTCCATTGGGTCATAGCAGGGGAAGCAAAATGGATTTTTAGATCATTGTTTGATCCTCTTCACTGCTGTTTATACGTTTTTGTGCTCACCAGTGAAAACATAGATCAAGGATTTTTTTTTTCCCTTCATAAGGTATAATTTTCTAGCTTGTAAAGACTCAGCCAGCTTATTTTTAACAACATGGAGGGCTTAAGTTGCTGTTGAGTCTACTGAAGAAAATAAACTTCTTATGGTAAGGCATGACTAAACTTTATTGTTTGCTTGTAGCTCATTTGGCTTCCAGGTCTGCCTTGGAATTGATTACCTTTGTGCATCCCCATTGGCACAGAATTAAAGAAGCGTAAAGAAAACTGCCTGCCTGACTAAATATTACCGTCTTCTTGTAAGACTTCATCTGGGTGCCTACAAAGCGGTTATTATCCAGACACCCAACACAAGCCTCATCAGTTAGCCTACAACAGTTCAATAACCAAGCTGAACTTCATCTGTGCAATACCAGAAAGGGACAGCACTGACATAAGCAGAAAGATAGCTTTTAAAAACTTTAAGGATCATTTGTTCACTCAATTCATTCCCAGATTTGCTTAACGATATTGTTTCTGAAAGCCTTGTGTTAAAGCCATTTCTTACAGAGGACTGCGGGTGCTTCGGTGAAGCCTACACCACATTTCCTTGTGAATTGGTCCTGCGCCATTACTATTAAACAGCTTTATCTCCTGGTCCTGAAATCACTTCAAGAACATGCTAATACTCCTCCTGTGCACTCAGCAAGCACTGCTAGGAAATGACTATGCCCACTCCTCTTTCCCCAAGCACACTGTGCTCCAGGTCTTCATGACCTGAGAAGCAAGAGCATCTAGGACTGACGCTCTGCTTTTTCTTCCTGTGAACTCCCAGCAGTTAGCAGTAATTCTGAACTAGTAAGGTAGCCTTCACAAAGACACATACGTGCAACTCACTTCAAGCAACTCACCTCAGCATATTTGGCTGGAATATCAGCTTTCTCCACACCATAGTGATGTTTGCAGTTTGTGGCTGCAGCTACTTGAAGCACCACCTGACCCACACCTGCAGAAGAGAAAAAACAAACCTGAGAATATGTTTCAGTAGAAAACCACTGCAAAGGGAGACAATAAGAGCTTTTAGAGCAAAGGACAAGTTGAAAAATGCAGGTATTCTATGGGACAAGGCTTCAGAGTACAGCCTCAGCTCCCAGCATCTATTCCTCAAATTTAAAGCAGACTCAAACCAATGTACATTACTGAAATTAAGTCCCATTTTCCTACAAGACATGTTATGTACTGAGAACCCACTTTTCAGTAAAAGGAATTTACATCTTGGCTAGAAAGTGTGTGCTGCAATTTAACTTTTAGAACTTATAGGAAAAAAAAAGAAAAACTGGCATTACAGTTTTGACATTTACATTCTTCAGTACCTTTAGCACTTTTATAATAGTGTAAGACAACATTTACAGTCTTGCTTATACTGATAAACACTGATGGCTTCTTCTATTAAATATAGAGGCTCACGTCTAGAATTTCACACAGGCTTATGAATAGCTGGATTTACAATTTTTGTCCACAAACTTTATAATTGAATCTACAGATTTTTTAATTGTATTTCACTATTTAATTAATTGAACAGTTAGACAAACCCTACCTCAACCCAAAACAAATACTTGTTGGTCACATACCTAAGCTATTAATTTGAAGACTAACTAAAATGTTTGTTTAGCAATACTGTTATTAGCTTTCACTGTGAAATGCAACACAAATTCTGAGGACACATAGAGCTTATTATTATATGGGCTAGTTTAGAATACTACTTCATAAAACATGATAGGGTTCAACACTCAAAATTTCAGAAGCAACCACACTACACTGGCACAACTCCATAATACTTAAAAATGCATGAACTTCTTTCCCAAAATCTACTTGCATCAGGCACGCTACCAGCGGTAATTAGCTGCCATTTCTACACCTTCGTTGAATGCATTTCCCCTCCTCTACCCCAGCTTAGGTTAAAAAGGAAAAAGGGAAAAAAATCTGCCTGTACAAGTGAGATCCACATTTTGCACACACTAGAGCAACACCATTCCATTTGTTAAAGTGCTCACTTAAAATATTCTGAAAACATCCAACATTCATCAATAGTACATTGATGCATCACATTTTGTCTATGACTAACACAAAATGCGTTCTTGTCTCACCAGTGCACTTAATCATTCCATGGATGACCACATGGGAAACAAGAGTGAATCTAAGAGGATAGCCCATTTACACAGAAAACATATTGCTGTTTTCCATTTCATTGGCTGCCGGCAGGAAGCGGCACTGGTAATTGAAGGGGTGGAACTCCTGCCTTTAAACCATTACCACTATAATGCTGTCTGGCACAATGAGAACTCTAGTGCTGACAGGGTTTTTTGTTGTTTCACTTTTTTATTCCCTTCCTAATTCCCATTTTGCATACACATGCAGATTTTATACACATGCAAATACAGATGTACAAATTTCTGCAGGGTATGGGCAGAACATGATCGGAAGAATAAACATTTCCCTGTTTCTTATTTCCAAAGAGCAAGGAGGACAAAGACTAAAGGGAAGATCAAGAACACACTGTACTGACAGAAATCACAATACAGCATAACAAGTTACTAATCTTTTTTGTTTTGTTTTTGTTTTTGTTTTTTAACTACTTTTTTTTTTTTTTTTAAACCAGAATTTAACTGTATTGTGACCTCCATTTGCCTAACGATGATGCATACCTGCATAAATTCCTCCCACTTCCACAAGCTTCTGGCATCACAAAGACAACAAAAATGGCCACAGCATCCTGGAGTCTAGCCCTGCTGTTTAGCCACTGCTGTATGCATATAACTACTGGAAGGACATTAACATTATTACTATTAATAATATGCTATGACAATGTTCATATTTACACTACACTCAGTACTTCATTGTTTACAATTTACAAAAGTTTACTCCCTTCAGTATAACCTCAGGAACGATGCTGTTTTCAATTGTTCAGTGCTCCAAACATTGGAAGTCGAAGACTTCTGAATTTAAACCATATCTTTAATATGTGACTCCCTATACCTTGAATTTTTACACCGTTGATCAGCCTCCAAGATTAAAGTGGGGAGAAGGTTAGCAATAAATACCTGACTTCAATTCTGATGGTACTAGGTACAAATATCCAGCATTTGACCTTGATCACACACTTCATCTTGTTACATGATCAGCAGAACTGCAAGGTTTCAGATATCATCTTCTTTAACCTTCCTGAACAAACAATTGCAAGTATCTAAGGCAACATTTTTTTTTCTTCCAGATGGAAAATAGTTTATCAGATCTGATACCTTTCTAAATGTCTCGTTTGAACATAAGCCATCGAACCAGGAAATCTAATATATAAATTCCACAGAGGGAGGAAGGGGTTGGGGCGACCCTTCCCTGATAGCCCTGACTGGAGACATACTAAGTTGTGGGGAGAAGGATGGTAGTCATGCTTGTGTTTAAATCTAAATTAGATTTGTTTTTAACAAATTAAATACATTTTTTAAATATTTTCCCCAGAAGCCCTGCATCATACCAAAAACAAAACCAAAACATAACTTCATTTAAAACTTCACAACCAATCCAGTAAAAGGGGAAATTCTTATTACTACTTTCCTGCTCTAAACCAGATTTTAGCAACAATAATAACATCATCTCCTTGCTCATAATATCTGTTCCACATGCATTTGAGTTGTATCTGGTTTCTTTACCAGATAAAAACATCTCCCTTTAAAACTCTAACCTAAACAACAAAATGCAGTTGCAGGTTACTCGACAGATTTTGTGGGGGGTCTCACAATGCAGCAGTTAAAACTAACCATAAAGCCTTTATTGACACACTGAAAAGTAAACCAGAGGGGAAAAAAATGGTTAATTTTCAGATTACATTCCAAGTGTTTCATGCTGTCATGGGAGAAGTCAGGAAATCATGTTTTCATATACGAATGGCATAAACTGAATTCACAGAAAATGGATGAATCCTTAAAAATTAAACTGCTGTTATTATCTTTTAAAGCATCATTTTTAATATTGTTTCTTCTTTGTAAGTGTATTCACCAACAGCAACAGACACCAAGAGTTTTCTGTAATAAGGGTTTATTGCATTTGTAGGCTGACATTTCACCACAGGGAAGAACGTCTGGGATGTCTGCTTGGTCTACTTAATCCTGTCATGAAAAGCAGAAGCATCACTGGGGATTAACTAGGAAAGGTGCTTATTCTATAATGCAATCCTTAGTCCTGGTTTACTTTCCAAATGTGAGGTTTTGCCTTTTTTTTCCTCTGCTCATAAGAAAGGAAACAACAGTGAGCAAAAAGAAGGAAAAAAAAAAACTTAAGTTATTGGTCACTCACCACTGCCCAGGTCAACAAACAAATCATCCTCAGTCATTTTAATTTCATCTATCATTTGGGCCACTAAGTCAAAGGAAGTTTCTCCATAAACCTCTGGGGAAAAGGGCTCATAGTTGTTGAGTTTCTCAGGATCAGTCACCGAGTGGTTATACACTTGCTGCAGGATGTGACGGAGGAGTCCGTTGGAGGGACGTGTGTTCAGCTTCATCGGTTGGGTGGTTCCCTTCCACTACACATAGAAAGCAAGAAGACATGAACCCAACGTGAGGACAACAGAACATTACCAGAACAAGGCTGCGTTTGTGTAACACAGAAATGAGAGAAATTCCCTCCCATCCCCTCTCTCACTTGGTCCAAGATGCTCTGTAAATACAAAAACAGTGAATGACACTAAAAAAATACACAATCGCGATTGGTTGTCTCACCTCAACTAACAGGTAATTTAAAATATGCCTGATAGAAATATGTGGTAAAAAGAAAATTGAAGGGATGTAAAAATCAACAGACAATGGAAAGCTTAATTCTGAGCATATATGGAGTAGGAGTGCAAGTTTGTTCACCCCTTTTTTATTTACTGATCACCACTGAATAGTACAGTCGCTGATGTTAACTGTACTGTCAACGTAAGAGCAGTTTTGTTTTTTATCAGGAATTGTAGGATGGGAGGGATCATATGTACACAAACAGGGAGTGGCAGGAAAGAGATGGCAATCAAGCTTTCTTTTTTCTTCAAAAAGAGAACACTCCCTCCTAAACAAAGTTTTTAGTTTAAAAAATGTTTACCTTTCATTTTGATAAGGGAAAATAAACAAAAAGGACAACTCCAGAATCCTGCCTATATATTCCTGTATTTGAAATTCAGATGGAAAGAAGAAAATTAATTTTTAACAATTAAACAACATATGAACAAAGAAGCCTAAATCCAAACGAGAAGTTTTTAGGGAGCTGAATGCCCATAAAGTGAAGGAACACCTGGCAGAAAAAGTCTTACTGCCTTGTATTTTTCAAGTAATTCATACAAACACATTTGAGAGGGAAAAAAACAGCCTTATTTTCAAAATTAAATAAAATACTAACATTAACTCATTACTCATGTTTTACTTCCTCCAATTCAGCCTTTTAAAGGAATAGGGAAAAAAAAAACACCTTGTTAAATTTGTCTGAACACAGAATACATTCTAGTTTTCCCCATCGGAGTGATCCTGAAGAACAGAGCAGCTGAACTGAATGGTAAGCAAGGAAATTCCTAAGCCATGGATCACTGCCACAATACACAGGAGGGTTCATATGGATTACTTAAGTACCCATAAGCCACAGATTTCCACAAGCAAAAGTAAATCTATATGATAAATCCTTGTGAAACATTTACAAGCTAAATACACAGAAACCTTCCCCCCACACACCCCACCACCAAAGGTAACTCAGCTATTTCAAAGTGCCAAAACAATGGAGCTAAATGTGTGCACAAAACATGATGGTTTACAAATCTACAGTTTGGGGGAAAATGTTACTATGCTTTTTCTTCCAGTAAGAAATGCCTTCCAATACTAGCTCTTTGACTGCCCTATTGTGATCAAGAAAGCAAGGTTTAATGTAAGATTTATTAACTCCCCCCAGAAAATGGAAGTAATGAAGTACCAGTGATGCAAATAGACTGAGACATGATCTGGCCCTAAATTGGTCACAACTTTCAGATATTTACTGCATGTGAATTCAAACCAGCACGATAAACATCGTGACATAACAAAGGTAAATACATACCAACTGATGAATGCTGTCAATGGCTCGGTTGTACTTGTCACAAAGCCTCTGCATGCTTTCAAAGCTACAGGGGAGAAAGAATGTGGGGTCAGTTAGATAGGGAACTTTAAAAGGCAGGTTTGAAGGTACAACCTTTAGCCTTTCTGTCTTTATAGAAACTAAGTAGGTGGCTATTTATGGTTTGTTTCTTGCAGTGCATATAATTACTTACACAGCTTTAGGTCATTGCACAGTTTCCTTCAAAAAAAATCCCAGTTGACCAGCAGTACATGATACACATGTATAAGCAACAAGTTCTGCAATAGAATACAACCTATTTGTGTAGTGGAAGAAAAAAGGCACTTAAATTTTGGAAACTGAACATTAATATAATATTAGTTCCCTTAGTGAACAGGAAAATAATTTAACTTAAACTATGATTTATCAGAAAGTTTTCTAATCTCATAGTCCATTACTTTCTTTTCATGTCCTCAGATGCACAGAAATGTAAGACATTTGTAAATTGTTCTCCTTTGCTCCACCAGCTCTCCATGATAATCAGTCCTGGGGCAAGCAGAAACTAACTTTGTGCCTGAAAACAGACAGAACCAGCACACCCATCAGAAAAGCACAGTGATTGCTTTGTGGGTTGGTCAGGATTACAGTCGGTTCAGCCAGATGCATTAATAACAGAAGCTGAGAGGATTAAAAAAATCATTTCAGGGAAAAAAAGATATTGCTAGGAACATCAGCCATTACATAAGCAGATCCCACAAAGCAACAGGGGAAAAAATACAAGGAGTTACAGTGCAAGATATTTAAATCACGGCCATCCCCAAATCAAGAAGAGGGAAAACCAGGGGACAGGAAAAGAAGGTGGCCCTTCAGCCTCTCATGAGCCCCATGTTATTGCTGCACTGACTAAGGCACCCCACTGAGGAGCACTGCTGACTTCCACTTCAACCTTTCAGCTGCACACCTTTAATTCAGTCTTAAGGCAAGGCAGGAGTATGAAATGAGTTTGTCCACACGGTACATGCATTCCTATCATCCACCACTTTCTGTTCACATCCATTTGTCAGTCCATCTGCTAAAAGTAATTTTTCCTGACAATTTTTTCAAGAAAACAAAATAAATTAAAATCATTACTGAAATTACAAGTTTATGACTTCCTTGAAAAGTTGCAGAAAGATAAGCGAGGTGTGACTTGTGGGAATAGATGGGTTGTTTCTTTTATTCGGTATCACTGCTGGCAACACAGACACCACCCAGTTAGACATGCCCAGCCAGGCCACCAGAATCACAGAAGTTAGCAAAGTGTGGATTGGGCTCTTCTCCCAAGCACCAAATGATAAGACAAGGAGAAATGGCCTCAAGTTGCGCCAAGGAAGGCTTAGGTTGGATATTAGGGGAAATGTCTTTACTGAAAGGGTTGTGCAGCACTGGAACAGGCTGCCCAGGGAAGTGGTTGAGCCACCATCCCCGGAGGTCTTCAAGAAACATGGAGATGTAGAACTTAGCAGCGTGGTTTAGTGGTGGACTTGGCAGTACTAGGTTAAGGGTTGGACTGGACGATCTTAAGAGGTGTTCTCCAACCTCAATGATTCCGTGATTCTATGATTTTAAGTTACAGCACTGCAGTCTCTGTGCATAAATAATGCATTTAATGACAAGGGATGCTGGATCCTGATTTCTCCTTCTGAATTCACCAGGAAGAAGAGAGGGACTAAAACATCTTGCAGTGAAAGAGTTGAAATGAAATGCCGAGAGAAGGAAACAATACCTTAAGCAGATTGTGATAAAAGTACCTGCATGGGGCTCAGGACAATAGCCAGTGATAACTTAGAAAAGGATGGATTTTCACCTGCAATTCTCATTCTAAGTTTAGCCATGCTGTGGACTTGAACATATTCAGTCTTTCCCATGACAGCAATTAAAGATGTTTTTGCAAGCTACAGCTTGAGGGTCATCTTTTTGTCCAGTCTCAGAACAAAAAAGTCACTGCACAGAACCTCAGACTTCTCCAGAGACAACGCAGGGCCAGGGTCTGCCTCTCCCAGCCTCAAGGTGAATGCCACGTACTATACATTCATTTCCAGCTGTGTGTGGAATAGGCCTTCACATGCAGCCACAACCATCCTAAAATTACTTCTAGCTGCCTAAAAGAGCAGTATGAATTCTTTGCCTTTTAATTTATCCCTCCACCCAAACAGCGTCCTACTTGCACTGCGTGCTAAGCAAAGGAGGAACGGGAAGGTTAACCTCCCACAGGCATGGCAGGCGAAGGACACAGTGCTGACAGACAGTTCTGGCATGCAACTTTCTAAACAGGAATTCTTAGTTACTACAAAAGTAAAAACCTCAGTGCCATTCAGATTCCTAACGCTGGATGCAGTCCAACCGCACAGATACCGATCATTGTTTCAGAGTGAGTAATTCCAACGTACACACCAGAGCTCAACTTTCTGCTGTGTGGAGTTTCCAATTATGTCCTTAATCCAACAGCCTTTGCCAATATTTCTGTTACACATTTCCTACCAAAAATAACTCTGCAGAATCTGAAGCCAGTTCTAAAAGAAAACTTTGGTTCGTAGTGTCTAAGAATAACTAGTTACAAACTGATTCACTATGAACCGTGCTGGCCTGTCCTCCTGGTGGGAAAAAGTATTCCTCTCACCTTTTTGTGTCATAGTCAATTAAAACATAGTTTTCCATAGCAAGCTTGAGATCTGGGATTTCTTCACAGACCCACCTGGAAGAAAAGAAATAGAATAAAAACAACATATACAATTACTTATAGCAAGGCAGTCTGTCTCAATTCTAAACAGGCATTGCTATGTATTACAAGAGAATGTTGCAGCAGACATGAAAGCTCACAATATTACCAGGAGTAAGGCAGAAATCACAAAATGCTAATTGGAAAGCTGCAATAGTTCATCTTTGTGTTTAATAAACAGTAAGGTGCCCATAGACGTTGGCAGTAGTATGAAGCTATTGAAATGGCTTCAAAATCAGGTGATAAACATATTCAATTTATCTAAAAATATTCAAAGCCATATATGATGCTAATCTAACATAAAATGTAATGCAGAAGTGCAGGATTTTGAAAGGATTTTTAACAAAACGGATACTATAACAAGCTTGACAAAGCTGAATGTGGATAAGACATTTCCTACAGCACCCCAGAACAACACTGCCAGCCATTCATTGCAAGGATATTCTCCTCTGTGTAGCGCTCTAATCTGCTTTTACACTTCAGATGACCC
Source organism: Aythya ferina (assembly GCF_964211825.1). Taxonomy (NCBI): domain Eukaryota; kingdom Metazoa; phylum Chordata; class Aves; order Anseriformes; family Anatidae; genus Aythya; species Aythya ferina. Next base: position 1,400,531 of record NC_140324.1, read on the forward strand.
AACCTGAAACAGATTTTCAAGAGCAATTTTAATAAAAGACCCCTTTTTCATGCTGAATTAAAGCTCCATATGTTGTTGTCATTGGTAATGGAAAGCTTGCACCCTCTTACAGGGCATCTGACAATGGTATCTCACAGGAGATCTTCACTCTTGAAAAATAGTAAGATTAATTCTTTTCAAAGACAACTTCAAAGCCACATAGGCTTTGGGCACACTTTCTTCCAAAAACACCAAAACAGGAAAGCACTATCATCACCATCAAGAAACCTCCGAGAAAGGCACAGGATGAATTCCAACAGGAGTGGCAGTTTCTTCTTTATGTACCTTGATGCATGGTTCAATTTTGAAGTGGTGAAAAATGACAAGAGATCGAAGAGGTCTGGTTCCTTCTGGCTGATTCACTCTTATTATATAAATAGGTATATGCAATTAAAAATAAAAGTTTCACAACCGTGGCTGACTCTCTTCTGGTGAATACCTTATCCCCCTGAACATTTTATAACTTTAATCTTTGTGGGTTTTTTCCTCTTAAATTAGGCAAATGGGCAGCCAACAGCTGCTTACCTCTATATCTTGAAGACAGAAATACTTCTTGACGTTCTTCTACATCAGACTTACATAACCACATTGTGGTTACTTTGCACAAGGCAGACAAAGGCAGTATGAAAGCCTGCTTTCACTGCAATCAGGTTTGAAACAAAGTTGTGAAACATTTCTTTGACCAAACTGCTTTCTAATGCAACTTTCCTCTTGCTTTCAGGTAGCATAGCACTGAAAACACCAGCACAGATGATTGGTAACCATTTTCAGCAGCAGCTTCTCAGCACCAGCACAAGTGAACTGGGAGTAGCAGTGGCAGGGCATCTCATGCCAAGCTTTTACAGTCAGAAAAAGATTTCTTTTAAAAATAACAAAGTCTCAGCTCTAGCCTCCAGCATAGCCACTACACATTCCCTCCTACCACAGCCCATGGTAAAATATTTTGATTTCATCTATGTAAGTGGTATTATCAACACTGCTACTTAGCTCTCCCACTCATGCTGGGAGCAGCTTCCTGGGCCATCTGGGACTGAGCAGATTCCAAGCTCAGGTGGCTCAGAGGCGCTGCTCTTTGCATTGTCTCTACCTGCACTATCCAGCCATGAGAACCTACTGCAGGAAACAGCCCTCCAACCCAGATAGTCTGTACAGTGAAGCTCTAAAACAGTTAACGCAAGCAGTTTTTAAACAATCTGAAGTCTAATACTGACCTCAGATGTTTGGGGTGTTTGTGTCAGCATCAAAAAGGTAGCTTTACAGCAAGTCACTTCCTAATCCTGCTGAAACAACAGCAAGCCATATCATAGCCACAGGTTGTATTGACCCTAACACTGTTTGGAAACACTCAGACTTCTTACAATGTGTGTTTGACTTTCACCTTTAGCCTCCCATTTTTCCCCAATATTGGTCCAACTCTACCAGCAGTCAAGAGGAATGCTAACAGGGACATCAATCCCAAAGGGATGCTGCACCATTACAACAACAAGGAGAAAAGGGAGAGGGTGAGGAAAAGGATGTGCTGTTGATTCTTCAACAGGACCACAACTTTCAACACATGCCAAAAATGTTTTTTTGTTTGTTTTAACTTTTCTCGTCTAAAGGTTGAACACAAACTGCCTTCACTGGTTACCGAAGCAGAGTTGCCTCAAAGCATTGCAACCTTTGCTATAAGCAGCACCAAACGTTAAGTATCACTATTTATTTTTAATCCTGTTCAAAAGAAAATGGAACTTAGCAAGTTAAAACAAAGTTAAAGTTTGACAGGAAAAAGCTAGAGATTTTTGTTGCAGAAACATCAATTCAGCTCAGAAAATAATTTAAAGCTAAGATGTAGTTCTGACTGCTGCCCTCCTTCATATCCCAAGATGTCCATCCACCAAGACACAGAAACACACAAGAAAGGGTTCCAGCAATGTCTGCATTGAACACTTACCGAATTGTCTCAATAATTTCATGAGCAGCATCATGGTGTTTGTCCTGAAATAAGAGGAAAAACAGATGTTTTTAAAAAGACATTAAATGTGCTGTTCTTCAGAAGATTACAGGAATCAGTCTTTTTCAGTACACAGAAGACATGTGTACCAAGGAAGGAGTCTTTGATTGACACCCACACCATTAAACTAATCAAAATTAGACCTCTAAGAAAAAAATAAGGCTTAAGGAAATATTTTTTTCAAGCCTCTATGAACTAGCATACACTTAATATGAAGGATCTATCATTCTACTTCTTTCTTTGTCATTGCCTGAAATCAGGAACTGCGTATCCGATACCATTGACAATTTTATTGTTATGCAGAAGGTACATGACTGCAAGCTGCACAACGAACAGCTGATTTCATCGACCTAGTAGCTGGTACACCCTCACATCTCCAGACGGACAGTCAGATGAATGCAAAGAGAATGGCTTTCTAAAATAAAGCATCAAATGAGCAGTAGGAGCGGTATCAGTGTAAAAATCTCACAGCACGAAGAAGAGAGACCTGAACACACAGACCTCTTTATCAACTGAAAAACAAAAACCACCCACACAACACATTAAAACTTGCGCACTACAAGTATACACTAGACTGTGAGGCACAGATGTTTGTTGATATTAATTTGGGAGTTTACTCAGGAGCACAAGCGCGTTTAACAAGCCATTCCAAGCACACACCCATAAAGCCCTTGTAGCTGCATCTATATGCACCATGCTACAAAAAAAAAAAGTCTATTTGGGGGAAGTTACAGGTGTTCCTATATATATTGTTGTATCCATCATGTGAAGACGTGGTTAGCAGAGTCCATCTGCACAGTTTGGGTTACATTTAGACATTTGTTTCTTAAAGTGGCTTTGATCTTTTAATTAGGAGCCCAGTATCTAAGGACATTTCAGAGTTAAAAACATATAGGCTAGCGCTCTCAAATAAATCCCTTGTCCCTCATCTTCTGCTGCAGAAGTGTAATTTCTATAGAATTACCATGGGAAATGCTATAGCAAAGTGCAGGGCCAGGTAACACAAAGCAAAGGACTGAGGCAGGGGAGGGAGGCAGTGGAAGAAGAGAAACACTAATGGACAGATGACCTGAAGGCTGGGGATTATTTCTACTTCTTCAAGTCACATGCTGTAAGTCACATAGAAGCTTTTCCCATCAGCATTGCAGCTTTCACATAGGCATGAGGGAACAGAATTCCCCCTTATGTAACCAGTTCATATGCTCAGGACCAATCAGACCTGGAAGAGTTCTCTTTCCAGAAACTCACACACATCCCTATAAATATCCAGATAAAAAGAATCTCATGACTGAGAGGGGCAGAAATCAAGGCAAGCATTTCTTAAGTGTGTTATGGTGAAGGTACAAAGTAATATTTTACAAGGAAAAGCTTTGATTTTCAGAACAGCAAAAATTAACTCCATTCATCAAGGGGTCACATGAGAAAAATGAAATGCTCCTGTTGCGCTATCAGAAAGGAGAGGCTGCCAATATAAGAGCAGTCAGGACATTTAGCCCAAACCAGCGGCACCAATAAACAAGGAACCAGCTTGGAGCATCAGGAAATAATTCTACTGGCAAGCCTTGGCTTAGGAAACAGGGAGGTTGAACAAGAATCCGCTCCCGACTCTCATTGCACATGAAGAAAGAAAAGGCACGAAGAAGAAAAGGCATACACAGGAGGAGGGCTCGCCTGTGTTTTTATTTGTTATCTGCGAAGTACGAAAATAACCCAAGACAGCCAGCTCATCCATAAACATCCCCTGTAAATTTTCACCTTTCACTACACGCAGAATTATCATGCTGTAAACCCCCTGGGCTGATCTAGCTCTTCCAGTAAGCTGTGTTCCTGGATAGTAAGAATACGGTTTATCAACATAAGCACATTATACCGGAAAAGTGAATTCACACTTAGAGGGGCATAACCTTTTTCTCTGAAGAAGTTACATTCTTCACACTTTCAGTGCTAGCAGAGCACAATTAGAAACCCTTTGTCCTATAGGTCTTCATGACAATGCCCCTACAAATATCCAAAACTGCTTATTTAACAGATTCCTTTGTCTTGGGTTAAAAGTGAAAAATATATAAATACCACAATGCGTGTCGACAGCTACAGACCACCCAATTCAAGCAAGTGGTTTTATTCATGCAACCCCATGCCTCCATGTGGAAACTCCTGCCAGAAGGGGCCTTTCAGAGCTCGGTTTGTCTCTTTATCTAGCAGCAACCAAGTTCAAAAAAGCTCCACGTTTACTGCAGCTAAACTTCTTGTGTTGCAACACTCACCACGTTTACTGTTCTCTCCAATATGCTTTGTACAGGTAGACAAGCTCCTAAGGTCTCTTGCAAGTCTTGCAAATGAAATCAAAGATGATCTAGCGTTTCTTCAAAGCATAAAAGGCCATGGAAAAGAGAGGAGCAAAGGAGGGAAAAAAATAGATCTAAAGGAAATACCAATCAGCTTCCCTTTCTTTAGGGACCACTTGTAGCTCTGTTTCAATGCTACAGTTGTAAAATTTAACAAGAACAGACGTTAGCCAGCCCCACTCATCCCAGCTGCGTTCGTGACACTGACAGAGCCTTCAGCAGCTCATGGAGCTTCTGAATGGAAAACTCACCAAAGCAAAGCTGCAGCCTCCCTGGGTTCAGCACTGGCAGCTGTCTAGCCCCTTACAAGCAGATGGGCTGCTTTTGGCTGGACACACAACTGTGATTGGTGCAGCAGTTTTAAGCTGCTCTTTCCACAACCACATTGGGAGGACCATGAAGCCGGCACCAGGCGGGACAGGCGGTGGCCAGCAGCCAACACCACACATTTGGAGGCGGACAGAAGCCTGCGCAACTCGGACACCAATTCAATTTTTTCAATCCCCTTCCTTTTTCAGGCAGCAGTAGCCCACAACCGTACAACATTGCCTGTGAGAGCACAGCCTCACACCCTATCTGCTCTCCCAATGCTTTGTCAGCGAAACTTGCTGGTAAAGAGCCTCCTACAGACAGACCGGCCATCAATCACAGAAAACACTGTGCAGAAGCCTTCTGGACGAGCCTCAAGAAACAAGCCTACCTGCTCTGTGGGCGGTCACAGGAGGATGCCTTGGTGCTGAGGCCAAGAGGAGGCCTGGTCATCCTGCGCCTCGGCCCCAAGCCCTCCGCCAGCCTCCTCGTGCAGATCGAGAGGCCCCCAGAACCTCCTGGGCCACGCGAGCAGAAGCTGTTTCACGACAGAAGAATTCCACACTTTAATGTGGCCTGGGCACATTAAAAAAGTTGCAGACTACAGGAACTGAGAATACTCAAAGCTACTCATAACAAGTGAAAAACAAAAACAAACACACACTGGTAGTTATTACAGCCAACTCTCTCTAACTGAAATTTATAATACAGGGTTCTTGTCTTCAAGTTAAACGTTTGATCTAAAACTGAAATATGATCTCCCAGATAAAATTCAAGTTTTTGCCAAGACATTTCACAGGAAAAATGATGGAAAGAAAGCAGACGCTTTTTCAAAAATCACTTGCAAGAACACAGTTTTGTATGGAAAATGGCAGAGGAAAGTTTCAGGGAGCACAACTGGGCCAGATTTCCCCATCCACGTTCCTACAACTCTAACGTCAGGAGTCTGAGGGCCAAGGCCAGAACCACATCCACTACTGTGACTTGGAGCACATCAGTGTCCAGATGCCCTGCCAGCACACGTTCCTGCTCCTGCACGAGCCAGTCTGCCCTTTGGCACACAGAGATAAGGCCATGGAGCAATTTTTTAATTATATATATTTATTACTAGTGTTATTATTGAAGAGCTTGATCTTTCTGTTTACCTCTTCCCTAAGAGTTACCCATCCTGATTTTTCCTAGTGAGGACTCTTTCCTGTAGCTTAGGCTCAGCTCTCTTGATCACAGGAAAAAAAAAAAAATATATATAGGAAAGCTTCTGCAGGCTTCAATGCAGAAGTCAGCCAGCCCTCTTGCTACTAAAGACATTTTCTATCTTGCAGATGAGAAGCACTGCAGGTGTTTTTAAAAGAACAAATAGGAGTGTCCAAAAGCTCTTGACAAGTAGTATTTTCATGTAACCACTATTTTCTATAATCACACACTTTTAACCCTAGTTAAAAAACCTCATCAGTATGACTACAGCTTTTAAGTTTTCAGTAATTATCACAACTATTAATGTAACATCTACAAAGAGAACAATCACACTACGCATCATACGAGCAGTGGCAGACACATTTCAGTTATAGATAACTTTGTTCTGCGAAGCACCAACTTTTTCATAAAAAAAGTAGTTTTTGCTAAACACCACGAGAGCAAGCAGGAGTGAAAATAACCATTTATTTTTGCCAGAACGCAAGCTCACTGCTATGAAGGAAGGTCACAAGGAACACAAAGCACTACCCACTCTTGCACAAGGTGTGGCTGTTTTGGTCACATTATTTTTCAAGTAAACTTCATCCCTTAGGAGATCTCAGACATTATTTTGATGTAATTCTGTAACCTAGTCTCTCAGGTGCATTTGTAGAGGACTGGTTATCTCACAGTGCAACTCCTCCAGCTCTAACCCGAATCCCTAACCTAAAGCAACAGATTTAAAGACTACACATTTATTTCTCAAACACACAGAACGTGTTCAATTACATCAGACAGCTGACATTGCCTGAAGCAAGGAACAATATCCTAGTGCCCTTCCAAATTCACATTTTTCTATATTTAGGTCCTGCATATGAAACTATGCTTATCCTGTGGGGCCTGGTGGGTAAGCACTGTTACTCTGCACTTCATTTTCCCCACATGTGAAACGTGAGCCTAGCGAGATCTGATCAGCCTACACAGCACTGCACACTAAAGGCAAACAGCCCAAACCTGGGAGAACAAATGGTTTGAAATCCTGGGTGTGGCGTTGGGGAAATTAGAAGAAAAAAAAAAAAAAAAAAGCCTGTGCCTTTCTATCAGTAGATCTCCAAGCACCATACAAAGGGTTTGAAGATTCCTTATCTGCGTTTCACAGATAGGAACATTCTGTGCATAGTGACTGCCCAAGACTGAACTGTCCTGCAGCAAAAGCAATTCTCACCTTTGCAGAACTGGTTCAGTGTCTGACTCACTAGACCACACTTCCTCCTCCTAAAACAGGCTGGGTGGCCAAAGTAGCTCTTCAGAAGCGTGCAAGCAAGTTGTGGTCAAGCATTCACAAAGCAGGGGAAAGAGATCTCCTGTGAGCTCTTCACTGCCCACCAGATGAATCCAAATGACTCAAACACCAAAATCTGACACAAGGAGTTAAAAATGCATTAAGAGCAAGATTTGTGTACTTTTTAATGATTAGATCCTGTCCTACTTCCCACACTTCAACCACATCACACTGACTGCCAGTTACCAAATGCTGAATCCGCTCATGTTTTCAGCAGAAGTCACTTGGATCACCGAATTCTGACCTACCACCGAAGACAATCTTATTTAACCTGCATGATGCGGGAGGTCAGTCTCACTAGCCTCAGGGTTTAAAACACAGCTTGGGTGCCTGTAGCAGCAGTGGTCCATAAATCTGAAGGAGAGGATGTTACAGCTGGAGACAAGATGGTTAGCAGAGATCAAAAAGACAGATTAGGAAAAGCCAATCAATCTTGCAGAAGACTAGCAGGACAAGCGCCTCTAATGGCCCTGGGTTCCCTCCATCTGCAGAGGATGGGTTTAGGTGCCAACAACGGCTGAGGAAGGCCAAGCGAGCTGCTGTGGTGCTGCTCTGCGTGGCACCTGGACACCCTCTCAAAAGCGTCGTGCCTTCAGCAGAAGGTGCTTCTCCTCCAGGGCTTACCTTTATTTACGCCCTCTACGGAGGCTCACCAGCACAGCTTCAACGTTCACAGCACATCCACAGCCAACAGCAACTACAAGGGTCTGTGAAAAGCCAAAACCAAAGCGCTTCCAGCTGCTATGAACAGCAAGCTCTGAAATCCAGTCAGTGCCTTGAACCACTTTGCATTTTTAGGTCTTGCTTCATGCTAAAACACCAGTTAAACTTGGAGTAAGGAAAAGGGAAAGTATGGTCAATGCAATATTCCACGCTGTATACATAGACTATTTTTTTATATTATCAGATTTTATCCCAAAGCAAGATACTGTCATCCAGTTTCCACAGCAAAATCTGAAGAACAAATCTTCTTGCCAAGGGATATGAGGATCAGAAGTCTTTTCTGAAGCATCCAATTACTGTTGTTCCCTTATATCAAGGAAATTTAAGGACATTCACAAAAATACACGCACATCAGTATGTACAGAAAGATACCTCCTGCTGCTAACAGGTTGCATCTGTTCTCCTCCCAGCCTCAGAGAAGCAGCAAGGGAAGCAAGAGCAACCACAACTGCATTTTGAAACCCATCTCCCACACAGCAAGAGAGCAGCCAAGTTTGCTGCAGCTTCAGCAGTTAGTAAGTTTATTGTCTAACAAAACTAAACAGAAAACACCACGGAAACCATGGAGTGCATTATGGCCTCCTTAAGGGCCAAGCTCCAGTATATACTGAAACTACCAAGTTAATGAAGGAAAAAGGGATTAGATAAGAAAATCCAAACTCATCTGGGTAATCATTATAGACCATGAGTACCAGTGAACCAGTATTTACAGCTGTGGGTCTGGATGCTACCAGGCACTCACACTTGACTTTCACTGCAGCTACCTAAACCACAATAAAACCGTTTTGCCTTTCAACATGGCAATTACAACTGTTGCTACGGACACTGCACAAATGCAAGAGGGAATCCTTCCCGTGAAAGTGTGTAGGAGGGGCTGTATAAATACATTAACATGCAATCGCTCTGCAGAAGCGTCTGTGGCAACATCCACGTGGGACTGTTACACCAGGATGACCCGCTGGCTTCAGGCGTCACAAGCCAGACATTGCCAATAGCAGCTCTATTATGAAAGAATATAAATTAGTTAAAAATTCCAAGACATTTATATCGGAGCACACAAGGGAATGCAACTATTTTGGTAAAGCAGCACCTTGCACTGGCACAGACTGCTGCCCTTTTGGTAACTGCAGTCAGACTGTTCCCACAATACGACAGCTGGAGGGAGCATGCTGAAGCCTCAGTTCCTCCAGCAGCAGAACAGCACCACGTGTACGTGCAGAGGACTCTGTTTGCTTATTCTGGGAGAGAGCAGGCTGCTGGACTTCCACTCAAGTCAACAACAAAGAAGGCCCCGCCAACATTTCACGAACACCTTAAGCCCACGCACCTCACCATTACCTCTCCAAAAGCCAGCTCCTGCTCTTGGGCAGCACTGCCAGCACATGCATGCCTCAAAGTCAGGGAAGGGCAAAGCTGAAAATGAACCTTTTTAGTGTTTTGGCTGAGCTCCCTTCCAACCAGGCCAGTTCACCGCAGCAGCGTGCAAACACACCGCTGTAAGGGCGAGGGCAGCCTGGTCACAACAGCAAGCGGACAGAGCTGGCAACAGCTGCTGCAACTCGCAGAAGCACCAGTGCTGAGCTTCCCTGTGGCCAGAGCCCTCGTTAATGAAGAAATAACAATCCTATCCAGCAGTAACCGGAGAGGTGGATGGAGCGGAAAGGAAAACAGCCATACACATCCACACTGCCAGGAACTTAAACCTGCACGTAAAATCTAAGCAGAGTTATTGCTGGTAGAAATTAATACCCAGCCCCAGAGCTGCATTAAGTGCCTGAACTTTTCCAGCTCCAAGCAGACTCTCTTCCCCTGTTTTGAATACTATCTTTAAAAACTACAGCTTCCCTACCCATTTTTTCCCCATTAATCACCTTTAATTAAGATAGCACAGAAGCCCCAAGAGAGGGATCAAGGCTTTGGGACCTTCCTGCTTCTCCCCACCAGCAACCATCCCTTCTGACGTACCCCCCTGGAAGGACTGGCAACTGAGGCACCAAAGGAGACCCCCAAGCCGTGACAAAGGCAATCCCCCTCCTTGGATGAGCAAGGAGGAAGAGCAGAAAAGCTGCTATCATCTTCCTCGATCCCGCTGACTTTCAACCTCTGCAGTGGAGGCAGGCAAGGCTGGGAGGAAGCTCAGGGCACAGCCTCGCTGGACCAGCAACGTGATGTTTTGCTGATCCCCGTCTCCTGCAAGGAAAAGTGGCAGGCCAAAAAGAAGCATCTTTCAGGCCACTGGCAGGACAAGGATGCCTTGAACAACCACGTCATATCCCATAAAGATATTCCAATCTGGGACAGCTCGGGAATTCTACCCCTACTTACCAGGCTTCAATACTACAATGTAAGTTAGCGATAAAGCCTTGCACTCCTTCTGAAGCCCACTGAGTTCCTAAAGATGTATTGGGAGGTACAAAAGAAGAATACAAATAGTTACGGTTTCTCCCCAGTAAGCTTCAACTTGTGGAGCAATGACACAAGCTACACCCAGCACAGATTTGGAACAGCACATGAATTTCCAAGTGCCAACGATTCTTTAAAGCTTCAATTTTAAAGACTTGTAAATAGTTTAAACCCCACAATTTTGCAGTATTTTCATCTTCTGTTGCAGATTTCTGTTTCTTCACATAACCAGAAAGACCAAGCGCGACAAGCGGTGGCTCCAGCCCCCAGCTCCAGGGGCTGCCTGCGGACCCGCAGGCCAGAAGGGCTCACCTGCACCACCACAGCAAGCCAGCTGCAGCAAAAAAGAAATGAAAAAACTAGTTTTAATGCCCAAATCCTTCTGGATTCTATAAGTAGCTACTACCATTTTTGAGGTTTAAAAAGTAAATGACATAGTAACGCCAAAAACTCAGAGAGCTGCCCTTCACACCAAAAGTATCTGAAACGTTTTCAATTAAAGTAACAGTATTAGCCCCCTCTCCTTTTATCTTTATACACGAACTTATTCAGAATTTTCTGAAGGTTTTCTTGATTTTTTTTTTCCTGATAAACTTTCCAACACTTCATTTAGCTCCTCAGTATAAAAATCCTTAGATTTTTCACAGGGCACCAAGCAAATCTTTCAGTGAAGACTTTTCGGAAACTCTCATTCACTTGTTAGATAAACAAACCAAAATACTCAGCACAGAAACTTTTTCATCATTCATAGATCCGTTCATATCTGTGAAGCCATCATTTCCTGCTGTAAAACATACTCACCTTCTTCCTATGCTCTAAAAATAGTACCTACTGAATGTGGTATCTATAGAAGCACGTGGCAAGCATCGCACATTCAATTTTATTACTTGATCCCCTCTTCAGAGGAAGTTTTGTCATATCTTTAATAATCACTACAAGAGTAAATGTATCACGGTCCTAATGCATTCAGACACCTAATATGAACTTTTCTTGCTTCTGTGGATCCTTCTGTTAGAAGCAGAAAATAAATTAAGCAGCAGTATTTTAAAGACATTGAGATACTTCTGGATTATCAATCCGTGATAATACACTGGGTGCAGGGGGGGTCCTTGTCTCGATCGTTACAGTGAAAAACTTTAATCAGCCAGTCAAAGGTTAACTCAAAGCAGCCACAAAAATAAAGGAGAGAGAGGCAGTAAGAAAGAGCTAAAATAGAAAGAAAGAAGAGTACAAAAGTAGACATATGGATGTCTGGGGAGAAGGGTGATTAAATTTCCCATAAATCTTGCATACCAAGAGGTAAGATATTTTGCCTAAGCTCCCAAGAGAAACACAATTCACTCACATAGCTGAGGCTTGAAAGGATAATCATCTCCATATATATTTAGGCTGCCATGAAGGACAAGAGTTGGAGTTGCATGTGGTGGCATGGATTTCCCTTGGCACACTGAAAGCTTTCAGTACCGCATCTGACCATAACTGATGGGTGCGTTTTAGGCAGATAAATTTGAATTGCCAGAGCTGGAGCCCTGGCCAAGACAGGGACATGAATCCTCACTCATCTGCTGCAAAGAAAAGCACCACCCTGAACAGCTACTCCATCTTTCAACAGTTACCTTTCAGATAACTGAGTTATATGAGACATAAGGAGTACCACGGTTTCAGGATGAGAGGCAAGGGAACGATTTTTACTTTATATACAGCAACATTAGGAGAAAAGCATTTGTCAACCCAACTTGTGATTTTGTATTGCACCCAACGGGTCAGAGCCTTGAACAAAAGCCAGAGGGAAAACCAAACGAGCACCGGGCGTCACTCCTGGCAACTTGCACTTGGCGGGGCAGAGCCCAGAAGGCAGCTGCTGTTCAGCAACACCCGCGTGCCTGAGGTCCTCCCATCAGCGAGGCCACCTCGCGGCATGCTGCTGGGCTCTCAAGAGCAAAGTACCGAAAAATGAAATAGCCGTGCCAGCTCTGTCATTTGCTTCTGCTTATTCACTGGGTAGCTGAGAAACCCAAGCGCTTTTGAAATGACTGAGTCAACTATTTGCCAGCTTTCTACCGCTCACTCCCGCCACTCCAAATTCTTTGAGGACTGGGGACGGCATGAGGGTTTGAGAAATAGGAAGTCTGCTAAAGTTTTCAAACCTTTTCTTCACTAGAGAAGTTTCTTTAATTAATGAGTCATCCCCACAAACACTTCCCAACAAGCTGCATCAACAGCATCTGTGAAATCAGAGAAAATCCCCTAACCCCTGCTGCCGCCGCCACCGAATTTCTGGGTGATTACTCAGGGCGCGGGGAGGCTCCGTGGGCAGAGGCAGCCCGACGGCCGCCCCCAGCCCAGCCGAGAGGCAGCGTGACTCACAGCACGGAGCAAGGGTGGAGGGGGCTGCCAGGAAAACGCTGGAACTTTTTTTTTTTTTTTTTAATATATTTTTTTTCCAGCCCAGCTATTTTCAGCCCTCCAGCTCACAGCACCACCCCGCACAGCACCGGAGACCTGGCACCGTGCCGAGACATGGCCCCATTGTGCCCCCCCTGCCTCCAGCACCAAGTGATGCAAAGGGAAACTGCTCACCATCAGCTCGTCCCAATGGAGTACAGGACTGGGCAGGGAAGCAGCAAGAGGATAGGGCTGTGGACAGGGTTGGTGACAGGGGGACAGTGCTGGGGACAGTGGACCCCCAGGACCCTTCCGTGGTCCCCCCAGCCTAAGCACCATTCCCACTCCCGGCTTCAGCCTCTCCCACGCCTGCTTCAGCTCCTGAGAAGTCAAAGCCAGCTGTCAGAAAAACGACTGCCACTCAAGCTGAGTGACACAACGAGGGGAAAAAAAAGAAGGAAGACATTAAATTCAAGTATTTGTAAACAAGGTTTGTTGTTCATCTCTACGGTTGATCTTTAATTTTAAAGGTGTGCTCCCAGCTGGGCAGTGATTTCCATTGTCACAGGCTGCCCTTGGGCTTTTAACGCACAGCACTTTGGTGACAGGATGACAGCAGCTGTCTCCCCAGCCAGGTGGGGGGGCTGCGGGGAGGGTGGTAAAGCAAGGATAAAATCCACACAGGAAAAGCACCATGTGCCCTGCCACCTGTGCAAACACCACCCATCAGCACCACGCTTGTATCCCATTACTCTACAGCACTGGGCACACACACGCCCCTCCCACGGCCAGAGGCTGACAACACCAAAGCAGCCAGCAGTAATTTTTTGTGCCTTTACAGCCAAAAATCAGCAGCAAAGAGGAGGAACGCAGACTAACCAATGAATTGTTCAAGCCAGGCTTGTCCTCACAGTTGCGGATGTGAAGGCACAAGCTTCAGGGGCTGACAGTGGAGGCACCTCACCCTCAAAAGCCTTTGATGGTGGCACAGGTGGGACCATCCCCTCCTGGGACAGAGCCGAGGCCCCAGGACTTCCAGGCTGGGAGACGGGAACCAAAGCAGTCAGAGACACCCTGGGTGCAACTCCAGCATACAGAGGGGTCCTGGGCCACCAGGGGGGCTCCCAGGCACCACAGCACAGCCCCCTGCGAGCACACGGGGAGGTGAGCGGTTAGCTTTTGGGGAACGCTATTCAGCGGAACAATGGGAAGGCCTGGAGATGAAAAGATCCAGGCAAGACAGGCAGACATGACTCCCAAGATAGACAAGGATTTGTAGGCTGTTTTTTTTAGCAGGACAGGGCACAAGACATCTGCAGCCATCAGGACGAAGGCTCAGTGCCACCAGGGAACCAACTCCCCCCGTGTCACCCAGCTGCGCCCCACCATGCCACAAACCAGCCCAGCGCCAGCATGGAGAAGAGGAGATCAATAAGACACTGCCCTCTTACCGGTGCAAGCGCTTGCTCATACCCACAAACCTGTATGCCATGTTAGGGTGCAGTTTAACGACAATTTGGGTGACAAAAAACAGCTTCAGCAGCTCCCAAGCCTCCTGTTGCTCAGCTCCACATTCAAGTAACCCCTCGCTGGTGCCATGGATAGTATGAGCAGGACTGTGCCAGATCAGATTGTGGCACTGAGACAGATTTTTTCTAAAAACACGCCTTTTTTTCTCCCCTATGCACGACAGGCTGAGTTCTAGGGCAGGGCCGCTTGTGCAGGGGAGATGACAACTGCAGACTCCTCACAGATCAGGCAGAGCCCACCACAGTATGGGAAATCTCCCCATTCAAATCTAAGGAATGCTTGGATGTAACTAGAGTAAAAATCAGAGACAAATACAGGAGAATGAATGAGTTTAAGGATAGTTCGCTGGAATAAACCTAACCATCTGCAAGTCTTTGAATGACAAGGGGATTTCACCCCTTGTATCCATCAGATCTACCTCTAGGCAGCAAGTACCACGTTGTGCATATCCATGCTCGAAGCTGCCTACAAATGCCACCCTCAGCCAGCATTAGCCTATTTAAGACCACCTAGATCCATTAATTCCACTCAATCACCCAGCTGGGCAAATAAGGAACTTCCTTTACCCAGGCCTGTACCTCTTATGCTACCAAAACCATTGGGTTTTGTTGTTGTTGTTTTGTTTGTTTTTAAACACAGTATCACTGGTCTTTGACAACCTAAAGCAAGCAACAAATGGGGCAGGTATGTGGGAGTCAAGGAGTTAAACCGCATACAAAAGAATAAACTCACTTCAGCTCTGATTAAGCAGGGCACTCATAAAAACAGAGGTCAACATCAGAAAATATTTTGTGAGTCATAAGGAGAGATTACTCACCATGCACTATTCAACTTACTCATCACAGTGTGCTATGGACAGAACTGCTCACCATGTATTCATTAGGAAACCATGGCCTTTCCTTTGAGAAAAGCAGAAGGCGGGGGAAAGAGTCATACTTTCAGTTTTGTATGTAAGCCAGTGGGAGGCTGTATCTGCAACGCCAGTGCTCTCTCCTCCCACGGCCCTAATTAGACTTGTAGGGAAATACGTGTTTCACATCACCCTCCTCGGCTCTTTTAGCATCCCAACAAGCCTCAGTTTGTCAGCTGAGCTATTGTGCAAGCTCAGCAGTCTGAAGAGATCCCACTTTTCCTAATGGGCACGAAATAAGCAGCAGTCCTTAAATAAACAGGCGTTTATCAATCCAGGCACCCATTGATACAAGGGACTGGACCCTTAGCCCTGCACACAGAGCAATACTAACGCCGCTCCTTTCAGACGTGGTAAGCACACAAAAATAGCCAAGTGACTTAATGGGGGGGGTTACATCACACCGCGGTGCTCATCAGGCTGCAGGTCTCAGCCACCTCCCAAAACCCGATCTCGGGGAGGACGATCCCTGCCACCCCTGTGCCTTCACCCCAAGTAATCAGCGGGGGCCACGAGCTTCCCCTTCCCCTTTTTCCCCAACTCTCTTTGGGAAACGCATCTCACATCAGGAAGCAGCAAGAAAGCTGCTAACCAGAACAACCGGAGGCATTTCTGTTCCTCCCCAGGTATCCCACCTTGCTTCCTAGGAAGCCTGCAGCAGAAAGAGTGGTGAAACTAAGAAATGTTCTGCTTACGTCAAACGGAGCCGAGCTCTAAAACCACAACGGTACATATACCCTGCTGCCAACTGAAGGCTGAGCCAGCGAGGGAAAGAAAGTCTGCAGTTCAGCAGAGTACAATGTTAGCAGGCCAAACGCTGCCATGCACAAAGAGCAGGATTTATTTCCAAAGCTCCAGAGTTCATCTGCTGCCGCAAAGGCCAGAGCCGTGAGCGGCGTGCGTGTGTGTATGCATGCGTACCCACGCACACAAGCGTACACTCCCATAATATGCAGCACGATCTTTTCAACAAAACTGCAGGACAGAACATTGATTGGCTCCAGATGAACCATCCACTTCTGAATTACCGTGGAAAAATCTGCAGTGCCAAGAGGCCGGTTTAACGGCAGGATGTTCGGGTTTTGCGGCATTTCTTAACATACGCAGATAGCACATGGGGATAAGCACCCTGCCCACCACATTTCTGATTAACTGGGAAAGCAAATCTATGCACACTGCCATCTTCAGAACCTGCTGCTCAAGTTTTCCTAAATTAACTAAATCCTTGTTTCCCATGCGGAAAACAGCACCAAAATTCACACGGTGGGGGGAGCAGGGTTGGAGGATTTTTGTTTTTAAGAAAAACGTATCAAGTTCTGCAAATACACACAAAACCGCTCCTTCCTTCCAGATTAATCCCTAACCTATGTAATCTTTAACCTATACTTCAATCAGACAGCCTAGAACCGCAAGTTAATATTTGGCAGCACGAAGACCGAACCGGTCAGCATTATGCTTTCAGTTTCTGACAATTTAAGCAGAGCGCGCGCCCGCGCACACACACGAATGACAGAGCTGCCCAAACAGGAAAGGCTGCATTAACCAGCGTGTGCTGGAGGCTCCAGCTCCGGGAGCAGCCGATGAAAATAGCACGCCAGCATACATGGAGGATGTTTTGGAAACCACAGATACAGCAACAGCACCGAAAGGCAGCGGCAGATAGGAAGGCACAGCCATCTCCCCTGCCACAAGCAATACATTTCTAATCATTCACACACAAGCATGTTGCGATTGCCAGGCGAGCGGTATCGGCGGCATCAACTGCCCCAGCCTCTGCGTCCCAGCATGTTCTCCCTGCGAAGCAGCACACATACAAGAGCAAGCCCTGAAACACAAGGAATAATCAACAGCACGCAGGCCAAGCAGAGGAGCTATCTACACGCACAGGGGTTTCTCCTTTTACAAAACCGTCCCCAATGCCGAGACAAACGCTTGAGGTGAAATACTGTTCAAGGATCGACACAAGCGCTAGGGACAGAAGAAAAACACCATCCCCAGCCTTTCGCCTCTCGTGAGGTGTTCAGACCGGGCATGGACATTGCTATCAAGGTCACGCATCTCGGAAGAGACTCGGAAGGGGCAGGAAAGAGCCGGGCAAGTTGGGCAGAGCGCCGCTCACGTAGCCACGCGGGGCCGAGTGACATTTTATTTGAAAGCGTGTGGGTCGCAGCTGCCATCAACCGACAAACCGCACCGGGAGCCGGGCTGCGAGGACAGGTGCTGGCGTGAGGGAAGCCGGGCACGAAGCCCCTCGCCGGGCTCCTCCCGGGCCCCCCGACCCCACCAAAACCGCCGAACCCCGGCAGTTTGGCCCCGCTCGGAGCGGCTCCCGCTGTTACCCGCCTCCACGAGCCGAGCTGGGGCAAAAGCCGAAAAGTTTTCATTAAGCAGCCCTCCTCCTCCCCGCCCTGCAGTGCGGGCAGCCAATTATAGGCACAAACGGGGAATTTGACTGCCCGGGGAGCCGCGGCAGCCCCCGGGCCGCTCCTCGCCCGCCGCCCGGGGCGCTGCGCCCGAGCCGGGGGCCGGGGCCGGGCCGGGGCCGCCGCGGGCCGGGGGGGACCCAGGGGGAAACGGGGGAAAGGGGCGAGGGGCGGCGGGCGCTGACAGGGCGCGGGCAGGTGCGCGGCCGGGCCGTACTCACGTAGACGGGCAGCGGCCAGGGGTAGACGGCGGGCTCGGCTCCCACCGGCGACTTGAGCCGCAGCTCCAGCCTCTCGCCCATGTCGGCAGCCGGAGGAGCGGGCGGCGGCCCCGCACCATGCTAGGGGGGCCGGCCGGGGTGTGGCGGCCGGGCCCGGCCGGGGGCGGGAGCGAGGGGCGGCGGCGGCGGCGGCGGCCGGGGAAAGGGGGGGGGGGGGGCGCAGGAGGGCGGGGGGGGCGCCGCTCCCCTCGCCTCCCTCTATTGTCGGCGGCGGCTCGCGGGGCTCTCCGGCGCCGCCGCCATCTTGGGCCGGCGTGAAGCGGAGCACAATGAGGCGCCGGGGCCGGGCCGGGCCGGGCCCCACCGACGCGCCAGGCTCGGGGGCGGGGGCGGCCGCGCTCCCTCCCCCTGTCCTCAGCTGCCCTCCCCGCCGCGCGCCCCCGCCCGCTCCGCCCCGCCGTGCGCGCCCCCGCGCCGCTCGCCCCCCTCCCCTCCCCTCCCCTCCCGGCTTCGCGAGTGCGCGCGGCGTGCACGAGCGGGGGGGGGGGGACAGGGCAAAGGGGGGCACCGGGGGACACGCACGGGGGGCACGGTGGCGGGGCGGCACGGCACGGGCTGCGGTGGCACCTGGGGACAGTGCCAGGCTGGCACGGGGCGGCACAGCCGGGCTGCAGTGGCACTGGGGGAGGGAAGGGGGGTTCCGGTGCCAGGCTGGCACGGGGTGACACCGAGGAGCTGCAGTGGCACGCAGGGTGACAGTGCAAGCGCTGTCACGCGGTGGCACACTGCGGGGGGACAGTGCGAGGCTGGCACGGCGTGACACTGCCAGGCCGTGGTGGCAATGCAGGGGGGGCCGTACAAGGCACAGCTGTGTGGGTGCAAGGTCCGCTCGTCACACAGAGGTGACACTGCAAGGCCAGCGTGTCACACTGACGGGAAGGCGTGTGGCTGGGTGGCCGTGCAGGGCTGGCACGCTGCACTCAGGTGGCCATGTGAGGCTGGCACACCAGGCATGATGGCACAGCCCGAGTGCCGTGTGGCTGCTGGAGGCTGCAGGTAGGTGACAGCGTGAGCTCTGCATGGCACCAGGAAGCCACCGTGCAAGGCTTCACACACAGATGACATTGTACGGGGCTTCACAATGCGCATGGGTGAGGGCGCCAGGGCTGCCAATGTCCTCTGGGTCAGGGGACAGGCGATGTCTGCTCCGACAGAGCTGCTGGGCTGCCAAAATGCTGCAGAGGGGACCTCGCTGGGGCCACCCGAGGCTTCCAGAGGGTAGGAAACACCCAGTGGCAGGAGGCTTTTGCTGTCCGTCTCCTGGCTGCTGATGAACCCCCGCCGGTTCATCTCCAGTGCATCCCGACGGGCGAACAGGGAGTCTCGGGGTGCTGGATGTGGAGCCGCTTTGTGCACCCCTGCTTGGTGCAGCGCACTCGTGGCAGGGCCACTCGTGCTGGGCAGGCAAGCTTCATTCACAAAATGGGTGAAAAAATGGAGAAAAACGCACAAGGTCCAGAGGAAACCAGGAGAAGCTGCTCCTGAGGCTGCTCCTTTCGTGGCGCTGTTCCCATACCCCGACCTGAGCTCTCCTCTGGCTGGGACACCTGCAAAGGCACCCGGGGTCCCACTCCCCCATCGGGACACAGAGCTGTCAGCGATTTGGGCAAACAACTGGCATCACCACGGCCCCAGTGTGTCCAGCATGGGGCAGGCAGGGGCTGCCACCATGCGTGCCTCAGCTGGGCATTGCCCACCAGGCTCTGTGGTGAGGCGTTTGACTCCCGTGTTTCTCGGCAGGTCGCTGCCTTTTTGCTGAAGCCCGTGGGCATTTCTGGAGTCTGGTGTGCAGCGGGGACAGGACGCGCTCCACTCCCCATGTGGCAGTGGCTGCCTCAGCCAGAAACCACCATGGATGGCTCCAAGCTTCGCTCTTTGCACCCGCTTCTTCCCCTTAAATGTCCGTACGTGCACAAAGCTACATAACTAGGAACGTTTTTCTAAAGAAAACATTAAAATCATCAAGTCAGCAGTGCTTAAACTGCTCTGACTGCTTCTTAAATAATCAATTCATATTTAATTAGCTTACCACAAAAATTCCATTAAATTTAAATAAATAGACATGGCAGGAGTTCTCCAAGGCACAGCAGGCTTCATTTAAAGAATTCTCTTTGAGTTCGTTAGGTCGGTCTTTAATCAGTTTGCAGCCAAAGTCCTTGTGTGGCCCAAGCAGGCTCCAAGGTAAGGGGTGCCGCGGGGGGGCTGGCGTGGGCCCATCCCTCTGGCAGGTGGAGAGGAGTGGGGAACTTCTGCAAGGCTGGTGCTAGCTACGGACCTTCAGGGGAATCAGGTGCCGACCTGCAGCATTGCCTGCTCCAGCTTTGCAGGCTCAGCCCTGAAATGGGAAGCTGCTGGATTTTGCTGCTGCAAAAGGAGATGTGCCAGGGAAGAGGAGCTTGTCTCCCTCCTCCCTGACTTTGCTGGCTCTGCTGCATCTCCCACTGGGTGCATCTCTTTGCTCCATGCTAGAGCAATCCAGACCTGCCTGTTTTTTTGTTTTGTTTTGTTTTGTTTTGTTTTTCTGTGAATAGGTAGAACAGGTTGGACTTGGGGAGGAACCAGGAAGCACACTGCAGCTCCTTGCATGCATGTGCCCACGCTTCTGGGGCGTGGGGAAGGGAGGTTTCCATGCAGCCACTGGGCGCACAGGGAGGGCATCAATGCTCCAAGGACGTGTTGCACAAGCAATGCACAGAGCATGCCCTGCATGAGCCACATACAAAGCCTCTTTTCCTGACTTAATTCCCATACTCTCACTGTTCCTTGGGTCAGGACTGTGGGATCAGGTCCTGGAGCCTCCCCAGATCCGTGCGTGTGTGCACAGCAGGTGGGAGCTGGTGGGCGCAGGGGTTCAGGGAGGCCGGAGGTGTTCACCACTATCGCCGCACATCAGCTCATCCAGAAACTTGGGTTTTCAGCAGCATCTCATCTAGAGTGTTGACCCAATTTAGTCGACAATAACAAGTTAGATCACACAACAGGCTAATGCAGGCTACTCTGTTCCCATCGGATTAAATATTCCTGTGTGGTTTACCCACAGGCCGGATGCTGGTGGGTGCAGCCCTGGGGCTGGCCTTGGTTCTTTGCTGTGATGCCAACCCTGCGAGAGCATCCCCTTGCTGCAGATACCCACATCTGTAACTCCAGCTCCCCCTGATGCAGTCCCTGGTGCTGCTTGCAGTGCTTCTGGTTTTCCTTCTCTCCCCTGAAATCTGGAGCGTGGCCGAGCTCTGTTCACCGTTTCATAGTAGGACCAATAAAACCCTGGCTCTGCAAATGGCTCCCGTTGCACAGCGTGCGTCACAGAGCAGTCAAGCTCTTTAACTCTAGCTGCAATCGCACATCCCAGTCCCCTGTTGGTCTTTCAACAGCCTTGTGAAACAGGCAGGACGCTAGACAACATGAACACAAACCCTGCTGCGCCAAGCTTCCCTTCCCCTCCTTGCAAAATGGGCCACATGCAATTTTCCAAGCCCTGTTTTAATCACCAAGGGTCAACCCTGCATTGCTCTGAGGACTTCCCTTCCACATGAAGGAGCAGCATCTGTCCTTTCCATCTGTCCCAGCAGCTCCCTGGGCAAAGCCGCACTGGGGATGCTTCGGCTGCAGTTGCCACAACAACAAAATGAGGCAACAGTTTCCCCGGTGGATGCACAAGCAGCATCAGTGCCTTGTGGGCACAATGGGGACCAGGGCAGGCAAAAGGTGCCACAGCCGCGCTGGTGCTGGCGGCACATCCAGGTGGGATGATGCCTTTTGCAGTCATGAGCATCCCCAGGACTTTCACTTCCACCACCCTGTTCCCTGGGCCAGCTGAAATGCGGGTATTCTCATCCCCTTCCCCTCAAAATCCAGTCTGTCTCTGCCCTTCTTGGCCCAAGGAGGTGCTCAGTGTGTGCAGGGCTTACATGGGTGTCCGGGGGGAGCCAGCACAGGGGGGTGACACCGTGGCTAATGGGACACGATCCCTTTCCAGCTCTCCACACAGCAAACACCAAGTCCCATGAGGGCACTGGGGCAGCTTCACCAAGCCCATCCCTCCCAGCTGCCCCTCCCTGCTGTGACCCCATCTCCAAATGTGTTCCCCCCCAAAGGCTCCCCCGTCCCTGTTCCCTCAAGCAGCAGCAACCACGTCAAGCTTTTCCCTTTCTGCTGCTCCCGGGAGGAAGGCCTTGGCGGCTGCCCAGCAGCTCCGCAATCCTGCTCCGTCACGGGCTCGCTGCCAGCTTGGGCTGGGGGCCGGGAGGAGGGGGAGAACGGAAACCTCACCCCGGCACCCACAGAACCCCGTGGGCGCTGCGCCTCCACGCTGGGAGAGGGCCGTAGGGCAAAGGGCGACGGCCGCCCACGTGCCAGTGAGTCACCGCACGGCAGCACCCAGGAGCCAGGCGGATAGCGGCCGGCTGGGGAAAGCCCAAAGGTGGCTGGGCTCGGTTTGAAGCCCCAGAGGGGTTTCCGTGCTCCGGAGGGCAGCGGGCAGCCACAAGCTGGGGGCTGCCACTGGTTTGGGGCGCTACGGCACGCACAGCCCCGACGCCCCCGGCAGTGGGGACACTGAGCGGCACGGCCCCAGATCCCCAGCCCCACTCAGGGGTTTTCCATCAGAGCTCTGCCAGGGCAAAACAGCTCCAATTTCCTCATTTTTTTAGGCGCTACTGGAGTTTGAATCCGGCGCCGCGGCGTCCACGCCACCCCTGGGACTCGTGCAAGAGGACAGGGAGGACGAAGCACGGCCGCACCGACCCGCTGCACGCAGGGCTCCTTGCGAGCCCTGAGGCGACCGCACGATTCTCGCTGCCCAGCTTGGGACCTGCAGCGGCTGGGAGCGGCGCTGGCCCCGGCCGAGCCCTGCCGCCCGCCTCGCCCGGCCCGGGGCTCCCAGCTCCGGCCGCCCCCCTCAGCTCCGCCGCTCTCCCGCGCCGCCGGCGCCATCTTGCGGGCGGCTGCGCGGGCGGGAGCGGGGCCAAAATGGAGGCGGCGCCGGGCGAGCCTTAGGGCTGAGGGGAGCGGGGCCGGCGGCGGCCCCAAGGCGGGCAGAGCGGCACCGCTGGCCCCGGGCCGTTGCTTGGGGGCTTCGGGACCGCCCTCAGGGCCCTGTCCCCCTCAGCGGTGCGACACCGGCCTCGGCTCTTCCCCTTGGTGCGGCGTCTGCCCGCGGCCGGGAGGTTCCCTCACCGGCAAAGCCGCTGCGAAATTACAGCCAAAACCAGGAGGTGGCGGTGTTTGGTCAAGGAGGGAGCTCAGAGCTGCAGATGCCAGCGGTGGCGATGAGCTGGGAATTTTAAAGGCTTTAAATATTACCGGTAGCCACGCTTAGGGTTAGAGACACACGTTAAGGCTGCTTGTAATTGCAAGCCCTGCGTGGTTTGGAGTGTGGAAAATTTATTACTGCCCCAAATTTTTAAGGGTGAACTGACTCAGGCTGCTTAGCAGCATCTGGAGCAGGCAGAAAACCCCTTAGGGCGTCAGCGTGGGGAGATGGTGCTCTGTGCCCAGGTCTCTCTGTGCTGGGCTTTCCCCCCAGGCTTGTCCCCAGCATCCTGCTTAAGCAGGAGAAAGCAGAGGAGGTTGTGTCCTTTTGGCTTATTTCTGAAAAGCGTGTTAAAAGCAGGCCCCAAGGTCCCCACTCAGCACTGGGAACACCCGGTACAAAGCCCCTTCCCCATCCCCATGTTCTGCCAGCTCCCTGTGTCCCAGCCATGCCCCGAGGTCTTTGTTCCTTAAGCTGGGAGACCCAAAGGTAGGGGCTCACATCTGTAGCTATTCCTGAATAAAACAAGACCAAACCCATGGGCTCCGTTCTGCTGGGGCCAACAAAAGACAGCTGTAAGTCAGAACCAGGAGGCAGACAACAAAGGAGAAAAGCAAACAGAAACCACTGTCCTTCCCCAGGCATAATGCGGCTCGGAGGCCTGAGCAGGTCTCCTTCCCATTCGCTGTCCTTCCAACCCCTTCTGCAGGTGCTGGTGGGCTGGAAGCGCTCCACGTTTTCTTTTCTCTCTCCATCCCCACAGCACGACCCACCCTCGGCAAGAAACGTCACCGTCTGGGAAGCCACGCATACAGTGACCAGGCAGGTGCCTGGCACGTGGTCACAAGGCAAGCCGGGCCTGGGCTTCCCGTGGGAAGGGTGCCCCGGCACACACGGGCGGGTGACCCACCGGGCACCACATCCCCCTGGCTGGGCGCTCTCACCACCTGGGGTGCCTCTGACCGCACTGGCACGAATCACTCGCGGAGCAGAGGCTGCAGAAGGAGCCACGAGCGTTAGTGACAGCACGCTGCCACCCAGGGCAGGGCGGTGGTGGTGGCACCAGGCCGTGGAGCTCCTTCCTCACAGGGGACAGGGCCGAAATGGGTCATTATGGGCTGTGCGCCCGGCGGGCTGGGCCGGGAGGCACCGCAGCCGCGCGCGCCCTCGAGCCACGGCCGCGGCGCCGCAGCCGCTCCCCCCGCCCCCCCCCGCCACGTGGGACAGGGGGGCGTGGCCACGCGGGGAAGGGGCGGGGCGAGCGGCAGCAGCGCCGCGGCTGTGGCTCGAGGACGCGCGGACAGGCGCGGGGGGCGTGGCCGGGGCGTACGGGGGCGTGGTCTAGCAGAGATGGGCGGGGCCTAGCGGGGGCGGGGCCGAGCCCTCAGCTGACCGGCCGCCATTTTGTCAGGCGCTCGGAGGCCGAGCGCAGCCCGGAGCAGGGGGCTCGCGGCTGCTGGGGCCGCCCCCGCCGCTCGCCCGCCCGCCCCGTACGGGGCCAGCGCCGCTCGCGCTCCGCTCCCCCCCCGGCCTCCCTGCCTGGCATGTGAGCGGCTCGGGCCCGCTGCTCTCACCCGGCTTGTGCAGGAGCCGCGGCGGCGCCCCCGGCTGGGCCCGGCCCCTCAGCCCCGAGCGCAGGCCCCGCCGCCGCCACCATGGCGCTGAAGATGGTGAAGGGCAGCATCGACCGCATGTTCGACAAGAACCTGCAGGACCTGGTGCGGGGCATCCGCAACCACAAGGAGGACGAGGTGAGCGAGGGGCCGCCGGCTGCCCCGCGGGGTGGCACCGCCTCGTCCCCCGCGCCGCCCCCGGCTGTGCCGTGCCTCCCGGCGGGGTCCGCTCCGCCGCGGGGTGAGGGGGGAAGGAGGCGGCCCGCAGCCCGCTGCCTCCAGCCCGCTGCCTGCAGCCCGGGCTCCGTGAGGCCCAGAGGCCTGCGGCGCCCCGGGAAGGAGCCGCTGCTCTGGGGAAGGAGCGAGCAGGAATCAAAACTAGGAAGGGCGGCGCTGGGTGGTGGCAGAACGGGGAGGCGGGGGGAGAGGGAAGCGAAAAGGAGGCGATGGGCCGGGGAGGAGGACGAGGCAGAGGCCTGCTGGGCGCTGCTTTCCACGTCCCGTGTGATCGCGGCGGGGCGGTGAGTGCCGTGCATGGTGGAGCGGCTCCTGCGCGTTGCCTCACACGGGGCAGCGATGTGTGTGTGGCGTTTGTCACCGTGGGCAGGGAGGCCGAGCGCAGTCACAGCTCAGCTGTCAGGTTCCCGATGCTGCACGCCTTACAGCTAAAATGCCTGTTCCTCGTTTCAAAGCTGTCGTAGGCAGAAAGCAGCTGGATGTGTTGGCCTGTTATTCCCTCTTGTATTAGAGGCACGTGATCAGGAAATTAGTATAGGTGGCGTAATTAGTCATCAAGAACACATTATAGGAGGCTTCCCACATTGAATTTGAAGCATTGCATGTTAATTGGGATGTAACGGACACTAAGGGTGGCATTTATGTTAATCTTTAACTAAGTAGTAGTGGCTTTAGCTTTCTTACAGCCTAACGGTTATATTTTTGGAATATAAGTGATTTGCTGTGGAGTTAGTGACACGTTAAAATATTTGTATGTTACCATATCCCTTCCTTAAAGCAGGATATCCGAATGGTATCGGCTATGAAAGGTATCTGAAAAAGAATTGCACTGGTATTACTAAATCAAATGTTTAAGCTAATTTAATCAGGATTCCTAGTAATTTCTTAATTACAGGCATTGTTGGACTGAAGTGTGAAAAACCACTTCCTAAACCATTTGCTGATGGCTTTTAAGCTGGTCATTGAGTGCAGGATGAGGCCTTGTTCACTAGTGATGTGTGGGAAGCTTACATTTTTATTTTACTATAGATTTGATCTCTGGGCTCTAAGAAACGTGTGGTGCCCTGCAAATGTGGCAAGCTGTGGAGGAAGGGGAACAGAATGTTTATGTGGACACTTAAAGTGTTATGCTTAAAGCTGGAACAGGTAAACTGAATGCATAGAACACTTCACCTCAGCATGCTTAAGCCCAGTTTGTATGATGTCTTGCTTTTAGTAAGCATACTTTATTCGTTTGTGCATAGGCCAGAACATTTCTTCAACTGCCAGAGCTCTGAGGTTTCCCCTGATGCAGGTCCAGGTCTTTGTGGCTCTAGCCCTTTTTGAGGAAGATTAAATGTACTGTTTAATTTCTAAGATAATTTCATGACAAATAGCTCCTTTTCCAGGATTCTGTATGTATTCAGAGGGTAAAGAGCACAACCACTGTTCTGCGGTCAGAATTAACAAGTTACTGTGCGTCACAAGCCAGACTGAGTTCCTGCTTAGCCTATGACAAAAAATAGTGTATTGGCTTTGATTTCCTCTGTTCTTTGAAGTTAGGAAAAAATACTTGGACAATTTCATAGGGCTCTGTGTATTTGTTGTTACAGTCTTGCGTGCTCTCTCTAGGATTCACCGAGGTCAAAGCAAATGCATTGCCTCCTTCCCTAAGAGGCTGGTGGCGGTTGCAGGGGTTGGATCGTAGCATGGTAGTATTTTAAACAATGGCAGCTCTTCAGTTGGAAATATTTATTGACATTGTGAAATGGGTATCTGTAGGGATAGTTCCTCTTTTATTCCTCATGTGCACAGCAGAAATGAAAAACGGATCTTCAGGATGTGTTCAGCTGAACAGTAGCCATTTCCCTGATGAAGTGTGAGTCTTCTGTAACACGATCTGCTTTGGAATCCTTCAAAGATCTTGCTTAATTACATAAGGTGGCTGCAAACTGCACAGGGTTGTTTTTTTTTTTTTTTTTTTTTTTAAGCTCTTGAAGAGGACTGTGAACTGTAACTAAAATGCTGGGCACTGATTCGGTGCTTCTCAGGGAACGGTCTTCTGATTTTTCAGGTGACGTTGCAAGATCAGTATAATATTTTAGAGGAAGTAGTTGCAAAAAGATCTTCCTTTCCCACAATGCTTCTATTGTTGATTTTATGTACTGAGTATTGCTCAAATATTGAATGTAGTTGTTTGAATGACTTGTGTGTGTCTCCAGATAATTGTCTAAGCTCAAGAGACACAAATTCCTGAGTAGGACCAAGTGTTTCAGACAGCCCAGTAGCTGATGGATCTCAGCTCAGCAAGAATTACTCTATGAAAGATCTCCGAAAAGGGTGCACAGAGGTTGTTAATAAAGTGACACTAAAGAACTGGAGGTATGATTATTGCTTTGACTTCTGATTTAATTAAGCTTTTTGCAGAAGCAAAAGTGTTTTGTTCTTAAATGTGACAGATTCCAATTCCTCTGCAGGTGCTGTCCCAAGCTGTTGGATCTAGCGTTTCGCTGCCGCCTCAGGGGTGTGTTTGTAGCGCAGGGCGTGCCGAGCGGTTGTCACCCAGGGCTGGCTGTGGGAGCTGTGGGTTTTGCAAATGCAGCTTTTCACCCAGCGTGCTGCATTCTTGCCTGATGGTAGTATGGCCTCTTGTCTTGCTGGGCCTTAGGGCTGTACCCCAAGCCTAGTTGTGAAGTTGATGGAGTGCCACAAACTCCTCAACAATAATTTTTAAGCGTTCCCTTCAGCACAGCAGAGGAATTGAGAGAGCAGTGGAGGCTGACTGGCACTTCAGCTCACATCTTTGCTGCAAAGTGCTTAATTACCTGTGAGAGGCCATTTTAATTTTAGTTTCCAATCTTTAGATAAAGCTGACCCGTTTATTTTGAATTTAAAACACTGGGACTGAAGTGGTGGTGTTCTGTGAGGATGGGATTACCATCCTCACAGATGGGGGAGATTGTCCTTCAGTTCATGCAGACACTTCTTAGTGCAGATTTCTGTTCATTTTCCAGTCTTGGGGAAATTTGGAGTTGCATTATCCTACTGGGTAGTACACGCAGTGTGAAGAGGCAGTGTAACTGCTTTAGATCTCCTCCTAGTTCAGTGTGTCGTGTTTACTGGACACAGATGCTTTAATCCATGTGCTCTTCCCTAGTGCTAAGTCTGCAAGGAAGACGTGATGTCCTGTGCCATTCTCCCCTGGCCTTTGCTTCTAATACCTTTCTCTTTCGTTTGGAAAATGAATCCTGATAGTGAAAGCAGTGAATCTTTGATCTGTTCTGACAGGGTTTTGTCCCCTGTGGAATAACTTCTTCCACTTTGTGCCTACTTTTTATGTATGTGCTGCACAGCAGGCTAACGGGGAGTGGCTTGTGCCACAGGATGTTAAAAGTATAATAGATTTTTTTCTAGATGTTCCAGACTGGGAAATGATTTCTGTTTAGGGATGTTCTCCTGAACCTGAAATACAAGGCAGAGATAATCCTTAGATGCTCTTTGGATCATGCACAGTGTTTTGTATTAGGGGTGAAGAACGTCTTTGTTCCCAAACGAGGAAAGTACCGTCAGATGCTATAGCGAGAGGCTCCTTTATAAAACTGAGATGATAAAATAGCTGAAATGGGGCTGTTAAATGAGTGGCGCCTTGTCCTGTTCAGACCATAGCCCTTTGTGTTTCGAGTGCGTTTGATTTACTGGAGGACACTTAAGGAGGGGAAAGGGCTTAAAGTCTTGCACAAAATTTCTGTGCACTTCTCTCCTAACTAAAGAAAATCACTCTCATTTCTGTCAGTGAAGCTGCTGCTTGTGTGAAGGATTAGCACTTTAAATTTTTGGTAGTTGATAGTTAAGGAAAAAGCACATTAAAAACCTTGTGCTCTTCCCTGGGTAATGCTTGGTGCTGTCACATCGCTGGTTCGCATGTAAGTACTGTCATACATGATGTCGCAGAAGCAGCCTGGGGAGAGACAGGGTGACCAGTATTTCTGGCTGGAAAAACTAAAACTTAATTCTGGTTGATCTGTAATGATAAATGAGGGACACATTGAGTGTTCTGTGTGATGTACTGTGAAATACGTGTCTAACGGATCAAATACTAGCCTTACAGAGCTGCCACTGTGTTCTCACTTCCTAGGGACTGTTACCTGAGGAAAACAGGCTTGAGTTGCTTAAAAAAACCTTTTCTGTTAAAATCAAGTGCTGCTGTGCTTGACTGCACAATTCCAGTTACTTCTCTGACATGCTTTCACATGAAATCATGGTGTAAGGGGTTTTGAGGAATCCTGTAAAATCCCAAGTCTTCTGGGCATACTGTGTCACCAGCAAGGCTGGAGATCATCTAATGCAGTGGTCTTCTGCAGCTTGGCATCTGGTCCCTTTATTGATACCTAATAGTAAAGGAGAGGGGGGGTGGATCGTGGCAGGAATTTTGAGGAATGCTGAAAATTTTGTGGGTGCCCAAGACTGAAAATACAGGGAAGCTTTATAGTGGGAAGTAGGCACAAATGTAGGTATGATGAAACTTTCTTCAGGTGGGCTGGGTTTTCGTAGCAAATAATAGGCAGCGTGCAGCTCATTGATGACAGACAGCTCTTTCAGTCGCTGATGCTTGATCGCTTACTGCTCATCATATGTGTGTTTGTATCTTCGAAGGGAGCTCATTATTCCACCCACTTTTGAGTGGATCTAGTGTTGCCATTGTTAATTCTTGGTGGCGTGTGTGAAATGCTGGGAAACGACAATCAGAAATAGGAGCAATACACAGAAGACTGGATAAGGGCCTCACACCAAGCAGTAAGGAAGCAGGCTGGTGGTGGCCTCCAGAGGTGGCAAGGAGCAGGGTAAGTGTCCTGCTGGACCTTCTGCATCGTGGACAGTGAGGGGTCCGGCGTGGAGCCTCGGAGTAACAGCCAAGATGTGGGCTTTGTCCTGGGTGATTACAAGCAGAGAGCAGCTTAGGCTTTGCATTAGTGCTGCCTTTCATTAGCTTCATGCTTTCTCTGGTGTTAAATATGATTTAATTGTCTGTGGTGTGAGTGGGGCTAAGAGCGTTGTTGCCTGTCTGGATTCTTTTGTAGCTGGCTCTCTTCTGAGGGTTTGAAGTGCTCTGGACAAATTGCTTTCTCACACATGTAAATAAAAGTTCTGCCTAGGCAGGTGTAGGGAAAAAAAAAAAAAGGGTTTTCTGGTATCTGGGGACATACTGTACCCCTTGTAGGGCCAGGGGAAGAACATCTAGAAAAATAAAATTACAAGCTAACTATATTTCTGTGCTGTGGTTGTCTTCACAGGGTTGTTTGTTTGATGCTTTCTGATGCAGCCATCCTTGTCCAGGTGTTGAATGCAGAAAATGGGTCCTTCTACAGACACTGACCATGTTAGAGGAAATAACAGAAGTTAGTGAAAAACCTCTTCCTCTGCAGTGTGGTTAGTGAATAGTTTTGGTGCAAAGAGTAACTTTAGATTTTTCATCTAGAAGTGCTGTTTGATGACGTGTCCCGTTTCTGGTGGGATATAAAGAGCAGCAAGGGAAGCTTTAAACAATGTGCATCAGAAAGACCAAGTCATGGGACTAGTTATAAAGAAGCATTTGTGTTCCTTAGCTTGCTTAAAATAAAACACAACTGATCCTGAAAAATATGTTTTGTAATTGAAAAGGGAGTCTGCTTAAATCCAGGTGGCAGGAAGTAAAAAGGTTTTTGATTAAGCTAAAAGATTCTGCAAATAACATGGTTAGTAGTAGTATAGGCAGTTGAGCATTTTTTAACGAGAAGCATACATTCAAAATAGCTGACAATATTTACAAGCCCCCTTGAAGGTGTCACTGGTTATGGAAGGATGTTGGGAACACACGGACTTACGTCCTCGTGCACTGATTGAACTGAGTTTGTAGGCTGTGTAGTTGAATGTTGCATTTTGTATTAGCTGTTTCTTTTTATAATTTATTGGATAGCCTAGATGGTCCAACCTGTTAGCTTTTGCTGAGAGGTTCATCTGTGAAAATGTTTGCAATGGGAATTAGGCACAGATGTGGGTATGATGAACCTTTCTTCAGGTGGGCTGGGTTTTCATAGCGAATTTGGGCTTCCACCTATTGCAGTGCGTGACTGCCTCGAGGAATGTAAGCTCATTTTGAGCAAGTGGTATGATTATACAACAAGAAGCATGTGAAAAAGTTTTCTTGAATTAACCAGATGTTTGTTATGAACTTAAGAAATGAGTAATGGCTACAGACCATCTTTTTCTTCATTGTCCTTCTTATTCTTCCATACCTGAGAACTTCTCATGCCACAAATCAATGTTACCTCTTTGAAATATTTTTGGTGTTGCATTTATATATTATGTTAATGTATTATTAAGCATCTTTCTATTGTTGATGTTCCCCTCTAGACTAATTCCAGTCAGCCAACTCTTGAAAACAATAGATACTTCAGTTCCTTAGCAAGTGACTTTTTTGTATGCGTACAACAATACATCCTTGTAATAGAGCTTACCTTCACCGAAGCCTGAAATTCTGCACAGAAATATTCCTGGGACTGACTAAGAAGTTGGAAAATATACTGTAAAGGTACTTGTCTAGCTCTTCGCATTGTAGTGTGGAAATAAAAGGTCAAGTACCTATTGTGTTCTCAGGGATAAGCATCTCTGGCTGTCACCTCTCTGTGGTCTTCAAAGCTGTCTGCTCAGATATGGCCCCTGAGGGTTTTTTAATTGCTGTGCAGTTAAATTAACAAATACCGTGATCAGACTGGAGACCTTTATATTAAGGGACATCTCTGAAGTCTTACTGAAGATGCATTACTTACTGATGTATGTTGGACTGTTTAGGTCTCGCTATCTAATACTGACTTAATTGTTGGCACAGACCAGGTGGGGAAATGCTTCAGGATGGCTAACGTCTGTGCTGCAGCTCCCCAGGTAGGTGTTTCTTTGTATAAAACATTGCAATTGTCTGTGGCCAAACAGCCAAAAAGGGGCTAGTCAAGAGCAAACCCGACCGATCTGCAGTGCTCCGTGACCCAGGCAGCGTCGCCCTGGGGTGCCTGCACCAACCTAGGCCTGCGTCTGGCTGGGGGTCGCATTGGGTGCTCAGCTGCAGCTCCCCAGCTGATTCTTCTGCCACGTCTCATCCCTGGCCTCTGCTGACCTGTTTGGAAGATGGTGTGTGTTTGTACAGCGCCCTGTGGCGCTGCACGGCTGCTCTTTGGAGAGCAAGTACTGAGCAACTCCAACAGGTAGACATGCTGAGCAAGTGGTATACTTGCTTATTTTATAAACTAGCTGAATTTTTGTAACAATATTTCAGTGTTTTTTTACTGACTTGTAAATTATATCAGGGTAGATGGATGCACCATGCCAAATTTCAGTTGGTGTGTATGATTTCAACCAACCATATACCTGTATGTGTATGTAAATTGATTTTTGCATTCCTCCATAAGTGTCTTCTGGCCAAGGAGCCTTGCTGTCTTGCTAGCAGTTGTACCAGACAAAGGAATAGTGGATAATGCACCACGTTTTCAATAAATACCGTAGGAGAAGATGACTGCAAAATGAAATGTCAAAGGTTGGCCTTGAAGTCAACTGTATTTATCATTGATGGGGACAATACCCTGGTCTAGGATCATGAGACCACCTACAGGATGAGTGAATAAATCCCTGGAGAGCTGAGTAGTAAAGGCAAGATAAGTAAGTCCTGTTCAAACACGTGGCAACATGTTGTAACAGTTCAGCGAAAGATAAGCTTGGCTTTTCCAATGCCTTTCCGTGTTTTCTGAACTCCGTATTGCATCTGAACACCTTTTGCATCATTTTACTTTGGCTGCTGCAAACCTGCTTAAATGAATGCTGTGCAACTTCCCAGTTGTAGCTTATATTCTTGCCTACTTTACCTGGGATTTGGCTTTAGGGAAGTTAGTTGTAAGATAATGTGTGGGAGCATGTGACTGGGAATTGTTTCTTGCCATCCATGAAGCAGTCTTTAGGAGGGATCCTGTTACTTCTACTGTATTTAAATATTATAGTAATTTTATTTATCTATGATAGAAGTTAACAACTATTATGCTTATCTCTAATGTTGTGTTCAAGTGAAGGCAAAACTAGCCAAGAGCTTAAAAAACCAGCTGTTACTTCAGTTGATTTATGTTGAGCTGTTGAGGTATGATGCTGGTGTTTCAGGTACTGTAGTCAGTTACTGGGGTTTGTTGACATGAAGGGCTTTTGGGGGTTTTGATGGCAAACAATATGTTTCTTTCAGCCTTCTTCCAAAGTTAGGAGGTGGCAGATGATCTGTGCTGTGCTCATAACAGGCTCTTCTGCTTGAAGCATAAACAAATTAGAAAGTTGCTTTGCCTCCATGAGGTGTCTGTGGTGTAACTGCCTTGTATGTGAAGCACCATGGTCATGTCATGTGGCTCGCATCCTGCAGGTAGTACTTTATTAAGGTCTTCTACAAAACAACCACCAAGAGGTGGGGGCAGGCAGCTGTTACTGGTTCCCTGGAAGTTGGCGCGGTGGTCATAGCACAGCTCATGTGAGATCATCACGTGCTTGTGCTCAGTGTAATTTCATGGGGTTTAATGTCAAGCATGTCTCAATGTTACAAAGAACTGATAAGCGCTACTGTGCTCAACACAAGTGTCATGCTCTGTACTTCTTTAATATTGTCTTATTCCAAATGTTGTTTTACGATGGTAGTAATGCGTTCATTTCATATCTCAGTGCCTCTGGTGTAGACTGTTAATCATCCCTTTCTCAAACACTGTATTTAACCCTGAAGATGTGGTACAAACAGGGACTGCCCATCTTTGACGCCTGCTGTTGGTCTGGGTCGAAAGCCTGTTGCTGTTGGAATAAGCGCCAGGCATGAGCCCCAAATCAGCTGCAGCAGATCTAGTGGGTTGAGACTGGTCCTGTTAAGGACTTGAAGGATTCACTGCCTTCTGTTTGCTGAGCTGTAACCCTAAGGGGTGAGAAGCAGTTTGCTTCCTTTTGATTTCAGAGATTGATGCAGTGGTTCAGATAAGAGTCCATCTTCTTCAAGACTATTGGAAATGCATATAATTCACAATTGGTTTTAATGTGAAGTTATTACAGTGACATTTATCTAACCACTACTGTCTTCTCATCTCCTGTAAAATACTAAGTTTGAATGCTGATGGAAGTGCAGCACAGAGCATCACGCTTCCTAGGAATGTGATTGCTCTGTTGGAGGAGCGATTTCCCAGCCTTGTTTGTGTATTGCTAGAAAAGAAAAATTAATCTTTTGCGAACATCTCTGAAATCATCAGCAAAAACCAAGTTTTGTCTTGAGCAGAGCTTGGAACACAGTTTGAACGTTTTTCAAACTTAATTCAAAAAACATGGCTTGGGAAATAAAAAGAATCCTATAAACTGATGTTTTGGCTTCTTACCATGACCCACTTTTCCTTCCTTCCCTCCCTCTGTCTGAGGGATTGTTTTTGATTTTTGGTACCTTCATTCTCGCTGTAGCCACTCATGCTGGCTTAAATGCATGTATTTTCTGATTGAGGTCAAGGATTCGTTAAAGAATTTGGGCTTATATTAAATGATGTTGCATATTTTGTCAGTGGGTATGAAGTGCTTGCCCCATCAGCTTGGAGGAATACAGTAAGGCATTATGATTTCATGCTGTGCACACAGTTTTGTTGAGGGATTGCTCTTTATATCCGCAGGCTTTTCTTGGGTTTTAGCTGTACTGCTCCGAGTGATTCTGTAACTTTCCTCCTCCTGAAGGATACAAGAAAAAGCAAGCCCCGGAGTGGCTGCTCTGGCATTTTCCCCGTGTTACCGTATGCTCTTCAGCTTTTGACTGTGGAGTCGCGGCCTTGGCAGGGCTGCCATCGCCCTGCTGATGTTCTTTCACTCACTGGCTCTGCTTGTTCTTACCTCCAGCCGGAGTGAGAGGCTTCCTTGTGATCGCCTTGTTTGCTCAATGCAGTCTGGCTGGGAATGGCTCAAGGTCTATAAATATTGGGACTTAAAAGTGCTCCTCAGCCAAGCAGCCAAAGCGTACGAGCGATTGAGTAGCATCCCAGGAAGGCTTCATGTATGACTGACAGGGTCAGTAGTTAAGATGTGTACTGATACTGGGTATTGAATCACTGCGTATTGATTCAGTACTGTGAGCAGAAATGAACTCTGAAGTGTTTCCTTTTTGCTTTCCTTTCTTCATGGAATCTGAAAAGTGTTTAAGGAAAAACTGAACCAATTACATCCTTGGGAAATATTTGTTTTACCACACTAGAGAACTGCTATACTCGAAAGCTTTATGCAAAAAACTATCAGTGAGTCAGTGCTGGGAAAACTAACCCAATTTTGGTCTATTTCAGTACTTAAATTATTTTTTTTTTCTTGCAAATATTTAGGCCTTGCTT
The DNA here is from genome assembly GCF_964211825.1 of Aythya ferina. Taxonomy (NCBI): domain Eukaryota; kingdom Metazoa; phylum Chordata; class Aves; order Anseriformes; family Anatidae; genus Aythya; species Aythya ferina. The sequence goes on from NC_140324.1 coordinate 1,435,861, forward strand.
GGTGTCCACGATGCCTAGAGATGTCCAAACACTTTTTTTCATTGCATCGCGTGGTCCTCCTCCCTTTCACTGTCTGCTTTGGCTGAATTGCACGGCTCAAAGGCTGTGTGGGGCCAGGGGACCTCATGCGGTGTGGCGCTGCTTTGGTGGAGCAACGCTGGGCTGGTGCTTCGCAAGGTCAGGGTGCTGCTGGCCGGAGAGACAGGAGAAGCTCTAAAGAGCTGCATGTGCACACACACGCACACACGCTTATTTGCTTTGTGTTTAGTTAGATGGGGCAGGGAATTTGGGATGGGAGCTGTTTGTTGGGTTTCAGATCTAAACAGGAGACTAAACAGAGTGGTTTTCTTCATATTGCTCATTAATGCAGTGCTACTCGAAAGAGATTAACAAAAAGTTAATACCCCTGAGCCTTTAAAGCGTTCTATATATAGGCTTTCATTCCTTGTGGTCTTTTAGGATTTGGTGTAAGTTTATTTTGGAAGGACTTTTCTGCTCTTCAGAAGGCCTTGTTTTAGTTTCCAATATGATTGAGTTCTCCAATACGCTTTTCTGTCCTCCTTTAAGGAATTTGCTCGTTCTGTTAGACTAGATTACTGGCAAGGGTTTGCCTGCAGGTTGCTGAAGCTGCTGGGTGTGCCTGGAGACTCAGGAGCCTGCATTTGGCTGTGCTGGAGTTGTACAGTATTTAACTTCTGTGCTATTTTGTCCCCCTTCTGGTCATGCACTGGTTTGGATTCAACTCCTGAGAGGATTTTAGGAAACCGAGGCTAATGTTTAAGCAGGTTTGGGTAGGAGCTGTGAGAAATGACAGTGATGCTTTCTGGGTGTGGGCAGTGCAGTACTCTGCATGAAAGCAGGGACTGGCCCCGCTGCCCAGGCCATGGCAACAAGATACGTGCGCAGGATTCTGTGACACTGCTCTGGTGCACTGAGCCTTGAATATTTTATGCTCCCCTAGCAGCACAATGTGTTAGGAGATTTGTTGCATGTTGTGTGAGTCGTTCTTTCAGCATCTCAGGTCAAATACATATTTCCTACATAAGAAGTTTTTCAGCTTAAACGTGAATTCAGGTGGCCAAGAAGGCCAACGGCATCCTGGCTTGTATCAGGAACAGCGTGACCAGCAGGGCTAGGGAGGTGATCGTCCCCCTGTACTCAGCTCTGGTGAGGCTGCACCTCGAGTACTGTGTTCAGTTTTGGGCCCCTCGCTACAAGAAGGACATCGAGGTGCTTGAGCGGGTGCAGAGAAGGGCGACGAAGCTGGTGAGGGGCCTGGAGAACAAGTCCTACGAGGAGCGGCTGAGGGAGCTGGGCTTGTTCAGCCTGGAGAAGAGGAGGCTCAGGGGCGACCTTATCGCTCTCTATAGGTACCTCAAGGGAGGCTGTAGCGAGGTGGGGGTTGGTCTGTTCTCCCACGTGCCTGGTGACAGGACGAGGGGGAATGGGCTTAAGTTGCGCCAGGGGAGTTTTAGGTTAGATGTTAGGAAGAACTTCTTCACTGAAAGGGTTGTGAGGCACTGGAACAGGCTGCCCAGGGAAGTGGTGGAGTCACCATCCCTGGAAGTCTTTAAAAGACGTTTAGATGTAGAGCTTAAGGAAATGGTTTAGTGGGGACTGTTAGCGTTAGGTCAGAGGTTGGACTCGATGATCTTGAGGTCTCTTCCAACCTAGAAAATTCTGTGATTCTGTGTGATTCTGTGATTTTAAACTCTTCCATGGGAGTTGTCTGGACTCGGATCACCGTCATGACTGTTTAGAATCCCAAATCTTCTATTTTCTAGGAGAAGTCTCCTGGACTCCATATAGTCAAGCATTTGCAGGCAGTGCTATCCTTTCGCGGCAGGTGAGATCCACTCCTATTCAGGAGGACAGAGGAATGCCAGTAGAAGAAAGGGGCGTTTGGCCTGCCTTCCCTTAAAATGAAGACTTCTGATACAAAGATATTATTTCTATCCCAAATACAGGCACTTCAATGAGTTTAACTTATTCCTATGTAAATTCATTTGCTTGCTTACTTTCTTTAATCAGGCCTGTGGGGTTGCGTGGAGGGCAGGGCTGCTGTTTGAGGGACCTCCATAGGCTGCAGGAGTGGGACAAATGAGAACTCCAGGGAGGTCAACAAAGACTTCTAGTAGAAATCTCTCGGAATAACACATTTCCATCAGAGCTTAGCATTGCCACAAAGGCATTGCCTTTTATCCTTGTGTAAGTGCAAGATTTGAGAGAGAGGCCAGACAAATTACTCTGTTTACATTAAGGCTGTTAACCCAATGGAACTATTCCTGCACTGAATTGTGTGCTCACTGTGCATCCTGATGGTGGATTCTAACTTTGGTATCACTACACTCTAAATTGGAGCAGTATGGATTGCCATTAGATGGCTGCTGCATGGAGCTTGAAGTCCTAGTGTTAAAATTCAGTTGCTACTTTTCCTCACCTGGATCGTTGCAGCATCTCATTGCACTACAGACCTTGTATGGTTCTTTTGTTGCCACCCACTGTTGATTAAAAATAACGTTCTCTGCTTCTAAATTTCATGACATTAAGCATGAGTATTGCTATAGGACATTGTAGAATGCCAAAGAACAGTTGGGATAATAAAATTTAATGTAAAGAGAAGTGTTAGTTAAAGGCAGACTAATAGACTTCTGTGTGGAAAATATCTTTTTGGTGGAAGGTAATGGTATGGAGGCGGAGTTCTGCTTTGAAACTAGGTAATTGTTTTCTGACCCAGTTCTTCCGGAAATTGACTTATTTATATTGAATGATAAATGCACTGCTGTATGTGTGGCTTTTTAAGGAGAGATTATGTCCCTGCTTTTAAGTTTTCATGACTTCTGTAGCAGATGCGTTCAGTACTTAAATCATAATTAATTGTGAACTGAAAGAATCCCAGAGTTAAGCCTACTTATGAAGTAAAATCTGTACAGATATTTTTAGATCATGCATTTGCCATATCCCTCCCACCAGCACAGATGTGATTGTTTGGAAAGAAGCTAAGGGCCAAATAGTTAAATGTAAACATTGTGACATTTGGCTCTGAATTACTGAGAAAATCATACAAATAACTAGGTGTTGCTTTTCAAAATGTGTAAATAGCAAAATCAATTAGCTAATTCCTGTGCTGGGGAGGGTAGGCATCTTTGCCAATTCTGGAGTGAATGGCAAGTGCCAGCCAGAAGTACTTTTACCTAGTGAAAGACTTGTGCTCTGCTCCTTCAGGTGTGAGGACTGTTCTGAGTGCACATCTGCAGTGCTGTATGCATCCAGCACGCCCAAAAGAAGAGAGGACTCATCTTTTCATCAAACAACTTAAATTTGTGGGCTACTTAGTCTTTTATGTGATTATTTCTAGGCGTAATGACTCAGTAATCTCTGGCTTTCCATTGAGGTAAGGGTCTAATACATGTTCTAGGAGAGGTGAAACTCAAGTGTTTGTTCTTACCACTAGGCACACGATCTCCATTGACCAGCTTTTGGCTGCAAGTTTTTGATCCTAAAGCTCTAGGCTGAACAGTGGGGTTGGAGGCAGAAGACAGGAAATACAGTGAAGAAACAACTTAGTGTACTTTCAGTTTTGTAATAAAGCATGACATTCTTGTTAATGAGCAGTTCCTTCAGAGTAAAGTGCTTACCTAAACGTTGCATGCAAGATGGATTTGGTTCTTGCAAATGATGAGTTCTGCTGCCTTCTTCCCATTAATGTGTTGGAAATCTACAGAAGTGAATGTTCCATGGTAAATGAGCGTGCATGTTTTTTTGTTTCCCTCAGGCAAAATACATCTCCCAGTGCATCGATGAGATCAAGCAGGAGCTAAAGCAGGATAACATTGCAGTGAAATCAAATGCAGTCTGCAAACTTACATATGTAAGTGCCTTGCGGGGATACAGTGCGATTGCATCTTTTAATTTTTTCATCCTTGTTGACTAGGATCTAGCCTGCTTATTCTTAGACTGGTTTCACAGCTAGCTTTAACTGTTTGCAGTGCAGGCTGCGGGTAAAAATGCTCCCGTACGTATCTCTGACATCATAGTCTGCGTGTTCCCATTCCATTCGTTGTGCTGGCACTAGTATTTGTGCAATTTTATTGAGCTAGATCAGGAAGCTAATCTGGTTTAAAACTAATCCAATTAAAAAAAGTAGTTCTCATCTGGATTGTTTCTTAGGTAGTTACATGAGCAGTTTTTCTTTGTGCAGTCCTTTGCAGTAAACAGGAAAACTGTTAAAGAGTGATTTATTTTTTTAAGAGGGAGAAAAACTGTCCACAGTGATGCATATAAAACTGCTATGTAGTACCTGGAATTAAGGCAGAGTTTAAAACTTGATTCTAGTGGAACTTCTGGATGTCTTCAGCTTATTCCAGGTGGCATAGAACATAACAGTGGGTCATAATCTTGAGGTGTCTTGTAGTATTATTTTTGGACTCCTGTTCTATGTTTAATTTTCTGACTTATTTTTTGAGTCTTGTATTTTAGAAGTTAGTAATCTAGCCTTCTCTGCTTACAGTTACAGATGCTGGGCTACGACATCAGTTGGGCTGCTTTCAATATTATTGAAGTCATGAGTGCATCGAAGTTTACATTTAAAGTGAGTTTTAGGTGTAATTACTCCTGTACTAACCAAGCTGTTTCATTATTGTATTTAATATATTGGCACATGATCGTTTGATTTCTTCAGTATGGAAAGGACGTAGACTGTTTATTTTCTAGTATATAATACTTGACCTGCTACTATAGGCTTTTTCTATTGGGTATTTGACAACAGCTGTTAAATCTTCTGTGGAAAAAAGTGCACGGTTCTGTGTGGGTGGATGTGTTTTTTTCCTCTGTAAGGTTTTGTTTGTGCTTATTCTTTTTCACCAAATAAATAGGATGGAACATTACTTTGTAAAGAATGGCTTCCAGATTGGGCTTTCATACCTGAAAGTCAGGAGTTAAGGAGTTTTGGTACAACAAGGACAAAATAAATATTCCCCGTTTCTCCTACTGACTGTCCTATTTTCTACATCATCTTGGCCACTGAACCTGTACATTCTAACAAAGTGCAGGGAGATAAAGATAATTTTAATACCCGTAAGATAGATGTATTACATCTAAAGATTACTTGTCTGAGATTATTAAAAAGGGTTTATGTCAGGAAAAAATAGAGAACCCTGTTATGCAAACCTCTTGTCTAATTGTTCTGCTTTTGCTGAAAGCAAAAGCTGGTAGCTTTTGTTCTACCAAAATTGCGGTAGAACCACCAGTTGTTGTTGATCTAAACATTGTCTAAACTTACTTTTTAAAAGTGGCTTTTATTCTCCTTCTCTTTTCACAGAGAATTGGTTACCTAGCTGCCTCTCAGTGCTTTCATGAAGGGACTGATGTAATTATGTTGACTACTAATCAAATCCGAAAGGTAAACTCTTGATTTCAGTTCTTAATTTTTTTTGTGCCCTGTCTCCCTATTTGTGTTTTGAAAACTGTACAACTTTTTTAAGGATCAACTTCTTTTAAAGAATATGAAGTTGTAGAATTCTATTTACTTGGTTTACAGTCTGCTTTGATTATACAATCTGAAGGATTAATGGAATGCTTAGTTGTCCATAGGCTTCCCTTTTGCTGTCTCATGCCAGCTGTCTGTATTTACTTGCTTAAAAAAGATCAGTGGGATGTTATCCAGTATCTTTCCTAAAGACTGCAGATACGTTAAAGCTAGAATGTGTTGCAAAGTTTTGTTGCTCCTTAAGAAGTAATTTAGCTATTCTCAAAGTAGAATCTAATTTTGTCCCCCCTACAAGAGGTATCAAAATGAGATGCAGATGACACAGAATCCTGAAGGCCTGTGTTTAGCTCTCCTATTGTGGTCTTGTACGAATGAATCCAGACTGTTAATTCTCAGTTTGTTTGCAGATGCTCTGTGCAGTTCACTTCAAATTTGTTTCCCAATAACTGCAATTAAGGATTCATCCTGTAATGCTCCGTATTCCATGAGGTCTGGTTTTGTAGTCTGCAAGTGAACATGCTCAGATAGTATTAATTTTTTTTTAGGAGTCAGAATCGTAAAAACATCTCAGACTATACTACATTGACTACAAATAAGTACAAAGAAACTTGACAAACGAAATTTGTTCTACACCATAGCCTGTGTTCCGTCTTTATGCACTGAAAGTCATGGTGCTGCCAGCAGCTTGGAAGGAAAGCAGTCTCATTTCTCTAATATATTAAGCTAGGACAGTGTTATGCACTCATCAAGAGTGCATGTTCCCAGTGAGGCCAATAACAACTTGGTTTTGATTTAACAGTGTTAGTATTTAATTCCATTTTTTTTTTTAGGGTTTTAAATATATTTGTGATCATGTCTGAGTTTTTTAATTTTTTGCCACTTCTGAAATACCACTAGGGTATGATGTTTCTAGTTGCTTTGATGTTGCAGTCACCCATCTATAATTTAAATTCCCCGTGCCAATTATTAATCCCCATGGTAGCTGTATTTTAGCAGGTGTTGGAGGACATTCCTCTTAATAGCTGGTATAAAAGTTCCCATGGAACAGAAGCTTTGCTTCATATCTGTTGAGTGAATGAAATTGGTCTGAAAAAGTAGTTTCTCAACATCCTTTGTGATCTTAAATTTTTGAGCTTCTTTTTCCTTTTTTAGGATCTGAGTAGCCCTAACCAATATGATACTGGAGTTGCACTGACTGGCTTGTCCTGTTTTGTTACTCCAGATCTTGCCAGGGACTTGGCAAATGACATCATGACACTGGTGAGTTGATAAGACTCAGTAATGTTTTTTTCCTATAATTAAAGAATGTTAAATTGTTCAAATCTAGTAAATATCTGTTACATTTAGAACTGTTACATATGAAAATTGACACTTTTCCCTTTTGAGTCTTTTGGGGACCTCTTACAGCCTTTGTGGCTCAGTAGGATTGCGTTGGTTATTTCTGTTAGTTGGGGTGATAAATGATGGTATTTTGCTCACCCGTCAGAAGCTGAGTTTTAGGAACCTGAAGTAGCCAAGTCTCTTATGAAACACTTTTGAGAGAGACTCGTGTGGACACAGGGCCTTGAGAAGAATTTTGGAAGTGTAAATTTGCTAAGAGCCTGATCCCAATTATTTCGTTAACAGATGTCCCATACGAAGCCTTATATCAGGAAGAAGGCAGTGTTAATCATGTACAAAGTTTTCTTGAAATACCCAGAGTCCCTCCGTCCTGCGTTTCCTCGCCTTAAAGAAAAACTTGAAGATCCAGATCCTGGTGAGTGGATTTTAGTAAATTGCTTCTGCTCCAAAACATCTAGGTATAAATGCTTTTCAAGCTTGTAGAGAGGAGTGAAAAATGAAAAAATATCTGAGCACAAACAGTGATTGAATAGGTAGATGGCCATATGAGAGTTTTGACAGATGTTACCGTACTAAAAACGTGTTCTAGGTCGTTCTTCAAGGCTAAAGTTACTAAAACTGTATCGGTGGATTAAACTTTAATGGGACAAAGCTGCTTAGTGATCTGTGGCTTGTTGCTTAACTTGACTGTTGAAAATATTTTGGGTGATTTCAAGCTTTTTGTTTCTTGTGCACTTCTGTAAAGCTGCAGCTATTGTCTGTTAGCAATAGAGGTACTTAAAATAGTCACATTCAGTAGACTTTTTTCTTCTAATTGGTGTTACTGGAAGGTACTAGTCTTCCTTCACAATGCCAAAATGCTGTATATCTTTTTCAAGGACTATGTGCATTGTAGTCTCACAAACTCCAGTTGATTTGTGTGTAGAAGGAAAATGTAGATATGTTTGCTTGACTGATTTGTTACGGGCATGTAAGATGCATCTTTCAGGGACAATATTTCTTAAAAACAAAGAAACAAGCCAAACCACCTGCAAAGGAAGAAACTATTTATGATGCTTTATGGGAAAAAACTACTATATGCTATAAAACCTAGACTAGAAGACTCCAAATTGAGATCAATTTGAGACTGAGCAATTAGAATTAACTTGTTCAGTCATCTTGTTTAAGATTTTCGTTTTCTGGTTTAATTAAAAATGTCTAAATACATTTTAAAGAAGCAGTGTTTGGAAACTATATGGTAGATAAGGTTAATGATTTTAATTTTTGTCTGTCCCTCAAACAAGCTATCTACAGTAAGGAGGGGAGGAGAATGGCAGTGTCCTGTTCTCTGATAGTGGACACAAAGCAGATATACATAGTTTAATTTTGGCTGCTTTCTAATACATCAAATAATATCCTTTCTGAGTTTGTCTTGCATTCCTATGTTTAGTTCGCTACTTCATCACTGGTAATGAGGCTGAACCATTCCTCTTGGAATGTACAAGTCTGAATGTTTAACTGCCTTTGTTCTGGGTGTTCTGCACCAGAAACTTCAATTACAATTAAAGTATTTATGAGAATTCTGCTTTTCTCACTTCTATTTCCCAGGTGTGCAGTCTGCTGCAGTAAATGTTATTTGTGAGCTGGCTCGGCGCAATCCCAAGAACTACCTTTCTCTTGCTCCACTCTTTTTCAAGTTGATGACATCGTCAACCAATAATTGGGTTCTCATTAAAATTATAAAACTGGCAAGTATTCTCTACCTATACTTAGAGGATTGGGGCCCTCATTAAACTGTGTTAAGTATGAAAATAGGTTTCTTGCTTGTAGGTATAGTTACCTTTAATTCTAATTAAAAAAAGAACCAGAAGTCTCCTAGTGTTTGTGAACTTAGAGTAAAAAATACTTTAATATAGCTTAGTTAAATATAATGAAATGTAGTTTAAATAATGTTTTTATGTTGCTTAAAACCAGCTATTAATTCAGTTTCTTGTTTGTACTTCTTAAAATAGTTTGGTGCTCTTACTCCATTAGAACCTAGGCTGGGAAAGAAATTAATTGAGCCGCTGACCAACCTCATACACAGGTATGTATAACAAATACTACTTTGTTTACTCAGGATTAGTGAAGTGTGTGTTAGGTAGGTCAGTAGCCAAGTCTAGTGATGCATTTCTGAACTTCTTCCTGAGCTTGAATGTGTTGGTTTCAGTATCAAAGTAGTAATATTAGAACTATTCCTTTTAAAAAAAAAAAAAAAAAAAAAAACCTTGACTGAGATAAAATAGCCTAATGAGGACATTTGGGTGTCGGCTGTCTTGAATTTCTCAGAAGCTTGCATGCTTTGATTTCACTCATTTTAAGCCAGGGATTGCTTTGGTGCATATATTTAAACAAATACAAAAAAAAAAAACACCTATGCTTTAAAAAAAAAAAAAAGCTGTGTATTTGCCTCTTCTGTTCTTCTGCACGTTTGACTCTTGACTTTTTTGGAAGTGCAGTTAGATAAAGAAATCTGAAGATATCCTTGTGCCTTGTTAAAGCTGGTTTGTGTTATTATTTTGGATCTAATTCTGAACTAAACTCAGAAAGGATGAAGGAATAAAATAAATATTTCCAGATATGGAAAGAGCGTATTACTATGTTGGAGTTACCAAAGGTTAAGATCGGTTTCTCTTAATGTGGCAGAGCATGAGGATGAATGAGAATTTAAAACAGATGTGTAGCAGTGAGAGGGAGCTCCAGACAAACAATTTCTCTTCATCCTCAGAGTGCTGCTTGTAAGGCTGGTTCTGAGCACACCGGCCAGAAGGCTTACATCCAAAGAGCTAAGGAGAGTTTTGCGACAGTGATGCATACATACAAACTCACTAGAAGCAGTACTTCACTAGAAAAAGCAGCAAGATGGACAGAATGTCTTCAGTCCTGTCTGTGTCCTCTCCAACTTCCCCAGCGTTTCATTATTTCCGAGGACATAACCCTGTTCTGATTGGCTTCCATTGTCAGTCAGCTTGGGTCTCATATCACACATGCATAAGGCCAGCCTGCCACCTACCACAAAATGCATAGAGAGCAAAAGTGATTGTCCCAGTTCTGAGCATGTCAGAGTCATGGATACCATGTGCTAGGTGACCTTCACAGGAGCAGTTTGTGACTGCTGCTTCCAGAGCTGTTTGCTCATGACCTTTGCAGACCTACTTTTCCAGAAGCAGTCCTTTGTTACTTGTGAGTTTTGCTGTGTGGCTGGGGGACACTTTGTTTCCATTGTGTAAATCAGTTTTTCTAAGTGAAATCCTCAGAATCGCACTGTATTTACCGAGTGTTCAACCGACGATTTTCTTGAAGTTATGTTTGGAGTGGAATAGGACATTTGAAAATACATTGCTGGCTTGTAGGAATGAGCAAGAGTCTGCTGTTCATGTGTGACTCATTCTCTTTGGAGAGAGAGACCTGGAGATTGTCCATCTGCTTTTCTTATCATAAATTTTTGACCTTGGGCAGAGGACTTGATTCGATCCTTGGACAAGACTGGTTCAGTGCTCTGAAACTGGGACTGAGATTTTGAGTAACCGCTTCCTTCCTTATCCCTCCTGTTACAGTACTGTTATTTGCCTCTTCTTAGAGAAGAAGTGACTTAATCCATCTCTACTACATTCTGTTTTGGAAGTCAAGGAGAGGACTGCAGCATCAGCTTCCCCCTTACGTTCAGAAGCTAGCTGTACCACCTCCCTCCCATTTATAAGTGAGAATCACTTCTTCTAGTTTGGAGGTATATGGAACAGAATACTGGCAGTTTCCTGTGTAATTAAAGGTGTTAACTAGCTCCAAGATATTGCTGACAACTCTTCAAAATGTGATGGTTTTATTCCCTATTTAAAATACTTGATTTCTGTTTCAGCACCTCAGCCATGTCTCTCTTATATGAATGTGTGAACACAGTAATAGCAGGTGAGAACTAAAATTTGTGACCTAGAAGGAACATGATGAACTTTGTCATCAATTAATTGTGACTGTTTTTTAACTTAATGTATTTCTATAACCAAATTAAATCACTCGGCAAACTTTCAGTGATTTCTTTCACTGTGTAACTGTAACCCAAATCTTTTGTTGTCAGTAGATGAGGCTAAGTTATTACAGCTATGTTTTATTTGCTAAAGGCTAAAACAAAGCACTAACAATGAGTAATTATATTTTATATAATTTATATGTTATTTATATTCAAGCTCCGAAGTGTTGTTAGAACTGAAATATGCCAGCAGCAATAAAATGAAGAACATGGTCAATGCCTCATAAAAACTTTGATGACATTTTCTTATGTGAGGAAAAATAGTAGGCTTTTTTCTTAAGCTGTGGAATTGGAGAAATAAAGAAGACTTGGTGCAGTTCCTTGAATGAAGTCACTGAAATAATAGATCTGTAGTTTACATTCATTTTTGAGTGGGGAAGGGATGTGAACTCACTACTGGGGATGGAGAAAAACTGGCAAAATGGGGTAACATGGTATTCCAGCTGAAACCTGGCACATTCCTGCCTTCGTGGAAGCAGAGGGTTGTTGATATCCACCATTCGGCTGTAAGTCTGTCTCATGGGTAGTTTGGGATTCTCCAAGGGATAATGATGCAGGAATGTACTGTATTGGATCAGTTCAAAGAAGTGGTGACCTGTCACTTGCTTCATGTTCACTGATTCAGGGAAATGAAAGATGAAGTTATAATGGTAAGGAAAAAATAGCACTGAGGCTAATTCCATTGTGGATAAGAGGGTGTCTTCCTGAGAGAAAATAGGGTAAATCAGAACCATTAAGGTTAGAAAAGACCTCCAAGATCATCTGGTCCAACCGTCTCTCTACCACCAATATCACCCACTAAACCATGGTGCATGGTCTATATGGTTTGAGTTGAACCAGGTGGAATCAGGTCCAACCTTTGCTAAAACATCTCCAGGAATGGTGATTCCACCACCTATGTGGGCAAACAGTTCCAATGCCTGACTGCTCTTTCTGAATAGAAATGTCTCCTAATTTCCAACCTGAACCTCTCCTAGTGCAATTTGAGGCCATTCCCTTTTGTCCTGAATCTGGTTCAAAGAGAAATTCATTCACTAAGATCACCTCAGGGAGGCCTGCTAAGGGACCATGGTGTAAAACTTGGATTTGGAGAATGTGAAGCTGAGTGCATCGGAGCAGCACCTTGCACCTGCCAGTTCCCTGCATGGCCTGAAAAGCCACTGTCCACACTCCTTCCCATAAATGTAGTTCTGCAGGATTATGGAGAGTAAAATGCCATTGCACTTATTAGTCACTAAGGTCAGTTTGCGTTACTGGTTTGGTAAAGGATTGTGCTGGCATGGATGTGCTAGGTGGCAACAGTGGTTATCAAGATACCACCACCTTTCCTGCCATGAGTTACATGTCGGTGCTTTACAAATGTCTGATATAATCAACAGCAGGAGCTGATTTAGCCTTGAGTCTCGTGCTGGCTTGATGAAAAACTCCAGTTTAAATATATTAAACTCTAGGATCCATTGCTGCATTTCATTACATTAGGGAAGTGTACATTTAAATTCGTCTGTGCCGTAGCTGGTGACATATTTACAGCCGTGACTGCTGTGTGATATCAGTAAAATACACTTTGCTCTCGTTAACGTTTAATATAAAGCAGCTTTGACCTGGCTGTTTCAACAGCTCATGCCTTTACATTTTTTTCCTGCCCTGATATTTATTCCTTTTCATAAAGTATAAGAACTACAACCTTCTTTCCTCCCTAGCTCACCGAAAAGATAAACAATAAAAACTTATCTTCCCTTGTGAGCTGAGCTAGCTGTTGATCTTTGTGTTCTGTTATATTTATTCAGAATCTAGTAACCAAAACCTCTATTTGTTTGTTTCAGTTTTGATCTCCCTATCCTCTGGGATGCCTAATCACAGCGCTAGCATCCAGGTATAACGATGTTTGGGTTCTGGTGGGTGTTACTTGTTCTACTCTTCTGTGTAATACCAGATGCTATGGAGAAATTGGATTATGTTCCTTTGTTAAAGCAATAAATAGCTCACTGAAGAGCTCTCACATGGGTGGAATCCTACAAGCTGAAGCATTTCCGATATAAATTCTGTTATTTCCTTTCATTTAATATGCAAATTCCCCTCCTTTAAAGTTTTTGTTTTATTCATCTTGTATCAATGCAATCATAAAGAACTCTGTTCCTTTTGTTTTGAAATCTGTATATCCAACAAGGCTATCTTACCAGAGGCTGCAAGTCTTCCTTAGAATGCTTCCTTATGTGCTCTAGCCACCCTTGTGTATTGAGTAAACTTTACAAACAGTTTAATGTAGGCTTTTGAGGCTTGTAATAAGCATGGTCTTTTTTTTCCCAGCTTTGTGTACAAAAGTTAAGAATATTGATAGAAGATTCTGACCAGAACTGTAAGTATGTTGCATGTCTGCATGGAAGCTTTTAGCAACCAGTCACTGGGGAGAAAATCCAGCAGCCTTAGAGCAATGAGTTTTTTCCAAACAGCTTACTCATTATAGTGCCTGGTATGTTGTAAGCAACTGTTAGTTTTGTAATGTGGAAATAATTTTTGATGTTGAACGTTTCTTATAAGGAGCTTTTTAAAAACAGATCATAGAATCATAGAATATCCTGAGTTGAAAGGGACCCATAAGGAAAAGACGAGTTATTATTACTGCTTGCGGCCTTGAAAATCTCAAACACTTCACTTCCTATCCCTTTTTATAAACTTCCCGTTCGCAGAGTAGTGAGGGCTATTCAGTAGTGAAAGCATAATAGTAAAATGTAGGAATGGTTGCTGTTTTAGTGACTACAAAAAATATCGTAAAAACCTTCTTTGTGCAAAAGCTTTTCTTGACCTTTTTTCCTGACCTTTTTTTCGTTGAGAACAGGGCTTCTGCTTAACACACCAATCTTCTTTGTGCTTTTTAAGCTGTGTTCATCTTAGGATGCCAGTTCTCAAAACCCATAGGTTCTATATGTTAAATATATATATATTTAAATATTTTTAAAAATTATAAAGCTTGAAGTGAAAGAAGGCTGTGATGACTGTGTGAACTGGGGGGGGGATTATAAAATGGAGGAAAATCTGCGATGTGCTTTTTCTCAAAAATTGTCCTCCTCGTCAGAGATGGTTATTTGAACATATAAAAGTTGGTGTAAGTAAAAGCAGTCAATATTAAGTTCTCATGCATAACACAACAGTATTTCTATATTTGGAAAGAAGTTTTATTTTGTCTTTCACAGTGAAATACCTGGGATTGTTAGCTATGTCCAAAATCCTGAAAACACATCCAAAGTCAGTTCAGTCTCACAAGGATCTCATTCTCCAATGTTTGGATGACAAAGATGAGTCTATCCGTCTCAGAGCTTTAGATCTATTGTATGGCATGGTATGTTTCCGCACCTATTTCCTTTCCCTTCTAGTCCATGTGACCCCTTGTTTATGAGGCTAATGTTTAAAAAACAAAACACATACCTTTCTCTTTTCCTATCCTCAGTAGCATTGTAATAACAACTGCCATGCTTTTTCTGGCACTTCTTGCAAATAAAAGATCTGGTACAGTATACGAGGGCTTTAAATACATTCCAGCTGTGGAAAGACTTTGAGTTCAGGCACTATGGAAGTCACCCAGAAGGCCTAAGAATTCGCTGTTCCTTCCTCTAGGTGAAAAGTGGCCGTGGACATACTGGGATAAGTCATTGCTCTTCTGCATTGCAGTCCATGTTGCAGCACACGACAGCTGGGGTTGACATAAGTTATACAAAGAATGGGAAGGAATCTGGAGCACTTGGAAAAGGCAGCTTTAAGCTGCTTCTCTGTCAAATTTGCCCTTTCAATTTTGTTATGACTTCTTAATGACACGTGGAATTTCATTCTGGTTGTTTTTGTGTGCAGCCAGCTTTGTGCACACATTCTGCAGCTGTGCAGAGCAGTTTATAAAGTGTGCATAGGCTACAGGGGAAACTTTGTGGTGAGAACACTTGATCTGTGAAACGACTGTTTACAAGTTTTGTAATAAAGTGCTTTTCATTTGGGGGGTCTTTGCCCTTGGTTCTGATTTCTTATTAACACAGTAACATAGGTCCATCAAAGAGTTTAGCAGTTGCTTTACTGGAATTGGAAGAATTTGTCAGTACAGGAAATAGCTTATTTTTGGTTCAACTCTTTGATAACTTTTCAACAGGTTTCAAAGAAGAACTTGATGGAGATAGTGAAGAAATTGATGATTCATGTGGATAAAGCAGAAGGGACAACGTACCGGGATGAGCTGCTGACTAAAATCATAGATATTTGTAGTCAGTCCAATTACCAATATATCACGAACTTTGAATGGTCAGTGGCTTTGTGTCAAAATTTGAAATTGCCAGCAATGGTAGTGCGTGATTGTCCATTAATAAAATTGTTTCCCTTTTCCTTTTTGTAGGTACATAAGCATCTTGGTGGAACTGACCCGACTGGAAGGCACACGCCATGGGCATCTTATAGCAGCTCAGATGTTAGATGTAGCTATTAGAGTTAAAGCTATTCGTAAATTTGCAGTTTCTCAAATGGCTATGCTTTTGGACAATGCACATCTCATAGCCAGCAACACCCAGAGAAACGGAATCTGTGAGGTGCTTTATGCTGCTGCGTGGATATGTGGAGAATTCTCTGAGTAAGTGCATTTGGGAAGTCTGACACTTCGAACAGCTTCTTTCAGACACAGATTCAGATCATTAAAAACTACTTTTTGAGAGAAGGATGGCTTAGAATGTGCACCCTTATTAATAAAAGAATTGTTTCTTTCCTTCTCCTTCACCCCCATGAGATTCCTCTACTCAAAACAGATGCTTCATTTTGAGTATTTGTTTTTTTCTCTGTATTCCTGCCCACTCATACAGTAACGCATGATTGTGGATGTAAGCAGTCAAGACCTTAAGCCGCCAGTGACTGAACTCTTAAATAATTAAAGTCTAACTCTATTTACATGATAGGGAAAATATCCAGTGAGCCTGTTTGACTGAAATGTGTTTTTTTTTTTCTTCCTCTTTTGCCTTTGAGAGGTTTTTGCAGAGCTTGCTTTTCATGAGAATAAGTATTATTTCTGTCCCAAACCGGTCTGTACCAGCAGTAGGACAATCTTCAGTGTTGTGTCAACGTTAATTTTTATCTTAAATAGATATATTCGTCTCTTGGTTGTGTGCACACGTGCTTTACCTAGCCTTCATTTTGATAAATTGGACATACCACGGTATTGTATCACAGAATGGCTTAGGTTGGAAAACACCTTAAACATCTAGTTCCAGCTACCTGCCATGGGTAAGGATGCCACTCGTTTGATCAGCTTAAGTGGGGCCCTACCCAATCTGGCCTTGAGCACTTCCAGAGATGGGGCATCCACATTTTATTTTGGTTCAGTAACTGGTTGGAAATACCACCTCACTGATGCAGTGGTGAAGGACAGAATGGCAGAAAGGTACCTGGGCTGCTAGTCCCAGGTTGTCAGTGCAGTTGCACATAATGTGCAATGCTTAGTTAATGGAGAAAATACTGAAACTGTAGAGGTGAAAGCTAAGGAGTCCCTCCCCTTCCCCCTTCTTTAAAATGATAAAGTTGTAGATTCCTCTATATCATGTTACTGCTGTCATTTGAAAGGGGAAAAGATGCAGAGGGCAAATGATTATGTATTTGTAGTCTCACTTGTCTTTCTGCAACGCTTTGTACTTTAACAGAGGTGTTTGAAAAACTCTCTATGAAGACTGACAAAATGTTCAAGTTGCTCAGTTGCCGTCTTTCATATGTTTACTGTCTTTTTAGACACCTTGAGGAAGCGAACCAAACTTTAGAAGCAATGCTGAGGCCTAAAGTTACAACTCTACCAGGCCACATCCAGGCAGTTTACGTCCAGAACATGGTGAAGCTCTATGCATCCATCCTACAGCAGAAAGAACAAGCTGGGGAAAAGGAAGCAGCTCAGGAAATTACACAGCTGATGATTGAGCGTTTGCCTCAGTTTGTACAGAGTGCAGATCTAGAAGTTCAGGAGAGGGTAAGAGAACAAACTTATCGTGGAATTTATCATACAAAGACTCATTTGTATTGGATCACATCTCATTTTGTGTGGACCTGCATATTTTATACAAGCCACTGTTATCAGAGTGATGTTTGTATTCTGTACTTCTTGTAACTCAGTGAAAAGGCACCTTGGAACTAGGGAACTAGAAGAGTGGTAAGAGTGGTGACATTCTGTGTCAGAGCCCAGATCTAATTCTAGATCAAAATCACCTCCAAAGGCTGCTTGCAAGGACTTAATTCAAAACAATTTAGTTTTAAAATTGTGATCTAAGACTTGGAAAACGCACTTCACAACATGTTCAAGATCACAATTCACAGTGCTGCAAGATGACTGCAGTGATTTTTGTGATGTACCCATTGAACCAAAAAGAGCTGCCATACATATTAATTCCTAGTGGATACACAAGGTAGTTGTGTTCTAAAGCACCTTGCCCCTGCCTTTATCAGAAACTATCATAGGGTGGAAAGTGACAGATGAAGACCAATAACTGTAGTATTTAGAAAATGCTACAGAATTTGAGGCTTTACAGTGATTTGCTTACGTGGAAAACTTTATTTTTGCATGTGATAAAGGTTAAGAGTGATCAAATGGTTACTTCATAGTAAGATGTGATAAATTCAGCAGTACAGTCAGATTTTTTTCATTGTTTTAAAAAATGCTGTGTGCTGGCATGATCTAAATGGAGAGCAAGAGAGGATCTGTGCAGGCAATATATGCTTCTGTGCTATGTCACAAGTTTGTTCATTAAACCATAAATCATACAGGCTTAGCAGGGAAAAAGACTGCAGACTCTTCAACCCAGCCCCGCTGCTTATTCCCTTTTAAGCCTAAACCTTTGTTTTTGATGTGCTCTTTTTTTTGGGGGGAAAGGGGACCAAAAAAAAAAAAAAAAAAAAAAGAACACTTCTGAAAATCCAGTCTGTTATATACTTTGTTCTAGGAAAGTGTTTTGTAAAGCCAGGTAAATAGCATTATATGCTACGATGAAGAGAAGCAGCTGTATTTTGGTTTGTCTATTGAAATTGGTAATAAATTAGATATAGCTAGAAGTAGTATGGTGCTTCTTTTAATTCCCTTGTTGCAGTAGTCACTACGGTTATCTTCAGCTGACTTTAGTTGGAGTTTATTTTTGGTCAGTTTTTAAATATTAGTTCTGAAATTACTTTTGGATTTGTTCTTAGGCTTCTTGTATTTTGCAACTAATAAAATACATTCAGAAGCTACAAATAAAGGAAGTGCCTGTAGCTGAGGAAGTAATAGCCCTGTTTGCTGGTGAGCTGAACCCTGTCGCTCCTAAAGCACAGAAGAAAGTCCCAGTTCCAGAGGGGTAAGATTCTTTCTTGCTTGCAGTGCCTTATTTGAACTTAAATACTAAAGATAAGCATATAACTAGAAAAACTGAAATGCTGAGGGTACTTAGTCAAGCTATTTGTGTTTATTGCAATTCTTACCAGCTTGGACCTTGATGCCTGGATCAACGAGCCTCCATCAGACAGCGAGTCAGAAGATGAAAAGCCCAAAACAATTTTTCATGATGAGGAACAAAGGCATTCCAGGCACAGACAGCCAGAAATAGATGAAGAAGAACTGGCCAGAGTGAGTGAATGTTAATATGCTTTTTTTTTTTTTTTTGGTATTTAGTTCAGTAGTAATATTGTCAGAGTTAATAAAACAGTTGTAACTGCTGTTATAGATTATCCTTGTAGTCAGAAGCAGACTGCTTTCTACAGCTCTGGAAATCTGATGATTTGATGTGAACAAAACACGTGTTTGAATAGAAGTATCTGTAGTCACTGTAGAATACATCCAATATCAGGTGCTCCTAGAAGTGTGGCTTACTTATTTTGTCCAAATGGAAGGAAGATATAAAAATTCCTTCAATGGAATGTTCCAAATGTTAAGGAAGATCACAGTTTTGCATTCTGATGCTTCTTAGTTCTCTTTGCTTGTAAGCAAACATTCTAACTAAACTCTTCCTTTTAGCGTCGAGAAGCCCGGAAACAAGAGCAGGCAAACAACCCATTTTACATTAAAAGCTCTCCTTCCCCACAGAAGGTGAGTGAGTTCAAATGAAAATCTTCTGCTGGTCTCTCATATAAATGTGTGAAGTCTCTTTGAATGCCAAGAGCTGCAGTTTCCCATTGAGACACTTCTGATCATTTCTACTGCAGTTAGGGTCGCTTACTAGTGTAGCAACTGGAGTGACTGCATACATCTATTTTTATAGGCCTTATTTGTGTTGAAAAACTTGCAAATGACTAAATACCACAAGAGCAGCCAGCTTTCTGTGGATTTACAGTGGACCTCCAGTTAAAAAAAATATATATATAAAATGGTGACTTTCACAGTTTCCATTGCAGAGAAGCTTGTAACAGTTTTTAACTTGTCATGGAATGCCCGGTGTTTGGATTTCAGCAACAAGACTCTAAAAGATGCAAAGAAACTTTTCTTCTTTGCCCTTATGTCACAAATTCCTGTGCAGGTAGTTTGTCACAACTGTGGTTGATGGATTCAGGGTTCAGATTACCAGGCACTTCATTAAGAGCGCTGGAGAGAGTGAATAAACACTTTAAGGTTAGTAGTTAACATCCACACCAAAACATGTTCCCCTTAAAACACACCGTGTGTTCATGGATCAAAAAGTTGTGGTGGCTTTTTTGCCATCTTTTTCAGGGAAAGAGCCTGTTTTATTCCCTCTATCCTAAGGACTGCCCCATTTTCCTCAACCTAGACCTCTAAGCTTCTTTTAAAGTGGCAACTTATTGTCAGCAAAGCATAAACCAAAATTTCATCAGAGTTGCAACAAGCCTTTTCTGTGACTGTAGCAGGGTTAACGCTCTGTAGTTAGAAGCAGGATGTTCTATAATAGTTAGCTCTAAAATACATCCTGCTACCAGATAGAATTTAGTACTGAGCTATTCCATTCCTATCCTTAAAATGTTTGCTTAAAGGATTAAACTGCTTGCTGTTTTGTAATGTAATGTCTATTTATATAGATCTGGCAATGCTCAGAACATAAATTTTCATTTTCCCAGCGATACCAAGACACTCCAGGTGTGGAACATATACCTGTGGTCCAGATTGACCTCTCTGTCCCCTTAAAAGTTCCAGGTAAATGCAGTTAATATTTAAAATCAATTACATATTTTTTTAAGCAAAAGTAACAACAACTTTATTTTTAAGTACAAGGAGCATGCTTTGATTCGACTCCTAAATGGTTCTCCTTAACTAACATTTGTTAGAAAAGAGTACTTTGTGGTCTGAGTAGTATTAGAAGTAATTCTGTGATTAAATATGTTGTACAGCCAAGTCTGTAGTGTGGGAATGCTTTAAAGGACAGAAGGTGATCAGGAGACATTAAGTGGAGTCTAATGGTACAGATATAAGCATTTTTCAAAAGTATGAAAAATTGTTAGCATATCCATAACACCCATCCCAGTTCAAGTGTGCGTATTTAGCCCCCTTTGTAATCCATTGAACATAGACAAACAAGAATCAGAGCAGAATGCTGCTCTACTATTTTTTGGAAAGAGATGGACTGCAGCCTAAAAGTTGCTGCTAGAAGGGCTGTATGAGATATCGAAGCATAAGGCAGTGCTGATTGTCCTAATTCTAAGACACTAAGAAGCAAGGTTCATGGACTGACCAGTGTTCATGTGGATTGAAAGCAGTTTGTCTTCCTCTGCAGGAATGCCTATGTCTGACCAGTATGTGAAACTGGAAGAAGAACGAAGGCATAAACAGAAACTGGAGAAAGACAAGAAGAAGAAAAAGCAGAAAAAGGAGAAGAGAGGAAAGCATCATCGCCATAACTCTTTGCACACAGAGAGTGAAGAGGATATCACTCCAGCTCACCATGTAGATATCATCACAGAGGAGATGCCAGAGGTCAGTTTATAAACTTTGTGCTCTTATGAGGAGATTTTTCCTAAGAATTGCCAGCCAGTCTGTGTTGTTGCAGTTAGAGCTCTGACTTCTTGCAAAGCTGCTTAAGAAATGACTGAGATGGTTGTAAGCTGTTCTTTCCAGGGGGAGAAATGACTGTCTTTTTGTGTACAAAAGACAAAAATTGCCACTGAAGCAATTAAAGCCAAGATGCATCTCTGCTATAAAAATAGCACTCTCCAAATAGTCACTTCATTTATTATTCTCTGCTGCTCCACTTTGACATTAACTTGCTGTCTAGTCAGCAGGTTTGCAGCTGATTGTAATTAATTGCACATGCTAGTGATGTAATCTGTATTTATTCCTAAAACTTATGTTAATCAAAATCAAACAGCAGCAATTCAGATCCTGTAGTTTGTGAAGAATGGCTTTTTGTTCTAAATTCATCTTATAACTACATGTTGCATTAAAGTACACCCACTGTTCTTATAACTTACTGTGCCTGACTGCAAGCTGGCCCATTCCACGGTTAGCAATCTGAAAAACTGCACCAAGGGGTGTAGTTTTGAAGTTGCCTGGGGTTCACTCACTTTTTCAGTGGATGGTCTTTCTCTTTCCTGCAGAATGCATTGCCCAGTGATGAGGATGACAAAGATCCCAACGATCCATATAAGGCACTTGATATAGATCTGGATAAGTAAGTGACAGTTCTGTATGTGAATTTACTTAATTACTAACCAGAATGCATGAGGACTAGTCCGACGCTAAACAGACACTATCTACAGTCCACAATGTGGAAAGACTTCAGTTTCTCTCCATGTCTTAAATGTAACCTCAGATGACCATCCAGGTTTGGGTTTCCAGTGAAGCATAGATGATAAAACCTCAGATGCTCAAATAAAGAGGTTTCGAAAGGGTGAAAAAACATTTTGTGTGACCAAATAGAATGTGAAAGCACAGGAAGTATCGCTAGAATCAGATAGAAGTGAATTAGAGCTTTTGGGTGTACCAAGCTCTGATTCAATGTGCATTTGCATTGAATGTGATCCACATTCATCTGTTCATCTCAGATCTGCTGTATGTATGTACTTACAAGCATGTATACTGTGTAGTGATAATTTGAGCATTAACAACCAGTTTGTAGCAACTCTGCCTTGTGGACCTTCAGTGTAGTGCCACTACTGGACTGCATGCCACTTGGACCAGAGTCTGGTTCCTATGCAGCTACTGGAGTTGCTTACAGTAATAGCAGTGCAGCAGGCCCTGATACCCTGCGGGCTGTGTGGTAGCTAGAAGATGTCTGTTAAATATTGCAAATGGAGACTTTTTTAGTTGCTGTCTTACAGAATCACAGTGCTAAATATAATTGCTGTTTTATGGTCCATGGATGCCTCCTATGATGCTTTGAAGGCTTTGTGGGCACACGTGTGAATGTGTAGTCTGTCTGCCTCTTTCTCTTTATGATACTTAAACAACTTGAAGCTCTGTGCCATTCTCTGCAGTTCTGTAGGAACCTGTAGGAGTTTGGTACCGTGGCACTCTTGGGGAAGAAAAGGAATGGGGGGGAATGTAGCATTTTTAAAAAGTGAAAGAGCAGTTAATGAGAAACTCTTTCACCACCTGGTCACGTTCTCCTTTGAGTCTGCAAAGGACAAATGTATAAAATTATCTTGCGATATTAGTTTGTGTTTGCTGGGAAGCCTTAACAGCATAGGAAAAATCTCAGCGGAGCAGTTTCTGAATGCTAGGCCCTAGGAGGCATTCTGGGGCTTTTGTATTGTTTCCATCCATTCTCTCTCCATTTCATGTGAGTCACTGTGCTCTCCTGTCACGTTTTCTCATGTCTCTGTCCTCTCTCTTTCTTTCTGTGCTTGCACTGCTATGTCTGTGTCACGCTCACATGCAGTCTGGTTTCAGGGAAGCCTTCCAGGTAAGACTATACTGCTAAGTGCTTGACTTTCTTTGTCAGGTTGGTTGATTCAGTGGACAGCATAAATGCTTGAGGGGTCATGAAGCTATTGAAATCCTTGACCCTCAGATTTGTGCAGGTCTGTGCCTTGATGACTTTCAGCAGTGATCCCTGGTCCTGTACAGTTGTCAAATAGCTTAAAGATGAGATTTGCTTACAGTTCAAACAAATGGGGTCCTTCTTGCCACTACAGTCTGTTTCAAAGTTCTTTTTTGTTTTAAATTGATCAGGCCTTAAGACAGATTAAGACAGATAAGACTGGATATCTTTTTGAACTGGTGTTTGCTGCTCAAATATTAAACAACATTAAGCAAAAGCTCTAGGAAAAAAAAAAGTTGGCTGATTGGTTCTTTTTTCATTGATTTATGGACAATGTTTGGCAAGAATGGACAAATTCCTGTTGCTTTTTTCCAAGTAATGAATTTTGGATGCAGTGTAAATCTGAGCTACTAGTTGTACTTCTTAAAAACAAATATCTGATGTTAAATGGAACTTTTTTTGAATGTAATGGTAGAGTACAAATTCATAGCATAAACATCCAAATTTAAACAATTTACTGCTTAAAAGTCACTTCTAGTCAGAGTGGTCTGTTCATAGATAACACCAAAAAAAAAAACAACATACGCCCTTCAAGGGCTGCTTGAGCCATGTTTAATTTTCCACCTGCTTTCAAATCTTTTGTCTTCCTTTAAGACTGAATTCACAAAAATGCAGCATAATACTATGTGTATGTATCCTTCTGTAGGTGTTACTCAGCCTGCGAGACTACAGTTACTGTTGGAGTGATCAGGTGTTAGCAAGGGCTTGGCTCTCAAGTCACCTTGAAAGTGTTTGTCAACTTCTATTCTGTGAGAGCAGTATCTGCAGTTACATAAATAAACTTTACTTAAGGTATATGTGTATGTGCTGATTTAGGTTTCAGGGCCCAACTGTTTTTTAAACAAAATAAAGCTTTTCTTGAAAGTTCAGCAGATAGGGTCCCTTAACTCAGGTTATCTTTGCAGAAGGATAATAATATTCTCTATATTTTTAAGGCCCTTAGCAGACAGTGAAAAGCTGCCAGTGCAGAGACACAGAAATGCTGAGACCCTGAAGTCACCAGACTCAGAAGCTCCACCTGTAGAGAAGAGTAAGAAACCCAAAAAGAAGGAAAAGAAACACAGAGAAAAGGAGAGAGACAAAGGAAAGAAGAAAGAGAAGGAGAAAAAGGTAGTAGAGGAAAAAGAGGAGAAAAAGGTAATTCTTTGAGACTTCTATTCTTTTAGAAACTGATGTTATGGGCCACGTCTACTGCTGTGTTTTGATTGTTGCTTGGGAATAGGCACATTTGACAGTTCAAACAGCTGAACATTTTTACCTTTTATCTCCATAAAGTTCTACGACCTTGCAAGAATGTATTTAAAGATTTCTGTTAATAAAAATAACTTTAACTTACACAGTTAAGTAAGAATTCGGCAATCAGTAGCATATGCAGGAGATCTTGCAGATCTAATCTGGAAGCCGTTTCCAAAACCTGATATTTTCCTTGGTTCTTAAAATTGGGAAGTTTCTTTAGCAGAGTATCTGTAACTCACCTTCGTTCTGTATCCTGTCCCCATGTACTTAATCCTTCATTTATAAAACCTGACATAGGTTGCAAGTTCTTCTGAATGCAGAAGTATCCTCTGTGCTAACCGCTCCACGGAAATGCAGGTTTTCTTTAAGATGCAGCCAGTGTTCTCTGTAACTTGTGGTTACTATCAGCTATGGCCAGGTTTAGAAATGTATTTAAAAGGTGAAGTTAAGTTCCTTAAATTATTTGCTCTAAATATATTGCAACATATTTGATGCATTATGGAGAGATGCATTTCAATGAAAATTTAAGGTATTAACACTTACTTATTTTAGAATGATACCAAAACCACCATAATGTTTTTTTCTGAAATTCAGGGGGAAGACTTGGATTTCTGGCTCTCCACTGCTCCACCACCTGTTTCCACTACACAGCCACAGGTAGACATCATACCATGTCACAGGAAAACATTTCTTACAGTGGCATCTGAGCTGTGATATTAGTATTTTGTCATACTGCAGGAAGGAAGGGAAGGATACCTTTCACCTCCTCAGCATACTGCCATGAATCAATTAAACTTTTTCTGCTCACTTTGGACACTGTAATGGGAAGTTTAAAGCTCACTCTGCGCAGATCAGTGGATAGAAATACAGATGTAGCTGCAGGCCAGGCTTTGTGGATTTTAATATATTAATATATTATTTAATATATTTAATGTATGTAGTTTTATTTATTGGTGTAAACTAGACACTAGCAATATTATTAGAGATGAGACATAGTCTAAAAGAGAAACTAATTAATTTTGATGGAAGATTTTACAGGAAGAGACGTGAAATATAAAGGGACTGATTCCCTGGAGGAATTCTTTTGTATCTTGTCCTCCAATGTTTTCTAGGTTTCAGCAACATAGCAAAAGCCTTTATACCATGTTAGTCTAATGTAACTGTCAAAGTAACAGTTTTTTGGAGGGGAAGGGGATGGGTGTCACTGTTATGGTTCCTCTTGTTGTGGGATTCAGCTCTTTCAACTGTGTTCCATTAGTGTCATAATCCTTCTGATAATCTACTCAGAGCGGGCCTGAAGTGAGTGCTGCTGTTGTGGCTGAACCTGAAGAGGTAAAAAAGGAAGAAAGGGAGGAGCAGCAGGAGGAAGACGAAGGAAAGGTAAACAGTCTTAAGTGGCTGACACCCTTAACTATATTCTCCTGGTGTCTTCTGTTTCTCATAAATAAGTACACAGGAATTACAGCATTTTATTCAGTGTATTCATCTGCAAATAGTGTGCAGTGGGATGTTAATGCCCTTGAGGAGTTCTACACGCTTCGTAGTAAGAGGTTTGGTTTTTCCCTGAGGAAGGGTCAGATAGCAGTTCTAAAGCTGAGCTTTCAAACAGTCAAAAAATATTTGGCCTTCCACTAATCCCAGCCTGCTTTTGGCTAAGGCATTGGTATCTAAGCTGGGAGCGAGGGTTTACTGGGACTCAACACAGAATGGTTATTGAGGTGTAAGGAATGAGGGCTCCATTTCAGGTTTCTGCAGTGGTAGGAAACTATGCAGTTGTCTGGAAGGTTGCATAGACTGGGAAGTTAGAGTTGCAGGGTTGGTAGGGGGTCATGTTGTAATGTCTGGGCATACAGAGATTTCTTTAAGGATTTATTATAGCTTCTTATTCTTGGTAGAAATCCTCTAAGCATAAGAAGAAAAAGCACAAGAAAGAGAAAGAAGAGAAATCAAAGGATAAAAAGAAATCCAAAAAGAAGCATCACAGTGAAGAGGAAGCAACAGAATCGGTGCAGAATGGAACACTAGATGATGAACCACTACCAGTGAGTAGCTATGCGTTGGCAGCTCTTGCCTTGGGAAGAAGACAGAAGTTAAACTGTTTCTTGGGGGAAAGAATATCAGTTCTCTTCAATGAAATTAGTTTTGCTATATATTGTAACTGTGACTTCTTTCTTTTCAGCCTATGTCCAGTTACCGCCTTCTTGCTGAAAATCCATACATTAAAATGGTGAGTTTTTGGCATTAATATTCAGATAATTACTACTTTGGTGTTTTCTAAGGGAAGGGAATACTGAGGGTAGTATAGTGAGCTTTTGTAGACCTGTAATTAAAGAACCATTTAAATCCTAGGATGTCAAAAGCTAACAAGGCTCCATCCACATTCTTTTGGTTGTCTCCAATGACAAGTTTTTCAGTTGTATCTTTTCCCACTACTTAGCAGTTCCGTGGAGCTGATCACCAATATGCTTTTCTTTATCCTACAGTTGTACTGTATCACCTTCTCTTCGAAGCTTGCCATATTCTGATAGTGTGTTCTGTTGTGTGATAAATTGCTCTGCTGTGTGAAGCTTCTGAATCTTCCCTGTGATGTTTTCTTCATTTGCAGACGTACGATATCCAAGGAAACCTTCAGAATGACAGTCAAGTTACTGTCTCTGTTATCTTTGAGAACAAAAGCACTAGCTTCCTTAAGAGCATGGAACTAAATGTCCTGGACTCTCTCAACACTAAAATGCTCCGACCAGAAGGATCATCAGTACACGATGGAATACCTGTGCCCTTCCAACTACCCCCTGGTATGTGCAGCTTTGTACAACGCTCTTGGATTATGTCTGGTCCTGCACTGCCCTCCTGTGGAAAGTACTGTTTGAACTTCTTGGTACTTGCTGTTTTCCAGAAAGGCTTATCTTTCTGCCTGGTTGTTCGTTGGGCTTTCACACAATTCACTGAAGAGAATAAGCCATCTTACAGTAAGGCTATAAGTGCAGGTGCTTCTGTACAGCAAGAGCAAAACCTGTAACATAGGACTGGGAGTCCAACTGTCCAAGTTCCTTTTTTCAGGTGACTGCAGGCTGGTACAACTTTGAACATGCCAGCATGGCCATCTGCAGGAATCCCAACTTCATGAGGGATTTACTATGAGATGTCAAATGAAAGAACCCTATAGGCCTCTTTCTTTCCTGCTGGTTCTTGAACTAGTAGAATCCATGCTGGCTTTATACTGAAGCTGTTGATCCACTGTTTTAATGGTACAGGCCATATGTGTGGGAAGTTTATAAGTACCTACTTTTTTGGATAGGGAGTTGAGTCCTAAAGAAATAGGAGTTGCTGAGATTAGGGATAATACCTTCATAAATATCACTATGACTCACTTCTTTGAATTTCACTTCCTTCCCCAAAGAATTAATTTGAGTACTGGAACAGCTCACAGAAGTTCTCTGGGATTTAGTGACATTAGAATGTGTTTTGATTCCCCCTGCCCCAGTGGAAAGCAGCAGGGAGTAAGTTTTTTTTTTTTTTCTTTTTGATTCTATGGCAGTTCTTGACAGAGATTTGTATATTAAAAGAAAAACACAAAAACATTATTTCTGAAAACTACTTGGCAAGCTGTAAGTCTTCCAGTTACAGATTGTTTAAATAGAATGCCACTGTGACACATCTTGCCCAGGAACTCTCTGTAACCTCAACCAAAAGCCAGTCATCAGTGTTGCTCCTCAGATACCCAAGAGTTAATTGCTGTAACACTGCTAATTTACGAAAGGAATTGTGCTTAGTCTTCTGACTATATGAAAACTTCAGACTTGGTTCAAAAATAGTGCATAAAGCTTATCTGCTACCAATCAGTTTATTCTAAACATTACTTAGATATGGAAGCCATTTTCTGACCTGACTTCTCCCTCTCCTTTCTTCATGCTAGGAATCTCTAATGAAGCCCAGTTTGTGTTTACACTGCAGAGTATTGTTATGGCTCAGAAGTTAAAAGGAACACTGTCCTTTATAGTCAAAGTAAGTGCAGCTTTTTAAACTCTGTGCTTCTGCTTCCTTTGGAACTGCATAAGGGAGCTTGACTTGGGTGGAAAGCACTGCTTTAGAGCTTTTCTTAGGCATCATTTCATCTCTGCTGCACCAGCCCATTCTGTTCTATGAGAAGTATTTTTACATGACATCTTGTGCGAAGAATGTCCTGAATACTGCATAAGCATGTCCTAAACAGTCATTTCTGGCAGTGTGAGCAATGAAGCCTGAAACATTTGCCACATTGTCAGCTAGAAAATCACTGCAGTGATGCATCTGCCAGGGGAGAGGAGGATAACCAGCTAGTGAGAGAAACAACTCAGGTCTGTTTCTTCTGGTATCAGCTACCCAAAGATCAGTTGGATAGTGCTATCTGGCACAAGGCAGGAAAAATACGAAGAATTAGATGAGATTAATAAGGATGGAAACCCAGAGCATGAGTGATGTTATGTGAAGGCATTGTTTAATAAATATATGCCTGGTCTGTAGGTTATCATCTGGGTTTCTAATTTTTTCTTCAATAAAATTATTTATGAAGTAGCTGTGTGAACAGCTTGAAGGAAGTGAATGGAGACAGCCGTGGCCATTTCTGAGTATACTTCTATTTTATATATTTCTTAAAAAAAAAAGAAAAAAAAGTGGTATACCAGTTCTATTTTTAGTACCTAAAAATCTGGAAAATGATGGTTTATTTTTGGCAAATTGTGAACAATGAAACCATATCTTGAAGTGTTAGCTTAAATTCAGTCTGCTCAGTTAATTTCATTCAGCAGGGCACAACTGGAAATGGAGCCAGATCTGTCCAGTTGACTGTTACCTTTTGTAGGCGTATGTATTAACCCACCTGCCCAAATCACGTCTCTAAGTGGCCTGATATTGCAGTGTGATGGTCATCCTCAGACTGATCCTTCAGGCCCACCCTAGGGTATATCGAGGGGAATTGAGCCTTAAAAGTCTCATCTGTGCCTGTTTGGTAGGTGGGGGTGG
Source organism: Aythya ferina (assembly GCF_964211825.1). Classification (NCBI taxonomy): domain Eukaryota; kingdom Metazoa; phylum Chordata; class Aves; order Anseriformes; family Anatidae; genus Aythya; species Aythya ferina. The sequence continues at coordinate 1,464,926 of NC_140324.1, forward strand.
TGCCTCCTCTTGCTGCCTTGAGGCTCCCATTCATCTCCTTTCCTTTGACCTGTTGCAGAATGATGAAGGTTCAACCCATGAAAAACTAGATTTCAAATTGCACTTCAGTTGCGCTTCATACTTGATCACGACGCCTTGCTATAGGTAAGTGCCATTTAGGGGGCACCTCACAACATCGGTGCTTTTGCTGCCCATGTGAAGCTGAGCTTTGGCTGCAGGCTATATCTGCGAGATACACAGCATGCTTCTGACTTTGGCTGCTTGTGATTGATTTGGTTACAGTTCAGTTATCTTTTGTAATGTTTGACTGTTAAAATAGGTCAAGTGGTTTGTTTCAAGTGATTCTGAAGAAGGAACTATATGTGATGTAGGCTGACAGGTTGTGTGGAAGTAACTCTAGTATCTTATGGCCTCAACCATAGTGCAGTCTGGTTCCCATGTTTGCTCTAAACCCATTTTCCTAGAGCTTGGTGGTACTTAAACTACTTCATCCTGAGATGTCTTGAGGTCTGCATGGGGCTAAATAACAGATCTCACTTGACTTTGCAGCACAAGTATTTACTTTCCTTCCTGTTTTGCAGTGATGCTTTTGCCAAGCTTCTAGAATCTGGAGATCTACACATGAGTTCTATTAAAGTAGATGGAATTAGCATTTCTTTCCAACATCTACTGGCAAAGATCTGTTTTCATCATCACTTTTCAGGTGAGTCTTTTGGATGCAGAAATTCCTGTTGTGCTTGATGAGTGCAACACACTATGGCCTCAGTGGCAGAAGCAGTTGATAACCAGATTAAATAAAAGTGGGAGAGGAGTTGCTGCCAGTTCTATAACGCATTAATATCCTCAAAGCATATTGTGCTTTTCAAAGTGAGCTCTCCTTGGGTCCCTGTGGCTTTCCTCCAGTTTGGCAATGCTCATGGCAGGTATCATGGGAGCAGCTTGCTTATAGTTAGGGCTGTAGCTGTTCTCTGGAGGTTGTATTTGATCTTAGTGCTTCATCATACCTCTTTCCCCTAATGCTTTGTTTCACTAAGGAGGGGAGAGAGCTATTCAAGCTTGGACTGATAAGAGTTTCTAAATTAATTAAAACATACTGGGTGAAGCAAAAACAAATAGCTGTTTCATCATGTTCTCGCATATGCATTAGGCACTACCTTGTTGAGAGCATTCTGGGGAAGAGATCTGCATCCTGATCAATGTCTTTGCCACAAAACCTTTACAGCTTGCTTGGAAGACAAGTAATTAACCTCACTATTGCAAAACATCCCAGATAGGAGCCAAGAGGAGACAGGCACGTACATCATCTTAACCCTGACATCTTCCTTTCGTAGAAGATGTATTCCTTGAAGCCAGACAGAGCAGTAACTCCTTTTTATGAGAAGCAAATCCTGTGTTAAAAAGTTGTCCCATTAAATGAGAACTCCTGCTTTCTTTATAGTTGTGGAACGTGTTGATTCTTGTGCATCAATGTACAGTCGTTCTATCCAAGGTCATCATGTCTGCCTACTGGTAAAAAAGGTGAGTACATCTAACACTTGAAACAAGACCTGAAGAGAGAATAAATTTTAGCCTTTTCTATCTTACTGGAAAGAGGGAAATACTCCTGCCTAAAATGTCCATGGACATGATGGGTAATATAATTGATCTGGCCCATCCAGCAGTTTTCCCTGTGCTGCTACCCAACTTGTACCTCCAGGGGGCTTCCTGTTGCCCAGCATGTATCTGGTGGGTAGCAGCAGCACTAACACGGCTTCCCTGATCTGACTGCTCATCTAAGCCTGCTTTGTTCTTGTGCAGGCTCCACTTACTGTTGCTGGTGTGTAAGTTAGGCTGGGAAGAAAATTGTCTGTGGTTAGAAGAGGAGCTAATGGATTTTTTTTTCTTTTTCTTTCCAAGGGAGAGAACTCTGTATCCATAGATGGGAAATGTAGTGATTCTACCCTGCTTAGCAACTTGTTGGATGAAATGAAAGAGACATTGTCCAAGTGCTGAATATTCCTTACAAAATACTCCAACTGCAAGAAACACACCTAATGTGTAAAGACAAGCAGACCCAAGTGTTAAATTTCTCCCTCGTACGCATGTACTATCCTGGGGCACGTGCTTTTCAGTTAACTCCACCATTGTTTGCAGTTTAGACATTTTAAGGCTGTATGTTACCTTTTTATTTCAAAACTTTTTACAAACTGTGGTGTTAACCCTTTCTAGCCCAAAGAGATCCTGGTGACATGACTGGAGGAGGGAGGGAGGGGCACTATTTATTCAGCAGTTCACAATGATCCTGTAACCCTTGCCATCTGCATGGGATGGTGGACTAAGCAGAATTGTATTGACAGTAGCACAGAGTCTGTTGTTTGTGCTTATTGCCAGGGAAGTTTGATTTGATCCTTAGCCATGGAGTGTCTTCAGGGCTGCTGTAGTTGATGTATATTTCTAGCAGAGGCTGGTGCTGGACCTGAAGGCCTTTTTTCATAAATGTGATTTATTTTTATTATTTCAAGATCCATTGTGATCAGCATATAAACATCCCCATCCTCCTAGAGCTAATCCAAATGAGCACTGTTGGAACTGGGATGTTTGAGTTTCTGTTTATAGTAGTTGCCTTGAGCCTTAATCTTCTTTTAGTGACAGTTGAAAGAGTAGAGAGTGAGTGCATAAAACAGGCTGAAAGTGTTACTGTTTGGTATCTGCTCCTGTTGACTGTCCCTGCAAATGGAGTCTCTCATGCCTCTCACCTCTGAGCAGTCTCTGCTGATGCGTTTTAAGTCCACTTCAATTTCACATTCCTGAAAAGTTAAGGTGTAGCAAGAAACTGGAAATCCATAGGGGTCTGTTCCTGCTTTTGTACCATTTTGCTCACCAGGTGAGGTTGACCAATATCAGGTTAGAGAAACACCCATGTTTAATCCCTCGTACTCCAGTTTGCAGATACAGCCCTGTTCCCTTCCTCTGTGCTGTGAGATCAGCACCATTGTGCTCTCATTGGTCTCTGTAGCATCATCTGGCCCTGCCTTCACAGCAGTGGGAACAGATCTAGCAGCACAAGTGTAGCTGGGTTCCTGCAACAGAACTGTCCCTGCCTGAGTGGCAGGAGGGGAGGGCTTGGTGAGGAGTGGCACAGGTCTGTTAGAGGTTACTTGAGGGAAGAAAGGAAGGCTCTATGGAGTGAAGCCCATTCTGTACTAAATCTTATGGAATCACTGACTGGAAAGGGATGTTGTTCTGTCCTTTGCAGATACGCTTAATTGATGTCCTTCTCCAAAGTCTTTGTTTTTTTCAGTTCTTTTACTTGCTTGCTGTTCCATACCCAGCAAGGAGAACGTGCTTGAACGGTTTTGCTTTGAGGCACAAGCCAAAAAGTATTGGTTGCTATTACCCAAAGGCCCACAGGGAGGAGTTGGGCTTGTCTGCCCTTCCCCAGCACCACCCCAACAGGTATCAGCAATGCCCAGTGGAACTGAACTAAAACCCTATGTAGGGAGCAGGATAAAGTGTCGCTCTTATCCTTAGGGTTAATGTCTTGTACTTTAAGTGTGTATTGTGCTCTTTACACTCTTCCCATATTAGGGTATCCTTGAAAAGGCTCTACTGTGGTTTTATTGCTAGGACCAGCTTTGTATTCTGACAGCACTTGTTTGCTGCAGGAATTCATTTGCAGCAGGCTTCACTGCTGGTGAAGTGTTAGTCTTTGGTATTGGTCAACCTCCCTTGGTTAGCCAGTTTGTGTATTAGAAACTGAACATATTAAAATTGTCTTAAAGGATAATGTTCCTCAATTAGTGTTTTTTTTTTTAATTCATGGATGGAAGCTGTCACTTTAGCATGTAGAATCTTCTATTATGGAATCCTGTGCAGTGATTCTAGAATTTTGAAACTGTATGATGTGTTACATTCACAAATTTATTTGCTATCAACATTCCCTTTAAAAAAAAAAAAAAAAAAGAAAGAAAACATACCACAAGCTGCTGTAATGATTTTGTGTCAAGATGATCCAATAAACTTTCAAAACTAAGTTAAATTTTTGGCTTTGTAAATAGTGATTTTATAAGACTCTTCTAGTTTGTATGGACCCAAAAACATTTTATCAAAAGGCTGTTGTGCCCATCACTTAACTCTGGAATTGATTTTTTTCATATTTATCCACTGTGAAGTTGTTGTATAACGTGCAAGTGCTGTATGTTTATCAAGGGAAAGGGTTGTGCAAGCGTTATTTGACCTGGATGTACCCCAACTCTGAGTCTTTGTGGTTTGTGTCTTTGGGGTGGGTAAGGGGAATCTCTGAAAGCTGTGAAAGATGTGAGAATTGTATGGGATGGTGCATTTTGTGTTTTTGCTTTTTTATCAGCTGGGGAGGGATTTGCAGCAGTGAAGAAAAGTCCTGCCAGCCATCTCCCTGATGTGCCTATCAGGTGCTGGTCACGTACCTGCTCATACCTGCTCCCCCAGCAGCAACAGCTCTAGTGCATGTCATGCCTTAGCAGAAAAGGGATCTCCAGTGTGATAAACTGGAATGATGTTGTTCTTTATCTCTTGTATTTTAAACTGAGCTGAAACTTTACATTTTGTTGGGAGCTTCCAGCTCTGCACTGAGAAAAATCCATTGCTTGCATTAACTTGTTGGCCCTATTACCTGGAGATAAGCTCCTGCTGCAGAAGGAAGCACCAAGTCATTTGCTTTCTGCATGCACTGTGAGCGCTGTATTTTATTCCCATGTTGGCCTGCAGGGAGGCTGCCTGCTTGCTATGCTGCATTGTGGAACTGCACAAATCTGTCAGGATGAAAACAACAGTAAACATCAGTCTCTTTGCAAATGAGAGGGTCTGCATGGAGAAAAACAACAACAAAACAACAGGAACCACTTGGAACAAATGTCAAGTATTTAATGAGCTGCAGGACCTTAACTGGCCAGTGCTGGAGCTTCCAGTGAACCTGGTGCTGTGCACTTCTGGCTTCAAACAGCAAGGCAGGGTTGTATCCTGCTTTCTGCATTTACATCCTGTCAACATTCATTGAGCAACTGGATACAGAAAATCAGTCCCTATTTAAGTGTGGTTTTTCACACTATACTATGAATGAGTATGTAAAAGAAACGGTGCTCAGCACCATCCTTCCAGTGCAAGGAGAGTGGCACACTCCAAGCCCCCAGGCCTGCAGCTGCCCCGGCTCCTCCCTTGAGGAGCAGCGATCTTGTACCTGTGGCTGTTGGACACAGCGTGGGATCAGGGACTCTGTAGTGACCTCTAAGCTGCCCTGCACCAGCTGGGAGCTGCAGGAGGCCCTGCTCACAGCCTGGTGCTGTGTGCATCTCTGCAAGAACAATGATAGGAAATGAGCTTTAGGTCAGGGCTGCCAGTTTGGGGCAGAAATGGGGACATCTGGAACTGCACCTTATTTCAGAGAGCACTGAGATCCCCCTGTTTTTGCTTGCAAAATGGCAGAAGTGTAGAACAATGCTCTAAGTGCAGGGCATGAGCGAGCTCTCCCCACCATCCACCTGCAGGCTTTGGGCTGTGGCTAACTGCTGTGCTTTTAGCACAGCTTGGTTTTAGGCTTCACAGGGACTTACCGCCTGGCTCTGACTTCCTTCATTCTAATGTTTGTAAAAACTTCCCTTTGAACTGACAGCTGTGTTTTCTGCTACTTCTCCTTCTTACTTGAAACTTCAACTATGTGCTGCCTCTGTGACCACATCACTGCTAGCAACCTGTCCCTGACCAAGCAAGAGTTGAACTGAGCTAAGAGCAAAGCATGAGAGTGCAGAAACATCTCTTCCACTTTTGGCCCTAAAAAAACAGGGGTGAGGGAGATGGGAAAGTGGGACTGTTCTGGAAGAATGGAAGCCTCCAAGGGTGGTTGTGCCTTCTGCACATTTTCCATTCCAATACAATCCTGCACCAGCCCTGTGGAGGGCTGGAGATCTTCTTGTCCAGTTGCTGTCATCTGTGCCGACATCTTGCTGCTGTGGCTGAGGCCTCAAGTCTCATCCTGTCCTTGCTTCTCTTTCACCACTGCTGCCCTCTAAAATCAAGGGAAAAAGCTTTCCTCTCTCCCTTTTGCTCATGGCCAGCCCCAACCCTTCCCCTGACCTTTTACCACAGCACCTGCTCTGTGAAAACCAGACAGCCATGGGGATTTTCTGAGCTCAACCCTTTGCTCTGCACTTCTCTGTTCCCCTTTTGCTGTGACAAGGGTGCAGAAAACCCAATCCAAGAGGAGGCTGTGCCATGGCAGACCAAACTGCTGAGCTGAGAAACTGAACCGAGCTGAGAAACTGAACTGTTGTCTCTTCCCTGCAGGGCAGGGATTTGCTTGCAACATCCCATCCACCTCCTACACCCTGACTGCACTGCCAGGGAGTTTATCCATGGCTGAGAAAGTAACAGTGAATCCTGTTTTCAATTCATCAGGTCAATCAGGTGGTGAATGTTATTTCAGGGATGACATTATCTTGTCCAGGCAGACAGCTGTAGGTCATGGACTGCTTTTCTTCTAGAAATTATGAACATTGGTTTAAATGTTGGTACTATAAAATTTTGCTTCTGATTTCTGAGCCTTGCCAGTGTTTAAAGGACACCTCAGCCTGCTTTTCTGTCACACCACACAGATGAGAACTGTATTAAGAAATGAGGAAAACCTTCCCTGGACTCCAGGAATCAGCATTTCTACTGCAGAACCAAACAGGGTGAGCTTTTGTCATGCGCTGTGCTCTGCAGCCAGACTCCTTGTTTTTTAATGAATAATTTAATAAGTAATTTCACCGAGGTGCTCAGCAGGATGCCTAGCATGGACTGCAGTCCCCTGGAGGGGACTGAAGGCTGGAAGAAATATGAGAAATCCTGTGAGGGTGACACCACATGCCTGCAGCCACCTGGGACTCGGAGCTTTCTCATGGTCCGGATCTGGCCCTGGGCTGAAACAGGGCTGGGGCTGAGCCAGGTGCCAGCGAGTGCTGCTTGCTTCGCCCTGCTTTCTGCACATGACTCAGCTTCACCTCAGAGGTGGTTTAGCAGCAGGATGTCATTAGCTTGCTGTGTCAACATCTCATTCCATCAATATCATCTCTAATTTAATCCATTAAGGTTTCTAAGAATAACCGGCTTTTGCTAATTACAAAGAAGTATGAATTACCTCAGAGCTGTCCCCGATAAGCACTGGCAAAGCTCAGCTGAGGTGATGCTCTGAGGCTCTGTGCTGGCCAAGCAGGGCTGCGAGGCCAGAGGGGATGAAAGCCCAGGTGAAGAGAGAATCCCTTCTGCTGCCAGGGCATCGAGGCTCCTGTCACACCTACTCGAAGGGAAGGCAAGTGGAAGAAACGGCTCTGAACAGTGCAGGGAACCACAACAACCTGTTTTCCTCACAGGATGCTCGAGTTCCTTGAGTTAACTTTCAAGGTACACACAGGGGCAAGAGGAAATCCCTGGAGTGCGGATATTTCATGCGATAGGAAGCTGTGGCAGCCTGTAACCAGGAGCAGGAGGAAGGGCAGGGGCTGCACCCAAGGCTCGTTTAAGCATCATTAAAGAAGTATTGGCTTGGACGTGTTCGTAGCCAGAGCAGGAATTCCCACCTGCCATGGCTTAACCCTATTTTGGGGAGAGGGAAAAGTAAATAAAGATCTGAATAGTGTTGCTTAAATTCTGCAGCGTGTTGAGGGATTGGGCTGAGCCCCAGGCACTTGGTGCTCCCTTGTGAACTTCAGTGGTGTTACGGTCCCAGAGCCCTTCTCTCAGGTAATGGGGGCTTTGCTTCAGCTTTGGCTGCCGATTAATCTCCAGCTGAGGCAAAGGGTGGGCACCTCAGGCTCCCCAGGGAGTGACCCTTCCTCCCAGCACCCTACAGCCCTGTCCTGGTACCGAACAAACACCGGTGCTGAGGCGGGTCGGGGGCAGGTGCCCTCTGTGAGGTGAGCACCTCACAGCCCTGAGAGGCTGCTCCTAAAACCTTGTAGGGCCAAACCCGGGCTGCAGGAGGGGGTTTAAGGGTTTGGGGAGCCTGAGCTGGCCCCAGTCAGACCCCGGCCCCTGCGGGACTGGGCTGGGGCTGCAGGGCCCGGGTGGGGATTTGGGGGCGATGGGGGTTTGGGAATTTCCTCTGGGAACCGCAGCTGGGCTGCTGCCGCTTTCCAGCTTCCAGGTGTGACAGAGGGAACGGTTGCTCTGCTCACAGGTTTGAACAGGTAGATTAAAAAAGAAAAAAAAAAAAAAAAAAAAAAAAAAGGTAATAGGATAAAAAGGGAAAAAAAAAAAAAAAAGGATAATAAAAGCTGGAGGGATCATTAACAGCAGCAGTAGTTTGCCCCTGCTTCTCCCTCTGGGGGCCTGAGGGTTCCCGTCCCATAAAACGAGAAGAAAAGAGAAAGAAAAAAGAAAAAGAAAGAAAACGAAACGGACGCGGCCTCCTGGCCGGCCCCTCCCCGCCGCGCCGGGGGGCGGCCCCTTTAAGAGCGAGGAGTCCCGGCAGCCGCCGGGAGCGGGGCCGAGGCGCGCGGAGGAGCGCGGGGAGCGGCGGCCACGGGGGGCTGAGTGCGGCCGGACAGGTGCGGGGGGGGTGGGGCTGGGGGGGGGGGGACGGGGAAAGCGAGGGGGGGGCCTTCGCCTCCGCTGGCGATCTGAGCTGGGTCGAGTTTCTTTCATTTGTTTTCTCGCGTGGAAGGCGGCCTCGTGGCCTCCCGGCCGGCCCTGGGCCTCGGGGGGCTGCTGGTGAGGGGCCGCCCCGCCGCCCCCGGCCCTCCCCCCTCCGGCCCCGCCGCCCCTGCTGCGGGCGGGCCGCAGGAGCCGGGCCCCGCCTGGGCTCCCTTGCCCTCAGAGAACCGCAGGATCCCGTCACGGATCCCTAGAGCGTCCTGGGCTGAAAAGGAGCTCGGGGCTCAGCCGGTTCCACCCCCCCTGCTCTGGGCAGGGCCGCCCGGAGCCGCCTCCAGGGCTGGGACAGCCGCAGCCCCCCCGGGCATCCCGCTCCAGTGCCGCCCTCTTGAGGGAAAAACTTCCTCCGAATTTCCGACCGCAATCTCCCCCGTCTACAGTTTAAAAGAAATCTGGTGTGTGCGCCAGGAGGGATGAGAAGGGCAGGACAGGAAGCCCTGGGGGCAGGGGGGCTGTGAAGTTGTCCAGTGCCTGTCGCAGGTGGTTGGGAAACCTCCTGTCGGGTCTCTTCTGACCCGAAGAGCGGCCACACATCCTTCATTTCCATCCCTTTGTTTAAAACCCTTTCCAGTCTGGAATTGCTCTGCTAAGTTGCAGGGCAGTTGTTTGTTTTTTTTTTTGCTGGGAGATGCAAGGTTTCCCCAGCCACCTGTTTATCGCCGTCCTCAGCGCTTTGTCCTTGCACTCTGCTTCTTGTACAGAGCTTTGGCCTCACGTTCACCTCTGCATTTATCTCTTGTCATTTCTTAGATCCTGTATTCCGTGTCTTAGATTCAGTTTCTGTCTTAGTCGCGTCCCTGCAAAGCTGACTTGGTCAGGAGGGCGAGCAGGCTCAGAACCTCTTTAAATTCCCAGAAAGAGAGGAGAGGAGCGCTGGGAGTTCACGCCAGGTTGGTGATGGGGAAGCAGAAAGTAATGCTCCTGGTTTGCACAGGGGATCTGGGCCCAGATGCTGAGCAGGGAGCAGTTTCCCTGTGCCTGGCTCACTTTTAGGATCTGGGGTTCTCTTGGGACCTGTTGAGGTTGCACAGTTGACTGTGGCACAGGCAAAAAGGACAATGAGCTCTCCTGTCCCTTCAGCTGGGGCTCAGCGAGCTTGAAGCATGCTCATCATCTCGAGCAAAGTCCTTCTTTGTGGCTTAGCTGTCCTCTGTCACGGAGCTGCTTGCCAGATGCTTTCGTGGCCACGTTTGGCTGTAACACGGCCCTTCCATTGATGAGATGTGAAGTGCCACCCAGACCAAAGTGGCGCGATTAGCTCTGTTTGTGGAGGTTGGACTGGGGGTTGACGTAACGGTGTTTTGTAACTAATGCTTCTCTGTACGTGGGCCAGAGATCTCTATGGCCGCAGTACACAAAGGAAGAATGTTTCCCTTGTCAGCAGTGAAAGCATGTGGGGTCAGAGAAGAGATTGCAAAACCTAACCCGTCCTGGCCACAAGAGTTCAGATCTGGGAGAAGATTCAACTTCTGAGTTTTAATTTCTTGTAAGGCAGGAAGGTATTTTGTGATGCTTGAGCCATAAATGCAGCTCTAAGTGGATCCATAACCAGCTTTGCTGGAGGTTTAGGAGATTATCTTTAGAAATGCGTAATATCCAGCTAATGCTTCCAATGAAGAATGCACCTTAGGCTGCACGTTCGTTTGCCATTCTCCAGATGCCCTTCGGAGGCAGCGTTATCTGCGACTCTTGGTCTGCTTCTTGCTCCCTCTGGAGCTATGCTGTGCTGATAGTGCTGCTCAGCTCGTGATGAAATGATGGAGGGCTCCTGGGTGAATTGCTGCTCTGAGAACACCAAGTGCACGGGGAGCAGAGGGGAGGGAGCCCAATAATCCCCCTGGGGGGGAATGAGGATGATGAAGGCCATAAGAAAACCTTTGTAAGTCTGCACATCCATCCAGCTGTGGTGGCTTTGACTTCTCGTAGAAGTCTAGATGGAGTCATTAGACGCTTTGTCGTTACTTAGTCTCTCCAAGAAGAGGTGAAGATGGTGATGCTGATGGGTGTCCCCTTGTGCTGCTGGCCCCACACAGCTGGAGTTTGAGTGCTGCTGGGCTCAGCTCTCCTGCAGTGACTGTGCTTGGTGTTTGCCCCCATCCTCTTGGGGACTGCATGGCTGCCTTCCCACCCCGTGGCAGCGCAGACCTCCTTGCAGGGCAGCGTAAGGCTGGTCAGGAGCCTGCCCTCTGCTCCCTGCCACCAGCACCCATGCAGTGTCTGCAGGAGACCCCCAGCTCCCAGCCCAGGTAGGGGCTGGATTTGGGTGAATGATGGCTCTGGCTGTGTGCCTCTGCTCTGGCTTCTGGGGAACAGAAAATGAGCTGGAGCCATTCAATACGTGCTCCAGTTGGTAGCAGAAGCTGAGTAAGACCCGTTACTAAGCTGAAAGCCACTGTAATTGTTCTTGATCTTAACTGCAGGCTTACGTTGGGGTTGCTGTCTGGGCCTTTTTTTTTTCTTTTTTTTCCTCCTCACTGTATGCAGGAGGTCTTATGATGTGGTTTGTCTTGAGGTGATCTCTAACTCCACATCAGTGGGCTCGTTCCTTGCCTTTGCTGCCTGGAGACACGTTAGTGTGCTGGGCCGCTGCCATATCTCCTCGTGGAGGAGAGGAGCAGGCCTCGTGGGCACCCGCTTTCAGCAGGAAACAATACGGCTTTCTTTTAAAAGCATCATGCTAACGTGGGGAGAAGCGGCGCTCGTCCGTGGGACTGGCCTGGCCGCGGGGAAGGCTGGCCGTGTGGCCAGCTCATGCCCCGGCCCCTTCTGTGGGTAACACCTCCCGAAGGCAAGATTCATGCTCCAAATCAGCCACCCCTGCCGCTTGGGCAGATCCTAAAGTTAGAGGAAACCACTGCTGGTTCAAAAATGCCCCTGCTCAGTGGGGATGACCATGTAGAACCCGTGAAAGCAGGAAGAAATGTGTAGTTCATGGCTTGGACTCAATAAATACCACACTGCCCCTTATGAGTCCCCTGCTGAGGGGCAGAACTGGGCTGAAGGACAGCAAAAGGTGTTCCTGAACGAGCCACCTTCAAAATACAGCCCTGCAGACCTTGAAAAAAGCTGTTCTGAGTGTGCCGTCAGCCACCCACGGAGTATGGTTTATCCTAGAAATATTTGTCTGTGCAGTTAACCTGTCTCCTGGAGTCGTGACCCAGCTTGTCGGCTCAAGGCAGCATCTGCGGAGCCAGCAGCAGATGAGCTCTGCCTCCACACGCAGCCGTGATCTGTCCGAAGCTGTGTAAGTGCAATCCATGGAAGCCTTCCAACACAGCCATGCCTCTGACATTGCAATAGATACAGATGGCACGTAAGAGGCAGGAAAATCGGCCCCAAATCGGTAATTATGCAGGCTCTAAGAGACGTTCCTGTTGCGCTGTGGTCATTTCTAGGCTTTTAAGTGAAGATTTTAAATTGCAGAATCTGCTCTCTGACCCTGTTGGGGAAGGGAAAGTAGAAAGGGTGACCTTAGAAGCTGACTTTCTCATGTGGCTCTGTAACCACCTGCGGCTGCTGGCCGGGTGGGGACAGGCGGTGCTGGAGCCTCTGACGTCTCCCAGGCAAAGTTCGGGGCGATGCAGCCTTCCCTCTGCCCTGCCAGAAGCCATCCTCCAGGCCCTGCTCCTTCCGTGAGCATTTCCCTGTGATGTGAGCCCGTCACACAAAGCCCATGCCGTACCTCCTGTTGTCACCGTTGTGTCTTTGTGGGCTGGAGCATCCCAAACACTGAGCTGAGCAGCTGATGCTGGCCTCCTGCTCCTGCATCCTGCGTGTGGCGGCTGAAGGTACGTGCCTCCGGCTGCTCGGCCCCACGAGTGCTTGCTTCGCTTGGGTCTTCCAACCCGTGTGGGGCTGAGCAGGGATTTCCCCTTTAATTTATCAACTGACCGGAGGTTAAAATTGACCGAATGCATAGCCTTTAAGGGGAAAAGGAAGATACCAATGAAAGCCACCATAACATTTCTTGTGCTTTTTATACTGTTTCCTTTTCTTACCTACTTGCAAATGCTGCTCGGCTCCACGTTTGCATGGCTTTAAGTTGTGCAAGGAGACCGTCCTGCCCCCGAGCAAGCCTGGTTCCGGGAAGTACCTGGGAGATGGCGTTTGTATGATTTTTACTCGGAGTTCCCAAATTGTGCAGCAGCTTTAAGCTGCAGGGTATAGGGGTGGCTGGTGACCAGCAGGACTTTCTTAAAACAGACTTTGTGGTGAAGCATAGAGGGCTCTTTGTTTCTCTAAGCCTTGGGAATCTAACATCTGAAATGTGCGTTTCTAGGTGGCCCTGTCCCATGTGTTGTAAAGGCCGCTATTAAACCAGTTTCCAGAAGGAAAATTTGGATATTTTCCTGCTGAGCAGCAGAGGGAACTTGTTGCTTGTGCACAACCCAGGCTGGGGTTATCGATGCGGCTGCGCCAGCTCTGCCCTGTGCTCCCTCTCCTTCCAAGCAGCTCCTGGCCTCTGTTGCCAGCAGCGAGCAGAGAAAAAATGGGAAGAAAAAGGAAACATGCAGGGCAGCTTCTTGGCTCTCCTCATGCAGCAGCCTTTAGTTTCCTCACAGAGGAGAAGCGCTGCTCTGGCCTGGCTCTGCTCAGCTCTCCGGAGCACGGTTTCCATTTTGGCTTTTCCAAATAACAGCACGAGTCTCCTCGGCTGGGGAGCACACAGCTCCGCGCCATCAGGGGCAGTGTTACGGAGCGTGTGGAGGGGGGTGATTAGCGTTGGGAAAAACATTGGCAGCTGCCTCGGCCAGCCACAAGGCTGCCGTGCCAGACAGGAAGCCGGCCTACGTGGAAGCGCCGTCTCGCAGGAGTTATGAATGGTCGGACGTGCCTGCCGTGAGCCTAAACCCTCGTGTTCTGCCCCAGATAGTCCTCGGCGTGCTTCGCCCTCCCACCCGTGACCAAGGTAAGCACAGGGGCATACCTTTTGGTCCGTGTGTTGTAAAACTGTTCGAAAGAGCAGCTGAAAGCCTCATCCGGTGAAGGTAAGCTGTCTTGCTTGTTGCCAGACTTGCTTTAGAGGCACAGAAACTTGCCATCATTAGTGCCCGTCCAGCCCTGCTGGCCATAATTGGTCCGATCCTTGCTCTCTGTATGAAAACCTCTCCTTTGATCATAGAAACCCAGGATCATCTTTTACTGAGAAACTGAGCAGAATGGCTGTGGGAAGGTATTTGTGAAAGCGTGGGGGGGAAGTTATGAAAATCATGTGCGTGTGCGTCTTTACTTTTTTGTTTAAGGTCCCTGAGGCCACCTTGCTAGCTTCGCTGCTCTGGCACGCCCCGTAACTTCAGTCTTGCCTGGAAGTGTTCGACGTGTCTGATGTGCCGTGGCTGTTTTGTCAAACTGGCACGGGAGTTGGTGTCCTGCATTGGAAGCTCTGCGTGAGCTGCGAGGGTGGGGGGCCGCTGCTCCCTGCTTACCTCATGCTTCTGGGGGGCTGCAGAGAGGGGTGCAATGGGTACAGGGTCGCCACTGAAGGGCTGCAGTTACATAAGCTGCCCCCGAAGGGACTTTTGGCAGGATTTTGTGTAAGTGTTTAGCATTGATACTGCTTGGTGTCATCTTGCGGTACAGCAGCATGGCTTCTGTAAAAGGAAATTAGAGGAATTAATTATTTTGAGAAATATGTTGCTCGCTGGGATTTACTCGAGGGCTCAGCAGCAAGATGTGAGCTGCCTGGAGCTGGGGTCACTGGGAGGGAAGTGGCCACGAGCCTCGCCCCTCCCCGCCAGCAGCGTGAAACAAAACTTTTCTCTCTTTCAAAAAGGAGGAAGCTCTGCCTCGGAGCCTGCAAGCGCTCGCAGGAGTCGCAGAGACGAGCAGAGCGATTTCAGGAGGGTAAAAACGAAGGTAGGAGCTTCCCGACGCGCCTCTGCAGGCTGTTAGTGGTGGAGGGGAGCACGAGGCGCGCTCGGAGGCGATGGAGCCGCCGTGGGACCCTGCTTGTGGGTGGGGGGCCGCGTGCGGAGCGTCCCGCGGGGCCACAGCGGGGGCAGCACCACGGCTGGGAGGCCAGCGTGAGAGGGAGGCCGCCTCCAGGGGCTGCGGTGCAGGCTTCTCTTTCCCTTTTTTTGTGCCTGCTCTGAGCTGTGTGTGAAAGCGAGGAGAGCCGGGTAAGTGACGCCTGGGCTCCCTCTGCCCTGAGCCTTTACAGTGAGGCAGCACTGCGCGATCCGCTGCTAGCGGCAGGGAGGAGGGATGGCAGAGGGAACGAAGGGCGCTGCCCCGGGTCACCATCGGCAGAAATGGGCGTTAGGGCTGGAGCTGTAGGAGCAGGGTAAGGGGATAAGAGCTGGTTGGGAAGGGAGGAGAGGGCCAGGCCTCCGACCCCACGCTGTGCGGCTGCAGCAGCCAGGGGAGCCCAGCCCCGTCCCTGCAAGCAGCGGCAGCGCCGCTCCTCCGGGGAAGCTGGGGTGGTTTTGCTTCCGCCAGTCTGCCACGGCACAGGGCTTTGCAGCAGCTCTGATCTCGTGGGAGGGATGGCCAAGGTCCGCTTGCACCGGTGACGTCCGCCGTAATCTTGGCTGGCTGGAAGAGAGGAGGAAACAAAATGTACTGCAGGCTTGTTTGTGTGTTGGGATTTTTTTCCTCGTCTTTGAAGCTTGCAAATCCCACTCAGGTGCTTTGCATGTCCCATGTGCTAATTGTTCGTGCTGTTTCCTTTCTCCTCTTCATAAAGACAGTGTTCTAATGCTGCCAGAGCAATGACTCCTGCCTGTGGAAGAAGGTGTTGTACATGTGATATCATCTTCAAGCAATGTCAGTGATGCTTTTGGTCTGTCTTTTCTTCCTTTTTTTCTAGTGCCAAATGCTTCGTTTAGTTCATTTGCACTCAAAAACCATAATTAAATATGCTGAATCTGCTTGAAGTCTTAGCTACTAGTTTTGCTAATGCCTTCAGACAGATGCTGAATCGTCTGCAAGATGATTGCTGCTGTGTTGAGCTCCACAGCTCTCAAGAATGATGTCTCTTAGGAAGAGGAAGTTACATGTATTTGTAGGGCAGACGCTGCCTTGATACCAAATAAGCCGTATTAAAATTCTCTTCACCCTGTGCAAATGATCATTTCTTCTGGAAAATGGTCTAAAATGGTCTGTGTTTGCTTCATGACATGTGCAGGGTTTTTTGTTGTTGTTGCTGTTTTAACTCTGCAGCTTTGCTATTCAGTTTTAACCCACCCTCCCTTTCACCAGACAGGGATGGGTTTTCCAAGCCCGGGTCAGGCTGTGGCTGCAGGGCCCAGCACGGATGCCAGGGGAACCACTGGAATTCTTAAGACAGTTCCTAAACAAGTAGGAACAGAGTTGTAGTACCACACTGAGGATGGTGCCAGTCCTCCAGAGAGCTGCATGAAAGGCAGTGCTCCTCCATCTTTACTGCCTGCTTGTTTAAAGGATATTTCTTTCTCCACCTCCAGTGTAAGGATATCATCGCGTGCAAGTGCTTCTCTGGAACCGATTTCCTGCTGGAAGTAGCTGCAAACTCAGCACCTGCTGTCCACATTGCTGGTGCGGGCTGATCGGCGCCTTTGGGGCATGGTGGGGTGGGTGCAGCCCCGGTGCTTCCGCACCGAGCTGCAGGATGTGGCCAGGCTGTGACACAGCTCTGGGTAACCAGAGCTCCTTGCTCAGACATCTCTCTTCATCCCCTTTGCTACTTCCTCTCACTGAGTCTGCGGTGCAATCAGAGGCTTCTCGAGGTCGCATTTTCTGGAGGTTTTCTTCTTCTTTTTTGTTTTTTTTGACTCTGGTGTGGTAGCTGGGTAGGGTCACAGCAGCAGCCATTCCGGCAGCACTTCTTGCAAGGAGCCTGTGGCGTCAGCGTGGGCGCCGTCACGCTCACTCGACGCAGGGTGAATCTTGCTGAACCACAGGAAAATATTTTCCGTTTGTCTCAGTGCGTGTCGTGGCTGTGGTCACGGCCTGTGTCGCAGCCAGAGCTTGGTCTCTGTACAGAAAAGTTGGCTCAGCCCCTTCCTGCAGGAGAAGAAGGGCTAGGGAAAGGCAAGCATGTTCTTACGGGGCAAGCTGGGGTGGTTTGGGTTTTTTTCCTTACTGTCATTAACTAAGAGAACAAGAGGCTTTGGTTGAAGTCCTTTAATCTCTCTCCAGAGAAGAAATGCTGATAAGCATGATGCAGCGTCTGTTAAAGGTGGGCTGGATTGCAGAAAGGTAGTCTTGACTCGAATTTGAATTTTTTCTTGCCAGAGTTTGGGGGCGTTATTTACCTATTCAAACAACGCTACAGCTAAGGCGATTTTCTGCTTGGTGGAAGGGACTTGTTTGCTTGTTTTCTTAGAAAATTATGGAAACTGTTATTTGCCGCATTCTATAGTCCATCAGCTTGAGTTTCTGTTGCTTTATTTATTTCTCTGTCCAACACATGCAAAACAATATTTTTGGTACAATTTTCTGCCTTGAGTTTCCATCAAAGAGCCGCTTGACACAAATTATGTGAAGGAATGGATGTGGGAACAAAGGAGGTATAATTAGCTACAGATAAACAGAGCTGTGTTTCTTGTCAGCATCCTTTCAAGATCTTAACTTGTGTCTCAGCCTCTCAGAGCCGATTCGTTTTCATAGACTGGAAGAGGAAGACAAGCTTTCCCAGTCCTGGAGCTTTCAACCAGGCTTCAACATGGAGTGAGCTCAGCTGAAAGGAGGAGCACAGTTGTGCTCTCTGCACCTGCAGAAGAGGCTGTGGCTGTTTTTGAAGCTGGTGCTATTTCAGGATACTGAGTTGCATCAACTTCTCATTTCTCTCAGCCTGTTTTCATCTTGTCCTTAGTGCTACGACAGCGCACACAGCTCCTGGTCAGACTGGTATTTTGTTAGAATACGTCTGGCAGCAGAGCTGGGCTCTGTTGTAGGATGTCATAAAGTTACCTTTGGAGTAGGTTTGCGTGCAGAGGGGGGAGAAAAGCATAGGTGAAGGATCTGATTCAAGTGATGCCTAACTCAACGTTAAACCTTCTTAAACCTTTGCTACTTTCCACCTGAATAGCTGGCACTGGAGTTTCTTCTCCTTTTGGTGGGATTTGGGTCTCGCTGTGCTGATGTGATCTCCTGCGCTGGCCCTGTCCCTCTCTGCTGTCTTGTTCTCATCTCACCCTTTTCCTGGGGACCTTCCTGGCTTCCCTATCCCCATGCTGAGCACACAGAGGGGCTCACGGGGGCTCCTGACCCAGCCCAGCTTGCCCCCAATGGCCGGACTGTTCCTCTGCTCCGGACTCTCCTGGGAGGGGAGGAGAGAAAAGAAAAGAAAAGCTGGCGCTGGCTGCCCCTGCTCTGCTCAGATCGGGGGCGAGGGCCCATATGGTATCCCAGATCTCTTCCTATGGGATTTAGACCAGGTTTCCTGTTGAGAGAGCTGCTCCTAATCGCTGCCCTTCTGTGCTGCATTGCAGATCAGGACCAGATGAGCAGAAGGAGGTTTCTGTGAAGATCAGAGTCCTCGCTGCCCTGCCCCAGGAAGTGGCCCAGCAGCTCTGTGTCTGCAGCTGTCATCGCTACAGGCCTGGAAAAAAATAGAAGAAAAGAAAGATGTCCCATGCTTTAAAGCAAGTGTTCAATAAAGACAAAACCTTCCGGCCCAAGCGCAAGTTTGAGCCGGGGACTCAGCGGTTCGAGCTGCACAAGAAAGCCCAAGCCTCGCTCAACGCTGGCCTGGACTTGAAGGTGGCCGTCCAGCTGCCGCCAGGAGAGGAGCAGAACGACTGGGTGGCCGTGCACGTGGTGGACTTCTTCAACCGCATCAACCTGATCTACGGCACCATCAGTGACTATTGCACAGAGCAGTCCTGCCCTGTCATGTCTGGGGGGCCCAAGTACGAGTACAGATGGCAGGACGAGCACAAGTACCGCAAGCCCACGGCCCTGTCTGCTCCCCAGTACATGAACCTCCTGATGGACTGGATTGAGGTACAGATCAACAACGAGGACATCTTTCCCACTAACGTTGGTGAGTTGGGTTCTGTTTGCATCTGTGGGGAGGGAGGCCAGTGCAGAGCCTTCTCCTTTGAGCCCTCAGGTCCTGGTCCAGGAGATGCTGTTTGTGGTCACTGCTGCCCAGGTCACCATTGTGGTACAGCTATTGCTTTTTGGGCTGCTTGGAGGCCGGCAGTGTATAAGCTCTTCCAAGCACCTGAGAAACTTCAGGCCTCTTCTTGAGTGCTAAAATACCCAGAGCTGTAGAGATCTCATTTGAAGTTGTGGATACCTCGAGGAAAGCAAAGCCAAGCCAAACGAAGGGAACAAAAATAAGAGGCTGCTCTTAAAAAGCCAGTCTCTGGCATGACCGTCAGCAGTTCCTGCTGGACGTGGTCTCCTGAAGGACAGCTCTTTTTGAGCTGATTGCTGTGGGTTCAGTGCACGTGCTCTGCGTTGGCCTGGTGATGGTGGCCATGTTTCCCTAATTAGCCTCTTTGTTGTTGCAGGCTGGCATTAGCTGACTCTGCCCTTTCTAGCTCGGTGCTTACTGGCATGCAGTCAGTTGTTTGTTGCAGCTGGGTGGGATGCTGACACGTGCATGGAGGGAGGGGCATTGTTTTTATCTATTGCCAGGGTGATGGAAAGGAGAATTTGACCAAAGACAACTAAATCTGCAATCCCAAATACAGTTTCATGTACTCACTTTGGGACAAAAAAGCTGTTTGTTTGTTTGTTTGTTTTTGTGGTGAGTTCAGTATCCAAAGCATTAGGTAAATATGATTGATGACATGGAGAGCTCCCACTTTCTGGAAGGCCAAAGACCAGATGCAGCAGAGACGTGTACGGTGGCAGGGAGGATGTCGCTGCTCCAGTGCTAGTCCTGGGGTGTTTCACGGCAGGGTCAGCTCCTTGCCTTCCCAGAGCAGCCCTGGGCAATTGCCGGGCTCCTCCGCATGGCCCTCGGGGACCTGGGGTGATGCTGGAGCCCCGATGCAAGCGGGGTTCCAGGGGCTGCCTTCCTGCCCCTGCATGCGGCCCCTGTCACAGCACAGCCTTGTTCCCCCTGTGGGGCAGGCGGAGCATCTGCAGAGGCAGGGCTGGAGGAGGCGTTTCTCAGCTCCCTCCTTCCTGCCACCACATTTATGCCATCGGGACTCTGGCAGGATGCGATTGGCCTGTTTGGGATGCATCTGCATCCATGGGGCTCTTCTACCCCTGCCAAAGCACTGCTTAAACCGTGTGCAAGCAGGGCTGTGAAGAGCTGGTCCTTCAGGCAGCCAAAGCACTGAAATCCTCCCCATCCGTTCCTCCTGGCACCCAGGAGGGTGCGTTGCCTTTATTTAGGACTGTTTTTGTAAAACTCTGGGGACTATAAATAGGGTGTTTTTGTTCAGGGAGGCAAGACAAGTTTCCTGCAGCAGGAGGGTTGTGGAGTTGTTGTCCTCAGCTTTTCTTTTACCTGATACCAGTTCCTGCAGGGTGTTGAAAGGGTTTCACTAATCCTTGTTCCTCCAGAAAGGACCTGTGTGAACTTTAATACTGTGAGTTGGCCACTTGGCGAGGCTGCTTTGCTGCAGGCCCTGGCTAAACAAATCCCAGTGAACTCAGACCAGGCTTATCCACTGGTGCCTTTACAGGGGACCCAAATGTCTTTAATTTTTAACCGAAGAGCTAAAGACCTATCAAACTGTGAGATAACTGCAGGGGGATATCTCTGACGCTTTCTTTGGGGAAATTGCTTCTGGAGAAGAGCTCAGTAGTTAGTAATATTTTGCACTGTTTATGTAAACATGCCAAGTAGGAGTAGAAGAAAACTCTTGGACTGAAGCAGGTGGTGGGAATCTGATGGTGATCCCCTGCTTTTAGCTCTCAGCTGCTCACAGCAATTGATGGTGTGCAGGACTGTCACAAATTGATGCTTTGAAAAATCTGACCCAAAATGGAAAGGAAAAAGGAGAGGGGAACTGGAAATTACTTTGGACAGAACTCTCTCCCTTTTGTCTCAAAATGTACCTGTTCTATCAAGAACTTATTTTATTCCTGAGGAACCCATTCCTACTTCTGTGAAGCTTCTCATGGCTTTGTCTCCCCTCCCAGGTACTCCCTTCCCCAAGAACTTCCTCCCGGTGGTGAAGAAGATTCTCTCCAGGCTCTTCCGAGTCTTTGTCCATGTCTACATCCACCACTTTGACAGGATCACCCAGATGGGGTCGGAAGCCCACGTGAACACCTGCTACAAGCACTTTTACTACTTTGTGAAAGAGTTCAACCTAATAGACACCAAGGAGCTGGAACCACTGGTGAGTCTGAGTGCAGAAGGAGTGGGCTGGGGGTGGAGGTGTCACGGTTGCCCTCTCAAATCCCACTGCTGGAATCGAGGCCGTGGGTTGGCCTCGCAGTTTGGCAGTCAGGAAGATGGGAGCTGGGATGTCCAGCTAAGCAGGGTTGTTTGGGCATCAGCTGGGGGAAGATGACTTGTTCTCCAGCAACCTCCTTGTGTTTTGGGCAGCCAGTTTGCCTTGTCTGCGCGTGGTGTTTGAGCTCAGCCCCATTCACCATCCAGGATGGGGAGGGAAGAGCAGAAGTCCCCTCTGTGCTTACTGCCCATCCTGAAGAACAAGGGCACCACCACCACAAGGAGCCTACAGGATGGAGGGTGTGACATGGTAAACCTAAGAGGTAGCTGTGACATTTGGCTCAGCTGCTTACGGCTGTAGAATTTGAAGAGCTGTGGGGCAGTGGAAGGTGTCCCTCCTGCCCCGGGATTGGGAGTGGTGGGGGAGCACAGCCCTGCCCCTCCTGGAGCGCTCAGTGACAGTGTCACCGCGTGCCTGAGAAGGGTACTTCCAGCTGAACAAAGGTGAGATTTTTTCATCCACACCTTCACCTGGCAGTTTGGATCTTAGTTCACGGTTCCTTGTCATGTCCCTTTGACAGAAGGAAATGACCTCCCGGATGTGCCACTGAGATCAGACCATCCTGCTCTCACCTCGGCATCTCTTCTGAGGACGCAGAGTCCCACTCCTGCATTGGAGACATGATTCAAGGGGAGAACAGAGACGTTTTCATAAAGAAATCTATATATTTTTAATGAGTTTCAATGTAAAACTGTGATATTGCAGGAATATTTTTTTAAAGATGCTCTAGATAAACTAGTTTTTTTTATAGTTATTTCTATAAAAAAAAAAAAGTATTTTTGGCCACTTGGTGGGAATGTTCGTCCTCTGAGGAGGGAGAAGCCAGCCTGTGCTGCCTCTCCTCTGCCCCCTCACTGCAGTGGCACCAGGAGCCGAGCCAGGTGCGCCAGGTAGAGCCATGCCGTGGAGCTGGCGCTGGGATGGAAGCGGTACGTTCCTCTGGACCTCCACCTCCTAAATGTGAAGGGAGGTTACATGTGGGCATTGGGGAAGAAGTGCTGGTGCACACAGATTCACTGGGGCACCACAAGGAGCTGTCTGGTTCCAGCACTTCTTCCGTTGGCTGTGCGGTCAGTTTTTGGACAGAGCTGCTTTTGTGCTCACCCTGCACTTGGCATCCTGTCCCCAAGGCCTGCCCTGCCTTTCTTTCTCTGTGAAAGAAGTCAGACTTGGGTTTCTTTCGTGGCCAGACCAGAGCTGCTGCTGCTGATCTATCCTGCAGCTGTGCTGTGCTGGAGCGCTCCTGTTGTGAATCTGCTCTTGCCTCTTGCACTAGCTCTGAGCTGAGCTGCTCCTGCTGCACCGCCCCGTGGGGACAGGATCGGCACTGGCAGCACTGGGACAAGTGGACCCGTGCCTGGTGGGAATGAGCAGAGGGAAGGCGCTGGGACCAGCATGGGGAAGTTGGCTTCTCAAACACCTGCACTTCCCTTTCTCCTCGCGGTACACAGACCCTACTGAGGAAACAGGCTGCTTGCTCTCCAGCCTTGCTTACAGGCTCTATGTGGACCACTTTCTGCTTTCCGTTAGGGTACTAAACCTTCTCTCTTCCTCAGCAGCGCTTCCTTGCTCTGCCACATGTCTCCTCTTAACCAAAGTGTCTGATGGGCAGCCAGAGCCAGGGGCTTTGCCTCCTGCTTGCACAAGAGCTCTGCTGCCTGGCCAGAGCCTGGCAGTCCCCCGAGGTAGGTAGATTGGGCTACCTAGGATCAAGGGGAGAGCGGGGAGCAGGGTTTACAGGGAGAGAAAAGGTTTCTGTGAACAGTGACCAAACTACCACTAACCACTTCTTCATTAGAAAGTTTTTTTTGTGTCCTGGAATCTCTGTATATACATGACTCTTGTTTCTTGTGCTATCGTTAGGACACGCGTACAAATACCACTATAGTTCTCTGACATGAAACCAATAAATTATGCTGTATTTACATAGCACGCTCTGATTGCTAAATGTCTCATGATTGCATGTTCGTCAGAGGCTTTCTATCAGCAAAACAAACACGGGGTGTTGGGACTCCACGGGAAGTGCAGTGCAGAGCTACTAAAAGATGCCAGGTGCCAGTTCCTGGTTCTGCTGCAAGGTTTGATTCCTCCTGTTGCATCTCAGCTGCTCTGAGCCCTGCTCGTTTGTGGGGCCAAGTGTGTGGGTGCCACAGCTACCCCAGGAGGCTGCGGGGTCCTGCTGTGTCTGTGCAGTGTCACCGTACCTCAGGGCTCTGTGTTCAGGCTGGGGGCTCTCGCTTCCAGCAGTGTGGGTGCTGTGCTCATCCCCTCCAGGCTGGGTGCCACTAGAGGGGGCAGCGGGGCCATGGCCAGACCCAGCGTGGGGCTGAGCCCCCCAGTGCCTGCACCCAAGCGAGGCCTCGTCCCGCAGCCAAGTGGCACAAACCCACTGGGAGCCCCCAGCGCTGGTGGCTGGGGCCATCGATGCCACTGCAGCCGTGCCCGTCCTCGTCGGCGTGCAGCGGCGCAGGATGTTGCCCAGACAAGTCAGCAGAGCTGCCGCAGCCTGCACAGCCCTTTCTCAGCTGCTGCCTCCGCCTTTTCCCCTGCTTTCATCTCGCCTTGCGGGGGCCTCGTGTTTACCCCTTCGTGCGCGGGAGCTGCCCCAGTGCAAACGGGTTGAGCCTGCAGGCATGGGGGCTGCGTGTGCCCAGGGCTGAGCTCAGTAATTTGACCTTGGTGGCTCAGTAATTTTATCACTTGTCTCCCTGGTGCTGGTGAGGTGCAGGCAGAGGAGTTGGGAATGCTTTGAGGGCCCAGAGAAGAGCAGATTTGCAGCTCTCCCCTGTGGCAGGGATGGGCTTTGTGGGTTGAGTGGGGCTGACCCTTCCCATAAACACGGACAGCAGCAGCCCCTGAGCTGCAGCAGGCACGGCTGCCTGGCCCTGGGCTGCTTTGCCAAGCACAGCCCGGCCACAGTGCGGAGGGGTCTGCAGTAGCCGTGTGTTCGAAGGGAAATTGTTCACAACTCTGGCTCGGCATGGGATCACCTACTGGTCTGGAAGAAACAATCATGGCATGTCCTGGGAGCTGCAGGACAAGGCTGCTGCCCTGCGCCCCTGCTGCGCCTTCTCCTTCCTGAGCCAGAGCTCCTCCAGTCCCCACAGCAGTTTAGGAGTGCAATAGGGCCTCCTTTCTAGCTCCTCTCCAGTTTTAACCAAATTGGCCCCTGGTTTCCAAAGCTGGTGATAAGAGACAGGGATTGCACAAGCCCTCAGAAACCAGCTCCTGGGGAGCAGGGTCTGGGGTTCTCTCAAATGCATCTGAACCTGTGCTCAGGGGACACCCATGGGGTCCAGACAAACCCCAGGTGGGTGCTGGAGGCCATGTCCCCACTGGATGAGGACAGGGAAACATTCCTGGCCACCGCTGCCTCCCCAAGCAGCAGCTCCACAAAGGGAAGGTGCTGCAGAGTGTTCTGCCAGGCTCCGAAACGCTTCGGCCCCTCTCTGGGAGCAGCTGCTGGCGACGCAGTGAAGCCCAGGGGGAGGCACGGCACCGGCCAGGCCCTGGCTGAAATGTGGGATATTTGCTGCTGCTCCATGGTGCTTTAGCTGCACTGGGAGCATTGCCAGGGCAGAGCTGCAAGGCAAGCACGTTGCTGACCCCCACCCCAAGCAGATCACAGAGGTTGCTGCATACCAAGGATGGTGCTGGGGGGCACCCCTGCAGAGGAGCCAAGGGACTCCTTTCCCATCCCCAGAGCTGCTGCCTCTGCCCGCTGCTTATCCCCCTTTGCACCTTCGGGGTTGGGGAAGCTGAGGCACGGTGTTGTCCCCTCCCCCCCGCCTTCACTTGTGGTTTTGAGTTCTGGGTCTCCCTGGAGGGGTGACAGGCTCCTGGGCCAGGGGCTCATGCAGAGCTGCTCCTGCAGGTTTCTCCCTTTCCCAGTGACTTTAGAAGATTTTGAGAGGTAAGAAAACCCCGAGGCTGCCCAGAGCCCTGCAAGGCGCAATGCCCCTGCCCCCCTAGCATCGTTCCCTCCGGTGCCTCCTGCACTGCACCGCCTCACCTGCGCCCAGCCTCTTCAGTCCCCGCAGGGGTTGGGGATCGACCACAGCCCAGCTGGGATCGTCCATCTTCCACAGGATGCTTGTGCCAGACCCAGCCCAGCAGTCAGCACCTCTGTGTCCCATGAGTTTTGACCAGTTCAATGTGATGGAGCTGGGGACGCTGCCGGATGGGAACGCTCCCTACAGGCTGGCATCCCTGCTCGAAGACCTTTTTGGGGTGAAACCTCTCTGGTGGGTATTTGTGCCTTCCCTCGGGGTCTCTTCCAACCTAGAAATTCTGTGATTCTGTGGTGCTGCCTGGCTGTGGGTTACAGCTTCTCCTCAACCCCGTGGCACCTCTTCCAGCTGGAAAAACTGAGGCATGGCCTCCGTTCCTCATCCCCCTCCCCAAGTCCAAGTGCCAGCCTGGAGCCAGGCCTGTGAGGGGTCTTCAGGAAGGAGAACCTCTGCTATAGCTGGGGAGCCCCTGGCTGTGGGGTCCCTGCATGGGAGGCAGCCCCCAAACGTGGGTGCAAAGCAGGAGTCGGGAAGCCCAATGCGGGGTTTGTCCCCAGGTAGCTGAAGCAGCCAGGAAATGTCTTGGCTGTGGCTGTACCTGTGCGTGTGTGCTGGATACATGCGTGTGTCCCCATCCCCTCCCTGCCTGCCCCACAGCAGAACCAGCAACAGCAGAGTCAAACCTCCAGATTTCTGCCCGGCAGGAAATTCCTTTTTTTTTTTTTTTACAAGATTTTTCATTTTGAAACGCAGCCAAGGCTCAAAATCCTCCTGCTTTCAGGGGAGGAAATCTGGACTAACCTCCTTGCGCCAGGGAAAGAACGCAGGGAAAATGGATTTGTCTTCCAACACGGAGCAATGGGACGCGGGGAGGAGGAAGCCCCACAAGGAGCAGGGTTCCTGGTGCTTCTGCCCACGCTGGGACCAGGTGCAGCCCCAGTGGAGCCGATGGGGCCCAGTGGGCTGGGGTGGCCGCGGCATCCCTCCCCCGTGACTCACGCTCCCTTCGCTCCTCGCTCCCAACAATAGCCGGTTTCCGGCACGGCCCCGCTCACTTTCCTGTTTTCCCTTGGCCGATTGCAGAACACGGCTCTGCTGCCTGCGTGCACCCAGTCCCCAGCAGCACCAAGCCCTGTCCGAGGCCTCCAATGCATCAAAATTTGGGTTTTCTCCACTGCAGCATTTACACGTGTGTGAGTGTGCATGTACGTGTGTTGGTGTGCACGTGAGCCCTTGGGTGGCCATGCAGCTCACAGGGATGCACCTGGAGAGACCACACCTGTGTGTGTGCACATATGTGCCAGCTGCACACGTGTGTGTGTGTGTGCAAGCACCCAGGCAGGGCGATGCTCTGCCCACCTCCTGCATTGCCCTTGCACACACATGCCTGTGCTTTTGCACACGCCAGCCTGCAGCACACATGCATCTCCCTTGGGTGACAGCACCAAAGCTGCAGCAGGGAGCACAGGAAGCACGGGCACACAGCAGCACCCCTGGTCCTGCTCGCTCCCCTCTGGCCCCCCGTGCCCATGGGTGCTGCTTGCTCCCTGCCCCTGCAGCCCAGCCCCAATGCTCTCGTCATGCCTGGCTGCAAATCTCGCCCACAGCTGGAGGAAGCAGCCCCTTGCACTCTGCTGCTTCTTTCCACCCCAGCTCCAGTTTGAAAGGGCACTGGCGTTGCCCCCACCACTCCTGCTGGACCCCCGTGAGCACTGCAGCCATGGGAGCAGGGGTGCAGGGATGCCCCCAAGCCAAAGCCCCAAATCGCTCTAGGCCTCAGAGGGGGTAGTAAGTTGGGGCCTTTGTTGGGTCAGGTAGAATCTGGGAGACAGCACACAGAGAGCGTGCAGCAAGCATGCAGCAGGCATGCAGTGACTGTGCAGTGAGCCCAGGAACATGCAGGGAGTGAACCATGAGCATGCAGTGCGTGTGGCAAGCATGGAGGGTGCGTGCAGTGAGCGTGCAGTGAGTGTGTGATAAGCACAGTGTGCACCAAGCATGCAGCAAGCAGAGGTCACACAACGGCCACGTGACAAGCACACAGAGCGTGCACCAAAACATGCACAGAGCATGCAGTGAGCATGCAAAGAGCATGCAGTGAACACGCAGCAAGTACACACAGTGCACATGCAGCACACAGTGCGCACACAGGGCACAGCATACATGCCGTGCACACGCAGCACACGTAGCACACACACACTGCTCCAGCCCCCCATGACAATGGGTTCCCATGGGCTGGGCAAGCTCTTGGGTGTCCTCACCGCACCAGGCACCCGCGGGTGGCCCTGCTAGGGCTGTGGGTGCCAGCGCTGCCACCCTGTCATTACCAGCCGGGTGACCTACATGGCAGCGTGAGCAATTTGAGAGGCATGTGGCTCCTCTGCCTGCACCGGAGCCGCCCGACGGGTGCCAGCAGCCAGCACACCTGGTGGCTCCATCCCCTGTCCCTTCTGCAAGCCTCAGAGGGCAAAACCCCACAAATCCCCTATATCCCCCCGAGTCCTGCTTGTGTCCCGCACCAGCTTGGGTTAATTGGGGACCCCGTGTTAGCAGGTCAGCGGTCTGAGATCCAGGGTGTCTGCTTCACCCCATCTGCTTTGCTGGAGGGTGGGACACGGGAAGGGCAGCCCAGGCCTGCCAAAACCAGGGAATTTTGCTGATTTGCAGGGTCTGGGCCCACGGCAGGGTGGGGGGGGCCCCGTGACCCCACCATGGTGGCCCCAAGCCAGGCCGGCACCGGTGGCACTGGGGCTGCAGCAAAACATCCCCAATGGGACGAGGGGAAGGAGGAGGAAGGAAACGGGGTGGCGAGCGAGCATGACGGCGGGGGGCTGCGGGGCTGGGGGGGGCAGCAGCGCAGGGCCGGGGGGGGCCCCTTGGGTGCGCAATGGCGGCGGTGGCGGGCGTGCAGCCAATGCGCGGCGCGGCCGGTGAAGTCATGCACCGCGGTGCCGCAGCCATTGGGCCCTGCGCTGCTGCTCGGCGCAACGAGCGCGTCTGTTCTCAGCTCTGGCTGGCGTCACGCAGCGGGGGGGGGGCCACACATGCAAGCGGGGGGGGCACATACACAGGGGGGGCACACATACACGGGGACACACATGCAGCCCCGGCCTCCTGTAGTGCCACCAAGTGTGGAGTTGGGAGGTCCCCACTAGCGAGCCCCCCGTCCATTGAGGGCCTCGGTGGCCTGTGGGGACTGGGGGGGGCCGTGACCCTGTGCCTGTTCCCCCCCCATGCAGGCCTGGTGCCGAGCACGGCCCCACTCGTGGCATGAGGGGGGGGCCCTGTGGGGGAGGAGGCACCCATATCCCTGGGGTCCCCCGTGGCAGTGCCCCCGTCCTGGGCTGCAGGAGGGGGGGTTCCTGCCCCTGTGGGGGTGTCCTTGCACCTGGGGGGGGGGGTTCCTGCAGCTGGGGGGTGTTCCCTGTCCCTGGGGAGCAGCGCAGGGTGCCCGGGGGGGGCTCAGTCCCTGTGCCCAGGAGGGGGGGTGCCGGCGGGGTGCCCCTGGTGCAGCAGGGGGTGCCCGGGGGGGGGCTGTTTTGCTCCGCGGGTGCAGCACGGGGGGGTCCGGGCGGGGGGGGGGCGGGCCGGGCCGGGGGGGCGGGGCCGGGGGCGGGCCGGGGCCGGGGCTATAAAAGCGCCGGGGGCGGCGGCGCCGCGTCCCCCCCCCGGCGGCGGAGCGGAGCGGAGCGGGCGGCGGTGCGGGCTGCGCTACCATCAGCAGCGGCGGCTCTGCGGGGCCGCGCCGGTGAGCGGGGGGGGGGGGCTGCGGGGCTGGGGGGGACGCGGGGGGGGGGAGAGCCTCTTGAGACCCTTCTGACCCCTTTCTCCTCCCCCTCCGCCCCCCCCCCCCTTGGCCTTCTTTCTCCGCAGGTCTCAGCCACCCCCCAGGCTCCTCTCCAGCTCTGCCCGTCCTCCCCCTTCCCGCCCCCCCCCCCGTTTTTATTCGTCCCCTCGTTTTGTACCAGCAACGCCGCCCCCCGCCGCCCCCCCCCGCAGCAAGATGGTGCAGAAGAAGTCGGAAATCCAGGGGTTCCACCGCTCCTTCAAGGTAAGGCGGGGGGGGGCCGGGCCGAGATGCTGGGGCCGGGGTGGGCAGGGCCGGATCCTGCTCGCTGCAGTGCGCTGCGGGACGCCCCGACACCTGCCGGGGGGCCGAGCCGCCCCCACACTGCCCCCAAAAACACCTGGAGGAAGGAAGAAGCCCCGGTCCCACTGCTGCCCCAAAGCCGCAGAGGGACGGATCCTGCCCTGCTGTGGTGCCGGGGCGCAGCTCAGCTCCTGGGGTGGGCGTGGGGCAGGCGTCCCCGCTCCCCTTCGTGCCCCAGAGCCCAGTGGGGGTGTCAAGCTGCGGCATGGGGCCGCGACACCCCGGGCACACAGGTGGGAGTGTGGCACCCACCAGGCCCTGCGGCAGGACCTGTCGTGCAAGAGTCTTGCACGAGGGCCAGATCCTGGCAGCACGGAGCGCACGTCCCTGCTTGCACCGCTGCGGCCAGGCACTGTCCTACCCCCGCATCCATCCCGGTAGTAACCCCGCGTCCGTCCTGGCCGCTGTCAAGGTCGGGGTGTGCAGGAGGGGATGGATCCTGTGGCCACCCCGCTGCTCTCAATGCTGCCTCTTGTCTCGGCGCGGGGCTGGGGCTGCATGGGACCTTTGTTTAGTTTGGCTGTGAGCGCTTCGAGGGATGCTGGGAGATCATCTGCAACCTGCCCGGGTTATTTTAGCTGACACCTAATCCTGCTTTTAAGGCTTTTGGCTGGGTTTTCACTCACCACCACCCCCACCCGGCGCCGGGGCCGCGGGGGGGACACCTCGGCCGTGCGATGGAGCTGGTGCACGGCGGTCGCTCCCCATCCCCCAGACCTTTGTGTGCCGAGGCTGCGGCAGCCGGCACGGGTGGCCTCATCCTGCCCACGGTGCCGCTTGGCAAGGCTGGGGGGGTGCACACAGAGGCCCTGATGCTGAGGCCGTGGTACACGGCATCGAGGGGGGATTGGCTGCCCAGGGCGATGCTTCGTTTTGCAGATTTGGATTTTCAGTGTGGGGGTACACATGGCCCCCCCATGGACGACACTGCAGGAGCCAGCAGGCTGCTGCTGGCCCTTTCTGGCAGTGTGGTTGTGTTCCCCGCGGGGCTGGCACCGGGGCGGGTTTGGGAGCCAGGCGCTGTCTGCCCCCCTCTGCCTGAGCAGGTTTCATAACCCTGCCGAGGCCGTTGCCTTTTCGCCTCGCCAGCTGGGTGCCACCCTGCTGTCACTGCCCCAGTGGGGAACCAGGGTCCTGATATCTTGGCTGGGTGCTGTGGTAGGTTTGGGGTCATGGAGGCAGCCTCTCCCCTGCCCTGCACCAGGATTTGGGCTGGGGGGTCAGCTGTGGTCTGGTCCTGTGCCGTGGGTTACAGGTGCCTGTGGGTATGATGCTGGCTGCCCCGGATTTGGGGATGGTGTGGTGCACGTGGCCCTAGCACCATCTCCATTGGGAGCCATGGTCAGACCCTGCTTCCCTCCTTCTTCTCCCTTGGGCAGCAGCACCGTGTGCTGGGGTCTTGTGGGAATGGGTGAGTGGCGCGGGTGCTGAAGCCAGGAGTGTGTTGGAGGCCACATCTGTACCGGGACCTCGCTCACGTTCCTATTGCCCGCAGGGACAAAACCCCTTCGACCTGGAGTTCGACCAGTCCAACCACCTGGAGTCTGTCTTCAACTTCGAGTGCCCGTCCCGTCCCGGTGAGCAGTGCATGGCTGCGTCCCAGGATGTTGTCCCCTCGCCTCACCCTGAAGGCTTTGGGGAGGGCCGGGTGACAGGGCTGTCCCCGCGGGACTGACGCGGGTGGCTTTGCTCTGGTGCAGACATGCCTTCAAGTCAACCCATTGACATCCCTGATGCCAAGAAAAGGAACAAGAAGAAGAAGCGCTGCAGAGCCACCGACAGCTTCTCCGGCAGGTTCGAAGGTGAGCGGCGTGCTTGGGCAGGATCGGGTCCCTCCTGCTGTTCTCAGGGCTGGTGACAGGCCCGGGAGAAGGGACAGCAGCAATGTCCCACGAGGTCTGAGGACTCCATCCTCCCTGCTGGAGGCTGAGGCAACCTCTCCCCTGCCAGATGTTTACCAGCTACAGGAGGAGGTGCTCGGGGAAGGGGCCCATGCCAGAGTCCAGTCCTGTGTCAACCTCATCACCAACAAGGAGTATGCAGTGAAGGTAACGCGTGGCTGCGTACCTGGCTCTGCCCATGCCTCAGTTTCCCTTCCCACCCCGTGTCCCCTGCTGTTCCAGCACCTGCCACCACCCAGCCCTGTGACCATGGTCCCATCCCTTCGCTGCACTCCTCTCCCTGCTAAATTAGGGCGGCCATGTCTCGCAGCGTGGGTGGGGGGGTTAAATTAACGCTTCCAACATGGCCTGCGATGTGCAGTGAGGAGGGGCATGGTGCTGCAAGGCTGGTGAGCTCCAGGCCCATGCGTGTCCTCCCCACGGGACTGTGGCCATGGGGGCTGAGGTGGAGGCCCTGTGGGGGGGGGGTCCAGAGGCTGTGACCTCAGGGGGAGCGTGTTTTGGGGGAGCAGCAGCTGCTGCAGTTTGCAGCGCCAAGCCAAGGGGGCTGCAAACCCCTGTGGCCAAAAAGTGCTGTCAGTTTTTGAGGGTTAGAGTCAAAATGCAGCAGGAACTTGGCTGCCCCATGTAATTATGCACTGGGGAAACTGAGGCAGTGTGGAGGGTGTGTGGTGTCGGGATCTCTGCCTGGCCGGTGGCAGGGATGTGAGCCCTCGTCTGCCCGCACCAGGGCTGGCGGCGGTGCAGGGCCCTTGGCTGCGGCCCCGTGGGAGGGAGCGACTTGGCAGCGTTGCGGGAACGGCCTGTTCTGCTGCCTTAACCCCTTCGGGCACCCCCAGCCTCCGTTAGCCTGGCCCCACACCCCCCCATCCCCCATCCTGGGGATCCCCCTGAGCCCTCTGCCCTGTCCGTGGGGTCCCTCGCTGAGCCCCCCCCACCCCCTCTCCGCATTTCAGATCATCGAGAAGCGCCTGGGCCACATCCGCAGCAGGGTCTTCCGGGAGGTGGAGATGCTCTACCAGTGCCAGGGACACAGGTACTGCGGGGCCAGCCTCGGGCCTCCGCTGGCCTCCCCTTGGCCTCTGCTGGCCTCCCCTCCCTCCCTTTGGCCTCGCCCCGAGCATCTCAGGGCCACGAAAAATGTTTCACCATGGCAACGGGGGGCCAGGTTGGACCCGTGCCGAGGGGCGTGCGGCCGGGAGAGGTCTGCGAGCAATTAGGGCTGAATGTGGTGCCCAAAATCAGCCCCCCCCAATCCCAAATCCCCAGAATGTGGCTGGGGGGTCCTCGGCTGTTTGGATTCAATCACTTGCAATGCAGTTCCCCGCTGGCGCCTGTCCTGCGTAGCTCCCCTGGGGGGACTGATGCTGGCAGTGGGTTGGTGGGCTTGTGGCAGCAGGGGGGACCCCAACTGTTTTGGGGGTGGCACTGTGGGCTGATCCTGCTGTCCCTGCAGGAACGTCCTGGAGCTGATTGAGTTCTTTGAGGAGGAGGAGAGGTTTTACTTGGTGTTTGAGAAAATGAGAGGAGGTGAGCACAGCGTTGGGGGCTCCCTGAGGGGCACAGGAAAGGTGACATGGAGCCAACCCCCGAGCCCCCACTCTGCTCTCGCCCACCGCAGGCTCCATCCTGACCCACATCCATCGGAGGCGCCACTTCAATGAGCTGGAGGCCAGCGTGGTGGTGCAGGATATCGCCAGCGCCCTTCACTTTCTGCACAACAAAGGTCAGCTCAGGCCTGCAGCCCTCACCCTTGTGGGGTTGGGGGAACTTGGGCACCTCCCTATGTCCCCCTGCCCTGGAGACGCCCCGTCACAGCACGGGGTCAGGCCCAGCTCCATCACGAGGTGTTTGGTGGTGCCGAACCTGTTCCTCCAGTCAGGCTGACTCGAGGCCAGCAGCAATTTCTGCCCTTCCCCATGACACAGGTGGTGATTTGGGGTGGGGAGGGACAAGGGGGGGGGGGGGGGGCTCTCTGTGGTTGCACCTGAGCCCCTCCCCACAGTGGGATTGGGGTGATTTTGGCCCCTCGTTGACTCCATTTTGTCTCCTCTCCCCCTAGGAATAGCACACAGGGATTTAAAACCCGAAAATATTCTGTGTGAGAGCCCAGACCAGGTGAGCAGGGAGCAGCCAGCTGTGGGTTGTGGCCGGGGGGGGTGTCTCATCCCCATCCCCAGGGGTCACCAGCTGCCTGCCCCCCCAGGTGTCCCCAGTGAAGATCTGCGACTTCGACTTGGGGAGCGGCATCAAGCTGAACGGTGACTGCTCCCCCATCTCCACCCCTGAGCTGCTCACCCCGGTAAGGCCATGAGCCTGCACCCCTGGGTGCCCCAAGCCCCCCTGCCATGCCCTCTACACCCCCCCCCCTTGCCCCCACATTATGGGGTCGGGGCTGCTCTCAGCAGCTGTTGTGCTCACCACCCCTTTTGCTTTCTGTTGGGGTTGCGGGGAGCAGCATTACCCAGACACCGCGCCGAATGTGGGGAGCACGATCTTGGGGGGTAACCGCGGCCTCAACCCCCCCACCCCCCTCCCCGCTTCTCGCTGGGCTGATGCTGGCAGGCGAGGCCAGGCTTGCGTAATGCGTTCACAAGGGGGGGGCCCTGCACGGCGCGGGGGGGCTGGCACGCAGCCCGGGCTGCCGCGAGCCTTAGCAACAGCCAGCCCTGGCGGAGGCGGCCGCGGAGGCTGGCGGGGAGGGGTGGAGGCTGGGGGGAGGCTGCTGTGATATCCTCCTCCCGCCTCGTCTAGGTCTTATACTGGGGGCTCCCTGCTGCGGGAGGCTGCTTGGGTGCAATGGGGGCACCCTAAAAAGCTGGAGGGGGGCAGCAGTGTGTTATGAGGACACCCCCCCCCCCCCCCAAAGCTGGTGCCCGCCCTGGGGTGAGGGAAGCCCTGCTGCCCTTATCACAGCAGCGAGGCCCCATGCAGGGCGTCACCGGTGTTTTTTTGGCACCGGTGTTTTATTGGCACGGGGCAGGGGACGGCAGAGCCCAGCTGATGCAATGCAGCAGCAGTGTGTCTGTGTGTGTGTGTGGTGGGAGGGGGGGGCATAAAGCACCCAAATGCTCCCCTCACCTCCCCCAGCCCCTCTCACTCCTGCCTTATCCCTCTTCCCAGGGCAGCACCAGAATTTCCTGGGTGTCACGAGTTGCCCGTTCTCAGCCCCGGGGGGGACGCTGCGGGTGTGGCTGCCCCGGGCCCGGCAGGGTTAAGGCTGCGCAGCGGCAGCGTGCCGGAGGGAGGGTGGCGCGTGTTTTTCTGCTGCGGCATCAGCTGCTGGCGCGGCCGGGGCGATTATCTGCTGCCTGCAGCTTTTCTCTGCCCTCGTCACAAGGCTGGCGCGGTCACGTGCGCTGGAAAGCCCCAGAGTCCCGGGGAGGGGACAGCAAAAAGGGACGCGGGGCCTCGCCTCGGAGGCGTCCCTGCTGGCATCAGCTGTTAACTCCTGCTGCGGCGGAGGAGGAGGAGTGGGATTGTTCTCAGAGACTGGGGTGCTGGGAGGGGGCTGTGTCCCTTGGGGCTTGTTTTTTGGGGTGACCCTTTGGTGACAACCTGCCCCATGAGGGAGGGGCAGTTCCGCAGCATCCCCCACGCAGGGGATTTGGGGACCTGATTTGGGGACCCCATGTTTATCCCCGCAGTGTGGCTCAGCTGAGTACATGGCCCCGGAGGTGGTGGAAGCCTTTAACGAGGAGGCCTCCATCTACGACAAGCGCTGCGACCTGTGGAGCCTGGGCGTCATCCTGTACATCATGCTCAGCGGGTACCCCCCCTTTGTGGGCCACTGTGGTTCTGACTGCGGCTGGGACCGCGGCGAGGCCTGCCACACCTGCCAGGTGCGCCCAAACTCCCACAAACCCACTCCACAGCCCCCCCTCCCCCCAGCTTGTCTGGATGTTTTTTGCCTTTATTTCTGCCCCCTTCCCCCAGAACATGCTGTTTGAGAGCATCCAGGAAGGCAAGTATGAGTTTCCCGACAAGGACTGGGCGCACATCTCCTTTGGAGCCAAAGACCTCATTTCCAAGCTGCTGGTGAGGGATGCGAAGAAGCGGCTCAGTGCGGCCCAGGTCCTGGAGCACCCTTGGGTGCAGGGGGTGAGTGCTGCCTGTTCCCCCCCACACACACACATACACCTCAGTGCAGCACCCCCAAAAGCTGGGGGGGGCCTGCAGGATGCCCGGCTCTGAGCGGCTCCATCTCATTGCAGTGTGCCCCGGATAACACCCTGCCGACCCCCATCATCCTGCAGAGGTGAGTGGGGGTGTGCGTGTGCTGGGGGGGCCTGGAATCACAGAACTATGATTGGGGTTGGGAGGGACCTAGAAGCCCACCCTGTCCCACACCTGCCACAGGCATGATCCCAACAGCCCAGGCTGCCCCCAGCCCCATTCGGCCTGGCCTTGGGCACTGCCAGGAATGGGGCACCCACAGCTCCTCGGGGCAGCCTCAGCCAGGGCCTCACCACCCTCAGGGGGAAGAATTTCTTCCTAATATTGGATTTAAATCAACTTTTAATTTAAAACCAATGCCCATAGAATTGTAGGCTCATGCTGCTTTTTGAGGGGTTCTGCCACAGCTCTTGTGCCCTGGGCAGTGGTTGCAATGTGTGATTTGGGTTTCAGCCACTGTCCAGCCCAGTGCCATGTGCATATGGGGTGAAAGACCCCAAAACATGGGTTCAGCCCATCCACCTGCAGCCCTAAACCCCCGCTCTCCCCCTTAGGAACAGCAGTGCCAAAGAGCTCACCTCCTTTGCTGCTGAGGCCATCGCTGTCAACCGCCAGCTGACACAGCGTGACGAGGACGAAGAGGAGGAAGAGGAGGCGCGACCCATCATCATCAAAGCTACCTCATGGGCCATGCAGCTCTCGCCTCCCTCCGAGTCCAAGCTGGCCAAGCGGCGGCAGAAGAGCAGCCTGGTCAAGGCAGTGGCCGCAGGGCAGCACCTGGTGGCCCCGCTGGTCCTGGTGGCCGACCAGGCTTGAGTCCTGCGCCGTTCCCCCGCATCCATGCCGTTCCCAGCCTCTCCTCTTCTTCTCTCCCCACCCCTCTCTAGCCCCCCTCCCCAAAAACCAACACTGTTTCTAGCTGGTGACAAGATCAGGACTCGTCCTGTTGGCTGGTTTCCAAGGTTTTGCTGATCTTGTAGGGCTGGGGCTGGGAGGGTTTGTTTAAGATCTTTTTTTTTTTTTTAAGGTATTAAATCAAGTGTGAGGTTGCTTCACCCAGGGCACACTCAAGGACATCTGACAGACACACGGACTTTTGTTTCTTGACTCTTGGTTTCTCCCCTGACATTTCCCACCCCCTCCCCCCCCGCCCCAACACCAAAGGACTCTTTTTATCCGCAGCTGCTTTGACTATTTCAGCTCATTTCATACTGTGAACAAAAGCCCCTCGGTCGCGTTTCCAACAACAGTAGCAGCACTTTAACCTCAGCTCCCTCTGGAGCTGCAGGTTACCCCTGATGTTGGGGAGGGGGCACGCAGGGGGGCCCCATCCTGTCCCAGTTGCGCTTTCGGGGACACGCTGGCATGGTGCAGGGAACTGTGGTGTCCAGAGGGGATGGTGGTGGTGTGGGAGCAGCATCCCATCCCGTCCTGCTGCCTGAAACCCCAGCTTGCAAACCTACTCCCTCTCCCCCTGGCAGCCAGCTTCCAGAATAAGCTATTCACTCACTTTATCCTTTTAATTTTTAATTTTTAATTGTTATTGTTGGTTTTAAACTGCTAGCTGTGCTTCTCTACAGGGCACGGAGAAATGTCTTCCTTTCCACCCTCGCTCCGGCAAGCGGCTCCTTGGGGGTAAGGTCAGAGCATGGGGAGATGCTCAGAGTGGCCCCGATGTGGTACTCCTGCACTGGGGGGGTTTGTGCACCCCTGTTTTCAGAGCAGCTGGAAAACCAAAGGAAAACAACCCTTTGGGAATAACAGGGTGCTCCATGGATGTGAACAGGAACCCCCCTTATGTAGAGACCTGCTGCAGGGCAGCATAACCCAGCCTGGCTTCGGGCTGGCCCTGAGGCTGCGGTGGCAGAAGGGGGTGCCCTGGGGGTGGTAGCAGCACTGAAGGGTCGCCGCGGGGTTGTGGGGCCAGAGGGTTTGGGGTCAGGGTGACAATGGTGTGGGGTCCCCAGGGCAACTGGAGAGAACTGGCTGCATGCAGTGGTGGTCACGGCGCACGTCTGGGCCTCCCTCGGACCCTGCTGTGGGAAGGCAGGGGTGCAGGCAGGGGGAGGTCTGGGAGATGCTGGATCGAAAAGCCCACGTGTGGGGTCAGAGCCAGGTCCTGCAGCCAGTGGCCATCCCTGTGCCCCCCCCCCCCCCCATCCCTTCCCCTGTGAGCACAGGAAGGGAGGATGCCCCGTTTGTTTGCAGTCTCCCACCTCTAACTCAATGCTTGGAGCTTTATATTGTAAAAAAGCAACCTCGACCCATCATGTGCACAGTGAAGGTTGTGGGAGCTCGCTTTGAGCCAGGGAAGAGATTTTCCCGGGTCTTTAGCTGAAGACAGTCGCTGTCTCTGGGGGTGAGGGGGAAGTTATCCTTTTTGTTTTAAGACTGCTGACAGCAATACTATGCAATACGTGTTGTTTTTTGTTTCAGGGAGGTGTGTGTGAGTTATCTTGGGAGACGATCGAGGTGGCGGTGGCATTTGGGGCAGGGATCGGCTTTTCTCACCCACCCTGGCCCTTCTGCTGAGCAGCATCAGTGGGCCAGGGGCAGCAGCCCACCCCCTTCTCCAAAACCACCGTGCCCCCTGATCCGCCCTCTCCCCCGGCTGCCCGGTCCCACCGTTCAGGTGGGAACCCTTCCGGAGAGGCCTCCTTTAAAGGAAAAAAAAAATCCATCTTGATTGTACATTACTTTTTATAGCTTATTTTGTTTTATCAGTTGTAGATAATTCCTTGTTGTCTTATATTAAGAAATACTTGAATGATGTACAGTACGCGATGCCTTGAGCTGGTATTGTGAAAGCTATTGTTAATGCTGCACGCTGCAGTCTTTTTAAAAAAAAAAAAAAAATCGTGGGATGGGGATGGTGGGGGATGGCTCTGAAATTTTTGTCCCCCCGTGCTTTTGTTAGCAAACAGCATTTCCCCTTCTTCCCACGTGCAAGACCTGTATTTTTACATACATGCACTCTTCTGAAGGCTTGCCGGCGCGTTTTGGCTCGGGGTTCGGTTTGGTGGCGTGGTTGCAGCATGTGGCAGGGTCTCTGGGTCTGTAAGGATGTTTGATGCCTCTAGGCCTGGGGGGATGCCTCTGGAGCACCTCCAGCTCTGTGGGTGCTTGGTGGCAGCAGCAGGGCACCCATGTGTGCTGGGCATGATGC
Organism: Aythya ferina; assembly: GCF_964211825.1. NCBI lineage: Eukaryota > Metazoa > Chordata > Aves > Anseriformes > Anatidae > Aythya > Aythya ferina. Next base: position 1,503,325 of record NC_140324.1, read on the forward strand.
TTGTGCCAGGCAGATGCTTCCCTGTGCTGTGCTCCTTGCCCGGTTCCCCAAAGCCCTTTGGTCCCCCCCTGCTTGTGCAAAGCCTCCCCCATAGAGCATCTGTCATGGAAACCAACTTTTTTTTTAAAGCTGGAAACTTTAAGCGTTTTGGCTCTCCCTCCTCCTCCCTTCGCCCCCTCCCCTTCAGCCAACTAACTCGACTTAGGACTGGTTAGAAACTTTTACTGTGAAGCTAACTTTTTTTTTTATCGGAATAGGAGAAACTTTCTCCGCTTTACAATTGATGAAGACTGCCAAAGCTGGTTCGACAAGAGTCACGTTAACGCACTGTTGGTTTGTACACGGGCAGCCTCTGCTCGGGGGCTGGCTGGAAAATAAAAATGAAAACAAACAAAAAAAAATTAAAAAGGATAAAAAAACAAAAAACAAGCACTTTACTGTATGTACCAGGTGAACTGATACAGCTGAATTGAAGTTTTCCTTTATAACAATTGTTGATGCCAGAATTTTGTATTCTGTTTTGTAAGAATTTAATAAAAATGCATTGAGACCTACCGGAGAGCTGGGTCACTTCTCCCAGCTCTGTTTTGTGATCGCTGTGTTCCCAGACTGGCCTGCCTTTCCTCTGTGGGGTGGTGGGAGGGGGAAACCAGGTTGGTGTCACCCTCTGGTGGTGTCCTCCCTGGGGCTTGTGGGGACAACCTCCGTGATGCTGCTGTCTCTGTGGAGGAATCCATGCTTGCTGCTTGACAAATGAATGGTTCATCTGCTTCCTGCGCTATGGGGATCTGTCCAGCATGGCTGGGCTGTGTGTCCTCTCCCAGGGGTGCTTGGGTGGCACCAGAGCTGAAGGCCCCTGGATGGGGATGAGCAGGGGCTGCCCCATCCATCCCGCTGTTTTTCTGGAGCCATTGCACTGTGACCCTGGGCGTTTCTGCAGCATCCAGCCCTCTGCCCTCCTCTTCCCACCTTGTTCATGCTTCTCCCAGCCCCATCACTCTCCTTCCCCTCTTGTGTTGTCTCTCCTGGCCTCGGACTGTCAGCTTTCTACTCCAGAAACACTCCCTTTTTTCATGGTCTGTCCCCTAAGAGGCTGGGTGGATCCAGGTGGATGGGGGCAAAGGTTTCTGCTTTGGGCATTAACCTTGGCAAACTGTTCCCCCCACGATGTCCCCCTTCCTCTCCACCGCCCCCAAAAAGCACCCTGCGGTTGGACACTGGGGCAAAGCACATGCGGGGAAGGGCAGTGCTGAAAATAGCCGTGCCCTGAGCTGAAATAACCTGCGCTGCTTGGGTGCTGCAGTATCGGCCCAAAATAGTTCCTCATGCTGAGAGGAGGGAGCTGTTAACGTGGCCGCGATGCTTTGCGGTGACAAACATCCCGCAGGGGGAAAGGCGATAGTGTTGGCTGTCCTGGTGGCAGCCAGGTGACATGGCAGGGCCTGTGGCCTTGTGGGGTGCAGTAGCTCGTGTCACTGGAAGTGGTGTTGGTGTTTTGTCAGTTCACCACACTGCAAGTGGTGTCAGTGTTTTTTGGGGGACGAAGCGTGGCTGTGCTGGTGTCGGTGGACAACCCACGCCTTGTCCTGCTTGGACAAAGCCTTTTGTAAGGAACATGGGCTCCTTGGTGGTCACCAGCCCCAGAACCACCCAAAGTGTGCAGAGAGGGAGGAATGAAGGGTTTGCACTTCTTTAAAAAAAAATAATTTTCCTTTTTCTGCTTTTAAAATGGTTTACAGTACAGGGCAGGGAAGGAAAGAACTCCTGTGTGTTTTGCAGTGGATTACCGCACCTGTCCAGGCAAACAAAACAAACCAATTAGAGGTGTTTTTTTTTTTTTTTTTTTATGGTAGAATGTACCATTTTAGTGGCTGGTTTGTAGCTGTGCCGTGGGCATGCAAGTTCTCCCCGACAGCACCCAGTGCACTGGATGGATCATGTAGCCCTCAGTGGCAGCAGGACAGTGCAGAGCAGCCTAAGCTCCCTGAATGTGGGAGAGCCACTGCTGCCATGGCCAGAGCACACCACCAGTCTGGTGACGCATCTGCTCACCTGGCCAGAGGCTTAAACAAGCACTCATTGCTCAAGCATGGGGTTTAGCAAGTCTCATTTTAGTGCTGCTCTTGCTAACACCCACGCTGCGGTTTGTCTTGCCGCGTGGTCTCCTCTCCAGTGCTCCTGAAAGCCTGTCACAGTCTGACCGAGCTGTTTGGCCAGCCCTCTCTGGCTATGCCAGTCTTTTGCTTGGAATGCTTATTGCAAATATAAGTGGTTTTTTGCCTCTACAATGTACAGGCGCAATGGGTGTTCTCTGTCCCTGACCGCCGAATGTTCCAACCCCACCGATTCTACTACCATGGGCTTTCAGCTGCTCATAGCTGGCCCCTGTGCGACAGACCCCTATTTCCAGGTCTATATTTGGCCAGCCTTCCTCCAGCATCAGCTGAGTTTCACTGATTCCTCCACCAAGAATCACTACCATGGTTAGCCTTTTTGTTGCATTACAATTACTTCCTAAAAACCCAGTCTAAAATAGTACCGCCTTTTGCTGAGTGCCTGATTTGTGAAGAAATCTGTTGGCTATCAGATCCAGAAATAACGGTGCCTTGCCATTTTTAGGAGCGTTCATTCTCAGCTTTATTTCTGGGAAGTTAAATTCTCCCAGATGGCACTATTTTTTACTGTATTTCTTTGTCTAATAACGCTGCTGATTGCTGCTGCTTTGGTGAGTAGCGAACACCTTGCCCCATCCCGTGGTGCCTTCCTGCACCCCTGCCCAGGTGACAGCATCCTGAGCACACTTTTGTGCTGTCCACATGATCCCTTCTTATTTCTGTCATAGCTTTCTTTCCATTGGCCTGGATTTGAGCCTCAGGCTACCACCACAAAATGAATCATTTTTCATTCATTTAATCACGTGCCAAACACATAAGCTCTAATTAGCTGCGGCATGGCCAGCATGGTGGGCAGGGGACCAGCTGGTGCCACCTGCCCTGGATGAGGCTCCATGCAACCATGAAGTGTCCAACTTTCCAGCTGCGCATGGGGACATGCAGCAGTCTGCAGCTCCCTCTAATGTTTATGGCCTGTACAAGGCAGATGAAACCCAAACAGGATGGAACGGGAACCAGCAGGCTTCGCGCAGGCACCATCCAGGCATCCAGACGTTGTATTTGTGAATTAAAAAAAAAAAAAAAAAAAGGCAACACTGAACTGCACGGAAGCAGCTCGGCCATCAAGGGGGTGTGAGTCTGTGACGTGCTGAGCAAATGGTGTGAAATCAAAACTGACGCGGTGTTTTTGAAAGAGTCTACATCTGTATGCAATGCTCAGTTATCAGTAATACTAGAAATATTTCACAAGAAAAAGCAACGTCCCTCTAAAGTTTCCTACGCATTCCTGCATGCACAGATTAGATGCCAGAAGGGACAATTATGACGCCCAGCTCTGAACCCCAGCATAGCTGTGGTTAGGGGAGATTCCCCATTTAGTGTAACACAGCTTTAAAAAAAATGCAGCACAAGCCTGCTGGTAGGTTATGCAGCAGAAATAGGTATTCGATAATGTGATACAGAACCAGGTTGGAAGCTCTCAGTCCAAACCAGTGATGTAACAATACTGCAGTGATGTGCCATGGCACTGGCCACAGCGATTAATCTGGGAGGTCCCTCAGCTATACAAGGGTCTCAAAGCCTTGAAGCAATACAATGAGCATGTCTTTGTGCAGTAACAAAAACGGTATGGCAAAGGCACGCAAAACAGAAGGGGAAGACAGCACACTGCCTTCCCAAGCATGTTGAATCAAGGACCATGCATTTGCTCTAACATGCACACGCACCTCGAGGCACTGAAGGGTTGCATAAAGGCTCCCAAAGGGAGCACAAGTCTACCCAAAGGCTTCTGTTGGGAGAACTTTTTGATGGGAGAAAGTGGTGCCATGCATGTTTTTTAGAGTCCTAATTAGGGTTGGGCTCAGCGTTCCTGTTAGGGTTGTGTGGAAAGAGAGAAGGTGCAGAGACCTGTTGTGTGTGGGGTTGCATAAAGGATCTCAGAGTTCAGGTGTACCCAAAAGCTTCTGTTGGGAGCACTTTTTGATGGGAGAAACTGGCAACGTATGTGTCATAATTGGTGTTAGACCACTAGATACCTGGATGTGTACTTACTTTGCCTCGAGGGTTCAACAGCGGGCTTGTAGGACACCCTAGAGGCTTCTAGATCTTAGGCAGAGTCTTTATTTTGCCTCTTGGATTCAAGAAGTTGCTCCTAGGGCATCCTACAGTGGCCTAGGAGACCTCTAGGGCAACCTAGAGGAAACTGGAGGTCACTGAGAAGTTTTACTTGGGAGCTAGAGGGCACTGAGTACTACACAGCATCTAGAGTGCAGGGGAGGACCACAGGAGGCCTCCAATGTGCCCAGAAGTGCCCTAGAGAGTCCTGCGAGGCTTCTGGGGGCCTCTAGATTCCCATAAGAGTGCTTATTATGCCTCTAGGGTGCAAGAGGGGGCTCATAGGGCATCCAGCCTCACAGTGACCGCCTTTTTCCTCTAGGATGCCTTCCAGGGCATTCTACAGTGTCCTATGAGCCTGCTGTTGCCCCTTAGTGGGTCAGCAGCAGGCCTAGAGCAGTTCAGGGTGCCATATGAGAAATCTCTTGCACCCTAGAGGCAAAATAAGACTCTTTCTGGAATATAGTGGCTTCTGAAGGCCTTGCAGGGCTCTCTAGTGCACTCCCAAGCACACTGGAGGCCTCCCGTGGTCCTCCGCTGCCCTCTAGGTCCCCCTCAGGTCTATCAGGGCCACCAAGTGCCCTCTAGCTCCCCCGGAAAGCCTCCCAGTGACCTCCAATTTCCTCTAGGATGCCCTAGAGGCCTTCCAGGGCACTCTAGGATGCAGTGAGCTGCCTCTTGAACCCCAGAGGCAAAATAAGGACCCTTCCTGGCCAGGAAGGTGCCAGCCATTGTGCTTTTGGCCTCTCTGCCTGGCATGGAAAGGCAGCTCTGACCCTGTGGGATCAGGATTGCCGTGATGTCATGGCAGTCGCACACCAAGACACGAGGGACCAGGCGGTGGGATCGGTCGCAGAGGAGCTGCTTGTCCAAGCAGGACAATGCCTGCAGTGCTGGGGGAGCAGCCATGGTGTCAGCAGTGGCCCTGTTCCTCCAGGCTGATTATCCTGGGTTATCAGCAGTGTCCTTGGGATGTGGGGAGTCCTGGTAGTAAGAGCACGGAGATGGACCCCCAGCCCTCTCTGCACCCCCTCTGTGCAGCCCCTCACTCCGCCTGACTTCCCCTGCCGCATATCCCAAACTCCCCCTCGCCCCCAGGACCTCTTCCTTCAGCCCCATACCCTTCTCTTCCATGAATTGCCCCCTCGTGGGGCTGCCCCCATTCCTCATCCCCTGCTGGAGACCGCCCAGCCCTTCATACACCCAGAAAGCCCCCCCGGGGGGATCACACCCCACAGAACCGCTCCCTCGCTCCAGAACCACCCCCTGGCCCTTCACTATTGCCCCCTCACTCCAGATCTGCCCCCTGGCCCCTCAGAACTGCCCCCTGCTCTAGAAATGCCCCACGACCCCTCAGAGTTGCCCCCTCGCTCCAGATCTGCCTTCTGACCCCTCAGAACCTCCCCTCACCCCCTCAGCACTGCCCCCGGCCCCCTCACACCTCCCCTCCCACCCCTCAGCGCCAGCCCCCTCCCGGGCCCCGCCCGCCGCCGCCCTCCCCTCCCCTCCCCTCCTCTCCCCGCCCCACGCCACCGCCTCCACCGCCTCCGCTCCCCACCCCCACCCCCCGGTGGCCCGGCCGGCGGCGGCGCCGTTCCCCATCCATGCGCCGCTGCTGCCCGGCTCTCTGCATCAGCAGCAGCAGCAGCCGCGGCACCACCGGCCCCGCCGCCGCCGCCCCCGCCCGCCCCCCTCCCGCCGCCGCCGCCATCACCATCGCCGCCCCCCTCCCGCCCGCCGCCGTGTCCCGCCCGCCGCTGCTGGTGCTGGTGCTGCTGCAGCGCCGCCCCGCGCCGCCCGCTGCTGCGCCTCCGCCGCACAAAATGGCGGCCGGTGGGAGCGGCGGGGGCCCCGGGGGCCTCTCCTCCTCCTGCCCGCAGCCGCCGCCGCCGCCGCCGGGCAACGGCGCCGCCGCCGCTTGCACCAACGGCGCCCCCCCGGCGTCGCCGCCCGGCCTCACCTACAACCAGTGCGGCGCCGCCAACCCGGCGGCGGGCGGCGGAGGCGGCGCGGGGGGCCCGGCGGCGGCGGTGGCGGCGGCGGCGGCTCCGGTGGCGGCGGCCGCCGCGGCGGCTGCGGTGGGGGGCGCCGGGGGAGCCGGGGGGGCGGGCGGCCCCGGCGGGGCGCTGCAGCGGGAGCCGGTGTACAACTGGCAGGCGACCAAGCCGACCGTGCAGGAGCGCTTCGCCTTCCTCTTCAACAACGAGGTGCTGAGCGACGTCCACTTCCTGGTGGGGAAGGGCCGCGGCTCGCAGCGCATCCCCGCACACAGGTGGGGGGGCAGCGCCGGGGGGCCCGGCCATGGGGGGGGAGGGACGTGTGCCCTCGGCTTGGGGAGGGGGGCGCGTGGCCACAGAGGGTGCCCCGGGTCTGGGGACCCAGGTGTCCCAGGAGGGTTTTGGGGGGTACTAGGGTGTGGAGGGGACCCGGGTGACCCAGAGGGGTTTGGGGGACGCAGGCAGGCCGTGTGGGGGACCCAGGTGACCCAGCAGGGTGTTGTGTTTTTTTTTTTTTTTTGGGGGGTGGGGTGGTAGTAAGCCCTGGAGGGGGACCCAGGTGTTCCCGAAGCATATTGGGGGGTATAATAGGCCCGGGGGAGGAGGAAGGTGACGGAGCAGGGTTAGGGGGTGGGTAATAGGCTCTGGACGGGACCCAGGTCGTGACCCAGCAGGGTTTGGGGGGGAGGGGGGGGACACACGACACGACACAGGTAGGCCCTGAAGGGGGCCCGGGTGACCTAGAAGGGTTTTGGGGGAGGGTAATAGGCTCTGGAGGGGGACACCCAGGCCCCACGAGGCCCGGCCAAGGCGTGGGTTTTGGGGTGGGGGCCTCCTCTGTGCTGCAGCCTGTGCTGGGGGCTCAGGGATCGTGGGCCCTGCTGGAGGGCGGGTTGGGTTTGCTGTGGAGCATCCAGGGCACCTTTTGGGGAGCGATGTGTCTTGAGGGGGGGGTTACAGGGATCCTCTCTCCTGAAAGCAAATACGGGGTCGGGTAACCGCTCCCCATGTTTGTCTTGTTGGAGCTGCGAGCTCAGGGACGTGTTCTCCGTGGTGCTGCGGTGGCCAGGCCCGGCTCCGCGCCGCTGCAGCCCCCAGCACCAGCCCCCGGACGGAGCTGGCATCACCAGGCCTGTGGTATGCCAGATCCCACCCGTGGGCCCCGTGCGTTGGTCTTTCACGTGTTCCTGGCTGCATGTCCGTGCGTAGAGGTGACTGCTCCTCAGTTGGGCTGGCCGGTGTTGCATCAAACCTCTGTGAACCTTCAGATTGATTTAGTGTTCCTTCCTACGCTTGCCACATCAGAGGACAGGGTCTGGTGTCCGGCTGTGTTTTCCCCTGAAGGGTAGGTGGGACAGAAGTGCGTTGGCAGAGCGGCCGGCAGAGAGAGATGCAGCAGGGACAAACGGACCCCTGGATTTCACTCGGAAGCAGTCCTTGTTTCTGTGGGTTATGGAGGAAAGGAGGAATGTTTTGTCAACAGAAAAAGGGATTTGTGAGAGCAGTGAGAATGGAAGGGAGAGAGCAAGGATTTGAGAAGGGAAATGTGGCAGAAATTTGGTTTTAAAAATACACAGTATTGAGTTGTTGCTGAAGCCCTGTATTTTGGAAGGTAATCTACCACTGCAAAACAAACCTGTGATTCTGAAAGAGCTGTACTGAAAATGACATCTGGACAGGAGGAAACCTGTCTGTCCATAAATGCTTAAGGCCAAGCTGCCATTTCAGAATTTGCAGCTCGGAGCTTACTGCTTGCTGAAGAGCTGGGAATTGTCCCCACTGGGTAATTCAGAATGGACGTGGCTGATTGACATTCAGCGGCTTCTTGGGGCAGCTCCTTCGATTTGTAACAGAACTGCTGCATGTCGCTCACAATCCCTGCTTCAGGGAGTACCTTCTGGTTTGCTCAGGTGTACAAACAGCAAACGCAAGAGTCTTTCATTTGAGGGCAGGACCTGTTTTAATTGGGGATGGGGGAGGGCTTGTCAGTGTGCTCAGAAGCGGTGCTTGGCAAAGGGAGCCTCCCTCCAAGCAATCTCAGGCTATCACTTTTCTCATATGTGCTTGTGCACCTGGAAGTTTTCCCTTCAGATTTCCCTTTTTTCTCTTTTTCTGTTTGAAGCACACTTGTTCTGGGCTAGTTTGAATGTTGAGGGTGTCAGTTCTGTGCTTGATAATTTGGAGCTTAATTAGTATTTAAGTATGCTTGCTCCTGTCCTGAGAACTAGGCTTGCTAGATAGGGAGGGGCAATGTTCAGCCAGAAATAAGTGGAAAATAAATGAAGCTAAAGAAAAAAAAATGGCCCCAAAGTGAAACGTTGCTTAATTGCTCTGAAATCCATCTGGAACTCTGGGTGGTGAAGATAGAATAGAGTGTGTCATGCCGTGACATCCCACTTAAGGATTATATAGATTTTAGTGAAACTTGCCTCTATGATATTACAGTTGGGATATCCTGATGATTCATGAAGTACTGTGGTTATTTCAGAAACAGAGGGCTTAAAATAAAACCGCCCAGACCCCTTCTGTGCTCAGCTCTCCCACAGCAGCCTAACAGCAGAAGATATTTTGTGCTGGAATTGAGTTGCAAAGCAACAACGAATTTAATTTGAGAGGCACCGTATTGCTTCAGCAGGTGAGGGCAGATGATGTACTTTGATGCTAGGTGCCTGAAATAGTGCACGATTAACAGGTAAGTATTTCTGCAATGAGGTTTCGGACCAGGGCAGGTATAAAGAATGGCTAGAGTAGGAGCACGCCCTAAATAGAGTTCTTGAACAGTGGCTGGTGATGCCTTGAGGAATGGTCTGCAATATCTTATTTTAAACCCTGAAACTTGTGGTCTTTAATACGGCATGTTACAAATTTTCAGCTTTGGCAGTAACCTGGTTAGTGCAAGTACCCTAAGAGCTGGACGTGATGGTAGCTCAGCTCTGCTCTTGTTGGGCTCCTCAGAAGGGTGGGGATGGCGTGGCTGTAGGTGCGGGGAGCTGCGTGGTATAATGCCGAGTGGTCGCGGGTGGCAATGTCCTCGAGTGGTGATGCTGTAATTGAAAGCTGTCTTTGCAGACAGATAGCATAAGTGGCTGTGCTGGGCTTGACTGAAGGGTCTTCTATCCAAGCACCCGTCCTGGGAAGCATCCACAGCCCTGAGAAGAGCAGGCATCCTCTTTTCAAGAGGCTCCAGACCCTGTGGAAATTGTTTGCATACCCAGGAGCAAGCTTGGTCTCCACGCTATTAGCCTGTTCCCTCTTGCTGCCGAATCGGCTGTGAAGGAGGCAGAACAGCAGTATGTTTTTTGATTCCAAGGCTAACAAACATTTGACTGAGCAGGCTGTTCTGATGCTACTTGATGGCAACATGGCCAAGACTGATGCATTGATTATGCTCGACAGTAAGACGGAAGTTTGTTTGTTTTTTTTTTTTTTGGCCTTTTCCAGACTGGCTGCATCATGCACAACATCAATGAGATTAGAAACATCTAAACCTCGTCGGCCAGGTGCTGTGTGGATGGGGTACTTTTCTTGTTAATTGGACAGAAAACATGGCCTGAAGTGGAATGGGGCAAGTGTATGGCGATGTACCCCTGTGTATGCTTCAGCCCAGGAGAACCACAGCTCGGAGACAGGCTGAGTTTTTTGGAAGCTTTTTTTCAGGCATTTCCCTTCTGAGCTTGTCCTGCCTTTTCTTGGATGTGCATAAACTTGTCATGCCTGCGGTGGCACATGGCAGGGTGTGCTACTGCCCGGCTCCTGGAGGTGTGTTTTGAAGGGCTTCTCCTTGGGGTCTTTGGACCTCATTTTACCTGGTGGCTCTGCTCCTTGCTCTGGAAGGATGCAGCAAGTGATCGTTGTTCATTAGCTTCTTGTCACCTGCGGCTTTGCAGAGCTCCCTCACATCATGTGTCGCTCTGTTTCCGTGTCAGCTCTTCTGATACAGATATTTTAAGATTTCTCTGCAGTGGAGCGGGTGGAGCAGGGAGGTGTTACGCAGTGGTGGGATAGTCACGGTTCTCAAATGGTTCATTTTGAATTGTAATGGCCTGCAAAGGGGGCAGGACTGTTGGGTATACGAGTTAAGGAGGTGACGAGTGGAGATACCAAGGTGAGCAAGGAAGCAGTACAAAAACTGGTGGGTAGGAAGCTGTAAACAGAGTAATGAAGATGTTTTCTTGCAGGCTTCCAAATCTTCAGAGTCAGCTTTGGATCTTCGTGAAGACAGTCAAATTGTTCACCTTGTCCAAGTTCCCCCGACTCTGCTTTTATTGCTGAAAGCCAGTTTACTTTGATTCTTACATGTGCAGGGGAAATGATGAGGAATCAAATGTTGCTTTCTGAGTTGTTTTGCTCAGTTTCTGCTCATTTCTCTGCATCTTTTCAGCAGCTCACTTTGTTTTGCTACCATACTTGTTTAAAAATAACACTCAGTGTTTGGATTCTTTCTCTGGTAAAGCTGGGACACTATGGGGGAGCTTAGGGTACCTGCAGTTCCCTTTGGAGAGTTGCATAATTGCATTGGGCAGTATTCCTTAGGGTCAGGGGAGAGACCTGTGGTGCGCTGGTTGCTACAGTGCTTCAGACAATAGGAGAAAAACTATTACATCTCTATTACTCTGCCGGTTTGCCATAATTGTTTCTACCCTCCAAAACAAAACCATCTCTCTCTTTTGCAGACCTGCACAGCTGGGGAAACAAATGTGTACAAGTTGCACGTTCCTTCTGTTCCTGGAGTGTCTTCAGAATAGGTTTAAGTGTTCGTTTTAGCAAGAGTAAGGAGATGCCATGAAGAGAGAGGGATTTTCTTGCCTTAGTTGTGTCCCTCTGATGTTTTAAGGAAACTACGAAATCTGTAGTCTTGCAGTTTTTTAGAGTGCTGTGCATCTTTCTGGCACCTACTGGGATCCCTTTAGGGTTCAGCAGTGTGAAAAAAATCAAGTTGACTTGTCACTGAGCGAAATGGAAGCAAGGGTTGGACAGCTTCTTTCAAATGAGTGCCCTTTTCAGAATGCTTCTGAAGGCTCTCCGCTAATTGAGGATGTAGACTGTGCTGGCTATGAAAATGAAAATTTTAGAGTGCAATTTATTTACGTTAATATTTTTTTCTGTAGCAAATAATGCCAGCAACTATCTTGCCACCATCACTGCTTTTGTAAAAACAAGGATTTTTGTTTCATCTGGCAATCCTAGTATTGTGAACAAGTTTTCTTATTTGTTCTTGACATTTTTCTTGAGAATTGTTTGATAGAAATATGCATGTGCATTTTTTTTTTTAACCACCATGGCTTGTCCCTAGCTCTCTTACCCAATTAGAAACAATACAACCCAGTTCGTCAGCCAAGCCGCCCATCACAGCAAACAAGCCTGGCACGTCTACAACGCTTCTCCCTATTGTGTCTATAGAAGGTCTCCTCTGAACGGGGCAGAGTGAAAATTGAGAAAATTAAAAATAAAACGTGGGGAGGGGAAAAGAAAAAGAGTTTCTGTCACTTCCTACCATGGTAAAATCTAACCAAAGCTCCTCTGTAGTGATGGGCTTTTCCTTGGAGCCTGAGTGCCGGAGGTTTCTGTCTCGTGCCTTCTGTCACGTACGGTTTTCTGCCCCCAGTTCCAGATACTTCTCTCCATTGAAGCGTGCTTCAAACTCTGCTGCAGCGAGAGCTGCTGAATTTTCTTCCTTACAGGTGGAAGCGGTCAGAATCATCGCTTCTACACTCTTGTCTGCTCCATGTCCCCACGCTCATCGGTCAGGCGGGGGCTGCTGAGGTGGACCTTCATGGCCCTTGCTTTATTTAACTTCAGGGAGCTGCGTGGTTGCAGCCACCAGGAACAAGCTGGTTTTCCTGGGAAAAGCTCATCTCTGAGTTTTCAAACAACGGGAGTTCTCAGAAGTGCTTTTCTAAGGCATGGAGGCAGCAGCTTAGATATACGCAGGCCTCTCAGCAGCTCCGTGGCTCCTCCTGAAACACGGGTTGGTGTTTATCAGTGAGGGAAATCATCTTGTTTACATGGGAGGGACGAAAGATTATTTTTGGTCTCAAATCTGTTTTGTGGGAATTCTCGCTTCCTATTTCTTTAGGGCTGATAAAATGCCTTCCTCTGTTAATTGCCGTGTAAACTCACAGCAGTGTGTAAAGGGTTTGCAGGCACCTAATGGCACTGGTGCACTTCACCTCGGGGTCTGCCTGCCCTCTGGGCTGAGCAAGGAGCAGGTTTGGTGCCCGCGGCCCCGCGTGCGCTGCTGTAATCAAGGATTCTCTGGGGAGACGTGAGGAGGTGGGTAATGTGTAGTGACAAGTGTTCTGTAAATATTTTCTGTCCGTGACTGTGGGGAACCACACCAAGTCTTGGGCTCTGTTCTCTGGAAGAATTTGAATTCCTTAAGTTGCTGTTTCTTAATTTCTCAATTTCATAAGTGGCTGTAGGCTCCTATAAGGGCTTTGTAAAGCAGCTGTGTATATTCTGTTCCACGATGCACAAAATCTTGTCTTCGGTGAACCATTGCAAATTTGTATACCGCGACTGGACTCAGAATGAAGTTCTTTGCAACTTTGGTGTTTTCTCAGTAAATGAAGGAAAGTCTGATGCTCCCTTCTCTTGCAAAACATTTTTGCTTTACCACTATGAGCGATTTGCCCTCCCTGGGGGAAGCCTTGGGGAACAGCAACTAGCCTGGGATCTTTTTTTTTTTTTTTTTTTTTTTTTGCAAGTGAATATGGTTTAACATAAGCTTTTTGTTTGTTTATTTTTTTAATTTTAGATTTGTGCTGGCTGTGGGCAGTGCAGTCTTCGATGCAATGTTTAATGGTGGAATGGCCACAACGTCTACAGAGATTGAGCTGCCTGATGTGGAGCCTGCTGCCTTCTTAGCTTTGCTGAAGTAAGCTGCTTCTAACACACAGCGTAACCGGAATGAACAGATTTATTGTAGAGAAGGGTATTTTCAATGAAAGCAGTGAACCATTTTGTGAAGTGGAGATCGTTACGCTTCTAAGTAAAATGCCTCTTTGTTGATCTGTTTGAGGGTGTTTAAATGCTGGTGCTAAATCTCCCTTGTCCTGGGTAAAAGTCTAGATTAGCTGCTGCACAAAAATATCTGACTCGCTTCGTCTTTAGGTTTACCAGCCATTAAATGATTATGCCCTTCTGCTGCTGATCTGCAGTGTGGGCAAAAATAAACTTAGTTTCGTAAATATGTAGTTATATATAGTTCAGCCATGAAAATGCAGTGATTGGGAGGGATTCTGATGGGCAGTTGGCTAAAGTTCACATGCTGGCCCTTTCAGTAAAGTTGATACCTGCTTAGACAGTGTCTCAACTTTTTTTTTGTAAATGAATTGGTTTGATTTGATCCAAACGCTGTTTGAAAGAAGTGGGGAAAAATAATCATTTTAGAACTCCCAAAGTTACAAATACTTGGAGCTCAGCTTATGGGCATATGAGCAAGTTATAACAGGTAAGCGAGGGTGTGAAATCAGTGTCAGACTTTCTGTGTGGTATCTCCCTCTGAGCATGCTTTATTCCTCTTTTGGAGAGCCGGTTTTGCATTTCCATTTCCAACGTGTATTGTCAGTCTGCATGCTGGGGGAAGGAGGAGGAAGGGGCTGTAATGTCCTATTCACTGATTTCTTTAAGCTTGGCTGGTGCCATATAACATCCAGCAGCAATCCTGAATGTATGCTGGAAAGTCATTGTCCCATTTCTATAGGATTTTTGTAACCTACTTCCCCAGGTTTCCAAAACCGTGCTCTTGACATGTTCCCTGCTTGCTTCCTATTGGGAACTATAATTATAAATAGCTTTGGCACACTTTTTGCTTTACCTTCAGAAAGTGCTTAGGTCATGACTGTGCTATCTTAGAAGGTTTTAGAATTGATCTTTGTAGGATGATAGGCCAGAAATAACAGGGAGCCCATAGCCCCCTCCCCTTTGGCTCTTTTTAAACCAGACACCAGCACATGGGGAATCCCTTCAACTGGCATATGACTCTTTAGCAGCTTGTCTCTGAGCATCTCTGTGGAGTACAGAGTTAGCATCTGTCTTTAAAACTTAGCAAGGCTCAAATACCGAGCGAATTAGAGGCAAAATCGGGTTGTTACCCTGCCAGTATTGAAATTTCAACAGTCACATAAAAAGAACAGTATGATCTTGGAAGAGAACAGTCATCTGAAAGGACTAAGATGATCTGTTTCAGTGGATTTCGACAGAAATGTTTATATTTTGTAAAAGAGAAATACTGTGTGGATTGCCACAGTGACTAAAGCTTGCAGTAATGCTACAGCAGTTGTGCCTGTAGTCCAGTGATACCTTAGGTGCTTAAATCTAGAATTGAACTAAGCTCATTGTTCAAAAGTGTCAAAGGAGGCATGGGTGTTGTTCCTGTAGGAAGCTTACCAAGCTCTACCAGTCCCTCAAAATGCTGATCTGAAGTTGAAGCTGCTCCTTATATACGTCTCTGGACTTGGTCCGGATCATGACCTAATGCTGCAGGATCAGGAGCTTACCAAGAGACAAACCGCCCATCCTGAATGCTCAGCATAAGGCCCCTTCTGGGCACTAGGTTGTGTTTGTGGGCTAGGGGCATTTAACAGGTCTGCTGTAACTGCAAAAGAGATCCTTTTTTTCTCCCCCTCCCCCCCCTTTTTTTTTTTTTTTTTTAATAGTAACCAGAAGAACCATTTTGATTTTCTGAGGTCACAGTCTGAATCTTCTATTAAACTAATGCTGCGCTTTTTCACAGTTTGGGCATCTCTTCTCTTAGCGTACAGTTTAGATTACGGTAAAAATAGTTACTAATGTAGTCATTGCAGTAAATGGAACTAGTTTTTTGCACAACTGTGTTCTTTTAATCTTGTAATAAACAGGGTTGTGTAGTGAAAATAGAACTGGTGAAGGGATGTGTGCAAAACACGTGTGAGCCAGTGGCTTGATGCTGTTATTAACGCACGCTTTAAAGCGACACAAAAACCTGCTTTCGGTGGCACTGAGAGCAGTCCCTGTCCTCCGAATCCTTCTGTTTCTGCATCCCTGAGCTGCATCCTGACCCTCGCTGTTGTTGGAGGACCAGGAGCTGTGTGGCCGTGCTGCAGCCAGTCCCTGCAGGAGAGCAGCCCTGTAGCTGCGCAAAGCCTCCAGGACCAGCTGCAACACAACGTGCTCTTGTGCCCCCCCTGGCCGCTGGAGAAATGCCGGAGAAGAAATGGCTGGAGTTTCCAAAATCTCCCGTGGAACAGGAATGCCAAGCCCTGCTAACAGGCTTAATACTATGTCTCTGTGCTTAAAGCCTGCTTGGTGCCTTTCAGACCCTGATTGGCAAATGCTTGACTGGTTAAAGGAAAAACAGTAAACAAAAACTCTGCATGGGATTAGGACTGACATCAAATGTGTAACTGTTTTTACTGAATTCAGCCTGCCAGTTCCTGTTGTCTCTAATCAGCATGCTTGGGTATGAGGAGGCTCGGGCAGGCTTCCTATGACGACCTTTGTTTTTCCATGCGGTATGAATGTGCGTCCTTGTTTTGGCCTAACAGTGAAGGCTGATGCTTTGCTAGCAGTGTGGCAGGCCTTGTTTTTCATTGTAATTAACTCTTACATTATGCTTGTTATATTTCTTGCTGTATTTTAACACCTGTATAATGGAACAAAACTGTTTTAACAAAGATTTAGCATATAAAGTGGAGAGATGAGGGGAAGTGGTGCATAGGTAAAACGTCTCTCATCTGCAGTAGATGTATATGTTTCATTGCTTCGGATAACTTTTGAATTGGAACTGAAAGAACAGAGCCTCTCTTCTGAAGTAGGCGGGCAGAATTTAATTTTTGTCCTTGCTTACTCTAACTGAACAGCTGAAAACTTTAATTCACAGGCTGTACTTGGCCAGAAAATGTTCTAGTCCGGTGTAAGTGGCTGGCTCAGCAGCTCACTGGCTGTGGGATGTGAGGCAGTTTGAGTTGCTAGAACAGATACTCATCCTGTTTTATTCATTAAAAGTGATGCCGTAAGGAGTGGTTTTTCATAGAATCATGAAATCAGTCAGGTTGGAGAAGACCTCTAAGATCATCCAGTCCAACCCTTAACCTAGTACTGCCAAGTCCACCACTAAACCACGCTGCAAAGTTCTGCATCTCCACGTTTCTTGAAGACCTCAGGGGATGGTGGCTCAACCACTTCCCTGGGCAGCCTGTTCCAGTGCTGCACAACCCTTTCAGTAAAGACATTTCCCCTAATATCCAACCTAAACCTCCTGAGCACAACTTGAGGCCATTTTTGTTTGCTTGTTTAAAAAAGCAAACAAACAACTAGAGTCAGTGAGAAGGATGTAAAAACTGTTCCATCTCTCAAAAAATGGGGCCAGGCTGATGTGCAGAAGCACAAATAAGTTTTTATGAACTACAAGGGCTTTTCTTTTTTTTTATACCTTGTTATCTTACTGGCTACATCAGAGCAATGTTTGTTTGTATGCTTTCAGATTTCTTTATTCAGACGAAGTTCAGATTGGACCAGAGACTGTTATGACAACGCTTTACACAGCTAAAAAATATGCAGTTCCAGCCCTGGAAGCTCATTGTGTGGAATTTCTTAAAAAAAACCTCCGAGCAGACAATGCATTCATGCTGTTAACACAGGTGAGCTTGCAGTCATTTGGATTAAATTTCTTGAGAGATCAGAAAATAGAAGTTTTATGAGTGTTAGAGAGTTGATTGTCCAAACCGGAGCAGTTCTGCGTCTTGTGCTTTTTGATTTTTCTTACAGGTATGTAGTGGTGATGAGCAGGTTTGTATAAGGAACAATGAAATACAGCAAGTGTTGCTGCCATTTCAGCTCTGCTTTTTGTTTTGGTGTGGCAGGAGATTCCATCCAGTGTGTGAGCTGGGGAAGAAATTAACAGGATGGAAAAACTTCATCTGCCAAGAAGAAAAGTGAAATGAGAGGATTTTCACTTGTTCAGGTTCAGGACTTTCTTCGTGCAAAGCTTACTTCATCTAACTGGGCAAATGTTCTTTGATGGGCTGTTTTGTAATAGTTTCCCCCAGAATGGGGATAAAAGACAATGCAACTTCTTCAAGAGTGCTTTGGTTGGCTGATTTTCATAGGAGAGGAAATGGCCACTACCTGTTAGAGATGACAAAATGATCTCTTCCTCAGCCTGCTCCAGCTAACCCTGCTGCTGTACAGGAGGCATGCAGACATAGAGTCGCAGTACAGCCGTGTTTCTCGGCTCAGGTTGACTGCATGTCTGTGTGTCCTTCCCTCTTATCTGAGGGTTGGACTGGTCTCTTTGCGTTTGACTCTTCGAAGTAGCAAACTGGAAGCCAGCGTTTACTGCTTCTGCTTATTTTGGAGAAGATCAGGTTTGCACTCAGGTTGATTAATCTAGCATCACTATCCTTCCTGTTCCTTGGCTTCATTTTTTTTTCTTTCTGGTCCCCGCCACCCTCTGCTAACAGCTGATAACATATCAGTGACTTCCGTGGTGTAGCCATGCCATCACCTGTGCATTGCAGCGTCTGTCACATTGCCAGGGACATCTTCTTGGTGCTGTAGGAACAAGAAACAAACATGCACTGTGGGCACTGAGTTTTCCTTTAGGGAATGGACGTACTTTTGACTAGCTCTGGAGAACTGTTTCTGATCAGCCTGCTCAGGAAAGCTGCTGTGATTTTAGATGTTAAAGAAACCCTGCAGAAGAGTCTTGGCAGATGCCCTGAGTTGGGAACCAGTGCACTGAAGTGGTCTGGCTCTGAGAGGTTGTCCTGCCTTGCCTAGTATATGGCTGCTGGCTCTTTTCCTACTTGTCAGGAGTATAAGCATCTTTCAGGCTGTGACTGTGGTTACTGCGTCAGTAGCGGTGTCCCCCTGCAGTTTTTTTGCAAAGCCTGAAACAGTGTTGGCTCAGAGCAGCTGAGCTCTTTGCTTGTTTGCTGTGATTAGGCTGGGATTTTATGAGTTTAAATATTTGGATCAGGTTCTCAAAGTAGTTCTATTTTACACTGCCATTGTAGATATTCTTGGCTGCTGAGGATTCAGCTCTGGCTGCATTAAATGTCTAATGCTTGAGTGTAAAATACTGTGTCTTCTAACAAATGTTTTCTTTTCTTTAAAAAAAACTTGGCTCTCTTCCACATGCCATAAATGGGTGAGGCAGCCTCTGATATATTGGGGGAGCCGCATTCCACTTTGTGGGAAAGGTTTAAGATTTAAAGGTTCTTGCTTGGGTCATGGTAGCCAAATTCACACTCCCATCTGATTCACCGTGGGACAATCGTATCTCTTTGGCTGCAGCAGTCTTGATTTTTGGGCTCTGCAGCCTGAAATCTGAAAGATCAGGATCTGTTATCCAAAAGCTGAGAAGCGATCTCTCCTACTGACTTAAGTTTTGAAGAGGCATCCTGTGCTTGCCATCACCTGATGAGAATTAGACATGTAAACTGTTTGGTGGTATTCCTTACGTAGGGATTTTGTGTTGTGGTGTCCCTCCACAACCTGACGTCTCAGGTATGGCAAAGTAGCGTTTAGGTTTGCAGTAACTTCTTTACAATTCACAAAGATCCTTTGGCAGAGGAAGAAGGGGTCCTAGTTTTTCATGTATCAAAACCAAGATACTGCCTGGCGCCGTCAGCTGTGCTGGGGCAGCTGAAATGCTGGATGGGGACAGGCCTTCCTGGTTCCTTTTGCTCTGTGAAATTAGCTTAGGGCTTATCCATTATGATTAATTATCACTGATGATTCATATCCAGTGGATGTTTGCTGTCACAATATACCGAGTCTCTTAGATGTCTGAGGCTGGAATTCTTTCAGAAACTTATCTCAGTGATAACAGACTCACTGAGTGAGCAGCCTGTCAAGAAACTCTGAGATCTGGTCCTTCAGTGTGAAAATCAGCCTCTATTTCTTGCAACAAATCTGTCAATTACAGATTTGAGATGTATCTTGTGCAAAACACTTCCCAAGAGGCTTAAGATTGTGGACAGCTGACTGTAGAGCCTAAGACCCCAAAACTCTTTTGCATGTATCCTGTGGGTTGGCAACTACGAGAGCAATGGTGTTTCAAGCAACTGCTAATTTCTGGCAGAAATATAAGTAACAAACAGCCTTCCTAATCAATTGTGCCTCATAGTGAACACAGTGCGGTTTCATGCCAGATGTGCATGCAAATGTCATTCTGATCAACAAGATGTAGTAGCTTGCCTGAAGGAGCTCTGGGGGAGAACTGCGTGACTGTAATGTAAGTCCTTCACGTGTCAGAAGAGAGCCACTCCAGTAGTAAAGTCTGAGTCAGTCGCAGCTCTTGGATGCCAAGAGTGCGAGGCGCTGGCAGGCCTCCAGCGCCAGGAGCAGGGGATGACTGGTGGGATGAAACACTGAGATGTTTCAGCTCTTTGTGCTTGAGGTCTCAGTGTCGAATGTGGACTCTGCTGAACTCTACAGCCCTTGAACAAGGGTGAAGCAGAAGATGCCCAAGAGTCGGAACCTCTGTGAGTGACTGAATTTCCATCCCAAAACACAATTTTAAACCTTACCTGTGCCGGTTCAAGTCCCTGGATATTGTGGCTCTGTAATGTTATGTGTCATGCAAAGATGGTCCCTTCCTAAATAGCAAAGACAAAGCGCTGGAGATAACAAGTCATCCTGGTGCCTTTTGTGTGTTCCCACCTTTTGCTTCTGCTAGGCACAGGGATGGTAATATGCCTTTGCAGTCTCAGAGAGGGGGGATCTGAGGTGGGGAGTGAAATATTAGGAGTTTGGGTACAGAGATCCTGAGCAACTCTCCAAGCTGTGTACAGATTTGGTTTGGACCAGTACCCTATTTTTGGGGGAGTTCTTTAAGGTAACTAGATTGGAGTGGATGTTTCTGTGTAAAAATAAGCAAATTCACTAAGTAGGCTGCCTACCCTGCAGGGTTTTGTGCATCTCTGGGCTGGCTCTGTGTGCCTGTTAAGGCATTTTGCTAATACACAAAATGAGTGTGACTGTGTTCTTACAGAATAAGCCACCTCTTCAGATCCTTAGAGTGAGCAGGCCTGGAGTCATTGGGCAAAGCTTTCTTCTAAATATAAAAATGACGTAGTAAAAATTACCCGTGTTAGCTGACATGGTCAGTACGGTGCTAGAAAGCACTACAGTCATGTTAACTGATGTGATATTGAAACAAAGACGTGCCTGAAGACATGCACAGCTAAAACAGAACAGATGCCAAATGCGGATTTTTTTTCTAGTGTTTGCCTTGTCATGCTTAAATGCTTGTGAAAGACTGCTGCAGCCCAATGAAATTGTGATGTAATCAGGCAAAGTACTGCTAATGAAGATGGGCTTTGGGGCAGTGGGGAGTGTCCTTAACCAGTGTGAATTTTAAAATACCTTTTGTGTTAATGATTACTTCTTCATTACTAGGCAAGACTTTTTGATGAACCTCAGCTGGCCAGCCTTTGCCTAGAGAACATAGACAAGAACACATCAGATGCCATCAATGCAGAGGGATTTACAGACATTGATCTAGGTAAGCGTTTTTTCCTGTCTTCTGCAGGCTTTCATAAAAAGCTAAGCTCTAAAGTTATTACAGGTTAATACTTGATGCTTTTCTTTTGTAGCTTTGCTGTTCTGGATTAATCTGTTGAACGAACAGTCCCTGGCACTAAGTGGCTAGAGACTAAGCATTTGCAAAAGAGCATGCACACTTGCAGAAATATCCTGGAATCTGCTTACTTTGGTGCAACTTGATTTTTCTGGGCATGATACAAAGCCTGTTTCCTCTGTTGATGTTGGCAGGTTTTGGGTGGGTGTAACTTGCCCTCTTTTGTGGAGTTGGCCGTGTTCCCTGAGTCTTCGTCAGGTTTTGGAGTTAAAAAGGTGTTGCGCTTTTGGAAGCAAGAACTGGTTATTTTAATTATCGTATGCAGTAGCCAAACTTGCTGGGCACAGTTAATAGACATTAAAATTCAGACTTTAACCTTCTTCTAATGAAATGGAATATGGAGGTAAGACACAGGTAACCTTCTGGCTTGTGTGCTGCTTGCTTCATCCAAATTTCACATCAAGTAAGTTGCAATTTATTCTACTGCACTTGCATTAACATACAAAATAAATGGGCACTATTTGCTGCTCTGGTGAGTTCCTTGCTTATGGAATATGCAGATTTATCTTCCTTATAGGTTGCAGGCAGCACTTTGGGGAGATGCTGTTTTTTCAATTGCTTCTCTTTCACTTGTTTTGGCTGTACATGCAGTAGTTGTGGCTAGGTAAAACGGGGTCATTTGGGTTAGTGCCTAAAGTTGTCCCTGTCTGTCCTGCCTTGCAGACACCCTGGTCGCGGTGCTGGAGAGGGATACCTTGGGGATCCGGGAGGTTCGTTTGTTTAATGCAGTGGTTCGCTGGTCGGAGGCTGAGTGTCAACGGCAGCAACTTCAGGTGATTCCAGAGAACAAGCGGAAAGTACTGGGCAAAGCGCTTTCTCTTATCCGCTTCCCATTGATGACTATTGAGGAGTTTGCAGCAGGTAACTGAACAAAGGCGTTTCTGGCAGCCCTGGTCTTTGCTTTCTCTGAACTACAGAGGACTAAGTACATGAAAGTGCATTTTTTGCTGTGTGTTCTGTAGTAACTTACAAACTTGAGATTATTCCCCATTCACACTGACCTACAGAATCTGCTGTGTAAATGCTGTTTCCATCCATGATCCTCTTGTTTTTAAAGGCTACGGTGCTCCCTCAGGTGCAAGTAGGATCATACCTCCTCATTTGTTTTCATAGTATGTTCACATGGTTGCTTTCTCATTCAGCTGAGATATAAATGCGTTCACATGCATTCATTTCCAACCATATAACCTACACAAAGCAAATGGTGTTTCAAATAGCTGTTGTTGATTGTAGCCTGTTCCCCAAGAGAGAAGAGGATATTTCCTCACCTGTTCGCTGTTGCCTCTAATCCAGTGGTGATGTTGACCATGTTTTACTGATACCATTCAGAGCAGAGCCTCGTAACAAGAAAAACTTCTTAAATGTTCTTTGAGCTGAAGGGGTGGTGGTATTTAGTTTTTCAGGTTTACGGTAAGATCTTGGTCTAAAAGATGTCTAATGCATTTAACAATTTTGACTAAAGATTTTTTTTGAGTTTTGTTTTCATTGCCTGTTCATGCTCTGGCGGTTCTTCAGGGATTGAAAACTGGCAATTGGCTTAAGCATTTTTTCATGCTAAAAGACACCATGGAACCATTTTCAAAGCTGAAACTTCTTTTATGCTACAGTCACCTGTACAAAGAAGTAGAAGGAGTCAGTGAAGCCAATTTCTTTGTGAATTTCTTCCTTAGGCAAAGATGACATCAGCTGATTGATAGTTAATGTTCATCCCTCTAGATGAATAGGGATATTAGTAAATTTGTGATTAAAACTTGACCTTCACTTTATTTGCCTGTCACAGCAGTGGTGTGGATTTGGGGACATGAATCTCTTCAGAAACAGCTTGGCCAGGGAGATAGGGATCTGCTCATCCAAAGTTAGTAGCTTTTTCCTTTGTGTTGGCTCTCAGTGAAACATAGCAGGTTCTGTTCCTGAATTGCATGTTATGCCAAACAGCAGCTTGCAGCAGGGTCAGAGGCTTGCAGTCTGGCTTGATGGAAGAGAGCATCCTCCTGGATGGTGTTAAAGCAGGGTAATTACGTGTACTGAGCTGTGAATTTTTGTTTCAATCCTCCCTTCAGATCTTGCGTAAATCCCTCTCAGTGGGAGGAATGTGTTAGTTCTGGCATATTTGGGTTGAAGCCTTGGAGTGGGGAATGCCCCCACCCCATACTGGCTGTCAAAGCTGTTTGTTGGACTGGGATCTTTGATCCGTCTTCTTTCTTTGAGAGAAACTTTTCAAGTGTTCTCCATCCACTTTAATCTGAAAGATGAACAAACGAAACTCCAATACACCAACCCTGAGTGCTTGCACAGGTCAGCTGTCCCTTCAATAAGTTCCTACCTTGGGATTGCTTCAGCTTCATCCTTGGTGTTTGAGGGACTTCCTTGGTGACCCCAGCAGAGGAAGGAGAGGGAAACAGCTCCTCTCTGCCGCCCGCTCCCAAGAGGGGAGGTGAAGGGAAAGGCATGGTATGGGTGGTGGTTTCACCCGCTTATGGTATAATCTGTACTGAATGTGGAGTTCTGCATGAAGACATTCTAACTGGCAAATGCGTCGCTCCCCCTTTAAGCAAGTAATTTGAAACATCTGAGAATTGCATTGCAGCAGCACAGGATACGTTTAGACTTGATCAGTGATGGTTAGTTTTTGCTGAGCAAGATATCCACAAGCTCATTCATCTGTTAACAGCCTACTTCCTTAAATTTTTTCATCTGTACCTATTGCAGTCTTGGACCACATTATGTCTACCATCCAGGAGTATGCAGCTGGGCACAGTTCTAACATCTGGCTGAATTTAATCAACTACAAATCACATTGGACCAAAAAGTAGCTAGACTTTGCTTTCCATGTTACAGAACTCTCAGTTCTTCACCATGCACCAGCGGTCTTTGTGTTGAAAGCCTCTCACAAATAGAGGTGCAGAGCAACTTTTTACTATTTGCTACAGGAATTGAGATATTGACTGATTTTTACCCATTTCCACTTCTGAAAGTATTTGAAGTTGTTTCCAAAGCTTGAGTCTAATATCTCTTTGGAATAAACATCTAGTTACTGAAGCAAAGATGAGACTGTCTCAATTCATGCTAAAAATCCCTAGTGTTTTTTCTTGGTTCTACAAAAGCAGACAAAGAATCTTTTTTTTTTTTTTTTTTTTTTAAAAAAAAAAAAAAAGAGTTCAAATGCCCCAGGAAGGGAGGGAGTCAAAGCAGTGCAGGAACTGAACCACCTTTGTCTCAACTGAAAAATATTCCTCTTTCTAAGTTGATGGTGGCCAGCTGATGTTCCTTCCCATTACCCCTCATGGGATCCCATGGTGTCTTAACATTAATATTCTAAAATACCAGTGTAGATGTATGAAAATCCCTTTTATCTGTATTATCATATCCTGAGGGTATGGAGGAAGGATTAGCTGAATGATTGTTTTTAAACCATCCCTTTTAGCCAAATGCCTCTTGGCTCTGTGGAGCTGTGCTCTTAATTACTATGTCACATATGTGCTCTGCAGAGGCTCCACAGCCCACAACTACCCTGCAAATAAAAGGCAGGCAGTGCTTTCTGTCTGAGGCTTAATTTCTGGATATGCCATTGAAATCCTGTTTCCGATGCTCTTGTTTGCAAGTCACATGTGCCTCCTGCCCCTGAACTCTCGCGAGTATCCCTTTCAGCTTGTGAGGGCTGACCACCTCATGGTTTTCATATTCTTCTGCAGGGCCTGCCCAGTCAGGAATCCTTACGGACCGAGAGGTGGTGAGCCTGTTCCTCCACTTCACAGTGAACCCAAAGCCACGGGTGGAGTTCATTGACCGACCACGCTGCTGCCTGCGGGGGAAGGAGTGCAGCATCAGCCGTTTCCAGCAGGTGGAGAGCCGCTGGGGGTACAGTGGGACTAGTGACAGGATAAGGTCAGCTTCTCTGCTAATTCTGCTGCTGATAGATTGATGTTTACTGAGCTTTCAGCCTACTCTAGACCTAAACCTGCAAGGTTACATGCTAGACCCTAACTGCCACATGAACCCTCATGCCAAACCACAAAGGGAAAGTGTTTTGCTGGGCAGAAGCCTCACCAGACGCATTAACCTGCATGTGCAGCTGCAGGCTGCCACTTTGCTTCTGTATTGGCAAAGGTTTGCATCAATTGTGGCCCTTGAGCACAGGCCTCTTGGTGGATTTATCTGTCTCCTTTTCAAATGGCTTCCTGCAGCTGTATGGGCATGTAGCAGTTGGTCACCAGGCAGCTCACAGCCTCCTCCTGTGCCTGGGTATGTTGACTAACCAATGCTCCATCAGGTCAGTTCCTTGTTGTATCCTAAGTGTAAACGTGGTTTGTTGGAGCCCCTTAATCTTGCCTGTTTGAGGAAGGGATTAGAATGAAAATGCTTGCTGTGCCTGCCTTTCTGCTGACATCTAGTTTGTTTATACTTAAGCTGGGAGACAAATAGCGAAGTCCAGCCATGGTGACAGAGATGTGGCATGGCATGGCAAGTGGTGGTGGTTTGCAAGCTTTGAGTGTCCAAGTGGTTAGAGCAAGACAGGAAGTATCCAGAAAGCCGTGGTTGTTTCCAGGTTGTTCCTTGTCTTGGGGGAAAAGGGAACTTCCATGAATACAGTTCTTTAAAAACCTCAGGGTTCTTTGTTGGTGGTTCCCTTGCATATCAATAGTGCTGTCAGCCTTCTGGAAGGGTCCAGATTGGCCCAGAGATCCAGTTGGAAGAGCTGCTGCCTCCAAACATTTACTGCTCTGAGATCTAGCATTCAGAGGTCTTGTATTTGACTTTGTGTCCAGCTGCTGACAGCATCAGGGTCCTTCTTCAGCCTGGCCTGTGTGTGGGTCATTACTGAATACTTTGGGGGGGGGCAGTACAGTGGCTTCTGACTTGCCACAGTGTTTGTCCTTGGAATACACAGGGCTGAAAGAATTGGTGGGCAGGTGAAGAAATAATGCTGGCGGTTTGGCAGCCACTGAGGTTTTCTGCTAGCTGAGAAGATAGAGCTGAACAGGGGGGTGAATATCGTTGCCCTTAATGTCTTAGGCAGCAGGGATTCCTGTATTCAGGAGCTATTGACTCTTATTTTCTACTCTCGGGTAAATCTTGAGTGCAGCTAGCTGCTACCCTGCGGCTATACCCAGCCAATGCTCAAAAGCACATTAACAATTCTCCTCCAGTGCTTAGCAGTGAAATACCTAATGACACTTTAAGTGGTCTTTGCTGTTACCTTGCTTGAAAGACTGTTGCTGCTGTGAGGTGGGCGCTATTCCACTCTCTGCAGGCTACCCTGTCCTTGCCTGGCTGGCGTTTTTGGATGCTGACATCATACTGCAACCTCAAGGTGCTTCTGAGCTGGACTCTGAAGCCCGATGATGGGATGATGCAGCTTTGCATTTTACATGAGCAAACAAATTTACTTGCTGGCCCATTAGGACCAAGCTTAACTTGTAAGCTTACAAGTTAGGGTTTCTGTAAAGGATTTCAGTTATTAGTATGAGTTGCATTTGAAACTGCAGTATGTGCTTGATTAAATAGTAGATCTGAAATTAAAGTAAGTGAAGATACTTGCGCTTCATCATCGTACTGTTTCAGTACAGGAGTGGTAAGTTGATCTGACTTTCGTCATCTATTCCTGCAGGTTCTCAGTAAACAAAAGGATATTTGTAGTTGGGTTTGGATTATACGGATCCATACATGGGCCAACGGATTACCAAGTAAATATACAGGTAATTCTCTGTACTACATCAAAGACAGTTGCTACTGTAGGGACTACTTTACACGTTTTAGTGAGTATGCAACAGAATCTTAACTTGGAAGGGACTGCATTTGTTTTATAGATAGGGTGGTTGGCAGATGTAGTGTGGGCCAGATGGGGCACTGGGTATAAGAGGGATTATTGCTCTCAATTTGATGCAGCCTCCCGTTAGACGCATCAATGCCGTATCTCCCCAAGTCTATTCACAGCCTTTGAAAATACATCCAGGAGAGTAGTGAAACAGTTTGAGAAAAGCCATGCATGTTTTCCTACATCAAGCAGGCAGGCTGATTCTGCAGCAGTGGTCAGGTATTGCATTACCATTTGTACTTTTGCTCCAGGCTGTACAAATGCAGTGGAGCAGTCACAGTTCAGCAAGGGAAGAGAAGAAAACAATTGCTGTGAGTGCGCTGGGCCTGTGCAGTGCCAGTGTGCACCTGTTTGAGATGGCGAGTAGGACTTAGGGAGCTTGTTTTTTGACACACCTGTCTGAAGTCCATTAACAGCTGTTTGAAAGACTTTGTCTTATAAAAGTCTTGTGCACATTGTTCTGGATGTACATAAGTAACCTGCCTGAGTCTGGACCCCTTGAGAGCAATTGCCCCCAGGAAAGTTACCCCAACACAGCTGATGTGATAAGCACAGTCTGTCTATGCTTCCTGAACAGCCAGGGTCACTTTCTAGCGCCTCTGAGCTCTTGGAGGCTAAAAGGAAGCGAAGGTCTAAGCAAACAGCCACCTGTAGTGCTGCGCCAGGCTTCAGGGTAAAGAGGGGAATGTCTTTGTCTTGGGTTTTCTGGGATGCAAGCGTGCTGTTGTTCAGTATGTGATGGCACAAGCAACACGATGTTGCAGTTGCAACAGGGCTCTGAAGCTGTGGTGGAACTGGTCAAACTACCGAGTCCCTCAGACCCAGTGCGGTTCAGAGAGGACATGCCTGCACTAGTGCCAATTCTGATGTGCAGGGCAGCTTCCAACTAACTGTATGGATTAAAATTTAACACATCTCTTGCAGATCATCCACACAGACAGTAATACGGTCCTGGGGCAGAACGACACAGGGTTCAGCTGTGATGGATCTTCAAACACTTTCCGGGTCATGTTCAAGGAACCTGTTGAGATTTTACCCAACGTCAACTATACAGCATGTGCTACTCTAAAGGTACTGTAGTGGGACAGCATGGATAGAAGAGTGGCTTATAAGTATAGGTGAAAGCAGGTTTTTTCAGTGCAACATGGTTCTTACTCTCTCTGTGTTTCAGTGAGGCGAGTTTAGTTTTGAAGGCTTCCTTTGGAGACCTTCACCTGGTGGTAGGATGTACACACTGACCATCAGGATTCAGGGTTGGTTTTTAACTTCTCTAGCAAGTATACTGTAATTAACAGGCTGAATGTGTGATGAGGTGAGGGGATTTTTTTCTTGGTGCACACAGATAAACTGTCAGCTCTGTATGCTTGTAATACAGAGCCCATCTGGACTGGCTTTAAAAAGTTGTTATTGAACTGTTGAGATCTGGTTAAATGCAGTGTTAAGCTCTGATAGCGATGAGAACTTTGCTCAAAATACCTAAAGAAGCAGAAAGAAATGGGAGGTGCTGAGACTTCCAAAGTTCATTGCTTTGGGTGGAGCGTACCTGGGCAGCAGGGTCCAGCAGGCCTGCGATCTCTGTCTTGATCTGTTCTTCTTGTCTTCTGTAACCATTGCAGGGTCCAGATTCCCACTATGGAACCAAAGGACTGCGCAAAGTGATCCATGAATCACCAACAACAGGAGCCAAAACCTGCTTTACGTTCTGCTACGCGGCTGGGAATAACAACGGCACTTCTGTGGAGGATGGACAAATCCCAGAGATCATCTTCTACACATAGTGCAGCTGTGGAGCTGGCTCTGGACTTTTCTGTTCTCTTCCCCGTGACCTTCCAAACTAAATTTCTGGCTGAGTTTGACCACACCAATTGGAGCCACACTAGCCAAAGGTCTCAGTAAAACCATTTCAAAGCTCATGTTTTGCCTTGTGCTAGTGATTCTGCTGCTATCCCATACCAGACTAACTGGTTTACCAGTATCATTTGTAGGTTGTCTGTGGCTAGTCATTTTTCACTTTACTGATTAATCCTATCTAACAACATGCATTTTTTTGACTGTAATGAATGTAGATGCTTTTCCACCAGTCAGAAGCATGGAAACGAGTGGCTCTGGTTGTGGTTACACTTGCTGTGAGGAGCAAATCCTGCAAAAAGAAAAAAGACAAAGTCCGGGGCTGTATGGCCCCTCCTCCTCTGCTCTAGCGCAGCAGTTGAGGCAAAGCGGTTTGCAGTGTTTGGCTGGCAACACCACTGCAAAGGCAGAGCTCGACCAGCCTGCGCTTGGCGCGTCCCCTCCTGCTGGCTGCAGCACGTGCAGCCGCCTTCAAAAAGTGACAGAAAGTGGCCTTTTCCCTGAGGCTTGCCGTTTCAGCACTACACGGTCTTGAGGGAGACCTCAAAACTAGAGCGCCTCTAGAGACTACAGCGTTTTCATGCTACTCTCACTAATTTGTGACAATCCTTTACCTTGGGCAGTTGGCGACAGTGAGGTGAGCTCCCCTGCGGGGCTGGGAAGGGGCAGCGGCTCTGGCAGGGCAGGCTCTGCCCTCTCCTGGGGGCAGCTGCTGTGCTGAGTCCCGTGGTGCTTCTTCCAAACTCCGTATGGTGTTCAAAATGATGGGTGATACTCAGATAACCCCGTGCAGCATTTAGCAGCAGGGAAATCTGTACTAGTTGTTACTGTGCTAATCAAATCCTTTATTTGCAGATAGTGCTGGGATTTGTCAGTTGGAGCAAGCAAGGGAACTTGCCTCACCTGGCCCCCGTGTTCCTGTGTATTGCTGCTGTTCTCATGCACGTTTCAATGCATTTTCTATTTTTTTTGTTTGTTTCTGTGCATTGCTAACCTACTCCTAGGCTGCTTCAGAGCACTGCTGCCCTGATGCAAAATAGGAAGAGGCTTGATGTGCAACCGCCTGTTACTTAATAATGCAGCAGATGGACGAGGATTTATGGAACAGTTTAGGAAAACATTAAAGATTTTCTGTTTGCCAGTGTATATTTGCAGTCTACCTGTTTGGACAAGTGCAGGAGGAAGATACAATATTTCCAAACATCACCTGGCTTTGGGCTGGTTAGTTCAGTAATCATGAATAAGCTCCCTTCTTACCTGTTCAGGACTGGTTGTTTTCACCGTCAGCAGGTTCAGCCATAGTCAGTAGGTAAAGGTGCCCTGCGGGGAGGAGGTGGGAGGCGCTGCCCACTGGAGGCTGGGTTTTCCCTCCCCTTCCTCTGCAGAGGAAGCCGTAACTAAAGGACATCTTGGCAGGGTGTCCAGAGCCCTCCAAAGTCTGCGTGGGACTTGCTGGCACGTTGTGGTGCTGCCTCAAAACTGAGGTTCTCTTTTGCAAACCTCTCCCTCTGCCCTAGGCGCACGAGGCTGTCCAGACTGGCCCGGCGGTAGTTGCCACCTTGTTCAGCTGCTGGAAGTTGAAACCCGGTCATCCTTCGCTGATGCGGATGGCTGAGTGCCTGCTCACTTGCGGGGGAAAGTGCGTCTCTTCCCCTTGCTCCCTCCGGTTGGGCTCTGTCTTCAGCCTGTGGCTGGCCGGGTGTCTCCTTGTCAGCCACGCAGCAGTAATACGGTCAGGAACACCCCACACCTCGTAATCAGTAGCGTTTAGAGATGTCGATAGTGTGTTACGTTCTCTAGGAAGACGTTGTAAGATGTGTATATTGTAAGCCTGCTTCAAGGTAGGATGTTTTTAATATGGCCAGTACTTTAAAAAAAAAAATAAATAATCTGATGGGTCCATGACTTAGTTATTGAACCTGACTCTGTGCAATGCAAGCGGTGTCGTGAGGCGGATCGGCAGGACGGGTGAGCTCTGCCCTCTGAGGGGCAGCCCTTTGGGGCACGCACCCCTGCTTGCGCTCTGCCTCTGCTGCTCCCCTCAGGCAGCAGCAGCTTCACTTCCCTGCCCGGAGCCACCTCGGGGCCTGCATGAGCCCCGCGCCGGGCCGGCTGCGGTGGGTGCGGCACCTCGGGCACTTCTGTATATAGGTGGCAATAGTGGAAATAATTGGAATTTGAAAGAAGCAAAGCTGCACACTTGGCTATCGAAAGAGCAGGACTTGAAGGCAGGCCTTGCTGTAACCTAGCTCAGCTGAGGAGGATGGGCCCTAGCTGGCTTGTCCCTGAAGCATCTGTTTTTACTGCTCTTTTGTTATGCAATTTCTTTTCCCAAATTCACCTTTCCTGCTTTCAAGCCACAAGGTAGGTCTGTTTGCTTGTCCTGTTGGGGAGGGAGAGGAGTCAGACTCTGAACTACACCCGAGCAACTTCTGTTCTTACGGCTTTTATGCAGTTTGATGCAATTCTGGCTTTTGTAGATAGATGAATGTAATTCATTGTTGGACTTGCCTGTTTCCAAAAGTATGAGATGTTCTGTTGTACCATGTCACCTTCCAAGCAGAGCTGGGACTGTCTTGACTCCAGTGCTATATTGATGAATGTATCCAATGCTCTCGTTCAGTGTTCACACTCTGCTTTTGGCCAGCTTTGTGATTTGTAAATAGGAAATCAATAAAGACATTCAGGTTGTCTTTACAGAGTTCCTTCCTGATTTGAAGAGAGCTATGGGCAGGCAGCGGCTGCGCCTTGCTCAGCACCTCGGGGCTGTGCCAAAGCCTGCTGCTGGTGATGCCCTGCACTGGGGCTGCCCTGAGCCAGGCTGCAGCCCTGGGCGGAGCATGGTGCAGGCAAACCCATCTTTGTTGGGATGGATGAACCAGAATCACAAGACCTCTCACTGCTGCTCTCCCACAGGAACCCTCAGCCTGGACCCTGGCCTCTTCTCACCCTGCAACTGAAGCAGCACCACCCTTGAGGAGGCACAAGGCCCCATCCTGGCTTTTCCTGCTATTTTCTGCTTTTTTCTTTCCTGCTCTTTTTCTTTCTTGAGCTACAGCTCTGTCCTGGGGTAGCTGTGTCTATTGACTTCCAGCCTCAGCCCGAAACCACCCCTGGGGAGCCTGGGGGAGAGCTGGGCTGAGCAGGGACCTGTCTGGAGCCATCACGTCACTGCTGCTCCCCTGAGCACCCCCCCGTGCCTTTGGTCCTGCTGCTCACATGAAAAAGAACCAAGGGGCTGCGGCTGCAGCTCAGCAGTGTTTAGCAGCAGGAAAGGCACCTGAATATTGGGGGCTGAGGCACCAGCCCACAAAGGGGCCGTGGCAGCTCCTGCATGGGGCAAACGCTGCTGGTTGAGCTGCAGAGGAGAAGGGGCTGCAGATCTCTGTCCCACCCTTGGGGTCATGCATTGACACACAGACAAAGGTGGAGGGTTTTAAAGATTTTTTTTTATTATTATTTTTATTTTATATTTTTTATTAAAAAAAAAAAAAAACAAAAGCCCCTAAGTTCTATGGCTTCAAAGAAGCATCAGAGAAATTTAAATGCCATTTCTGTACACTTTGTTTTAAAGCAGTAACTAAACTTGCAATGGAACAAACGCCCTCACGTACAATCTCAGTATTTGGACTCCGTGCTGGAAGGACAGGGAGTCCTGGGGGCTGCAGCCCTGGCCCCCCCCTTGCAGCTGCTGACGGCAGCGGGTGAGCAGCTGGAGTCAGGCAAACACCCTCGGCTGTGTCCCTGCCCCTCCGCGGCTCCTCTTCAGCCTCTGCTTGGGTTTGTCTGAGCCGATGCTCTGAGAAGGGTCCGCTTCCAGTGAAGATTTAAGGCGATTTTTTTGTTTTGTTTTGTTTTGTTTCTTTGCCTTGGTGGGGAGGTGAGGGCAAACACCGCACATCGTTCCCCACCGCAGCCAGGGGATGCGGCAGCAGCTGGGGCTGCCCTGGCTGCTGCAGCCCAGAAGCCAAAGCTGGGTTCAATCCTGAATTCAGGCAGAAGCGGGGCTGTGGTGCTGCGCCCTCCCTTGGGGCCGCAGGTACCTGATGGGTGCTGGGGCAGGAAGGGTGAGCACCCCCGTGGGCTGGTGCAGCCCCTCGTGCTATTTGGGGCCTCCCCTCCCTCCCGAGATGCTCGGTTTGGACAAATGCTTCAAAGCAGCCACAGATGTTCCCATTTTCCCCCACCCCCACCCTCCCCAGAAGCCTCAGCACAGCCTCAGCCCCGCTCTCGGGGTAGAACAACAGGGTTTTGGTAAAGATAAGCGTGCCCCTCCCTCCCCCCCTCCAATGTGTGGTGATCAATACACACAACAGCGCGGGGTCAGTCACGTGGGAAAGCTGCAGTGGCCCTGGGGTGGTGAGGAACAGGGTGTCTGGGGGTCTGCGTGTGTGGGTGAGACGATGGCTAAAAAAAACCCGGTCCCCTCCCTCCCTCCCTCATTACCCCCCACTCCCCTGGCAGAATCGGACCCGGCCCCCCTGTGGGAGGCAGCGGGGAGCGGGCAGAGGCTGCCGGGACGGTGGCTGTGGCAGCGCTGGCCGTCCCGGTGCCCTTTGCCATCCAGTCACCGTCGCCAAGTGCCTCCCTGCCCACCTTGGCATGAGGCCCTGCGCCCTCACCCTGTGCCTGCCGTCACCCCGAGGGGCTCAGACACACGGCACGGGGGCTGTAAAATCAAGGCCAATAAAACGCTGCCACAGGACCTGCCCTGTGCTGCCTGACAGACCTAAAGCTGCTGTGGAAACAAATCCAGCCCTAAGACATCACAGCGTCAGAGAGGAGATGCTTTTCCTTCCAAGCTCTGAAATGTGCTCTCACGGGTCCCTCTGGTGCTGCCTGACACCGGCTCGGTCCTGTCCCGGTGCCCCCTGCCCCTGGGAGTCACTGGCTGTTCATGGCAAGACCAAACATCACTTGTATTGCTAGCAAAAGTGCATCGTAAAAAGAAGTGTAAACGCATTTTTCCCCCCTCCCCGCCCCGCACGCACCCAGCACTTCTCGCCGTACCAGAGACCACAGCGCTCGTCACCACAGGCATTAACGAAAGGGGAGGGGAAACCTAACGGGGGACAGGGGCAAGGGGCCCTAACGAAAGAGCAGAATTCGGTAACACTGAAGATGACGGTCAAAGACTGACAACTCAGCACTCTGCACCGAGACTCACTTTAAATTAACTTAAGAGACAAAGAAGCAACAGAAAAAAAAATTCCTCCTTAGCCCACTGCTCTCGAAATTGTCTTCTGCTTCTTCTAAGACAGCGACGTTTTAGAGTCTGTAGAGTTGATCCCCGTTTCAAACTAGGTATAGACTCAGAAGCAAGTGACGCTGTGGATTTGTTTCCGTTTCTTTTTTCTTTTTTTCTTTTAGACGGACGCAGGAACTTCAGCGAAGTCGGGCTTGGTTCGAGTAAACGGCCACGCACTGGGCGAGTGGCGGAGGAAAGGACAAGCAGTTTGGGGAGGCCCCGCTCCCCGCCTGCGCGTGGGGCGCCGGGGGAGGCCAGCTGGCTCGGCCCCAGCCCCGTCCAAACCGAGGGGCCGCCGCCGCCGGCTCCAC
This sequence comes from Aythya ferina, assembly GCF_964211825.1. Lineage (NCBI taxonomy): Eukaryota > Metazoa > Chordata > Aves > Anseriformes > Anatidae > Aythya > Aythya ferina. The sequence goes on from NC_140324.1 coordinate 1,537,399, forward strand.
GGGTCAAGATCCAGCCACGGCCAGAGGGAGAGGAGCCCTCGTGCACGCCGCTCCACCCGGCCCCGGCAGCTCACTTGCGACGCTTGGTGGTTTTCCTCTTCCTTCTCTTGAAGAAACAGCAGCACCTGGGGACAGAGGGGACCCGTCAGTGCCCGGGCCCAGATGGGATCAGCACCCCCGGGGGATCAGGGGACACAAAGCCTTTGGCAGCCTGGAGGGCCCCACCCGGGGCAGAATTGCCCCAGCACATGGCCTGGGTCGGGTGCAGAGCGCAGCGATGGCCACAGCAAGTGATGCTCACCGTGGTGGCACTGGCCCTGGCACGCAATGACAGCCACGGCAAACACCGCCCGCTGGAGCCAGGGGCTCCCCGAGAGGGACCGGCCCCAGCTGTGTGTGCGGGCACTGTGCCGGGTTTGGGAAGGAGCTGGGGGTGGTGGCCCTGCAGGGACGCCACTCGTTGGGTCCCCGTGAGGAGCTGCAGATGTTTGCTGGGCTGCTCCTCCCCCAGGGGGGCAAGGCAAGGCACCACAGCCCTGACCAGCCCCAGGGGACAGGGCCGGGACACATCCTTACTTTGTATCGTCTGTCACCTCCACCTCGGTGGGGGCTGTGATGGGGGCGTTCGAATGTCCTGCAGTCGGGTCATCTGTGTTCAACTCTCCGTTGGTGGAGCTCATCACCTGCGGGGAAGCCAGTGTCAGTGCGGGGGCATCCTGCGGGGCACCGGCTGGTCCTCAGCCTCGTCCCCAGCCCTGTGGCAGCCCCAGGTGGTGGCACAGCCCCCCTGTCCCCCCCACCCCAGCCCTGCCCTGCAAGAGCCAAGAGCACCAGCATCCCCACACGGGGCAGGAGGACGGTGCCCTCGCCCAGCCAGCACTGCTCCGCCTCGGTGCTGAGCACAGCCGATTGCAATGACCCCGGGTCCCCTGCACACCCCCACAGGACAGGGGTTGCTGGCGGCCCCGTGACGCTGCTCGCTGCCCCACGTCATCCTTCTGCCAAGCCAAGCACCCAGACACAGCTCTCGTCGTTGGACCCCAAGCCTTGGCACTGCTGGGCCCTGTGGGGCCGAGCCCAGCACCCATCCCACAGGCTCCTGCCAGCACCCAGGGCCCCTGCCCGCTCACAGGCGGCAGGGCCGAGAGGAAAACCCGGTCACCGAGGCAGGGATGGGGTTGGCACAGGCAATGGGGACTTGCCTGAAAACCCCTCTGCTGCTCCCGCAAAGCCAGGAGTACCCTGGGGGATGCGCAGGCATCGCCAAGCTGCTTGTCCCATGAGGACGTTTGGCCCTTCGCCGGCTCACAGAGCTGCCGGCCGACAGCCACCGTGCCTAGCCAGCGGGGCTCCTTCAAGCGACAGCCCCCTGAAACCAGCCTGGGGACCCGTGAGCCACCAGCACCCCCTGCAGCACCGGGCGCGGGCGGAGATGGGAGGGAGGCCGGCAGAGCAGGAGCAGGGAGCAGCCGCAGGGGCAGGGAGGGGACGCTGGAGGAGCGGGGCAGGCTGAGCTGTCCCCACGGCCTGCCCTGGCCCTCACGATGGGAGCTGAGCGAAAGCCCAGGACCCAGCGGCTGTGGAGATCCGTCACGGAGCAGCAGGAACGAGCAGCGGCGGTGGGGACGGCAGCAGAGACGGAGTAAGCAGCACAGGCCTGGCTGGGGGGGGGGCTGAGGGGCCCCTGGTGCAGGTGTCCCCCCCCCAAACCGTGCGGACTGGAGCCGGCCAGCCCGAGGCAGGGGCAGGAGGCGGCGAGCAGGGGGCTGGCGGCGCAGGGACGGGACCAAGGCGGGGAGCCGAGGCTGAGGGCTGCCCAGGGAAAGGGAGGAGAAGCCGGGCTCAAAGCCGCCGCTCCATTCGAGCGATGGAGGTGAAGGGAAGTCCCCACCGGGGGTACAGCCGTGTCCAGCACAGACACGGAGCAGAGCCGGCGCTGTGCCCGTCTCCAGCTGCCCTCCGAGTCCCAGCGGCAGCCCCGGGAAGCAGCGCCAGCCTCGGCTGCGAGCCGGGAGCAGGGCCCCGGGCATCACACGGGGACAGCCCTGTGCCGGCGTGTCGCAGCCTGGCCAAGAGCCCGGCGTGCGCAGCCCCGGGGCTGCTGCCTGGCACGGCCGGCAGGCACCCTGGGGCCTGGCGCGGGTTGGCTCTGCTTTCCCCCAAGCCCGCCCATGCCCTCGGCGCGTGGTTGCGTGTACCTGGACGGACCCCCCGAGCCTGCCGGCTGCCAGGTGAGCTCCCAAAGGCTCCTCGGCAGGCTGCCCACCGGCCTGAGGATCCCACAACTCCGTCCCCTCGGGCGGCTGCTCGCGCCAGGCAGGAGGAACAGAATGAAAAGAAACAAAAGAAAAGAAAAGAGGAAGAAGAATGGGGGAGAGAAGGGAAGAGGTGGAGGGAAAGGGCGGGGAGAAGAGTGGCAAAAGGAGTCGAGAAAATAAGACATGCAAAAGCAAAACCATGACCGGAGCAGCTCAAGTTTGTGGTTGCGGAGGGCGCTCGCCCTGCGCTGTCCCGGTGGCTCCTCCCTGAAACCGCTGCTGGGACACGGGGGGCTCTGCACCTCCCTGCCACGCTCACACCACAGCCCCCACAAAGAACTGGGCTCTTCCCTCCGCATGGGGCAGCTGGGGCCACCCCGCCCCATGGAGCTCAGCCGCCCTGCGTGGGGCTGGCAGCCACTCTGCCGAGGCGGGTGCAGCTCCTCGTGGTGACAGCACGAGGAACCGAGCTGCGCCGTGCCTCAAGGGCTCCCCCAGCGATGCAGCACCGCGCTGCCAAACCCTCAGCATGACTGCTGGGGGTCATTGGATCCCCAGGTCCCAAACTGCTTCAGTGCTGTGGGATTTTTGTGCTCTGGTTTCCCCACAGCCCTCGAGGAGAGAAGTCAAGCACGGCACTTCTCAGGTGCTGGAGGCAGAGCGCAGAGCTCACTGGGGGCAAGTTCCCAGGAAGGAGCCAGATGCGCTCTGGAGACGCTGCGCCTCCCTAGGGACGCTGCCCAGTCACCGGCCACCCGGGGCTGACACATGGCTGCAGGAGGACGGGCGCTGCGTGCTTGGCTCCAGCCCACCTGCTCCCCTTGGATGCTCAAACCAAGAAGACCAGGGTCCGTACAGGACAGCTTGGGGAAACGTGTGAGGTTTGCTCTTGCTGGCAGCAGTCCCCAGACCATGCTCCCTGCACAGCCACGGCACCAGAGTATGGCTGGCAGCTCGGCCCATCGCTCTGCCCTGCGCTGCCCCCAGCTTGGCCCCACGTGCCCGGTGTGGGGCCACACGCTGCTGAGCCGCCCCACACAGCCTCCCAGAACACCCCTCCCTCGTCCCGTGTCTCTGTCCCAGTGGTGAAGAGAAGTGGCACAGCAAACAGAGCAGCGCGTTGCCCCGGGGGGATGCAGCACCTGGGGGCATTGCCCTTAGCACCACGGTGGCTCGACGTGTCCCGTGCTCACACCCAGCAGTGCTAAGCCCCGCTGGAGCTGGAGCTGGAGCGGGAGCTGGAGCCCAGCCCTGGCATTTCCCAGCTGTGCTCCAGCCTCCTGCAGCTGCTTCCCCCCGGCTTCTGCCAGCCGCCTGGACCCGGAGACACAGCCCAGGGTCCTCCACAAGCCTCAAGCCCAGACCCACAGGGAGGAAACCCTCCAACAGCCAGCACAGGGAAAAAGGACGCCGTTGTCCCTCCTCCATGAAGAGCCCCTGCTGGGCGCTGCATGGATCAGAAGCCCGAGTCACGCGTGACCTCGGTGCTGTGCCCCGGCCGGGGCCGCGCCGCTGCTCACCTGGTGTTTGGTGTGTGGCTGTGCTTTGTCTCTGTTCGGGGGCTGCACCTGCACCTCGCTATGCATCGTGCCGATGGGGGTGGGCTGGGGACACAAGCACAACGTCAGCTGCGCCCCAGAGGCCCTCCCGCCACCCACCACCGCCTGCTCCAAACGTACAGAGCATCTCGGAATCGGGGCCAGACCCCAGCCCCTTCACCTCCCCGCCCGGTGTGTGGCTGCACTGAGCCCACGGAGGGTGCCCGTGGCAGAAATCGAGTCGCCAGCTCGGCCACTGGGTTCCCCTTAGCTCCAGGAGCCTCCAGCTCCCGTGTGACAGCTCCGATTCCCCAGCTCGGAGCTGGATTTGGGGCCCTCCTTTACACGAGCGCCCCGCACCATCCCCGGCTCCCTCCCCACTCACCAGCGGTTTCCCTGCCCAGTCGTATTCGTAGTCGAACACGTAACCGTTCCTCTCGAACAAGTCTGTGAAGAGCTTCCGCAGGTAGTCATAGTCGGGCTTCTCGAAGAAATCCAGTCGCCGCACGTAGCGCAAGTACGTGGCCATCTCCTCTGCGGGGACAGAGCGGGCTCAGTTGGGGCAGGGGGACAAGGTGCCAGGCCAGCAAGGGGCCAGGCTGGGGACAAGGACAGGCCACGCAGAGCCCTCACCTGGGAAGTTCTCACAGAGCACCTCCACTGGAGTGGCTCTTTTGGTGTCGCCGATCTTCTGATACCTCTCCTTTAGCGTGTCGGCCTGGCAGAGACAAGGAGCAGGTGAGGAGGAGAGGGGGAGGCACTGGGCGCTGTCAGACAGGCAGCGGGGTCTTGGTGCCCCTGGCCCCGGTGGCAGTGAGAGCTCACTGCTGGGAACCTGCCCGGGGCAGGCTGGGGGTGAGCGCAGCGCCCAGACAGCCACTGGGACGGTGGCTGGGATATCCACAGAGGGGGGGCACCAAGAGGGGGCCCCTGCAGACACTCAGCACAGCCAGGGTCAGGCACAGAGCTCAGAGCAACAGCCCTGGACTCCACCGAGGCGCTGACCCCAGGGGCCAAAGCTTTCTTCCCCCATTCCTGGCTGCTGCCCGGGGCAGAGCCAGAGCCACGTGGCAGCCACGTGTGGGGACAGCAGGAGCTGGCGATTACCTTGAGGCCTTGCCAAGGAAGGCTCCCGCGAAGGAAGTACATAAACATGTGTCCTAACGCTTCCAAGTCGTCCCTGCGGCTTTGTTCTGAGCGGGGCAAGAAGCAGTCATAAGCACATTCCCACCACAGCCCCCTTCCCTGTCCCCACCAGCTCCCACAGCACCCCATGTCCCCTGCCAACCCCCCAGGCTGCAGCAGAGGCTGTTTGTCCCCAGCCCCACCACCAGCAGGGGGGAGCTCGTGCCCTGCAGCCCCCTTCCCTCCCCCTTTTGGCCAAGGCAGGGCTGGCGGCACGGCGCACACACACCTTTCCCCAGGTGGGTGTTGATGCTCATGTAGCGTGCTGTCCCCGTCAGGCTCTTGTGCTCTCGGTAGGGGATGTGTTTTTTGGTCTCGGGGTCTATATACTCTTTGGCCAGGCCAAAATCGATGATGTGGATGGTGTGCTGCCGCTTGCTGCCCGGCCGCCCCACCAGGAAGTTCTCTGGCTTGACGTCTCTGTAGATCAGGCTTTTGGTGTGGACGTACTCCATCCGCGTGATCTGGGGGCAGGAGGGGAGGTCAGCACCGCGGTGGAGACGCGCCAACCGCAGCCACGGACACAGCGCCCCGTGCCCTCCTCCCTCGGGCCCTATTCTGCTCAGACTGCCTCGACCCAGCCAGCAGCCCGGCTCCCCTCACACAGAGGTCCAACCGCACCTCTGACAGTCACAGACACCTGGCCGTGCCTGGAGCAGGGCGAGGCAGAGCACAGCTCAGCCAGGGCCACCCGGCACGACCCACCCTGCTGGGCACAGGGAACGGCCCCGTGCCTCGTCCCTCCTGTATCAGGGAGAGCACGAGGGATGAGGAGAGGCCCGCCCGGCGCTGGGGGCCCCACGCAGCCCCCCGGGGAGGTGCGGTGCTCACCAGCTGGATCGCGATCATCAGGACGGTCTTGAGCGTGAAGGTCCGATCACACAGATCAAAGAGATCTTCCAGGCTGGGGCCGAGCAGCTCCAACACCATGGCGTTGTACTTCCCGCAGGGGCCAAAGTAGTAAACCTGAGGAATTCCTTCTGCAAGAGACAGAGCAGGGGCTGTCAGCGGTTGCGGCGGGGCCGAGCAGCACGCGGCCACGATGCCACGGCCACGCCGCTCCCGCAGCCAGCACGGGGGCTGCTGGTGGGGGGTCACCGCAACGCCCTCCCCCCAGGCTGCAGGCAGCCCAGCTCTGCTCCTGGCAGAAGGGCGAGGGAGACAGCTCCATCTGCACCCCTGACGGCTGCAGGGGAGGTGGGGGAGAAGAACTAAATAAAAAGGGATCAAAGATCAGATGTGGCTGTGTAAGGACAGCCTCTCCCAGCTGAGCAGATGGACGGAGTGGCTCGGGCTGGGGAGCGAAGCTGCAGAAGGTGCAGCCACCTCTAGAGAAGTCTCTCCCTGCCCCGGCCCCATCGCCCAGACACTGGCTGCCCGCAGCAGCTCAGCCCCGGCCCCGTACCTGCATTGCCAAGCTGCTTGTAGAACCGATACTCCAGGTGCAGCTGGGGGGCCCGGGACTTTATGGGTTCCTTGGAGGAGAGAAGGAGAAGAGGTGAGGCTATGGCACAGAGCGGGATGCTCAGGAGGTCTGGCTGGCAGACCCCTCCTTCACAGGTTGGCAGCAGCTGGGGCTGGCAGCATTCAGGGGTGAGAAACAACAGTGCAAAATGAAGACAAAGAGGCAGGGGATGGGGAGAGGAAACCAGCCCACGCGGGAGCCTGATCCGACCCCTCCAGAGAGAGCCAGGGGCTGGGGGAGGCGTTCACAGAGCTGGTGTTGGTGGCACCACACTCTCCAGGAGCCCTCTGCACTGGTACCAGCTGAAGGGGTGCTGACAGCAGGCCACAGCCAGCTCCTGGTGAAGCAAAGCCCCAGCCGTTCTCCCCAGGGCTGCATCACCCCACCTGGAGTGACGCTGGCTGCCTGCATGCCCTCAATTCCTAGCAGCGAGCGCAGCTCCCCTACGCAGCCTGTCCCGACCCACTTTAACAGGCTGGGCAGGGCGAACAATTGCACTCTGAGGCTGCCCAAACGTTCCCCCCCACCACCTCGGACCACAAAAAGACTCACCAATTTGATAGCTACGTATTCGTTGGTGTAGAGGTTCTTTCCTGCAGGGAAAGACAGAACAAAAGGCATTGGAAGTGAGCGAGCCTTTGCATTACCCCCCCCCCACGCCCGCTGCAGTCCCCAAGGGACTGCACAACATCCCCAACAGGTTCGGCAGCTCCCAAACCCAGAACCAGGCCTCGAGGCGTGAGCAGGAGCCGGAGCCCACTGCGCTGCGTTGCAACACGCCTGCTAATTACCCCCAGATGGGGCACCCGCATTCCTCCCCCGGCTGCTGGGGGCCGCTGCCAAGCTCGCTGGGAGGGGGCAGCTTCCCTGCGCCGGCCGTTCCTCCCCGGGGGGCTGCTGCAGCCGCCCTGCTCCGGGACGGGGCCGGGAGGAAGGGGAGGCCCCCGGGGGTGCAGGGGCAGCGTGGCTGCAGGACCGAGGCCCAGCACCCAGCCTCCCCCCTTGGGTCCCACCGTTAGATGGAGGCGAGGCAGCGGGGCTGGGAGGAGCTGAGGAACGGTGCTGAGCCCAGCAGCAGGGAGGATTTAGGCCCTCAGGTGCCCCGGCTGGGAGCAGCCCCGCACGGCCCCGCGCTGTGCGAGGAGCTGAAGGCACCGAGGTGCTGTGGGAGGGCTGGAATGCCTTTGGGGGCCCAGGAGAGTTGGAAGAGCTCCCCTACTGCCCCAAAGCCCCGCTGATGGCTTCCTACAGAGCTCAGCACCTTCACTGCAGGGTTTTCACGCCCCCAGCTACAGAAAGGTTCAGCTACGGCGTCTGCGCCATGGCCAGGAGGGCAGGAGGAAGGTGCTGCACCTGGGGAGCGTCAGCACCACCTCTGCCCGAGGTCCACAAAGAAAAAGGTGAGAGGTTTGCAAATGGCTCAGAGCCCCTGCTGCCAGAGCTCTCCGGGCCACCAGGGCCATGCAGGCAGCCCCTTCCCACAGCACGAGGGCCAGCAGCCGCCCCGCTGAGGCTCGGAGCTGCCTCTGTCTCCTCGGATTTCCTCGCAGCAATTTGCTCAGGGCACAGGCTCCTCCTGGCATAAGATTTCATCTGCTCCGACTGCTGCTCTCCACCTGAAGCAGCAATAAATCCTCGCCGGGTGACATCAGAGCCAGCTGCTGAGCGCCAGAGTCAGCGGCAGGATTACGGGAGGAGGGATGAATGGGAGGCATTAACAGAGCGGCTCCCGCTAGGACGGGGGGAGGCAGGACGGTGCTGGGCCCCCGCGTGCCCTAGCCACAGAGCCTTGCTGCTAGGTCCAAAAACTCACTGCTGCCTTCAGGGCAGTAACATGCAGCCCTAAAACCATGGCAGGGTTTTCCCTGAGGCTGGGCTGGGTCTTAATAGGGCAAAAAAATCAACAAATACACGGTAGGAGAGCTGCAGCCCTGCTGCTGGTGGGACACTAAAACCGGCCTGTAAGGGAGCTGGCCGAGAAACGAGTCCAAATCACTTGATGCCCCCAAATCATTTCATACCCCCGTGGTTTGTCCCCTCCTGTGGTGCTCAGAGGGCTGGGACAAAGCTGCTAGGAATGAGGAGCAGGGAGAAGCACTGGCAGCTTGGATGCCCCAAAATTGCTGAGTCCTGGGGCTGCCCCGTGAGCAGGCAGCACCGCTGGCCTCACAGAACCAAAGGGGGCTTGGAAGGGGGGGAATAAGAAAAAAAAAAAGTGGCAGGCCGGGAGGCAGCAAGCAAATATTTGCCCTTGCAGAGGCCTTTGCCCCGCTCAGCGCTGGCGGCGCCTCCAAATGGGGCTGTGAGCACCTGCACGGGGCTGCCCGTCAGATCACCGCCACGCCGCGGGGCTGGGGGCAGCCGGGGGGGGCCTGGCTGAGCCGCGTCACATTTAAAAGCCAGCCCTGGCTTTCTCTTAACACTCCCATGCCCCCCTCCCGAGGGCAGATTTGGCAGCGGTGGGATCAGGCACCTGCTCCTGCACATCACGGCCCAGAGAGGGGCTGGGCTCCGCGCCGTGCCCCCAGACCGAGCTCCTGCCCTCAGCAGCAGCGCAATGGCACCGCCGGGGCTTGTTGGGCTCCTGTGGCCCCCGTGCGAGGCAGCTCCATGGCACAGAAGCTCCCAGCAGTGGCCACGAGCTGCCTCGGCACAGGCAACGACAGCTCCTCGGAGTGGTGCTTTTTAATAGATCAGAGGGAAGGAAGAAAAAAAAAAAAAAAAAAAAGGTTATTTTAGAGTTTGACCTTCCTCTGCAGGAGGCTGTGAAAGACCAAGGGGAAAAACCAGCGTGAGCTGTCCGTGAGGGAGGCCAGCGGCTGCCCAGCAGCAGGCCGGGGGCTTTCCTTTCCTTTCTTTTCCTTTCCTCTCCTCTCCCGCAGCTGCCCAGGAGCTGCCCGGCAGCGCTGCAGCTCAGACCCGTTGTGGCACCCAGCTGAGGCTGCTCTGAGCCCTTCGCGATGGGCGAGTGGGTGAGGACATCACCGCAGAGCCGAAGCCGGAGCAGCATTCAGTGCAGCGCGCTGACCACTGCCTGGATTTTCTTAGGTTACCGTCTGTGCCCCCAGCAGCAGCCCGTGGGCAAGCAGGAGCCTGCGGGCCGTGGGTGAAAGCCACAGCTCAGGCTTGGGAACGTCCCCAGCAGCTCACGCGCTCCCTGGGCAGGGGCACGTCCCCAGCGACCTGCTGCTGGCTCGTACGCTGCACAAGGACCCACTGCTGTCTTCCTCTCCCTCCCCGATGCTGTTTTAATTTTTAAAGAGAAGTTAACTTCCATCTTCTAACTTCGAAGGAAGACAGCTGCCATATTTCCACTCTGGGGTGGTGAAGAGGGGCAAGCACAAAACACTGCAAACAACGAACGTCCACAGGTTGAGTGTAAGAAGACCAAAAGCAGCAGCTCCTGCCGGATCCCCAGATCCTCATCCCACCTCCCCAAGGCAGCACGGACAAATGGCTGCTCCTGCCTCCGAGGCAGCTCTGGGGCAGTCCGGCACTTGCACAGCACCCAGGTGCTCCAGGCTCCAACCTCAGACCTTTCTGGAGTGATTTTCCTCCAGCAGCACTGTTACACCAGGCCACGGCCTGGCGCAGTGAGCAGGATGCCAAGGGCAGCGCGGACACCGAGGGGGGATCCACGCACAGCTCTGGCAGCCAGGAAGCCCTGGCCAAGTCCTGCCCCTTCTGGCTGCCCGCAAGCGCCCCACACCTCCAATAAAAGTTTATTTTTATTAATTATGTTTAACAAACGGCCTCTGAGTTTGCACACCTCCAAACCTCGGAGGACGTGTGTCCCCAGCCAGGGGCTGAGCGGCGCCTGCCTCCCGGCGCAGTGGAGTCGGGCAACGCGGCACCTGCTCGAGGACAACTTCATCCCTCTCCATCCCCCGCTGCTGGGAATGGAGGAGTTGCCTCCAAACGTGTTTCTGCAAGATCTCTGGGCTTTTTTTTTTTTTTTTTTTTTAAAGGAAAAAGCACAAAGAATTTTTTTTTTTTTGAAGCGCTGAGTTACACTTTGGCCTCCACAACCTGCCTGCTTTGAGGACTGAACGCTTCCTTCCCAGGGGAAACCTGGGTGCCCAGCATGCCAGGGAGCATCCCTGCTTCCACCACCACGGCACAGAGGGATCCCTCCTGACCCCTGCAGCTCCTCTTGAGGAATCCCTACTTAATGTCAGGTCTCAAGGGCATTCCCGGGCCCTGAGGCAGCTCAGAGGCACACCTAAGGAAGAGCGATGCGATTTTAGAAGAGCCATGTAGCTGTGGCTCATGCTGCTGCAGTGAGGTCTTGTGCTCAGCCCATGACGGCATTAGGGGTAGGCTCTGTGGGGTGGGACGGGGTAGGAAAAGTGCACAGAAGGCCCAGAAGCTGCCCTGCACTGCCCTGGTGCCATACCCAGAACACAAGGAGCCTGGTCAAATCAGGCCTTGGTGCTGAGCAGCAGGATCAGCCCCAGCTGTTTTGGCTTTCTGCACAGTTCTCTTCCAACTACAAGAGTTTGGGGAAAAGCCCAAAATAAAGCAGGGCACAAGAGCAGGACCTTGGAGGATGTGCAGGGCTGGAAGGGGTGGCACAGGCTCCGAGGGCACCCGGTCCCAGGCATGGGTGAAAGGAGCAGCTGCTGGGCCCAAACCCCAACGCTGCTGGGAGCCTCCCTCCCCTGGAACAGGCAGGAAGGAGCAGAGCTCTGCCCGCTGCCAGGGACGGACCCTCAGCCGCGGGTCCTGCAATTTAGCAGTGATCCCAGCGGGGAGGTCGGGGGCAGGATGGTTGAGGCTGGCAGCAGGCAGGCTGTGGGGCTGGGAAGAGCTGACACCAAGCTACCGTTACCTCCCCGCACGCAGGGCCGGCTCGCCGAGGTGGGGAAACAGGGCCAGGGCTGCCGGCGGCTCGGGGCAGCCTCCACCTCTGCTCCTTTCAAACCCCAAGAGCCCACCAAGACCCCGCCGACTGCAGGCTTTGCTCGGAACTTGGCTCGACAAGGCGCTGGTTGGAACACGGCGCAGCAACGAGCCCCACAGCAGCACGAAGCCCCAGCCTCTCCGGGGAGCGGCTCTCTGCCAGCTCCCTCCGGCACAGCCCTTTTCCCAAAGCGCTCGCAGCGCAGCCAAGGCTGACGCCCTGCCTGGCACCGGCTCTGCCGACGCATCCAACGCGCATTCCTGGAGGCAGCCAGCCTGCACCACGGCCCTGCCCGGCCTCTCCTGGCTGCCCGATGCTCACCGGGGAGTTAAAAGCCTGCTGAAAACCTCCTGGGGCACTTTGCCTCCTTGGGAAAGAACAACCCCCCCCCCCTTACCCCGCTCCGAGGAAGAGTTTGCTTTTGAATCTTTCCTGATAAATGTGGTTCAGAATTGAAAGTGACCGCGAGAATTTTGGGGTTTTGTTCAGCCCTTTTTCTCTCCCCTCCATAAAGTTTCAGGAGGGTATGTGAAATGAGCCGGTTTTACCAACCAGGGAACTTCCCCAGAACGACACGCTGCCCCTTCCCCAGCAGCCCAGCGCCACGCAGACCTCCCGAGGCACGGGGCACAGCAGGAGAGCAGCATGGGGAGCTCTGGGAGCACAGCGGCACCTCGGCACACGTCATCCTCCGAGGGATCCTGCACCAGGACCACCAGGACTGAGCTTTAGCGCAATCCATGAGGAACCCCCAGAGCAACAGGTATGGGAAAGAGACAGAAACATCTCTGCAATCGGTCCGTCAGCTCTGAGAGGGGGTTTGGGAGATGAAGCACAGCGGGGAGGTGCCGAGGGAAAGAAAGCCCCGCGACAGGAGCGTGAGTTACCCCAGCACACGATGCCTCCGCACCCGCGTGGCTGGTCAGCATCCTTAGTGCCCACACCAGCTCCTCCTGCTGCAGGAGGACGACGCAGCGATCACGGCACAAGCAGGCATAGCGAGGACAGAAGAAGCCCTTCTCACCTAGACGGAGCTCCCCGAAATTGCCGCATCCAATCTTCTTGCCGACGCGGAAGTTGGGACCCACCATTAAGACTCCCGAGTTGGTTCCAGCACTCCGGCTTCCATGACTGCTCCTTCCTCCACCCGTCTTGGACATCCTTTTACCTTCCTCCAGCTCCCCTTTCCCTCCTCTCTTATCAAAATCCATAAGTTTGTGATACCCCGGCCTCTCCACGGTTACGCTGCTGCCATACAAATCCCAGAGCTGCCGAAAGTTGAGGGGCGAGGAGAAAAGAAGCGGGGCTCTCCTTGCTTAATACACCATCCCGGTGCGATGGGAGGGAGGGGCGTGGAGAAGGAGGGAGAAGCGGCCACCCACGGGTGCTGGGCTACGGGAACGTTAGTGCTTTCCGAGGTCCCGCCGGGATTGTCATCGTCGCCAGTTACAGGGAGCTCTTTGGTGGAGAGAACATCCTGCGGAGATGGTCCTCCCGGCGCGGCTCCTCGCTCGGCGAGCTGCGGAAAGAGAGGGAGAAAATGAGCACGAGGTGATGGGGAGGGAGCTGCCAAGAGGGAGTCCCAGCGCCACGATGGCTCCCATCTCCCACGGAGCACGGCCCACTAGCGATGACAAAGGGCATGGCAATGGAGGGCTGGGGGAACAGGAGCAGCACAGCAGGTCCAGCTGCGAAAATGCTGCCATAAATGAATAAAGCCTGGCCACGGCAGGAGGCAAAACAGTGAGTCGGAGCCAGAAGAGTTCCTCTGGGAGAACGACGTCCCCAGGGGGCAGGCTGCTGGCGGTGAGGACGGGCTTTCTCTGGGCACAGCAGCCCCAAGGCCAGCTGCAGCCGGGCCCCGTTACCCCCACTGAGAGCAACTGAGGGCCGGGCACACGTGCACACCGTGCTGTCGCCCTGCCCAGGTGGGACACGAAGCCAGGTCCTGCTCCAAGCAGGGTGATGCCACCCAGGAGGCAGAGCCGTCAGACCCGCGATTCTGAAGGATCGCAGCCACCCCCTGCTCGCTCTCTGGCACGGAGGGCGAGGAAACCACGGGGCAGAGGAAGCCAGAGCACGAAACCAGAGCTTGTGCAGCACCTGCAGGGAGTCCCGCTGAGGGACGGCAGGGCTCAGCCCTTGGGCCAGCTCCTTGCCCCGTGCCTACCTGGCCATGGGTTCGGCACAGCCCCACCGTGCTGCTGACCTGCGGCAGCCCAGCTTCACAGCCAAACCGCCCCCTTGCTCCCCTTTTGGGGGGTGGGACAACAACTCCCCCCGCTCAGCTCCGAGCGCAGCAGTGCTCCCTGCCCGCCCTGAGCTGCAGCATTCCCTCCTGGCGGCACGGGGCAGCCCGGCTGTTCAACACGGGGCTGAGCGTGCAGAGGGCAGGCAGGACCGAGAGCACGCCGGGAAGCCACGTGAGAGCTGGCTGGACAGACGGCCACGCGCATGCACAGCCCGCTCCCCACCAGTGCTAATCACCCCGGCTTTTGTTCCCAGGCCCCGCTGGGAGGCAGCCCCCCCCCCTTCCCCTGCTCCTCTCCAGCTCCAGTTGCCACCACCGACGGCCGCGGCCCTATTACCTAGGGTTAAACAAGCAAACCCACACCCCTCAGCGCTCTGACTGCAGGAAATGAGCACACTGCAAGCCCTGAGGCTCGGCCAAAGCCCATAAAGCTTTTTATTGGCTCTCAATAGCTATTAATAATAATAATTTTTTTAAAAAGGGGGTTCTTGTGCTAAAAGGGTGCACAGGGGGAAGCGGGGCAGGGCCTAAAAGGAATGGAGGAAAAGAGAAAGAAGGGAGGCAAGCCTGAGCTCAGCAAGGGGCAGGACCTGGTGTGCGAGGGGCAGCGGTGGTGGAGCCCCAGGACTGCCCCGTGCTCAGCCCCCGGCCCACGCTGAGCCTCAGGGGCTGCTGCGGGTGCGTGGCACCCATGGGGCAGCCAGGCTTCCTCACGGGCTGGGAGCCCCCTCCTTCCCTGCAGGCTCCGACCTCTGGGCTGAGTCCTCCAGTGCGCCCCGGCTCTGCCTGGAGACGGACAGCAGGCACCCGGCCAGCCCAGGCCCCACTGTCCGGTGCCAGCACTCTTCTCCCCACGCCTCTCAGACCTTCCCTCAAACACCTCCGTCAGCCGCAGACTGCAGGCATGCCCAAGGCTTCATCCACCCCACAACTGCCACAGGAACACCCTACAACAGGCAAAGACAGCCCTGCCACACCGTGCCCTGGCACCCGGCGCCTCTCAGGCAGGGGAAACTGAGGCAGGCAGAGCCCAGCAGCCCCCCGAGCCCTGGCAGGCAGCTGGGGGCTGCCTCCTGCCCCCACGCTCCCTGCCCCAGCAGCTCCGTCCCCATGCGGGCAGGAAGCGGGGTGGGGGCGGCGGCGGAGCAGGGCTTCCCCGCGCTTTGTTCTCCCCCAGCCCCGCGCGCACACGGCCGGCACGTGATATCCTGCTCATTCTTCGCTCCCCTGATAATTTCCGCCCCGGTTCGGCGCACGGCACGGCCCTGCCGCCCGTCTCCCACCTCTACCAGGCCCCAGGGAGCCGATTCCTCCGCAGGGCGTTTCGGGAGCCCCCAGCCCTGGCAAAGGGGAGGCAGACGGCAACGTGCGAGCCGAGCTGCTTTGCACACCGTTCTCAGTTTGAATCAGACCTTTATGCTCAGTCCTGGGGGATTTCATGCCCAGACTGTTTGCACAGAGTCAGGCAGCCGACAGCCAGAGCCCTGGGAGCTCCAGCCCCCGCTTTCAGGATTTTTTTTATTTTTTTTTTTGCGTTATGGGCCAGTCTTTGCATGGGAATTCCAGACAATGGAGCGAGACAGGGCCCTAACAGAAGGGAAAAAATACATTTCGAGCCTTAATAAATACTGCTTCCTGTGAGCACTTGTGGAAACTGCGCTGCCTCCCCCGGCCGAGGCAAACATCCGCAGCAGCACAGCGCGACCGTGGCCCCGGGAGCAGCCTCCAAGAAGAGCCCAGCTCTGAGCCTCAATTTCGGGCTGTGGGGCCGGCTGTGCCAGCAGGTTGCCATGCTCTGATCCCCCCCCGTTCCCAAAGCAGGGCGGACGTGTGAGCGAGGGCAGGGCCAGCAGCTTCTCCCCACATTGGGAAGCTATTTTTGCCTCTGAGAAGCGCCAAGGAGAGGCGAGGCCTCCCCGCACCTCGGCATGAAAGCAGGACCCACCTCTCTGCGTGGTTTCAGCGACTGGTCAGGCTTTCCACTGTGTGCCGTACAGCCAGCTCTGGCTCTTCGAATTGAGAACAACCTAATTAGAAACATTTGGTAAAATCCCAGGACTCCGGTTGCTTTGGAGCAAACAGCCCCGCTGGACCTGAGAGAGCCAAACCTGCACTGGTCCGGCACAGCCACCTCCGGACGAGAAACGGGGATCGGGATCTGCCCCACGCTGTCCCCCAGGGGCAGCTGCGTCACGGGGAAAACATGTCCTGGTAAAACCAACAGGCATTTTTGCATTTCCACCACGAACCCTCACCCAGGTCTCACTCAGACAAGAAGCCTCAGAGAAGCACCTTCCAGGCTGCATTTGTTGGCCTGGTGTCAAATCTGATGCAAGATGAGACTAAGAAAACTTCTTTCTTTCTTGGGGGGGGGGGGGGGGAAGTAAAAAAAAAAAAAAAAAAGTCCTAAAGTTTGATGGGAGAAATTCCAAAGCAAGCTGTGGTCTTAAAACAAATAAGCACTCCCCTGCAGTGTTTGCAATGTAAAGTGCTCCAACCCAGGGAACCTGAAACTGAAACAAGCTGCAGACAAGTGCAAGTGAGTTGAGCACCTCCCCAAAGCAGAACCGCAGAAACACTGAAAGTACCATAAAGGGGGCAAAACAACACCCAGAGATCATCGGAAAGGCAGAGAAGGGGTTGGTGGTCTTTTGTTTAAGTATTGGGGTCTCTTTTACTTGCCATAAGATTTCAGCTTGCCAGGTCTGCCCCAGTCACATTTACAAGCTATTCCCTGCAGTCACGAGGGTGAGAAAAAGAGGCTGGGGGGTTCTTTTCTTCCATAGAGAAAAACCAAAACAACTCCCTGCAGTTCCAGTGCTATCCCTTGTCTCTGAGACCCAGGACTCAGAGTGAGGCTCCCGACCACATATGCAAGACGAAAACGCTGGAAAGTCTTTTTTAAAATTTCTTTCCTGTGCAACCTCGTGGCTGATGAGGAAGGGTTTGTACAATAACATCTGGGGCATATTGTTCTGGGCCCTTTATACACACAGAGCTCCTGGCCCAAAGAGGTTACAATTAAGCAGGGCAAGACAAAAGAGGGGAAGAGGAGGGGAAAAAGTAGCGGCCCAGCGCAGGGAAGCGATGCCCAAGGTCACCCCAAGTGAGCCCGCAGCTCTCCTCGGGGCACAGCACGGGCGGCCCGGCCCGGCCACATCCCGCTGGGCGCTCGCTGCGGCGCTGCCACCTCGCCACCAAGACCCGGCCAAGACGAGCCCCGGTCCCTGCAAGTCCTCAGGACCGTGGCTCAGAGCCGGTCTCCCCATGCACTCTGCGCCTTGCGAGCGGCAGAGAAACACAGCTGCCTCCAGATGAAAGGGAGAGAAAAGCTTCTTGAGAGCACAAGGAAGAAAAGCCCTTGACACTGCGCAGCTCAAAGCACAGATCCCTGCCAATTAAAAGCTAAAAATAATCACAAATACCCTGATGTCCCAAAGGACAACCCATCAGCTGGCTCCAATATAGAAATCCAGACCAAGAAGCAACCGGTGGCCTTACACAGCTGAAACCAAAACCCAATAAATCTTAAAAGTTTAAGAAGCAGATGAAGTCTTAGCTTACAAGGAGATCAAAAGTCTTAAAACAAAGGAAGATCCAGAGCGTTTAAAATAAGCTGCAGACGGTCCCAGATGATGTCTGGAAAGGTTTGTAGTTAAAATGTGTTCCAGTCTTTGGCGCCGGCAGCCAACCCCAGTCATGACGGAACGGGGAAGAGCTGTACCACGATAGGGAGGTTTCCCGGAGCTCTCAAAAAGCCCCACCAGTTTTCCCCAGAGCTCGATCTGTCCCCCAGGAGCCCGCAGTGAGTGGGCAGGACAGAGGCAGAGGTGAGAGAGGGACTGGGGGCAGCTCTGAGCAGAAGCAACCCAGAAGCACAGCGAGCCGTGAGGCACCCGTGCTGCCGGACACCTCCAGCTTTGGAGCAGTCAGCAGAGCGAGCACCAAGACCCAGCCTCCAGGCACGACCGCGGCGCTGCCAGCCCCTGCTGCTCCTTCGCTGGGGCCCCCTGGCAATCTGAAAAGCCGTGCGGTCGGCTGAAATTGCACCCTGCCAAAAATAAACAGAGGGCAAGCGGAAGGGGGCGAGAGCTGCAGAGGCTCGCAGTCGCGTGCTGTGGGGATACTGCACGGCTGGGGCCAGGGAAAGTGGCTCCCGAGACCACATTTCGGTGACCTACCTGCAGCTGGAAGGCCTGCAGAGCTTCCCCAGGACATGCTGTCACCTGCCAAAGCTCTGTTCTTTGGCGTCGGCTGCCGCTTGGGTTGCAGTCCAGCGCCAGCACAAAACCACCCTGCGAGCTCATTCCCTCTGCCAGCCACTTCTCAGCACAGGGACGCTGCTCTCCAGCTGCCCCTGAGGGAAGCAGCGGTGCCGGTGGCGGGGCAGAGGGTAGGAAGCCCCTGGCTGGAGACGAGGCCGATTCATTAAATGCTGGGGACAGCAGCTGGGGAATCTGCTGGGTCTGAGAAAGCAGGAAAGGCCCTCGGTGCTGCAAATGGAGCCAAGCGTGCTCATAAAATTAAGAAGTTTAAACTCAAGCAGCAAAGAGAGGGACATAAACAGCAAGAGGGTGATGGCAACGTCCAACCATTGAGCTGCGACCTCTCCATCTCCCCATCAGGCCAGCGAGGGCACCCACAGCAAGGGCAGGTCTCTGCACTCATGGGGAGAACTCATCCGGGAGTGCACGGAGCTGCAGGATGAAAACAGAAGCTGAAAAGGGGAAAAAAAAAAAGGTTCCCAACCTAGTGCTGGGAACTGCAGTGGTACGAAAGGCCCTCCTGAGATGCAGGCTCGACACACGGCCACAAGCACCACGCGCTGATGGGGGCAAGGAGCACAGAGGGCACCAGGTGCTGGAGGAACGAGGCTGCAGCTTGCAGGCAGACCACGCCAGCTACTTCAGAGGGTGGGAGCTGGCCACAAAACCACCTTCTGTGAACCCCAGCCCTGGACCAAGAGGAAAGGAAAACCTTCTGAAGTCCCAAATCCTTCCTGCTGGGTCTGCAGCGCCCCGTGCTCGCTCCCCAGGGCTGATGCGAGGAAGTCACCCTCTGGGCCGCAGCTCCGCACTTCAGTACTCAGGGCTCCAAGAAAAACCCTGTACAGCTGCCACAAGAGGGAAATCCAGCGGAGTTTAAGGTGCAAAACCCACTTCTCATACCCTGAGAATTCAACAGGTAATCCAAGGTTGTCCGAGCCCAACGCCAGCACATCCTGCAGGACAGCCAAGGTGCTTGGCACACCCAGAGCGACGGCGGGAGCCTGCCTGCGTACAGACCCAGCCCCGTTAGTGAGCTGACGGTCAGGAACACGCACGGGCACCTTCACGGCGGGACGGGAGCGCTCCCACAGCTTCGGCATCAACTTCATCGCGTGGGTTTAAGACCCCCCTCTTCCCCAACCATCCCCATGATGCCAGCGGACCCCACTCGCTTGCCTTCCCTTCACGCTGCCCGCACACCAGTGGGATGGCCCCACACAGCACGGCTCCAAGCGCTGCTGCCCGCGCACGGGGCACAAGGAGCAGGCTCCTGCCCTCGCCTCGGGGTGGCACCGCGCTGCGTCGCGTGCTGCCAAGCTCCCCACAACGCAAAGGCTTCACCCTGATGGGCGCCGAGTGGATTTTCGAGGAAACAAGACAATTGGTAGGAGGTTCTTTTGTTATGTGAAGAGTCCTTCCAAGACTTGGACTCGGGCAGTTCACGCTGACCTTTGGCTTGGGCAACAGGAAAGTCGTAAGCTGGAAGCGCAGGCTCCTCTCCCCGCCTTGTGCTGCCAGGCTCAGCGATGCTCCCGAGGGACCCGCTGAGCTTCCTGCAGCCCTGGGCCGCACAGCGCCTCGCTCCTTCCCACTGCAGGAGCGCGATCGGCGCAGACGTGGGTCCACAGCGTGGGCTGTCATCTGCTGCTTCCCCACGAGGAGGAGGGGAAGTTTGCAGCTGGGAGAAAACCCGTCCCCATTCCTCATTCTGGGGAAGGCTCCGACGTGGGCTGAGGAGCCAGGGGGATGGCACGGCACCGCGAGCTGCTCCATGCCACATCTCCACCAGCTCCTGCTCCGGTCAACTCAAACAAACCCACTCGGCAGCAGATCGGTGTGCTCTGGCCCAATTTCCTCCTTCTTCCTCAAGGCAAGAGCGGAGCTTTGAGAGAGGAACTCGGGGCACCCAGCACAAGGCACGAGCACCTTGCCCAGGAGAGCGGGGCCAGCCCAGCGGTGCCGGAGGGCTGCCGCGTGGTGACAGCCCCTGCGGAGGGCTTTTTGGGGGGGAATCCCTGAAAATCAGGAAGTCCTGAAAGCAGCTGCTTTCCCAGCAAGGCGAGACACTTTGTGGTTTCTGCAGCCACAAGAACGTCACCCCCAGCCCCAGCGGGGTCAGGTTAAGCAGAGAGCCTTGGGGCCTCCTTGCAATTGCCGAGGCTTCTCCCCGCTCACAGCCAGGCAGGACCAGCGCAGCGCTGTTTACTCCGTTTCCTCCTCTGTGCGTTCACGGTGGTGTCAGCACAACAGGAAGCTCTTGTTAAATACTTCATTACTTCACTGCCGACGCAGAGCCGTCAGGGAAGCCGGGCGTAGTGCAGTGTGTTTCAGGAGATGGGGCAGCCTGGCAGCTCCGGCTCAGGGCTGGGATGTCAGGGATCGCAGCTCCGGCTTCCCGGCCCCTCCACATCCCAGCCGTTACGCTGGGATAACCACCCCCCGCATCTGCTTTGGCCATTCCAGCTCCCTGGGGAGACACTTGGCTCTTTCTCAACTTTTGAGCAGCGCTGAGACCTCAGCAACTTTCTCCCTCCCCCTGCTTCAGAGCATCCTTCAGGGAACAGCCCCAGAACTGGCTGAAGACCTCCCGCCTGGGCCAGCAGCACCGTGCCACGAAAGCCGCTGCAGTAGCTGCCAGGTCAGCGGCCAGCCCGTGCCCGTGAGCAGCCCGGAGCTGAAGGCCCGCAGCCTTCGGACAGCTTCCTCGCAGGTGGTTCCATCCCTGGGGGCACAAACACCGACACCGCTCCACATCTGCAGGCTGCTGCGGGACCGCGTCACCCACTGCCCGGCAGGCACAGCCCCAACACCGCGGTCACTGCGCCGGGAGCGCCCCAAGCACCGGTCCCAGCTCCGGTCCCCTCTCGACACCGATCAGCCACGGCTGGTCCCCCACAGCCCGCTGGCGCAGAGTGGTTTCCCTTTTGGCCCCACCATGTTTGTATAGCGAGGACATTTGCAAGGGAATTTTATCCAAAACCTTTTCTTTTTTTTTTTTTAATCCCCCTTCATCCAGGTTGTTTCTCGACAAGAAAAAAAAAAAAAAAAAACAGGAATAAAGCCAAGGCTAATGTTTCTACCAGAATTTCTTCTAGTCTTAAGGGAAAAAAAAAAAAAAAAAAGCCTGAACTGTAGAAGCAAAGCTTTTAATCCAACATGATCCGAGCATCCTCGTTCCAAACCTCCCCTCCCTTCCTGGCTTCCCAGCTCCCTGTGAGGACATGGTGTGTCCGCGGGAGGACACAGGGCTCCACCCGCACGCGCTCAGCCCCGCAGCACCGGGCACTCGCGGCAGCTCCAGAAAAAAACCACCAGCAGAGCAAGTGACCAGCACCTCCAGCTATAGAGTATAACCCAGAATAAATAATACCAATAATAAAAAAAGACCGAGGAGGAATGCTTTGAGCTTGTGTTAGAGATTAAAGCATTTATCACGCGGGGCTCTATTGCCGTACCCCCCCTGCAACCCTCTGTGGCTCTCAACCACATCCCAGAAACATCCAAGCCATGAAAATATCAGGATTAAAGAAGTTAATAATAAAGCATTTGATGTTTTAACCCCCTCCCCCCCAACCTCCTGAGCTGTGAAAAAGATGGGTTTTTCTTCCTGCCTTGCAGTGCCTGGCTTCCTCCTCCAGCCACCACACCTAGGCTGCTCTCTGAACCCGAGGAGCTCTCTCCTCGCTGGCCATTCCCTTCCCTGGCAGACATTTCGGCACTGTGCTCCAGTCACTTCTTCACCTCCCACTCCAAATCTCTCCCAATTTACTTTCTCCCAGCCTCCAAACATTCACGTGTTTTTTTAACGGGTTACAGCAAACTCTTCAATGCTTTTTCTTTAAGAGGTGTGCACTACATCTTTCCCTCGAAAACAACAAGGGAAGTTGAGCCCCAACACGGCAGCAGAGAAGGTCTCTGTTGACGGGGAGTCCTGCTTCACAGCTCGGCGGCCTGACAAACGCTCAGCTACCCCGAGTTCTCACAATGCAAAACCAATAATGACTCACGCATGATTTCATTGAGATCTGTAGAGGTTATGAGCTGACATTCAAAACCATCCGACTGCTTCAGAAGCCGAATCTCAGCTGTTCTGCACACTCCAGCAGAAACAGCACCGCTAATGATGCGGTTGGGGGAGAAGAGGCTCGACCACCCAAGGCTCTCGCTGCACACGCAGCGTCCCCTCCGCACAGACCCCGACTCAACGGAGAGGCACAAGCGAAGCCCGTTAGCTGCTGCCCAGACAGAACGAAATTGAACGAGTGGCAAAACTGGAGAAAAACACCAAATAGGATTTTTCAGTTCGTGACAGAGCCCAGGCGGGTGCAAAGGCAACGCTCTGAAGGTAATAGGGGTAATACAGCCTCACACGAAAGTGTGAGCTCCTTGTGCTACCACGGCTGTAAGACATCTGCTCCTCTCTGAGGTGAGCACAAAGCTCGTGCCAGAGCACAGCCCTGGCAGGTGACACAAGCTCCTGAAGCGAGGATGTGCGTGTGCATCGGCAGCTTTACCAAAAGTCAGCTTTCTGACGTCCATTCGGCAGCAACTATCTGGCACCTAACAATATCCAATGAGGGAACAGGTCCGTCTTTAACCAACACAAGTGGGACGGTTTTGATTCCTGTTTGCTCCCCACTTGCATAAGCAGAAATGGAAATCGATGCGCTTTGGACAGTCAGAATCCAGAACACAGATCCTTCGTGTTTTTAAACACAAAGAAGCTTGCAGAGGCAACAGCTCTTCGAGGGCAACACCTGAGTGCCTCAATAAAATCAGCAACAAAGCAAACTCCCTGCAGCATCTCTCCGCTGCTCTGCAATTTGCTTCCAGCTGAATATAGAATTTCACTCTTTTCGTTGGATCCCCATCCAAAGCAGTTACACCTGGATGGAAAATATGAACAGTGCTTGACCAAAGAGACGGAAATACCATGATTGAAATTTCAGCAGCAGCACAGGAACCAAGCAAAAAGCTAAAAATACTTCTCTAGGAAATATAGTAATAGTAATAACAGTAAATATACACATGCTAAAATAAGATCAAATCTGAAAACTAGACCGGGAGAGATCAAACACAGCACGACTCAGACAAATCCACCCAAGAGCCAAGTGCTCAGTCAAGTCCATTCATCTCTTTGGGCACATCAGCCACAAACTTACGCTTCCAACTACAGAATTCATGAAACCTAGCAGAAAAAGCACTGAAACTTCATCAGAGAGGCTTGAATGGTGACAACGCTGTGGCTGACTCTTACAAACCCCACAAAAAGAATGAGCAATTGGCCCAAGCGAGTCCCAGGGCAGGCCCCCCCCGGGTCTCGAGCCACACACACCCCACGGGCCCCTGGAGCACGGTCCCAGTGCCAGAACCACAGCGTGTGGGAACAGCAGCAACACCGAACCTCCACGGGGATCGGGGACACCAAAACCAAGGTGCTGAGAGAAGCCCAAATCAAGACAGGTCCATGGGGCTGCCCACCTTCCCCTCCAGCCCTGCTCTGAGATGCTGCCAGCGTCTTCTCCTTGTTCCCTACACCTGCCTCTGCTGGCCTAGAGCAGCAACAGCTCTGCTCTCGGCTGCTGGGCCCGCAGAGGTTTTGCTGTGCTGCTGGAAGGCTGCAGAGCAAGGGACCAGCTCCAGCCTGATGCTCCGCTACCTGCACAGCGTGGCTCTGGTGTTCCATGCACAGATGGAACAATTTCTGTCTTAGAAAGTGCAACTCGCTCCGCCGTTACCGTAAGGAGGAGGCTGCAGGCGGGTAACCAGAGCCGTACCCCTTCTTCGGAACAGCAGCGGAAAAGACACGGGCTCGTCTTCTGCCCCTGCAGGAGGTAAATTACACAAGGCTGTAATTCTGCAGAATCTATCACATCTTAGCCGTTCAGCACAAAAAAAAAAAAAAAAAAAACACTGATTAGGACGTTGAAGTGGTTTCGGTTTTACTCATGCAGACTTGGTAGTGCTAGAAGAAAGGAAGTTCACTACAGCCGGCGCGGAGCCTCTGGCTGGGGGAGCTCAAAGGACAGCAGCCAGAGCCCAGCGCCCGGCTCTGCATCTCCACGGGACACGCGCGGGCGCCCCGGCCAAGACGCTGCCGATGCCTTTCAAGCTCCCGCTCAGCACAAGCGCGGGATTCACTGGGGCACTTCACACCCCAGCCGCTCACTCCAACAAGTGGTCTCAGCCGGCGAGTCCCTCACATGCGCTGGCCTTTGTGGCTCTGCCGGCGGGTATTTATTGAAACCAGACAATGCCTCCCCAGCATGGCGAGCTCCGGTTCGACACCAGACGCTAATTAAATCCGTGCTGCTGCTAGAAGGCAGAGCTGCAGAGGAAGCAGCTGCTTTCCCAAGTCTGCAGCAATTGGCCAGCAAAGAGCTGCTCACCAGCCCCGCACCCTGCACGCCCGCTCCCCACATCCACAGGGACTGGGGAAAGAGCAGATCCTGCTGCTTCTCCGAGCAGTCCCCTCCTGCCCAGCTCTCCCGCTGGTTTCGCTGTCACAAGCACACTCACCTTGAGATAGAGCCTGCCCCGGGGAGCCCCAGTGCCCAGCAACCCAGGGGGATCTGCCTCGGCCCAGCCCCGTGCTGCAGTCCCCAGCACTCACCTAGAGCCATGCCCGAGGTTTGCATTCAAGCCTGGTCATCCTCTCGCAAAATCAGCTCCCAGAACTGTCTGCACCCCAACCACCACGGTGCTTCTGTACCCTAGGCAGGGAGAAGCGCAAGGAGAGCCACTGCTGGAGCAGCTGCCAAGCACAGGCCTCTGAAGATGACTACAGAGCCAGGGCCTGAAACGTGCTCAAGGTGGGCAGTCCTATTCCATACGTCAGCCCCTGCTGCTGGACACAGATCTTTTTCAACCCCCTCTGCTTCACCTGCAGGGCAAAACCCACCCTGAAGGCTCTGCCACCCTTCCTGCTGCCTGGGCTCATGACACAGAAGATAAGTGCCCGCAGGCACAGGACGTGAGCTGCATAAGAGAGTTGGCCCCAGGAACGACCGTGCCCTCGCTGCCCTTCCCAGCAGCGCTGGAGTCACTTTTTCTGCCATTTTGCTCTGATGGCAGGTTTGTGAGCAAGGCAAATTCCCCTTCCAGTGCCTTCCCGCCCACTCCTGGGGCTCGCAGCCTGCTTAGCAGTCACCAGGCAGCGGCAAAAAGAAGGTTTCTAGATAAATACACGGTTCTCACCCGGCAGCCTGGAACAACCGCTTCCATTTCACATCTCACGTCTGAGGCCAGAACACCTCCTCCTGTGCCACTGCAGCCTGAAATAAGGTTAAGACCATCTCTACCAGCACGCGGCTTCCCCAGCACTGTCCCCAAATACTCCCGTGTCCTCAAAAGCTAACACTTTTTTTTTTTTTTTTTAATAAGAGCAATATCAAGCACTGCTTGCCTTTCTCTTGACACGGCATCTTAGCGCGCATCAGGCAGCATGGACGGGAACAGACGTGAAAGCAAAGTTGCCGTCGGTTTCACAGGCAGCCAGACGAGAGGAAGGCTTTCCTCCCCTCCTCCTCCGCAGCCAGAGACGTGCCGCACCTTTGTGCTGCGGCAGCAGTGAGCTGCCCTGCCTCGTGCCAGGCAGCAGAGGCTGCAGTGCCTGCCCAGCACAAGGCAACGGCTGTGGGGCACACAAAGACTTCACCAGCGCACCCAGAGGCGTGGGCTTCGTGCTGCTGGCTGCTAAGAACTTTGGGTTCTCCCCTCGCTCCTCCAAACAGGCGGCTTTAAAGGCACACGTGTGCTGAAGCCTCAGCGTGAGGTCAGATGGATGCGCAGCAAACTCCTGAGGATCTCAGAGCCCCAGTCTGCTCTTGCCACCAAAGCAGGGCGAGGAGAGCACATCCCATGGCCCCAGCCCACTCTCCACATCATGCCCTTGGATCCTGCAGCCTCGGATCCCACACATGCTTCCTGCAGGCACTGAGGGATCAGCTAGAGCCAGGACGAGGGCTCCGCAGCTGTTCTCCAAAGGAGTAGGCATTTCCCAATCCCTTTCCTATCACAGAAGCCAATTCCTGGATGCACACAGCTCCCTTCCCTTCCTTTCCTGCCCTAGGCCCAAGCTGGGTGCAGGCTCCAGCCCTCTCATCCACCTGGGGGAGATTTCTTCCTGGCAGGACTGAACACAGTGCAGGGAAGGGCCAGCAGGCTCCCAGACTTGGCACTTTCTCCTTCCCACAGCACTCGGACAGGCTCCCAGATAACCTCAGGAGCCCACAGGCAGAGGAGACTGGAAACTGCAGCCCTCTGACACTCACACCATGGGTGTCCCGCAGCACAGCGAGCTTGAGAACAGCTGGAGCAGGCTCAGGATCACTGAACAGCTCAGGGCATCTCCACTTGCTCCCAGCTTCCAGGGACCAGGAAACCACCATCCAGCAGCACACCGCTGAGATCGGGCCCTGGGAGCAAGCAGGGGAAGGGTGGGACAGTGCAGGGCAGTCAGGAGCCTGAGCAGGAGCAGCGAGCAGCAGCCTGCAGCTGACGTGCCAGGGCACAACCCCACTCCGCAGGTGATGCTCGCTTCTCCTCAAAGCCACCATCTCTGGAGGGCAGGACATCCCTGCTGCCCACGCTACATTTGAGCACCAAGCCTACAGTAGGCTTTCTTCATGTCTGTGACCCCAATTTCTCAAGTGGCCACACGTGAGAGAACCCCTCTGATGGTTCCCTCCACGCTGCCGGAACTGTCTGACCAGAGCCCAGCTTGCTGGGGAGCTGCAGACAATCCCAGGCTGGGACGCTGCTCTTTCCAAGCGTGCCCTTACCACCCCAAACACATACAAAGGCCTGGATCCATCGCACCACGTGGGACGCTCCATGGGACATCCTCTCCACCAGGCTGCCTTCCACAGCGTGCAGCTCCAGGGGCTGGGCACACAGCAGCTCCCCTCCCAGCTGAGCAGGGATCAGAGCAGCAGCATCGCCCCTTGGGTCTTCCCGGTGTTCCCAGACACAAGCTCCAGGGGTTTTCCAGATGGCTGACGCAGCCGTTCGATGTCCCTTGGCTCCTGCACTACTCCTTGCAGCAGGCAGCTTGAGGTACTTCGCTGGGGAAGTGTGGGTACAGAAGAGGGAACCGAGGCACGCAGCTGCTGGGTGTTGCACAGAAGCAGCAGCACAAGCGGGAGGAAAGCCGGGTCCTGAGCTCTGCCATGCCCCGTAACCTCGCCTGCACACGTGGCCCTGCCACAGGGACCTTCCCTGCATGGGACAGCCTTGGAAACTGGGGAGAAAACAGGCAGATTTTTTTCAAAAGCCTTCTCCAACATTTCTCAGAGGCACGGTGAACAACAGGGCTCCCCGGCCGCTCACAGGACTAGGGAGCAAGCAGCGGCGATGAGAGCCAGGCAGCACCGGGGGAAGGATGGCCACAGCCCGCTGCGCCTGCTGCCTCCGCGATTCGGGATCATTTCTCATCCCATGGGGCACGGGAGCACGCTGAGCCCTGCGGGGCCTGCAGCGGGAAGGGCTTTCCAGAGGGGTCACCCCCAGCCACGTTTCACCATGGCAAAAGGGATCCCCGAGGGTGGACGGGAAATGTACGGCCAGGCTCCATGCGCCAACTGCCAAAGGCTCAGGCACGGCAAGATGTGTGCCAGGAGGCTTCCTCGGCCCATCTGGGACCGTCACTCCAGTGTCGTGCGTATCGCTCCCAAACTGCTGTCAGCAGGAGCTGGGGTGGCAGAAGCACTTTGAATGGTAAGGGTTTGGGATTTTTTCCCATAACCCACATCCTTTTGACAGAACCAGGTTAGGAAGCAGCTGCAGCGGCAGCTCTGGGGTGGCCTTTTGCAACACGAGGCAGGGACGAAGGGGTGCCCAGGCTCTTCCGTCACCAACGTGCAGCTAATTGCAACTTCCCCAGCTCCCCTGAGGTCACACAGAAGGAGGGGATGGCACAGGCAATGGAACTGGAGGCAGGGTACAGGGGGTGTCACTCACCGGTGACAAGGCTGCTTCCACCCCTGGGCTGCAGAGCTGCGGCTCTGTCGGGCGGAGCTGTCCCACATTCGAGCAGGAGCCGCTTCTCCCTCTGCGCTCTTCCTCGGGCCGCTCGAAGCCCCACACGTTTCCTCCCCAATTACTGCCAAGCCTTAAGAGCCAGGAGGGGAAGGAGGAGGGTGGAAGGGAAAGCGTCGGGGGTGGTTTCACAGGGAAACCTCTCCCCTGAGCTGTTGAGCTCCCTGCGCTGGGATGCCAGCAGCGCTTCCTCACTGGAAACGAGCCACCCTGCCTTACGTGTGCTGCTCCCAGCTCTCCGGACAGCCACAAACAGGGCCCAGAGCCCAGGCCAGGGGCAGAAGGAGCAGCAAGGAGGAGCAGTTCAATTCACCTGTACTGCAAAGTACCGGGGGCAGCAGGGTGCGCAGTGGCACAATACCCCCAGCTCACACAGCAGAGTCGGCAGCGTCTGCAGAGGAGCAGTGCAGGAGGCATTTATCTCCCCACCCCCTCTGGTACAAGCCCAAGCAGCTCAGTGCATTGCACATTTTTCCTTGCAACCTCTCTCTGAGGTACACAAGTGACCTGCTTATTTCACAGATGGGGAAGGGAAGCAGTGCGAAACTCTGACGCGTTGCTGATCTCGCCGAGGAAAAGGGGGCAGCGAAGGATGATCCCCAACCTTCACCACATCGCCCTCAGTCCCAGACAGACACCCCCGGCTGCTGCCTCGCAGGAAGGGATAAGCAGAGGGGTCAGAGACCCGCACCCCATTCCTGGACGTGCCGCAGATGGTTCAGCATCTTTTCACTCCTCCATCCCGCAGTTTCTCACCCAGGGAACTGGATTCACAACCCCGTACTGAGCGCCGTGACAGCTCCGTGGATGAAGGCCCCACTGTGGTTTGCCACCAACCTCCACATCAGAAGGGCATGTTCCAAAGGCTGCTTCTCACCTTCCCTCCCTCCCCATCTGTGAGCGTTTTACGAGATCCCAAGGCCAGGGCTGAAGCAGGAACACCACCCGGGTGGCTACAGCCAGGAAGGTGCTCACAGAGCCGCTGCTGGCGGGGAGACAAACCGCTCCGTGAGGAGACTTCCCAAGGGCTTCAGCCAAAACCCACCCGTCCCTCCAGCA
Source organism: Aythya ferina (assembly GCF_964211825.1). Taxonomy (NCBI): domain Eukaryota; kingdom Metazoa; phylum Chordata; class Aves; order Anseriformes; family Anatidae; genus Aythya; species Aythya ferina. Next base: position 1,566,364 of record NC_140324.1, read on the forward strand.
GGTACAGCCGGTGCAAGCTTGCTGGTTCCTCCCTTTGCCTTCCCTGCTCACAATTTGCTTCTCTGGACCCTAATAAAGGGCTTAATTCGTAACGTCAGAGGATCACCTGCAAGCAGCAGCAGACAGGACGCCCCCAGGACCACCCAGTCCATCCTGCTGCCCTCAGCACTGTTTGTGTGCACAGCCCGAGCCTTCGCCCTCCGTTCTGGGCTCACACTTCCCTGACTTGTCCCAGACACCCCAGCCAACACACGCTCGCCCTTCTCCAGAGCACACCTCCCAAAAAAGGGAAACCCAAACCTGAAACCCCAACCTTTTCTTCTCTTTCCGTGAGTCCATTACTCAGGTTTCTTGCTCCTGTCACCTCTTCCAGCCCCCGCAAAGTGCACTCAGCTCCCCTGGCCTCTCCATTCATCATGCAGCCAATCTGTGGCCCCAAACCCACCCACACTTTACAGAAGAAGAACGAGATGTCCCAGAGCAGCACAGTGCTGCTGGGTGCCCACCTGCGGTCAGCCTTACAGCACGCTCAGCGGGGCTTGCTTGCCCTGCATGGGACCACGAGCCCCTCCAAAACCTTTTACACCTGGGCTGCACCACCCAAGGGGCTCCAGGCTGCTGCAGCCACTTGGGCTGCCCGGACACAGCTCAGTTACCACCAGACGCTATCAGGTGCTTGCAGAGCATGCAAAATGAGGGAAAAAGTCAGTTTGCCACCTTCCTATAGAGTCACCCGATCCCCACTCCCCTCCCAACACCAGCACCCTGCCGGCTTCCAGGCTGGACAGGGCTCAGATTCACTCTGACAAGAACATTTGCCTCCCCAGTGACAAAGCCATCAGGAAAAGCTGAAGCCACACTCAGAGCTGCCCCAGCTGGACTCTGCTCTCCAGATCACAGCTTCAGGTGGTGATTCAGGGCTGCCTGCAGGTCCTTCGCTCCATGGGAAGGAGGAAGTTCCCAACTGGGCAAAGCCCTCCTGGCTAACACCGTGCGCCTTTGATTTTGCTTCAGGAGTAAACGCACTCTTCTTTATCTATGCAAAGCTCCACTACAGCAGTCAGGGATGGCCAAAGGAACAACCATGACCAGTGAACGTGCAGCTGGGGCAGAGACTCGCCATGCCCCTGAAGGCCAGACTTCACGCCCAGCCCCAGCACCACTCAGCCTGCCTGCAGAAGCACCTGAGCCATGGCAAGGTGGGAGAAGAGCCGCAGGTTCCTCCCCGCCCCCGCTTCCTCACGGTGAATCCACGCTTTCCTTCGTGTGCAGGCCAGCACCGCCCCACCTGATCCTGACGTACATCCCCGGCACCCAGCGCATCTCTGCAGAGCTGCTCTCTGCCCAGAAACGGGGACAAACCACACAGACGAGCAGCAGCGAGCACCCTTACAGCCTTACCGGAGCCGTGCACTCGTGGCGTACTGCGAGAGGGATCACAGCGAGGTGAGCGAGGGCAGAAGCCACAAGCACCTCATCGAGCGGGTCCAGGGCACAGGAAGTCCTGCCATGAGCAGGATCCGCTGCAGAGGGTTTCACAGCTGCCAAAGACTACGGCAGAAGCAGCAGAGCGTTTCTTTTCTGCTCAGATTCTTCTATCAGGAAGTTTACGCACGCTTCAGCCTGGCTGCCCACGCCGCCGGACGCTGCCCCGTTGGAAGGCAGCTCCGAATGCTCGCCTTGAAATCCCCAGGCAGCGTGAGCGGGGCCGTGCACGCAGACACACCCAGCGCCGCGTGCCCGAGCACACAAACATTTCCTCCCCGCTGCTCCTGCGCCGCAGCTCAGCCAGGGCCGCCCCGTACCTGCCCGGCCGGGCTGCGGGGAAGGCGGGCGGTTTTACAGACCTGTGAGCGCGGAGACGTGAGCACATTTCCTGTCGGCCCCCTGCCCCCCTCGAGCCGCCGCAGCGGATGTTCTTCTCTCCAACTTCTTCCTCAAGGCAAATATTTAGAGTCTAGCAGGCATTCCTCATCACAGGAGCAAGTTAAACATTGGCCTGAAAACAACAGCAAGTGCCTTTAAACGCTTCTGGCTGGAGAAGCGTCGCTCTGGACTTTGGTTTCTGGCTCTGAACAGAAAGAGGAGCAAAGCACCAAGCGCTGCACTCCTGTCCCAGGAGCAGGCAGAATTGGGGCTGTCCCCACCAGGGCCACAGCAAGAACTGTGCCCTGCTTGTGCACTAGCACGCTTCAGGTGTCTGCTCTCCGAGCCCGCTGCAGTGCGTCCTCACGCCACGCACACGTTGTTTTGAGACGGAGAGAGCCGAGGAACCTGCTGGGAGCTGTGGGTGCCGCCCGGACTGCAGCCAGCCGTTCACATGCGCTGGTTCCCCTGCTCGGCCTGTGCTGCCTCTTCTCAAAGGCTGCCACCTTCCAGCCCGCTGCTGCAGGAGGTGCTCCGGGCTGAGACCACACAGCGCAGCTCAGCTCCCTGCCAGATGCACAGGCTCTTGCAGGAAAACCCCTCAGCAAGGCAGAAGCCTAAGTCAGTGAGATGGCAGGAGCAGACGGGACTGCCGAGCCAGCCTCACCTCTCCCACAGCAGCCCCACGATGCCCGGTCAAAATTGTGGCCAATTCCCCAAGAGAAAGCTGTCGCTGGAGACATTTACTGGCACACAGCTCAGGTGTGCCCGGACAGCGTGCTGCAGAACATCTCGTGTCCTACAGCTCGCCGCACCGATGTTAGCGGGATATCCGAGCTCCTTTCGCTCTCCTGAACTCGGTGCCTGCAAGGGGTACCTGGCTCTGCTGCCCCACTGCAGGCAGATGGACGGGGAGGGAACTGCTCCCGTGGCACCCCTCGGCATGGCCCCGCCACGCACCCAGCCCCAAGCATGGCAGCACGGAGCCGTGGAGGTTGGCTGGGCTGGAATTCGTCTCCCCGTGCCCAGACACCTCCTGCAGCACTGCAGGAACCTGCTGCGGGCTCCTCTCCCCAGATCCCCAGACCAGGCAGACACCCCCATGGGAACAGCACGCGATTCCAACCAAACCACCTGCAGGTAACCCTGGAGGAAGCAGTGACCCTGCAGCCTTCTGAGCACTTGCTTTTCCTTCCCCAGCCACGGAAACCCATGGAGCAATCAGCCCCGGCGATCAGGTTTGTGCAGCAATCGCCACGGCCCATGGCAGGGATGAGCCCATACCTGTCAGCACCGCTGACCCTGTGCCCACCAGAGGCGAGCGCTGCTCAGCTGCAGCCTCCTCCAGCAGGCAAAACGTGCCTGCAGCACCAGCGCTTGCTCTGAGCAGCGCCCTCGATGTTCTCTGTGCTGGGCAACACAAAAACAAGGCTTTGAGTAAAAACCAAAGAGAAGGGCAGTGAACGTGGCCGGACCGGGGGTGCTCCAGGCAAGCACTCCACGCGGAAGGTACCGGAAAGCACCTTCCTCCCCTGCACCAAGAGCACAAACTTCGTCACTTCCAACAGTCCACAAGAAAAAAAGGAGAAGAAAAAGGAGAAGAAAAAGGTTCTTTTGCACTGTTGTTTATACCTCGCGCTACCCCAAAAGCCAACAGCAGTGACATCTCCTACCTGGAGCCGCCGGGCGCTGGGAGCGCAGAGCCGTGAGCAGCACGGAGCCATTTTGCTGCCTTCTGCTTTCAGGTTGCACGGCCGCAGCCACCGGTGCCCAGCAGCCAGCCCCTCGCCCTGCCCAGCGCGCTGGGGGCACGGCCGCTGCTCCCGGCACCTTCCAGCCCCGGTGCTCGCAGGGCCCCCTCAGGCCCCGGTCCCCGTGCGCAGGGGCTGCGCAGCTCCTCCAGAAGGAAGCGTCACAGAACCCGAGGCCAAGCCCAACGTTAACCTCTGTTAATGAACTTAACATCCCCCTCAGGAGGGCAGAGCCTGCACATCGCCTGCCAAGCATCTCATTTGCCATTTGGCAAGTAAAAGCCAGGCCTCCCTCACAAAGCATTGCGTAACATTAAATAACAAAGGGCTGCAGGACACTCTCTGGTTAGGAGCTGGGTAAAAATGAATGACAAAAAAAAATACTGCTCCTTTCCTCCAGCCTCGCAGCCTCTCTCGTGGCCCGGGAGGCCAAGGAGAGCCCAACAAACTCTCCTCTCCATGGGCCATGAAAGCGAGCACGCGCATCTCAGTCTGTGCAGCATTTTCAAAGGCCCTGCAAAGTTTTGCCTCTGAGTTGCAGCTTCCCTGAAGAACCATCTCCTAAATCACAAGGCGTGGGATCACCTCGATGCTTCTCGAGCTCACTGCTCTGCTGCAACGCTGCCACTGCAGCCAACGGAAGACAGACAGACGTGTGGTTTTCCACGGGCTGCCTTTCCCCCAGCTCTCGCTGCACCACTTTTCATCCCCAGCACAGCAGCACCCTCAGAACCCACGAGGGGGTGAGGGGGGAAAATCCCAGCTTGGAACAGCTCGGGGTGGAGGCGAGCCTTGGAAGGGCTGGCCCGGGTTTCACCCCAGCTGCCAAAGCTGCCCAGCAGCTGGCAGGAGGAACCCTGGACCACCTCAGCCAGCTGGGTGCTGGGCTCCACAGTGTTTTGTTTTTTGTTTTTTTTTAAAACCACTTCCTAGGAGCAATGCAGCACTGAAACAGCCTGGGGGCTGTGCAACAGGAGGTGCTGCAGCCAGAGCAGGGATTCTGGAGAATCCCCCAGGAGATGGAGGGCAGCCAGTGGGGACCTGGGAGCCAGGAGGGGAGCCCAAATGCTTGGTGTTGGGCTGCTCCAGCAGAAAGTCACCTTTTAGTTTCCCCACAACCGAGCCCTGCTGCTTCTCAGCAGCGACGGTCCTACCGGAGATGCTGCCTGCCAGTAGGAAGTACAAACATCCATTCCAATAAAAACCAAAACTATTTATAAGCACACAGCTTTTCTAGCGGGAAGAGAACTTCTTCTCCGGCAGAACTCCAGAACCAAGGCGACTCCTTCCCCTTCGTCCCCTCCCAGGGCACCAGGCACAGCAGGACCAAGCAGCCCCAGCAGCTCCTCGCTACACCCACAGAGCTGAGGGCAGAGCTGCTCCCCGAAAAGAGCACCCGGAGGAAGCTCCTCGTCAGCACGAGTCCCCTGCCCCTCAGCAGCACCACGAGGGAAGGGGGGGTAACTCCAGAGGCAGCTGGAAAGGACGGGGGCAGCGCGAGGCACTGCAGGGTGCTGAGCACGCTGCTGGGAGAGAAGGGATGCCTCTCCTCTCCTCCCCAGCCCCGAGGGCTGCCCCTCTCTTTCCTCCAGACTTCCAGCAGGAGGTGCCGCTGGCCGAGGCTTCCCTGTGACCCCAGACACCTCCGGGTGCCCGCGGGTCCCCTGCTGCTCCCTTCCCTGGCTCACACACCCCAGGGCCAGTCCCTGCGGCTGCTCGGATGCCCTCAGACTGATGGGGGGGGGCAGCCAAGCACCGCTGCTCCCAGCACATGGCTTCTCCTCGCCAGGGGAGCTAGAAAAGCCACGGGGGGGAAGAGAAGGCAATCAGGCCCGAGGCCAGTAAACATGTTTATTGGCAGTGGCTCTCTCGGATATCATCTCTTCCAGCCCAGTGGGGCTGGAGGGGGTGGGGGGAAAATCCTGACTGTCCATAAGTGCAGCCCTCCTGTCGTTCCCATTGATCCGCTGAGTCACTCCCGTATTAGCAGTTTTGACAACACTCGGGCTGCACAGGAGCTCAGAAGCAGAATACAAAGCAAGAGGCGATGCGAAGCCTCTCGCCGTACCGGCGGCAGCACGGAGAAGCACTCGCAGGGCACAATTCGGAAACCTGCTGAACTGCCAGCGCCAACTTCCTCCTCCCCGCTCGCTCCAAGGAGAGCTGCAACAAGAAACCCAAACACGAGCCACGCTGCCAGGGCAGCAACACCGAGCTCCATCCAGTGCCTCCCGAGAAGCTGCTGCTGCACAGGAGAGCCTTCTCCCCTGCAAGCTGCCACCCGCTGCACCCCGGCCACGTCGGTGCAGGCGCGGGGCGGCAGCTGGTTTTGCAGAGAAACCACTGAAGGGATTCCTGAGCCCTTGCAGGTTGTGCACTGGTGACCAGGAGGGCAAATCCCTGGGCAGACCGGCACACGAGGGCGGCAGTCCCTACGAGCTGGCGAGACGATGCCCCAGCACCCGTGCCACCACGGACCCAAGGGAGCCGCGTTTGGGGCAGAGCATCCTCGCCCACACCACAACACTGCAACCCGCCTGGAGGCCCAAAGGTACCAAGCGGCGAGAAAATCACCACGGAACACCGCTCCTCTCTGCGACACCCCAAATTCAACCAAAACCAAACAAAGCTTTGGCAAGTGACAGCGGCCAAGCCTGCCCCGCCACGCGGGAGGCCTCTCCACACGATCCCCACGGAGGCCTCCTGCCCTAATTCACAGCGATTCTTTGTCAGACGCACTGGCAAACACCAAACGTCTCCTCCACGCTGTTACATAAGGCCTGATTTTTAAACCTGGCAGCGGTGAGGTGGGGGCACGCCGACAGGACAGCCCAGGTGAACTTCCACACGCCTCAGAACGTATTCCCAGATACCCAACCACTTGTTGTATGGCAGGAAAACAAATGGATTAGTCAACGAGGCAACTTCCCAGCCAGCAGGCAGTTTGTACAGAACGTGGCCGGGGTCCCGGTTACCTCCACCTTGTTTAAAACGAGCTGATTTCACAGCAGCTTGAAAGAGCTTTAACAAACTTCATTTTTAACTTCAGAAACACACTTAACACAGCTGATCCCCATGCTGCTCAGACCTCAACCATGCCTCCTTAACAAAGGCTCGTTCCCCAACAACCTCCAGACATCTCCTTATTGCCCTCTCGGCCCGAGGAGCCCCTCGGTTCCCTCTGCCAGCCACCAGCCAGGAGCTGCAGGCCTCTGGTGGCAGCTCCCTGCTTGCCAGGCTGGCAGGGGAGAGCTGCTCCCTGGCTGCAAACCTCCCCCGGGTGCTGTAGGCACAGCCCGAGTCAGCTCGGCTGTGGCGGGGCAGAAGGAGGGCAGGTTATTTTCCCTGTTTCTCACATCCCTCCACACCCGCTTCGCCAAAGGAAAGGAGCTATTTTAAATACCAGCCTCGGCACAGGCCCTTCCCCAAATAAACACCTCCCAGCCCCTCCGGAGGGAGGGAAGCCACATACAAAGGAGCCAACATCCTGCGAGGCCCCGGCTGCGGGGCAGGGGGACAGGGACACACCCGGGGTGCCCCGCTACCGGCCCCAGCCCCACACGGCGCTGATTTGGGGAGGGGGGGAGGACAGACGGACAGACAGACAGGCGGATGGACACACGACGCCGGGGGACACCCAGGCCCCTTCCCCACAGCTCCAACGGAGGCGGCGCGGGGAGGAACCGCAGCGAGGCGGCCCCGGGCCCTCGGAGCTCCCCGGGCCCCTCAGGACCCCCCCGGGCCCCTCAGAGCCCCCCAGGCCCCCGCGAATCCCCGTCAGCCCCCCCCGAGTCCCTCCTCCCGACCCCCTGAGCCCCCCCTCATTCCCTCGCAGCCCCCTAAGAGCCCCCCTTACCCCTCCCCAGCCCCCCTTTAACCCCCTTAAGCCCCCCTCAGCCCCTCCCCACCCCCCCCGGCCGCCCTCCCCGTCCCCCTCAGCGCCCCGCTCCCACCCGGGCCGTGCCGCAGCCCCGGGGCAGCCCCGGCCCGGCCCCGGCGCCCCTCGGCGGCCGTTACCTCGGCGGCTCCCTCAGCGCCGGGCCCCGCAGCCGCTGCCCCGCGGCCGCCTCCCCATGGCGGCGCCCCCGGCCCGGCCCTGCCCGGCTCCCCTCACGCCGCCTCTCGCCTCCCTCAGCAGCGCCCAGCCAGCCACACGGCTACGCCGCCGGCGTAGGCTCCGCACGCACCCATGCGCCCCCCGCCAGGCCGCCGGCGCAAACGCCTTTCGTGAATACCAAACTCCGGAGCGGGGAGGCCCGGCGCAGCTCGGCGCACGCGCAGCGGCAGAGAGGTTGGGGAGCGCTGCTGCGTTGGCGTAAAGCGCGGTCGAGAATAGGGAGGCTTGCGGAGAGCACCGGCCGCTTTACAGCGGTTCGCGGCGCTTTACGGCAGCGCCGCGCCGGGCGGCTCCCGGCGGGGCTTCCCTTTAACCCCTTGTTGCCCACGGCGCTGCGTGAGGGGCGCGGCCCCCTGTAGGGCACAGGCCCCGCTGTAGGGGACGCGCCCCTGCTGCCCATAAACCCTCTGTGGCACAGTCAGCTATAGGGTATAGCCACCAGGGAGATAGGTGCATATAGGTATAGATATAGGGATAGACAGATATCAATGTGCAGGGCACAGCTGTAGGGGATGGCCCCAGTTCAGGGACCCACAGGAACAGGGAGATAAATACAGACATATATGAGATATGTACACATACACATACATGTACCAGGGAGATATATACATATACACACACACACATATATATATACCTCAACCAAAGTGTCGTGCACAGCTGTAGGGGATGGCCGTGCTTTGGGGACGCACAGGGACAGGCGGCGGCTCAGCCCCGCTGCCTCCCCCCCCAGCCCGTCACTTTGCTCCGTTTTGGGTTTATTCAAATAATTCAGCCCCAGGACACTGCTCCTGCGGCCAGAGCCGCTGCCTCCCCACAAAGCGCAGCCGCCGTCCCTGCTGGAACCTCTGAGAGAGCCCCTGGTGCTGAGGGGGAGCAGGTTCCCCGCGGGGTCCTGCTGCTCTCATCGGTGTCACGGCGCGGGGCAGCCTCACCCCCAAACACTTGGCGAAGGAACTGGGGCGGTCTGGGGAGAACCCAGTCTTCAGGCTCCACCGTCACCCCAAAGGCCCACCTCAGCAGCCCCAGTGGCTTGAATCAATTCTCTCCCAGCTGTATGGGAGCGCTCCTGACGATGAACCCTCCTCCTGCCTCGCACCACTCCTTTGAAGTATTTTTTTCCCTGCATGCGTTTGATTCTAGAAGAACGGTGATATCAGAGAATTAGGACCAGGGAACAAGCTACACCACGAGCCAGGCAGGGATCCTGCCACCCCTGGGCCCTGCCCTTTGGCAGCTCTGTCCCCAGTGCGGGGATTCCGGCTGTCGCAGGAGGGTGCAGAAGGGCACAGAAGGGCCGTTATCTGTGCCCCAGCAGCAGAGCCACCCTCCCCTTTTCCTTTTGCACCATCCCAGACCGCTGCATCCCCCTTTTTCCCCCTCTGTGTCCCTTTTGGTGACACCGTGCGAGCCCGTGGCAGTCACACACAGCTCTGCCCAGCATGGCCCTGCTTCAGCTCGTCACCCCGCAGCAGTGCTGATGGGCCCTGGCACTGCTCAGCACACGGTGCATGTGTTGAGAGCAGCCTGGGCTCAGCCCCGAGGCAGGAGCTGAGCATGGGGTGATGCTGGTGGGTTCCCAGCCTGCTATGGCCCTGGCCTGTGATCCTACAGTGTCTGGGGGCTTTTAATACTGCATCCCTCTGTGCTGGGGGTGGGAGGGAAAGGGGGAAAAAGGTGATTTCCAGCACTTTGAGACTACAGGAGTTGTCCAGACATTTGGCTCGATAATTTATCCATCCTCTGGAGCAGGAAACAAGAAAGTAAATAGTTCTGATTTTATTCAAAGTTGGATCTCCAGCATGCCATAACTTGGCAGGAAATACACAGTGTGCCAGGCGTGGTCTGCAGAGACCTCTACAACTCATGCTATGGAACCGGCTCAGCACAGCGAGTTAGTGAGAAAAGCCAGGGAATTTCTGTTGGGAAAGGATCCAGCTCTGAACCCTGCCCTCCTCCCCAGGGCACGAGTTAATTAGGGCTAATTCACAAGCAGGCAACACAAAAAAAAAGCACTGCTGTAACTCATACAGAGGAAAAAGCTGCTCGGAGCAGGCGATGTAGTGTTTCTCCCGAAGCATTTGCATTCAGGGTCCAGGAAATGGCACCAAAGTGATAGAAATCCATTAAGAATCAGCCAAAAAAAAAAAAAAAAAAAAAAAGACCTAGGCCATTCACAGCATCCCATCCCAGACAACCACAGGGCTCCAGCTGGAGGAGCAGGAGTGCAAAGGGAAGAGCCCCCACCCCAATGCAGGGGTCTGTGGGACATTTGGGGAGCTCTTTTTGTGCACCCAAGCTCAGTGGTGCAGCCACTGCCCCATCCCCACTGAACCTGGCCCCCTGCTCCTGCCAAGCCCCTGAGCTCCAGCTCTCGTCCAAGATGTGCGGCAGAGGAAAACCCAAGCACCAGGGACCTGCCCCACTCGTGGCAGCAGCAGGAGGTCAAATCTGCACCTCCTGCAAAGATTTTGAGGGCTTGGAGCAAGAATCTGAGTAAGAGCTGTTTCATCCTCATACGCACCATGTGATGGACACAGCAGCAAGCAGCTGTTGGAAATCCCTGATTTAACACTTCCATAACACATCCAGGAGTGGAGAGGCGGACATTCAGGGTGCAGACAACCAGCAGCCCCCCAAAAGCTATTTAATACCTAAACCAGTGCCTGGGGCTTTCCATCTGCCCCTGCTGCCTTGCTGAATCATGCTCAGGCCAATACAACAAAGCTGCCATCAACTTTCTGAGAGCCCAGCACAGCCTGGCTGTGGGCAGAGCAGGTGGTATTTGCAGGAGGTGATGCCTGCCCGTCCCGTGCATGCTTGGAGCAAAACAGCTCTGGGAAAAGGTGCTGCTGTTACATTTTTGTGAACATGAGGACTACACCGTCTCCTGCCAGCGAAGGTGAGATACTAATGGCTGCAGAGGGGGTACAAGGCTTTGGAGATGAAGAAAACATTGAGATTAGCAGATACGTGATCAAGCAGCTGAGATGAAAACAACTCTCCTAGGGTTACAAATCCGCTATGGAGCAGAGCTGGGGTATGAAGCCAGGATAGCACAATTTGGGGCAGTAAATCCAGCTGCACACTAAATAGAGCGATGCAACTCACCTTTGCTGTCAGACAGCCTGTTTGCCCCAGGGATGACGGGATCTTTCCAGGCAGCAAACCAGACAAGGCAGAGGCCAGCACTGCAAAAGGCCAACGTGAACGTGTGCTGCTAAGGAGAGGCCAGGAAGGAGGGTTCAACCCCGGCGCACCCCATCACCTGCACTTCTCCATAGCTAGGAAATGAGAATAACGGTAAACTCGGTGTAAAATGCTTGTCAGGCATCTGCAAGAACACAAACTACAGCACGCCAACTCTTGTGGTGGTCCCAAGCACGAGGGTAAGCCTCATCCATAAACGTGCTGTTCTTTTAAGGGGAAAAAAAAAGTGGTGGGAGACTGGAAGAAAACAGAGATTTCGCCATTTCCCTCTGCCAGATAACTCTGGTTACCTAGGAACAGACACACTTCTCTAATGCAGCCAGTTCTTCTCATCAAGCACAGGATGAGCATTTATTGTCTTGTGATCAGAAGAAAAACACAAACAAAAACCAGAGCCCCACAAGTGACACGAAACATCACACACGTACATGCCGCATGATGCCGAATGAAACCAGGAGCCAGGTCCAGGTTAATGGTGTTAAAGAGTCTTAGAAATCTAATGTAAACATTAAAAAACATACAGAGGAGTCGGAAAAAAAAAAAAAAAGCCACAGCAGTTCAGGCAGTGTGTTGAGTCAACTTTCTGGAATTACGGTTTCTGGCATCTAAGAGGATGGAGGGGGGCGATGTGCTTGGAGATGGCAGCTCCCGTCCTGGGAGGTTTCATTTAAGCTCTTTAGAAATCTCAGGCAGTGTTTGCTAATGGATCATGACATTGGTGTCTGCCTCCAACCATTTTGGTTTGCAGGCTCCTAAGTACACACCCCTCACTGCATCAAGAAGGTTGGAGATGTGAGGATGGGTGCTTTAAAAGAGACCCCTGGGTTATCCAAGGGGAGAAAGAGAAGCTGGACTCAAGAGTCCCCTGGCAACGCTTCTCCTCTTGGTTCAATTGAAATCTTCAAGCTGAAACACTAAAAAAAAAAAAAAAAAAAAAAAAAAAAAAAAAAAAAAAGACTACAACTACTGCTGAAAAAAATTTGGCAAAAGGCTGAGGATGGCAGGGGTCAGAGCCAGAGGAGCGCGTTGCACGGGCACCCCATGTCTGGGCCCCCAGCATGGCCACCCTCGAGTGCGGCCCCATTCACCTCACCTTGCTCCCCTGCAGTGAAATCGTATTTCCAGGGAGTTCTTCGACAGGAAGTTCTTTTATCACTCTCTGATGGCAAGCGACAAAGAACACTTAAAATTTCACTTGACACAAGACAAAGGCACCTAAAAGCTTGACAGCACGACCGAGTCGTATTCTATTAATGAAGGCATCAAGCATTTGTACTTACAAGCACATTGCACACTCACAAGAAAAAAACAACCTTGTGTTTGGAGCATGAGCCAGAGCCAGCAAAAGGCTGGCTCTGCAGCAGGGGGTCAGTGCTGCTTGTAAACTGAAGTTCGAGGAGGCTCTGACCTCCCATTAATGTTTGCTTTTGCTTTGGCCCTAGTAACAAAGGTGTCATGCAGACTCCAAGCTGTACTTCACTTAGTATTTACAGTATGACACGGGAAAAGTTAATAGAGTGAATGGGAAGTTTTGCCTGGGGGATGGGGAAGGAAAAGTTCTCCTTCATGAACTAACATTTTATTAGATAAGGCACATGTAGAGACAGTTTTCAAAAGATCACTTGCAAATCAGTTCCACCTAGCAAGGACAACCTCCCTGCCCCTTTCCAGGAGCCAATTTTGCTTTCCAGTTATTTAGTGTGGACATGGAGTGACTCCACTTCCAGTGTAACACCTCTGGCGTCACTTCCTACAACTGGCCAGGCTCTGGGCCTGACTCTCAGGGTGCCCCACACCTCTCAAGTCTCCAAACTGGAGCACTCTGCCCTTCGCTGTCCGTTGAAATTCCCAGAGCTGCAAACATCGAACACTCAACTCCCTATTAAAATATTGGGAACCGACCTCCCAGTTCTAACAGGTTTGAGAAAGTTCATAGCAGGCTGTTGAAGGAAAGGAAAAGACTGCAGCCTTTGCTGCTTGGATCGTTTTAGGACACAGGGGAATTGGATGGCTCAGGCTCCAGGAGTCCTGATGTACATGCATGAGATGAAGATGAGCGATGAGACTAATGCTAGCTCTCAGGGGAAACAAACCCTCCCAACAGCTTTATCCTCTCTTCAGCTGATTCCTGGGGAAAGGCAAGAACCTCTCTCCCCCTGCTCATACAGGGAAGGAAATCACTGCTGGCGACGCAGCCACGTACCAGCTCTGCACAGCTAGCGTCAGCTACGAGGACTAACGAGCTTTCTGAGACAACTCACTGCAGAGCGGTTGGATTTTAACTGCGTCGGTAGAAGGCAGAATTCAATTTATCAGTTGTAATGGAATTACTCCCAAACCACGCTGGGGCCCCAGCACTGAGATCAATAGTTAGCTGGCACCCAGCTACTGGCCAGGAGCCCAGAAAAAAAAAGGTGTCCCAACAGGACAAGGCGTGTCCAGTACGGCATGTATTGGGTCAGCACAAAAATCCTGACGCCACGTACCTGGAATTTAGATGGCACAGAGATCTTGCGCTGCCTGCCTGGAAAGGGGTGAACGTCACCCAGGCAGCCAGGTCCAAAGCCCAACAGCAGTCAGCTTTTCAATAGTTTCCAGTGGGCTTTGAATCAGGCTTTTAGTGAGCAATCAGTAACAAAATGAGATGAATTTGCATCTCTGCAGCACACGGATCTAGCAAAAACTTTTGGAGGCAGGGAAAGCAAGACTTCTATTATAACAATAGTTCTATAGCCAGGCAAATGAGGACTCTTGTGGACTTAGTATCTCAACAGCACTCACCCGCAGCAAGCGCTGTTATCTAAAGGATTCTTCACCAGAGAGCGCAAGCAAATGAAGCTGTAGATTTTACAAATACCTTCAATATCACTAGTACCAGATAATTCAGGTGTTGCATTTCCCTTAGAGTGAAGAATTCCAGATCATTCATCCGGGAGAGCAAACACCGGTTGCTACTAATGCTCTGATTGTGTTTGTTACAACTACAGACGATTTGGCGGTGTGCTGTGCATGTGATGAAAACTAAGCAGGGAGGCAGGAGAAGGAGCAGTTCTGGTAGTGTTCACCGTCACCGGGAAGCCAGCCTTCTGCACATATGGTCATGAGAGCAGTCCTTAAGCAAGGGCAGTGAACGGTTGGTTCCTCAGTCTGCAACAAGGCAAATACTGGTAACAACAGAAACAAACAAAAACTATCCTTCTGATAAGGCCGTGCAGAGCTCCTGAGGTGGCGTGGGCTGACAGCACACATCTTCTGCAGTGATGAGGAGACAAAAAAACAAGAAAGTCCCCATGAAGACTGGGGTACGTGTAGGGGAATGCAAATGATCTTTTCAAATAACAATAATAAAAGGACCAAAAAAGAAGAGAATCCAGGCAATTTGCAGCTGTTGCTGCTTAAGGCCATTGGTTTCCCGGGGGATAGTTGGGCACTGTGGGATACTCCGGCAGGCTGTTCCCGGAAAAATTGCTGTACTGGGCCTCCCTGCTGGGGGGGTTCCTCCATGCACCGCTGTTCCACTCGTCCTGAGCTTTCTGAAAGCTTCCACCAGCCCCTCGGTAGATCTTGTGAACCTAACGGAGTAAAACAAGAGGAAAAATCAGCAGTGGGTACCTACGCCTCTTCCTGAGAAGTCCTATCGTCATTTGGTACTGCGTTTGTTTCTCTCTCTCTGCAAACAGCTGTTTTTCCAAGGGAAAAAAAAAAAAAGCACAAAAAAATATAATCACATAATGAAAAGAGGTGCAAATAGATAGTATCAATGCAAGGCTTGAACTTGTCTTAGCCATACACCTGGGATTTAGGCTGGGGATCCCACAGCACCAGTCCATGCAGCAAGGCAGCTAGCCCAGGTTAGTGGGCTGAAAACCCCATAAAACTGTCACTGCTGCTTCAGTGGGGCTGAGGCTGAAGGACTCAGCTGCGGCACATGAAAAAACCTACACCAGGAATCCAGGGGCACAAAAGACCTGGTTTAAATGTCACACCACCAGGCAATGCCTGATGGCACAGGGCAGTGACAGGGGGCAAAACGCTGCCATGAACCTGTGGCAATCTCCATGATGGCAACTACTCTGAGACAGGGTTTTGTTGGGCTAATTGCCTGTCCTCTTTCCCTTCTATCTTCTGTCATCCCATGCCATCAGTCTTCTGAAGCTTTCCAGAAGGTCTTATATCCAAATCCAGTGTTCTGCAGACAACCGAGGACCACTTGCCATCCTGCCACCCTGTCCCTGCTGCGGACGTCTTGAGATGCTTCACCTTTACAGTCCCTTGGCTTAAGTGACATAAAGGAACACGGAATGGTGAACGCATCCAGCTCAAGCTGTCCTGCATTATCTGCATCAGTCCTCTAAATAGTCTGAGATACACCGGCTACACTACAAAACCTATAGAGGCAGTGATGGTTCACAGTGGCTGTCTGTTCACGTTACTGCAACACGAAACACAGATATTCCAAGTCAGAGAGACACCTAAAGCACCTACCCTTAAAATGCAGATGAGCATTGTGACCGCTGACATTGTAAACATAATGGCAGGAAACAGCATGAACACAGCAGATGCAACGTTGGTGCTAAAGAAAGTAATTGCTGCCAACCACCCGCTGCAAGAAACAAAGAAACAGTATCATTACTGCTCTCTTTTTTAAGCACAATTGTTACCAGAAAGATGGTTTACGCACACACAGAAGTTACAAGGCAGCCTTAAAGCTCCTGAAATCGAAGAAAAGAAAAAAAAGTGAAGAGGATGGTCAGAACTAAATGCAGCTCAGACAGGTATTTCCTCTAGATCTCAAGTCTGACTTGCCAGCATCCCTTGCTAATCCAGTCTCAGACCTTTAGGGGACAGCCAGCTGCACAGTGAGGTTTCAGGGAGAGAAGATTTATTCCCAGGATGCTTTTGACAGTGCAGAGGTTGTGCAACCAGAGAACAGACCTGGAAACATGGAACATCAGGGTCCTCCCATCTGTAATGCATCTCTATTCCCTTTGATGGCAACAACCAGACAGGGCAACTTGAGAGCATCAGCAGTTAAAACTAAATGCTGTGCAGAGTCTAGGACTTTCTATTATTTGCAGCTTCAGCAGGAATTGCTCTCAAGTCTCCAGAGACAGAAAGTTAAAATGCCAAATAATTATAACATAACCAGGGACAGACACTAAAATGCTTCCATTTATTTTAGGACAGCTCTCACAATACTTGCTCTATAGGCCAACAGTGAGTCATCATGCACTGTTCAACATGTGCTGCAAATACTTTGAGGGCAATGCTAAGAGAGGATCAGATCAATCTTGAAACTCTCTGGTTAAACAGCAGAAAGGAAGGACTTTACAGGAAGGTGCTAAAAAAAACAAAAAAAACAGGCAGGTGAAGATATCCGACTTCTGCCAATACAGGAACTTTTGCGATAGCCAGCAATGGGAATAGACAGAATTGTGTACTCCAAGAGCAGATATAATTATGCCACAGAGGAAATCAGAAAGCTTCTTCCACCCCACCCTGTACAGACTCCCACCAGCTCCTCTAATGCTCAGGGAAACAGCCCGTAGGCTGAAACTCTCAGGCACTGGAGCTGAGGGCTCAGCTGTAAGGCTCCAGGCGTGTCCTGCTTACCAAGCTCCCCATCCAGAGAAACCGATCGCCTGCAGGACCGTGAGAACAAACTGTGCACCGAAGATGAAGAAAAAAGCCATAAAATTAAACGAGCTGTCTGACCTGCGAAGGAAGGAGAAAGAGGCAGTTAGGGGGACACTGGCACCCTGCATTGCTTCTTGTTAACGTTTGACCCCATCACACGCACACGCTCAAGTGTGCTATATCAGAAAAGGTCCCTCAACAGCTATGAACTTTGAGGACAACTCCTCTTTCCCTGGCAGTGAAAGCGTACAGATCCATGAATCATCAGTGCCTAATCTCTTCCAATAAGCCTGGCTCCTGCAATTGCTCTACCGAGGTAATTACATATATGATGACACACGAGGAAAGGCAGTCTCCTGCAGAACACAGAGTGCCCAAATCATTTCTCTGACCGAATGTCTGAAGTCAGTGCTACCGGATACCTGCGCAGCTTGGCCACCAGCAAGCAGGCACAAGAGAGCCCAGACACCAGAGGCAGTTTGCCCATACGCTAAAAGTGACCCCTGAGCACGAGAGCCCAGCTGGGAAAGTCTCAGTGCCTGCTTGTCATGAAGCTTGCACGCCTACAGTTAATAACCCAGCACTGGGACAGAACAGGAGGAAAAATAGCCGCAAGAGAAGAGGGTGGTACGCTGCTTAGGGAAAACACAGAAGTGTGCTTTGGCATCTGCACAGACTCCACATCTTCAGAACGTGTACACTGACAGGGTTCTGACTACGTGAGGTCCTTTTAATTTATGCAGGTGAAATAGGCAGTGTGAGTATAATCCCAAATAGGAAAATGGTCCCAGATCTGTTCGTGGTCTCTCCATTCTGGGCGCACTGGGGCACAGCGCTGTTCTGCCACAGGACATCTTTGTCCTATTAAATCAGCTGTGTCGATGAGCCTGCCTTCCACTGTAAGCCCAGGCACAGCTCTGAAACCCTCCAAGCCAGCTGACCTATCATTTTTTATGATATGAGTTATTCCCACTCTCTCAGGAACCCAAAGGGCCCATGATCTACAGAACAGGTTTACAAAAACATTTCAGGAGCTAAAGCAGCAATTTGGTGCAGTAGGGACTTTACAAAAGAGCTTCAGTCATTCCCAGCCTCTGCTCAAACACTGGAAGTACATGTATTGTAATGGTCTCCATAGTTCTAGCCCATAATGTCAAAAGCTGAGGGAGGCAGGACAACAGGCTCCGGCCAAGTCAAAGCCACGAACCCTGCCTACTCTGACACAAGTGGGAAAACCTCCAGCCAGAGCCCAGCTGCTCCTCACGTGCTGATAACATTATCTTCCATCTCCCAAAGAGATGGCTAGAGAGATGCTGTGAGAGAATGAAACCATCCCTGAGAATCCTCGTGATCCTACCTTTCAAACAGCAGCACCTCAGAGTACAGCAATGTGGAAGAAATACTTCAAACATGGACTGTTCACAGTAGTGCCTGTCATAATCCAATTAACAAAGGATTAGGCTCCAGGCTGAGCCTTCAAACAGATTCTTGCAACTAAGACCTGAAAGGGCTGGAGGAGTCTTCACTTGAAAGGATCTCTGGGAATTAGTGAGGATACACAGAAAAGGTGATTTCTGATCCAGCTTTCTGGTGCAGATTTGCAACAGCTTTGCCCTAGCGCCAAAGCTCTGCAGCTAATTTAATTTTGGATGCAGCTGTATGACGAAGGTTTTACGAAAGCATCCTCACAGCACACGATGCCAGTGTGGAAGGGCTGCATCTTCCCAAACGCCACAGCGAGCGGACCTGACCTGGCTTTCCAGAACCAGGACTACCTGCAGCCCCAAAACTACCCGCGCTGCCCCACTGCAGTGTTTTTCAAGCCTCTTCTACGACGGACATCAAAGTTGACGATCTCTGGGCTTGCCAGTCTGTCTCTAGGGCTTATTCTTTTTTTAAACTGTGGAAGTCTTTATACAGAGTAACCTCAGGGACCTTTCCGTATTCAGTTGCATAAACACATACAAACAACATTAAAGAAATAATTAGAAACGGTCCTTGTAAGCCCAGAGGAGGTCAATGAAGAAGAGTAATTTTTCCCAGACTTCAGAACGGAAAATGCTCTTTGAACAGAGCTCCAGTCGGCACTTGGAGGCTCTCGGGCTTCTGAACTAGAGATGGGGACAAAACCCCAGACCCAGAGGGCAAGAGTTCAGAGCTGGTATTTCCACATCTTTTAAAACTTTCAGATGAATCCAACGCAGTGGCCTTCCCTTTCAGTCAGAAATAATCCTCCCTGTACTCCCCCATGTAGTCACTGATATTTAAGCACCTCGGGTGCATTAGCTGCCCTGTGTTGTTAGTACACGAAGTGTAAATTCAGAAGAGCATTTAAGGAACTAACCTAGCATGTGTTAAACAGACAGGACCCCATTTGCCAACTCTCGTATCTGTCAGCTGCTTTTGCTGCTATCTAAAGTAACTCATCACAGAATCTGGTAAATGATCAAAATCCAGAGGATTCTGGTAGTGGGGAACCAGAAAGAGCTTCCCCTTCAGAGTCCAAATCCCTGACTCCAGTGTGGGGTCTGCTGATGACCACAGTGTGGTCACACTGCGTGTCACCTCCCCTCTGTGCCACCCCTCCCTACACGAGACTGGAAAATGCTTGGGACCTTCACAGCTCTGACGAGCTTTATGCGTTAATGTCTGAATAATGCCTCATGATACACGAGAAGCACGAGCAAATGCAAACAATTATTAATTAAAGTAAAAATGCAGGATGGCTTTAAAGACCTGTGGAGTTTCAGAAGGACTCGCACTAGTGAACCACTTCTTTATAAAAAGCAAAGCAGCCAAGTTCTCAGGTGTCTAGAGACAAAATCCAGAAGAGTACTTGGCTCCTGATAACTTAATAGTCTTCCACCAAAACAGCCCGCAGCAAAGCTTTACCAAATCAATATCCACCCTGATGTTATACTGCTATGAGGGTGCTGCTAAGCCTGAGATATTTGGGTGAGATATGAATTTCATCCTCACAGAAGTGGCAGACTACTCAGTGCTACTCACCTCCAATCCGAGGAGGCAGGTGACCCTCAGCCCTTCATCTACTATTTAAAAGTCGCCACATTCTTCACTGAAAACAATTCCGAAGACAATGAGATGTTCAGATATCAAACCCTTCACCTTTATCCAGCTCTCCAGAGAGGCACTCCTCAGCAACAACACATCTCTCTCCCAGAGGAAGCAAACCGCCTCGTGTGCTCTCACTTACCGAAAGGCTTTGTACGCCGGTCGGAACCAGCAGACGTAGCCGCAGGGACTGAAGAGAATAAGCCAGAGGATGGCCAAGCCAAAATTGACCCCAGAGCCTCCTCCGATCCACCAGGCCAGGCACGCAATTATATTCACTACTAGCGTGATGCAGTAAACTGTAAAGAGAGCACAGGAAAGAGCGTGAACTCGTGCTGTTTCACATCGGAGGAAAAATAAACAAACACCCAGCATTATAATAGGAAGGATCCACACCACGGTGGGAAACTCCTGCCCAACAACACGACCGCTCCGAGGGGGTCGCAGCTTTCTGCTGTGAGCCAAGGGGCCGGCAGCACGGACACGCGTCCCCTTCCAGAGGGTGAGGAAACTCCTCTGGGGCCTGCCAAAGGATGGATATCTGGGTGTCAACTGGTGCGACCAGCACAAGGCTCAGCCCAGGACTGTTTTGAACAATGAGCCACCCCCATTTGTAGCATAACCCCTTGATGAGAGCAGAGTGGTGTAAAAATCTGCCGTGCACTCAGCATCCCATTGCTTTGGTCTCTGTGCTTGCTGCCTCAGGAGCTATTAGAGCTAGCAGAGTGCCCTGCAGGGTCTCTCCCCATTTCCCTGGGCCTCTGAGAAAGTCTGGAAGCAGCTTCATGGCTTGTAAGTGCTGCCTTGAGCAAGGGAATAAGCAAACTCCAATCAGGCTGAGAACATGTGAACATAAGGGTGGCTTAAAGGCCCTTTCACATCCCTGTCCCTGCCACTTGGATAAAAAAGAACAGTTGACAACAGATCCCAGAGGGCACCAGCGCCGCACTCAATAACTGTGCAGGAAATGCCTTTGCCACCCCCTTTCTCTGAAGCTTGATGTTACTGCTGCAGTGAGGCTGCACGCTTCCTGGGTTCTGTAGGCTGAGTTCAGTCCCTTTGCCAGGGACTCCCCGCCTTCCCCCAATACTTGACAGACTCCTGCAGCTGTCCCTGCATCTCCCATGCTCTGCCGGGGTCTAGCAGGCTTAGCCCAATTACAAGCTCAGATTTTGGAAAACAGGTGGTAATTCATAAAATCTTTTGGGGGTAACCTGAACCAATTAGCAGACAAAGAGAAACGAGAAGGCAGACAGTCCGAACACCAAGAACCCTTTGGTACTGCCTGGGGACGAGGTCACAGTAGGATCGCTTTAGACCCCACTCTCATTTACCAAGTCAAAAATAAATCCCTCAGCTTCTCTTCCCCTGCGGTAAGCAAACGTGCCCTGCCCATTCCTTTCTTTCCTACAAGCTGTGGCTCTGCAGCACACTTGCACATCTCTGGCTTGGTCTTCTGATGCTCGGTGCCAGCCTTGCCTCTTCCTCCAGTGACTCTTTTCTCTGCCTTCACTCATCTCAGGGGCTGCTAAACAGTTACAAAATTGTGTGGTCACAAAATAATATCGACAATACAGCCAGGAGAATCTTGTAAGACATCCTAACCCAGCTGCTTATTCTGACACACAAGTTACGTGAAAACTAAAATAAAACACTTCTACAAAAAATAAATGTTCTCCCTCTTCTAAGTAGCTAACAACAAGGCTTTACATGCAATGGTTTGGATGTATCTTATTACAAGGGGGAAAGAGTTTTAATTATTTAAATTTCATTTACGTAACAATTAGCTGTACTTCTCAGAATTATTATTTCCAGAAGTCAATTGTTTTCCAAAAGTTATCGAGTGAGAAAACAAAACCAAAAACATACCAAGTCGAGAGCACCTACAACATTGGAAGGAGCTTCTGGTTCTCCCTACGTGTCAGGCAGGAGTTTGTTCGCCAGCAGTGGGAGCTCTGGTACAGTTTTCCCCCAAGCCACCATCCGTCTTAATAAAATGTTCACATCCAATTAAAGTAATGAGCGTTCAACCTTCTAGCAACGACTTTTGTGTTTCTATTTTTAATACTGGCCTTTTCTTCTTTACTGCCTTCCCTCTGTACATGTCTCTTGCTCTCTGTCCCGTCCCCAGAAGTCAGGAAGACACCCCCAAAAGCTGTGCAGCAGATGGAAATTTAAAACTCATGGTGAAAATTCCAGGTCTCCCCAGCCGTGCATATGACCAGTTGCCTAAATGGCTGGCACCTCTCCATCCTTCCATTAACTTGACTGAGGGGTGCTTTGTTTAAGGAGAGTCCCACACAAAGGCAGCTTTGCAGCATGCAACATTTAACCAGTTAGTCTGAAGGGACAAGCAGTTTCTTCAGGCAAGAAAATTACAGAGCTCATTTCAGCATCTCTAAATAACGAAAGAACAATGGAGTGATAGATTATGCTATTATTTATGCACACAAATCTCTCTCATACACACATCCTATACATCTGGAATAAAAGCCAGGCTACCAAATGCATATCTGGCAGAAAACAAGCTTTCCTTCAGTGAGAAGGGTAAATGGGATGACAAGCATTTTGGGAAAAAAAGATAAGCAAGGCAAAAAGATTTTTAATCTTCCAAAGCATTCCCTGTGGTTCCCTAGGCCTGCCACACCATTTTTCATCCGATTTTATTCCTTGGAGAAGAATGGTCAATTTTCATTACCGGCTTTTGAATCGCTAAGCCAGACAACGCCAGCCCAGAGAGCCAGCAGCTCTGCTCCTACAGAATATCAGCAAATCACCAGCTGTGACCAAGAGGATCAACGCCCTTCAGAACAGGGCTGGGAACGTTCTGGGGGCTAAGGGAAGAGATGGAGTAAGGCTGGAAGGCGCTGCTTCGATGGGGAGGGGAAACCTGGCTGGCACAAACTGGGGGGCAGCATTCACAAAGCAAGGTGGGGAGATGGGCAGCGAGCAATACAGGTCATGTTAATCTTCTAGCCTTCAATTCTCCTATTCCTCTTACTCTAGGTGAATCAGGAATTACTTTAAAAGGGCTATTTTGGGGGGTGAAATATCACTTGACATTAGAAAAAAAAGCAGATACAGTCTGCTCTTCTCTTCCTCGAATTTACTAATAAGGCTTTTCTAGCACTGATGCTCTCTCCTTTCTTCAGCAGCAGCTCTGCAACAAAGATTCAAGGCACAGCAGCTTGAAATTTGGTCATACAGGTAAATTATAGCATTCTAAGAGGAATCATTGTTTCTTATCACTTAATCGCAGCCAAAATCTTAAAGCTTTTAAATGATCAAATTCTACGTTTTTCTATTACACATAAACAATCTTCCAGAGCAGGTTTTTTATTCAACTTACAGATCCATACGTGGTAGATTCTTTTCACCAGGGCCTGATAATCGATGGGTATTTCATCTGCAAAATTCTGGTAGAAACATGGCTTCAGAGGGATAAACTTGGGGAGCGGTGGGAAGTTATTCACCTTTTCTACAACACAGAACACAGAACAGATTAACTGAATGCAGAAACGAGCTGGCACAGCTGAACAAGTGTGACATCCTCCACACCTTCCCGGACAGCCCTCCGAGTACGACGGGATTCGTGACAATCAATAAACAAACCAAAAGACACCTTAAAAGAAGTTCAGGGACAAAGCTCCTCAGGAAGCGGGCAGAGGCCAGCTAAGCTGCTGGCCAGCAACACCTGGGGGCAACACTGCCCAGAGGTTTTAAGTTAGAAACCCTCAGAAAACCCAAGGAGGAGGAAAGACTGGTGGTCTTCCAGACAAAAGCAGACACAAGCTTTGAGTGGGTGGGCTTGCTGGGGCAAGGCTTAGGCCCTGTGGTAGATACATGCTCGTGACTGTAAAGAAGGCTTCCCTAACTGGAATTCAGCACTCAGATGCCATCCAGTTGAGGCAAGGCAAGATATCAGGGATGATTTTGCTTTTATGAGATTCATGAATGTCCCCTTCTTTCTTTCTAAGTCAAGTTTTTATGCAAGGTTAAGACCCAGAGGGGGGAAAAAGAAAAAAAAAAAAATCTTTGCATTCAGATACCATAAATCAGCAAATGCTGACAAAAGCAACACAGTGAAGAACTTACCTTGGGAAGAAATTACATTTTAAAAATCAAGTAATTAAATGCCTAAATCCTCTGTATTTAAGCTGCTGTCAGCTTCTAGACAGATGCACAGACACATCTGTGCAATGCACGTGTGCCTGGATGCGAGTTTCTACATGTTTGGGAATGTTTGCTCTTGCCTTCAAGTCTTGATTAAAGTTTGATTCCAGGGCATTGTGACTAATTGTCTCTAGTCTACTTCAGCCCCAGTAAACAGAATTAAAAACAACCAGAGGAAGAGATGAAGAATGTCCTGGGAAAACCTCCAAATGGCACAGAAGACGAGAGGAAATGTCTGAACAAGAACTGTCAGCACAAGAGTTCCCCTTCTCTTGCCATTATCTCTGTGTGAGAAGACGTTCTGCAGGAGCAGCTTCTTAACTTCATTTGAAGGTTGGCAGGGAAGCGTCTAAAGCTGTATGCCATGCTTTAGGAAAGAAAGTGCTTTATTTCACGCAAAGGAAAGACATGTTCATGCAGAAAATACGGTGGGGATAACACCCATTGTGAGTACATAACAATTAAGTATGGAAGAATCTCTTAAGTCACCAGCCCAGCTTGATTTTTCAGACCTTTCCTCATGAAAACAAACATTACATCTGCTGCCCCTCCTCACCCGTCACCTCTAAACGCATCCTGCATTAATTCAGATGCCGTCTCGGGCTGGCATTAGTTACTGGTTAACGCCTACTGCTAACCACATCACACGGAGCACTGAGTTCCCCTGGCTGCTTTCAAAGTCCATAGGAATTTGGACTTTTTAGCGCTAACTTTCGGTAAGTTATGAACACCTCGTGGGCTTTCTCCTGGACAATTTGTCTCAGATGTCCGTAAAAGGACCTAACAGTGCTGGATCAAGGGAAACAAAGAGGGTGCAGCTCATAAAGCTGAGGAGTCAGCTCTCTAGGGAAGTCAGCGAGACCAAGGTTAACTGACCACAGTAAGAGAGGATTCTTTAACAATGTTTTTTAGGAGGGATGTGGAAATTTTGTTCTGTCCCTCTTCAACAGGAGATGCAGCTAGTGAGCTAGGTTCATCTCTGCTCCATTTTCTCCCTCCTTCAGTACAGATCTCTCACCGACAATAAAGCTGTTGTCAGCCTCTAGTGCAGAAGGCCCCAAATGATGGGGCAAAAACCAGCTGGCCTTCTGGGCACCAGCCGCTACAATTTTCAAGCTCATAAAGTACTTCCATACCAGTTTGCTTGATACAGAAGTATTGGGATTACACCTCTTTGTGGCTGCCCAGCTCCAAGAAGCCAGGTGACTGCTTTCTCCTATCCAAAGACCCGTGTAGTTTTCCAGTGTTCTGGGTTATTCCCAAGAAAAGACAAAGAAATCAAATGAAAATATCCGCTTTCATGTCTGACTGCGTTACTTGGAGTGCTCCAGCACTCGTATCAAGGCTTGGATCAACACGTTACATAAGCAAGCACAATCCATGCTTTCAAAAACTAAACCTTATTACCAATGAACAGCAGCTGGGTGCAAGTCCTGGACTTTGGCTTATTTTAAAAAAGTTAGGAGGAATCTTGTTACTAGTTTAACTACAAGTAAAATTAAGCTGTATCATAACTGACGGCACAGCTAGGAACACTATGGAAAGTTGTTTAGCCTCTGAAAAGAAGGAACTGCTCTCGTTTTATTATTAAATTCCATCCTCATCAAACTTTCAAAAAAGTCACACCTAAGTCTTTAATGCTAGACCAGTAACCTCTGCTAGCAAACCTACACAAAAAGGAACATGAGCAGGGGAGAAAAAAAGAAGAAGCTAAAGACCTTTAGGGATCACTAAGATCTCAGAAAGCAAAGTGCATGTGAATGAATTACTAATGAATTGCAGCCATCATGGCATACTAAAAAACATTATCTGAAACCATTTTTCTCTCTCCATTGCCATAGTTTGAGGTGCCCTTACCTGCCATTTCTGTTAAGTGCTCCCTGGCGAAGTTTCAGACAGACAGCAAGAGATCTATGGAAGGAAAAAAAAAAACAAAAAAGAGAGAAAGGAAAAAAAAAATAAATAAAAAAAATCAGGCCAGCATATATCACTAACCAGCACCCAAAAAAGCTATTAAAATTAGGAGCATCTCTGCACAGTGCTTGACCCACTGTAAGCCCAGGGTTCCCACTACAAACCACTACAGACTGCACAAATTTGGCACGCTGGAACCTTACAGAAAGGCTCCTGGCTTCTCCTTGTTTGTACGGAGCTCCCCTGGAAGCAACTCATCCTGTACAAAACTGTCAACGGTTTTGGTGCTTGTCTTATTCAGCAGCAAACAAACGTGCTCCGAGGGTACCTGGCAAAGGCTGAGGCTGCACAGACGGCCGCTGCCAGGACACGTGCACCTTCCAGCTGAGGCAGACAGGTCTGGTTGGGACCCAGCAAAGCGCACGTGCTGGAAGAGAAACAGGTACCAACTCACCAGACTTAACGCCTCATTTAGGTGCTGAGATGATTTGTTGGCTCCCGGCTCCCCGCGGATCGTCCCAGCTCCTGAAACAACCGGATGATTGCTGTTAGCTGGGAAGTAAACTGCTGGTGCTCAGCACATCAGCTGGTACGCGCGGCCTGACATCCTTCCTTACCGTGATAATTCCGCACGCCCGTATTGTGAGGCAGATTTAGTCTTCCTGTTACCACACCACTGAACACGACCGTGATTATGGCAGAAATCAAATCCTGTGAAGTTTGCTCCATGCCAGGCACTTTGCTGATGTCGGCAGTGCTGATGGCACAGACAGAAGCCACAGATGGCTCTGCACTGAGCAGCCCCTTCGCTTCTCCTCATTTCAGGACAACCACCGTGTGCCCACACCTGCAAATTCCAGGCTGACAACAAGGCACATGGCAGAACAACCCTCCAAACGGGTATTTCGGGGTCTGTGAACAACTCTCAAGAACAAAGGCAGTACAGACTAACAACCGCCCCTCCAAAAACACAGCAAAGGGCACTGGGGCCAGCACAGCTGCGCCGGAGCCAGAGCTCTCGGGATTTCCAGCAGCTCCTTCCCCTTCTCCGCACCTCCGTGCTGTCCTCCCGTGTTCGTGCTCCAGAGGGTGTGGATTTCACATGGGTGCAATTATTTTGTGGGGGCTGCAATCCGTTTCCTCTTTATTTGACCTACTGTAGCACAGCCCTCAGTGGTGACAGCAGCACTGAAACAGAACAGGACCTGCACGGGACGCCAACTCCTCCTGCACACGGGCTGCAGGTACACGCTATCTCAGTTATGTCAACGTCGAGGAAAACACTTTTCTCTGCCCGTGCAGTCTAAAGAAAGCAACAGCGTGGGGACAGGAAGGCTGCGTAAATCACGAGCCTGTCGGGCTGGGAGCCCCTCGCTAGAGGCTTGCACAATGGGGCCCCAGCGCAGCCGAAGCCTCCGGGCTTTCCCACAATACAAACAGCCACCATCCAGAGTCTGGCAGGCGTTTTGTAACTTCGAAAATGATTTAGAAAGGCTTTGCCTCCTTTTTCATTATTTTTTTTTAAATGTGTGAATAGAAAATAAATACGAGGACAGTTCGGAGCACAATTAGGGCTTCACCCCACCCAGCTGCAGCTGCTCCCAGCTGAGATCCGTAAATTCTGGGGGAAGAGCAAATTACAGACAAACACCAGTTATGCCAACACACGAAGAGAAAGGAATCGCTGGTGCTGCTGCCCTGGGAGGAGGGAGTTTTCCCCCATGGACACCCATGGCAGCAAGCTCAAACCTTCCCCGGGCATGGACTCAGACCTCAAGATCCAACCCAACAACGTGGCTGAGATCCGCTTGCACACGAGTCACATTTTTCCCATTTCCCCAGCTTAGCAGTTAATTTTGGCAGGATTTCTGCAAACAGGATTGCAGGGTCTTGGGATAACAGGCCTCAGAGTCACAGTCAGGGAAGAAGTCTTGTGTTTGCCAAGGGAGGACAGTGCTCGACTCTGACGGCCAGTGACTGACTTAGATGGAAAATTTCACTGCGCAGCCTCAATATCCTCAAGACAAGCTCCAGTTGCAAGAGCCACGCACAAGGAAACAGATAAACAGGTACAGATACACAAGGATTATCCAACCGCCCGTGAATTTCTTGTGGAAGATAGCACATACAAACGAGCTTTCTATTCACAGGAGTGCTTTCAATTTAATTGGAAATAGATAAAAATCAATGTCCTGCGCTCTGCTGCAGTGATTTCTTCAGACAAAATCTATTTGTGGGAGGAAAAAAAACACACTAAGGAAACCGTGGTGTGAAGTGAACTTCCTTTTTCCACTGTGCTCATACACAGTCAATGAATAGCTCCCAAGTTTACAGACTGGCTCACATGACTCTCAAAGGCCCGTCGGAGCTTTTCTTCATCTGTATTTCAGAGACAAAAATGCCCGCTGTCACTCCAGCAGGCGGCATTTTCCTTTTACACCAAGACACGTATGCGAGCAGCGCCCGTTTTTTAGGAAGCACACCCCAAGGTCACCCCGATATCAAAATAGGAATCATCATCTCTGGTAAGGGAAAGCGTGGCGCAGGAACCCCCGGGGTTCCTGTTTGAGGCACGTTACCTGACTGCAGGTCTATTTCTGTTCCAGCCCGTGGTTTGACATAACATTTATTCTGCCTATATTACAGTAACTGGTTCTAAAAGGTTTTTTTATTCCCCATTATTTGCTTCTTTCTCTAAAAGGAGAGAAGAGGGATAAGGGAAATAAATAAGGGGGAGGCCAGAAGAAGGGCGCTGGCCGGGCGGTGGGAGAGCTGACCTGGGTTCCTGCTTTGCCCCAACCCCAGGTGAGCTGCAGCGAGCCACCGGGACCAGACTCACTGCAGGACCCCGGCTCCTCTCCTGCCATCTGCACGTGTCCCATACAAACCCCGAAGTGCCTCGCATCCCAGGCTTTCTCTAGGAATATTTGCCAGCTGATGGAGCCCTGCTGTCGGACAGTCTCTGGACCGCTTTGTTTTCTTCCTGATTTGATGACACGCGAGCTTCTCCGCAGATCCATACCCAAGAGTTTAACCTGAAGCAAAGCGAGTGGCAGGGTCCCTGTGTAACAGTAGCACCAGAACTCGCTGATGCTCCCTCATAACGTGGTTACTCCACAGAGTAAGCAGGCTTCACAGGTGGAGTTCAGGCTAAGGAAACTTAGGTACAATGCGTGTCTCCTTAAAATGCTTCGGGCTTACTGCGGTGAGCAAGGCTGTGACCTGGCACCAGGCTTCCTGAAGCCACCTCATGCTGCAAGCCAGCAGCCCCCAGCCAGCTCAGAAGAGCCAGGATGTAAAAGCAAGGGCACCCTGCAGAGACCCCCAGGCTAGGGAAGGAACCAACACCGGGATCCTGAGACAGGCAAGTGCCTCGTTCCCATCCCTTCCCAGCTGCGTTTAAGAAAAAAGGGGGGGCTCTGCCCTGGTTTTTAAGAGAAAAGGCTTTTCTCAGAGCGTCACTCTGCAAGGCCCAGCTTCACAAAGGCAGACCCCGTGCAGCTGCCACAGCTCCTGCTCGGCACCACGTCCCCTCCCCTCCAGCGCTGCCAGCCCCGCGTCCACAGCCCCGTGTGGGATAGGGGGGAACAAATCCAGCTACAAACCTCACCCCAAAGGCCACCCAGCACCAGTGGGAGCGGGGAAACTGCTTCTGGCAGCGCTGCTGCAGGGCAGACACACGAGGCCCGCTGAAGGATCGGGCTCCGAGCGAGGGAGCCCCCGGGGGCCGCGGGGATTTGCCAGGAGCTGAGGTGAGGGCAGCACCCACGGGGGGCACAACGCGGGGCGGCCCCGGGACACAGCGCCCCGGGCACCTGCCGAGCGCCTGAGGCACCGCCCCGCGCCACAGCCCCCGCCAGAGCTCCCCGAGCTGGGCAACGCTCCCGACAACCAAAATCCAGAGAGGAAAAAACGCCCCGCGCGGGGCTGCCCCCCCTCAGCCGGCCCCAACCCGCTCCCCTCCCACGCGGCCCCTGCAGCTCGCCCCCCTCCTGGCCCCCCCTTCACGTCCCCACCCCCCCCCTCCCGTCCCTGTCCCCCTCTCCCCGTCCCGGCTCTCACCGTGCCCCCCTCCAGGCGCGGCCCGGGCCAGCTCCCCCGAGCCCTCCTTGGGCTCCGCGGGGCGCGCTGGGAAGGAGAGTCCCGCCGGGCGCCGCCGCCATGGCGCTCAGCGGCGCCGCGGACTACAACTCCCAGCACGCCCCGCGCCGCGCCCGTCACGTGAGGGGGAGAGCCAGAGCCGGGGCCGGGGCGGGGGCTGAGGCGAGGCTGGCTGCGCTACGGGGAAGCGAGAGGGACGAAATTGCAAAGGGGGGGGCGTTGCTGGGGGGGTTCCTCACCCCTCACCGCTCACCGCTCACCCCTCGTCCCTGTCCCTACGGCGAGGCCCCGCGCGAGTTGTGGCCGCCAGCTGTGGGCAGAAGCACCTGGAGCACCTCTCCGTCCACAGCATCGCCACCCAGTCCCCCATTGAACACCCGCTGCGCAGCAGAAACGTTTCATTTTCACGTGAACTGAGCTGGTTTGGGACAGGCGTCGTGTCCCAGGTGGCTGCGCCGTGCCCAGGACACGGCAGCACCGGCACTGCCTCGGCGGCACCCGCAGCAGCATCCTCGGCGCGCCCAAATCCTGCGGGGAGCTCAGCCCCTCCGAGCCTTTGGGGATCAGGCCCTGTGGTGCAGCCCAGTCCGCACAGGTTCAGACTCCAAAATCCAAAGGGTTTTGCTTCTCGCTCATGCTGACAGAAACCAGAAGCTCGGTGGAAGTTAATCATGTAACTTCAGTAGCCTGATTTTTTAGTTAGATTGACTGGGCTGACTAATGGCGAACGCCACGTTTTATTTCCTGGATTAGTTACACCGTGTATAGGTGATAGCTGGATTCAGGACCCTGGGCTGTGCAGTCGCTCAGGAGACTGCTATTTATAACATCTGCCATTAAATGCTGATTTCACTTCTGAATAAGTCAGCTAAATCAGCACAAGCAACAACCAATGCGCTTGCCCAGGGCGCAGTGCTTGCGTGACTTACCTCCTTCTGCAGAATTTAAGCTTCAGCAAAACAGGGTAGTGAGGATTTAGCAGACAAATTACTCCAAAATCTTTGTGATGACGCAGCCTGAGAATGGTGTACTGGGAAGCCCTCACCAATACCTGGATTTATAACATTCTGGGCTTATATATTTTAATGTGGGTCTATAGCTCCTTAACTCTTCCTTTCCACTGCATTAGTCTTATTAACATAAGTACCGATCAGTCTCCAAGGTACCAGTGCTATGTAAATGCTGTTAATTTGGTAGCATATAAAACCCACTCTACTTCAAAAATATTTACAACCCCCGAGGCTGTGGTTTCTGTAAACAGTGTACTCCAACCCCAGGCTACATGATTCAGACTCATCCCTCTAGTACTTAACTAAGCAAATGCTGAGGCCTTCACATCTCTTATCTGCAGTTAGGCAAAGTTTCCGTAAAATACAGGTCTTGGGGTTCACTGCTTGTGGTTGGCCCCTGCTCTGGGCAGGCTGCCAAGCATTGCTTTGCTCCCCAGAGGGCACAGGCAATGCCACTGACTGCAGTATTTGCCAGTCGGGCAAATATTTTCTGGGAGGGAAGGATCAGGCCTCCTATCAC
The DNA here is from genome assembly GCF_964211825.1 of Aythya ferina. NCBI lineage: Eukaryota > Metazoa > Chordata > Aves > Anseriformes > Anatidae > Aythya > Aythya ferina. The sequence continues at coordinate 1,597,735 of NC_140324.1, forward strand.
CCCATCTATCTGCAAGGATCGCAAAAATGTAGAGATTATTTTAGCTATAAACCAGTAGAGGTCACTCCGCCCCAGTAAATCCAGTGCTACCGGAGATACTGGGCCACCAGCAAGAGGGACAAGACTGCTTACTGGGAGAAGGCTTGATGGGACACAGGGTGGCAGAGCCCAGCTTGTGATTCCTCTGGAAGAAGAAAAAAAAAAAAAAAAAAAAAAAGGGAGCTATTTAAAGATGAAAACCAAATAAAGGTGTTAGCACACAGCTGCTCAGAAGGGTTGTGGGCTTTACACCTGCAGAGCTGCCAGAGCTGCAGCTGCTCTGCACGCTGCCCCAGGTGCAGCAGTTCTCTACGGTGCCAGGTGCCCCATCTCTGCAACCTCCCTGTCCAAACTGGATGATTCCTTCCCTGCGTCCCCACGAGCCATGCCCTATTTCTGGCTGTTCCCGGCTCTCCGTAGCAGCCAGGTTTTACTGTGCAATATATAACTCTGTGGGTGAGAACAGCGAAGGAGGACACATGCTGCCTCCTGGGAGCAGCAGGGCAGTATTGGCTGCGGAGCAGGTGAGGTGAGATCCTCGTTCATGTTTTCGCTCTGCTCCACAGCTCCCTGAGCTCCACCGTGGCTGCATGGGGACACAATGGCTCTGTGTCTGCAAAGGGAGTGAGCAGGGAGCTCACTGCCAGGTGAGGATTTCAAGGGAGAAAAGGGTTGTTTTGCATGCAATACCTCTGATCCACTGCATCCTGATGGAGAAGTATCCTTGCACCCAGGTCCTTGTATCCTTGCTGTATTCAAGGCAGGTGTCTTCCTTTCTTCCCTCTTAGCGTGGGTATTATTTGAAAACAAATCCATGTCCTGCCTGTCTTGAAACTTGTCTCCCGTACTGCAGGGTGAGATTACTGTACTCAGCTGGGTGTTACCTGGACAGGTTTCCCATGCCAAGCCCTCTTCCCAAGCTCTGTTCCCGCTTTGAGTGCACGGGATAGAGGATGCTCAGCAACGTGGGAAATGCTCTTGAGGGCTCCAAACCCAGCGCACACGCAGGAGACAAATCCAAATTTTTCCCTGGCTCACTGAAGTGCATGCCTGGTTTGAAGTGAATAAATAACACCTGAAAACCTCTACTGTTTAGCTTTGTTTCCAAACAGCGTGCTGGATCGTGGTGTCTATTACAGCTTGGTCCTGAGCCAGCTGAACAATTAAAGGCTAGTCCATGACTTCGAGGGGTTTGCTTCCAGCCTCAGCATTTGCTAAAATTTAGAATCACACTATTTCCAATGTTACTATTTTTACCTTGTAAAACAGACTTTATTTTTCTTCCTGTAAATTTTGTGCAATATACATGTATATACCTATAGAATACACCTCAATAAAAAGTTTTTCGTCCATACATTATATTACTTTTTATTTAATGTCATGAAAAAATCAGACAAAGCTTTTGTCCTTAAATAAACATTTCTCCCTCCCTTGCCCTCCCTTCCTAGCTGACTGGTCTGAAAGAGGAAGTTTTATTTAGTTATTTTCTTTTCTTTAAAAAAATAGAAATTACAATCTTACAAGACAGACATTCAATGAGAACAGAAGCATGTTCCTAAATCTAAAAAGTAAAACATTTCCATAAAACCTGTTGGTATCTACAGGTAGGTATGTGTGGAGGGTGTTAAATGGAAAAAAATAATTTTCCATTTCTTCCTTTCATTCATATAGATAAAAAATAACATAAAGCTGACTGAAACTTTATATATTTTCTCTTTTGCACCAACATTCACAAGAATATATATTATATATATTTTATCCATTTTTATACACAGTGTGAGGGTTCTGGAGGTGGAAATGCACACTCAGCTAAATTGCCATAGCAAACAAACAAACACAAAATTAATCTTCATCTGGAAAAGAGCAATCCCTCGCAGCTGAGGTCACCCTGCTAAAGGAAACCATTTCTCAGGTCTTTTTGAAAATGAAGCGGCAAAACGTCTGGCTGCTGGTGGGATGGAAACATTTCTCCAAGACGCTGAGGGCTGAGCAAGTCTGGGGTCTCAGGGCTCCAACGCAGCCTCTCCACTTCTCACATGCAACACCGGTGCAAGGGACCACGCAAGTCTCCCTTTTCCAGGCATTTCTACCCAGGCTTTTTTGTTCTCCCTTCCCCTTAAAGCTCAATTCCTCGCGATGCCAAGCCGCTGTCTGTTGGTGGCACAGAGGGGAGCACGAGGGACCTCAGCACAGTGACCATGGCCCTGTTTATCTGGGCAAATACAGAGGAGCGAGCCGAAAGCAGGGGCTGCGGCCAGCACAGGTGCCACAGGGGCTTCGGTGTGCAGCTACCATCCCTTTCGACGCATACCGCCTGCCCCAGGGCACCTGCCCAGATCCCTGGGCATTTGTTCAGCTCTCAGATGGTGGCACAATGGGCACCAGGGCCCAAACTCCCCTTCTTGTGAAACAACAGTTGATCCTCTCCCAAGGAATAATTTAGTCGATGAGGGGGCTCGTTTAAAGAGAACATAAAAGTGCAGGTTCCCGCAGTTTGGCAGGTTGAGTTACTAGTGTTATAATACTTCCAGGCTTCCCTAGACTCCCACGTCAGCTTTTATTGCTCAGAATCCCAAATCTCTCCCATTAGATAGATGCTGTAAGCAGGAAAAACACACCTCATGGCGAGGGCTCAGTCTTTTCCTGATTTAAGGTGCTTTCTTGGTTTCTTTGCCGATGAAATGAAAACGGTGACATTGACCAGTCGTGCATGTTGGCTGACAAGTACCAAGGACGTGAAGAAGGGTGTGTGCTTTTTTTCCCAAACATTTCAAAACATCCGCAGCTATTTCCTCTGAGAAAGGGATCGCCTGCCCTCTGTTTCTGCAGCAGGGCAGAGACCCCTCTGCAAAGCACATTCATTTTCTCGAGTGCTTTTCCCTAAGGCCTGCCTTCCCCGGAGAGAGGAGCCAGGAAGCGAACAGTGCTGTCGGAAATGATTTTTCAAAAAAGGCACAACCCTCTAGACGAAAAAGGCAATACTGACTTCTCACTTCTGTCAAGCTTTAGGATCCGAGAGGGCAGGAAACAAGCACGGCACATCCCCACCCCTGCTAACACCGCGCTGGAGAACAGCGCATTGGCACTCAGCACTGCATGGGGCCGCTGGGACGCTCGGCAGCCTTCACCGGAGACGTGGGGTCTACTGACATCAGGGAGAGAAACGAGGCTGATGAACTCCAACGCGCTCCAAAAATCAGCTCAGACGGTGGTTAACAAAACCAGAAAGCGCACAGCTGTGGGTGGTGGATGGCAGCTGCCGGGGAATAGCACAGTCCCAAGTTTGTCTTGGCCTCACACAGAAGCAGAAATCCCTTCGCCTTCCTGGCGAGTCTTCCCTGATCGAGTTTGGTCCATGTTCTTCCCTAGGAGGTCTTTTAACTAAAAGCATGAATATCCCCTACATCACTAAGAAAGCTGCTCGTTTGGTTTAGGGTGTGCAGTTACAGAAATGAAGGTCTTCGGCTCACACTCGGTGATGATCCAAACTGCCAGAGGATGTGGTTGGACGCATGAGAAATCAATAGGAAGCGAGAAGGAGCTTGGGATTTTAGCCCTTTGTCAGCAGAAAACAGGGCTGCCTTGTAGCAGGTTTTTCTCTTGTTGCTTTTGGCATTCACTGCAGGAGGAGCAGGAACAGGGACTGAAAAAAACACACGCAGAGCCTGGCCAGAGAGCCCCTCAAGTGACCCTGCCGGCATCACACCACAAAACTGTCCCTTCTTTGCCTTTTGGGCCTCCCAAGCTCGGAGCAGCACAGCTTCCCAGGAAAAAAATAAGGATCTTTTGCTTCCCTCTGTCCCCGAAGACAGATTTCGCCCCGAAAAAGCCCTCAGGTTCTGCTAAGCAGAGAATAAACAGTTCTAGAGAGCTCCCAGGGGGAAATCCCTGGGTGCAGCTTGACCCGTGGCAGAGGCAGCGCTCCTTGCGGACACGGCAGCAGGACTCCAGCTCCAGACTGGGAGGAGGACGAAAGGCCACAGAACCTGCTCTAGGTGCTGAGCCACAGGGAATTTGGAAAGGTCTCAATAAGAAAACTCAAATTGACAGCCAGGACCTGAAAGAGCCGCCACTCACGGCATCACGCAGGGAGCGGCACGTGGCTGCCTCTGGGGTGCAGCAGCCAGGAGCCGAGATTTGGCCACAATCACAAGGGCAAAGCCCCTCTCGGGTGCTCAAAAAAATGTGCTCTGAAAAGCCATCCAGACTGGGGAGGGGGCAGCTCAGCCACCCAGCCCCAGCCTTTGGGCAAACACCTCGATGGAGGGCATGGAGACCCTGCAAAACTTCTCCCCCACTGCGCTGGGCCTCCTTTCCCTCCAAGCAGCCTGCTCTGCAACAAAATCCTGTGCTGAACCGCCCCAGCCATGGCTGGGTCTTTCTGGGCTGAGCTCCTTAGGCTGCACCCATGGGAGAAGGACTAAAGTGAAGCCTCTGCCTGCGCCCTCTCTTCAGGTCCAGCTGGGAGCCAGCTGCTGCCCTCAGCCGCCTGGCTCACCCCTGTCCCAATGAGTCTGCATTGCCCCTTCTTCATCCCATGCCTTGTGTTTGGGTTAAAAAAAAAAAAATAAAAAATAATTAAAAAAATAATATCAGTGACAGAGTGCAGCTGGAACCGCGGGAGGGACCGTGCCACGAGCACAACAGCGTGCTTGTGGAGTGCGCTCCCCCGGATCCATGCACCACAGGGAGGAGTCGGTGCCTTGCCACTTACAGGAGCATCTCCTCTCCCGAGCGGAGATTTCACATTCATTTCATTAGTATGGCAAAGTCAGTTTGCTTTTCCTTCAAGGTGCTTTACATTCAAGAGCTATTGCAATCCACAGCAAGGAAACGGAGCTGGGGAGATACCCCGCCTCCCCCAGGTTGTCTTGGGTTTGATTACTTGACTTAAACAAACTGCCCCAAACCTCTGAAGTTCAGTTCGTCCACAGATTTGGGGAGTGAGGAGGCGGCTGGTGGCTCCCAGCCTTAGCTCTCCCGCGGGTCGCTGTACTGAAGCTCCGAGTTGAAAACCTCCTTATAGAGGGGTGGGAAGTTCATGGCCGTCTCCGGGTGCAGGAGACGGAAAAATTCCAGCTTGTCCAAGTGCAGGTTGCAAATGGTCTTCATCAGGGGCAGCTTGGAAACCATCTGCAGGGAAAGAAGGAGCCGGTGAACACAGGGTTCCCAGCCAGCACCCCGCACACTGCTGTTCCCCCTCCCTTGGGGCCGTGTTATCCCCACAGAAAACGGCCGCTCGCCAGCCCAGCAGGGCTTCCCATGCTGTTGGCACCGCTACCTTCGAGAGCTTGTCCTCGGCGGAGTGTTTCTTCTGGATCTCGTGCTGCAGGGCCACGTAGATCTTGTCTTGGAGCTTCTGCACCTTCTTGGACTCCGTCAGCCAAGGGCGATCTGTGGGACACGGCCGGGTCAGTGCCATGAGCCAGTCCCCACCCCGCATGGCGCTGGCACCTCTTGCTCATTCTGCCTTTCCTGCTCCTCGGGGTGGCTTTGGGGATGGTGGGACAACCCCGCAGCCCCTCCCCATGCCCCCCGCAGCACAGGCAGTGCAGCTCTGCCATCCACCGAGGAGATCTGGCCTGGCAGACACCTTTTTAGATGTCTTCTTTTTTTTTTTTTTTTTCTCCCAATCATTTTATTTAATCATTTTTAGATGCCTTTTTTTCCCCCAATCATCCACCAAGGAAGCAACACCAGCATTTAAGGGTCAGCTCTCCCCAGCTCTGGCATGAAACCCCCGGCCGATCCTGGCTGCGGTGTCCCCCCCACGTCCCCACGCACCCGGGGACAGCAGGACAGCGGCTGTGAAGAGGGCGAGCTCCTCGTCCGACAGCTGCAGGCGGCACAGGGTCCTCCCCAGCTCGAAGACGGCGCCAATGAGGTCGTCGCAGCCTAATGGGGGAAGAAGCGGGTGTCATGGCTCTGCGTAGCCCCCAACCCCTCAGCCCACCTTTCAGAAAGCTTTTGGAGAGGAGATGGTCCCTGGGTGGAGGATCGCCCACATCGCTGAGCTTAGGGATAGGATGGGAAGCAGGTACCAGCCACGGTGGGCACCAGAAGCAAACGCAGGGGTGTTCATCCCCTCCTGTCCCCACGGCACCTCAGTTTGCTCCTGAGCCCTGCTGGGATCTGTCCCAGTTTCACGTGGTGACAAGCCCCATCTGGGCGTCAAATGGACAGGAAAGCCCCGAAAGAGAGGCAGCAAAGCATGTCTTACCGAGTGACTTGAACATCTGCATGCTGCCGAATTTCCCCTCGAAGAGCACTGTGTTGTTTAAGGGGTTGAACGCGCGGATCATGCGGATCAGGAGCACCTCGAGGCAACCTGACATAGGCAGAGAGACAGCAGACGAGGGAGGGGAGGGCAGGGGGGGTTCCATCATCCCAGGACCAAATGAAAGAAAGAGAAAAGCCCCCAGTGCAAGTTTGCGGTCCGGATTGTTCATTTCCAAGAGCACAATGGTTATTCCAATAAATCCAGTTTGGGTTTGGGTTGTTGGTTTGGGTTTGGTTGTTGGTTTATTGTTTTTTTTCCCCCATATTTTTTTTATTTTGGTTTTCAATTGTGACCACAATATTTCACCAAAGGGAAATATTATCCAGTCATTCAGCAGTCAGAAACAGGGATTGATCAATGTCATGGTGGAGCACCAAGAGAGAAGAGGGTGAAAACAAAATAAAAAGAAAAAAAAATGGAAGGAAGAAATGAAGAAATGAGTTAAAACTCCCATGTGTTGGGCATGGCCAGGTCTGAGCCTTGCAGTGTGGCACCCTGCCAGTCCCTTGCTGGGAGAAGAATCCAATCTTCTCCTTTTCTCTCTCCCTGCTTCATTTTGTGTTTGGTACCCCTTTTCCTGGGGAAGAAACTGCTGTGCTCCTATGAAAACTGGCAAAAAGCGCACACACACACAAAAAAAAGCCCAACCATCCCATTTCTGGTTTCTGCAATGCTCTCCTCCCGAAGGTTTCGGGTTTTCCTGGAGGAGGTCATGTCTTGCACAGGCTTCCCGGGAGCCTCCCTCCCCGGTGCCATGTGCAGACCCCTCCTGGCACAGGGATGCTGCTGACCCCCCTGAGCCAAGCCCGGGGGCAACCGGAGCAGCGAGGCTGGGGGCTCAGGAAAGCTTGGGAGGAGACAGCACGAGCGGAAAGCATCAGCTGAGAAGAGAGACAGGATCTGCCCTCAGCACGGCGGCTGCTGCTTGGGGGAGGCGCTGGGGACGGCCGGGGGCCCGGCTCTTACCGGCTTTGAGGAGGATGATTTGGTCGTTCTGGCAGAGCTCCATGAAGCCGTCGATGCGCTTGGCGAACTCCACCACGTACTGGATGGCGTTGGAGATCTGCAGCGAGCACTGCTGCCACATGGCCTCGCAGCTCTGTGGGCACAGCGGGGACATCCTTTAGGGCTCGCTGCCGCCCCGGACCCCTGTCCTCCCACCTCCCCACCGCACGGGGCAAGGAAGGGACCCCGGGGTGCTCCCTGGTGCAGTGCCACCCACGGGCAGAGGTGGCACTAGGACAGCCGGGACAGGACCCGCTCACAGCGTGGTGCCCACCTTGCTCTGCAAGGCGCGGACTTCCTCTGGGGAGTACAGCGTCCACGCCAGGCGCTTCAGCTCCTCCGCTGTGTACTGGCAGGTCTCCAGGTGAGACTTCACCACGTTTTGGGCAATTCGGTCTGCAAAGAGGTGGCAGCGGGTGGTGAGCCATGGAGACACCGCCAACCCTGCTGTCCCTGCGTGCTGGTGCTGTTCCCTCCCAGCCCAGCCTGGGCATCTCCCAGGAGCTGCTGGAGCTGAAGGCTGGAGGGGGAGAGGGGCTCATGCATGAGGATTTGAGGACAGATTGGGTGTCCGAGGGGCAGAGGAGGGGATGCTCTGCACGACCTCAGCTGCACCGACCATCAGTGCTCAGCCTGAGAAAAGAAGCACCCGGGACCGCTCTGGCTGGGTCTGCCCCTTGCTGCAAGCGTGCCCAGCACCGTGCGTGCCCAGCGCTGCACCCCAGGCTGGATGCGTCCTGCCAGTGCAGTGCTGAGCACGGTGCCGCACACGCCATGCTGAGCATCATGCCGGGGCTGCACGCTCCGTGCATGCCCAGTGCCGTGCCGGGGCTGGGCAAACACTCACCGATCTCAAGGACAGAGATGTCAGCAGCCAGCTGGCCGCCCTCCAGCGCACCGTGCGCGAAGAGCGCCGGCTCCAGCATCAGCTCGTAGAGGGACTCCTGCTTGATGAGCGTGGCCTCAGCCACATCCAGGCTGGACTGGTCGGGCGAGGGCTGTGCCGAGGCCAGGAGGTCGAGGTTGTAGTAGGTGCTGCTGCCATCGGGGGTGAGGGGGAAGTCAAAGAGGAGCCCGTCCGACAGCGTGGAGATGTCGTCCAGGTCCGAGAGGCCGCTGCTCACGCTGGTGGTGTAGACGCGGCTCAGGGGCTCGGGCTCATCCTTGGCACCACCGCTCTGCTCCTGGCTCTGCTGGTGCTTCTGCACCTCGGCATAGAGGCTGTCCCGCTGCTTCTTGGACATGCGGCCGAACTTCACCGCTGATGGGGAGGAAAATGCCACCACATTACGGTGCTGTCACCACATCAGGGCAGGACAGGTCCCAGCTCACCGTGTGGGGTTTAGAAGCCCTGACTGGCACGGGGGCCCCGCTGGATGCATCCCCTGCCCCAAACCAACCCAGGCTTAAAGCAAACAGCAGCGGTTGGAATTTTCCCCTTAGAAAATGCCAAAGCATTTCTCGCTCCCCATTTCCACATGCCCTCTCCTCCAGCCCTGGCAGCCTCGAGCCTCCACGGGAGTAATGGGGACGGCCCCGGGCACAACTCACCGTCGCGGGACATGCCCAGCGCCAGGCATTTCTGCAGGCGGCAGTGCTGGCAGCGGTTGCGGTTGGTGCGGTCGATCAGGCAGTTCCTCTGCCGCGAGCAGGAGTAGCTGGCATTGTTCTGCTGGCTGCGCCGAAAAAAACCCTGCGAGGGACAGGAACGGGTTGGGAAGGTGCCCGGTGGGACGGCAGCACCCGCCCGGCCCGAGCCGTGCTCACCTTGCAGCCTTCGCAGGTGATAACGCCGTAGTGAATCCCCGAGGACTTGTCCCCGCAGATCTTGCACGGGATCACCTCGATTTGGGCTGCGGTGGAGGAAAGCGGGGGGCGGGAAACCACGGGGTTAATGACGGCAGACACTGAACCAAGGAGACCGCCCACCCCTGCGACGGCCACAGCTCTGTGGCTGCTGGGGAAACTGAGGCAAAGCCGTGTCATCCGAGGGCCGGACCCAACAACAGGTTGCCCCTTCCTGGATGAGCCTGCAGTGATGCTCACATCTTGGAAAGAACCCCAAAAAAGGCCCACCCAGAGCATGGGTACTCCCATGGGGTCCTCCGTCTTCTCCAACAACAGGAGATGGGCAGAAAAGCTTTTTCTGGCTTTCCTAGCACAGAGTACTTGTACACCAGCCCTCCCTGAGCTCAGTTTTGGGATCATTCCCCTTATTTCTTGCCTGATGCTGGGGGGGGCAGGGAGCACCAAGGACACCCCAGGCACAGGGAGCATCCCCATCCCTGCAGCCACAGGCACCCCTCTGCCCGGGGGTCCGGCCCAAGCAGAGGACCTGGCTCCCCACCCAGACCCCCCCAGCAGCTCGAGGACCGATATAGCAACCGCTGGCTCAAGGTCCCAGCCCCTTCCCCCCGTAAATCCGCTTCCCTCCCCTCTTCTGCTTCGCTGGCGCTGAGCTGCTAATAGGCTTCATCCTCCTCATTTTCCAGCTGCCCCAGATCCGGGCTGGCGCTGCCCCCCCAGCGCTCCTACGTGCCTCCCGGCATCGCTGCACCCTCTAATCCCCGCTCCGGCCCCCGCGCCCCCGAGGGTGCTGTGCAGCCGCCGCCGCGCCAAAATAAACCCCGCGGCCAGATTATGGGTATTTAAAATCTCCTGGGCCTGTGCAAATCCCCAGTGTGGGTAATTCCCTTCTGCCTCTCTCCAACCCTCCGAGCCACCATTTCTCATCGAGGGCTGCGTTTCGGGGGTGGCTCCCGACAGCCACCCCAATCCAGCCTGCAGGAGGCTGCGTTTTGGTGCTGGGCTGCACTGGTTACATCCCCACGGCACCGCCTGACTTTGTGCTCGCTGGGCTTGCGCTGGGGTTTCAGGAGCGCCGCTCGCCTGCTGATGGGCCACCGCTGGGCTGGAGGCTGGGATGAGGCACAGCGGGGTCTCACCCCTGTGTCCGTGCAGGATCGTGTCCCCACACTCCTGTGAGGCATTGGGCTCGTCCCCGTGCTGTGCTATGCCTCCGCGGGTGACAGCCCCGCTGCTGGTGTTCCTGCCCGTTGCCTCCTTCACCCAGTGACCCGGAGGCCGGAGATGTCCCAGTTTCTCTCAATGGTTTGGGTGAGGCTGGGCTTGGTCAGCGCAGCCTTCCCCCTAGAGTGGGGCAGCCGGGCTGATGCTGGCCCCCATCCGTTGACCTCGAGTGCTCTGGTCAGATCCTGCCCCAAAGGCACAGGGTGATTTTAGGGCTTTTCCCAAAAGGGATGATGTGCAGGCAGGTGCGGTGTGAGGCGCCCAGTCCCAGCCCCCTCAACCTCTTCACTGCCATTGTAACCCCTGGGACCCTATGGTAACCCCATGGCATCACCCCCTCTGACTGAAGCACCTGGATGGTGACATGCGGCCACCACCGCAGGCGGCCTTCAGTGACCAAGACAACCCCAAATTTCCCATCTTCTGCTGCAACCTGTGCCCAACAAACCACCACTGCCTCCACTCCTGCAACGCCGCGATGTGCAAACCACAGGGACCCCGTTCCGCCCCGACACCCCAAGAGCGTCACAGGGGGCAGAGGCGGTGCCACCACCGTGGCCGGGGGGACAGACAGAGGTGGTGCCACCCCCGGCAGGAAGCGGCGTTCATTATGCAAGGTTAATTGCAGCCGCCGGGAGCGCCCGGGTGATGCATCCTCCATCTCGCCTCGCCCTCACGCCCGCAGCCGATACCCGGCCCCCAGCGATTTCGGCACCGCGTGCCCACTGGGACGACCGGGCTCAGGGTGGCCCTGGAGCCCACAGGGCAGAGCCCAAGTGCCCGTGGTCCAGCCCCAGCATCTCCCTGCTGGCAGAAATGCTCTCCTTTCGTGGGATGGTGTCAGCTAAACCCTGGCCCCGAGCCCTGTCTGCACACCAAAACTGAAAAATGCAGCCTCCGAGAACGGCAGCTCCAGCGTTAGTGGGATGAGGCAGAGGGGACAATGTGCTCCGGGCTCTCCCCAGGCCAAGCATCACCTCCTGACCCCAAATTTTCCAAATGGTCCTAAAGGAGAAACCGCCAGCGATTATGGCTGTGACGAGCATCTTCAGGCTGTAATTGAGAATACGGCATCCTGCTAATTACACCCGTGTGCTCACAGCGAGCACCTGACCCTCTAATGGGACGTTAGGCCCAAATAACTGACGTGGAGATGCAGCCGTAACTCCGGCGTGATGGCAATTAAATCTGAGAACAGCTTTTAATTGCTGTTCTGTTTGTAACCCCTGGCTGAATCACCACAGCCCGCCCCCCCTCGTGCCTCAGTTTCCCCATCGAGGGCCATGCCAGCTCCTCCTCCCCAGCCCTGGCACCAAGCACGCCCCAGCCAGGCTGGGCTAGAGAGGGATTTATCGGGGTGGGGGCGAGCAAACTTCCCGCCCAGGCAGCAACACAGCGGGCTGCGTGGGCTAAAAGCTAAAAGGGGGCCAAAAAGTAAAAAAGGGTTAAAAAGAAAATTTCCCAGCTGGCAATTAAAATGTCCCAGCTGCGGTATTTGCTCTCCTCCCACTGTAAATATTTCTTGCCCAACTCCAGGCCCGCTGCCACCGGCTGTCCCTTATGTAAGTGCCACCACCCGGCCATCGGGCTCAGCCACACGGTGGCAATTGGCCCCGCGTCCATCCCTCGAGCCCACGCTGCTGGAGTCCTCCTGTCCCACTGACACACTTTCCGCTCCTGTACCGCGCTTGTGTAACGCCGCCGGCCACGGCCATTAACCCTTCCTTTGGGCTGGGGACCGCGGCAGCACCGCGGTGGCAGCAAAGTAGACACTTTGTGCCCATGGTGGGCTGTGACCCGCTGCCACTTCACACAGGAGCTTTGAGCTGCAGCACCCCGCGGGTGCCACCTCCCCGTCCCTGCAGCGGACGCCGTGCACGGTCCCCATGGCCAATGCCCTGCGTCACCCGTGTCCCCTCCCGGGCAGGCGGCTCCCGCAGTTTCGGCAGAGCCGGAGCCGCCCTCCCCGGGCCAGGATTCGGCTTCCACCCCGCGCCAGCACCACCCGCCCTCTCCTCTGCCCTGGGGCGGGCATCGCACCCCAAAGCCAGGCTGGCCCCACGGCGCGTGTGGCAGGACCCGGCCGCGGTGGCCCCATCCCTTCCCTCCCCTCTCCTCTATTTTCTCCCTGCCGGGGTGGGGGCACCACAAGAAGCTCAGCACCGCACCGAGACCTGGAGCCTTTTTGGAGCTGTCCCCCCTCAAGTCAGATCAATGAGGGATGGTTGTGGCTGGGGAGCGAGGGCTCCTGGGCGTACTGGGGGGGTCTTTGCAACCCTCACAAGAGGAGCCTGAAGATGCCCTGGTACCCAGGGTGAGCCCAGCGCATCCTTCAACCCACAGCAAGGGGCCAGGATGTGGCCACTCTCCCCAGATGGTCCAAATGAAGTGATGGCAGCAAACCCAGCACCAGAGCACGGGTTTCCCTTGATGGTGGTGGCTCCAGGCATTTTGGGGGTGGCTCTGCCCCTGCCCCAGATACCCCCTTGTTTTCCAGCACCGCGTGTGGGGCACGCGGCCTCTGCAGCGCCGGGCTCATTACCCAGTGAACCTGCTGGGAAAGTAGGTCTGTGCCCCATACCGCTGCCACGATCGATGTGATGCGCTGGTCGGGGCACCTCCGGGCAGGGGAAGCGAGTGGTAATTAGCAGCTCCCCCCATCCCCACTGAGAGCACAGGGATGCAGCGGCTCCTTCCCTCCATGGGGACACGGGGGACCCCTGGACCAACGCGGTCCCCAGTTTGTCCTCCAACCCCAGCACTGCCCCCAGGGCCAAGTGCTGGATGCTGCTGAGTAATTAGCCTTGATTGCATCAGGTAAAGGCGGCCTTGGGCAGGAGTGTCGGAAAAAATAAATGCAGGGAATTATCACCTGCTCAAATCTGCCGGGTGCTTTGTTTGTAAACAAAGCTGCGGCACCCAGCACCTTCAGCATCCCGGCAAAAGGAAATAAAATGAAACATTTTGGCCATCAGCATCCCTATACTGTGGTTGACCCCAAATGGGCTGGGGTGGTTCAGAGCACCCGCCTGGCACAGCCCCATCACGCTGAGCAAAGTGTGGGCTCCGGGCCGCGGGGTCACCACCACCATCACCGCGCGGCCGACTGATCCGGCTCAATAAGGAAAACTCAAGTTACGCAACCCTGGCGCTGCGCCGACTGTGAGGCTGGAGGTGGGAACGGGTTTCTTAACCGATTAACAGAGATTTCGTGGAAACTTTCGGCGGCAGGAGGTCCTGGGAGGGGGCAAAGCAGGGTTCGGATGTGCTCCTCTGCCTTCGGGGCGACCCCGGTGCCTTCATCGCAGCTGCACAGCCGGTGGGCTCGCTAACACCGGCACGGTGCCGGCCCTGCTGCAAGCCCAACCCCACGGGCTCAGCACTTTGCACCTTGGCTGGTGCAGGCGGTGGCATTGCTGCTGCATCTGAGCAGGACCCACATCTGAACGGGACCCACGCTGCCACCGCCCCGGGTGGGGGACACCAGGCTGGGGCGGGGGAGCCCCCCCTCCAGCCCCGCAGCTAAATTGAGGGGGATTTATCTCCGTGGGGCTAAATAAAGGCGGAGAGAGCTGGCGCATCCAATAAACAGGGCAAGATTTAGACCTTAGCAGCTCTTTAAATAGCCGCTGCAGAGTCCAAAGTTAAACCCGGCGGGGAGGTGGGGATGCCGCGGGGTTAACCCGCTGCCATCCGCTGCCACCCGCCGCTGCGGGGACGAGTGGCTCCGTCCCTGCGCTTTCTCCCTCCGGGCACCACTGCCGCTGCTCCCTGGGGTTATCGGGGACTCGCCCACCCCAGTGCCAGGGTCCCAGGTGCCTCCATCCCCACCACCTCTCTGTTTTGCTTCAATGCCCAAGAGCCACTTTGGGGCCTGGTCAGCTCTTGGGGACAAAACCCTTGGGACGAAGCACTCGCTGGTGCCATACAGACATGGGGCATGGCCCCATCCCAGTGATTCATCCCCACAGCATCACTAACACAAACCCACCAGGGTTCTTCTCCTGCACCTTGCGGGGACATCCGGCACCCGAGGATCCCAAAACCCATCCCGCAGGATGATGAGCTGCCAGCAGCCGCCTTCCCCACCCGCCTTATTTTTGGATGGCGAAGGGCAGGGTGATCCCGCCTGGCGCGGGTGCAGCCGTTGCATGGAAGGCCATTGGGTGCCGCCGTCCTTGCCCATGCCAGCGTGTGCACGCTGCCCGAGCGGGCAGGGAGGCTCCTCCTCCGCCCTCGCTGATTTTCCAATGACAGATCTAGGTCACTAGGACAAGTTGGAAAGGCTGCCGAGCCACCGCACGCTCCGAGCCATGCCGCTTGCAAAACAAGCGATTGGGAGAGCTGGAAACCCTATAGGATTATACAAGGCAAAGCCTCTGGCGCAGCCGCGGTGCGGGAAGGACCGAGGCGAGGAGCTGCCGTAAGCCCCGGGGAAAGGGGCAGAGCGGCGGCTTCGGGGAAGGAAATGGAGATTGAATCAAGTCAGCGTCGCCATGCGGGCTTCAGCAAGAGGCAGGGACCCCGTGCCCAACAGGGATGCGGGAAAAACGCCTGATGGGGGAAACACTGACTTCATGGGGTTGGCCCTTAATTAGGGCCAACATGCAGTAATTGGGGGGCAAAAAGGAAAAAAAGGAAAAGTTCACCTAGCTGCTAATTAAGCCTGGCTCTGGCTGTGCCAGCGCTACGTAAGAGCCCAGTACTGTTATCAATTAGGCGGGTGCTGATGCTTCTCTCTGCGCTAATAAAGGTGAAATCCTGGGATGTGGCGGGGCAGGAAGGGGACGTGGGGGGCTCGCCCTGTCCTCGCCAGCCCCACGCGCTCCGTTACACAAGACCGCAGAGGAAGGAAAACCAATTTGAGGAGCTCAAAGACGCACGTCCCCGCAGGCACAAAGACAGCAGACACAAATCCACACACGGCACAACTTCAGACAAGTCCCAGTGGTGGTGGAAAACCAGGGGAAAATAAAAAATCCTATTGAAGGGTGTCGTGGCACAGCCACGCTCCCATCAGGTCTGGCCACCACTGCGTCACCGTCACCTCCCTGGGCACCGGCTCCATCCCGCCAGAGCCTTCCTCCCCTCCATCCTCCTCCTCCCAGCTTTGCAAAGGAAAGGGTGAGAGGAGGAACTGAGCGAGAGAAGGAATTGTGCGGGACAGTGGATGCGGGGGGGGGAGAAAGCCGCTGCCGGGTCGAGGGCACCCAGAGCGGGCTGCGGGGAGCCAGGGGGGGCCGGACAAACCCGAGCCCCGGTGGGAACAACATCTTGCCGGGGAGATTAAGGGGCTTTAGGGCGAGGAAAAGCTTAAGCGCGGGGCTGAGCCGGCGTCGGGAAACGAAGCGAAATAAACAAGGATTTTACCGCCGGCAAGGAGAGGAGCTGGGGAGCAGCGGGAGCGGCCCCGGAGGGTCCCGGGTGCCCTCACCCCCGTGCTCCCCTGTGCTCCCCGACGTCCCCCCGTGCCCCCGACGGGGCAAACGCCGGCGGCCCCCTGCGCCCCGCTGCGCTCCGGCGGGGCTGACGCGGGACGTCCCGGTCCCCTCCCTCCCGGGGCCAACTTTTGCCGTTGTCCCGTGTCCCCCCCCGCGCCGCCGCCGCCCCCTCCCAGCCCCGGGCTCACCTCGCATCGTGGCCGGCAGCGCTCAGGGGCGCGCCGGGGGGCGCATGGGGCGGCGATGGGGTCCCGGGCCGGGGCCGGTGGCTGCGGAGCGCGGCGGCACCGGGAGGCACCGGGAGGCACCGGAGGCTCTGGCACCTGCCCCTCCGCGGCGCCGCTGACCCACTTCTGCCCGAGCATGTGGCCGTTCACATGACGAGCCCGCACGGCACCGCCCCCCCAAATCGGTTTCACTTCAAGCCCCACCTCCTGCCCTTCCTCCTCCTCCTCCTCCTCCTCTTTCGCCCCGCCGCCGTGCGCTCGGCGCTGCGCGTCGGGTGCTGCACGCTGGGCATTGCACGCTGGGTGCTGCGCATCGGGTGCTGCACGTCGGGTGCTGCACACAGGGTGCTGCACACAGGGCGCTGCATGTCGGGTGCTGCACACTGGGCATTGCACACTGGACATTGCACGCTGGGCATTGCACACAGGGCGTTGCACACAGGGCGCTGCACGTCGGGTGCTGCATGCTGGGCATTGCACGCTGGGTGCTGTACATCGGGTGCTGCACGGTGGTGGACGCACATCGGGTGCTGTGCGCTGGGTGCTGCACGCTGGGCATTGCACGCTGGGTGCTGCACACCTGGTGCTGCACATTGGTTTGTGCACATCAGGTGCTTGCTGCACGTGGGGTGCTGCATGTTGGGTGCTGTGCGCTGGGTGCTCAGTGCTGCCCGCCCATGGGAGGGCCATGCCTGGCCCGGCTCGCCCAGGCACGAGGACGTCTGCGTGTCCCGCTGAGTCACTGCACCGCGGCCCTTTGCACCATTCTCTGCCCGGCCCCGTTTGGCACAGGGACGCGCACCTCCAGGCGGGCTCCCCAAAGCAGGTGCTGGCATCAGGCGCTGCTGCTGCGTCCCTTTGTGGGTGATGTAGAAAGCATGGGCACCTCAGTGTCTCTGTGCCACCATGCTGCAGATGCCATGGTCCAAGGGGACGTCCTGGCTGGGAGAGCTGCAAAACCTCTGGGGGCAATGAGCTGTTCCCACCGTGCATCCTCCTTCTTCCTGCTTCAGTGCATGCCAAGGATTTTGGGGTCAGGGTTGTGCCCAGGACCATGAGGTGCTCCAAGGTGCTGCTGTAATAAGTGCAAAGAGATGGCTCTGGGCCAGGTGGCTGTGGTGCAGCGTCAGAGGTGTTGGCATGGGGCTTGCAATGCCACTCTTGTGCCAGGTGACCAGAGTCCCCAGGGTGCCACATCCCAGGGCTGGAGGCGATCGATCCATGCCACAGCTGGAGCCGGGCTCAGGGTGTAAGGGACACGGTGCTCAGCAGTGCCCAGGGACACCCAGGGCCTTGGGATGGTGGCACTGGCCTGAGGACCCGCTGTGTGCAGAGATGGCACCCACCATGACAAGGGCATGGAGGTGACATCAGCCACAGGCACAGATGCAGCCACTGCTGTGGCCACACACGTGGCATCGCTGCACCCTCCCAGGCCACCCCTGGCACTTGTCCCCTGCACCAGTGAGGGCAGGTGGCAGCGGTGGCACTTTGTAGAGGGGCTGCGGCCAGGGAGGGGGATGCAAGCAGCAGGGCGGGGGCTGAGCTGCTGCTGCGCTCCAGTGCAGCTGCCTGATGTGATCGTGCTGATGGCGATTGGGAGCGGGTTCACTGCTCTCGCCGCTCCGATTCACTCCTTCCTCCCGGCTCCGTCCCTCCTCCCCACCGCGCTCTGCATGGCTGGGCACGCGGACGGGACACGGGGTGACGGGCGGCCTCGGTGCTCGCAGCCTCCGCTTCCAGCCGGGCTCTGTGAGCACCCCCCCTGCACATCCCACCCCAGCCAGAGTCTCCTCTGTGCCAGCACAAGGCTGCCGCCGTCCCTGGAGGTCAAAGGTTCTGCCCAAAGGAGGTCACCGTCATTAGCCCCGTTTCACAGATGGGGAAACTGAGACTCAGAGCAATGCCCAGGGCACGTGAGTCTGGCCCTGGCATACTCGCCCCTCTTGGCAGGTGCTTGCCACTCACTGAGATTGCTGCTGTTGTGACAGTCGCCACCGAACCTCGCCAGAGCAAGAGCAAAAATATCCCCCAGGTGCCCGGCGCAACCCAAAACTATGAGGTTGCATAAGCGCGCACCACACCTCGCGGTGAGCAACGCCAGACCCACGCACGCCGCCTGCACCTCGCGCCCCACGGCTCCTTAACCCTTCGTGCACGGCGCTGACCTCTGTGCCGGGTGGGCACTTGTGGGGGTGGACGTTGTGCCGTGCCCCTTCTGGCTGGGCGGAGGGATGCTGTTCCCCTGGGGTGTGCGTGGAGCTGCACCGGAATGGGACCCGTTTTATCCCGACTGGGGCCCTCGATGGTGTAGGGCAGGGGTCCTGTGGTTGCCCTGTGCACTTGGCTGGATTTAATTCCTGAGATGACTGAGTCCTGGTCTCGGCAAAGCCTTGGCTGGGCTCTCTGGGTGATTTTGCTCCCAGTGGGATACTACCCCCTCCCTCCCCACAGCACTGTTTTGCACCTGGTATCACTGGAAGGCACTGAACCTCCAAAAACCTTTCCCCTCCATGCAGTCGGGTCTGGTGCAATGCCAAGCCTTGTTTGTGGGCGGCTCGAGCAGCCCATGCATGCGGAGATGGTACCTGCAGCATCCCGAAGCGGCAGCTGCCTGCACAGCTCCGCCACCAGGATCTGCTCCTTCCACCCTGGCTGGCCTGAAGGTGAGCAGGAATTTGGGATTACACCACCCCTCCTTAATCACTGTTTGCTCTCGCTTGCACCGCACCCAGCGAGGGGCGAACCCCTCTGCCCGCCTGCGAGCATCGCCCCTCCTGCACCCACAGCCCCTTGCCCCGGCCTCGGGGAGCAGCCCCATGCGCACAGCCCCACGTCGGGGCTGCCCCGAGCTCACCCAGCCCTGGCATGGTGCTGGCCACCATCAGCACCGCCGGGTCTCTTCACCTCCCCGTGACTCAGTTTCAAGCCCCACAGACGGCCAAATCCTGCACGGTGCTGGGCACGTGTCCCCGCCGAAGCTGCGTGAGTCACTGCCCTGCAGCGTTCATTATGCAAAGGCTGGTGGGGTCCCTGGGGTGGGGTGGGGGCCGCTTGGGTGCGGTGGGGTGGGCAGTGCTTTGTCCCCCCCGCAGGGACCCCTTTGCACTGCGATCTGAGCCTGGGGTTGTCCCCTGGACCCAGCCACTGCAGCCAGTGTGGGCCAGGCAAAGGGGGAAACTGAGGCAGCAGCGAGGTCCCTGCCACATCCCAAGAGGGGGATGTCCCTGTCCCCATCCCTGTGCCCATCCGGGGCCGGGGCTGTGCAGGGGGGCAGTGGGGCCGGGTGTAACTGGAGCCCCCCGGCTGGCCTGACCCGCTCACGTAACGCCCGCCGCTTATGCAATACCCGCACCGGCGTGGCTATAAGGGACATCCAACACCGGAGCAATTACCTGGCCCTTAATCAGCAGCGATGCAGTATAACGAGGCTAATTAGAAGGCAGAGCCACCAGTGGGCCAAGGAAGGGGCGCCTGGCCTCACCCTGCACCCTAAGGGGGGCCCTGAGCAATTAGTGCCCGCTGAACCTTCATTAGGGGCTCACCCCACCGCTCGGCCAGGCCACGTCCCCGCGCGTCCCCGTGCTGGGGACACGGCAGCGCGTGGCCGAGGCTTGGGATGCTGCAGCCCCTTCTGGTCCCAGTCTCTGTCCCCATCCCCGTCCCCACGGCGCGGCGATGCCCAAAGTAGGTTAGTGGGCCGAGGTGCCGGGAGACCGCTGCGGCGCCGCTTTGTTTTCACTCCGGAGGAGCCGGCGCTGGCTCCCGGCAGCCCTCGCCGCCGCCGATGTTATCGCCTCCGGTCCTCCCGGCCCCCGTCTCCCTGGGTGATGTTTCCTGCACCCAGGCATCGCTCGGAGCATCGGAGCATCGCTCCTGGTGGGACGCTGCACCCAACCCGCAGAGCCCCGATGCAGCTCGTGGCAGGAGTGATGCTGCTCCTGCCGGCCCCGGAGGGGATGCGGTGCCAGGGTGCCCCCCCTGGGCTCTCGCCCCCCCAGCTCGGGCAGCGCAGCCCCCGCCCGGCACCGCCGAATCTCCAGCGTCGTAATTAGGAGATAAACAGGAAAGAGAAAAGGGGCAGATTGCATATTCCACCCTGATCCTCCCGAGACAGATAAAAGAGGAGAGGAGGGGATGCGAGGGGGCTTTTTTCCCACTTGTTTCTGCTGAATCAAACATTTCTCCTCTTGCTTAGAAGATTTCCCTGCTCCCCCCAGCCCCCTCCTGCTCTCACAGTTAATGAGGTTTTGCTGTAAAAGTCTCCGTGCCTCCGTCTTGGCCTTGAGTTAATCTCCAGATACCTTCAAAGCAGTTTTGTTCCTGCTCCCCCCCCACCTCCATCTTTTTGAACTTCCGAGCACCAGCCACAAAATTTGCAGGTTTCACGTGATGCTGCGGCGAGCGAGCGGGGACCTGGGGACCTGCCACCACAGGAGGCACGCACGGGGACCTGGTCCCTGCACCGGGGACAAGCAGCGAGGGGACACGGGATGGGGACACCTTGGGGCTGTTCCCCGAGGCGGACAGCCTGTGTTTGGGGGAATTTCCATACTGGCCACAAACTGGCAAATTTTTGGCCAAGAGCTCCCTCCTGGCTGCCTGAGCTGTGTCTGGGAACTGGGTGGTTCAGGGGGAAGAGGCTCCAGAGCTGCTGCAGCTCTGTCTGCAGGTGGAAAGGAGGAGGAAAAAAGAAAAAATAAAACAAAACAAAAAACTGGGAAAACCCAGGGATGGGAGGAAAAGGGGCTAGAGGGGTTGAGGGTGGCTGTGCACGGGCACTGCCTGCAGCATCGGCCACCTTTGGGCTTTCTCCTCCCCACAGCAGAGCTGCCTGCTATGTTGGTACCCGCGTGTCCCGCACCAGAGCCGATCGGGAGGCTTTAGCGTGAGTTAATCCCAGCAATCCCTTAATTCCAGGGACCAAAATAGGAAAGATCAGTAGGTCAGTGGGAAAAGCTTCTGGCCAAAGTTAACGCGTTAATGCGGAGAGAGGGAGAATGAAAGAGCTGGGCAAGGCAGGGAGGAACGCGGGGGCTCGTTCCGTTTTCAGCCCCCTCCACCTTCTTTTCCCTGCCAAGGAGGGCTGGGGGTGTATCTGGGGGCCCTGCTGCATGGTTGTGGTGTGATTTTGGGGACGCTGAGCACCAACCAGCCAGGGAGTGCCAGCAGCTCCCGGTTTGCAATGTTTCCCCCCCCAGCCAGTCCCAGCAGCAGTTTGGGGAGGGAAGGGACGTTTCCACCTTCTTGTACCAAACAGCTCCAGTGCTCACATCCCCTTTGCTGCGGTTTAAATCCCAGCCTCCAGAGGCGAAAGGTTGCATATTAGCACACTGCACTGCTGAGCGCCTCTAATTAGGGCTTGGCAGCCTCCGTCCGCGGCCCCGTAAGCACCTTTTTGGCTGCCGCTCTGGAAAAAGCCGTGCCCGGGGACTTAGCTCTTAATATCGCCGGAGCCCAGGTGAGCCACCCGCTGCCTCCAGCAAACGGGCTCAGCCCCAGCCCCAGGCGTGCCCCCGGCCCCGGTCCCAGCCCCGGTGGGAACTGGGGCTGATCCTGGTCCCCCTGCTTGGGATGAGCCTGGGGCCGTCCCTGCTCCCTGCCCACATCCCCTGGATGCTTCACGTTTTCTGGGTGCATTTGGGCAATAATATTGCTACGGGAGCAGTTTCCTTAAATCCATCTCCGTTACCGCAAGCAGCTTATCACGAGAAACTCTTTTCCTCTCTGTTCTTTTAATACGATCCCAGCTTAGCAAAACCCAGGGCTTAGCCACTGCCCCTGAAGTGCAAGTGAGGAGAGGAGAATTAAATAATATGAAAGCACAAAACAAAGGGCTGAGCTTTGAGCAGCTCGTCTTGTGGGGCGGGGGATGCCAGGGGGGCAGCCTGGCTGGTGACCACTGGGGCTGCCCACGGGGGGGATGCTCTGCGGGGGCATCGGGGCACGGCCCCTCGCTCGGCCCCTCCGGGAGGGCTTGGTTTTGTGGGTCAGTGGGTCAGGGATGCTGGGGTGCTTTCAGACATTGCTTCCTCTGGTAGGGAGTGGGGAAAGAGCCATGTGGGCTCCTCGTTGCCCTAAAGATTCCCCAAACAGGCAGGGCCCATGGGCGCAGCCCTTCCAAGGAGCTCAGCTGGGGGAGCATCCCCCCTGAATCGGTTAAAACATCCCATCACAAAGCAGTATATTAAGGGCTTTTACCAGTTTTGAAATATTGCAGTTTTCCGGAGTTTTCCCATCTTGGTTTTTACCTGAACCAGTGAGTGGCTCTGGGGAATGCAGTGCCCTTTGCAGAGCCCGCCTCGCACCCAGAAATGGGTCTCAAACCCCTCCAGCCCTACTGGGACCCAGTGGTGGGTGTCGGACGGAGCGATGTGGGCACTGGGGTGGCTGCAGGGACTCCTGGCTGTGGTGCAGAGCCCGATCCCCACGCCGTGCCAAAGGGCTCAGGGTTTTTGCCCTGCGATTGTCCCCGCTCATCCGCTCAGTCCCGGCTGGCTGGGCTCGCCTTGGACTCCGCTCCCGGCACAGCGCGGGTTGCTGGGGAGACCGGCTGGTTTATTTACCGTCAGGGCTGCGATAAGGAGTGTGAACGGGGAGGCGAAGCACATGGTGTCCAATGTGCCTGACCCACTTTCTGCCACCCGGGCACTGTTATTGGATTGCAGCGGTGAGCGGTGCGCCGAACCGCAGAGAGAGATGCAGAGATGGCCCCTGGGGCCACCAGGGCTTGGGGTTTCCTTTCCTGTGAACCCCATTATTGTTCAGGCTGGAAGGAAGAGAGGAAAACCAGCCTTGGTCTCTGCGAGGACACTGCAAAGTCGGTGTGCTGGGGACAGCTGGGTGCAGCAGAAGGATGGGTGCTGGGGAAGGATGTGCTGGGGATGGGTAGGTGCTGGGGACAGATGGGTGCCGGGGAAGGATGGGTGCCAGGAAAGGATGGATGCTGCAGAAGGACAGGTACTGCAGAAGGATGGGAGGCAGCAGCAACCAAGCCCGGGAGCGCAATGGGGAACAAAAGCTCGCCCAAGCCCCACACCCTCGCAGCCGGCCGGGGGGGACAGGAGGAGCGGGAGGTCCCCGGCGTGGCGCAGCCCCGCCGGCGCTGGCACAGTGGCCCAGATCTGCCATTCCGCATGGCTTCCCCGGCCTCTCCCCACGCCGGCTGCGGCAAGCAGGGCGCTCGTGCGGCACCTCGCCCGCCGCCTGCTAATCCGACATGACTCTTCCATTAGAGACGAGATGCCGGCAAAGAGCTTTTCGGTGTAGGAATTAACTCCTTCTCCCACCCTGCACTGCAGGGCGAGGTCCTCTCCGTCCCCGTCACTCAGTTCTGCCCTCGCAGGTGCGTCCCCATCCTCCTCCTCTGAGGATGTGGGATGAAGGCAGGCACCAGCTGCTGGCCTGCATCATCAAGCCCTAAACACGGGATGGGGACGTAGGGGACTGCGGTGCTAAAGGGGTGCCCCCAGCGAGCCGATGTCACCCAAAATAGGGAGCATGGCAGGAGCTCAGGGTCAGCGTCCTAGCTGGGGGTTTGGACTGGGTGCTGCTCCCCGAGCGGGGGCTCCAGGATGTGGCGGGGATCGATCGGCTGCGGACGTGCCCGCAATGTCACGGGTGTCACAGCCCGGAGGTGTCAGCCTCTCACATCCAATGTGACACTGCGCGGGGGGGATGGCAGTGGCAGAGCTGCAGCAGCAGCTGGGTCCTCAGCCTGTGGGGTGGGCAGACGGTGCAGGATTCACTCTCCGGGAGCAGGAATGTTCCCCTCAGCCCCTGCCCCCAGGGTGTCCCTGGAGGTGACAGCATTGGGCCCCAGCAGCTTTACAGAGAGGGGATCAGAGCAGGACGCGGCTCCTGCCTTGCCCTGCAGCATGCTCAGGGCTCGGGAGCTGTCCCTGTGTGGGGATCGGGATCCCACCCGTGTCCCATCCTCCCATGACAGCCAGAGCCCCGTGTCCTCGCTGCCCCCCGTGGCTGTGGGATTTGGGGACCTCGGGTGACCCGAGCGATGCGGTTGGGAGCAGGTATCGGGTGACACGGGCTGGGAGCTCCCAGGCTCCCAGAGGCGATGGAGATCTGACCTGGATCCCAGCCACCCCTCCAGCTTCACCTGCAGTCACCTTCCAGGCCACCGCGTGGCCCCATGTGGGGTCGGGGCCAGCTGCACCCACCAGTGTTGGGGCGGGGAGGTTGTGAAAGATTCTTCGGGGCGGGCGAAGCGTGTCTGGGCTGCACCCCTCCGCTGTGGGTGCCAGGCACCCTCCTGCCACCCAAGGGAGGTGCCAAGTGCCGGTGTGGGACACAGCCCGGCCACGGCTGTGCAGGGCTGCGGCGGGGCCCTGGTGTCCCCTGCAGAGGAACCCCCCCAGCATCCCGACGCGGAGCCACCCATGAAATATTCAGGCCATTTAGTGCGATTTCTGTGTCGGCGTTGAAAGCTCCATGAATATTTCAGGCTGCATTAAAGTTTCATGGCTGCCGCGCTTTGGCGCAGCCCCGTGGACACCACTACCACGGGAAGCCCCTCTGCCGGGATGCTCCAGACTCCAGCGACCCATTTCCCCCAGTTTTATCCCCAAAACAGGCAGTGGTGTTGCAGTGAGGGCTGTGGCTCCCTGTAATGCTCTGGGAGCAACCTTGCTTCTCCATAGCCCCCATCAATGCCCACCCTGGGCACAAGAAGCTGCTCGCAGCTCCCTGAGCATCTTGCTGGGTCTCATTCTCCATGTCTCAAGTTTTCCAGGTCAGCCCCCACCAGAAAAGACCGTTCCCTGCTCCTCCACCAGCCCTCGTAACTCCGCTCTTCCCGTGTTTATATAACGGCGACGTCTCCTGTGGACTGGGGAGAGAATTGGCCGGGGAGAAATAATGAGGATAATTCGAGTCATTTGGGAAGATGAGGTTTGCGAGGTGCCCAGCATCTTCCACCTTTTACATGTTGTCTCTAATCATCCGCAATCTCGGATGGCCATTGATGGAGCTCGTTGCTGTGGCGACGGATGAATAGCCCTGGGATTGTAACATGCCAAAAAAGTGCCGTCCTTCCATCAAAACAACAACAACAACAAAAATATCATTCTGTTCAGGAAATTAAGCAGTTTGCAACCAAATAGCAGAGTCTGAAAGGGCTCCCGCGTCTGCTCTTTCCTCCCAGCTCCCGCCGCTGCGCTGGGTTTGTCAGGAACATGCCCGGCACCCCACCGAGTCCTTTGTACGCACCGGACAAGGAGAAGGTGGTAATTGCAAGGGGGTTTCTAACCCACTGAGCCTATTAAAAGGATTTTTATGCCCCCCACACCTTTCTTCTTCCCCAGATGTGTGTCATGCTGGCAGGGAGCACGGGACGTTGCGGTGAGGGGCTAGCACAGCTCTGGGTCAATGTGTTAGCTGTGCGAGATCAGAGCCTGGGCAGCGGGGCTGTGGAGGAGGTGGTGGCGGTGTCTGGCATGGGTGGTGAAGGTTTGGGTCCTGCTCCTTGCTTTGGGAAGCAGCAGTGCCAGAAAGGAACACACAGAATCCCCAGCAGATCTCCCAGCACACTCTGCATGGATTCTCCTGTGCGTTACGTGGTGTTGCACCGGTCTCTTGCATGCTTTTTGAGCCAGGCTCTGGTCCCCACGGGCATCTCCGCTGCTCCCAAACACCGCCTGCCACCAACAAGATGAGAGCAACATAATTCAGAGCTGTGTTACCCCCACAACCATCCTGCGAGGGATGAGAAACCAAACCTCTGCAGGGCAAGCATTCAGCTGACAGCCTGGGAGAGCCCTGGGGTGCAGCAGGGCTGCACCCAGCTGCGGGCAGTGGGGAGGAGGAGGGAGAAAGCTGCACAGAGCAGCCTGGGGATAAGAAAGGGGCACGGTCCCACGGCCCGGGCTCCTCATGGGGCAGAGCTTTGCCACCGTCCCCAGAGCCCCGCGCCCTCCCCGCGCTCAGCAGGAGCCAGATGGAGGCACATCCTGGCAGCACCGAAAGCCAAGGCAGTGGAGAAGGCTGGGGAGATTAACTCTGCCGGGAAAACAAGCTCAGCAGATGCTGCCGAGCGGAGGATACGTGCGCAGTGTGTGTGTGTGTGTGTGTGCGTGCGCACATGCGTGTGCTACAAGCACGTACATGTGCAGACGTAAGTGCTTGCGTGCGTGCTTATGTGTGCTGTGCAGCCGAGCTTCTGGCCTCAGAGAGGCAGGCTGGGTATTGGAAATTTGTCCTCGTCCTTTCATTGTGCTGCTTTGATAACAGTGATAATTGGCTAGAAATCGATACTCTTTTGCTCCTCGATTCTGCCACCCCGTCTCTGCCAGCCCTCCCCTCCCTGCACGCCTTGCTCCCTTAGGTGGAGTGACATTTCTGTGCTCTGCGCAGTCATTAGGTAACCCCGAGACTGGCCTTGGAGGGGGCTGATGCCACCCGACAGCAGGCAGAGACAGCAGCAGTGCCAGGCAGGGGGTGATGCTCCAGCAGCGTGTCCCCGTGCCGTTGGTGCCACAGCGGTGGCCACAGCGGGTCAGGGGACGAGGGGAGAGAGGAGCAGGGAGGGGACAGGTCCAGGCTGGGTCAACCAGGAGCCCCCTGCGGCCTTGAATATGAAAATAGCATCATGAGGAAATATGTAACAGCTCTGCTCACCATGCCCCTTGCTCTCTGCCCTTGTCCCTCTGGCCAGGTGCCCCTACACCCTCCTTGGGGCCCCTGCTTCCACCCCAGGCTGGAAGCAGGGGGCTGGGGGGGGTTGGTTGAGGGCAGGAGGGGAGATGGAGGGGGTGAGAGGGTGGGGGCTGTGTCCGTGCGTGGGTGCCCACCTTTCCGTGGGAGCCTGGTGCCACCTGGTGGCCAGCACGCCCTGGCCGTGGCCTCTGCCTTGGCCTCGGCCTCTTCCCGGGTCCCCCAGCAGCTGTGGGGGCTCGGGGTGCTGCCCCGGGTGCCCCCCACCCTAATCTGTCCCAGGAAGGGGGTGGCGGCTGCTAGACTTGCTGCTCGCTCCAGCATCTTCCAGCAGCCCCAGCAGCTCCTGGAGGGACCTGGCGCAGCCCCTTGCTCTCGTGTCGGTGCCTGGGGCTGCTCGATTCATGCTTGTGCAGACCCCAACGCCAGTGTGGGTCCAGGGGGGTGCACCCCAGGACATGGCTGGGAATGCTTGCACAGGCAGATGAGGGACAAAGCGTGACTTATTCAGCCCTTAAAAAAAAAAATCAAACTGTACCCACAGATGCAGGAAACAGCCCCTTAAGGTTTCCTGGGTGTCCGGAGCCCCAAGAGCATCCCCAGGGCAAAGCCTGGCTTTGGTTAACTGAAGAAATGCAGTAACACTGTGCCAGTGCCCACATAACCCACTAACATTTTAGCAGGGCTAGGGAGGTGATCGTCCCCCTGTACTCAGCTCTGGTGAGGCCGCACCTCGAGTACTGTGTTCAGTTTTGGGCCCCTCGCTACAAGAAGGACATCGAGGTGCTTGAGCGGGTGCAGAGAAGGGCGACAAAGCTGGTGAGGGGCCTGGAGAACAAGTCCTACGAGGAGCGGCTGAGGGAGCTGGGCTTGTTCAGCCTGGAGAAGAGGAGGCTCAGGGGTGACCTTATTGCTCTTTACAGATACCTTAAAGGAGGCTGTAGAGAGGTGGGGGTTGGCCTGTTCTCCCACGTGCCTGGTGACAGGACGAGGGGGAATGGGCTTAAGTTGAGCCAGGGGAGTTTTAGGTTAGATGTTAGGAAGAACTTCTTTACAGAAAGGGTTGTGAGGCATTGGAACAGGCTGCCCAGGGAAGTGGTGGAGTCACCATCCCTGGAAGTCTTCAAAAGACGCTTAGATGTAGAGCTTAGGGATATGGTTTAGTGGAGGGCTGTTAGCGTTAGGTTGGAGGTTGGACTCGATGACCTTGAGGTCTCTTCCAACCTAGAAAATTCTGTGATTCTGTGATTTTTGTAGCCCCTGGGACAGGGAAGACAACCAGCCTTTTGGGCAGCAGCTGACCTTAATGGTGGTTTCTCAGGGGTTTTGCTCCCCACTGCTTGCCCAAACGCCCTGCCTGGCACTTTTTCCAAGTCCAGTCATTTGCAGGAGGCACCCACAAAGTCATGAACACAAGAGCATGGCTAGGGAGGAGGCTGCACCTTGGGCACCAGCTCACAGATGGACCAGCCTTACAGTGAGATGTCATGACAATACCCAAGCAGAGTTTAAGAAAAAAAAAAAAAAAAAAAAAAAAGGTTCAGAGAAGAGCAGCAGGGATGATCTGCAGCCTGCACAGCCTGCCTTCCAGCTGGAAACCTCCAGAACTCGGCTCTGCATAGTTCACTAAGGAGCGGTTCGACCACCATTGCCCAGTGCCTGCAGAGGGAAGAGCTCTCCTACTCCGCTGCTTTTTAATTCTGCTGACGAAGCAGAACAAAACGTGGGAGGTGGCGGCTGGCAAACTCCGAGGGGTTGATTGCAGCCGCTGCTGGGGCTGGCAGGTCCACGGCCTGTGCCTCCCTGTGCAATGGAAGCATGGCTCTGCAGCATCATGCTGGGCCTCAGAGCACCCCGACATCCCTGTCTGTCTGTGAAGCAGCAGCGACACGGCCTGTTTGGGACTAAATGATCTCTGAATTAACTTTGTGTTAACCATGTTGATGTGCAGCGGGCTCCCCACTCCCAGCTCTCCCCCTACAGCTGGGGCGCCATCAGCTGTGCCCTGGCCCCTATAGCTTTAGGGCACAGAGGTCCCAGTCCCTTCTCCTATAGCCTGTGTCCAACTGCGTCACAGAATCATTAGGGCTGGAAAAGCCCTCCAAGACCACCTGCTCCAACCATCGCCGCGCTACCAGCCCCTGCAGCAGGGCTTCCCAGACCCTCACAGCCAGAGCAAGGGGGTGCCGATGGGGCGGCCCCAGGGCCCTTCCCTATAGCGGGCATCACCCACGCCCGGTGCCAGGAGGTCCCCAAACCGATAACCGGGGGGCCCCAGCCCGGTGCCCGGGGGTCCCCAGCCCTCCCCTCCGGCCCCGTCTCCCCGTCCCGTCCCGTCCCGCCCGGTCGGGCCCTCCCCGGGGGAGGGCGCTCGGGGGCCGCGGTCCCTCCGCCGCGCCCGCCATGTTTCGCGGCCGCCCGCCCTGCCCGCCGCCCGCCTGAGCCTCCCGGCGGCCGCCCCCGGCCCGGCCCGGCCCGGCCCTGCCCGGCCCGGCCCGGCCCGGCGGCCGCCCGCCTCCGCCGGTGAGTGCGGCCCGGCCCGGCCCTGCCCGCAGCCTCCGCGTAGGCCGCGAAGCCTCGGCCTCGATTTCTGCGGCGAGCCGGGAGCGGGCGCCCGGCCCCGGCTGGGGGCGAGCTCCGGGGAGGGCCTCCCCCCGCCCTGCCCTGCCCACCCCCCGGGCCGGCGAGGCCGCGGGGGCTCCACAGCGCCCTGCGGGGCCTCCCCGCGGCGGGCCCCGCGCCAACGGCAGCTGCTGGGGTCCCGGAGGGGTCCCGAGCGCCGTGGCCGTGACTCGGGTTTGGGGTTTCTCTTTCAGGTGGGGGTCTCGGCCCCGCACGGGCAGCTCGGGGCGGCCTTGGCCTTGGAGCAGGGAGCGGCTCAGCTGCGGGGCGGCTTCCTCGGGGCGCCTCTCTGAGCGGAGCGGCGGACGGGAGGCCCGGTGGGTGAGTGGACGGGGGCTTTGGGTGGCCCAGGAGCGGTGTTAGCCCTGGCTTCTGACGGCCTTGAGCTGGTGCCGCCTCCAGGCTGCCTGGGGCTGGCTCGTGGACGGAGCAGCAAAAGGGGAAGAGGTCAGATCTCCCCTCGGGTTCTGTATTTCAGTGGGTTTTGCAGGAAGGCTACGTGCTGCTTGTGACCATCTGCGGGCTGCCCGTGGATGGCTAGGTAAGGCAGCCTGCTGAGGGGTAGCTAAACTTGTCAAATGTAGCAGCAATCCTCTATTTCTGTCTCTAGGGTCACTCAAAATTAGAAACAACTTATGAAAATCATTCTGTAAGTGGTGGTGGTTGCCACCTGGTTGCAGTCACAGCGATTCAGCCTTTCAGGTTTGCTCTGTGCTAACCACAACCTTTGTGCAGCCTGGCCAGGGGAGCTGAGTGCGGAGGAGGCTCCTGCGGCTGCTTGTGCTGAAGGAGAGGTTGGTCTGAATTGAGGAACCCCAGGTCTGGTAACGGGAACACTGGTCTGAGCTCTGCAAAGGAAACCCCAGTTGCAGAGCTGAGATTCCTATCGCACAGCTGAGGACAAGGAGGAACAAAGCAGAGCTGATTCACTTCCTTCCCACAGGAGCGCTCCTGGGGGTTGTTATTTCGTGATCCCGTCACCTTATTCCTTTTGCAGAGCAAGTTTTGTGGGTGCGTGAAAGAAAGTGGCCGAGTTAGTTGTGAAGCTGTGGATGCTTTGTGTGTCTGCTGTGCTGGGAGAAGGAGGCACGCTGCTGGGAGCTCCCCAGAGCAGCGCCTCGTGTTTGCTAGGGCACTCCCAAGCGAGAGCCACCTGTGAACGTCCACGTCCCTTGTCCTGTGCCAAAGCTGGACAGGCCACGGCCACGTTGTTCACACAAAGGGACCAGGCCGGGGAAGCTGGCTCTGCTCTGCTCTGCTTCCTGAGGAAATGCGGATGACGGAAGGGGGAAATCCTTGCTGCAGAGCTCCGGCACCCAGCTGAAAGAACTCGTCCTGCCACTCGGGCTGGGTGCTGTGCTCCTTTTTGTCTGGTGTAAATCTGTAGTGCTGGGGCACTGCTCGGTGCTACCCTGGAAGCAGGATCTTGCCTGCAGAACAGTGCATAATTCCAGCTGCTGATGATGTTTTATGTTTTATATCTCTTTGTTCCATCTGAATTTGTTTTTATTTTTATTTATTGCCGGGAGTTACTGCTTACGGTTTAGAGAGTGCAGTGCAGTCTGGCCATATAAATGCTGTGCCACGTGTGGCTGGAAGGGGTCAGCTCCTGGGTATGTAGGCAACAGCATGGGATGCAGAGAGTAAGATTCATTTTGAAAGTAGGATCACGGTTTCTATTGTTCCTCTTAGGGAGGTGTTCCAGAACCGCACCTTATTGATGGAAAGAAGCCTTATTCTTATTTCCAGCCTAAATATAGAAACCTCTGGTTCTCCTTATCCAGCAGCATATGTCAGGAAACGCTTTTAATATGTCAGACTTGAGAGTCAGTAGGTTCCTTTTGAATCACTTGCATCATCTTCCTGAGAATTAAAAAACTAAAACTGTCTGGTCGTGAAAATGAATGGTGCTGAGCGCAGACTGTAACTAATTAACCTGGATGCTGGCCGTTTGACCTGTATTTGTTGCTCCGGTGTTTGCAGGAGTCATTAGTCATGCTGTGATGGCACTTGCTACATTTGAGAGCGGATCGTCCAGGCCTTATGTGCGTATCTTACAGAGAGTTTAGCAAGCTCTGTGGTTCGGAGGGACTCCTGTTGACTTTTCAGGCTTTGTGGCAGCAGAGTTGTGTATTCTGTCGCTGCTTACAAGCCCTCTGTATCTTTAGCTCAGGGGGCTCGGATTGCATTGTTGTGTGCATGCAGGAACCAGACTCTTGGGATCCTTTGTGCTCCTTCCTGATCAGCTGCAGTATACAATGAACTAGTTCTTTGACCGTAACAGCTGTCTCATTTTCATTCCTGTTTTTAGCTTGGTGTCTTGAGGGAGAAAGAATGGCTCAAGAGACGAATCAAACCCAGGTGCCTCTGCTGTGCACCACTGGCTGTGGATTTTATGGCAGCCCCCGAACCAATGGGATGTGCTCCATTTGCTATAAGGAATTTCTGCAGAGGCAACAGAGCAGTG
The DNA here is from genome assembly GCF_964211825.1 of Aythya ferina. Taxonomy (NCBI): domain Eukaryota; kingdom Metazoa; phylum Chordata; class Aves; order Anseriformes; family Anatidae; genus Aythya; species Aythya ferina. The sequence continues at coordinate 1,629,514 of NC_140324.1, forward strand.
ACCGGATAAGCCCATCAGGTAGAGCATTTTTGTCCCAGAAATCTACCTTAAATAAGTGCCTGGATGCAAACTGTGTTAGAGCGTGATACTGGTATTAGTCACCAGCAGATTGACCCCCAAAAAACTCTGTTCCTTGTAAGAGGGTTGGTTGTTCTCTTCCCAGACCCAGCTGTTTGTGAAACCCCGTCTCAGTCAGCACCTTCCAGTAAACTGTAAAACTTCACTTGCCCTAACAGTGGCCCAGATTTATAACTATAACCTTCCTCCTGAGTTCTGTGGTGACTGCTGGAAACCATGAGCCTCCAAACCATTTGTTTGGTCCCTCCAAACAAACAGGATTTTATTTGGCCTTTTTGAGTTTGCATAATTTTCTCAACAAGCTTGATAGGCAAAACCAATGAAATAAAAGCTTTGTTTCTGGCATCTAAGCACAGCTGACATATCAGTGAGTTGGGAAGAAACTAGGCACACAGAAGGGGTGCTCTTAGCATCAGCAGCAGGGTTTTTTCTTGCTGAGAGTCTGTGCAGATGCCCCCTGTACTGACTTTACAACACCAGTGAGAAATGCCTTCTGGAGATCTCTAGTTTTGTTCCTGAGCGTAGTAATGGCGTTGCTTGAACTACCCACTCAAAATGTATATCAGCTCTTGCTGACAGAGGATTAATCACAAAGGGTTTTTCTAAACACCCTGGTTTAGATCCTTGAATGACATAAACCAACACGGTTCTATTGAGGCCAGTTCTTTTCAGCAGAGAGGGATCTGGTTCTTATACTTAAGAGAAGTAACACTGGATTGGAGGGATGTTGGTACTACAACTCTTCTATTGATACTCATAGGAGAATTCTGCTGCTGATGTGGCATTTGCTTTGCAATGCTGAAGGAAAAGAAGGGAAATCAAAGAGTGCCAGAGGTGTCATGGGTGGCTGAAGTCAGATTGTACCAGATGTTAAAAAAAACACAGTAGTGGAAGGTACACAGCATATAACTGCTGCAAATAAACAGTCACCCCTCGAAAAGGAGCTAACAGATCCTGAGGAGCTGAGCAGATCTCCATAAGTGAGGTCTTTGGCTCTCAGGAAGATGAGCAGCTCGTTTCAGAAGGTTGCTCTGATCCTGATTAAGGAGCCATTCCTGATCTAGTGTAAGAATAGCTGCACCGGGTCATGGCGAGGTCTATTTGGCCTGGTGTTCTGTCCCCACAGAGACCTACACACAAATTTGGAGGGGAGAGTGTAAGAATAGGGGAGCTGGGAGTGATCCCAACCTGGCTGTGCCCTGCCAGCTCCTGGTAGAGAGCAGGAGGTTTAAGCCTGCTGGAAATGCTCCATCCTGCTTTCTCCTAGCACCTGAGGAACTTGCTAACATTTCTAAAACTTTTCTGAGATTGTGATCTTGTTTCTCAGCAGCCAGTGGTCCCAACAGCAGCCCCATGGCAGCAGACTCGATTGCAGGGCAGCATGCAGAAGGAGACTCCACACCTGAGGATGTGAAAGCCAGGTAGGGGCGTAGTCTGGGGGGGTCTCTACAGCCGTGATACAAACCAACCCTGGGACACAAGGGGTGGGCTCTCATCCTTTGCATGGCCAAAGAAATCTGTAAAACAGGCTGGATCAAACACAGGTCACTGTGACCCTGGTTTAACTGGAGGACTGAGATGTTCCTGACGATGATTACTAGTTCAAAGTCAGGTACCAGAGGTCAGTAGTAAATTAAAACCCCGGAGTAAACTGGTTCTCTTACAGCCAGTGCTCTGTGTCCATCACTAGCTATGTTAAACTGCTCGGTTTCAACTCAGTCCTAAGTGAAGGCACCTGGTGATGATCCAGTCTGGGAGCTGCGAGAGCAGAATTAGGGACCTCAGTCATATTTGATAGGAAGGAAGACACTACTACTACTTTTTTGAGCTCTCCCATTACATTACAGTCATGACTCATAACTCTGTTTCCATGGCCTTGGTCTTGTTTTTGGGGCTGCTACCTTGGCTTTGAGATACAGTGGGGTAGAAAAGGAAACAGAGATTATCACATATTTGTGCCTATAAAAAACTTTGATCCCAAGTCTCAAGGGCATGTGGCCTACTGTACTCCTGAGCTCCCTCCAAGTATAATGAAACTAAGTTTATGAGCTGAAGATCTCTCCCGCCTAACTGTTCATCAAGAAAAATATTTGTGTTTGCTCTATGGTTTGTTCGTTGCAAATGCTCCCAGTGCTCAGACTCCTGTGACCCATCAGATGACAGCCATGAGCATATCCAGAGAAGAAAACAGCAGCGAGACGGAAGGGTTCATCAAGACAGAGGAAGGCACATCAGCATCTTCCTCATCAGGTAGACTGATTGGTTTGGCCTTGCACAAGTCAAGATGACACCAATCTAGCAAGTCATTTTCAGCAGCAAGCACAACACTGGCCAGGGGACGGTTGTTAGCCACTGGCAGTGAAGGTAACAGGGAGAGAAAACACTGCCCCCGAGGGCAGGCCGAGAGATTGCTTCGTGGGCTGAGAGCTGAGTGTCTGCCAGCCCTCAGCTTGCTGGCAGGAGGATCATCTTCCATGACGCCTATCTTAGTGAATGGCAGGAAGCCCAGAGCGTCCCACAGCCTGCTGCATGGCTGCTGTCAGCTGCACGCTGCAGGGCTGTGCCAGCTCTCGAGGGAGGAGCAGACATGGATCCAGTGTAGTGCTGGGAGAGGAGCTGAGACCCTGGAGCAGTGTTTGTGATGGTGGCCAAGGGCAGCCGGTGGCCCAGGCGTCGTGCTGTGTGATCGGAGGCATCCCTGCTCCTCAGAGGGATGTAACGCTGTCAGTCTGTTTGCAGAGAGGATACGGGGAAGTGGTAGAGCAGTGTGGGTGTCACTGGCCAGCAGGACACATCCTCTGGTTGATCTGTTACAAGGCAAGACTTCATGCTGCAGCACAGCTGTGACCAAGCGACATTGCATTGGAGGCACCCACCTTTAGCTAAAACTGACAGTTTGCTTGTGTACAAAGCTTAAAAGAAAACAACACAGGGTTGTTAGCTGTTTTTAAAAAAAAGCAACAAAGGCTCCAGTCACTGCGTGTGATTGTGCATTTTTTGTTTGGTAATCCCTTGCTTGCAAGCCCAGGAGACAGTTTACAACAGGCAGGTGAGAGACTGTTCAGTCAAAGAGACTTGAAAGAGCCTGCCCCTCATCTGGTTGTGGGGTTACTAGAAAGTTGTTTAGGGTCAGATCCACAAAGCTGTCTCTGCCTCTGTTGGTCTCCTTAGCCTGGTTTTCAGCGCCGTGTGCGCTGCAGGTGTGTATCTTCTAGCAGCTGGAGCTCCTCCCTCCTGTTGACTCTAGCCTGCTTAGGTGCTGTAGGAAATCCTGCTAAGCATCAGTGACCTTTAACAATCTGGCTTTCAGAGCTCAGTTTTCCTTTTGGTAGATTAGAGACAGTGATGAGTATCTGTGCAAAGCATTCTGAGACCTACATACGAGGAACACTTACATAAGAGTCAACAAAAATAATTACTAGTACTTACAAGGGGTTAATTTTTTTTTTTTTTAAACAAAGATTAACTGCAGGCTCAGATGTGCACTTGTATTACTGAACATCAGCTAAGCTGACTGTCTGTGTGCATTCTTAACCCACAGCAAGCACCGGGTAATTCTACTTAGCATTACCTTTTCTCAGCATGAGCTAAATAGCGTCACATTACCCTATGTATGCCTTAGCTAAACCTTAATATCTTGGTGTTGTTTCTGAGTCTTGGACTTAAGGAACTGAGAAAGAACGTGAAGCTGCGTGGGGCACACAGATCTCTGTCTGTGGAAGAAGACAAACCTCAATTAGGGGTTCGATGTCTGCAGGCTGTTAACTGTCGGGGCCAGAATGTGCAGGTGGAGGTGTTTGTCTGGCACAGACCCAGAATCAAGTGGCTACAGGAATAAAATGAATGTGTGGTGTAGTTCATCAAGACAGGTAACAAAACCCTTGTCTTTGTTTCAGGTACTCTCCTCGAAACATCTCAGAACACAGCTGAGAGCAAGACATCTTCAGAAAAGCCAAAACAGAAAAAGAATCGCTGCTTCACGTGCCGGAAGAAGATAGGGCTGACTGGTAAGACCCTGACTGTGAGGAAACCTGCCTGCAGCCTCAGCAGTGGGGTTTTGTAGCCCCACAAACAGATCACTTCGTGCTGTGATGCTGCCTGAGTTCAGAGGACTGGCACGGGTCAGTGCTTGGAGGTACCCCTCCCAAAAGTATTTCACATCTGCAAGACGTGGTGCCATAGGGCAGGTGGGAAGAGGACTCTGATCTGCAAACAGAGCTGTCCCTGGCAGTAGCGTGGGGAATCTGACACTCGTCACGGTTTCCCTGCCAGCCCTTGAATTCTGGGTTGCAGAACTGGATGGAGCAGTGTCTGTGGGGTTCTTTCTGCTGCTTGGCAAAAGCTGTTTGCAGAAGCAAAGGCAGTGCTCGCTGTCGATCTGATTCTGCTCCTATTCGAATCAGCAGTAAAACCTTGGTGATACTGATATGAAGGGAGTTAGAGTCAAACTGAAAATCCCACTCTAGGACTCATCCTATTTGTTCAAGTTGCTTGACTTGTGCCATTGGCTTTCTTAGAGCAGGGTGGCGCTGAGCATTGAGCCTGTAAAGCCAAATAGCGAGAGGTGCTGCAGTGGTGTCGGGTGTCTGGTATCAATTGTAGAATCACTGGGAAAACTGGCCCTGGAAGGAAATTCGTGAAGCAGTTAACTTGCCTGCAATTTGTTAATACAAACATAATTCCCCTAAACAGACTCTTGGCATTTAGTTTTCCCTGGCAGAAGTTAACCTTAGCGCCGTGCAGGTCACGCTGTTCTAGCAGAGCTCTCTCCTCTTTAGCCTCCTTAGTGCGTTCAGCAGTCAGCAGCTGCACTTGCACTTGTGCTTTCATTGATGTAAGCTGCTTTGGCAGAGTCTGGCCCAGAAGGTTTGTCCAGCACCTGGCACTTCAGAGCTTGGAGATTTGAGGGCACTGTCATAGAATAAGTGCAGGTTTATAAGGCTGGGACTGCAGGGAAGGCAATGTTTGGTGTTAGATGTAGGAAAGTGGATTCTGTAGTTTTAGTGCCCCCTAAACCCTTTCCTTCCTTTTGAGAAGCTGTTGTTGAAGCAACTGCATCCTCAAGCTGCAGAGTACGGCATAATGAAGTTATTTTGTGGCTGTGCCTACCCTTCAGATCTGCAGGGAGGATAGATTTCCTGGATGGGTATTTCCTTAAGAGCTTCAGGCTCAGAAGTCACTTCTCCTGTAGGAATCAACTTGCAGGAAACTCCTGAGAATTCAAGGCATTTAGGATAAAACGAGTTTTCTCAAGTAGGTGTAAACTGGCACCTCATAGCCTTGTGTTTAGGATCTGTGCAGCCTGTAGTTGCTACAAGGGAGAGCGTGGTTCACTGCTGGCACAGTGGGGAGCTGATCTGTGCTGAAGCAAATCCCTTCCCTTCTCAGTGCCTCAGTTTCCCCATGTGCTGTGATAACGGTCGCACTTCTGGACAGCACTGTGTCTAAGTGAAGTGACTAAATTACAAACTTTGAAGGCCTAAACAGCTTGAAAGTGATGCTGATGAAGTCAAGGTTTTGCTGCTCGCCACCTCACTGCTGGCCAGTCCAGGTGCTGCTGCAGTGATGCTCTGGAGGGCTCGGCTGCGGCTGCCTGCTCACGGCCTGGGCTAGAAATCAGGCTCTCTGCAGTCTCCTGCATATTCCTTGTCCCTGGGGAAGGAGGAGAGCAGCTGCTTGGGGAGCTTTTCCCACTGCTGTGACAGCTGGCCCTGCCCGGAGCACGTGTGTGCTCACAGCAGCCCTGAGAGCGGCTCAACCAGAAGAGACCAAAACTGTGGCCCAAGATCGTGCCCTACCCCAGCTCCCTTTCACCCAGGGAGGACACAGACCCCCCCTCACTGGCTCGGCCTCCTCTTTCTGCGTTACGGGAGCTTCACGGTGTAGCAGGAGAGGGCCGGACCCTGCTGGGTGGTGACTGATGTGGTTTTGTCTCTGCTCTTCTTCCCCACAGGCTTTGACTGCCGCTGCGGGAACCTGTTCTGTGCCATTCACCGGTACTCAGACATGCACGCCTGCCCCTATGACTACAAGGCAGAAGCCGCTGAGAAGATCCGGAAGGAGAACCCCGTCGTCGTAGCTGAGAAGATCCAGAAGCTGTGAACGGGGCTGAGCGGCGCGAACTACAGCCTGGTGGCCTGGTGCTCCCCCCGGCCTCCCAGCCTCCCTCCTCCTCCCAGCCCCACCAGTGGACATGGGGATCCAGCAGCACACGCAAACCAGCACCTGGACAGGGTGGCTCCTTGCACCTCCTTGGCAGAAGCATGGTGTTCCTCCTCTCCCCGCAGTCCTGCAGGGCTCAGCCGATCCATTTCTGCCCAGCTCCCACGAGGATGACGGCCCTCCCGTGCTCCACGTGCCACCTTGGCGCTCGTCTTCTGCCGGGGCAGCGCATGGGCGCAGGCAGCAGCGCTCAGCCAGCCCGTCCCTCCAGCCCGCAGCTCCGGGCCCTGCAAACTGCCCGGGACTCGTGGCTGGAGCCCCTGAGCTGCCCCCGGACTTCCCTCCCTCTGCCCCACCGTCTCCTCTTGCAGGACGCAGAAGGGGAAGCTGAGGGTTCCCAGCAGCCGTCCCACCCCTGCCCGCCGAGCGGTGTTTGGTCTCAGACGCAGAAAAGCGGATTCTGTAGTTTAATGCCTCCTAAACCCCTCCCTTCCCTTTCAGAAGCTGTTGTTGAAGCAACTGCATCCTTAAGCTGCAGAGTGTGGCACAGTAAAGTTATTTTGTGGCTTGCCGTGACACAGACACCCTCCAGCCACAGGTCAGGACGTGGAAGCAAGCACTGCTCCACGTGGGGAAGGGCATGCAGAGGGCTCTGGGGCAGGCACAAAGTCACAGGGAGGGTTCTGGGGTGCCCAGAAGTGCATAGAGAGGCTCCGGGGCTTTCCAGAAAGCACGTGGAGAGCCCTGGGGAACACAGAAGGGCACCCAGGGGGCTCTGGGGAGCTCAGAACCACACATGGCAGCATCTGGGGAACACCAAAAAACACACAGAAGGTTTGGGGGGGGGCAAGGAAGGGGCAGGGGGGACACCAGGGCTCTGCTTTTGGGGAAAGAGGGGCTGGGACTGCCAGCTTCCAGCTGTCTCACCAGCACTGACATCCTGATGGGTCCCGGGGGCAACAGCAGCCTCTGCCCCGCTTCAGCTGCCCCTTGCCAACGTTTTCCTCAGGTTTTACTTTACCAGGGCGTGTGAGCGGTGGCACGTTTTAGTGCTGGGATGTGTCGGGGCTGCCAGCCTGGCTCCGTGCCCTGGGGTTTGGTGTCGTGCTGGTTGGGAATGAGCCTTGGCACTGAGTGAGCCCCACGGGAATCCTGCCTCATTTGTGCGTGTGGAGATATCAGAATTTCACAGATCTCAGTGCGGTGTGGAGATCTCAGAAGGGCCTGCCAGTGGGCGGGGGGGCCTGCACCAAGCACCAAGTATCGCCACCTCCCCTCGGGTCACATTTGCACAAAGTTTGTGTGCCCTTGGGGAGGGAACGCAGCTGTGGAGGGGACAGGGAAGGCCCTGGGGCAGCAGGGCAGACACCAGCTTCCCCCCACCTCCCTTTTTCTATTTCCTTCCGTGTAGAAAGTACGAGCCCGGATCTATGAATACGAATACGGCCTCATTTGCTTGGATGCTGTGCGAGATTCTCTGTGGGCGGGGGGTTCCACCTGGGGTGGCTCGGGGCTCTTTGGGGCAGTGGGGGCACCGTGGCCGTGTGCCTGCCCTCGACACGCCGTGCCTCAGTTTCTCCACCTCCAGCAGCAAGTGGGGGGCGGTTCAAGCAGCAGCCCTGGTAGAAGCAGTGGGGTTTTGCGGGGCCTCGTGCTGCGGGGCTTGGAGACGGGGTCCTGGGTGATGCTGCAGTCTGGGGACGAGGCCACACGCTGCGAGGAAACCCCCAGGGCTGGTTTCCTTGGCCCCAGGAGCACCCTTCGCCTGCATGGTGCCCAGGAATGGCAGGACCCCTCCCTGCACGCTCTGTGGGGCGCAACCCCATCTTGCCAGGGCCTCCCTACTGCAGCACAAGCAGCGGGGTGTGCAGCACCCCCACGAGGGACAGGACAGTGCAACGTCCGGGGGGGGCCTGCAACTGCTGCGGGGAAGCAACCGTGCGGCACTGGGAAGGCGTGAGCCCTGCAGGGAGAAATGCAGCAACGCAGTGGTTGCACGCACCCTGGTTGCACTGCAGCTCGGTTGCATGCAGCGTTTGCACGCAGCCTGGTTGCATGCAGCAGCTGCACTGCAGGCCGGTTGCACGCAGTGTTTGCACGCAGCCCGTTTGCACCGCAGCGGTTGCACGCACCACCTGCACGCCGTCCGCTCGCAGCACAGCCCCGGTTGCACGCCGCGGTTGCAGCGCAGGCGCGCGGCGCTGCCCTGGCAACGGGCGCGCGGGCGGCGTGGGCGGGGCGGGGGCGTCACTTCCGCCGCGCGGCGGCGGCGGCAGTGGCGGCGGCGGGCGGGGCCGGGAAGGGGGGGGGGCCGCCATGCAGCGCCGCCCCCGCCTCGGCGGCCCGCAGCGGCCGGCCCGGCCCGAGCTCGCCCGGCCCGGAGGAGGCGGCCCCGGGGGGAGCCCCGAGCTGGGCTGAGCCGAGCCCGGAGCCTGGAGCCTGGAGCCCGGCCTGCGCTGCGGCGGAGCCCTGGCGTGTGCAGGTAGCGGGGGCCGGGGGGGACTTGAGGGGGGGGCCTGGAGCTGAGGGGGGGGCTCAGGGGCTGAAGGGGGGGGTCGTGGGGCTGAGGGGGGGCCCTGGGGTTCAAGGGGGGGCCCTGGGGGTTACCGGGGGGCCCGGGGCCGCTGCGTGCTCCAGGAGAAGCCGGGGGCCCAGTGACAGCCCCCTCCCCCCCCTCCCCATTTTCCCCCCTCAGCCTGGGGGCTGTGTGGGGAGAGGGCACGGGGGGGGCTGGGGGTGCGGGGCCGGGTCCTGCTCAGGGCCTTCCCAGCCCCTTCCCAGCCCCCCCGCAGCACCACGCGGGGTTGGGGGGGGTCCGGCTGCGTCTGCGGCCACCTCACAGCCCCCCCCCCCACCCCACCCCCCCCCGACCCCGAGCACAGCGTGTGTCCCCCCCCAGCTGTGGTGACACAGGTGAGGGCACGGCCGTGGGCGCTGCCGCCTGCCTGCGTGGCCACCGAGGTGCTCAGCACCCCCCCCGCGGTGTGCCCAGCGTGGGGCTGCGGTGTGCAGGATGGGGGGGACCCGAGTCCAGCTCCCAGCGCGGGGCTCCAGGCAGTGGCGTCCTTCTCCTCCGAATATTTCCGTGTGTGCCTCCCCCCCCAGGCTGCAGCCGCCCCCTCCACCCTTTCCTCCTCTTTCCCAGCCCTTCGGAAGCAGATGGAGCGAATTCCTCGGGGTGTGGGCTGCTTTGACATTCCTCAGCCGCAAGCCTGTGCCCGAACTTGCAGAAAATAGTTGCTTTCCCCCCCTCCTTTCCCTGCTTTATTCAGGAGTTTTGCCCTCCAGCCACACACGCGTGCCAGCACCCGGGGGGGGCACCAAGGGACCGCGTCCTTCGTGGCACCAGGCGTGCGATCCCGCGCTGCTGGCCTCCTGTCCTCGCCTCCCCGGCGTGGGCTGGCGCGAGGACGCCGCAGATCCCTGCGGGGGTTGCGGTGTGCGATGGGGGATGCTCAGAAAGCACCGGGGGGGGGGTGGTTTTGGGTGCGGGGGGCTCAGCACCAGCGCGGGGCGGGAGGGTGTTACACGTGGTGGTGCGTTGTGTGGGTGAGGGGCTCGTGGGGGCCGGGTTTGGTTGTGGTTGTGTGTGAGCGCACCGCGAGCCCCTCACTGCTGTCTGTCTGTCCCTCCTGCAGGCTGCCAGCGGACAGACGGATGGCGGCCGCCCCCCCCAGACCCACGGCCCTCCAAGGACTGCCGGCCGCGCCGTGCTGCTGGCAGCTGTGACGAGGACGGGGCCTCTGCCGGCCGCCGCCAGCCCCTGTCCAGCTCGCATCCTCCCTCGCTGCCGGCACGCTCGGCTTCCAAGCCGCCGTCATGAACGGGCTGTCGATCAGCCAGCTCTGCTGCCTCTTCTGCTGCCCCCCGTGCCCCAGCCGCATCGCCGCCAAGCTGGCCTTCCTGCCCCCGGAGCCCACCTACGCCGTGGTCCCCGAGCCAGAGCCCGTCGGCAGCACCAGCACCGGGTCCCTGCGAGGCGGCGCCGCGGGGCGGTGGAAGCTGCACTTGAAGGACCGGGCGGATTTCCAGTACTCCCAGCGGGAGCTGGACAACATCGAGGTGTTTGTCACCAAGAGCAGCCGAGGGAACCGCATCGGCTGCATGTACGTCCGCTGCGTGCCGGGCGCCAGGTGAGTGGTGGTGGAGGTGCCGGCCTGGCGCTGCCATCGGTCTCACCCCGATCCGATGGACATTGGGCTGCGGCGGTGCTGGAGGGCTCGGGGCCGTCCTGCTCAGGTGGCAGCCTCCCTGCCCCAGCCTGACCCGGCACCTTGCCGAAGGAGCTGGCCCTGCCGCGGGGCTTCGGAGGCATCTGACGGCACGGGTGAGCTCAGCTCTCAGAACCTGTTTGGCTTGTGGCTGAACTGGGAATGGCACTGAGCAGGTCGAGGGAGCGAGTCGAGGCACAGCCGAAGGCCACGGGGACCTCGGCGTCCCCTCCTGGATGCCGGCGTTCCCTGGGCAGAAAGAGGTGTCCTCCTGATGTCACGCCGCTGACACAACGCTCTGGGTGCGTGCCCAGCCTCGGCGTGAGGATTGCACTGAGAGCAGGGCGTCAGCGTGCTGTTTGCAGGCTGTTTGCACGTTTGGTCTAATTTGCTGGGCATGTTTGATTTTGCAAAGAGAAGAGCAATAGGGGTGAAAGCCAGGAGGGATTTAGGCACAACCTGCCCCACGTCGCCCTGCACGTCCGTGAGCTGGGAAGAGCTCGATGTGCAGTTGCTCCATCGGGGAGGGAGGACGTGACCGTGCTTGTGATGCCCCTGTCCGTGCACAGTGGCTGTTCCTGATGGCCTGGGGTCAGCCCCCCACACCTCCCCCTCATGGAGCTGCCGAGGGGCTGGGGGTCTCCCTGCAGGCAGTGGAGCCAAACGCCTCGGGCAGAGCCTCCAGGAATTCACAGCAGCTTCCTGGGATCCGCTTGGACAGCTGGCGGGGGGCAGCGCGGGCGTGGGGTGGGGATGGAGACCCCCCGGCGGGGCTGGGCGCGTGGCAGCTGCTCCCCGAGCTGGCGGCACCGCGGGGCTGTGGGGCGGGTTCAGGTGGGGTGGCTGCCTCGTGGGGATGTCTGCTCCAGCCCCGTCATCTCGCAGGTCCCCAGAGGGAGGAAGCCGGCGGCAGGATTGCTCTGCCTGCGCATCCGGGCTTTGGCGCCGTCCCCCCAGCCCGCGGAAGTGGCGCTCGGCGCGGGGCTGCAGGGAAGGGGCTGGGGCCGGCTTTGTCCCCACGTCCGGGCTGCTCCTCCAGCACCCAGTGGCTCGGGCTGAGCAGCGCGCCTGGTTCCTGGGGCTCCCCGAGCCCTCTGTTGCCATGGTTTAGCTCTGGTGGATTTCAAGCATTTTTTATTTTATTTTTAGTTTCCATTCCTGGGTGGAGGGGTTGGATTCCCTGGGGAGCCTTGGCTGCTGGCGTGGCAGCGCTGAGGTGTGCTGTGTGCTGCCCCCCGACGTGAGGCCGCTAAGTTTAAGTGCTCACAGCCCGGTCTGGAGGTTGCAAAGCCAAACTGGAGCTCGTTGTTGCTCAATCATCTAAAAGCAGAAGAGAGGCCTTGGGTCCTGCCCTTGCTCTCCTCTCCGTGCCGTTGTGCTGTTTGTCCCCCTGCTCCTGCCCTGGCAAGGTCACCGGCCATCGGGCGTTGCTCAGAGGAGCCAAACCGGGGTGGTTGGGCTGGGATGTGAGGGTCTGACCTGGCCGCAGGCATCCCTCACTGGCTGCGAGGGCTCAGCAAGGAGTCTCCCCCCCAGCAGGAGAGAGCCGGGCTTCCATCAGCACGCTATTAGTGTTAATTTTTATGATTAACATTGTTTTTCCCCTTATGGTGGAAATTTTTTGCGTCTTGTCACTCCCACAATTCACTTCTCTCCCAAGGTCTGGTATCTTGCCAGGCTCAGGAGAGAAAAAAAGCTGCTGTCAGAATCCTTACTTTAAATCCCCATTGGGCAAATGGCCCCAAATCCTGAGCTTTCTACCAAAAATAGGCTCAAAAACTTCAACAAAAGCATCCTGCCCGTGGGCTGCCTGTTTCCACTGGTAGCGAGCCCCAGGCGGTGAGGGAGGTCGGGGGCATCTCTGGGCTCAGGCCGGGGCTGTCGCAGGGACCTTCTTGTGGCCCTCTGGGTGCTGGGGTTTGGCTTTCGGTCTCCACAGGGGGTGTCCCAGGTACCCCAGCAGCGTCCCCAATTAACCCTCCGTGCCCGTCTCGCCCCGGCGCTGCAGGTACACGGTGCTCTTCTCGCACGGCAACGCCGTGGACCTGGGGCAGATGAGCAGCTTCTACATCGGGCTGGGCACCCGCATCAACTGCAACATCTTCTCCTACGACTACTCGGGCTACGGCGCCAGCACGGGCAAGCCCTCGGAGAGGAACCTCTACTCCGACATCGACGCCGCGTGGCAGGCGCTGCGGACGCGGTGAGCGGGGCTGGGGAGGGCAGGATGAAGCGGGCTTGGGTTGGGAGGCAGTGCAGGGTGCTGGGTTTAGCACCGTGCTTGTGCTGTGTCTCCAGGCTCCCCGGTGCGCGTGGGCGGCCTGCGATCGCTGTCTGCCACCGCCGCGCTGCGGTGACAAGCGCTGAGGTGTCCCTGGTGGGGGTGCGTGCAGCTGCCGAGGCCGCCAGGAAAACCCTGCGGGCTGGAGCTGTGGAAAACAGGAAATCTCCTTGAGAGGGGCCCAGGCTGCTTGGAATGGGAGAGGGGGGAGCGGAAAGCCTGCGGGCGGGGGCACCCAGAGCTGTGGGGATGCTGCGGGGTCTGGCCTTGCTCTGGGTGGCTGCCTTGAGGCTCACAGGGATGCAGTGGTTCCCACTGCTGGCACAGGCCGTGCTCTGTCGTGCCTGTGCCGAGCCCTGGTGGGAGCTGGGCCTGGCTCGCAGCTTGCCCGAGGTCTGGCTGCTGCCCTGGGGGGCTGTGACCCCCCCCTGCACCCTGCTGCCAGCGAGGCTGAGCCTTGACACCCCCACAGCTCACCCGGCTGCTCAGCCCAGGCAGCTCTGGGTCCGTGGTGGGGACAGCCCCTCCACCTCCCAGACAGGATTATCCCCGGGTTGGTGCTCCAGCTGGGGAAGCTGTGTGCAGCTCTTAATTAGCGCTAATTGCTACAGCATTAGCAGGCAGCTGGGGATGCAGGGCAGCTGCTTTGGGCACAGCCTGGAGGAGTTGGGGCTGGCCCCGCAGCCTTCCCTCGTTTCGCACCCTGTGTGTGCTGTGGCCAGAGCAGGCGGCTTCTGGCGACGTGACTCCGCTGCCTGCCGTGTGGGCACTGACCTGCCCTCCCCTCTCCTAGGTACGGGATCAGCCCAGAGAACATCATTTTGTATGGACAAAGCATCGGCACCGTGCCCACGGTTGATCTGGCTTCCCGCTACGAGTGCGCTGCCATCGTGCTCCACTCCCCGCTCACCTCTGGCATGAGAGTCGCCTTCCCCGAGACCAAGAAGACCTACTGGTTCGATGCCTTCCCCAAGTAGGTGGCCTGAGGGTGAGGGACTGGGGCACAGGTTTGCCTCTGGAGGGGCAGTGCCCGGACCAGCTCTGTCCTCAACACCAGCCCTGGCCACAAAGGGGTTATGGGGAAAATTGGGGACCCGTTTCCTAGGATAGCCCTAAACGTGTCCATCAGGATCCTCCTGCCTTGCATTTAGGCCCCTCAGGGGGATTGGTGACCCTTTCCGCAGTTGCTGTGCCACCTCCTGAGGACCACGCCGTGTGTCCACCCCACATCCCCTGGTGGCATCCCCTCCCAGCCACCCTGTCCCAGTATCTTTGCCCGTCAGCACTGGGGCCATCCCCCTGGCTCCTTGCTGCATATCGCAAGTCCCTGCGGGGTCTCTGGGACCTGTCTCTCCCTCAAGGGCAGTATTTTGGGCTCCTTCCCCTGCTCTGAGGAGGGCTGGGGTGGTGTTTCCAGGCAGGACAAGCTCTTGCTTTGCCTCTTCCTTGCAGCCAGGCCAGCGGGGCCCGAGGGACTGTCCCTGAGCTGGAAGCTGTGGCTGGGAGCCACCAGCCCACGCTCCACGTCCCGACGGCCTCGCTCGGCCTTTGTGTTCTGGGCCTCGGGGGCCGGGCTGAGAACAGCCTCACTTCCCTGCCCTGCAGCACGGCACGGCCGATCCCGCTGCAGGATCCCGCTGTCCCAGAGTGGTTTCCCTCAGCCCTGCCTGGGTCCCGTGGGGCTGTTGTCACTGCTGTCTGGTCCTCAGCTGTCACGCTGGCGGGGATCTTGTCCCGGAGCGTTAGCAGCGGCTCCGCATCCCTGCACTCTGCTGTGATCAGAGAGCATTTCCTGGTGCCTTTCCCTGAGGGGCTGTTTCAGGGGACAGAAGGAACAGGGGTGCCTTGATCCTTGTGCTTACCCTGTCTCTCGTCTCTTCCCCACCCCCCTTCTTGACAGCATTGAGAAGATCTCCAAAATCACCTCTCCCGTCCTCATCATCCACGGCACGGAGGACGAAGTCATCGACTTCTCCCATGGCCTGGCGCTCTTTGAACGCTGCCCCAAGGCCGTGGAGCCGCTGTGGGTGGATGGGGCCGGGCACAATGACATTGAACTGTACAGCCAGTACCTCGAGCGCCTTCGGAAATTCATCTCCCAGGAGCTGGCCAGCCAACGCAACTAGCTGCGGGGCAGGGAGCGGGGCGGGGTGGGGGTTTCTGCGTGCACGTCCGTTCTCCCAGCGCCCCCCGGTCCCTTCTGCTGGAGGTGCAGTGAGTTTGTCCAGCCTCAGCCTCGGGAGGTGGCTTGAGCAGACGGCACGTCTCCTGCGGGACGTGGGCTCAGCTCTCCTCCCTCCCTGCGTCAGCCCCGGCGCTGCTGGCACCACCGGCCGGGCTGGCAAGAGATGGCAGCTCGCTCCTTCCCCCCTCCCTGGCCAGATGAGAGCCCACCCTCCTGATGGCGAATCCTCGGCTTCGGACACGTCCTTGTCCCCTCTCCTAAAACAACAAACTCTCCGATTACTCCTGGCTGCTCTGCTGCTCTGACTATAGCAATAAGGCGAGTTGGAGAGGGGCTGGGCCGGAGGCAGCAGCAGGGCGGGTGCCTGTCCCCCCCGCTCCAGCGTCGCTACGTGCTGTGTGCCCCGCTGCAGGACGGAGGAGGTGGCAGCTCCTGCTCCCGAGGGAGCTTCTGGGACTGGAGCTGGTGATGGCAGCAGGGTGCCTGGTGCTTGGCTCTGGCTGGACAGAGCTGCCTCCCCAGGGGAGGCTGGGGATGCATGGAGGGGTGCCCTCTGCCTTGCCCCCTCAGCTCTGGCCCTGCTCTGCCTTCTCGGAGTGTTCCCTGCGTTCAGGTCTCCCCCTCTGACACTTCTCCCCTGCCCCTCGCTCTCGGTTCCCTCAGGGAGCGGGGTGAGGAAACCGGGCACCAAATAAAGAGCTGAGGTTTAACATTTTACCTGTGTGCACCCTTCTGGGGCCTCCTGGGGCCGCTCCCCCTGCCCCAGCCTCACGGTTCCAGCCCCTCTCCTTTCCCCAGCAGCCGATGCCTCACCTGGGTTGTGCCTGGACGTGTCCCCAGGGTGGGGGGCTGTTGTGGACCCCTTCCTGGGACCACCCTCAGGTCTGTGAGGGAAAGCGGGGGCAAATCTTGTTTGTGACGGGCTCTGCTCCCAGCCGTGCCGCTGACTGCACGGGGACCCCTCTGATTCCAGGTACAGCGAGGGGCTGCGGGGGTGTGCACTGGCCATGGGAATGGGTGTGTGGGATGTCCCCCTCCCTCCTGCCTGGGGATGGGGCTGTTTTGCCCCGCACAAGGACATGGCACTCAGGTTTGTGCTTTTGGGGTGCGAGCCTGCTCTGAGATCACCTCGGGATGAGCTGGTGGAAATGGCTGAGGGTGTTCCTGCACATCCCTCGTCGCTGGCTCAAACCACAACGCACCGCTCGGGCTCTTCTGCTGCCAGCAGGGACTTGGGGGCCTCCTGGGTGCCATTTCCCAACTGTGTCCCTGTCCCCCTCCTGTCCCCTTCTGTCGCTCGTGTGAGGAGCGATAATCTCCTTAAGCTGCACTCAGAGGGGCCTCGTGGTGGGGCCTTGCTGTGAGCCCACACTCGGAGCACTCAAATGCCCCCATTGTTTGGGACGGAGGGTACAGGGGGCCCTGCTCCCCACACACCCCTTGGCTGCCCCCAGCACCCCTGTGGCATCCAAAGCCACGACCCCTCTGCAGTGCCATGGGGGTGGGGGGACCCTTCCTTGGCAGTGGGACTCTGCAGGCACTAGAGGAGGATTTGGGGGGCAGCTTCAGGTTGTCTCTCCCCTTCTGGGGGATTTTGGCAGCTGGGATGCCCGGGCTCTCCCTGAGCATCCCCCAGCCTTCACCTCGCTGTGTGGCTGCAACAGCCCCGGGCTCACACGTGTGCTGGAAGCCGCCGCGGTCGCCCAGCCCCGCTGCCCCCAGCACCCGGCAGTGCCACCAGCCCCAACCCCGATTAGCGGGGCTGGAGCAGCCCACAGTGCCCTAATCCCAGCACAGAGGCATTTTGTTCACACCGGGTGTATTTTTATCCTCTTACTGCCGCCTGTTTCCTGTTGAGCCGCAGATGCTTTGGAGCGGCTCTGCATCGCCGGCGGGACGTCTCGCAGCTGGCAGTGGGGTTTGGGGGGACATGAGGGCAGCTTGCGGTTGTATTTACTGCGTCTCAGTTAAGAAAAAAGCAAAAAGGCAGAAAAGTTCAGCTCAATCCATAAAGTTTAGACCCAGTGGGGGCTCCCCTGTGGTTTGAGATTGGGGCTTTCTGGGGCCGGACCCTTTGCTGGTCCTGGTCGAGAGGGCTCGGTCCTTACACAGGCCCAAGGAGGGAGCTGCAGAGACCCCAGAATGCCTGAGCCAGACCCACCTCAGGGGTCCTGGGCCCGGTGTCCCCCACCACTGGGGCCACACTGGGCTGGGAACCACTGGGATGTCACTTCTGTCCCTGCTGCTGGTGCCGCAGGTTGGGAACACCGCGAGGGGAGGAAAGTGGTGGGACGGGGTCTGGTGCCCAGGGGTGCTGCTGGGGGACCCAGCCAAAACCTGCAGAGTGTGGAGGAGGCAAAGGGCAGAGTCAGGCCTCCAAGTGCCCAGGTTCCCTCCTGCCACCTCAGCACAGAAGAGGGGACAGGGCAGGGGTCCCCCTGGGCCACCTGAAAGCACCCAGCCTGGAAGCAAATGCAGCTCCTGCTCCCATTGCTGCAGTCACGGGCACACAGCTGGGCTGGGGAGTGTGTACGTCTGTACACGTGTGTGTCTGTACTCGTGTGTACATCTGTGTGTCTGTACCTGTGTGTGTGTCTGTACTTGTGTCTGTACCTGTGTGTGCAGTGGCTGTGGGAGGGGACACCCCGGATACCTTGAAGCTCCTCGGGGGACAAGGACGGCCCCGCTGGGGTGCCCCTGGCAGGGGCACGATGCCGGTGCCGATGGGGCTGCGGCTCAGGCTGGGTACGGAGGACCTGTGGCTCGCTGAGTGACCGGCCAAGAGGGGTTTAAGTCTTTTGGGACATAAAGGAGCCTTTTGATGGCCGGGGCCTGTGTGCCACAGTCATGAGACCCCGCTCACAGCCCGAGCTCAGTCATGGGATCCAGGAAACTGAATTCAAGCGTCTTAAGGAGCTTTTTTCCAAGCTCTGCTCTGGTTTTTCACGTGCTTGTCATATGAACAAAGACGGTATAAAAGGGCAGCGGGGAAGGGTCCCATCTGCGCTGGGGCTGGGGACTCAGGAGGGCGTTGGAGCAGGGAAGCCGGGGCGAGGGGCTCTGCGCGGCGCCGGCTAAGATGGAGGGAAGGGGAAAGGGAAGGGAAGGACGAGGAGAGGAGAGGACACAATGCTCTGGCAGCAGCGCCTGGCTCTGCCCCACCAGGTGAGTGAGGCAGCGAACTGGGGGCTGGCGGGGACAGCAGGGGATGGGGACAGCGGTGGCTCTGGGGGAGCAGGGCCCACCTGCCCCAGGGCAGCAGCGCTGCTGCAAGCATCCTGGAGCGGAGACCGGCCCTGGGGAGAGGCGGTGGCGGTGGCAGCACCGTGTCCTGGGCAGGAGGGAGCTTGGGGTGCAGCCCAGGCACCCCCAGCCCACGCTGCAGGGGGTGGTGGGGTCTGGGGGGTCCCTGGGGTCCCCCTGTGGCGGGTTGTGCCTGGGCCGGGCCTCTGCGGGTGTGCACCCATGGGGGGTACCCGCACAGCTGGGCACACTCACGTGTGTGCTCTGTGTGCCTGCAGACGTGTGCACGTGCATCCGTGTGTGCACAGGCAGGTGAGCACACTGGCACGCAGACCCCCGGGGGCGTGCGCGCACACACACACACACACACACAGTCCCCACGCTGCCTTTTTCAGAGGCACACTCCTCACCCCCTCCGTGCACACCCACACATTGAGGTTACACCCCCGGCACACGGCTCTGCCCATGTGCGCGTCCCCCTGCCCGCACCCCAAACCGCCCCCCGGGTAGAAGCAGCACTGGGGCCGTTGGCTGGCACTGGCCATGGGCTGGTTGCCACTTCCCATGGCCATGGGTTTGGGGATCCATCGGCTCCCCCAGGCTCCTGCCTGCTTTCCTCCCCTCCCGGCTCACTTCTCTCCTCCCTCTGCAGGAGCGCGTCCCATCCCCGGAGGACTGCGGGGCCGGCGGCCCCTCGCCCCCTGTGAGCTTCCCTTTGTCATCCTATGCCTGAGCGATGCCTGGAGGCTGGGACGGTGAAGGGAGGCCCACGGGCTGCCACAGCCCTGCCGCGACGATGCCTGGACACGGTGCATGCGGGACCAGGGAGCCGGCGGGGCTGGGAGCACCCTGGGGGCTGGAGAATCTCCTGAAGGGCTGGGGGCGTCCTTGGGGGGCTGGAGCACCCCTGGGGTTGGGGGGATGCAGGGCGGGGGGTGCCAGGATGGGGGGGATGGGACAGGCATCGCCCCACACACTGAAAAGCTGGTCCCTGCGAAGAGACGACCCTGCAGGAGGAAGTTTTAGCAGCTTTGAGAAATCGCCTTTTATTATTATTATTTTTTTATTTTCTTCTTCTTCTTTTTTAATTTTTATTTTTTAAACTTTATAAAGTCTTTGGTGACACATCTCACTGGGTGTCAGGGCCTGCGTTGGGACAACAGTGAATTTTCCATGTGGATGTGGAGAAAAGGTGACAAACTTGCGATGTGGAGCAGAAACCTGCCCTGGCAGTTACATGTTTGTGGTGACACGCAGTAACATGCGACACATGGAGATCTGCAATACGAGAAGCATTCAGTGACCAAAATACGAAGATTTCTCTTTGATACTTTTTTGGCCTTTTTCCCTGAAAAACTTCATAAAATTCACTCTGCTCCTGAAAGTGAGATTATTTTGTGTGGGAAATAGGGGGGAAATGGGGGACCAAGTGCCTGCTGGGGCCCCAGAGACCCTCTCCTTGCGGGAGGTGTTTTGGGTGCTGGCACCCATGGTCCAGCCCCATGCTGTGGGGCTGAGTGTGGCAGAGGGCTGGGACTGGGTTCCAGGGGGGGACCTGGCCCCGGTGGCCTGGGGAGGCTCGTCCCGAGGCCCCACTGGCAGGGCTGACCCCGCGCCATCCCCACAACGGGGCAGCCCAGGCTTTGTAATGGGATGGAAACCTGGGACTGAGTTTGGGGAGCCCAAATTGGAGGGTGCAGCTCTGGCACCCAGGTTCCCTCTTCCCATCCCAGTAGGTGCTGAGTCATTTGTGGGCACCCTGTGCACCCCAGCTCTTTTCCCTGGAGGTGGCGTGGCTGCGGAGGCTGCCCAGTGCCTTGGCCTCCCCTGCAAATCCCCTGGGCCAAGCCAGGAAAATAGAAAAGGGGGGATTTGGAGAGCCAGGGATGGCTTTTTGGCAGCTTTTTCCTCTGCAGGGCATGTCTTACAGGGCTCGAGGCTCGCAGCTTTGCAGTACACTGTTTTTTAAAAGAGGGTTGAAATGGGATTGGGAAAATGCAAGCAGCAACCTTCCTTGAGAAAAAGGGTAGTGAAAAGGTGTGAAACCCCTTCATGTGTCATTTTTAAGCCAGTACTTCTAGTTTTGCAGCAAGGCTTTCAGTTTAAAAGCTGGCACACACATAGGTCTGTCTGTCCCAGCCCTGTTCCTTATTTAAATTAAATCAAATCAGGGTATTTTGTGAAGAGGTGGGAGCACTGGGGGGGAGATGGGGTCACTCTTGGGAACCCAGTAGTTGATCTGGGAATCCCTCAGCAGCGTTGGAGGAACTCTTCTGGGGTGCTGAACCCCCACAAAAGGTGCTTGCCCCCCTCTCCCTCTGCCCTGAAGGCGAGTGGCCGTTTCCCTGTACCTGGTCTGACTGCAGCGTTTGCGCACTCAGAGGAGCTGAACCAGCACCATCACGTACACAAGTGAGGGAAGAGACAGCCTGAATCGATTTGGGGTAGTTTTTCCACATGGGATCCTGCAGGTCTGGGCAGAAATGGTTTACCTTATAGTATTTTATATTATTTTGTCAGCTTCTGAGTTGAGTAAACTTGGGGCAAGAATTATAAGGCAGGGAAACAACATTATTCAGTGTGTCTGCATATGCGATGTTCCTATATGGTCTTCTCTATTAGAGCTGATGTTATATAAAATAAATTTCTTTCTCATAAAAATAAAAATGCTGTCTTTTTCTTTGGGGGGGGGGGGGGGGAGAAGAACAGCTTTCTTTTTTAGTGCTTGTGGGAGGCAGAGAGCTGGCTGGCAGGAGTGTGCGTGGGGATGCTTGGTGTGAGCACTGCCTGGTACCTCGTAAAGCACTTTGTGTTGGTGGCATGTTTCTGCCCGAGGCAAGCTGCTATCCCCCGGTGTTTCCACCCTCCTGGTTTAAAAAATATGTCTATGCAGTTGTTGTGTTTGTCTGAAGCAGTGCTGAGAGGAGCCCTCAGCCCACATGTGCTTGTGTGACTTTTCCTAATGAGTGCCACTTGCTCCAGCAGCAAGGGATGGGGATTACCAGAAAGGATTCCTTGCTGCCAAAAATAACCAGGTTTGGGGGTCAGAAATCATTTTCTAAATGAACCATCTGTGTTAAACTTCTGGAAAATCTCAACCCCGCGTTTTTTGACTGTAACTGAAGAGTCTGAAAGGGAATGAGGTATGTGGTAGTGCACGTGTGCTTCCTTCTGCTGGGAGGAGCTTTAGCGATGCTTTTCATTGATCATTCAGGTTTTCCAAAGCCCTGGCAGTGCTGGGGCACTGGTCTCTTGCTCAATTCTCCCCGTGCTTTGGGCAGCAGCAGGAGGTGGGTTCCTCCCTCACCTTCAGCCTCTGGGTTTGCTCTGCTGGGATACTGGGTGTGGGGGGGTAACATACAGGAAGGATCATTGAAAATAAAAGTTTTTTTGTTTCTTTAAGATGCCTATGAAACATAAATTCTGTCATCCTTCATTTGTCCTTCCTTGGGGCCATGAATTCCTCCTCCCACCAGCTGAGTACCTTTCTCTAAGTCATCCAGCTGGCTCCCTGCACCTCCCCAGTACTTTCCACCCTGTCTCCTGTCCTCGCTTTCACATGGGACGAGACTCTCCTGGCTCATCCCTTGTCTCTGAGCTGTGGCTCCTGCCTACACCTGGTGGGATTTCTCCTGGAAATCCCTTCATTTCTTGCTTCGTTTCTTGATGTTGTCCCAGCCCGGCCTCCTTTGCTGGGGATGCAGCGGTCCCAGGGCGGGATGCGGGCAGGCTCCCTCCTCCAAGACCTCAAAGCCGAGGCCGTTTTGGGGGCTGCGGGGAGCTGGAATCACCGGGCACAACCCCTGGGACCCCAAAGGACCACCCCAGAACCGCACCGCGCGGCCGAGAGCCGCGTCCCAACGCTCCCTGAGCTGCAGCAGCTCCGTGCCCGAGCACCTCTGGGTGCCCCGACACCCGCCCCGACCCTTCCCCGTCCTCGCCCTGCCGCTGTCCCCAGCGAGCAGCGCCCCGCTCCCGTCCTGAGGGAGCCGCAGACCCCCACGGTCCCCAGCGGACGGCCCCCATCCCTCCCGCGCCCTCCCCGCCTCACGCGGCCCGGCCGCCATTTTCCCCCCGCCCCCCTTCTCGCCGGGGCCCCGCCCGCCATTTCCCGTCCCCTCCCGCTCAGGCGCGCCGCGGGCAGCCCGGTGCTGGCAGCGGCTTCGCGGGGGGGACCTCGCGGGCCGGGCCGCGGCGCTCCCAAGATGGCGGCGGGCCCGGGGCGCTGAGGCGGGAGCGCGGGGCCCGGAGCCGCCCGGTGCCGCCCGGTGCCGCCATGCTGCGCTCCAGCGGCTACTTCCGCGGCATCGACTGCCCCTTCCTCGGCTCCGGGGGGTCGGGGCCGGCCGGGGGCCCCCCCTGCCGCCGGCCCTACTGCCATTTCCGACACCCCCCGGTGGCGGCGCGCTGCGGAGCCCCCGGTGCGGCCGCCGCCGCCGCCGCGTTGGGCCACGGCGCAGGTACGGCCCCGGCCGCGGCCTCCGTCCCCCTCCCCGCCTCCCTTCTGCCGGCCCGGGGCCTCCCCGGGCACAAAAGTGCGCCGCCCCGGGGGGAGGGGGAGCCCCCGGGGCCGCTCGGTGTGCGGAGAGAAACCGGGCCTCGGGGGGGGCGAGGGGGGGGTCTGGCCTCGTGAGGTGAGGTGGGGGGGGGGGCTCCGCACGGGCCCTGTGGTGAGGGAGCTGAGGGGTGCTGGGGCTGCAGCAGGCTCAGGGGGCCCTCCCCGCTCCCTGGGGGCTGTGGGGAGCTGGGGCCGGGCTCTGCCCGCAGCAGAGGGAACGGCCTCGGGGGGTGCCCGGCTGGGAGCGGGGAGACATCGCTGGCAGTGCTGGGACAGAGCCCGGGGAGCTGCTGGGGTCACCGGCACTGGGGGTGCTCGAGGAGGGGCTGGGCGAGGTGCTTGGGGACGCGGCTCGGGGGTTGGAGCAGGTGCTGTTGGGGGCCTTTTCCAACCGTAATGATTCCGTGATCCTTGGAGAGGGTGAGCCCAGGGCTTCGATCTCCTCAGTCGGTATGGGAGGGTGCAAGAGGATGGAGCCGGGCTCTGCGGTTTGTGCCCGGTGACAGGACGAGAGGCAGCGGGCACAAACTGAAGCACGGGAGGCTCCGGCTGGTTACGAGGGGGCACTTCTGTGCTGTGAGGGGGACAGAGCGCTGGGACAGGCTGCCCAGAGTGGCTGTGCTGGAGGCTCCTTCTCTGGAGATGGCCAAAACCCACCTGGGTGCCGTCCTGCGTGACGTGCTCTGCGTGCTGTGGCCTGGCTGATCCTCAGAGGCCCCCCTCCAGCCTCGGCTGTGCTGTGATTCTGAGCCCCCTGCTCTGGAGAAGGCCGTGATCTTCGAGGATCCCTTCCAACCCAAACCATCCCCTGGTCACCGGCAGGATCCTGCAGGCACCTCCCGACCCACGGGCGGTGGGGAGCAGCTTCCTGCAATAACCGATCGCCCGAGGACAGCCTCCTCCTGTTGCCAGGCTGCTGGAGGACAGCTCTGTGCTCAGCCCTTTCCCTGTGCCCCCAGGCAGCCAAACTCACACAGCAGCGAGCTGTTGGGGCGGCCTTCTGACCTGCCGTGCTGTCCATGGGCCTGGAGGTGATGCAGGAGCCGCGCCAGCAGCTTCTGGTCCTGCCGGTGGGGCTGCGGGAAGCCCCAGCAGGACTTCAGCGAGGCGTGGAGCAACGCCAGCTCTCAAAAAGCTTGGCTACGGGAAGGATTGCTGTTGTTCTGCTCGGTTCTTCCAGCAGCTCTCGTCATTTTACTTAGTCATTATTTGCTGGTCTGCTTATTCTACTGGCAGAGGAAAGCCTTCGTTCTTCCCCCCAGAAGGCTGCTGCTCGCTTTCTTGGTAAAGCGGTTATTCTACTAGGCCATACGTGCTCGTGTGTGTGGTCTAATGACCTCAGGCCAAAGTTGTCAAAATAAAGCACAGCTTATTTTTTTTTTAAATTATGCTTGCTTTACGTTGGCTTATTCGTAAACTTGAGAAATTAATAATTCTGTGTGTCCCCTGATCACCAGCTCATCTTACCACGACAGTTGTCAAATTAAAAATAAATAAGCATATTCAAGGCAGTCACAGTCAGACACATACACTATTATAAAACCAAAAACTCCTGCCTCTTTCAGTGCTCTGTTGAATTTGAAAAGCTCTGTGGGGCCCTTTAGGTGTGCTTAATGTTTCAGTTACCTTTCAGTGCCTTTAAATATCTGCAGACTGTCAGTTTGAGAGCAAGGTTTGCCCGTTTTGGGCTCCCACCTGAAACAGCTGCTGCTGTACTAAATAAACCTGGTGCTGGTTTTGCTTTTTGAGTAGCTTCAAGTTTTTGCTTACAAAATGGGGAAGCAAAGGTTGGTGTCTAGCAAAACCTTTCATGGCACCTGGACAGTTTGTGCAGCTTCTGATGGTGGTCGAAAGCGTTCATGTGAGAGCTGAGCGGGAGCGGAGCTGCTGGTAGAAGTGATCCCGGTCCTGCTCCTGCTGGGCCTGGCTCGGCTCCATTGGTGACCCAGGAGAAGTCCGTGTTTTAGGGAGGGAGAGAGGTTTGTTGGTTGTGTTATGGCTCTTAGAGAAGCTTCAGCTTTTTGAAAAATAAAAGCTGTAGTGGTTTAGTTTTCTCAGGTGAAGTGTCTGCCTCTCGGTGCCTGCTCTGCCTCGTCCCCAGCCCCTTGGCATCTCTGCGCAGCTGTCACAGCCACGGCCCTGCACGTTCTGCCTCCACCTAGAGCTGGACTTCGGTCTTTTTTTTGTGTTAATTTAGACTGAGAAATGGAAAATACGCGAGGAACCCGCTGCAGAGCACTGACCTTCAGAAGGGTGCTGTGTAAGGTGCCGAGCATCTGTGGGAGCAGAGGATGCTTCTGCTGTTATTTTTAAGCAGTGCCAAGGCTTAGCTTCATCTGATGGCTTCAGATGCGGTGCTCCTGCCCTTCTGCTGAAGCCACCGAGCCTGGAAGGATGTGCTGGAGACTTACACTAGAGGGTGCAGTAGTGTAGCTGCAAGCAGGCAACCATCTTCTTGCAAGCAGGCTCTCCATCCAGCACAAGTTGCTCCTGGTCAGCGAAGCTGCCTGTCTGGTTTTAAAGCAGCCTCGTAACAGGCATTTTTGACCTATTTAATTGCAATGCTTAATACATGAGCTTTAAAAACTTTTTTTTCCTTTTTTTTTTTTTTGCCAAACAGGTGGTTCCTGCACCAAGAGTTCCAGTGTAGATCTGTGTTTTCTGGGATAGAGCCTAGGAAAAAAAAAAAAAAAAAAAGAACATCTAAAGAACCGGCCTGCGAAGCATATTGATTCGAGGCTGGTGCTCACTTTGATGTTTGAGGATCACCTTAGGACTGGCAACAACCCCAAAACTCCTAGTAGGACTTCTGGGGCTTTGAAGTAGCTTTTGAAAACTGGGGAGGGGATCGGCTGTGGTGGAGGAGGCTGGGGACGTGTGCTGGGGGGAGCGGAGAGGAGGGGAGGAGAGGAATTAGTGGGGTACAGCGCTGTCCCCCACCTCCTTGTTGCTGTTGCAGACTTCCTGAGGAGCGTGGTGTTGGCAGTAGGTGATCCTCGTTTCTTCTGCAGTGCTGAGAGAGCAGTGAAGGGGCCTCTGTGCCTGGTGGGGACCATCTCCAGCGGGAGGACGGAGCTCGCTCCCCCCTTTGTGCTGCTGTTTGCATGGGGCAGGTGTTCACTTTCCTTCCCCTCCGAAAGCAGCTCGGTAAATGCAAACTTGGCAGGTGAGGAGGGCAGCGGTGCGACGAGAGTGGTGCACGGGGCATGGCTGAGTGGGGCTTTGAGCTGTGCGAGTGTTTCGTGTGAAGCCTGTTCCCGTGTCTTTGCAGGTGGCTGTGGCTCCCCGAGGCTCGTGGAAATGCAGTACTGGCTGGGAGCTGAGGCCTCAGCGCCGTGGGATTTCCACGGTGCTGGTGGTGGGCTGAGAGATGGGACGTGAGCCTGTGCAGGGCTGGGAACCCGGGGGTTGTAAATTCTAATCCTGACTTGGCTGAAGTGCTTTTTCCATCTACCAAATGACTGAAACCCACCTGCTTCAGAGCGGGATGAAAAGATTATTGAATGTGTGTGAAGTGCCTTGAAAGCGTGCTGCCTAAGTAGGAGGGGAGAACTGCCTTCAGTCCTAAAAGCGTCTCTTCAAGAGCTGTGGAGGAGAAAAATGGGTCTCTCTTTAAAGTCCAGGTCCTGAGTATGCCGAAAGACATGAAAGAAGCAGAATGCATCTCTTCACAAACACCCGAAGGAAACCCAGCTCTGGTTTGGTGGCTTTGGAAGTAGCTGGCAGGAGATGCTTGAGAGGCGGATGCGTTCTGAGCGCAGAGCAGAAAGCAGCAGCTGGGCCTGGAGGTGCCAGTTTCTCTTTGCTCTGATCCTGGTGGGGGAGCGAGGCTTTCAGCACCCTGCCCTGAAGCACTTGAGCCTCGAGCAGCGCGTGGTGACGAGCGCGTGGCAGCCCTCCCCTATGGCCCAAAGCTTTCCTTGTGCAGATTTACCATCCGGATGGGCAAAGCTCTGCAGATCAGCTCTGGATGGCACCTTTGAAAGGTGTCCGGGC
This sequence comes from Aythya ferina, assembly GCF_964211825.1. Classification (NCBI taxonomy): domain Eukaryota; kingdom Metazoa; phylum Chordata; class Aves; order Anseriformes; family Anatidae; genus Aythya; species Aythya ferina. The sequence continues at coordinate 1,656,228 of NC_140324.1, forward strand.
AGGTTTCTGTGGCACTGTCCTACAGAGCTTTTCCCCTCCGGGTGATTTATGCCACCCAGCCCCCGAGCGAGGTGCTGTACCAACGCCGTCTGGTTCCTGTCAGGTGCTGACAAGTCCTTGGGCTCGTCTCCTGGGTTCTGTTGGTCCTGCCACCGGTGCAGCGAGACACTGCAGCTCTCCCTTCAGCCAAAAAATACAACTGTACGGGGTGGCCATGGCTTGTATGCGACATGCTGTGCAAAATGATGCTTGATAAAACCTAAAGTGGCTCTGTAAGCTTTAAAACCTGACTTTAACCATCCTCAGCCCACGCGTCGCTGTAGGACCGAGGCCGTAGAAGAGTCTCCAGGTGTCAGGAGCCTTGTTCAGCGCGACGTGGGGCTGCGTGACGACCCCAGCGCTGCTGGGTGGGAGCAGCCTCTGTGCCCTGTGAGTGCCCCGGTGCCACGTATCGCGCCGTGCAGGTTGGTGCCGCGTGAAGGACGACAAGTCTGTAACGTGTTTTCCTTCCTGTGGTGGCTGTGCGAGATCAGCTTCTTGTAGGAAAGCGCTGTTGTTGGTACGTTTGCTAAAAGGGAAATGGAACGAGCAGAAGTGGGGCAAGCTGCCGACAGCGTTCGGTGTTTCTGAGGAGAGGTCGTGTGGTTCAGGGCCGGGTGCGCCCTCGCGGGTTGTGTGGGGACCTCGCTAAGGTTTTTCCTCGGTTGCGTTTAGGACAGTAATTACCAGATCGTTGCTGGTGGGTGTTTTCTAAGAGTTCTGAAATGAAGAAGAAAAAACCCACTTGGTGAGGTCAGGACGGGTCTTCTCATGTAAATCCGAGCGACAGCCTTCCAGCAGTGGGAGATCTCTTGTAATTTACTGAACTGTGCTTGGGGCAGGTTAACTTTGCAGGCAGGCACAGCTGCTCTGCGTGCTGCGATTTTGTGTGGGGTTTTTGTGGGGCAATGCTGCTGACTCGGAAGGGCAGCTACAGGGGGCAGAGCTGCTCAGCGGCGTCCCCTTGGCCATGAGCTGTGCTCAGCTCTTCCCCTGTCCAGCGTGGAAAGCAGCAGCGGGGAGGTGGGAGCAGAACCAGAAGAGTGGTGCATGCTGGAGGTGCAGCGGCCTCACAAAACCAGAAGGATGGTGAACGATAAAGGTGCAGGGGCCTCCCAGAGGCACCGGGGTTTGCAAACTCCCCGGGCTCCCCTCTGCGCGCTGACAGGAAATCCTGAAGGATTTATTTCTCCAGCATGAAATACCTTCCTTGACATTTAAACACTTCCTCTGGTTTCATTCATCGAGTCAAGCGCTGTGGTGCTGCCTTAGCGCTGGAGAAGCACAAAGCCAGATTCTAAATCCCGGATCTCCCAAACCTCTCCGTGGGAGCCCCGTGGTGGGCGAAGCGGCTGGGACGTGCCGGCACCCAGAGAGGCAGCAGCGCTGGGCACAGCCTGGCACGCAGCGAGGAGCCGTGCCAGGCCCGCTCCCTGCCCCACAGCTCCTTCCCCACTGGGAGCACGGGGGTGGTGTTGGGCTCAGGGCGGCCCTGTGGGGCTGCTCAGCACTACCCCAAGCCGGCAGCTTGGGAAAGCACCCTGCTTGCCACCTTGTGTTGCTTAAACAGAGTAAAAAGTGACTTGTACAGTAGGAGGGGGGGAAGGAGATGCCACGAAGTCCCCAGGGTGACAGTCACAGTACTAGGAAAGAAAGAAAGAGTCAAAAAGCCCCTGCAGAAACTCGGGTAAAAACCAATCTGACTTTGGAGTAAATGAGGGTGAAGGCGGGACTTTGGGGTGGGAAGTCCTGCCCTAATTATCTCTGCAGCCCAGAAAGTGCTGTGTCAGCACATGGTCAGCGTGGTGTGCCATAAGCCTGTGCCGGAGCCTCAGCTGTGCCAGGCAGATATTCAAAGCCTCGAGTACAGCATGAACAAATATCTGCAATACCTGTTAACCGCGGGGAGCTCAGGTAATTCTTTGAAGTTTTGGACATCCTGGGAAGTGAACTTGGGTTTTGTGTGGGTTGCAGGATGTGAAGCACCTGCCGGAGAGGCGACTTCTCCAGAGAGGCTTCCCCTGTTAGCCATTCATTTAACATGAGACCTCGCTCCTTGGCGTTGTGCTTGTGTTTAAAATCTACAGACTATGCAAAAACTCAGCCCTGCTCTGGCAAGTTTGCTTGCACGAGGATTTTAGTTTCCCGGTGAGAGCTTGCCTTTGTATTGAGAGAGGATTCGTGCTGAGAACCAGGGAGTGTGTTGGCTAAAAGAGCCCGGGGAGCCACAGGTGTCGGCGTCGTAAAGGAGCTGCAGAGTTTTAATTTAGGCTTTTGAGGTAACTAAAGCTGGACGGGTTTTAAAACCAGTTTATATTTTGGTGTTAGCTCTTTGTAGGTCACAGCTGAAGCTTTTAAATGTTGTATAGCCTAAAAGGTTTTTTTCTTTAGTTTTTAACTTTGTTTTTCAAAGCGTCCAGTTGTGACTGTATTGAAATAGGTTTTTTTTTTTTTTCTTTTTTTTTTTTTTCTCTTAAATGGGAGTTCTTCCCTTGAAATAGTTAAAGAAGTAAGACAGGTGCTGAGACGATAACTTATCTTGAGCAAGTCAGAGAAAGGCTGGAAAATGGAGGGAGTGGAGGGTCAGGGGTAGAATTACTGCTTGTGACCATGCTGGTCACCGGAATACTTGGAGGTATTTCTTTTTCTGTTCATTCTTTGAAAGGAGAGTTGCTCTGCTGTTGAAATAGTGAAGCAGATGCTTATTTGTACCTTGTGCTTGTACAAGAGAGGTGGAAATATTTTCTGGTCTGTCTCTTTATCGGAAACAGAAGAAGTCTGTTATTTTTTGTATTTTCCAAATAGAATTTCAACTTTTCTTGCATATTGAGAACTAACTTTAAAGCTAAAATGAGAAGGGGAATGGAAAGTTCTCCAAAGAACCCAAACACCGTCCAGATTTGTGTCCCGTCGGTTTTAAAGCAGCGAGACGCCTTCGAGCCCGCATGGTGCCGCGCCGCCGGTCGGGTGCAGCCCGGGGAACAATCGCGATACTTCGGGTGCCAGCCCTGGTAACACACTGCTTACTGCTCGAGTTCTGTCCGAGGCTAGGGGAGAAACGTGCTGGCGTGCTGTTTCCCCTTCGGAAAACGTTCCGTTTAGCACAGATATCGACGTGCCTCTGGTGCTCTTTGCCTGTTGTAGCAGCCGAGCGGACGGCACTGTAAATCACTGCGGCAGTAGAGAAGCGTGAGCGATGGCTTTTGCACAGGCTGAGCGATGGTTTTTGCACGGGCCAGAGCATCCTGTTCTGGCTTCTGCATCCTAGAGTTAGCTGCCGTCACCGGGGCAAGCAGTGGAGGTCTCAGACTTCCTCCGGGACTGCCGGCGAGGCTGTCAGGAGGCTGCAGCATCACCCGCAGTAGGCATGAGGACCTACCTGGTGCCATATTCTGCTGCACTGCAGGCAAATCTCTGCACAGTCGCGTTTTCTTGAATGAAAGCAGGAGCTGCGTCCTGCCTTGCGGGCTGCCGTGCACGCTGTGCCCCACCGTGTCCCTCCTGGTGCGAGCACGCCACCGCAGCGAGTGCCGCCGGCTCAGCTTTGACACGGCCGTGCTGCGCCTCCTCTCCGCTCGGCAGCGTGCTGCTGCGTGTGCCGGGACCATCGTCCCCAGCTGCTCTCGACCCCCTGGCATGAGCCACCCGTCCCGATGCTGATCGTGGGACCTCTGGCCAGCTCGGCGCACCGAGACGGCCCTTCAGAGGCTGGCACCATCTGGTGAAACCATCCCCGGGCTTTGTCACGAGCTGGTTTAAAAATACCGCAGCGTGATGGATGACTGTTCAACCTTTTTTCGGCCTTGCTAATATAAGACTTTCTTTTCTTGTGTTTGCTTCCTTTTTTTCTACTGAAGAAATGATCGCTTGGGTTCATAATATGTTTGTAGCTCTGGCATCGATCCCTCGTACGGAGTAACAGATGCAGGGAGTGGGGCGCACGGGGAGAGGCCAGCTTTGACTGGACTGGCAATAATACCTCTCCTACCCTGCTCTCCGTAGACTGGTACAAAGTTACCTACATTTTTATTATTTAATGTTAATAATTAAAGCTAACATTTAGAGAGAAGGTGTGAGAAATCATTAGGACCGTGTTTATGTTGAAAGAGGAATAAACATCTCTCTTAGTTCCTCTCACCTGCCCTCCCAGCCCGTTTACTCTGAATACTTGTTTGAAATGTGCTATTTTAAATTTCAACGTTAATTATTTCCAAGTAGTTGGATATTGTTAATTGTTGAAAATTTGCTATGGGTACTTGCAAATGAGGTCTGCGCCAAAAAACTGCCATTTCTTTTGCACCGCTTAATAGCGAAGAATAGCAAAAGCTCGGCCTGCTGGCAAAGCTCTTTTGAAACGTTTTGTTCTTGTGAAACTACTGTCTTTTCTGTGAGGCTGAGGATGAAAAGCTTTAAATAATTTTCCAACGGTGATAATTTTTCTGTAATCGTAGAGGTTGGCCGTTTGCTAAGTACCGGCACGGTAAACACAGGCAAGCTGTTAAGCTAACAAGGCTGTTCAGACAACATTAAAATAAAATATATATATATTTTTTTTCCAAGGAGGTCTCCCAACAGTTTCCACCTTCCCCATCTCCTGTTGAATGCACCTTTTGTCGCCAGCTCCCAGTGACTCAGGGAGATGGGTGACGGGCAGTGTTTGCTGTCTGGCCTGTGCCAGTTTGTCCGTTTTGAGATCGGGATTGCCATCGATGTGAACGCTTCTAATTTTCATCTCTGTTTCGTTTAGCAGCAGCTGCTGCTGCTCAGCAGCTCTGGCTGGTGATGTGTCCGGAGGGAAGGCGTTGTTGTCCGCGGCCCACGTGCGTGCCGAGCTTCGCTCCTCTCCCCAAACCTGCAGGCTTGCGGTGACTGGCACACGTTGTACTTTCGGGCTCTTATGTATTTAAAGCATCTGAAATATGCGCTCTGCCAGGGTGCTTGGTTTAAAAAAAAAAAGATGTATTTTTCTGCAGAATGATTCACTGTAAAATAAGTTTTCACATCAAACAGGTGACCTTGTACTGGATGCCTCCAATTCTCCCTGTAATGCCAGCCTTTGTTTGCTACCTTCGCGGGCTGCAAGGCCCAGAAGGGCCGGGGCACAGCAAGGAGTCGCTGGCCTGGAGGAGGTCTGTAAGAACCCCCCTGCCTCAGAACAGAGGCCTCGTTTTCTAGCACCAAAACAGCCATATCTGGGGAAACAAGCAACCCTGGGTTTACAGAAGGATCTTCTTTTATGCTTCTGCGTACTCTTTGCCAAACCAGGTGATTTTAATGTGATTCGTTTCGGTGTCTTCTAAAGCTGTCGTCTGGTTTAAATAAATTGTTCCCCGAGGTGCTATGTAAATTCTTAATAACTTGGTTTTTATAGTGTTGATGTTAACTTCACCTTCCTGTGTCTCAGAGGGACTATTCCATATTTCTGAGGTACATTAATTTATTAAAATAGTTTGCATTTTAGAGTGTCCCGATCACAGTTCAGCTCCCAGTCCTACTAGGAGCTGTCATTGCAAGGCTCATTATCTCGTGACTCTCAGGAGAGTGCAGACTCTCAGTTCTACATCCTCCAAAAAGTCGTTTTGCAAAGTGCTTCTCACTTACTCATTTCTCTGCAGCAGGCATCGCGTGTATCGGAACAGCAAGAACAACAGAGTTCAATTTTTAGTAATTTTCCTTACTGTGACCATGTGGATCTTCATATTAGTGTTCGGAACGGAAAGCAATAAATGCAAAACCCGGTGAAAACTCCTCTGAGTGTGCACCCGGGCTGCGGGAAGGGCTGTGCGTGCGGGGCTGCCTGCCTGTGCGGCATGAGGCTCAGCCCTCCCCCCAGCCCTTTCCTCTCCTGGCTTCCCAGGAGTGTAATTAAGCATCTAAAAAGGTGGCCTGATTTCAGATAGCGTTTTTAATCCCTCTGACTTTGGGGACCTGCCTGGATGTCTGTGTGGCTTTCCATACGTACAGAATTTCCTTCTGCGTGCGTTTCCACATTATCTGCAAATGCATCGTGGCCAAAGGTGACGGTCCTGATTAGTGCTGTGGGGCCCGCTTACACAAGTGGCTTTCATGGAAAAGGTAGCCTTTGATCAGCGTGGCTGGGGTAATCCATCAGGCCTCCTACACACCTACAAAAGAGCTCTTTCATGACGGTATCTCAAAGCCCGCTGGCATTCTCAGAGTTTGTAATGTGTTTTTACACCTGGTTGTTCCACTGAAAGACAAGGTGTGAGTGTTATACCCTAGATGAATGACAGAATCAGCCAGTTTGTTTGGAAAACCTGAGGTAGGGACGTATCCTGATGTATGTCGGGGTACAGCAGGAAAGCAATTGCAGCTGACCTCTAGTTTAGTTTGGTTGGGAGAGTTCCTGGCAGGGATGCAGCTGTGCTGGTGGTGTTTATTCTCATTTATGTACCGAGCCGTTCTGCTGGGCATGCTTCCCTCTCAGGGCACCAGAGTCAGATTGTCTTTGACTTTCTCTGTATTCTGACATATTTAAAACAGTTTTTGCTTTCTGTGTGGAGAAAATGCTGTTCATAGAGTAGTTTGTTTGTTTGTTTGTTTGTTTTTTGTGAGCAAATCGTTAGATCCAGACTGCGTTCTCACCTTTGTTTACAGGGCACCAAATACTTAACACTGAACAAATTACCAGGCTCTCTGTTGCTCCTCTAACAACTCTTTCACTAAACTTCAGGTCCCCACCCTGAGCGAGGGGTCAGAGCTGCTTCCTCCAGACGTCACTGCGCTGGTCTACCACGGAACAGCTGGTGGGAAATGAAGTGGGGGTCTGGAGGGCTCCCAGTTCTTTGTCAGCTGATATTTAGCTGACAAAGCTAATATTTATACCTAACTACTTTGATGTTCTGTTTATATATGCTTGCCTCAATGACGATGCTGTTTGCATCTACTTTTGTTCCTGTTTTTCTCTTGTCCGTGTTTCTTCATGGTTTCTTCTCAGCAGGCTCCGGGTATTGCTCTGCCTGCCGTGTGTCATCCATCCCCTGAGATGTTCAGGGTTGCCACCTTGTCCCTCCCTCTCTCCCCAGGCAGTGAGTGTGTTCCTGGGGATTTGTGCAGGGTGTTGCAATGGGGACAGCAGGGAGCAGTTCCTCCTCCGCAGAGCAGGTGGAGGTGGTGGTTTCAGATCCCTGCACAACTGAGCCAGGAGGAAAGGAAGAGTTCAGTCCACGGTGCCTGTGAGGACTGTGCTTTGGGAATCCTCTTTGTGTCTTGGTTGTAAAGCGCTTTGCAGTGGGTGGTTATACAAATACACTGCCTCGCTCCTTTTTCCCACCTTCCTGGTCCTGAGCCCAGCTCTGGCTGTCATTTGGAAGGTGATCACAACCTGCGGTGGTTGCCCAGTCCCTGCTCAACCAGGAGCTAATTGGCTTGCAAAAAGAACTTTGCAAACCCAAGGGGGTAGAAAGTATTTTATGAAACCAGAGCCTTTATTTTAACCTGGTCTCTACTGTTCTCTCTCTCTCTCTCTCTTTGTTTTTGTTTTTGTTTTTTTTTGTTTGTTTTTACTGTCAAAGGGAGATGAGCTGTCAAAAAAAAAATCAGGAAAAGCCTCAGTCTTGTGAGAATGGTAGAAACAACTCCTGTAAACACTGTTAATTCTGGCTGTTGGAAGACATTCTCTCATCCCTGTTAGACCTGAGAGGGTTTTTTCCTATCTTTCATCACGCTGTTTATTGTTCAGTTCTTTTACATATTCATGTTGGTGAGCCAGTTTTACTACTGTCTTTCTAGCAAGGAACACAATGTTCTGGAATAGTAGCACTCAGGCACTGTGATAAAACTGGTGTTGCAAACTGTTCAAAGTCAAAAAGCAGTAGTTAGCTGCCGATAACTGGCTAAATGCAGACAACTTCATTGCTGGGTTCCTTCCAGGTGAAGTTACTCCCCTGCCTGTCCTGTGGCAGGCAGATTCTAGTTGCTCTGCACATTGACATGAGATACTCCAGCCCTTCCTTTTCACCGCAAGTTGGAAAGGTAGGTGGGAAAGTTTGGGACAGCGTGGTGGAGCACAGAGAGCATTTATACCTGTGAGCTGCTTCCATCTCCTCGTCAAGAAGAACATTGCAGGACGAGCTTTAACAGCCCCTCCAGGTGTAAGTCATCCCATGGATGGGTTGCTTTAGCATTTTCAGGCTAGTTCCCTAGGGTGGGCTGTTGCTTGCTGAAAGCTCTGCTGTGGAGCTGGGGTTGGAAGGGCCAGAGCGTGTCCTGGCCTCTGGGGCTTCAGGGGAGCCCCCTCTTCAGCATTTTCTTCTGTGCTCTCTCCATAGTCCTTAGTCAGCCAGAACAGAGGTAGCTGCGGCTGCTAGTTTAGGGTGACAGCTTTAGCTTTTAGAGCTTCTTGCCGTGGGGTAGTCTGCATTTTGCGTTTTATTGTTGATTGTAAGCAATAAACCTGTGCTATGACAATAGGACATACTGCAGCCCAATTTTTAGCCCATAGCAGAGACGAAACTAGATGCCTGGTGCACACCCCAATTCCTGTTGTGGTATTATTATTATTTTATTTTTTTTGCTGTCCTTGCTGAGCCAGCCACATGCAAACACAATGGGTTTCATCCTGCAGAGCTCTAGCTTTCTGAACGTGAGCAAGCTCTTCTGTTTTTCTTCTGAAATGCACTTTGCTTTCACTATAAAGCATCAAGTATTTCAGATGACCGTCAGGGTTTCGTGAGACTCGTTGTGATGTAGAGCTTTTATTTGTTTCTTAGATATGCACAGGGGTAAGCAGCCCGTGCCATATTCCTGAATCAAGTGGTAATTGGGAATTCCTGCGAGAGCTTCTGCTAATACCACTCTAATACCCCATGGTGGTTGCTTGCTGATCACCTAATTGCTATGGAAATGTGTGCCCCGGGTGCAGCGCTGTCCCAGCTGACAGCTCAGCTTTCTTGCAAGGGGTTGTGACGTTCGGCGTGGGGTTAGCCACCCCGCACGGGGGAGAGAGCTGGGGGCTGCAGGAGGGCAGCGGAGGGCAGCAAAATCATGAGAGCAAGGAGAGATTGGCGAGGGGAAAAAGAGATAGGGGGGAGAAGGGGAGTGCAATTTGCTCTCCAGGCATTGGGAACTCGTGAAGCTATGCGGGGAGTTTCTGACCTGCTGGGTTCTGCCGCACTTCCTTTGAAGGCAGAGTCACTGCCACTTCGATAAACAAGCTCGCAAGGGACACCAGAACACCGAGGGGTGGATCCTTTCTCAGCAGCTCTTCTCTGCTCGTCAGTAAAAGAGAAAACAGCAGGTGCGTGGCAGGCCTGGTGATGAGCGGTGACTGCGGAGCTGCTGTGTGCTCTGGTACCCGCGGCTTGCAGTCCTGGAAGTGCCTGGGTAAGGCAGAATGCCTAAGGGCTCGTGTGAAAAGGGAAACGGGAGTGTTTAACCTGCACATCTCGGTGGTGGATCTTGGCCGTTGAGTTCTGGTGTCCCCTCTGTACCTGCGTTTTTTTTCTTTGTATCAGCACTTGATTTGTCGGTCCAAGTAAGACTCGTTTTCCTGCTGCTGCTGTGAGAAACGCTGAGCTTCGAGGAATATTGGAGGCTTTTCAGTGGGCTTTGGGCATTGCCATCGATAAATGAGAACCTAATCCCCAGTTCTCGTACTGGAATCCTCTGTCCTTCTTTGCTCACTTCATTGAATTAAGCAGATAATTCTGCGCATACTCGGCTCCTCTTGGTCCTAATACAGTGATTATCCTTTAATGCCCCAAAGAATATTTCACTTACAGAGCTTTTCCATGAGTAATAACAGCACTTTGTTAACAGATCTGTGGTCCTTAAGGCCCAGGAAGTTTGGGGAACCTCGTCTAGCCATGTACCTGCCACTGGCCGGGGAATGTCACTGGTGGCTTTCACTATCAAATGTGTATTGTGTAGTAGGGAGAGCACGGCTCTCTGTATTGTCTGTCAGTATTGGGTTTTGATGAGAGTAAACCGTAGAAAAGATATTTTCAAAATTTACTGCAGAGAAAGTTTTACTGCCAGCAGTTCAGATAAGTTATTTTTCCCTTCTCTTTTACAGAACGGGGCTATGATCCCTACAACCCAGAGCTTCCGAGGCCCTCGCTGGAGGCGGAGGATGATGCTCTGGCAGACGTTACAGACATGCCACCTGGCATTCTGGAGCTGGAGCTGGTCAACAAGGCCATCGAGGCAGTCAAAAATGAAGTTGAGAGAGAACAGAAAAAGTATGAGGAGTTGTTGGAAACGACAAAGGAGCTCAGTGCTTCAGAGGCCTCCTCGCTCATTTCCAAAGCACCTGTGTCAACTGCTGTGACACAAAATGATTCATTTACCTCCTTAGAGTATAATCCAGGTAGCTACAACTTTAATAATAACCCAGACTACAATCCTACTCCTCTCGCTGCTGCTAGCCAGTCAAGTAAATATACTTTGGATACTGCGCGATCTAAAGGTAGCTCACTGGAATATGTTCCCAAGGCCGTAGCACAGAGTAAAAAATACAGTAGCACTGTCACTAACAATAAATATGTGATCGATGACTCTAAGCCTTCTACAGACTTGGAATATGACCCACTTTCAAACTACTCAGCCAGGCTTCTGAGCAAAGCTACAACAAAGGAGTCAAAGGGGTCTAAAAGAGGTAGGGTCCCTAGTTATGAGGAGTCTTACTCTCCTTCAAGAAAGAAGCTGTGTGAAATACCTGATGAATATGAAGTCTATGCCAGGTTCTCCTCCTCTGAAGATGAGGCTGATGCAGAATATAAGCCAACTTCTGTTAGTTCACAGTCAAAAGCTGGTTCTGAAAGTGAATCAAACGATGGAATCTCCAGCAAAGAGCGGAGCACCAGACTGGACGACTTTGCTTCTCAGGATAGCAAAGAAATGGCAGCACAGTATGGCATGGAAGACCTTTCAGGTTCACAGAAAAACCTTGCCAAAAACTTATCAGACAAGAATGCAAAAGCAGTGAAATCGTGTTCTGGTAAGAATGACCAGGAAACTGAAAATAAAAACAAAGACTTGAAAGACAAAACAAAGAGGAGGAAATCAGATGTTAGTAAAGTGCCTAGCCTCAGCGAGGTTGGTAAGAAAGAGAAAAGTAAAAATATGGAAAAAGACAAAATACTCAAGAAGGAAGAAAAATTAAAAACAAAGAATGAGGAGAAAAACTGCAAAGATAAAAGCATCAAAGTGAAAACTGATGGGAATTTAAAGAAATCTGAAAAACAGAAGTCAGAAAAAGTGGATGGGCTTAAGAAAGACAAATCCAAGTCTGCCAGCAGTAGTTCGGGGAAAAGCAAGAGTGAGGGTGTCACCAAAGGCTCTAGCACGGAAAAGCTGGGCAGCAGCAAGAAAGATTCCAAACTGAAAACGGCCGATGTGAAAAATGGTAAGGAAACCTCTGGTCGTAAAAACAAAGACAGAGGGACCAAGACCCCAGCACTGGAACGAAAGAAAGAAAAGGTCAGCTCTGCAGAAAAAGGAGAGCCGAAGAAGAGTCGGAAGCAGCAGAGCTTGAGTCACGTTGATCTGTTTGGAGATGAGAGTGGGGACGATGATGACAAAGGCAAACCGATGCCATCCACTTTACCTGACGTGAGCTCAGATTCGGATGGTGATGACTGTGGTTCAAGCTCTCAGAGTGAAAATGAAGGGACAAAGAAAGTGAAACGGTCTAAATTGTCAAAGTCGTCATCTTCTTCCTCAACATCCGATGACATCGATTATTCCGTCCTTGAGAAAGACTTGGACTTAGAGTCAGACCCAATGGAAGAGTGTCTCAGGATTTTTAATGAATCTACAGATGTGAAAACTGAAGACAAGGGGAGGCTGGGGAAGCAGGTAATGCTTGGTTGTCTCATATCTAAATGGGAGAGGATTATGGTTTAGTTTAGTGGTGTTGCTTATTTCAAGTAGCTGAAGAGGGCTACGGAGGGAGATTCCATATGTTGGACGAATCTCATCCTTGTCCTGAATGAATGCTTTGAAGAACTTGCACCTGAATTTACCTGCTGGATTGAAGGCCATTGGGAAATGTAAGGATTCAACTGCCCTTTGTGTGGGAGGCCTTTACCTTTCAGGGTTGTCAGGTGCTTCTGTCTCCATTTGGCCTAAGATCTGTGGCTGGCTGGAGAAGAAGCTTTGGGCTTCAGACTCCCCAAACCGCTGCTCCCTGCTCTAAACGCGTGCTGCAGTTACTGTGTCGGGATCTCTGGGTACCTCACAGGGGCTGTAAGTAAGAAATTAGCTTTAAAACTGCTTCAAAAGGTAGAAGGGGGTTTTGGAAGAAGGAGGTAAAAAGGCAGCCTTTACCTAAAAAGGTTTCTGTCATTGTGAGGTGGTCCCCAGAGGATGGGGAGCCCTCACTTGCCAAGGTTTAAAACAGAACTGAGCAAGTAAAAAAGGCTGGAAAGCAGCTGCTGGCAGCGATCCTCGGCCAGCCTCTGAGAGATGGAAGTAGGAGCAGACAAAACTCATCCTTCATCTTCTGACATCCGAGTTCAGCCGGGCAGCAAGAGCAAAGTCTCCGTCCTGGGGGGGCACGGGCAGGGCTGGGACTTGCTGTTGAGCCCAGGTTTTCTGGTTGTGCTTGCACGCACAGCAGGTGTTCGTGGAGTTAGAGTGAAAAGAGCTTTAAAAAAAGAAAAGTGACAAATTTGGCTCTGTTGAGCACACAGCCCAGATGTGTTTCGAGTGTTATCAGCTGGCACATCTGCCTGCAGCCTGCAGGTACCGAGGTGGTTGAGCCAGCTGTGTCCCCCAGGAGGCTCAATGGGGGCAGCTGGCAAAGGCAGGGGATGTGCTGGGGGACACGGGGCACAGAAGGACGAGTGCTTCCAAGTGACCAGGAATGGCTCAGCAGCTTCAGTTGCATCTGTCCCGCATCCAAAAGATAGTGGGGGTACTGGGACTCCACCGGGGCTTCCAGTGAGTTCCAGTTCAGAGCCCTTCAAGCCCAGCGAGGTTCCCTTTGGGGTCATTGATCTGGAAGAGGGGCAGGGAGACTGCAGCAGGAGCCACACGACTGCGTGGCTGAAAACCTATTTCTCCCAGTGGGTTTGTTTGTTGAGTTTTATTCTCTCTGAAAACGACATCAGAAACTTGCTGGTTTTGAGGCTTTTGGTAGTTGGGTGGGTGAAGTGACCATGAACAAAATTCTCCCAGCCACGACTCTGGATGTGGAGGATGAAGTGAGCTGGGATCTGCGGCGTGGGGAGGGGAGAAGCTGAAGCACTCAAGCTTCTTCTGTCCTGCTGACTGCTAAAGACCTTTTTTACACTAATACGAAGTGCCTTAGTATAAAGCAGTTCTCACTATTACAATTTTCTTCCGAGCTATCAGCATTACTCGATTTTGCTTGTTTAAAATTCAGCTGCTCTTCTTTTTCAGTTCAGGGTAATTCTCAGCTAGGAAAGAGAGCTTTATTTTTGGATTTGTTTCTTCAAATTGCCCAACTTACGCGAGAATATTTTAAGGGCACGCCATCTATAGAGGGGAAACAGTTATTCATTTAGGGCTTTCCAAATGTGAGAAGACTCGAAATGGGCTGGATTCAGAAAGCACCGACCCGGGGGCTGCGGTACTCTTCGAGCAGTTATTCCGGGCATCTGGTGACAATGCCCAGCTGTCAGCAGCCACCTGCGTTTCCCATTTCAACCAGCCTTTCCACGCCTGTTTCCCTATATTCCTGCACCAAGGCTTAATTTTGTGCTCTTCTGGAGGGGAGGAACACGCGCTGCAGTGGGGAGGTGCTCTTTGGGGGGGTGCTTGCTGGTGGTTACCTGCTTCCCTGCTGCTTTTTGGGAGGGGGGCACCGGTCACTGGGGATTTGGGGATTTGCTTTTGTTTCCTGAATCATTTGTAGCTGGAGCCCCTGTGGTCTGGTCTCAGCCACGTGTGCTGGTCTGGAGGGAAGGTCCCTACGAGCAGCGTGGTACTTTTCCACTTGGAAGGATAACTTTGTGAGTTTGTTCGGGATGCGACCGAACTGACAGGCCTAGCAAGTTCCTCGAGAGCTAAGTGATTCAGCGTGAGTCCTGCAGGATGCCCTCGTGGTGACGAGCACAGCTCTGCTGAGGTGCCTGAGCTCATCCCAAAGCCGCCCTCGGCTCTGTCCCTGATTTTTGGAGGGCTGCCGGCCTTGCCTCGGCTCAGAGCCTCCCCAGAGGCTGCACTGGAAAACTGAAAGCGAGATTGAGAGGAGAGTAGCTAGAGTTTTGAGAAATAAACCCGTGAAGTGTGTTTATATAAATGAACAGCCCAGTCAAATCCAAAGAAGATGTTAAAGTTTGTTTTTTGTTTGTTCTTTCTCTTCTCCCCTGGGAGTAAGCCGGAGACATTAGCTCAGAAGTTGCTTTAGCTAGAGAGGTGCTCTGACGTCCTCCTGGGTTTCTGGCCATTCAGACCTATCACCTGGGCATTTGTCACCGCAGTCGTTCTGTGGATATGGCCACAGATAAAACTGCAGAGAAGGGTTCCCCTAAACGTGGCGTGAGAGCAGGGTGGTTTGGTGTTGGGCACACTTTCAGGACCTGCTCCGGGAGCACGCTGTGCCACGGGAAAATGAGTCAGCTCAGAAGTTCTTCAAAAAAAAAAAAAAAAAAAGCCACCCCCAAAACTAAGCAACAAAACATCCTGGATTTTAAGCATGCCGTGAAAGGTGAGGTGTGAGCGGCTGGCAGGGAAGGGAGCTCCTGTCTCTGGGGCAGGCAGGGGCTGTGCTGCGTGGTGCCAGAGCTGCCCAGCTCACGGCCGGCTGCCCGGGTGGGAGCGGTGGTGCTGTTGTTCCTTGGCTTCACTGGCGGCTCCAGGCTTCCAAACAAGTCTTATTTCTGTAGTTCGGCAGCTGACCACGTGTTGTTTTCACCTGCCACCTGCAAGGTCTTTCTGTTAGCCCAAAAGGAGGCTTTTCAGCTCTTTTTGGGAGGGATCTTCGAGCCTGTTCAATTTTGGAAGCTTGTTGTTTTGTTTTCCAGCTGTCGAAAGAGGAAGTAAGTGAAGAAAAAACAGAAGATAATTTAACTACCTTATTTCCTGGCCAAAAAAGAAGGATCTCTCATCTTGTCAAACAAGGAAATGTAAGTGCAGCTCTCAGGAGCAAAAGTTTAGATGTCTAAAGTGAGGATTTTCTGTCCTGTTATGACACTGGAAAAGGGTGTAGTCCCAGATTTGTACAACAGCTTGGGTTGGAAGGGACATGAAAGATCATATAGTTTCAACCCCCCCCACTGTGATGGTAGCGTACGAACTGTTTGCACTGGAATCCTCTTACATCAGATGTCTTTCTTCCCCTTTCTTATTTCTGAAAAACATGGTTAGGCATCTGCTACAAACAGCAGCAGAACTCTCATGAGCTCTCATAAAAACAAGTACAAGCTGAGGAAGAGTAAGTGCACCTTGTAACTCGTTGGGGGAATTCATTTTTCTACAGTATAACTTTATTCAATCATTAAGATTAAATAATTAAATCTACACAAGGTCAGTCTGAGTCTGATAGTACTTCTTATCTCGTGGAACTAAAAGATAGCTGTAAGAATCTTGTCAGATGTTGAAAACCTTTACTACATTTATATCTGTTCAGATTCAAGAAAGATACCAACAGGGTCTTGTTTGATACCGTTCTTTTGCAATTGTGAAAATAGTTTAAGTACAGAGGAGAAAAAAAAAAGATATTCTGATTTTTTTTCTTTCTTTCTCACTGGGATTTTAATTCATGTTTTTTCTCTGAGGGTTTAATGTGTTTCCCTCCAGGTGCTGAGTACAGATAGTCAGTTTTATGTTCCAGCAGGATAAGAATGGAAGCTTAAGCACTGATTTGAGTTGGGAAGCCCAAATTAATTGTTCTTCCTTTCTGCTCTGCCTGAAAAAGGTTTCTTTGCTTTTAATAACTTGAAGCCCTGAGGTCAATACAATGCTGTTTATTTAACTACATATCTTCAGCCAGTCTATGTGCTTTGATAAGGACCCTTTCTTCCAAGTGAAGAGATAAGAGACTGAAACAAATGGGTTGGAAATTCATTAACTCAAATATTTATTGCAAATGGGTGCCTTTTAGACATGTACAAATCTTTAAATACATTTTCTTAATGTGACAACTGATCCCAAAACGCTTTCCAAAGATGTGAGCACCAGTGCAGTCATTGCATGGGCAAACAGAGCCGATCTGGTGTGCTCAGCAGCAGCTGCTGTGCACATGCACCAGGACGTGCCTGCCCTGGAGTATCTCAGCTCAGCGCTGCTGCTGCCAAGTCTGTTCAGGAGGTGCTGCAAGACTCGAAGCGCTGCTTTTGCGTGCAGAGTTGAGGCTCGTGCTTTGCCACGTCCCTCCAAGTTTAATATTTGCTCAGCCTTGCTTGTGATTTATAGCTCAAAAACTGAGCAGCCTGAAGGGGAGGGAGCCGAGCTGGTGTCCCTGCCCACGGCAGGGAGGTGGGAATTACATGTTCTTTGAGGTCCTTTCCAACCCAAGCTGTTCTGTGATTCTGTTCTGCCTGAGTTTGAGTTTAATTTTCAGGGGGGAATGGTGGGTCAAAGGAATTGAAGGTGAGGCAGAAAATGAGTGTCCTGTCCTGCTAGGAAGTCTGTAATTATCATTTAATGGCTGGCTGCGCTCAGTTTGGTTTCCAGAAGCTGTTGTGAGCATCAGAGGCCAGGAATGCAGGAGGAGCCAGCTTGCCCCCGATTTGTGGTCTCGGAAATGCCGTGGTACACGCGGGCTGAGCAGGCGCGCTGTTCCCTGAAGGCGTTTCAGGAGGGAAGGCCCACTGCTCAGACTTGAGAGGTTGTTAAGTAACATGGGGAAGTTTGTACTACTGCTGCTTCTCTTGTATTTCTGCTACCAGAAAACTTCTCTCTCTTTGTTGACATAATGTTTGGCACCTTTCCTGCAACCTGAATTTGGACATCAAAGGAAATACATGTGTAATGGGGTTGTGCCAGTAACGGCTGCAGGGTGAAATGCCTTCACAAGCAGGCAGGGGCAGAGGCTGCTCAAAATTCAGCGCTCAGTTTATGTAGTGGTCTGATCCCATAAATGCGCGCATGTGCAGCTTGTAGCTAGCTATAGGAACTGGAGTGTTAAAACAAAGCTGTTGGGAGGTGGGGAACTGCTGCAAGGGTGGATGACACTGGTAATTCAGCATGGGGAAGACAGTGAAGGAGGAGAGGGAGTGAGCTGCAAACCTCTCCCATCGTGTAGCAAAGAGGAAAGAATAGTTGGCTGCTTTTTCCTCACAGTGTAAAGTAAAGAAGCGCACAGGGGTGCTCAGGAGCACGGGGCCAGTTTGATTTTCCAGTGTGAGATGTAGAGCTGAGAGTGGCCATGGAGCCCAGAAGTGGGCTAGGCACCGTGATGGAGAACAGGCACCCTGGCCATTAAACAAGCAATTCAAATACCACCTACTAATTTAGGAAGATCCCACAGCGATGAGAGGTCTTGCCAGAGGGCAACTCATTAATGCTGCACTTTGGTGGGTGACTAAGTTGTTCTGGGAGATGGCTGGGGTCTTCTCTCAAAAACCCGTATTTGCTAACATAGAAGGGTCAGGGAATAGAGACCTTGCTTGGGTGGATGAAAGCTAAAGGGTGGGGACTGGTGGCTGTAGAAACCTTTTTGTCTGTGCAGGCAGAGGTCCCGAGCAAGCCCGTAGTCCGGCCGTACCGTCCACCCACCGCTCAGGAGGTCTGCTACCAGAGGATCCAGCTGGCTCAGCAGCAGGCAGCGCAGCTGGCTGTGGCAGTTCAAAAGGCGTCTCTCTCTTTGCCAGGAGAAAAGAGGAGGATTGCTCACGTGCCAAATGTAGCCATTTCTGCAGCAGTCAAACAAAGTAAGCCAGCAGCAATACTTGTGATCCCTATCCTGTCCTCCCTGCTGTTGAAAAGGCACCGCCTTCTGCTTAAATTTTTCCCAGGATACAGATGCTAAACTATCAGAAGAGGTGTAGTACTAGCCACAATTTTAATTGTTGCTTTTGGGGACCAGTGGAAGGCCTTTCCACTGACAAGTGCTGTCCTTTTCTGAAAAGCAACAGGCTAAGTGTGCATCTCTTTCCTGTTTCATCTTTGGAGTGTGTTTGCTCCTCATTTGTGCTTCCGCTGAAGCTTTTGAGGAGGTGGCTGAAGCAGAGGGAAGTACTAATTCATGCTCATCAGCATCCCTTTGTGGTCGGAAGGCCTCAGCACTGACCTGATGGGCAGGTAGTGCATCGTAGGTGACAGGGTTAACTCTTTAAACTCGACTGACTCAGTTGCCCCAAAACAACAACAACAAAAAAACAAGGCATGTTTCCTGGCAGAAGGTTCCTTCATCCTTGCCTGGAAGGAGGTAAAATTACCCGATTTTTATCCCTTGGGAGGTTTCCATTTGAAAATCTCAGCTTGCAGCACAGTAAGTTCATGATCACAACTTGATGCCTAGTGGTAGGATTTCTACTTAAATATGTTTTCTGTTCCTTGCAGGCCTCGTGAGCAGCAAGAAGGCTGTTGCTGGCAAGAGTGTCACACCTTCCAATGACTCTGAAGCACCCACCCTTTCTCTGAAGTCTTGCACCTTAGCTGGGATGGCTTCAAAGACCACCAGCACCACTGTGCAGAAAAGGATAGCTCATGTTCCCTCCTTACAGGTAAAAGAGATATGACATCTGCCTTTGCAGCTTCTATTCTGGTCATTCCCCATTGAGAGTGCTATGTTTAACCATGCTGTTCCAAACTTAGCACTCTGAGAAGTGGTGATTTGATTAGGTTGATTAAATGGGTTTCTCTCTTCCTGTGGTTTTCCTCGATAGCATTGTATAAAAAATTAAACACTTGAGGGGTAGGAGCTTAGAAAGATAGAAATACTTAAGTGCTGCTCTGATCTCTTTGAATATTGATCGCTCATTTTCAGTTTGAGTCTTCTGTTGTGCTGTCTGGCTAGGTTTGTAGCTGTTTGTATCAGGGAGTTGGAGTCTCGTGTTCGAATGGCGTGGCTGGATTAAAGGCCCTCCCAGCCTTTGTGGGTCAGACTCAGGAAGGTGTTTATGAATAATGTCCCACAGTAACATCTGTAGTTAAAATGTGATCGTGTAAACTTCATGCTGAAGTTAATATTTGGGGGAAAAGCTCTCTCTCTTTCTCTCCCCTTTTTTTTTGATACCAGCCCAACCTTAGCATACTTTTGATAGCGACGTGTAAGCTGAAGCTAAAGAAAAATAAAAGAACTGAAAGCATAAAATACTTGCCATTGTTACAGAGGTTCTTAAGAGTGTCATGTTAGAGGCTGAGAAAATGTTTGTACATATATAATGAAAAGGACCAAACCCCTTGAACAGGTTTAAACAAGATAAAGGAATAGAAAGAGATAAATGGAAGCAGAAGACTCATGAAGAAAACGAGCACTCTTCCCGTTGAGTTACGTCCTGTTGCTCCCCTTTGAGCAGGCCTGAATCTTCCTTAGAGCTATGTTTATTACAGCTTGCAGCAGGTGGTTTAGTTAATGTACGTCTCCTGGGTGGGGTGAAGAAAAATTGACAAAACAATTGGGTGCTTTAGAGGTGAACATACAGTTTCTTCTCAAAAAAAAAAAAAAAAAAAAAAAAGAGGCAGAGTGTGTAATCTGGAAGATAAACTGGTGTTAAATGGGAAAACTACAGTGGTAGGTCATAGCTCATTGCAACATGCAGTTTTTGTACACAAAGAACGTGTCATGCAAGGGAAAATCCTTTCAGGAACATCATGACTGGCAGTAAAAAGGAAGACAAAAACACTTCAGAAAAGTTACAGGAATCCCATAGAAAGCGTGATGACTTAGCTGGCTGCCAGCCTGCCAGAAGTGAGCCTCTGTTCTCTTGTTACGACTAGAGTACTGGCAAGAAAAAACATGTTTGTCATGCACTTAACTGGTGGTGTGTGTTCATGCCTTCAGCTCAAATTGTGGTGCTTGGTACTGTGCTAATCTTGACTCTCTTAATGGAAATGTCGTCATTTTCATGGCCTGGGATGCTTGTGTATGCAAATGTTGTGTTGTGACTAATGCTGCTGGGACTCCTGGGCTGCTGGATGAGTTGCATAAAGAAATGTGGTTGCTTTTTGAAGTAGTTCAAATATTGAAGGGGGGTGGGGGAGCACAAAAGCTTCAAGCAGTGTTTTTAGAACCAAAATGCTGCATGTTATGCTCAGCTTTGAGCAGGTTTTGAGAAAGAAAGTCATGCTGCTGTTAGTAACATAACAGAAAATGTCAGTCTTGAAGCAACATGCTTCTGGAACCCCGAATAGCCTCTTTCTCTCTCTGTCTCATCTCTAGAGCACCAGCTTACAGAGGCCTGTTATTCCCACAGAATTTGGTGCTAAAGTCCCAACAAACATTCGTCAAAGATACCTCAATCTCTTCATTGATGAGTGCTTGAAATTCTGTTCCTCCTCCCAGGAAGCATTTGACAAGGTCTGTACCGGTGCTTGCTTCTTATGAATAAAATCTGCAGTAGAGTGTAAAGTCCTCTGCGTTGGCCAAAACCTTCCAGAATTGCAGCAAACCCAGAAAACTCTCCTATCCACGCGTGTCTGTAGAGGAGACAGGCACTAAATAATTCCAGACTGGACAACAGAAGATAAAATTCCAGTGGAGGTTTCCAGTAGAAAAAAAACATCTTTCTCTTCATTAGGAGAGCATGCATGCTGTTTTTAATGAGCCCAGAAGAGGGGCTTAGGGGGGTGCATGTTATGTTCAAGGTAGACAAAAGTCCCTTTGCTCTAGTAGAATAGCAAACACCTCCAGGAATCTGAGCACGCAGTAGATGTAAGATAGATGTAATTGGCAAAACTTGCTGCTTATGAGCTGTGCAGCATTTAAGGAGCCTTTTAACAGTAGGGAATATTACAGTAGGATTTCCAAAAGCAGAGTTGAGAATCTCACGTGTTTTATTAGAAAACTTTGGCATTAATGTTCATTGGTTAAATATGGGACATCACAACATGTTTTGTAGCCGAAAAAAATGCTAAGAGGACGTTTTGTGGTATTTCACTTTCACTGCTCCTTAGGGACGATGTTCCTATTGCACTCAAGGAGTGGCTGTTTGCCAGTCTTCTTTTTCTAGAGCATTTTAGAGCTTTGCTTTTCCCTTGTGCTGCCACTGAAGCGGGGAAAACAGCCTTTCCAAGGCAGTTCCAGAACTGCTGTGTTAACCTGTCAGGGAAGGTTTAGCGTGAAAATGTTTCCAGTGCTTAGTTCAAAACGTGTTTTTTCTCTGACTCACCTAAGCAGGCCCAAGAACCAGGATATATTTGTACCGTGCTCCAGTTTATTACTTGACACTATTTTTTTTTTTTTTTTGCTATTTTACTTGGATTCTGTGTTTTAAGATGCAATGTTTCTTTTCTCCAAAAGCAGCAGTGGAAAGAGTGGTAATGAATTGCATTGTTTGCAGGCTCTGGCAGAAGAGAAGGTAGCTTATGAACGCAGCACCAGTCGCAACATCTACCTGAATGTGGCAGTGAACACCTTAAAGAAGCTCCGAAGTCTAGTGCCCAATTCCCCGTCCAGTACGAACAGTACGTACCACGCTTGTGGTTTAATAATTGGAGCCCTGCTTGGATTAGAAGCCACGGAGAGGAACTTGTTGAAAAGACAGACCCATTTCTCAGAAGCATTATGCTGAAAGGCAAACAACTCCAGTTAGCTTTTTATAGTCTGGCAAGCTTTAATGGGCCTTCAAGAGGCAAGTCCTGCAATGCTTTGTTGGCTGTCTGAGCCTAAGTGGAGATAATGCCACATGGATTTTTTTTTTTAGCACAAGTTCTTTAAAATGAAAAGCCCCGCTAATGGAGTAACTTTCACATGATGCCTTCAAAGTGATAGACTCGTCCATCACCACAGAAATCTGTTACACACATTAAGCTTCAAGAGAGAAACGAAGAGGGTTAAGACATTTCATTATTGGCTCTCGAGAGGGTACATTAAACAATCAATTTGTGCTGTTCTTGTGATTTTTTTTTTCCTGGTCTCTTCCTTTTTCTCCCCTCTGTCTTCATTACCTTCATGGCCATTAGTCAGAGCGGCTGAACTTGGGAGGCTGGCCTTTAGGAGAGGGCTGCCAGTTAATGATTAGTAAAAAACACCTATCTGCCATTATCTGATGTGCTGAGCATATTCTAGAGCTCAGAAGGCCTTTCTAAAGCAAGTTGAAAGATTCAGTGTGGGAGTGTGGTCTGCGGGGACCTAACAACAAAGCTGCTCGCTGGGGATGGATGATCCCACCGTGCAGCACCTGACTGGGTCGAGTTGCTTCTGTGTTCAGTCCTCTCTTTGTCTGGGGGCTCGGTGTGCAGAGTAAGCAGGTAGAGCTCCCAAAGTCTCTGGGGAAACTGTAAAAATGTCCTTGTATGTCCTTAAAAAGTTGCTGTTGGCTAACAGTGTGAAAAGAAAGGTCCTTGTAGCGCTGGAATGAAATGCTAGGAATAGGCCACCACTGTACGTGTACCAATTTCTGGAGCAGAGCAAGAATTCAAGAAGATAAATGCAGTTCTCCTTTTGCCTATGTGTAGTGCCCCAAACTCTAGGACTGAATTCTCTTCCAGGATTACACCTGGGTACTTGATTTCTGTCCTGTTTTGCTTCTTCCCTCTTCTCACTGCAGAGACAAGTAACAAGAAAGTGGTGTCCCATGAAGCTGTGCTGGGTGGGAAGCTTGCTGCGAAGACCAGCTTTACCCTAAACCGGTCAGGGAGCTTGAGAGCAGAGGATTTAACAGGTAAGACCCTGCTCCCATGAGGTTGTAACCTGTCAATTGTAGCTGGAGGTATAACAGACTGACTGGGTAGAGCAGGATCTTGCTGATGCATGAAGTGCTGTGATTTATCTGTGGATAATGTTATGAGTTATTACCCAGCTGCGGTACGGTGCTGCAGACTTGCTCAGTAAACGATATGCCACACCGATTAGCACCTTCCTTGCTTTCCCTGCTTTGGGCTGAGTTCACTGATGTACTCCATGTGGCTTTGATGTAGCATCAATAGCTGTTCAGAACTGCCTCTTGTGTTTTGGATATTGCTGACTTTTAGGCTTTCTTCTGTCTGGATTTTACTTTAATTTTCTTGCCCTGAAGGAGTACTTTACAACGTGTCTGTCACATTCAAGACAAACATGCTGATATCTCCATCTGCTCTGCAGGGCTCATTTTCACATTGAGGAATGTCATAGTAAGGTCATATCACAGCCAAAGGATTGTGCCATGAGCATTATTTACGTGGGGTCAAATCGGTTATGGGTATTCAGGTTGCCAAGAGATACAGGCAAATTGTTGAGGAGATCAGAGAAGAGATGGAGATGCCACAGAGCAGAAGGAATTGACATGAAGAAAGCTTAAAAGGGCTTGTATAGCTCAGCTAAACAACATCAAAGGGTGCACGGCAATATTGGAAGAGTTTAGCATAGCAGTGAAAGAAGAGATATTGAGCAGAGTGCAAGAAGTTATAATTATTCTATGGAATGAAAAAATAAAATCAACAGCGGGAAGAAGCTTCTGATAAGGAATTTTTTAGCTCACTGTGGGTGGCTTTTGAGGGGTATTCTTTGGGCTGTGTTACAAATGATCTGTTGAAGCATTTTAAACATTACTAGAGTGAGACTTCCCCCATTTTAACAAGAAGGCCTGAAGGTGGGCCCTGTGGAAGAATTCTGTTTCAGTTGCGTCTTCCAGACTTACTAACCTAATGCTGGTTGTTGGAGAAGTTAATAATAAGCTTGTACACCGATGACCAGATGTGAAAAGTGCAACCCCATACCTATTTCCCTCTCGATACTGAACAAAGGCAGTGAAAGCAAGTTGAAAATAGAGGGAGTTTCTGCCAGGTGGCTTGACAAAGCAGAAAATAGTAAGAGAAACAGCACCCGTTTCTGTGGTTTGGCTTCAGCATTGTCTTTGAAACGTTCAGGAGCTGCCTTGTACCGGCGACTGAAGGAATATCTCATGACCGAGGAGCAGCTAAAGGAAAATGGTTACCCAATGCCTCACCCAGAGAAGCCAGGACGTGCCATCCTCTTCACAGCAGAGGAGAAGAAAACCACTGACTGTAAGCTCTGCCGGCTATTTCATTCTGCAGTCTTTGCTAGATACGTTACAGGTGAAGATGCCTGTCCTGCTTGCAACTGGTCTTTTTGCATAAAGACTTTACTGGTTTCAGCATGGTGCTCTTGTTGTGATGGGTCTCCTTGGCTGAGACATGTGCAGGCCAGCCGGCTGTGGAGGAGAGGAGCATGGCTGCAGGAGCCTGCTGCTTTTCTGAAGGATGAGTTTCTTCAGTTAGCATGCCACGAGAATGTTAGTTTTGCCACAAGGTTTATAGTTTCTGGTGTGTGGGGCTCTGAGGTTTCTAATCGCTGCCGAAGACTGAGTCGGTCAGGTTGTCTCCCTCAGCAAGTTGCCTTTGGCCATCCCCTGTGAGGGCACGTTTTGCAGTTGCTCACTCAGTGCAGGCTTCAGGACTTAGACAAACCCCAGGCACATTACACCAGCCAGGAGGTTGGCTGCTGCTGGCGCAGGGAAATGCGTAGAGAAGCTCCTGTTCAGTATCTGGTGATGCTTCCCTCTCCCATGGGAAGGATTCTTTGGGGTCTCTGCGTACAAATTGCTGTTATGGTGTGATAGTGACTGAACCAGAGCCAGGCTGGTTTTGCAGTGGGCTGTGCTGTGCTGGTTTGGACCACGCAGGTGTTGGCTTGGTCACTTGATGGCATTGTGCAAAGTAGTTTCCAACAGCCCTTTTTGCAGCTGGACTAAACAATCCCTCAGGTTTCCTCTGGAAAAGGGTAGGGTCCTCCCCTCCTTGAATTTTTTGGTATCCTGTGGTAGGTTTTATGCTTCTCAAATGCTGAATAGAGCAGACTGTGGTGCAGTAGGGATAAAATGTGTACTTGTGGTATGTTTTAAGGTGCTTTGCCACACTCCTCCGAGCATCTCTTTGGAGAGACCTTGCTAAAGTGTGTTAAGTGCTCATCCGTGTTAACACCTTGTGTCTACATTTGTCCCGTGGTTGCTGAAGCAACCTGTACGAAAGCTCTCTTGCATTAACACTGTTAAGTACTGTATTTGTTAGAGCCCTTTTCTTCGGTTACCCAGCCAGCTCCATTAGGGGATCCAAGACTGTGTTGCTGGTTCTTCATCTGTAGTTTTCTGCAGATGCGTTTTGATCTTTGAGTTTGTTCTTGTTTGAAAAAATCTCTTGTCAGTCTGCTGATGCTGAGACTGTGGTCAGTGGATGAAAATGGACTGGACTGGTGTTATGCCAAGCTGTCAGGGACCTGACAATGTGTTAGCAGTTTAAATGCTCACACTGGAACTCAGGGAATTGCTCGGAGAGCAGGTGTGTGACAGTCAGCTCCTTTTCTGTGTTTTTCTGCATCTCCTGTCTCTGAATTTTTGTCGTTACTGAGGGCACAGGGGACAGGATGGAGAAGTCCCTGACTGCCTCTTGGAGGGCCAGGCTGTGCTGTAAGTGTTTCCTATTTTAAATACCAGGGAACCCTTGCAGAAGAGCTGTGCCCAGGAAGAACTCGAATGTCACTTGGAAGTGTCAAGTCACAGACCCCCTGGAAACCAGGCCTCGTTAGCTCCTATGTCTGAAGAATGACTTCTCCTGTTTCTTAAAATAACCATAAAATAACAACATAATTTGCTGTGGATGGAGAAACAGCAAAGCAAATGTGAACAGTCAGAGTTGGAGCCGCACACCGAGACCAGCAGGGAGTTTTATGTTTGCCTCTGAGAAGTGATTTGGAGTAAATGCTGCAACTATGTGCAGTTTTGGGTGAAGAAAGTTATAAAATTGTTAGCATGTGTCCAAAAGAGGGCTACAAAGATGGGGAAGACGTGATGAGCAGCTGAGGTCCCTTGGTTTGTTCAGCCCAGAGCAGGGCAGGCTGAGGGGAGGCCTCATGGCGGCCTGCAGCTCCCTCACGAGGGGAGCGGAGGGGCAGGCGCTGAGCTCTGCTCTCTGCGGACAGCGACAGGACCCGAGGGATGGAGCTGGGACAGGGGAGGGTCAGGCTGGGTGTTAGGGAAAGGTTCTGCACCCAGAGGTGATTGGGCACAGGGACAGGCTGCCCAGGGCAGTGAGCACAGCCCCGAGCCTGCTGGAGCTCAAGAAGCGTTTGGACATTGCTCTCAGGAACATGGTCTGATTCTTGGGTGGTCCTTTGGGGACCCAGGAGTTATGAGTCCCTTCCAACTCAGGATGTTCTTTGATTCTATGGTTAAGACTGCCATTTTCAAAGGGATTGCTTTGTCTTTGTGAGAGTTTGAAAAGAAATTTACCATCCCTTAACAGGAACTGTTGTTTGCCGATTTCAGCAGTGTTTGGGGCTTTAAATGAGATTGATTTCCCTGTGCTTTGGCCACGTTTAGCGGGAACAGGACTTAGAGAGGCCTGACCCTTACTTCTTTCTTCTCTTAAAGCCTCCTGCAGGATTTGTTGTCGCTGTGGCACTGAGTACATGGTCTCAGCCTCTGGAAACTGCATTCGCAAGGAGGAGTGTGTCCATCACTGGGGAAGGCTACGCAAGCAGAGAGGTACATCTCTTCAAAGAGGGCTTGGTTACGTGTTAGACATACTCTAGATCTGAAAACAGAGTCTGTGTTGGATTGGAGTTGCTGTGAAACATTTTGTGGCTTTGGGACTTGTCACGCTCGCAGATTGTGGCAGTTCCTAGTTTTGTCACTGGGTGGCATAGCCTTGTAAAGAGCTGCTGGGGAGCAGCGGTACAGTCCCTAAAATACGAAAACGTGTCTGGAACTGAGGTGGTTCATCTTTTTGGTTTTAAAAAAAAAAAAAAAAAAAAAAAAAAAAAAAAAGGTAAAAGGCACAAACCATCTTGTACATTTTCAAAGATCATTCTTTTAGGAGACTTAGGAACAATAGACCTCTGCTGCCTGAGTGAGTTTACCGGTCTTGGTTAAACTCATTTGCAGCAAGATAGTAGCCTAATTGGAACTCTGTAGTTTTCTGCTAATGCATCCATGATCAGTGAATCAGCTGTGCTGGTTAAATAAGTCAAACTGCTTTGCTCATCTGTGTTATTGCTGGTAGGTGCCTTCTGCAGTTTGAATATGAGAGACTTGTGAATCTCTATTTTTTCCCTTTGCTTGCAAATTATTGTTGCTGTGTTCATTCAGGACATCTCTGCACTTGTCAGCTGAAGTTTAGGTCTCTTCTCTCTGACTCTTAACTCTTGCTCTTTCAGTGCCAGGTGGATGGGAAACTCATTACAGCTGCTGCTCAGGAGCTGTGGGTTCACCAGGCTGCCAGGTTGCTAAAGTAAGTTATTGAGCAACACCTTTTTATTCTCAATGACATTTGTCCTCTGCTTGCAATGGTGGTGGCTGTGTGAGCCTTTAGAAGAATGGTGGATTCCCCTGGGGAGAAAAAGCAAGTACTTCTTAAATGCCTTTTGCTATGCAAAGGTAAGAAAATTCAGTGTTTGGCAAGAAGGAAGAATCTCAAATGTTTGGAGTTGAAGTGGTTTCTATTTTGCAGATGCACATTTTTTAACATTTTTCTAAGCAAGATGTAAGCACTTTTTCTAAGCAAATGACAGCGGGTTAAGTTGCCCAGCAAAAACTTGGATATAGTCTTCTTTAGGGAAACACTGAAAAAGCGAGAAAAAAGGAAATTCCTTTTAAGAAGCATGGTCAGGGCCTTGACAACAGTGGCCAAAACCTTTTTTCCCATTTTTTTTTTTTTTATTCTTAGATGCCTATGCTAAGTTATCTTCTGCTGTAGGCCAAATCCTTTCTTAGTTTTCCATTTATTACACGTCCTTTGTTTTATTAAGGGGAGGAACCTTCCCAAGGAGTGTGTTGTAACCCATAAATATTGCTTCCTCTTGAGGAGGGTGGGGAAAGGATCACATCAGTAGAAAGCAGAATCTAAAACCTGCTCAGGAATTGAGCTTTGGCCCTTTGGTCGAGCTGAATGCTGTCTGGGATACCTTTGTACAGGTACTTTTTTCTTGTTTCCTTACGCAACAGCCAAGCACCCCTGTCTCTCAATCCATTGACTGAAGGGAACAATCTGTCTCTGGCCTCTGCCCAAGGTCTAGGGATTCTCCTGGTCACTTGTTTCAGTGGCATTTTTACATTTGGCAGCTGCCATGCAGAGAGAGATGGTTTAGAATCAAATGATCTAAAAGGGTCATGTCCAGTAGAAGGGGCTCCCACAGCTATTTATTGTAGGGCATCTTATTGTCTTGCTGTTTGAAAGTGCTCAGGTGATACAGAGCCAGCAGAGTTCTGGAGAGGTGTGTGCCATCATTATTCTGGCCAAAAGCTAGAACTAGGAAGTGAATTCTGGGGCAAAATTTAAGGCTTGCACATGAACCCTAAAAGCCTGTCCTGCCCTGTCTGAAGCATGGATGGGATCAGGCATGTGGCTGCTTCTCCTATTTCTTTTTCATTTGATACCAGGATCTCTTTTTTAATCAGTGTTCCAAAAAAACATCCAGCAGGGAAGTCGGGAGAAATTGATGGGGCTATAAAAACATGACTTCTCTGCATGTTTTTACGTGGCTGTTGTAGACCATAAAACCTCATGGCCTTTTAAGAAACATACA
Organism: Aythya ferina; assembly: GCF_964211825.1. NCBI lineage: Eukaryota > Metazoa > Chordata > Aves > Anseriformes > Anatidae > Aythya > Aythya ferina. The sequence continues at coordinate 1,684,822 of NC_140324.1, forward strand.
ATTTCTCTAATAGCCTCTTACTCAATGAAGCATGCTGTCAGTGCTCCAGGGCTCAGGCATCCTTTCACATCTGCCTCCTAGTTGTTGTGCTGCTACAGATCACTACATTCTGGCTTTCTTGCTTTTTTCATCCAGATGAATTTTTTGGTAAATTTAAGGTCAGAGTCCCCAGTCTGCTCAGGATGAGAATATGCAATGGGATTTGGGGATGTTTGGGCTACTGGGGAGCACAGCGTCTTTCAGCTTTGAAGGCATTGAAAATAGCAAATATTTATTATAAACTATTCTAAGTAACTGGGCACATAGCTGGTTAGAAAAGCATTGCTGTGCCTTTTCCTTCCAAACGCATTTGGGATGTGCCTGTTTGGATCGTGCTGCAGTTAGCGCCTGTGGCAGGAGGTGGCAGGGTGGAGCTGTGCATGGAGCTACAGCTCCTCAGGAGCGGACCAGTCGAGCTGCTCTGTTCTTTGTGACAGCTGAGTCTGCTCGCTTCTTTCTTGGATCTGAAAAAACAAAACAACTTTTCTGCTTCCTTCTCAGCGAGGAAGAATTGGACAGTTGTAGAACATCAGCTGTTGTAGAAAAACACCTCATTTGTTTTTCCTTCACTGCTCAGTTATGTTGCATAGCAGAGAAGGGATAGGATCAAGCTGAATGGGAGAGAATTTTTACTATTTGTTGGCCTGGTAGGCTGTTCTACTCATTTCTTTAGCAAAACAATCAGAGTCATGGGCATAGATGCAGAATTGACAAGTGTGGCCTCTTGCTCCTGGGAATTGAACCATGCAGCCTTTGAGCGGTGCTGGCTTTGGATGCAGGGAGAGGTCAGGCTCGGTATTGGCCCAGCCGCCTGGTTAACTTCAGATGATGCAGTTCTCTCTACTCTGGCTGGTTTTATTATTATGTACTGTATTACCCACAGTAATGACTGGTGAAGGAAATCATGTAAATCCCTGCTCTGCCTACATATTTCAGTTCTACAACTGCCTGGGTTTGTCCTCTCTAGCCTTTCTGTTCTGAGATGATGCCATGTGCAGACTGATTCCTTGTAGGGTGAGATTTGTCAGAAGCATGACGGAGGCTGGATGCAGACTGCTGTGATTATGCACAAATATGTTGAGATTGAGGGATAAACAAAACTTAAACAAAGGAAACCACTGGGAACTAAGGGAGAGAGCATGTCACCTCTGGGTGTGGTGCAGCAATTTAATTTGACCTAAAACCATGCTAGTGGGCAGTCACCACCTCTGCTTTGCCCTCTGTGTTCCTGCTTCCTTGCAGGCACAGTGATGAAGGTAACTGGCTCAGTGCAATGATCCACTTCAAAGCACCCCAGAGAAGAAGGCTTTGAGGCTGACTGAATAGTACCAGGGCAGGCAGGGTGGGGTCTGTGGCTGTGGAGGAAAGGAGAGTGGGAGTGCCTCTTGCAACAGTGGCTTAGTCTTGTGTTGGCTTATGCCACTCATGGAAACACTCCCTGAGTTTTCCTGCTAGCTTGGGGAGCTTTTCTGCGCTGAATATTGTTGACTCTAGAGCTTTAGCTGGGGATGATGAGGAGAGGCTGGAAATGGTTTCCATTTTTTGCCTCAAGTGCTGGTAAGGCAGTAAGCTCATGTTTGTGAACTGTCTGGTTTTGGAATATAGTGACTCTTATTTGTCTGTACACACTGACATTTTCTGCTGCTTCATTACACTAGCTTCTCGTGTCATCTGTGGGCTGTGATACACTTGATACTAAAGCTCAGACAGCAATGTTTGGCATTAGAATCCTGCAGCTGGGCACAGGCGAATCCAGAAACCAGCAGCTGAAGTAGATCCATGTAAGACCACTGAGTGAGCCTTTCTGAGTAATTCTACTCTGAATTGAACGTTGGAAGCTACCTGAAATGGCCATCTCCTAGTCCTTAGATATGTGATGCATTGCTACTAAGTGAACTGTTAATACAGTGCCTCTAGTTCTGATCCTGCTTTGGAATTGGGTTCACACATGGCTGCTACATTGCTTTTGTGGTGGACTTCACAGACCAACTAGTAGGCAAGTCTTATTTCTCGTTAGCCTTTAGAAATTATTTAAAATTTTGTTTTGTTCAAGTGAGTGGTTCTGTTGAAATGGAGTTTTGGGTTTCTTGTCCCTTCCATCAACAAATCATTTTCCTTTTTTTTCCTTTAAGCAACATGTCCATGACGGGCGGAAAGAGAACCTTGATGGCTTTGTGAAGACTTTTGAGAAGTTGCCTACGACTGATGGTTACCCCGGAATCTACGCATTAGACTGTGAAATGGTGGGTTCCTAATCAGAGGGGCAATGCACAAGCAAAATGATGCTTTTTGAGGAAGGCTGTGTCTGAAGGGCAACTCTTTCCCTACCATCTTCTTTCCTTCCTGCTGTGGACTCTAAACCACAGACATTTACATTAATAAGAGCTAATTGAAATGTAGATTTAATTAGTCGGGGCATTGTGTGCTTCATTTGGGGACCACATCTAACTTTGAAAAGCAGTAGCTAGTTGGCCTGTATTGAGCAGCGGTTGTTGGCTGGCTTTGCTGCAAAGGACCAACTGCATTTTGGGATCTGCAGTGCTTTGGTGAACAGTCCTGTAGGTACCATGCTGTGGTCGGCATGCATTTGTCGTCATGTCTGCTTTGTCACTTGCAGTGCTACACTAAGCAAGGACTGGAGTTGACAAGAGTAACTGTGATCAACTCTGACCTGAAAGTGGTTTATGACACCTTCGTCAAACCGGACACCAAGGTGGTGGACTATAACACCAGGTAAGGACAGCCTTCCTTGGGTTAGAGCTCTGTGGTCAGCATCAAGAACTTAGGAGGAATTTCTGGAAGAACTTGTTGAAACTCCAGTGAGCGCTACTTCCTAACAGCTGGAACTTTTTTTGGGTCTTGAGGTGTTCCTTTGGTGAAGGAAGCCCTCCTCTCTGCTCTTACACTGCAGATTCTCAGGTGTGACAGAAGAGGACCTGGAGAACACTAGTATCACCCTGCGGGATGTCCAAGCCGTCCTATTGAACATGTTCAGTGCAGATACCATATTGATAGGGCACAGCTTGGAAAGCGATTTATTTGCACTAAAGGTAATTCGCATGTCTTGTGTTTGCATCTCTCTCTGGTTCTTTCCCACCCTGGTGACTGTTACATGTCATCTTTTAATTTAGGAAGTGTTTTTGTAGGAAGAACCTGGAGGACGCAGTGGGTCTCTCTTGTCTCTGAGGCAGTGGGAAGACGGAAGAGTAGAGGAGTGGGGTGTGTGCATCACTTCTGATCTCCCCCCAGCTTTTAGTGACTGGTGCTGCCCTGGGGGACAGATCCCTGGGGTGACTGGGAGGGGTGAGTAGATCAGGGCTGGCTGGAAAGACTGATCTCGAATCATTTGCTGTTCACCTGTGTACATAGTCAAGTATCCTCCAGTGGTGTCAGCATCCTTTGACCGGCCTGAAGGTGTGCTCAGCCAGGATCAGGGCATGAGCAGGGTAGGCTCAGGGGTCTCCTGTGCCCTCTGGATGTCCACAGTAACTGCTGGAGGAACAGGACAAGTCTCTCTGCCTCCGCACTGGAGATAACTGCCTTTTATCTTCTAACTGTAAACTGTCCTTGAGGTTCTCTGCCTTGTTTGCTGTGATTTGTGGCATTATTCTGATCAAGCTATTTTGACCTTTCAGCAGTCTTGTTTCCTGCCTGGCCTGTGTCAGCCTGCTCTGTGCATCTCTCAGCCATCTCTGCTGTCCTGGAGGGAGGGCTGCCTTCTGAACACGGGTCCCAGGGGGTTTGGCTAGGGTCACCGAGAAAGCATGCGGCTGGCAGGAGCCAAGGCTTCAGTCTGTGCTCACAAGCCAGAATTTCCTCCAGCCGTTCTTTGTCATGCAGCTTCTTTGATGAAGAAGTTGGAGCTGCCAACTCACGGCAGTGGTTTGGAAGCAGGGGGTTTTAATGTCTGCAAAGCGCTTTACCTCTCCATGGCACCCTTTATCCCAGCCTCTAAGAGAGTTCGTCATCATCATAAAAAAAATTATTTACAGTTTTATCAGTACAAAATGACTGTTGGCCTCTTAGAAGCATGATTTTCTCTTAGCATCGCAGACGCTGCCAAGAGAACGAACCCAAGAGCAATATAGCAGAGTGTGACAGGCAGTGGCATGTCAAGTCATAATGTTTGAAGGCTGTGGCAGTAAAGTCGACATCTCGCTAATGGCCATGGCAAGCTCCAAATGGTGATAGCATTTCAATTTTTATTTAAAGCTATATTATCCCGTTTCCTCAGTCTTCCTGATCTACATAAGTAATTATCATTGTGCCTGGGTGGGTGCCAAACTTGACTGCAGTCTAGGAGAGATTATCCATAATGTTGGCAGTTTTACACTCCAAAGAGCGTAGCAGGTTGTTTCTGTTAAACTGCAGCTGTTTTCAGGCATTTATGGAGCTGGGCTATGAAACTATTAATGACGAAGTTAGGAATTGTCACGCAACATTAGCTGGTGCCTAGGAAGAGTTGAGGCAGATGAGGAGACTGGATTATCGGGGGTCCTGTCTGAGTCACGCTGTGCTGAGCCTTATAGAGCTTTCTTTTGGTCAGGCATATAAATTTATCTCTTGGACCTCGTGTTTTGCTCCTGTACTCGTTATGTGGAACTGCTTGCATGCAGGTTCCTGTAGCTGTCACTGAGCATACGTTCTTGGTCAACAGAGGATTAATCTTGTCTTAGCCTGAGAGTAAGAAATTCATATTAAAAAAAAAAAATCAGCTTACTGTATGTTTATGGTGTCTGTCAGATGTGGGTTTTAGGTCTTCCACAGGCACCCAAAGTGCAGCGTAAGGCAGTGTGTTGACCTGTTCAGCATCCTCAGTTCCTCGCGAAGCGTGATGAGTGATGACACTTCGTACCCTAGAGGACAGAAAGCCTCTTGTCTTCCCTGCGTGCCCCAGGCAGTTGGACCTGAACATGGGGCTGCCCAGGGCCTCCCTCCCATCTACTGTATATTGTATGCCCAGGAGTACAAGATGTACTTGTCCCATTACAGCCTTGCTCAGCTGTGCTGGTTAAAAACTTCCTGTTGACCTTCATTGCTGACAGACTGGAAATTTTCAGGCGGGTGTGCACCTTGAAGATTAAGCCTTTCCTCTAGAAGCAGTGTGATACACAATGGACTGGGTACCATTTGGACATCCTTCCTGCTTCGGTTCACATCTTGAGAACCAGTTGGAAGGCTACAAGCGTAGTAACAAGCGTTGTGGGGTCAACTGGTTCCTTGGCTTTTTCATGGCAAAAGACAACCTTGGAGGTCTGCCAGCTTCTCCAGGCCAGGGTATTAAGGAGTAACCTGTCCTGAATTTGAGTTGCGTGAACTGAAGCAGCCCTGAATTTCTGCTGTTTTGAACGCGTGGGTAGGCAGGCCTTTGAGGGCACGTACATTGGCTGGCAGAGCACTGGGAAGCTGGTTTGCACGCAGCCTTTAAGGGGGAGTCATCTTTGATTCAGCCAGAGCCTCTTGCAGAACTGGTTGTGTTGCAGCTCGGCAGGGCATTGCGCAGGGCCTGGAAGGCTGACCGGAAGGTTGCGTTAGCGTGGTTAATCCTGAGGAGCGCCCATCCCTGTGGGATTGGGAAAATAAACACGTTTCTTTCCTGTTCCCTTTCCAGCTTATCCATGGCACAGTGGTGGATACTGCGATTGTCTTTCCCCACCGGCTGGGTTTACCTTACAAACGGGCTCTCCGGACGCTGATGGCAGACTACCTCAAGCGCATCATCCAGGACAACGGTGAGACTGAGGCGGAGCTGAGAGTGAGGGTCTGCCATCCCGTCCCCCCTGGATGCAGTTCCTTGGACCTGCCTCCCTCCCTGCTCTCCCCCAGCCCTGTTCTCTTGCTCCTGAACTTCCCTCTGCGCAGTGCCTGCCTGTAGCTGTGAATGGGCCAGCGTGTGTGGGCCCTGCCAGTTTGTTTGAACCCTGGTCTGAGGGCCAGCAGCACTTGCTTCTTCCCTGTCTGCCCTAAGAGGGGACCAGGGGACTGGGGTGAGAGGGCCAGAGGCAGCTCTGTCAATGCCATGTTGTGATCTTTCTTCTCTCTCTGGCAAAGTGGGACTGACCTCTCTGTTTGAAGCATGGAGTGTTCCCTTCAGCCTTCACCAAGCATGCTGTAGCCATACTGCTGGGCAGCTTGAGGCCTCGCTGGCCAGTAGCCTCGGGGCCTACAGAGTAGCAGCACTTCAGCCCTTAATTAAACGAGAATGGTGCAAGGCTGAAGTCCAGCAAAAGTGTGTTTAGTGAAAACTCTTCCACTTCCAAATGCATCTGTAGTTCACAGCGATCACAGATGCACCTGTGCCTGCTGTGGTGAAGGGCAGTGAGCAGCTGGGCCGGCCGTGTTGGGCAGGACCCGCTCTGGGGAAACCTTGCTCTGGGCTTTGTGCTGCCAGCAGCCCCGTGCAGCAGGGGACGTAACTGCTGTCCTTGTCTTTCTGTCCCCAGTGGAAGGGCACGACTCCAGCGAGGATGCCAGAGCTTGCATGGAGCTGATGGTCTGGAAGATCAAAGAAGATGCTAAAGTGAAACGATGACTTGCGCTTTCTCTCTCTCCTGTTCCTCCTCCACCTCTTTGAAGCAGTGCAATAAATGCTCAGAGTTACACTGTCCACCTGTACGCAGCAGCATGCTACCCCAGACTCCCCGTGCACTTGCAGGTATCTACAGGACTTAAGGACTGCTGCTGGTGCAGCTGAACGGCACCAGCTCACTGCTTGCCGGTCCCTGTGTCCAGGTAGTGGCTCTCAGATCCTCTTTACTCTGCCCGAGGGGTTCTCTGTGGTACAGCAGTTGCCTTGTAGGCATGGCAAGGTGGTTTTGAGTAGCACGACCAGAGAGAACTCCTTGTTTCTTAGGAGAAGCTTTTAGAGGTAGGTTGGATACATGCAGAAGGATCTTTCTGGTTCAGTTAAAGGTAGATTTTTATTTTTTTTCAAATGTAACTTAAATTGCCTCTGTACTTCAAAGCAGTTAGCTTCCTGCAGGGTTTGGAGAGGGAGGGAAATGGAATAAGGTTTGGCAGGAAGCTGTGAAGTGAGTGGATTATGTAGCTGGTGTGTGAATGGCGAGCGAGGTGTGGAGAGAGCAGAGGACCAAGCCATCTTGAAAGAGATCCTAATGCAGACCCACCGTGGAGGAGAAAGAGCTGCGAGAGAGGGAGGCAGCTCCAGAGAGCGTGTGTGGAGCAGCAGGTCTGAGGAATGAGCCTGGGTCAGGGTTGTGCCCAGCTGCTGTGACCCAGGTGATCGGTGAGTGCTGGCGTCCCGGTTCTGCAGGAGCTGGACGAGGGAGAAGTCACAAGCCTCAGACCTTGCCCGGACCTCAGGGAGGTGAGGGACAGCGGGGCTGTGATGAGCTGGGCTCACTGTGCCCAGGAGGGACGTGCAGCCTTCCAGGGCAGGAGCTGTGCAGAGGAGGACAGCAGTGAAAGCAGGCGCTGCAGCTTTGCAGGTCAGGATGAGCCGTCCTCCCTCTCACCCTGAGCTTCCAGAGCATCCCCCGCGAGCTCGTGTGTAGGGATCAAAGTTCTGGGGGGACGTGGGGACAGCTAAGACTGTACTCCATGGCCCCAACAATCTACAGGTGCGCAGAGCTCCTCACCAGTCTGTCCCTGATAGCAGGGACTTGATGCAGGTCAGACCAAAAGCAATAGGTGAAAATACTCTTTTAAACTAGTTTACATGTTGGGAGTTTTAATGAGAGCAGAAGAGCCACTTGTTGTCTGTCTGGCTCCCCTGACAAAAGCAATTCTTGAGTGTCTGCTGTGCTTGCAGCAGCTTGGGCAGACTCAGAGGTGCTGGCAGTCTCTCTCTGCCAAGGCTTAAATGCTTTCGTGGCGGACAACAGCACTGATTTCCCTGGTAGATGAGGTCTTTCAGCACTGTGACAGCAGGTGTGAGAGCAGCAATCGCCCCATCCCCTCCCAGGACAGCATCTGTTCCCAGCGCTGGCTGCTGTGGTCCCTTTGCATACAGGTGGGATGCCTCCAGCTCCTGTTGCTGGGATCCCTGCTCTGTTTCCACTGGTGGGCAGTGGCTTGGCATCCCAGCCTCTTCTTTGCCCAAAGCAGAGGCCGTGCAGCTCCTGCTGCTTCCCCAGAGCTTTGCAGGCCGTGTCACATCTGGCTGTCCTTGCAGCCTGCCCTTGCAGGCTGCGAGTTGCAGGGAACGATGCTGTCTCTGTCCAGGCCATGGGAGAGACAGAGGGACAGTTCAGAGCTTCTTTACCAGGGAATGAAGCTTTTTTCCTGCTTTTGCCTCTTTCCCTGGTTTATCCCCACGTTTATCTTCACCCCTGGCCGCAGCGATGGTGCCTGTCTGTAGCAGCCCACTGATTTCAAAGCCTCCAGGTTCCCCAGGTACTGGGCATGCAGGCCCAGCTCCCCTCTTCCCAAGCAGCTGCCTTCCCCAGCAGAGCCAGCACCCTTGTTCCCTACGAGGACGTGCTCTGCGTCCTGCTGGGGAGCCGTTTCCCCAGCTTTATCCCAGCGTCTGGGCTCGGGGAAGGCAGAGTGTCTCTGCAGCGCAGTGCAGGCAGGAGGGCTCGCGGTCATTTCCCCTTTGTCTACCCACGGTTCAGCTGAGATGCCCTAAAATGAGGCTTTCAGGGTGGGATGCCATGGGGGGAGGTTGCCCCTTCCATGGCACGTTAGTGGGAAAGGAGACGAGCGCTGCTGGTGTGGGTCAGAGCAAGTGTCAGAGCCGCGTGTGCTGTCACTGCCTCCCCGTAGCGTGATGATGGGCAGCCCCTGAACCCCCACACCCCTGGGCGCTGTAACACTGTAAAATAGGTTTGTGGTTGGTGAGAGGTTTTTGGGTTGTATATAAATATTGTAACCTGTAACTTTTTTTGTAATTGTTTTTAATAAAAGGGTGTTGACTAGATGCATGCTCCTGAGTCTGGCTCTGCTTTACCTGCAGCTGGGCTGGGAGGGGAGCTGGAGCCAGCCCAGAGGTGGGGGAGCTTGGACAGGCTTCCCTGGAGCATCCCTTGAACCTGATGCCACTGTCACTCCCTCCATGTCCTCCCGATGTGGCTCTGCCATCCTTTTACAAGCTTTGTGGCTCTGAGCGATCCCTGCCCCTCGGCTGCTGCAGAAGTCCGGGCGCCCCTGGGGCTGCGAGGTGGTGCCCGTGGAGCCCCGAGCGGGGCAGGTCCCGGATCCCACCTCTGCCCCCGAGCTGGGGCGAGAGCCCGGGGAGCTGGCGCCTGCCCTGCTGCTCTCGCCGCCTGACCAAGCTCCTCGGGAGAGCCCCTATCAATCTCACAAATGGGGCAGGAATTAAAGTGCCAAGTGAAGGAGCTGATTCAGCACGGAGGAAGAGGTGAAGGTAAAAAGTTCAAATAAAAAAATAATAGGCTATTAGATGACCTCACTGGCAATGTGTTTTATTTAACGTGCTGGTGATGGCTTGGCGATGGCAGCGGTTACTTAGGATGCTGTCAAAGTCACGGCTCAGCCGTGTTCTCAGCCACCTCTATGGGCCTGTGAGGTGCTGAGCTCTGGTGTCTCCTCCTCTGGTGTGATCCCATATGGGGTCTCTGTCCCTCCGTGATGTCCCCCTCCTGAAGGACACCTGGGGGGGGGGGGCTGGAAGGGGACGGATGCCTTGGGGTGAGCCCCGTCATCGGCCCCAAGGGGAACTCCCTGTGGTGCCCGGAGCTGCTGTTACGGAGCCCAGCGGATGGAAGGGGCCGAGTCTCATCTTGGGGAAACTGCAAAAGTTGGAGCCAAGCAGGATTTTAGGGCTGCAAGAGCGCTGGTCCCAGGAAAGCACAGCTCACCCAGCCTCGGGCATGCAGATGGATGTACAGTTGGACAGACGGACACTGGTGGTGCAGGTGTGTGTTTGATGGCTGTCCTGTTGGTCTCAACCACCTCATCTTTCCCTGGAAGGCCGTGTGCCCCAGGGGACACTGCCAGAACTGTTCATGACCCAAAGAAACCACAGGGGGAGGGTCAGTCTTGCTATTTTTTGCTCTTTGGGGGAGCTTTGCCTCTGTAGCCAGAAGGTGGAGGAGGTGGGGATGGTGCTGGGGAAACTGAGGCACAGAAGAGCCTGGGTGGTGGCAGTGCCACCTGCTTGAGGCCACTCCTACAAATCCCTTTACAGAGGAAGAGACCCAAATCCTGAATCCAGCCTTTGGTGCAAGGGGGTGTGGGGGGGTGGCTGCTGCTGCCTCTTAAACAGGGCTCAAACAGGGCCAAAGTGGGGTTGTGGGGGCAGGAAGGGCAGTGACAACCCCAGTCCTGCTCCCCCGTGTCCCCTCCCCAAGGGCTGGGGGTATGGCCTGGGGGGGGCTTTGGGCCGATGCTGCAGCCTCTCCTCTCCCGCAGCTCAATAAATGGATTTTCCTGCTTTCCCCGGGAGCTCTGGGGCCCAGATTTGCCAGGACTCTCCTGGCTCCAGCTCTCCGGTGTCACAGCTCATGGTGCAGGTCTGCGTGGGGACAGTCACCCCCGTATGGCCCGGACCCCCCAAAGTGCCCTGCAGTGCCCAGGCACAGGGGTCCCTGTTCTCAGCCCTAAATCCGGAGTCAGGTAGGGTGACACCGATGTCACTGCAGGGATCGGGGCAGCAGGGGCTGGTGGTGGCCGAGGAACCTGGTCACCTCCTGCCCTGCTGTTGCTGTGGCCGGGAGTGGAGGAGGAGGAGGAAGAGGAGGGTGCGGGCACCATGCCGGAAGGAGGGTGCTGCCGACAGGTTGTGCAGGTTTGAGGGGGAGATTTTGGGTGGTGCAGGTGGTTGCTGGGTGCCGCAGGTGTCGCGTGCTCCTGCCACCGCCCTGCATGGGGCAGCCCCAGTGCCCGCAAACTCTGGAGAGCCGTGGCGGGGGCTGGACGCAGCCGTGCCCAGGGCCGGTGCCGCGATGCCATCGCACGGTGACGGCCCCTATGGGCACAGCTGCTGGGGGTTGAATCAGAACTGAAGTTTGGGGCAGGATCTGCGTTAACCAGAGCCTGGGCAGGTGCTGACTTGAGGCTGCTCTAGGCTGAGGAACAACCCCTGTGCTGCAGGGGAACTTCCCTAAATTATTTTCTCCGTGCAAACGGGGCCCAGCAGCTGCTCAGTCGTTTGGAGAAGGGCACCCGGAGCTGCTCAGTCTGCCCGAGGCAACCACGAGTGAAGGTAAGAACAAGGCTTGAAGCTTCAGCTCCCCTCTGCCCAGGCACGGGTTACTGCCACTGCAGGGCAGCCCTCGGGATGGGGGGTCCCCTGTGCCCAGTGGGGGGGACGCACCGGGAGGGTGACCGCAGCGCACGGGTGTCCCTGTACCCCAGCACTGCGCTGTGCGCAGCCTCCCAGCACTTGCTTAATTGCTTCTGGGGGGGGGTCCAGCTAATTGCAGGGAGTGATCGATTGGTAAAAATGTCATCTTTGCCAGCTGCTGTTACTAGGGTGACCTCGGCTGTTGTCCCTCGGCGCTATTGGTGCCCGTGGTGGCCCGAAATCACCTGCCACGTGTCCCTGCGGAGGGTGTCAGGGCAGGATGTGGAAAGCCCTTTCCTACCTCTGGATTCTGCCCACTGCGGCTGGAAGCAAGGGTGAAAACTGGGGGGGACGCGGAGGCTTAGGGACAGGCTTGTCCCCACCATGTCCCCGTGGCCACTGGCCTGTCCCAGCAGTGGCTCTTTTGGGTCTCCGGAGCTGTGTGCGCCCTGGTGCTGAGCTGCAGGTGGGAGCGCCAGCTCTGAGCCTTGAGCCGGTGAGAAAGGGAGGCTGCATGGGGGGGAAAAATGCAGATTTTTTTGGGTGGGGTTAAGAGAGCAAGCAGGGAGCTGTCACAGGGAGGTTGCTTCGGAGCGGGGCTGTGCAGTGCAGTCAGCGCGTGGGCAAATGGGAGAGTCCCGGGGTGAAAGGAGAGTGGCAGGGACAGGGCAGCAGATGGGGGACTGCAGAAAAGGGCTGAAATGCTGAATTTTGTCTTGGGTGCTGCTCCAGGGCCTTGGGAGCCACCAGAAATGGCTGCGATGCAGGAGGAGCTGCTGGTGAGAGCGGGTGCGAAGGCAAGTGATAGGCCTGGGGGGCAGGAAGGGAGAAATTCCTTCCTGATTGTGGAGAGGGGCTGGTTATGTGCTAGTGGTGAATGTTCAGGGCTGCAGAACTGCCCAAAATCTCTCCTGGCTGGGCCAGCTGCATCTCATCGAGGGTTGAGCACCTCCAAGGATGGAGATTGCCCCTCAGAATGCTCCTGAAACTGATGCTTTTTGCAACACCCAACCACAATTTCCCCTCCCGCCGGCTGCTGCTGTGTTCCTTCCCCATGGGGCCCAGTCCAAGCAGCTCAGGGACCGTGCCCATCGCCAGCCTCGCTCAGGCAGGAGAGCAGCCTTGGGGGGGGCAAGAGGATGCTGCTGTGCTGGGGTGTGTTAAACAGTACGTGTAACATGGGAAGGCATGGCCGGGCACGCTCACCCATGGTTTTATGCGGCATGGCTTCACCCCCAAGCTCAGCAAACCCTGTTGTCACGGAGCATGAATCACGCTGGGGTTGCCTCACTGCATTCAGTCAGCGGTGCTGGGAAGGGGCCAGGCTGTGCCCGCACAGAGGGGCTGGGAGAAGAGGTCTGAGAGCGGAGCAGCTCCTAGGAAGTGTGAATCACTGGCCCTGCACCATGCCGGAGTGGTGCCAGGCGCTCACCGCCACTTCCCTGCCCACTGCTATGGTGCCTGACCTGTTTTTTTGCAGCACCGGGACAGCCCCGTGGTTTTATTTCTAAATGCTGCGTGATGATACTCACCAAATTTGGGTGGGAAATGACAATAAGCTGTTAATTTGGCTCAGCTCACAGCAGTCATTTGGTGAGCCTTTCCCCTCCCTTTCCAGCAGGTGAGGAGCATCGGGATGGGTTTATGTCACCCCAGACAGGGATGCACCCAAATTAGCCCTGGCCACGCAGGCTGGGTGCCGGGCTGTGTCACCCAGTGCACGGCAGGGATATGGGGACACAGGGACAGTGTGGATGTGTTGTTTATGGACCTCAGACAAGTTATTCGTGGCTGCACTATAAATGCTTTATGGACTGCTAGCCTAGCACTTGCTTAATCACCTCCAGGTTTCTGTGGTTAATTGCAGCGAGCAATTAATCTAATGATGGCTAATGCAGGACCACCACACTGGGGTATTTCTGTTGGTGTGCTGGAGAACCAGCCCCAGCCCCAGGATGAGGCTTCAAGGATGTTGGTGATGCAGGAGGAGTGTGGTGGGAGACACGTGTGGGGCAGGGGGAGAGGTGGGGGCATGGGATCTATGGGACTGGCTCTCCCCTCGGGGATGCTCTCTGGGGTTGGTGCTACTGAGCTGCCCCAGAGAGCTGATTTTTATCCTCTCCCCTCTTCCAGGGATCTGAAACTCCACCTCCCACCCCAAGGGTCATGCCTGGCCCCTGCTTCTTCCCCACTCTTCATGGAGCAGTCGAGCCGGTGCCAAACCTGGGGTCTCGGAGGGACTGGGGCACTCCCAGTGAAACCAGTCTCCCCAGTCCAGTGCCATCCTGCCCCCCCTGCATGCTCGCTGCCCGAACACCCCCGTGCTTTGCCCTTGCATCCTCGGCTGTGGTTTGGAGGGTGCTGACGCTTCCCTGGAGCAGGAGGTGCTGGGGCCAAGCTGTGCAGACTGGATCTGTGCCAGGGCCAGGCGGGTCCCCAGGGAGCCCAGCACCGGAGGTGTGGCGGGGGCTGTCCCACGGCCCCGGTGGGCAGGGCAGTGGCAGCCACAGCTGGCAGCAGGGCCACGGGCAGGATCGGTGCAGGTACGGGGGAGCCTGGGGGAGTGTGGCACAGCCTGTCCTTCTGCTTTTTCCCTATTCTTCTCCCCTTGAACCCCCCTTCATCCTGCCTGCCCTGGGCACCTACCCATGGGTGCTGCCGGCACTGGATGGGTGCCGGGGGGCTTGTGGCTGGTGGGTGCTCTACTGGGGGCTGCGTCTGTCCCTGTGGACCCTGGGGAGAGGGGGGAGCCCCCATCTAAGAACACTTTTTTCCTTTCTTGGCTGCTGGGCACAGGGGAAGATTTGGGGTTTTCCTGGACCGGGATGGGGACAGGGATGCTGCATTTTCCCATGGGGTTGGATCAAAGCAGCAGGCAGGTGGAATAATAGGGTGAGCAAGCAGTCTGTGGAAGGAGATTTACGGCCTGGGCATATCTGGGAAGCCCCCAGAGGCTTTCCTGGGCTGGATCTGGCCACGGTGCGGGGGTGTTTCCGCCCAGTGTGATAAGCATGAGCTGGCTGCTGCCAGGCATCTTCATCCACTTGCTCATCGCATGGCGTCACCCATGGGACAGGGCATCTCTTGTTTTAACCCTATTTAACCAGCAGCATATTTTAAACCTATGTATTTTTATATTTATTTATTTATTTATTTATTTATTTACTGTTTTAAGCATTGCCTGCAGGGGCCCCCATGTATGGGGCTCAGTGAGACCATGTCCAGCAGCGGGCAGACTCTGGTCTGACACAGTCACCCTACTTTTCTGAGCCTCCTCCAGAAATACAGGCACCCCAGGCAGCTGAAACCCAAATGTGATTAATTCTGGTTAAAATCTGAATGTGTGCGCTGGGATTAATCACCCTGTTTTGAGCCTGTGGGAACCACGGAGCTGGAGAAGCCCCTGGTGCTCCAGGAACGGGGCGATGCTGGGGGTGCTGGTGGGCAGGTGAGGATCTCCCAGGGCTGTGGGATCGGGGTCCTGGGGGAGCAGGACACCAGCTGGGGCCCCGCAGGGACGCGGCAGTCGGGTAAACAAGCTCAGCGATGTTGAGGCTGCTTGCGGTAGTGCCCACGATCCAGCAGAGGTGAGGTCCCCGGCGGGTTGGCACCAAGACCCTCACTCCCTTGTTGTCCCGAGGGGACGTGAGGTTCCCAGGGAGATCCTTTGGCATCTTGGCCAGGAGGTGGCTCGCCCTCAATGAAAAGCAAAGTTGCCAAAACATGGAAAGTCAGGGAGACAACTTAAGCAGATGCTTGATTTAAAACCACAGATTTCTTTAAAATGGAAAACTCAGGTCATCTGAAGCTGACACCATGCTGTCATTTTTTCCCTTAAGCACTGCTGGAGCTCTTTTTTTTTTTTTTTCTTGGGGGGGGGGGGGAGAAGGGAGAGGGGAGAGCAGGCAGGGAAGAAACACAACCAGAAACCCCCAGTTCCGGGCGGTGGCTGCTGTGGGTCTGACAGATGCTCCCAGGGAAGCAAGCACTTTTCATACTAACACCTGTGCTGACCAAAGCAACAACCAAATATTTATGGGGCCATTTCAGAGGCTAAACCATCACAAAATGTGCTGTACAGCCCTTTAACGGGGGGCTAGGGCACTTCAGCCCCTGACAGTCATCTCCACGTGTTTCACTCTCCCAAGCCAGTCCCATTTGGTGCAGTGCCTCTTCCCATTTAAATCCGGTTTATTTGTGTTCATCCATGCAAACCTCCACTAGCCCAAAAGTATAGTTTTGGGTGAGAAAGCCCTGCTTCTTGCCCAGGGCAAAGTGCAGTGTCTTGTCATCATGAAGCAGCCTCGCCTTGCTGATTTGCAGCTGCATTTTGCTGCTGAGACCCCGGGGACAGACAGGACCGGCCGTTCCCCGCTAGGTCAGAGCGCCGGCAGCTGGCGGAGCTTCCCGTGGGCTCGTTAATCGCTGTCAGTGCAGCCGGAGGCTGTCTTCTGCCTTTGGCCATCTCCAGCCCTTTCTTGCCCCACGATGGAGCTCGTGCTCAGGTTTGCCACCTGCCCTGGCACCAGATTAATGCTTGTTCCCACATGCCCAAGGTGTAATTTTTATTTTCAGTTATCAATGTGAGCTCGCTGCTGGTACCTCTTTGGAGCTGTTTCTGCTGTGCTTTGAATCAGTGTTATTTTCCCCTTTTTTGGCCTTTCCCCTGCTCTTAGGGCTTGGATGCAGGGGTTGTTTTCCAGATTGTCTGTGCACAGTGCTCAGCTCCCCAGAGGTCCCCACATCTGACAACTGCTAGTTCCTAATTAGCTGCACCTTCATTTGGCATCATCCAGGAGCACGGGTCCTCTGGAGCTGAGGAGCAGAGCATGGAAGGTGCAACAGCAATTGTTAGGTGGTACCAGGGCTCTCGTGCAGGTGGAGATATGGTGGACATCCACCTTCAGGCCTGATCCTGAGCGCAGAGGCACCTCCTGCAGGGACGGCCACCAGCAGAGCTGAGGTCTTCCAGTGTTTTTCGGTGAGACTCGAGGCAGCATGGACTTAGACTCTTGATCAAAGCAATCACATGTTTTGTTGGTTTGGAGGCAGCAAGCCCAAGCAAACACCTTGGCATGCATCTCTGCCAGCCTCAGCTTTCATGCCTATGTCCTGGAGAAAGGAGCCAGGAGATGCTGTGAGTGATGGGTCAGGGTCCCAAGGGCCCTACCAGGGGTTAACGGCCTCAGCTGGCTGCCAGTGCCAGAGCTGATCCTGACCTGCCTGCTGACTCCCAGGCTGTGGACCTGCCTCATCACCACAAGCCTGCCTGCAGCTGGGCTTGGGGGCTGATCCTGGCTGCCATTCCTGGGTCTGCTGGGGACTGCAGGGTGGGCTCGGGCTGGTGAGGACCTCGCTGTGCCTCCCTTGTCTCTTTGCAACATGATGTAGCCCTGGCTATTTGCAGGGGAAAATATCCCCAGCTGACAGCTTCGTGGTTATTAGTGTTCAGCTTCAGGGAGGAAGGTGGGAGCTCTGCATCTCTCTCTGTGTCAAATCCCTCGCCGCCTTATTTTACCCAAACCAAGTGGAAATAGCCAGGCTGGGCACTCGGTTCGTGTTCTGTGCAGGAATCTCATCTCTCCAGGCATCCCCACTCTTTCTGCTCCCTCCTATGGGGGAGGGCGTTGGAGCTGTGGGACTTTGCATGAATGTCTCACCACGCATAGCAGCTCTTCTCTGTAGCATCTTCCTTCTCAGTCATGCTGTGAAAATGTTGATGGGACCCAAATGTGCTGACTCTTCAAGTGCAATTTAGGATTCAACTACAAATGCAGTCTTTAGTGGTAAAGAAGGATGATGTGGATAAGACTTATTTTTGGCCAAGCTCTTGGACATGGGCATAACCTGGAGCCGAAGTGCTGCCTGTGTTTGGGGCCTCCTTGACCCGGGGTGAGGTGGCAGTGCTGGAGATGGTGGTGTCACCCGAGAGCATCTCAGGGCAGTGGTGTGTGTCAGGACCAGCTGATATCAAGTTTGCCTTGTACCAGGAGGAGTGACAGGGAGAGGAGTAGCCAGTTAGTGAAAGAATGGAAAAAAGAAGTGATCAAAGATAAGAGATAAGAAATAATGGCAGGGACAGACTTCTGTGTAGGATTATTTAATAATAAGGTAATTAAAGCTTTACACCTCACTGGCTTCTTTCATGTAAGGATCACAAAGCACTTCACAAACATTAATTAATCTTCCCTAACATCCCTGCAGGGGAGGTCACTGAGCTACTGAGTGTAAGGAAAATTCTTGTCGTTGATGAAGGTGGTTGCTCCCTCGGCATGACGGATGCTTGGGTGTGATGGCAGGATGGGGAGAATTTCTCCTCTGTGCTGTTGACTTCAATGATTTCTCACAACTTCCTCGGAGAGAAAATTTTTGAGTTGTCACAGGCAGCTGGGACTGGGCAAGATGGGTCCGAAAGAGGCTCCACACCACGTCGGATCTTAGCTGTTGCTGGGCCTGCAAAAGGCAAGGAAAAGGAAATCAGGTTTCAAAGAGAGAAGGAAGTTTTCTCATAACAAATATTCAGCCTGACACCCCCCTTCTGTGGCATTCAAGTGGCCACTGAGGACCTCATGTCAATATTGAGGGTGCAGTTTTAACTTTCTGGAGTAGTAAAAAGATCTCGGTTAGTTTGCAGCTGCAGGGAAGTCATCTTGCTGTGCTCAGAAGAAATATCCCTTCTGTGTGATGTCCTGCCCTGGAGGGGCGAAGCCCCCAGCTTTAGAGCCTTCTGGTGGGCCCATGTTGTTGTTGCTCAGCATTGCAAATATTTTTGTGCTTGTTCCTAGATCCAGTTTGTTCCTAGAAGTGTCAGCATGGATGACCATGACCCAGCCTCAGGCTGCCTGCATGAAAAAAAGAAGCTGCCAGGTCAGCATGCAATGGGTGTGGCTTGGGGTTTTTCTTTATTTAGAGGTGGTTGAGTATAGGACAGGGGATGTGAGGTGGGGAAAATGTCCAGGGGAAATGGTCTGGAAGGATAGGCCATCAGTTGGGGTGCAGGAGCTGGGGAACATGGCTGTGGTGTCCTGTGCTTGGTGCTATCTGCGCTGGGATAACAAAAAATGAAACTGGGAGGGGAACAAACAGCTTTAATAATAGCAAAAATTGTGCCTGGAGGAGTCATTCACCTGCCCTGATTATTCACTGTTAAACCAAAACCTGAGCACAAATGCTTACCCTGAGGCTCCAAGGGGAAGCGTGGGCAGCAGTACTACACCTCTGGAAACTTCTGTTCTCCTGCCTGTTCTGTCCACTCCATAAACCCAGCTGTCCCCAAGACCCAGCTCTGTCCCACCTACACTTGTCTGCTCCCAAGGTGCCACTGCATTATGGAAAGCCCATCTCAGCAGAAGTATGTCACCATGAGCCCAGTGACACCAAAACGGGTCCTCCTGTCCCTGGAGGCCAGAGGTTGGTGGCCAGGGCCTGGCTGATGACTGCTCGCTTTTCCAGCTTTCACCTGGGAAGTGAGGGCCAACAACAGAAGCTACCATATGCAGTTCAAGAAGAAATTTGCCTTCTGCTTGACCAAGAAGAAGTATGCGGTGAGTCAGATTGTGCCAGTCCTCTCTACCAGCTCCTGATGCCCTGAGCTGGTGGTGGTCGGGGGGTGACCTGACAGAGGTGCCATAGAGATCCCCAGTAGGATGGAGAGTCACAAACATAATCCACAATGAAGAGGAAGGGCAGCTCTTTGCCCTTTGCCCTAAATGCCCTCTGGAGCTCTGAGACAAGGAGCAGAACTGTATGAAGGTCAATTTTTAGTCTGATGATCAAATCAAAAGAAAGATTTATGAAAAAAGTTTGGATTGAAAAAAAACATGTTTTTTTTTTTTTTTTTTTTTTCCAGAGCTAAATAACAAGCATTTTGTTGGGGATCAGTAAGATAAGTTACAGATGATCAGAGGCACAATATTTTGTTTCAGTTTTAAGTCATATAACTTTTTTTTTTTTTTTTTAATTGGAAGGGCAATGCCATTAAGACAGCCAAGTACAACATCCTGACCTTCCTGCCGCTGAACCTTTATGAGCAGTTCCATCGAATGGCCAACGTCTACTTTGTCTTTGTCATCCTCTTACAGGTGAGATGAACACCAAGGTAAAAGCTCCTGTGTGAGAGGCTGTCCAGCTAAGGAGGGTTGGCTGGTGTTCGGAGTACGGGGCTGCCTGACAGGGTACTTGGGTTCCCGTCTCCAACCTTTCTAGAGGACCACTGTGGGATCTCAACCTGTTACTTCTCCTGGGCTTTCTATTTGGTTAGATGCAGCCCTAAAATATGCAACTATATTCACTGAGCCATCTCATTCATTATGAGAAACAATTCTTCTGTGTGAGGAGCAAAAGGAAGATCTGTGTCTCACAAGATCAGTTGCTGAGACCAGGACAAACTCATATACCCTCCAGGCATTTGAGGTATGACTGCAGAGCAGGTAAGGGATTAAGAAAGCACGGTTCACAGCAAAAGCCAGTAGACGAAAGTCCTGATGGTGCATGGAGGTGAATCAGATGTTGAAGGAATATCGTTCGAGAGGTTACATGGTGCTTTGAGAGCTTTTCACAATGACAGTAGCCTCATTATTTAAGATTATTTTCTGCAGTTAGTTCACACAATTTTGGTACGTCTGGTTGCTTCACTAGAGCTGAAGTCAGTTCTTCTTTTGCACTGACAGTATAAAATGGTGTCAAACATACTGGTTTTCAGTGGTGTTCATTGCCTTTTGGGAATTCTGAGGGGCTGAAAATGTTCATTATTTGGCTATTTTGGGTTATTTTAAACTGGTTGGGTTTGGATATAAGCTAAGATCACATAGACAATTCCTAAACAAAACTCCTACCCTCCTCACTCAGTGATCCACATAAAAAGAGGTAGAAATTTAACAAAGCAGTTTTGTGTAGACAGAGATGCTAATTTGATTCATGTTAGGTTCCAGCCATCCTTGGGCACTGCCTAGGGAGGAGAGCTGAGACCTAAAGTGTCCTAAGGAGGGATGAAAGTTTTGCAGTGAGGTACCGTTCTTCTTCCACAGACCATTCCTGAGATCTCCACACTGCCCTGGTACACGCTGCTGTTCCCCCTGAGCTGTCTTCTCACCATCCGAGCCCTACGAGACCTGATCGATGACATTGTAAGTATGGGCTGGAGGGAGGCTGGGAGTGTTGGGCACAGTTACTGGGGAGCAGGTCAGCAGGAAGGATTCCTTTGCTCTGGGGTGAACTGGAAAGTTTGGGAGATGCCATCATTTGAGGTACCATCAACTCTACCATGTCCAAAGTGCTTTGTTCCCTTTGAAAGGATGTGACCAGACAGTTGCTTTCCTTTAAGACTTGGAGTCCCACCTCTGTTATCCTGTAATGTTTAATATCCCAACCAATGGCTATATTCCCAATTTGGTCCCCAGGGGGGATCAATCTTGGGGGATTTCTGCCTCTTTATTCATCAGAATACATCTTCAAATTGCTTCAAAAAGCAGATCTTGTCCCAGGACTGAGGAACCCAGAGATTATGACATTTAAGGGGGTTGTTTTCATAGAACAAGAAAGTCTGACGTGGCCTATGCCTTTCTTTTGGCTTCTTATTTTGCTTGCCTTTGTGCAGGGCCGTCACCAAAGTGACAGAAACATCAACAACAGGCCATGTGAAATCCTGTCTGGGAAGAGGTGAGGGGCTTTGGGGAGCTTTACCTGTGTTTTCTTTACCATCTTGCAGTAAATATGTGTGGAACAGTGGATCATCATGGTGCTGAGCACCCTTGGATGTAGCAGTTATGAAAGGTTTTGATGGGACCATGCCTGACTCTGCAAACTAGCACCACTCCCCAGAATCTGTTGTAGGTTCAGATGTTTCCCTGTAGGGATGATCATACCCCTTCACAGACGACAGGTCTAAGAAGCATTGGTTTGCTGTGATAAGCTGGGAGGAGAGTTTTCCAGCCACAGAATTTCCTCCAGGTCTTCACAGCTAACCCATTGCTGCATTTCTGCTAAACTCTGATCTAGCAAAAGAACTGGTCCAGGGAAGGACCAGCATTTCCCACCAGGTGCCAGGGCTGAGAGTCAATGCCTCCAATAGGTACATGGGATATGGACAAATAGGTCCCATGCCACTCTCAGTGCTCATCTGTGCTTTGGTCACACAAATAGGAAGCCACCATGATGGCAGAGGAACCAACAGTTTGCAGCCCCAGTTCATGCAAGAAGCTGGGGCAGACAGGCTGGTCCAGAGGGCAGAAACAGTATTTGCCTTGCTATGATCCATGTTCCCACTGCCCCATGAAGGTAAAGCACAGCCTCCAGGTTTGCAATGTCCATATTTTCCCCTAAATTCTTCAGCTTCCGCTGGCAGAAATGGTGTGACATCTGCGTTGGGGACATCGTCCGCCTGCGCAAGGAAAGCTTCGTCCCGGTGAGTGATGCCCTGGGGCCAGCAGTGTGCTTGGGCAGAGTATCGTCAAGGAGAGGCTCAGCTGGGTGCTCTTTTCCCTTTGCTCTCCAAGGCCGACATGCTCTTGCTGTGCAGCTCTGAGCCCAGCAGCCTGTGCTACGTGGAGACTGCCGACATCGATGGGTGAGGAGGGTGGCAGGAGATGTCCCAGCTGAAGCCTCCAGCCTTGGGGACCACCAGCACCTGGGGGGGGGCATACTGGGAAGGCCCAAGTCCAGCAGAAATAAGGGCACTGGGGGGCTCCTCCAAAAGCTAAACCTATAGACGCTGCAGAAATGCAATTAAAACCCTAATCTTGGGCCCCACATTTCAAAAATGAAGGGCCAAGAAATTTCTGAGGCAACAGTCTGGGGCCTGTCCAGAGCTGGGGAAAACCCCGAGTCCTGCATGAAGCAGCTCGTGACCTTGGGTCTGTTTCATCATCCCCCAGTTCCCCTCAGCTGCATGGGGACACTGCCTGCCCATCCGCCCTGCCTGTCTGCAGGGTGATTTAATGACAGGGTCTCGGGGCCAGGCCTTTCTCCCTGCATGAGTGCTTGATGCCTGCCATGATAGGTCCCTATCTCGCTCTCCATCGCCAAGCACTACTGTCACTCATGTAATCGCCTGATAATTAATGGCAGCCTCTGTCCCATGGGTCTGACAGCAGAATTAACAGCTCTGTCACCCTGCAGGGTTGTTTCAGTTTTCCCTGCCTGGTTCTTGTTTGCAGGGAAACAAACCTGAAGTTCAGGCAGGCCCTTCCAGTCACCCACCGGGAGCTGACGAGCGAGGGCAGCGTGGCCGCCTTTGACGGTGAGCCCCCTACACAGGCCAGGATGTGTCTGTTCCCCTGGGATCACACCCATGTGGCCTCGGGAGGTCTCCGTGCTCCTATTGGCCTCACGCTGTCCCCTGGGGCACCAAGTGCCACCACTCTACCAGGAGGCTGCATGTGTCCCTGCCACAAGGCTGGAGGCTGGCTCTAGCTGCAGGCCCTTGCGTGGAGGCCATTCCCCAGCAGCGTGGTTCTGCAATGGCGTTGTGCGCCTTTCCCCCTACCTTGGCTTCTGTTTTCCCTATGAGAATCGAGCACTTAGCTCCCAAACTTGAGTTCAGACCCTGGATTTTTCCCCTTTGGTGCTCCATAGGATGATGTTGGGGGCTCTGGGAATGAAGGGGATTGTGTCCAATTTTCTAGCCCCCTGTGGTCCGTGGGCTGAGCGCCCTCCTAGCACTGAAGGTGGGCGCTCCAGCTCAGCCAGCCTTAACCTGAGTCACCCATACAACAACCACACTAGAGAAATCTCAATTTCCCCTCTTCTCTGGAGGGGACAGGCACGGGGAGGAGAGGAAGGACCCCATGTTTCCCCCAAAGCCAACACCTGCATCGTATCCTCTGATCAAGGGAGGGTGACCTGCGAGGAGCCCAACAGCCGCATGCACAGCTTCACCGGCACGCTGCAGTGGCAGGGCGAGACGTACTCGCTTGACAGTGAAAGGATCTTGCTGCGAGGCTGCAAGCTTCGCAACACCGACTTTTGCTATGGCTTAGTCATCTACGCAGGTGAGTGTCCAGGTCGGAGGGAGAAGGGGGCAAGAAACATCCAGGGCCCCAGGGATTTTAAGCTGCCCAAGTGCTTTCAGTGTCAGGAGGTCCCATTCTCTGCTGATGCAAAGTAAACAGACCACCAGGACTTGCTGCAGTAAACAGACCACCAAAAGTTTCTCCCAAGATTTCCTGGTGTTGGTCTCACTGGTAGGCAGGTGATGTGGTGGTTCCAAACATCCCCCTGTTCCAGGTTATATTTCACCTGCATCACGTCCTGGCTCCACTTCACTTTGTTGCCTCCTGCACAGACAGCTCAGACAGCTGAGAGCTTGGCCACGGATACCTCCGGGCAGAGAGGAGGGATGAGCGCTGGTATAAGCAGCACTTTGAGTGTGCAGACGTGGCTTCATTAACCACTGATCAAGGGACATGGTCCTCTGAATCCTTTAGAGCCGGGGCAGAAAGCAGCATCTCTTAGCTGCAAGGTGACCTTCTGGGGACTGTGGACTTGTTTTTACTTCTAAAATGTTTCTCGCACAGGATTTGATTCCAAAATTATGAGGAACTGTGGAAAGATCAAGCAGAAGAAAACCAAGCTGGACCGCATGATGGACCGGCTGGTGATCATAGTAAGTGCAGTGTGAACACACAGTTAGATGAGACAGACAGACTAGCAGGGCCCATAGAAAAGGCTGGGGGGCTCTGTGTGACGTGGTGCTCTCATCCTGGTTTCCCATCTCAGATCTTCCTGGTGCTGTTGGCCATGTCATTGTGCCTCGCCATTGCCTCCGGGTTCTGGGCCAAGACGTTCCAGGAGAAGCACACCTACCTCTCTGCTCTCTACAAACACACTGCTCCTGCCAAGCAGGCCTTCTTCAGCTTCTGGGGCTTTGCAATCCTCCTGAGCATCATCATACCCATGTCCATGTATATAACGTAAGAACGACAGAGATTGCAAACAATCAGCATTCAGCACCCTTCTCCCTGCCCTTGACCCTCATCTGGCACCTTGGATTTTAGCCACAAAATGGGGATGCATGCAAGGTCCATCTGAGCAAGTCGTTTTCGTGTGTTCCATTGGCTGTAAGAGGGTATGGGTGGAATAAAAACATTGATAACATCCTTTGAGGTCTCCTCAGAGGAAAGCCGGAAAAGAGACGTAAAGACATGATGTACTGATGTTGGAAATTGGGGCCAGACTGAAGAGGACAGACTGATAAAGGAGGTGTTTCCCCATGGAGCAGCAGCGGGGTGGGGAAGAGAAGGGCACAGGCATTACAAGCAGGCGCTAATCACAACTTGTGCAGGGAAAAGCCCTTGACAGACTTTTTAGACCCTCCACATCTATGAATTTTGATATCAAGGACCAGATTTCCAGAGGAGTCCAGCTGCCTGGGACCCAGCGGGCTCCCTGTCTGGTGTGATGTGCCTTCTGGAAACCTGGCCACCAACAAAAACTTGCTTATCCCCAGCTCAGAGCAGCAGGACCTAGGCAGGCAGTTCCTCTCTGCCCTTTCTCCCCAAGGCAGATCCCCAAGTCCCCCTGGGCTGTGAGTAATGCATTCTCCTTCCCTGGTGTAAGCTTTCTTCCATTCTCACTCCATAGGTTTGAATTCATCTATCTGGTGAACAGCTTCTTTATCAACTGGGACTTGGAAATGTATTATGCTGTCAAGGACATTCCAGCAAAGGCCAGAAGCACCAGCCTCAATGACCAGCTTGGCCAGATTGAATACATCTTCTCAGACAAGACTGGCACCTTGACACAAAATATTATGAGCTTCAAGAAATGCTGCATTAATGGGACTGTTTACGGTAACTTTTATTGGTAGCAGGTTTGTGGGGACTCCTGAGTGAGGTAGACCTTGAATTTAGGCTGCTTTGGTTCTTTTCTCTCCTCCTGGCTTCCTAGGAAGCTTGGGGCATGTGGGTGGATCTTGGTGGTCTGGTGTGTGGGGCTGAAGACACTGTTTCCAAGTCTGGGTACTGTGAGACTCTTGGGTGACCAATGGTGGAGGTAGAGAAGTCACCCTTCCTTTTATGTTGTTTCTTTATGGCGAATGCATGTAATGATCTTTTTTTTTTTCTTTTTTTTTTTTTTCTTTCCCCTTAGAATCCTAAGAACTGCCAAGTCCTTCCTTCACTTACTGCTCCATTTATTTGAGTTCTTGGCTGCCTTTTGGGGGCTGTCACGGTGCTTAATTAGTGAAAGCAGTGAGGGCTAGAGCTTTAGTATGGAGCTCCTTTTTCCTGAGATACTTATCAACCACTTGAGACAAATGGATAGTGACAAAAGCAAAGAGAAGGGAAAAAAAATCTAGCAAAGTTTTTAAGCAGGCATAAAAACAGTTTTTCTCTGTCTGATGCATCATGTTGCACCTCTGATAGCAGCATCGCCATAATCCTTCCAGTCTCCTGGGAAATGTGGATGAAAGCCAGACCTGCATTTTTAACAGGAAAAACATATAGTTTGAACAGTCTGAACTGTCCAAGAGCCAAATAAGTCAAATGTGGATGTCCTAATGGAGCGTGGCTCACAATGGACAGACACCAAGCAGGTGCTGAAAATCTTTCCCTTCTTGACAGTGTTTTTGGCCAGCAAAAGAAGCAGTTCATTGTAGAAATAACTGCTTGAAGCCCTTGCTAGTCATGCTCCCTGCCAGCTCTCTAGTAACTGAATTATTTTTATTTTGGCAGGTTTGGGCACGGGCCGTGAGAACAAACAGCCATCGGTACGTAATTCCCCTCTCCTGCGTAACTCAGGGCCAAACGATGCTCATCACCGGGGCCAAAGCCGTAGCAGTTACTGGTTATGGCAGCAGCAGGAGATGCCTTTTGCTGTGGAGCACGGCTTTCTGACAACTGTGGTACCATCCTGTGAGGTGGAGGGATGTGCTTCCTTGGGCTGGCGGGTTTGCTGCTCTTCAGCTGCTGGTAAAGGACAAGGGAACAGGGTTATAGAACGCTGCCAATCTGATTTTCTAGCCTTTTAATACTCACCCCCTTAGTGTTGGCAGCAGAAAGCAAGGTTTCTGACTTGGATCAGACCATGCCAGCACAGGGTTGCTGTATCACACCCTAGCAACACCCCCACGGCAGAGCCTTGCAGGGTGGCCCCATTCTTGGTGTCTCAGGTGCCCATGTCTCTTGCAGGGGTCAGGGCTGACCTGGAGCCACCGTGGGGAGAAGATGTCAGACTCCAATGATGTGGCACTACTGGAAGCTGCTCGGCGAGACAGTGACCCTGTGCTGAGGGAGTTCCTGCGGCTGCTGGCCCTCTGCCACACCGTCATGGTAGAGGAGAGAGGCGGTGGGTCGGCTGCACTGTCAGCTCTGTGCAGGGTCCAGCTCCCCTGCAGGGCACAGGGGGGCTGCGGTGGCTTTTCCACCACATGGCAAAGCTCTGCTGTGGTGAGGAGAAGGTGCCCTGAGAGCCTGGGGATGCTTTGGGGCAGTCTTAGCATCAGCCTCTGGCCCAGACATGGGCATTTTGGGGTTGTTTTAAAACCACATAGTTGGAGCAGAAGCACAGGGAGGATAATCCATCCCTGTCTGGACACTTTTACCACCCAAGGAGCAGAAGGAAAGAGACAAGAGGGGCTGAGATTCCTTAGCTTGGTGGCTTGGACTTCAGGCTCTCCATAGATAATGTTGGTGCTGGGCAACAACGAGGTGTTTCAGGTGTGTAAGAGACTCTCGGATGGGATTCTCCTTGCCCAAGCCTTGCTCCTCTTCCACAGACCAGCTGGTTTATCAGGCGGCTTCACCGGATGAAGAAGCACTGGTGCTGGCAGCCAGGGACTTGGGATATGTCTTTCTAACCCGAACACAAGACACGATCACCATCAGTGAGCTGGGAGTGAAGAGGACCTACGAAGTGCTGGCCATGCTGGACTTCAACAGTGATCGCAAGAGGATGTCTGTCCTGGGTGAGTGGGTTGGGGTGTCTCAGGGGGACCTTCTCTGCCTACAGAGGGTCCCCTCCTTTCTCAACCCTACAGGGGGTGGCACCAGGGTGGCTGCAATTGATGGCAGCTGGCACAGGAACTCCAGTCATCTCTGTGGTTTTGCTTGCCCTGATATCTTGGTGAAGGCAATAGAGAAGGGTATGAGCAGCTGAGAGAGCAAGTAAAGCAGGGGCCCAGAGGAGGTGTGTAAGGAAGTGACAGCCCTTGAGGCCTGGTTCTGCCTCATGGTGATGTAGATCTGGAGAAATTCCTGTGCTTCCTGTGACTGTGGGTACCAAACCACCAGTGTCACCTGCAGTGCCTCCTGCAGCACAGCCAGGTTGGCCTGTGTCCCCAGGGCCCTGTGTGGGGATGGCAATCCCCAGATGGGGTGGCAGCTCCTTGTCCTTCCCCTCCTCCCAGTGCGAGACCCCCAGGGCACAATCCGGCTCTACACCAAGGGGGCTGACACCGTGATCCTGGAGCGACTGCGCAGCCGAGGGCCCAGTGAGACCTTCACTGAGAGGGCGCTGGATGTGAGTCCCTCACCAGCCAGGGGTGGGATGGGCTGGTCCCTGCTGCTGGCTTTGGGTTGGGTGCCCCAGGGTCCCCTGCTGCTCTTCTCCCACTCTGGCTTCAGAAGCTGGCTCTTCCTTGCTCCCTTCTGCTCTAGGAGCTCCACCTGCATGTGGGACAGGGGCTAAGAGGGCATCAAATCCACCCTTGGGGCTCTGCATGGACTGGTTGCATCACTGGGGATGACAGTGGGTGGGGGAACAGCCAGTGCCCAGAGAAAACCCTCAAACCCTGGTGGGTCTCCAGCTCTGACCATGGGGACACTGAGTCGTCCCGGACAAGGCAAGGGAACCACGATGTCTTGTCCCTGTAGCGCTTTGCAGAGGAGACCCTGAGGACTTTATGCCTGGCCAGCAAGGTGGTGAGTGAGGCTGAGTACTGCGAGTGGAGCCGGAGGCACCAGGAGGCCAGCATCCTGTTGCAGGACCGCGTGTGGCAGCTGGACAGCCTGTACGAAGAGATGGAGCAGAACCTGGAGGTGGGATGAAGTTGGGGATTAGGAAGAAGCACCTGCACTGGTCCCCACAGCCCATGAAGGGCAGGAGGGTGGAGTTCAGCTATTTGGGGTGATGGGGTGTTCAGCCCAACACCCACACCCTGGGTAGGAGGGCAGGTAGAGATACCCCTAGGGTGACTTTGTGACATGTCAGTAGACACCCAGATGGAAACCTGATGGGTCATGTCCACCCATGGGAAGGAGTGTGCAGGGACACAGGACCCCTGGTTGGATCCAGGGGTAATTCCCACCTCTGTATCTTGCCCTGGCACCCTGCCCCACGTCATGACACCCCATCCAACCTTCCTTCCAGCTGCTTGGGGTCACAGCCATTGAGGACAAGTTGCAAGACGGAGTTCCTGAGACCATCCAGCTGCTGAAACTGGGCAACATTAAAGTGTGGGTGCTGACGGGAGACAAACAAGGTCAGTGGAGGCAGCCAACACATTTCAGCTTCTCCCCAAGCCAGGGCCAGAGAGTGGATGAGACCCTGGGAGGAGACAACAACCAGGCCCTGCTGTTGCCTTTAATATACGACAGCATGTCCCACAGATCATGTCACCCATGGGAAACCGAGGCAGGGGAATCCATCTGCATGTTGGCATAGAGCTGGAGCAGAGCCCCAGCATCTGCTGCCCACCCAGGGCTGAGGGACCCTAGAGTGGGGGCTGGGACAGGGGGCACAACAGACCACTGATGCCCTTGTTGCAGAGACAGCAATGAACATCGGTTATGCGTGCAAACTGCTCACAGATGACATGGAGATCCTGGAGGAGAAGGAAGTAAGGTGAGTCTTCATGACCTTCTAGCTCAGGACATCAGGTTGGTGGGGACACGTGGGTGCTGAACATGCTGAACACACTCACTCTTCTCCATCCCAGCCTGGATGGCCATGGCCATCACTATCTGCTAATGTCTTCTCAGTTCTCCCCATCTGTTTATGCCCCTATAGCTCTCTTCTTGGCAAGATTTGGCCAGAAAGTGCTTAGCCTGGTTCTCTTGCCTCCAAATCACATGGGCCAGGGCTGATTTCTGATATCAGGGAGCCCCATCTCTGTCCCCCCTGTTCCCACCACTGGGTTACCAGCCCCTTCTCTCTGGAGCTGGCTTTGAGACGGCAAAGGCCAACCATGCTCTTTGGCCAAAACCACTCAGTGTGCCCGATGTCCCCTCCTACACAGCGAGATCGTCGAGGCTCACTGGGTGAGAAACAGCCGCAGCAGCAGCAGGAAAGCCCCTGGTAGCAGCCGCCTCTCCCAGCAGCACCCAGGGACTTCGTGCCACAAGAAGAAAGCTCTTGTCATCAGTGGGGACTTCCTGGTAAGGTGGCACTTGGGAGGCACCCCTGCTCCTGTCCTTGCTGGCAGATGGTTGTTTCTGCCCCAGGGCTATCAAAACATTTGGTGGCACCAGCACTTGGAGGAGGTGACACCCGTCCTGCACAGGGTGGGTGGGAAAAGCCAGAGGAACCCTGTCTTGGGCTGGGGAATGGATGATGGAGGCGGAGATGACCTCACACCAATTGCTTGGCGTTGGGGGGTTTCAGCCACACATGTCCAGCTGGTCTGCTGGTGGGTGATATCTTGCTCTGCTGGTCATTACTGAGACAAACTGGTCTCATGGTTATATTTGGTACTCCTAATGCAAGACAAACTTGGAGAAAATGGTTTGTTTTTCTGAGCTTCAAGAGCATCACTGAGACACTGGGGACCCTCACACTGTGACATCCCTGGTGGTCTTTAGAAAAAGTCAGCTCTGAATGTTATCCTCCTTCCTTGCCCATGTTAGTGTCCCTACAACTGAGGGGATGCAGAAGTGCATTTGTACCTGCCCAAAATTTGTGTGAATGTGCAGGAGATGAGACCAGCCCCACCCATCCCTGCTTGTGGGAGAGCCCTTGGGCCTCATCCCTCTGTGCTGGCCACGGCAGGAGGCCCCAACCACGTGTGCTCTCTCCTAAGGACAAAATCCTTCACACGGGAGAGGTGCTGATGAAGAAGGAGGGGCAGCTGTGGCAGTGGCTGCCTTGCCGTGGGGCCACAGACCCGCAGGAGCAGGGCAGCCTGGTGGAGAGGGCCTTCGTGGACCTGGCCACCAGCTGCCAGGCTGTGATCTGCTGCAGGGTCACCCCCAAGCAGAAGGCCCTCATCGTGCAGCTGGTGAAGAAGCACAAGAAGGCCACCACACTGGCTATCGGGGATGGGGCCAACGACGTCAACATGATCAAAAGTGAGGCGGGGGGCTGTGGTAGAACCGGGTTTTGGCCAGCATGGCCCTCTGATGGGGGTGGGGTGTCCCAGTCCCCAATGTGGCTGTGCTGGGGGGGGGAAGGAGCAAAAGGCATGAGGCCAGGACCAGCCTGGGGCAGAAGCAGGGCCCCGCTTGCTTTGGCAGTGGAGATGGTTTGAAGTTTCTTCAAGCTCCAGCCTGGGCAACTGGCAAAGAACTCCCTGCCCCTCCAGCAGCCCCCGATATATGGCTGCTACTTGCCCAGCTTTGCCTGGCGTCACTCCAGCAGCTGTGGGACACGCAGGAGGGCTTTTCCCCTTTGCCTATCGCTTCTGGATTCCCCCTCTGTCCATCAGCCTGGGAGCAACCTGCTGGGAAACCAAACATCGCAAAGGGCTCCCCAAAAACCTCCCGCGTCCTCCGCAGCTGCTGACATTGGGGTGGGCATCAGCGGGCTGGAGGGCATGCAAGCCGTGCAGTGCAGCGACTACGCCCTGGCGCAGTTCTCCTACCTGCAGCGCCTCCTGCTCGTCCACGGCCGCTGGGCCTATCTCCGCATCTGCAAGTTCCTCCGCTACTTCTTCTACAAGACTTTTGCTGGTCTCATGGCCCAGGTCTGGTTCGCTTTCCACAGCGGATTCACGGCTCAGGTGAGGGCTGCTGCTGGTGTGTTGGGAGCGTATTGGCAGGGACACATCCATTCTGTGGATGTCCACAATTCACCTGCTGGGGACCCAGTGCAGGTTTCACGCCTGGTACCACCCAATGGGCACATGTCCCCGTCACCACCCTGGTCTCTTTTCTCCCTGGATTTTTGGGGTAGCCGGTTAATTGTGTTTGGGATGGTTTGATTGGGAAAAGCACCCTGAGGAGATTCAGGGTGTCCTTGGAGGCAGTGGCAGCTCTTGTGAGCAATAGCTCAACCTTACACAGATGTAGGGAAAGATGCCACTTGCCTTAATCTATTTTCCCCCAAAATGGAAGCTTTTACTTAGGGACAAAGGTCATCAGCATGACTTGACCACCATGCTGTGGCTTCAGCCCCCTGACCCTGCAGCACAGTCCCATGGACCTGCAGAGCACTGAGGACAACCCAGGGCTGATGCAGAGTTCAGAACAAGTCCATAGGGCTTTCCCTGGGGTTTGGATGTGAGACTTACACCTTCCACAGTGCCTGGGCATCCTTTCTGAGTCTTTCCAAAACAGCACTGAACTCAGACACTTTATTCTCCCTTCTAGCCTCTGTATGAGGGCTGGTTCCTTGCTCTCTACAACGTCTTCTACACTGCCCACCCCGTGCTTTCTGTGGGCCTTCTGGAGCAGGTATGGGTTCCCTGGGCTGCAACCAGCCCCTGTACCTGGAGGCTGCATCCTCAGCAGGTGTAAATCAGCCCAGCAGTAGGCTGGATTCCAGTTCCCCACCCCTCTGGGACAAGCAGGTGGAGGACGCGCTGCAAATCTCCCAAAGGGTGTCACGGGTGGGGTGGCCCAATCCTGGGGGGGAGGGTGATGCTTAGCACCCTCCTTGTCCCAGCAGGACGTGAGTGCCAAGAAGAGCCTGGAGTTCCCTGAGCTCTATGCCATCGGGCAGCAAGACGAGCTCTTCAACTACCGCATCTTTGGCGTGACACTCCTGCATGGTGTCAGCACCTCACTTGCCAGCTTCTATATCGCACTCTGGGCCTTCAAGGACTGTGTTGGCAGCAAAGTCGTGGGTGACTACGAGTCCTTTTCGGTCACAGTGGCCACCTCGGCTTTGCTGTCAGTCCTCGTGGAGGTGAGCACTAGTCTGCCCTTCCCTATGCTGATCTCTGGTGCCTGAGTTGGGAATGGGTGGAGTGTGGTGGCACTGGAGCCTGCTGGCAAGGACGTGGGATTGAAGGCCACCAAACCAAATGGCACATGGGTTGTGAGACAGATGGACCCTAGGCATGTTCCAACACTGCCCAGTGTGGCTGGGGGACAATCCCCCAGGAGACTGGGGAGGAATTAGAGACAAGTGTCCAAATGAAAGGGGGTTCCCCCAGCCTCCATGAGGCACTGTGTGCTCTGCCATTGCCCCTGCAGATCATCCTGGATATCAAGCACTGGACGGCATTGTCCTTCCTGATGGTCACAGCCAGCCTGCTGCTCTTCTGCCTTTTCTCCTACTTGACGCAGAGCATCAATGCCTTCAGGATAGCCCCTGCCATCTTCCGCTTCCCAGGTGGGATAACCCAAGCATCCCTGCACACCGTTCCCTTCTGGAGCCAGGGGAACCCACTGGACTCAGTGCTAGCGGCTGTTCCCCATGTTGTAGATCACGGTTTCTCTTGCCTAGATCACATACATCCCTTGGCCAGATCCTCCTGCTGTATGGTCCCAGGGGACAAACTTGCTGGCTCTTGATCTTGCTGTGTTGATTTCTGACTCTAGTTTAGGAGCCATCTTCTCTTTAGACCCCTCAGCAACTTTGCGGGTGGGGGCCTGTTCCTTCCCCATTGTTCTCTCTCTCCTCTCCACCTCCACTGCTTGACCATTGCCCACAGATGCCAGCCAGAACGCCCTGACAGATCCCTACGTCCTGCTTGTGGTCCTGCTGTCCCTGGTGGTGAACACCATTCCCTCGCTCACCGTCCGCTCGTACCATGCCATCACAGGCAGACGCAGCATCCAGCAGGTGAGGGCTCTGGGGAGGAGGATGTGCCTCCGACCAGCACGAGTCTGGGGCTGGCAAGGAGGTTGCTGGTGCTGGGGAGGGTGAGGATCCCTAGGGAAGCCACCAGGGCCATGTCACCTCTGCTTGATGGCACCCTGCTCTCAGGACACTGGTGCTCAAGTCCGGTTCCATGGCCCTCTTCCTGAGTCAGTTCATGAGGAGGAGGCTGTGGGCAGGCTGCTCCAGCTTCTGGAGAAGGTCTGCAGGCAGGAATTGGCCTCCAGAACTCCCAGGTTAGGAGGCACCAGGTCTGGTTCATGTCCCACTGCTGCCCCCTATAGCCTTGGGTCCATCTCCATCCATGTGTCATCCCTTCCTGGTGGTACAGAGGGGATTGTGCTCCAGAGCTCTGTGAGCTTCAGAGACACCCAAGAAGATCCCCACCCTACAGACCCCCCCCCCAGAGGCTTGGGCCATGGTGGAGCTGGGAGCCAAACCCCATCTCGATGGAGGGCATCTCTGCTTTGTACCCACCTTCAGGGCGAGAGCTTGGCCAAGAGGTGCCCACAGCCCTGATGTCCCCTTTCTCCTTGCAGAAGATCTGCTCAAAGGCCAGGCGTGAGCCGGAGCCCTCGGTGGAGCTGCGTGCCCATGTCCACCGTGGCTCTTTCCGCCGCCGCTCCAGCTACGCCTTCTCCCACCAGGAGGGCTACGCCGGCCTCATCACCCGCGGGGACAGCCTGCGCACCAAGGGCACTCATGCCACCGGGGGTCTCCATCCCCAGGGAACAGCCCCACCTTCAACCTCCTGCCTCGACCCCTCGCCATAGCCAACCTGGCCGTGTCCTGCTGGGGCAGGGGGGCTTCCTTCTCCTGGGGGCTTTTTAATCCAAGTTGGATGGGTTTGCTGCATGGGCAGCCCCTGTGGTCTGCTGCAGGACCCTGGGGCTTGTCCCACCAGCAGCTCCATCTGCTGCACCAACTCCGTGGCTTCACTGGAGCCTGGAAAACTGTGAAAAGTGGTCATCAGCTGGTGGACCTTGCAGGTGTCCTTTCCTTACCCCTCCACATCTTTGCAATCTCCGCATGAGATGCACACAGCAGTGCCTCAGCCCACAGCAGTGCTGTGCCCTCCGTGCCATGTCCCGTCCCATCCCTGCCACATCCTGCTCCCCAGGACCATCCTGGGGACAGCTGTGGCCCCATAATGTTTGCTGCAAAACCTCCAAAGCTCCCAGCAGAGCTGGTGTGGCCAGGGACCATGCACAGCCCAAGGGATGCTGCAGAGCAGGTACCTGCGTGCATGTCCTGAAGCGCCACCACTCAGGGACAGCAGCAGCTGCTGGGGAAGTGTGTGAACAACTGACTGGTGACTGGATCACCTTGTTTTTTATTCTTATTTTTTAATAATATTAAAAGGACTCTGGCTTTCCTCTCCTCTCCTATAACTCTCTGCTGTACTATCAGCAAATTTCCTAGGAAGAAAGCTGCAAAGTAAGGGGCTGCAGGTGTCCCTTGGTGTGTGCAGGCAGCTCTCTGGCACTCACCAATGCTTGTACCATGGCACAATGCATGGTAGGAAGAGATAATCAAGTAAATATCAAAAAATATCAGCCTTAGGGTTTTGGACCTGCTTCCAGCACACGACTTGATGTGTTTGTTTAACAAGTGCTTTGGTCTCATCTGCACTGAATTTATGAGAATTAAAGTGTTTCCTTTGGGCTCTGGCCAGGAGGTTGCTGGGTCGTGCCAAGAGAGAAATAAATGGATCTGAGGCTTTCTGTGGGAAAGCTCTTGCCCGTGCAGGTATGTGCTGGGAAATCCCAGGGAGCAACTTCTCCCAGTTGGTTGGGGATGCTCCCCAGATCTGCACCCAGATGCTCATGGAGGGCAGTTGGGCTGCCTGATATGGGGCTGGGCTGGATTCTCCTGAGCCAAGCTCTGTGTTCCTCGCCGACATCGATCCCTCTCCTCTGCGGAGCATGGAGCAGTCAGAAGAGAACCGACCCATGTGCTTCACTGCACAAGTGCAAGGAAAAGCAACAAAAGAATGTAGAAAAGGAACACAGGTTTCCCTCCCCAGGCAGGATGAAAAATTCCCCCATGTGCAAATTGCTGAAAGCAAAAAGGATTCACTCCCTGCTCATCTCTGAGTGTAGACACATGTAAGTGCTCCAGCAAATTGTCCCAGGGGCTGTGGGTGCAGCCTCGGCAGCATGACCAGGACCCTTGTGCCAGTGCGGGACACGCACACCAGAGTGAATGACTAGAAAATAATTTATTGAAGAAACAGAAAGCTGCAGAAATACAACACAGTCATGACGAGTAGAGGATGAACAAATAGAGATTTTTTTTCTCTTTTAAAACCTGTTGACAGGCTGGAGTTAAGTTTCCTGCTAATTTCCCCTGCATAAGTCATTGCAAAGAACAAGGAACAAACTCCAGAGCACACAGCACAGTTTGGATAAAGTGCCTGACACATAAGACTTTTTTTTGTCTTTTTTTTTTTTTCTTTTTTAGCATTTGTAAATAGCTTAAACAAATATAATTGCAAGACACAGAGGAGTAACAATTGCATTTTGCTGTAGAGTAAAACCTATCCCATGAGATTAACAATGAAGCAGCAGCAAAAAATAAAAATAAAATCCAATTTAGTTAGAAGGAAAAAGTCATTTAAAAACTCAGGGATGCAGCCCCCAGACCACACGGGATGGGGTGAGTGTTACCTATTGCTATGCAGAAAAATGAGCAATGCTTTCTCAAGGTGGCTGGACTGGCAAGCCCGGCACTGTGGGTTCTTCCTGGCCAGGATTAATTCAGCTTGACTTCTTGTTTTCCTTTAGAAATTTAAGAGGTGGAAAGAAAAAAAAAAAAAAAAAAAAAACAAAAAAAAAAAACAGTTTGTTTTTCTTTACATTTTTAATTTCCTCTCTTTAAAAACCATGAACAAAGAAATACGCAAAAGGAACTGAAGCATCCGTATGTCCAGCCCCAGCTCCAGCGCCTCTTTTGCTGCAGGTGTCCTCTGAGACAAGGGAAAAGGAGCCAATTTAACACCAGGGATGCACGGTGCTGATGTTCCCACGGTCCTGGGCTGCTTTGGTGTAGCCTCCAAAAGCAGACCCCAGCACACACCCAGGGTTTGCACCTGGGAATTGGGCAGCGCAGCTTGGCTGCTCTTGGCTGCACGCTGTCCCCATCGCCCTCCCGATCAGACCCAGGGCTGGATGTGCCCATGGGTTTCAGTTCTGTTCAGGAAGAGGCATTGCAAAAAAAGGACCTCACCCCAATGCTCCCAGGCTTGGCATGGAGAAGTGTGCGCTCCTGGCCCCCTCTGTGCTGGTGTTCCATCATCAGAGCCGTCGTTAGAGCTGGGAAAGCTCAGCTCTGGCTGTGTTATAATGGAATATCTACGCCTAAAGCCTAGCTTTGAGGCCCCATCAGCCCTGTGCTCCTTCCAGTGAGCCTGGAGACCTTGCTGCACTGCTGGGAATTTAGTGATTTATTTATTTGTTTTTGGCACATGCAAAAGCCAACAGTGAAGACCAAAGGGGAAAACCAGCCTGAGGCTTCACAAGTAATGAAATGACCCCAATCCCTGAAAACTTCCACAAATGGAATAGGGCACGATCGCCGGACTGAACCATGGGGCTCAGTGGGGCAAGAGGTCCCGGGCTCCCTCCTCTTCCTTGCCCTCCATCAGCAGCCGGAGCCCCAGGCTTTGCTCCCCGATGGTCCCCACCAGGCAGGAGCTGTTCTCGTTGTCCTCTGAGGTGCCCCATGGGGCCTTGGTTCTGCTCCTGTTCCCCACAGCACAAAAATGCCTTTTGGGGCAACCCTGGTCCAGAGAATTGTCTTTAGGACAGAATTTGGATTGTCATTACCTGCAGGGAAAAAAAAAATCTTTGGTATCGTGGCAAGTTGCTCCTCAAGGCATTTTTGGTAGGTGTGGGCAGCAGGCAAGGCCGGATCCCATGTGGGGCAGAGCTTTGGTCCAGTGGGTCCTGGTGGGCTGAAGGACAAGGACAACTCTCAGTGCTCAGCTCCTCCGGGTTTCCCAAGCCACTCAGTTCATAACTGGAGGTGGAAACACGCCGGTCTCTGCAGGGGCCGAGGACTTGTGGCTGTGGGTTACGCCAGGCTTGGTGAGAGCTTCTTGTGGGTGGAAGCAAGGTCTTGGCTGCCAAACACCAAAGCTTCTCTCCCTGGGAGAGGTCTTGCAGGAAGAGCTGGGGCTCAAGGGGATGCAGAGCTCCCCAGAGGACAGGAGAAGGGATGTTTAGTAGATGGATGGTGCTGCTGGAAGAAACCACGTCTCCTCCTAAAGCCCAAATCTTTAGTCAGTGAGTCCTGTCTGTCCCCCCTCCACTTGGTACTGAGCATCTTGCTTAGTGCCGGCCACAAAGAAGGCGAAGGCTGCAGGGACACTGCTTTAAATGCAGATAAAAACCCTACTATGCCTTTGGGGGCCACGTTGATGGGGCCCAAAGAAGCTGGGATCTCACTCCTCTCAGTGGGCTGAACTTTGGAGCTGCATCTGGTGACAGAGGTGAAGGATGGAGAGGTGAAGAGGCAGAAGGAGACTGAAGAATCGGCATTTCCAAGTAAATGCTGTTGTCATGTTGGGAAAGCGGAAACAAGCAGTTAACATTGCTTCCTCCTGGCCCCATCACCTTCCTGTCCCCCAAAGACATGACTCCTCATTCTTACTCTCCTCCCATCTTTAAGGAAGAAGAGGAGCAGGGGATGCAGCCTGTTCAGGAGGACTCTGTGGACATTTGGGGAGAGCTCCCCAGGGCAGGCAGGGGACCCTCCCAATGTCCTCTGAGACCTGCTGGTGAGATGGGGTCTTCCAGGATCACGTCTTCTGGCCAGAATCTTCTTCTTTGTACCCCTTCAGATGGAGAAGGTGTCTCTGTGAAGGGCTGGGGCCAGGCCAGGTGGCATGGGAGAGCCTCACAGGGGCAGATGCTGTGAGCTGAATGATGCCACTGACCCAAATACATCCTTGGGTAGAAATCCATTGGAAACAGGTCACTCCAGTCCATCTCTGGGGCAGGTTGACACTGATGCAGCACCACCTCCAGTGCCTCTTCCCATGGAGGGCAAGGACGGAGGCAGGTCTTCAAGGTCACTCCGAGGGACAGCAGCTTGGGGCGATCATAGAAGCACAGCATGGTTTGGCATGGAAGGGACCCTTGAAGATCACCCAGTCCCACCCCTGCCATGTGCAGGGACATCCTTCACCAGCCCAGGCTGCTCAAAGCCCCATCCCTTGAACACCTCCAGGGATGGAGCATCCACAGCTTCTCTGGGCAGCCCGATCCAGCACCTCGTCATCCTCAGCAGGAAAAGCTTCCAGTGCCCAGAGGGTTCCAGCACAGGGAGCGTTGGGGCGCCGGGACCATTTCCCTTGTCTCAGAGCACATGAAGAGCCTGGGGCGTCACAAAATCAGGTGGAGGTGGCTGATTGTCTCTGTCTCTCTTCTGCACGAAGACACTTGGGGTTTGACACACAGATCTGGATAAACCACAAAAAAAAGCCCCAAACCCAAGAGGTACGGGACCTGGCAGGTTGGTTTGGCATGGGTGGACAGGTGGGTGCACAGTGGGGTCCCGTGTCCCAGACACCTGTACCCAGATTGGGGCACGCACAGGGCTGCGTCCCCCCGTGCTCCCCAGAGCCCCTCCGCTGGGGCAACGTGATGGGCAGAGAACGGAAAAGGAAGAAACGAGGCGAGCAAACCAACAAGGGGATAAAGGACGACTCTCCCATGATTGCATGATTTGGAAAAAAAAAATAAAAAAATGATCCATGCAGAGAAGTCCTAATCAACCCAAAATCATGGACAAAAAAAGCACAGTTTGTCCCCTCCCGCTCCCACCCGACCACCCCTCCCCGAATAATTATTACATTACTTCAAGAAAGAGTATATTTTTTCATGCATAAATCAAATTCTCATCTTGTCTTTTTTTTTTTGTCTTTTTTTTTGTCTTCTTTAAATTACATTTGAACACAGAACACATATAATAAATACTCTTGTACGACATGACTCAGAGAAAAGTAACACATCTGAACGCAAAGGTATCATCATCATTATTAGTTTTTCTTTTTTTTCTTTTTTTTTTAAAAGGACTTGTTTAAATACGAAATCTGTAAACTCCAAGGGTCCTTTTTTAATCTTTCTCTCTCTCTTTCTCTCTCTCTTTCTCTCTCTCTTTTTTTCATCGTGAAACTATCCAGCTTTCATTTCCTTAACATTCAATATGTCTCCCATTGAACGCATCAAAGAAATAAGAACATGCCGTCTTCTGCAAAATTATAATTTAACAGTATAAAGCTTCAAGTCACAAATTCCAAAAACTAGCTAAGTAATTTTTTTTTTTTATCACATAAACTATACATTAAATATTTTGAGGTATTTCAGAGAACATTGTCAAAGGCTTGTAAGGTCTGTGCTGGGTGGTAAAGAAGGCTTTCTCCTGCATAGAGAACGTCTTTGGTATCACAAGCCATGTGGGTGTTAGGTAGAAGCGGGGTCGGGCAGGATCTGGCCAAGGCAATAGTGCAGAGGGGAAGGGGACAGGGAAGGTGAGGTGGGGATGCTCTGACCTGATCTCAGGGGCATGCAGGGGCTGGGGCCGGCTTGTGGTGCCCCTGCGGGGGTCCCGGCCAGGGTCACGATTTTGGCCAAGTTTGGTCCAATTCAAAAGGAGTGATTTCCTGCAAGCTGCATTGCATGGAGCCCGTCTGGATGGTGAGGCCACCAATCTGCTCCCATTGCGGCTGGAAATCTTTACCCAAAAAGAAGGGGAAGAAAAAGAAAAAAAAAAAAAAAAGAAACCAAGTAGGTAAAAGAACCAAGTAGGTACAATTCAACCCAAGGTTTCCCTAAGCTAGTCGTCTGGGGATTCCTCTAGAAGAGTATCTTCTCCTGAGGGTCCTCCCACTGCCTTTTTCTAAAGCAGAGCTGCCCCCACCTCGCCCAACAAGCCCAAACTGCTTCTGCAGGAACCTGGAAACATTTCCTGCTGAAACACTTCAGGCTCCAAACTGCTCACTAAAAGAGAGGCTTGGAGAACACCAGTGGTAAGAAATGCCAGGAACCTTCCCTGGGCTACCAAAAAGGGAAACCAAGGCTCGAGTCTGAGCTGAGTGGAGAAGAAACCTCCTGTGGTGGAAGCCACAACTTCATGGTCCCAGAAGTGAGCAAGCCCTGTCCCCACAAGAAGGGACAGAGCCACCAGGTCAGTGCTGGTGGGACACGGCCAGACTGGGGACAGGAGCTGGAGGGGGGACCCTGGGGATCGGGGCAGGTTGGAGGAAATAGGGACACCGGGGGGGGGGGGGGAACACGCTGGGGATACAGCTCAGCGAGAGGGAAGGGCGATGCTTTCTCTTCCATTAGGACAAGAATTTGTTTTTTTCGTTTGTTTTGTTTTCTCCATCCCAACACCCAAAGACTACAAGAGTTGCCAGAATCCATCCGTTCGGAGAGCTGAGGTAACAGTGAGTCTTCAGGACAAAAGCGGAGGAGCAAAGAAATGGCCACACACCTTTGGTACAAGAAAAAGGCACTCATCGACCACGCTGCCATCCCGGGGACGCTCGCTCGCCTTCTCTCGCTCTCTGGGGACTCATGGGGCACGGGCGCAGGGAAAGCGGCGCTGCCAGCACAGACCAGACAAGGCAACAAAATCTTTGGTATCAGACGTGATTTTCAAATCACAAAAATTGAAAACTCAAGTGAGGTAGCCTTTATTCTCGGGTTCTCACTAGAAATGTCTTTGCATCCTTGAGGGCCTGTGGTGTTTACTTTTTTTTTTTATTTGTGTGTGTGTGTGTATGTTTTTTTTTCTTTTTTTTTTTTTTTTTCTTTTTTTTTTTTTTTCTGCATGTTTTTCACTTCCCAAACCAAGGCCCCCTTCCTGGCTTTTCAGCCCTTGAATACTACCTGATGGGGTTCAGGAAGCCACCCCCATCGTCACCACGTCACGACAAGACAAGAAGAAACAATGTTAGGGGAACACCAGTGGCGGGGAGCGGGGTGCTGGGGGTGGGATTCGCTTTGCTGTTCCTTTTTGGTTCTGGTTGGCACCTGCCCCTTCCTGGCCCTTCCTCCTCTCCATCACCCTCCCTCTCACCCAGCCTCTCCCTCTGGCAATGGTTCGGGGCTGTTTGTGGGGCCATGCCCGCTCCAGACCCCTTCCCCTTCCCTCCCACCTGCCCCATCAGCTCTTTGGTAAAACTGTCCAAAAGTCGTCCCCTAACCCCACCGGTGAGCGCAGTGGGCTGGGGCTTCTCTTGCAGGTTTTTTTCTTTCTCTCTTTCATTCTTTCGTCCTTTCTTTCCTCATTTTTTGGGGTGCTTTTTTTTTTTTTTTTTTTTTTTTTGTGTATGTGTACATGACACTTTTTTTTTTCTCCTTTTTTTCCTTCTTTTCAACAAGGTGCCTTCCTATTACACAACAGATCGCTCTCAAAGTAAAGTAAATCGAAGAAACCATAGCGCTAGAACACAGATGGTACTATTTTACCCGCATAAATTCAATAGTGAATTCCATTATTTTTTTGGTTGGTTTTGGAGGATTTTTCTTTTTCCCCAAGTGACGGGGGCGGGAGGGGGGGACCTGGCCTTCCCCTCCATCCCCAAGCCTATCCCAGCCCTTCCCCATCCCCGTGGCCCCTCCGTCCCCCTGGGGACACCACGGAGCCCGCAGGGCTGGGGCGACGGCCGATTGCAACGGTTTGGCCTCGTGATTGCTTTTCATATGGCACAAGTCACCATCGAGAGCTCGGAGGGAACGACCGTTTTGAAGCTAGTACCATTGCTCCAGAATTGCGCGTTTAAGGCAGGTTGTTAATTGGCACAAAAAAAAAAAAAATCTTGTCTTTTTGTAAAGTTGACGGTCTTTGCGTTGAGCTTGCTTGGTTGTGGTTTCTGTTGTTATTCTGTTGGGGTTTGTTTTTTCCCTTTCGAGCTCGCTGGGGAGTTTTCCCCTTCTTACACACAGGATTTTGCAACCAGGTCCGTGGGATTTTCCTTCTCCGTGCTCCGACGCTGCCTCCCAGGAGGGATTTTGTTGTTGGGTTTTTGGTTTTGCAACTTCTTTGGTAACAGAGATGAAGACAGGATGCAGAGAGGGGGCAATAGTGTGTGGAGGGGAGGACAGGGCGAGACACAAAGCCAACAAAACTGCTTTGTCTGAGTTCATTCCTCAACCCAAAAGTGAACCAGAAATCACGTGGCAAATGCTGGAGCCAGCCTGGCCCCAAGCTGGTTGCCGTGAAAGATGCGATCCTTTGCTCCAAGTCTCTCCTCCTGTCTCCTCTCAAACAATTAGTATTTTTAAATACCCGATTTCTGTAGCTAAAATGTGCTTCTTGACCTGCATGGGCGCGAGGTGGTGCGGCCGCGGTGCCCGCTGGCCGTGGCGCTGGGGATGCTCGGGCCCATGGAGTCGCTCAGGGGGACCCAGGGATGGGGTCGGGGTGCTCATGTGCATGGGGGGGCTGGGAGGTCGTGGGGTGGGTGCTCCTGGGGGTTTCCGGGAAGGGGAGTGGAGGAAGGTACCTGTGGAGGAGAGCGGGGCTGTGGGATGCCCCTGGGTGGGTTTCCAAAAGCTTTGAGGGAGAGGCGAGCCCAGGTTTCAATGGCAAAGGGGGTCTGGCTGCTTTGGGAAAGCCTGCTGCACTTAGGGCAGCAAAAAGCTTCAGCAACCAGAGACTTGGGGTCACCTCCAGGCATGCAGGGAGCATCTTCCCTGCCCATCCCCTGCCTTAAACAACGAGGATTTTGGCCCTGGCAAAACAGGGTTGTGCAAGAACCTGGCCCCATGACTCCACCTCTTGCATCCCCTCCGCCTTTACCCTTCTACCCTACAGGTGGTTGTGTTGGAGGTGGAGGTTGTGGGGGGGAACAGGAGGGGATGGGGTGCCCCTCTCCCCAAAAACCAGACCCTGACAGCTGGGTAAAGATGAGGTCTGTGAGGTCTCCCAGGGCAGCACCTCGCCCCCTCATCCCTCATCCCTCGCTCCACGGGGGTTTCCTCCAAGACCCTTTGAGAAGGAGCTGGCCTGGCTGCAAGCCCTGTCCCTGCTCCTCGAGCTGGGAGGAGGTGGCAGCAGGACGTGGCACCAGGCTCACGTCCACGGGTGACACCCAGCTGAGGGGGCGGGAGGCCTAGGGACATGCAGCACCCAAAAGCACCCACCCCGCTCGGCTCGGGGCATGCGTGTGAGGCTGGGTTGGCTTTGTCATGAGGAGGATGTCCGGGAAGGGATGTCCAGGGAGGGCTGGGGGACATCATGCTTTGGAGAAAGTGCTTGTAGAAGAAGAGGGGACTCCGGGGTTGGTGCCTGGCTCCTCCTGCCAGCGGTTCATACACCGCCGGCGGGCATTCATGAAGAAGTTGCTGACAGTGTTGAGCTCCAAGCCCAGCTGCTGCGAGA
The DNA here is from genome assembly GCF_964211825.1 of Aythya ferina. Classification (NCBI taxonomy): domain Eukaryota; kingdom Metazoa; phylum Chordata; class Aves; order Anseriformes; family Anatidae; genus Aythya; species Aythya ferina. The sequence continues at coordinate 1,728,380 of NC_140324.1, forward strand.
TGGTCATCTGCATCTCCTTGGACGGGCGCTTGTTCTCCTTGAAGATGGCAATCAGGGTGCGGCGCTGGAGGTCCGTGAAGACCAGCCGCTGCTTCTTGGGCTGCAGGCTCCTGTCTTTCTGCTGCTCTTGCTCTTTGCGTTTGCAAGCTAAATGTTCAAAAGAGAGAACAGGGCCATTAATCGGTGCTGACCACCCTGGCCCACTGGCAGGCTGCCTGGCTGCCTCCCAAAACCTGGCCCTTCCCTCCAGGGGAACCTGCTGGCTTTTTTGCCCACCGTTCCCTTGGCTGCCTCCCTCCTCTTCCTCCCTGGGCCTCCCAAACATCTGCTGGGGTGGGACAAGAGCCCGTTGCATCAGCATGAGCAAAGCCTGTGAGAAGCCCAGCACCTCTGGCCACCCAGGAAAACAACAAGTCTCAGCATAAGCTGCTGACCCTGGGACAAGAGACTGAGGACCGGGCTGCCTCTGCTCCCACAGCTACAGGGACCTGCTCCATTCCCAAATTACAGGGATCATTCATCAGCCTCCCTCCCTTGCTGCACTCCAGTCTCCACTGCCTCCTCATCGCATCTGCAGTTCTCGCAGGGACCACTCAGGGACCATCTCTTGGCCATCACATCCAGCTGCCAGCTGCAAAACACAGGGAACAGCCAGGGATGGGGACGGGGGGACTGGCTGGGCTGCAGCTGACGTCTCAAGGCACAGGCTGGATGATCGGTCTCATTTGCAGCCGCTCTGGAAAGGGTTTTCCTGCCTCCAGAGGCTGGAGAAGAGCCTGAGCCACCTGCAGCTCCAGGATATTGAGGCTCCCTGCATGGCTTCACGACCAGCTCTGTTGGCACGAGCATCAGGTTGAGCCTGCACCTAATTAAAAGTCTTCCCTGCTGATTGTCTTTTGTGGTAGGTCAGGCCAGAGGGGCTGTGGGTGGCACATGGGGACAGGCAGCTGGGGCCAGGAAAGCCCCTCTGACAGCACCACACGGACTGCGAGGAACAGAGGGAGGTCAGCATGCACATTGTGGTAAATACGTGAATGCCAGCTGCAGGAATATCAGGCACACGGTCAGTGGGAATGGGGAGAAAAAGTGCCTTTTCCTATGATATTTTTCTAGCAAATTACAGAATAACTGAGGCTGGTGGAGGTTACTGTCCCCACTCAAAGCAGGTCCACCACAAAGCCGTGCTGAGCCTCAAGGGGATATCAGGGTGCCCAGGGACCTGGCTGGGTCAGGACCTGGGCAAGGCTGGGCACACACTGTTTCTTCCTGGGAAGCTCACAAGAGAGCAAGACAGCCAGGAAAATGTGATCTAAAGACTTTCTGAGGAAAGTCCCACCCTTGCCCCATTTTTTTTGTGGGTTTCTTGGTTTGGCTCTTCCTAAGGATTGTGCAGGGAGGGAACTTTGAGGCATTTTCTGCTGGGAGGTGGCTGGATGGCAGCTCTCCACTTGCAGGCACCTCCAGGAGCCTCGTCGAGCTGCTGCGGACCTTGGAGGGGCCAGAAGCCAGGGCTGAGGGCAGCGATGGGGCAGCACCGCGGGTCCACGGCCGTTTATTGCCTTGGGGTGACCACCTGCCTGCTCTACAGATGCACCTCCCCTGCCAGCCTGGGTAAAACATCAGGGAGCCATGCAGCCTCGGAGTAATAGGAGGGTGTTGGAAGTCACTTCTTCCTAGCTAGAGAATGAGCAAGGTCTCTCTCTTTAATTTTTATTTTATTTTTTTTGATGCAGCTCGCCTGCTCTACAGGTCCTCTTTGCACCACCTTGAGCTCACAGAGAAGGATGATTTCACCCCGTTCCACCCAAACCTGGGGAGGCCTCGTGCTCAGCAAAGCAGGTAATTCACCCAAAACATTTAACCTCCTTTCCCTGGCTGCTGGGCTCGGTCCTCAGTGGGCACTCAGTCAAAATCAGCTGTCCCTGGTAAAGCAGAGAGCCTTAGAGCCTTCCTCCCCCTCCCTTCCTCCTCCCCCAGCAAGGTTTGCAAAATTCCCTGAGTCCAGAGGCTGCAAACCAGCATCCGCAGGGACAAGAGACAGTCCCAGCCCTGGTGCAGCCTGTCCCAGGGGCACCATACTCAAATAGCCACCAGAGAAGGGTTGAGTGGAAACCTACCCTATGACCATCAGATGCTTGCAAAAAGAACAAACAAAAAAAAGCCTTTATAGAAAATTTGACTTTTTTTTTTTTTTCCAGACATGATTTAAAATTAAAAATAGATGCCCACCCAAATGCCCCCCAGAAAAACAAATGGAGAAAGTCCCCCCGCCCTGGTGTGGAGCAGCACGTCATCACCCTGATGGACCCTGCACCCCCCGCTGCTGCATGCCCTCCCGGTGTCTCCCGGTGTCCCCCCAGCATGCTGGGCTCCAGCCCCGTGTTGGCAGCGTGGGTGGGCACCCTGCACCCTGCACCCACCCCTTTTGCTCCGCACGGATGGCACATACAGCATACATACAGCAGGTGTGTATCGGTGTGTGTAAATATAGACATCCCCCCATGGGAAATGCCTGCTGCGATCCCAGTAAAGCCCCCGGCATCCATCCTGCCCTGCCCAGCAGCACCCGTTCCCACCGGTGGTGCGGGATGGCCAGCCCATCACCCAGCATGTTGGCTTTGCAAACCCACATTTCTCACTCCCTGCTTCAGTTATTACAAATAATTATCACAAACCAGTCGCCCATTAATAATCCACAGCTCTGAGGCAAACACTGACTGTCAGGGTCTTGCTGGCCAAACCATGCCCCAGCACTAGGACTGGTGCTGAGCATTGCATGGACAATGGACAGAGGTGATGCCCTGCTATGCACCCCCCTACCCCCCCCCCCCCCCTTATTTTTAGGCTGCGATGAGGCGGTGGATGCATCCTGTGTTTCCTGTGCTCGTTTGTTTATTTATTAATTTATTTTCCTGCTGACGCAGCCCAGCACCCCCCTCCCCAGCTCCATCTAATTACAGCTCCGCACAGCAGAAATCGATAGTGACGCTGGTCAGATCTATTTACAGCCACTACCCCCCCACGGAGGGTCCTTCTGCTCCCCCCCCGCAGTGTGGCTGTGGCATCCCCAAAGGCAGTGGGGACAGGGGACAGCAGGGCATGGCTTAGACACCCACCCAGGCCAGCATGGAACAGTTTTTTGTGCTTCTGAATCCTTTTTTTTCTTTTCTTTTTTTTTTTTTTTTTTTCCCCATAAGCCCTGAACTCCAAATCACTCATCCATGGCTTAATGATGTTCTCCTTCCTGTCCCTCTGGGGTCTCTGGGTCTGACCCCAGTCCTTGGGGACAGCTTCCATGCCTGCCTCTGAGATATTTATTTAGCAATGCCCAAAGCACAGAGTCTGTTCCCTGGCTAGTCTGCAGTACCAGGACTGACGCTGGGGGAAAAGGACCAGAGCTCCCCATAGCGCAGAGGTGGGCAGTGTGGGGCTGAGCCCACCCATCCCCACTATGGAGGCCTTCCTCTCCTCTCCTTCTCTCCTCCCGGCTCACTGAACGTGTGCACCTCTGAGACCTCAACAGCTCAGCCAGGCTTGGCTGCAAGCAGCCAACAAGAGCGGGAGTTACAAGGAGGGAATGACAGATGCATTTGGACAAGGCGATTGCACGGAGACCCTTCCTTTAGGACACTAGGCATGCAATCCGACTGGTATTTCATCCCCAAGACAGCTCATCTGACAGCAGAAAAAACACAGGGAGAACAGTCAAGGAGCAAGCTCAGAGGGAGAAGCATGAGGAAAGACCTCTGAGAGCAGCGGCATCCCAACCACTTTCCCCGAAGACTTCTGCCAAGGGTTTCTGCCTCCTTGGAGACTTATGTCAGAGGGACAGCGCTTTCCTTGACTTAACCTTGACAGCTCAAAGCAAAATATCTCCCAAATCATTTCTAAAGGGACATAATAGAGACAATCAAATGGCTGCTGTTCAGAAGCTGCGATTATGCCTCGCAGCATGAACTCCACGAAGCATTTAACTAATACCTGATGGCTTTGTAGGCTTCCGCAGCCTGCCAGACACTGGTTTCTCTATTATACCCGCAAACCTCTGTTTTCTCAGCCCCAGCGTGCTCTCCCTCTCCATTCACTTGCAATACAACCTGTAATTTTCTGCCCACTTTGCTTAAGTGCTGGTGATTTGTTGAAATCACAAAAGACAGCCAGGGGCTTTCAGAGCCAGCATGCTGGCTGTAAGCGAGGTTAGGGGGAAAAAACACCAGCTTTTCTCCCTGTCAAATCGGCTTGCAGCAGTGTGAAGGGGCAGAGGAGCATTTGGGGGCTCCAGTGGAGAAGGCTATAGGCCCTGGGCTGTCTCAGTTCCAGGTTTTAGTATCTGTGGCTATGAGCAAACTGGGATGAGCCCTGGCTTATCCTGAACAGAATCAACATCATGGCATCTGCACCCCAAATCTGGAGCAAAGTCTGGGACAATGCTCAAGGGGCTTCATCTGCAAAAGAAGAACCCCTTGGTCCACAGCTGGGCTGGCCAGGATGCTCAGAGCTGAGGCAATTTAGTAACTGCAAGAGGTTTGTTTGACTTTTCTTTATGGTGTAGGAAAGAAGCCCAAGGAGATTTGTCACAAATAGGCTTCCCCAGCAGAATTTCAGTCTTTTTCAGTGTTAAGCACACTGGTGCAGAGCCTCCTGTGTGCTGCCCTTCTGCAGCCCCTCAGGCTTTGGCTTCCCCCTGGGTGTCCCCAGGAGCTGCCGGAGGATGATTCCCGCAGCTGGGGAGAGCCCCTGGTCATTGGTATGCAGCCAGCATGCTGCAGGGTGAGCGCTTCTTCGAGCCCAGCAAATTAAATCTTCCTCTGAACGCTGTGGATTAGGAGATGAGATGAGATGAAGCACTCGCGTGTGCGTTGCTGGGTGTATTTTCCTTCCCTTGTGAAGGATTTTGGCAACTCGTGCCAACAAGCGGCTCCAAGAGATGCATGGTGCTGTGAGGCATCACCAGCCACCTGCACTGGTGTCCCCAGCTGAGTCCCCAACAGCTTTTAGAGCCATGCAGGCTGGCAGTTGGAGGGAAGGGACTGGAAGCAAAGGAACAAATCCTCAGCCCTTCACTTGGGCTGGGAGGTGCAGAGGCTGGTGGAGACTGCACAGCCACGTCGCACCGACACACAGCTCCTTCTGATCCACAGCAAGCAAAGCGGCGATGCCAGTGCTGTGGAACACCTCCTTTTGACTCTCCTGTACTTTCTAAGCACTGTCTGTATTTCAATGGCAGGGTATTTTCAGCTTTTCCAATCCTAGAGCTAACGAGTTTGGTCAGAGCACGTGTGAGGGGACATGAACAACAAGCTACGGCCGATCCAGGTGCGTTTGGCACCATCCCGCAGTGTTTGCTGTGTTTTATTCTTGACCTTTCCACACAACCTCCTCCGGCCCTGCTAGCCCTGGGCTGTGTCTGACCCCTTTCCTGGGCACACGAAGAGACAACTTTTAGCTGCCTAGAAAACCGGGTTTGGCTGCCAACAGCATCTCCGTTGTGCTTTTTGCTCTGCTGTGCAACAGGGAGCAGGCAGGGCCGGGTCAGGGTGCCTGGTGGCAGCCCGGCCATGCTCCGTGCCCCCGTCCCTGCTCCCCACTCCCCGCCACTTAGCGTGACGGCACAAATTAGCGCTAATGAAGTGCTGTGGTCAGGCTGGGTGACACCGGCATCACCGCCGGCAGGGCAGCTCGTCGCCTCGTGTGAGAGAGGAGAAGGGGGAAAATTGAAACACGCGTTTGTGCATTGCCTTGTGTTTTCTGCATTGCCTTGTGTTTTCTGCATTTCCTTGTGTTTTTTGCATTTCCTTGTGTTTTCTGCATTTCCTGACTGACCCCAGCGGGTGTATCAGATGGGAAGCTCCTGCAGCGCTCGGCTGAGGCAGCTCTCCAACGGCAGCCGCTTTTCTGCGGCACTGTGCAACCACAGAGCCTTCAGCCCTCAGGCTGGGCACCGGGGCTTTGCCCCGCCGGGGCTGGGGGCTCCGGGCACGGCCGGGCCGGGGCAGGGTCCCCCCAGCTCCCGGCCGCCGTCGAGGCCCGGGGCCCGCCCCCCCGCGGGGCCCCGCCGCCATTTTGGGGCCTTGGAGCCGCCCGGTGCGCCCCGTGCCCTCCCCCTCAGCACGGAATGGTTCGGCCCGCCCCTCGCCGCCCGTCCCCCCCCGCCGCAGCCGCGATGGGCCGTCCCCGCCGCGCTGGCGCCCCCCCGCGGACGGACAGCGGCACTCCCGCCGAGGGGCGGGGTCACGGGTGGGCACGCCCCCTGCCGCTGCCCAATGGCGCGTGCCGGCCGCCCCCTGCCGCCGAGGGGCTGGGGCGTCCCGAGTCCCCCCCCCTGCTCGGCGCGATGGGCCGCTCCCACCGCCCCTGGTGCACGGGGCTGGGGCGGTCCATTCGTATCTCGGGGGGGGGAAGGGCTCACAGAGCCCCGGGAGGCGCTGGAAGGGCTGCTGATGGCGGGGCGGCTCTGTGAGGCGAGGAGCCTGCACCAGGCCCGTGGCTGCCCTACGGCTGCCTCAGAGTCACTGTGTACACGGCATAGACTGCCCCACAGCTGCCCCAGTGTCACTGCATGCACTACATACACTGCCCCAGTATCACTGCATACACTGCCCCTGGCTGCCCTAGTGTCACTGCATACACTGTGTACACTGCGTACACTGTCCCACAGCTGCCCCAATGTCACTGCATAGACTGCATACACTGCCCCTGACTGCCCTAGGGTCACTGCACACACTGCATATACTGCCCCAAAGCTGTCCCAAAGTCACTCTACACACTGCACCATTGCTGCCCCAATGTCACTTCATCCATGACCCCACCGCTGCCCCACAGCCACTCAGCCCGTCCCCTAAGATGGAGACCCAATGCACCCAGCAGGGATCGGCCTGGGGCCGCATCCTGCCCTCGCCATGCCTAGAGGCATGTGGTTCATCATCGCCCTGCGGTCATGAGCTGGGGGGGCTCAGGGACCCCTCCCCGGCCTCAGGAGGTGGCTCCCGAGTGGCTGGTGAGGCACTGGCTCCAACAACCAACAGAGCCAGTGGGGGGGACAGCACTGAACATGGCCCCAAAGCGTGCTGAGGGCTCGCCCTCAGCCCAGCTGAGGTGGGCAGGGGGCTCCCACCTCCCCTCGCTGGGATCGGGAGCACGGAAGGAAACTTCCGCCCCGCTGTTGCCTTTAAAGATGACCCCCGCGTGGAGCTGCTGCTTCTGGTAACGAAGCAATTAATCATGGCAAGCATGGGATGGATTTGTAATCAGGTCCCTGCCCGGCCCCCTCCCGCATTTCACAGCCCTGGATGTTTTCCGGCCCCGCGCCGTGTGCCGGGGAGGCCGGGAGGAGCTGGTGCAGAGCATTGATCCTGCCCGGTCGATTTTATTGAAACTCCCACGAGTGGCTTTAACTCCGCGTCGGATATTGCTGGCACATCAGTTTGATGGCGACGTGCCTGGCTGGGTGCTGGCCCTGGGGTGTGCAAGGAGGAACGTGGCACGAAGGGGTTTGGGGGGTCTTTGGTAGGTCTGTGGGTGCAGGAGTGGCCCTGCCAGGCCAGGGACACCCCCCAGAGCCGGGGGCACAGCACCATGGCTGGGGGAGTGTGGCTGGATGTCTGTAGTCTGGTCAGAGGAGGTTATCTCCTTGAGTAAGTGTAGTTGTGTTCTGGAAAAGGTTCTGTTTGGGGAAAATGTTCCAAGGAAGAAAGGGAAAGAAAGGGGAAAAAGTGGAAGAAAGGGGAAGAAAAGGATTAAAAAAAAAAAAAAAAAAAAAAAAAAAGGCAGGGGGAGGACAGGACGGGAAAGGAAAGGAAAGGAAAGGAAAGGAAAGGAAAGGAAAGGAAAGGAAAGGAAAGGAAAGGAAAGGAAAGGAAAGGAAAGGAAAGGAAAGGAAAGGAAAGGAAAGGAAAGGAAAGGAAAGGAAAGGAAAGGAAAGGAAAGGAAAGGAAAGGAAAGGAAAGGAAAGGAAAGGAAAGGAATAGGGAAAGGAATAAAAGGAAAAAGAAGAGAAAAAGGACTGAAAGGAGAGCAATCACTGGTGGGTGTTGCAGCTCTACTGAAGGCTCAGCTGCATGCAGCCCAGCGGTTTTCTGCTCTTTGTTTTCACTGGTTTTCCACCACGTTCTCCCTCCTGTCCTTTCTTCAATTTTTTACAGAGGCAGTTTAAATAACAGCTGGGGTTCCTGCAGAGGGTGGTGGTAGCTGGGGCCAGATCCTGCCCCCCCCAGTTGCCCCAGCATGGACACTAGATTCCACTGGATCCCCCAGACAGTTGCTGATGCTTGGCAGAGCCAGAGGCACCAGCATGAGATAAAGACATCTCCAAAGACAACGCACAAGCCCTATGGAAAACACAACTCAAAAAGATCCTGCGTGCTGGAAATGGCCCTGGCTCTGGTCCTAAGCATGCAGAAAAACATCCAGCCCAAAGAAATCACCATCTGCAAGTAACTGTCTTGTATGGGTACACGCACACATGGGCACAGCGCTCATCCTTCCTGCCCACACACCCATATCACCCCACATTTGGGGGTGGCTCCAAAAGGAAAAGAAAAGAAAGGAAAAGAATCACCCATTTATTTCTTAAAGCCTTGAAGCCAGCTGCATTGCTGGGAATGATTGGTTTGGGGTGGAAAAGGTTGTTTCAGTTTCGGAGACGCTTTCAAATTTTCTTAGGCTAAAGAAAGATATTTTGACATCAGCATTATTCTGAATGAGAGTACTGATTTTGGGTGACTTTTTTCAATTTCTCTTTTTTTCTCTTTATGTGCAAGCAATCTGATGAAAACAGCATACATTGGCATTTTTTGACTTGGCATTTTTTGCCCCATTTGTGAACCATCCAAAATCTTGACCAGCTGCAAGGCAGATGTGATACAAGCAAGCCCCTAAATATAAACACCTGACGGAAAGCTGCTAAAATGCCCCAAATCAGGCACAGACCCACTCCTGGCTGCCTTGCACATCAGTACCGATGCTTGTACAGAGCTCTCCCACAAACATCAAAGTTGGCAAACCTCTGTGTTTGGAGAGACAAATTTTCCTGGAGTTCCAGTAAAACATTGGAGTTGATGCATTTGTCTTTGGGTTGGGATATTGTGGGTGTCTGGAGCAGAATCCAGACCACAATTGGTGGAGGCGCCTGGGTTTCACTGAGCTGGAGCATTGCAGCCATGGGAGAACTCAGTGGACACTTTTTTTTTTTTTTTTTTTCCACATCAGAAATGTCACCAAACACGTGAAATTTGTCACCCACCCACCCAAAAGAACTAAAGTTCTCAGACAGGCATTGATCCATGGATCTATTTGCAGAGGCCTTTTATTGAAATCTTGAATCACTCTGCCTATGTGAGAGGGTAACTCGGAAGAAAAGCAGCACGATGCCAAATGTCCTGCTCCTTCTCCTTGCAGTTTGGGGAATGGTTGGGTGGGAACCCCTCCATCCCAGAGGCTCTGGAAGCAGAAACTCCCACAGCACCAACTCCACCACTTTTTAGAGCCAGACTGGGTCTGATGCTGCCCTTGATCCCACTGCTCCGTCCACCAACAACCAGCACACCAAACCCCATGGAGATCCATCCTGAATCCGAACATCAAGGGCTGTAATTTCTCTGTGCAGATGTTGTGTGCAGGCCAAATAACAGATGGTACAAAATAAAGAGTACGGGCAGATTTCTGCAAAAATTATGCATGCCACCAGCGTGGCCAAGACGTGTGCCCGTGGGCAGTGGGCTGGCGCGGCACACTGTCCCCATCCCCAGGACAGGCTGCATGCCGCTGTCGCTCGTGCTCTTCAAAGCTCTGCAATGGCAGCAGCCTTTGCCGGCTGCAGAGGCAGACGCGTTGATATCTCTGTCAGCCCCTGATACCATCACCCGTCAGCAGCTCCGAATACATTTGCAATTTTATCCCTAATGGAGAGAGTTTGCTCATTACCTGCTCTTTATCAGCCACGGGTAGCATGACTTTCCACAAAGGGGCATCGCTCTCTGGAGCTAATCTTCCTGCTTAAAGACCTGGCCTTTTACAAAACATCGCAGAGTTCATCGGCTTTAGTAACCCGGCACCGCTTACTTGATATACTCTGTGGAAGTGTTGTCGTCCCCACTGTACATGAGAGGAAACTGAGGCACGGGGTGAGCCGGGTGGGAAGTGTGGATGCTTGAAGAGCTAACCCATGGCAAAGCCACCCCTCACATCCCTTCGGTCACATTGTGGCACTGCATGTGGGGCACAGGGACCGAAGCTGAGCCTGCTGGCCCCAGATTTTACGGCTCCCTATGCTGACACCCATACCAGGAGACCTCAGTTCTCCTGCCTGGATGGGGCTGAGCAGCTGCTTCTCCCAGCCCCTGCTCTCCGTGCTCCCCTGGCAGTGCTGCATTTGGAGCACCCATAGCTAGAGAGGGTTATCCCTGCCTGTGCCATAAGCAACAGAAGAAGTTGCAATTTGCTTTTCCTTCCTTCCCTCCTCCCCCAATATTTTGTCATTCATGTTTTTTCTTGCCTGTCTGCAAGCAAGGAACCCACGGCAAGGCCCAGCGAGGCCCCTCGCACAGCCAGCGCTGGTTCCTCCTGCGTGGGGATTTTCTGTCTCCATCTTCTATGGGACTGTGCTGAGCCCCAGGGGACACAAAGACCCCAAAGGGTTGGGGTCTTGGTGATTTCTGTACGTGTGTTTGCCTCAGACTTGGGTGGAGAAAATAAAGAGTGATGACCACAGAGGTTCACAGCAAAGCCAGGATGGCGGGTCCAGGTCTCTCTTTGTGCTTTCTAAAGGCTCGAGCCGCTCCTTAGGCTCCTGAGCAGGGATCAGTGGGGCACCCCTGCTTCCCCAAGGTCAGGAATTGCTCCCCACCCCAAATTCACAGGGACACCATATTCTACACAAGAGACACTGGAGGAAATAAGGGCACGGTTTGGTCAGGGCAGCACAGTCCTGCAGGGCAGAGCTTTTAAGTTAAACCCAGGGGACAAGAAGGTGAAGGAAAGGACAAGCACTGATCCCCAAGTAATGGGAAAAAAGTGGTACCTGCCAGGGAAGGGGAACAGAAGCATCCCTGCAGCATCCCTGCCCATGTCTCGCCCGTCACAGCTGACATGGACGGAGGTCACTGTACATGCTCTTGTGGTGCAGCATCGCCAGCCCCATTGCAGCTGCTTGACCGGAGCCAAGCAAAACACAGTGGGCCTTAATTTTGCTGCCTGCAAAATGCAGTGAACTGCACTGAATGATTAAAATGATTTTAAAATTTAAATGATTTCTGAACCTCTCTTGCACTCCAAAAGCCACCAGTGCTTTAAAGAGCTGTAGTGCATACCCCTAACTGAACATATAACTTAAGATAGATAACAATATAATTCCTGAAATCCTAACCATGTTCGTGTAAATGTGCATGTTTTTTTTAATACTTAAAAAAAATAAAAATAAAAAGTCTTTATTTTGGTGGGAGCCCCATCTTTTTAAAGCATTCAGTGTCCCCTCCTTTCAACACAAGACAATCCAGGTTGCTTTTTGTTTCGCTATTCCGTAACAACCCCCAAAATGTTCTAAAATCCATCATCCATTTTGCCTGTCCGCCCCTTCCTGGGTTTAAATCTTGCTGAAGATGATCTATATCATTTGAGGTATTAACGAGATTTTGAATTTCCGTTTAATCAGCAAATCTTGCCACTCGATTGCCACAGTCCTGTGCGGAGAAGCCATTAATAAATTCACTCGCAGGCGGCGGCGGCTGAAACGTGCCGCCGGCTCACTGCTCCCCGGCCGCCCCGCTGCAGCCCTGCGCCGCTCGCCTATCGCCCATTTGCTGATTGCACCCACCCAGCTTTGCTTTCAGCTGCGGACAGATGGTCCGGAGGAGGATTTTTTTTTTTTTTTTTTTGCTCCCTTTTTGAGCAGTGTTTGAAGGCAGAGGCTGACCCCAGCCCCTCTCCGCTGCCTTTCATGCTGTGCAGGTAGAAGGCAACAGCCAAAAGCACATCCTGGATTGATCGGAATTCAAACATCCTTATTTCGATGCTGAGCCACGGGCTCATACCTCGCTCGTGGCAGCTCAGCTCCAAAAAGGGAGCTGAGGCTGAACCGTGTGCACGCGTGGAGCTGGGGCTAGGATGGATCAAAGCCTTCTGCAGCGCTCCAGGGTGGAGGGCTGCATGCTGACAATCCTTGGGGAATTAGGCAGCATGGTGGGAAACTTCTCCCCTAAATACTGCACCGGGCTGGGGTGCTTCTGCTGTGGCACCTGTGGGAAACACAGCCAACCCCAAAACTGCACCCCAAAGTCTGGATGGGAGGGACAGGTTGTGTCCCGAATTTGTGGGGATCTGGAAAGCCTCAGCCCTTTTGGTTGGATTTTTAAAAATTTCCTCTTAATTTTTTGTTTGCACCGCAAGGCAACAGCCTCACTGGTGATGTGCAAAGACTTTGCATGGGGAGATTCAAGTGCCCAGGAGTGGAGGAGTGTCCTGTGCAGGATTTCTGGTTCCTGTACATGCAGGATTTTTGGTTCCTGTACACCCAGGTGTTGCTGCAGGGTTGCTGGCAGAGGCAAGGCGCCGTGCCCAGTATGTGCAGAGGGGACGGGGACGATCCCAAAGCAGGAGTAGGGAGCCTGGGCCCTGCTGCTGGTCTTCTCCCATCTCCAGCCATCCCTCCCCTTCCTCCGCTTTGTTCACCAGGTGCTTAAAAACCAAGCAGAGATGGCGAACCGCCTGCAACTTCAGGCCTGTGATTTGCAGCATCCAAGCCTGGGAGCAGCGCAGTGGCTCGAGGGATTCCCACCCTGGCAGCTCAGGGACTGAGCAGCCCAGAAATCTGCCGCTGCTCAGGCCCATCCAGGTCCCACAAGCCCCAGACCCACGTTTTGTCCCCATTTTGGTGTTTGTTCAGGAACCCGCACAGAAGCCCCCAGGGTGGGTGTGTGGCAGAGCCCCCACGGTGGCCCCAGCCTCTCCGGAGGCAACGGCTCCCCTCTCCACGGCGCAAGCTGCCCGGCCCTGCAACTGAGCAGAATGAGAAAATATTGGATTTGTTTTCTGGAGGAAAAAAAAAAAATCCAATATTCTGTCTGCAATCCCAGACTCTGCGCCTGGTTATGGCAGGAAAATGCTGTAAATCTCCCCTTTCCCCACCAGCAGGGGAAGAAAGATGAATTCTCTTTTAATATTCTTATTTTCTCTCCTGGTTTAAGCCCCATCATTTTGCAGGCAGCTCTGCAATCTCTTTGTTGACCAGGGTTTAAACCTGCTCTCCCGGCTCCCCCGACCCCAGGAAGTCTGCCTCGCACACCCTGCCCAGCAGCTCTCAGGCAGCGGCAATGAGATTTTAATAGATGTATTTTCAAATTAGTTCTGGGCCTTTCAAGACTTATCAGTTAAATGAGGTTTTTCAAATTGATTCAAAGGTCACTGCGAGAGTTTTCTCTTCTCTGTTATCTCTCCCTTATGGTTTCAGTGGCGATTGACAGGACAGAGGGAAAAAAAATCGCCCCCACATCGTACACCCAGAAAAAAAAAAATAAAAAAAAATCCACCCCAAATGGACACCCCCAAAAAAATGACAGCCGAGAGGTGACTGCACGCAAAGCCGCAGGCTGGGGCTCGGCTTTGGGCCCCTCCCCAGGGCAGGGCCGAGAGGAACTCGGCGGGGCCGAGGGGTTTTGGGGTTGGGGTGCGGGGTGGTGCTGGGAGGGTTGTCCGGAAGTTGGGGTGCGCAGCTGCCCCCGGCGGAGCGGGGAGCCCATTTCCTCGTGGGGAAGGGGGGGAGAAGGCAGATTTAATATTTAACCGACGGGAGGTTTATTGGCCCCTTCTGACGCGCAGATTAGGAGCAAACAGAAAAATAGCTGCGGGCGGAGTGAGGCGGCCCCGGCGCGCTGATAAGGGAGGCGGCGCGGTGCGGGGCGCGGTGCGGTGCGGCGCCGTGCGGGGCGGTGCGGGGCGGGATGCGGGGCGCGGTGCGGGGCGGGGTGTGCGGGGTGCGCAGCGGCCGCCCCCGCGGAGCTGGAGGCGCCGGGTCCCGGCTGGTCCCGGTGGGCGGCTCCGCGCCGGCGGAGGGAAGGTGCTGTTATTAGCGCCTGAACTCCCAAGTGAAAATAAGAATAAATAACGCTAAAAGAGGGGTTCCCTGGGGGAAATGGATTTCTTCCCCTTCTTACTTTCTTTTATTTTCCTTTCGTTTTCTTTTCCTCTTTCATTTTATTTTTTTCTTTTTCTTTTCTTTTTCTTTTTTCTTTTTCTTTTTCTTTTTCTTTTTCTTTTTCTTTTTCTTTTTCTTTTTCTTTTTCTTTTTCTTTTTCTTTTTCTTTTTCTTTTTCTTTTTCTTTTTTTTTCTTTCTCCTTTTCTTTTTCTTCCTATTTCTTCTTCTTCTTCTTCTTTTTCTTCTTCTTCTTCTTCTTTTTCTTCTTCGTCTCTTTCTCCTCCTCCTCCTCCTTCTTTTTCTTCGTCTTCCTTTTCTTCTTCTTCTCCTTCTCTTTTTTCTTCTTCTACTTCTTAATTTTCTTCTCCTTCTCCATCTCTTCTTTCTTTCTTTCTTTCTTTCTTTCTTTCTTTCTTTCTTTCTTTCTTTCTTTCTTTCTTTCTTTCTTTCTTTCTTTCTTTCTTTCTTTCTTTCTTTCTTTCTTTCTTTCTTTCTTTCTTTCTTTCGTCTTTTTCTTCCTCTTCTTTTTCTTTTTCTTCTTCTTCTCCTTCTCCTTCTTTTTTCTTCTTTCTTTTTTTATAACCGGGTGTTCGGCCCCTTGCCGGGGCTGGAAGGTGAGGAGCGGCCCCGGTTGCAGCCCTTCACAGCCGTTTTCCCCTGGTTTACAGCAGCGAAACAAATCGCTCCGGTGCCGCGGAGGCGCCCCGCTGCCGGGGGGCTTCTCACAGGCACCCTTGGGAGGGCTCCGCGCTCCCTGCCCGGGGCCGCTGCCGTGGGGGCACCGCGGTTGGGCCGAAGTCGTTGGAGTGAAGCTGAAATTGAAACAAAACTCGGCCGATGTTCCCCTATTCCCCCAGGTTTTCCGCAGCGTGTTCATGTCCCTCGTGCTGGCGATTCGGAGTGCTAGCTCGAGGTATTAATTAGTGGCATTAATTACTGGCGTTGCCAAAGCTCTCGGGCATTTGTGGCCCTTTGCTTTGGCTCAGCCCCGCGCTGATGCCTTCGGGGTTTTCGTTTGTCGGGGTGCTTTTAGTTTTATGAATAGCGACACCCGGTCGGGTAGTGACGGAGAATCGGTCGGGGAGAGCAGGTGAGAAAGTTGGAACAGAACAGAACAGAACAGAACAGAACAGAACAGAACAGAACAGAAAAGAAAAGAAAAGAAAAGAAAAGAAAAGAAAAGAAAAGAAAAGAAAAGAAAAGAAAAGAAAAGAAAAGAAAAGAAAAGAAAAGAAAAGAAAAGAAAAGAAAAGAAAGAAAAATAACAGAATCAAAAAGAAAAAAAATTTTTAAAAAAGGAAAGGAAAGGAAAGGAAAGGAAAGGAAAGGAAAGGAAAGGAAAGGAAAGGAAAGGAAAGGAAAGGAAAGGAAAGGAAAGGAAAGGAAAGGAAAGGAAAGGAAAGGAAAGGAAAGGAAAGGAAAGGAAAGGAAAGGAAAGGAAAGGAAAGGAAAGGAAAGGAAAAATAGGAAAGGAAAAATAGAAGAAATGGAAAAACGAAAACAAAACGTAAACAACAAAAAAAAAAGTAAAGGAAAATTAAACAAAAATACAAGGGACAAGAAATTTTTTAAAAATGGCAAAGGGAGAGGGAAAGAAACATAGAAGCAAAAGACGAAAACGAAAACGCGTCCGGGCAGCGCTCAGCGAAGCTCCCGGCCCGCAGCGAGCGGCGGCTCCGTCCCGGCCCCCCCGGGGCAGCACAACCGGGGGCGTTTGGGCCGAGAGGGGCCGTGCCGGGAACCCACTCGGGACCGCGCTGCCACCGGGCCGGGCGACCCCGGCTGCTCTCAGACGGCCTCGAATCCCAGCCGTGGCTCAAAGCCCTGGGGCGAGCGGCCGAATTTCACGCGTGTTCCTGCGTGCCCGCGGGGCAAGGCGAAAACCACGGGCCGATGGTTTCTGGCCGAGTTTAGCACAAATGGACACGAAGCTAAAAGGCCACAACGAGGTCTTGGCTCTCCCAGGTTCTAACCACGGGAGGATTCCCAAATCCTGCGTGCAGGAATAAACCCGTGGCGGGGACGGGGTGTCCACACGCGGGTGCGCAGGAGCGGGGGCTCCTACAGGGCACCCACGGGCACGCAGGGTGGGAGGGCACCCACCGGCTGTCAGCATGAGAGGATGGGAGAGTGCCCACGGAGACGAGTGGTGGGGGGACTCCCACTGCCCTCTGCGGACACGCGGGGACCCAGCTGAGCCCATGAGAACGGAGCCACTTCCTTGCACGGAGCCGTGGGGCCTCCTAAGCCCCGCGAGGATCACGGGTGTGTGTGTGGGGAGGGGGGTCACGAAGTTTGCAGAGCTGCATCTGGACCGGGGAGGGGGACACACACGGGGACACAATGCGGCGGTGACAGCGGGTGTCCGAGATGGATGGCCCGAGGGGACGGGACGGGCACCGCCAGCTGCTGCCCAGATGCTTCCCCGTGGGGCACCCCTATTTTGGGGACCCCCCGGGGGGAGCGGAGCCAATGCCCCCCCCCCCCCGGCACCGGAGGGAGCGGTGCGGGGCCGTTGGGGGCCGCAGCCCCTCACCTCCCACCCCCCACCCCCGCTGCGGCTCTGCCCGGGCCCCGGCTGAATAATTAATGGTTCATCTGCGCACGGGGCGGCGAGAGGGGGAATTGGAGTGGAAAGAGGAGAAAAGCAGCAATTGCCATTTCGAGGGGCCCGGCGTGTTTATCGATCCGCGATTTACTGCCTCGGACTAATACACCGGGTGGGCTCCTGAACACGGCGAACGGCCCGGGTCCCCCCGGTTGGACCCCCCCAACCCCTCCGTTGTGTTTGTACAGGGGGGACGAGACCGGCCCCTGCCAGGCTGCTCGCCGCGCGGTAGTCGCGGCCCTACGGCCCCTCCAGCAGCGGCGGGGTGGAAAAAAGCGAGCAGGATCGAACCGCGGCCCCAGGACGGCCGGGTTGGGGGGGATCGCCGACTCCCGGCGCGCCCCCTCCCTTATAAGCGCCTTTTCCGTGGGCGTGGGGCCGAGCCGCGGCCGCGCCGTCGAGGAACGGGGTCGGTGGCGGCCGTGGGGTCTCGCTCCCCCGGCGGCCTCCCCCGGCCTCGTTTCCCGGCGGGACAAAGGCAGCACGGGGAGCCCCGCGCACCCCGAGCCTCCGCCCGGCGTCCCGGAGCGCCCGTCGAGGGGCGAGAGCTATGGGGGGGAGGGAGAACGAAACGAAACCGGGCCCCAGCGGGGCGGCAGCGGGGCCGGGAGCCGGGAACAAAGCGGGGAGAGCCGCGGGGAGGCCGGGGTTGTGGGGAGGCCCGGGCTTGCATGGAGACCCGGGGCTGAGTGGAGGCCCGGCTGGCGGATCCTCCGTGGGGCGGCCCGGTGGGGTGAGAGCCACGGCCTGGTCCAGTCGGGGTCGCCGGGGTTTAGCAGAGGCGAGTTCCTCGCGGGGTGCGTTGTATTTGATCGTCCTCGCAGAAAGCAGAGAATTAAACCCCCGTCCCTACGAAATTTGGATTTTCTATTTCCGGAAATATCGTCTCTTGGCGCAAAGCGCCGCTGGGACCCAGGGAAACGCGGCGTAAGGAATTAAAAACCATTTTAAGGAAAATAAATCTCCCCCGACAGCTCGGGGACGACCGGAGCGATGGAAGCGGGGGCAGAACCCGACTCCCCCGGCCTCCGCCGCACCGGGCCGGGCCGAGGGGGACGGAGCTCCCGCAGCCTCCCCGAGCCGGGGATTCATTCCCACCCTCACAACCACGGGTATTATTTCAAATTTTGGCGAGCCAGGAGGCAGCCACCCGCCGCTCAATTAGCCCGAACAACGGGGTCATTAAACGGCCGATCGCGGCAGTGTTTAAATCTTTATTTACCAGAACCTTGTAAAGCCAGGAACAATTTGCATTCTATTAACTGCTTTTCAATAGGGCATCGACTGGAACTAAAAGATGCCACTACCCTGCCCTAATTAAAGAGCAACTGAATTACACTAAATACATATGAACGCTGCTCTCCTCCATAAATAACGGCCGGCTCCTCGCCGTGCGCAGCCCCCAGCGGGCCGGACTCTGCCCGGTCGCCCCGGGAGCTGCGATCTCCGCAATTTTTCTCCCGGGTGGTGGCAGCCCCCGGCCACCCCCGCCTGGCCCCGCGGAGCCCTGGAGCGGTTCTGTCGGGGCCGGTGCGGAGGAGCGGGGATGCGGGAGGGTGGCAGGGGGGCTCTGACACCTCCTTCAGCTCTCCTGCCCTTTCGTCCGCG
Source organism: Aythya ferina (assembly GCF_964211825.1). Classification (NCBI taxonomy): domain Eukaryota; kingdom Metazoa; phylum Chordata; class Aves; order Anseriformes; family Anatidae; genus Aythya; species Aythya ferina. The sequence continues at coordinate 1,746,722 of NC_140324.1, forward strand.
CACCAACATCGTGACCCCTCCGAGCCCCCGCGCACAGAAAACGCATTTTTTGTGCATGTGTGTAATTTTTTTTTTCTTTTCTTCCCCCAGCAAACGCACGTCCCTCGGCCCAGCGCCGGGCTGAGGCCGAACGAGCCTCGCCGGCTGGGTTGGGCGCGGAGCCTCCGTGCGCTCCGCACCCGCGGTGCGTCCCCGGGGCAACCCTCGGTTCCCCCGGGCGATTCTCCTGCGGGCAGCGTTTGCGGTGCCCCGGGGAGCGGAGCGCAGCCCCGGGTGTCTCCCCCTGATTTTCGCCATCCCCCTCCCCCGCAGCAGCACGGCTTCCCCGGTGCAAGCACCCGGTAACGGAGGAGGGACCGGAGCCTGCCCGCAGCGCAGCCGGGGCTGCGGGGACTCAGCGGCGGTGCCAAGCGCGACGCGGCCCCACCGGTGGCTCTCCGGGGGGGAAAACGGGGCCGGGGCAGCGGCTGGGACCGCACGGGAAACGACCCCCAGGGGGAGAGGCAGCCCACCGAGGGACAGTGCCGTGAGCACCCGGCTCCTGCCGCCTCCGAGCTCCCGTTTCCCGCTGTCAGGAGCAGGCCCGGGGCGGGGGGGTTGCATTAAGGAGAATTTCCATCCTTGTCTTCGTAAGGCTCGGTAACCCCCGACCCGGCCCCGACCCGGCTCCCCGCTACCCGGGGCGCTCCTGGGAAGGGTCCCCACGCGTGTCGGTCCCCTCGCACCCCCGCCGTGCCCTACCTGCGAGCCTGAGCGCCGACATCCTCTGAAATTCCGGCTCCTGCAACCATTTCCACATCCTCCGGAAAGTCTCCCGGCCCGACTTGAGCTTACTCCAGGGCTTGGGGTTCCGCAGCAGGTCCGAGAGGGTCCCTTGCGAGCGGCACAAGATCCTCTGCGCGAAGATCGCCTGCGGGATGCTGTAGCGCTTCAGCTCGGCCGTGATCCTCTGAGCCACCTCCTTGGTGTTGATCTCCTCCACCTGCCCGGAGGCTCCGGGCTGCGAGCCGGCGGCCGAGGCCTGGCGCTCCCGCTCGCCCAGGAGCGAGCCCCCGGGCTGGGCGTGCGGGTGGCCGTGCGGGTGCATCCCGTTGAGCGGGGGCATCATGGCCGAGCTGGGGGCCGCCAGCCCCCGCGCCAGGTGCTCCTCGCCCCGGGACAGCATCGCGGCGTGCGAGTCGAAGCCGTTGGGCGAGAGCATCTTCTCGTTGGGCAAGTGGCCGCCGGGGCCGTAGGGAGCCAGCGGCTGCTGGGCGTTGTGCAGGCTGCCCAGCCCGTTGGGGAGCGGCGAGAGGGGCTGCCCCATGGCCGGCATGTCCTTGGGGTAGTGGCTGTAGAGGTTGCCCATGGAGGCGAGGCTCCGCTCGTCGCGCATGAGGGTGAAGCTGCCGCTCACGTTGCCGGCGAGGCGCTGGTGCGGGTGGTGGTGGTGGTGGTGGTGGTGCGGGTGGTGGAACTTCTCCGACACGGTGGAGATGGGCGGCAGGTGCTGCAGGGGGGTCAGCGTGGTGTAGGTGCTGCTCAGGCTCATGCCGGACGGCGACTCGCAGGACATGCTCATGGCGGGGTGCAGCGGGGCGGCCAGGCTGTGCTCGGCGCGGTAGTCGCCCCCCTCCAGGATGGAGGCCATGCCCGACACCATGGCGGGCCGGCCGTGCGGCACCAGGTTGCGGTGCGAGCCCTGCCGCCCGTGCGCCGGGCTCAGCAGCTCGGCGGGCTGCGAGTGCGGGACGCCGTGCAGGCTGCCCAGGTTCTCCATCGCCAGCTCCATGGTGGCCGCCGGGCTCTGCCGCTGTCCTCGCCCGCTCGCTCGCTGCCTTCCTCCCCCAGCCCCGCCGCCGCCGCCGCCGCCGCCTCCTCCTCCTCCTCCTCCTCTTCCTCCTCCTCCTCCTCCTCCTCCTCCACCGCCCCCCCCCTCCCCGCGCCTGCTGCCCGGATTAATTCAGACTCCGCGCTCCGGGGATCGATCTCCCTCGCCCCGCGCTCAGGCCGGCATGCCGCGCCGCCCCTGCCCGGCCTCGGGGCGCTGCCGGCTCTGCTCTGCGCTGCGCTGCGCTGCGCGGGGGCTGCGCGGAGCGGAGCGGGGCGCGGGGCGTGCGCTCGGGGCGGCTGCGGCGCGCCTCGGCCGCCGGCTCCCGGCAGCCTCGCTCTGGGCCGCGGCGTGACGTCAGCGCCGCCCCGCCCCCCCGTTCCCCCCCCCCAGCCCCCCCGCACCGAACCGAGCCGTGCCGCCCCCCCCATATCCCCCCCCCCCGCCGCTTTCCCCGGTCCTTGGGAACGGAGGTGCCTGGCGCATGGGGCTGCGCACCCCTCCTGCCCTATAGTGACCCCCTCCCTGAAACTGACCCCCTCCTATAGTGACACCCCCCATAATGCCCCCCCCCTCCAGAGCTGACCCCCCCCAGGGGCTGACCCCCACCCCTCAGGGTGACCTCCCCCATCATCGGTGCTCCCCTCCCCCCCCGGGCACCCAGCGCACATCTGGCGGCGCTGCGCGGTGCCCCCCGCATACACCTGTGCCCCCGCACATCTGGCTGACCCCCCCCACATCTGGCTGACACCCCCCCCCACGCGCACCTCTGGCTGTCCCCACCCTTGTGTGTGCTCCCAAAGCACCTGTGCCCAACGCCCCCCCTGCACCCCCTCTGCACCCCCCTGCTCCCCCCCGCACCTGCTGCGCCCCCAAGAGTTCCCCCCAAATTCTTTCTTTACCCAGGGCCTGGTTGACCCCCCCCCAGCCGCTTCCCCCCCCCCGTCTGCCCCAAACACTCCCCCTCTCTCGCACCTATGTCCCCACGCGTGTCCCCCCCACCTGCCCGCACCCACACTTGTGGCCCCCCTCCCCCCCTCCGGGTCCCGGGCAGCTTTTAGGGGATGGGGGGGGGGTGTGGGGGCGCCTCCGCACAGGGAAGGCGACAGGGACGCGCAGGGGGAGGGCACACGGTGCTCTGCTGCAGGGGTGGGCAGGGAAGGGGAAAGGGGCAAAGGGAAGGAAGGGAAAGGGGATTAAGGGAGAGGAATAAGGGGAGAATAAGGGAAAGGGAGAGGGAAAAGGGAAAGGAGAAGGGAAAAAAGGGGATGTGGGATGGGAAGGGGAGGAGGATGGGAAGCAGGAAGGCAGGGACGGGGAGAGCCGGGTTTTAGGCCGTGGGCTGTCTCCTGGTGTCCACCCCAGGTTTGTCCCCCCTCCAGGCGTGTTCCGGGGCCCCCCTCGGTGTCCCGCAGGGTCGGGCTCCTGCGGGGAGCAGGGCGCGGCGGCCGCCCCCAGAGCTCCCGGCCAGCGCCGGGGAAGCGGCTCCCGGTCCCCAGGCCCCGGCGTGCCCCTTGCCGAAGCTTTACTGAGTCACACGAAAACACAAAATCCGCAGCTTCCCCTGACGCCTTCCCCGCGTGGGCCCCGGCCGGGCTCCGTCCCTGGTTAGAGCCCGGTTAAGGGGGCTCCAGGCGGCCCCGGCGGCCGAGGGGCTTCTGGGGGGCTCTGGGGGCTCCCAAATGGGAACATCCCATCCCATCCCATCCCATCCCATCCCATCCCATCCCATCCCATCCCATCCCATCCCTCTCCAAACAGAAGGGGAGCGCCCGTCAATTTCCTCTCCGAATTTGGGGCTGCGGGTAGGAGCCCCAGTCCCTCGTTCCCCTCTCTCCCGAGCACAAGGACCAGTGTCGCACCCGGCCGTCCCCCGCGCCCCTCAGACATCTCTTTAGTGCCGAATTCCACAAAATTCCCAATTCCATAAAATAAAGCCCCGTCAGTTCCTAGGATGCGGGCGCAGAGCAGTCACCGGCGGAGCGGGGGCCGAGCCGGGGGTGTGGCCCCGCTTTAACGCGGCCCGGCCTGCCGGAGCCGGGCTGGGCCAGGCCGGGCTGGGATTTGGGAAAAATTCACCGCTCCCCCCCTCCCCCCCCGGGGTCATTGCTTCCAGCCTCGCTCTCAGCTCCCCTCTTTCCCTCCCTCCCCCCCCCCCGAGGCTCGAAACGTGCCTGGGCAGCGGGACTAGCAGCGTCCCGGGGGGCGGTACGGCTCCGGGGGGGGGGGCATGCAAAGCCCCCAGGACCCAAGGGAGGCCTCGGGGGGGTCGGGGGGAGAGTGGAGGGGAAGGGGGAGGAGGGAGTTCCAGGCAGGTAACGGGACACGGAGCCGGGCAGCGCTGCGCTGGGGGGTCCGGAGCTGGGCAGGGCCAGGGGATCAAGAGATTGGGGGGGCTTTAAGGGGGGGCTAAGGGGGTAGTGGGGGAGTGAGGTGGGGGGCGCAGGGAGGAGGAGGAGGGAGAACGAGCAAGGGCTGAAGCAGCCGCGTCTGAAACGGTTTCATCGAGTGTAATAATGGCGATAGCGCATCGATCGGCCCATCGACCGCCCATCGATAGATCCCAGCCTGCAGCTGCCCAGCGCGCCCTCCGTCCCGCGCAGCGGCCCCGGGCCGGGCTGACGGTGGGGGACGGTGACACGGCCCCCCCCTTACCCCACAACCCCCCCTCCCCAGCCCCAACCGGGCCCGGAGCAGCGGGCCCCCGGGGCAGGCGCTGGACTCTGCCCTCCGCCGAGCTTTGCACCAAGCAAACAACAAAAAAGAGAGAGACTTTTTAGTAATTAGTGCGACATAATTGAGTAATGCGGTAGCTCCGCGCACCCCCCCTTTACCCCCTCCACCTCCCACCTCCCCCCGGCTCTTCCCCGATCGATGCAATATCATTAGGCGAGCGGCACGGAGCCGTGCGGGGCCGGGGGAGCGGGGAGGCGGCGGCACAGCCCGGGGCCGGGCCGTGGGCCCGAGCCGCTGCTGGCACGGGTGAACCCCGCCGGGCTTTTCCTCCCTCTCCGCCTTCCCGAGCAGGGCTCGGAGCGCCCCGAGGCCGCGGGGATGGCCGGGGGCAGAGCCCCGTCCCCGCGCAGGGTCCCGTCCCCGCACCGCTCTGCCCGCGGTCGCTGCGCGCCCCAACGCGGAGCCTGCTCGGAGGCGGCCGGGGCCCTCTCCCCTTCTTTCCATTCGCCAGCTGGATGCTATTGATCCCTTCCCTCGCCTCCTCTTTCTTCCTGAGCTCCCTCTCTCTATTTAATTCCCATCCCTCCGCTCCTCCGAAGCCGCCCGGGCAGCTCTCCGAGAGGAGCCGGGCAGTGCCGGCACCCCGAGGCGCGGAGCCGGGGGCGGTAAGTGCGGAGGGGGAGCTGGGGCCCTCACCCGGCCCCCCCCGCAACCCCGCGGCCTTGGGGGCAAGGGGGACGGGGCAGAGCACCCGAAGGGACCGCCGACTGGGACGAGAGGGGAGAGAGGCGCAGTGCGGGGGGAGCCAATAACCACCCCAACCCCCCCCCAAAAAAAAAAAAAAAAAAAGCAACAATTAATCCTGGCAGCGCTCAGCCCTCTCAGCACCCCCCGGCCGCCCGTCGCTGCCCCCCGGGGGGAACGGGGTGCTCGGGGCTGCCCGCACCGGGCTCGCGGCCGCTCCCCCGGGACCGCCCCCGGGGCGCTCCGAGCAGCTCGGGCAGGGGGCAGCGGCCCCGGGAGCGGTGGGGAAGGGGCGTAGAGGGCAGGGGGGGCACTGCTGCCCCCTCCCCGCTTCTACCCTTGCCTTCCGGGTCCGCGCTGCTGCACTCCAGCCGTTTGGTTTTGCGCTCAAATCTCTCTGTATTTCCGCCCCCCCCCCCCCCCCCCCCCCCGCTCCCCCACACACACTTAGGAAGAGCTCGAAAACCCAAGCGCCACGGCCAGAAATACATCCAGAGGAGTGGGACGCGCACCTGCGGGCAGGGGTTGTGGCAGCCGGCGGACAGGTACAGCCCAGGGGCTAAAGCATTTGGTTTTGCCAGGCACGGAACGGGAGCGAGCGGCAACGTGGCTCCCGCGCAGCCCCGCGCATCCCGCCATGGCACTTCCCTATAGGAAATCAAGTTCCTTAAAGTTCTTTAAGGCTTCAAAATAACAGCACCATCGCCTGGCAGGTGAATTATTTAGTGCCTATAGATTCCTTGCAAACCCTTTCATTTCGGTTCCAAATCTTTCCCAGCCCAGCCTTTGCCTATGGATGTCTCGATTTTACAACAATCAAGCGGGAGGCAAAGAGCGTGGCAATTTCTGCTAATCGATTTTCCATACAATGGGCCCCAGATGATGTTTTAAAATGTGAGAAACTAAAATGTGTTGGTTTAAATAAGACTTTTGCAATCAATAGCTTTTAAAAAAAGAGACTTTGATACCGGTTCTTGAAGGGGATTCAAACGCTTTCACTTCCAAAACAAAACAATGCAGGAAAAGCCAGCGACGCCGGAACAAAAAAGTTCCACCTGGATTTGGGGTTGTTCAAGCGGGATATGGGAAAAACCCGCTCCGGGGGGCGCAGCGCCAGGACCGAGGCCCCGTCCCGCGGGGGTCCCGCCGCGGCCCCCCCTCCGCCCCCGCCGCGCTCCCCGGCTCCGCACAGCCCCGGCGGGGGCAGCCACGCTCCTGCCGTCCCCCAGATCCCTCCCGACCTTTTCGGGTACGATTTTTCCTTCCCCGATTTCACGGCGTCTCCCTGCGCCTTGAGCTCGGCTTTCTGGCGTTTCGGGGAGGAATTCGGCAGCGGGGCCGGCGGGGGGGCTCCAGCCCTTTTCTCCACAACAATTTTCTGGGCCCCAAACACCCGTCCCCCCGGGCCGCCCCCCATTGCCCGTTTGCACCTTCGGCGTTTTCCTTTTTCTTTTATTTTTTTTTCTCTTTGAGAAAATTTTAGCTACGAGCTCAGGCCCTTTCCCCGCTGCTCGCGGCTTCTTTTCCTTTCCTTTTTGCGGGATGTAGAAATATTTTATCCCCCCACCCTCTGCGAATAATTTCCTCCATCTCCGTAAAAAACACACCGGGTGAATTTAGAGAGAGGGACAGGCCGGGGGGGGCCGTCGGAAGGTGCCCCCCGCCCGCTATTTTGCCGTTCGTCTTCCCCCGGGGTCGGTGGGGAAGGAGGAAAAACCGCAGCAAGGAGGGGAAATAAATCTGCAGGGGGGTGGGGGCCGAGCCGGCCCCTCTTGGGGCTCGCCGCCCACTTTTCTCGTTTGCCCCAAACTTTGATACCCCCCAAAACTCGGCGGCCGGCAGCGCCGGGGCCGCGGCGGCGGCGGGGAGCGGGCGGGGGGCCCCGGGCCCATCCAATTTCACGCCGGGGGGGCGGTTTGGGGACCCGCGGCCGCTCTTTTCGATGTCACCCCCGGAGTTTTTCCCCGCCGAGCTCCGGCGCGGCGCGGCTTGGGGCCGGGGTCGCGCTCCCCGGGGCCGCACACCCACCGGCGGCCACTACCCGGCCTCCTTCCCTGCACCCCCCCGCCGTGCCCCCAGCGCCGGGGAAGGCAGATGGGACCTCCGGGAGCCTCTTCCACCAGCGATTTGTTTTCAAAAGTTCACAGCGGACCAGCCCTGAACTTTACACCCTGGCAGCAGCACGGCCCCGCCGGGGCTTTTTTGGGAAAGGCAGTGAAAACCACTCGGATTTCGCCAAGACCCGAGGTGGGATATTTCCCCCCCCCCCCTTTTTTTTTTAATTTAAATTTTATTTTTTTCCCTCCCTCCTGCCCCCTCTTCCGCCTTTCCCACGCTCAGACTCGGCCGTCCCGGAGCCCGGGCAGGATTTAGAAGCTTAGAAGAGGGAAGTGCAGCGAGTTTGTGGGTGCTCTGCGGGGCGCGTGAGGCTGGGAACCCCCCTCGGGCTGTCCCCAGCTCTGCCCTCTCCTCTCCGGGTCCGGGCATCCCATTTTGCCATTTCTCTCCTTGTGCAATTTGGGATCCCCAAACACGAATGTCTGAGCATTCTTGGGAAAAAAGAAAAAAAAAAAGAAAATAAGAAAAAAAAAGTTAAAAACCACCAAACGGCGACTTTTAGGGGGGCAGGGCCGAGCATATAGGGCGATGTCCGGTAAAACCTTTCTTTTAACAACGCGCGTTAAAACGCCCGGTGCCATCGGCAGAGCCCGGTGCCTGGCACCCACGGGTGCTCCCCAAAAGCTGCAGGTGCCCCCCCCAAGCCCCGGAACATCGTGGGCGGCTTTGGGGTGCCCCAGCACGGGGTCCCGGGGCTGCGGGAGGGCGCCCGGTACCTGCGCGGTGGAAAACGCCCGTGCGGAGGCGAACCGGGCGCTGTCCTCCGCTCCGCAGCACGGCTCTGCCCGGTGCTGTGCGCCGAAATCAGGCATTCAATGCACTTATTTTGTACATAATATCTATATTATACATGCTGTGTATATACAAGGTATATATTCGCATGGAGATTGTATTTATTTTATCCATATGCGAATGTATTTATCCGCGTTTCGCGGTTCTGAATATTTTCGGCATTTTTTTTTTTTTCCTGTTGCAGCACGACTCGTTTTCCCAGCTCGGGAACCATCTCTGCTTTTCCGAAAAGAGGCGATCCTATTTTTGGAGACTTTTCTCCCCAAGCCCCAGGGCAGAGGGGCGGGCACGGCCGGGCCCCTGCGGTGCCTTTTGCTCCGGCTCGGTCGCACCGGAGAGGCCCGGGGAGGGGGTGCGGGGCGGGGGGCACTGTCCCCCTCGCTGGTCCCTGGGGTTCTGTCCCCGCAACAGGTGCCTCTGTTCCCCGGGGATGTGCCCCGCCGCCGGGCATGGCCCGGGGTGGGCAGCAGTGGGGTCAGGAGACAGGCGGGGATGGGATGGGGAAGGATGAGGACATGAGGTAGGGACATGGAGACATGAGACAGGGATGGGGACACGATGCAGGGACATGAGGCTGGGATGGGGACAAGGCTCGGATGAACACGAGTAATGAGCACGATGCAGGGACAAGGGACAGACAGGGAGCAGTACGAGGTGAGGATGGGTACCAGACAGGGCTGGGGGAAGAGGAAAAATGGGAATGAGTCAGGAACAGGATGGGATGGGTGAAAGGTGGGGATGGGACAGAAGCAGGGATGGGGACAAGGGTGAGGCAGGGATGAGGACAATGGAAAAAGGGGGAATGAGGCATGGATGGGGACAAGCAGAGGTAGGATAGAGGGAAAAAAAGGAAAATGAGGCAGGGATGGGGACAGGCAGGGTTGGGGACAGGGCAAAAGAGGAAATGAGGAAGGGATGGGGACAGGGAAAAAAGGGAAATGAAGCAGGGATGGGGACAGGCAGGGTTGGGGACAGGGAAAAAGAGGAAATGAGGCAGGGTTGGGGACAGGCAGGGATGGGGATGAGGGAAAATAGGGAGTGAGGCAGGAACAAGGGACGAAGCAGGGATGTGGACAGGTAGGGACCTGCCACCCCCAGTCAGACCAGAGCTGTTTCCACTGGGCCCAGTGGGGCTGGGCACCAGGTCCCTGTTGGATGGGTGCCCAGGCCTGCTCCACACCAGCCCTAGGTCACGGAGTGCTTTTCACTAAAATAACCCAAGGCAGCTCACAGCCGCATGCAGCTATCACACACGTGCACACACACATGCTTAGAGCTCCAGCTGGCCATAATCGATACCCAGCTCACAGCCTCGTCCATAGGAAACATGCATCCGCTCCCCCCAAACCCACACCCCCAAGTCCCCCCCTGCCCTGGGCACAAAGCCACCCCGATGGCAGGTGGCGCCCCGAGAGCGAGCCCGGCTGGGGCATGGAGTGGTGGCACCCCTCTCCCCGTGCCCTCCTCTCTCCTGCAGCAGTAATTGCTGCTGTATTTATCCAAACTAGGAGGGGGTGGCAGAGAAAGACTTCGAAGAGTAATTTTCCGGGAATTCTCCTCGGTGTAATTGTCTTGATAATAAATCCAGACACTTAGCCTGTGTATGAATTGCTTTTTACCATTTTCATTTATTATTGAACACAGTGGGGAGAAGGGGAAACGCAACAGGGCTCTTTCTTGTGAGAGAGAAGGGGCGAAGGGGCTGAGGAGACAATTTCTCTGCAGATCCGGGAAACCTGGATGTGCTCATCATCTTGCTCTCTTTCTCTCTCTCTTTTTTTTTCTTTTTTTTTTTTTTTCTTCCCTTAATACATAACCCATTTCCCCACCACCTACTTTTTTTTTTTTTTTCTTTTTCTTTTTTTTTGGGGGGGGGGTATTGAAAACTAATTAAATAACCCGTTAGCTAACACGTTAAATTAAGATCCACTCTTGGATTTAATGATGTCTACGGAAGAATTGACAGAAATGTGAAGACAGACTGTCAATAGATTCCTTCCCCTGGTTACACTGTATAAATGTGATTAAAACAGATCTCAGAGAAGGGCATCCCGACATGGTGCCCGCATGGGGATGGAGCTGCTGGGGCACCCATGGGTCTCTGGGGACAAACATCTGAAATGGCTGCTGAGTGGTGAGCTGCTGGCATGGCAAGGACACGGGGCTCCTCCCCTGGGTGGCCGGGTGGGTTGGGGATGAGAAACCGCCCCGAGACATGGCTGGGGCAGGAGCAGGACCCTGGGGAGGGGCTGCCTGTCTGCGGCTGAGGAAACATCCCCTGGCCAGAGCTCCCAGGCAGCTCCATGAATGTGCCGTGAGAGCACTGAACAAGCCCAGCCAAGAGGGCTGCTTCGTCCCTGGCCTTGCAGCAGCCCAGGGCAGCCCCATGCAGTGCGGATGGATGTGAAGATGAGCCCTCGCTTTGTTCTCGCTCCAGCAATACAAACAGTGGCTGGCACAGTGAGCATACACCCATTGCTTTCTGCTTAAGCTCTCAGGTAAAGGTTACCTTAGCATCCAGGCTGAAAAAATCAATGGCTGATACAGCATGAGACTCAGAAAGACAACATACATCTATCACTTAGGGATTCGATGGGCTTAGAATAGTCTTGTCAACAAATGATTGTTTAAACAGAATATCTCAACTGTTTATGGCACCCTTAATCCATACATCTAACTACCTCTGTAACATGTCATGAGCATGGATTGCTCTGTAGAAACCTCTGTTGTTAGGTCCAGGGCTGCAGAACGCTTAAGCACATGCTTAAGTCTCTTAGACTTCAAATTAATCATGTACTTAAGTGTTTTGCTCGACTAGGCCCAGCCTAAGAACAGGGAAATACCTGTCATTACATTAATGGATGAAGTTTTTGTTTCCTGCCCTTCATTTATGCAGGGTTAAAAGGGCTAAATGCACACGTTTGCTCCAGATACCGCATTTTCTGGCCAGTTTATCCAGCTGGTGCACAAACAGAACGGGTGTCAACTGGATGTGGCGGGGGCTTTGTAGGTCTGCTTTCTCCACCAGGTTCTGGGGTCCTTGCTGTGGCATTTCAGGAAGACTTTGGGCCAGTGGGGCCGATGTTGGTGGGTGAGGAGCCCCAGAAGTTAAATAATGCAGGGGGAAGGAGCAGGGGAGCAGAGGAACAGGTGGAGAAAGATGAAGAAAGATGCAGAAGAGACTGAAGAGCAAAAAGAGGTTGGAAAAGCTGCAATGAACCAGAGCACCAGCCACGATGTCCATGGAGACCTGAGCAGGGAAAGCGAGGGAGGATGGGAATAGAACCGTGGGCTTTCTATTCCCCCCCTCACCCCCTCCCCCAAATAACCACAGCTTCAAAGGGAATTTGAAAGAAGGCGTTCAGGTGTTTGGTGGCTTGCAAGAATTCCTGCCTCAAACAACACCTCAGCCCAGAGGATGCCAAGCCCCTGAGGGAAGGCAGATGCACCGTGCCCCTGAAGTCATCCCACGGCACTGATCCTCCACCCTCCTTCTGCTCAACCTGCAGAAAGCAGTGAGAAGCTGCCTCCAAGGAGATTTGGTTCATAGACAAGAAATGACTGCCGAAGACAGGGGCTTCTGCAAACACAGGACCTGCAGAACACAAACTAGAGTGGTGAAGAAGAGAGAGTGAAAGAAATAAAAGAGCATTAAACCACGTATCAATATTTCTCCTCAAAATGTAGAATGCATTTTCTTTTCTGAAAAATTAATAACCTCACTTTGTCAATTGACTCTCTCCCACCTCCCCTCCCTCCTGCTCGCCTCCACCTCCTCTTTCTCCCTCTCATCGTCTGCGGAAGATGTTCAATGGAAAACAAGCGGAGAATAAAACAGCCAGATAATCCCCTGCAATTCCAGACTCGAGATTTTTAACAGTCATGAAGGGTTCATCTCCCCGACATGTGACCTCGGCGGGATCTGCAAAGAAGGGGAACCCTCCCCGCTTGCTCTTTGCATCTCAGTGCCGGCTGCATGCCGGCTCCTGGCGCCGGTTCAGTGATGCATCTTCATTCAGCCAAACACCCCGGCACATTACGCTCAAGCAAATCAAAGTGCGCGGCTTGAATTCCCCAGGACCGTGTCCCCACACAACCCCGGGGCAGTGTGAAGGAGAGATCAAGTCACTGTCAGAAGGCCAAAAGGGTTTGTGGATGCAGCCTGCATGCTGCAGCGGGACAAGCCAGGTGTCTGCCAAGTGCCCAGGTGCACGGGGTGCTGAAGCTGATGCTTGCGTCTATTCTCCACCTTAAAGCCAAGCAGATATTTAAATGAGACACGCATTTAGGGGTCTTGCTGGAGGGGAATGGGGCAAGATGCCACACCCCTTCTTTTCTCTTAAGACTATGGCCCAAGCCCAAACCAGGCAGCAGGTGCCTGAGCCCAGGCAGATCCTGATGGCCACAAGTGACAGGACAGCGGTGTGCACTCAGGGACATGAGCATGCACCCTTGCCCGTCAGTGCTTGTGTGTCTGCTTAACTTCAGGGGGAACAAAACACCCTCAGAGCCCGGCACGTGCCTAGGAGGGGAGGGTGGCCACAGTTATGCCCATCGTGGGGATACCACTGCCACCTGAGGACTGGGGACACCTGCTCCCCATCACACTGGCTCTGGAAGGCAGAGCTACTCCCAGTCCATGGCAGCTGGTGGGGGAAGGATCTGCCCCATCAGGACCGCCATGGCTCGGGATCAAAAAGGCAGGTTTCTGTGGCAGCAAAGAACAGGAATATTTTCCCGAGATGCTGCTCAGATCTCAGCAGTGGACAGGGCCAGCGGATAGCTTGTCAAATATTGAGCAGGCATGTCAATGTTGCAAGCTCTAAGTGAAAGCAAAAAATCAGTTAATGGTCTTCCTGAGCCGTCCTCTTGGCGTGGGGAGTTCTCACAGAACCTGGGGCAGACGGCTTGCAAGGGGTTGATGCACTGCTTAGTAAAGTGATCATTCAGCAGCCATTAACATGCAGATAAAACAAAATATCAGAAAAAAATCCCAGTGGGAAGAGAGCAGTACTGCCCCAATTCGAGGAAGTGTTGCTAATCATCAGAGCCCATAAGTACGTTCTTCAATCCCCCAGAAATTTGGAGAAGAGTTTTGGGAGCTGGCAGGAAATGGGTTCCTCATTCTGTGAGAAGTTGTGTGGATTTTAATTTCTTCCCCCTCCTCAATTAGGGAAAAAGTGAAAAATTGAAAAATTGAAAAAAAAGAATAAAAAAAAAATGCAGACATTGTCAATCAAAGCAGGTGGTTTTGACAAGCTTTAAAATAGTAGCTAAATTTCAGCTTGGGCAGTTTTTCAAATCTCCTTTTAGTGTAAATTAATCATGATTTTAAAACAAAAACAAACACACATTACACAGGGATGGAAGAGGAAATGATTCTTTTGGAAAACGTTGAAATGGGGCAATTTGATGACTCCCACTCTTTTCATATGTCCAATGAAATGCTTGAAAAGGGAGATTTAATGAAACAGCTGGCTCTTTGGGGAAAAAGATAAGTTTTGATGAAGTGGCATTTTTCAAATTTTCTAAACTTTTGGAGTAGTCATGATCTGTGCTGGATGGGGAAGGGCTTCATATGTTCCCAGAATGACAGCAATGCAGCAGCAGGGCCAGTACCAAAAGGGCTCTTGTGCTGCCGTGCCTTTCCTTGAAGGGGTCTGAGTCTACCTTCCTCTGTGCAAAAACTGAAATATTAGTGTAGCAGGGGAAAATTTAAAAAGGTGATTGCAGAGAAGAAAATCATGGCAGCAGGCTGAGGATGGCTCTTATGGCAAAGGACTGGTCTTATTTATAGGACTGAAATTCAGCCCTCTCTGGGTGCCTGGATGTAAAGCCAGAGAGAGAGCTTGTAACTGCACCTGCCTTGGGCTGAGTTGCCTCCATCTCAGCTCTTCTACTTGAGATGAAACCACTGGCATTTTTTTCTTTACAATAAGGTAATAACATACCTTTCAAATAATATAATAATATAATATTCAAATATTATGTATCTTTCAAATAAGATAATAATATGTACATTATGTGATGATTCCTCCTTGGCTGAAGGAGGCAAGGTTAGGTGAGGTGCCCTCAGCCTGCTTGCCGTGGCTGGAAGCACGGCCGCTGGGGTCCTTGTCAATGTCATTGAACCTCCCTTGGCCCAGACAAAATGCATGGTTGTAGGGCACTGACATTTCAGTCTCAGAGTTCTGGAGCTGTGTGTTGAACCCACAAAAGAGGTAATATGGAGAGCCCTTGACCCAGTGATAACAAGGACATCCCAATGTGGGGTTCCCTGATATTAATAGGCCTTGAAGAGGCTGTGCTGAGGGCTGGGTCAGCCTCCAGCTCTGCTGAGCAAGCACCAGGCTCATGTTTTCTGCCTGGAAAGTTCCTCTGCTGGGGGTCTCTGGGGTCTGGGGCAGGTGGCTGGCTTTGCTGATGTTGGAGGAGTGCAGCTCACCCTGGCATTTGAGGGAGGCGATTGGCGCTGGAGGAAACGAGGCCACTTGACACGGGCGTCTCACAGCGGTTTTGGCACTCAGCTTTGAGTGTCCACTTCTGAGCACTCGTGTGCTGCTATTGACCCCTCTGTCCTTTTGCTGGGATGAGATAAGACAATCACAAGCCAGGGATTATAACACTCTTGTGCTAAGACGTCAGGATCTAGATAGAGCACCAGCTGGGGACCAGAGTGAAAAGCGCTGCCGGGCGGCGCGCTCATGCACAGGGAACACAGGGGCTTGCGGCAGGAGGGATTTTGACTAGGATCAGTGTCCATGCTGAGGTATGTGCAGCACCTGGGGAACAACCACCCTGCCCTGGGGATTCAGCTGGACGATCGGGAGCGAGTCCTGGGAACCGCTCTGGGGATGAGCTGCTGGAGGCTGCCGGGAGGCCGAGGCAGCGAGAGCTCAGAGGCTTTTGTGGCAGAGGGATTTGCCTAATGAATGGCTCTTTGGAGAGGAGGGATGGGCCTTGTCTACACACAAAATTGCAAGCCAAAATTGGTCTTGTGTAGACACTCTTAAATCATTTTAAAGCAGGTTGGTATTGGTTTGTATAATTCGATTCCTTTGCCAAAGCGAAGCGAAATCGATGTAAATGGGGTTTACATTGATTTCAGTACATCCGCACAAAGGTTTTGCCCCAGTTTAATGAAATCAGTTTAAAAACACACCTTTAGCTAAACTGGCATAACTTTGTGTCCGGCCAAGGTGAGAGAGAAGGGCCGTGGAAGGCGAGGTGGCAGAGCGATCCACCTCAGTGGGGGACGTGCTTCACTTGAACGCGCGCGGGCATCGGCGCCCTGGCTCGAGCAGGCCGCAGTGGCGCAAAGTGATAAGGAACGGGTCAATATAGTTTTCTAAAAGATTTTTTTCTTGTTTCTGTACGGAAAGGTTAAATGTGAGGTGCGATTGATTTCCCTCCCCTCGCCGCCCCGTGGCCCGCGGCCGTCCTGGAGGACGAATGGCGGCCCGAAGTGGCCAAGTGGCCACGCAGGGCCGCGGGCCGGCCGCGCTGCTGACCAATGGCCGCCCGAAGGAGCCCCCGTTGCTTGGCAACCCGGCTGCAGGGAGAGAGGGAGAGAGCGCAAAAAGATGGATTTTCAGATTGCAGCAGCCAAGCAGATCAATTCTGCAACATGGGCTACAGTGGCCAAGCGGAATCTCTCTTGCTCCCAGCAGGTATTGATCCAGCCATGCTATAGGCATTGAATGAGCTCTAATAAGTCCTGAGTAAACAGGAACAAGGACTTAAGTGATAGCCCAGCAGTCAAACATCAACTCCCTTTGTCTTCTTCTTCCTCCTCTTCCTTTTTTTTTTTTTTTTTCTTTTTAATTGCTGAAGGGTTTGCAAGAAAAGGACAATAATGTTTATCAATAGAAAAATAAGGAGTCAGAATATCACTTCATTTGCAGGTGGGGAGGGGAAAAGTCCATGCCTCAGAACCCAGGTTGGCTTGGCAGAGAGGTGACCTGTGGACACACACGGTAAGTGCGGCTCCTGGCATCCCTGAGCATCCCCTGGAACCACCTCTGGGCACCCAAGACCTGCCAAGAAGGTCCCTCAAGGTGAGTTCTGGGGGAAATATATTCGTGGGGGAGTGCACATGCCCAGGGCAGCCCCTCTGATGAGATGTGGAGATGGGCACATTCAGGAAACTCCAGATCCCCAGGGCTTTGAAAGTAGACCTTAAAATGCCCCGCATGGAAAGGAAACCGAGACCATCCTTCAGAAAGGGGCTGGGAGAAGCCAAAATCCTTAAATGCTGCCCAAAGTATGAGTCTGGAGATGTGGGATGCTCTGGAAGAGGAGAGGAGCAGACTTGGGCTCAGTTGTGAGAACACATGTCTTTGCTGCAGGAAGATGGGAAATGTTGGGAGAAGAACTGGAAAGGAGGAGCCCAGACTGAGTTCAGGGATGTCAAAGAGGAGCAGAGCAGTGGCTGGGGACATACCAAAGCCTTAAGGATGTGCTTTTGTGAGAAGCTTGAGGATGAGCCCAAGGAAGAGCCTGAATATGGCCAAATGCTGGAAGATTTGGCTTGGCAGCTCCCGGACACGCAGCTGGGTCCAGGCTTATGCAAAAAACTCCAGTGCCTGGAGGCTTCATGAGGGGCTGCAGTCACCAGCTCTTTGCCAGCCAAGAGCCTGGAAAGCGAATACACCATGCCTGTATCAAAAAACACCACTCTGTCCCTGCTCCTGTCTCTGTCCCTGTCCCTGTCTTCCTCTCCCTTCTGCAAGGGGCCACTTTGCTCCCTGCTCCATCCCCACACCTTCTCCTGCAGTATCTCCATCCCCTCTTCCTTCCTTCCCTCCTTCCTTCCTTCCTTCCTTCCTTCCTTCCTTCCTTCCTTCCTTCCTTCCTTCCTTCCTTCCTTCCTTCCTTCCTTCCTTCCTTCCTTCCTTCCTTCCTTCCTTCCTTCCTTCCTTCCTTCCTTCCTTCCTTCCTTCCTTCCTTCCCCCCACACTCATCTTCCTGCAGCAATTCACTGGCTCAGGACCCTCAGAGCTTCCTAAATCTCACCATGCAGCTTGGAGCACGGTGATGCCTCCAGCAACCGCCCTTCCCCAGCTGAGCAATTGCTGCGGTCGGGGGAGTTAAATCGCTGTCAGGAAGGGAAAGGCTCCCATCCAGAGGGCTCTGAGCTGCATCGCTGGAAATTCCCAAGTGACACCAATTAAATAACTGGAGCTGCTCCAGATTTATGCCTGTGTAACCGAGATCACAGGCCAGGCCTGCCTCCAGTGATTACGGGACCAGGGAAATGAGAGCTCTTTGCTTGCACTCTGAGATCTCTCAACCCACATTTCAGCAGCCTTCGTCATAACAGGGCTGATAATTAATTGATCTGATATTAAGGTGGCTGGCTCCCGCGGTCGCCCGAGCTCCCTGCTGCAGTTTAACACCAGTTAAATCAAGTGAGTCTTTGAATCCTGAACACGATGCACAGAGGGGGGGCAGAAGGGAGGCTGGCATCTCCACACCAGTGCACACACGCATGTGTACGAGCGTGTATGGGTGCGAGTGTGTACACGTGGCCCTTGATCGCTCCAGAAATGGGAGAAGGAACTGATAGGCAAGTGCCAGCCTGTCCCCAAAGATATTTGCTGTTTTCCAAGAAGAGAGGAGATGCAGTGTCTTTTTCTGAAGATTTCTGCATTTCAAAGTAATATCAGAAGGGCTTGGAGCTTAATCTTCGTTACCCAGGGGGCTGTAGGAATCAGGCAAAAGAAGAAAAAAAATTGAATCAATACGGCAGTATGAATTTATTCCTGGGGGAGGCCAGGGCACCAATATTTTTTCTCCCCTCCATTAAAGGGAGAGCACCAGACCCTTGTTCAGAGCCCCTGGCTGGGGTGCAGCAGTCACCCCATGATTTCTTTTTTCTTGTCCTTGTGGGGGTGTCCCCCCCCCCCTCTTTGCTCCTTCCCCACTGCGATACCTCTCGGCCAGGTGTTACGCTGCAGCAGTGGGTATGATTACACTGGGGACAGAAATCACAGGAGGTTAAACAGTATCACCCAGAGGGCTGGAAAAAAACTCCTGGCTGCTCTGCAATAGCGAGCGATATCTTTTAGTGTGCTCGCATCCATGGGCTCTGTGTGATGCTGGTGGATGGGGATGAGGGAGAGGGGCAGAGGCGGTGTGGGGACAAGGATACTGAGCAGGTCCCTGGGGATCAGGAAGGTCTGCTCAGCTGGAGGTGTGGGGTCTCCGTAGTGCTGGGTGCCTCTCAGCTCCCTTGGGGGGTTTCAGGTAACTGCTGAAGGGGCTGATTCCAACCACAGATCAAGGCTGAAGACAGCGTGACACTGCTCTGGGGAGGTACCTGCCAAGTTCACTGTAGACCCTTCACCCGGAGATGCCCACCTGGATGCAGGGCTCAGCACAGGCAGGCAGGGGAATCTCCAAACTTCCTAGTGCCCGCTCCCTGCCCACCAGAGCTGTGCCCTTGTTCCTTTATCCCACTCTGAGACGTACCAGGAGGGGAAAGCAGAAACACAGCACTTCATCAGCAGACGCATGGAGATGCAGCCCCTCCAGGGCTTTGCAGTTCCCCTTGGTGGCTGTTCCACCATGAGCTTCTCCCTCCAGAGCTCCTGGTCCAGGTCTCCCAGGAATGAGCGTGGGACAAGCAGCATGGGAACACTCAAGAAAAGTCCTCCTGGGCAACAAAACATGCCTTCCCACTTGGGAAAATCTCCTTCTGCAGCCACAGAGGGGGCCTCATCCTTCTCTCCTCATCGCCAGAACTGGGGCAGAATCTCTCAGTTCACAACAGGAGAAAAACTCCCATTTCCATTTCCCCTGAGACACCCAAATCCCAGGCTTTTCCTGCACAAGCTAAATCCCTCACCACTATTTAGAGCATCCTCAGGTGTATCCCTGTCCCGTTCAACCCACCGATGCACCAAACCCAGAGCTGCCGGCTGGTGCTGAGTGGCATTTGCTGGGTTTTGGGAAGGACAGTGGGGCATGGGGTGGCCACGGGGCTGGGACGGCGTGAGCAGCGCAGCCGGTATTTATGGCCTCTTGCCGCCTGGCTCTAACTACAGCGATCAGCATCCCACCACAATGTGCCCAATCGTTTGAAATTTAAAACAAAATGTAAAACAAGGAATAATGGTAACAAAAAAGGCTTAATTAATTGAAGTAAATTGCATCACAATAGTGATTTCTCAGTAACACGGCTAAGTGCCCCATTATTCTGATTTCACTCAGTATTCATGGATACTAAATAAATCACGGGCCCTCCACTTACAGCCTGCTGCAGAGGGGCCGGGGGATGGGGGTCCTGCCATCTCCTCGGTCTATATGTCAATAACCCCAGCACTTCCCGTGTGTCTGCCTTAAATGGCAACCAGAAAAATTACCGTCAAAATAAATTAATTCTCCTGCATGGCCTCCTCCACCCCCTTTTTTTTTTTTTCTTTTCTTTTTTTTTTTTTTTTTTTTCCTTTTTTAACCTTTGGAAAAAATTCCCCTGGAGATTCATGAGGAAGCTTTTCCCCTGCTTGTTTCCCCTCACTGCTGCCCTGCTCTGATTATCAATATCCTATTAATACCAGTTTATTTGAAATCGTTTGTTTTCCCACCGCTCTGGCACTGCGGCTCAGCTCGGCACCCTGGGCATTGCTCGGTGGTGTTTTGTCATGAGGGATGGGTGAGCTTGCTCCTGGTACCCAAGCCCTGCCTGTAGAAAGGGTCGAGGAGCACACGGGTGAGTTTAGCAGGTGTTTGCTCACGAATTTGCTCTTTATGCATGTCTGTGTTTTTTCCAGGGACAACACCTAGAAATGCAGACCGGACCCCAAGCCCCTTGGAGCTGATGAGCCATCGTGTCGGGCAGTTTGTTGGGATGCTGAGCTGGAAGGATGGCCCTAAAGCTGTGGTGAGGGGAGGATCTTGAAGGATGGCCCCTGGATACCCGGAGCAGGGTTCCACATTCCCAGCACACCCAAGAGCTCGTGGACCCCACCAGGGTGCCCAGGGAAGCTTTGTTCTCTCACCCTCACTACTGGAGCAGGACTGGGAAGTGCTGCTGAACGTACCAAGTGTGTGCAGCCCCAAGGCATCTCCTTCAGGAGCCTAATGACAGAAAAATCCCTCCTAGGTCACACAGCCCCGTCCCCCCTCCCCGCCAGAGCAGGGCTTGGTACGGCCAGCATTGATTTCAATAGCAGGTCGATTGAAATCAGCAGCGGGGAGGAATGGGGGGGGTGCAGCCCCTGCGACAAAGAGGCTTCGGCAGCCCAGCTGTGTGGATGGGATCCCAATGGGATCTGCTCTCAGGGTCCCCAGTGGCCATGTCTCTGTGCTGTGGGTGGCTGCAAGGAGGTGACATGATGTCCCCATGGGTGCTGGGGCACCGCAGGTGAAGGGACCTTGCTTTTCCCTCTCTCCTCTCCAGAACGCAATCCTCTTTCTCCTTCTGAGCATCCGCCATGCTCCTGTCCCCAAATCTTGCCCACGGTCAGGCCAGCCATTGCACCACTCTGCAATTCCTATGAAGGGTCTGCTGCTGCAAGGGGCCCAGGAATCAATTAATCAATCGCAATCCAGATCCCAGAGTGTAATCATAATTAATGTTCAGCCCTGATTGATCATGGCACGGTTTCGCCGTGTTCGCGGGGATGAGCTGGGATGACAGAACCGACCATTTAATGGTGCTTTTGCAGAACCCTCCCCATCCCTTCTCCTGCAGGAGGGACAGAGGCAATTGTCCACAAAAATCAAAGCAGCTGGAAGGGGGGACAGCTCGAGGGGGCTGCGGGGTGGTGCTCAGCCACAGGCTGTTCCTGCATGGGGTGGGTGACAGTGGCACCCACACTGTTCCCATGGGCCCAGCCCCAGGCGGCACCCAGTGTCCAGCCAAAATTATGGCTGGAGGCTGGCGGGGAGCCCTCCGAATGTCACAAACAGTGCGTAACTAGACTCGGATCAATCCATCAATGCGCAGCGGTGGTTAAATAGTGCTGTGCTCACCTCCCTCCAATTAAACTATCATTTCTGATAGATCCCTTTGTGTCTCTGTCTCCCCGCCGGGCTGTGCTGGCCGCAGGTGATGGCAATGGTGATGGTTTGGAGGATGCAGCCTCCTCCCCCGGAACTGGATCAGCCCTGGCCTCCAGCGTGCTGCCCCAGCGGGATGCAGAGCTGCCTCCAGGACTTGTCCCTGCCGTGTGGACCCACTCTGCTGCCAGGAGCCTGGGAGAGGATGAGCCCCAGGACCATCCCAAGGTGCAGGGTGGCGTGGTGGGGAGCTGGGGCTGCACTTCTGGTGCATTCTGGTACATTTCCCTGGTGTCAATTTGCAGCCCCCAACATGCAGAAGGGCTCTTGGTGTCCCCACGGCCCCCAGCCCTGTCCCCAGTGCGGGGTGTTGCGCTGGGGACACGGGGCGCACAGCGGAGCCGCTGGCTGGCAGAGCCTGGCGGGAGCCCATGAAGCAGAGCTGGGTATTGATTTCCTATCGATCCCATGCAACCACATTCTGCAGCGGCTGCTGTCCTACATTTCAATCCCACACCTTCGCCTCTGACTTTAATGGGCTTCATCACAGCCCAAAGCTTTATTTAACCAAAAGGGAAGAGAGCTGGGAGCCGGCTGCCAGAAATCAGAGCAGCCTGGCCCCTGGGGACAGCCACGTCCTCGGGATCGCTTGCAGCAGATGGGTTCCCTGGGGTGCTTTTGTAGGATGCAGAGCCCGGTCCCAGCCCCAGCAGGTGGGTGCTGCGGGTGATGGTGACAGCACCCAGCTTTCCAGCAACTCTTCCACCTCGAGGTCTCTTTGCACGCCATGCCCTGTCCTCATGCTGCACCTGCACACCTCCATCTTCCTAACAAAGGGCTTCAGCTGCTTCCAGAAGGGCAAAACGAAGCTCCACCTTAATGGGGATCTGCATAATTGTGTGTGTGTGTGTGTGTGCAAGCTGAGCAGAGACACCCCCAGACATGAGGCCACAGACAGCACTCATGCACCCATGCTGGGTGGGAGATGAATTCATAGGAGCTGCGCCTGGTGAGGATGCTGGAGCCTTGCTGGGTGTCCCTCCAGCATCCTTCGTGGCATGGTCCCGATCCTGATTTATCCTCCATGCTTCCCAATGTCATTTTTAAGTCTTCCTAGAGCATGGCTCTGTTCCTCAGGTGCAAGAAGCCACAATCGTCTTTTATATTGAAAGCACAGCACCTGCACACACTGAGGCCCCTGGGATGCCCATGGAAGGTGGGGAGAATTATTCAATTGTTTCATAACAAATCAATATTCCAGCAATTCCAAATCTTGGGGGGCAGATCCCGCAGACAGCCACGGGGACAGGCAGCAGGAGGACAAGGGAAATACAGAGAGAAACAGCCAAGGATGACGATGCCTGCAGCAGCAGGGATGGAGAGGATGTTAACTTCAGCATGGCCATGCTCCAGTCAAAACCCTCCAGGAGAGATGCTCTAAGGGATGGAAGAAAGAACAAATAGCGGGGAGGGATGGTTGGTGCTCAGGACCTGCTCAGAAAAGTGACACTGGTGAAGGCAGAGCAGCATTGTCACCCTTCCTTTTGCTCCCTTGCCAGGTGTGCCGGGGCTCTGAGGGTTCCAGGTGCTGATGCACCAGCTCCAGCTGGTGGCTTCTCCCAGCGTTACTCCAGCAACCCAAAAATCTCTCCCTGGGAGTTGCCTGGAACTCAGCTGGGGCAGAAGGGTTGGAGGACGTGGGTGGGAGCAGGAGGGATGGATGGAGGACCCGAGGACCTGGGCACTGGGGACACTTAAGGCTTTCCCTGCACTATGTCCCAGCCCAGCTCCACTTCAGGTCTTGTCTCAAGAAGCCTTTTAGCACCATTTTCAATGGGAAAAGCTCAAAGCCAACACGGACAACTTCCAAAGAGCCCCCACTGCCATCTCTGCCTTCTCCTGCTCCAAGGAGGCTCAGAGGGGCTGGGGAGACCTCGCTGTGGAGCCTGCTCAGCATCTTCCAGCCCACATGCCTGCTCTCTCCCTGGGGCAGAATATGGATGCTGTGTTTATTTTTGATTTATGCCAAGCCGAAAAAGAAATACATTTTCTTCAATTATTAATCAGCGAGGTGTGAGAGGGGGACACAAGCTGGAAATTAACTCCGTGACCTTTGGGAGTGGGTTTTTACCTCCCTCCACTCCCAAGCCCAGTGTGCTTTAACAGTCCTCTGAGCAGAACCGTGACTGCTCCCGAGAACATGCTGCCAGCAGCAGCCCTCGGGCTGCTGAGGGTGTTCAGATGGTGGGCATGGAGCAGAACACAGGTGTCCCTGCTCCGGCCATGCACACACCTGAAGTTGTCCTGGTCCCATGCATGTGCATTCACATATTCCTATACCCAGGTCTAAAGGGTTTCTCTGGTACCCACCCACCTTCCCCTCTCCGCTCCATCCCATCGCACTGTTCTGGATGCCTCTGCTACCTGACAGCTCCTACCAGGCACACGTTCAAGGGCAGGATGGGACACCCTGACCCCACGTCTGCTCCTGTGCAGTGACTCCTAGGCACAAACCCTCCAGGGAGCAGGACTGGGTGTCCCCAAGCTCTCCATGCTCCCTTGGGTGCCCTCAGTGGGCTCCAAGCCAGGAGGGATCCCACACCTACCCCTCCCTATTTTGGCCCTTAGCTTCTGCTCTTGGCTTTGGATGAACGCCCAGTTGTAGGCATCTGAGGAGGCTTTGGCAAGAACACTGCTGGACAGGAGAAAGGAGGCTTTGGGGATTGCTCTCCTTCCCTCCTACCTCCCCCCCGCCCTGAACCAATGTGCCAGGCTGGAGCTCAGCCTGCCCTCCTTGGATGGTGACATGGCCTGGAGGCCAGCAGGCCTGGTGGCAAGAGGTGTCCCCAAAGGGAAGGAGAAGTTGGGCTTGGGAAGTTGGAGCATCTCAGCGCAGGCGTGCTTTCGCCTCCCTGCCCCCTCCTCTGCCTTCTTCCTCTGCCTCTCCCTCCCTTCCCGAAAGCAGCACTGCGGCAGCACACACCAGCAAACTGATCAAGGCGAAAGGACTGATCAATAGGCGTATTGAGCACTTTTCAAGGTACGCTGATTTTTGCGGATTCAGTGCTAACCTCACACCAGAGCCCCAAGCTGCCTCCTCGCCCCCAGCCCCATCGCCCCCAGCCCCAGCCGTGCTGCCCCCTCCCAGCACACGTCCTGGCCACCCTCTTTGTGCTGGCAGGGGCACCCAGCCTTGTTCTACCATGGGGGTGAAAGCAGGGACCTTGCAGGCTTGAGTCGTTGGTGGCACTCCAAGCTGGAGGGAGAGGGAAGAGCTGGCCGCTCCTGGTGGCATTTCTTCACAGCGGGTTTGCCCCGGGGGTTTGGGAAGCCACTGGTTGTGCTGGGACAATGCTTGGTGGGGCCCGATCAAGCTGGGAGGTCTCCAGTGATGGAGATGGAGGTGGAGGAGCTGGGGTCATGGTGATGGTGGGAGAAGGATGAGGACGACCCTTCGCAGCTCACGGGGCTGAATGAGAGGTGACCATGGAAGGGAGGAATCCCCCAGCAGCCTGCTCTTCCCAGCAGTGCCCGGATGGAGAGGGCAGGATGAGCGCGCACCTGCTCCATCCATGGCATCACAGGAGACAGGGCTGGGAGGGACCTCTGAAGGTCCTCAGTGCGCTGAGCACCACCAGCACCAAACCCACCCATCACAAAGCCAAGGGAAGAAGCAGGCAAGGGCTGGATCATCACCCACACTGAGGTTTTGATGGGGAAGGATCTTTGCATTCAGCATCCCTGTGATCGCTGACAAGTGACAGGGGAGGGATCGGAAGGCAGATAGCTGAGAACGGCTGATAAGGTGCTTGGAAAGATAAAGCAGAAATTAAGCAGAACTTCACGTTAAGAGCTGCTGCTTTAAGTATGTCCCAGCCCCTTCGCTACCAACACATGGGTAGGGATTACACCGGGCAAGGTAAAAATAGCACATTTAATGAAGCTAGGAAAAGCGTCAATTGGATTTTGTAGGAATTACAGAGACCTCATTTCCACATTCCCTGTGAAAATGCTTTCTTGTTGGAACAAATACGAAAGCCACAAATGTTGATTTGCCAAATGTGCTTTAAGCAAGAAAACCAAACAAAAAAATGAATGTTGTTCCACACTGCCAGATCTGACCTTTATCACTGTCACAAAGTTTTCAGGTTTTGGTCATCTAGAGAAGAAAAATACAGTACTTTAACCCTGCTGAATTTTTAATAGAAATTTGCCATCTAAGCCTAATTCTGCTTCAAAATTGCAGGTGTTTGGGAATGAAGGCCAGCAGGGTGGGGAAGGACGAGACATTGGCCATGCTTCCCTGTGCCTGGGGACACACACTGCTCCTGGGGACACGTGCTGTGGCAGGAGGTGCGGGTGCATTCAGAGGGCTTGCTTCTGCCATGGGGCTGCTTGCCTCTCGGGCTGTCTTTGATGTAGGGAAAGGGAAATGTCTTTATGTGCAAAGGGAGGAAATGTCTTTGCTCATGCTAACCTGGAGGGAAAGCCATGTCCTGGCCCCTGTCCTAGTGCCACTCCAGGAGGATGGTGCTGGTATGGATTTTAAAGGGAGGAGGGCAGTGGGGAGGGAGCGGGATGCTACCTAATGCCATTTCATTTCACTTAGCAGCACTCCGCTCGCGCGCTCTCCAATACGCCCATCCGTCACGCTCCTCGTTAGGGAAAATCTATTTTAAAAATCTCTAATTTTTATTTTAAAGTCTAATAGAGCTCGGTGGTAATTTTCACTTTAAATAACGATTACGCACTTTGAAGTACAACGTGTGCCTGCTGTGCAGGCAGGGACACAGCCGTGGGACCGGGTACCCCTAGAATCCACGGCAGGAGCCAATGGCCCCGGCTGCTCCATCCTCCCTGATTGCCTGAGCATTGGTGCTCGGTGCCTCGCAAGTGCACTTGGTGTTTGTACCTGTCCCGCCAGTCCTTTTTATATTTAGAAAGACGGCTTTGGGGCAAACTTTTTATTTTGAAATGCACACACTGGGCCTGATGTGGCTGTTAGGAATGGGCAGTGATGTGGTCTCATCCCTGCTCACAGAGGGGTTTTGTAGAGAGGCTCTAGAAGCCAGGGAGCTGGGCAGAGACCAGGGGCTCCAGGGAGCAGCAGGAGCAGTCCTGCTCTGTCAGCCCACCCCAAGCTTTCCTGGGGACGAGAGGAGAAAAAAAAAATCCCTCCTTGCTGATGCAAAAATGGGTTTTCGCACGCGAGCTGCTCCGTGGTGAGCTGTGCAGAGCATTGTCCTGGGGAATCCTTCAGCTTGAGGCATTCTCCGTCCAGTGCCAGGGGAGGCTGCAGCACCCTTGGGTGCTCCAAGCAAGCAAAGCAAGCACCCAGCAAGTCCAATCTGGGGCTTTGCAGGTTTTCATCGCAGCCCAGCAAAAGCCCTTTGCAGGAACTGGAAGTGCTTAAACAAAAGGGACTTTGCTGGGAACAGCCTCCGAAGGAGCGGAGCACCTGGGAGGCAGCAGGGATGGAGCTATCAGATACAGCACAGAGCCGAGACAGCAAGCGAGCTGTGACCCCCCCTGCCTCTTCCCTCCCCTGTTCTGCACTGCTGGTGCTGCTCTACAGCCCCCGTGCTCCAGCTCGTGATGCAGGATCCCAGCCCACCGAGCGGGGCCGTGTCAGTGCGATCAGCCCCACGCTCACACCTCCTGCCCAGCGACATCCCCGTCCCCGACAGCCGCCATCTCCGGTACCCGGTGCGCAGGGGATGCAGACAAGGAGGGACAGGGGGGGCGCGCCGGGGCCCCGCCAACCCGAGCACAGAAAGAGATGCAAGGATGGAAAATTCCCCTTCATAATTAATAAATGAAGAATATTGTTGTTAATCGATGTAGCTGTGAAGAGAATATCGATCCCAGCCGCATGCTATTTTTTGTGCGGCTTAGATTTTTACACCTCATTTAGAGGCAGGTCTCTCCGGGGACCTCTTAACACCAAAAGATATTTGCAAGAGTCCAAAGTGAAGGGAAGAAAAGGGGGGGGAAAAGATTAATTATTACCAGAGCTGGAGAATTATGTGTGTGTCCCATTGTGGCCAACTGCAGTACTGATTTGAATATTTGATTAATAACGAATTATAGCTGCAGTTGATAACTTATCTCTGCGCTGGCTATTTAGTAAACAAGTGGGAGCCATTAGAAACATTTTTAATATTAATCCCAGGAAATTATGTTTATGAAGGCAGCAGCTAACCCTGTATGTGCTAGGGCTGGGCGAGGACAATGCTCCACTTGCTTACTTAATCCTATCCAGGGGGTTACACCTCTCCGTGCCTCCGTTTTCCTCCTTCAGGAAGAACAAGTCCTGAGCTGAACATGGCATTGCAAAGAGAGGAATAACAGCACAAGATGGGCAGGCTGGAAAATGTTTTCTGGTGGTGGCTAAAAGCACTGAGCAAGGAGGGGATGGTTGGGCATGAACACGGGGAGCAGCGAGCTCGGGGGCTGCTGGGGGGCCCTGTAACACCTCGGTCCAGGCTGGGTCTGCTGCCAGGTTTTTGGGCAGGTGTTGGTGCCCGGGTCTGGGGAGCTGCATGTGTGTGCAAGCTATGTGTGGTGGAGAGGTGGCCACATTGTTGGGTGCGCGAGGAGAGTTAAGAGCAGATCAAAGCACTGCCGAGAGTGGCCGCATTCCTGCAAAACCTGCTGCTGCCTCTGTGGCAAAAATCACATCAAAGGCAGCCAGCCATCTGGCCAAGAGAACTGCCTGTGGATGGAGGGGTGCGGAGCATGACTGGCATCCCAGTACCTGCTCCTTGGCAAATCCTCTGGGATACTGGGCCAGGCATCGGCTCGGAGGATGAGCGCTGGTGCCCGTCTCCAGCTGTAGCTGAGGGAGATGGGAAAACAGGTAAAAAAACCTCCAGCACTGCAGGCAGCAGCCCCAAGTACCGAAAGGACAGAAGAAAAGGAGAAAATCTTCTGCTGGGCAGGGTGGCACAGCTGCACGGTGCTGGATCCTGCCCCACGTGGATCCACACAGGGATTGGGCCTTTGTGGGATGTTCAGAGTGGGTTTGGGGCAAATTTGCTGGGTGTGAGGCAGAAGAGGGTACCCCCAAAATGCTGGGAGCTGAGTACATGCCATTTTGGATTCCCACACTCCCTCCCTGCCCGGCTCCCTCGCTCACCTCCAGCCCCGGGAGCCCCGGAAGCAGGGATGGGGACGAGCTGAGGAGCCGGGCTGCTGGCAGCGGAGCGGCCGCGCTCCCTCCTCCTCGCCCCGGCTCGTGCATCCATCTCCTCCTTCGCCCGTGATAGGCCCTGGTGCTGCAGATCCATGCAGATCAATGCAAAATTAATTAGAGTAATCAACTCAGCTGTACCACAGAGATCATACAGGCAGGGTTTTAGGTGACTAATTGGTGGAAGCTGACAGCCAGTGTCCCCGGTGTCTTAGAGGTATTAACACTTTTTTCTCTGTAGATTAATTACCTTTTTCCACCTTTCACTTGATCGGTGCCTTCGTGCGGTGCTGTTTGGGGGAGCGGGGGCTGGAGGAGCATCCCATGGGGTGCAGGACCCAGGTCTCAGAGCCTGCAGGAGCCCAGGTTTGCTCTGTTCACCCTGGCTTTTACAAGAGCCCGATTAGCAGAGGGAAAGGTGTCCCTGTTCCCCGTGCTGTGTTTTGAGCCCTGTGCCATGGCAAAGACCCCTGTGCATGTGCAATGCGGTGTCTCCCTGCCTCTGCCTGGGGTTTGGCACCTCTGGACATCGCTTGATGAAGGTGGGTCCTGGGCAGCAGTCGTGGGCAATTCCAGGGGGCCACAAGGAGAGGTAAGGATGGGGTTGTTCCATAAACACCAACATGGAGGAGGGTTTCTGATGGCAGAGGACTGTGATAAAGACCTAATGAGACACTTGTGCTGCTTGGATTCAAGCTAGGAACAAGGCAAATGCTATTAAAAGCAGGGGTAATTAATCATCGGCAGTTATCTAGTGCTATAGAAGGATTCTCCATCACTTGGACTCTCAGTTGCCACTGGGCACCTTCCTGCTGAGTGTGCCCTGGTCAGACAGAACTGATCGCTTGGGAGAGTGGAATGTGACAGTCCTCATGGCCTTCACACCCCAAGGCTGGGGAGCAGTGAGAAATCTTCCCCGACTTCAACACATCCTGGGCCAAAACACTTGTGGGTACCTGAAGATACCCTGCCTTGGTGGAACAGGGAAGAGGTGTCTGTTCTGCATGGACATGGGCAGCAGAGCCTCCTCCTGGTGCATGGAACTGACTCGTGCCCTGCTCCGTGAAGGCTAACAACCCAAACATGTCCGTTTCTGCCCTAAAAGCTCCATGGCCTGGTGCAGTGTTGTTGCAAAGGACAGGACGGTTTGCCAGGACAGAAAACCCAGCGAGCTGAGCCCGTGCTGGGTGGGTCTGGTCCCCACACACCTGGTACCGCCAGGTCAGGTCAGCTGCAGTTTTCCCAGCTGAGTCTTGGCCTTTGGCTGCCCCAAAGCAAGGCATTAAATCCAGCCTGGTCACCATCAGCACATCGATGGCTGGCAGAGGAGGCTCGCCACCTCCAGAGAGCCATTTGTCCCCTCTGACGGCTGGTGTCTGATACTCAGGATGAATTGTCCTCTAGAGGAGGCTGCCTCTCCCCACCCGGCCGGCCCGGCCACCTCGCTCTCGTCCCACGCAGGTGATGGGAGATGGATCCTGCCATCATTGATCAAGGGCTCAATCTCAGAGGCAGGTTTTATTGGCAGAGAAAACTGAGAGGGAAGCAGGAGGTACAAGCCAGGGAAGCAAAAGCATCAGAGCCCAGGCGGTCAATCTGGGCACAATTTGCCCAATTCCAGTAAAATTCCAGTGAAACAATGCTGCTTATTTGAAGGAGCAGATGTCTGTGGGTAAGCAGAGCCACCAGGAGCTGCTGTTTCTGTCACAGGAGCATCCCAGGGGAGTTACACCGGGGGTTACACCCTGGTAGAGCCAGTACTGGCCCATGGTTGTTTGTGAATCCATGGCAGAGCTGGCACCCAATGCCAAAACTCAGCAGCATCAGACTTGTATTGGAACCACCCAAACCCACCTACTTTATCAAATTTTCTTAAAATAAATAGCAAACCCCCATACAATTCCTGCAAAGATAACTCTTCCAGGAAGAGAGCCTTCTGCTCTGTGCCTTCATGAGCCCCCAGATCCCCCAAATCAAACTTCCACATGCCGTGGCTTCCCTGTGGGGAGGCTTAGGGTGACTGAACAGGTTGTGCTGTGAAGGCAGCACCATGAAGCCATGTCCCGCAGCGGCACTGGGATGTGCTGGAAAACACAGCGCCAAGACAGGGTGGGCAGAAAGATGCTCATGATGAGCATACCTGCCTAAACAGTGCAATTTTGGCTGTTTTCCCTACCTTTTGGAACACTTGCTGGGTAAGCCACACAACCACAGCGGGTTTGGTGCCTCCAACCCCACAAGTCCCGGCTGGATGGCCGGGCTCAGAGTCCCAATGAGTGGGGTGGGAACGGGTTGCCCAGGGAAGCAGTGGGGTCCCCTCCATCCTCCATCCCTGGAGGTATTTGAGAGACGCGTGGACGTGGCACTGAGGGACACAGGTTAGTGACAGGACTCAGTAGCTTGGGACGATGGTTGGACCTGATGGTCCAGAAGGTCTTTTCCAACCCAAACAACTCCATGGTTCCACAGTGTGGTGCCCAAACGCCTCTTCCAAAAGTGGCACCGAGAGCTCTGCCCTGCGCCCAGCAGCAGCTGGGGGGGAGCGAGGAGCCCAGGTTTGCCCCGCTCACGCCGCCGATCGCAGCGACCCTGCTGCTGCCCCCTGAGCAGGCAGGGAGCCGACGGAGGGGGCTCGTTCCTTGCTCAGCTCCCAGCACCGAAGCCAGCACTTTAGAGTGCTTTCATCCCTGAAAGCTTCGGCGTGGAAGAAAGGCGAATGGACCGATCCCCCAACAGCACGGTAAGTGCTTTCTTTTTTTAACAAAGCATCAGAGAGCTGCGAGGGCGGCGGTGGGGGCTCAGCAGCGCGACAGCCGCCCAGCAAACCTGCAGCAGTGCCGGCCGCGACCCCTCCCGCCAGGGGTTATTGGGATTTGCCGAACCTTAAAAATAAATCTTCCCCTGCTTCCTTTTATAGGGCCTTTCAAGCTGTATCCCCCAGGTTCTCCTGGAGGGTAATGAACGTGCAATGCGCGCCTTAGCGCTGCTTGAATTATTCATCAGGAATAATATTTGTTGCCCTTTTCTTCTGGTGGGGAATCAATGCCAATTTATGGCAGAGGGTCCCTGTTATTGGGGGACCATCCACAGTCTTTGTGAAAACTGGGCTAGCAGCAGCCCTCGGGGCACAGAGATGTTCAGCCCAGGCACAGCAAGGATTTTGCTCACTGTTGGCCAAGGCCAAATGTGGCCTTGGAATGGATAGCATTGGACCCAGCCTGGGAGAACACCCTGTGCCCTGCACCCTGATGTGGGGATGATTCTGCACACAAGTGCCCAGAGGTTACCTGGAGGATCCCAGTGTGCTCTGAAGTGTCTCCTCACCTCCTCACTCACCTATTTAAGAAGTTCAGGTTGATGAACTGACTTAACTCTGTCAGGAAGCTGCTCTAGAGGTGTTAGTGTTTCAGTGCAACGTCGAGCAGGAGCCCAAGCAAACTCTAGGAGAAGAGCTGGACCTTCGGCTTTGCCTTCAGCCTGACCTGCATCTGGGATGTCCCCTGCGGATGGGCCACAGAAAAGGGGTGGTGGAGAAGGCTGGAGGACATCTCGATGTGCCTCCACACTGCTCGATGCTGCAATGAGCCTGCGTGCCCCATCCCATCCCCGCCAGCCCACGACGCAGTGAATGAAGCTATTTCTTTGCATGATTCCCCAGAGCCAGATCTTAATTAGAAAATGAAGCTGTGGCACAAGCACAGACACAAGCAGCTCGATGACGTGCTCCTGACACGTGGACCTGAGCTCGCTGCTCTCAGACAGAGCTGTTCCGGGGCAGGGGGTGGTTTTGCCATGCAGGGCTCATGCCCCTTGGTCCACACGGCCCTGGCTTGTGACACCCGGCCAGGGGCACAGCCAGATTTGGGCTCTGACCCTTCATCAGCCTCCACCTAAAGCGATGGCAAGGGGAGATGCTGGCTTGTCTGGGTGGCACGGTGTCGTGCAAGCAATGGCCTGGGGTTGGCCTGTGGGAAGAAGAGCCCTAATGCAGTTTTAACAGTGAGACCGGCGGTTAAGTGCTCGGTGTGGATATTTTTCCCCCTCTCTATTGTTTATTATTGGAAGTTACAAGTAGCTAAAGACCTCCCCAATTATCTGGGAGCCACTTAAGAGCAATTGAGCACCTGTCACGAGCTGAATGGGCTGCATCGCCCTAATGACAAGAGCGGAGAAAAGACACAGGTCAGCAGGGATGGGGAAGCTGGCGATTTACAGCTTTGCACTGCCAGCTCCCGGCTCTGAGGCTCTGAGAGGGGCTGGAAAAACCACACCAAGAGACAGAAAGAGGAAAAGAGCCAAGAGGAGCCTCCCTGGGTACCACAGCTGGAGGATCGCCCCTTGCTTCCCATCTCTGGTGACATGGAGCTGGTTGTGCCTTCAGCTGCTCAGCTCAGTGCATAAGGAAGAAAAAAAAATCCAAGGAATCTTTCACTGGTCACCAGACAGAATAAAAAAAAATATATGTTTATCCACCTTTTTTTTTTTTTTTTTTTTTTTTCTAATTTTATTTTATTTTACTTTCACTGAATGGTGGCTTTTGGGGGAGACATCCCAGCAAGGGGGGTTTTGTGCCACTGGGGGGCTGGGAGTGTTGCAGAGCCCCAGGCACAGAGCAGGGACCTGTGGATGTGGCTGCACCTCCGGACTGGGAGCCACAGGGCTGAGTTTCCCCTGCGAGGAGATTTAAGATGGCTGTGGTGAGATGTAATGATTCCTTTTGAGGCTCCATTTTGATGAGGTTCATTAGAAGTTTTATATAATATTAATGTATTGTGGCAATTATTTAGAATAGCAGGGAAAATAAATACCTATAACAGCAAAATCTGACATGATGGACACACACCTCATGAAGTAAAAGACACGCATGTAAAACACGACAAAAATAACGTGGGAGACTGCACTCGGCTCTGTGAAACAAAGCCTGATCGGTGCCCATTCCCCAGCCACCTGAAAGCAGCCTCTGCTGGCAGCCTGTGCCTGATGGGCAATGCCAACAGGGAAGCACCCGCTTGGGAAGCACAGAGCTTTTCCTCCAGCTTGACAGAGCAGAGAAACGCATGTGCACAGACAAGCACATGGATGCACGTGCAAAGACACACATGCACGTGCACGCACACACCCATCTCCTGCAGGCAGCTCCAGCTTTGGCTGTGCCTTCTTGGACTGAAGGAGGCTGCTGGAGACCCACGCTGTCCCCTGCCTCCTCCGGCCACCCTCGTGCCGGTGCCACCAGGGAGTGGGGCTGGGAGGCACTGGCGTGGAGGTGGGGGGGAAGGTGCCAACCTGGAGAGGTTCATCAATAGAAACATAAAATTAAAATAATTTGTCTCAATTCTGCTGAGTGGCTGTTAGGCCTAATTGTTATTGACTCGGCGCTGTAATTATTAAGGCTCACACAGAGCTCGGCTGGCTGGGGAGGCAGGTTTGGGACGCCCCCATAGCACCCCCTGTCCCTGTGCTGGGGACAGGCCATCATCCCCTGGACCTGCTGGGGTCCTGTGCAGGGACAGGGATGGGAAGGGGACAGCAGTGGCCCTGGTGGCACAGGGACATGTTTGCCCCTGTCTCTGGGAGATTTGGGCTGTGCCCTGGCTCCTCCCCGTCACTGCAGCTTGCACACCCCCAGCTCCAGTGCTGCCCCCACAAATCCCTTTAGGGCCCCTTAAAAGTGTCCCCTGGGCATGTCCTGCATGTGGACACGTGGCAGTGGCACACGGTGTAACCCTGGCACATGAACGGGGACAGAGCTGAGCACAGATGAGGACACTTTTGGTGCCTGCTGGCACAGGGGCAGGAGAGGGAAGATGGAGAAGGGAAGAACAAGCAGAAGACAGAGGGTAGGTGGCAGGAGTGGGAAGGGACGAGGGGACAGCTCCACAGAGAGCCCGCCGACGCTGCCACTGCTGTTTGCTCGGAGCGGCGCTGGGTAATTTTCTCCCCTCCTTCCTCCGGCCTTTGTTTCTGCTGCCAGCGCAGACCCCGAGCAGCAAAGGAGCCTGATCAATAGGAACACGGTGTTTGCATGGATCATACATGCGAAGAGCACGTTCCCGGATCAATGCCGAGGTCTCGCAGAAGGAGAGGAAGGGAAAAAAAAAAAAAAAGAAAAAAAAAAAAACACGCCAGGATGCGCATCGCCACAGGATGTACGGTTTCCATGGCAATGGGCTGCTCTCCCACCACCCTGGTCCTCCCAGTGCCGCGGCAGTGGGGTTGAACCCCGGTGGCTGGATGAGGCCCCAGGCATGATGTGATGCAGGGTGGCACCATGGCGCGGCTGGCAGCAGAAAAACCCCTTGTCCTGTTTCCCCTCCGTCCAACAGACTGGGGGTGAAATCTCAGCTCTGAGCAGCCCCCGTGCCTGTGAGGGATCCCAGCGCACCTGCTGCAGCCCCAGCTCCATCCTGTTACCATCTTCCTCCTAGGGGCTTGGAGGAATTAATTAAATCCTTAAATCCCATGTCCTCTATGTGCTCTGGGAATGTAAAGCATCAGAGAGCAGTGGTGAGAACCTTAACCCAGCCAAGGATGGATGTCCCCTGCCTCACTTCCATCCTGTCCTGAGTAAGAAAACACATCCCTGGCCACAGGTCCCACCAGAGCCCCCCAAATTATCTGCCAGCTCCTAGGCTCCTTCTTGCTCACACTGAGCTTCACCTGTGGCTCGCTGCGCAGAGGCAGGAGGCTGTCTTTGCAGCAAAGCCAGCCAATACTTCTCAGCCAATAAAGTTATCTAAGAGTAATTATTAAGCCCTTACGAGCAATGCAGCCTGCGTGGAGCTGGGGCAGAGCGAGCGGGAGTGAAATACTGCTACAAATGTCCTTGCAGAAAGCAGCTGACCTTGGGGAGGCAGGAGTGTGCATCAGTGCAGGTCCTGGACTTCCTCTGAATTTGGGAACAATTGGTGAAAGCTGTTTTTTTTTCACCAGAGCTTGGAGGAGTAATGGTGGGAAGCACATCCAACCTGGGCTTGAGGCAGTTGTGTCCCAGCTGCAGCAAGGAAGGAGCCATGGGGTGGTGGGAAGAGGGTTTGAAGAGGGCAGCGGGATGGAAGCACATCCGTATGGTCATAAATGGATGAGAGCGTTATCCCAGGTCCATCCCCAGCCAGTGCTCCCCCAGGGGCAGCTCCTGAGCATCACCTCACGCCAGCCATCCCCAAAACAAGAAGTTGTCCTCTATGAGGGCACATGTGGTGCTGCCTGAGCTGCTACAAAGAGCTTGCTTCAAAGCACCTTCAACGTTAGCACCAGCTTGGCTCCTGCTATGGCTTAAAACATTTATTTTTAATCAGCAAGGAAGTAAATTAAAAAAGTTGGCTGTGCAGGAATTAGGCCTTTTGGCTGATAGTTTGGGAAGCATCTGTCTCCATTGTCTGTAAATTAGTCTTCCACAGGAGAGTAATCAGATGGTTAATGCAGCCGCAAATGAAATCACCCATCATTAACTATTCAAAACAAGAGCTCTGTAAGGGATGGGCCCAATAAATCCACCTCTGGAGCCAGGGCAGGGCTGGGGTCACCTCTCTGAGGTGGCAGTGGGGATGGGGAGTGCTGAGGGTGCTCCAGATGCCAAGAGCTGCGCTTTGAGAGTGAGGTTATCGCCTGTCTGAAAAGCGCATGGAGAGGGATGGCTTCGACAAACCAAAGCCTAGCTGGTGTATTTGGAGTGGAAACAGAGATACTGGTCAAAAATAGGCTGGTTTGGGATGGACGAGGGGTTGTCGAGCCCTGTCCCAGGTCCCTGGGATAGGCATTTGGGGTGGAGGAGAAGCACAGGGCAGGGATGGGATGAATTTGTCCGCTGGAGTCTGCTGCTCCCATTAGTGGAAAACACATTGGGCTTGAAGCCTGGCTGATGTTCTGGATCCAGGAAAAGCAGGCTGAAAGGACCATGGAGCTGAGTGCTGCCTCTTCTACCCCCATGCAAAGCGCAGGGGCTTTTATACCCCAAAAATGTAGGAGCGTCCAGAGCTGCATGGTGTGAGGGCACCGGGCTGCTCCCACTCTCTCCTCTTTCCCATCTCTCCAAGCTGGGAAGAGGGAGGAGAAGAATCCCAAAGCAAACAGCATCGCCCCGCAGTCAGGTCTGGGAGGTGCAGGCGTTGCCAGCTGTGCCCTGCCTTGGTGGCTCTGGGGACACCACAACACACATGGGTGCCTCTGGTCCCTGGCACCCATCTGCACTGGGTGCTCATCGTCTCAATCCAGAAAAAAATATATAATTTTTGTCTTGTGTTGACACTGCCATATGCCCTTATGAAACACAGAGACTGAGGAAAAATTTCCCTCTTTGAAAGAGGCCAGCACAGAGGCTCTGCAATATCTGAGCCCCGGGGACGCCGCGTGTGCGCCCAGGGCTGCCTTCAGCCGCAGGCTGCCTCGTGCCCTAAAAGAGTAATCCTGTAAAGATGACTTTACTGCCGGAGACAGGGAGGAGATGGAGGGAGTGTGAGAGCCTGCATGCTGGAGGAGTAAGTTCTTTGTTGCCTAGAGCTTGTTAAATCCATACATTGAAGAGAAGAATAAATAAAAAATCAAATCTCTACTTCTGAAAAGCGTTTCTGTGGGGAGCTGCTTCCCTGAATCTTCCAGACCCGGCCTCTGTCAATAAATCAATAGCTGATGCAGGTCGGCTGCAATCGGCTGCAGGAGAGCAAGCGCGTGATGGATGGACAGGAGAGAGGCGAATCTAAGAGATAGGGCAGAGGTGATGCTCACCTTGAGCTTTATTGTTTGCCACTGAAAGACGAGGTACTGTGGAGGCATTAACCAAAGTGCTAACAGCAAACACCCCCTCCCAAAGTCCTCTTCTCCTGGAGAGCATGTGGTCTCTCTCCTCGGGCTTTTACCCTGTGCCCTGTGGCCTTCCCCACTACGTGGATGGGAAAAATAAGGTGAGAGGAGAAGCTAGGTGATGCTCCCAATGGCTGGAAATGGAGGGGTTCTCCATGGCCCCTGCTCAGATGTACCTTGGGCATTAAAGTTTTCCAATTTGTGATGCACAGGGAACCTTGCTGATTTGCTCTTCCCTCCCTCAAAGTCAAGGAGGCCTCTGGGACCCCCAGCACATCCCTCTCCCCAGCAGCAGATGCCTACGGGAAGCCTGTCAGAAATAACGTGGCATCTCCCATGCTGAAATACCTCCCCTCATCTTCAGCACCAGGACAGGTAGATGAAGCTGCACTGGCCATCCCACGTAACTGCCCTTGAGGGGTTATTCTGGCCCCTCCAAACACTTTGTGTCCCAACAGCCTGGAGACATGGAGTTCCTCACACAACAAAACACCAGTTTGCTCTAAGGCTGCTAGTCAGTGGCTTAGGGCTTTGTCTCATCCTTCTGTTAGGAAAATGAGAAAACCACAGTTTCTCTTCATCTCCAGGCTGCTCATGGTCTTTAGGGCTCCTCCTATGTCCCTTAACAACCCCACAGGTGGGAATGTGTCCATCCCACCCTTAGTGCCTCTCCTTGCTCATCTCCAAGCAGAAGTGTTTGGGAAGATTGAATGGGTGCTCTATGGATTGACACAGGACTATAATGACGTGTTCTGATTTCTCCCCCATTCCTCTCTTAATCATTGCTAACATCCGATTTGCCTTTTTGACTGCAGCCGAACATTGAGCTGACATTTCCAGAGAACTACCCACATTAACTCCAAGAGCTCTTCCCTCAGCAGTAATAGCTAATTTGGAGCCCATCGCAGTGTGTAGGTAGTTAAGGTTGTTTTCCTCATGTGCATGACTTTGCATTTATCAACATTGTATTTTATCTGCCCTTTTATTGGCCAGTCTGCTCATGTCTTTAGATACTTTCCCAGTTGTTCTTTGTGTCTACCAGCCTTAAAAATTCTGCTTTACTGCTTTATTTTCCCCTTTCCCCCCCCAGATTATTTATGACTGTGTTGATCGGAGAGGGGCCCAGCACTGAGCCCTGTGGATCCTGCATGGAAGTCCTCTTTGAAAGACCCAGGCTGAAGAAATGACATATAGGCACTGCCTGCCCACTTGCTTGGTCCCAGGTTCTCCTGGAGAAGCAAATCCATTTCAGGTCAAGGATACCACAGAAGGAAGGAGATAATTTTGGATAACATGGAATTGGGGAGCAAAGGATCCCGTAAAATAATTGATGAAAGTTCTTCACAAAGACACAAGGCTTCTGCCCATGTAGAAGCTGTCTTCAGCCCCTGCTGCTGTCCTGCACAGGCACCTCTGTTGTGTTTTGTGTGTGTGTTTTTTTTTTTTTTTTTTTTTTTTTTAAGTTGTTGTAAATAAAGAGGGGGGTACTGGGATACATGCCCCAGCCCATGAATGGGAGCGTCCCATTTCACCTCCACTGCTGACCAACCAAGCTGTGGAGATGCTGCATCACCTCCCCTTGCCTTTCAGCCACACCATGCTGAGGGATGCAGCAGACCCTCTGGCCATAGGTGGGCACCACAGCTGTACCATTTTACCCAGTAACCTTCTCCATAGCTGTTCCCACTTGCCCCATGATATGGGGATAAGTAGGGGAATAGAGCTCAAGGCACTTTCCTTTGTTTCTCCCTCCAACTCACTCTTGTTTTCATCTAAAGAAGCCTGGAAAATAATAGCCCAAAATAAAGCAGGCTGCCAGGAGGACTGGGGGAAGAGAACGGTGCCCACTGTTATGGTAGCTGCTGTCACTCTCTGCCCTGCTGGGGGAGGGAGAGCTGCCCGTTTGGCTTTATTTCCTAGAGAATTGGCTCAGCCCAGCCCAAGGCATGGACCCACAG
Organism: Aythya ferina; assembly: GCF_964211825.1. Lineage (NCBI taxonomy): Eukaryota > Metazoa > Chordata > Aves > Anseriformes > Anatidae > Aythya > Aythya ferina. The sequence continues at coordinate 1,785,813 of NC_140324.1, forward strand.
AGTCTCTCCTATGGTGGGCAAGCTGGCATCGCACCCATGGGTGTCACAGCGAGACATGGGCACCGATGGCAGGGCATGGGGCAGCCAGAAGGGAGTCAGACCTAGGGCTACAAGCACTGGGGTTTGGCAGCTGGATGGAAAGGAGAAGTTTGGGGTTTGGTGCTAGGTTTCCCCCTCTGTTTGTGCGAAGGCTTTGTGTGCAGTCACAAGAAGACAGATCCTGTCGTGCCTAAAAATAAACCAGCCAAACACAGAGTGCTCTTATGGTGAAGGTAGGACTAGGCTCGGAGATGAGATGTTTAAAAGGTTTGAAAGCAAACCTAAAACCAGATCAAAAAGAAAGCATCTGCACAGAGTAAAAACACCCCCGGCTTCTGCACCTCACTGTGAGCAGTCGCTGTCCCCTTGGCAGCTTGGCTAGCCCACCTCCATCTCCTGGGGGAGCCCCGACCTTGCTCCCTCCCAGGAGTGGGTAAGGAGGTGTTTGGGTGCTGCTGGTGGGGCTGGGACTTCGTGCTGTGGGTGCCTTGCTGGGACCTTTACCCAAACTCCTTCCTTCAGCAGTGATCTGAGACACCTCTGCAAGGAGTGCCTGCGCTTGCAGGCTCTACTGGCTTCCTCCAACCCATTAAAACAGAATCTAATAGGTTTTAAGAGCTGTCCTAGGGTCTGCAGAGTAGTCATGGTTTTGGGACACAGGTTCCACCAGGATCCTTTGAAGCAGACAAGCCAGATTTAAGCCTTCTGCTGAGGGGCAGGATCACCTGCCTGGCACCAGCAGGAGCAGAAAATCTTTGCAGGTTTGTCCCAGAGAAGCAAAAAGTAAAACCTTCAACCCTTGGCTTTTTTCCTAAACTAGAGGTCTTCAAAACCTCCTATGAAATAAAACTAGGGAATATAGAATTAGACTAAAATCTAGTAACTTATTAACTTACTCTGAAGCATTATAGGCATCTTAACCTGGGAAATTAAGTATCATTTGAAACATCCTGTGCTGGCAGGTCAAAGTATTTAATTTCAGCTTTTAAATGGCATTTCCTTCCGCAGCTTTTCCCCGCACGCTTCATTCAAAGTCAACATCGCTCCTGGTATTTGCCTGATGGAGGAGTGGTCACTGCACAGGTTTCTGAGCCCTTTCTGCACATCATTTCTTTGATTTTCACATCAGCTTTCCCCAAAGCAAGCAGCCAGACTCCTTCCTTGCTGGCTATTTCAAGCCCAAGGTCTTGAGTCCCTGGCACTCTCACCCAGCTGGATTTGTCCCCAGCTCCTCACTCTGGGCACTATTTCCCAAGCACCCAGGCTCCAATTAAGAACCAAGCAGAATGCCACATGCCCCAGTTTAAGGAGCAGAGACTAATTTAGAAGCAAGAACCCCATTCAGAGGCAGCAGGCTGATTCACCCTGAAGTTCTGAGGAAGAGAGGGCAGTACTGCAGAGCCAAGGCTCAAGTCTCCTTGATCTCCAGAACTGGCAGGTATAGCCCCAATATTCAGGCAGGGCTCTAGGGTCAGGGTGATTTTGCTCAGCACCAGGCTTCACCCATGCCCTGTAGTGCTTCAGACCTCCTGTGCTGGATGAAAGCCTTCCCTTCCTGGGCATGGATCAGGGCAAGGGCAGGTTACAGGTGTCTCAGAAAGAAGGGGAAGGGCTAGAAATAGATATTTATATATATTTTTTTTTAACAGTCCCAAATAGATGCTGCTGGCTCATGGCTCCTAGAGGAACAAACATTCTTTGTTACTTACCCCCAAAATAAACCTAGCAGAGCCCTGCAGAACCTTTATCATCTTCCACCCTGGGGAGCCAAAGCCACCCCAAGCAGAGCTGCATGGTGCTCGTGCTGGCCCTGTGTAACTCACTGGGGTGAGCCTGGCTGGGTCTGGGCTGCTGGGGAGCTGAGATAGGGAGTTGTGTCCTGGTGTCCCTCCATGGTCCTGCCTGGTCTCCCCAGACACGTTCAACCTTCCCATGATTTCCAGCCACCACCCCAGCGCTCAGCCATAGGTATTAACCCTGGTTGCCCCCTTCTATATGGGGCAGAGCCCATCCCCAGCATCTTTTGTGCTGACCTCAGGTTAGTTGCACCCCGGTGTCCTGGAGCAGGATGGGGCTGGTGGCACCTGAAGACCTGGTGGTGCCTGGGGACCACAGTGGCTGGTTTCCCAGAGGAAAGGGATATTTCGAGACAATGCAGCACGTCTGACCTGCATGGCTGGAGATGAGGAGAGGTGTCTACCACTGATAAACTCGGACCTGCAGCACGAGGGTCACTGCAGGATTACTGCTCACGTGGACGTCTTTGCAGGGACATCCATGCATGGGCATTGCAGGACAAGGACAACCCAGGGGGACTGGTGGCTTCCTCTCTCTCACTGTGGTGTCCCATGCCATGTCTCACCTTGGTCAGCACCGCAGGTTTGGGCAAGGACGTGTGGGACATCATGTTATGGGGTGGGAGGGCTGCTGGGTCACCTGGGGGAGTCTGCACCATCACAGTGTCCCAGAGGACCTCTGACCTTCCGGGTGCAGGCTTCCTAGGATGTCCCTTGGATCCCAGCAAGGAGGAGCAAACCCAACAACAAAGCACTACTTGGGGGAAAAAAGGGCTTTTTTGTCCCTTCTTAGTCCTTGCACCATCATCAACAGTAGCTCTTCCACCCACCCAAAGCTGCCCCAGCCCTCCGGAGCCGTGCCTGGACCCAAACAACGTTCCCACTGCCACCACCTCCTCCCAGCTGCCACCAGCCGCAGCGGCGAATCCCCGGTGTCCCTGCCTTGGCCAGGCTCTGCCGCCTTCCCCAGCTCTTGGTACAGTATCTGCTGGCCCCCTCCCTGTTCCTCGGGCTTTGTCAAAGCACATTTCCCAATTAGAGGATAAAAATATTCCATTCCTGACTCCACGCGCTATTGATTTTGCCTGTAGCTGTGGAGGGGGTGAGGGCGGGCGCACGCGGGGTAGGGAGAGGTGAAGGGCTGTAGGCACGAAGTGCAGCTGCCTCCCCCCTGCCCCTTTATTATTATTGTTATTATTCATCACTGTGAAAAGCACCTAGCAGGACTGGTTAGCTCAGCTGACCACCGATAGAGAACAGGGGATCGATACTTAATTGACACAGGCTGGGCAACTGGAGCAGGGATTGGAGATGGGGGGAGGCTCCTGCGAGGAGGGAGGGGAAGAGGAGAGAAGGAACAAAAGGCAGGGGAAGGGAGGAGAGGCAGAGAGAGGGTGGGAGGAGCGGAGATATAATGAAGGATGAGGCAGAGAGGAGAGGAGGGAAGGGGAGGCAGGCGGACAAAGCCCAGCTCATCCCAGGGGGCTCCACGGGTGGGTGCCGTGCCAGCTGTAAGGTCTGAAGGATGGGAAGAGGGACCCAGTCCCTACCTGAATGTCTACCCCTTGTTTTAATGCAAGGTGTGGGCTCCATAACTGCTGTGGGTGCACGTGTGCCCTTGGCATCACAGCCACAGCACAGTGCCCAGGACCAGCCAGGCTGAATGCCACCCCCTCCTTGCCCGCTGTGGCCAGAAGCACGAGGACTGTTGAACATTGCTCTGCTGGCAGAAGTACCCCAAACGGCACACGGGAAATAATCCCTGGCCTCTGATCTCCTCTTGCACCATGTTGTGGTGTAACTCCACCTCCTTGTGCTGGCAGGAAGCATCCCTCCCTTAGCACAGCCTGGTGTTTTATGAACGCCCAAGCAGTAGGTATGCCCTGAACTCCCCAAACCCCAATGTCCCTACCTCTGGAAAATGTTGGGAAAATGAATGAGTTTGAGCAAGGCTAACTTTATCAGGAGAGCTTTCTGTTTCATCTTGGTCTTCTGGGCCCTCTTTCTTCCCAGCAAAGCTCTGCCATGGAGCTGATGTGCCTGGGAAGCTGAGGGAGGGAAGTTTGAATATAGATGGTGGCAATGATGGGGACAGGACAGCGGAAAACCCCAGTGCCACCTGGCATGAGTCTCACCAAGGATGTGGAGGGGGCGGGGGGGGGAAGCCCTGAGCATGTCGGGGAGCGCACAGGGACCAGATGCGGTGCCAGGCCTGGCAGCCGTCCTCTTTGCTTGACTCAGCTCTGCTGGAGCAGTTCGCTGGGCTGGGTGCCAGATTTAGAGGGAAAATATAGACAAAGTGGAGAGCCTGGGATGGAAGGGACACAAGTAAGATGTTTGGAAGATGTGACCTTTGAGGAAGAGCAGAAGGCAGTGAGTTCATGTACTGCAGGAGGGAGAAGACATTGGCAGTAAGGCTGGTGGCCAGTTTCTCCTCTGTCTCTTTGGAGAGCAGGACAGGAGAAACCATCTCAGGTTGAAGATGGGATCCCAGCCAGGAGCCAATTTCTCTCTGAGGATTTTGGTTGCCAACAGTGGCACCAAACACGATGATTATAGGGGTCTAGTGACTATGAGGGGGATATTCCTGCAGGACTTCCAGAGACACTGCCTGTGGAGGTCTAGAAAAGGGAACTTTGACCAGAAGGGCAGAAAATTTCTGAACTTCTCCAGGACCTGGCTGTCCCAAAGGACTGGGCAAAACACACCTGGAGCTTGGGGCCCCTTGCTGGGTCAGGAAGGGAAGAGCCCAGCATGCCTCGACCTTCAAAGCCCCTTAGCAGCCAGCAGCATGGGCTGCTCTTCACTTCGAGCTCAACTGGGCTCCCAGCACTAGAGAAGGAGCCAGCAGGACTCCTTTCTTGAGCAGAGGGCTCTCACCCCAATTTGTAGAATAAGAGGGATAGCCTTTCCCAAGCTAGAGGTTTACTTTGCTCTTGCACTTCACTCCAGACCTTCCAGCTCTCCAGCCCATCACCTCTGAGAGAGCACCAGCACACAGAAAGTCTTCAAGACTCTTCCTTCCACCAACCTTCTCCAGCAGCTCACACAAGAAACCCAACAAGCCCAGGAGAGGACAGATGGCCCTGGGCAGAGCCCAGTGGAGCCGCTGGCTGCTTCCCAGCAACTAGAAAAAAGCAGCACCTTCCAGACACCTCGTCCTGCTTCAGAAGGGTTCCAACCTACAAAGAGCTTACCAACGCAGAGACACGCATCTGCTGCTCCGTGCTGGGAGCCGTCTGGATGGGAAACGCTGAGACCCTCTTCCCATCCACTGCCGATTGCCTGCAGACGGGAAAGGCAGATATATTTAGCTTCTCTTGGCACCAGCCAAAAAGAGCATTGAAGGGAGGGATGGGGTGGTGGGAAAACAATGCTTTGATTTTATTTGTTCTTTTTATGGACTCTTAAAGGCACACGCTGGTATTTGATCCATGTTGAGGCATGGGGCCCAACGGGCCATGGCACGGGGAACCTCAGCCCAGGACCCGGCCTGTCACTCTTGATCTACAACATGTCAGCCTTAAAAGGATCCTCTCCGTCTCCTTAAACAATATATTACCGCTGTCCAACTTTCCCATTAATGCATAAAAAATCATTAGATATTTCTATGGAGACCCATCGCCATAAACACAGGCTTCCAAATGCACTCCGGCATTAAGCGGCCAAAGTAAACTGAAGGCGATTTCTGCGGTAATACCCTCTCATCACGCATCCCCGTCCCAGCCCTCCCCCGTCCCCGCTGTCTCTCTTCCCTCGATCAATTTTATGGTGCTTGCCTGGGGTTCATTAATGTTTCCGGAATCTCTCTCTGCCCTGTTTAAAAATTCTTAATTAAGCAAGGTTTTTTTGTTTACACTTGAACTAATTACACTTTTAAACCCGACAATAAAACATCAGCTCTGGGCCATTAGGGCCCGCTGCGGCCGGGCAATTCAGGAACTGCCACGCTTTGCAAGGAGATAGGAAGGCCGGAGACACGGCGTTCTGCCTAGCTTCAGTCAAGAGGACGCCAGGATCTTCACCTGGTACGTGGAGATGGGGGCCAAGGGTTCGAGCAGCCAGATGTCCCCTTTAGCTCTTCCTTGTTTCCTCCGGATGCGCATCCCCCAGATAAGGGCTGGCAGAGCGGGTAGACACAGACATGTCCTGTCCCAATGCCCATCGTTGTTTGCCACTCATCGGTTCTCCACGCAACAGCCCCTGTTTCTCCAGAGACACATTGGTGTAGCAGGGCCTGAGGGTTGTGAAAGGTGGAGGCAATGGAGGCCTGGAGACTGGGCCCAATGGAGGATGTAGGCCTGGGACGCCTGTGGTTGGGTCTTCTCCAAGAGGCCAGGCCTGAGTGCATGTCCGTAGTGGGGGAGATGCTCTCCCAGGTGGCCAAGGAGCAGAAGGGAAGGAGCAGAACCCCATGGGACATGTCCATCTCCATCCCCAAGGGAACGCACATTGGTGGGAGTGCAACATTGCAGGAGCTTGGACTCAGCTTCTTGCTGCTGCCAGAAGCTCTTTCTTCCTGGTTTTTGTCTGCCTTGGGCATTTTGTGTCCATCCCTAGGGAAAGGAGGTGCTGCTGTGGTGCTGAGCCCCTGGGGTGCCAGTACCAGGCTGCTGAGGGTGAAGACCTTTTGAGCAAGAGGCGGTGGGGCTGGTGGTGGATGCAGTGCCCCTGGTGGCAGGGAGCTGGCCACCGCCACCAGGTGAGAGCTCACAAGTCCACGTGAGCACAGCAATGAGGGACACCCAGCCATCATCCTGCTCCATCCCCACTGGAAGATGCTGGTCATTGGCTCACCATAGTGGTGGCTCTCCAGAAACCACCTCCAGACTGGCATTTCCTGCTTTCTTTCCATCCTGTCTAGAAATAAGCTGCGTTACACCAGGAAAGCACATGAGACATGATGGGGAAGGGACCAGGCTTGGGGCTGCTGAGAGTTTTGGGTTGTGCCTGCGGTGAGATGGAGGGGAGGCGAGCAGGACAAGGCAGGATGATGGCACCTGCACCTCGGCAGCTCCGGGGGACTCAGGTTCCCATGTGAGGCTCTGAAGCCTGCTGGCAGAGGGGTGGCTGAGCTGCCACCCACCCAGCCAGGCAGTCACTCAGCCCCTCAAGGAACTACTGAGAGGAAATGGAGAAAATCAAGATCTTATGGCCCATTCTTTGATCTCCTCAAATCCTCATCAGGGGGCAAACCAGAAACCCAGGGCTCTGTCTGCAGAGGGGAGTGCAGTGTTTGAGTCCCATGGGACATTTTCTTTTTCTGCATCTGTCTCTCAACAAGGACTGGAGAAGGTTTTTGCAAGGCAATAACCACCAACACCTTGCACCTCTCCTTTCCCTATCATTTCTTCTTTGTAGCCATCCCATACAACCACAGCAGCACCCAAACCACCTCTGAAACCCTCCTTCACCCCTTGCTCTTGCATGGTAGTGACAATGTTATGAGCCACCCTACCTGGCCCCACAGCAGTGGGGGCTTTGCATGCAGAAATAAATCCTTGATGCACTCAGGCTCCCACACCCCCCCTGGACAGTGCTGGCACTGGGGCAAAGGCATGCCACTCACGTGGTGAAAAAGGGGCTGTTGAAGCTAACTGTTCCATGAAGATTTTTTTTTTTTTTTTTTTTTAAAAAGAAATCTATATACAAAGCTTTTGGGGGAGAATGTTGCTAATTTTATCTATAAAAAGATTCTCAAGTGTTTCTGGGAACCAGTGGATTCGTTAGGAAGGGACGGAAGAAACAGGACTGAAACTGCTTAAACACACCTATCTTTCCTTCCTCCTCTCCCATTTGAAGGGGGAATTTTCCCACTTTGGGAGAAAACCTGGGCAAACAGCTGATTTATCCCAGCCCTCCCTTGGGGCAGGAGCAGGGAGGCAGCAGCAGCAAGGCAACCTCCATCCTGCCCGTAAATCCCTCTGAGGTTGGTGTTATTTCATCCATTCTGGGCTTGAGCTGCCTGGTGTTGGCTCCCGGCATGGGTCAAACCAGTGATGCCCCTGGCTCCTTCTGGGTGCAAACTGGCTGCAGGCAGTGCTGAGACCTGGCAGACTCATTTCATACAAGAGCAGCACATGGAGACGCTGCTCCTGCACGCAGCTCGCACTGGGGGAAGCCAACCCCAGCTGCTGCACAGCCACGGCCAGGGGGGTCAGGCTGCATCTCCCCGTGGCGTTGGGAGGAGGATGAGGAGGATGAGGAGGGAGGGGAACAGGGCACGGTTTTCCAGCCAGGTCCCTCTTGGGTTGATTGACTCAGATCGCATTGATCCCGGTGTTATCAGGACATTTTATTTGCTGCGCAGGGGATGGTGAGAAAAGCCCCTGGAGGGAAGGAAAGAGCAAGAAGAAGTGGAAAACCAGAGGTCAGCATTTTCCCACCCCTCATAATGCTCTGGAGGGGGGCAAAAAGCCAGAGCCCCCCCCCCTCTCTCCCCTCTTTCCCAGCAGCCCCAGCCCAGGGCCAGGCAGAAGCATCCCCAAAATGCTGCCCACAAAGCACGCAGAGGATGTGGTGCAAAGACCCCAGTTGAGGCACGCCAGTCCCAGCTGAGACCTGGGAAATTTGGGGTCTGGGACCCTCCTTCAGCATTGTTCCTCCTTCCCAAACCTCCAGCCACAGCCCCCTGAGAGACTCAATCTGAGAACAGGCAACTCCTCACACCCGTGGCAGGTGGCTCCGAAGAAAGGTAGCCGGTAAAGGCAGAGGGGCAGGGGAGATGCCAGCTGTGCCCCGGCGAGGTCCGGACACCAAAAAAACATGAGTGGTGTGAACAGAGCATGGCCATGGGATGCCCTGTAGCCAGTGAGGGTGCAGGGCCATTGGTTTTGGAGCCACAGGGAGCGATATCTGGGGGAGGATTTACAGCAGGGAAAGTGCATGGAGAGGTGGAGGAGGGAAATGTGCCCCAGCACCGGATGGGGTTTAAAACGGGGGGAGGGAGGAGGAGGAGGAGGGGGATGAAGAAGAAATGAATCCGTGCACAGGGACAGCACAGAGACCTTCACTCTGCTCCCTGCTGTCCCCACGGCAGCGCAGGCGGTGGCACGTTTTTGGGGCACATCACCAAGTCTCCTGCACTGTGCAGCCAAGCAGGGAAGGGGCTCAGCTTCTCACAAGCCCATCTCCCCCCCGCCCTCTTTTTTTTTTTTTTTTTTCCAATTCTTCTCATAAATGTCTTTCCACATCAAGGCCTGGAGGAAAACTGCAGCTACTGGAAACCCAGGGCAAGGTTTGCTCTTTGGGGACGTGGGGCTGAGCGAGCGGTGAGATGGGAGGGAAGGGACGGGACGGCCTTCCCGGCAAGAGCAGCCGTGCTGTGGGCTGCGGGGGTTGCCTGGGGGGGCAATAATGGGGGGAAGGCGCCTTCCCCCTGCTTCCTCCCCCCCCCCAAAATAGGTCAGGAACTGCTGCAGGGCTTGGGCTGGACCCAGCTCTCTCAGCCCCCCCCTGCAGCAGCCGTGTCACTGGGGCTGATGTGGGGCTGCAAAAGAATGAGGTGCAGAAGTTAGTAGGGATTTGCACCCCAAAATGCTATGCATGCACAGCCAGGTCCCCACACCTCACCCCTGTCCCCCAGCCGGGCTATGTGCCTGCAATGGGGACATCATTTGGTGCTGCCCAGCCCCATGGGCTGGGTCTCTTTACCCCTGAGCCCACCCCAGCACCCCTAAACACTCCTTGCACCAGGCTTCCCCCCTCCTCACCCTGCATCCCACCTTTCCCCTTCCCGATTTCCTTTCATTGGGAGGGCTGCGGCCGGGCAGCAGCCTCCTCCCCGCGCTCTGGCCTTGTTTCAATTTTATGAGCTTTTTCTTGCTATAAATATGGTTTTGAGAGCCCATTTATCAGGTCCCGCAGCTCTGGAGTCAGCCTGCCGAGCTGCCCATGACAGGTCAAAATTGACTTGTATGATATTAGAATTGCTATTGATCCCTTCGGCACCTCGCAACGCTCCCGGCTCCGTGACCCAGTGTCAGGCTGGGTGCCCCTCCTTCCCTGTTCCCCCCCCACCCCAGCTCATCCTCCACCCGCAGCTGGGACAGGGTCCTGTGCCCCGTGACAGCCTGGCACCCTCGGGGACCCGGTCACTGTGTCCCCCCATGGCCCTGGACCCCATTACCTCAATGCCTCATCTCTCCATGCTGGGTTGGGTGATGCTGAGCAGGATGTGGCCCCTGTGCACAGCAAACCTAAAGGGAAATCCCACCCCAGGCTGGCTCTCAGCCCTGTGTCCAAGGGTTTTGGTGCCAGGATTGGTGCTGCTCCGCCCCCTGGAAAGCCCATCAGATCCCCTGTGCCTCAGTTTCCCTGCTTGCAAGCAGGCATCTTCCCATCCTTGTTCTCACAGGTTTCTGCACAGGACAAGGCGCAGGCGGCTCGGGTGTTGTTTTTATCAAAGTGGACGAACTCCAACAACAATTCAAGCTGAATTAGCCTGGTTCCTTCCACCCCCGTTTCCTGGAGGATCCGTGCCTTCGACCCAGCTGCCTCCTGCAGACTTTATAGATCCTGGCACGAACTGCTGGGGCCGGCCCTCGCAAGGGCAGTCGGGGCTGCGGGGTGCCCGCTGTGCCGGGCTGTACCAGCACAGAACCAAACCTCAGGGCTGTCCTTAAGCAGCTTCCCGAAAGAGTGATTTTCACCCCCAAGGATGCTTTGCCCTCCTACCAAAGCAAACCAAAACTTTTTTTCCATTTTCCCCTGGAGGAGGAGACTAGGACATCTTGCTGGCTCTTCTCGTATCAGAATGATGGGCGTCAAAGGAAAAGAGCAGGCAGCAGGATCAAACCAAGCAGGAGAAGGTCCTGCTTTGCCGGCGTGTCACCCTGCAGTGACAGGGTACCGCGGGCACTGCACAGGTGGCCAGGGTCCACAACTGCATTCGTGGGAGACAAACCATCCAAGACCACGCATGGCGAGGACACCAACCCTGCAGGAGTCCCTGCAGCCCTGGGGCTGGGGGAATACCTGGAGCAAGGTGGAGGCATGGGTGGTCATGTGTGGTGGTGGCACATGGTCCTTGTGTGGTCATTTCACGGTCATATGTCGTTGTGTGTGGTCAACCATGGTTGGGCATGGTGGTGAGTGGCCATGAGTGGTCATCCACAGTTGTCCAAGGTAAATATGGTCACACAAGGTAAATGTTGTTGTGCATGATCACACACGGTCATGAACAGTGTTGAGCAGTTGGGCATGGTCAAACATAGGCATGTGTGGTCACGCACGGTTGGGCATGGTCAAACATTGCGTGGGTGTAAGTGGTCATGCGTGGCTGTACTTGTCCATGCATGGTGATCCAAAGGCACTCATGGCTGTGGTGGCACCCGAAGGCATGTCCCTGTGCCTGGAGCAGGGCTGACCACCCCACTGAGACCATGGGGATGCCCCCAGCTCACCAGCTCTGTGGGTGATACATGGCAGATCCAAAGTGAGATCTGGGTTTCAGAGGAGTTTGTTTGGAGCCAGGACTGGCAATCGATCAAGGGGAATTTCCGCATCTTCCAGAGCAGCCCGGGATTAATTTATGTTTGTCTGAAGGATGCTAATTAAGCTTGTTTAAGAGAAAGTTAACTTTAATACTGTGATCTAGCTGATATTAAGAAGCTGAGGAGGAGAGCTGAAAGCAGATGCTGCAACATCCAGGGCCAGCACCAAAGCCCGTGTTGTGGGAGCTGCTTGGCACAGCCCCGGCACAGGACCCTACTGCCCTGGGGATGCTGCCCTGGAGAGCACCCCGCTGGCCTTGGCACCCAAGGGCTACAGAAGGAAGAGCAAATCCAGCCCAAGGTGGGCTATCAAATGGAATAAAAAATACATTTTTTCAGTTTCTTATCAATTTCCCTTTCCCCCACCTCAAAAAAAATATTAAATAGAAGTAATTTGATTTGAAATGAAAACCAATTTGAAATCATTAGCAAGTCGAAAGTCAGCAGAAACCAATTGTTCCTGGTTGTGCAGCACATTTGGGTCTGACTTCAGGCGTTTAAGTACGGCTAGAACATTTTAAGGTCAAACTGATGGAAATTCTTTGAAACAAAGTTGTTCTGGTCACAGCGCTCAGCTGCTTCGGGTGGCCCCATCCTAGCCAGCCCAGAGGTGCTGTGAGGGGGGGTCCCTACAGCCCTACAGCAGCCCCTCGGGATGCTCCGAGGGCTGCCACCAGGTTGTGGACGCTGCTGGCAGCGAGGGGCCAGGCTTTGAGGGCAGGGACACCGCTCATCACCCAGGGCAGAGCGACATCCATCGAGTCAACAAAAAATCTCCTGGCAGCTCCATCTCTTTTTTTCCCCCTTAAAGCAAACATCTTCATTACAGCTCGGAGTTGTTTAAATAAATGAATTAATATTGACAAACCATCAACGAGGCTAATAAATGATTAGTTAAAGGCATACATACATCACATTACGGTTAGCATTAGCCGAGGCTTAATTACTTGTGGAGAGGATCCCATTAGAGTAGGTGCTACGTTGCCGTCACCCTCCACAGCACTCCTCCCCTGCGGGGCTCCTGCTTCGCCCTCGGCCCCGTGCCTGGGACCTGCTGGTGTAGGGACGTGGGATGCTGCGGGATACGGAGACGCTCAGGGATGCAGGATGCTCAGGGACATGGGGATGCTCAGAGGATGTCTCAGTTCGCCCAGGCAGCAGCAGAGGAAACCCTCCCGGGACGCCTGCTCCCAGAGCAGCCCATCGGTGTGATGAGCGGAACGGGCTCAGGGGGCAGTGGTGACGCTGGGCAGGGGTGGCTGCAGCCCACGTAATTCGGCCGCTCGCTTTGCGCAAGTTGGTGAAACACCCAGCTCCACACGGCCTGTGAAAAGAGACACCGACAAATAAAATAGGCAATAAATAATAATAACAATATCATAAAATTTTCAAATTTATTGAAAACCGGTCCACTCTCAGAATATTGGATTTTTCTATTATTTACACAGCTGCTGATTTTCTGTAAATATTTAATGCCCCATGGATTTTTTTCAAAGTACAAATCTGAACAATTTCTAAATTTAAAATCTATTGCACAGCACAACCCAGCATGAGCCAGATCCTGCCACCTGCCTCCATGGGAGCAGTCCCCAGGGCTGGGCAGGGACCGATGCTGCACCCAGAGGTGTCTGTGGAGGCTCCTAATGGATGGTGACATTTTGGGTCATCCTCCGGGTCCTTGGAGAGGACAGGTGGACAAAAATATCTTCCTCCCCATGTATCTGCAGTTTGCCCAGCACCCAGCCCTGGGTGCCACCCAAGGCCACCACACTTGTCACCCACATGACACCACTGGGACAAGGAGCCCAAAAAGAGAAAATTAAGATGAAAGGCAGCTGGCGCGAGGCGCACGTCCATCTGCATCTCGGCTTCGAGAGGTTTGTTAGGACTAAAGAGGCGCTTTCATCCCTCTCCAAGGTGTGTAATGCATCCCCAGCTGGCTTTCATCTCTGCCTGCCTGATTGATACTCAGGGCTCTAATGAGCATGACGAGAAAAGTGGCAGAGGCCGGAGGGGGGGGGGGGGACCCCTCTGCAAAGGTTTCAAAACACTTTTCTGTGTTGCAGCTAATGAGGGGACCGGGCGAGGGGAGATGGAGTGGGGGGTGAGGAGCTTAACGGGGGCCAGGGGCTCCCTGAAGACTGATGGGTGCAGCTGCACACCCCAGAGACTTTGCAACCCCCCCGGCTGCAGGTGACCCCCCAGGACCCACCTGCCCTGGAGCCAAAGTTTACTTCCAAACAACGACTTTGCTGATTTTTTGCATGTCTCCATACCAGGGAGCTCCGTGGGTGGCTGATCCTCCTCCTGGCACCATCTCCCCTGTGCCAACCCCCTCCTTGTTCCCATACTGGTGGCAGGCACCCCGTTATGCCACCAAAGCCACCTTGATGGCAGCCCATGGCCCAGCAGCTGCCACCACCCGACCTGCTGCTGCTGGGAGCCGGGCACCGTGGGGACTGTCACATCCTGCCCGTCCCAGAAGCAGAGCAAGGACCTGGCTGTCACTTGCCATGGGGTCCCCAGCTGCGTCCCTGTGCCGTCACCCCCGTGCTGGGGTCTGCAGAGGAGTGCTGTTTCCCTGGGCTGGGGCCACATCCTTCACCCCACCACTGCACCTATCTCTGTGGGGGACAGATCCTGCCCTCCCCACCCCTACACCTCCTTCCACCACCACCAGCACCCTGTCTGAGCTCCCCTGCCATTTCCAGGTATAACGGGCTGCTGAGCGATGGCCACATGCCGATACGGAGCCTGACAAATGCGGCCGTATCCGGGCTTCTCCCTCTCAGCTCCGGCCCATTTGTTTTCCTTAATGCCCCGCTCTGTCTGCAGCTGCTGGCTCCTCTCAGCAAGGAAAAATAAATAAATAAATAAAACAAGCAGCAGCTTCTGCAGAAATCCCGGGAGCTGGACGGTTTCAGAGCCTCGCTGCTCCCTGTGCTGCGCAGCCACGGCCAGATCCAGCCCCCGTGCACCCACCTGGGTGCTGCGCCCAGGGGTGGCCTGGGACTGTCCCCTGGTCACCGCTGGGGTGGGTGGCACAGCCCGAACCTCATGGGATCAAAGCAGTACTGGGGGGGGGATATTTGGCACAATGGTCCTGGGGGGCAGGATTCGACCCCGCACTCCGACCACCCAGCGCAGCCTCCCCTGCTCCCTGAGCCGTGACCGTGCCGGGTGCTGGGTTGAGCCTCCAGCCCCCACCTCAGCAGCAATTCCCCAGCACCCGGGCTGCGGCCGAGGGACACCTGCACCATGCCCACACCGTGTCCCCTGCCCCGTGTCTGAGCTGGGATGCTCTAACTTCAGGGACCGGAGCTGAGGGACGAGGTGGCACCGGGGGTGTCCCCATGGCAGAGGGTCGGGAAGCCCCTCGGGACACCTCGGAGAGGCGCAGCGGTGACCGGGGGGGTTTATTCCCAGCTTCTCCCCCTCGGGGCCAGGCAGCCAGGCTCTTTAAATAGATCTGAAGCAGTACGTGCACCTTGGCTTGATCGATCGCGGAGGGCTCCAAGCTGCTATCAGAGACGTGCTGATGAGCCAAGCGCTGCTGTCATCACCACCGCCCCCTCCTGTCCGTCCCCCACTACCTGCACAGGGACAGGCAGCACCCGGCATCCTGCCCTGCAGCAGCTCACGCCAGTTGGACAGTTAAAAAAAAACAAACAAACAAACAAACAAAAAAAACCCACGTCATTTATTTTCCTGGCCAGGACAAAATTTGGGGCAGGCTGTTTGTGCAGGGAGCAGCCACTTTGCACGGACAGTGGGAGTTTTGGGCTCAGCCAGAGCCTCAGGAGCCAACAGCTCCGAGGGAAGCAGGGGCTTAACACCACCCCAACACCGATGCATTTGTGGTACCCAGGACCCATCCCTTCTCCCTGAGCTCCTGAAATGCACAGTGGGGTTTGCCCAGGGTTTTCAGCCTTTGGTAATTCCTTGTGCATGGAAAAAAAAAGCAGGAAATTCACTTTAAATCCTCCAAAAGTTGCTTTAAATTCTCCTGAGATTTCCCAGAACCCAAAGCTTTACAAACCAAAGCCCAGCCTGGCCGTAAGCAATCTCCTTCTAAGCAACCTCAGCCCCAGAGCAGCCCAAGGTATCCTACAACCTCAGTGCCAGCCAGGGTCCCCAGCCTGCTGATGGGGACAAGTGGCTCCCACGATGGCCGGGCCACCCCCGCAGCTGGGGACAGCACCTGAGCACCTGCAGGCTCCTGGGGCAGAGAGGAATTGCTGAAAAGCAACGATGTCCTTTCTACCTCCTGCTATCCCAGCCTGGTGAGTGGATGCTCCAGGATATTTGGGAGATGGAGGTTAGCCCCAGGCTTCAGAAAAGTTGTTGAAGTTCATTTTTCTTGGCCAGCAGCAAACACGGGTGTGTGGGAGGGCAGGGAGGCACGTCCTCGGCTTGCTGTGATGCTCTGAGCATCACTGCTCATGGCTGGGATGTGCACCCAGGTGCCCACACCTTCTCCTCCCTGCTTGAGGCAAGGAGAAATGCTTCGGAGAGGGGAAAAGTGCACAGCCCTGCCCAAAACGGGGCCCTGGGCTCGATGATCCCACACAAGCCCAAGTCAGTGTTCCTGCCACCTTCACCCAGCAGGGTCTCAGGGATGCCAGCACGGTGCAGAGAGGTGGGAGATGGCACCAGGGGCAGGGGTGCTGCGGGCACTGCAGCTGCTGGAATTTCGGGCAGCCCCAATGGCCCCAGCCTTCTGCCTCCCCATCACACGCATGCTCGGAGCGCCTGGCTGAGCGATCAATATGTTTTTATGTTACACTGGGAGACAAAAAAAAAAAAAAAAAATGGGAAGGAAAGGGAGGAGAAGACGACGTATTTAGCACCGGAACAGTCGCTGATAATTGCCTCCAAGAGATATGTCTCAATACCTGGTGGTTGCTGGACCCAGAGATATTTGCTGTAGCACTGAATCGCCAGCTGCAAACACCAGTGCCAGACAAAAGCAGCCATGCATGATACAAGAGACATCCTCATTTTTCCCCAAAAAATCCCTTGTCACACTTCCAGCAAGCCTCCTGCAGCCCCAGAACCACATGTGCCCACAGACATCACCTCCTCCCAGGGTCTTGTCCCCTTCCCTCTATCCCTGCCCCTCTGCATCTCAGGACCTGCCTGGGTTTGCAGGAGCAGTCAGCATCCCCACGCCACTGTGGTCCCCCTCGGGACAGCTGCTCCCTGCTCTCAGCCGACAGCACGGGGAGCCCGGGGCCCTTCCCCTCCCTCCTTGCTTTTAAAGGATTTCAAAGCCTCTCATTTTCCAAGCCCAATTACTCCAGCACAATACCCCCGACCGGGCTCGGTGCACGCTCCGCTGCCTCCCCACTGCCCCGTGCCCAGCGCCGAAAGGTGACGGCGCGAGGCCAGCGCCGGCAGGATCAATACGGCGCCTTTAGCCCCTGCACCACCCTGCAAACCTCGGGCTCCTTTTGGAAAGGACTTTGCAGCATAAGCAGGATGAGTTGGGAACTGGTACTCGGTGGTTTGGGGCATTTGGAGGTGCTTTGTGTGCTGTGGATTTCCAGCAGCATTAGTGAGGTGGGGCCGGCACGGTGACAGCCGGCACACGTGCACAGAGGGATGCTTCGCTGAGCTCCCAGGCACCCCAACTCTCTGCTGCAGGATTTCCAGGCACCATCACACAGCTGCAGCCCAGGCAGCTTTCCCTGAGCAGCCCAGAGCCTCCCTGCTGCCATGGAAGAAGCTGTCCCTGCCCCGTCAAGCCAAAAGCGCATCCGAGCTGTGGAGCTGGTGGGGTTTGGACTCAATACAGTACCCACACTGTGGGAAGCCACCAGCTGGTGAAGTTCTTACACCTGCCTGGTCAACCTGCCTCCCTTGCAGCCTGCTTGCCCTGCTTCTGCCAGGGCAATTAAACCAAAATTGGGCTTTTCCAGCTCTCTCCACAACAGCCAAGCCAAAGCCCTGGCAGGCTGTCTGGAGAGGCTGGGACTTGTCTTTATCCAGGTGTCGTGAACGCTGAAAGGCCCTTCTTGAGTCTGGGATGCAGCTGGGCACTCCCATCCACCTGGTAATGCCCTTTTGAACAAAAATCTCCTCTGCCTCCACCACTTTGCCCCAGGGATGCCCCCAGCCACACATGCCTCGAGCTGTACCTGGTCTCAGCCCCGCAGAGCCAGCACGCCGCAGACCCTTCGCACCCCAGCCCCTCAGCGGGGAGCTGGTTTACAAGAAGAAGAGTGCTGGCTTCCCAAACAAGCCTCCCAGTCCACAACACATTTCCAGCCATACATAATCTAATATACGTTACCATAGCGCCAATCAATAACTCAGTAGGCCAGCTCCGAAATTATTCCCTTAAAGGGCCAGCAAACCTCGTGCTCCCCATACCCCGGTCCCTCTGCCTCGCGGTGCCTGGAGGTCCCACGTGCTGGGCAGGCGGGGGGGTGGCACCTTCTGCACCCATCGTGTGCCTGACACATGGGTGCCCACCTGCCTTCGCCACTTGGCAGCATCTTCCTGCTCTGCATCCCCCGATTTCCTCTCCAGCACCACCGCAGCACCCCAGGAGCAGCACCCTCGTGTGCATGCACACAGCAGCCACAGGCGAAGCACGTGCAAAAATCAGACCTTGCTCTGCCAACCCGCCTGCTAAGTGTGATTTCCCCTTGCTCCATTTCCCAGTAGCTTACATCAAAGCTCTGATGCGAGCACAGGACCAGGCAGCATCTGAATCTCCTGCTCCGTGGCCTCCAGCTCCTTGCATCCATCATCAGGGGTTTGGGGATGGGCACGCATCCCCTCAAGGACCCCAGCACCCTGCCAGCCCTTTCCTTTCAGCACAGCCTCGTGGGGTGCTGCCCCTGCTGCCTCCCCGGGCATGTTGCTGGAGCTCACATATCCCCAGGCAACACGGGCTCCACAGCCTCCGAGAGAGGAGGGTGTTTGCGATCAGTTCCAGCATTTTGGGTTTTCCAGGAGCTACCTGTCCCTGTGTGCTTCTAGCCTTGCTCACAGAGCAAGAAGGAGCACATGCACAGGGGCACTGCCTAACAAACCCCCACACATCCCAAACATCCAGACTTGGTGCTGCCTTCAAGGCACCATCCTCTTCCTCAAGTGCCTGCAATCCTCTGCAGACTGAGGCTGGCAAACGGGCCTTGCTGGTACTTCACCAAACCCAACTGAGCTGCTTCCCCCCATTACAAAGGGGAAAATGGAAAATAGAAATTGCAAACCAGAACCCACCAGCAAAGAGCCAACCACCAGTGACCTCTCAGTGACCACAGTAGCTCCCCAAGCCCATATCTCTACATTACAAGCAAGCTCATCAAATCATGTTAACTCTGAAACCTACTGATGCAAGCTACACTTGCCTTCTTTATCTCTCATTCTCAGCAAAGATATGAGAGGAAGAGTAATTACATGGGACCATAACGAGCCTCAGCAACCAGCGATGGTCATAAATTGTCTCATCTCGGGTGGAGTTTGGGAGGTTTCTGCACAGACCACGTGCTCGGCAGGTGGTTCTGTTTAACTTGCATTAGCAGTAATGGGAATCGCCCACCTGCACCGAGGGCAGGGTGGCAAGCGGCCAAGAGACTTGAAAGGGAAATGCCTCTGCTCCTGGCCCCTCAGTGCTGTGGGGAGCAGGCAGCAGTGCAGTGCTTTTGGTGTGTGTTTTTGAGGCTTCTCTGTTTTTCCTTTTTTTTCTGTATTTATTTATTTATTTATTTATTATTATTTTTTATTTTTTTTTATTCCAAGCTCGCCACCCAATGCTCTGCAAAGGCAAACGAGATGTCGGAAGTGTTTGTACTTGCTCAAAGCTGGTTGTAGGCAGGGTCCTGTTTACATCCAGCTTTCTCTGGGCATGGAAAGAGAATACAACAGCATGAAAGAAAAGATGACAAAGGGAAGGGTTTTTCTCTCCATCTTTTATTTTCACCTGCACCCTAAAAAAAAAAAAAAAAAAAAAAAAATCCTGATCAGAAACCATCTATGAGACTTTTTTGTTCGCTGCAAGGAAAAAAGATAAATGTATACAAATATTTTAGAGCCAAGGTGCCTGGCTTTTGGGAAAGTGGCTGCAGCTGCTCCTGCGGAGCCAGGCATCCTCCGGGCATGGAGGACGCTGCCCCAGTGGCCTCCGACCGGGAGCCTCTGTCCAAGCCGGGGCCATCCCAGAGACCCGAGGTCCCCGATCTCTCCCGGGGGGGCTCAGCAGCCACCGTGCGCCCGTGCCCGACCGCGCCGGCGTCCCCCAGCCCCGCTCCCCCCCATCGCAGGCACGGAGCCATCGCCGGGCCCCCGGCGGCATCGCCAGCTGCCTCCCCGCGGTCCCCGAAGGGCAGCCCGGCCTCGGCAGCGCTGTCAGCCAGCCTCTACGTCTTCCATTAATTCACTTCACACTGTCCATATTGATCGGCTCTGCTCTCTCCCGGCTCCCCCCTTCCTCGGCCGCCCTCCCCCCCGCCGGCTGCTGCACCGATGGGCAGCCCGGGCTGCATGCTGCATGATCCATACAAACTCACTTACTCAGGGAAATCAATGGGCTCGAAAGAGCACACGCAGCAAGGCGAGGAGCCTGTCTGGGGATCGACCGCCCAGCAAGGAGACACAGAGAGCAGCATCCTGCAGCCCGCCTGCGCCCGGCGGCCCCCGCCGCCACCCTCGCGGTCCCCCCGCGGTGGCACCCTCCGGGCGGTGGCGATCGGGGAGTGCAGGGGTGCAGCGGACAGGGGCTGCTCTCAGGGATTTTTCTCCCTTGCCCAATAAAATGGGGGGGGTCTGGGAGGTGGCGGGGGGATGCTCGTCGCCGGGACGCCTGCATCCCGCTCCCAAATGTGAGAGGGAGCACGGCTCCTCCTGCCCTTCGTGCCCTCCCTTCGGCTCTCTCTGCCTGCGGGCAAAGTCGCGCTGCACCCGTGCCTCAGTTTCCCCGTGTTTAACGCAGCAAATTGCAGGGCGAGGGTGAGGATTAGGGTTAAGGACAGGTTGCTCTGATTTTCAGCCCCACAGCAAGAATAAATGTTACTGGGCTGAAATCGAAGCTTTCAGCTTGCAGAAGCCTCCAAGCAGCCGACATCGCGGCTCATGGAGGAGTGAGCTCTGCCTTGCCGTGGCTCCAGCCTTTTCTGGGGGTGACCACAGCTCGGGGGTCCCTGTGCCTTCCCACCCCTCCACCCCCGAGTCCCTCCAGAACCCCCCAGGAAATGGTTGCTGCTGCACAAGCAGCACACCAGCGTGATTAATAAATCCTGCCAGAGGAGCTGCTGCTGCGCTGAGTTCCCCCATCAAGGAAGGAAATCTTTATTTCTATATATTCTATAAACTAATTTTTGTATCGTTGCAATAAATCCATCTCCCAGCCGTCAGCTGTGATCTGCCTTCATTCCCAGTCTCAGGATAGCTGGGGGGCAGGCTCAGGAGCACCCCCAGACCACCAGTACAGGGATGTGTGGGAGCGGTGTCCCCAGGTTGGAGCCCAAAATGGGAACATGGGACGATGTTATAGGGACTGAAGCTGATGCTGGCACCCAGCTCCCGTCCTGTGTGGTGCCTGGTGCCTCGGGATGGAGCCAGGAGCCCCGAATCCCTGCTGTGACCAGGCTGTCACCGCACCAAAGTGACAAAAAGGGCCCAAACCCGCTGCCCCCTGAGCGCCTCCAGCACGGGGGGGGAGGACCTGAAGGAAGCGGGAAGGCCCCGAAATGGCACTGGTGGTGGTGCACGGCCCCAGCCTTACCGGTAAATCCTGGAAATGCCCCCGTCTGCGGGTGACCTGGTGGAGGGGGGGGAGCCTTTTCCCAGCAGACCCCATCTCCGAGATGAGTGTGGTTGTGCGCTGGAGACAACGTGTCTGTGCGCTGCAGGCTCCAGCCCCCGGCCGGAGCAGCGGGGAGCACGGGGGGGGGCTGTGGGCAGTGATAGCATGGAGGGGTGGGCTGGTGCCCCCCTTCCTCCCTGTCCCTAGGGTCACCCCTCATGGCTCCAGGATGTCCCTTTTGGGGTCAGTTTGTGGAACTGGGGTGGACACTCAGGACCCGTCCATGCCGAGCATCCTACGCTGGGGCTTTTGACAGGGAGCTCGTCCCACCGCGGGGCTGTGTCTCTGCACCCCAAGCATTGGGGCTTGCACAAGTTGGGTTCCCACCCCATCTGCCTCCTGGACACTTTCTGGGGACGTCCCCTTCTGCCCTAACCAATTGGGCTGCTCCTGAGGTCCTGCACCCTGATTTGGGGGAGATTTCAGTGCCCCATCATCCCATCCCATCCCATCCCATCCCATCCCATCCCATCCCATCCCATCCCATCCCATCCCATCCCATCCCATCCCATCCCATCCCATCCCATCCCATCCCATCAGATCCCATCCCCCTGCCCACGATGGGGCTCTGCCACCCAGACCCGTCTCAGCACAGCCCGGAGACAGCGGCCGATCGAAGCCCGCCGGGCAGGGCAGGCGGGCGTCCCAGCGGGGAGATGAGTCTGCTGGGTCTCAGCCAGCCCAGGAGGGCCCCGAGCTGTGGCTCCGGCACTCACCGAGCCCAGCTCTGCACCTGCATCACCAGCTGGTGAGGAAGACACAGAGCACTGGGGATGGAGGAAGGCTCCTGTCACCTCTCCTCTCCACCCCGAGCCCTCCTGAAGGGTGACTTCCCCCATTACTGGGGGGGAACCCCCCTGCCCTTTCCCACAACTAGTGGAGAGTCTCCTGAAACAAAATTCTCCAAGCAGCACTTTTTTCCCCCCATTTTTGTCCCTTTTTCTCTCCCTTCCCCGTGCTTTGCCAGCCCTGGCACTCGTTACCGGCGCTGGCAGCTAACGAAGGGCGCTGTGCATAGCAATGAGATTGATTGACCCCGCTGACCCCGGCCAGGGCCAGGGCTCCCTCCAGGGCTCCCAGGTCACCGGCTGCTGACCATCACCGGTTGCCACGGTGACACCAGCGGTCCCCAGGGACGGGGGGGCTGCGGGATGCAGGGGGGGGCGCCGGGGCAGGTCAGCATGTCAAGGCTAGTGCATTAGTGGGATGCGAGTGGATTTGGGAGGGCGAGGGTTAAACTCCGGGGGCGGGGGGCACCCCGAGGGGCAGGTCCCGGTCTGGGGGTGCCCCGGGGGCGACACGAGTCACCGGGGAGGGGCGGTGGGGGGGAAACTGAGGCACGGGGGGGGTGCAGTGGGGAGGCAGGAGAGACTGGGGCTGGACCGGAGCAGGAAGGAGGCCAAAGGGGGAGGCCGGGGGGGGCGGGGGGGTGAAGGGATGGAGGTCGGAGCGGGGTGCAGGATTGGGGGGGTCAGGGTGCGGGATGGAGGATGGAGGGGTGCAGGGTGCGGGTCCCTCCCGGGGACCCCATTCCTGGGCTCCCGCTGCCCTCTAGCGGGCGGCGCTGTCCCCGCCTTGTCCCCTCTTCGGGTCCCGCTGCCACCACCGCCACGGGGGGGGTCCCGCTGCCACCCCCGGCCCGACCCCTGCGTGCCCGCAGCGTCCCCCGGCGGTGACACGGGGGGGCACAGCCGGGCTGCGTGGGGCCGCTGGCGGAACACGGGGTGCCGGGGGTCGCGGCCGCAGACACCCGGGGGGGGTCGGCAGAGCGGGGGGGGAATAATCAGAGGGGGGAGATGCTGGCGCTGCTCCCCCCCCCCCCCGTTTTGGGGTTACACACACCCATCAGGAGGGAGCCCGCGGGGGGTCCCAGGCGGGTGCTCAGGGCACCCACGGGGCCCTGCCCAAGGAGGGCACCTACGGGGGGGGCCCCGGCCATCCCCGCCCCCCCATCCCGACCCCTCCCCGCACTCGGGGGTCCCGCGGCGCCCCCGGCCCCGCAGCGCCGCCCCCGGCCGCCAGGTGGCGCCAACGCCCCCCGCCCGGCTGTGCTGGCGGCCACGCCCTCGGCCACGCCCCCGTCACAGGCCACGCCCACTGCCAGAGGCCACGCCCCTGTCCCCAAGACAGCCCCGGCCCCAGCCCTGGCCCTGGCCCTGTCCCCAGCCATGTCCCCAACCCTGGTCCTCTCCCAGTCCCCAACCCTTGGCCCTGTCCCCAATCCCTGTCCTGTCCCTGTCCCCAACCCTTGTCCTCTCCCTGTCCCCATTCCCAACCCTCTCCCTGTCCCCAGCCCCTGTCCTGTCCCCGTCCCTGTCCCCATCCCCGTCCCCACGCTCCCCCTGCACTGCCCACCCCCAGCCCTCCCGCGCTCCACCTTTCCACCAGCTGGGGACAGGGACCCCGTCCTCCGTGGTCAGGTCCCACCCGACAGAGGGGCAGCTGCCAGGCGTTGGGGACAGACAGACACCCCCCAACACCTCCATTTCTCCCTGCCTGGCCCCAAAGGGTGCCCTTGCCTGGTGCCAACGCTCAGCATCCCACACCATGTGACACCCCACACCGTGTGACACCCCACACCGTGTGACACCCCACACTGTGTGACACCTGAAAGCTGTGCCCAGCCCCTGGTGGCACCCGGCAGGCTGAGTCACCGTGGGCAGCCGCAGAGTGGTGGCACCTGGGCCAGCCCGTCACTGGGGACATATCGTTGGGGACATGTCACTGGGGACATGTCATCGGGCTCTGGGCTTCAGACAGGAAACCCTTGGTTCTCCTTCTGCCCCTCCACCACAGGATGGTGTTGTCACCGAGCATCCCTCCTCCCGCTGTCCCTTAATTCAGCAGGGTGACACCTCCGTGCCTGACACCGTCCCTCGGCGCTTGGGGACACGGATGGCAGTGGGAGGAGGGACGCGCGGTGCTGGTGGCTATCGGGGGCGGGCGAGGCCCCCTCCTCCTCCCCAGCCTGTTGCGGTTGGAGCCGCGGAGTGGAAGTAACGCGCGGTGACACCGCGGCCCAAAAAGCCGCCACCAGAACAATGGCCGGGCACGCGGGGACGCGGGTGGCCGCGCTCGCCCCAACGCTCGCCCTGTGTCGGGAGTACCCCCGGGACAGGCAGCGTGGGCACCGTCCCGTGGCGTGGGGCAGCCCGGGCGGCTAACGAGGACACGGTGCTAATGAGGAAGGCCTGACGTTTCCGACGGTGGCACCAGGAGCACAGAGCCACCCGCTGAGCCCGGGGCTGGGTCACCTGCGGCTGTGACGGGGGAGAAAGCGAGGGACGGAGCGAGAAAATGGCAGGCCAGGCAGCGGCGGAGCGGTGCGGCTTCGCCTTTAAAATAATGCAGCAAAATTAGCAGCTCTGCAGTCATTAATATGCAAAAATGCAAATGAGGAGGTAATTAAGCTGCAGTCCTCCGGAGGATATTTCCATCATAATGAATTCTATTGTCAGGGAAAGAGCAGCCAGGCGGATTTATGTTGCTTACATGAATATAAAATATGAGTATCCATGGGTTGTCCTTGCCGCCTGCTGCAGTCCCCTGCCCCGGACAGCGGAGGGCAGAGGGCACAACGTCCCCGTCCCTTGTCCCGGCTGGCACTGCCCATCGCCAAGCAGGGTGACAGGCTGGGGACATGGGTACCTGCAGGAAGGGGGGCAGAAACCAGCCTTTCTGTGCTCCCCGTGCCATGTACCCGCTGGCAAACCCCGACGAACCCAGTGCCATCGGTGATGTCCCCCATGGTGACACCGAGCCCCCTGTTGGGGCCGCGCCAGTTCTCCATCTCCCCAGGGGCTCAAGGCTGAAGTGGGGACAGGGACACCCCGCTGGGGTCGGGTTCCCCGATGGGTGCCCCCATGTGGGGCAGGACCCCCAGCCCGTGGCCATGTCCCCGTGGGGACACATTGCCTGAGCCCGCTACGAGCCGCCCTCCCACTCCTGGCCAAGCCCTACTAAGCAGTACTTTGTTTGTCTGTCTGTCTGTCTGTCTGTCCCTTGCCATGGGTGACCCCAGGGCCCAGGGCACAATGGGACACTCGGACACCATGGGGAGAAGCCGAGCCCCGTGGCTGGGGTCCCCAAACCACTGGGGGAGCCGACACAAGGACACCACCAGGACCACAAACTGCTCAGCCCCCATTTACCGGCACCGTCCCACCGCCACGCGGGTGCCGCGACCCCCGGCAGCCCCCGCTCCCCCCTACCCTACAGCGGCTGGGGGGGCGCAGGGGGAAGGGGGGGCGGCACGCAGCCTTCCCCTTTCATTCATGCGAGCGGCCGCCGTGGAAAACAAACTGAAACCCACCCAAAATGAAATAGTTGGCCGGGTGCCACCCTGCAGCTGCCGTCTCCCGTCTCAGCCTGGCATTTTTCAAATGTCAGCCCAAGCGCGGCGGGGCTGCCGGCAGCCCGGCTTGGGGGGCTGCGGGGGGCTGCGGGGGGCGAGGAGGGGGACGGGGACGGTGGGGGGGGGGTGGAAGGGGTGCGGAAGAAGGGGGAAGGGACGCCCGCAGCCCCTGCAGCTGTCATTGTCATCGCTGCGGTGGAGGTGGCAGGTTGGGGGAGGCGCAGGGAGCTGGGTAGGGGTGAGCTGGGAGGGAGCAGCTCCATCTTAGCGCCGCTGTGGTCGAGGCAAGAGAAGATTTTTTTTTTTTTTTTCAAAACAAAAAAAAAAGCAGGAAAGAAGAAGGGCAAACAGGAGCAGCTGCTCCCCGGAGATGCCGCTCTTGCCTTTTTTCTTGCTCTCTTTCAAAGCCACAGAAGTTCTTGCAGAGCCCCAGCCCCTTCCCACGGCCACCTCCTACCCCGGGCCCCAACCGTGCGGGTGACAAAGGGGCTGGAGACCAGAGGCTGGAGCCATCCAGGGACCCAGGGACCTGGACCTGAGCTTGTCCCCACCCTGGGACACCCCCGTGGCTCTTCCCGAGGCAAGGATCCTCCCTGCCCCTCGCTGCTGGGGACGGGGAGTGAAGGCAGAGCTGGCAGGGGACGTGGGGGGGTGGCAGGCACAACCCGGCAGCCCCCACCTACCGCGGTCCCCGGCCCCCCACCGCTGCTCTGAGCCCCCCCCCGCGCACCTGCAGGGCCGGAAACCTGCACCGCGCTGCGGCGGGGAGGGGGCGCCGGGGGGGGCTCCTCGGCTGCCCCCTTCCTGGGGAGAGGGGCACCCTGGGGTGTGTGCACCCATGGGTGCTTTGGGTGCTTCGTGAGGGGGTGTGCACATGCAGGTTCTTTGGGTTCTTTGAGGGTACGGGCACCCATGGGTGCTTCGTGGGTGCATGCACACGCGGGTGCGGTCCCCACGTGGCACCGCCACCTCCGAGCAGTGTCGGCACCGTGGGGCTGTGAGCGCTGCCGTACCCGGCTGTCCCCCACCCTGCCACCACCCTCCCAAGCCCTGTTTGGGCCAGGGGCACTGGCAGGGCTCTGGGGACAGCGGGGTGCTTCCACCAGCACCCCCAGCCCCATGCCCTGCCCCAGCCCCCTGCCAGGGGTGCAGACCCCCGATGCACTCAAGGTTCTGTGGGGGGGCTCAGGAGGTTGCTCAGGGGATGGATGAGCAAAAGTGTTTGGCAAACAGGCATCAGGTGAGCTCTTGCACGGATCTGTCCCAAATTCACACCCCCTAAGCACAGACCCCCCCTCCTCACCCACACGCTCTCCCCAGCCACTGCCGGAGCGGGGAGAGCTACC
The DNA here is from genome assembly GCF_964211825.1 of Aythya ferina. Lineage (NCBI taxonomy): Eukaryota > Metazoa > Chordata > Aves > Anseriformes > Anatidae > Aythya > Aythya ferina. The sequence goes on from NC_140324.1 coordinate 1,812,656, forward strand.
GAACCCATCTCACAGCGGCCATGGGGGGCAGGTCGGGGTGCCACACGGACCCCGGGGGAAGGGGACACCGTTGTGCCACTGCCCTGTCCCTGTCCCCATGGGGACACGAGAGCCACACAGCCCCTGGCAGGGCTGTGGAAGAGGACGGTTGGGAAGGAGCGCCCGTGTTTACATAGGGTGACTTGCAAATCCCCCCCTCCGGCACCCCCGCCGCCCTCCCCCTCTGCGGCTGCTCCTCTTGAGGTTTGAGGTGACATCCTGCCTGCTGCGCCTCGCTGTCACCCTGGCCCGGGGGCCTCTGGAGCAGGTAGGGAAACCGCAGAGGCAGCAGCAGCTGGGCTGGGGGTGTGCAGCTCTTTGTCCAGCGCCGAAAATGAGAAGAGACAAGTCCAGCAACGTGCCCTCCTTGTACAGTTCAGGGGGAGCATATCATGGGGCAGGGCTCACAGCAGAGAGCCTGGATTCCCGGCTCCTTCCTTCAGCTCCCCATCCCCATCTCCTTCCCGTATTGCAGGGAAAAAAAAGTCAATATTCGCATATAAAACCCACCAGGAGAAGGAAAGCAGCAGAAAGAAATCAGGGTAACATCCTCCCCGGTGAGCAGCAGGTTGGAGCAGGTGAATCCTTTAGCATTGGTGCTTTATTTTGGGAGCACACGTGCAGAGGCAGGATTAGACACAAGCCCCAGAGCCTGTCCCAGCCATGCCAGCCCCGGCCACAGCACCCACAGCATGGGCACCGCCAGCAGCTCCAGCACGGGTGGCTTTGGCTTTGCTGTTCATGAAAACAGAGGCAGGATGATGCCCAGCATCCCCGCCTCCCCTTCCCTGGGGGATGGAGGAGGGATGTGGGGACAGGAGCCCTCCTCAGCATCCCAATTTAACCAAGGGAAAGCCGTGCCACCGGCCGGGAGCACGGTGCCCCAGCAGGCAGGGGCAGGAGAAGCGCCTGGCACTTGTTTGGCTGAGCACAGGGCGCGATGCAGAGATAAGATAAGCTGTCTGACGGCTGCCAAGTTAAACCGAGGTCACTGCAAGCCCCAGAGTGAGCGTGGCCCCGCTGTGCGAGGTTACACGCACACGCAGAGGTGTATTTTCATTTCAGGCAAATCTGTGTCCTGCAGCTCGGCGCTCCCATAAAATGGCACCGTCCTGCTCCAGCAGAGCTGTGGCAGGGCTGGGCTCTCCAGACCCCGCATTGCCTAAAATCCTGCTCTGCTCAGCGCTCTGCAGGAGAGGGGCAGCTCCGGGGCCAGCAGCCCCTTCCTATTGCATGGGCACAGCACAGGGTTGGTGCTTCCCCTCGGGCTGCCGTAGGTTTGGGTGCCAGGGCACGGTCCTGGTGCTCCAGCATCACTGAGCCCATCCCTACGGTGATGTGGACCCCCCTGTGCACCACGGGGACCCCGAGAACCACCAGGGCACGGCGAGGGGGCTCTGAGATACCCCAAGCTTTGAAAGCTGAGCTGTGCGGGGAATAAATGCAGATCCAGGGCGCCATCACCGTGTTTCAGAGCCTTTGGGACAGCCAGCATCACCTTGCTGCCTGTTTGCTCCATCTCCAAATGCACTTTTCTCCCTCCAGGCTCTGGATTTTGAACAAAAGCATCGTGTCCCCCTCCCCGGCTCCCTGACCGGGAGCTTTCCCAAAACCTCAGAAGAGGAGACGGTCCCTGGGTGCCCGAAAACTGGGGCAAGCACAGGGGAGATCCTGGGATGGGGCTGTCCGTGGAACAAAGGGCACTGGGGTTTAATAAGGGTAACCCCCCCCCCAGGTGGCTGGGGAGGGGATGCAGGGGCTGGGGGGCGAGGGGGGAGGCACCGCAGCCGGATTCGAGCGGGAGACGCCTGACAGATGGGGCTGCCCTAGATTTCATGACTGGCTGCCGTTAAGCTGGCTTCCTGCGCCCTCCCCCCGGCCCACCCCGCTGCCGAGCAGGGGGGGCCCTGTGGGGACACGGGGAGGGGGCCCCAGCGTAGCAGTGATGTCCCCAGCCCACGGAGGGGTTGTGGGAACCCCCAGCCTGGTGCTAGAGCCCCAGCATCCAGCTGTGTCCTAAATGCCCCCAGCACCCCATCAGGACCCGAAATGTCCCCTCTTGTCACCCGCACTGGCACAGCCCTCTACCAGGGTGGAGGTGGGTGTGCTGCCACGTCCTTCTGCATGCCCAGGGCTCAGCATCTTCCTCCTCCTCTTCCTCCTCCTCCTTAACAGCTGGTCTCCCTTAACCCACCCCCATATTTCTTCCCGTCTCCCCTCTGCTCCCCCCAAAAAGCTGTGGGGTGGCTTTGGGGTGCAGCCACAGCAGGGACTGGGCTGATCCATGGGGCTCTTGGGGACATCCCCTGGGGACACAGCTGGGGTCACCACTCAGTGCGTCCCCCTGCTCCCCCCATCCTGCAGGCTGCCCCCCCAGGACCCCCCCCCCCGCCAGCCGCTCAGCCCTGCCATGAGTTTCTGCTTCTCCTTCCTCTCACCCGAAGTGACGTGAGCCCCGGGGTTGCCAGTGCCTAATTTTACCGGTGCGGTTGGGTCCCCCCCGCCCACGCGTGCACCGGCCCCGGGGAAGCGAAAGAGAAGCGGAGCCACGGGCTGGGCCGGGGGGGACGCGGTGTGGGTGCAGCTGCAGCCCCACACGGGCATGGGGTGAGGGTGGGATTTAGCCAGCGGGACCACCACATCCCTGCACCCCAGCAGAAAGGGGGGATTTGGGGGCTGCCATCCACCCCTGGCCCCCAGCATCCCCCAATCCAAGGAGGTTTGGGCTCGTGTTGTGCCGGGAGAGGCACATCCAAAGCTCAGCCCCATCGCTGGGGGTTTAATCTGTAAATTTGGGTTGCTCGAGGGCTGTCTCTCCAGAGCACCAGATTGAGTGGCATTTTTTGTTTTGTTTTGATTTTTTTTTTCAGTGCCCGATCATGTTTGCCTTGGGCTTTGCTCTGATGCCTGAGGGTTTTGGGGAGAGCTGTCAGCACAGGAGGAGGGATGAGGATGTGCTGCAGACCCAAGCACTGCACAGGGGTACGGTGACTGCTGCAGGTCCCCTTGGCTGGGCAGGAGGCTGGGCCCTGCTCCGGCTGCAGGAGGTTGTCAGGATGCGGCCACCCCCTCTCCGCGGCCATGCCCAGCGGGGGGACAGAGCCCGCAATTCACTGGGGTGGTTTCTATTACTCCTCAAACGATGCTGAAACTTGACACGCTATCACGAAACCCACTAAGGGAAGAAATCTGGGTGAGGCAGGGAAATCCCCAGGTGGGTCCCAAAGAAGCCACCAGCCTTGTCCTCTCCTTGCCCTGCACCGAAGGCAGAAGGGGCCACCAATGTCCCTGGTGTCCCCATGGGGGACCCTGGCTCTTCCCAGCTCACCCGGAGCAGCTCCACTTTCACGGACATTTGCAAACAAAAACTTACTGAACCTCACTTTGGTATCATGCAGCCAGCTGCATTTCTTCCAGTCTGGTGTTGTGCTGCCCACAGGGCCCCCTGGATGGGTGGTATCCCCCCGTGCCTCGGTTTCCCCAGTCCTCAGCATCCCTCCAAGTGCACCGCAGAGGGGCTGTGGTCTTGGACCCCCACCCCAAGCCAGGCGGACGAAAAAGCTGGGAGCAACAAAGGAAGGAGGTTTCCTGTCCATCGATGTCTCCCCAAGCCCCCCAGCCGAGCTGATGCTCCAGGGCAGTGGGGGCACACGCAGAGCTGGTCCAGCCTTGTCCCAGTGGTCTCATGCTCCCCAGGGATGCACCCAGCTCCAGCTGGCACCCGCAGACACAGCTCCTGACCCCATCCCTGCTGTCCCATGATGGCTGCACTGTGGCCATCCATCCCCCCGTCCCCTTTCCTCTTTCTCCTCCCTGCCCCATCCCCATTCCCCAGGTCCCTCTGACATCCCCAAAGCAGGATCTTGCCAGGAAGAGCTCCCCTTCCCCTTCTCCTACCCCCACGCGATGCCAGTCGGCTGCACCCTCCACCCAGACATCGTGGTGGGGGAACCCCCCCCTCCCCTCAGCCCTTCCGGGCACCCCCGCAGAGCTCCCCGCCCAGGCGGGGGCACCCAGACGGCCCCGGGCACGGGGGTGCCGTTTCTTTCCATTCAGAGGAGATTCCCCGGGCCCCCACGCAGGCGAAAGTGCAGAGGGTTTCCTGTTCGTAGGCGGCTGCTATCCTGGGCCGCGGGCTGCAGCGTGCGTGGGGGGGGCTCCGCCCGGGCTGGGGACGCCGCGTTTCCGTGCCGAGCCGTGCCCAGGGCTCTCTCACAGCACCCAGTTATTTAGGTTTGTATTTTGGGGGGGTATTTGAAGGCAGCTTTCCCATCCCCCCATGTAGGGTTGCACCCCGAGGTGCTGCGCTCTCGCTGCGGGTGCCGCATCCTGCTGTTGGGTGGGGGAAGGTCTTGGAGAGCCGTCACCCACCCAGGGCGCACGGGGAGGGTTTCCTTAGCACCGAGCCACCAAAAAGTCACATTTTGGGGACCGCTTTCTGCTGAGCCCCATCAAAGACCACACACAAAAAAACTGAAAAACATCATTTTGGGTATAGTTAGGAGGAGAAGTGGCATCTTGGAGGGCAGCAACGGGGACAGCAAGCCGCAGGAACCTGCTGTCACCACCTCGGTGGCAGGAGGGCTGCAGCGTTTCTCATCGCCAACGCGGCAGGTCAGCGTTTTGATGAGGCCTTTTTGCATTTTTCACGATTTGCACGAGGCAAGGGGGTTCGCACGCACGTAAATTCCCCTCTGAATTTTCCAGCGAGCTGCCCCAAAACTCGCTGAGAAGTTTCCATCCCGGTTCTGCCCTGGCTGGGAGGCGGGCGCAGGCGGGCGCTGTGTCCGTGCTTGCGTGGGGGGCTGGATCCATCCAACCCCACCAGGTCCCTGCTCCCCAGCGGGACCCCCCTCGTCCTCCCACATCCCCTTGGAGGGAAGAGAGGAAGATGAGGGTCGTGATGGGAGGAAGGTGATGCTCTCAGCATCGCTTTGGTCCCCCACAGCTGGAAGGAAAGGAGCAAAAGGGGATGGAGAAGGGGACCCGGTGCTGCCCCACTGCTGTCCCTGAGGTCACCCATGGGGCTGGGGCCGGTCCCCACGGGGCATGCGGGTGGCCTTGGCAGGCAGGGATGGACTCGGGTCTATCGCATGACCCCAGGCTGTCCCCGGGGAGATATTTGCTGTCATAATTCAGTTGATAGACTTCCAATAGTCACGCGCCTCGCGAGGGCTGTCGCTAATAATAAACGACACCCAAAGGATGGCGAGCGAAGCCGATGAGGCTTTCAGAGAGCGCTCGAGCAGCGGGTGAAGCTGGTGCTGCGGGGGGTGGCCAGGAAGGAAGGGACACCCCTGGGGACAGTGTGGCCACAGGGTCCGTACCTGGGCAGAGGGAGCCCAAAGCTCCAGGGCATTCGTGTGGGCTGGGCAGGAGCTGGGGACAAAGCTGGGACGTGAGAGAGGAGTAGGTTTGTGTGTGCTAAAAAAAAAAAAAAAAAAAAAAAAAAAAGTGTTTTGAGGCTTTTTTTTCCTCTCTCTGTTGTTGTTGTCGTCCATAAATAATAATTAAACCACCATTTCCAGCCGAGACCACTTGTTTTAAATTTCCTGGCTAAAGTGATGTAACAGCTGTGCGTGATGCAACCCCATGTGGAATGCATCATTCAGGAAACCAAGCACAGAACTGCCTTTCTCTCCAAATACTCAGCATAGCTCCTTCCCTGGCCCCCGCGCCAGGGGCTCCTGGGGTGGGGGTCCCATCCTGCACCCCTGTTGCCAGCCCCCCTTGCTCCCTGTGCTCAGTCTGTTGGAAGCTGCTGCTGGTTTTGGTGTGCACCCCCGTTTGCCCCCCAGAGTTGATAAAGCCCCGTGGCTGAAACCCTCCATGGTGGGGTGGGTTTAACCCCCCCACCACTCCCCAGTCTTAATTGTGATGGGGAGAATCGAGCCCTGGGTGCCCACATCCATCCCCTGCAGCTCCCTGTGCCCCATGAGCCCTCGAGATGGGGCTGGCCAGAGACAGGGTGAGAAAGGGAAGAAAAAGAGGAGAAAGGGAAAGAGAAGGGGGAAAAAAAGAAAAAGGTTGCAGTGGGAAATACGGAGTCAGAGCTGAGGTATTTCGGCAGCCGGGGCTGGAATGTCTGACTCACACTGTGACTAAATGCAAATATGAAGCCCAACTTGCTCCTTAAAGTCACCGGGATCCTGCGCAAAGCCCCGGCTGCTCCAAGCCCCCGGCCCTGCACCCCGGGGCTCCCTGGGGCCGTCAGCACCTCTAGGAGCACCCTGCGGGGTGGCAGCGCCCAGCGATGTGGGCATCAGGGTCTGGAAGGAGTGGGCGGCCTGGGGGCAGGATGGCACCCCAGGAACTGCTCCCCGCTCCTCCCCTCTGTGCCATTGTCCCCTCTGTGCCATCATCCCCTCCATGCCATTGTCCCCCCCATGCCACCATCCCCTGCCAGCAGCTTTGCCACCTCTGCCACCTGAGCAGCATTTCTCCCATCATCTGCCTGCGGGGATGCACAAGGCTAAAAGTCCCTTTGCAAAGATGCCCCTGGGTAAAAGCACCCCGGCACATCTCTCCGTGCTTGTGGCTGCCACACGGCTCCACTGGTCACTCACGGAGGGGACAGAGGCACGGGGACAGCTCCCAGCCCCCGGCCTCCCTCGGGGACATGGCCCACCCGAGAAACGCAGCCCCGTTTGACGGACATTTCACAGAAACGGGGATTTTTCTCAAGTCGCTGTATTTTTTTTTTTCTAAGCCAGTTCCACTGACCTGAAGCCTCGTTTGTTTCCAGTTTGGTCTGCGGAGGCCGGGAGGCTCCGGAGGAGGAGGGGTGAGGCCGGCATCCCACAGATCCCACCGAGGCCAAGGCCTCCCCCAGGCATTGCTGCAATGCCGGGGCCGGGCCAGCATCGCGGCCAAGGACATCAGAGAGCCTGCCCAGACCCTCCCACTCACGACACGGGGACGGCCACGGGTGGGGGCTCAGAGGCTGAGCAACCTCCCCAAAAGCCACCCTGGAGCCAGCCTCCATCCCTGCCCTGTCGGGTTCAGCCTCTGCCCCTGTGCCAGCGACGCTGATAATGCCAGGTCCTGCACCATTAAGTGACAAATTTTGCATCTCGGCTGGTTTTTGGCTGTGGAAATGGGGCCACGGCTGCAGTCTGGGCAGTGAGAGCAGGGCAGGGAGTTTGGGACAGAGCTCGGAGCTGCGTCGCGGGGCAGGGACGTGTCGCTCCTGCAGCCTCGCAGAAAGCCGGGGCTTCACAGGCTGGGGAGGGCAGCACGAGGACACTGATGGGATGTGCATGGAAAGGTGTTCCCACAGCTGCCAAAACCCAAGGGCTCAGCTCAGATCTGCTGCTCCAGGAGGGGCAAGGAGGGTTTTTCCTTCTCCTCCTTTGTTTTCTAGGAAGAGCGAAGCAGGTTGAGGAAAGTGCAAAGCTGCCCCTCCTCATCCCACGGGGAGTCCTGCTGCTCTTCCTGCACCGCAGCCACGGGAGCTGTCAGAGGTTGGCTGGTGTCAGGCAGCGGAGACCCATGGGTTTTTTTTAGCTCATGGTGGAGTCCAAGGCTGTTGGGCTTTCTGCTGGGCACCTTTGGTTTGCAGTGGATTTTTGCTGGATTGGCTTGACCCAATTGCATTCCCGCTCCGGCTGCACCATTACTTGTTGGTATCTCTTTGCTTTGGTTGTGCCACACTCATGGCATCACCTTCCTTTGGTGGGCGAGGAACCCGTGCCCGGCTCCAGCACGACCTGGGTGATTCCTGCAGAAATCTCACCCACCCATGAGATGGCCGAGCTTTGTGGGGCTGCCTTTGGGCACTGCAGCCACGGGTGCTGGGGACGGGAGGGTGGTGCTGGGGGCAGCAGGACAGAGCTGGGGGACGTGGGCTGCATGCCATGTAGTGACCAAGGGACACAGCCAGGGCTTTGTCTCCATCAGTTCCACACCCAGCATGGGCAGGAACCTTGCTGTGGGTCCGTGCTGCTCCTGTGCTGATGCCTCCAGACCGGCTGGGGTGCTCTGGACCCACAGGACGCCGGCAGGAGGCCTCCGACATGGCTGCTGCCAGCTGCCAGGGCAGCAAAACCCTTCTCTAAGGTGGCAAATGCTTTTGTAACAGGCTTGGTTCCTCCCCAGAGAGTGGTGCATGGATGGGCTCACCCTGCTCCAGCAAGGCTTGGCCAAGGGCATGTCCCCAGCGTCCTCAAAGCTTTGTGAGGAGCCTCATGGAACACCCTGCCCACGGGGGAACGCCTCCACGCCCTCCTTCAGGTCAGGTTGTGCTCTGGGGTCCCCCTTGGGCAACGATTTTTTCCCCTGCCGTCGCTTGCTCTGAGCACTGCTGGAGTCATTGTGAAACTGCTTCACTGGAGCTCCTGGTGCTGCAGGAGACGATCTCAGCTCTGCTCACTCCTTGGTAGCCCTAACAGCTGCAGAGATGAGAGCTGCTATCCCCATCACAAAGGTCTGGGCTGTGAAAATAAGGAGAACCCGAGGTGCTGCCCACGCTGTGTCACAGCGCCGTGCAGCTCTGCGTGGGGTCTGCCCACGGCGCACACCGCGGGGCACCTGGGGGGGCCAAGGCTGCCCCTGTGGGCTCCTCGCATCTCTGCATGGGGAATCGCACCCAACCCCCTCCAGGGTCAGAGGTGGAGAAAGTGGAGGTGGAGAGGATGAAGGTGGAGGAGGTGTCTGCCCGGCACACATCTGTTCAGCGGGCGACCCGTCTCCGTGTTGTACCCCTTTCCGTATTGCCCCCATCCCTGCTGGTTCTGCCCTAAAATAGCCCCCAGATGGGAAGCTGCAGGGTTGTGCCACAAGCTGGAAGGGGGAATCATTGAAAGACAGAATATCTGAGTTGGAAGGGACCCATGAGGATCATCAAGTCCAGCTCCTGGGTCCCCGGAGGACCACCCAAAATCAGACCGTGTCTGAGCGCGGTGTTCAAACACTTCTTGAACTCCAGCAGGCTCGGGGCTGTGACCACTGCCCCGGAGAACCTGTCCCCATGCCTGAGAAACTTTGGGCACTTCAGGAACTTTGCTTAGAGCGAAACGTGGTGCTGGAGGAGCCCTGAGCCTCGTGGGCAGGCCTGGGCACATGCTTCTTGCCATGCCCCTGCCACCAGGAGCCTGGTGCTTGCACCCACCTAAGCACCCGCTGCCGTTACCAGCCCACCCCCAAATCCATGCGGGGTTCACCCTTTTTCTTTCCCACCTTCAGAGCCAAACTATTTTCAGCCCATGCAAAGACACAGTGAGCAGGGCTTGGGGAAGGGAAATCTTCAAAGCTGATCACAGCGTGGGGTGTCCCAGGGAAGGGAAATCCCACAGGGTGCCTGTCGCTGCCTGCCGCATCGCGCTGCCGTGGGGCTTTGCACAGCCATTGGTGGCAGGGCACCCGGGCTCTGAGCTTTAATTGCGATTGTTGACAGGGAAATTATGGCCACACCGGCAAAATTAGAATATAATTGCATTAGGGAAATGTTTAATCTCTTCCTTGTCATCCCAAAGAGCGGAAGGCGGAGGGGGAGTGGGCGAGGGGTGACACTTCACAGCAAGGGAAGAGCGGCCACGCTGGGGGGGACAGGGGGGTGACAGCACCCCAAGGGGGGCCACCAGGCAGGGACAAAACACGGGAGGAAAGGCAAGGGGCGCTGCACGAGGCTGCTCCGCTGTTCCTTTAGCACGGGGAGCATGAAGCATGGGCCAGGGGCTGACACCTCTGCACCCCAGTCCCCCAGGGCTCAGCCCCGCTCCCAGCAGTGGTTTTATGTCACCACCAGCCCCTCGGTGCCCTGCATCCCACCCGGCTTCACCCCCGGGAAGGCTCCTGGCCGGGGCACAGCAGTGCCGAGGCTGCAGGGAACCCGAGCCAGCCATAGCAGGGTGACTGGGGCTCGATGAGACGGGAGGGGATGGGGCTGAAGGCAGAGGGGTGAGGATGCTTCCAGCATTGTGTCTGGTCTCCAGGCACGGGAGGCATTTGGGGTGTCACAGGTGCTACAGAGAGGGGACGTTTCTGCTGCCACGTGCACCCTGGGGGGTGACATCCCCCATGGGGTCCTGAGTCCTCCCTCCCCATCCCTTGCTCTCTTTGCCCCCCGACGGGCACCGCTCCGCTGCTCAGCACCCGAGCAACCAGCGGGTACAACCCCAGCGAGGGCATCCAGGGGGATGAACCTGGAAAGGGAGAACCCCAAATCCTCCACGGAATCGGGGCATCTCCCCCCCAGCCCCGTTCGGCGTCCGCTCTGGGAGTGCAGCGATCCAGCGCCACCTCTAACCCTCGGTCGGACGGCAACCGAATGATAACAAAGCAGCAACTTTATTCGACTCGAGAACCCCCTGCCCACCCAACACCAGCCCCACGCCAACCCCTGCCCCTCCCCTGCAAACCCAGCGCAGGGCGCGGGGCTGCACGGGCGGGACCCGGGGGGGCGACGTCTGGGCCCCGGCGCGGCTCTCCCGGGAGTTTTGGGGGAAGCAACGTGGGAAACGATCGCCCCTCGCTGCAGCAAGCGGCGGCCGCTCCGCGCTGCCCCCCCCCAGTGTCCGCGGGCCGCCCCCGCCCCCGGCCGGGCTCTTTTCTGCCCGCCCGCCCCGTCGGGGGCCCCGCGGCCGCCGGGGGAGCTGCGGGAGGCGACGCGAACCAACGCCCGCCCCCTGCCCGCGCAGCGCCCCGCCTCCCCGCTTGGTGGGCGGGCCCCGCGGCAGGGCGCGTTCCGATTGGCCACGCCTCCCGCCACTCGCGCTGCGCCCCCTTTCCATTGGGCAGCGCCGCGCGGCCTTATCAGTCCATCTCCCGGCGGTGCGCGCCGTCACTCAATCCGCCTCTATATCCCTCCGCCATAAAACATAGTCCCCCTCTCCTCACGGCGGCCCTCCCCTCCCCCACCGCTCCCCGCCGCGCTCCCCCCTTCCCCCCTTTTTCCCCCCACCGCGCCTTCAGCTCGGCGCTCTCCGCGCTGCGGCGGGGGAGACGCGAGGGGAGGCGGCGGAGGGATACAGCGAGGGGAGGCGCCTGACGAAGAGTGGGCGTGGCTTAACGGAGGCGGGGGGGGGGAGGCGGCGGCGCTGGGGCCCGGCCAAACCCCGGGGGCGGGGGCGCGGGGCGCACGCGCCGCCCGGGCCGGAGCCAGGCGCTGCCGCTTCGCTGCGCCGTGCCCGCCGGCGGCGCCAGAACAATAGGGGCCGGGGCCGGGGCCGCCCGCCGGCACAGGGCGCCGCGGCCGCTTCCAAGGCCGGGCCGGGGCCGCCGCCACCGCCTGGGTGCCCGCGGGAGCTTCATGCGCTGCCCTCCTCCTCCTCCCCCCCCCTCCCCGCCCGCCGCCCCTCCGCGCACGCACCGGGGGCGCGGTTGTGCCCCGGAACAGGTAAAAAAAAAATAAAAGAGAAAAAAACAGAGAAAAAAAAAAAAACTAACGAGGTGGGGGTAACGGGGACGTTATGGAGGGGGGGGGGGCAGCCGTCGAGCAGCCGCGGTCGGGGCGGGACCCCTGTGGGGGGGGGCTTGGGGGGGGGTCTGTGCCCGGCGCCCCCCGGCCCGGCTCTTTTGTCCCCGGCGCTCCGCGAAGTTTGCGGGGGGGGTTGGGGGGGAGCGGGGGGGCTGCAGGCACTGGGACCACCCCCCCTCCACCCCCTTTCCCCGCTGCAGGGGGGGCCCGGCTCTTTATGGGGGGGGGGGGCCCGTTCCCTCGCCCCGCTCCCGGTGGCTGCGAAGTTGGGGCCGGGCCCCCCCCGGGGGGTTGGGGTGGGGGGGGCGTCGCTGTTTCCCCCCCCCATGGCTGTAAAAGTTTCGGGGGGGGGGGCACAGGGAGGGGGCGGCCCGCTCTGAGCCCCCCCCTTAGCGCGAGGCCGGTGGGGGGGGGGGGGCTAAAAGGATTGGGGGGGGGGGGGCAGCTCGGCCTCCACCCCGCCCCGGGGGGGGCTGCACGGTTTGGGGGGGGGGCACGAAGGGGCCCGGGTGGCGGTGGGGCCGCTCGGGCTCGTCCCGGGGAGATGCGAGGGGGTTTGGGGGGCTTGGGGGGGGCAGAGGCTGCTTCAAACCCCCCCACACCCCCCTCCGGGCCACGCCGAGCGGCGGCTGCAGGGGCCCGGCCCGGCCGGGAGGGGGGCACGGAGCCGGCCGGGCCTTGGCAGCCTTTGTCCCGCCCGGGGGGGGCCCGGGGGGAGCGGGGAAGCGGCCTCGGACCCCCCCCGGGGACCCCCCCCCAGTCCCGCGGGGTCAGCCCGGCCCCGGCCTTTGTGCGGATGGAGGACGGGGCCCGGCGGCCCTTTTAACTTTTAAGTTAAAAACAGAGTTTTGTTTTGCTTTTTTTCTTTCTTTTTTTTTTTTTTTTTAATAAAAAGAGGTGAAAATATTAGTGGTTTTTTTTTTTTTCAAAAAGGCCCTGGCTGAACCCTGCTCTGCGAGTTGTTAAAGTTGTCCGGGGGCGAGCGTTGCCTCAGGGGGCTTCTTGTGTTGGAAATGGGGGGGTCCCAAGGTGCTGCCCCCCCCCAGCACCCAAGGGACCCCCAGAAAGGGGCTCCCTGCCCCTACCCCCCCTCCCCCCCCGTCACGGCCGGGAGCGGGGCTGTGGGTGGGTGAAGGCGCTTTAAAAATAATGTCCAGATGCACTGGTGCCACTTAAACTCTTTTTTTAAAACAAAAAATAAAAAATCCCCGGGCTGTTTTTACGTGCTGGGCGGATTTCGGTATATTTTGTATTTTTAAACTTTATTGAAATGTGGTGGCTGAGCCGGCACAGCTTACAAACAGTTCGGATCACATGCAGTTGTCTTCTTTTTTTTAACCTTATGATTAATGAGTTAAATTTATTGGCCAGCTGCCCTTTATAACCATGAATGAGTTCCTAAAAAAAAAAAAAAAAAAAAAAAAGAGAGGAAAAAAAGGAATCTTTTATCTCCTCCCAGGCCTCTCTTCCTCCCTCCCAAAGAAATGTTTTTCTATCATAGTGAGTTGGCCAAAAAGATCAATCTCCCTTTTAAAAAACAAAACAAAAAAAAAAAATCCGTAAAATTAGGAAGAATAATATTTACCTATCTTGCCAGGTTGCCTGAAGAGCTTTATTTTTGCAGCCCCCTCCAAAAACAAGGCGTTTTTTTAATTTTCTTCAGGCCCTTTTGGGAGGGGGGGGGCAGTTCTCACCACTCCTCTCGCCGGCGCTGGGCATCCCCACGCTCAGCCCTGGAGCAGCAGCTGCAGGTGCTCAGCAACCTCAAGGAAAGAGGCACAAGATCAGACTTTTTTTTTTTCTTCTCTCGTTTTTTAAACAAAACTAGGCAAGGACAAGAGCGAGCCTCCTGCAGGGAGCGAGCGTGGGGGAAGGCGAAGGGGCGAGCCGAGCCAGACAAGCGCCCGAGTGATAACTTGCCTGAACCCTTTGATAAATGAGTTGACTTTTTTTTTTTTTTTTTCCCCCCCTTCATTCGCCGCACGCCAGGAACAGAATTGGCCCGAACTAGTGGAATTGGCAGCAAAAAACTAACATCCAAGTGTGTCTGGTCAATAGCCCGCTTGTTCCTGCCCCTGGGTGCGATGTGAGGGCTCTGCCTGTGCTCCCAGCCCGGCGGGGCACGGCACTCGGCTGGGTTTTCTTTTTCTCCTTCCCCCTTTCTCTCTCCTCTCGCTGTGTCTTTTTTAAATATTCATCAATGGGGTGGGTAGTTTGCTCTAGTCATTAAAATATCTCCTTCCCCTCCCCCTTGCTTTCTCTAGGACTGCCACTGTTGAGTCTGTGGGAGTATGAATCAGCAGCAGCAGAGAATGGCTGCAGTTGGGACAGACAAAGAGCTCAGTGACCTGCTGGACTTCAGTATGGTGAGCGAGGGCCCGGGGCTTCGGAGCTGCACGGGGGAGGAAATGGGAGCCTGGAAATTGGCCGTGATGGGTTTCAGATGTGCCGTGTTTGTGTGCATGCACATGTGCTGCAACTTGTTTATTTTCAAGTTAAAGCAAAGCTGCTGCCCCTCCTCCCCCCCCCCCTTCCCCTCGATGTATATTGTTTCCTCGCAGGGAGTACAGAGAGGTGGGGGGGTTGGTGGGTTTTGGTGTTTTTTTTTTTTTTTTTTTTTTTCTTTGATGGGAAATTCTGGGGAAACATAATGTACTTGTGTGTAGCCTGTTTAAATGCTGGTGGTGAAAGAGCCAGGTAACTGTTTTTGAAGCCATGGATACAAAGCTAATGCAAAGATGTAACTTCAGTAGCTGATTAATCAGGCTTCTTTCCTCTCCCCAGATCCAGACTATTAAACTTTTGCTCCCACAGGTTATTCTATCTCAGTTTGAAATTTGTCCAAGCTCTCCAGCACATTATTTTTGCAGGAGTTAGGCACTCGTGTTCCCCGCGCTCTGCTCTACTGGAAACCTTTTAGCTGCCTTTAGGGGCTGTTCGTTTTCAAAGAAACAGAACCTAAGAGTTCCCCCCGAAGGATGTGCGCGGCTCAGAGGGAAGAGAAGTCCCTGGTAGCCGCAGCAGGGCGCGGGTTAGTCCCCAGCACAGCTGCCTGTGCTGCCGTCTGCAGTCAGCGACGTGCCACACCGAGCACGTCGAGCCTCTGCCACACCGGGGCTGGCAGGTGACTTGCGGAGGGGAGAGCTCGTGTTCAAAAAGAAAATAACTTTGGTTCCTCTGTCGTTTGCTGCACCCTCACGGGGCTTGGAGCACGCGTCTTGCTTTTAAGATAAGCAAACGTACTGCGAAGATAGAGAAAACAGCTCCTCGAGGAGGAATAACCATGGGTGCCGTGGCTTTGGCTGCGGGCTGGCCCCTGGGTTGATTTTCTTGCCCCGTATGGAGGAGGGGAGAAGAGTAAAAGGGGAAAAAGGTGGCAAAACCAGGGGTGCCTGCTGCCCTTGTAGCTGTTATGCCTATGGAAAGTGCTGAAGCCTGGTAGCTTTGCACCCAAGCACTGAGGTTTAGCATTGAGAAATAAACCTTTTTGTACAGCTGGGGCTGTACCTGTCCCTGCTGGGCTCCGTGCTGGGGAGTTTTGGTGGTGGTGCCTCTGTCCCACGTAAGATCAAGTCTCCTGCAGAAGGATGAGTCCAGTTCTCCTAGTGCTGGGCTTCTGTCGGGAGGCTGGCTCTGTTAAATGAACAGCAGGATGTTTTACCGTTGGTCGTGGGACTGGGTTAAAGCATACCTTTAAAAACAGGACTACCTCCAGGTTCGCTGGGGAGCGGTGTGCGGTTATTCTGCTCTCATCCTCGAGGTCCTGCTGTTCAGCAGGCGTCCCGGGGCTCGCCAGCTCGTCCGCCAGGCAGTGCCAGGTTTTGGGCTGAGCCTCGGTCAGTAGCCCATAGCCTGCTCGCAGGTTGGGGCTGTGCCAGCTCCTGCTTTGCTTGGTCTCTGAGGAAAAAAAACCACAAATCCTACTCCCCGTTCAGAGCCTTAAAAAACCCAAGCCCTTATTTTCAAAACTGACAACCCATCCTCACTCAGTTGCATGCTGAGAGCTGTATTCCCTGGAGGGGTTCTGACCTGTTCCCTCTGTATATGAATATTTCTGTCCTTGGAGATTAATCTGCGGCCAAGGGTTGGATTTGGGTTCAATTCCAGCTCTCCTACGCTGATGTAAACCTGGGGAATGACCAGAATTTGTTCTGCGCTCGTCTGAGGCTTATGCATTCAGCAGCGGCACCGGGGGCGGCTGCTTGCAGGATCAGGGCCTGCAAATGTCATTTGCCAGCGAGTGATTCGAAGACATTCCCTCCAGGATAAGTTGGCCGATGGGCTCCGATGCAGGCTGGATGTGAGCCAGGTCTGTTTCACAAGCCCTCGTCTCTCCGCACATGCACACCCTTCTCCTGAGTTTGCATAAAGGGATATTAGCATCTCTCCTGGAGGATGGGAAGTGGAAATGGAAAGGTTCCTCGCTGGGAGCTGGGCACCCTGGCGTTGCAGGCTTGTGCAAAATGTGGGGGTGTCAGGGAGACTGCGCTATGGGTTTCTGTACTTGTGTCGTTGGGATGCAGGATTTTTGGCCACAAATCTCATTCTCAACTGTATTTATATGTTTTTTTGGAATAAGCAGGAGTGGAGCCCAATAATCCTCTCTATAAGAGAGTGGAAGGAGGGAAGACAGGAGAGATTCAGAGAGGCTGGAGGCATTTGTTTCAGATCAGCCTTTCAGTTCCTTTTTCCTAGGGAATGTTCAGCCCCTGTAGCCCGTGGTCCAGCTTTGTGCTGTCTTTTGGGTGGATTTTAATGTCTGGCCCTGGTGGGTTTGCAGAGTCGATAAAAGGGTTGTGTGAGAGGCTGTAAATGGGGCTTAGAGCCCTGGAAAGAAAGACTTGTGCCTTCTTTAATAAACAAACACGTTGGGTAGCTGCTGAGCTGCGAAGCACTCACCCGAAGCTTTCTGCCAGTGTAATTTGACAATGAGGGTGAAAACCAAAGCAACGTGCTTCTGAGCGAGCTGGAGCCAAACGTGCAGCCCTGTATTCGGGTTGCTGCTCTGGGGTGTGCGCGGCACAGCGCTTACCTCTACCTCGGAACAAATTGCCTTTTATAATTGCCCCAAAGTGCAGGTAATTTGTAAGCTTTCTTTCACCACCGCTCCCTGGCAATAGTCCAGAACAGGCTTGCAAATCTGGAGGAGAGCTTTCGAGAAAGCATCCTGCCTATTGCTTCGCGTTGCCGGCTTCCACCTTTTTAGCAGCCCTTCGTTTTGGTGCGTGACTTTGTGCCAGGCTGGGGCTGGCGGGCACGTGCGGTGCAAGCTGTGCCCGGGTGTTGCCCAGGGAGATGCTCACTGCAGCCATCCCGGACCACATCTGTGCCCTGCTGCTGGTGCCTGCGTGTCCTGGGAAGGCACAGGCATGTCCCGGGGTGGGTGCCCAGGCACAGGGCTCTGCCTTGCCCACGGACGGGGCTGGGGGCTCATCCGTGCCGCGGTGCGCGCCTGCCAAGCTGGAGAGAGGCAGGCGGCTGCGTGCCAGCCTGGGTCTCTGGCAGAAGTGAAATACTGTTAACAGCCATGATTATTAGCAGAGTATTAACCATATGCTGCGGGGATGCCGCTTGTCAGGGCGGGCTTCTAACTCGGTGAGAAGTTGCAGGGTGGGCAGAGGCTTGAGCAGTCGCCTAGGGCTGCTTCCTCGGCAAGTGACGGCTCTCGCTGCCTGCTGGCCCTCGCCATCCAGCTGCTGGAATAAGAGTGGAAACCGAACTGTTTGCAGCCAGCAGGGCTTGAGCAGCTCCTTCTGCCCCTGCTCCTGTTGCTCCCAAGGTGCTGGATGCTGCTGAAGCGGCACCGAGTGCCCTGCTCTGGCCAAGGCGCAGTGTCTGCATTTCCATGATAAAACTCTCGCTTTTGTTTCGAGGGAAGCGGTCGTGAAGTTTGCTTTACGCCGCAGTGGACGTTTGGGGCTGTAGTCAGGAAGGCCTGCCTTAAATGAACACGTATGAAATATCCTGCTGGCAACGTTTATTGAGTCGAATTCCCTCTTCTCCCCGAATTAACAGCTGGATGCTTTCCACTCTGCAAAATAGATTTCAGGTTTTGAGTTCAGGCCTGAGGTTGGCTCAGCCTGGAGTTCATAAGGTGGAGGAGCGGGGGAAGTGAAAACAGCTCTTTAATTTGAAAACACTGATGCACTGGTGGAAGTGCCCAATAAATGAAATGCTGCTTGATATTGTTACTTGTGTCTGGCAAATTCCCTCTCTTGCTTACAACTTTGCTGCCGGGAGCGTGGGGTCTCTCAGCTGTAATTCCCCGGCAGCGAGCGCGGGTGTTGGGAGCTCCCCGTGCTCTGGGTTTGCATCTTTTAATCTGGGAGAAGTGGAGGGGGAATAAATCCTTCGGTGGGGGGGAGTTAGAGCTGTGAGGATACACGGGCATTGTTGTCAGCTGTCAGGGAGGCCGGAGACATGACTTGAGAAACTATATACAGAGCCTTAAGATGGGGGATTTTACATAACCACTTACATCTACGTTATTCAAATCCAACAAAGGACGAGTAATGACCCAATTACAGCTCCTCCGAGGCTGCGCCTGGGTCCCTCTGGTGTGTGCCAGCCCCGGTCATCCTCCCCCCCCCCTCGAAGTTTATTTTTAAAGCTGCGTTTCGAAGCAGAAAGGAAATTCGCAGTGGGTGGGTGAACTTTGGCTGTGAGTGACACACGCCAGCGAGCGCCTCGCGAATGACTTGCACCCAGCTCCTCGATGCGGCCGCGCACCAGCCTGCACCATGGTGGAAAAACAACTTGGCAGCAAAAAAAAAAAAAAAAAAGTAAAAAAGAAAAAAAAATAAAACCACCAAAAAACTGAAGCGTTTCCTGGAGCCGGCGAGCGATAAAGGTGCTCGGAGCCTGCCTTGAGGCGCGGGGTGACCCGGGGCACCCCGCTTGGTCGCGGATCCCTGCGGGAGGGAGCGCAGGAAGGGTTGCATCAGTCTGAAACCTCGCGGCGGTGGCGCGGTGGCGAGGGCATCCCCGCGGGGGCGTGCTGGGGATTGCCGCACGCGGGGGGGACACCTCAGTGCAGGAGTAGAAGGTGCACAGTGGAACAGGGCTGCTCATTTTCTCCGCTGGTGCTTGCCGCTCCAACCGCGGGGTTTTCGGCATCGGCGCGTAGGAAGCAGAAAAGCTCGCGGAAAGGAGGCAGGGGAGCTCTTAGGGTTTTGTTTTGCTGCTCAGGATGGGGGTGCCCCCTGCTCACGTGGGCAGAACTGCCTCTCACTGCCTGGAAAAGGGGTCTCAGACCCCTTGGTTGTCTTCCCTACCTCAATGGGAGGGCGTGTGAGCGGGGCCGGGCCGGGTCAGCTGTGCAAATTCCATTTTTAGTCATTTCAGGGATCTTTGCAGAAAACAGCACTGACAAAAACAAACCAGAGCACTGAAAGGAAGGTAGGCTGCGAGCATTCGGTGTCGTCAGGGTTTGTTTTTGTTTTCTAGCCCGACTTCCTGAGGAAACAAGGCCTGTTCGATGGTGGGGCCACCGGCCCCCTGGGTGTGGGGCTGAGCCTCTGGGGGTGCAGGGGGGGCCCCAGCAGCACCCAGCAGGGGCTGAGCCCCCGGGGAGCAGGGTGCTGGCAGCAGGGTGACACCGCGGGGAGGAACGTGCCTGCGGGCTTGCTGCTGGTTGTCCACACGTGCACTTAAACGCTGCTTACACCTTTATTTAAATGCGTGTGCTTCTGTACTGCTCAAGTGTGCACCTTCATAAATATATATGATCCCAAATTTGAGTTCTTTTTTGAATGGCAGTTGGTTTCTTAACTGCTCTCTTTGCATCTCTACCACATTTAACTTTTTTTTTTGTTTTTTTTTTTTTTCCTACCCAGCATTTGTAAAAACAAAGCTGGGCAGACGGTTCTGTACAAAGGAATGTTTCTGACCACAGCCAGACATCAGCTATGTCAGGGCACGAAACGCTGCGTTTCTGTAGGCTCTTGTGCCATTACATTGTTTAATCTTCAAAGCATTAAACTTTTGAGTTACTCAGACATTGCAAAGCTAAAAATAATAAAAATTCAAATGACTTGGTGGTGAAAGTATCTTGAGTAGTAAAAGGATATTAAAATGTTAATTCATGAAGCATTTTCCCACCAGTTGTTGGCTGGAGCTCCATTTGTGTGGAGAAGAATTAGTTTTCTGCTGCACGCAGGTGCATATAGATTTTTAAATAACAGCTTCTGAAGCCCTCCCACCTTACATTAAATATATTGACCCGGGTTCGCTGATGAGGTACGCGGTGTTTTTGGGGAAGCTCCCTGGCAGAAGATGAGCTGTGATGCTGTGGCCACAGCAGCATAGCAAGCGAGCAGCCAACGTTACTGACTTTGCAAAATATGCAAATGTTGCTCAGCATGAGTTAAATACCTTTGAACTTGGCATGGCTTCTGCCAGCCCATGGGCTGCGTTCGCTCGTGGTGCTTCTGGAGCCCCTGGGGACCAGGGTTGGGAG
This sequence comes from Aythya ferina, assembly GCF_964211825.1. Taxonomy (NCBI): domain Eukaryota; kingdom Metazoa; phylum Chordata; class Aves; order Anseriformes; family Anatidae; genus Aythya; species Aythya ferina. The sequence continues at coordinate 1,832,569 of NC_140324.1, forward strand.
CTGGCATGGGGCTGCTGGGTGGCTTTGGGCACGGGGTGAGACCTGGACCATGCTACGGGTCGAGGGACGAAGTGAGCTCCGTCGGGTGCTGTCGCTGGCCTGGGAGCTTTTTATGAATGAAGTCAGGCATTCGGCACGGCTCCGGGGGCACCCTCCTGGCTGGGCCGTGCTGAATAAGCTGGGGCAGAAACTGTCGGTTTTGACCGCAGCAGCGATGCGTCTTGGATGGCTTTCAACTGCACCTAAGGAACCAGACACGCTGTGTACACAGGAGAAGTTTATGCACGTAGGAATGCGTGTGTATATTAGCGCACAGCTGCGCTGCTCTCCTGTCCCTCCTGCAGCTGATCTATGTAGCAGGGACGCGGGGAGAGGAAAGTTTTTTGCATCAGTAAAGTGCTTCTCTTCCCCCTTCCTCCCCCTGCCTGCCCAACACGACCCCCCCCTTTGCAGCAGCACAGCAAAACTAACATACTGAAATCTCTTTTCTCTTCCCTTCCCTCTCATCTCCTTGTTTTTCTAGATGTTTCCCCTGCCAGTGGCTAATGGAAAAAACAGACCCACGACCCTAGCAAGCACTCAGTTTGGAGGATCAGGTATTGTCATATTTTTTTTTTCTTTAACAACACAGTCTCTTACAATAAATGTGTGTTTGCTACCAGAGACCCAACCGGAGCGGTTTCGGTAGTTTTGTGTGTTGTGTGTTTTTCTGGTGGTTGTCTGCTGCTGGTTTGTCAGATGCTCTCCTTGTTGCTCTGCGTGTCTCTGGGCAGGCAGAGCTGCTCGTGCTGGTCTGTCTCTGGTTGGGAGGCTGCTGCCGGAGCTGGGGGTGGTGTGCTGTACCCTGGAAGACTTTTTCTGCACATCACTGAGGAGACACTTCCTTGGTGGTGAATTCCTGGGGCTCGGCTGCCTGAAGGAAGACTCCAGTGCAATTTGGGTGTCTGCTCTATTCAGCCCCCCAGCAGCTCCCTGCTGCAGGTGGGATCTCTCTGTTCCCAAAAGTGCCTTCACAAAGCCCTCCTGGCAGCAGGGAGATGGGCAGCGAGGGCGGCTGGAGCCGTGCACGAGGTTTGGGGCTGCTGAGGGGCAGAGCAGAGCCGTGCGGCTACGTCCCCGCTGGCGAGGGTACAAGGATGCCTGCATCAAAGGGGTTTGGGAGCAGGGTGTCTGCGGGAGGAGCAGCAGGCTCTGAAGGGCACGGAGCTTTTAGATGTCTGGTTTTGGAAGCACGGTGTGGATTCATCTGAGGCTGAAGCGGAGAATTCCCAGGCCAGGCGGACGGCGCGGTGCCGTGCCAGGCTTTTGATGCCCGGGGAAGGTGTGCTCTGCGCAGGGCTCGCTGCAGCCCCTGGCATGCAGGAAGTTCGCTTAATTTGCCCTTCTTGCCGAAACATGCTGCTGCTTTGGGGATGGTTAAAACTTGACCTTCCTGCACCGGCTCGAGTCGAGCTGTCTGGGGAAAGGGCAGTGCCCGTGGCCAGCCACAGGGATCAGGGTGGGATTTCTGCATGGTGGCGGAAAAGGGGAGCTCCTGTGGAAGCAACGTGCAGTGCTCTGCTCCTGCTCTTTGGGGCCAGGGGAATGTGGAACTGTTTAGCTGCTTGTCAAGATGTTTTTGAGCAAACATTTTTACAGGGAGGTAAGCCGTTGAGTGGGTGCTGGAGAAAAGGGAGGAAATTCAAGGGCAGAAACTCTCGGGTTAACCCAGATGGAAGCTGATCTCCCCAGCGAGTGTTCCTGTGTATGAATGTGCCTGCGACTTCTGCTGTTAAAATAATCCACCAAAGACATGCTACACGCTAGTGAGAGAATAGCTCTGGAGCAAGCTCCCATTAATTCGTTTCCTGCTCAGAGGCTGGCTTGGCTGCCTGGCTTGCAGAGCCGGCCAGCGAGCTGAGGCTTCAAGCAAGGCTGTGCTGGTGCAGCCAGCGTGGTGACCGGACCCCCTCTGCCTAGCTGGGCTGCAGCCAAAACGATGCAGAACCTTTTTCTTTCTTTTTATTTCTTCCCCTCTCTCTTCGTTCGGGTGAGTGAAAGGTAATGTTGACACCACCCTTCCTCTGGGCTGGTGCTTTCTGAGCCTGGCTGTGAGTAGTTCATAAAAACAGAGGACTGATATTATACAACAGCAGTTGCACAATCACTGCTGTCCTGGTTTTGGGGCTCTGGGGCAGCTCTTTTGTCCTGCAGACAGGCAGCCTGTGTTTGAAATGCAGCTTGAGGCTTGGTTTAGGGGAAACCTTTTGCTGCACCAGCAGCACTCGCTCCTCAGCCTGTTGTGCTTAGCCTCACCTTTGGAGAGTGAGGGGGACACATTTCAATTCCTCTTCACATTTGTGACTTCTGGGTGTTTGAAGAGGGATTTTTGCTGGGTGAATAACTGCAATAAGATTCCAATAAGGTGTGCAGTGTACAGGGGTGCAGTGCAGCTGCTAGAAGGATCCAGGCTGTCTACAGAAGGTCCTAGATAGTGGTTTTCGTAGTCTGTGGATGGTGGTTAAGCTTAATTTACTAATTGACAGCAAGGTGCCATCAGAGGCTAGTTCATCCTCAAAGGCACAGCCAGGCAGCTAGCTCAGAACTTGACGGCGACTTGTCACCAGCACTGCTTGGTCGGAGGTGAGGAGCAGATGGCCCTTGGATTTGGGGACCTGGACTTGCTGAGGGAGCAGAGCGCCTTGCAGCCATTGGTAATCTGGACCTGGAGATTAGCTCCTTACGTCTGCTCGCCGCACAGCAAGGCCTGGGTTTCATCTTCACTGTGCCTCGTGTTTTTCAAACGCTTGTGTTCAGCTGGGTCCCATGCCCCTGCTGAAAACAGTGCTGTGTTTCCCCTCCGCTGCCATCCCTCTCCTTGGAAGGAGGAACCGAGCGCCAATTCGCTGAAGTCTTGGCTCAGCAGCGCGCCCTACAACATCAATACCTCGTTATTGCAGTAACCCCGAGATAATAAACTGATGCCTTCTGCGTCAGGAGCATTTATGTTTTGTGCTTCTGCCCACCCTTGGAAATGTGAATTTGTGGCCTCCCACTCTTCATCTCCCTCCTCCTCAGGGAGATCCTGGGGCAAGGTGGAGCTCTTCTTTTTTCCCCTCCGGAGGAGCCTTCAGCTCGAGGCTCTCTGCTGCCCAGGGGAAGCTGGAAGTGGAAGGAGCCGGGCAGGGACCCTGCTGACTCCCAGCCAAAACGCCCCATTTGCCAGGATAAGGTTCTCGCTTCCAAAATCGGGCTGGTAAATAAGGTAGTGTGGTAATTTGAAACACTGCTACAAGAAAACTGCGGTGATAAAGCTGCCCCAAATTGAAATCCTCTTCAAATCCCAATTAATGACTGCTTTGGCTGCCCCTGGCTGGGCTGCTGGTGCGTGCGTGGGTGGCCTCCTCGCGAGGGGGGACCCGGTTTGCTCTCTGAAGCCAGGAAAATTCAAAGTGTTAATGCAAGCCCTCCAGCTTTGAGATCTCTTTGCTTTTATATTTGTCTCCTGGTTTTATTTTAAGCTCTGCCACTGTTTCCCTCATTTCTGTCCTTAAATGCACCAGGGAGGAACTGGTTTAGCTATCCCGCCGCCCGGACAATTCAGCACCTCCGCTTTGCGTTTTTTTGGCAAGGCGAAACCCAACAATTGCCACTAGGACGGAGCTTACGTCATGCAGGCCGTGTCTGCAGCATTTATAGCACATATAGGTCACCGCGGGGAAGTTGGTCTTCCTGGGGCTTGGAGCTGCGACCAGCGCTTCCAGCGTGAGCCCCGCTGTTTGCTGCCGGGGCGCTCGGCACATGCCTATTGTCCTGCTCCTACAGGGCTGTGGTTTCGTCATCCCCGTGCCAAACTGTTTGTTATTTGCAGTAGCAAAACATTTCAAGCCATGTCCTCTGTCCCCCCCTCCCCATGTCATAGTTTGTAGATGACTAATCTGATCAGAAACAAGCTCCCTCCCAGCGTGCTTAATTAAACTGCGCCTCTAGCAGGAAACCGCGCGTGCTGGATTTCACATGGAAATGACCATTTTTAATTGACGCTGAGACAGTAGGAGTGGCGGGAGGTGAAGAAGTTTCATTGTCTCTTCCCGGGCCGTGGCATCGCCGTTGGGCCACGCTGGGGCTGTCACCTCGTGGCTGCTGAGTTTTTGGGGTCAGCGCGTGCCAGCTGCGCCGCTGCTGCAGCAAACACGAGCAGGGAAGGGAAACCGAGGCAAACGGTTGCACGAGGTAATACATCTCCTGGAGCAGCTCACCAGCAGTGCTTTGCATCCACAACAAATGTACGGCGCCTGTAGACCTCTCCCCAAAGCATCAGCAAAGTGTGCGATGCCAGGGTTGTGTCCTACTGGAACAGCAGCCCAGGCTGCCTTCTGCCGACACGATTCCTGCTCACAATAAATAAAAATCTTTGCTAAAAAAAATAGCCTTAATTGTTTTCCTTTTGAGTAACTGAATTCACCGTTAAATGTCTTTTCTTTCTCGCTTTGTGCTGAAGGGAGCTCCCGTGCTTGAGGTCCCCTGGGTGGGTTTGGAGGGGAGAGTCCCCCCCCCCCCGCTCCGTGCTGTGATTTCCACCCCCAAAATTTGTTCAGCGCTTTTTTGCCAGTGAGATTGTGAGATGAGGCTCATTGTTGAGGGAATTGCTTTGATCGGGGCAAGTTCATAAAATACATTTGAAGCTGGCTAACCAGGGAGTTTTTCAAAGAGTTACAAGCTGGTGCATGTAACAAATTTTAAGTTATAGTCTAGTGAACAAAGCAAATGCATTCTCCCCGGAGGTAGGTGAGTCTGTATCCCCTTTGAAAGCCTGCTTTAAACAACGTTCAAACTTGGATACCTGTGGCAACAGCACTGAGAGTAATAAATTCTATGAAAGATGAGGTTGTCTCGTTAATTGGGGCTGTGGGTTAGCTGTTTGAAGATTTAATTATTCTGCGTGTGCACGCAGCCGCGTGTCAGGAGGATCCCGGCGTGGAAGGGAGGCTTTGGGGGGCTGGGGCTGGTGGTAAAAGCAGTGAATTCGGGGGATTGTGGGGAGCTGAGCACCACGTTTTGGGCGCAGTGCTGTCATGATTGAGTTTCAGGCTGCAGAATGGCGTTTGCAGCTATTTGCCATAGTGAGGAAAAGCGGAGCTTTTATTAGTAAGGATGTATCACGTTTTCCTACTAACTGCCTCGAGTTCCCACATGTTTTGCTTATGCTGGAGTGGGAGTGATGGGCTTTGCTTGCTATTTTGATATGTGATGGAAGGCAGACATGAGGTACGCAATATGGGACTTGATATTTAAAACTGGCACTTTCCATTAAAGCGTGTACTGCAGGCTGCTTGTTTATGTTGCGGTCGTGTGCGTGCCCGTGCAGCAGGCTTGCGAAACTGTCACTAAATGGAGAGCCACCACAACAAAAAGTCAGAGCAGCGAGCTTGCTTGCTTGCCTGCTGCCACGGCTTTGTCTTTCGAAGTTAAAATGACTTTTTGGCCATTTTTGAAGGAAGAAAAAAACCCTCTTGTTGTGGAGAAGTCAAGTTTGCGGTGCCTTGAATGAGGTGGCCGACTTCTCTGCGTGCCCCAGGGCTGCGTTCATGTGGAGGAGGTTGCTGGAGGTGCTGGGGGGATGCCCTCGGGGCCAGCCCTGGGCTCTCCGTGCCGCAGCCCAGAGGGCTTTCAGGGCTTTCAGCAGAGTTCAGCTCCCACCTGCTGCAGCCAGGTGCTTTGAAGGGCTCTCAGCTCTGTTCTCCTTCGCTGCCTTGGGGAAGCTCCTGGTGTCCTCCTCCCTGCTTTCTGCTTGGCGTTTTGTCCGTGGGGTGGGTCACGTTAAGGATACAGAAAACAGGATTTGAGAAACAAAAACAGAAAGGTTTGGAGGGCCTGAAAGCTTCTGTAGCTGGGTGAGCAGGAAATAGCAAGCGTGGGGGAACAAAAGGCAGGGGCATATCTTCACGCCTGTCTCCCTCAACCCCGCGTAACGCCCCAGTTCCATCTCCAGTTGTGTCCCTGCTCCTGGAGCTGCCCTGCCATGGCAGCTGCTTCTCCTGCACCATCACAGTGAGGATGACATGCAGCTATTTTTTGTTGCTTTTCTTTGAATACGTTTTTTTCACCTTAAATTTTCTGTGCAGTGGGCAAGGCTGGGAGCGAGTGCGTCCCGATGGAGCAGGTTTCCAGCAGGTGCCTGAGGAGTGACCTGGGGAGAGCACCGAGGGGGAGCATTGTGCTGAGGCAGCAGCGATGCTCTAGGGGCAGCTCAGCGCTCAGGAGTCCCGCCGGTGGCTGCGGGTACAGCAGAGAAATCTCCCTCATCTTTGTGTGCCTGCAGCTTCAGGGGCTCGCAGGGTACGTGTTTTCAGGGGAGGGGTATTTCTGCTGATCTCCCACCCGAAGGAAGAGTCCTCCTGGCTGGATTTGAGATTTTGAACGAGGAAAGAGCATGGGAAATGTCGGAGGTGCTAGAGAGCCAAAGCTGTACTGAGATAAGCGACAGCTTTTGTTTAGAAACTGCAAATTTGACACAGACCTTGTTTAAGCACACAGCTTTAACTTTGCCAGCAGAGTTAGAGCGGTGCAGCCATCTCCTGCCGGTAGAGCTTTTTCCTTCCCGAGATGAGGCAACGCAGCCCTGGTGTAACTGTGCCTGCTCGAGGGCTTGTGGCGAGATGAGTGCATCTTATGTAAAGCATCACGTGCCTTACCTGGCGTGAAGCTGGGGTAGGAGGGAGCCTTCTGCCTTCGAGCTCAAGCACCTGCTTTCCTTTTATTAAAAGGAGGTGGTGCCCAGTGCTGTTGCACTGCTTAGGCTGCTGGTGTCGTGATGGCGAGGGCCAGGACCTCGCTAAAAATGATCTCGTGGAGGGCAGCGCGCTGGGGGTTCGGTGCTGGGGCGCAGCAGCTCTGCCTCAGCCCACCTCAAACCCTGCTCACGCAGCGTTGCTTGAACATTGTGCATTGTTGCAAGGCTGAGATTTGGACTTCTGCATTTGAGGAGGGAAAAAGCACGTGCCTAACCTGGCTGTGCCTGGCTGTTACATCCCCAGGGAGCCCTGCCAGGGCTGGGTGCTGCTCCATCCTCTGTTCCTATTGTGTTCTCCTGGTGAGAGTAGGCAGAAAGCTCGCTTTTGGCTCAGCATCCCAGCTCGAAGCCTTCCACGCTTGTTGTGCCCTTTCCAAAGGGGAGAGATGGCTTTGGAAGGGGCCCAGCAGGTCTGGCAGGCGTTTCTGCTGGACCTCGCTGCTGCTAATTTCAAATTCTGCATGCTCGGTAGGGTGCCTGCTGCAGCACGTGTCCCGCGTGTGACCAGCCGCTGCCTATTGCATCCCCATTGTTAATGTTATGTGCACTTACGCTCAGATTGGAGTTAACCTTTTTTTAAAGTTTGAGATAGCAAGTGGGTGTCTTCAGGGGACAGATGGAACGTGTGGTGCCATTTCGTTGCTCTGGAGGGCCTCATGCCTCGTCAGGCACTGCGGTAACTCGGCTGAAGAATGCCGTAAATGCATCTTCTCTGCTCACTGGCATCCAAAATCCCTGTTAAAGGTGACATCTTTGTTCTAATACAAGAGCAGACTCTAATGATGCTGTTTACAACATCTTCACAAGTGGGAAGGTGATGATGATCTTACCACTTCAGCTGGAAGTAGGCAGTGTTTGCCTCCGTGGTCAAGGCCATGAGGTTGTGCGCGTGTTTCCCACGTGCTTTGTGCTGTGTGCATGGCACAGGACCATGGGCTGAACTCCCCAGGCTGGTGAAGCCCTCCTGGGATGCATGGTGACCCCTGATAGATGGGGTTGATGCGGGATGATCCTCTAACCGCGGGCTGCAAACCTGCCACAGGAGCCGTGCCTGAAAAGCACACTGCGCTCTCAGGGCGTGCTCGGTGCCTCTGCCCCGTGCTGCAGGCGTTGCGATGCAGGTAAGCCGTGGGTCACAGGCTGCTGGTGGCTGTTCCTCTTCTGCCTTGGTGCTCGCTCCTTGCCGCTCAGCTCAGCCCGTTCTGCTGGCCTCGGGTGCTGGAGCAGAGGGGTTCGCCCTCCCGCCCGCGCCCTGGCAGCCACCCCGACCCGGGGCATGCAGCGGGGCGGTGGGCTGGTGCTGGCCGGTGCAGCTGTCTCAGTTATGCCAAAAAGTTTGCCCACATCTGCCTCTCGGATTCCCAGCCGCGTGGGTTGGGATTAGCCTGCCCTCTCGCAGCGCCTCCAAATAGCTGAGACATCCCCGGAGCACGGCGAGGGGGTGGCAGCCTGCAGGCTCCCAGCTGCCTCCGAGGAGGACCGCTGGCTGTCCCACGTGTCCCCTGGCAGCGAGGAGGAGAGACGTGGGCAGCATCCGAGGGCTGTGGCTTCCCTGGTGCATCCCCAGGCCACCGACCCTGCTGGGTGCATGCAGATGCCCAGAGCAGACAGGTTTGGGGCGTGAGGATGGCACCGACCCTCCGGCATCGCGCTGCACAAGCAGAAGGCCAGAATGCGTGTTTGTGAGCAGTATTTTGGGGGAGAAAGGTTAAATTTTAGGGAAATGGGGCTTGTTGAATGATGGTTGTGCCCTGCCAGACCTCCAAGCAGAGCCAGTGTGGAGAGCATCTTGCTGCGGGTTTCAGAGGCCCTCCTGCCAGAAGGTTCCCAAGTATTTTGCAAGTCTTGATTAGCGCATTAGCTTAAACAAATTGAGTTATATATGCCATGGAGGGAAGAAAGGTACTGCACTCCTTCAGTGTTGACTTAAAGTTTAATTAATTTTGTTGCCAAATGAGGCATGAAATACGGTGTGAAATACATTGTGGTGCTGAATGCGTAATTGTACGGGGGACCGGGAGCGCGGCGGGCGCTGAGGGTTGGAGATCACCGGAGGCGAGCTGGGGCACGGCGCTCTCGTGGCATCAAAACGCACAGCTGGCAGCTGCGGCACTGCCAGGCTTCCCGCGGTGCCCTTTGTCGGGGGACGTGCCCTGGGGACAACCCTGGGGGTGTGGGACTGGGTCCCTGCAGCCCCCCGCACAGCCCCGCGGCGCCCTTGGGCTCTCCGCAGCTTCAAACCCAGCGCAGCCTGGGTTTGGGGTAGGGTGGGAAGGTTTTTGTACAGGTTCTGGGTTTGTCTGCCCTGGGTGACCTCACGGGATGGAAGCACATGTGAAAAAACATCAGAAGGGGAAAAGGATGGAGGTTTCGTGAATCAGCTTTTGAGGATTTTCCTAATGGTTTTGTTGATGCCTCTCTTGCTGCCGTGACTAGTGTTTCTGGAGGGAGGATGGCTTTACAGGACTCATACTGCCTTGCCTCACCCCTAAAGGAGGTGAATACCCAGACATCTGCCTTTTTTCCCTTGAATTTTTATATTATCTCTCCAGGTAGCTCAGCTCCAAGGTGAGTGGGGCAAAAAAAAACTAAAAACCTGCTGTCCATCTGCCTGTTAACCCTGAGCAGCACACCCCCACCTCGAAGTGTCCGAAGGCACCATCTCTCTCTAAATTTAGCCAGAGATTGCGTCAAGAGCAAGAGGGAGGTGAAGTTAATGTGGCACAAGCTTTTTCTAGCAGGGGAGCCTTCCTGGTTAGACAGGGACCAAAAATAAATGGATGGCCCCGTTCCAGAGTGGCCGGGGATGGCAGGAAGGGCAGCCTCCAGCACCCCTGGGCGTGTTTGGGGGTGGGATTTTATACCAAGCAGGGCAAAGGGATGTTGTACAAAACCCTGACCAGTCCTATGCAGGAGGAAGCCTCTTGGAAGGCACGTGCCGTGCCCTGTGTCCTCTCTGCAGGCACAGACCGTTGCCAGCCAGCAGTGGCCTCTCCTTCAGTGGTGGCACTTGGCTCTGGTGGCCCCAGGCTTGGCTGGCACCGCTCGGCACGGAGCTGTTCCTCTCCTCAAAGGGCATCTTCTGCCCATCCTCCATCCCTTGGGAGTGGGGCTTTGGTGCAGTTTTCCCCCTCCAGGAGCTGTCCTGGGCTCTGTCACGGCACTGCGTGCCTCCTGGACCTGGTGGCATCCAGCACGTCCTGGGCCTGGAGCACGACCCAGCCACGCTCCGGCAGGACCCACCAGGACAGGACCTGGCTCAGAGGACGCTGGCGGTGCCGGTCACCTCCTTTCCTTCCCCAGGTGGCACAGGGGGACAGTTGGCTCGTGGCACGTGACAAAAGCTGTCCTTGCCGTGGTGAACGTGTGACCGCTCCTCGGAGAGCGGGGAGGTCCTGGGCCCCTTCTGCTTTCTGAGGCATTTTTTTGAAAGTGAGGTGGTCTCTCCTCCAAAGGCTTGTTAATGCCCCGTTAACATTGTTATACAAAACAGCAGTATGCCATTTAATTAGGAAAAATACGTACTAACCTCTACCATATGTTGCTCTTCTCCTCGTATTTGCATTTGAAAGTCCAGCTGAATTTCAATGTGAAACTGGATTTTATCCAAATGATGAATGGCCTGAGAGGCTGTGGGAAGATGGATGTGCCTCCCTATCAAATGTCTTTGGGTTTTTTTCTTTTTTAAAGAAAAAAAAAAATTGAAAGCGAGATGCCTTTATTCCTCCTTGTGCTGTGGTTCAAACCGTTCGCACCTTTCCTCTAAAACCTTAACCAAACGTGTCTGCCCAGGCTCTCGCTCCAGCATCTTCTGAGAGCAGAGGCTGCGGCTGAGCGAGGGAGAGGGATGGGTTTTGTCCCGAGCAGTGACCTCTCGGTGGCAGGTCTGGAGAGGAGTCTGTGCCAAAGCTGCCAGTGCTCCTGGCACGGCTGTTTCAGCCTCGCAGGTTTTGCAGCCTCCTTGCTTGACCTAAAGAAGACACCAGCACCGACAGGCACCTTTTATTTAAAAATAAGCATAAGTAAAGTGCTCGGCTGCATGGGCTCCGAGGCATCTTGGTCTCTGCAGCAGGAACATGGCGCACGGAGCTGCTGAGTGTTTCCTCACTTTGTTTTACCAACCTGGGTGAATTTTTGTTTTCCCAGCCTGGGCCACCGTTGCCCTGTGGCTGCCATCTCTCCGGCAGCTTTGGGCAGCGCACAGCTTCGTGCTGGGGCTGATTTCTCTGCTCCTCCGAGGTATGTGTGAACCAAGCTCAGCTCCGCAGCCAGCTCAGCACGATGTCACTGAGCTGCTTGTGTTCACACGGCTCTCGGTGACCTTTACCTCGCCTACCTGGCAAAAAAAAACCCTTAAAAATCATTTCATATCCTGATTATTTCACATCCTCTGCGGATCTGCCTTCAGAGGCCTGCAGGAGTGATGGGCTGGCTGCAGGAGTGGGTGCCACAGGTCTCTGACTTTTGTTCTCCTTTCCCTTGGCCCCACAGATCAGTTCAATCTTTAAGACAGTTTTTGTTGTGTTTTTTTTTTTGTTTTGTTTTGTTTTGTTTTTTTCAGTTGTGTTAATGCAGCTGAACTAATATGATTACATTTCCAGATTTGGGTAATGGAATAACAAGTCAGGAAGCTCTTTTTGAACAGTTGCTTTTTTTTTTTTTTTTCATAAGTGAGAATCTATGTCACTTCCAAATTATCCAAGTTTCTCGTTGGGAAGATCTTTCTCTTTCTCAGTTACTCTTGGCACCAGAGCTCCCTGCTACCGTGGCCGTGCCTGCAGCGCCCTGGTCCTGGTACAAGGCTGCGGGCGCCGCGTGCTCCCTCCCAGGGTCACCCGTGGACCTGGAGCAGCTGCAGGGCTGTCCCTGGCTCCCCAAAAAGTTGGGCCTTCCCTAGTAGGAGCAAGAGATGGCAGGGGCTGTGTGTGTCCCCCAGCGTGTGTGACCCTCACGTGCCTCCCCTTCCCCAGGGTTTGTCCGGGCACGAGCCTCTCCCCGTGCCGCAGGAGCCGGCGCGCGTTGGCTCCGCTGGTCTGCGTGTTCGCTCCCGGGTGGCGGAGGAGAGGTTTGGGAAGCGGGCACCAGCAGCCCAGTGAAGTCATCTCGCAGCGGCAACTTCCTTTCTAAAAAAGAGAAGGATGTTGCGGAGTTGGTGGCTTCCCATTATTTTCCCCAATTTGAGCCCTCTCTTGCCCTCAGGCCCTCGGCACCAGCCCGTGCTCTGCGCTTCAACTCGCTGAGAGCCTCGCCGCGACGAAGGGCGCCCACGGCTCAGGGCCACGTGGGTTTGGGCTCCCAAAGCACCGGGGTCCCAGCGGCAGAGCCTGCCCCAAGGCTGTGGTGTTTGCCCTTCTTTGGGTCTGCGGCACGAAGGTGGTGAGTCACTTTCCATGGAGCGATAGTTACCCCGCTCCCGTCTTGTATTTGTGTTGTGTAGCCAGCAGGATTATTTATAACTTAGCCAGCATCCCGAGTCTATTGTTTCAGCAAAGAGCAGGAATGACTAGATGACTTCCTGAGATTTTTTTTTTACCACCCCCTCATTTTTTATTTTTTTAAAAATCTGCTTTTCCTTCCAAGTATTATATTCGCCAGTTGGATGCTTTCCCCCCACATCTTCCCCTCCTGATTGTGCATTTGTGCCGCTGACAATCCCACTACCGGTGTTGCTTTAACCCTAAAAGCAGGGTTTTCCTCGGAAAAGCAGAGGAATGTGCTCCAGCAGGCCTGCAGCACATCTGGGGAGCTCGCTGGGTCTGGAGCCAGCATCCCCAGTGCTGGGACCGAGGCAGGAGTCCCCAGATGTGAGGCTCTGGCTGTACTGTTAACAGGAGCACGAGCTGCTGTCTGCGTGCAGGATGAAAGGCTCGCGGTGACATTGTGCTGTGGTTGTCCTCAGGACACCGTGCCACTCGGGTGCGGAGCTGCTCCGGTCCAGGCCTCCGGTGGCAGGGGAACGTTTCAGCTCAGCTGTGTCCCAGTCCCACCTGCCCCAGGCGTTCGCTGGGGCAGTGCAGGGATCTTCCCTCAGCCCACTGCACGAGGCATAAGCCACTTCCATGCACTCAGCCCCAGGGATGTGGGAGAAGCGGGCCGTACGCTCCTGTCCTCGCACCTGCCCGCTGGCACTGGCACGATTTGTGCAGCACAATGTGTGGCAGACACCAGGGCTGCCCCTCGTGCCGTGTCACAACGCTGTTTCTTCTGGCTCTGAGTAACCCAGCCCATGGCCGTTGGGTGTTTATGCAGAGAGAAAGGAAAAATTGGGTGTGTGTGTGTTGGTTTTTGCCCCAAGTTTTGGAGCTCTCCTACTTCCTCTCCTCCTCCTTTTTGTTGCTCTGCCTGCAGTTTATTCACTGCCTATATTGCAAGGCTCAGCAGTCATCACGGCCCTAATTAAGCCCTTCCCTGGCAATCTGTGGCTGAAGGTGTGTGAAACAGATAGAAAAGGGCAGGGTGGGTGGTTTGGTGAACTCAGCCCATCCGACCCTTCTGGAAGGAGCCTCGGGTTGAGCTTCCCTGGGGAGCAGCACCCAGGGTCTGCTCCATGGGTACATGACACCACAGGGACCCAACGGCAGTGGATCCTCACCCAAGCAGCCAGGGGCTCTTTCGGTCTTCTTCCTTGAAGCCAGGGTGGAAGGGGATTTGTTCTAGTCCAGTTCTCCTCCTGGCTGGGCAAGATGCCCCAAGGAGCCCTGACAGTGCCGCGCCCGGCGCCTTTCCTTCGTTGCCTCCTGGGCTGTGACGCACGGAGCAGCCCTGAGGCTGGAGCGGCTGCAGCCCCGTCCTGCAGAAGTAGTCTGGGGGCGAAACAGCTGAAGAAGAAGTCCTGGCTGCCTTGTGGTCAGCAGAGATCCTGCAGAAGTCCTCTCGGTTTCTGTTAGCTCAGAACTCAAAACTGAGCCCTCGTTTATTTTTAAGCCGCTGTTTCTAGCCGAGGTGCCTACGAGCACCATGCTTGTCTTCTCCCCACCGGCAGGAGCTGCCTCGGGGCCTTCCTGGGCAGGGCCCCAGGGGAGCAGTGGAAGGGGCTGGCCGTAGACCTGTCTCTGAATTTGGGGATGGATGGCACAGAGGTGTTCCTCTGGCTTTGGCTTTCCAGAAGCTGCCTAGAAGCACGAAGCTTGTCCAAATGGGCACGGTGCTTGGATGTGAGCAGCTTGGATTGGCAAATGGGCCTTGAATTCTGTCCCGTAGGGTTTTTGTGTGCTCTTTGTAGCCCCTTCAGCTTTTCCAGGTTTCGTTTTGTGCAGAGCACTAGGTGTGGGTCAGACCCATAGGGTCCTGGGCTCGGGGCTGGGGTGATGCTCTCTGAAGGGCTGGGAATTGAGGCATCTTGGAGAACCGCTGTCGGAGCCATGTGTTCACAGCAAACTTCTGGGGTCCTCTCCAGAGCTACATTTCTTGTAGCAGCTGAAACCAGAGGTCCTTTGGGCCAGGCACTTGCTATTTGTAGGAGCTCATCCCAAAGCCTTTACAGCCCAGGCAGGGGAATTTGGGGTTGCACCGGAGCTCGAGGAGAATCTGGGAGGAGGCTGCCGCGAGGCTGCCTCACGCTTCTCATCCTCGGTAGGCTGAGGTTTCTGAACTCTTGTTCCCCAAACCAGGGCACTCCTGCACTGGCTCTTGCCCATCCCACCTGCCCGGCTGTTTTGGTTTTGTCCCGTAGCTGGATGCTCCAGGCAGCGATCCCTTGAGTATAGCACTGGTGTGATTCCCATCCCGTCACCGCAGCGTTTCCCTGGAGCACTGGGAGAGCCGAGCCTGGATGGCCCTGAATTTGTGCTTCCTGCTGCTCCTCAGGTTCCTTTTGACTGAACCGCACGGAAAAGAAAGGGAGTGAAAAGACGGGGAGCTGGGACTGACACTCCCCGCTGTGAAACGGCTGCAGTTGGGCCCTGTGACAGCAGGACGTGTGCCACATGGCAGGAGAAGCCCGGCACGAGCATCTCGCGCAACGTGCTGCCTCTGCCAGCCCTCCTGGGTCAGCTCAAAAATAGAGAACAGCGCTTCTCCCCCAGCACGCTTCGTATTTTTAAAAGCATTGTGGTTTTTTGTTCTGTTTTCTTTAAATAATTTTCTAAAAAGTTGAAACCGTACGACTGGTGCTTTTTGACCCAAACAAGAAAACTGAAAGCTCAGTGAGACGTTGTGGTTTGGATTGCCAGTTGTAAAGATTTTTGTGTTCCAGCGCGCGAGGCTTTCAGGCCAAGGGCTTGTTCCAAGCGGTGGCTCGACAACATGTGGGTTAATAGCTGGAGATGTGTCTGTCCACACAGGTATTTAAGGGATAATCTGTGTTGCTTTATATTGTGCCAAGAGAGGCTGTGTCAGCTCTGGTCTCTGCTGCTCCATTTCCAGCTCTGCCCTAATTTTTGGGCAAGTCTCTCCATATGTACAATAGCTAGAAACAGTTTTGTTCCCTGGAGAGGCTTTGAGGTTTAACATTTATAAAACGCTTTGAGATCTGCAGATAAAGGAAAGCAAGACAATAAACAGTGACCAAGGCTGTGCCAGACAAATACCCTGTATCACCACAACAGAGCCACGCAGGATTGGGTGGAGATGGCTTTTGTTCGAGGGCAAACAACTGCTCCAGAGCTGCTCTGCGGGCTTGGACGGAGCCCTGCGAGCAGGGGTGCAGCTAAACCCAACCCTGGCCTTTAGAAGGGCTTGTGTTAAGGAGGTAACGCCTGTGGGTAAGAGCACAGGGCACTTAGGTGAGTTTTTCCCTGCCCTTCCCATTGCCCTGAGTGCTCTCAGGCTGTGCCCAGGCTCCCTGGGAGCCTGCTCCAGAGGGGATGCCGCCGAGCTGCTCCGAGCTCCCCGGGCAGCGCACCATAAAATCCCCTGGTAAACTTAATCCACTCCATAAACCCCACTAACTTTCTTCTAACTGCTTTTGCCTGTCCTTAGAGTGAACTCCTCCACAGTCCCCTGAACAAAGGCAGGCAGGAGTGGGCAGGGACCGGAGCCGGTGGGAGGAGCGCGGGGCTGGGGCGCCCGGCACAGGGCGCTGGGCTCAGCCTGCGGCGGCTCCGTGGACATGGCAGCCCCGCGCCGGCTCTTTCGGGGTAGGTGCTTCCCAACAGATGTCTGGCAGCGCCGGGGCTTTTTTGGCAGGGGTTTGGAGGACGGAGTGGGGAGGAGTGATTTTCAGCAGTTGCAATTCTGCTCTCGAGGGATTTGGAGGCAGGTGGGCTCGAGCGGCGGGCTGGAGACCCGCAGGGGTCTCCTTCGGGTGCCGTGCCGCTCTGGGGCAGGAGCAGAGGGTGTTAACGCTGCTCGAGGACACAGGGTCCCGTTTTGGGAGCAGGATGCGTGGCACATGAGAATTGCTCATCTTTTTGTGCTGCTTCACTGCCTTCCCCCGTAACGTGAGACCCTTAAAACCTGTTGCAGCGAGGTGCTGCCGGCGGCACGGAGAGGAGAAGGGCGGGTGGCTGGGGCTGGCTCGAGCACAAGGTCACTGTGGGCTGGGGGTTTCTCAGCCCCACAGCGGGAGCAGGGGGCTGGCGTGGTTCAGGGCTGTGACGCAGCCTGGTCGCGGGCTTTCCTTCTGCAAGGGGCTTGCGAGATGGTTTCATTTCAGCTGGTTTTAGGAACAGATCCAACCAGTGCCCAGCTGCCTGGAGATGGTTTTGCTTTAGTTTGAGTGGTTTGTGCGTATCTGGGCTTAACAGGAGAGAAACCAGTTTCTCTGAAGAGTGACTGCTCAGAAGCGAGCTGGGCTGTGTCTGGGCTCTTGCTCTGGTTTGGAGACCCTGACCTCTGAGTTTTAAACGAGTGTGGGTTTGTGTTTTATCAGGGCAGCGCGCTGCGTGCTTCGGGGCAGTCGGGATGCTGGGGAGCACCTGAGGTTTTGGGGATGCTGCTGGAGCAAGCAGAAGGAGCAGAACTCGGCTTGGCTTGCCTGAGGCTGGTCCCCAGAGAGGCAGACGCGCTCCTTGCTCTTGACAGAGCAGCAAACCCGGGGGCACGTGCTATACCGCGACGCCCCAGGGCAGTGGGGAGGCTCGCAGGGGGCTGCTCCCTCATTTCGGCTCGGGGCTAAGGGGTCCCGGCCCCGCTGGGGCAGCTCCTGCAGCCGGCTGTCCCCTCCAGCCTGCAGCCTGGCGAAGCAGACGGGGCTCTCGGGAGGTGTGGAGCTGTGGTTTTGCAAACAGCTGAGCCGGCGAGGTCTTCATCTTCCTCTTCCCCTCCCTGCTGGCCTGGCCCTGTCATGGGGGCTTCTGGGGCACTTTGTGCTCCGAATGGGGAACTGGTTTTCACTGGGTTTCCTGCTGTTTTATGCGTTCAGCAACTCCTGGAAAGTCCAGTGAGCCCCAGAACTTGCTCAAGACAAAAGTGGGGCAAAGCATCCTTTCCTTTCCAAAGCAGCGAGTGCCTCGCATGCCCCGAGCCATCTCTCAAGCCTGGTGCAGTGAGGAACCGAAGGCGGCTTGGTTCTGCCTGCCAGAGATCCATGTGGTCACTCACATTTGCAGGATTTTCCTTGCAGAGGTTAGGGGTGGCTTGTTTTTTCCCTGTTTTTATATGTGTATATTATTTCCAAAGTTGCATTTGCAGGTGCAGCTGTGGGGCAGTGGCTCCTGCGCAGCCACCGGTGACCCAGCACAGCGGGAGCCCCTGGTGTCACCCCCCTTGGGCCCCAAAACTTCTGCACCGGGGCAGCTCTTGCTGTTCATGGAGGAAATAATTCCCCTGAGCTTCTTGCAGTTAAAAGGCAGCTTTAGGAAAACTACCAGAGAAATGTCTAATGGTGAATTTTGCTTGACAGTTGTATCAGCGATCCTGATAAGAAGTGTTACCGCTCGTCTAGACAAAAGCACCAGAACACAAACATGATGTAGAGGAGAGGGAGATGAGATAATCTAATGGGTTCCTTTTTGTCTCCAGCCCATTCCTCTAACAGCGGGGTGTTTGTGGGCAGCACCAAAGGGCTCAGGGGGTCGTGCAAAGCCAGGCTGGTGCTTTTGGGGCTGGGGGAGACAGCGTGCGACCTGAACAATGGGTTGGTGCCTGTCCGGGGCAGAGCGAGAGAACGGCGCAGCTGGATGATGCGATGTTGCTCTGTGACAGTGTCAGAATAAAACCTGTCAGAATAAACCTTGAGGTCCTCACGGGGCTTTGAGGAGCTGCAGGGGGGTATTTTCGGGGTATTGCTGTTAGCGTGAGAGATCACACCGGCTCCTAGGGGCCATCGCTAAGTGATGCTCGAGTTGCACCCAGGAAATGGTGTGAAATGCACGTGCAGGAGCGGGGAGCGTTGCTCGGTTCCAGGAGCTCAAGGCGCGGTGCCACACGAGGAGTGCCACCTGCTGGCACCTCACCCCAGCCCGGCACCGTCTGCCCAGTGAGAGGAGAGCTCGGTGGGAGCAGCAGGGCCCTGCGGAGGGGGGGCACAGTTGGGACGGCTTCCCTGGCTCCTTCGGGGATGTCCTCGTGGCACGGGCACATCCTCCACCCGCCGGGTGCAGGAGGAGCCCAGACGCACGCGTGTGCCACGGTGGGCTCGTCCTTACCCCCACGGCTGGTTTAAGTGGGACACAGCTGGTGGGAGCGGTGCCACCCTCCTGTCCCATCCCTTGAGCTGGTCCCTATGCGCGTGGCCAGGTGACAGATGTAGGTTTAAAACCAGCCACCATCCCAGTGCCTCAGTCTGTCCTCAGGGGTCTGGGGTAACACCCTGCTTGGACGTGGGTGTCGTGGATGGAGGGAACCAGGGCATGAGGTGCTGGAGCAACTTTTCCGTGTCCCCTGGCTGAGGTGACTTCAGAAAGTCTCTTGAGGCTGATGGGCAGCCAAAACCAACAGCTTCCCCTGAGGACAGGAGGCTGGATGAGACTTCACCTTTTGGACTCTGCTCCATAAGCTGGTGTTGCCCTTAAAACAAAACTGGTTTCTTTCTTCAGGTAAGCTCTTCCCGTGACGTGTCCTCTTGGCTTTAGGGGCAGAAGTGGAATTTGGGGCATGGAGCATGGTTATGCAAAGATGTGGATTCTTAGCAAGGAAAGGGACAAGTGAACATCTTGAAGTATTTATAGTTAAAGAGGGGAAAAAAAAAGTCGTGGTTCTTGGAAACAGTGCTTCTTAGTAGCAAGTAGATCAAATACAGCCCTTTTTAATGTAATTTAAATAATCGATGGTATATTCAATTACAGAAATATTTGGCAGAGCTCTAAATAGGTCACATCTGTCCTTAAACCATTCTTAAGGTAAATATCTCACCATGCTGTGCCGTGTTGACTAAATTTTGCAAAAACTGGTGCCTGGGAGGGACCCCTCGTGGGCTCCACGTGCTGTTAATCCCCCAGACCCAGTGCCATGTGCGCTGCTGGGGTGTGGGTGTGCTCTGGGGATCCTGCTCTGGGTGTTTGGGTGCAGAAGGTAGCGGTCCTGCACTTACAGCCCTCCAACCCGAACTTTTTTGGGTTTTGGCATCGAACGAATGCAGTGGGTGTGCGGCTGCTGCGCTGCCCAGCGCCGTGCTTTGGGGGAGGTCTGGGGGGTGAGCCCCACGCTGAGCCGTGTCCCCTCGGAAAAGGAGAAGGGGAAAAAAGACGAACCTCTGTTGTGGCAACCGCGGTCTTGAAGTTATTTGCAAACAAAAGCTGGAGCTCAGGCCTTGCCTCGGCCCCGCGGAGGAGGCAGGTGGTGTTGAGAACACTTTGTTTGGGAAAGTTTTTCTCATTGTGTCGAACAATTCTTCTTAGATGATCCTTCCTGTGGGCTGAATCATCGGCTCGGCTAACACGTTAGCTCTCCTCGCCAGCCCCGCGCCGGTATCCTGTGCGGTCCGGGGCATCCTGTGCCGGGGAGCGGGGCTGCCCAGCACCCCGCAGGATTGCAGCCCCGGCCTCTAGGGCAGAGCAAATGGCCTCAGCCGTGCCTCCCCTTTGCCTTCCTCCCGCCCACACGTGCTCGTGCTCCCTGGGCAGACGTGAGCTGTTTTTTCCTCTTGCTCCAGGGGAGTTCGCAGGGCAGGCCGCTGGGCTGGTAGCCACATGGTGTTAACCACCGGCCCTCTTCCCTTGAAGAGAAGGCTCCCAGGTAAACTACTGAGGCCACCGGGATTGTGGGTGTTTGGCCGTTTCCCCACATCATTTCCCCATTATTTGGAAACGGCCTGAAATTTGTCTAATTTTTAACCACCTCTGGCCTCCCTGCCCAGTGGGCTGGGAGCGCTCACGTACACGGTGCTGGTGCCGCTCTCGGGACGTGTCCCAGGGAAATCGCTGAGGAAAGTCTTCTCCTTTGATCTGAAATGTCTCTCTTGCAACATTTTAGTCGGTCAGGTGGAAGTAAACGGGCTTCTGGCTCCTATTTTCCTGCTCTGGGAGCAACGGAGACACAGTGGGAAAAGATTTATATTCCCCTGCAAAAGGACAGCGCCCCCATTGCATTTCTGACACCCTCATTTTATTTTACGTTGCAAATTAAACAATACTTGGAAAGATGCAAATTGGAGCGGAAATAGAGGTAAATGCCTCTAACCAAAATAGTCCGGGTGTGCGAGCATCTGTACGTACATGCAAAGCACACGATTGTCTGCGAAATCCGAAAGGTCAGTGCGTGGCGTCCCGGGGGACACGCAGCCATCGTATTTCACTCCCCGCTGGCATCGGGCTGCTGTGCACGCTCAGCAAAATGAATTCTTTCTTCGGACAACAATGCGTGCGTTAGTCTCGAGTGTCTGCATCTTTCATGAGTGTGCAACTTTGTGGTAAAACAAATGAGCTGGAAAAAAACAGGATGTGGATTTACTCTCGCTCCTCTCTCCCCAAAGCTTTCTGTTTAATGGGATATAACCCCTTGCTTCACAGATAAGCCTCTATCTGTTGGATTTAAGTTGTTCTGTGGTAGCAGACATGTTGCTGTTGTCGGATATATGTGATGCAGGACGTGAAGAGCTCTCTGCGGGGCTGTCCTCGTGTTTAAGTTGCCTTGTGGGCTTGCTGCTCCCAAGAAGCCCTCGGAGGCCTCAGAGGGGCTTGGAGATGGGGATTTGGAGCGGCACAAGTCCAATGTGTAGGCCAGGAACTCCTCATAACCCCATTCCTTGGGTTTCCATATTTAATATTATTATGCTTTTTCAAGTTTGCATGCTTGGGAGCAGACTGCAGGGAAGGCGAAGGGGCAGTGAGGCCGATGACCGGCGCCGCGCTCCTTCCCGCTGGTTTTCCAAAGTCCCGCTGGGAGCACAGCTTTGGGGCATGTTCCCGGGGGTCCTCAACAAAAATGTGTGGGGAGGATGGGGGGGGGGACCTGCAATGTGCCCCTCGGGGGCTAATGCTGGAAGCGGGTCCTGGAGGTTGGCCCTGCACCACCCTCAGAGCTGCCAGCAGCTGCCTGGAAGCAGTCGCCTCTTTTTGGGCCCCTCCATCCACGGGTAGCAGAGCTGTTCCTCTGAATTACGCCATAATCCAAGGTGCTAACAAAGCCAGGCTAATTCTGACGCTTGTTATCAGCCCGCCTTAAATCAACATTGTTCTTGGATGTGTCCCCACGATTTGTCCCTGATTTGTCCCTGCTCGGCATCCTGCTCCTTGTGAAGTGAGAATGGGGCGGTGGGCACGGGGGGAGCGAGGGACATGAGTGGGACCGGCCCACGCGCTGCCGACCCGCTGAAGGCACTGCCTGGCCCAGCCCCGTTATCATCTGTCCCGCTTTCGTGCCGCTCCTTTGTGCTCTTGTTTGGTCATTGCTGTGCCGTTGTTTTCACAGCTGGTGGAAGTGTTTTGAGCTTTAAAGTTTATTTTCTTCCCTCTGGTTGTCGTCACAGGTTTGTTTTCTTTCTCCCCGTGGCATCTTGCTGGCCTTACCCGGGGCTGGGAGGTGTGCCTTCGTGCCTTGGCTGGGGGGGAGGCCCGCTGGCCTCGCTGCCTTGGCCTCACCTCGTTGGCCGTCATTAACTTAACGAACCCATCCAGCTTGGCCTCTCCCCCGAGGAGAAGGGCCACAGTGCAGCGTTTTCCCACCACCTGCACATCGCGCCGTTGTTTTGCACGGCCTTGGTGGGGCTGGCCCAGGTGATTTGTTTTCTTAATTACGACTTGGAGGGGGCAAGCTCTCGTCTTCATCCCCGTTACCAACAGGGTCGGGGGCTGTGTCCCTGCTCTCGGCACCAGGCACCCCTTACCCCTGTGCTGGGTGCGGTGCCTGCTGGCTTTCTCTGCTCCTTCCTGGGACATCACCCTGGTCCCCAGATCCTGGGCCCAGGGCTGCCGTGGAGCCTGCCCTGTCCTGCGAGAGCTCTTGCAGCCACTCCTGGGCTCAGAAATCCAGGCTAAACACTTCCCTAACCCACAGCACGGGCTGCAAATGCAGCTCTGTTTGGAAACGCCACGTGCATCATCTCGCAGACCATCTTCCGAAAGACTGTGAGTACAAAATACCTCCTTGGCTTTTTTTCCCCTTTCTGGCTTTGTTTTATCTGTAGATTTAATTTCTCTTTCCTGCTTTATCTCCATACGCATCCCTTGCCTGAAGCCAATGGGGAATGGATCATTTTCCCCTCTCTCTTTGGGGTACCTCTCCCATTTTTCCCCAGCCCCAAATATTTCCTAAAATCCCACTCTGAGTGTGGACCATGCAGCAACTGCTGAACCAGAACACGACACAGGAGATGCCAGAGCAGATGCAAAGCGGAGGAATTAATGATCGCGGAAGTGGCGGCATCAGCTTTTTTTTTTTCTTCTTTTTTTTTTTTTTTTTTAAGTCAAAATTATGCCTGAGCATGCGTTTGGGAAGGGGGAGCCAGCAGCAGGCGTCCCCCTCAGGGCAGGGGCGCAGGCGCTTGTGCAGCATGGCCGCGTGCGCCTTGGTTTTGAATTCCTCGTGCTTTCATCGGCACAAAGATAAACGGGGAAGGGCCTGCCCCATAAACCTGTAGGGTTCTGCTATGGCAGGCTCCGAGGTGACCTCGTTCAGTGCACCAGCAGGGTCCATCCCTCCACGGGGGGCGTGATCCAGAGGGCCCACCAAAGCACTCGCTTCCTTCCCTGGCAGCAGCACGGAGCCCTCCCTGCCCTTCGGCTGGCAGCGCCGAGCATCCCGAGCTGCCCTCCAGGTGTTCAGCCCTGCTTGCTCTTGCTTTTTTTTCCTTTTTTTTTTTTTTTTCCCCCTTTTTTTTTTTTATATATGTGGGGGCTGGGGGGTGGAATTGTTTTGTCGTGCGCCGGGAAAAGGAAGTGAACAAATTGTATAGTCCCGTCCACAATCAACGTCCTGTAAACAGCCGGCGACTGCCTCCCATTCAAATCTGTTTTTTCCTATTCGGGGGCGGCCGGGGCTGGTAAATAAACAGGCAGCCGCTCCGAAACACCCCGGTTTTCCCCTTGGCGAGGCCGTGCCGGTGGCCGGGGGGGCTTTCCCTGAGGATGCCTCAGTGTTGGGATGTGTTGGTGCTGTTGTTTCTCACTGGGCGGCAGCACGTGGGCCCAGGGAGCGAACCCTCGCCAGGAAAAACAACTTTGCTGGTTTGACTGGGACTAAAGCTAATTACTAGTGGACTAATTTTATTGATTTCAAATCCCTTTTAGTGGAGATTTTGCTGTGAGGCTGATCGCCAGAGCGATTAGGACACAAAGCCGCTTAATTTGGAAGTGTTTATCAAGCAGCCTTCTGTCACCTCTCTTTCAAATCAAATTATGGTGGCACCGGTGGCTGTCACCGCAGTGTCCCACCTCTGGTGGAGGCAGGCGCTGGGCGTCGCGTGGGCACCCCCTGTCCTGCTGGTGTGTTCACAAGCGTGGCCCTGGTGGGCTTTTGCTTGTGGGGTTTTTATTCCCAGCTCTGTATTCCCGTCCTGCTGCAACGAGGGCCACCAGAGCCACCTCGCTCGTGCTTGGGCATCGCCATCCTCCAGCAAAGCCAGGGCTGCGACTGCTCCCAGAGCTGGGGCTTGGCCTTAATATTTCTAATATATTTATTAAAAAAAAATAAAAATAATAAAGGGTATTTTGATGGGAATCAGATTAAGGAGGGCTCTTTGATGCTGACAGATTGTGCTGGGCAGGGTGGAAGCATCAGGGGGAGGGAAGCGCTCAGCCCGGCTCAGCTGCAGCCTGAGCCACACAATGGCCCCCGGTGATGTCCCCACCAATGTCCCTCACTGTCCCCCAGCACGGGGCTGCCACTGCCTTCTTCTGAGGCCAAAAGTGAGTCATCTTCAAGGCATTTGAACACGCTGGACCACAGCTTTGCAGCTTTACGTGCGCTCCTCCAGGTGTGCCTTGGTGCAGGGTTTAAGAGCAAGCCCTTGGTCTTGGTGCACCAATGGTGACCGAGCAGTCTCGGGGGCAAGACATCCCACTTCGTGTGTCCCTGCATGTCCCCTGGGTTCAGAGGAGCGCTGCCTGCCCCATGGGTTTTGCTTGCAAAGGGGTTACTGGGGATTGAGCTCCTGTTGAAGGACCTGCAGTGGCTGGATGGTGGAGACATCCAACACCCAGCCCTGCTCTCTGCCAGCTGCATCCCGGAGCTGTGCTGGGATCAAGGAGTGGAGAGCTCTGAGAAGCGCCCCTCCTGAAGCCATGGGGCTCTCCGATGGCTCAAGGGACAGGACAGCTTCCCAGGTAGAATCCAGGGCTCTGGTTATTGACTGAAGCCAGAGCCAGCATCTCTGCGTGGCGTTTTCAGCTCCAGGCATCCCGGGCGCGGGGGCTGAAGCAGCCTGCAGAGAACAGGGTGGGAAGGAGCGCACGTGGCTGCTGCTGGGATGTGGGAACGGGGCAGAAAACCACACAGCCTCCTTAACCAGTTCGCTGGTTTCAGAGCTGCAGGTTCCCTCCTGTGTGGGGAGCTGCTCCCGGGGCCCGGATGGCTCGTGTGGGATGGGGCAGGTGTCTGAGAGCAAACACACCAGCACCCTGCTCGCCTTCGGAAAGGGGTGCAGAGCAGGGGATGCTTCGTAGCATGCAAGGTTGGGGTAGTAAATGCACTGCTAAATTCACCATTCCTCTCACTCATAACTGAAAGCCCCCGTGGTTTGAATGCCTCCTTGGAGGGTGTGCTGGGGTGGCGAGGGCATGCAGGGCCTCGTGGCGCATGGAGGGCTTTTACTCAGGCTCAGTTTGGGCAAATTATTTTTATCCGTGCTGAGAGCTTAGAGCAGTTCTTGTCTATCAGCTCTTCTTAGCTGTGGCACAGAAATCGTAAGTAAAAAAAAAAATGACTGTCTGACAGCTACATCTTATTCTATTAGTACATTTTAATTAGAACATGAGCAAGAAATGCATTATGAATATTCATGATCAGGGTTATTAAAATGCACAATTAATCTGTACGTTTTTTAATAACTGTATTAATGGAGAGAGGAGGTAGCTCCTATTTTTGTCTTTTCTGAATTGGAAAGTGTGCCTTAACTTGGTTAGTTGGAAAAGGGTTTTATTTTAAAATAAAGCTGGCCCCGACCAGCTGCGTGCACGTGTGGGTGTCTGCAGAAACTGCGTGCGTGCCCTGCGCTGGGAGAGCGTTTTCAGCGCTGCAAAGCTCAAAAGCTGGGATATGCTGGTGCAAAAGTAGTCCTGCTCCCTGCCACGCGAGCTGGATACGATCTCAGCTGGGGCCTTGGCTGTAGTTCTTGCCCAGCACCTTGTGCACGTTCGTGTGCAGGAAACCTGCTCTGGGGACGAGGCAGAGCTGGGGAGGGAGGGAGGTGCCCACAGGTCCCCGTCCCATTGCGGGGACACAGGAGGTGACAGCCTTGTCCTGCAGGCAGGTCCCTGAGCCAGGGGGGATTTTTGGGAGTTCCCCTTGAGGAGTTTGGGTGTGACTTTTGGAGGCTTGGTGCACTCGCAGAGCTGGGGGAGCCCGACAGCTCTCCCTGCAGCACGTGAGCAGTGCCCGCAGGCAGGAAACTGATGGGCAGTGCCCAGAGCACTCCTGACCTCCATCGGGATGGGGACGAGGTGTGTGGCCTCGCTCCCTGGGCCTCTGTGACCAAAGGGTCCGGGTGAGAGGCTTGCACACCCTTGGGCGAGCACCTGGGGATGTGCTGGAGCTGCTGCAGCCTGCCCCAAATGCCGCCCTTGGCCCTTCTCAGCCCGGACATCTCCATTTCCTGCTCCTTCCCCTTCCTCCTCCTCTTTTTTGGGTCTAGCCCAGCTGCTCGGTGCCGTGGGGAAGGCTCTGGAGCACCGGGAGCAATGGGTGAGCATCACAGGCTGGGGGAAGCGTGGCCGTGGGTGGTGGTGGCAGCAGCCTTGCAGCCTTGCGGGGTGTGGGCTGAGCAAAACCCCACTGAGCCTCGGGTGGGCGGTTTTCCAGAAGCACCTGCTTTTGGCCAGCCTTTGGGTTTTCATGGGTTTGGCAGGGGGCATTTGCTGCCGAGTTGTAGATCCGATACAAAGGGAGGGGAGAGCAGGTCGGCACTACATTGGGATGCCAGAAACGTAAGGTGGGCAGGATGGGTTTTTTGTCCTGGCTTCATCCCAGAAACACCTGAATTCTTAGAACACCTCCAGGCTGAAAATGGGACATTCTGCAGGCACCTTTCGCCCCAGTTGCTGAAGCTTGGGAAGATGTGAGACCATTTTTTCGAGCTGTTTCGAGCTTCGGTCCGCAGGCTGGCCCCTGTCGTGGGCTTCCAGGCACCAGAGTCCCGCCAGGAGGCTGCCCCATTGAGCATCCCCCCTGGGGCAGCTCCTCGTGGTTCAGGGGGGCTGGAGAAGGGCTGGGGGGGGCCTCGCTGGCTGCAGCCACCAGGGCATGCCACCCTCCTTGTCCTGCCTGCACGAAGGGCTGAGTTTTTGCCAGGGGTGGCTGAGGCTGCGGTTACTGCTCACCTCATCACCCCGACTGCTGGGATGCTCCAAAAGTACCCGGGAAAGCAAAATGAATAGGAGCCTTTCTGCCTCCCGATCTCCACTGGTGTTTGCGGGGTATGCAGATGAATTGCTTTAGAAAAACACATTAGCAAAGCAAAAGTTTATTCTAGGAAGTAGGAGGTGGGAGAATTGGCAGTAATTCTCCCTAGTATCCAAGGTATTATTAGAGGCTTATCCCTGCTCTGCACAGTAATCACATTGGAAATTTTTGATTAGAAAACAAAATCTAAATGAGAATTATGAATATTCATTAGGTGTAGAGATTAATATGCATAATTATGCAAATTAGACAGCAATTAAACACCAATTCTCTGGGGAAATGATTAACACAAAGGCACAGAAATAGAAGGATGTAATTTGAAAGAAGTTTCTGGTTAAATGAACAGTAAGGGGAGCGGAGGAGACAAATACGTGGCGTGTTTGCCATAATAATCAGCTTTGCTAAAATGCAGGCGGAGTGCGCCCTGAAACTGCCCGGCCCTCGCTGCTCCCCCAGTTCCTCGTGTCGGGGCCGCTCTGTTTGGAGCCCAACATCCCTTAAATGCTGCTGGCACCCCGACGGAGCTGGCTGGGGTAGGGGGAGCCCATGGAGCCCCCAGTTTTGGGGATGGGAACGGGGTCCGTGCACAGTTTCAAGGCAGAGGTGGCTCCATCCCTCTTGTGGGCTCAGGGCTCTCCGCAGCAGCCCCGCAGCCGACCCAGCTCTGGTACCACCAGGGTGAAAGCAGGTGGAGGAGGAACAGCCTCTGCCTCGTGCCGGTCCCTCGTGGCACCCGTGGGTGCAGGATCCTGTCCTCTCTGGCCTTAGATGTGAGCCCCAGGTGCCAGCTCACATCACCAAACACCGGGTTGGAAATCCCACTGCTCGGCCGGGCCAGGGCTCAGCCTCGCCTGCCAGGAGAAGTTTCCTCCGTGCAGTCGCAGTGCCCAATTTAACTGCAGAGCTCGGCTGCTGCGGCTCCCGGGGCGATTCTGTCCCGGTGGATGTTGGCCACCTCCCTCGGGCACCTCGTGTGCTGGTCGCCCGAGAGGCACAGCCTGGGCGGACCTGGCAGGCGATGAAAGGAGACGGTTTCCTACCGCAGCCTGCGAGCAGGCACGTTGCAAAACCCCTCCTGTTGGTTCGCTGCCATCCTGGGCTGAGTCACCTTTGCGCGGGACACGCTTCGGAGGGCTAAAAATTACCCAGGTGGGAGCGGGCTCTGATCGGAGCCGCAGCATCCACACACCATCCTCTGCAGGAGCACGGGGCTTACACCAAAAATAGCCGTGAAAAAGCATGAGCCCCATAGTGGTGTGCCCCAGCACGTCACATCCGAGGCTCTTTTGATGGAGAACAGAGTTTTTTAGCCCGTGATCCAGCAGTGGGCAAGCCTGTTGGCACACTGCTCACAAGCAAAAATCGGGTCCCACTGGAGCACCGGGATGGGCACGATCGGTTCTTAATTTGCAGCCCTCTTAAACATCAGGCTTCGAGGAGAGCAGGCTCCTCGGCACCGCGGGGTAACGCGGGGGTAAAATACTCGTTTCTCCTCTTCCCACTGCCCCGTGTTTTGAAGCCTTTCCAGGCTGCGGTGGGATCAGCTTTGAACTCCCAGCTGAAGTGGGAAGGTGGGGATGGAGAGGGGAGGATCGGTCACGCCAAGTGGAAGTGGTTTATTAATGAAAATATTGTTTTGTTTGTAGAAGGAAGAGTTAATTTTGCGAGAACACCTTTGAGGCTTTGCTGATAAAGCAAGAGTAACCTTTGTTCTTCCTGTTTTTCGGTAGGTTTGGATGAAAGACCGGGATCAGGTTCCTGGGGAACGGGAGATCAAAACAGCTCCACATTTGACCAAGGAAGGGTAAGGATAAAAGCACAAACACCGAGCTCAAATGAAAATAAACGGGGGCTTTGCGATGGGCTCTCAGTGCGCGCATTGTGCCCAGGCTGGCTCTAACCCTGGAACAACTTTTCTTGCCCCATTTTGAGTGTTGTTCCTGTTACCAGAGGGGGCACAGTGAGCAGCGGGGCCCCGACCTCATCCCTGCAGGCTTTGCTGCTTTGAGGTGCCCCTGGAGAAGGCTTCTCCTCCAAAAACCTCGCCCAGACCTGGAGCCTGCGATCTTCCCTCTCCCCATGCTCAGGTTTGGGCATGGGGAGAAGAGGGCTCAGCACAGCGGGGTTGGGGAGGGCCCCGAATGGGGCTGAGGATGGGGAGAGCTGGGAGGATTTTGTTGGGAAGCAGCCGAGGCTGCAACGGCACAGAACTGGGGCCTGAGGAGGGGAAGAGAGAAAAGACATTAACTTAATTGAAATGGTGTTTTTTTGACAGATGCTCATGTTTTAATGGGTTTGTGTGATTCGTTTTCGCAATGACACCGTTCCCTTCCCTTAGGTCAGTGGCAGAGCAGGCGCTGTATCATTTCTCATTTTTATAGACCTTCTCTCCCCCTCAACCCCCCCGGCTCGGGGGGGCTTTGGGGCTCTCCGCCTCTCACCTGGCGGGTGCTGAGCGAAGGCAGAAACTGTGCAGGAGCTGCCAGCATGGGGCAAAGCCTTCCTGTGTCCCTGCCTTGGTGCCACGTCCCCTCCAAACGCTGCAGCTGCGCTGCCCGCTCCCCGCCGCGAGGCTGGGATCGTTTCTGTGCCCTGCTCACGAGCTGCCTTTGACTTTGACCCTTCTCGCTGCGAGAGGCACTGCGCCCCGACAGCCCGGCCTCTCGGGTTTGTGCAGTGCATTGATGCGACTTGGGGGCTGATTGGGGATTTTGGTGTCTCCAGGGACTGCCCATACAGCAGCAGCTCGGGTCTTTTTCCTTCCTCCCCCCCGGCATCACGTCGCGCTGCGTTAGGTTGGGCACGCGTGGAGGTCGATAATCCACACACGCCTCGTGTGCTCGGCTCAGCACCCCCGGGCACCCGCTGATCATGTCCGTGTTGCTTCAGCAGAGCTATGGTGAAGGCCCCCACTACGGCGAGCACAGGGACCTGCCGTCGCACAACAGCATATCTTCATCACCATTCCTGGGACCTGGACTAGTGGGTAAGTGCCTTCCGCTGCCCCGTAGGTACGGGATTAATCCGGGGCGATCTAACAGGGAGAGGTGTGTGCTTACTGGCAGCGTTTGCACTGCCCAGCGCTCCTGCTTCCCCCATCAGACCCGCTCCAGAAGGGGCTATCGGAGCTGTGGTTGAAGGGGCTGCTGGCCAGAGGGGCTCATCAGTGCCTGATGTGCACGGCAGCCTCTGGATTTTATGTGTGTGATTATTTTTCCCTGTTCTGCTGTAGCACCCAAGGGCAATAAGAGAGATTGATGCCTGCTGCGCTGGCACAGGAAGGGCTGAGTTTGCTCTCAAGGAGCTGGTAATCGGGAGTGGAAAGGCATGCAGGGGGGGAAATAGACACAGCCCATGCTCAAGGTCTTGCAACAGGCTCATGGTGGCAGGACGCTCGGCCTTCCAGCCTTGTTGCTGTAGGCAGAGAGCCAGGGTGCTCCTTCGTTGAGGCACTGGGGTTCAGGGGGGGCCTCTTTTTGTGGGCAGAGCCCTCTGCAGGGCTCCTCCATCCCTCATCCAGCTCCTCAGTTCCTTGTGCCGGGCAGCACAAGGGGCAGCACACCTCGCTGTGCCGGGACCGTGATCCTGCGGGACCGGGGTGCGTGCCACAAGTTACCCAGTTCCCTCTCCCAGCTTGGGGGTGGAAGGAGAGAGATTAAGAGCAGAAAATAGCCATCTTGAAGGTCTTAGAGATCTCTAATGACATTAGGCCAGGATTTGGGGTTAGTCCTCCCCACCTTTGCCCACGCAGTGGTGGGTTGAGCCTTCCAGCAAGCGCTCGTGGTTGCACGGGTGGGGTTAGCAGAGGGAATTGTGTTTGAAGCAGAAAATCCCCACCACGCTCTGAGGTTCCTCCTCCAGAGCTGGTCAGAAAGGGGAAGAGAAGAACGGGGCAGCACTGGGAAGTGGCTGTCGGCGTGCTTCCTCCTCCTGGCCCGTGTCTGGGGCACGGGGCTCATCCTCAGCCCCGCTCCCCCGTTAAACTCCTTGCTGCTGGGGCGGGACGTTCGATTGTCCTTCGCCTTCCAAAGGTGGAAGAGCGTTTCCGAGTGGCTCCCTTTGCGAGGGCGGTTGTTCCTTCTCATTTTCTGCCCCAGGAGGATGTAAGCAAAGTAGAAGAGATGTTCCTTAATAAGGCAGGGGAGCCTTGATGTAATGCAGCAGGGTTTTGTGGGGTGTGCGCGGGGGGGAGGACCCCTCCCAGCCCATCCCATGCCGGGGGCAGAGGCAGCCTTGAGAGCTTCCAGCCGAGAAGGAGCTGCCCGGGGAGGAACACGGAGGTTTCCCCTTTGATGTGTGCAGGGAAGACGCGTTTGGCTTCCTCTCAAAGCCAGGGCTCCCGGTGCTTGGCAAGCACCGCGGCACTCCCCGACGGGGCTGCGAACCCAGCCGGTCCCCAGCACGTGGAGCCGGAGCCGCCCCCGCCCCGGCGGTGACTTCCAGCAGCTGCCACCAAAGCGGTGGCACCCAGCGCCCCGCGCTGCCCCCGGCCCTCCTGCTGCCCGTGCCAGGTCTCGGGCGCAGCACCCGGAGCCCCACCACCAGGACGGGAGCTGGGGGGGGGGCCGGGAAAGTGCAGACAGGAGGGGCAGGGACCTCCGGACATTTCAAAGTCGCTTTTGTGCCTAAAATTGAATGCGGTTAAAGGAGAAAACACCGGCTCCTGGAGCAGGTTCCAAAATAAATAAATCGGCTTTGCTTAGCCTCTGTGCTCTTGTGCTGAGAATGACAGGCTGGAGGAAGACCACAGGTGGAGTTTTCTCTTCCTCTTTGCCAAACTGAAAACTTTTCAAGTGGCGAAATCATAAATGGAAGATGAGAGAAAGGAGAGCAGGAAAAAAAATCTTTTTGCATATGATAGCAGTAGTGAAGTGGGAGGGAAGTGTGAGCTTTGGAGATGTCACTTCACTGTGTCACTCCCTGGTTTCCCAAAAGGTTCCCCCCGGGGGGCACAAGCTGGGAAAAGTGATGCCAACGGGGCAGTCAAGTGGGACTGATGAATTTTAAAGTGTAAGGCAGTGGAAGGGGCAGATTAGCATGGACAGACACACCAGGTGGTACCGGATGGGCAAAAGGTGCATGAAATGCGCTCACGTAAACCCTTCTCCAAAATAAGAGTTTGTATCCATTTCCCACTCAACCTCTATTTCTTCAGGGAGGAGCAGAAACCGCTGGAAGAAACATTTCAGGAGGAACATTGTCCTTGTTGGAAACCACGGCCTTTTGGCCCAGGGCTCCCCTCCACGTGCAGCATGGCTGAGCAGCCGTGGGGAGAAAAACGCTTCAGCAGCCCCCATGGGGTGGGGAGGACACAAAGCTCTGGCGCAAAGTGCTGGAGAGGTTTGATCCCAGAAGGACGGAGCGCGTGTGGTTCTCTGCAGCGGGTGATGGATCCTGGGGGCAGGAGGCACGGGTGCTGCTGGCTGCAGGCACCCGGGTACACTGGGCTCGCAGGGAGGCTCTGCAGATGGCAGAGATGCCCCATGCAGCGCACGCCTCCCCCAGGACTGGTTTTGAGTTCGCAGAGCAGCCTTTGAAAGGAGAAGTGCTGCTTTCCTTTCCGTTCAGCTGGGACACCAAATGTGACGTTTGGGGCTCACCGGTGGTCTTTGGGTGAGCGCACGGCACCCGGCACGGTGGGAGCTGGGCTCTGGGAGGCACTGAGCACAGACTGGGGGGCTGCTCCCCTAGCAGGACCCAGGAGCTCTCGGGGCTCCAAGGGCTGCCCGGGCCCCTGCTCATGCACATTGGGAAGGGGATGGCACGAGGGCAGTCTCCAGTCAGGTGCTTTCCAAAGCACTGGGTCCCCTCTGGCACAGCTTCTAATCAGCAAAACACTGGGAAAAAAGCGAGAGGGAATGTCTGCAAGACTGGCTGGGTGGGAACCTGGCCTGCGTTGCAGTGGACTGGATGAGCTAAGTTTATAAAAAGCCCTGGAACAGAGCTGCTGTTAGTGCCGTGAACAAGAACCTGCCCTGGTGACAGGTAGGGGACGGTGACCGCGATGAGCAGGGAGCAGTAACAACACCCACATGCTCCATCCTCCAACAAGTTCCCAACCCGTGCTCCCTTGGTGCCGCTCCCCAAGGCTGGGTGACAATGTCCTGGTGAGGTCCAAGCACTGGGGGTGCGCAGTGGGACGGGGACCCCCGTGGCCCTGGGTGGCACGAGGTTTATGGGGGCCATCCCTGTCTGCCCGGGGGGGGATGCCGGGACGTGGCACGGTGACGAACAGGCTTGTCACAGAGAGCGAGGAGCATTTTTTGTTTTAATTCACCAATCTTCCAAATCAGTCACTCTTTTACCATTCATCTTCAGCAGGGGGAGATGGGGGGGGATTGCTTAAACAGCAGGGAAACTGATAAGCCATAACAGATTTCTTTCTAGTAATTATTTCTAGTAATTAGCTTCTTTTCAGAGGAGTGTTTCTAATCTTGTGTGCATTGTGAGCTGTTGTGGATTGTGTTCTTCCTGGACAATGGTTTTAATCTGCCTGCGGACGGGGGTTTGTTGCTGCTCCTGTTTTTTTTTTCTGTTTTTTTTTTTTTTTTTTTTTTAAACCTATTTCCCCCCTCCCTTTTAATGGCTGGCTGTGTTTTTCCTCCCCTTTCTCCCCAGGATGTAATTCTGATGGAATTAGCGGGGCTGGGAGAGGCGCGCTGTGGGTGGGAGCCGGGGCTGGGGTGATGCGAGGGCGCCCGTGTGAACTCCCCGCGGGCTGGAAGGGGCCGCGCGGCGGCGAGGCACCTGCGTCCTCCCGGCAGGCGCTGGCAGAACCTGTAGGCGACGTGGATCGCCTTTTCTTCTGCGCATCTGCCAGCGGGGCTTGTCTCGGGGAGAGAAACGGCCAAACCACAGGTTTGCTTGAAAGCACTGCCCGGCTTGTGTTGGAGGGGAGATGCCCGCGCTCAGCCCCGGGGGCAAAAAGGGCTGCGGGATGCGGGGCAGCGAGGCCAGACCCTGCTCCTCGCGGAGCTCGCGGCTCGCCTTGAGAAAGAGGAGTTTTTATCCTGGTGTTTTGCCTCGCTCTGGGAGCAAATCTGAGTTAGGGAGGGAAGAACTGAGTTAGGAGTCCTGGGTGCTGCCCTGGGGAGGGCTTCGGCTGAGCGCCGGCGCTGCGGGATCCTGCAAGAGAGGACACGCCAGGGAGAGGGGAGGGATTGGGAAAGCACTTGTTGAGCAGGGTTGAAGGCTAGGGAAGGGCTTGGCAAAGGGGGATGGATGGCAGGGCTCGCAGCGAAGCAAACTAGTGAACACCGTAAATACAAAATGCTCCCAGCCAGTTTCTGGGTGCACCTTGTTTTTAAGGTGCTCTCCGCAGTGCTTCTCCTTTGCATGCTAAAAGCTGCAGGGGCAAATCCAGAGGACGGGATTCCCTTGGAATCCGCTTCCTCACTCAAAGGCTTTTATTCTTGGTATCCTGATTTTTTTCCAGAGTTCGCTTGATATCTGCCTGCCTCTTCACCCTGTTGGATTTCAGTCATTTGGAGGTGGTGTTTGGGGAGATTCCTGGCATTTGCTCTACCGAGAGCTGCTTCCATTGTGGTCCATGCTGCACTGCTGGGGTTTAGCCCTGTTTTTGGGGCTGTGCCTAGTCTTGGAGCAGCCTGGTTTGCTGCGTGTGCTGCCGGGCATCTCCCCAGCACCAGAAACATCACCTCCTTCTGCCAGCTTCAGCTTTGTCTGCTCTTTTTAAAATAAGCTCAGTATTTGTTACGATCCAGAAAAGTTTGCCATTCTTCCAGCCTTCCTCCTCCCGCCTTGTTTTCCTAGGCAACTGAATTTAAAACTTCCGCTGCTGAGATTTTTGCTGCTTTTTTCCTTTTTCTATGTCCTTACTGAACAGAGCGCATGCAGGCACCGGGGCCGCGCTCCCTGCCCGCTCTGGGGTTGCTCCCGTCCCGCAGAGCGCTGCTGATCAAAGGTGCCGTGGGTCGCTGGGACCAGGCGTGCTTTGTTCCTGCCATGAATCACGTCAGATGAAAGTAGCAGGTTTTTGGGAAAGATTGGGCAGACTTTACACTGGGCTGCAGTTGTATTTCTGTTCAAGTGCCTTTCAGCGCGGCGTTGGAGACCGTCAGGGTGGACGAGGTGCTGTGCCCCTGGCTCACGGCGCGTGGAAGCCGCGACGTGTTTGCAGAAGAGAGGGCTCGTGGTTGCTTAACAGCTAAACCGTTGTGGAATTACCCTGGTTTTCCTCTGGTTTAGGAGTGATCGCCGTCTCCCTGATGACACAACTTGTGGAGTTATTTGTGTAACGCCGCCGGCGCTGCGGCAAATATAGCCGCTAAGCGCTTTTAAAAATTAGGTCATTTAAGAGATTTGTCCTCTGACATTTTGACCTTAGTTTACTTAACATTTAAGCCTCTGAAACGAA
Organism: Aythya ferina; assembly: GCF_964211825.1. Classification (NCBI taxonomy): domain Eukaryota; kingdom Metazoa; phylum Chordata; class Aves; order Anseriformes; family Anatidae; genus Aythya; species Aythya ferina. Next base: position 1,867,593 of record NC_140324.1, read on the forward strand.
ACAGCGGCGGGGCCTGGCCATCGGGATGCCAGCACGGGGAGGAGCGATGCCGAACAGCGGGGCCAGAGCCACCCAGTCCCTCCTGGGGCTCTCGGGTTCGGCTGCCACAGAGGAGGGACCCGCTCAGAAATTCGGGGTTGAGTTCAAGGCCCCGAACTAAGTCAGTGCCAGGGGTTGCAAAAACAAGCAGCCTCCTCTCCCGTCCCACCTCTCTGCCTGTTTCATTGGGCTGGTTTGGGGAAGTTTTCTCCCCCCCCCATCTTTCAGCCGTTCCCCCAAAACCTCTTCACAGCACGTGTAGCTGCCTGCCCACTGCAGCCCCAGTGCGTTACCCTGCATCTCAGCAGGCTTTAGGGTAAGCAGATTGGCAAAATCCTCCCCCTGACATTTTTGCTTACTAAGCCAGCCCAGGGGCAGGATGCAATCACCCCAATTGGGGAAGGGGTTTCGCAGGGGGCTCCTGGAGCCCATCACCACCCGGCTGCGTCCCTGCACATTGCCCTGCACCGGGACAGGGACGTCCTGCCCCTGGCCAAAGCCTTTCTGGAGGTCATCTCCTGTCCCTCGCCCTGTTCCCCAGCACCGTTAATAGGCTGTAATGAACAGCAGGGGAAAACTCCTTCTGTATTTTAAGTATTTTAAGTCCAGTTTTCTATATATTTTTTTAAAGTGAAAAAGTGGCTGCTCCCCACTACAAAAACGTCTTGTTTTGCTTCACGTGGGGGAAAACCCCCAAGCTGGCTGTCAGGGGGCAGTGTAAACCCATTGCCTTTCTCCCAGCCAGGGGTCCCTCCTCGCCCCCATCCCACCCTCCCCGGGGCTGCGGCACTGCCCTGGCACCCTTGGGTGCTGCCTGCCGGGGCCACGGCGTGCTCCGGGGAGGTGGCTGCGAGGGAAGGGGCTGCAGGGACGTTTCAGAATGGAAACGTTTCACCGTGCCTCTTGGGTTTCTTTTTTTCTTTTTTTTTTTTTTTTTTCTTTTTTTTCCCCTCGAAAGCACTATTCTGAGCAGCGCGTGGGCAGGGTGAGGTTGAGCGCTGGCAGGAGCCGCCGCGGGGTGCTCGGGGTGCTGGGGTGCGTGGGCCTGGCTGGCAGCGGGGCTGCTCCTGATCACAGGGACTGAACCCAGGGGCTTGGAGGAGGAAGGGGACGCTTTCCTGTTCAATGCCTGCTCTGTAGAGCCGCGTGCTTTTTGGAAAAGTTGAATATCCACCAAGAAAGGGGAAGGAGATAATCCGTGAGGAGCAGGAGCTCAGTTCTGCTGAGATAGGGTTTCCTATTGTATGGGAAGTGTGCGCAGTCTGGTCAGTCACGCCTGGCTTCGGGTTTGCTCTGCCCCTGCCTCTGCCAAATTCAGATGGCTTTTTTTAATATGTCTGGAGGGTTGGGTTTTTGTTGTTTTTCTTCTTTTTTTCTTTTTTTTTTTTTTTTTGCTCTGGTCTGAAACTGCCAGTTTCCATGGCCACAAGCACTTCCCTGCATCGCAGCCGGTTTGGGGTTTTGCTGTTTAGGCACTGAGCGAGCCCTGCCGCTCGTGAACTTGGAAGAGCTCCTATGCCAGCAGCAAGCTGCTACCTGCTGCGGGTGCCCCTGCAGACGGGTGCAGGAAGCTCCTACAGGAATGGGCTTCGCGCCTCGGCGGGAGGGCACTTGTGCAGAACCCCCGCTTCCCTTGGACACCAAACATTTCTTGTGTTTTTTCTTCCCCTGTAGGGAAGGGCAGCGAAAGAGCCTCCTACTCCACGTTTGGAAGAGACACAGGGATGCCAGGACTAAACCAGGTAATGATAAAACACGTCGGGATTTTTGCTTCGATCTGCGGCTGCAGTGCGAGGCGTGAGAGCCCAGGGAAGGGGAATGCGAAGCGCCCTGGCAGCTTGCATCTCGCCTCTGGGCACAGGGTCCTGAAAAGCCTCTGTTCTGCTCAGGAGGGGCTGTTGGGTGCCTGCGGTTCGTACGTGTGCAGTTCTGCAGTTCGTACGTGTGCTGTCAGAGCCAGCAGCGTGATGGAGGTGCCACCCCCTCTGGCTGCCTGCCTGGGGGCTGAGCGCCGCTGGTGCTGCTCGCCCTCCTCTCCCTGCTCCCCTTCTGCCCCCGGCATCTCCTGTGGGGCAGCTCCAGCTCCAACACCTCCATCACACCACACCACAGCTCCCGGGCGTGCTGGAAGCAGCTCGGGCTGCGAGAAGCCCGTGCTTGAAATAAAAAGAAAGCAAAAGCCCTCGCTGGCTAACATCACCCCATGCGCCAGAGGGAGTCTGCAGGATGGTCTCTGCCTTGCCTGGGGGGCATCAGGTGGTGGCTGGGTTCCTACTGGTGCTGTCGATGCTCATCTCCTTGGTCGGGGAGGGACAGGGCTCGGGAGAGCTGCCCCTCGCAGCAGCAGCCGTGCCCCGCTGAGCTGCCCCGTGGGAAGCCCAGGGGCAGGACCAGGGCTGTGCAGTGGGGGGAAATTGGCTTCCTGTGGGGAATCCCGCGGGTGTAAATCAGAGCCGGGGAGTGCAGTCAACCAGCACTGAGATAATCTCACCCGCTGCCACGGGCAGCCAGAAATAGTTTTTTGGGAAGAAGTGAGCACCTCCACTTCGATGTGCTGCTGCAAGAGCCCCTGGAGCCCTGCGTCGGTGCCCGAGCGCTGCCCCAGGAAGCCGTCCCACCATTTCATCCAGTTCTTGGAACAGCTTTTGGCTGGGCAGCTTTTTATTTTATAGATGTACACACACACACATATTACGTGTTTTAATTTTACACAAATTTGTCATAATTTCCTCTTCTCTGAACTGAGGATGTTTCCTTTGCTGAAACAGCTGTGCTGGCTGTCTGTGCCAGAGTGGATTTAATTTACCACTGAAGCTGCTAAAATAAAAACGGGACAGATGCCAAGCCGTGCTTTTTAATGTTATGGTTTTGCTGGGGTTTCGTGGAGGAGGGGGAGATATAAGGTAACAGACGTGGGGTGGGCAAATGGTGCCGCGGGCTGGGAGAGGCCCTGGCGCGGGCGCGCGGGGCCGGATCGGGTGGCGGCGGGCGAGACGGAGCCCGTTTGATGTGGAGGGGAGACAAAACCCCTCTTGTCGCGGGCAGTGAGCGGGGCCGTCTGCCTGCTCGCCGTGGCCCCCAGAACAGTTGTTGCTTCTGGCTCTGCTTGTGGTGAGGGGTTCGAACCTGGTTTGCTGGAGAAGTGCCGGAAAATTGTCCGATGGCAGATGCCTGGGAGCACGGTCCTCCCCAAAATGCCCTACCCAAAATGCCCTCCCCAAAATGCCCTCCCCAAAATGCCATCATTCCTTCCCAAAACACCCCCACTGAGGCAGATTTGCAGCTCCCCACTCACTTAACCCTTAGCTGCCTCCAGAAGCGTTACCAGGGTGAGGAAGGGGAAGAATATACCCTTTTCTCTGGGAAGTTGCCTTAAAACCTCAGTGGCTCTCCTGGAGGTACCTGCGGATGGAGCAGGGCAGCAGTGACCGGCCACCAGCACCTCCTCCAGCCCCTTGCTTTTTTTGGCCACGCTGCTCCATGGCGCATAACGTTTTCAGCGCAAAGGTAATATGACCGGTGGAACAGATTGCAGGAATTCTACCAGCTGTGAATACATGAATACTCCTTCCCTCCCCGACCCCTTTTTTGAGGAGGCTGAGCTTTACAGCAGTCCATTTTTCTTTCCGGTTTCTCAAAAGCTCGAAGTCTTCCTTCATTTCAACTTGTCCTCTGAAGATGGCTTGAAACTAAACTTGGGACTCAAAGGCCCTTTGCCAGCCCTGTTAAATTCCACGTAAATACACATAATTTTCTCCCGAGGTGCAAGGGGCAGTGCCGACAGCCATGCTGCTCCCCTGGGGTCGGGCTCCCCCCAAGGTCAGCTCGGATAAACACAAGGGAGGAGTTTCCTCTTTTTCGAAAGAGAGATTTGACCTTTCTTTGATAAAAACACAAGAGAAAACCACCAAGAGAAAAGGCATTGCAGCTCCATTGCCTTGCTTGCGATGGGTCTGGCTGCATGCCACCATGGACTGGAGAGGAACTGGGATCGTGGGCTTGGTTTTATAGGCAGGGAGGGACTTGGAGATGTGCGGTCAGATGGGCCACAGACAGCGTAACCTCTCCCATGTCTTGCAACCGAGATAAAGCGTGTGTTTAGGGCGATGTTCAGGCACGGCTGAGAGTTGAGACAGCGCAGGGGCTCTTCCAGGAACGGGGCTCTAACACATGGGTTTGCTGGTGGGTGAGCGCTGTGTCTTTGTTCCTGTCCTGGTGTGTCCCCCCCAGCTCCCAGCTGTTCCTGAAAATGGGGAGAGAGAAAAGGGAGAAAGCTCTTACCCCAAAGTAAATGGGGTACATTACTCAGCAGAATAAGCCAGTGAAACCACATCGAGCAGAATGAGACCTCACAGCCGGGTCCCCAGCAGAACACCACCACCCACGGGCCCCTCGTGGGTGCCACATGGGCAGAGCTCGTGGCCTCAGGCAGATGCTTCCCACCTGCTGGGGTTTGCCAGCAGGATGGCGAGGGAGACACAGAGCCCGTCAGCCTAACGGTCGCCTCCTCTTGGCCATCATAGCAGATTGTGATGCTAAAACCATCGGCGGGGTGTCATCCTGCCCCGGTGGGCAATGAGGTAGCACGGTGAGCGTGGGACTGCGATGCTCCCTGCTACAGCACCTGCTGGAGTGCACCCCTGGCTTGTAGAGAGGTTCCTCGCTGGGGTCTAGTGAGAAAACACAGCTTGAAAAACCCTTTTCTTGCTGCACACGTATTCCTCCCCACCCCTGTATTTACATTATTTCCTTCTGGCCCTTTGGCTTGTTGTTTTTTTTTCTCTTGGCTGAATTTGTGCAAGGGTGGCTCAAGGCAGCTCTGTTCTATCCGAGGGAGCGCGGTGATTTTCCAGCGTAATCACATGGAAGGGCTTCTCTGTCTCCTTGTTTGCAGACTGGTTTCCTGCCCAGCGAAATGGGAATCGCGAGTCCGAGCACGCTTTCCCCCACTGGGGTGAAAGGGGGGTCTCAGTATTTTTCTTACCCCAACAATCCTCGCAGGAGAGGTGCTGAGAGCAACATAGGTAAGTCGCTTCTGGCACCCATGGGTGCCACTGCTTCGGTCTGTGTTGAGCCTGAGGTCTGCCTTCAGAAATCAAAGTGCTGAGGCTGCCATGTGTTCACGTAGGTGCAAATCTGGCATTTGCTTTTTTTTTTTTTTTTTTTTTATAAAGTATATATACAAAAACCACCTGGGAATTTGGACTCTCAGTCCTGTGGAATTTCCTTCTTTCCAGCAAATGTCAGATTGGGTGAAAGATGCAAATGGCTTGAGGTTCTTGTAAAAACACCTCCAGCCACATTGCACATCAGTAGTCGTTCTTGGAAGACCTTGGGCTGCCTTCGAGGTGTTTTTGTGGCTGATGGCCCTCGGCAGAGCCCTGGTCCTGCTGCAAGCGAGCTGCAGTGGCACGAGGTCGGGGAGTTGTGCACCCCACAGCGGTGGAGTTGGCTCCAAGAGCTCTCCCTGCCCAGCTGCCCACGTCTGGATCCACCTAGAAATTGGGCATTTTGCTCCCAGTGGAGGTTAAGGTTGGGTGTGAATTTAATTTTCGAGTGAAGATGAGGCCCAGTTCACCAGAACTTGTGTTTCTTGTCATGGTTCCACCCCTCACCCTCACCAAAAGTCTCTTTGTTGCTATTTTGGGCTTTCCCCAGCAAACGAAACCAGAAGTGACCTAGTGTAACATGTATTTTTTCCAGTACTTTTCAGAAAAAGGCATTCACTTTGATATTGCCACTTGAAAATGGTGCTGCTTTATGTTGTCAGCCTGGGAAATGACTTCTTGCACCGTTTCATTCTGTGTGATGAATTTCTCCTCCTGAGCTCTACCCAGCAGAGTCCTTGGCTCCACAAACTTTTAACCAGTGCTTCCTCTTGAGCCATTCCTCAGGATGTTTCCTCACTGTCTCCCCAAAAAAATTTGTCTCCCACCCTGCCAGCTGTTTGGGGCTGGACCTGGGAGGGACCGGCCCAGATGAACACCAGGGCTGCCGTCCTGCAGCAGGGAAGCTTTACGAAATATTTATCTTCTAAGGAGCAAATGAAAATACAAACCCACTGCTGCATTTGTTTTCTTTCTACATCCTCTCTTCATAAACCAACTTAAACTGTGTCCAAAAAAGCTAGCGAGGGATTATTTATGGGCTCTGTCTCATCCAAGGAGCAAGCGCAGCCTTTCTGTGCCTGCTGAGCATCCCTTATTTCAGCTGTCCTGTGGGCTCGGTTTGCAGGTGAAACCCACCCTGAGGGTGCAGATGGGACGAGGAGTCAGGGACAGGAGGAGAGGCTCATCCTCAGTTGCTCTCACTACTGACCCTTTGGCTCTGGGACATCTGAGGTCTGACCTTTATCTGCGGCTGCATTTTCTGTCCCTGGCTTAGCAGGAGCTTGTTTTCCCTCCTGCTAACCCCCTTCAAAAGTTTGATCCGCTCTTCTTCTCTTTCACACAGATGGACAGCCCAAAAAGGTTCGGAAGGTGCCTCCTGGACTCCCCTCCTCGGTGAGTCCAATAACCCAAAGATCCCTGCGGGTCTCCCATCCCCTGCTCCCTCTGCAGCCAGCGCTGCCATCCCCGTGGCTCCAGCCACCTGGCCAGCAAAGCATCCTCATTCCGGGGGGGGGGGGGGGCTGGCGTTTAGCAGGACAAGGAAGGGTTTCACTGCCCCTGCCTTCCTTCATAGGAGGAAAATGGGGAATCGCAGCGGGGCTGGGGTGCTATCAAGGCAAAGGGGTGGTGGTGCTCCCCGAGCGGAGCAGCCTGCGGTATCTGTGCCCAGCCCCCTGCCCTCGCTGCTCTCCTCAGCCTGACGTTATGTCGCGAGTGCCCCAGTGAAATGCAATATTCGGGGCGATCAGGTTTCACTCCAGAAGGGAAACCAAACCAGTTGTAACACAGGCAGGCAGCTGGGGCTGCTCCAGGTGTGTGCGCTGCCTGCGCTGTTTTATAAGAAAGCTGAGCAGCCTGTAGGAATATGTTAGCCATGCTCCTGCGGCTGTTAGAAGGGAATAAACTGAACAATGTCTTTGTGGCTAGAAGTAATGGGATCTGCAGGAAAGCTAATTGGGGCGGGCTGGAGGGTTCTTGCAGGAATATGGGAGCTGTCTGGCCGTGCAGCGGCCGAGGCCGCATTCCTCGCCGGAGCGTTTGCATGCTCGCAGGGGCTCAGGCGGGCTGCGTCCTGTGGGGGGGCTGGAGCTGGGGTTTGGGGTGGCTGCAGATGTGGCTCTTGCCGGAGCACATCGTACCCCTACCCATAGCTGGTGCTGGCACAGCATGGAGCGAGGGGACGCCCACGGGTGTCCAGCCATGAGGAGCTTTTGTGCTGTCGCTGCTAATGTAAGGCATGGTCTGAAACCTCTGCCATGGGTTCTGCCTCTGGAAACGAGCCCCTGGCTGCCAGTTTGGGGAGGATGGAGGAAGGGAAGGGCGCTGAGGGCTTGCTGGCATCGCCTCTCAGAGCGGAGGCGGCAGAGGGCAGCCAGTAGAAGCCCAGCTCCAGCCAGCAGCACCGGGTTGCTGTGAGAGTCTGTGTTTTAACAGAAAACCTGCTCAAAGCAGAATTTGTGTCGCTGCGTCGTGCTTGTGTGAAATTCAGAGCTTCTAAACCGCAGCTGACATGTGGGGAAAACATTGCTCCCGACAAATGGCCGTTTATTGGCCTCGGATATCAAAGGCGGCGGGGCCCTCCGCCTGTCGCGCTGGCGGTGCCCGGAGGAGGGCCCCGGCCCTCCCGGAGGAGCTGTTGGTGTTTGCTGAAGCTCGGCCCCATGCGTGTGTCAGCGCCGACGCCTGCACCCTGCTCTCCCACCCCAGGAAGCGCTGCCTCCCGACCCGGCGGGCCCTCGCCTGCGGAGCCCGGGCCTGGCTGCGTGGGCCGGGGCCGTGCCTTCACCCGACCTTCACCCCCCCCACCAAAAAAAAAGCCCACCTCCTTCGGGCTCGTCCCCACCGAGCCCCTTTCCCCGGCGGAGGCTGCCCTTCTGCCGTGACCTCTGGCTTTTTGTTTTGTTTTTGAACTTCCATGCCAGGAGAAAGAAATCCACACCTACGTGGTGAGGAAGGCAAAAGGCCCTCGCCTGCCTCAAAGGCAGCAGATCAAAGGCTCTTTCGTGTCTGGCTTGCCTGTGAAGGAGCCCGCTCTGTGTTATCGCTGGACCCCGTGCAAAATAAATAGGTTAATAAGCCTCTTATTAAAATAAAGTGCTTTAATCTGTAATTCTGTAGCTGCTTTGGAAACTGGGAGCGGTCAGCGGCTGAAATAGTTGGTGGCTGAGGTGGGAGCGATGGTGCCGAGGGCACCAGCGGTGTGAGATGGTTAAAGAGGGAAGCGAGGGGCAGCTGCTGGCTGCAGACAGGCCCATGGTGCCCCCTGGCTCATGGGAACTGACCCCGTTTGGGGTCAGTTCTTGCGAAATAGGTCATCGGGTGCTGGGCTCACATGGCACCGCATCTTGTGTGCCTCGGAGGGCACGGAGAGCCTCTGGGTCTCCACCGCTGCATCTGTCCAACGCGGAGCTGTTACGGAGCTGGATGGCAGGGTCAGGGCTCCTACCTGCACTCTCCCACATGCAGGCATCCCCAGACTCAGCACCGGGGGCTGGATGAGGCCCCTGCCCCTCAGCTGGCCTTGCTGGAGGAGGCTGGGGGGGGATTTTTTGCGAGTTGGTTCCTGCAGGGTTTTGTTGCTGCAGTGAGCATGGTGGCTGGGAGCTGCTTCAGCCTGAGAATTCACAGTCTGGTCACTGCTCTGTTTGGTTTTAGTCTGCCTGGAGTCCCACCCCAGTTTATGCATTTAAGCAAGAAAAACAGGGAAGGGGGAAAAAAATAATAACAATAAAAAAAAAAATCCCTGCGACTCCCAGCGCTGGGGCTTTTCACGCAGCTCCCTCGCCAGCTCTCGCCGCGCTGGCAGTTTTAACCAGAGGAAATGACCTCACCTGGAGGTCCCCGAGGCCGACGCCGGAGCTGCCGGCGAGGGCTGGGGCCGCGGGGGGGAGCGGGGACCTGGCGCTGATTTACCGCTTCCTGCGGCGCTTGGCCGGCGGCCGCGGCTCGGCCGGCTCCCCCGCGCGCAGCGGGGCTGGGATGCGCCTCGCACCCTCTCTGCTGCTCTGGGGAACAGCTCAGACGGCTTTTTCAAAGCCTCTCCTTGGGCCCAAAAGTGAAATTAAAGATCTGGGGGGGCTGGGTGCACCCGTGGGGCTAGGGTGGGGAAATGGGACCCTTGGGATCAGATGGGAGGCAGAGGATCAGGGACGTCGGAGCAGGGCAGGTTCGCAGCGAGGCGAAACCCCCTTGCTTTGCAACCCTGTTCCCTTCTTCCCCGCTATTTTATTCTTCTTATTTTCGCTCTGGATTTATTAAATGGATGCTGAGGCTCACCACGGCCCCCCTGCTCCGCTGCCGCACAGCTGCCTCGCGCGCTGGCCAGGTGCCAGCCCCTGGCAGATGGCGCAGGGCTATTAGACGTGCTTCATTCGATTCCCTGTCCCAGCTCCCGCTATTTAATCAAATTATAGGAAAAGTCAATTTACTGGATTCTCATTCTTCGCAGCCTCCTCCATTCCCCCGCTCTCCCCAGCCGCCGTGCGCACGCGCTGCCCACGCGTGGGGCTCCTCCAAAGCCACGCTCGATGCGGCACAAAGGCAAAGCCCCCCCCCAAATCTTCATTTGTTGAGCGAGGGATGGAGGACGGTTTCTGTCTGTCAGATTTTACCCTTCCCCTCTCTTTATTTTCATTTTCCACTGGCTCCCCAATGGCGCTGATGCCCACAAGTTGCTTTTAGCTCCCTGGTGCCCCATGGGGTCCAGCCGCCCACTGGGGAAGCCCCACGCCGGCCCTGGGGAGGTTTTTTCAGCTCTGGTTTAGGGCAAAGCCTCCCCATTGAGGTCAGCACCCAAAGGGGAGCAGGCAGGGGACCACGGGGGGCTGCTGGCATTGGACGGAGCTGCCCGTTCCCAGGGACAGAGACTGGCACAGATGAGAACTGTGAGCAGGGCAAGCGCTGCCCGCAGGGCTCAAGGGAAGTTGGTCCAAGAAGCAGGAACCTGGGGCCCAAGGGGAAAAAGAAGCAATGCATTTAAATATAATCACTGGTGCATTTCAGAGATTTTTTTTAATCCATTACTCCCCCTAAAAAGAAGAAATTCTCAGTGTTTTGGGCAATTGCAGAAATAGAGAACAATTTTGCCCCCCCCTTGCTGGGTGAGGGGAAGGGGTCAGAGGGGCTGGCTGGGTGTGGGGAAATAGAAACTTGAGGCCGGTTTCCTTTCCAAAGAGAGCTGCATCTTCCAGGCAGAGTTGGCTGAGCGTGCCCAGCCAGCCCCTGCACCCGCCTCTGCTTTCGTGGGTATTAAAAAAAAAATCAAATAGCAGTTTCAGAATGAATCAAGGGGTGATGAAAATAGGCCGAAACAAAGGTTCTCACGTAATTTCGAGTGGCATTTCAGTTTCTTTGCGTGTTGAATTCCTGCTTTAAAAATGTATGGTTTTGCACAAAGCGCATGATGGTTTTCTGCGAGGGCTTTCTAGGATGCGGTTGGTTAATTTAGGGAAAAAAAAAATCCTTTTTTTCTTAATGTACTGTCAAGTACTGCATACCTGAGCGGAGCTGCAAAAATCTGGCCAAAAACCCTCCAAGAGTTGTCCTTTCCCGTGTGCCATTCCGCACGAGGGACTGCTCAGGTCACAGCTTTGTGGTCTCCCCGTTTTTGGTGGTTTGCAGCCTGACCCCGGGCACAAGTGCAAGGAGCGGGGCTGGGGCCAGGCACTCCCCCTGTGGGGTCTGGGAGGCTGCGTGTGTCCCTACAGCCCTGGGACGCGCACAGGCTGGGGTTTTGGGGGCTGTCCTGCTGCTGGAATGAAGAAGGATTGTTAAAATAAATAAAACAAAGCTGTGGCACCTTGCAGCCCACAGGTTCACAGGTGAACACAGCATGGGGATGAGCCGGTCCTGAGGGCTCGCTGGTCCCCGTCCCCAGCACCCCACGCCATCTCCTCCCGGCCCGGCCCATGCCCTTGGGTGCGGGTTAGGGCGCAGAAATGATCATGTTTGTGGTTACCCATAAAAAGCTATAACCACAGAAAAGGGAACTAGAGCAGCGAGTCGAAACTTGTGCTGGTGCCGGCCTCCTGGGTGCTGTTACGGGAAGGTGCAGGCTGGTCGGCTCGACCCCACGCCACTCCTAGGCTGTTTGGTACCATCCCCGTTACTTTGACCCCCACCTCTTTTGCCAAATTTTGCCTCTTTTGTTGCCTGCTGGGATGAGGGGAAGCGAAGCCGTGCTGGGGGGTGACCCCCAGGGAGCAAGCGGGGCCGGCGGGTGGCCAAGCACTGTTCCTCACCCCCTCTTCCCTCCTTGCAGGTGTATCCATCCAACTCAGGTGATGACTACAGCAGGGATCCAGCTGGATATACCCCCTCGAAACCTCCCAGCACTGTGTATCCCGGAGCCTTTTATATGGCAGGTGAGTTGTTAACCACCCCGGTGCCACAGGGGCTGCCCAGCACGTTGCAGCTGATGGAGGAATTGCGCGGCGTGTGGTTGGGGCTGGAGCACAAGATGCAGCCCCAAAACAGCTCCGTGTGCCAAAACAGGGCAATGCTCAGCGTGGGCAATGGGTGAAGGGGACGGAAGCAGCCCCCAGCGCAGGCTGCAGGACACGTGCCGGCATCTCTGCCCCGCTCACCTCTGCCTTCCCTTGCAGACGGGCTCCATAACTCGCCAGACCTGTGGAGTTCACCCGGTGCCATGAGCCAGTCAAGTTACGGGGCCATGCTGGGCAGCTCCTCCTCCCCGCTCCCGCAGCCCGCCGGCTTCAACAGTTTACATCAGCACGAACGCATGGTAACGTCCCCGCCAGCCCCCGGGAGCCGCGGCACAGCCCTGCGGGCAGAGCTCCGGCGGCTGCAGCCTTTCGGGGCCCTCCCTCACCCCTCTCTCCCTCTCGCCAGAACTACCAGCTGCATTCAGGAGAGGTCAACGGCGGGCTCCCCTCCGTGTCGGGCTTTTCCTCGGCCTCCACCCCATACGGCGTCTCCAGCCACACGCCCCCGATCAGCGGGACAGACACCATGATGGGTACGTAGGGCCCCGGGCACCCCGTGGAGCCGACACGCAGTGACGGGCTGTGACACCTGTGTGCTCTTTGTCCCTCGTGTGCCACGCAACGTGCAGGTCACCCCTGCGGGATGCCTGGGCCGACTCTAACAGGGGTCGGGTGTGGGGTTTTGGCCTCCCGAGGCAGCAGGGGCTGGCACCCCACTGAGTGAGTCTGGGAGGTGACCAGGGTCTGCGAAATTGCCCCCTGGGGATGCCATGGCTTATGTGAGCTGTTGGGGGGGTTGGCACCAAGTTGCAGGAGGGCGCATGGGCTTTGTGTGAAGCCGTTTGTCTAAGTCCGGAGCGCTGCATTCAAGTTAAAGCCCTGAGTGCTTGAATCTCTGGCTCTGCTGAACCTGTCACAAAGCCTGTTACTGAAAAGAACTCGTGTTCCCTGTCAAATGAAGTCCCTGACCTTGATTCCTAGGGAAACCCTTCCTTCCCCTTCTCTGGACAAGCTGGGGATTGTACGGGCCTAAAGTGCCCTTCTAAAATGAGTCTTGTGGTGGGGACTCTTGGCTGCTGTCAGGGCACGATGCCTTCAGCCTCGTCTCGTCGAGACATTTCTGTGGCCCCAGGGAAGCCACTGGGGCACACACGCCTTTATCCGGGCTGCTCTGAGCTGTGCCTCCATTTATTTTTCAAGAAAAGCAGTAAGAATGAGGGATTTCAATCTGAGAGCAGGTGAAGAGGAGGTCTGGTATGAGGTGCCTCGTCACAGCGGGTTTCTGGCGCCCTGCAGTGATGTCTTTGTCCTCTCCTGACAGGTAACAGAGGAACCACGGCCGGGAGCTCAGGAGACGCGCTTGGGAAGGCACTAGCTTCGGTAAGAGCTGCGGCAGATCCCCAACCCACTCCCTGCCCCTATAGGCCTCCCCCTTTCCCCTCTTGGCAGTGGGGAAGATAGACACAAGAAGTTTGGGCGAGCCTGTGCACCCCAGGAACACAGCTGCCCCTTAGCAGATGGGGAAACTGAGGCACTGGGCATTACAACAGCCCCATGGGCAGACCCGTGCCCACAAGCTGACACTGCACTGCACAGCCGTGTGCCCCACACTGTCCCTGTGGTAGGACCTGACGGTCCTGGTGCCCTGTCCATGTGTGCTGCTTCAAACTGGAGGGCACTGGTTCCCCTGGGGAGCAGCGTCCTTTGCTGCTGGGCTCTCAGAGCTTGAGGTTGCCCCTGTCCCATTCAGCACAGGGACCTTTGCTTTTGCAAAAGGTGCTGCACCCCATGATAATTTCTGGGGTCTCTTCCTTCCTTCCACAGCGGGACTCCAAGAAGGGAGGTCAGCGGCAGTGGGGGGACAAAGGGAGACCCCAGTGTTAAAGGGAGACCTGCAGGGCAAAGGCTTCCGGGGTGCTGGGGGTCGCTGGGTGGCACTGGGACGGGAGGGACACGCTGCTCCTCGCTGTGGCGGTGCTTGGGAAGGGGAGAGCGAGCACGGGGTGAGCGCTGCTGACTGTGCCCTGCTTCTCTTGCTCTAGATTTATTCCCCAGATCACTCTAGCAATAACTTCTCATCAAACCCCTCTACACCGGTCGGCTCCCCTCAGGGCCTTGCAGGTAGGTGAAAGCATTGCTCTTCGTGTAAAGGGGTGCGTGGGGTTTGCTGTCAGGGGGTGTAAAGCAGTGTGCTTCCCAGATCAGCTCCAAACCCTCATTACAGACCCTATGCTTTTGGCAATCTGACCAAATTCCCCTTATTTTTGAAAGCAGGAGAGTGAAGAGGGAGGAAAGGGAAGCTGGAAGGTGCATGTCCCCCTCTGTTCCAAGTGGAGCAGTGCACAGCACAGCTCCTGTCCCATGGCACAGCTCTGGGAGCGTGGCATGTGGGGTGATGGCCCCATGTGCCCCTGGGTTTGCCCCTGCAGAGGTATTTTAGTAGGTGGCTCTGCTGTAGGAGTGAGCCTGAAGCATCTCTGCCCCCTCCTCAAATTCCTCACACCATTCAGAGAGCTCCGTCCCCGAGCATCCTGTCTCAGTGGGGCCTGGGCAGCTTTCCCCTGGTTTTGTCTCCCATGGGAGGAGCCCAGTTTGAACTGGGATGCAGCCAACTAGTAAAAAGCATTTTCAGCACCTGCTGAAGGTCCACGTCCCGGGTGTCTGGGTGCAGAGCGACGTGACCCCCCCGGCCTGCTGCTCCACTGAGATGGGAGCAGCCGTGGAGGCTCTGGGAGGGGTGCTGAGAGCAGCACAGCCCTGGTCCCTGGCCCAGCAGCGTGGGCACACTGCCTGCCTCTGCCCTGAGATAATACGGATTTTAAAACCTCTCAAGCTCTGAAGACCTGAGCTCAGGCTCCTGACAAGGCAGAGCAGCAGGGGCTGTACAGAAAGTCCCCCGGGTGGCTGTGGGACCGGACCACAACCCTTGGCAGCATCTCTGTGAGATGAGGCTGCACTGCCCGGAGCCAAAGCTCCTCGGGAGGGGTGATGGGGAGCAGGGGCAAAACCTGTGCCTGCGCGTGGCATGGCTGGACCTATATGTGCCAGCCCCTGTGCGTGGTGCGACCAGCGCCGTGGTGGCCCTGTGCATCGCAGGGCACGCCATGGTTGCCTGCGCAGCACTCTGGTGGCCCCGCGCTGGCCCAGCTTCCAGCCCCACCTAGCGGCTGCTGTGCCCGGTCCCAAACTGTCCCCGTTTGTTCTCAGGCACATCCCAGTGGTCGCGAGCGAGCGGACAGGGTGCCTTATCTCCCAGCTACGAAGGGAGCCTCCACACCTTAGTAAGTGTTGCCCAAAGTTCTCCTTTCTCCTTTTCTTCTCCGTTCCACCAGGCAGCTGGTGGGAGTGGGCTGGGTAAATGCCTCCCCCAGACGTCTGGGACCCGAAGGAGGGTGGTTGGTACACGGTTGGGTGCAGCTGAGCAGATTTCGGCACCTGATTCCCCGAGCCCCCAGCCTTGCTGACATAGCCCAGCACCCTCAGCCCGTTACAGCCCACCCACATCACTGCGGGGCTGGCTCAGCCTTACAGATTCGTGCTGGTTTCTGCCCCCCTTGTCGGAGCAGACTTGCTGGTGTGACACCTCGTGTCCTTGGGGGTGGCAGTGCCGGGGTCAGGGTGTTGTTTCTCCCCACGTCCGCCTCGCAGCAGCGGAGGTGTGGTTGCAGCCTTAGCAAGAGGGCTGCAAGGGGCTGCTGGCTTTGCGGGCATTAACGCAGGTTTATTTCTCCACCCGCTCCCTGAAGCAAAACAAAATGGAAGACAGGTTGGACGAAGCCATCCACGTGCTGAGGAATCACGCCGTGGGCCAGACAGCCGCCATGCCGAGCAGCCACGGGGACATGCACGGGCTCCTGGGCTCAGCACCAGCTCACAGCGCCGCTGTGGGCAGCCTGGGCCAGGCCTTCCCTGCCTCGGTCATGTCCCTGGGGAGCAGGCACCCAAGTCTGGTGAGTGGGGGAGCACACAGTGGTGTCTGGCAGGGCTGTATCGGGAAGCTACGGCCTAACATCCCCCGACAGTCAGAGGGGCATTGCTTTTGGTGTGAGAGCAGCTCGATTTGTCCTGCTTGGGTGGCAGCTTTGAACTGCCACCGGTGATCCCAGGTGCTCTGAGCACCCACGGGGTCTTGTGCTGGTTCCCCAGGGTCCCCCCTTGTCTGCAGCAGCATGTTTGTGGCAGGTCTGGTTCCCTGCTAAAGTGAACATTAATGCATTTCCAGTCTCTGGAGAACCAGACGTGCTTTGCACCCGAGCTAAGCCATGGACAACCTGTGTGTCCCATGCCACAAACCAGTGCCAGCTGCAGAAATGAGGACTTGCAGCAGGGCTGGCCCTGTCCTGCCAACACAGTGTGGCCTTGGGGAGTTCAGGCTCAGGATGGCTGCCCAACCATTGTCCCTTGCGCCCGAGCCCTTCAGGGTGACATCCGTGCTGCTGGGATGTCCGCTGTTCTGGGGGCCTTGGGGGGCTTGCAGAAATATTGGTGCTTGGTGGAGACGGGATGTGTGCGACCATGCAGGGTGTCTGCAGCATGCGAGCCGTGCAGCCCAGCAGAAAGAGGCTTTCCTGTGGGGCACAGAGCTGCTTTCTGCAGTGTCCTCACCACAGTCCCTGGAGGGGAGCCGGTGCAGGTTGGCTCTTCTCTCCTGCATGCCAGCGCTCTGTGGGAGCGTGCATGGAGGGCACGTGGCTCTGCTCAGGGTGACCCGCATCCGCTGGCCGTGACACTTCCACCCCTCAAGGCTTGCTCTGCTCGTTCTGCTGTAGGTGGGAGGAGGTCACCCCGAAGACGGGCTGTCCAGCACCCCCAGCATGCTCCACAACCATGTCACACTTCCGTCACAGCCCAGCTCGCTCCCCGACCTCAGCAGGCCGCAGGACACGTACAGTGGTAAGGCAGCCCCGCACACGCGCACGCTGCAGTCCCACGGTAGCTCGGGGTGGGGGCTCTCACGAGGCTGGTGCTCCCTGGTGGTTCCAGTGCTGACCCTTTTCCAGAGGTCCTTGACGTGGCTTCTGGTTTGTGCTGCGTGTTCCTGTCCCTTCGGCTGTGGGTGCAAGGAGCCCCTGGGCCCTGCGCTGCTGGGGGAGGGCTGGGCTCTGACCCTGGAAGGGGTGGGATGGGGGGTAAAGGGGATGGGGTGCAATTGTGGGGCAGAGCCAGTGACCCTCCAGCTTTGCTGGCTGTGGACCCCCCCCCAGCTCACTCCAAGCCCCTCTGCTTCCTCAGCAGGCTTGTCAGGGGGGCTGGGGCGAAGCAGCGTCTCCTCGGGAACCAGCGAAATAAAGCGGGAGGAGAAGGAGGATGAGGAGAACACATCGGTGGCGGATAACTCAGAAGAGGAGAAGAAGGAGCTGAAACCCTCCCGGAACAGAACAAGGTGCTCTTTGAACAGGTCTCTCCCTTCACTTACTCTGTTACCCGTCTGAAGGCATTCGGGCTGGGGCACGGCCACGGTGACCCCCCAGGCGCTGGGCTCAGCTCGGTGAGGCCGGGGGTCGTCCTGTGGTGTGGACCCGCCAGCCCCTGCCCACCACGGGAGCCCTGCCCGTCCTCACAGATGTGTGGTGTGGGCTGTGCCCTGCTGGGGAAGGCTCCTGGCCTCCCTGCCCTGCTGCCCCCATCCCCATGGCCGGAGGCTTTGTGCCTTGTCCGCGCAAGCTGCGCCCGCCTGGGTGCTCGCTGGGGGCATCACGGCTGTGCTCAGGCAGGAAGGGGCGCTCAGCATCCCTGGCCGGAGGCTGGGGGAGTTTTCAGCCTCTTCCCTGCTTCAGTTTGGCTCTGCTGTCTGCCTCGGGGCTCCTCAACCCCTGTTGCATCCAGCCAGACACGTGGCAGCGGATCAGGTGGAGTCCTTCCAGCGTGCTGGCTTGTCCGCAGCCTCGCCATCGGCTCGGGGACCTCGGCAGGGCGATGCTGCCCAGAGGGGCAGTGCCGGCCCCGCTCCTGCCAGGCAGCAGCCGCCTCCTGCCCCAGAGGCAGGTGCTGCCCGTCCCCGAAATTGTAGCTGGGGACACCAGTGTCAGCCCTGAATGCCTTCTCCGGGCCACTGCACAACCTCCCAGCGACAAACTCAGGCCTTAATTGCATTGTTGTGGTTTCTTTATTTGCTTTGTATTCAAAAAAAAAAAAATGCAGGGGGGAGGGGATGGAAGAAGAAGAGTCTTAATTGCTTCTCTCCAAAGTCACCGCATGTCCCCGTGTCCCAGCGGGGGCACGCGGGGCGCAGCGTCTCGGTGCCCGATGTGTGTTTCTTTTCTGTGAGTTGACCAGTGCTGAGAGTGCACGCGAGGAATGTCCCTGTCTCGTTCTTATTTTAAACCATTAGTCAAGATGAGGATGAGGAGGACGATCTTCTTCCCCCAGAGCAAAAAGCCGAGAGAGAGAGAGAAAGGAGGGTCGCCAATAATGCCCGTGAGCGCCTGCGGGTCCGTGACATCAACGAGGCCTTTAAAGAGCTCGGACGCATGTGCCAACTCCACCTAAACAGCGAAAAACCGCAGACCAAACTGCTAATCCTACACCAGGCCGTATCAGTCATACTGAACCTGGAGCAACAAGTTAGAGGTCAGTGAGGGTCCCGGAGTGGTGATATTTTACGTATCTGATCGGCACGGGGCTGTCTGTCTGTCTGTCTCCTGTGACATGTGCTGTGGTGCCTTGCACTCTCTCTCTGCCCTGTGGCCTTGGATTCCCAAGGCTGTTGATGTCCTTTTTTTTTTTTTTTCTTTTTTTTTTTCTTTTTTTTGTCCTTTTTTTTTTAATTTTTTTTTTTGCAACCCTGCTGTTCTCTCTTTTGTTCCCCCCTGCCATCGCGTGTGCTGCATGCTGGTCCCCGAGGGGGAACCTGCGCCCGCCAGCCCCGGCGGCTGTCCCCGCTTTCCTGCAGCCAGCCGCTTTGCTCAGCTGCTTGGCCAGCAAAAAAAACAAACACCCAAACAAACAAACAGCAAATCTTTGAGAGGACCTGAAACCTCTCCAAGGGCAGCTCCAAGCCCAGTGCCCGTCCCTCCCCATGGCTGCTTGGGAGGTGCCTCCTTCCTCCCCGGCACAGCGCTGGGGAGCGCAGGCACCGCATGAGGGGTTGGCATGGCTGAGCCCAGGACCGGGCAGCCCTCGCCGCCTCTCAGAACCGCTGTCCCTCACGAGCCGGGAGCTCTGCGTGTCCATAGCAGGGCCCGGAGCCAGCAGTGGCCATGTGCGGGCTCTCCCCCTCGCCGGGGCAGGCTCGCTCCTTCCCCACGCGTGTGCGCCCGGAGGGGAGGCGCAGGGCTCGCAGGGCTCAGCTTCTCGCTCCGGAGACTTTGCTGCTTTGTTCCCGCAACCCGCAGTGCATGCTCCTGCCTCCCAGAGCCGGGCAGGTTAACCCCCTTTCTCTCTGCAGAGGCTGTTGTAACACGAATCCGTGGTTTGTGCCTGGCTGTGCTCCTCTCTGCTGGCCTCTGCTGTTGCATTGATGTTGGAGTCCTTTGTGCCTCTCTTCAGTTTGTAATTTTTTGCCTTTCATAACGTATATTTTTTCCTGTCTCTTTTTTAATTTCCCCTTCCTTTTTATTTTTTTTTATTTCGAGTTTTTTTTTTTTTTGGTTCTGTTCTTTCCGATCTCCTACAGACAGTCCCCAGCCGTGACCTCTCGGTGGTCCCACTCTCTACCTTGTACTTGCTGCTTGCGGATGGAGACAGGAGCCGAGGGGTGGCGTGGGGCCGGGTTAGACAGAGTTGGCACCGTGGTCACTTTGGTCTCCCACGCTTGTCCCTTTTTAAACCCTTCTTGGACGCAGCTGGGGAAGCAAGCCAAGCCCCGTGTGCTGCTGTCGGCAGACTTTAGAGCAGGCAGCTAGGGTCTCACTTCTCCAGCGGTTTTGGTCTCCAGGCTGCTCTGCAGGAGAGAAGCCGACCCCACATCCCCTCCTGCGGGGCTGCAGTGGGGCCATGGGGCCCCCGTGTGCCCAGCCAGGGCTGCTGGGGTCTTTGTGCCGCGATCAGCGGCTAACAGGGCAGGAAGGGGAAGGAGATCAGGGAGGTGTTACAGGAGCCAGGCAGGCAGGTGCCACAAATTGGCTGAGGAGCCGCACATCCTTACAGCCCTGAGGACACCGCACGGCCCCACAAACAGCAGCACTTGCTGGTGGCGGGGACAGGGCTCCATCCCGCTCGGCTGCGGTGTGCAAGGCACTGAGGAGCTGCAGCACTGCCAGGAGCCACAGCCACCAGCGTTAGCTGGGAGGAATGAGCCCTGTCACTGCCAGGCTCCACTCCCCAGCTGCAGCATCCCCAGGCGCTGAAGAGAGGCAGGGACAGTGGCAGGGACAGCAGCAGCCCCCAGCCCCATGCAGGCAAGAGCTCATCCGGGGAGCCCTCGCTTCCCCTCCACGTGGTCAGGCGCAGCCCGGGGGCTCTCCAGACCCCCGAGCAGACCCAGGAAGGCTCTGCCTCTGCCACCCACCTTAGGTGGGGGCTTGTCCCCACGTGGCTCCCCTGGAGCCGAAGGCCATGGTCTGCCCTGGTGTGAGGTCTCACCCGAGGAAGGTGTCTTTCCTGCAAGAATTTTTGCTCTGGGGGAGAAGGTCGTCTGTACAGCAAATTGGGGGCTCGGAGGGGACGGGCTGCGGGCGAGGCCACGGTTGAAGATGCTGCCAGCACGGTGCTGCCTTCCCCACCCACCGGCCTGTTTGGGGCACCCCCAGGATGCCACCAGTGGTGGAAGCTCTCCTGAGCTCCCAAACCTGCCTTGAAAAGAAAATTCACCCCTTCCAGGCTGATTTTGGGGCTGGATTTTGGCCCCGTGGAAAGACCTTGGTTCAGTGTCTGCATCCGACACTGACTTCCAGCAGCAGCCGGGGGCACTCAGCTCCCACCCCAGTGCTGCCCCCACCCATAAGAGGGTGCTGGGCCCCGCTGCCCCGCGCTGCTGGGGCACAAATGCCTTCACTGGGAGGGACTGCAGCTCTGGTTTCTGAAGGAAACTGCAAAGAAGAATTTGGTTTCTGCCAACAAGTCTTTGGCTTGGGGGATAAACCCAATGTTTTTGGCTGGGACACCCCCCACGCCTCCCAAACTTTGGAAAACAAGCAGAATGGTGAAATTTTGCAGGGGGGGGAAGCTGTCGGTGCTGCTGCTGCATCCGCAGCCCCCCAGCCCCGCGCTGGCAGCACCTTCCCGCGGCTCGCAGGGGTGGCCGATGGCCCGAGTGGCCTGGGCCGCCCCAGAACGCACCCGGGGCGAATTGGCACCCAGAGGGAGGCCGCTTGGGCCGTTGGCAGCGGACACCAGAAGCACTACCAGCACGGCAACGTCTAGCCCCCCTCCTGGTACCACCCCCCTGACTAACCCCTGTGGTGCTATGAACCCAGCAGTACAGACGAGGCCTTGTCACTGGAGGACAAAGATCTGAGGGACCGGGAGAGGAGAATGGCCAATAACGCCAGGGAGAGGGTGCGCGTGCGGGACATTAACGAGGCCTTTAAGGAACTGGGACGCATGTGTCAGATGCACTTAAAAACGGACAAAGCACAGACCAAACTGATCATCCTACAGCAAGCGGTGCAGGTCATTCTGGGCCTGGAGCAGCAAGTACGAGGTATGGTAACAGCTGGCAGGTGCATTTCGGGGCCTCTCCCCCCACGGCTCTGCGTGCGCGTGCGGCTCTGTGCGGCTCCTGCTTCCTTCTGTGTCTGCCTCGGGTGCGCCGCGCCGCCGGCTGAGCTCTCCAAAGCCACGGCCCCGGGGTGGATTTGGAGCCTCTCTGTCCCTTTTCCTGTCGTGCTTAATGGGAATTTGGCACATGGATCCCATTAAGCAGCTTTGGAAAACTCAGTCTTCGGCTCCGTTAGCTGGCTGGGGCACGTGGGGGTTTCTGAAAGCAAGCACACGTTTCCGTTGGCACGGTGGCTCGGCCGGGCACGGGGTTTTGCTCTAGCAGGGTCCGGCCACGTTACTGCAGCCACTGCTGGGAGCAGCAGGCAGAGAGCAGCTCTCACCGAGCTCGTTTCCTCGCATGTCCCGTGCGTCTGTCCCAGGACTCTGTCCTCTCGCTTTCGGATGCTGCTGCTGTGCACGATGCTGTTGCCCAGACTGAGGTTGCTTCCTTTCCTCCCTTGCTGTTTTTGGCATAGAGCGCAATCTGAACCCTAAAGCAGCCTGCTTGAAACGTCGGGAAGAGGAGAAAGTGTCCGGAGTGGTAGGAGATCCCCAGATGACGCTTTCAGCTTCACATCCTGGTCTAGGAGATGGTCACAACCCTGTTGGACACATGTAAAGGTATTGTTCCCTGCCCCGTGATCCCAGCCAGGTCCAGACGTGTGCTGCTCCTCTTCAGCAGCTCAGCACCCCTTGTTGGGCTGCAGCCGGCATCCTCCTTAATTTACCTCTGGGGGATGAGCCAGACGTGTGTGCCGTTTGCTCGTCCATGCACACCCAAAGCCTCTGCCCGAGGAGAGGCACCGTCCCATAGCTGGCACAGGGGGTTTGGGCACTCTCGCCACCCCGAGCAAGCTCAGCTCTGCGCTGCACTTCCCAGCCCTGCCCCAGTTGGCTACTGGAAACCAGAGACTGCTGGTGGTCCCACAGGAGGGAGAGGGCAGGTCCCAGAAACGCTGGGGAAAGCAGAGAAAGTGAAAATCCCAAGCAAGGCTGTGGCATGCGCAGGTCCTGCTGGGCTGTCCCTGGTTTTAGTCTGAGCAGTACAGGGGTGCTGATGTGGGGTTGAACACGTCCAGGAGAGATGGGGCAGGGCTAAGCCAGCAGCCTGCAGTCCCCCTGTAGTGGCCCCACATCCCCTGGGGGCATGGTGCTGCTGTGCAAAACCAAAAATAATGTTTAAAAAGTCAAAAGCTGGCAGCCCAGCAAAACAGCAAGCTCATGTCTCAGCTCTGCTCAGCCACGTCAGGCCCTCGGGGCTGACTTCTGCAGAGATGAGGCTGCGGTACAGTGGCCCTGTTTTATTCTCACTCGGGTTTTTCTCATTTGTGGCTTTTGCTTGTTTTGTTTGTAGATCTTTTTGTTCCTCTGGATACAGAGATCTGTAGGAAGAAAACCCTCGGTGTGACCTGCAACCTTCTCGTACCATAAACTTTAGTACTGCTAATACTGACACACGTGGACGGATCCTGGCATGACGTAAGGGGTGGAAAAACACTTTTGTCAAAAACAAAACAAAAACAAAAAAATTGCCTTAAGTATAAAGTGCGGAACAGTCAATACATATCACTCAGTTAGGAGGGGGTGGCGTGTTCTCTTGGCTTGTTCACAAGCAGCCAGCAGCAAAATTGTGCCTAAGCTTAATATTTCTTTTTTAAAAAAAAAGAACATTAGTTATGAGATTTTTTATGTAGAACAAATAGCAATGCCTTTTGTTTTTTTTAGCTTCTTTTGCATATGTTTTGTAAGCGACGAAAAGAATTTTTTTTTGTATAAAAAAATGTCTTGTACCCCATGCTTTTCTGCTGCTGTTTCTATAGTTAACGTTGCATCTTTAGGATCAACCAGAATATTAAAATTGTATTAAGAGAGACTGGATATAAAGAGGAATTCTCAGATTCGGCTCTGAAAGCCACTAAAAGCGAATGTAGCCACAGCGAGGAGATGTTCTTCCTTGCCTGGCTTGTACCTTCCATTATAAAAAAAAAAAAAAAAAAAGAAAAAAAAACAAACAAACAAACTCGTGCTGAATTCACCATCTCTTTGCTTTGGCCACTTCTGATTTGGGAAAAGGAAGTTAAACAGCAAAGCAAGTTGCAGCAGCATCCTCTGCAGTGCTCCAGCTCCTCCCGGGAGGAGACCGAGGTCCATCACAGCTCCCTGCAGGGTTCGCGTTCCTCCTGGAGGCTGCTGGCGGCTGCATCCTGCCCCTGGAGCACCATGGCAGGGAGGACGAGCTGCCAGGAGAGAGCAGGCACCAGGGGGTGGAAGAGAACCAAGGGACTGGTGCGCTTCCAAGGTAAGCCAAGAAGCAACGCGGGTGCAAGAGGAAGACCCAGGGTGGAGGAGAACGCCCTGTGCCCGTGCATCCGAGCAAACTCCTACTGTCAGAGGCGCTTCCAGGGGCTGTGCTGAACAAAGACGACCGAACAAAGCTGGAGGGACTGGGAAGAGGCAGAGGCAGGTGGAGCAAAGGCAGCAGCGGGGACCTTGCTCTGTCAGCGTCAGGGCAGATGGACGCACGGACACAGGAGCCGGAGGTGGTGGGAAGGGGAGCAGCCACTCCAGCCCTCGGCAAGCCATGGCTGCAGCAGGATCCCTGCCTCTGTGGCATCTCCGCGCTCTGGAGCTGTGACCACTGGAAGTGCAAGTGCTGCAGGCTCAGGAAGAGGGGTGGTTTCGCATCCCACCTTCACCCGCTGTCGTGACTCCAAAGCATCCACAGAGGTGAGCTCAGCTCAGCACGCCACCCTTCTTGCCACCGGGGACGCGTGGTGGCCGCTGTCGAGTGCTCCCGGCCTCCTGTCTCCATCTGGGAAGGAAGGGGAGCAGCAAGCACCCGTCCCACACGACAGGCTCCGGTAGCCGAGCTGTGCCAACGACCCCTTCACTCCGAGGCTCACCGGGGCCGCTGCAGATGGCTCCAGTGCACCCAGCAGGAGGAAGCCCCAGCACACGGCGGGGGCCCCACCAACACAGGAGCCAGCACAGGGAGCTCAGCAGGGCCACGATGGTGCTGAGCTGCAGCAGCCCAGCAGCAGTTGGCAACAGAACAGCGTCCACCGGGATTTTTTTGTTTCTTCCCTCTCCTTCCCCTTCTCCAGAATCACTTCCGAAGTGTTTTGTGCCCGGATCTTCCCAGCAGACGGGGTCAGCACCCCAGGGCAAGGTGAAGCCCCGGCTCGGCAGTGCCTCCGATGCCCAGGGCCGGCTGCTGCCTGGCTCTGCCTGGCGGGGCCGGGCTGAGCGGGACAGTCGGGGGGTGCAGGGCTGGCCGGGGACACGTGGGGACAGCGAGCACAGCTGGAGCTCCAGCAGCAGGGCCCATCCCTCTCCTCTTTGCTTCTCTGGCCTGTGTTTCTCGGGGAGCTGCATTGCTTCAGCTTAGAGAAAGGGAAGGGCTGGTGAACAGGATTAGGTCTCCTGCAGCATTTCCTTGGTGTAACCTGGTGCTCTTTTTTTGTAGCCATGCTTTGTGCTCTAACAAAACGTGTTGGAAACACTCAGGACATCGCTCGTCTCCCCGCAGGCATCCCAGACAGGAGCCGGGTGCGGTTGCTGGAGCAGGATGGGCCCCTCTCTCCCTGCTGGTCCAGCTGTAGCTCTTTTGGGTGCTCTTTTGGGGTAGGGAGTGGGGAGTCAGCTGCACTCGTTGTGTGGGGCTTTCTGCGGGCTCAGTGCGGCTGCCCCAGTACCGGGGGATGCAGCGATGTCCTAGCCTGGCAAGCTTGAAACCATACAAAAAGACTTTCAAGTGCTTCCCCGACATTTTGATTTAGCAACAAGAATTTGAGAAGGTGGTCGTGTGTACAGGTGGATTGAAAGAAAAGGTCCTGTAAAAAAAATAATGCAGAAACTGTCAGCAAAGAACGTGTGAAAATTTATGATTTGGTCAAAATTTCACTGAATGCTTCATCCCCTCTGAGTGCTGCCTGACACTGCGCAGGCCCAGGGGGCTCTGGCTGACACAACACCCCCAACCGCCAGGCATTCCCACAGAGAAGGGGCTTTCCATCCGTGTTTAGGTGGTTTCAATCTTTTGTTTGTAGCAAAACTGGCCAGCTTCCTTGGCAGGGCTTGGACAAAGGCGTGGCATTGAGTCCTGGAGCATAAACCCCACTGTGCCAGGGCTTGGGGAGGGTTTGGGTCCTCCGTTCTCCAGCAGGGAAGCACGAGGCAGGGGCCTGGCACTGCTGTGCCCAGGAGCTGCCTCTTTTACAGGAGTGTAGCAAGGAAAATTGACTGGATTGCCTGGTGTGCTGGGCTTGGAGTGAACGTGGTGCCTGTAACCTGCAGGGACAGTGGCTTTCCTAAAAACAATCATTAGCCAGGTGCTGTTCCCGAAGCACCATCCTGTTGCAATGAAGCTCTTCATGTGGAGTGGCCAGAGAACTCTGCTGCTGAACTCGGAGATCCCTTTTCTGCCCCTTTCTCTTCCCTGTCTATATCCCTCGTGTCGGTGGCCCTGCCCAGGGAGGTGCCGCGGGCAGGTGATGCGCTGCGAGGGGGACTCGGTGCTGTGCTTCCTCCCTCGGCCCTGCTTCCAGAGCCGAGCGTGCCGCCAGGTGCTGGGGAGTGCCTGGGATCTGCTTTGGTAACAGCAAAACTCGCAGACTTTTGTTCTTTATCCCTCTCTTCACCTTCACCTGCTTTTGCCCCAGAGCAAAACAGCTGCAGCCTCCCCGAGACCGCACCTCGATGGTCTCGTGGTGGCAGCCCCCGCCTGCTGCCAGCGCTCCCTGGGGAGCCCAATTCCAGCTCCTTAGGGAACCGCTCCCCTGCCTGTGACCCACCACCAGACCCATTCACAGCCGAGCCAACCTGCCTGGCTACCGTTCAGCTCCTGCTCTTTGCCAACATCTCCTCGGGCTCTCTGCCCCCTGCTTTTACATCTCGCTCTGGTTTCCTGAGGTGCTGTGCCGGCGGGAGGGGACAGGACCCGCGACGTCTGGGTCGCAGCCCGTGCCACCTCCTGCACCGAGCTCCAGCCTGGGTGTGAGGGATTCGGCTGTGTGTGGTGTGGGGACGTGCTCTGCCTGCACGCTGCTTGGTGCCCTGGTCTGTGCCTGGCAGTTGGGGTTTTTGCCCTCTCCAGCTGAGAAATGCAGAAGCGTGATGTGCGAGCTCCCCAGCCGTGACTTCGGCGGGCAGTCAGTGCGTTGGCGATGCGCCGGTTTCCTCGAGGTTTTGCACTTGCCGCCCGGTGGTGATTGAACAGGAAGGGCAGAAGCAGGCTGGGATTTCCCCAGGAGTCTGCAATTTCAGGTTCAGTGCAGAAGCTTCTCTCAGAGGTCCTTTGTGTCTCACGCACGCTGAAGCCAGCCGAGCCTCTGGGGCCTGGGCCCTGGCTGGGAGATTCACTGCTCCCTCCCCTCAGCCCGCAGAGGAGAGGGGGCCCTCAAGAAACAGGGGGCTTCCAACCCCCATCCCCCTTCCTCTCCATCCCTGATCTTTGCCTTCACGGGATGGCCGCCAACTGATGTCCCAGCAGAGCCCGTGGCCCTGCAGGCCCTGCTGTGTGCCGTGCTGGTGAATCGGGGCCAGCTCCAGGTGCAGCCAGCCCCCGGCCTGGGGCTTTACAAAGAGCTGGGGACGGGGAGGTGACACAGAGCTGGTGCTGGAGCTGGGCTGGGACAGGCAGCGAGCCCCAGACACGGGGCTGGCTGACCTGGAGCAAACCGTGGCTGCTGGATTCCCCCGTTCCTGCTTAACACCAGCAATAGCAAGACCTGTTCTCGGCACCACAAGCTTGCACGAGGACTTTGCCCTGTGAAATCCTATGCAACCCCCTCTCCTCCCTCCCAGGGCTCTGCAGGTCCCAGCCCAGCCCCTTCTCTCCGCTCTCGTCCGTGACTGCTGAGCCCCTGCTCCCTGCTGCTCTCAGGGTCCAGCTTCATTTCTAGCAGCTCCAAAACCATTTTCAGGCCGGTGCCCCAGAACCAGGGGGGTGGACGAGTGATGAGAGCACAGGAACACCCCCCCAACTCGTGCTGTGGGAGCTGAGCGCTGAATTGTAGGGGCAGGGCCTGTCCTGGGTCTCTTCCACGCACGCTTCACCCTCCCGTGCCTTCTGCTCGCTGCTCAGCAGCTCGCTGCCAGCATCCTTCATCTCGCCCCCTCTTCCCCAGCACCTCTGCATGGAGCAGCTGCGTCCCACCTCCTTGCTGGGCTGGGCTCCCTTCATCCACCTCTAGCCCCGAGGTGGCTCCAGCCCATCCGCTGGGCTAGGAGGATTTGGGAGATGGCTGCTGCAGCGCGTCTGGGATCCCTTCTGCTAAAACTTGTGTTCCCGTCCTGTGTACCCCCCCTGGGGGTGAGAGGCAGCCCCGCCGTGGGGCTCCGTGCCAGTATTGCCATTCCCCTGCTGTACACCTCCTGCTCCTCGAGCTTTGCCATCCCTGCTGTGGGCACTGCGCGGTTGCACCGGGCACTGGGGGGGAGCAGAGCTTGTGCTGTAAAACGGTGGGGGCCTGGGTGCCGAGGCCAAATCACTTGAAACCCACC
Source organism: Aythya ferina (assembly GCF_964211825.1). Classification (NCBI taxonomy): domain Eukaryota; kingdom Metazoa; phylum Chordata; class Aves; order Anseriformes; family Anatidae; genus Aythya; species Aythya ferina. The sequence goes on from NC_140324.1 coordinate 1,895,332, forward strand.
AGCGTCTGAGCAGACCTCGTAACGCGGGGGCTCGCGGAGGGATAGGGCCGTGGGAGGCCGTGGGCTCCCCTGCCGGGGTGTAGGAGCTGTGGGAGGGGAAGGAGGCACCCGGGGAGGCCGAGCGGGGACGGCCTCGCGGTGTGTGGGGAAGGAACCAATTTCTAAGGAGCCCTCTGAGAAAAAGAAGCATCACTCGGTTGCTCTTCATATATATTTTTGTAGGAGGGGGGGGTGGGAGAGCAGACGGGAGATGCCTGCGGAAGTTGTTTATTTTTAACCCCGTAGAAAGTTTTGAGTTGGTTTTGGTTTTTTGGCCTTTAAAAAAAATAATAAAAAATTGGTCCTTGCTTTTGATGTTTATGCTGCCTACCTGTAAATCCAGATGTACTTAAGTGGCTGAAATCCTTGTTCTTAAATCAGATACACATTATAGTTTTGAACTATATATATAGTAAATATATATATATATATGCCTAACCCAGCAAAAATAAAAAAATAGAAAAATAAAGTATTTGGGGGTGGGGAAATGCGTTGTTCTCTGAAATGAATCACAATTGGGGGATTAAATTGTGTTTCTGAGTGCCTCAAGATAAGAATTGTTTTCATTTTTTTAAATAATTTTATACAAGTGTCAAAACAGCTGGCTGGATTATTTGGAATTTTTAAATAATCCTAACTTTTTTAAAGTAGATTTTGAGAACTGTCCTGTATATAACAGTAATGTAGCAATAAATGTGACATTTTATAACAATATTACCTTTTTTCCCCATATCTGTCTTTCAGATGTTGTATACCTATGAATGAAAAGTTGTAATAAAGGTTTTACCTTGTAAAAAAAAAAAAAAAAAAAAAAAAAAAAAAAGAGAGAGAAAGAAGGAAAAGACGAGCCACAGCAGGTTCCCAGGTGCTGTCCCCTCGCTCTCTGTTCCTCCTGCCCACCGTGGGGCAGCCTGAGCTGCTGCTGGCCCCAGGGGGCTTTCGCAGACCTGGGGTCTCTGGCACAGCTTCTCCCTCGGCCGTGCCATGGTCAAAGAGGTCCTGGGCCTCCTCCCTGGGGCGCTGCTGCTTCCCTGCCTCTGCCCTGCCTGGGGAGCACCCAGCGAGGTCGGTGCAAGCAGGCACTTGGGATAAATGTGGCCAGCCCCTGCCAGGAGCCCAGCACAGCCTGGGGAGGGGGGAGATGACCTGGCAGAGGGGTTGGGAGGGCTTAAAGCCAGCAGGAGTGGGCTGGAGCCAGTCGCAGCAGGAGGTCGCCCAGCCTCACGAGTGCATCGCAGTGGTGAGGCAGTGCCCTGGCCAAGCTGCATCAGGCGTGATGGTTGGTCTCGCTCCATCACCTTCTGCATCTGCAGCCCACCGCTGCGCTGCCTGGCTGGGCTCTCCCTTCCCTGGTCCCCCAGCCCTCACTGGGCAGCTCCCCCGTGCATTGCCCCTCTGATCAACGGGCATTTCCCCCAGCTCGTCACCGCATTAACCCGTGTGGTTTCAGTGGTTGGGTCAGCCCCCTGCTGCCAGCTTGCTGATCACATCGGGCTACTTCAGGGGGAAACGGAGCCGTGGCAGCTGCAGCCAGGAGCAGCGAGCCCCAGCGGACCCTCTCTGAGGCCCTGGTGTTGTGATGCTGCCTGACAGCAGCTCCTTCCTCAAGCTTGCTGCTGGCATTTCTGCTGCGCTGCTCCTGCCCAGGGCTTGTCCACACAGCGCCATGAAGGAAAAACTGGCCAAATTAACTAAGCAGTGACTCTTGCAGTAATTAGTTAAATGTCATTAAGCCCTGTCTCCCTTCTCTCAGCAGTAAGCAAGCTCTCTTTGAGGTAGTGCATTGCTCTTCTCAAGCCACAGTGAGTGAATCAAATGACTGTCCTTTCAATTCAGCATCTCCTTGTCCCAGCTGATACGCTTCGCCTCGTCCTCTTTGCCTTCACTGCCTCCTCACAGGGGTTGGCTTTTCCCTGCGTTGTTCCTCGCTTGCTCGGCCCTGTGAGCTGCATGGCCATGTGCCCAGCCTACTTGCTTTCCTCCCTAGAGCTGGCTAAGTGCTAGGGCAGGTCCACAGAAGCCAAACTGCTTCAGGACACCAAATACTTTGGTTATCAAGAAATTTGAGATGCGATCTGCCAGGCCAGGGAGCGAAGAGCACTCCCAAGGTGAGGATGGAGCCGTCTACCCCTATCGGTACAAGGAAGAGTGAGGACTGAGAAACCAAGGTTGTACCAAATCTAGAAGTGGGAGAAAAGTGTGCCTGGGAGAAAGGCTGCAGCTTGGAAGACAGACACTCAGAGATGGCACCAGGCGGAACTTAAAGCAGGCAAGCGCCTGGGCTGGGAGCTGAGGGCAGGAGCAACGCAGGAGGTGCTGCAGAGTGGTCAAGAGCAAATAGTTCACTCCAGGCTTCACTGTGGTGTACCTAAGGCAGCTCTGGGCAACCAGGCTTGCTGCCCTCTCTCCTGCTTCCAAAACTAAAGGGACAGCTGTGCCACAGAAGACAGCCATGGAAGAAAGTGTCCCTCCCTCACCTTGGTGGCCTCTTACAGCTAGGAGGTAGGCTTCAGCTCCCTGCTGCAGTCTGAGCCATGTTCTCCTCCCAGCAGCCAAAATGAGTTTCTGCAAGGAATGAGCAAGCATGGTGTCACTGTGGTGTCCAGAGCAGCCAGCAGATCCCCTTGTGCAGCACTTGAACTGTAGATGACAGTAAAATACGCTGGAAGAAGATAATATTGCTGTTGGTTTAACCAGGAAATTGGTAGTATTATTGTGTCTTTCAGTGTCTGCCTGGACTGTGGAAAAGCAGGAGGAAATGCCCTCAGAATTGCCTTGAAAGCCCCAGGGCTTTTCTGAAGATACACGTTGAGATGTTTTTCATTGCTTCTAAAGTTTGGAGTTATTTTGCTTTTTTTTTTTTTTTTTTTTTTTTTTTTTTTTTTTTGGTCATCTAGGAAACTCCCATTGCAAATTGAAAGCCGAGACTGTCCTGCATTTGCATGACTTCAAGACACAGTTGAAATGTCATTAAAAAAGCCAAACCTGTGCAGAGCCTGCCCACCAGGCTCACTCCCCCTCCATACCCACAGTGGCGGTGGCAAAGGCACCAGTTTCCTGCAGGAACACACGCCGTGCGGCACTGTCTGACTTCCTCATGCACCAGCTGGTGCGTGGGCAACGGAGAAAAAACTCACAGAAATGAACCCAAAAGCCTGCACGGTTCAGTAACCTGCATCGCCCCGCTGGTATCTAGGCAGAGAAAAACTCAAACTGTCAAAATGTGGTGGTGAAGTTGATCATGCAAAGAGCTGATAAAATAGTTGTTCTGTGTCCTGGTGAGAAGGAAAAAAAAAAATACAGGCTGGATTTTTGCAAGAGATTCAGCTCTGTGGGTCTGGGCTCTGTGAAACTTGCACATGCAGCGCAGGGTGTGAAGGGAGGTGCAGGCTGCTGGCATCACTCCTGGACACTGGCGCTGATGGGGTTTGCAGCCCCAAGGCTGAGTCAGCCCAGCCACGGAGCTCAGGCAGATGAGAGCATCAGGCTCCAGCATCCCCCTGGACTTTCTGGGACCTGCAGATTAACAAGGAGCTGAGCTGGCTTTGGGGAGTCTGAGGAACTTTATGAAACCATTGGTGGATTTGGGGATGTTCTTAAAAAAAATCTGGCTCAAAACTCCCTCTCCTGAGTGACAGCAGCTAGGAGGGTTTGCAGAGGCACAGCCAGGCGCTGGAGAAACGGCTCTGGACAGATGCCAGCCTCCCCCAGCACCGAGTGCGAGAAGCTGAGCTGGGGACAGTCTGGGGACAGCACCGGATCCCCAGCAGTCACGTTCCTGCTCCAGCATGAGGACAGGGGGCTCACCCCACATCTCTGCCCTTGTCCAGGGGCAGAACCAGCCCCTCAGGGCTTGTGACCCCTCTCCCTTGGGGTGACAGGGACGGTCCCCTCAGGGCTCTCTGTTGTAGGGACGGGGACATCGGGGACATGCCCTGAGGGCTTGTGTCCCTTGCCCTGTGTGGGGTCAGGGCCAGTCCCTCCCAGTGTCACGGTCCCTGGGGGTGTTTTTGAGGCTGGACGTGGTGCTTGGGGACACAGCTCAGGGGGTGACAGCGGTGACAGGGGGACAGTTGGACCAGGTGATCCTGGAGGTGTTTTCCAACCCTAACGATGATTTATGGCTCTGGCCCCGTGTCCCCACCCTGCTGTGGGGCCAGGCCCCGTCCCCTCACCCCCCCCATGGGCACGGAGCCCCGTTGCCATGACAACACCGCCGCGCTCAGGCAGCGCCGCGGGCAGCCCCAGGCGGGGGGCCGGGGGCCGGGGGCCTTCCTCTGCGCGGCGCGGGGCGGCGGCGCATGCGCGGCGCGGGGGTGACTTTGAGGCGGCGCCATGTTGAGCAGGGTGCTGGGGCCGCGCTACGCCCAGCTGCTGCAGAACTGGTGAGGGCCGGGGGGGCTGGGGGGGGGGGGGGGGGGTTATGGGGTCTGGGAGGGGGGTTATGGGGTCCTGGGGGGCCGCAGCCGGCCCTCAGCTCCCCCTCTGGGCCCTGTTCTGCTCCCCTCAGGGAGCTTTGGGGCGCCCCCGCCCTGCTTGGGGCTGCTGCAGGAGCCGGGGGAGCCCTGAGGGGCGCTGGGGGTGCTCAGGGAGAGAGAAGGGTCCCGGGAGACCTGACAGCGGGCTTGCAGGAAAGCTGGGAGGGACTCCTTGTCGGGGGGGCAGTGACAGAACAATGAGTAATGGCTTTAAGACCCAGGTCCCTCAGCCTTTCCTCACAGAGGAGATGCTCCAGGTCCTGTATCATCTTTGTAGCCCTCTGCTGGTCTCTTTCCAGGAGATCCCTGTCTTTTTTTTGTACTGGGGAGCCCAGAACTGGAACTGGGAAAGCTGGGGAGGGGCTCTTTGTCGGGGGGGTGGGGGGGGAAGACAGTGACAGAACAAGGGGTAATGGCTTTAAGCTATAAGAGAGTAGGTTTAAATTCAGTATTAGGAGGAAATTCTTCCCTCTGAGGGCGGTGAGGCCCTGGCTGAGGCTGCCCCAAGGAGCTGTGGGTGCCCCATCCCTGGCAGTGCCCAAGGCCAGGCTGGATGGGGCTGGGGGCAGCCTGGGCTGCTGGGGGGGTTGTGCCCATGGCGGGGTGGGATGGGGTGGGCTTCGAGGTCCCTTCCAACCCAAACCACTCCATGGTTCTCTCTTGGTTCAGGTGGGGTTTGCAGCACTGAGAAGTGGTTGTTGGGGTTAGATTTTATCCTACCATGGTTTGACAGCCGTGTGTGTGGCCTGCGTGTTGTCCTGGCTGACCTCAGAGCGTTTCAGAGGTGCTTGCTGCAGCGCCTGAGGTTGCCAGTTCATGGTGAGGAAGGATGAGGTAGCCACAGGCAAGAATAAAGGAGAAATGAGCTGGAGAGTTAGGGTAATAAACCAGTCTGTGTTTTCTAAACTTAGTAGCACCTCTCTTAAATAAAAGCATATCGACCCTTTCCTGTAAAACATCTTGGTTATCTTGGAAACCAGCTCCTTTGTGCGTGGGATTCTCTCCAAATTTCTGTCAAGCTGCTTTCTTGATTGAAATGAGTTTCCTGGGTACCTCGGGGTGAGTGTCTGCCAGCCCTCTGACTGGAGGGTTGGTCGTTTACTTGTGTGTGTTGTGTGTCTGCCTCTCTTCTTTAGGACTCCCACCCTTTTCACGTGGGGTGGTGTAGCTGGTGCCGGTGTAATATGGATCACAGACTGGAAGCTCGTCCTTCAGTATGTGCCCTACATCGGTGGCAAGTATAAAACTGAAGACTAAGCTTCCCTCTAACGGTGAGTTTGGTTTGTGCACCTGGCAGCTTACGTAGTGGAGGTGTGTGGATGTGGCAGTTGGCGTGCCTTGTTTCTCCAGGGCACAACCAAATTGGTGGGCCAAAACAGCGCTGCTTAATCTGGTTATTCAGTGTTTATTGCTCTGTCTTGTCTTGTTTTGTGTTAGGGGCAGGGCTTCTCGGAGTGCCAAAGGATGAAGTATTACTAAGAGCATTATTCTCAAGTGATTATGTTGTAAGCAGTGGATTTTTCGTAATTTACTGAAATTCTTGATAAGCCAAATAAAGTCTTTTGTGGTCATTTGGAACTTCTGAGGGATCCACTTCTAATCTTAGCTAGAATGGCTTCAAGCTCAAGACTGGTTTTGCTGTCAGGCAAATTTGGATGCCTTTCCTTTCCATGGAGTTACTAAAAATAAGCTACGTGTTCTGTGCTGGTTACTATATACAAAAAATTCATTTGAAAATTGGCTTTCTCAAGGTGTTTTTTCCTCTCCCTTTCTAACTGCATATGAAATACACTGGTTTTTGTAAGACTGACCATTCATAAAGCTAGAGCAGCAATTACAGTACCTGCTGTTGGGCCTCTGAATACACACACATGTAGTAAGCAGGCTTAGAACTAGTTCATTCCTCGCTGCAGATATGAGTTATGAAGACTTTGCCTTACATTAAAAGGATGCTGACAAGAAGAGGCTGTCAGGAAGCTGTGTGCCCCTCTATATTTGCTGCTGCTTCTCGGAATAACTTACGTATAAATGTTGGTAAATGAAAGTGAGGGGCTTGCCTTCAAGCTACACAGAACTTCATAGAGAAACCAGTGCTTCTGTAAGGCTTCTTGCAGAGGTACCTGTTGGATTGTAGATGTTTTACTGTGTCTTCCCTGTTTTCAAAATGTGCGTCAAACAGGTTATTTATTCCTCAGCGTAACCAAAGGATGAAAGAAATTTTTCATGAAACTCAGCTGTGCTCGTAGTATCTCAGGTGACTGTGGAAGTTTGTGGAGAAGTCAGTGGAAAAGCTCTCAGGTGATGTAGGAACAATTAAATTAAGCAGAAAGGGCTTTCTGTACAGAACAACTGTCCTGGTCAGTAGTAGGTATGTGGATGCCTTCCCGAGCCCACAGCCTACATTCTCTCTCCTCACATAAGAGCACTGATGTGTCAGTGTGCACAAATCATCTGGAACACGCTCAGTGCTGTAGAGGAAGAGGATGCTTCTGTGGTGGCCTACAGTTCCTTCCAAAGAGACTTAAAAGCCTTCTGGTGTTTGTGTATCTGTAACAGAAATGTCTTGTGTGAATACTGGAGGGTTTGGAAACCTCTCTGTAATGCTGACTGCTGTAGCACGTTGCGGGACGCAGTGCTTAATGACTGCTTTGTGTTTATTGTAGGAAATGTATCGCTGGATTGAGTGTGTTGGAGCCATCCGTCCGCTGAGACCTGCTTTGAGGTGAACTTGAAATGCCTGGTACAGATTCTGCGGTGGGCTGTCACGTCCCGCTCTCTGCCATGAGCAGTTGTGGCCACTTGGTTGTGAGGGGGTTTTACTCCACGTACCAGCCTGCCTAGTGCTCTTCTCATCACTTCCACAGCTGGTCTTGGCCTAATGCAAGTAATTTGTAAAGCTGATGTACAAAATAAACCACGTGAATGATGTTTTGGTGGTGCTGTGATCTTCTTTGCCTGCGTTCTTTAAACCAGATCCCTGTTCTGGTTCTGTGTTGTGTCTTCAGCTTGTTTGAGTGTGTGTCCTAAGGAGTGTGCCACGTGTTTGCCTCCTTTCCTGTGCAGTTTCCTCAGGCATCAACAAGTGCCTGCTGTTAGGGTTGGGCTTGCTGAGCCTTTGGTTTGTCCTGGGGTAGTTGTTGCTCATAACTTTTAAAGCTGCTGTGGTCTTTGAACTGTTCTTAGTGATGTGTTGATGGTAAGCTGGTCCTTCCTAGCTTGGTCACGTCTGTGGGCTCTTGCTTCCAGTTAACTTCCCTTAGCCAGTGCTGCAGAGTTCTGCTGTAACACAGATCACTGGCTTTTGGTGTGAGGCTTTGTGGTTTTTTGTTTGTTTTTTTTTAACTTCTGCATCCAAACAGATAGGTTAAGAGGTCAACACCTTTTTAAAGCTGTATGCTTGTCTAAAAATAGGCTGCCTTTTTCTGCTAGCTAAAAATAGGCTAGCTTTTCTTGTCTAGGGGCTCGAGGAAGGTAGTCTGCAAACCCTGGGAGACTTTCAGTACACAAGGATGAAACTCAGTGGCTTAGAGAGCTTCAGGGTTAGTTTTTTAATGTATATTATTTTCCTACTCAACACCCACATCTGTATTTTTTAGGTGTATCTATCAAAATGTAAATTAGGGACAAAACAACCCACTGCAGAGCACTTTACATGAAAGTCTTTAGCTGTTAGATGAAGCGTGGGGATTGGTCTTGACATAGTCTCAGCCATGAAGCCACAGCAGACAACTCAGACCTGGGGGGAAGTTCAGCCCTTTTCCCCAAAGGCCAAAATTTGCAAACAAATGTGTCTGAGTGATAACAGGATCGCTGCTTTCTCTCTTCAGTGCCAAATTCCACCTAGTTAGAAGTTCTGGCATTTCATTAATGCTTGAATCTTTTTTAAGGAAAACTTTATCTCAGTTGCAGTAGCTGTGCTGCTTGGGAGTTACACTCAGGGTTGAAGGCTCCTCAGTGATGTTTCTGCAGAAAACTTGTAAAATCTGGCAGGGCGCTTGAACTACTTAACAATAACTGCTTCAGCATTAGTGCAGCATCATCAGTAATTAGTTGTGTGGGGAAAACAAATTATTTTCCTATGCAAAACTCACTCCAGTCAGGCAGTACAGAAGCATAATGGGCTGATCGTGTTGTTTCTGCAGTCTGTCCCCTTGCCAGCTGCTCCTGAGCTCTGGGCTGGCTCCTGGAGGGCTGAACCTGTCCGTGGAAATGCTGACGACAACATCCCTGAGCGTGTGCACGGATATCAACGCATCTTCATCTGAGGCATGCCGTGAAAGTGGGCATTGTGCTAGCCTATGTTCACATGCCATCAAGATCGTAAGATCAGGCTTGAACAGTTAGTCTGTGCTCTCTCTTACCTGCTCAACATGTCTAGACAGGACGGGCACAACGTGCTGCTGACTTCAGAGATGACCTAGTTTTGGTGTGCTCCTGTGGGCGGCTGAGCCTCTGCTCCCACTGCTCAGGGAAGTCTCCAGGAGGCCTCAGGCCCAGGACCTGCGTGCTCCTCGGAGGGCCGTGGTCTTCCCGTGTTCTCAGCCTGCAGCTCTCCTGAGTGAGGGTTGTCAGCAAGGGCCCAGTGATAGCGTTGTGCACAGCAGATTGGATCAGCAGATACTTCAGAAACATATTCCAAACACCAGCTGCCTGCACAGGCAGGCACCGTAAGGAATATACGGACTTTGGATTTGTTTACCCTTTGGCGATTGTTCAGCTGCTTGTGTTTTCTGCTGCATTTCAAATGATGTTTTTGTCTCTAATTAACCCTAGGATTAGCCTATAACTAATTTAATTTCTAGTATTCCTTCCACAAGAGCAAGCATTCTTCAGAAATACACCATTGGAAGTGGCTTTGCATTCTTGGGCAAATTTCTGTTAAAATATGAGTAATTACTCTCCAGGTGCCAGGGGTGATCCTTCTAGTTTTTAATATTCTAGCATTACCTCTTTTCTAATAGTTTAATATTTTTTTCAGAATGAGCTGACAAAACGTCACATACATTACATACGTGAACAAATTAATTAAAGACCAGGAGCTGATAGACGAGAAGCTGCCCTTCCGCAGCCGGAGAGATCCACTAGAGGGCACAGCGGTGGCTCAGCCGCAGGGCTGAGCGTTTGCAGAAATCAAAAAGCGCCTTCAGCTTGGTGTCAGCTGCGTAACTTAAAAGCAAGCTCTAAAAACAGTAAGACTTGTGTTCCAGCATACCCTTTTTTTTTTTTTTAATGTTTGGTTTTTTTGAATGTTTGGTCCGGACGCTTCGCTTTCCTTGTGAAGGGTGTCGGGAGGTGGAGTGGGAACACGGAGCCGTTATCACGCCCACCACAGCCCCATTCAGTCTGTTGCATTCAGCTCTAGAGACCTTGCCGCTCTCCTGACTGCTGCAGCCTCCGGATCAACCTCAGCTCCAGCCCCTCTGGTGGGCTGGCTGCTCCCTGGTGAATCCTACTCTGAAACGAGCTCCTCTGTTGGGGCTGGGATGCGCCACTGCAGAGCAGAAGGGAGAGCTACCCGCGGAGCTCAGTGGAAGAGGTTTTTCTGTCTGGACAGTCTATGCTAGCTTCTGTGTCTGGCAGCAGCCGATTTGGGTGATTTTGGATTATCTGCTAGTCCTGGAGCAACGCAGGCTGCCTGGCACCCAAGTGCACCCAGCTGGTATCAGTGTCTACAAGTACCTTATCCTCTGTACCTCAGCAGCATTCCCAAAGGAACACAGGAACGTTTTCCCTTGGGCTCAAGAGTTCCTACCCAAATTTCCACGTACTCTTACAGTAAACATCATCTTTTTTTGCAGCCTGTTGCCTGCACCCGCTGTCAGTGAAAACCAGTTTTCTAACTACTGTTACCCTGTGCCTGAGGTTCAGCGGACACTTAACAGGTCAGCTTCTCCATCCCCACCCCACAGCAGGATCCACTCCCAAGCTTTTCCAGTTTGTCCAGTTTGTTCTTAAAAAGTGCCACTGAGGGAGAGCTTCTGGTCCCTGCACATTGTCCATTTCCGTGCTTACATGCTTGGAAAAAAGGAAATTCTCTCCCCTTCTGCAATGCAAGTGCAGTAATTCTTTCACTTTTACATATTTGAAGGCTGTTATCAGATCTCAGATGCTTTCTCGAGACTAAACAAATCCGGTTCTTCCCTCGTGCCTGGTAGGTCAGTTTGTAGACAGCTGATGATTTTCATTGCTCTCCTCTTGGCTCTCTCCCAGAGTGTCTTCCTCAAAATGCGGTGTTCCAATGTGGACGCTGTGTCTTGTATGATCTTGTTCAGTGAAATGTTGTCTCCTTTTTGTGGCTTTGATTTTAGTCAGTGAAAGAGGAATGGTTGGTGTGAAAGAGACAGCTACTGAGTTTCCAGCCCAGGTGCTGCGGAGTGTTTCGGAGCAGGGGGACAAGGAACGTGCAGGATTCTGTGCCTGCAGCGGGGTAACTGCCTTAGTTCCCCTCTGCCCGCTTGCTCCATGGACCTTTCTTATTCATCAAGAAGCTGTGTTTTAGCACGAGGGTTCGATTGGAATGCTATGACTTTAGCTGCTCTATTTTTTATCCCCCCAAATCAGCAACACAGAAAAAGGGAAAGCATGTTTGTGAAAAATAATGTGGTTTTGATCAATACCGGCAATTAGAGCTTTTCTGGTCTGCGTGTTCAAGATTGCAGGAAATAATAGCGATAGCAAAGCGAGACATTTCATAAGCGTTAGTCCAGAAGGAGAGGATGTTAAACACAAACCAACAAAACCAAAAACAACCCTAGAGAGATGGAATGCCTTTAGGGCAACAGAAAGCTCTGTATTGATTAAAGTAAAGACACAATCTCCTCTGTCAGGTATCAGAAATATAAAATTCTTCCTGTACAAGCAAATGCAACCCTGCACCTAGGAGTGCACCCACCTCTTTGAAGTTGTTTTGAACTTTTACCCGTGCCTGGACAACTCGTGCCCCATGTGTGTGGGACTCGGTTTCCTCTCATCCCCGACACACGTCTCACATCCTTCCTCGCGCTCCCTGCTGCTTTCCAAATAAGGGAGTTTGAAACAAGTGAGTGAGACGTGTTTTTAAAAAAATCAGTAAAACTACAACAGCTTTTTGCACAGATGCAAGCTGGAGGAAGTACGGGAAGTTCAAGCAGACTGAAGAAGTTCAGTGTCGGGAGAACTGAGCGGTGGCGGGGCCGTGCTCGTCTCCAGGAGGGCGCTAAGCCCTGCCGATGCCAGCAGGACTCGGGTGCACGCCGGGAGGCGATGTTATTTTGCACCTCCAATCGCGGTCGCTTCAGGACTGCCGGTCTGTGCAAGGTTCTTAACGAAAGCCTAGTGTGTCACTTGTTCATTAAAGAAAAATTAATTGCTCCGAGATGTTTTCGACAGCAGGCTGCCTTGCGGAGCTTGCTGCTGCGTGGTGCTTCCAAGACAAATGGCTCGGTGCTTTTCGGGAGGTGGATATTGCTGTGATACGCCCAGCTGCCAAAACGCAGCTGCTCGGTCGTGATTATCAAACCACGGGGTTCCAGGTAGACGTCGTTCACCAGCAGCCGGAGGCAGAAACCTCTCTGCTGGGGTACTGCACTTGGTGCCTTGGCAGCATGTAGTGACTTGTGTTTGTTTCCTTGGGGCACATGCCCGTGGCCAGCATCGTGGCGATGGCCCCCTGGGCTGGGCTTTCCCCGGTGCGTGGTCACGGTCTCGTTATGCACCCAGTAGGCAGTTGGTTACTGTTTTGTTTCCTAAAATGCTTCTCATTGCTTTGTCTTCTCACCATCTCCTCCACAGCAGATTTTCTTCCCTCTTGTATTTTTTATATGGATCTCTTTTTGGACTTAACCCCAGGAGAATGGATGTTGGTGCTACTGACTGTGCTGAACGAACCCAGCAAAACCACAGAATCACAGAATCATTTGGGTTGGAAAAGACCTGTAAAATGTCCAAATCCAGCCATCCCAGAAAAAGCCTCCAGGAGGGCCACGCAGCAGACCAGCCCTCTTCTTCCAATGTCCAGGCACTGCAGGAGGCAGCGGGTGTTGGGTCAGGGCAGTTTTGGGTGCAGCAGGCTGGGCACGGTGAGCTGCGTGGGTCCTGCTGTTGGGCACGTGGCCGAGGAGAAGCCCCCTGTGCTGGGGCCATGCCACTGCAGCCTGCAGAAGCAGAGACGGGGGGTTCTTGTGCCCCATGGCCCCACTGAGCACCCATGGCGCTGGCACAGCCCTGCCCACGTGCCCACAACACCAGACCGTGGGGCTGCCACTGGCACAGCCCCAGTGGCCCGTCTATGGGGCCACGTCCTGGCTGGCTCATCTATGTCCTATGCTCTGCGTGGCCCATCCATAGGGCCATCTCTGCCGTGGCCAGTCCACGGGGCCATGTTCTGAGTGGCTCATCCATGCCCTATGAACTGGGTGGCCCATTCATAGGGCCATATCTTGGGTGGTTCATCTGTGGGCAATGTCCCAGGTGGCCTATCCATGCCCTGTGTCCTGGATGGTCTGCCCATGGGGCCACATCCTTGGTGACCCATCCATGGGACATGTCCCTCATGACCCGTTTATGGTCCCAGGTCCTTGGTGGCCCATCCATGGGGCCATGTCCCACATGGCCCGATGTCCTTGGTGGCCTGGCAATGTCCTGGTTGGCCCCTACATGCGCCATGTCCTTGGTGGGCCATCCATGGGGCCGTGTCCTGCCTGCATGGCCCGTCCATGCCCGATGTCCTGGGTGGCCCACCCATGCCCTATGCTCATCATGGCCCATCCATGCCCAGTGTCCTGCATGCCCTATGTCCTGCGTGGTCTGTCCATGGCCCCATGTCCTTGGTGGCCCATCCTTGGGCCGTGTCCTGCACGGCTCGTTCACGGCCCTATATCCTTTGTGCCCCATCCATGCCCTGTGTCCTTTGTGCCCCGTCCATGGCCCCACGTCCTTGCTGCCCCACCCGTGCCCCCCGTCCTTGGTGCCCATCCCCACGCCCCGGGCGCCCCGTCCGTGCCCCCCCCTCCCCCTTTCTCCCCCCGCCCGGTGCCCCCGGGGCTGCGGCGCGGGGCCGGGGCTGCAGGGGGCGCGAGCGGGCGGGGCGGGGGGCGCGGGGCCGGGCCGGGGCCGCGGAGCGGGGCGAGGGGGAAGGAGGATGCCCAAGGCGGCGCCGCCGGGACAGCGCGGGGGGGCGCGGCGGAGGGCGCCGGGGTGAGCCCGGGGCCGGGGGGGGCAATTTGGGGGTGAGGGGTGGGCAGGGGTCTCCGTGGAGCTCGGGGGGGGGGGTCCACGCGGAGCCGTGGGGGGGCCATGTGCTGGGTATGGGCGGCTTTGGGGGTCTCCGTGGAGCCGGGGGGGTCTCCGAGGAGGTCGGGGGAGTCCGTGTGGAGCTCGGGGGGGGTCGATGTGGAGCTGGGGGGGTCCATATGGAGGTGGAGGGGTGGGCATGGGCGGCCGGGGGGGGTCTCTGTGAAGCTGGGGGGGGTCTCCGGGGAGCCGGGGGGGGTCTTTGTGGTGGTGGGGGGTGTCCATGTGGAGCCAGGGGCGTCTCAGTGGAGCCGGGGGGGGTCCATGTGGAGGCGGAGGGCTGGCTGTGGGCGGCCGGGGGGGTCTCCGGGGAGCTTGGGGGGGGGTCTCGGGGGGGGGTCTCTGTGGCGTCGCCGCGGGGCTCTGGAGCGGCTCCACGCGGAGGCTGAGGCGGGGGGTCCCTGGGTGGACCGGGGGGGGCTCTGAGCACACCGGGGGGGCTCCGAGGGAGCCCGGGGGGTCCCGGGGGAGGCTCGGTGAGGACCACCCCGCCCGCCCCCCGCCGCCCCCCGTTGCCCCCCCGCTTGGGACTATATCCCGCGGCGTGCCCGGGCGGAGGGATCCGATGCGGCCGCCCCCGGCCCTGGCGGGAGGCGGAGCGCGGGGAGCGGCGGCGGCGGCGGCGGCGGCGGCGGCGGGGGAAGGGGCGGGAGCGGAACCGCGGGGGCGGGCGCGGAGCGGAGCGGCCGGGCCCGGAGCGGAGCCGAGCGGAGCCGCGGCGTGGCCGAGGGGGGGGGGGGAGGCCGAGCTCGGTGGCCCGGCGGGAGGGAGGGGGGGGGCGGCAGCAGGAGGCAGGAGCCGGGGGAGGCCCCGCGGGGCCCGGGCAGGCGGCGAGCGGAGGCCGCGGCGGCAGAGATGGAGCGGAAAAGGTGGGAGCGGGGGGGCGGCCGGCGGCGGTACCGGGGCCGGGGGGGGGGCGAGGCCGGGACCCGGGGGTGAAACCCGGGGGTGAAGGGCCGAGGGGTTCCGGGACCTGCTCCAGGGGGGCCCGGGGTGGTGGCGGGGCTGGGCTCGGCCACCGGGGGTCTCCCGGGGGGGCTGCGGGCACCCCACGGCCGGGAGCTGAGCTCCCCGGGGCCCCCCCCGGCTTTCTGTGCCCGCCCGGTGCTGCTCGGCTTCCCCGGGTGGGTGTCTGTGGGGTTGGGGGTGTCGGTGGGATGTGCAGCCCCCTCGGAGCCCTGCCCGCTTCATTTTCCCTCTGCACAAGGAATTTGGGGCAGGGGGCAGGAGGCAGCGTTGGGTGCCGGCAGCAGGTGGGTGTCAGGGCAGGGGGCTCGGTGCAGGCGCCCCAACCCGAGCACGGCGCTGCCGGGGCAGCAAACGGCCGGGAGCCGCTCGTCCTGCGAGCTGTGGGTGCCGTGGGGCTGCGGGGGGCTGTGGGGATCCCTCCCGCGTCCCTGCGGGGCGGCTGCAGCACACCCGGGGGCTGCCCGCAGGCGGTGTGCGGAGCTCGGGCCCGTGGGGAGCTGCGGGAGCGTAGCCCAGGCTCCCCGGGTGTCCTCACCTGGCCTTTCTAATCGGAGAGACGCGTGCTATCAGCTGCTGCACGTGCGGAGTTTCATCTGGGAAATCACACTGCGATTGCGAGGGTAGCGTGCGGCGCTGAGCCGTAAGCAAAGCAGCAAACGGCCACTGCCGAGAGCCCGAAGCTGAAGTGCCAGCCCCTGAGCCACAGCTCCCAGCCTGCGGGGAGAAGAAAGGACCACCTGTAGCAGCCAGAGCAGCGCAGCTGACAGCCCCCGAGATCCCTGGTTGTCCAAGGGCTTTATCTGTAAAGTTGCGGTCTCAGAGCCGCGTTTATAAAAAGAGCGGGGGGAGAAGATAAGTAGCATATTTTTATTCCCAAGGTATAATGGATTTTCCCTTTATATCAATTTGGACAGAGATCAAAGGTATAGCACGGCCCTGCTGCACTAATTTTTGGTTACTGTTGCATTTTGCATTACCTCAGAGTGGAAAATATGTGAGTGGCAATTTATTAATACCTCTGCTATTTCTGCCTGTTGTTTACCTGGCTGATTTTTATTTTTTTTTTGCCCAGCTGCTCCGAGCATACAGATGCAGTAAGCGTGGATAACTGCGTGCACGGTTTCACGTCAGAATTGACTGGAAACAAGCGCTCTCGTGTGCGATCGCCAGCCTTGGGAATTAACACCAGTCCGAGGTGAGCAGCGGCGGGCGGCACGTACCGCTTTCCTGAAGCCTCCTTTAGGGCTTCTGTGCTGTATGTTTGGAGATTTCCTTCTGTAGCCCTAAATGCTAGCAGCAAGTGCTTTCCACGTGAAAGCTTGCCTTCTGTCGAATGTGAATTCTGCTTTGGGAGATGAATGCATCTCGCAGGCTGAGCGTGCTCCGCACATCGTGCGTCTGACCAGCGGTGTGCTGCTGGCAGTGCCCTCCTCGAGGTGCAGTCCACGAGCAGGCTGTTAGGAACAGTCCTCCAACCTCGTGCTTACCAGCTGCTGACAGTGCAGAAGTGTTTCGCCTTTTTATTTTTTTGTGTGTTCTTTTGTCTGGGATGTGAGAGCTGTGAGAGCCCAGGAGGTGTCTGGCTGATGTGGTGTGGCTCGTGGGCCACGTCCTGAGTGAGCAGGAAAGGTGTGGGGACGGAGGGCTTGCACTGGCATCGGGCAGGGGAGCACGTCAGGAACTGTGCGAGGCAGACAAGGCTCTCAAAGACAGTTTGCTGCGAGGGCTCTCCCCAGGCTCCGTGTCCCCACCTGGGGAAAGGAGGTTGCTGGCTGCTTTGCGTGGCTTCTCTTCGTGCTGTTTTCTGTTGCGGGTTTGATGGTAAAGTGTCTTGAGAAGTTTGGGCTGCTTGTTTGTCTCTGCTTCAGGAAGCTGTTGGCATCTCTGCTCTGGAAAACTTAAGTCTCTTAGGTGAAGCTTATTTTGGTGTGAATTTGTTACCTTCGCAGCACCTAAGTAAAAAGTTCAAGAAAATGTTCGTAATGCTGTCCTGCAAAGAATTACCTTCCCCCCCAAAGCTGCAGAGGAGGATGCTTTCCCTGAGAGCACACTCTGCTCCTTCTCAGTTCCTCAGCTTTATCCCAAGCTCCCCCAGCAAAGCTGCCCTGGTGCGGGAGGTGAGGTGAGCCTCAGGGAGACGGTCGGCTCTCTGCATTGGGGCTGTTCCTCCACCACGGGGTGGTTTTGGGGTGCTGGAGGACAGCTCGGGACAGACAGAGTGGAGATTACAGGGAGATGTGGATGAGGTGCGAGTACAGGAGATGTGTTACGGTGGCTGCAGTGCTTGCCTGCTCTTGTACCCATGCTGTGTCGGTGCTGTCCCACTCCAGGACCCGCTTTGTTGAGGTCAGCACCGAGGCAGATCGAGGGCTCGGTATGGATCTCATTGCCACGAATAACGTGCAGGTGCTGGGGGAGCGGGTGGCAGCGTGCAGGAGGTGCCTCCTCGGGGAGCCGCGCGCCCTCGGGTGCGTGCTGAGGTCCCAGGGTGGGCTGGGAGGAGCCGCGCGTGCGGCGGCGCAGGAGGCAGCAGGGTTTGAGCAGGGGAGGAAACACATTGTGCTACACCCATCGCCCCGTGCCGGGAGCGAGGCTCTAAGCACACGCTTCCCATCACCCGTTTCCCCTCGGTGACGGCCGTCTCCATTTCGTTCAAAGGCAGACAACATCTGGGGTGGGTTGGTGGTTTGGGTTTGTTTTTTTTTGTTGTTTTTTTTTTTTTGGTCTTTTGTCCCTTGCTCTCCAAGTCGTGCGGATCTGGCGGACGCTAAATGGGGAGAGCGGAGGGGAGGAGACTTCTTGAGCACGGCAGGAGGAGGGGAGCAGCCGGGGCTGGCGGCCGCTGCCTGGGCGCGGGAGGCGAGGAGACAAAGGCAGAGCCGCGCGGGGACAGCGGGCACCTGGCGGCGGCTCGCCCTCAATAGGCTGCCTGCCTTCGGCCCCGTCTGCGCCCCCAAAGCCCCTGCACGACAAAGGAGGGCTCCTCGGGCTCGCCAACACCGCCCCGCATTTCTGCCTGGCTCGGTTTGTTGGTGCGGGGCAGATAATGGGCAGGCAGGGGAATCCCTCGCAGCTTTGCAGCCGCCCTGCTTGTGGCGGGGTGAAGCGTGGCAGGCAGTAATTCAGTACCAGCGCCTGCAGTACCATCTGGAAGAGGTCGATTTCTGTGATTTTTGTATCAGAATTTCCTTCTTCTGGGCCTCTTCAGACTCTGTAACAAAAGCAAACAAACAAAAAAATAGAGGCTCTGGAGCAGAAAGAAATTCCCTGTTCTGTGGTTCAAGAGGCACACCAGCCTTCCAGTTACACTCGGGTTCCCTAACTGCTGCTCCACCACAAAGCAAAACTCGCTCGTGCTTTGTAGGGGGGCTCTGAGGGGCTGCTGCTCGGATTTGGGCTTGCTGCGAGCCTGTAGGTGGCCAGCAGCTGTGCCCCACCGAGCACGGTCTGGCTGCAGCTGCCTGCTCGTGCTGCATTTACCCTGTGAGTTCGCTGCTGGCTTTCTGCAGGAGCTTTGTTCCCTCTCTGCCGTCGCTGCAGGACGGCTCAGGACCCAGCTGCCTTTCTCAGTGTGTAATCAGAATAAAAGTTTGCCTTCTTTGCACTTCAGTGCTTTTGTTTTGGGCCAAGTGTCCCGAGGAAGGGACAGGAGTCTGAGCCATTTCAGAATTTTTTTAGTTGTAAGTTGACTTCGAGCAGCTTTTCAGATCCCTTGCAGAGCTACCAGGACGCGTACCGAGCAAAAAGTTGAGGGGCTGCAGCACGCTGCCTCCAAGTGTACCTGGCTCTGCTGTTCTGGAAGTGGCCTCATTGTAAGTGACAGAACAAGGCACTTGCCACCTCAGCACCATCCAGCCTACCATGTTATTTCCAAAATTCCCTCTGGTGGATTTCTGTTAAGACGCCAGGCCGTAAAGTGGAGCTGCAGGTCTTGGAAGAGGCAGTGTCCAGTTTTCCCTTTTGACTTCACCAACAGCAGCGATGGCCCTGTCCTAACAGAGTTAGGGTACTGGAGTTGGGTATTCCTCTTTTGGGGTCAAGGCATGCAACTCCCTCTGTATTTTTAAGCACTGTTTTCAGATTTGGTGTCCAGTCCCAGTCTGTTTCTGTCAGCTTACTCCTGCCCTTATGCCTGAGTCTTTGGGCAGCTCCGCAGCGTGCTGGTCCTGCTGAAGAACGGCTGGTGATGAAGTGCTTGCTCCTCTTCTCCCTGCCCTCTGCAGATGACAATTCTCCCTGCCTGGATACCTGTGCATGTGTGCGAGCAGCACGCGGGGCAGCTGTGGGGCAGGATAAGTGGTATGGGGCAGCCAGGGCCAGGAGCTTCCCAGGCAGGTGCTGCCATGTGCATCATCTGTCCTTTGAGAGGCTTGTAACATTTTTAATATAATTCATACTGTCTTTGCCTCACAGTTTTTTTGTTTTGTTTTGTTTTGTTTTTTTGAGAATTTTTAATTCTTTGCTTCATTTTGGCTATCTGCTTTTCTCTTTCTCTTTTTTTTAATCTTATTTTTTCCAGTAGAGAGTCTTAAGACTTGGACTAATTGACTTGCCACTGCTAGTCACTACCACGGGACTAGAAATTCCATGCTCATGCTATTTTTTTCAGACTTTACTCCTATAAAGGTTTCAAAGAAGCAGATAATGTGGTGAAAAAAGGCTTTTTCCTTTGAGCTACCCTGAAAGAAAACCCTAGAGAGGTTGTTAGTATCTTCCCGCAGCAACACTGGTAGAGTGGGGTCTGCATTGCTGGACTAGTTAGTAATGCTGCTTTGCTCAGCCTCTGACAGCTTTATTATTTCAAGTTATTCTTGGCCTTCTAGTGTAAGTCTCGGAACAAGGAGCTTGTGGTTCTGGCTTCAGGAGTATCAGCAGGTGACTTGATCACAGGTCTGTCTCCAGGAGGCACTGGAACCTCATCGGCATTAATTCATCTCCAGCAGGTTTGAGTCGTGCTGGTATCGTGTCCCTCCTCCATAGAAAATCGGGGTCTCTAACATGTAGGTGCTGCTTCGAGCCACTTGAAGTTCAGTGCTTGGATATTTGGAATTTGCTCTGAATTTCCAAGCTCATGGATGTCACCACGTTGTGCAGGGGCAGGCTGCTCCTGAGGTCTGCGCTTCCTAACCTCGGTGTTCCTGACCTCGCATTTCCTAACGAGATCACCGGTAGATCGAGTGCAGACAGTGTTTGTAGGGTGGTGAGGAGATAATCCTGCTTCCCTGTGATATGGCTGAAAACATGCTCTAACGCTAACTGCCTTGTAATAGAAGAAAATAGATAAATGCGGGGTGGGGGGAGAAGATGAGGCTGGCATCTCTCAGTCTTAAATATCTGCTAGCTAACCTGTGCTTAGCGCAACGCGAAGTGAGCTTTTACCAGACTGGCACTGAGGCTGAATGTGCAGGTTGCCTGCTTCATAGGTAGTGGTGTCCTCTGCTTGCCAAAAAATGGAGTACTTGGTGTGTTAAAGGTACAAAATAACTGAAATGAGAGAAATTAAGAGAATAAAGTGGCATTGTGATGCTAAACGAGAACATGAAGGATTATTTTGTGCTCAATGTCTGTGTAGGTCTGACAGTGCAGTCGCAGTGCATTGACTTATTTTTGCTTTGTGCATGAAATACAAAAGGGTTCAATTAGTGCTTTTTGTAGTAGTGCAAAAGGCTGAGTTCTTATTAAAATAAAACAGGAGTAATTTGCGTGTGCTTGCCAGATTGTAGTCTTTCATGGAAAATCATGTGTTTAAAAAGAATCTCTTCTGCTTTGCCATTAATGGAAACTTTTGTAAGGTTTTGGCCTTTATTCTTGCATTAATTAAGCTTTGTAATTCTTTACTTTGCACCTTGTCAGCAGTTAACTTCTGTCCTCCCTGAGTACTTGATACTGCGCAATCCTGGTGCTCCAGATGCTACCAAAGCCTTGTAATCCAACCCAAATGCACAGCTCGAGGGGGAGGCAGGAACCCGAGCAGAGTTTATGGTGCCAGTCAGACAATGCTCCTGTGAGAAGAAATTATCCTTGAAAACAGGCATTTATTATTTGAGACAATTGAGCACTAAGTACTTCTGTGTCATTGTCTTCCACTTCAGTTATGGTGTGAACTACACCCTGTTAATTTATACCTGGTGTGAATTCTGCTCTTTATGTACAAAAACACTCTCACAAGTCCTGCAGTTAGTCTGTCTCTTGCACAATAAGCACGGGGAGCTGACATGAATGCAGTGATACCCATCTTGTGTTGAGTGTGAACTTCACTTCTGGAAGTTCATGAAGGAAACAAAATTTGTCTCAAGCACTGGTATTGAAGTCCACAGGGTTTTAATTTCCCTCCGTGTTTCTTTTCTACGTTTTTTCAGCCCAAGCGGTAAAAAGTTCCGAAGCAAGCCCCAGCTGGCTCGCTACCTGGGGAGCTCCATGGACCTCAGCACTTTCGACTTCCGCACGGGAAAGATGTTGATGAGTAAAATGAACAAGAACAGACAGAGGATGCGCTACGACTGTTCCAACCAAGCCAAAGTAAGAGTAAGATGCAGTGGAAGCTTTCTTCCCATCCACCTGTTGTGCTGGCCAGGCTGCTTCTCAGAACAGTATGTGGGATAACACAAATAGGGAGCGTTTTGTAATGAATGGGGGAAGCTGGAGTTGTGTGGGATATTACCTCTGTTGTAGGGTGTTGGACAGATAGCTGCGGCTCACTGATTCTTCCACAGTACTGAGGCATGGAGAAACTTGCAGCCAGAAGGGCTGGAGGCAGGGCTGGCCTCCTCCTCTCTTCTTCTTCCAGGGCTGGTGGTGGCCGCATCTGGCACCGTCTCCTCCAGAGCCCTGAGCCTGCAGCGTGCTGCTGGCACGGCGAGGTGGTGCAGCTGGCCTTGGTGCCTCTGCTTCGGAACTGATCCGTGGACAGAACATGGCTTGGGCGAAAAGAGGAAGGGACAAGAGGACAGCAAGGCCTGTCTGCAGAGCAAAATAGAGAGTCTGTGTTTGGCACCCAGTAGCTTTGATTATTATAGCTGAATAAAAATGGTGGTTACAGTGGTATACTGTCAGTCTGCATAGATAGGCTCATGTCATCTTCAGCAGATGCCAAAATGCTTTTCAGAACCTAAAAGCTGTGTCTCTGCACCTAAATGTTAAATATGGAAAACAGCATAATGCTTATTTTCTAATTATGTCAACTGGTAAAGAATCAAGAACAGTACTCTGATCTAAGTGATAGGAAGATTTACATGCAGCACTAGGTGCTGTAGTGATGCTGTAAAAGAAAAATGCCTTGCCTCAGTCAGACCAGTAGCCAACACCCCTCTTAGGCTATAAATTCTGCCCAAACCTTTCAATAAATGTGTAGTTATCATTAGTTTAGGATTAGTGCACAAGATGATTCAGGGTGGTGTTTGTCTTGAATAGTTTTCTACATCTCATGAATAAATATGTTAAGCAGATACTGTGTCTGCATCCTCGAGAACAAAGTATGTCCTACAGCCATTTCAAGATTAGCACAGTAGATCTCAGGAATGAGGAACATGCTTCCCGTTTTGCAAGCAGTGTAAGATACAGTCATGTTGTGAATGCTTGGTAGTTATCAGGCCCGTTAAGAAATGAATTTTATGAAGAACTGAAGGTAAAAAAGTGATCAAGATTCCAGCTGTATTGTTTTATTTATTGGCATACACAACTGAATTTCAGCTGAAGGTGTTAGAATGGCTTCTGGATTTGCAAACTGGCCTCTAAATCCTGCACAATAAACTTTTTAATTATTACAAACACTGTGTCAAAACATTCAGGGTTAGTGGTTCAAAGGTGGCTCGTCATCTTAAAATCCAGTGTTCTGACTCCTGACTTCTGTCAAAATTGGAATAAAACCAACGTGTATAAACTAGAATGAGAGGTGGCTGGTATCTTAAGTAGAATGTGAGAGTGAAAAACTTGGTTACATTTTAAAGTTCTTGGGCAAGATTTAAAAATGCACAACCATCTTCAACGGTCCCACTGATACAGCTTAAGCTCAGGCAAGTTTTCAAGCCCATAACGTCTCTCTTGCCCACAGCGCATCTTTGTAGCTGTAGTAGCATGTTGGTAAACTGGAAATGTTTTATGGGATTTTCCCTTCCTTTTGTTTTGAAATTTGTAGGGCAAGCCTGATTTGAATACAGCATTGCCTGTCAGACAGACAGCCTCCATATTCAAACAGCCTGTCACAAAGATCACAAACCATCCCAGCAATAAGGTGAAGAGTGATCCTCAGAAAGCTGTGGACCAACCCCGGCAGGTAAGGCTTGGAGCTTAGAAACTATTTTTCCAGAGCTAGGAGACTTTTGGTTTTGCTGCTGAGAAGGTCCCAAAAGAAAACACTTTCATTTTTTAACACTGAAGAAATGTCCACAGCAATTTGAGATTTCAGAAACAATAGCTTATAGTGCTTCCAGCTTTTAAAATCAGAGCAGAAAACATTTCTAGTATACAGCTAATATTCTATCTGCACTGTTTTATAACTAGACTCCAACCTTTGTTAAGGTCACAGTTCTATTTTAGTTAAAAACTTCTTTAAGACCTATCTACAAATGTAGGCAGAAGTCAAACAATTTAGAGGAAATTTACATTGTAATCATTATAAAATGTTCCAAGTGTATTAGAATTCTGTGTTTCAAGAAATCCCTGTTTCATGTGCAGACTACAGCATGGTGCTTGTGATGTGCTGCAAGGGCTTGTACCCCCTGCATGGGCCTTTTTTTTTTGATGGGTGTATCATTAGTAGTTAACTCTGCCTGGATGAGTATGGTTAGAAATTCCCTTGGAACGTCATTAATGTAAAGTTGTTGTCTTTCTTCACGCACTGTATATTTTCAAACAAGAGAATACACCAGAAGTAAAGGAAATCTTTCAGCTTAATTTCATCTCGTGAAAGATGCAAAAAGTGTGCTTAGGGCAAATGTACCTTTGAAGCTGGGCATTGGTTCAAATGAGGCTTACGTGTTCAAAGCAGCCTTTGGAAGGCGTTCTCCTTTCATTAGTGTTAGGTAGAGCTGACAGCCTGTTGCCTCCACAGAGCTCACACCAGGGATTCTGTGAATCCTTTCCTGTGGCGCGTCTGTCTTTATACCTTTTGGAAACTAGATGTTCAGCTTCATTAGTCTGCTCATGCACTGTCAATGGTGTCAATTACTGGTATACCTTAAACTCTGGCAGGTCTGGTGGAATTAAAATGCATCGTTTGAAGAGGAAAGTGATTTACCTTATAAAATAACCTCTTGTGCTGAAAACTTTTTATGCAAACTTAAGAACTTATCTTTCTGAAGTGTGATTTAGAATCTATTTGAAATGGGGTGGCTTTTTTTAATTCTTTTTTTTTTTTTTTTTAAACAAGGCTTGTGGGCTTTTAGCTTTGTTTCCTAAAGAGGTAGGACACATGTGTTTGTAGTTTTGCTCCTCCTATAAACTCCTTGGCTAGGTAGGACAATAAGACACTAAAAGTAAGAAGTTGATGTACAAAAAAACCTGAGCTGAATAGAGATTTGTGTCCTGTTGAGGGAGAGATTGTTACATGAATACAGTCATTAGACAGCAGAGATCAGCCCCAGTGCAGAGAGGTAAGCCAGTCTCTGTAGTTTCCTGCTCACGTTACTACTTGTTGCAATGCAGCTTTGTAGACTCAGTCTGGGTTTTCCTTACTTACTTTACCAGAATATAGTATAGTGAAACCTCTGGTCAATTGACTCCAGATGTTTCCTCAGAATTCTAAAGCACTACGAAGTCCCATCATGTGCTGGCTTTATATTTGCCTATTTGAAAGTCGTAGCTAACGAGCATCCAGCCTATGTGTTTTGGCTTTGACTGTCCTCCTTCCTCTTTTTAGGAGCTTGTAATTGGAAAAGTAGTGTGGGTTCAGTTACGCTCAGATTTTGACAGGTGTGGAAAGGGGATGTGTCGACTATATAGGGTAAAATTTTCCATTTTTCAAAGCCTCAATAAAATTGCTTTGTTGTAAGAAAAAATATACTCCAGCTATGCATTGATCATACCTATACACGTAGATTGAGAGTTGAAAGTTTATCTAGTTTTAGTATCTGACTTCCCACCAAACCATGGGTTCGCTTCTGTTTAGGTCTGAGGAGAACCCGTAGTTCAAAATTCTTCGAAGGTCTAGCGGTGATCCTTCCCATGAGAAACGCCTAGAGAGGAATAAAACAATGTCTGACCTCATAAATAGCTTGGACGAGTTCTGCATTCCTTAACTTCAGTTCTGTGGCATATGCGAGGCAGCAAAAGAGGAACAGTAGTGTAAAAAAAACAGCTGTCCCATACTGTGTGTGCACTGGGGTGAAAGCAAGCAAGCATTGCCTTGCTGTTCCAGTTCAGAAGCAGTGAGTACCAGTCCCTGGAGGAAAGGAAAGTCTTTTTCCAGGCAGTAAATCAGGACAGAGATGTGAGATTGGTAATGAGGATTGCTCCCCGCCTTCAGACCACTTCTGCAGTAAATCCAATATAAAACTGTCTGCAGCAGCGCCCTTCCCTTTCTGCTTGTAAGCAGGTGCTTTGTGTGGTTGTCGATTCCATTTCCCTGCTTTGTACCAATAAACACTTTCTTTGATGTCAGCTCTTCTGGGAGAAGAAATTAAGTGGACTGAATGCTTTTGACATTGCGGAGGAGCTGGTGAAAACAATGGACCTTCCAAAAGGTTTACAAGGTAATCAGAGTCTGCCCTCAACTCCAGGGGTGGCGTTTTGATCCCAGTCAGCGGTGATCTGAAGGTATTGTGTCAACCTCCTCCTGCTCCTCGGTGCTGTGGACCACTCCCGCTTCAGCAGGAGCCCTTAGTACTCCTCAGGCGCCCTCCGTCCTCAGGGGATGCTGAAGCATAATGAGAGGAAGTGGCAAAGTTTCTTGACTTTGTTGGTTTGTTTTCCAGAAGCAGTGCTTGTTTAAAGAGCTTCCATTCCCAGGTTGTTTTTTATGTAACATAATGAGAATTGATCTAGGTTTACATAACCTTGGGAGCACAGGTGCTGTTGGAAGTGTTGAGGTCTGAGATTTATGTTGTGTTGACTTTCTAAATGAGAGCGCGTGCTTTGCTGTTAAATCTGAAATTACTGCTGTTGTCTTGATGTGCCATGTTGTCACGTGCCATGCTGATTGTTGCTTTTCCTCCGGCTTGCAGGGGTTGGACCTGGTTGCACTGATGAAACCCTTCTCTCTGCTATCGCTAGTGCTCTGCACACCAGCACTATGCCCATCACTGGCCAGCTGTCTGCAGCCGTCGAGAAGAATCCTGGAGTTTGGCTAAACACTTCACAGCCGCTTTGCAAAGCATTTATGGTGACAGATGAAGATATTAGGTATTACCTAGAAATAACAGACACTGTCTTAGAACATGTTTTCTTGTGATAAAACAGCACCACGTTTTTTCACTGGCGAGTTGGAATGTTTGATAGAGCACTAGGGCTTGCTGAGTTAATTTGAATGTGTCTTTATTAGAAGAGTAGAAAGAATTGTTACACAAAGCAGCTCTCGTGGATGTACTTAAAGCACATTATTTTTAATTTTAACCCATGCTTGCTTACTCTGAGGTTTCAGGTTCATATTTGTTCTTCATGTCAGTATGTCTCCTGTTACTGAAAAGGGGTATCTGAATTTGAGTAACCTTGACTAAGGTAACTCTTAAGCAAAGGAGGGATTGGGGAAATGCTAAATAATGAGACTTACTCCATCTTACTCCTTTGTGACAGCACAAGATCAAATAAAAGCATTAACCACTGCTGTGGCAGCAAATAAGGATGCCGTTTATGTAGGTATAGCTTGCTTTCAGTGAATCAAAATTGGTCAAATTCAGCTTTAAGCACTTGATAACGTCCTTGGTATATTCCATTCTCAACCTGAAATCACACTACTTCACATTCATTAACAGTGTACAAAGGCAGTAATTGTTTTGACTGTTCAGCTGGTAAATCTTTTTGAACTACAGGATGACTCCTTCCGAGTGATTTATACATGAATGACCAGGAAAAAAGGTCTGTTTATAACTTTCTGATTTCCTGTGGCTGAGATGAAATAGGAGTCCCATGAGCCACAAATTGTTGACCGCTTCTTTACATCACTGTGACTTTGAGATAAAAGAAGCTGTAAAATTTAAGATTGTTACTCAAAAGGAGAATGAAGGGAAAAAAAATGAAATAGTCAAAAAAAAAAATAAAATCCATTCTTGTTTTTGGAAATCTGAGCAGGGTAGGCTGACTTTTTCTTGCTTAAATTAATATTTGTGATTTAAAAAAATAAATCTTGAACCAGCTGCAAATTTCAGCCAGAATTAAGAAATTGTACAATCAGTAGTAAGGACTCACAATAGAAAGAATTGGGCAACTTTTATAAAGTGTTTCTCAGCTTCACTTAAAGTGTAATGCCAGGCGGGCTTTTTGCAGTGCAGTTCTTACTGAGGGCTCTTTTAAAACTGTGCTTCTCTGCCCAGCCTCATGGATGAGCAATATAAGATTTCTTTCCCTTGAAATAGTTAGCTTTGAGAATTAATTCAAGTGTTCATTGATCTGGGGCAGGAAGCAAGAGGAGCTGGTGCAGCAGGTGCGAAAGAGGCTGGAGGAAGCCCTGATGGCTGACATGCTTGCCCACGTAGAGGAAATTGCAAGAGATGGGGAAGTTCCTTCAGAGAAAGAAGGAGGTGAGGAAGAAGGAGAAGAGGAGGAGGAGGAAGAGGAACAGGATCACGACCAGGAGATGGAGAATGTATAGTCCAGGTATGACAACTTTCTTTTTTCCTTAAACTGTACCGAATAGTTCTGAAGACAGAAATGGTTTCAGAGGGAATCCTGGCATATATCAACAAATCTTTCCTTCTTAGCACACATTTTCAAAAGTGGTCTTTTCACCAAAAAAATCAAATGTTTTGAGGGGTATGATGGCTGGTGAGTTTTTATTGTCATCAAATGTTTGGGGCTTTATGTTTGTGTTAGATGGGCTAAAAGCGTAACCAGAATGTGTGTGTAAGCACTTGAAGGGTTCTGTCTTGAAACTGGGTCAGTTCCTAAACGTTCACCTCTTTTGTGGTCACTTTTTTTCCCCAGTTTATTTATTACTACCTATGACAGGGAAGAGGATACTGTGGGCAGGAAGGGCAGCTGCCATCTTATGGATTTAGTTCCCCTCCCTCCATTTTTGGCTAACCTTTGCTTTTTTAGTAAGCATTTTCTTGCAGGGTGTATTAGAGGGCAGAATAGTGGAAATTTTAACTAACATTTTAGAAGTCAGAAAGGGCAACCTGACCATCAAAAGAAGGAAGTTGCTAAAATACTTTGTGGCAGGAATTAGCAAACCGAAAGTAACAGAAGAATGCATGTATTCAAAATTTGTGAATAACTGAAAAAAATAGTTAACACTGGTACCTGCAGGATTCCCAGAAATGTGCCTTTACACTGTGTATCCCTTAAAACAATTATAATGGGCTTGCTTCTTGTTTTCAAGTCTCTCTCTGACTTCCACTTGTGCAGTGGACCTCTTTAAAGGTGCAAATGGATTTTTTTTTTTGTTGTCTTGTAAACCAAAATAGCTCTGAATAATAAATCCTCACTGTGTAGTAATGGGGTGGGGGGGAGGCAGTTTTATAAAGCCAAGCCAAGGTACACCAACTGAAGTTCCCTTAAGCGTTGCCTGTTGTACTAGGCAGGGACAGAGCACCATCCTGTGAAGCAAAGTGTTTCCTTGCTGTGTTGTTTGATGTAACCCTAGCCTGCGTGTTTCATCGGTGGAGCTCGTGCAATGAGATAAAAACAGAACTCACTGGTTTTAATTTTTGATCATTTTAAGTTTTAGCCTGAGAAAAGCAATTAGTGCTCTGTCGCTGGGATAGGATAGCCAATACCCAGGGCACTTCATTATGCAAACTCCATTTGTGTGAGCCTGTGAGGCAAGAGTCGAGAATGTGGAGGAAGAAAGGAATCTTTAGGATGAAGAGCAGAAGAAAAGAAAACCCCCTTTGGAGGGAGCGGCAGCTGTATTTCAGTGTCAGGTAGAATGAAGAATGATTTTATGTTAAGCGATCCTTCATGCTGGAAGGTTGATTATACTGTGAAATCTGTTTGGCGTTTGGGAGATACCATCTTCTATCTGGGCTCTTTATGTTTTCCTGTTTTACCACATGACTAACAGTAGCTTTATTTGGACAGTGAATATCTTGCATTCCTTTCTACTACAAAGGTCTGGCAACAGCAAAGAACCAGAACAAACTGTCTGCTGAAGGTGAAAAACAGGAGATAAAGAAACGGCTATGTTTTGCCAATGGTGCTTTATTTATTCTTTTAAGAGCGTGCTTGCTACAAAGATGTTTAAAAGTGCCTACTAACTTACAAGGTCTTTTTTCTTTTTCTTCTAGGGAGTTCCATCTAAGAATTCCCAGTATAAACCCTATCAGCAGGGTCAGCACAACTATTTACAAAGCCAAGAGTGTCTGCAGAGTAAATTGCACCAACAATCCAACTGTACCTATGAGCATTTTGATGTACACTTCAGGAAAAGTTGAGAAGCTGATGGTTCATTAATTGCTGGGTAGTTTTGAAGATGGAACTTGACTAAACTCTACTGCCCCTCCTTTTTCTAAAGGGGTAGGGTAATCAGGAAGACAAAAGTGGGAGGGGATAAAGGAATAAAAAAGAGTGGGAGGGAATATAATAGGAACCAAACTTCCTGTCCTTTTTTTTTTTTTTTTTTGTGGGTCAGTGATTTTTTCAAGCTTTTCTAGCAAAGTATCTTTAACAATGACCCATCAAAGCCATTTTCTCTCTAATGCAAGTGAGAGAGATGCTGTTTTCACTCCTTGGCTACTCTGCTGTAGGCTACCTGTTTGTACCAGACTGTAGGGAGGTCATTTTATGTTGTGGATTGTCATTCCATGTGTCTATTTGGGTCAGTGAATTTCATTTTCCTCGCAAGACCACATTGGTCTTGAAAGCGTAGTCTCAGAGATGAACTACCAGTGCCTCTTCCACCTGAGGTTTTGATGAGTAGGGGAAGTTACACGTGAGGAGCTGGTCAATGGCAATCTGGTTTTTAGCGAGTTCCAACACCACACCGAATGCACTACTGTGCACATTTTAGATACAGAGTTCTGTGTATGTCCAAGCATAGCAGAACAGAGTTTTGAAGATAAATATACCCGCTCTGTGGTATATTTTGCTTTGGCTTAGGTCTGGTCAGAAGGACCTTCTCAACTCAGAATGGAAGGATGACTCATTTCTGACTGACAATGAGGAAGCCTTCCTCTTTTCTCTTCTGGTGCCAAGAACCCTGACCTCTGTTTCTGTGTGTGTGGAGGGAAGGGAATCCATTCCAATAGGTGTGTCTACACATCTGCTTTCATGTGCAGTAATGTTCTGACCTCTTTTAAAAACAAGAAAGGCAAAAGGTTGATTTTTCTATAATTGATATCTAAATGAATCTAAAGCTTTTTATTAAGTATTAAATCTTTCTTATTTGCATGTGCAGTGAAGTGACCAGCATTTTGTGTCCAAAAAATGAAATGATGTGAAACCTGCCTTAATGTGTTTATAAGTATTTGGCTTCACCATGGGTACCTTGATTGATTCATCAGTCTCTTCTAGTACAACTGTGAGCATATTGGGGTAACTTGTGGCTAAAAAGGGATTTATCTGGGGAGGGAGGATAGAGAGATGGGAGAAAGATGTGTGTGTAGCTTGGAGAATGCGTTGACTAGGTTGCAGAAGTTATTTTAGTCTTAGGGTATCCATTGCATAATTTGTGCATGGATGTCTCAGCTGAAAGTACAGTATAAAGTGGTGGATGAAATATTGTGCCACTAACCAATTGTACAAGTTGTTGGTATCCCAAAACTTGGGGAAGAAAGTAGCTCCCAGAGCCTTTATCATGTAAGAATGATTAGCAGGAACAGCAAGGGACCAGGGGAATTGCCTGGCGAGTAATAGCCTTTGGGAGTAGTTCAGTGTAGTGATCTGAATAGGTTTAAGCTCCTTGAAAAATATCCCATGCCAAAGTGACTGATACTATATTAACTCTTTTCTTAAAGATGTGAGAATACAAAATTCTTTGATACTGCTCATTTGGAGTACTGCAAGAAGACTGAATTGTACTTTGCTGCTGCTTTACCAGGTATTCCTTTGGGGAACTTTACCTGCTACTGCAGCCAGTGAAAATTACTTTCCTTTTTGAACAGTCTGTTACGGTTATTATTCTGTAAATCTGTCCTCTTGTAATTCATTGTGTTGAATTAAATGTTTCTCACAAAGTAGAGATTCTTCTGGTCTCCCTCAAGCCCCTGCTTGGAGTTTTTGTGCTGTGCCCCTTCCAGTTACCTCAGCAGAAAAGCTCTTGCGTTTCTGTGGTGGGCTCTGTTCTGACATTTGGATCTTGAAGTTTGAGACCCAGAAGAGGAGAATGGATGAAACTTGTGGAAAGCCAGTTCCTTCTTGCTGCAGAGTCCTCTGTGTCCTCACTGAGGAAGAGGCTACCAGGATGTCCTGTGTAACGGGCGAGTTGCTGATGTGGTCGTCTGAATCTCAACTCTAGCAGTTTACAATCCATCCTGGAGGGGGTTTCTTGAACATGGCCATCTTGTTCTGACACTATTTCTTTTGACTTTTTAAAAACTTTTTAAATATCTAGTGATGTCTTTTACTTTTTATTTTAATCAAAATAAATTTTAAACATATGTAAGCACCAGGACTCAGATGATTAAGAAGTTGATACTAGTCTTTTAATGCATTGAAGATTCATTAAGAAAAATTAATTAAGTTTAAATTGTTGCTAACTTGTGTGCCAGCTCTTTTGTTTTCTTACCTCTACTTTCCTTGCTGAGCTCTTTTTTTCCCTGTCAGCCCTTTAAAAAGTTTGTTTTCACTCATATGGAGTTGATTGTTCAAAGTACCAAAAAGGGGCCCAGGTTTCCTGTCACATCCCGGGGAATAACTTTACCTGCTTAGTGAGACAGGTAAGTGAATGAAAAGTTCCTTTTAAATGAACCTGTTTTCTTTCTCATGGTGCTGCAACAACAGCTGGGTTAGTTTGTCTTGCCACAGCCTACTGCCATGGACATGACCAAGGGGCACATAGTTGTCTGCCTTTGTCGAATATATCCCCAAGGTGGAGAAAGTAGTTGCTATTTGAGGTAGAGCTTTTGAAGCAGATGATTAGTTAATAAGACATGTAGGAAAAGTAATTGAATGGAGTTCAGCAAAATCTTTAACTTTTCATAATATACAGCAGTTGTTACATGTGAATGTAGTTGCAGTGGTTCTGTCTGAGACCAGGTTCCTCTGCTTGGAGAAGCAGTTGTGAGGATGCTTTTGAAAACAGTAATTATTTCCATCAGCGGTAACGGCACCTTTCTGTGTCCTCAACGATTATAAATGTATGTAATACAAAGCAGCAGTGTAAAATAGCCTTAGGTTTGTCCTGCGCACTGGTTGCGCACCAGTAATCTATTCTGGTTGGCTATTTTCTATAAAAATAATTACACCAAGCTCTGTGGGTAGTTAGTTATATTCAGCTAGTTTAATCCTTTTTGGAAGTGACATATAAGCAGATTTTAGTGGTCTTTGTGCATCTTCACTGGGAAGGGTAGGAACTTGTCCAATACAGTTGAAGTTTTTCATCTTTTTCTGTAGGCAGTGTAACATTGGATATATACCATCAGCATTCACAAAAGCTGTACTTATCCTGTGTCATGCTCAGATTTTTCTTGTTTCATCTGGAAACAGCAGCTTGCCCAGTTCCAGAGGGCACTGGCTGGAGGAGATGAGGGAAATTGTTTTGCTTGATGTTGGTAGATAGGGCAAAAACCCTCAAAACACAGTTTTACTGTGCAAAAGTGAAAGAGACTCCTGGTTGTTTAAGACTTCTGATTTTATCTTGCGCAAAGTGTGTTGGAGCTGTTCCGTTAAGATGACTCAGGTTTTTTTCTCTGCTGTGTTTTTTAAAACTAACAAAGTTAAGGGAATTTAATTCTCCCTGCTTGTTTATTACCAGTATTATTTTTACTGAATTCTAGATGGATAAAATGTTGGGCAATCAATAAACATAAATGAATTTGCATGGGTATTGGTGCAGTTTAGATTTATCCTGCAGACCTTTTGTAGGTGGTTCTGCCCAAGAAAAAGTTAGCTTGATTCGCATCTGAAGTTGAACTTGCTGAACTGCCTGTTGAGCAAGAAAAGGGAGGAGTTGTCTTGCTTGTAACCTGAGCACCTTAGGAAGGGAAAACAGGCATGAGTGACATGGCTGGACTGTTAAAATGTAGGTATGTTAAGCCTGACATACGGAGTCTTTTGTTTCAGGGCTGTGAATTATTAGTGATAGTATTAAAGCAAAAATATTTAAATTTAGAATTCACTGATAAATGCACTATTCTGTTCTGCTTCCTGTGTGAAAACAGGCTTGCTGAAATGAACTTTGCAAATCAGAAACATGTGTTTCCATCAGTAAAACGCATTTTAGTTGCAGTGGAAGCTAAAAGCATTCACTTTGTGCGAGACAAACTGTGCTGAATGAAACCTTTTCATCGGTGCTAGTTTATCAGCTACTGGTGGAGGTAATTCAGCTTCTTTATAGCTATAGGAGACTGTCCCGTTGCTCCTTTCTATAAACTAAGAAAACATTGAATAGGAATGTAAATGAAGGTTAAATGTATTTTGCAGCTGTCTTGCTGAAAAGTAATCTTTTACAGGCTGACTGTAGCAATTGGAGGAACAGAGGGAAGAGGCAGCAGGCTATCCTGTTAGTTAAAGTTTCCTTGGTTCAAACTAGTATTTGTGCTAATCCTGTGAAAGGCACCCAGTTGCACAACTGAGGACTGCACCCAAAGATTTTTAAAAGAGTTAAAATCCAGTGGTGCTGCTGTACCTTCTGCAGAGCTGCTGTGTAACTGTGTTTCTCTGTAGTAAGTATTTTGTAGCCATGTAGTTGGTATTGTCCATGGTTTAAGACTTTCTCCTTTGAAACACACAAGCTGGTAATCAAATTTCCTTTCCAGGCCTGTTTATTTCATTTCTGAGGCCTTGGATATTACACCTAATCCTTTATCCTTAGTTTTTCAGGACTGCTGCTTACTCATCTCTGTCTAACTTTGTCTTGGCTGTTTCTCATCAACTTTTAATTGTTCTTTTAGTATCATTACCAAACATACTCTTGCCTTTCTTCCCTCCTGTTTGCCATTGAATGTTACCTCTGTGGCAACTGCAACAGTTCTGTGTGTGGGAGAGCATTTTAGAAAATTAACGGGTTCCCAGTTCTTTCTGTGAAAGCGCACAATGCGCCCAACAGGCGGCTCTCCAGGCTCCCTGCCAGCAGTTAAAATCACATAACCATCGAGTGGTTTGAGTTGGAAGGGACCTCGAAGCCCACCCCGTCCTACCCCGCCATGGGCACAACCCCCCCAGCAGCCCAGGCTGCCCCCAGCCCCATCCAGCCTGGCCTTGGGCACTGCCAGGGATGGGGCACCCACAGCTCCTCGGGGCAGCCTCAGCCAGGGCCTCACCGCCCTCAGAGGGAAGAATTTCCTCCTAATACTGAATTTAAACCTACTCTTTTATAGCTTAAAGCCATTACCCCTTGTTCTGTCACTGCCCACCCCTGACAAAGAGCCCCTCCCCAGCTTTCCCAGTTCCAGTTCTGGGCTCCCCAGTACAAAAAAAAGACAGGGATTTCCTGGAAAGAAACCAGCAGAGGGCTACAAAGATGATACAGGACCTGGAGCATCTCCTCTGTGAGGAAAGGCTGAGGGACCTGGGTCTGTTCAGCCTCAAGAAAAGAAGGCTGAGAGGGGATCTTATCAATGTTTACAAATACCTGAGGTGTGGGAGACAGAGGGATTTGGCCAACCTCTTGTCAGTGGTTTGTGGGGACAGGACAAGGGGCAGTGGCCACAAAATGGAGCCTGGGCAGTTCCGCACCAACACGCCAAAGAACTTCTTCCTGGGGAGGGTGACAGAGTGCTGGGACAGGCTGCCCAGGGAGGCTGGGGGAGCTCCTTCTCTGGAGATATTCAAGGCCCGTCTGGACACCTGCCTGGGCAACCTGCTCTGGGAACTGCTTTGGCAGGGGGGTTGGACCCAGTGATCTCTTGAGGGCCCTTCCAACCCCTACAATTCTGTGATTCTCTGATTCCTGCAGCCCCTTTAGGTACTGGCAGGCCGCTGGAAGGTTTCCCCAGAGCCTTCTCTTCTCCAGGTTGAACACCCCCAGCTCTCCCAGCCTGTCCTCGTAGCAGAGCTGCCCTGGCCCCCATGTCCCCCAGACCCATCCCAAGGCCCAGGTCAGGCTGGGTGCAGCACTGCAGGCAGTGAGGGCCGGGGGCCTCCCAGGCTGCGTCCCGCCCTGAGAGGGGGCGAAGCCATCTCACCTCCATCCAGATCCCTCCCTACCTTCTGTTCAGGTCTGTTCCTTGGGTCTGATAACCTACCTACAGGCTCAGCTCTTCCTTTTGACTCTGTGTCTAGTTGTTTACTGTATTTTTTTTTCCCTTCACTCCTACTCCGTACTACTTTGCAGGAGGTAGATAAAGCAGAACATACAAAAGGGTAACTAAGTCTTTCAGCACCTCTGAGTCATGTCCTTTTTGTCTCGCTTTAAAGAAAGCCTGTTCAATGTAGCCTGATTCTCCCAGTCCTCAAAAAGCAGGTAGGATAACGTGTTTAAAGGGCTTGAAACAAATGGAGGGAGGGAATGGGAAGAATGTGTCTAATGAAGAAAAAAGTTTTTCAGCATTAACTATCAAGTCAGTCCTGTTCATTTGGGATTGCTGTGCATGTGAGTCTTTGGATGATGCCAGTTATCCCCTATCAAACGGAGTGCATATTCTTAGCTGTTGTCACTGAGCATAAACTCGATGGTACCTGCGTTGTGCATCTCAGCTCCTGCTGGAAGCAGACACAGACCTGAGATGGTGGCGTACTGCCTCCTGCCTGCCCATGGTCAGAATCCATTCCATGGCATGGAAAATGGTGTCCTGTAGAGGATATAGCAAGCTTAAAACTTGGATTTATTCTCAGATGAGCAGAGATCAATTGTGTTCACAGAATCATAGAATGATTTGGATTGGAAGGGACCTTAAAAATCATCTAATTCCACCCCCCCCACCAGGGGCAGGAACACCTCCTGCTAGACCAGGTTGCTCAAAGCCCCGTCCAGCCTGGCCTTGAACACTTCCAGGGGTGGGAATTTCCCTTGAACTAATGAGGGAAAACCATTACCCTTCAGTTTGATCCCAACACCACAGGACAGCATTTGCTAAAGCCTGTTTTACAGTGATAGGGCACCTGTGAGAATGATGAAGGAAAAAACATGTTGAACTTCAGAATGACCTACCAAATTGTATTTGAAATGCTTGTCAGGGTGATCAGTTAGCATTCTAATTCAGTATTGATGATACTGATGGTAAATTAATCTTTTTATGTTTAGTGTATTCATACCTTACAGAGGCACAAATGGAAATATTCTGAGCTCATGCTGAATTAGAATAGTGGGGCACTGAATGACCTCATAAATTCTTTGTCTCCGGTGGCAGAAGTCAGGAACTGCTTAGCTGTAGAAATCTGTGTGTTTGCATGTGTAAAATACAGGTCTTCTGACGAATCAGCTCCCAAGTTTCTGAAAGAGTTGAATAATAAGTTATTACTTGGGTTTGTTTGTAATTTGAGTCCGGTTTTATGTCCTGGATTAACCTCTAGAGCAGATCTTACTGGGATTCAGTGATCTGAAGGGCTGTGAAACTTGAAAGCTTGGTGCACAGTCTTTTTATTTTTTCATGCTTTTATCTGATGTACAATTAATTCTTAGTTTTGCATCAAGTGGCTGCTCCACAACTTTTCAGAAGTCGTTACCTGAAAGCCAGATTCTTCATTAATCTAATGCATGAAAAAGAGACATTTGCTAATGGCTTCCCCCAGAGTGCCTTTTTTACGTGCTGCTGTAGTAGACAAGAGTCTGTTGAGATAAAGTTGTGGTGACACTGAAAGGCAACAGAAGAAAAGAGCGCTCAGCCTGTTATGCCGGGAGGAATGCAGTTGTCCGTGCTTTGAGTTGCACAATGCTCGGTCAGTTGTAGCATGTGCATCTAATGCAGTTTTTCCCTGCCGTGCTGACATTCAGCCTCGTCACCTTGATCCGTCTCCATATGTTGTTCCCTCAGTCAGCTACTTTTGAGATGATTGATCTCAGACTTAGGTCATTTTTCAAGTTGCAGATCTTGTCAATCTGTCTGGCTCCACCTACATGCAGTGATTCAGCTCCTGATGTGCTGAAATATTCCCATAAGCCTTCCCACACACAAGTGAGGACTTTTTTATAGTTCTTCTCCAAGCTGCACCACCTCTTCTGCACCGCTCAGAGCGTGTATTTTTTGCATGATGTTTGCATGTGCTTGAAGAACAGTGCAGAAAGTCGAGTTTGGTCTCCGAAAGAGTTAGAGGAACCTCTTGCAGTCGTCCTCCAAAAGTATTTTCCCCACCTAAACCTTGGGTCCCGTTTATCGCATTTGGCTAATGTGCTGTGATTAAAAGGAAAGGAAACAAGTGTGGGGTTTTTCCTCCCCACCCCTCTATGTTCAGTATCTCCTCTTTTAGGGCTTGATCTTTACAGCACAATAAATATTCTAGCTAGGGCATTTTAACTTCTGCATTTGCACACTTGACCTGAAATAGACGTGGCTGTCACAGAATCACACTTGAGGGAGTTTTACTTGCATAGCTGTGGTGGTAATAATAACTTTGCTGTAGCTATATTGATCTATTTCGCTGTGCAGAAAATGGCTCAATGTGCTGTTACACCTTTGCTGTGCTTTAGTACAGCATTCTTTAACTCCCTGTACGTACACAGGGGGCTGTACAGGTCACTCTGAGCGACATCCTTGTTCAGTGCTGGTCGGAGACCTGCTTCAGCTGATGACAACGCCTGCACCCCACTTACAAGCTACACAGAAAGTGCAGTAAGTCTCTCCTAACGTGATAGCTGTGGACAAAAAATGCCTGTTCTGTAAGCGTGATGCCACGTGAAAAGTGAGCAAAGGAGGTTTGTGACCTGGAGAGCATCTCTGGGATCGGTTGTGGTAACTGGGACTGCCTGGCAAAGGATTACAGGCAGTGCAAAGCAGCAGAGGAGAGAGTGAATGGGACCGGATAGGAAATGGGGAAACCTTCTGGCATGGATTATAGAGGTGGGCTTGGAAGCAGCAAGTGAGGGCCTTCTCTTTTCAGTTGTGTTTAGGGAAGTTCAATCTGTATGTTTTTTTTGTTTTGTTTTGTTTTGTTTTTTCTTTTTTGTTAAAGAACTGGAGCTGTGCTGGAGAAATGGATTACATAGACAAATTCTTTGTTAACAAAGGCAAGGCTTTTAAAGACTTGCTCATTACTCAGGTTAAGAAAAAAGGCAACTTAGGGTCACGAATGAAATTAAGAATCTAAGGAAAGAAGAAAGCGTGAGCTAGTTCTGCTGAAAATGGAACAGATCATAGGCAGAGCATCTACGAACCAGGTTTGCCAAAAGCACTTTAAGAACTGGCAGCGTCTCTAAGTGTTGTTGGACTTGACGTAGTGAATTCCCAAGAGGACTGAGAGAGCACAGTGTAGGCAAAAATGACAGCGTTGGGAGCTGGTGGTGTAGCTGCTGGGGTGAGAGAGCCCACGTGCAGCGCTCCTGGCAGGGCTTGCAAGGTGCCGGGCTGGTGGCCCGTGGTGGTCAGCGTGCCACAGGGTTTGCCTTGTGAGGACGTAAGGGTTGGTTCAGGCAGGTTCACAGCGCAGGGGAGGCTCCTGCCTTGGTGCAGGCTGCCCACAGAAGTTGAGAGGCAGAGGGTTAGGTGGTCGTTAATGAGTTTCCAATTTCTGTATATCGGAGAAGCTCAGAAGGGGGACGTACCATTTAACCGCAAGTAATGGAAAACCCACTATTTTTAGTAGTTCAGCGGGGTGTTTCAACTTAGTGAATTCAATATTTTGGGAAGTGAGAGGAGGAGATGTCTCTCAGCCAGCCTGCGTGGCTGAGATCTGCTGGTTTTGCCACATCTGTCCCTCAAGGAGAAGCCTCAGCCTGCAGCAGGGCGAGCTGTCCCTAACGCGCCGGGAGCTGCCAGCCCGTGGCACGGGGATGGGAAAGGGGAAGAGGAGGCTGAGGTGGGAGGAAGCAAGGAGATGTGCTCGTGCTGGTGCATCTCTGCAAGAGCTGAGGAGGTTGGGCAGACGCGGCCTGATCCTGGTGAAACGGAGCTGTGAATGCCTGGGGAAGGAGAAGTTGCAGCCGTCTCCTTTTTGCAGCCACCCAAGAAGAGCCGGCCAGCTCAAAACCAAGAAAGAGCTCTGAGGTGAAAGGAGGAAACTTCACATATTTTCCAGGTGCTGAAAATCCTTCATGGAAACATTTTACATTTAGATGGGTAGGTAAGAGGAATGGAAAGAAGGACGGGGGCAGTTCCCCATGGCTGTTATCTCGCTGAGAAGATGACATACAAGTTGAACCATCCGGAGTGTCAGAAGTATGGGGTGAAAGTCCATCCCTGTAGCAGAGTCACCAACTGAAGGGCAAAATGTGGAAGCCGAGGGACTGCCCGTGTGTTTGGGCTGCTGGCTGGCAGGAGTTAATGTTTACAGGGCTCTGTGAAACGCAAACAGAGCGCGGCTGTTTGGAAGGGGGTTTCTGGACCAGACGCGGGTGGTGGTGCTCGCAATTAAAAACAACCCCAAGCTGCCTGGCTGAATTAGTCCCAAAGACAGCGCTTTGGGAAGGCAGTTACGTGAGAATGGAGAAAATGAAGCTTGAGAATGGGACCTGTGGAATTTGAGCAGGGAATCTGGGCATGTGAGGTAGCGGGTGACCTAACAATTGGTGCATTAGGGTGAGTTAGCGTGTCGTCACTGCCAGGAAGGGTTTCTTAAAGCTCCGTCTGTGGAAATTCCCTATAACCCCGTGGCCCAGGTGGAGAAAATGATTTGGGGGAAGTTGTTCTGCAGGGAGCTGGTCGGTGGGGGGCAGCCCTACAGTGACAGCGTGGTGGGCAGCAGTACGTTGGAAAATAACGGGGTTCTAACAAGCTCTTCCTTCTTCCCCAGTTACTCAACAAATTTCTTTCTCTACCTGAAGCCTGCTGCAGAACAGCTCCTACAGAGGTGGCAGCCAGGGGAGCTCCCAGAACTGGGGGGCACAGCTGGGGAGCCCCCACACTGCACCCTCGGCTGGCAGAGAGGAAAGGGGCTGGAAAGGAAAGCCGTGAGTTAGCCTGGGGGGGCAGGAGGTGTTTTATGCCTGGAGCCAGCCCTTTGGGGACCTCTGTGGGTGTCAGGGGCTGTAGGGCTGGAAGAGCAGCTGGGCCGGGAGCCCAGACCCTTGAATTTGTGACCATGGGGGCTTGACCTGGGCTGGCTGCCTGTGTTTGGGGGGGGGAGCGGGTGGGCTGCGGCCGACCCTTTGCTGCTGTGTCCTCCGTCCTGGGGGAGAGGTGCCGCAGCAAATAAA
Source organism: Aythya ferina (assembly GCF_964211825.1). Classification (NCBI taxonomy): domain Eukaryota; kingdom Metazoa; phylum Chordata; class Aves; order Anseriformes; family Anatidae; genus Aythya; species Aythya ferina. Next base: position 1,935,565 of record NC_140324.1, read on the forward strand.
GGGCTGTGCAGAGCCGGACATGCTGTGTCCCTGCTGTCACTGCTGGGGGCTCCTGGGGTGGCTGGGGTGGGACTGGGGGGGCTGGGGAGAGCCTGGGGGTCCTGAAGGCAGCCCCCAAGCTGGAGAGTCCTGGAGCACTGGGGTCCCGCATTGGGGGTCCCGAAGGCAGCCCCTAAGCTTGGGGGTCCCCGCACTGGGGGTCCCGCAGGCAGCCCCCAAGCCTGGCGGTCCCGGAGCCTCGGGCCCCAGCCCCGGGGGTCCCGCAGCCCCCCCCCCCGCCCACCTCCCCCATTCTTACATCGTGTTCCGGACCCTCCCCAGGCGGGGCCGGGCTCCGGCTCCCTCCAGCCCCCGGGGGGGTCCCCGCGGGGCCGTGGCCGTGCCCCGGGGTTCAGCTCCCGGAGCCGGGGGGGGGGGCGGAGCCACGACGAAAGTGGGCGTGACCATGGAACGAGGGGGGCGGAGTCACGCGGAGGGGGCGGGGCCGAGGAGCGAGGGGCGGGGCGGAGCCGTGCGAGCGGCGAGGCGGAGCGCGAGGGAGGGGGCGTGGCTCCGTTAGGCCCCGCCCCTCCCCTTGCACGCGCAGGCGCGCGGCGGGGCGCGGCCCATTGTCGGGGCGGGGCGGGGCGGGGCCGAGGGGGGGGGCGGTGGCGGGGTGGGGGGGGGAGGGGGCGCAGAGCGGCGGCGGCGGCGTGCGGCGGGCACCGGGCCCCGGGCACCGGCACCGGCACCGCCCCGGCCGCTCCTCCCGCCGCCATGCCCGGCTCCATCTACCAGCCCGACGGCGGGCAGGCTGCCCGCGGCCCGCCCCGCTGCCTGGCGCTGCTCAGCCCTCCGCCGCCGCCACCGCCGCCGCCGCCCAGCGGGCAGGAACCGGAGCCCGAGGCGGAGCGGGAGGAGCAGCAGCAGCCGCCGCCAGCACCGCCGCCGGACGAAGCGGCCGCCCTGCGGTTCGCCCTGTCGCAGCTGTCGCTGCTGGGGCTGGACGAGGCGGCGGGGGAGGCTCTGGAGGAAGCGGAGCCCGGCGAGGCTCGGGGAGGCCACCGGGGGAGCGGGGGCAGCCCCCCGCTAACCGGCACCGCCTCCCCCCCCCCCCCTCCTCCCGCTGCTGCTGCCGCTGCTCTTCCTCCCCCCCCTCCTCCTCCTCCTCCTCCTCCTCACCCTCACCACCCCCACCCCCCCCATCCCGGCGTTTTCGGGCCCTTCGCCCCGCCGCTGCCGCTGCCCGAGCAGATGAGCATCCTGGGCGGCAGGAAGAAAAGCGTCAACATGACCGAGTGCGTGCCCGTGCCCAGCTCCGAGCACGTCGCCGAGATCGTGGGACGCCAAGGTAACGGCCCCGGGACCCCCCCCCCTCGGGACATCCCCCCCCTGACCCCGCTCCCACCCTCGGGGACCGGCCCCGGGGGATGCCCGGAGCCGCCCCCCCCCCCCCTCGGTGCCGCTCCGCTCCCCCCGTTTGGGTTTTTCTTGAATTCTTGCTTTGTCCCCTCCCCTCCGATTTGGGTCACTTTTCGGGCTTTGTCTCTTTTTTTCCCCTCGAAGCGGCGCGGAGGCGGAAACTTGACGGCAATAAATCCCTGCCCCCCCCCCCCCCCAAAAAAAAAAAAAACACATACAAAAAAAAACCAAAAAAAAACAAAAAAACTCTTCCTGGCGGCACCCGCTCGCCTCGGGGCTTTTACGAGCGAGCTGCGATTTTTATGGGGGGGGGGGGAAATTAAAAAAAAATAAAAATAAAAGCAAGGGTAAATATGAATTAAAGCACGTAGGCCAGCACGGGCGGAATAAACGCCTGGCGCGTAGGGAAAGTTCTCGGGATGGCTGGACTTCTCGCAAGTCGGTGGCAGCGGGGTGGGTAGGGACGGGCACGGCCTGCGGGGAGAGCCTTGATTTTATTTTAGCCCAGAAACCTCCCCCCCCCCCACCACCACACCCTCCCGTCTCTCCCCCCTTCGCCCTGCGCTAACGCTGGGCGTTTCGGAGCCCGCGGCCAAAGGGCGCCCATCGGATGGATCCGCTGGTGGAAATAGGTGAAACTCCCCAGATTTGGAGCAGTTTGGGGCGGGGGGGAGCCCAGCTCGCTGGGATCTGTCACAAAAGGACACCCGGGCACGCCTCAGCCCTGGGCGTGTGTGTGCCAGGCGTGGGCTTTGTCTCGAGGAAATCCCAAATAGCCGTTTCCCCGAGTTGCACCTTGAAGGAAAAAGCCCCCCGGTAAGGAAATTAAAAGTAAAATTAAAAAAAAAAAAAAAAAAAGACAGAAAGGGGGGTAAAAAAAATAAAATAAAAAGGAAGGGAGCTGCTCCCGCAGAGATCCAGGTGGAGCTGGGTCCTGGGGCTGCTCGCGCCCCGACCTGGGGGCGTTTTGGTGCCGCTCGCCGCTCCCGCTGCCCCCAGCCCCGCTGCCCCGGCCCCGTCCCTCCCGGAGGGGCTCGGTGCGGGGGTCCCGGGGGGCATTTTATCGGCGGGGAAGCGGGGCGCTGGGCAGCCTCATTGTTCTCTTTGTTAGCCCGAGCCACGCTGCGATGAGCGTGGTGACATCATGCTCTGCGCTTCCCATTGGCCTGCGCTGCCTCCCCGCCAGCCGCGCTCCCGGCCGGCCCCAACTTTTCCACCGCGCACCCCTCGCCGGCACACCGGGAGGCCCAGCCCGGCACAACGGCACCGCCGAGCCCGGGACGTCGCCGGCGGCTCGAGGAGAGGGGAGAGGAGCGCCGCGGGGAGAGCAGCGCGCTCCGCTCGGGATGCGGGCGTGGATTCGGCTGCGTGGCGAGGGGCTCGCGGCCCCCCGGGGGTCCCTCGGTGGTTGGCGATCCCACGGTGAGGTCCGTGCCTCCGCTGGGAAGCGTCTTCGTGGGTGGGTTGGGTGAACCTGACTTTGTCCAGGTGTCCTGCCTCCGGCAGCACCTGGCCTCGGGGTGGCTTCTGCTCCCCGAGGAGCTCGCCGTGTGCCCGGGTACCCGCACACCTCGCTCGGAGCTCAGGGTGCTCGGGGAGCCCCGTGGGGCTGCAGGGAGAGATGCTTGGTGCTACGTCGAGGTGGGGTGAGTGGGGTGCTGCTGCGGGGTTTGGGGGGACACGGTGCCAGCGATGGGCCGTGGGTGCCCCAGCCCGCCCACAGCGCCCGTCCCCATGGGATTTGCTCTGTGGGTGCCTTTGGCTCCCCGAGGATGCTGCGGCCCCTTTGTGCTGGGGTTTTGGTGTGAGGAGGGGTCAGCATTTGGCACCCTGTGTTTCTGCTGGCAGGGGGCTGCTGTGGTATATAGGGGCTGGTTCAGCAGCACGTGGGGGCACAGGGGTGTCACCGGGGTGTCACCAGGGTGTCTCTGTGCTCCCGCTGCGCTCTGCTTCCTCCAGTGCTGCTGGCAGCTGCTCTAAGTCAGGGAAGTGCAAGGCCATTGCAGCACCGGGGGCTTTAAACTGAGCAGAGCCCTTCCTCCTCAGGGCTCCTGTGCCTCGTCCTCCTGCGGCAGCACTGGCACCGTGTCCCTCGGGTCCCCAGGTCCCCCTGTGGGTGCAGCAGTGTGCTGCGGGTGTCCCCTGGGGGGGCACCAAGCCTGGGGTGCTTTGCAGTGTCCGCGGTCGTTCCAGCAGCGAGCCGTGCTGTGGGCTCAGGTCGGGTCCCACCAAGCCATGTCCCCATTGCTCTCGTTTCTCCTGTGCCTGCTTCCATCCTGAGCGCCCAGCCCGGCCAAGAGCCTGGAACAGGCTCTTGTGGTGCCACGCGTGGGCAGGGACCGGGATCCCTGGTGGCTGAAAGGCTCGGGAGGCTTTGTCACCTCCCCGCCACCCGGGCTCTGCTCCCTGCCTCCCATCCCCTCAGCTCCGCCGCAACAAAAGAGGCAGCGCCATCAGAAATGTGTGTCCCAAAGGTGCTGCCCTGGGGCATCGCTGGTGGCTCTGGGGTGATGCTCGGCTGCGGGGCCAAGCCCGCGGGGTCCCTGCGTCCCCGGCCAGGCGATGGCTGGAGCAGGAGGGCTGCGCTCACGAGCGGTGAGGTGCAGGTGCTGAGCGTCTCTGCGAGCTGGGGGTGGGTGTGTGCACCTGACGGCACCTCGTGTGCTGGAGCAGCTCTCGGGGTGCTTTGGGGACCCATCTCCTGTCCCCAAGGCCCAGCAGTGCCTCTGCCCATGCCGCTTATCGGGGTGGAGGCAGGTCCCGTAGGCAGGCAGCGCTGTCCCCATCCAGCCGGCGCGAGGCTGTCCCATGGGCTGCTGCGTGACAGAGGGCGTTGGCCGGGATTTCTCCAATTCCTCCTTTTTCTTTGATTTCTCTCCTCCAGACCTGCTAAGTTACACCTTTCCCGAAGGGAGCAGCAGCTCAGGAAGCAAACCTTTGCTGCGCAAAGCACCTCGGTGTTGTGTCGGCTGGGCCGGAGGCTGTGGCTGCAGCCCCTCATGTCCAGCCTGGCTCCGGTGGCAGCGCGGTGCCTGCCTGCATCCGAGGCCCTTCTCGTCCCTGCCCACACCGCTCCCGAAAGGCAGCGTGGCCGGGCAGGATTACGTGGTCATGCCTTCGCGTGCAAGCCCATTCATGACTCTTGCCGTGGGAGGGACTGTCTCCAAAAAGCGCTGTGGGCATTGATCGCGTTCTGCTCTTTCCAGCCAGCAGAAGTAGGGCGGTGACGTGAAGGTGATCGAAGCCGTGCCGGGGAAAGGGGAGGCTGGGGCACGGGGCGGGCTGGCTGCTGGAGCCCCAAGCCCCGTGCGGGCATTGCTGGGGGGTCCGTGCCCAGCAGCGTGTGTCCTGGGGGCTGCCGGAGCATCCCGAGGGCTTGGGGTTCTGCTTTTGGCTCTGCCCCGTGCAGCTTCGCTGCCTGGTTCCACTTCCCCGCTGCGACATGCGGGCACTTCTCAGCTCTGTGCAGGATTTTGGGAAGTTGCTGTTTATAGGAGACGCTGGGATGCTCGAAGGGGAGATGCAGGAAGGATGAAATGCGGCCGCTCTCCTCCCTGCCGGAGTGCAGCGGGTGTTTCGGTGCTTGGAAAATGTACAGAGAGACTGTGGGCCTCATTTTTTGAGCCAGCCCCAGCGTCTGCAAACCAACCTGCGGCGTTTGGCTGGGCCTGCCGGTGAGCCCCTCGCCGCGCCGTCCTCCGCCCGCCGTGCCATGTCCTTTCGGCTGGCCCGGCCACCTCCTGCTGCCTCGTCTGATCTGAGCAGAGCCAGAAAGTCCTGGGGTTGGCAGCTCAGGTTGGGCCGGTCGCTGAAGGCTCTGCCTCTGGATCTTGTCTCTGGCACCAGCTCCCTCCTCTCCGTCTCGTGGCGAGGAGCCCAGCCTCCCTGCCTCGCTTTCCCCGGAGTCTGGAGAAGAAACAAAGGTGTGAGGTGCCCGCCTCCCGCAGAGCTGTTGTGAGGGAGAATTAATTACTGTTTGTAGAGAGGTGGAGAGAAGCGCTCAGCAAGAGGGGAGAAGAGATGCGGCAGAGGAGCAACGTGTGCTTCTCCACGTCTGGTCCTGGTGCTGCTCGCGCGGACCAAAGGGGGCCGGTGGCTCCGTGGTGCAGGGTCGGAGGCGAGGAAGTGCCGGGGAAGAGGAAGGCCAAGGTCTTCTTGGAGGCTCTGCAGGCAGCAGTCCTGCTGGTTAACGCCACCAGGGACTCCTCCAGAGAAGCCCGGTTGCCCCCTGGGTTTTCGTAGCTCAGGGTTGGGGCACCACAAGCCAAAGCTCCTCGTGCAAACGGAGACGTGGCCTGGTCACCAGCCAGGGAGCCAGCTGGCGTTGTCCTCCTCACGTGGAGGGGCCACACCGTGTCCCAGCGGGCTGTGGCCAGGCTGTGCTTGGGACCAGCGAGCAGATTGGCCACGTGCCGTGGTGGGTTTCTTGTCTCCTGCCCAGATGACTCCGGGAGTGTGGAGGATGGCGAGGTGCCTCCCATCCCACTCTGCAGGTTTCGTGGGCACCTGCGATGCTCACAGCCCCGAGCGGCGTGGGGCTGCTGGCAGAGGGCCGGGGCCTCGTTGGCGGTGCCGTGCGAGGGTGCCCTGAGTGAAAAACCCCCCTCGGTGGGTGCCATCACGGCGATGATCCCCCGGGTTCTGTTCTTGTAACCTGCTAGCGAGGGGCAGCCCCGTGGGCAGGTGCCATGGGCGCATCCGTGGGGCTGGCAGAGGGCGGCTCGTAGACGGAGGGTGTGGAGACTGCGGGTTGGGAGCATTTTGGAGAGCAGCCTCCAGCTTGCGTCCTGCCGCTGCCGTTTGCAGGCAGTCAGGGCAGGTCTCTGGTGCAAGGGGCTTTGCCCCGTGGCTGTCACCTGGTGGGGGTGCGCGTGGCAGACCCCTGGAGTGAAGGTGCTGGCTGGCAGCATCACGGGGCCGTGGGTTGTTGTAAAATAGGGTCCACGGGGCGCCGAGCTGTCCCCAAGAGCCGTAGCTTGGAGACAGAGCAGCTCCTGGGGCTGGCGGGGATGTGTCGGGAAGGGATCTGTGCGGGCTGCAGCTCCCCAGGGTCTGCCCCCCTGTTTTGTTGGGTTGGTTTTTTTTTTTGGATCCAAAACACACTTTTAAAGCCACCTTATTTATAGACTCGTAGCAAAGTCTGGCACCTTGTTTTCCTCCTCCCTCATAATTACTGCTGCGCGTCGGCCACCCCAACAAGCTAAACCCTGGGAATGCCAACCGCTGCCACGTGGCTGGGGCTCGGTGCTGGGTCTGGGGCGAGGGCTGGCGACACCGCAGGACGCCCGGACCTCCCCGCAGCCCCCGTCCCGCACGGTCCCCGCCCGCTGGGGTTGCGCTGTGCGGACTCGAGATGGATGCGGCCATCTGGGATGGAGGCTTGCGCAGCGCGCTTGGGTGGGGGCGTGTTGAGACTGATCTAAAATAGCTCGTACTGGTACAGAGCATTCCCCCAGTTGCAGGTTGCGGGTGAAACCATGTGTGGTGCGCGGTCTGAGGCCGCCGGGCTCAGTTGGGGTCCCCCAGGCGGGCTGCGGGGTGCTCGGCACGAGCGCTTTGGCACCTCCCAGAGCCCCCTGGGGAGGAGCAGGATCAGCTCAGCCACCTCACCAGGGAGAGGGTTTGCTGGGGTCTGTGCCAGTGCAAGGCTGGGTGTCCTCTGCAGTCCCCAGGACTCGCAGACCCATGGTTCACTGTGCAGCGTGGGTTTAAATGTGGTCCTGAATCTGAGCCCGGGGAAGCTGCCCATCCGCCGGTGGTGGCCGTGACCTTCAGAGCACCGCAGCTCCCACCCGCTGCTCGGGCAGCCCCACAGCCAGCAGCTGCCAGCCCCGTTTCTCTGGCTTAGGTGGAGTTTGGGGACCAGGGACGGATGCAGCCAGTCCCCAGCCGGTCCCTGCAGCTGCTCGGGGCCGTGGGGCTCTCCCGGTGCCCGTCCCAGCAGCGAGCACTTCTCTGACATCCCCGTGGTGCCCGTCTGTGAGTGCTCGTCTGCTCATCACGCCAGGCTCCTCGCATGGAGCCGTGAGAGCGCTGTTCCTGCACAGGCACGGAGGTGGCCGCAGGTGAGCAGCTTCCCCAGCCCCTGCCTCGGGTGCTCAATCACTCAGAAACCCCCGTGCGGCTCCGCGAGCAGCTCTCGGTGTGTCCCCAGGGGCCGTTGTCACCGAGCAGCTCCCAGAACTGCTGGCAGCTTTTGATAGCTCCTTGTCTTGAAATCACTTTTCCGATCAAAGAACAGTTTCAGATCTCAGCTGCAGGGATGGCATCCGGGGAGGGGGGACCAGCAAAGTGCCCCTGCAGCTCTCAGGGGGGCAGATCCTGCCTGCTGCCCCTGTGGATGTCACTTCAGTGCCACCGTGTCCCCGGAGGGGGCTGGAAGGAGGGTGCTGGCAGCTATGTGGGATCTCAGGGCACCAAACATGCTGCATCCCCCCAACCAGAGCACCTGTCCCCGCAGCAAGCGACACCCTCAGAGCCTTGCTGCTGCCTCCAGCATTTTGGGAGAGTCTCTGTGGGCTCCCACGGGCTTGGTGCAGCTCTCCCCACCCCGAGCCCCCCCAAATGGTGCCAGGTGGTTTTAGCACAGATTTATTTCCCCGCCATACCCCAGAGCAGGGTGTGAGCATCCCTCTGCTCCACTTTACGGCATCGCCTGGGCTTGAGGTGCCCCTCTCCATAACCGGGCTGAGCGTCGCCTCGGGGGAGCGAGCCCCCTGCTTGGTGCTGCTGACACCGCCCGTGCCGGCCTCGTGCTGCCGAGACGTGGAGCAGGGAGGGAGCTTGCAGCAGGTGCTGGAATAAATCTGGGAGGGCAACGTGGGGCTGCCAGGCTCCCTGCTCCAGGCAGCCTCGCCAGGACTGACACATGCTTGTTTAAAAAAAAAAAAAAAAAAAAAAAAAGGGTCTTTGATGGTTGCTCGTTCTGCCCTGCCCTGGTGACTGGGCCATTGCTTTCCCCACCCCTGTGCTGCCCCCAGCCATAAATACACCTTCCAGTTGTTGTCCTAAATTAGGAAAAGCCCAGACAAACCCTTCTCCACCCACATTCTTCCTCTGCGAGCTCCCGCAGCCGCTCAGTGGCTTTCCCATCTCCAGGAGCCGGCGTGGGACCGGGCAGCCCCGTGCTGAGCCCTGCTGCAGGAAGGCTGAGCCTGGGCGGGTGCTAATCCCCGGGGCAACACACGGCAAGAGGGGCTCGAGGTGGTGGATTGCAACAAGTGCTTGGAGGTGGCCTCCAAAGACACTTGGTGTGGCCCGTGTGAAGTCCCAGCCCGTAGCTGGTGGCTTTGCTGTGTCCCCAGTTGTGCCTGGTCGCTCCTCTCTCTGCCCCAGAGCCGGGCTGCTGGCACAAGCCACAGTTTTTTGGAGGTGGTGTCCGGACAGGCTGGCTTCGTACCCCCTCAGTTCCCCCTGGACGTGGCAAACGGAGGGCTCAGCGCAGCCACAGAGCGGGGTGTGACACCTGGAACGGCCGCTGCTCGCTGATTTTGACAGCTTTTTAACTTTCAATTATTCATGACACTTAATGCCCTGCTGAGCACGCTGGTCTCCAGGAACAGCGCAGCCTGTCAGGGCTCTGCTCGCTGGCGGCAGTGCCGAAAGGGAGCCGAGCGTGGGTCGGTGCCCCTGCGTGGGACAGGGCTGCCCGGGTGTCCTGCTCCAGCCCTGGCCCCGGCTGCGTCGCGGCAGCCTCCCGGGGCTCTGCTTTTTGCAGCCTCGCTGCTGGCAGAGCAGCCCTGCCCTCCCACGGGGCAGGAGGAGGAGCGATGCCCTGAGCCAGCCGGGTGCTCGCAGCCGCCGTGTCTGCGTCCGCGAGCAGCCGAGCCCTCCCTGGTGCCGTGCAGCAATTTCGTGGGTTATCAGCAGGGGTCTGCAGCAGCCGAGTTGGCGGAGGGCAGGGATGGGCTTCGGGCTCCGTTCCTGCAGCCTCCGTCCCCACAGGCTCCCAGCTTTGCTTCGGGTGTGATGTGCAGCAGGCGCCTGGATCGTGTGCGCTTGGTGAAGCGTGGGCAGAGCCGGAGCAAGCAGCGGGGCTGGGAGGGTGCTGCGGGGACAGGGGCTCAGTCGGGTGGGAGCAGAGGGGCAGGGGCTCAGCCGGGCTGTGCGAGGCACCAAACCCCAGGCTCCTGTGTCCCAGCACAGGCTCTGCCCGCTGAATCACGCTCCTGGTGCGGGGCGAGCAGGTCTTTCCAGAAACAGGAGTGCTGGCAGCCTGTCCCTCATGCAGTGTCCCTGCATTGGTGTCCCCTGTGTCCCTTCAGGGAGGAATTAGGGAGGAGGCGAGGAGGGGGTGCTGGTGCTTGGCTCCCCCTTCCCTCCACATACATCCCCGCTGCCTTTGGGCACGGCTGGGGCTGTTTCCTGGTGTTGGCAGCTGGTGCGAGGTGCAGGCAAACCAGCAAGAGCCCTTTCCAGGGGTGTCTGTGCTGCTGCTGCAGAGCTGGGGGACCTGCTGGGACCTGCTGGGTCCCGCTGGGTCTGCATGTCCCCCCCAGGCGGTGAGCAGGGGTCCCCGTGGGGTCTCGCTTTTGACGTGATGTTTCTTTTCCGCTCTCGCTCTGCAGGCTGCAAAATCAAAGCCCTGCGTGCCAAGACCAACACGTACATCAAGACGCCGGTCAGGGGCGAGGAGCCCGTTTTCATCGTGACCGGGAGGAAGGAGGACGTGGAGATGGCCAAGAGGGAGATCCTCTCGGCCGCCGAGCACTTCTCCATGATCCGGGCGACGCGCAACAAAGTGAACGGGCTGACGGGCGCCATGCAGGGGCCCCCCAACCTGCCGGGACAGACCACCATCCAGGTGAGGGTCCCGTACCGCGTGGTGGGGCTGGTGGTGGGCCCCAAGGGAGCCACCATCAAGCGCATCCAGCAGCAGACGCACACCTACATCGTGACGCCCAGCCGGGACAAGGAGCCCGTCTTTGAGGTGACGGGCATGCCCGAGAACGTGGACCGGGCCCGGGAGGAGATCGAGGCGCACATCACCATGCGGACAGGCTCCTTCATCGACGTCAACGCCGACAACGACTTCCACACCAACGGCACCGACGTCTGCCTCGACCTGCAGGGCGGCGCGGCCGTCTTGTGGGCCAAGGCCCCGCACCCTGCCCGGCGCCCCGCCGCCGCCCTGCGCAACGACAGCCTCAGCTCCCTGGGCAGCGCCTCCACCGAGTCCTTCTACAGTGGGCGGGTGGCGGACGCCAGCCCCACCAGCCCCTACAGCACCAGCAGCGGCTTCGCCTTCAGCGAGCCGCCGGCCTCGCTGGGCTCGGAGGAGTGCGACTTCGGCTTCGACTTCTTGGCCCTGGACCTCACGACGCCCACCACCATCTGGTCGCCCTTCGAGCGCGCCGCCAACCCCCTGCAGGCCTTCAGCGGCTGCTCCTCCTCCGTCGGTGGCTCGCAGAGACGCGGCAGCGGGGCGGCCACGCCGCGCCACTCGCCCACCCTGCCCGAGAGCGCTGGCGGGGCGCTGGAGCACCCCTTGGCCCGCCGCATCCAGAGCGACCCCGTCAGCACCTTGTCCTGGCTGCCCACCCAAGGCTCGCTCTCCTCCTTCTCCACCAGCACGGGCTACTCCTCCTCCTCCTCCCTGCCCGGCAGCATCTCGGCCGCCTCGGGCTCGCCCACCGACTCGAGCAGCTCCGACGGGCACCGCAAGAGCTCCCGCGAGTGCATGGTGTGCTTCGAGAGCGAGGTGATCGCCGCCCTGGTGCCCTGCGGCCACAACCTCTTCTGCATGGAGTGCGCCATGCGCATCTGCGGCAAAGCCGAGCCCGAGTGCCCCGCGTGCCACACGCCGGCCACCCAAGCCATCCACATCTTCTCCTAGCCGGGGCCGGCCAGCCGGGGCGGTCAGCCCTCCCCCCCTCCCCCCCAACACAGCTTTTTAAGGACTTTAAACTGTTGGAATCAACCTTTTTATTTAACGGATCAGACTGGGGGCGCGGGGGGGGGGACAGAGATGCTATTTCTCTTGCTGGATGGAAGCCGGAGGGCAGGATCGTGGGGAGGGAGGGGCGGACAGAAAAAAAAAAAATAAAGGGGTCGGGAGGGGTGGGGAGAAAGGGGTGGACGAAGACGACGAGGAAGAGGGGCGCAAAACCGCAGAGAGGAGCAAAATCAAATGTTTACAGAATAGCTTTAACTCTTAACCCGGCTGTGGCGGCTGGGAGGAGAAAGCCCAGCTGTTCTTCAACAGTCCTTTCCAAATAACAGTATTCAGTTTGCAAAGTTAAATAAACAGAAAGAAAAGGTCCGGTTGCACTTTTTATTTTAGGACACGCAAGGGTTGTCTTTTATTTTTTTAAAAGCATTCTATTATTATTATAATTTTTTTGTTGTCGTTCTTTTTGTATGTAGTTATTTTTTTGGATGATTCTTGACGGTTCTATAAATATATATATATTTTTTTTGTAACACAGGTCTTATCTTCTATTTTGCCAATGTGAAAACTGCCCAAAACGCGCATTACGAGAGGCTGGGGGTCCCGGGCGGGGGCTGGAGGGGGCACGGTGGACACGTCACGTCGCAAAAACCTGACAGATTTCTATCTCCTTTTTATTTCACAGTCGTTTTTGTGTTTGTTTTTTTTTTTTTTAGTTTTATTTTTTTATTTTTTACCTCTTTATGTATATGTAGGGAATTTATAGGAAAATATGTACTTTATTGAATAAATTTTAAAAACTAAAATATATTTTATTTTAAAAAGAAAATAACGGACCTTTAACCTTACATGGCTAAAGTACTGATTATATATTTGCTGAGCTGACTTGACGGTTATGAAAATTGTATCAAGAGTTTTATTTTTTGACTTCAAAGCCTTCTTAATAAAGACTTTTTACTATATACGAACCCATGTGCTGCCTCCACTGCATCGCTGCCCGCAGCGTCTCGGCACCAGGCTCCTTGGGCACGGCTGTCCCACAGCACTCCCGTCTGTCTGTCTGTCTGTGTCCCCACTTGGTGATCCCCGGGGTGGTTTGGCCGGGTTTTGGGACCAGTTTGGGGAGAAAAAAACAACTAAAGGTTGCCCAGCACTTGCTGTCTCCCTGGCTTTTGGGGCCTGGGCCGGTGTCCGCAGGGTGCGCACGGCGCGAGCCCACCTATGGGATTCGTTAACGAGCCACGTGGCGCTGACGGACCTCGAGTGAGTGGGGATTAATTATTGCATCAGAAAACATCCCTGTTGCAGGGATGTCTTTGTCCTACAGGGGGACAAGGCTCCCCTCCTCCCATTTGCCCAGCAGAGCGCCCCGTGGGATTGCTTCAGAGCACAGCAGGCGGGTGCCTGGGGCAAGAGCGGGGTCCCAAGGGGATGTTGCCACGGGGTGAATTGTCCCCATCCTGGCCAGCACCCCCACTTTGTCCCCAGGGCTGCTCGCTGTCCCCTACCTCTTACCCTGCCTGGGCAGCCCCTCATCCCCCTGTCCCCAGCTGCCAGGCCAACCCCACGGCCTCATCTTGGTCACCAACCCTGAGCCCCTCGGCACAGGGCCATCAGCCACCTCCTCGCGGCATCCAGGGCCACCGTGGGCACGTGGGACCCATGGGGCAGGAGGACCCACAGAAAAGGGTGCCCACAGGCCATGAGGACCCACAGGCTGTGTCACCCGTGGACAGTGGCACCCATGGACCACAAGGATCCACAGAAAATAGCACCCACAGGCCGTGGGGACCTACTCCCAAGGGCTGTGGCCACACATGGGCAGCAGCACCCCCAGACACCCACCAGCACACCGCAGGTGCAGGGTGCCACCCCCCAGACCCAGGGACCTGGGGCAAGGAAGTCAGGGCCCCACAGGGACTGCACATGGTAGGGGGCCCCAGATGAGGGTCCCAAACTGGGTCCCCCCCCCATGCACCCATGGCATGAGTCAGTGAAAAAGGCTGGAGGTGCGCTGAGAAAAAATCCCTTCATGGACTGAGCTGAACTCAGCCGGGGGTAGCTCAGCAGCACCCCGCTCCGTCACTCACCCATGGGTGCTTGGGGTGCCCTGGGTGGGGGCCGGGGTGTGGGTGGCCCAAGTTTCCCTGCATGAGGGCAATTTTGGGGTGTCTTAGATAGGAGAGGCTTGGGGTGCCCTCCATGGTCCCAGGTAGGGGGGTGATTCAAGGGGTCTTGGGTTGTCCCCTTCTCAGGGGGGTCCCAGGAGGGGGTTTGGATGTCCCAAATGGGAGGTGGGGGTGTCTTGGGGGTGCCTACAAGGTGGGGGTCTCTTAGGGTGCTGCAGCTGTGGGGTGGGGAGAAGCTAGCCACAGCCCCTCATCATCTCCCCTAGCGGGTGAGGGTGTGTGGGGCTGACCAGGTAGCAGAGCAGGGCAGGACCCCCCCAGCCAATTAGCAGCAATTAGTGGGTGGGGACCCCCCCAGCCAATTAGCAGCAATTAACAGCCATAAAGGGACCACAGGCGAGGGGGGGCAGCAGTGTGGCAGAAGTGGGGAGACCATGGCAGCAGGGCAGCCCTACGGGCAGGTAAGGCTTGGTGCTTCTGGGGGTGGGGGGAAAGGGCTGCAATGCTGGCCCCCCCCCCCCAGCACCTCTGGGACCGCTGCTGGTCCCTGCGAGGGGGCACCCAAAGCGCAGCCCCCTTTGCGCCCCCTCCCCAGCCTGCTGGGCTTGTGTTTGCTGGGCTCCAGCAGGGCAGCGATGTGGGTGCTCCCCAGACCTGGGGGTTCGCTGCCCACTGCCCCCCTGGGTTTGTGGATTCAGCAGCAGGATGGCATCGCCAGCCCTGGCCCCTGATGAGGGGCTGGGGTGGGAGCGGGGTGTGAGAGCAGCAGAGGGCTCCGAGGTGGCGTGTGGAAGCAGTGAGGTGCTCCCTGAGCCCAGCAGCAGCGCTGCAGCCATTAGAGGAGCTTTTTTTCCCTTTTTAAGCTTGCAATATGGCCTCGTGCCTGCCTGCACGGAGCAGCGGGGGCACCGGCCCCCTGCAGCAGCCCTCGCTCCTTGCAGGCTGGCGGAGCCGCTGCAGTGGGGTCCTGGAGCTGTGGGTTCCCCATCTCCCTGCATCCTGCAGTGGGGCAGGGCCAGTCCTACAGCACTAGGGCAGGGGGTGCTGCCTGCTGGGGTGGGAGAGCCATGGGGCTGGGTCAGAACAAGGAACCTGGGGCTGGGGTATCTCCCTGGCTCTGTTTCTGGGGTGCCAGAGCTGGTTTTGATCCCATTCTTGCAGAAGCTTTCTGGTGTCGGGCTCTGATCTTTGCTGATCCCACAGCAGTAGCCCCAGTGCCCTCCTGCACAGCTGGGCAGGATTCCTGCCAGCAGGAGCAGCAGGTCCATGGGTGCCCGGTGGTGATGCTGAGCACCAGGCCGCTGCCTGCGAGAGCCACAGGGGGCTGCGATGCCCAGCTCAGGGCTGTCTGCATCTCCTGTCCTGTGTTTGAGGCCATCTGCTGGGACCTCGTCCCTTCTGTGTCCCCGCAGGGTGCCCGGGTCTGGATCCCTGACTCTGTCCAGGTCTGGAGGGCAGCAGAACTAACCAGAGACTACAAGGAAGGAGATGCCGTTCTGCACCTCCGCCTGGAGGATGGCTCGGTGAGGCTGGGGCCTCGTGGCCCCGTGGGTCCCTTTGCTCACTGCATGGCCGGGCATCCCGAGCTGGGTGCTGGGGCTCGCTCTGTGCCCCCAAACCAGCCTGGGCTCCTCAGCGGGGAGCAGAGAGGCCGTGGATGTGCCCGGTGGCTTGTCTGCTGTCTGAGCACAGCGTGCTGTGGCCACATCCCCTGCCTGTGCTGCCACCGTGGGGCCGCCTGCCCCTGCTCAGCACTCATCCTGCCCCGTCCCCGCAGATGCTGGCTTACCCCCTCGAGTCCCAGCTGCCGCCTCTCTGCAACCCCGAGTGCCTCTCGGGCAAGGATGACCTGGTGGCCCTGAGCTACCTGCACGAGCCGGCCGTGCTGCACTCGCTCCGCGTGCGCTTCCTGGAGGCCAACGCCATCTACACCTACTGCGGTGAGCCCCCTGCACCCCATGTCCCCCCCCACACCCCGGGATTGGTGCCCTCGTGCCCCTTCCCTGTGCACATCCCCTTCTCCAGGTATCATCCTGGTTGCCATCAACCCCTACAAGCCGCTGCCCATCTATGAGGAGGAGGTGATCTACGCCTACAGCGGCCGAGAGATGGGGGACATGGACCCCCACATCTTCGCGCTGGCGGAGGAGGCGTACAAGGAGATGGTGAGGTGAGAGCAGCACCATGGGGGGGGTCTTGCTGTGAGAGCAGCCCCCTGGGTGTGGTGGGGCAGGGCTGGAGCCCCCATACGGCCCATGGAGAGCCTTCCCCCTGGGGCACGGGCTCATGTCCCCCTCCTGCAGGTTCGGGAAGAATCAGTCCCTCATCATCAGCGGCGAGTCGGGTGCAGGGAAGACTGCGTCGGCCAAGTATGCCATGAGGTACTTCACCACCGTCGGGGGCTGCCTGGGGGATTCCAGCATGGAGGAGAAGGTGCTGGCCTCCAGCCCCGTCATGGAGGTGGGTCCCTGCCCGTCCCAGGCTCTCCCTGTGCTCCTCGTGGCCTTGCATCCCTGATGTTCCCCCCAGTAACATGGGTGGGTGGAGGGGACTGAAGGTCTCCGGAGCACCTGGAGGTCTGAGGCCACCTGACGCCTCCTGCCAGGCCTTTGGGAATGCGAAGACAACCAGGAATGACAACAGCAGCCGCTTTGGAAAGTACATCGAGATTGGCTTCAGCCAAGCCCGTGTCACTGGGGCCACCATCAAAACCTACCTGCTGGAGAAGTCCCGCATCACCTTCCAGGTGGGTCTCGGGGCTGCACGGGGCTGCTGTGCTCCTCCTGGGTCAAGCTGGAAGAGCAAAGTGTCCATTGTCCCCAGCCTGGGGCTTTCTGGGGCCCCGAGGTGACCTGGCTGCTCTTCCCACAGGCGGGAGCAGAGAGGAACTACCACATCTTCTACCAGCTCTGTGCCTCGGCCGCCCTGCCCGAGCTGCAGGGCCTGGGTCTCCGTGAGTACCGCGGCCCCGTGGCATGGCATGGGCAGTGCTGGTGTTCCTGCTGTTCCCCAAAACGGGGGCAGGATTGGGCCACACAGCTGGGTGCTGTGTGTGCTCTGCACCTCAGGATGAGGGGGTTTGGGGCCTGGTGGGGCTGTTCTGGTTTCACCACGTGCACATCTTGCCCGCAGGTGGGGCGGAGACCTTCCACTACACCCGCCAGGGGCAGTGCACTGCTGGCATTGATGATGCAGCCGACCTGGACAACACGCGGCACGCCTTCTCCCTCCTGGGTACTGTCCTGGTGGGACACGGGTGGGGGAGACTGTGGGGGTGGGCAGGGCTGGTCCCCACCATCCCACTGCCCTCATCCCGTTGCTGGTGGGAGCACCGGGGATGGACACCCCGGTGCTGGGGAGCCCAGATATCTGCTGGCTGTTCCCATATCCCCAGCCTGTGGGATGTGGGGATCCCCCCAGCACTGGGGGCAGCCCCTCATGCCCCCACTGTGCCCGCAGGTGTCCCCGAGGCCGACCAGCTGGAGCTCTTCTCCGTCCTTGCTGCCATCCTGCATCTGGGTGACATCGTGGTCAGAGGGAGGGACCGCCACGGGGACGGGTGCTTCGTGGAGGTGGGCGAGAGCTCACAATGCCCAGCTGCATTGGGACCCACATCCCGGTGGTGCTGGTGACACTTCTGTCCCTCTGCAGCCTGCTGATGAGGCCCTGAGACAGTTCTGCAAGCTGCTGGGCATCGAGGAGGCGCAGGTCACACGCTGGCTCTGCCACCGCAAGCTGGTGACTGCTGGGGAGACCTACCTGAAGCCGCTCTCCAGGCAGCAGGCACTGGACTCCCGGGACGCCCTGGCCAAGCACATGTACGGGCAGGTCTTCAGGTGGATGGCGAGCAGGGTCAACCGTGCCCTGCGGTCACCGGAGGGCCACCACACCTCCATCGGCATCCTGGACATCTACGGGTAAGGATGGCTCCCCTCTGCCATGCTGCGTGGAAGAGCACGGTCCTGCTCCTGCCACGGGTCTGTGGCCACCAGCTGGGTCCTGGGGCAGTGCCTGTCCCTGCAGCGGGGTTGGGTCCGTGGCCACCTGCAGCTCCAGGCTGGTTGGGGTGGCTCTGTCCTGCTCAGCCGGGTCTCTCCCCGCAGGTTTGAGATGTTTGAGTTCAACAGCTTTGAGCAGTTCTGCATCAACTATGCCAACGAGAAGCTGCAGCAGCTCTTCAACCTGGTGGGTGTCACCCAGATGTCCCCTCCAGCACCCTGCTGTGCCGGTGCCTCTGGCTTTCTGCCCTGGGGATGTGGCTGGTGCTCTGGGAGGCTGCTGGAGCTGGGCACAGCCCCAGAAGTGCCCCTGCCCTGCAGAAACCCAGCTGCTGCCTGTAAACAGGCCGGTGACCGGCCACCTCTGCCCCACCTCATCCTGCTCCCCATCTCTCCCTCCAGCATGTCTTCAAGCTGGAGCAGGAGGAGTATGTGACCGAGGAGATCCCTTGGGTCTTTGTCGACTTCTGTGACAACCAGCCATGCATTGAGCTCATCGAGGGCCGCCTCGGCATCCTGGACCTGCTGAACGAGGAGTGCAAGGTGGGCACGAGGCACTGGAGCAGGCTGCTGTGGCTGTCCTGAGCCCTCGGCCACCCCTCCAACCCCTCTGCCTTTCAGATGCCCCAAGGCAGTGACGGGAGCTGGGCGCAGAAGCTCTACCAGACCCACCTCGGCAGCTCCCACTTCCAGAAGCCCAAGAGGCCCATGGATGCCTTCATTGTCTGCCACTTCGCTGGCAAGGTAGGAGAGCTGCAGTGGTGGTGGTACCTTGCTGGGTGGGGGGCTTGGCAGCACCCAGCCTGACCCTCAGGAGCTGCTGGGGACATCTCCTGCAGCCTCTGCCCTCTCCGTGCTGGGCTGCAGCTCCAAGGGCAGGAATTACAGAAAACAAGAGGTCCTGTGGTGGTGGTGCCATCAGTAGTGTGGCCACAGCCAGCCCTGGCTCCTGCAAGGGTCCTTTCCAAGAGCCCTGCCCCAATCCAGGCAGGGAAGCCCCTAACGCTGGTGCTGGTGTTGTCCCCTGCCAGGTGGAGTACCAGTGCAGTGGGTTTGTGGAGAAGAACAGGGACACCATCCCTGAGGAGCTGGTGGGGCTGCTGCGAGCCAGCAAGGTGAGAGCCAGCCCCGTGGGTGCTGGGAGGGGTGGGTGTTGAGGGAGGTGGAAGCCGTGCAGGGTGAGCCCTGCGTTTCCTGGGGGTGGTGACCCACGGTCAGGGTGCCCTGTGATGTGGGTACCCCAATTTCATTCTCCTGCCCTCGGGCTGGGGTGTGCTGCTGCTCCCATGTCACTAATGCTGTCTTCTCCTCCCCTCTGCTCCATGTGGCCCTGGCAGAAGGTAAGGGACATCTGGGGGGAGAGCTTTTGTTCACCCGGGAGGGTGCCCACGTTTTGTTCACCCGGGAGGGTGCCCACGACTTGCCCTTGGGTTCCCCTAGGTGGCACAGCCGGTCCCTGCACATTTAGGGCACACTGGGGCTGTGGCCGTGTCAGGATCCTGCACGGGGCT
Source organism: Aythya ferina (assembly GCF_964211825.1). Classification (NCBI taxonomy): domain Eukaryota; kingdom Metazoa; phylum Chordata; class Aves; order Anseriformes; family Anatidae; genus Aythya; species Aythya ferina. Next base: position 1,954,493 of record NC_140324.1, read on the forward strand.
GGCCTCTGGGGCCGTGTCCTGGCGGTACTGGCTCTGGGGCGGTGTGGGGTGCTGCTTGCTGCTCACAGCTCTGCTCCGTGCAGTCTGCCCTGCTGGCCGAGCTCTTTCTGGAGGATGGGGACGTGTCCCTGCAGTCCCGCAGGTCCAGCGGCCACCGGCTGCCCGGCCGCCCCAGCCGCAGGTCTCTGCCTGGCAGCCAGAGGAGCAAGAAGTCCATCTCCAGCCAGGTACAGGATGGGGGAGCCCCGAGCCCTGCCCTGTCCCAGGGGACCCCCAGGCCCTCCTGCTGGCCCTGACCACCTCCCCATTGTGCTCTGCAGTTCAGAGCCTCCCTGAACCGGCTGATGGAGACGCTGGGCAGCACCACGCCGCACTACGTCCGCTGCATCAAACCCAACGATGAGAAGCTGCCCTTCGTGTGAGTGCAGTGGGGGCACCACGGGGCTCTGCTCCCACCCTCCAAGCCCTGTCCCTCCTGCCCTGCATGCCTTGGTGCACACCTGATGAGCTGCATGGGATCAGTTGTTTTTTTTATCTTTGGCCCCAGGTTTGACTCCAGGCGAGCAGTGGAGCAGCTGCGAGCCTGTGGGGTCCTGGAGACCATCCGGATCAGTGCCGCGGGCTACCCCTCCAGGTACCCCCTGCTTCCCTGACACCCCAGGGCTTCCCCTGGCCAGAACACCCCCCTGATCCCCTCTGTGCCCCACAGGTGGACATACCAGGAGTTCTTCGACAGATACAGGGCTCTGGTGAGCGGAGAGGAGCTGGGGGGTGCTGATGTGAAGCAGAGCTGCAGCCTTGCCCTGGGGAGATTGCTCCAGGTAAGGGCTCTGCTCAGGGGGTGCAGCTGTAGTACCTGAGCATCCCTTGCTGATGCTTTTTCCCATCTTTCTCCCAGTGTGTGTGTACGTGCCCCATGGGGTGCAGGAATGGGTGTAATATTGGTGGGGAGGATTTGGGATTCCCCCAGCCACTGGGGAAGCTGAGCAAGGGAGGTTGGGAGCATGCAGAGCATCGCTTTAGAGGAACCTGTCCAGGGCGTGCCTCCTCCCTGGTTCTGACTCCCCTCTTCTGCCCCCAGGACCCCAGCAAGTACCAGTGTGGGAAGAGCAAGGTGTTTTTCCGGGCCGGCCAGGTGGCGTACCTGGAGGAGCTGCGGTACCGGCGGCTGTGGGCAGCCTGCACCCTGCTGCAGCGGCACCTGCGGGGCTGGCTGGCGCGGCGGCGCTTCGGGCGGGTGCGTGCCGCGGTGCTCTGCCTGCAGCGCCATGCCCGGGGCCTGCTGGCCCGCAGGTGAGCAGGGATGGGGCTTTGAGGGAGATGCAACGAGCAGAAACCCGGCTCTGGGGTGGGCTGGGGGCTCTGCTGCCCTGCACCCAGCTCCTCGCCTCCCCGCAGGCTTGCTGCGATGCTGCGGAGGAGCAGGGCTGCCGTGGTGCTGCAGAAGACCGTGAGGATGGTGCTGGCCCGGCGCTCCTACCTGCGCACACGCCGGGCTGCTGTCACCATCCAAGCCTTTGCCCGAGGCATGTTTGCCCGGCGTCTGTACCGGCAGGTAGGAGCCTGGCAGGGTGCTGGGTGCCCCCATCCTGTGGTGGGGAGCCCCTGCCCCATGCAGCTGGGGGAGCAGCGTGCTCTCGGTGATGCTGTCACCTTCCTGACACCTTGGTGACATCTTGCCATGCTGCTTGGGGTCAGCTGGCATCACAGCACCTCTTGGTGACAGTGTGGCACTGCCCCCGGTGTCCCCAGGTGCACAGGGCTGGCATCACCATTGCCCCTGCACCTGCTGGCGGTGCCACTGCCCCGTCTCTCCCTTGCAGATGGTGCAGCACCAGAAAGCTGTGGTGATCCAGGCAGCTGTCAGGGGCTGGCTGGCCCGGAGACACTACACCCGGCTGCGTGGGGCCGTGCTCTACCTGCAGTGCTGCTACCGCCGGGCACGGGCGCGCCGGGAGCTGCGGCGCCTGCGGGCGGAGGCACGCTCGGTGGAGCACTACAAGCAGCTGCACAAGGGCATGGAGATCAAGGTGATGCAGCTGCAGTGCAGGCTGGATGAGCAGGTGGGTGCTGCAGCCTGCCTCGGACCTGCCTTTGCCGACCAGTCCCTGTATCACCAGAAGCACGGCCCTGGGCTGCCCCATCCTGCCCATGGAGCTGGCCCTGCAGGACGCGTGTCCCCAGGCAGGAGTGCTGCACTGAGGGGTCAGTGCTGGGTTTCTGATGCACCCCAGGGAGGTGCTGGAGCCCTCCTGGGTGCTTGGGTGGGCACAGCCTCACAGCACAGCAGCGTGTGCCAGAATGGCTCCGGCACAGCGCGTTCTCCCACCGGCCACATCTCCTGCTGCCATCTGGGTGAGCGTCTCGGCTCCGGCTGCCACTGCTCCAGCTCTGGGGGTGGCTGCGGGGTGGGAGGGAGGGCCCCTGCGGTGCTGCCCTGTCCCTGGAGGTGGGGAGCAGGATGTGAAGGCATGGCAAAGCTCATGATGCGTGGCTCCATCTGGGATGGTGCCTGATGGACAGCTCTGCGTGGTGGGGGGGTACCCAAGGCGCAGGGCTCCCACTGATGGGGAGAAGGGGACCTGAGGGGATGCCCCCAGCACCCCATAACCTGCTCTGCCCCCCCAGGCCCAGGAGAAGCAGCGGCTGGCGGAGCAGCTCTCGGCGCTGAACACTGCCCACGCCGAGGAGGTGCAGCGCCTGCGGGCCGAGATGCAGGGGCTGCGGGAGGATGCAGCTCGTGATGCCCAGGTCCAGCAGCTGCAGGAGCGGCTGGCAGAGCTGGAGAGGCACAGCGCCGAGAGCCGTCTGGCACAGGAGGTTGATGAGCTCCGGAAGGTCTGTTGTGGGGATAGCTGGGGCTGCTCTTGATCTGTGGGGGTTTTCCAGGGCACTGAGCCTGGTGCTGAGTGCCCACAGAGAGGTCTCTGGGCTGTACTGACCCCTCTGCTTCCCCCCCCAGCGCCTGGCAGAGGTGGAGGCGGTGAAACTGCACCTGGGGGAGGAGAGGGATGCCCTGATCCAACGCACCTTGGAGCAGTCGCAGGATCTGGAAGGTAAAGGGTTCCCCTGCCCCATCCTGCACGAGGCTGGTCCTGCAGGCCTGGTGTTCCCCCCCTCATTGCAGGGGCCGCGTCTCGTCCCCTACCCGTGTGTCCCCTGTCCCCTGCAGAGCAGCACCAGCGCGCGGTGCGGGAGAGCCGGGGGCTGCAGCAGGAGCTGGAGGAGGAGCGGGCGCGCTACCAGAGCCTGGTGAAGGAGTACGCCCGCCTGGAGCAGGGCTACGAGAACCTGCGGGATGAGGTGGCCTTCCACAGGGTGAGGGGCTGGGGGGCTCGACCCCCCTGGGGACCCCTGGACTATGGGAAGTGGGCAACTGGGTTCGTGTGCTGGGGGCTCCCCCAGCTAAGGCAGCCTGGGGGGCTTCAAAGCCACTGTCCTTTAAAGGGGGGGGGGCTCCAAAGCCATCATCCTTTGGGGGGGCTTCAAAACCACCTTTCTTTAAGGGGGAGGCTCCAAAACTACCTTCTGTTAAGCTGTGGGGTTGGAGGGCTGAGCTGCCCTGTCCTTGTGCCCCATCCTGGGGCGGGGACAAGTGGTGTGTGCTGGCCGGTCGGTGTTTGGGGTGCGGGGCACCAACCCTGCCCTCCTCCCCCTCAGCAAAGCACCTTCAGGCGCTCCCCTTCATCCGAGAGCTTCCTGGGCTCCGAGAGCAGCTACCTGTCCTCCATGTCCACCGCCCCATCGCGGGATGGCTCCGACCAACAGCCTGAGGTAGTGGGGACAATGGTGGGGCTGGCAGGGTCGGGGGTGACAAGGAGCCTGTGGGGCCACCATGCGCCCACCTGGGGGTGTTTGCAGGGATTTCAGCCCCTGGCTCCCACCCCAAGCCCCCTCCTTGCACCCAGGGGCCGGAGGAGCGCTGTCAGCCGGTGTCTGAGGGTCCCCAGCCCGCGGCAGAGCCACTGCCCAACGGTGGTGCGGGGCAGGACCCCTTGGAGCAGGCGTACCTCCTGCTGCTGGGGCAGCTCAACGCCGTCACCGAGGAGCTGGCCCGCACCCGTGAGGAGCTGCGGAGGAGCAAAGCCTCTGCTGAGCACGAGGAGAAGAAACCCCTGGACTTCCTCAAGCGAAGGGTGAGTCCTTGCCCCACTGATATGGGGCTGGATGGGGCTGCTGGGGCTGCTCTCACCCTGCCCTGCTGTCCTGGCAGAACATCGCTGGGATGCTGGGGCTGGGCAGGAGCCCGGAGAAGGCAGCAGACGATGACTTGAAGCATGCATATGACGCTGTGCAGGTTGCCAACAAGTGAGTGGGGCCACAGGGAGGGTCTGGCTGGGGCTGGGTTCCCTGCAGTGGGGTGCAGCATCGTGGGGTGCTGCTGGGGGGTTCCCTGCTGTCCTGGCCGACTGCAGCCACCTCACCAGTGCAGTGCTGTGGTGCTGGGCAGCTCCAAACCTCTAAAGCAGCAGTCTCCCTACCTGCGTCCTTGGCTCCTCTTCCCTGCTGTGCTGCATCCTCTTGGGAGGCTGGAGCTCCCCAGAATGGGTGCCCCCACCCCACAAGCTTGCTGGGTGCCCCCAGCTGGCCTTGGTGCATCCAGAGGGAAGATCAGGGCAGGGGGCAAGTCCCAAGCTTGCAGGCTTTGAGGGACAAATGATGCCCTGAGGAATGGGGTGTGATGATTGACAGCACCATGGAGAGGTTTGAGTTGGAAGGGACCTCGAAGCCCACGCTGTCCCACCCGTGCCACGGGCATGACCCCCCCCCAGCAGCCCAGGCTGCCCCCAGCCCCATCCAGCCTGGCCTTGGGCCCTGCCAGGGATGGGGCACCCACAGCTCCTCAGGGAAGCCTCAGCCAGGGCCTCACCGCCCTCAGAGGGAAGAATTTCTTCCTAACAGCTCATCTGAACCTACCCTCTTTTAGTTTAAATCCCTTACCCCTTGTCATATCAGTACGTGCCCTTGTGGAAAAAGTCTCTCTTACAAGTCCCCTTCAGGCACTGGCAGGCCGCTGTGAGGTCTCCCCAGAGCCTTCTCTTCTCCAGACTGAGCACCCCCAGGTCTCCCAGCCTGTCCTCATAGCAGAGCTGCTCCATCCCCTGAGCATCCCTGTGGCCTCCTCTGGACTCTCTAGCAGCTCCCTGACCTTGTGCTCCAGGTGGGGTCCCACAGGGGCAGAGCAGAGGGGCACAATCCCCTCCTCACCCCAGCCAGGGTGCTGCTGGCTTCCTGGGCTGTGAGCAGGCGCTGCTGGTTCATGTCCTATTTCCCACCCACCAGTACCCCAAGCCCTTCTCCACGGGGCTGCTCTCCATCCCTCTGTCCTGTGCTGATGTCTGGGACTGCCCCGACCCAGGCGCAGTGCCCTGCGTGTGGTCGTGTTGGTCTGCACGAGGTTCCCGTGGGCACACCTCTGAGCCCTGCCAGGTCCCTGGGGATGGCACCCCCTCCTCCTGGGTCTGCACCCCTCAGCGGGGTGCACGGGCATGCTGAGGGTGCTCTCGACCCCGCTGTGTGTCACTGACAGTGATAATGTCAGCACGGGTCCCAGGCCAGGCCAGGCAGGTGACACCGGCCTGGCTCGGTGACTCGGGTTCCCCCGGCGCACGCAGGCTGCTGGCGAGCCAGCTGCAGGAGGAGAAGCAGCAGCACGAGGAGGAGGTGGAGGGGCTGCACCTTGACATCCGCTCGCTCAAGCAGCTGAGCCAGCAGCAGGCAGCCCTCATCCAGGACCTGCAGCGGCACCAGGGCCAGGAGGGGCTGCAGCACCACGTCGTGCGGCTCAAGGAGGAGAATTGGGTAAGGGGGGGGGGCACAGGGCTCGGGCAGCTCCCCCCACCCCATAGCGAGCCCCAGCATCCCACTGGGGAGTGATGCAGGGGACCCAAGGCATCCCCCAGCTCTGTACCCCATGAGCTGGGTGCTGGTGGGGGTGGCTGAGCCCTACAAGAGCTGTCCCTGCCCAGGAGCTGTCCCAGAAGCTGGAGAAGCAGGAGAGGACCACCATGAAGCTCCAGAAGCAGCTCAGAGCCTATGCAAAGCAGATCCAGGACTTCACAGGTGAGTGCCTGCATGGGGAGGGGGGGGAGCACGAGGCTGGCTGGGGTGGGGGGGGCAGGCTGTTTTGGGGCTGGTGCATCACCCGGCCTCAAGGTGTGGGGACCAGGGTACCTACAAACCCCGGGGAGCTCTTCTTGGGCTGAGCCGAAGGGACCTGCTCCAGGTCCCCCAGCCCAGGACACAGCAGGATGTGACCCCTGTTCCTCCCCACCAGTGAAAAGAGAGACCACCGGGCTGCGGCAGGAGCCAGCAGCGTCCCAAGCAGCCCCATCCCCACCGGGGCTGTCCCAGGCCATGCTGGCATGGAGGATGGAGGACGAAGGGCGCATCATCAAGGCCGTCATCACAGGTAGGGTTTGGGTGGATGGGGACCCCATTACCCAACGGAGCAGCTTGCTCCCTACTAGGGTTTCTTCCCCAGAGGATGGTCTCATCCTTCCCACCTTGCTGGGGCAGCACCCTGCCCCCTTCAGCTCCCAGTAAGTGCCTGTCCCCTGCTCCCCCCTGCAGACTACCGCCCGCAGAGCAGCCCTGGGGCGCTGCCGGAGCTGCCGGCCTTCCTCCTCTTCCTCTGCCTCCGCCACGCAGACCACTGCCGTGACGAGCCGCGGGCCCGCTCCCTGCTGGATGCAGCCATCAATGCCATCAAGAGGGTGATGAAGGTGCTGGGCCTGGCCCCCGGGGGGGGATTTGGGCTGAGGAGCAGGAGCTCTGCTGGCACATGGGGGGGAGGCACTGGGGCTGCAGCCTGGTCCCCAGGGCTTTGTGTGGGGGAGGTGGGGAGTCCAACCTGAGCATCCCCTGGGGCTGGGGGGGTTTGGAGAAAGCATGGGGTGGGGGTGCTTGCTGCTGGCACTGCTGGAGCCTTGCTGACCCCCCCACTGTGCTCACTTCCCCCCCTTGCAGAAGCACAGCGATGACTTTGAAGTTGTGGCCCTCTGGCTGGCAAACACCTGCCAGCTTCTGAACTGCCTGCGCCAGTACGGCCGGGATGAGGTGAGGTTGGGCTGGGGAGGGGGACATCACACCCCTACACCCTTCCTGGGAAGTGTGGGGGCTTTGGGGACTTTGGGAAGGGGGCAGTGAAGCTTGCCCAGGGCTGGGGCTGCATCCCAAGAATCCCAACCTGGGTGTGCATGGGGCTGTAGAGGGATGGAGCCGATGCGCTCATCCCCCAGGAGGGATGGGGGGGGTACCCTGTATTTCTTTATTCTTATTTTTTGTCCCCCTGACCTGGCCGTGCCCGCAGAGCTGCTCCCAGGGGAACACAGCGCGGCAGAGCACACACCGCCTGCAGCACCTGGACCTGCAGAGCGCCGGCCGCAGCCTGGGTGCCTTGGCCGTGCAGCTCTACCAGCAGCTCATCCGCACCGCCGAGAAGCGCCTCAAGCCCATGATCGGTACCCGGGGGCTCAGGGAATGGGGGCTGGGGGGCTCGCAGGGCCCCTGTGCTGGGATGCTGGCTTGGGGAGGGGAGTGCTGCAGGAGCAACCTGTGGTGTGCCCGGAGCTGGGCTTGGAATTGGGTCTCTGTGGGGTCCTGCTGCTCCCTGAGCCTCCCAGCTTGGAAGGGGGAGCTGGAGGGGGCTCAGCACCCCTGGGTAGCCCTGGGGGGGCTCCCTCACCCCCCTACTCTACCAGTCTTTATGTCCCCAACCACGATGCAGAGCTAAGGAGCCCTGCAAAGCACAACACAGCACCTCTTTGCTCTGACCAACCTTTTTTTCCCCTTTTTTCTTCCTAACCCTCCAGTTTCTGCAATGCTGGAGAGCGAGACCATCCAGGGCTTGGCCTCCTCCTGCCCTCCCGGCCTCCACCGGCCCTCGGCCCCTGTAGCCCACACCCTGCCCGAGCTCCTGCAGCAGCTGGGCTCCTTCCACCAGCTGCTGGGTCGCCACGGGCTGGCCCCGGCCGTGGGGCACCAGGTCCTGCGCCAGCTCCTCTTCCTCGTCAGCGGCACCACCCTCAACTACCTGCTGCTGAGGAAGGACGCCTGCTCCTGGACCCGCGGCATCCAGCTCAGGTTGGTGCCCCCACGGGCTTGTAGTGCATTTTGGAGGTGTTGGGACACGGTGGGTGCCTCCCCCTGACCCCCTTTGTCACGGCAGGTACAACATCAGCCAGCTGGAGCAGTGGCTGCGGGCGCAGGGGCTGCAGCACAGCGGGGCCCGCGAGATGCTGGAGCCGCTGGTGCAGGCTGCCCAGCTGCTGCAGGTGAAGAAGGCGACGGAGGAGGATGCTGGGGCGATCTGCAGCCTGTGCACGGTGCTGTCCCCGCAGCAGGTACCAGGGAGGGGATTGGGGGTCACCCCCTGGGGCTGGGATCTGGGGCAGGGGGGTCACAGGGCTCCCCCGATGTCCCTCCAGGTTGTGAAGATCCTGCGGGCGTACACCCCCGCTGCGGGGCTGGAGGAGCGCGTGAGCCCCGACTTCATCAGCACCGTGGAGGTAAGCGGGGACCTCGGCCCCGGGCTCTGTCCCCATTTTGCCGTCCCCATTTTGCTACCCGCTTGCTGAGCGCCATGTCCCTTGCAGAAGCGACTGCAAGAGCAGCAGCAGGGGGGTCCCAGCCAGCTGCTGGTGGACACCAGCCACCTCTTCCCTGTCAACCTGCCCTTCGTCGCCTCCCCCGTGCACCTGGACGAGCTCCGCATCCCCGACACCATGGACCTGGCCTTCCTCCTCCGCCTCTGAGCCCCGTCTGACCCCCCAGGAGCAGGAGGACGGCGGCGATTTGGGGTTTGCTGCGCTGCGTGGTGCTCCCCTGGGGGCTGTTTGTTGCTGAGACCCGCGGGTACTTTGTTTTGTGGTGCAGCCACATCTGTTCTGGCCACTTTTTAATCCTTTTGGTGCTAATAAAAGTCTTTGCAGATAATTTGGGTGTCTGAAGTTGGCTGTGGGCATGCGCTCTTTGCAGGGTGGGGGTGGTTGGAGGTGGGGGGGGCGGGTGTTTGGGGTCTGCCCCAGTCCCCTTTAACCCCTGGGATGGAGTTTGGCCTTTACATGGGGTGGGAAGAGCAAATCCTGAGCTGTGGGGAGGGTGGTGCAGCATCCCTGGGGTCCTTATCCTTGGGGTTGAGCTTAAAAGGGGGGGGCAGTGGGGATAGGGTGCCCCTGGGTACCTGCTCCTCCCTCCCCCAGCACCCGCAGCCACAGCCAAGGGTGTGCTTTTTAATGTCAGTTATAATAAAATATTTTTACAGAGCCCAAAAAAGTCAAAATAGTGCAAAACATCTCACGGTCATGCATCCATGGTAGCCCCCCTGGCGGGGGGAGGTACAGACACAGGGGCATCGGTGACACGGGTACAGGAGCGGGGGGGTCGGTTCAATCACATGCCAAACAGGACTGGGGGGAGAGGGGGCACATTTTTTTTTTGGGGGGGGGGGAGAATGGGGCTGGGCCCCCCCCGGGAGCAGCAGTTAGAAAAGGGGTGTAAACATTGAACAGAAATGAGTGGATACCTAAACCCTTTGGTCCCAGGCAAATCCTATAGAAAAAGGACTGGGAGGGGGGGGGCTGGGTTACCCTGTTTTGGGGTGGGGAGGGGGCTGAGAGGTATATATTGACCTGGGGGGGCTTCAGGCTTCTGTCCCCCCTGGTGCTGAGGGGTGGCCGTCCCTCTCAGCATGGGGGGGACGCTGTGCTCCCTATCCACCCCCCTGAGACACGCACACCACTGATCACACAGAAATGGTGGTTAATGGGGAATATGGGGGGGGGGGGGTCCTATTGGGGAGGGGGCCAAGGGTCTTGCTTGTGCCAAAGAGGTCCCATGGGGGCTGCTGCAGAGACCTTGTGCCACATGGGGGGGTGGGGGGGGGCAGTCCCTGCTCACCAGAGCCAAGGGAGATGGGTGCCCCCCCAGCCCGTGGGAGGGGGGTGCCCCCACCCTGGCACCCTGGGGGGGGGCAGCGGGGCCACCCGCACGGCGGCCAGGCAGGGAAGACAGGATAGGGGCCGGGGGCTGCTCCCTGCTGCTCCCGGCCCTGGTGGTGCCACCGCCGGCTGGGGGGGGGACCCTGTGGTGGGGGCTGTGCCCACCGGCCCCCCAGCCCCTATAGCCCTTCGGGGTGCGGGACACGGCCGTGTCCTGCTGCCCCGTGTATGTACAGCTATTTACATATGTACAGGGTGCTGGGTTGGGGGGGCCCTGCCCCTGGTTAACACCGGGTGGGGGACAAGGGGTCATCGCGCTGGGAAGACCCCCCCGCAACCTCCCACCCCCCCATCCCAGTGCTTCCCTTGTGTCACTCGATGAGGTTTAGGGCCGGGTGGGGTGGGGATGGGGCATGAGGGTCCCTCCAGCCCAGGCTGGGAAGGGGCAGAGCCTCCCCATCGCCCAGCTTGGGGTCCAGCCCTTCCCTGCAGCCCCCCCAGCCCCATCGGGGTGGGACGGGGGGGTGCTCGTGCTCAGCGCTACCACCCAGGGGAGGGACGGGGGGGGTCCAACACTGCCCCTGCACCCCCCCAAACACCGGGGCCGGGCAGGCGCCTCCTCTCGTGGCCGCTCTTATGGCTTATACGTGGCTGGAGGACGCTGGGCTGGGTAGGGGGGGGGACAAGGGGGGGGGGATTTAACTGCTGCCCTCCTCGGCCGAGCGCGTGTCGGACTTGAGCTTGACGAACTCCTTGGCCACCTCGTCGTTGTTGCGCTGGGAGAGGATGCGCAGCACGGTGAGCCCGGTGTCGTCCATGTGGATGCGGCGGCCCAGGGGCAGCCAGCAGGCGCAGCTGGCGCGCTGCAGGATGTCGCGGAGCTGCAGCACGGCGATGCCCACCGTGCGGTCCTCCCGCGCGAAGCAGTAATCCTTCACGCACACCTGCAGCTCGTAGCACTCGGGGCCCGTCTCCGTCCCCAGGGTGCTGCGGGGGGGACAAGGGACAGGCGGCGTTGGCACGGGGAGGGGGCTCCGAGACAGCGGCGCATGTGGGCGCTGCCCGCCTGCCCCCCAAAAATCCCTTTTTTGTTTTTGTTTTTGTTTTTGTTTTTCCTGCTTTCCCTGTGTGGTTTTTGCCAAGGTGAAAATACCCAAAATATCCCAGTGGGGATGAGCAACCGCAGCTGAAACTGGTGGTGGTGTCCCCATCCCTGTGTCCCCAGGGGTCCCCATCCCTGCGTCCCCATCTCCATGTCCCCAGGGGTCCTCATCCCCATGTCCCCATCCCTGTGTCCCCCTCCCTGTGTCCCCAGGGGTCCTCATCCCTTTGTCCTCATCCCCGTGTCCCCCTCCCTGTATCCCCTGGGGTCCCCATGCCCGTGTCCCAAGCCTGTGTCCCCAGGGGTCCCCATCCCCGTGTCCCCATCCCCGGGGGCCGCCACTCACAACTGGAAGCTCTCGTTGTACTTGGGGGCCCAGCTGTTGTTCTTGGACTTGGTGGCGAATTTCCTCTTCTTGTCGCTGAGGTGGGGCCCGATGATGTTGACCTCGATGAAGGGACGGAAGATGCCCGACGTCTGCCACTTCAGGTCGTTGGCGGCCACCACTGCGTGCAGGAGGCGCGGGGGGCTCACAGGGTGTCACCACCCCCCCGGGACCCCCACCACCCCCCGGTCCCCTGCCCCCCAGGCCACCAGCACCCACCTTTAACGGTGACTTTGTGTTCTCCGGTGCCGGGGTGCGTGAAGAGCTCCACGTGGATGGACACCTCCCCGACGGGGTCGTCCACGCCGGAGCCTGCGTGGCCGAGGGGGGGGCAGTGTGAGTGCCAGCCCCCCCCCGTGTCCCCGGTGTCCCCTGCCTGCCACTCACCCCGCTGGAGGAGGCAGGTCACCGCCACCGGGTGGGGACAGTGGGGTTGGTCCCCATGTGGGGACGGCTGGGTCACTGCTGTCCCCCCCCCAGTCTGTGGGTCCTGGGCCCCAGCCCCTTGCCCTGATGGGGCAGAGGGGGGACAGGGTGGGGGTGCCTGTGGGCTGAGGGGGGGTCAGTGCTCCAGGGGACCTGTCCCAGCCCCTGTGCCACCACCAGGGCCACCAGTGGCCCCACGTTGCCCCTCCATCTCGGGGACCACATCCAGTCCCGGGGATCTGGTGACCTGCAACCCCCCCACCCCACCCCCTGAGCCGTGCATGCACCCATGGGTGAAGGAGTGGGGGGTGCAAGGCGAAGGGGGGGGCCAGGCTCGGTGGGGCAAGGCAGGCTCAGGGCATCCGACCGAGCCGGTGGGAAGGAAATCAGAGCGAGAAGGACACGTCCCCGGGTGTCACAGCACGGCGCAGGGGGGCACAGCGCTGCGGCCATGCCACGCTCCAGCCTCCATCCTCTGCCCCCCCCAGCCCCCCGTCCCCACGGGCACCCCTGCCTGGGCAGTGCCGCATGCTGAGCCGGAATGGAGGCGATGGAGGGCGAGGGGGGGGGGCTGGGTGCAGGAGGCCAAGCAGGGGGGGTGCAGACCCGGCCCCCCCACCCCGGCGGTGTGCGATGGAGGCCAAGCGGGGCCCGGGGGGGGCTGTGCTCATTCCTCGAGGGGGGGGCTCGCCGGAGCAAGGCTAGTAATGGTCCTTCTGGCAGCGGGGTGGGGGGCCACGGGGGTGGCCACGGGTGGTGGCAGGTGCCCCCCCCAGCAGCAGCTCTGGGGACACCGTGGGGGCGCCCCGAGCTCACGAGTGAAGGTGAGCACCAGCACCCCCAGCTGCAGTGATGGGGAGGGGGCTGAGCGCCCCCAAATTCCTCCCGATTCAGCCCAAAGCGGCTGCGCTCGGTTGGGGCGGGGGTGGGGGCACAGATCTTGGCATGGGGGGGGTGGGGGGGGACGGTTACTAGCCCAGGCCGGCGGCTGCAGGCAGGGTGCTGGGGCGGGCGAGCGGTGCACCTACCCTTCTCAGGATAAATCTCTTCACTAAGGGTAAACCTAACACCTTTTCCACCATGAACTGGTGGGAAGGAGAGAGAGAGACGGAGACACGGCACGGAGCGGACGGAGAGAGGAGAAGGAGACAACGTGCGTGGGGGGGGTCAGCAAAAGGAAAAGGAAAAGGGGAGGGAACAGAAAGAGAGAGAAAGAGAGATCAGATCGGGCAGACAGACGCACGGCCGACAGCCGGACGACACTGCAGCGACACGGAGGCGCCGGGCACCACCCCGGCACCCGGGGGTGCTGCGGGCACCCGTGGGACCCCGCCGGCCCCCGGACGGCTGGCACAGGAGGCACAGACAGACGGACGGACGGACGTCCCTCGGGACACGCACAGACAGCACACGCACGCCCCGGGGGCGCAGACAAGCCTGGCACCGGGGCCACGCTGCTCTTCCTGGGGGGGGGATGAGGTTGCCCCGGGCACCCCACGGCCCCTCTTTATCCACAGAACTCATCCAACCCACCCCAGCCTCACGCCCGCAGCCTCCGGGACCCCAGCACCACCAGGACGGGGGCAGGATACGGCCCTGGGAGGGGTGGGAGGGGAAGAAGCAGGCCGGGGGGGTGGGGGGGGGCCCTACCTTGTGAAGCCTGGGTCTGCACGAAGGTTTTGATCAGGAGGTCGGTGGCTTGGGTGTAGAGGGACAGGGCGTAGCGCAGCGACTGCAGGTCGGGGCTCTTCTCCAGGAAGGTTTTCTTCAGCCCCACGCCGCCGGCGTGGAAGTATTGCTGCAGGGATGGACGGCCATGGGGTGGGGGCTCTGCTTGCTGCCCCCCCTCCCCACATTCCCCCATGGGCTCCCCCCCATCTCCCCGTTGCGCCCCAGGGTGCCCTCACCTTGATGGTGTCCAGGGCCAGCTCCACCACGGCGCACTGCTTCGGGGTCAGGCTCTTGGCTTCCTCCCGCACCATGTGGTCCTGCCGGGGACAAATCCTGCCCTCAGAGCGGGGCCAGCGGGACCCTGCAAGGGGGACGGTGCCGCTCGTCCCGGCACCGAGAGGATCTGGGCCCTCCCCCACACCCTCACCTTCAGCTTGGAGAGCTGCCCCAGCTCCTTGGCCGCGTTGAAGATCATCTGCGTGCCCTGCGGAGAGCAGAGAGAAGGGAACGGCGCCGGTGAGCGGCCAGGGTGCAAGGCTGGGTGCGCTGCTGCCTGGGGGCTCCCCGGCACCCCCAGGCTCTGGGGGTCTCCTCCGAGCCCTCTGGGCTTCCCCAAGAGCCCAGAACACAGGGCACAGTGATGACGAGGCTCGGGGACACCAGGGCAGGGTGTCACCCTGGAGCCAGGCACCGCACGCCCTGGGGTCCCAGCCTGCTCCCCAAGCACCCGCGTCCGTGTCCCCGAGCACCGGGCACTGCTGGCACCGCAGGGACGAGAGTGCAGCGGGGTGGGGGGACGGAGAGAGCGCAGGGGGACAGCCGTGGCACCTGGCACCGTCCCCCTGTGTCCCATGGTGCTGGTGTCGAGGCCGCATGGCACCCCCCTGCCCCCCCAGTCAGGGGACACCACGGCTCGGTGTCACCGGTCCCCACGGTGCCGGTCCCCAGCTGCCCCGCACCGTGCCACCCCCATGGATGGGGACACGACGCCGTCCCACGGGCAGCACCGGCACGGCCCCAGGGGGTGCAGCCCCACGGCATGGGGTGTAGGGGTGTCACCCACCCCCGGGGCTGCACCCGCTCATCAGGCTGAGCCCCAGCTCCCCGTCCCAGGCCCTCCAGTGTGCAACTGGGCAAACTGGGACAGAGCCAGCGAGGCCCGGCTCCTCCCAGCACCAGCAGCTCCAGTCCTTCCCAGCAGTGAGACCCCCACGAACCGCTGCCTTACGCAAGGGTTTGGCCCCCCCACACCTTCATTTCGTAACATCCCCCCCCCGACCCCAAATTAACCTTTTGTGGCCCCAACTCCTGCCCCGTTAACCCTTCCCTTCCTGGCCCCATTCCCCGGCCGGTGAGCAGCCCAGGGATGCGGCTGTCAAACGGAGCCCAATGGGACACGGCACAGAGCCGGGACCCCCACGGGACACGGTACAGAGCTGGGACCCCCCCACCCCACAGCGCACGGGACAAGGCCGGGGAGCAGAGGAGCCGTGTCCTTCCTGCAGTGTGACTGGGCAGCTTCACCCTGCTCTGAGGAGAACAGCGAGGGACAGTTACAGTGCCGGGTCTCGTCCCTACTGGGGGGGGTCCTCGCTCCCTGCAGCCCCCCACGGCTGGGGAATTGCAGCCGGTGGAGGAACACAGCGGGGCAGGACCTGGGGGTCCCCTGAGTCACAGCATGGGGACAGTGGGGCCGGGCACCACGGCATCGCCCCACAGGGTGCCGGTGTGGCTTTTTGGGGCACCCGGGGTTGGGGAGCAGGGGGGGCGGCTGTTGGGGGCCGTGTTGGCCCCCAGCCTGGCAGTGGGGAGCACCTGGGTGGAGGGAGCACCCGCCGGCCTGCCCTGCCTGCAGAAACGCTTTTGGGAGGGTCGTGGGGCTCAGCGAGCATTGCTGGTCCCCCAGGCATGGGGCTGGGGGGGGGGCAGAGATCCAGGGGATCCCAGCAGCCCCCTGACCCCCCCAGCATGGCCCAGAGCCCCGTTCCCGAGGCCAGCAGCACTGGGATGGGCTCGTGCCCAGCTTCCCTCGAGCACACACACCCCGTACCCCAGCAGGATGCTGAGCCCCCCCGGGTCCATCTCCATGGGGCAGCGTCCCCCATGCCTGCCTGGGATGGGAAACACCCCCCACACACACACAGAGGCTGGTGGGGGACACACAGCACAACCCCACCCTGTAACACAGACACGGGTCACGGCCCCATCCCGCACACGTCCTGGACAACACGGCACAGCGCGACACCACAGCACGCCACAGCCAGACAGCACGACAGAGGAAGCACGGACAGGCCCCGGGGGGTGTGGGGGGGCCGGGTGTGGGGCCACCAGGGTGGCCCCCCGGGGCGAGGACACACACGGAGCCCACGGGCTATTTACCTTCTCTGTCCCCTTGCCATGTTTTCTCAAAAGCGTGCCCTGTAGAAGCAATGTCAGAGGTTGAGCGGTGGCGGGGGGGCAGCGTGGGATGGGGCGGGGGGGGGACGTGAGGAGTGGGAGCCGCAGGCTGGAGGCGAGGGCATCGCTGAGCTCCTAAGGGGTGGGGGGCACTGGTCCCTCTGGGATGCTGGATGTCGTGCTGGTGGGAGACCGGTCCCCACCCTAGGGTGCTGGGCTGGGGGTAACTGGTTCCTACTGGGACGCTGGGCCAGTGGAGGACTGGGTCCTGCTGGGACGCAGGGTCCCTGGGGGACTGGTCCGTGCTGGGATGCAGATGCTGGGCTCCGAGGGAAGTGGACCCTGTGGGATATTGGGCTCAGGGGGAATTGGTCCCCATGGGACGCCGGGGTCAGGGAACTGGTCCCCATGGGATATTGGGCTCAGAGGGAACTGGTCCCCATTGGGGTCAGGAAACTGGTCCCCATGGGCTGTGGGGCAGCAGGAGCTGTGTGTGGGCAGCCCCCGGTGCCCTGCCGTTCCCTCCAGCACTGGTGGGTGCTCACAGCACGGGGGGGGCACACTCAGGGTGGGTGGGCACAGGCAGAGCTCTGGTCCCAGCGTTGGCCCCGTGCCCAGGCCCCGCAGGGATGGGGCCAACAGCGGGGTCACACGGTGGGGGTCAGGAGCAGCCTCCTGGGGGGGCTGGAGCACGTCTGAATGAGGAGGGGGCAGCAGAGGGGGTGAGAGAGCCTGCGGGGGGGTGGGGGAGCAGGGGGATGAGGGGTGAGGCGGGGGGGGGAGCAGCACGGTTGGGCCAAGCAGGGCTACCAGGAGGGTTCCCTACCCTGGAGGGAAACTGAGGCACGGGGTGATGGGGGGACAGGGGGACCTCGTGCCCCACAGAGCTGGCACCACACAGACCCCCCCCCAGGGATGTGGGGTCGGGGGGGAGGAGGGGGCAGGCCCCAGTTCTCTCCAAATGCTGCTGTTGGAAATTAAAGGCCCGGGGGGAACAGGGACGGGTGTTTGTCCCTGCAGGTCAGCACCCGGTCGCACCCACGCTGCTGCTGCGCCTCCCGTACTCGAGGAGGGCTCAGGCCGGGGGGGATTTGGCCCTTCCCTTGCCCCGGACAGCCCCAGACCCAGCAGACGAGGAAGGACTGAAGCCGCCTGGTCTGAGAACCAGCAGCAGCACCAAGAGAGGGAGCCACGAGTCCAGGCTCCGGTGCCCTGCCCGGGGAAAAGCCTCGCGCCCGCTGCCAGCCGCCCGGCCGGGACCTCGTGTCCCAGCACGATGCTCCCCGCAGCCCTCACCACGGCCACAGCCCGGCCACGGGGAAACTGAGGCACGAGGGGGTGAGGAAGAGCCGCCGTCTGCCCGGCACACACCGCTCCCCCTGCTCTGGCTCCATTGGCCCCCGGCCCCCCCGGCACGGAGCAAGAAGTCGGGCTCAGCCCGGCCTCGGCTGCCCCGAACGCGTGGCACTGCCCCAGCTGCCCAGCACCGTCCCCTCCCCAGCACTGAGCCTTGCACCCCCAAATCCAGGCACCCCAAAAGTGTCCAGGTTCTGTCCCCCCCCCCCCACTAAAAACCCAGCTGGGGCCGGTGCCAAGCGGGCAGCGAGAGGACGGGGACCGGCGGGGGGCACAGGGGGCCGGAGGAGGGCGCGGGCAGGGCGCGGGCAGCCACACGAGACAGGAACCGGCGAGGCCAGGACCGACACACAGCGGACAGACAGACAGACAGACAGGGAGCTGCCGTACTTACAATCATCTGCCATTGAGGGGCGAGCGGAGCAATTGGAGAGAACAACCGTGGCGTGAGTGTTGGCCCCCTCCTCCGTGTCCCCCACCCCAGGTGCCAGCCCCCGGCCGCCCCCTCCCCGGGGCGAGGGTCCGGGGGCGTCCCCCACCAGCCGTGCCGCGGTGTCGATACCCTGCTGTCAGCACCATGGCCCCGTCCCAACCCGCCCCGTCCTTCCCTGCAGCAGCGGGGGGCTCTTTCAAGGGGACCTGGCTCCGACACGCAGCCCTGCGCCCCCTGGGTGGGCAGAGCCCTGCTATAGGGACCAGCCTCACACCCCCGAGGGCTGCCTCCCCTTGCAAAAAATCACCCCGGGGGGGGCTTTCAGCCACCTGCACGTCCCTGCCACCTCCCCTTGGCACAGGGCATACTGCCACTGTGGCGTGGCGGAGCCATGTGTGGCTTGGAGGGACAGGGACCGGGATGGGGACCGAGAGCCGGTGGCACCGACACAGCGCAAGAAGCCCCAGAGCCCTGCAGAGCTGACAGCCACTGGTGGCTCCAGGGCAGAGCCAGACCCCAGCCCTGTGACAGTGACAAAAGCCACCGAGAACGACAGGCTCAGCTCCGAGCCCTTGGTGGCACCCAAGGGGGGACTTTCCCCGTCCCTGCCTGAGAGCCTGGGGGTGCCTCGCTGCGTGGGGGAGGACGGGCGCACAGCACGGTGACACAGAGCCTTGAAGCGTGCAGGAAACCTCCCCCCACAGAGGGACATTCCTGGGCTTCTCTGCCCCAGCCCCGTGTTCCCCCCGGGCCTGCACACCCCCAGCCCTTTGGCAAGGCTCCCCCCGCACCCCCAAATCTCCACAGTCCCCTCCTGACACAGGGCACAGGGTGCTGCCCCAGCGTGGCGGGGAGGAGAGGACGGGTCCCCCCTCCTGGTGCCATGATGGCACCAGGTGACTGTCAGTGAGGTCAGCCGAGCAGGCGCTGGCTTCACTGGGCACTCAGGTCAAGGGTGACCTTTCCCTCCTCCATCCTGTCCCCAGCCACGAGCTGGGGACACGTTTGGGGGTGCCACCGAAGCCTGCACCCCTCAAGAAGCCAGCGAGGGGCCCTGGCACCGACGTCCCGCGTGGCCGCAGCTCCAGGGTCCCTGTCCCTGGTCCCCGTCCCTGTCACTCACCGTCTGGTCGGTGAGCGGGGGCAGGACGATGGTCTTCTCCATCGTGTTCATCACCAGCTTCCAGAGCTCCTTCAGCACCCGCTTCAGCACCGTCTTCTCGCAGATCTTGGCGAAGAGCGTCAGGCTGCAGAGAGGGGACGGGGCTGAAGGTTCCGGCATGGCCACCGCAGCCCTGCTGGTCCCCCCTGCTCCTGGGGTGGTTTGGGGACATCGGGGGGTCCCTGCGCACCCGTCCCCACTCACTTGCTGTCCAGGAGGTCCATGATGGGCTGCAGGACGTTGTCGGCATCCTGCGCGACGCTGCTGCAGGTGCTGGCGGGGACGTTGCCGGTGCCCTTCACCTGGCCCAGGATGTCACCCATCTGCTTGACGCACTCCTCGATGTGCGGCTGGAAGCTGGGGACCGCAGCGCCCAGGAGGCTCAGCGTCCCCCCCGGTGACACCACAGGGCCAGGCCCCCAGCCCGGCCACGACCACGGCTCCCGGACCCCAGCCCCTGGCCCACCGCCCGCGCCCCTCACCTGGTGGCGAAGACTCGGCTCAGCTCGTCCAGGACGTTGTTGAGTTTCACCTGCAGCTCCTTGAGGATGTCGCTGGCTTCGGTGTCCAGCTGGAGGGGGAACAGGTTGGAGAAGGCAGCAGGGCCCCCGGGGGGCTGCCTCCACATCCCAAACCCTGCCCGTCCGTGTCTGGTGTGGTGGGAGAGCAGGGTGGGACGGGGTGGGGTGACCCGTGCAGAAGCGAGGAGCTGGGACTGCTCCAGCGCTGTGGAGCCAGGGAAAAAGAACAGATCTGGCCCCTCCCTGTGGTGTCCCCCCCACTCCCCAGAGACCCCTGATACGCACCTCCTTCCCCCCCATGGCTTCAAACATCTTCTCGAGCTGGACGCGGAGCTGCTGGATGTTGTTCATCAGGATGCAGGGCTGGAGGGGCAGGATGGGGGGGTCAGCACCAGCACACATGGCTGCAACAGCCCCCCGTGAGCTCCCCACCCTGCATGGGGGGCATCAGAGCCCCACGGCACCGAGCCCTGCAGTATTTTGGGGTCCACCATTGGGCACCAAGACCGTGGGCAGGCTGGTCACAGGGACCAGCTCTTGAGCTAGGTGACAGCCAGGGCCACCGCGCGGGGACAGCGGCGAGCAGCAGGAGATACGTCACCACTTTCTCCTTCTCCTTGGAGCAGTAGGAGGCGAAATCCTTGGAGATGATCTCGGCGTACTGCAGCAGCACGTTGCTGATGGTCTGCAGCCGGACAAGAGACGGGGACCGGCCCGGTGAGCAGCAAACAGAAGGAGGAAGGAGGAGAGAAGAAGACCATGAGTCCCAGAGCACCAAAGCAACCTCCCAGGCTGGGATCCACAGCGGGACCCCCGGCCCCGTGGATGTGCCGGGAGCGTGGGCGCAGCCAGACTGAGCGCACCCGGTCTCTGCGGGCAGCTCCGTGCCGGTGCAGGAGGGAAGGCACCGGCTGCCGAGCCCGCCTGCAGCTCCCTCCCACTCTGCAGCAAGCCAGTGGCATTTAATTAATTGAGATTAATTAACTAATCAATGCATTCATTAGATAATGGCCCACGCTAGCAAAGCGGGGGGACACACGGGGTCTGGTGGTGGCACATCCCCTTGAGCAGCGCGCACTTTGTGCTCTGCGGCTGGGTGGGAGGTGGCAGAGAGGGCACCGGGTTGGCGCGGGGGGGCTGGGGTCCCGGGGGTGCTGGGACCCCCCGTGAGCTGCCCACCTTGGCAAACCTCCGCATGTAGTGCCCGACGATCTGCGGGTCAGGGCACTCGAGCTTCTTGATGATCTCGAAGCTCTGGTTGAGCTGGGAGAAGACGTCCACCACGGAGCAGGAGAAGAGCGCGTGCTCCGACGTCTGCTGGAACTGGGGGGCGAGAGGAAGGGTGAGCGTGCGGCGGGGACGAGGGATTTCTGCCCCAGTGGGGACACGCCGGGCATTGCCCCGCTCCAGCAGCCTGGGACGCTCCCGTGCCCATCGGCTGCCCCGGCCTTACCCCGTCCTTCTTGTCCCTCTCCAGCGCTCCGTGCAGGAAATCCCGCGACACCTCCTCGTTCTCATCCAGCCACTGGATAACGAAGGGCTCAAACCAGCTGGAGGAGACACACATCCCCGGTGAGACCAGGCAGCATGGAGCCACGAGCCCCCTGCCTGACCCCCCACCCCCCAGGGCTGCACTCACGCGGGGTACTCGGGCACGCGGCTCTTGAAGGAGGGCAGCTCGGTGACATACTCGTTGTACAGCCACTTCACCTTGAAGTGCAGGTTCATGTAGTCCGCGCTCTTGCACAGGCGGTGCTTGTCGTGCTCTGCACGGGGAAGGCGAGAGCACGGGGCGGTCGCTTCCAGCCCCAAACCCTGGCGGGGGAATTTGGGCAGCTCCAGGGATGCCAGGGGGATGGGGAGAAGATGGGAGTGCCTCTTGGGAGGGATTTAAGCTAGGCGTGGTTTTGATGAGGGGTGAAATGTGTTTGCCTATTTCTCCAGGGGAATATTTGAGGTGGCTCCTGCCCAGCTCCTCCGCCCAGCACGGGGGCACTCACCCTCCATCGCGTACTTCATGTCCTGCGCAAAGAGGTTCCACATCACCTCGGCGCTGATCTTCCCCACATTCAGCTCCTGGGGGAACCTGGGGCAGGGGGGCAGCGTGGGCACAAGGTGCTCAGAGCGTGAGAAGGGGCTCCCGTGACTGCAGACCCAGCCCCCAGCCTCCTCCCCGCTGCCTCAGTTTCCCCAGCTGTGCAAGGGGTGCTGCGCCCCACGTCCAGAGGGCAAACCCAGCTTCGCTGGCACATTGTGAGCATCCCCCCCGAGCATCCCCTTCTTGGCGATAAATTAATTGGCGACTCACTGGTTCAGGCAGGGCGTGTAGGAGTTCTTGTCCTCTTCGATAATGGACACGATCAGGGTGATGAGCTTGGACCAGAAATCCAGGTTTTTGATGCTGGGCCCCTGCTCCTCGGGGGGCACCTCGCCCTTCTTGCTCTGGAGCGATGGGGATACAGCAGAGGCTCCAGTCACCCGTCTGCCCCACGGGGCTCATGGGGAGCATCACGGGGGGGAGAAGGGAAGGATGAGTGCAGGGGGGTGATGGAGAAGGGCAGGGGATGGATGGAGGGGAGCACCGGGGTCCCTGCAGCGCCCGGTGGCCCAGGCCCACGCACCGGGTCCGTCTGGTACTCGCGGCTGTAGAGCTCGTGGCAGTTGTTGAAGATGTACTCGTAGGTGGAGTTGAGGCAGGCTTTCACGCAGTCCTTCACCACCTGGCTGGCTCGGGGTGGGCTCTGCAGCTCCTGGACCTGCGTGGGGAGGCAGCGGGGCTGTGGGCAGAGCCGGCAGCCGGGGAGCCCGGGCTCCAAAGCTGCAACTCCTGAGGGGGCAAATACCTTCATCCGGAAAAAGGTGATGCTGGTCAGCAAATCCACCGTGGACTTGAGGTCCTGCAGCCGCTCGGGACTGCTGGCAGGGAAGTTATTCTGGGGGAGAAAAAAGAAGAGTTGGTGGCAAAAGAAGAGCTGCTGGCAGGACTCCGTCTGGGGGGAGGTGAAAGCAGACCTTATTAAACATGAAAATGTCTAAAACTGAGGCTCGGCAGTGCCTTACCCGGTACATGGAGAGGTCGATGCGCAGTGAGTTGTGCAGCTGGTCCAGGAGTTTGACAAAACGCTCTTTCTGCGGAGAAAGCCCCGGGGCCGGGTGAACGGGGGGAGGAAGCGGGGGCCGCCCCCCTCCCCGCTGCGCCTGCCTCTGCGCCCCAGCCCGCTCGGCCCTGTCCTGCCGCCCTGCCTCCCCTCCTGCCTCCATCCCTGCCTTCCTTCCCTCCTGCCACCACCACCACGCTGTGCCTGGGCGCTGGGGTGCCCACGGAGCAGCCCGTGCTCTCCGGTGACTGGGACTCGGTGGCAGCACTTGGTGGCTCTGGGGCACGCGTGGCCCCTGCAGAGTGGGGACCCCTCGGTGCAGGACCGAGAGGCAGAATGCATCCCCTCAGCTCCTGCAGTGCTGGAGGGGGATGGGGGGACCCCTGCCCTGCCCACTCGGGTGCCTCCAAGCCTGGGCTTGAGGCAGGAGCATGGAGGGGGCTGCAGCATCGCACCTCCAGGTGCACAGCGCCGGGAACGAAGCCTTCGGAGAACTCAGGAAAAAAGGGCATGGGGAGAGCAGCTGTGCTGGGGCTGCATTTTCCCAGCTTTGGGTCTGAGCTGCTTCAGGACAAAGCAAGGCTGCTGGAGACGGAGTGTTGTTGGACAAAGCAGGAGGTGGGTGCTCTGAGGGCTCCTTGCTTCCTTGCCCAGGCTGCTCGGAGGGGAAACGCCGTGGGCTGACGGTCTTTGGGGATGAGAGGCTTTAACTCAGCTCCCAGACACTGCGCATGGGGTGAAGGGATGTGAACCTCACATCGGGTTGCAAATCAGGCACATGAGATGGAAGCAAAGCAACTGGGAGGCACTTTGCTGTGCCCCTGTGCTGGGGTTGGATGGGGAGGGGTTGGACACCCCCACGTCAGCTGTGATGGAGCCAGGGCTATCCCAGGACCTGGCATCCCCCTGCCTCCAAGTGGGGCCGGGGACGAGTCCCACGTCCACCTGGCCACGGCTCGGCCGAGCCTGCAGCCTGCGCTGGCGCCCGCAAACCTTCGGAGTGCCAGAGACAGCAACGGCCCCCGGCACCGAGCGGCTGCAGCGCGCTTAAAACCGGACACGCTGGCACTCGGGGATAAAGCGACACGGCCGGGCACTTTAGGACCCAGCCTTAGGCTCTCTAAAAAAAGAGAAAGAAACAAGTTTTTAAAACCCTCCACGTCAGAGAAAAGGTTTGTCGTGTGGTCTCCTCCTTCCGCACGGCCCTGCGGCACGGCTCGCTCGGCTCTCGCTATCCCGTCCCTCGCTACCCAGCGCTTCGCCCTAACCGGGGCTGGGCTCCGACCCCGCAGCGCCCGCGTGCACCCAGGGGAGACGCGGGGGCAGCCGGGGTGAGAGCGCAGCCCCCTCCTCACCCGCGTCCCCACGGGCGCACCCAGTCCCGGCGCAAACTCAGCCCCGTTCAGCGAGGCACCCATGGGTGCTGGCACAGCCGGGTGAGTTTGCAGCGGTCAGGGCTCGCACCCGACGCGTGCAGGGCTGTGCAAAGCTCCCGGCCAGCTTTGGCACCGAGGGTGCACGGCGTGTTGCCATCCCAGCCGGCCCTGACTTCAAGCCAGCTTTCACCATAATAATTTTGGGAGCGAATTTAGACCTTCTCCTAGGAAGGTGGTGGCTCATTTCCTTCCCCAAAAATGGGAGAGGGATGAATCTGGGAGCAAGCGGGGGCCAATATCCCACTGCCCAGCTGCCGTTGGGTGGGGAGCTGCCTTGCACGGCCCTTTTCGCCCCCTTTTTGCCCCCCAACCCCCATCCCCAGAGAAAAGAGAAGAAGAAGGAAGGAGTGTTTACGCACCATCGGACTTACCCCGAAATTGGAAGCGGCAAAGCGGTCGGAGGCCGAGACGTTGGTGGAGGCGGTGGTGTGGGCGTAGTAGGCGTTGATGTTGGCGAGCAGGGTGCTCATCACCGCCGGCACCCCCGGGCACATGTACTTGGAGGAGAGGCAGGCAAAATGCCTGGCGGGGAGAGGAGCGAGGTGAGGGCGCTGGGTGCCGCGGGGCTCGGGGTGCTCATGGAGAAGGAGGTGGCAAGCACATGCAAGCAGGGTGGGTGCGTGTCCCCATGGTGAGGGTGGGAGCACAAACAGCAGCATGTGGGGAGGACAAGGGCCAGGAGTGACGCCAGGGGCGAGGAACTCACGTCATGGCCTGGTAGATGGACTCCACCCCGTAGCGCATGGCAAACTCATCCACGATCTCCTGCGCTGTCTCGTCAAAGTACACCTTCCAGGCGTCATCCCCCTTGGCATCGGGGATCTTCACCACACCGTTGTTTTGCAAATCCGTCACGAAATGGAAAAGGTTCTGGGGGCACACACACGAGTCCCATCAGGTCCCCGGGCCCGGCGGTGGCACGGCGGGGACCGGCACGCTGCGGTGCGGAGATGTGGTCCGTGCATGGCTCACCTCGTGCAGGCACGTGTACTGCACGTGGTAGGGAGCCACCTTCTCCTCGCCCTTGATCTCCACGCTGATGTGCAGCCGGATGGCTCCCGACACGGCCGACTTGTCCGTCCGCTTGTCTGGAGGGCACAGAGAGTGGGGTGAGGAGTGAGCCCCCTGGAGCCACTCTGTTCACCCCCATCCTGTAGCGGCTCCACCGCGGAGGGTCCGAAGTACAAAGCAACCGAGGCATCACAGACAGGGATTCAACTGGATCCTCAGGTACTACAGGGATGGGGCCCCTCTCCGTGTCTCAGTTTCCCTGAGCGACCCCACACAAACACTTGATCCCAGTATCTCATGATGTTTTTAACAGCAGACCCCACACCAACAAGCCGAAAGCCCCCTTTGCAGCAGGGTGGGTGGCACACGGACGGCTGCTTACCCAGGTTGTACCAGACATCCATCTCCCCGCTCAGCGTCCGCACCTCGATGATCGTCTGGCCCAGGAAGTCGTCGGACTCCCTCTTGAAGCGCTGCTTGACGCGGGACTTGATGTCGTCATCTTCGTCCCAGACGCGGACCTTGATGCGGTCAGAGGAGTTATGGCACTCGCTGGGGGAGAGAGGGGCGAGGTGAGCAGGGAAACCCGGCCTCCGGTTCCCCAAACCAGGGCTAGGGACAGCCCTGGCACTCAGCAGCACCCCCCCGTCCTCAGCTGGGGCAGGTCCCTGCCGCCCACCACCCAAACGGCCAAGGAGGGGCTGAAAGGGCCAGGGGCCAACTTACAAATGGAAATTCTCCTCCCAGACCGGGTTGAGATTGCCGTAGATAGTTTTAGTCCTTTTTTTTGTCTTTCCAACTTGGACGGTAACGTACGGGTCACTGGAGCCCGTCTTATCCTTTGCTTGCAGGCCCTGGGCACAAACGACTGCGGCACGGCACAGCACGGCACAGCACGTACAGCCATCCACGCCAGGCACACGTGTGGCATAGCGGAGAGAACAGAGAGCAAAGTCAGTGCTGTGGCCACACCAAGGTCCCCATGATGAGCACCCGATGTCACCCCAGTGTTATCCCACAGAGCCCCGGGGACCAAAGCCACTCTGCAGGACATGCAGGGCTGGCGCACAAAGCATGCTTGTGCATGGGGACAGCCACATCTGCAGGGACAAGAAGTGTGTGGAGGGACAGCGTGGCTCAGGGAGCACGTCTCCACTCTCACCCCAAATGCTGTGGCTCTTAGAGGGATCAGGCAGGGGGGGCAGGAGCTGTGCCCACAGGGTGACCCCTTGGAGGGCCACAGGGTCCCCGCAGCATGGGACGCCAGGCGCAGCCGGTGCCCACCCGTGATGCTGATCTTGGCCGACCACTTGGAGGTGCCGTCCAGGACGCTCTGCTTCACCGCCTTCATCTGCTGCGTGTGCGTGGTCTTGGTGACCCCAAACACCTCCTGGATCAGCTCGAAGATCTCCGGCTTGTTGCGCTCCCGGATCTTCATACGGTCTTTGAGCACCATGATGATGTTCTGGGTTCGGTCCTCTGCTCCGTGCTTGGAGCTCTTCTCCGCTGCCCCTGGGAGAGGACAGCAGCAGGTGGGATTGGGGGGGGACAGCCAGTGCCTGGGAAAGAGCCAAGACCTCCCCAAGCTCCCCACGATGAACAAATTCAAACCTGGAGGGGTTTACACCCTGCCCGGAGCAGCTCTGCCCTGCTCACCACCTCCCCACGCATGCAGCAGACCAGCTCCCAGATCGCTGCTCGCTCGCTCCGTGCCACCCCAAGGCGAGAAGGGCCGAGGCCACGGGCGGTGGCTCCTTACTCTGCAGGCAGTCGGCGTTGAGCAGGTCCTGGCACTTCTCGTGGCACTTCACGCCGCACTCGGCGCAGCGCATGCCCTGCCGGGCGATGCCCCAGAGCAGCCCCTCGCACTCGTAGCAGTAGGTGGGGGTGGTGGCCGTCCACACCTCGAAGTTGTGGGGCGTCGTGCAGGAGATGGGGTACACTAAGGCTTGCAGGGTCTTCTTGTAAACATGGTTTTTCTGGGCAAGGAAGGGAGAGAGAGGGGGGAGAAGCTCATGCAGAGCCCCCAACCATGGGTGTTGGGACACCCGCAGCATCACCGCTGGATGGGGACGAGCTCAGCACCATGTGGAGCAGGCAAAGGACAAATGCCACTGTCCCCAAACATGGCTGCACTGTCACTGCCGGAGGATGGCAGGGTGGACCCTGCATCCCCGTCACTGTCATCGCCCCGTGCCCCATCCCGCCTGGCACCTACCAGCTCCTCGTTGTTTAAGGTGCTTGAGGCCAGCGCGGACGTGATTCCGGCTTTCCTGGACTGGACCAAGGACTGTGGGAAAGAAACAGAGACCCCAGATCCAGCACGGCCCCTCACCGTGGGTCCGAGACCCCCAGGACTGGGGTGGGGGCACTCACCATTGCCTGCGGGCAGCCAGGGCCAGCGAGGAGGGAATTAAAGGCCGTTATTAGGAGCCATTTCACAGCAGAAGGAGTGTCCCCGCTTTGTCCCCTGCCAAATCCCACCAGGACAAGGCAGCAGCCCCCACCTCCTCCCTCCCACAGTGCCCACCCCACTGCCACCCACAACCCAGCATCCCGAAACCCCGACACCGACACAGCACAGCAGAAGCATCAGCAGGTGCCCTGAGCAGGCTGGGGACAAGGGCAGCGAGGGGGAGCAGCGGGGTGGGACAGGGCAGGGGGCTGGGGACAGGATGGGGACACCCTGGAGGTGGAGGAAGGAGGCGAAGGTCACCTAATTCTGGGCACAACAGGTGTCTGGTTTCCAAAATCGCCGTCTTTTGTCACCAGAGGTGACAGCAGGGGAACCCTGTGCATTGCAGGGGCTGGATGGGACCGCGGTGCCCAGCGAGGGGATGGCACAGCCCATCAGGATGCTGGGGAGGAGAGCACGGGGTCCAAAAACCAGCACTCCTGCAGCACACGGGTCCGTCTGCTTGGCACCGTCACCGCCCGAGCCCTGGGGACCGCAGGTGGGTGGGACAGGAGGGGACTGGGGACAAGTCCGTGCTCTTGTGGCACCGGCAAAACTCAGGAAACCAGACGCCTCGGGCTGATGCTTGGTGTCGGGGCCCTGCAGCTCCGTTAAAGAGAAGCACCCTTGGGTGGGGAGAGCCCGGCCACGCCGTCCTCACAGCCCCCACCCACGGTCCTGGGCCAGGAGACCCCAAATCAGCCCGGGACCCCCCTCCACCACCACCACCACCATCAGGAGCAGAGGCTGCTCGGTGGGGCCGGCTGGCAGCACCCAAGGGTGCTCTCCCTTTAACCCCTCGGCCCGCGCTCACCAGATCGCTGACTAGAGGGAGAGATTTGCGTCCGGGCTTAATGTCGGGCATGCTGTTAATGCAGCGCAGAAACCTTACCGCCGCCCCCCTGCAGCCGGGGGCGGCCAAGCCAGGCCGGAGGAGAGAGAACAGAGAACACAAAGCAAGTTAGAGGCGGCCGGGGAGCGGGGCGCGGGCGGCGCGGTCCAGCGGGAGCGAAGCCGGCGGCTGTGGGGTGCAAGGCGTTACGGGAGGAACCTCACCAAATCGCTAACTAAGGGGATGGGTTTTCGCTTGCGAATGTCCGGCATGCTGTCTATAATGATCAGCCCGCCGCCAGGCCTGCAAGAGAGAGGAAAGTCAGCGGGGAAGGGGGAAACTGAGGCAGGAAGGGACCCCCGCCACGCTCCTGGGGCCAGGCTGGAAGGCGCGGGGAAGGGGGGGGCTGCTGGAAAGCTGCGGCTTGCCCCACGGTGAGCCGGTTTGCTGCGGTGGTGCGGGGGGAAATGGAGTGAAAAACAGCCTTTGGGGGCTTTTCGGTGCGGAGCGGGGCTGCCTGTGAGGGTGAGATGGGGGCTCGGGGTGCCCCGTGGCATCGCTCAGGTCCCGGACAGCAGGAGGGATGCGGGAGCTGCCACCTGGCTCCATGCCCCCCTGTCCCACTCACCTCCTTGCTGTCCCCTTGGTGGTGCCTCTTTGGGGACACAGCAGCAGCCGGAGACGTCTCCAAAAGCACCAAACGACCATCTTCCAGCCCAAAAACCCAGCCCCCAGCTCATGGGGCCAACCTCCCCATGTCTCTCCCCAGCCCCACAAAGCGTTCATCCCGTCCTACAGTCAGCAGGAGGGGCCAGCCCCGCGCCCCCCGGGTACTCACCCGCCTTTGAACCACAGCGATTTAGCTTCTCCATCGCCTTCCCCGCGGGCCTGCAAAACACAGGGGGGCCTGTGAGCACCCGGCACCTGGTCCTAAAAGGATGGGGCTCTACGATAGCTTCGAGAGGCTGAGCAGGGTGAGAGGAGGCCAAACGGCCCCGAAAGCTCGGTGGTGGAGTTGGGTGGGGGCGGCTGCACCGTGCAGAACCACAGCTTTTGGGGAGTGGGAGCAGCACTCGAGGGCACAGCAGAGCTGGAGCTGAGGGAGATGGCAGGGAAGGGGGTGTGTGCAGGGACCCCTGGGGAATATTTTTTTGGGGGGGTGAAAAAAAAAGGAGGAAAGAGCCAATTCTTCCTCCCTCGCGGGGCAATCCCTGCACACACGCACGCACACGGGGAAGGCACGCACGGAGCGGGGCCGGTTCCTTTCGGACATGCTTACCTGCAGGCGGGCTACAGCCCTCCCCTGCGGGCAGGGGAGACGCGGGCGCAAGGGCCATGGTGGTGGAGAACTGAAAAGAGAAGCGGCAGGGAGGGGGACTGAAGCCCCGTGGGGTGAATCCAGAGCCAAAACAAAAAGAAAAGATGGAGGATGGAGTCTAAAAACAGAACAAAAAAGTGTCAGCGCAACGCAGGGGACGGGGCGGAGGGGCTGGCACCGGCATGCAGCACACACGGGGAAGGTCCTCAGCGCTCCCTGCCCCTCGTGGGGCCACCAACGGGCTGGGGACAGCCGGGTCCCCGCTGCCCTCGAGGTGCGGGTCGCCACGGGGTGGGCAGCGGAGGTGCCAGGCAGGGCTCGCCGTGCCGTGCCGTGCCACGGGGACGCTCACCTCCTGCAGCTGCAGGCAGACCTTGTTGAAGGCTCTCAGCCAGTTGGCCTTGGCTCGGGCTTTGGGGTCCTGCACCTCCGCCTCCGCCAGCTCCCTGCAAGGACACACAGCCCGCTCACCGCCCGCACGGCACCGGGACGCGGGCACGGATGAGGTCTAGGGGTCCCAATGGGTCCTGAGCAAACGTGGCCATGGCAAATGTCACTTTCCTACCAGGGAGGGCTCTGCAGTGGTGGCAGGTCCCAAGCAAAGGGCTCAAGGCAGAGTGAGGAGAAGCCGGAGTCCCCTCACCCTTAGGGGACCCTGCCCCGGGCACCCAAGGGAGCTGGAGGGCTTCCCATCACACCAGGGCTAGGAGCAGGTGGATGCACCCAGGGATGAATTTCCAGCCTGGACGTGCTGATGGGGTTGTTTTCCTCCTCTCTTTGTAAAATCCAGAAAAGGAGGAAAGGAAGAGAAATGCTCCCAACCTCCCAGCCTCCTGGAGAGCCCGGTGTGAGGTGGCAGCGGGGCTGGTGCCTGGATGAGGCCACGGGGAGCCGGGGACACACTGAGGGACCTCACCCGTGCTTTGGGTGGTCCCCAGTGCGGGGCCACCCAGTAGCTGCCCACAGAACGGGCCCTGCAGGCACACCTGAACCGACAGCACCTTTGCCAGGGCTCTCGCCAGCCCTTGTGCCTAAAAAAGACTTTTTTTCATGCAAAAAAAAATCATTGTGTCTTCCTTTAAATCAGAGCTTCCCCAGGTCCAGTCTATAATTTAAACCAAAATAAAGACCAGAAAGCTTCCCCTCTGCGCGGAGCTGTTGTGCTCACCGAACCATGGCACAATGGGTGCATTCAGAAACTGAAGGCAGCGACCGGCACCTGAATTATCCACGCGCCGTGCCAGGGACTCAGCCACCCCCACCTCCTCTGTGCAGCACGGGAGACCACGGCCGAGCTTTCACCAAACTCCCTCCTCTGACCGTGCTGGTGCCCAGCTGCTGGCTGGGGCAATCTCCAGGCAGGGGACACAGGGGTGACAGCAGAGCCACCACGGCCGGTTTGGAGGGTCCAGAGCATCCCCATGGTGCCATCCCAGTGCCACCCCAGGACAAAATCACCCTCCTACCTCTCAGCTGGTTTGGGGGGCTCAGGCTCAGGCTCTGCCTCTGGCAGGGGGGCTTCGTCCCCTCCCCGCTGGGCCTCCGGGGTCTCTTGTGGGACAGAGGTGTCCTTGTCCTCCTTCTTCTCCTCTTTCCTCTCCTCCTTCCTCTCCTGCTGCTGTGGCTTCGCCTGCGGGACCAGCTGGGGCTGTGGGACCTGCTGCTGCTGCTGCTGCTGTGCCTTCTGTGTTGGGGGGTAGGTGTCGTGCTCGGGGGCTTCGTAGGTGCCTGGCTCCCGCAGCTCTTCCTCCTCTTCCTCCTCCTCTTTGGGGTAGCCTTCCTCATTCTCGCTGTAGTCCTCGTTGAACTCCTCCTCCTCCTCCTCCAGGTAGAGGTCGTCGTCCTCATCCTCCTCCCAGCGCGGGGAGTCCTTGCGGTAGCTGACGGAGCTGTGGCAGGAGTGGTAGGAGTCGCCGTCCCGCTCGTCCAGCTCCGAGTCCCGCAGGCTCTCGTTCTCGAAGTCCTCGCTCAGCTGGGAGCTGCCCTGGCTCAGCTCGGCCGACGAGGCGTAGCGGCTGCTCCCCGTGGGGCTGCGGGGCGAGGGGGACAAGGACGGGGTTCCCGTGGGTCCGTGCCACGGCACTGCCCGCCCCGCACCCCCTCGCCCCCCAAGGACCCCGCGGCAGCAGGGCTGGATGGGGTTGGCGTGGCGGGGGCTCCCCCGGGACCTGCCCCTGGGTGGGCACCGGGCTCCTCGTCCTGGTGGTCGAAGGCACGAACCCAAGGCTGGGACCGGACCCCCAGGCTGGTGGGGGGTGCTGGGGGGGCCGGACCTTCGTGGCTGTCCCCTGGGCTCACCCCTGCCAAGGGTGGGGGCACAGCGTGGCAGGGTGGCACCCACAGCCAGCTCTGGCCTCCTGCCCCCCCCTCCTGCAAAATCTGCCCCCCGACCCCATCTCTGCTCTCCTGCACCCCTCACGGATGCCCCCTCCCCACAGACACCCCCTGGGGTCCCCTCTCTGCTCTTGTTGTGGGGCCAGGCCCTTTCCACCGCCCCCTTCCCGCTGCACCCTCCTCTCGCTGCTGCCGGCACCCATGGGTGCAGCAGGGCGGGGGGACTCCTTGCACCCCAGGTGCTGCTGGGGACGGGGTGGCCCGGTGGCCGCGGGGCTGCGGGGACTCACAGAAGCACACATGCAGACAGGACAGGGACAGGGACATGCCTAGGAAGAGGCCGACACCACGTCTCCAGCCGGGGCTCGGGGTGGGCTCGGGGGACACGGGAAGGGGTCGGGCAGCGCCCTGGGGAAGGCAGGGAGCCAGCAGGAGGATGGGGACACGCTGCGGGGAGCAGGGCGCCGGGGACACCCAGGGGTGCTGGGGACACCCAGGGGCGCAGGCATCATCTGGCAACAGAGGGGTTCCTCGGGGAAGGGGGCTTGGGGCACAGGGGTGCAGGAGACACGGCTCATGCCTGGAAACCCGGCCTGACCCTGGCCCGAGGGGGACCCCTGGGTGAGTCTCGGGTCCCAAATCACTGCGGGGGGGTTTTGCCTGGCGAGCTGTAGCAGCCTGGGAGGCGGTTGGGGACGCAGGTGGCCTTCGTGTCCCCGCGGCACCGGCTCCCGCGCCGCGATGGGGACCTGATCGCTGCGCCCCGACACGGGCACATCCCCACCACCGGCTCCGGCACAGCAGCAAGAGGGGCGAAAATACCCCCCCCCTCCTCCTCCCCCCCACCTCGGAGCATCCCAAGGCTGCTCCCGTGCTGGGGGGACCCCACGGCGGGGCGCGAAGCCGCCCTTGCCGGGACTGGTGTTGGCCTCACCGCGGCTGCAAGGAGCGACCACAGCACTCTGCGACGGCACACGGCACGCGACGAGGACGCGACCCACCTATCCGATAGGTCTAGGGACCGCCTGCTCTCAAGGGAAGGCTGGCGGCTGGTCCGCCTGCTCGACGCGGAAGCGGACTCAGCGTCGTTTGCGGCAGAGTCTACGCTACCGTAGCGTCTGCCGGGGAGGAGAGGAAGACGATGGTGAGCGAGGTCCCGGCGCCGCGCCGCCGCCGCCACCCGCCGTGCCCCAGCTTCCCCCCGCCGCTGCGGGGACGTGGGCTGGGGGGGCTCCGTCCTGGGGACGGGGCTGGCACCTTGTGCTGGCGGGGAGCTGTGACCGTGTGGCTCATCCCCCACCTGCCCTATGGCCACGTCTGCGTCCCCGGCTCGCTCAGGGCTTGGGGACGCCACTGGGGACAGGGCGAGTTGACCCAAGCGAGCTGGAGAACTCCGCGGTCCCCAGCGAGGAGAGGCTCGGGGCCGGCACCGTCCCCCTCCTCTTCCTCGCCTCTCCATCGTCCCTCCATCACCCTTAATGTCCCCGGTGCCACCCCGCTGGCCTCGGCCACCCGCGGGAGGGTGGGAAGAGCAGGCTGAGGTGGGCGCCGGCCGCCGGGGCGCTACCTGATGGGCCGCTGGTCCGAGTAGTCCAGCTCGTAGCTCTGCATGGAGTCGGTGTAGGAGTCGCGGGAGCTCTGCTGCTGGTGCCGCATCGGGTACTGGTGGACCGAGGCGTTGGGCTGCGAGGTGGTGTAGTAGGGCGGGGGGATGCTGTTGCTGGTCTCGCTGCGGTAGTCGCTGTCCCGGTCGTCCACCGTGCTGTCGGGGTCGTCGTCTGCAAGGGGGTGCCGTGAGCGGGATGGGGGGGGCACCCCGAAACCGCGCGTCCCCACGGCCACGGGAGGGTGCAGGGAGCAGGATGCGGGGAAGGGGCTGGGGGGCTGCGTGGGACCCCTCACAGAGGGGATTTGGGGGCGAGGGGAGGGTGTGTGTCCCGTTCCAGGGACATCGGAGGGGGAATAGGATACATGGAAAAGGGGAGAGGAGGACGGGGTGCGGGGACCCCCCTGCACCCCCAGGATGCTCTGCCACGGAGGCAAAGCCTGAGCTGCTCATCGGCCCCCGGGCAGCCTGAGGGGACAGAGCCTCGTGTCCCCACCAGCCCCTGGGGACAACCCTGCCCGGGACAGGGCGCTCGGTGTCCCCGTCCTCGCCCAGCACAGAGCCACAGCGCAAAGCCACCAGCGGGACCCCAGCCCAGGCTGTGGCAGGGTGAAGGGGACGCCTTGGGGACCGTGGGGCTGGAAGGCGAGGAGGGGACGGGATACTCACTCTGCTGCTCTCCCCAGCCAAAATAATTCCAGTTGCCTACAAAGAAAAGGGGCAGAGGAAATAAGGATGGTGGCGGCTCTGGGGTGGCACCGAGCTGGGCTGGGGACAGCGCCAGGGCTGGGCACGGCCCCGGAGCGACTGCAAAGGGGGAAACTGAGGCACGGGCTGGGACAAACCAAGCTGCCCCCGGGGCCCCCTGCTCCTGCCCCCACTCAGCAGCCCCCACACCAGCCCCCAGGCTCCCCGTGCCACCCCCATTGCCCCCCCTGCCCCTGTCCCCCACGACTCAGCCCCACGGGGGGGTCCCACGCAAGGGCGACAAAACACCAGCAGAGAGGGGAGGGACGGAAAATGGGGACAGGGACAGGGACAGGGACAGGGACAGGGACAGGGTGCGGGGTGTGGGGTGAGGTTGAGCCCCCCTTGGGCTGGGGTCCAGCAGCCCCGAGCCCACCGCATGGGGGGGGCAGGATAAAGGGGGGGCACCCGGGGCAGCACTTACAGCACTGGGAGCCGTGGACGGGCAGCGGCTTCTCCTGCTCCTCCTGGAAGGCGTACTGGGGGGGGACAGCGGGCGGTGAGGGCTGCCCGTGGCCCCCCCCAGCCCTGCCCACCCCCAGCCCCCCCCCACTCACATCGTCCTGGTCCCGCATGGCGTTGAGCTGCTCCAGCTTCTTGGCCCAGTACCTCGCCTCCTCCTCGGGGATATCTGCAGGGGGAAAAACCCCAAAAAAGCTCAGATCCCCCCAAAAAGCGGGCGGGGGGCTGCAGGATCGGACCCCCTGAACCCCCCCTTCCCCCCGGAGGAGGGTGCAGCCCCCAGGGGGGGCACCCACCCAGCGGCAGCTCGAAGCGGGTGTCCAGGAGGATGCGGTGGAAGGTGGGGTCCTTGGTGCCCGAGATCTCGTTGTCGGTCATGATGACCTGCGAGTCCAGCGTCAGCCACTCCCCAGGACCCTCCTGGTTTTTTGGGGGGGGGAAATTGGGGCTCAGGGGGGGGCACCGGGGACACCCCCGAGCCCCTCGGTGACCCAGGCGCCCAGCCCTGGTGTGGGGACACCCCGAGGGGCCAGCACCCAAGGGGGCTCCCGGTGCCCCCAAATCACGGGGTGCAGGGACGGGGGAGCCACCTATGGCGGGGGGGGGGGGCTCCGTGTCATTTGGGGTGCCGGGGGGGGGGGCCCTACCTCGTTGGACTGCCGGATGGTGCGGAGGGGGATCCACACCGTGCCCACCATGGTGTCCCAGATGAGCCCCTTGTTCCACACCTCCACTGTCAGGCCCAGGTCCAGCCGGTTGATTTCACTGTGGGGGGGGGGAAAAAAAAGGGGTCACCCCCACCCCAGTCCCACCCCCCAGCCCCCTCCCCAGCCCCCCAGGACTCAGCCGGGGCTGGGGGCAGGGGGAGCAGCGGCGGGGAGGGACCGGGGGGGTCCTTCTGGGGGCCGCAGGGGGCGGCGGGGAGGGGAAGGGAGGGGAGTTGGGGGGGGGTCCCGGCTGGGGGTGCCCCCCCCGGACACTCACAACATGAAGTCCTGCTCCCAGGCGGGCAGGTTGCCCCGCACCGCGATGGTCGTGCTCTTGACATTTTGCACCTTCAGCGTCACGTAGGTGTTGAACTTCTCTGCGGGAGCGAGCGGGGGGGGGTGAGGGGACCCCCAGTGTGTGCCCCCCCCCACCCCCCCACCCCAAACACCCCCCCCCCTGCTGCTGGGGTGGCCTGGCCATGACCCCCCCCCCCTCCCCTAATTCCATCCAGGGCACCCCCAGCCCTGTCCCCCCAGCGATGTCCCCAGGGGTAAGGCTGAGCCTGGGGTCCCCTTGTGCCCCCCCCCCACAGCCAAACCCCCCCCCCCCGGTGACAGGCGGGGGGCGCTCACCTTGGGGCCCGTCGAACTTGGCCTTTTTGACTGCAGGGACAGAGACAGAGGGAGGGGGCTCAGCCGGGGTGGGGGCTGAGGACCCCCCCCGAGGCTGCCAAGGGGGTGGGGGGGTCCCCAGGCCTGTCCTCCCCCCCCCACTGCAGCCAAACCCCGAGACCGGGGGAGGCGGTGGGACCCCTCCCCAGCAAAGCCCCCCCACCCCAAAAAGAAAACCCACAGAAGGTGTGGGACAAGCGATGGCAACCCAAAATGAAGCAGCCTTCATTTTTTGGCGGGGGTCACAAATTTGGGGGGGGGGGTCCCAAATTGGGGGGGGTCCCCCTTTTGAATCTGGGTCCGTTTTGGGGAAATAACGCCCCACGTGAGCAGGGTCAGCGCCCCCCCAGCCCCCCCCCCAAGCCCACCCTGCAGGCAGCCCCCGACCCCCCCAGCCAGGAGATGGGGAGGGGGGAGTTCATGGAGGGGGGGGGGCATTTCCACCCCCCAGCTGGGATGGGGGGGGAGCTGGGGGGGTCCCCAGCGGTGTCCCGGGGGTGGCAGGAGGGGACGTGGGGGGGGGGCAGGATGACACAGCACCCGCAGAACGGGGGAATGACGCGGGCGGCAGCGGGCGGGGGGGGGCGGCGGGGGGGTGGCGGTGGCGGGGGGGGTGGCGGGGGGGGGGGGGGGGGAACAACGTGACCGAGGAGGGATGAAAATAGCCCTGGCGCTATCCGAGGCGATTGCATTTCGGGGCCGTGCCACCGCGGGGGCCACGTGCACGGGGAGGGGGGGACAGGGGGACACGGGGGGGGGGGCACATGGGGTGGGTGGCCCCTGCCCAGCCCTGGGGGGGGGAAATCAGGCGGGGGGGGGGGCGGCACGTGCACCATGGGGACGTGGGTGTCGGGGGGGGCGCGGTGTGGCCTCGGGGGGGCTGGGGGGGGACACCCCGGTACCGGGGGGCATCCAGGCCCCGTGCGCCCTCCACCAGCCGCTGCCCCCGAAACGGGAGAAAAAAAAAACAAAAATAGCCCGGGAATATTTGGGGAAAGCTCCCAAAATACCCGAGGTGACGGAACGAACCCCCGGGGGAACGCGCGGCCCCCCCCCGGCTGTCATCTGCCACCATCTGCGGCCCCCCCCGAGCCCCCCGAAGCAGGACCCCAGGGCCTGGGGGGGGCTGTCTGTCTGTCTGTCCGTCTGTCCGTCCCGCTGTCTGTCTGTCCATCCATCCGCCCCCCCACCTGTCTGTCTGTCCGTCCACCCCCCCGTCCGTCCGTCTCTCTGTCCCCCTGTCCATCCACCCCTGCACCCGCCCGTCCATCCGTCTGTCCGTCCAGCCACCCCCCCATCCCCCTGTCCGTCTGTCCGTCCACCCCCCCATCCCTCTGCCCCCCCCCATCCTGCCCCCCGTCCGTCTGTCCGTCCGTCACCCCACACCCCCAGGGGCCTCTTTTGCCCCCCCCCCCGTCACAGCTCCTTTGGGTGCTGTGGGTGGCCGCAGCCCCTCGGGAAGGGGGGGATGGGGACATTTGGGGAGGGGGGGGGGGCGCAGAGGTGGCACCTCCGCCCCCGTGGCCCCAGAAATAGGGTGACAGGAGGAGCGCTGCCGGGGGGGGGCCGTGTGTCACCGTCCTCCCCCGGGTGCCACCCCCTGGGACAGCCCCTCCAGCACGGCCCCCCCCTGTGAACCCCAAATCTGGGGGTCCCCCAAATCTGGGGGGGGTGATAAGGGCTGCCCTATAACCGGGGGGGGGGCACATGGGGATGTGCCCAGACTCTGCCCCCCCCCCGGGAGCTGCTCCCTGGGTGCTGCGGGGGCTGGGACACACGGGGGGGGGCCCCCAATTTCCTCCCGAACGCTGGAGGGGGAATCCCAGTCCCCCTGCGCCCCCCCCTTGCTCCTCCCAGTTATTCCCAGTATGGCGTGACTGGCACCCCCAGTAGGCCCCCCCCAGCACCCAGCCGCCCTCCTGCTGCCCTGAACCCCCCCGGGAGAACCCGGCCCCCCCCGCGGTGGGGTGGGGGCATGGGGGGGTATTAGGGGCTGGGGGGGAAACTGGGGGGGAATGGGGGTGTCATTGGGGTGGGGGGGTGTAATTGGGGTGGGGGCTGTTTGGGGGGGTTGGGGAAAGATGGAGGGGTTGGGAACGGATGGGGGGGTGGGAATGTGGGTTTGGGGGTAGAAGGGGGGGTGGGGCTGGGGGGGCATGGGGGGGCATTGGGGCTGGTGGTGTAATGGGGTGGGGGCTATTTGGGGTTCGGGGGGTGCTTGGGGAAAGATGGGGGGGTCGGGGGTGGATGGGGGGGGCAGGGATGGATGGGGCGCATCCGGGGGAGCGGGGGGAAATGGGGGGGTGTTGGGGGGTGGGGGGGGAGGCTTTAGGGTGGGGGTGCTCGGGGGCGTGGGGTCCGCGGGGGGGTGCTCGGGGAGAGATGGGGGGATGCGGGGGGGGGCGGGGGGGTGGATGGGGGGTGGATGGGGGGGGTGCAGGACGGGAACGGGGGGGAGCTGCTTTTTTTTTGGGGGGGGACACCCCTGCGATGTGGAGGCTGGGGGGGGGCCTCGTTTAACCCCCCCCACCCCCCAAACCCCCCCACCTCCCCCAGCACCACCACATCCCCCGGGTTGTCCCCCCCCCTCTTCCCCCCCCCCCCCCCCCCACTCCATTCACAAACCCGCCGCGATTTTATTTTTATGAATGGAGCCGCCCCCCCCACCCCCCCCACCCCCCCCCTCAAAAAAAAAAAAAAAAACAAAAAAAAAAACGAGCT
The DNA here is from genome assembly GCF_964211825.1 of Aythya ferina. Taxonomy (NCBI): domain Eukaryota; kingdom Metazoa; phylum Chordata; class Aves; order Anseriformes; family Anatidae; genus Aythya; species Aythya ferina. Next base: position 1,993,286 of record NC_140324.1, read on the forward strand.
GAGAGCCGGGGCCTCCCCCTGTGCCCCCCCCCACCCCCGTGGTGGTGTGGGGGGGGTCTCGGTGCCCTCCCCCCCCCCCGGCCCCCCCCGCACCTCGGACGCAGAGCAGAGACATGGTCCCGGCGCTAGCGGGCGGCCATCTTGTTCAGCACCTCGGACAGCGCCGCTGACGTCAGCAGCGCCCCCCCCCCCACCCCCCCCACCGCCCCCGCCCCGGGGCTTCAAGAAGGGGGGGGTCTGGGGGGGGGGGGGGGGATTTAAAAAAAATTTTTTTTTTTTTTTTTTTTTTTTGATGGGAAGGTGGAAGGGCGGCTGCCTGTGTAGCGCTGCTGGAGGGGGGGGGATTTGGGGAGGGGGGGGATTTGGGGAAGGGGATTTGTGGAAGGGGGGGGGATTTGGGGATGGGGGGGGTTGGGGATGGGGGGGTTTGGCCGTGTGGTAGCGTTTGTAAGGCAGCCGGGGGGGGGGTTGTTCTGCCCCTATGGTAGCGGGGGGGATCCTGCCCGTATAACGGGGGGGGGGCTGTCCATATCACAGCGGAGTGGGGGGGGTCCTGCCCCTATGGTATTGGGGGGGGGGGTCAGTTCTGCCCCTATGGAATCAGTCTATCCTGCCCCTATGGCACTGGGGGGCCCCTATGGAAATGGAGGGGGTTCTGTTCTGCCCCTATAGCCCCGGGGGGGTCTGTTCTGTCCCCATAGCCCCGGGGGGGTCTGTTCTGCCCTTTTAACACAAGGGGGTCCTGCCCATATAGCACTGGGGGGGGAGCTGCTCTGTCCATATAACACCGGGGTGGGGTGGGGGGTCCTGCCCATATGGCACTGAGGGGGGGGGGGTCTATTCTGTCCCTATGGAATTGGGGGGGGTCTATTCTGCCCCTATGACCCTGGGGGGGGATCTATGCTGCCCTTATGGCATCGCTGGGATCCATTCTCCCCTATGACCCTGGGGGGGTGGGAATTTTTCTGCCTATTTAACACAAGGCAGATCCTGCCCCCCACCCCATATAGCACCGGGGAGGGAGGGCGAGGTGGGGGGGCTCTTTTCTGCCCCTGTAAGCATCGGGGGTAGGATCTGTTCTGCCCATATAACACTGGGGGTCCTGCCCCTATGGCTCTGGGGAGGGGCTCCTGCTCATACAGGAGGCGGGGGGGGCGTCAATCCTTCTGTATGATCCCAGTGTATGGGGGGGGGGGGTCTTTCCCCTACAACCCTAGTGTACGTAGGGGTCTGTCCTGGCTTTAGGGTGGGGGGTGTCTGTCCGACCCCCATTGCAGTGGGATGGGGCTCTCTGGTTCGCACACCCCTTAGTGGGGGGAGCAGGGGGGCTGATTTAGGGCTGCAGCCTGGGTCTGTTTCCTGCCCCAAACCCTATTTCGGGTGTCAGTGAGCCTCACCCGAAGGGGAGATATTGGTGAAATGTTTCCTTTTTCTTCCCCGCCTCCCCAAAATCCAGCTTGGGGTCAGAAAAAAGGATTTAAGTGCTGTATTAAATCGGAGAGCAGCCTCCAAGCCTTGAAATAAGCCATTTCCAGGAGCCGAATCCCCACAAACTGCCCCCCCAGCAGTTTCCCCCACCCCCAGGTCCCAGTGCTGGCAGAGCCCAGCCTCACCCCAAAAGCTTCCGATCAACCCCAAATGTTACCGGATCCCCATTGGGCTTAAATCCAGCTTTTCCTATGACCCCTGGAACGCCAACACAAAGAAAAAACAAAACCCCAACCCCCCCAAAAAACCACAACCCTGCAGCTTCTTTTCCCCAATGCCCAGCCCCTGCCACCCCCCGTCCCTTGGGGTCACACCACAAGCCCCACGTCCCCACACGCGGCTGCGGTCCCTGTAGGGGCGAGAGGGGCGCAGCCCCAGATGCATGCGTGCGGGTGGGCTGCACGCAGCCCGTGGGGATGCTTCTGTGTCCCCGTCATGGGTCGGTCCCACAGGCGTGCCTGGCCCTGGGACAGCCTCTGTGGCACAGTGACACCCCCCCGAGGCTCGGTGACACCCCCCCGCCTCCCCAGCCGGGCAGCCCCGGACATCCCAGGCTGGGGCTCATCCAGCGCCTGCTTCATTCCTCTCCCTCCGGCCCCCAAGTGGTTTTAGGGCCCTCGATGGCACTGGGAGGGGGGTGACGGGCACACTGGGGGAACTGGGGCCAGGCGTGGGCGGCAGAAGGGGATGGAGGCGACGGGGACGGCGGCGGCGGCGAGCTCGGTGCGCTGGCAGCTGTGCTACGACGTGACGGCCAAGACGTGGTGGATGGTGAGTGGGGGCGGCCAGCCGGGGGGGGTCACCGCACAAGAAACCGATTTTGGGGTGGGGAGAAGGATCTGGAGGCAAAAACGGGGCTGTGCGCCGAGGAAACGGGGGATTAGGGCTGGGACCGAGGTTGTGTGCAGCAGGAGTTTGGGTTCGTGCCCTCCGCTGCTGGCACTGGCCCTGCTCTGGGTCTCGCCCTGGCTCACCCCCAGCTTCCAAAAATGCTTCTTGGGGGAAACCCCGGGAGCAGCACCCCCCTGCTGGGCTGCCTGGCACCCGCTGGAGTCTGAGTATCACCCGCACGCGGCCGGGCCCCATCCTTGGGACGGTGCCGCGAGGACAGGACCTGGCGGCCACCCGCCAGCACGCACTGCGGCTCGAGGCACAGCTTTGGACGTGGCCCTGAGCTGATTTCGGGCAGGAGACGAATCCCTCAGCGGCTTCAAACCCCCAGGGTGTTGTGTCGGGGCCCCACGGGGCAGTGACGGCTTCAGCCAAGGCGTCTGCGGCAGCTCCCGAGCGCCCGTCCCCCGTGTGCAGATATTACCCAGATGCCGAAGGGTTTTTCTGGGAAGCAGATGGGCTGAGCTGGTTCCTGCCGTGCGGGAGAGCCGGGAAGCACCGGCGCTCAGCCGTGAGCTGCGCAGGGCTCTCGGGGACGGGCAGACCCCGGGGACCCGCGGCTTTCCCCATCCCCACCCGGGCATCGCACCCAGGGAGGCGGGCGGCGGAGCGGTGGCGAGGCTGCAGCCTGGTGACGGAGCCGGGGCCGGATCCTGCCCTGCCCCACCGTGGGCGGCTGCAGCTTCCAGGGCAAGAGGTTGGGTTGGTATCAAAGGGCCGTAGGTGGAGGGCATCGTCCTCCCGGCCCCCCCCCGATCCCCTCCGGGAACACGGTGCCCCTTCGCCCACGCGGCCCCGAGCCCTGCCCGCCCGCTGGCGAACAGAGCCGGGGCTTCAGAGCGAGAAAAGTGGGGCCTTTGAGGCAGCCCCCGCAGCCCGCGGCCCAGCGCTTCCTCCGGCCGCAGCCGCCGGCGTGGGGGAGCCGGGTCACGCCGGGACGCCAGGGTGGCGGTGACGCTGGAAAGGGGCTGGCGGGGACCCAGGGGCTCCGGGACCCCCCCCCTGGGGGCAGCGGGGTAACGCGTGTGCTGGTGTGGGGGAGCGCAGTCGGGATGTGGGTGCATGGGAGGTGAGCAAACGCACAGAAAACGGTGGCAAAGAACCCAACGTGGCTGCAAAGCCTCAAAATTCCCGGTCCTTCCAGCCCACCATGGGGATGTGGTCTGCCATGTTCTGGCTTGTCAAGGGACAAGGGACAAGGGACGAGCACGTTGGCCACTTGCTTTGAACCCCCAAAATGTTTTGGGAACCCACGGGATGGGCCCAGCGGTCCCCAGTTCTGTGTTATCCCACACAACACAGCAGCAAAGGCTCCGGCTCAGAGCTCCCATCCTGCACGCCCAGCTCCCCGCGCGCACCTCCGAGCCACCGAAGGGCGCGTGATGGATTGACCGATGGAGAAAAAATTCATCAGGCTGGAGGTAGCCGTGAATTACGGGGCTAAAAATACCTCCGCGGCCCCTCCTGACAAGACGTCCCCAAGCAAAGCGCAGGGAGCCCGAGCCTCTGCTGACACCCCATCCATCACCCCGACCGCGGGGCTGGTGCGAGCGTCCGCACAGCAGCATGTGGCAAGTTTTTTTTTATCTTTTTGGCATCTTTTTTTTTTTGGCGAGATTTGCAGCCGAGCCCCGGCAGGGCTGTGGCGTGCCCATCCGTCAGTGTCAGCGCGGGGCCCTGAGTCAGCAGCTCTCGGGCACGGGATGAGGACATCGCGGGGATGTGGGGATGAAGGTGTGGGGTGCGGGGTCCCTCTGCGCCCAGCTCCTTGAGGATGGGGGTGAAACGCAGCAGGGGGGTCGCTGCTGGCTGCAGTCAGGGTCCTGCACCCAGCCTGTGTCCGGCGAGGCGGTGGTTTGGGGCGCAGGGGTGTCCCGATGTCACCGAAGCCTCCCCTGGCATCGTGGCTGGGTGGGGTTATTATAGGAAAGGGGGGGTTGCTCCCCGGTTCCTGGGGGTGTTTGTGGCCTGGTGAGCGATGCTGGTGGCCAGGATGGGAGCACTGATAGGGCTGGGGCTAAAAATGCTCTAAAATGAGCCAAGGGAATTTTTCTGTGTGCTCAGAAGAGATTTTTGGCTCAGGTGGGAAAAAATAATAATAAGAAGAAAATCACTCCCTTGCGTTGATATTTGCAGGATTTTGCCCGAAAGGCCAGGTTTTTGGGGGACACGCAGCCCCCCCCCGAGCTGTTAGCAGGGCCGAGCAGCAGCTCCCACCCCCACGATACTGCTGGGGGTCCCCACGGGGCGCAGGGTCCCCCCAAACCCACAGCCTGGGGTCCTTGGGGGGGGGTCCTGCCCTAGCGGCACCTCCCCAAAATCAGCGATCCAGGCGCTGGGGTCCCCAGAGCCCCGTCGCCGGGCGGTGGCACGGCGGTGGCCGGGGGCCACGCGTGATGGGCTCCCCCCGTGGGCCGCCCGTGGGCCCGTGGCGGCTGCCGGTGGCCACGGGGGGGGTGGCTCCGTGCCCCGCGAGCACTAGGTGGCAGCAGAAGAGCGCGCACGGCCACGGCCACGCGTCCCCACGGCTCCGTGGCACCGGGTGGGTGCCCGGGCACAGCCCCCATCTCCCGTGGGTGCCCCCGCGGGCGGCCCTGCCGTGGGCTGCTGGGGACGGCCGTGGGGCTTCCCCGCGTGGGGGAGGTTTGGAGGTGGCCGGGGGAGCGGTCACGGGGGTGTGGGGGGGGTCCTGAGCCCCACCTCCGGCTCTGCTCCTCGTGGGGACACAGGGACACGGGGGGGACCCGGGCCTGCTGGCACCTGCTGGCCCACGGGCACCCTTGGGTGCCAGCACACACACGCGTGCACACACACAGGAACACGCACCCACACAGGCACACGCGTGTGCTGGCACACCCACACGTGCAAACACGTGCACACACAGGCGTGCACACATCCCCCTGCATGCACACCCCAAAAGCACACGTGTGAGCGCATGTAGAAGCACACGCGTGCTGCCAAGCACACGCACACAGGTGCACGCATGCACGCTTGTGCACGTATGCACACAGCCGTGCACCCACACGCACCCAGGCACACCCACAGCCACACGCACACCCCTGGGTGCCCTCAGCTGCCCGTGCACACACGCCTGCAGACCCTTGCAGGCACACACATGCACACCCGCAGGCGCTTGCACACGCGTGCACGGCCCTTCCCAAGGTTGCTTGTTAAAAAGTACCCGGGTAGGTAAATAGCGCGCGGGGCTGGGGGCCGCTGGCCGGGTGGCCGGGGCCGGGCGGGCGCGCTGGGGGGGCTCAGCCCAGCTGCTAATGACCCACGGCCGGTGCCAGCTCTCTAATCCGTGCAGAGGTTCAGGACAAACTGTACCAGCGATTATATAAACCGACTCGCCTCTATTTATTTAATTCCCTTTTATTTATTTACCACTCAGCCAATTGGAGGCGGGGGAGTGGTGCAGCCCCCCGGCCCCGCAGCCCCAGCCGTGCATGGGGGGCAGGGGGGGCCCTGTGTGTGTGTGCCCCCCCCCCCCAGCGTGGGGCAGCCCAGGCTTGGGCCTGCGTGTGCACGCGTGTTTGCACACCCTGTGGTGCGTGCTGCATGACGCACACCCTTGCAGCGGTGTGCACGCGTGCACGTGAGCATGTCCGGTGTGCAGAAGTGTATGGGCACATGCGTGCAAATACACATGTGTGCATGTTGATGTGCACGAGCACACAAGTGCACACACACACACACACGTGTGCATCCCCCCCAGCGCATGCACACACGCGCTTAAACCCAGGTGCCAGCACATCCGTGCACAAACACACGCGTTTTGGCACAAGGCCACCAGGCAGGGGGCGGTTAACCCAACGCCAGAGGTGACACGAGGACACGAGGCCCTGGAGGGGGGACAGCAGCCCCCGGGGGGCGGTGGGGAAGGGGGGGGACGTGCTCAGGGCCCCCATGCCCTCCCCGGTACGGCAATGGCACCAGCTCCAGCCCTGACACCCACCTCCCCCTGGCACAGGAGGGGGGGTCTCGAGGGGCAGCCGGGGGCTGGGGGGGGTGCAGGCAGGGGGATGCTGAGCCCCCCTCTGCCCCCCTACCCCCAGTGCCACCGCCCGCCCTTCCCCCGCCGTTACATAAAGGCGCGATTACAGGAAATCAAGGGGCAAAATGTCTTACTCGAATTAATAACTGACTTCCTGCGGTTGCAGATTCACCTTCTGTGCTTGTTTATAAACCCCAGCCCCCCCCCACCCCCCCCGCCCGCTTCGGTTAATGCTCCCCGGCGCCGTTTGCCATTAACCGGCTCCCCAGGGAGGGCGGCCCAGTCCTCCCAGTATGGTCCGAGTGGGGCTGTGCTGGGACACGGCCAGCACGGGAGCCCTGTCCCCATCCATCCATTGCTCGGGCAGGACCGGGGTCCCCTCCCCTCTGCCACCGCTGGGCTGGTGACACCGGTCCTGGCACCACGGCCACCTCCGTGTGCTGGGGACACGGGGAGGGCACGGCCACGGCACGGCCACGGCACGGCCACGTCTCCCTCCTGTCCCCAGGGGCCACGCTCCCACCGCACCCTGCACCAGCCCATCACAGCACGGTGACCCTCAGCCACCATCGCCCGTCCCCGCCGGCTGTCACCGGGCCCACATCCGTCCCCCCCTTTTACCCCCCAGCAGCCTCCCAGTGCTCCCGTTTTGTAACTGGGAGCGGGGCCGGCTCGCCGGGAGCCGGGGCCGGGCGCCGGGGAGCCGGGGCCAAGCCATTGTGCTGCGCCGCCGCCGCGCGCGGGAGAGCTGCTGCTCCCGGATGAACCCGGCTGGCGCAGCCATTTCCTGGTGCGTTTCTTCTATATTCCGAAAAAAAACAAACAAAATTCTTCTTAAACCAGTTAAGGTTGCTAAGAGACAACAATGCGCTTTACATGGTGCCTTATTTACAAAGCCCAGCTCTTAATAAGCTAAGAAATGAATGGCGAGCGGCTTGGAAACCTTGCCTCGATCCGAGACGAGCGTGGTGGCCTCCTTCCTCCCTGCAAAATACCCTTAACTCTGCCCCCGGCGCCAGCTGTGGGAAAGTCCCACGGGCTGGTGCCCCCCAGTCACATCCCATTGGGGTCCTGGGAAGCCACAGGCACCCCAGGGTGCTGGGGAAGAGCGGAGGAGCCAGAGTCCGTCCCAGGCACCGTGCACCAGCAGCTTGGCACAGGCACGGTGCCGAAATCCGCCCCTGCTCCCGTCTGCCGAACGCCCACCAGCACGGGGCGGCCGCAGACGATGCCCTGGGGCACCCGCCCTGCCCCTGCTGCCGCTTGGCAGGCAGGGGCCAGACCCTGCCTCAGTTTCCCTGGCTACGGGCGATAAATCCATCATCGCTGTACCTGCAAAACCCATATACCTGCGGGGCCAGACTGCGCCGCCCCAAGAAGTGGGGAGCGGGGTCAGGCTGGGCTCCTTGGCACTGCCGGGGCTTGGGGCAGGGCGCAGGCGGGTGCTGAGCGCGCCGGGGCGGGGGCGAGGGCGAGGGCCCCGGCGGCAGCGTGTGCAGGCAGGAGCGGGCAGGCAGCGGGTGCCAGGCAGGGACGGGGGCCAGCTGGCACGGCGGGGCGGCTGCGGGGCGTTGGCGAGCGGCGGGCACCTCCCTGCGCCCGGCGGTAGGGGACCAGGGACGGGCTGAGGTTGCCCCTTCCGCCACCGCTCGCTGTGGGCTCCTGGCTGCTCCCAAGGTGATCCAGGAGGAAAAGTGGCATGAAGAGGAGGAGGAGGAGGAGGGGCGGGGGGAGCATCACCCTGTGTGCACCCAGCCCAGGAACGGCGATGGCTGAGCTGACTTTGGCGCAGCACCACGGCACCCACCCGCACCTCGCCCTGCCCACGGCAGCTTCTCAAGTGCCAGCCCCACCGGGCACAGGGCGTCACCCATGGGGGCAGGATGAGGGAGCCACCCCGCAGCATCGTGCACCCACCCAGGACCCCCTCCCCAGGCTGCTCCGGGTACCACTTTCCCCACCCCGGGGCAGGTGGGGGACGGGGACGGATGCACACCCGCCTTGGCCCCGTCCCCAGCTTTTCAGCTTAGCGCTCAAATCAGCTTGCGAGGTGCCGGCTGCTTAGCACCCAAATCCCCAGCCAGGGCTAAAAATAGCCCCCGGGCTCGGCGGGTGGCAGCTGGCACCGCTCAGCACCGCCTTGGCACCGCCGCCAAGGGGCCCTGGAAATGCCACCACCGTGGGGGGGGGACAGGGACAGGGGGACAGGAGCTGTCCCTGTCGCTTTGCCAGGCACCCTCACCTGCCCCGGGGCACCCAGAGGATCTTGTCCCCAGGGTGAAGGGAGGCAGCGAGGGGGCGGTGGCCGAGCGGTGACACCAGTTCCTCCCACTGGTCTTACTGGGAGCGGTGCCAGGCTCTCCTGGCCTCCCGAGCAGGGCAGGGGATTTTCTCTCCGGTGAACCCAGGCGGATGTTTCACGGTGAGGGCCGAGTGTCCTCATGGCCCTGGCAGCACCGCAATGAGTTTGCACGGCCTCAGCCCCTCGGGCAGGGCTCACTGCCACCACACTGACAGCACGACAATGCGTTCGGGAAGCCTCAGCGGGTCCCCTGGGGCCACCGAGGCCATCAGCGGAGATGTCACCCCCAGGGGGGGCAGGGACGGGATGGGATGGGGCCGGCGTCCCCACGAGCCCAGCTCCGGCCGCGCCGCGCCCGCTTCCAGCACGCCCAGAGCATCGCCGGAGCCGTCACCGGTTTAAAAATAGCGTCTCAGCAGAGTGCAACCGCGTTCCCTAAAAGCCATGTGGTTCGAGTTAGAGGATTAATTGGAAATGCTTATTTTGATTTGCAAAGTGATTGGATTTTTCCAGGGCATTTTGAAAGGAAAAAAGTCTGAATTTAATTATCACTATTCCAAAAAGCACCATGGGACCGAGCGTTTGAGGCTGGCTCATGTTTGCTTCACACCCCTCTCGAAAATGTGGGCAGGCGGCGCGGGGTGCGGGGGGGGACGCCGGCTGCACCCCGCTGCCACCAGCGCCCCCGGCACCACCACAGCACCCCGGCTCACCCGCCAGCCCCGGGCACCACCGGGCACCATTTGGGTCGGATTTCATCCCAAAACCCAGCCCGTGGCATCCCCACGGCGGCTCCTCGTGGAGAAGGGAGCTCCGGCGAGGCCGTATCCTGCCTGGTGCTGGCCTCAGGCAGGAGCAGGGCTTGGGGGGAGCCGTGTCAGCACAGGCACGGCCCGGGTTTGGAAGGGTTTTCTTTCACCCAGTTGCTTTGTTTTTACCAAAATGGATTTTCGGCAGTAATTGCCTTTTTTTTTTTTTTTTCTTCTCAGGGAAAGCATCATTTCCAATTATATTTCTCTGGGTTTCCATTGAAAAATGAAAAGCAAATGCTCTTGCACGCTGGCAAAACGTGGAAAAATGTCTAGGAATATTTTTGTCCAAGCAAAAACAGTTTCATTTCTTTTTCAAGATCTCTTTTTCCTGAAAAGAAACCACAGTTGCCTTCCCAGTTATTCTAGTCAGACTGGTTTCCAGACGGCCTTCCCAGTTGGGAGGCTGGAGCTGGGCTCCTGGGGGGGGCAGCGCGGGGCCCCCCTGCACCCCAGCACCGTGCCCCCGCCATGCCCTAGACGGGGCAGGAGCGATGCGATATCTGCCCTTAATTTGGGGGAACAAACCCTCCCCGAAGCCCCTCTCCCATCCCGGGGATGGATGCGGGGGCACCCCGCGGACCCGCTCCCCATCTCCGGGTGCCGCCGGGGTGCATTGCCCCAGTGCAGCCCCGATGCTGGCCATGGGGCTGGGGGCTCAGTGTATGGAACAGCTGCCCCCGCCCTGCTTTGTGCAGCAGGTTTGGTTTAGGGCAGGCAGGTTCTGGTACGTTTGTCCCCCTCTGAGAGCAGCAGGGGTGGGACCTGGGACGTGGCTTCGCACGGTGCCCAGCCGCAGCGCAGATCCTGCTCCCACAAACGAGCCCTGCACTCGGGGTGCCTCCTCCCCCGGCACCACCAGCACCCCCCAGCACCCCCAGCACCCCCCAGCCGTTCAGCATGGCCAGGACCCGCAGGTGGGGCTGGCTGGATGTGACACGGAGAGGCTGGGGGTGGTGGCACCACCACAGAGCCCACGTCCTGCTGGGCTGGAGGATGGAGAATAAAACCCAGCAGTCATCGTTGGCACTGGGCTGGGTGACGCTGTCCCCCCCACACATCCCCACTGCCCCGTTCGGGCAGGTCCCATCCCGGTGACACCCCCCCGTGGGTCCCTGCTGGCCCTGTGCAAGGCTCCCGCAATCGCCCTCGCTCTTGCACCACCCAACGTCCCCCGGGCAAAGCACCCAGAGCAGGGATTGTGCCTGCAGCAGCAGCTGCCTTCACCCCAAAACACAAAGCCATGCTGTTCCAAAGGGCTGTGGGATTCAGATGGAAAATTGCCCCCCCCCCCATCCCTGTCCCCAAACCTTCGCCCACTGCAATCGACGGCAAAAAGCCAGAGCCTGGCCCTGCCAGTTGCCGTGCCTCAGTTTCCCCATTAGCAAGGTTTGTCCGTGCTCCGAGGGGATGTGACGGCAGGGACGGAGCCTGCCCTCGGCACCACAGAGCCCTTTTGGGACCCCAAAGCAGCTGCGGGTTTGGGCTCGGCCCAAAGGGCAGCGCTGCCTGGGATGCCTGGGCTGCGTTCCCAGGGCAGGGAGGAGGAAGAGGAGGAGGAGGAGGAGGAGGAGGAGGAGGAGGAGGAGGAGGAGGAGGAAGGCCTGGTGGTGGCAGCGGCAGGAGGATGTTTGCCAGCGCTCTCACGTGGCTCCCACCACATATTTACACACCGGAGCAAACCGGCCCCGGTGACAAACACGGTGCCACTTGGGTAAACACGGCCCCTCCGAGGAGGTGCATCCGCAGCCGCCGGCTGCCCTAGGAAGAAGACCAAGAAAAAAAAAAAAAAAAAAAAAAAGCCCTTAAAAAAATATTTTCCCCCTCGTTCTCTATAAAGCAGGGTGGGAGAAACGCCGGGGGAGCCGAACGCCCTGATTTCTGCACTTCCTATGAAAAAAACTCCCCAGCAGCCCAGCGAGCGGATACAAAGTCCACTTGTCACGGCGAAATTCCTGCCTCCCGCCCGCCGCAGCAGCTGGGCGCTCGCGCGGGGCCGCTGGCACACAATAGCGGCTGTTGTTGCCTCGGCCCGGAGCTGGCTGCGGTTCAGGGCTGGGCAGAGCATGTGCTCCTGTCGCCGCCTTTAACTCTCCAGGCCCTGCTCCGGGCCGAGCAGGGAAGAGCCGAATTTTCTCTGGGAGCCGTGCACGTGAGGAAACTGAGGCACGGGTGCTAAAGGGGTTGGGGTCCCTCAAAGCATCCTGCAACGCCCCGTCCCCAGCCCCTCTTCCTGCACACGTTTTCCCTTTATTATCGAATCTCAGCCCACAGCCATCCAGCAGCCCCTGCATCCCATCCCCAGGGGTATCGGACACCCCAGGGCCACCCCCAGCCCTACATGGGGAGGTGGCAAAAGCCCAGAAACGCAGAAAGCATGGCCAGAAGGCAGCCTAAAGGACCCTAAAGGGCTGGTTTTAGGAGGTTTTTTGCAGCCAGATACACGGTGCTGGGGCCTGATGCCTGCCCAGCCCTTCTCCTCCACCCACCTAAAGCTCTTTGGGGCAGGGAAGGGCCCTGAACAGTGCGCAGCACGTGGCGCCCTGGCACTGAGCTGCTGCACCGGCCACGGTTCCCCTGCCAGGAGCTGGCCCTGGGTGCAGGTACAGCACCTGCTGCCCGCCGGGTGCTGCCAAAATGCACGGTGACTGCCGTCTCTTGGATGCCCGGGGTGCTGGGATAAAAGCCCCCAGGGGATGCTTGCGCCTTGAGGGATCATCCCTGCATCCCCTAGGACCACCTCTGCATCCCTCCTGACCATCTCTGCATTCCTTGGGACTGTCCCTGTATCCTCTATGGCCATCCTTGTGTCCCTTGGTATTGTCCCTGCACCCCTTGCCACCATCCCTGCATCCCTCAGGACCATTCCTGTGTTCTTTGGGACTGTCCCTGTCTCCCTCATGCCCTTCCCTGCCTCCCTTGGGACCTTCCCCGCAGCACTTGTGACTTTCTGCATTCCTCGTGACCCCTGCACTCCTTGTGACCAACCCCACATCCTCTGGGACATCCCTGTGTCCCTTGTGGTCATCCCTGCATCCCTCAGGACCATCCCTGCATCCCTCAGGAGCACCCCTGCATCCCTTGGGACTGTCCCTGCAACAACTCTGGCTGTCCCTGCATCCCTCGTGATCATTCCTTCATCCCTCGGTATTGTCCCTGCCTCCCTCCTGCCCATCCCTGCATCCCTTGTGACCATCCTTACATCCCTTGGGACCATTCCTACAACCCTTGGGACCATCCCTGCCTCCCTCCTGCCCATCCCCGCATCCCCCGGTCAGCCCCAGGGTGCTACCCTGGCCCCCCATGCACCACCCCTGGGTGCTGCAGCGACCCCGGCCCCCATGAACCAGCTCCAGATTCCCACTGCCCAGCATCTCCCCATGCCCCAAGCATTTGGAAATCGCCCCCCCAGCCCCCTGCCGTCCCCACGGCCCCAGCACCCACGGCTCACACCACTGCCGAAACCACAAAAGCCATTTTTCCTCCCCGCTCACCCGAGCTGCCCGGTCCCGCTAATAAAAAAAATAATAAGGACATGGAAAATTCTATAATATCCCGCTGCAGATTCTTGGATTTGGATTTCGCTAATTCAAAGCAGACCCCGGAGGGGGGCGGGGGGAGGCAAATAAAACCAGAATCGCGAAACGGAAAGCCAGTTTTCACAAAAAAAAAAAAAAAAAGCCAGCAACCCCAACATTTGAATGCAGCAGGGAAGAAAAAGTTGAATGTGTTCTTAAAAACAAATGAGCAGTGGTATCATTTTTAATTAGGAGCCTATTTTCAAAGCCCTTATTACTTACAGTACATTCGGCATCTGAGTAATTTTCCTCTCTCATAAAATCATAGAAGGGAAAGGGGGGGAAAAAAAGGGAAAAAAAAAAAAAAAAAAAGCCCTTTGTGTGGATGGAGAGGTTTGCGAGGCGAATATCCATGCCAATTTGTCTGTAGTAATTGGATTTAGCTATAGAAGTATGTTGGCAATTGGTCGTGCGAGTTGCTAAACTTTTCCCACCGGCGGCCCGGCCCGGCCCGCGTTGCCCCCCCATCAGGTAGCTCGTCCCCTCCCCGTGGTGCTGCTTGCTTTGGCAACCGACCCCGATTCCACCAGTTTTTATATATATATATATTTTCCTCACCCTCCTTGTTCAGGCCCCAAAACGCAGCCACCGGCCCCCTTTTGTCCCCCTTACACATGGGGAGGCCCCGACCTGTCGGCATGGGGACGGGGCGCTGACCCCCCCCAGGCTCACTGCTGCCTGCTTTCGCTTTCTGCTCCTTGCACCCGAACCAGAAAAGTGAGATTTGGCCTCATTTCCCCGTCACCCCCCAGCACTGCCCCCTCCGTTGGTGTTCCAGGGCCCCCTCAACCAGGGCTGTGGGGTGGTGGCCGTGGCACCTGGTGGCCCCGAGGCACCCGGTGGCACCACGGCCCCATCCATGGCACCGGGATGCTCCCGCTGCAGGGACCTGGAGCATTATTTTGGGATCCCGGGCAGGGACATTATTTTTGGGGGGAGCTCTGGGGGTCGCTGGAGGCAGGGGAAAAAAAAAAAGGCAACCTCGATGTGCTCGGGCCGAGCGATGCAGAGGGGATGCTGAGCTCCTTGTTCCAAATCCAGAAATTTCCAAAAATTCCCAAAGATTGACAAAAGCTCTGCTGGGCCCCAGGATAACGGCTGTGCTTGATTGCTTGATTTCTTTCTTTAAAAAAAAAAAAAAAATCATGCGAGGAAACATTTCCTGGTTGCATTTGGTTTTGTGTTTTTTTTTTTATTTAACGAGTGAGATTTCGGTGGTTGCAGGAGTTCACGGTGCCCGGCTCCATGCAGCGAGAGTCGCGTCGCTGAAAGCCCCGAACTCAGGGAGCACCACACGTGTAACATGCTATACAAAACCCTTTTTGGGGCAAAGAAATGAGATTTAGGTTCGGTTTGGGGAGACGGGCCCTGATGAGGCCAGGCCTCCCAACAGCTTCCCGGTGGAGGCTGCACGAGGGGGTTTTTCAGGGTGGGTTCCCCTGGATCGGGGACAGAGTGTTTGGGCTGATTGAAAAATACAGAAGGAAAAAAAAATAAAATGGGGATTTTATTTTATTTTATTTTATTTTTACTTCCAACATGCAAATTGAATCTCAAAAAAAATCCTAAAAAAATCCTCAAAACACTTGAAATTTCTGCAGAATAATTCCCTGAAATCTGCCAGCAATTTTTTTTTTTTTGAGCTGAAATCCCCCCCCCGCCAGCTGTGATTTCACCAGTTAAAAACCTGATTATGAAGAAAGAGAAAAGAAAAGAGAAATTATTTTTCATTGCACGTTTTGGCTTTGAATTGAGCCGGGACAGACCTCTGCCTGCTTGGGACCCAGGCCAAGAGCCATATGCAGAAATAAAGTAAATAAATTCTGGTCAAAACCAGAATATTCTCCCTAAAGTTGCCGTAAGACAGCGAAGCCGCCCGTACGCCGGTAATTTCCCTTTCTCTCCCCATTTCTGTTGAGGGACGCGGCTCGGCGGTGCCGGGTGCTGCACCCCAGCCGAACGAGGCCTTTGAAAAATATAAAATGAAATGGGAGAAATGCTAGAAAAGAGCCCAAAATAGGGCTAAGGAGGCTGGGGGGGATTTCGGCAATGGTTCTGGGGGGGTGATCCAGCGGGTGTCTGTACCCAAAAGTTGGTGCTGGCACCCTGGCAGCACCGCCCAGCCACGAAATGCCCCTGGAAACAAAACTGGGCCCTGGAGGGGGGGTGAGGGGAGCCCCCCGCTGCAGGACGTTGCATGGGGGGGGATTTCCACAATTTCCCCACTTGCTCCCAGTGCTGATTTGGGGATGCAAACCCCAGCAGTTCAGCAAAGGGCCTGATCCAGGCACTCGGAGCGAGGGGGGGGTAACCCGGGGTAACCCCTGGGCTTAACCCAACCCGAAATCCCAGCAGGGAAGCACCGCACCCCGAGGTTTTGTTTTTTTATTCGAGGCAGCAGCGGTGACCTGCACGGGAAAATTAAATCGGGGTTGGTCTGGTTGGTGTTTTTTTACCTCCTCTTGTAGCGCTGAAAAAAAATATAATAATAATAATAAAAATAAGGATCATCGGATTTTTAGCCTGTGGTTGCCACGAGGGACTCAGGCTGAGGCTGGGGGGTCCCGTGGCTGGGATGGCAGCGGGGGGCCGGGTGATTTATGCACCCATGGGTGTTGCACCCTGAGCCCACACCCTTGCGTGCCCCGAGCCCCCTGTGAGCACAGTGCAGCTGGGGTGGGTGCGAGCCCCTCGACGATTTAGGACCGGGACGAATTCCGGCGGCCGGGAATCCTTTGGGGTGTCCCAGCCTCGGGAGCATCCAGGAAATATTTTAAGAGCGTTGCAAAAATAAATAAAGACGGCAGGCCCCGCTCGTGCAAAAACCCTTCCTGGCCGTCCCTGCAGCCGGGCCCTTGCAGAAGTGAAAATAAAAACCCAGCCCTGCCTTCCCTTCCCCAAAACCACCCTTCTTTTGCCTTTTTTTCTGCCCCCCCCTCTTGGCAGTGCTTGGCTGGGCTGTTCAACAGAGCATCCCCGGCCCCCCCCCGGGGACATGGAGCACGGGTTTTAGCCCAAAAAATTCTCTGCGGGAGCCTGAAGGCCGGGCTGGCAGCGGGGAGAAAAATGGGGAAATTGTGCCCGGGGTGGGGTTTTGGTGCTGGGTGTGCGCGGGGCAGGGGAGCGGGAGCTCGGCGGGGTCGGCGTTCCCCGGGGCGGGCTGAGCCAGGACGAGGCGAGCGAAGCGCTCGGAGCCTTTTTCGGCTTAGAAAGAGGGAAGTGGCTTTTCTGGGGGTAGCAGATGGTGATCGAAAAATTAAAAAAAAAAAAAAAAAAAAAAAGTTTTCTAGCTTGTAAATATAAAGAGAAAAAAAATGTATTTTTTGATAGAAAGCTGCAACAAAATTAGCTCTCATTTCCATAAGGCCGGCCGCGTACTTCGATGCCTGACAAACAGCTCGGTAAAATATCCCCCGCGAGGCGCAAATCCTGCCGAGCACCGTCCGGCACCTCGGTCTGCGCACCGCGGGGTGAGCGGCCAGGGGGATGTGGGGACGGATGAAATAAACCTCGGGCGTCCACAGAATCCCTGTTAAAATCGGGCTGATCCCTTGTAAAAATGATCAGGGCTCGCCGAGCCCCCTCGTAGCAGGGTGAAAAAAAAAATAGAAAGAAAGAAAGAAAGAAAGAAAGAAAGGGGGGAGGAAATTGCAAATAAAAAAAAATAATAATAAATTAAAAAAAAAGGGAATGGCAGCGTAACTCGCTTTAATTTTATTTTAAAATATATAATAAATTATTTAGTGTGTTATTTATCACGCTGGAATCATTTGAGCAGCAGACAGACGGAGATTATGTTCCTGTTTGTTCAGGACTACGCAGCGTGCCTAAAAATACAGCGCGCAGCGCACGCTTCGCCCCGTAACAAACCGGGAAAGAAAAATATCTAATTTTTGTTGCCTTCCTATAGCAAAATATGGTTATTTGAGGGGATTAAAAGATTAAAGGATTACTCCATAACAAGGCTTAAAAAACACAGCTCCAGACACTCAAGGGGTCAGCGGAAAGGACGAGGACCCCCCCCCCAAAAAAAAGCTGCCCCGCAGCCCAACCCGGTCCCTGTGAAGTTTGGGAGTGGGGCCCAGCGGGGTGGGTGCCCCCCCCCGGCCCCCCCTCCAGTTGGGCCTGCAGGAGCAGGTGGCAGTGCCCGTGTCCCCCCCCCCAGGACCCCCAAATCTGGGGCTGGGGCTGCTGGGTGCTGCAAAGCGGCCTGTGGCTTTAAGAGAGGGGGGGTAGAAATGGGGGGGGGGGCACGGGGGGGACACAGGGAAGGGGGTGCATGGGGACTGTGGGGGGAGAGGGATGGGGCACGTGGGGGGGCAGGGATGGAGGATTTTGGGGGGGGAACTGGGGATGGGGGGGTTGGAAAAGGCCTAGGGGGGAGCAGTGATGGGGGGGGGCATGGGGAAGCCCCCCGGGGGGGGGCAGAGATGGGGATGTGCAGGACGGGGTGGGGGGGGCACGTGGGGATCGGGTGACCATGGGGCAGGAATGGGGGGGGGCTGGGGGGATCCGGGCAATGGGGAGGGGGAGGCGGGCTGGGGGTGTCCGCTGGGACCAGAGATACTGGGGGGGGCGGGTCTGGGGATGCGGGGGTCCAGGGATGATGGGGGGGGGCCTGATGGGGGGGGGGCATCCGTGGGATGGAAGCGGGATAACGGTGCATGGGGGGGGGCACGGAGCAAGGACGGGGGTGCCCGCGGGGTGGGGGTGCGCAGGCATGGGGGAGGGGGCTATGGGGGGGGGGAGCCCGGGGCCGCCCCTCCCGACGCCCGGTGCAGGGGTGGGGGCGCCCGGCCCCGGCGCTGCCCGCGGCTCCTCCCCGCTCTGCGGTAGCTCCGCACCGGGGCCGCGCCCCCCCCGGCCCCATCCCAACCCCCCCGGCCCCCCCCATCCCATCCCATCCCATCCCATCCCCACGCCCCCCCCATCCCCATCCTATTCCCTCCCCATCCCCATCCCATCCCCTCCCCGCGCCGGGCAGGGCCGGGAGGAAGGAGGAGGAGGAGGAGGAGGAGGAGGAGGAGGAGGAGGAAGATGCGGGGGGGGGCGGGAGGGAAGCAGCCGGGGGGGGGCCGCCCGGCGCCTCCCCCCGCAGCTCGCCGCAGCCCCCGCCACCTACCAGCACCGCCAGCGGGGCCGCGCTCCCTGGGCGAGCGGGGCCGGAGCCTTCCTCCGCCTCCTCCTCCTCCTCCTCCTCCTCCTCCTCCTCCTCCTCTTCCTCCTCCTCCGCCCCCGCCCCCGCACCGGGAGCGTCCCCTCCGCAGCGCCGCCGGTGCCCCGGGCGAGGGGAGGAGGAAGAGGAGGAGGAGGAGGAGGAGGAGGAGGAGGAGGCTGCGATGGGGCCGGGGCGCTGCGGGCTGCGAGGAGGAGCCGTGCCCGGCCGGAGTTGGCCTTTGCTGGGGGGGGGCGGGGGGGGGGCGAGCTTTTATTTTTCCTAAGGCGCAGCCCGGCCTCCAGCTCAGCCTCTCCAGATTTATTTATTTATTTTTATCGTTTTTTTTTTTTAATTTTTTATTTCGAGACCGATTTTTTTTCTTTTTTTTTTCTTTTTTTTGCCGAAACACAGATTTTTCCCCTCGCCTTCCAAAAATAACCGCCGCTCCCCCGCACCCCCCGTTTTCCCCCCAACCCCCCCCGCACCCCCCTCGACCTTCCTCCTCCTCCTCCTCCTCCTCCTCCTCCTCCTCCTCCTTCCCCCCCCCCCCGGGAAGGTCGCGGCGCATGAGGCCGGGCTGGGCGCGGGCACCGCGCTCCTGCCGCCCTCCCCCCGGAGCCTCCCCGAGCCTCCCCCCGGAGCCCCCCCGGAGGCAGCGGCCGGCCCGGCCCCGGAGGCGCTGAGGCCGGAGGATGGAGCCCGAGCGAGGCTGAGCGCCCGCCGGGGGGGGGACACTTTGCCCGGTGGCCTCGAAGGGACGGGAGCGGGGAGGCTGTGCTCACCACCCGCCGTCATTTGATTTTTTTTTTTTTTCCTTTTTTTCAATTATTTTCCCCGGCGATTTTTTTTTTTTTTCCCCTCGGTGGAAAACACACGTTTTAGACCAAAAAAAAAAAAAAAGAAAAATTACCAAAAAAAAAAAAAAAAGCAACAACAACAACAACAACAAAAAAAAAAAAGCCAAGCAACCACCAACCAACCAAGCGCCAACCAGCCCCAACCACCCTCCTTTGCTTTGCTCTCCGCAGCAACTTGGAAGCCCGTTAATTGCACTTGGCGATGGTAGGTCCCACGGCACTTTCATTTTCTCTTTACTTTCCTCTTCCCCCCCCCCCCTCCCCAACCCTCCCCGCGCGTGTGCGTGCACCCACGAGCAAAACTTGGCGGCCGTGGGGCGGGGGGGGCGCGATGGGGCGTGGGGAGGGGGTTTGGAGACGAAGGGGGAAAAAGGGGGGGGGAGCGCGGGGATGGGGCCGCCGCCTCTCCGCCCCCTGCCCACCCCTTCCCCGAGGGGGTCCGGCCGGGGGGAGCCGCCCGACGGGGAGGTCGTCGGTGTGAGGGGGGGGGTGGGGGGGGGCAGGGAGGCCGGGGGGGGGCTGGGAGGGAGCCGAAAATGGCCGCGGAGAAAGGGGCGGAGAGGCCGCGGCGCCGTGAACTTGGCCGTGACGCCCCCAGCGGGGTCGCGCTCGAGTCGACGGGGAGGGAGGGGGGGGGGCGTGGTGGGGGGGGTGGGGGGGGTGTGTGTCTGTGCCCCCCCCCCAGTACTGCGTTGTCCCCGCTTCGCCGCCCGGTGGGACAGAGAAGGGGGGGTTGGGGGGGGTTAGGGGGGGGTAGGGGGATTTGGGGAGGTTTAGGGGGATTTGGGGGGGGGAGGCTGAGGCTGGCTGTAGAGGCCGGGGGGGGGCGTTGGGGATGGGGGGGGGAAAGTGGGGAAAAGTGGGGGAGGATGAGGGGAAGGGGGGAAATTAAAGGGGAAAAATAAAGGGGGTGGAAAGGGGGGGGTTGAGGAGGGGAATTAAGGGGGGAATAGGGAAGATTGAGGGGGATGGAGGGGGGCGAGGAGGGCAAATTGGGGGAATGGAGGGAGAAAATCAGGAGGATGAAGGGGGAAATGAGGTGAAGTAAGGGGAAAAAATGAGGCGAGTTAAGGGGAAAAAAAATGAGGCGAATTAAGGGGAAAGGGTAAGGCAAGATACGGGAGAATAGGAAAATAGAAATGAAGGGGAAAAAAATAAAAAATGAAAGGGGGGAAATAAAAAACTAAATGGGAAAATGACAAATGAAGAGGGAAAAATGAAAAATGAAGAGGGAAAAATGAAAATAAAGGGGGAAAATGAAAAATGAAGGGGGAAAAATAAAAAATGAAGGGGGAAAAATAAAAAATGAAGGGGGAAAAATAAAAAATAAAGGGGGGGAAATGAAAAATGAAGGGGGATAATTAAAAATAAAGGGGGAGAAATAAAAGATAAAGGGGGAAAAATTAAAAAAAGGAGCCCAGGAGGGGCAGCAAGGCTCCGGGAGGACGCGCGGAGGGGACCGGCCCCGCGGCAGCGCGCCCGGGGCGTGCTCCGGAGCCAGGCAAAGTTGCGAGCGGCCCCGAGCGGCGCGGGGGCGCGCTCCCGGCGGCGGAGGCCGGAGCCTTCCCCCGGCTCCGCGGCCCCGGGCCGGGCCGGGCGGTGCCGTCGGGGCCCCGGAGCGGCGGCCGGGGTCGGGAGGCGGAGCGGGGTGGGGGTGTTTGGGGGGGGGGGGCGAGGCCGCGGGCAGCCCCCGGCCGCCGTCCCCCGCGGGGCCGAGCCGCGGCTGGCGCAGGCAGGGGCCGGGGATTCCCTTTGTGTCGCCGTGCGCGGCCCGCTGCCGCTCTCGCTCTCTAATTAGCCTTGATTAAAGCCTCCCCCGGCCCGCGCCGCCGGCTCTGCGGCGACAACTTCGCGGCTCCGACTTCGCCGGGCTCCGCCTGGGGGGGGGTTGTGCATAGGGGGCTGCGCGGAGAAAAGGGGGGGGCGCAGCGAGGTGGGGTGCGGGTGTCCCCCCCTCACCATCCCCCAAAAATGCCCGCCTGGACCCCCCCCCCGGCCGCTGCCCACAAGTTGCCCGTGAACGTGCAGGGTTTTTTTTTTTAGGGGTGTTTCATTCCCTTCGCCGTCTTCTGGCTCCGTCCAAAAAAAAAAATAAATAAATGCGATAATGGTAATAAAAGCGCAAGGAAAGGGAAAGCGACCCAAATCCGCCAGGGCGCGGGGGGGGGGGGGGGGCTCGCAGCCCCGCCGAGGAGTGTGGGGGGGGGGCGCTCCCCGGCTCTCCCCATGCCCCGCAGCGCCTCGGCCCTGCGAGCCAAAGGGGGTTCCTACATCTTTAAATGGGATGTAATATTTTGGGATGGGCTTTTTTCATCACGTCACTTCATTCCTCGCTCCTTTTTTTTTTTTTTTTTTTTTTTTTCCTTCTTCTTTTTTTTTTTTTTCTTTTTTTTTTTTTTTTTTTCATTTTCTCATTCTTTCTTTCCTCCCTCGCTCCGGTGCCCGTGTCTCGGATGGAGCCGCTTCCCCTCTAACTTCCCCGCTCGCCGCTGCCCGCCTGCAGGCTGGGCGCGGATCGCCCCCCCACACCCCCCCACCCCTCCTCGCGCCCCCCCCGGGCGAAGATGAGCCTTTTGCTGCTTTAAAACGCTAAAAAAAAAAAAAAAAAAAAAAAAAAAAAGCAAAAGCTAAATCAACCCCCCCCTCCAAAAAAAAAAAAAAAAAAAAAAAAAAAAGCGCTTTATTTTCGAGGGGGGAAAACATTTTTGCTTTTTATTTGATCTTTTTTATTTTTTGTTTTTTTGTTGTTTTTTTTTTTGGAAGTTGGACCCTTTTTATTTCCTCCTCGGCCCCCCCTCCCGCGGGGCCGCCCCCCCCTGCCCGGCCGCCCCCCCCCGGGCCCCGCAGAGCCGCGCCGGAGGAGAGAGAGAGAAAAAACGCCCGGACTGCTCCAGCCTCCGAAATGACTCAGTAACTTTTACGCCTCGAGTCTCAGCCCTGCAATTAGCCACTTTCCCAGCACGGCTCGGGATGTATTCGTCTCCTCTCTGCCTGACCCAGGTAACCGGCCCCGCGCCCCCCCAGCCCCCCCCCCCCCAAAAAAACCCCCATAGCGCAAAAGGCTTTTTCCAGGTGCCGCGCAAAAAAAGAAAAAGAAAATTAGCAGCCCCCCCCCCACCCCCCCCACCTTCCATAAAAATAATCCTGGCAGCCAAAGGGCGGCTTGGGGCTGCACGGGGTGCTCGGAGGAGCTGTGCTTCACTCTTGCTTCCCCCCCCACTCCTTCCCGCCGCTTATTTTTGGGTGTTTTTTGGGTGTCTCTGGTGCTTTTGGGGTTTTTCTGCCTCTGCTTTCACTTGGGGCTCGGGGGGGGGAGGAAGGTCGCGCTGTGGTTTGTTGCGCTGCGCCCGGAGGTGGGTGGTGTGGGGAAGCCGCTGGGTTTCGGGTCCGGGGGGGACCCGGTGGGGTGCAGCAGGTCGGCGGCTCGGTCGGGGTGGCGGCGGGGGGGTCCGGGGCTGCGGGCTCGGTGTTGCCCGCGCCGCCTCTTTGATAGCATGAAACTTTTTCCTTCTCGCCCCCCCCCTCCACCCTCCAAGCGCGGCTGCACATGTTCGTGGGGTGCAAGGAAGGTGCCGGGGGGTGCAACAAGGAAAGGCCGAGGTGGGAGTGGGGGGGGGGGCACGGGGGTTTTCTCCAAAACCCTCCAAATTTGGGACAACCCGCAAGCGGGCCGTGCCGCGCGCCCGCTCGCGGGCACGAGGGCGGCGGGGCCGCGCAGGGCGGGATATGGGGGCCCCCCCACACCACCGCCACCGCCACCCCCCCGCTCCCCATCCCAACCCGGGGCCACCCCCACGTGCTCGCGGGGCCCTCGAGGGGCAGCGCTGACCCCGCTGCACATGGGGCCGGCGGTGGCACCGCGGGCGATGCCGACGTGGCCCGGTGGCGCACGGGGGGTGGCCGCCGCGGGGGCCTTGCGGCGGGCGAGGGGCTCCCCGAAATCGTACGGGGCTGGGGCGTTCGCGGCCACGCTTCTGCCTGTGCTCTGTCCCTTATCGATCGCTGATATTTATTTGATTATTGAGCAGGCAGCTGGGCCCTGCTGTGTAACCTCTTCCCTGCTGGCAGCCGCCCGTGCGCAGGGTCCGGCCTCGTGCCGCCCTCCCCGCCCCGCCGCCGCGCCCTACGAGTGCTCTGCTGTTTTTTATTTATTTATTTATTATTTTTTGAGGGGAGGGGGGTTTTACTGGTGCCAGCCCCCTCCTCACCACCTCCTACCCCCCCCACCCATGCCCGCGCCATGGGCTCGCCACGCTGAGCGCAGCCCCTCCTTGCAGATCTCATCCCCGCGCCGGGCATGGGCAGGATCCGGCCCCACCTTGGGGCATTGGCAGCGGGGGGGGGGGACAGGGAATGGGGTTTGTGGTGTGTGTGTGTCCTCCCCCCGCTGAACCCTGCACCCTGCCCAAGGCTGGGCATCGCCGGCACCGCACGTGCCGCGGGGGGAGTCGGGGCAGCCGGGGGCTGCCGTGGCCAGGGGCTGGCAGGGGCATGGCGCGGGTGGGCAGAGCTGGTGCTGAGCGGGTGACCCCGGTGCTGGAGCTCCCAGCTGTGGGCTTGGCTTGGCAAGGGCAGCACCTCGACCCGTCGTCTTCCTTTGCAGTTTTCTTATTCTTTTTTTTTTTCCTTTTTTTTCCCCCTTTCTTTCTTGTTCTTTTTCCTATTCTTTGTTATTGTTATTATTTTATTTTATATTTTCTTTTCTTTTTTATTCTTTTCTTTTTCTTTTCTGTTTTTTTTTTTTTTTTCTTTTTCTTTCTTTCTCTTTTCCCTCTCTTTTCTGTTATTTCCTTTCTCTTTTCCTTTCTCCTTTCTCTTTTTTTTTTTTTCCCCTCCTCTCCCTCTTTTCTCCTCTCTCCTCTCTCTTTCTTTTCCTCACCCCTTTCTCTCTCACCTTTTCTCTCTTTCTCCTTCCCCCCCCACCCGTCTCGGTGTTTCCCAGGGCTCCAGCCGCCCCCCTGCCATTCCCACCCGCTCGGCAGAGCCCGATTTTGCCAGCGAAGGGCGCGGGGCCGAGGTGGGAATGGCACGGTCGGGGCTCCGGGAGCCTCCCGCTCGCAGCACCGCGCCGTTCCCAGCGGATCGGGGAAGGGGGGGCCACGTTCCCAACCCCCTGCCCCACCGCCTTCGCGTCGGGGAGGCTGCAGCTCCCCTCTGCCCTAACGTAGCCTCCGCTTGAATCCGGCCCAGATGGGATCAGACGTCGTCTGCACCTACCGGATCCGGCCCCCGCCGCCCCCCCCGGCCCCGCCGTGCCAGAGCCAAGCCATTCCCATCCCACTCGCTCGGCGGGGAGGCTCTCCCGGGCTCGGGGAGCTGCGGATGGTGATGTGGATACATTGGAACGTGCGCGGGACCCGCCCTGCCTCTGGCTTCGCGCATCTCCCCTCCGACATCGCCGCCGGCTCCCCGAATCCCTCGAGCCCCCCAGGCCCTTGGTGGCCGCTCGCAGCCCAGCTTGGGCAGCTCCGAGCCCGGCCACAGCCGGCCCGAGCCCCGGATTCGCGACCCGATGAGGCCAGAATGAGCCTTGGCAAGGGCAGCGGCAGCGACGTGCTCCTGGCTGGGGCCACGGGCGAGTGTCCCACGGCGAGGAGGGTGACTCGGTGCCCACTCAGCTGTCTGTCCCCGCTGCAGGACTTCCTCCCCATCCCCCAGCTCACCTCTGTCCCCTCTCAGAGACCGGGCAGGAAACCAAGATGGAGCTGCCCAGATTAGCAGGGAAGCGGCACCGGCATCACGGCCAAGGGCTCCGCGTGCGAGGGCCTCTCCCTGCCCCCAGGGAGCGGGGTCTGGCTGTTGGTACCCCAAAATAGCCCCAGAACTGCAGACCCACCGCCGTCCCCGTGCACCCCGTGGGGCTCCCGGTTGAGCCGTTGGGGCGATCCCTGCGTGGGGAGGGATTTACCCAAGTGCTCGGGGAGATTTCCAGGTCTGACGGCCGCTGCGATGCTCCCGCTCGTTTCCTCGCCTCTTGCTTTCCTGCTTTCCTCCAGCCCGTCTGCAGCACCCCGAGCCTGACCCCCCCCAAGCACCCCGAGCTCAGGAGCAAGGTGGGGACATCAGCCCCGGGGCAGCGGTGGGATCTGGGTGCCATGGCGCAGTGCGGGGGCTTGTTCAGCCTCCCCCCGCCGCGCTCCGCCTGAGCCCCTCTCCCCTGCGCCGGGCCCCAGCGCCACGTTTTGCACAGATGCATCCTCGCAGCCCCGTTTTGGCACGGGGAGCGGGACGAGGGCCGTGGGCCCGCACCCCGCAGCAGCACAAACCCCACCGGGTGCCACCCTCAGGACCGTGGACGTGGGGGCTCCGTGGTGCCGCACCGCGAGAGGCGTCGTGGCCACGTGGCCGTGGCTTTTCCTCGTGGTTTCACCCCCCGTCCCATGTGGCCACAGCACCGGCACCGCTCCCGGTCCCCATAGCATGGGGGGGGCCTGCACAGTGCCCAGCCGCTGCCACCTGCTTGGGCACGTGGCCACCGAGGGGAGCCAGCCCCCCCGGGCACCTCGCACCGGGGCCTTCCCTAAAAGTCCCTTGGAAAACCTTCCAAGGGCAGGTGGTGGCCCCGTGCCTGGCCCTGCTGGGGCTTTTTGGGATTGCTGGGCGAGAGGGGAGCGCGGTGCAGCTGGTGCCGGGGGCTCGCCCCTCCGCCAGTAGCTCCGGCAAACTGGTTTCCAGCCGGGAGCTCAGATCGGCTGCCAAAGCATAGGAGCAGCTCGCCGGGAACGGCGCTGGGAGAGAGGGAAGGTTGCAACACACTTTCAATTCTCCCATCTGCTGAGCATTGTTTGGGAAAAACAATGAGGCCGTTCTTTAAATGCAACCTTCGGGAGAGCCTGGCTTTCCCCGCGAGGCGCCCGCCGTGCTGTGCCCGCCCCGGCCGTGCCCGGGACCTCGCCGCTTCTGCCCTCTCTAATTTTAAATCCCCAGATGGTAAAAATAGATCCCTTTTTAAGAGCGATTTATGAACCCAGCCGCGAGCAGAACAGGAGGACGCAGGGCACTGGTGCGGGCAGGATGAGGCCCTTACTGCTGCGCCAGCCTCCGCGGCATCACCTTGAACTTGGCCGGGGCTGTGCACAATAAATTAGCCGTCCTCCTCCTGCACACCGAGGCGCCCGGCGATAATTCACCCTTCCCGGCAGCTCCGCTCGTCCCTTCTCCCCCGCCGCTTCCTCGAGGAGCCCAAAGCGTGCCCAGCGCCGCAGCCACGCGCACGCTTGTGCAGGGAGCCTGGAGAAACAAAGCCTGACCCGTGCATCTTCGAGCGAGAGGGGAATTGCTCCGTTTGTTGCCTTCTTTCTCCCCGAGGCTGGGCAGGCTGGGGAAGGATGCTGGGAGCTGTAGTCTGAGCCCTCCAGCCTTGACCCGGCGGCTTTTTCTAGCTTGTGGGAGTCGTTGCAGCGTGGCCAGGGCGCGGGCAGAGCCGAGCTGGCCGCGTGCCCTCGGTTCCCCTTGGCACAGCGCGGCGAAGGGCGTGCGCTGCGGCCCCTCGCTCCCCGGGGAGCGGCCGTGCTGGCCGGGCAGCCCCGGCGCGGATGCCACGGTGGCGGTGAGGGATTCGCGGTGTGCAAGGGTTTTGTTTTCCTGGCCTGAGCTGGGTGCAGCGGGGGGGGGGGTCGGGGCTCCGAGCTCTGCATTCAGGCCCTGTTGTACGGCGCTGGGCGCAGCTGATGGCTGCGCAGAGCATGGTGCAGGCACTTGTGTGTGGGGCTCGGACCCCAGCAGTCGGGCTGGGGCTCTGCCAGCAAGGGGAAGCCGGGAGGTCCCTGGGTGCCTGGCACCCTCCTCTCCACGTTAGACACCCATCGTGCACCGGCCACGGTGACATTTGGCATCCACTCACCATTTGCCTGGGTTTTGCACGCAAGCAGAAAAAGGAGCACGGTGTCCCCTGCCTGTGTGGTGATGGAGAGGGGTCCCTGCAGGCGGTGCTGGCTGGGGGTGGCCCTGGGGACAGGGACAGCGTGCCCTGCCTGCCCGCCTGCCTTCCCTGCCCTACACCACCCATGCCAACCTTCCCCGTGCCTGGCCCCTGAGGCTTGGTGCCCGTGCCACCCCACGGCTCCCAGGGAGGAGCAGAGCTGCGGGGACAGGGACTGGGACAAACAGAGCTGTGGGGATGGGGATGGCGGCTGCAACAGGGTCCCTTGTTGGTGGGGGAGAAGGAGGGCTGGGGGCGAGGCAAAACAGCTCCGTGCAAGGCTGGCTCGCTGCCTGCCGCCCCCGTCCGTGCTGCGGCTCTTCCTGCACGGGGATGGACGTGACGGCGCGCCTGAGTGGTGCTGAGCACCGCCGAGGGGGCTGAGCGCTTGGGGAGGCAAGGGGTATCTGTGTCCCCCACCCCTTTGCCCAGGCTGTTGGGGGGGTAAGGGCAGGTCCCCGGGTACGTGAGCAGCACGAGGGTGCAATTTGCACCTTGGGGACCCTCAGGGTGGGGATTTCTCCTGCGGCACCCCGGGGTGTGCCGGGCAGGTCGGGGCAGAGCGGAGGAGCCCGCGCGCTGCCCAAAGGCGTCGGGGAGCAGCTGGGGCCTCGACGGCTGCTCGGCTTTGTTGGGTAGGGCCAGCGCCGCGTGGCATTGCCGGTGACATCCCCACAATGTGGCCCGGGGGGGGGGTCCGACACCGAGCCAGTGCTGAGGGGTGCACAGCATCACGGCAGGGCGGTGCCCAGCGCCAAACCTTTGTGGGGTCGGGTACCAGAGCGTTTTGGAGGGTTTGGATGCCCCAAATTAGCACCAGCAAGAGCCTGAGCTCCCCTGGGGAGGGAAGGCGGAGGGATGGGGATGCAGGGGGTGCCCAGGGGCATCCTGCTGCTGGGTCCCAGCTTGCAGCGGGCGCGCGGCCGGGCTCGCCATCCGTCACGTCGGCCCCGGGCAGGCATCCCCTGCGGCCGCGCCGCACCGTGCCAGCTTGGCCAGCGCCCAGCGCCCTGCACCGCCGCCAAGGCCTGGCGCTTCCCAAGTCCTGGAGAGGAGCTGGGAAAGGATCCCGCTGCCCAGGTGCAGGGACCACGGGCCAGGCCGTGCCAAGGATTGATTTCTCGGTTAACTCGCCGCTGCTTTAAAAGCGCATTAATCCTGCCGTCACCTGCCAGCAGCCATCCATAATCAGCATTTTGGGCAAAATCCCCAGCTTCAGGCTGCTTTATGCTGGGCATTCCCCTCCCAGCCACCTTGTCCTGGCCAAGATGCCAGGAGGGGCCGGGCAGCGCTGCCTGGCACGGGAGCGCCAGGATCCGGCCCTCCTGCTGACCCCTCTTCCCCAGCTGCCTTTCAGGCCCCGGGAGTTTGTCCGAGTTCGTGGACTTTTTTTTTTTTTTTTTTTTTTTTTTTTTTTTTTTTGCAAAAAGGGTTTTTATTGTGTTTCTTAAGACATTTTTGTTCTCCTTGCAAAGGGCCCCTGCATTCCCTTCGCGGAGAAAACGGTATTTGACCGGCCGTTGTCCAAAAAAAACCCCCAACATGTTTCTGATCACTAAAACCCAAGAAATATTTTTACTTTCAAAGGGAAAAAAAAAAAAAAAAAAGAGAGAGAGAGAGAGAGGGAGAGAGAGAAATGTTGATTTTCCACCCAGACGTTTCCCCTTTCCCCGAAACGAGAGGCGCCGCTCCCCGCTCGCTCCCTCGGCGATGCCCCCGCGCCGGCGGCTCCCACCCTGCGGCAGCGCGGCGGCTGCCGGGGAGGATGGAGAGCGCTGGTGCTGTGCCAGCTCCCCCGGGAGCCACCCGGCACAGCCGGGCGCTGCGTCCCACGGCTGCACGGCTGGAGCCGGGATCTGCCTTTCCTTCTTCCCCCCCCCCCAATCCTGCAGTCCCCTGGTTGCTGCCCTGCGACTCGGGAAAGTGAGACAGCGAGAGCCGTAACATGAGCCGCGCCGCGCTGCGAAATCTCCTTTAGTAACCTGTGCGCCAGGACAGGCGAGCGGCGCGGGGTGAATACAAATGAAGCCGCGCCGAGGAGAAAAGTGCAGAGTAAAGGGTTTTGGATGGAAATGGCATCGCAGGAGAAAGAGAAGCCGAGCGCGCGCGGATGCCGGAGCGTGTGCGTGCCCGCCGGCACGCGTGGGCATGCGAGGGTGCGCGCATGGGTGCGCACGTGTGGCACAGGGGGTGCAGCGGGGTGACCGTCACCCTGCAGCGGGGTCGGCGTGGCCGAGGGGAACCGCTCCTCTTCCTCCCCGAAACACACGCTGCGGATCAAAGGCTCTGGAGGGAGGAGAGACGGGGCCTGTGCGAGCAGAGCCCCTGGCTGCACGCCACCCCACCTTCCCGCTCCTCTCCCTGGAGAGTTTGTTAAACAAATTTCTCTAATTGCACAAGCCGAGGAGTTTGTCGTCGGAAAGAAAAAAAAAAAAAAAAAAAAAAAGCTGGGGAAATTCCCCTCCGCTCGGCCACCCCTTCCCCGGCCCTGCGGCTGCAGACGCTTCGCAGGCATGCAGCACGTTTCTGCTCCGCGGGGAGGCTCCGACCCCACTGCCGGGGTGTCCTCAGGTCACCCGGGGCTGCGCGGGGACGGCCCCCGCTCATCGGCTGCAGCACGGGCTGGGAGCCTGGGCCCTCGGCACCCAGCACCCCGCTGCCCCCCGGCTGCGGCCATCGCTTCGCGGAGCTCCCCCAGTGCACAGGGGGCTTTTGCGAGCTGCCCATGTGCAGCCTTTGAAATCGAAACCCGGCGGTGGAGCGAGCGTGTCAAGGGATAAAAGCTTCAGCTCTGCGACGGCTTTAATCTCTTTACCAGGTCTGGGCTCTGCCGGCGGCCGGACCAATAAGGGAAGGTGCGGGGCCGGGCACTGCCGGGCTCCCGGTTAGGTCATTGCTATAGATAGCCTGCAGCACCCTACATGTGCAGGATCCGAGCGTCGCCTCGGCCAGCTCCGCCAGCAGCCCTGCAGGGCTCCCCGAAATGAGCAGAGCCCCGGGGAACGCATCGGGCACCGCGCTGGTGCTGCCGGGGATCCTGCGCCCATGGGCGTGCGCAGCCCTGCTGCAGGGTCCTGCACCCCTGGGTTCCTGGGGCCACTTTTCCTTTTGTTTCAAACCACGTTTCCTTATGCAGATACTCTTGAGCAAAAGCCACGCTGGGGGCTGCGGCAGACATCCCTGCAGCAGGGTGCTGAGGGCACCCGTGGGTGCTGTGCAAAACCCCACTGCCCCACGCGCCGGGAACGGGTGCAGGCAGGCTTGGTTGTAGGATGGGGCCACGCATCCCCCTCCACCCAGCCCCTCTGGGAGCACAAAGCTGGGGCTTTGCCCCCCACAACCCCACAGCCCCGTGCGTGGCCCCACTCCCCACGGCGGGTGCTGGCACCGACGGCCCCGGGTGCCCCGCGGGTGCCTGGAGCCACACGGGGCGGCGCGCCGGAGTGCCGGGGTGGCTGGGGAAGGCGTTGTCGATGCGGGCACTAAAAATAGAGTCATACTGGGATCTTAATGGGACTTTGTGGGAAACCTGGAAACATTTTCTCATCCCTGTAAATGAGTCCAGATGCATTAGCGATGACTGCATCGCATCCTGAGGTACCGCCGGAGGAAACCGGGACGCACTCACGAGCCTCCTCGCCTTGCGGTGGTGAATTGGGCAGGCAGGGAACTCGCCGGCGGCACCGCCGTGGCCTCGCCGTGTCCTGCTCGGGGTCGGTGCAGGGGCTGGGTGCTGCGGGAAGCCCAGCGCCAGCAGGATGGGTGCGCTGCCTTCCCCGGGGCTTCTGCACCACACGGCGCTGAGTGCCCAGCACGTGGGCGCACACGTGCGGCGGGGAGCATGCAAGCTTGCACGCCTGCCTGTGCTGGTAGCGGCTGTGCGACGACGTGCCCCCTCACCTTGGGGTTCCCAAAGCCCCCGCGTGGGGTGGGCAAGGTGACACGTGGGGACGCCAGCCCGTGCCACCCCAGTCCCAGGGTGCTTGGAGGCACCGCGCTGCTGCGGCTGGCAGCACTGCTCCCTGCGGACACCCGACATGCCCCGCGCCGCAGGACCCGGCCCACGTGGGGTTTCCATCCGTTCCCCTTGGGCACTGGACCTGGTGGCGGGGACCTTGGCTCCCGAAGTGCCCGGCCCCGCTCAGGGACCTTGGACTCCTGCGAGTGATGGCTCCCGGCGGCCTTGCTGGGCTCGGGGCCAGGCTGGGCAGGTGGCCCAGGGCCGGTGGCTCGTGGGCTCCACGTCACGAGGCCGGCTGGCACTGCCGGCTCGGCGGTGTGGCAGTGTCACTTAGTGGTGACAGCGGTGTCCCAGGAGGCAAGGACCCGTCGGTGCCAGGGATGTGCCTGGCTGTGCTTGCCGTGCTGAGCTGACCGCCCTCGGGCCACGCCGTCCCTTCGGGGATCCTCTCAGTGTCCGTGGGAGAGCCGTGCCCCCACCTCGGTGCCTCAGTTTCCCCACCTCCACAGGCAGCGTCTGCCTTGCGAGGCACTCTTGTGCCCCAAACACCGTGGCAGCCCTGTCCCCAGGCTGCTGGCCAGCGTCCCCAGCCCGCGGGATGACACGCAGGAGCTGAAGCTGAGCACGGCCAGATGGGACGCAGGGGATGGGGGGGGCACGGGGGGGCCGTGAACTCTTCACCGCGGCCAAATCCTCCTGCGAGGTCGCCGGCTGCGCTGCAAAAGGCCGGGGTTATTTTTAAACAGTGACTTGCTGCCAGCCCACGGGGCTGGATTTGCAGGGGGGTGGGACGACACAATGCCACCATCCCAGCCATGGGCACCCTGGGGGGGGGGGGCCCGGTGCTGGGCTGGGTCGGCAGTAGCCACGGGGGCAGTTTTGGGGTGCCGTGCGCCTGTCTGTGCGGCTTCTGCGCTCTCGTTGCGTGGGTTGTGCTGCCCAATTCAGGGGTCCCGGACCCTCTGGTGACCCCCCCTGCACTGCAGGCACCCCCCAGGTGGGAGTTGCCCCCCCCAAGCCCCCTTTGCACCCCCCCACCTTTAATGGTGCCGGAGGGCAGAGGAATTAATCCCCCTCGGAAAGGCCAGGATGGAGCAAGCAGGGCTAAAAATACATCAGGAGGGAAATAAAACCTCCTGCGTCAGGGGCTAAAGCCGGGCTCAGAGCCCTGGGCTCGACCTGTGCTGCCCGGGGGGGGCACAGGGGATGCTGGGGGGGCTGGCACGGCTCCCTCGCCCCAACACGTGTTCCCCTGCACCACGCTGCCAGCCCTGGGGCCTCTCCTCTGCCTCAGTTTCCCTCTGCGCAGGCGGCGGTGCCAGCTCAGGCTGCGAGCTGCCACCATCCTGGTGACACATCCCAGGTGCCACCGGGGAAATTGGGGTGGAGGGGGGGCTCCAGCACTGTCCCGGCTGACGCAGGGCCGGGCGGAGGAGCTGGCAGGGCTGGGGCTTGCTGGCAACCTTTTTTTTTTCCAGTTCCATAAAACATTTCCCTTCCTCACAGCCCCGGGGGGGTCGGCCGGGAAGCCACGTGGCTCCAGCACTGCCGGCTGCGGGGCACCTCTTGGGGCTGGGGGACATCTTCTTGACCCTTTCCCCCTACCCAGTGCTGCTTCCCGGGCCCCTGCGGGCACCGTGCCTCAGTTTCCCCATTCCCATCCTTGGGGGCAGGCTGGGTCGCCCCGGGGAGGCGGCTGAGCTGTCGGCTCCTGCACCCCGAGGGGAACGGGGGCACCTGGGGAAACGGCGGCGCGGGGCGAGCTGAGCACGTCGGCACGTCCGCAGGGAGGCAGCGAGCGGCCTCAGGTGCCCCCCCACCGCATTCCCCTCCCCAGCTCCCTCCTGGCTCCGTCCCCGGGGCACCCTTGCCCCATCCCTGCACCCTGCACCCTGCTCTTTCCCGCTCGGGGAGGACTGAGCGAGGTTGGGGTGGTGCCGGCGGCGAGGGCGCACGCGGGGAGACCGGAGGCAGGGTGGGGCTGGGGGCGCACGCTGCACCCACGGGTGCCCCTCACCCCCAGGATGCAGGGCTGATGGGGAGGGAGCTCAAAACCCCCACCAGCCCCTCCGTCCTGGGGAGACCCCCCCCAAAGCCTCAGCCCACCTGGGCCTCCCTCGGCTTCCCCGCGGTGCTGCCTCCCCGGGGAGGGCTGCGCAAGCTGGCGCCGGCCCAGGCAGCGCTGGCACCTGAGCCCCGGGCTGCAAAGAGAGCTGCTTTTCTTCCTGCTGTTTTCCAAAGCAACTGGCAAGTTCGCTGCCTGCCGCGGCCTCCCGTGACCCGGGGAAGCCGCCTCGGCGAGCTCCCGGCTGCCGCTCGCAGCCCCGCGCCACCTGCGCCGGCATCGCCTCCCGCCCCGGCACGTAGGCGCGGGCGGGCACCGGCACCGCTCGGGGGCTGCCGCAGCCTGGGGGGGCCAGGAGGGGGGTGGCAGGGCTGGGGTGTGCAGGGTTCAAAGGAGGTGCCGGGGTGTTTTGGGGTGGTGGCGGGGTGTTTTGGGGCACTGGCGGTGGCGTGCACAGGGCTGGGGTGCGCGCTGGGTGCGGTAGTTATCCAGGCTGCAGCATCCCGGGCTGATCCTGCCAGGCGCTGAGCACTGAGGTGGTTACTGAAGGGGGAGAGCCTCTCTCTGCCCGTGTACCCGTTGTGGCTGAACCTCTTTCTGCATCCATCCCACCCTCCGAACGGGGTGGCCGCGGCCAGACCCCGCTTTGGGTACGGTCCAGCCCTTGAGCCCCGACATTTTCAGCTGCAGGGAGAAAGGCAGCGGGGCTCTGTGATGGGGAGCTGCTGGGAGGTGGCACCGTGCCCTGCCCGGGGCCCTGGCGTGGGCTGCGAGGGGTTTTGCAAGCATGGGGCTGGGTCGTCCCCACCCCGACTAAGGGGGAGCTGGGGACAGCGGGGCCGTCACAGCCTGTTCTGCCCCACGGCACCTCCACGGACGGTGCACGCGGGGGTGGCGGCACAGCTCGTACCATCCCTGGGAGCGTTGGCTGCCACCGTGCGCCCGTCCCCCACCTGGGGTGGCACCAAGGGGCTCGGAGGGGCACCCTGGGACTACACATGGAGGAGCTGGAGGGGGCTCGGACCACGTGTAGGACCTGCTGTGTACCCACTCGTGTCCCCTGCTGTCCCTTGTGGGGTCCCTGCGGGGTGCAGCAGTGCAGGGACATCCCTCCTCCATCCCGGCTTGGTCTGTGCTCCCCAGGAGGGTGCCCATCCCCGCAGCCCCCACGGGTGAGACAGGGCTGATTTCGGGGTGCACCCCAAGGTGCCACCATGGGGACCCCCCATCTGGGCCATTTCGGGGTCCACACCACAGGGACAGGGATGGCCAAGGAGTGGGGACGACGCGTCCAATCCCTCCTCTCCCACTGGCCCCGCTCGGTGAATGCTTCCAACCTTTGTCTCTAGCCCCTGTTTGTTTTTTTATGGCATTTTTGGGTGGCGTTCCTTCATGTGGCAGAGGGGCCGCACGCTCAGAGCCGTGTTGCCTGGCGTGCCTCAGTTTCCCTCCCGGCCACGCACCTGTGCCGGCAGCACCGCGAGGCCTCGCCAGGACGTGCAGAGCCGGCCGGGAAGCTCGGCCACACCGTGCCGGAGAGCAGCAAAAATTATGAATAAGCTCTTGTTAATAAATACTTTATGATGAATCCAAATAGATTTCCTCCTCTGGAGCAATTATTGTAAAATGGGCTCTAATATGTTGCAGGGACGGCCCCGAGAAAGGTTGGGTGCATTTCAGGGACTAAGTGCCTTCCTTCAATACCCTCTAATGAGCACTTTGAAATCATTTGCATCTGTCTCGGCAACAGGTCTCATTACCAGGTTAACTTATTACCGAGAGCCGTTTCTGCGAACAGTTAATAAGCGGCTACCGGAGGCTCTGCGCGTACGAGCGGGGGCTGCGGGAGCGCACACCGCCCGCGCCCACGGCGTCCGCGTGCCGGGGAGCGGGGAAACTGAGCCCGACAGCGGGGAGCATCTCCTGGTCTGCGCCGGGGATTTGCATAGAAGTCAGGCTTGGGATTTTCGGGGTGAGGGGAGAGCGTGGTGCATCCCCCCGGCTCGTCCCGAGCGCGGCGGGTCCCCGCGGGGCAGGCGGGCACGGCGCGGAGCACCCAGCGTGCCAGCCCCTGCCCGGGCTCGTCCGGCCCCGGGGATCGGGAGCTGGCAGGAGCGGAGACCGTCGGAGCCGGCAGCATTTTTGAGGTGTGTGGTTGGCTGGCGGAGAGGCTGAGCATCCTTTAATAAAATAAACGCTGTGTGGTCTCCGCAGGGCCGAGATGCCGCGAGGGCGCCCCGCACCTCTCCGCACCCGCGGCGCGATCGGCTTCCCGCTGCCCCCAGGGCTGGGGGTCACACCGGTGGGGAGCAAAACCCACGGCCGAGGTGACCGTCCGTCCCGTCCCGTCCGTCCCGTCCCATCCCATCCCGTTCCCCTCCTCCTCCCCCATGAAAACTGCTCGGGAATTTCCTGAGGAAACGTTTTTTCATTGGAAAATTCAGGCTGCCTCGCAGAGCCCGACCTGTTTGGACAAGGCGCTCATGCAAAGGAGCCTTGGAGGCTCGGCCAGCCCGTGCCACGGTGCCCGTGCCGCGATGCTTGGCGTGCAGCGGAGGAATTGCCCACCCTGGCTGTGTGCAGGAGGGGCTGCTCACCCCTGTGCCATCCCCGGCAGGTCCCCTTCTGTCCCCAGGTGGAAGGCACCCACCACGGCCACGCAGCCGGGGTGCAGAGCCACGAGGACAGGCAGGAGCATGGGGAGAGGCAGCGCCCCGGCTGTGCCCCCCCAGGCTGCGGGAGCTGATCCCAGCACGGCGTGCCCAGCGCCTCGCAGAGCATCCGTTTGTCCTTCCCCTCCCTGCCCCACGGCAGGACGGACACTGGGACGGAGACGGGGTTAGCCCGTGCCTCAGTTTCCCCTCCCAGCCCGACCTCCCCCAGCCCAGAAGGGCAGCACGGAGGGGGCCGGGTGCCAGCAGCACCCCGACATGGGCGGCTCCACCCCGGGTCGCGGGGCTTTACAAGCCCGGGCTGGAAGGGGCCCAAGAACAGGCTCTGCTGCCAGATTCCCGGCCGGAAATGCCCCGAGAACAGCCTTGTCTGTGGTATTGCAGCATGTCTCTGCTTCCCAGCCCAGCAAATGAAAAACAACAGGAGGAAAAGTTAACCAGCCCCTTGCCGGCGCTGCGCCATGCTGCGGGTGCCGGGGATGGGTGGGTTGGGGGGGGGGGTGGCACGGGTGCTTTTTTCGGGGGGTGCTGCACCGCGATGGAGAGCGTTATGGGGCTGGCAGCGCTGGGGACAAGCAGGCAGAAAGTGCTTCCCTGCCACCACGTCCCATGGCAAAGCTTGGGGTGGACCCGACCGGCATCACCCGGGGTGGGGGACACCCGTGCACGGTGCCTGCGGGCACGGGGACAGTCCCCAGCCCTGCTGGCGTGTCCCCTGGGCTGGGGGACGAGCGGAAGCAGCGGGGACCTAGGAGACCACGGCTGCAACTGTGGTGTCCCCGAGCCGTCCCCTGCCACCTCCGTGCCCGGCTTTGGGGCCGCGGCTCCCTGCTGGGCAGGCAGCGAGCCCCCTCCGGCTGTCCCCGTGCCCCCGGCTGGCCTCGCCTGGCCCCGCTAAAGCAGCTTAGTGCGGTGCCGCATCTCCGCGCGGGATAAGCCGGGCGGGAGGGAAAGTTGGCCAGGGGCTGATCGGCTTTGGGTTCGGCTCCCGGCTCGCCGTAATCCTGCTGCGGTGCCCGCGGGGGTGAAATGGGGGCCCCACCACAGCTCCGGGGGCCCCAAGGGCGGTGGGGTGGCCGCTCGTCCCGTGGCCTCGTGGCGAGGGCAAGCAGCACCCAAGGCGCTGCCTCCACGGTCCCTGTGTGGTGTCCCCGGGGTGTCACTGCCCACTGCGAGGGGACAGCGGTGCGGTGCCCTCCAGCCAGCCCTGCCACCGGCTGCCCGGGGAGGGTGGCAGGGCCGGGGTCTGGCAGCAATTTGTAGGGCTCGCCCGAATAACCGGCCACCAAGGAAGATCAGCCGCCCACCACCCCGGCCAAGTATTGTTTTTGGAACTCGCTGCTTCTTTTTTCGGCTCCTGTCTTACTTTTCTTTGACCTTCTTCCCTGATTTAAGACACATGCCCAGCCCTTGCCCAGCTGCACTGAATTAGCGGCTGCTGCTGGGGAGGGAACCAGACCCTGCGGCCGTGTGGGGCTGTGGACGCCCCAGGAGCAGCCGGCAGGGACGGCTCCGTGGGCAGGATGAGTCCCCTGAGCAGGGATGGATCCCATGGGCAGGGATGGATCCCCTGGGCAGGATGAGATCCCATGGGCAGGATGGATCCCTGGGGTTGGGGTGGGTCCCTGCAGGCAGGGTGGGTCCACGTGGCAGAGCTATCCCCCAGCAAGGACGGGTCCCCGTGGTCAGGATGTGTCCCCCAGCAAGGATGGTTCCTTCTGGGCTGTGAGGGGACACCCACCAGGGTCACAGCTCCGGCGATGCTGCTGGGGTCAGTGGGGGATAAAACGGATCTGGAGTGGGGGCCTTCAGCTTCCCGGGGGTGCTGTGCTGGGAAATTTTGGGGTCTGTGCTTGAGGGAACTTCTGGGGATTGGTGGAGCCGTGCTGGTCGTTACTGGGATCTGTGCAAGGGGACCAGCAGGGTCTGGGATCCAGGAGGGGACATCAGGGGCTGTGCTGGGGGCTGTGAGCGGGGTCTGTGCGGGGCTGCTTTGGGGCTGTTCTGGGGCTGGGGCCGTGTGGGAGCCCCAGCAGGGACGGTTGGTGCCGGGAGGGGACAGCGGGGTCACCTGGGGACAGGGCTGCTTTGGCACGGCACCGCTGTCCGCAGCCTGCAGCGGGGGCTCCGTCCTTGCACCGATCCTGCCCAGGCGTGGGTCCCTCTCCCTGCAGCCCCCCCGGCCGTGTTCCCAACCCCCCAGCCCAGGCGTGGGGCTGCGGCGTGGTGCTGGGCTCCGTCCCGCAGTGAGGGGCCCCGCGGGCCAAACCCTGCCCTCGGGGACGCGCGTTGCTTCCGCCCCGGCTGTGCACCACGGGGCTGCTTCGCCCTCGCCCTGCCCTCAGCTGTGCCGCCACGATCCGGCTGGGGGAGGGAGTGAGAAAAAAAAGGCTTTTGGAAGGCTTGGAGCTATGGTGGCGGGCAGGCAGAGGCCAGTTTGCACCCTCCCTGAAGCCAACCCCACTTCTCGCAGCCCTCTCCATGCCCGCGCCCGCTTGCTCCGTGCCAGGTCCCCTCACGGCACCCGCAGGGCCGGATCCTGCCCGGGGCTGCTCTTTGGGGCACGGGGCCGTTTTCCCAACGCAAACCCTCCTCAACCCAACCACCCCGAGGCACCGGGGAGCTCGGCCGCGTTGATTTTCCAGCGCCGAGCCCCGCCGGGAGGGCTCCCGACACCTCGCTGTGCCCCGTGCGTGTGTCCCCCCCGTCCCCCCCCTTCCCCAGCCCCAGCCAGGAAGCACGGATTTTTTCCGAACTGGGAAAATCGGATGCGGGAAGGAGGGGCTGGGGAGATGGATGCACTTTCCTTGTTTTCTTTCGGGGACGGCCTCATCC
Source organism: Aythya ferina (assembly GCF_964211825.1). NCBI lineage: Eukaryota > Metazoa > Chordata > Aves > Anseriformes > Anatidae > Aythya > Aythya ferina. Next base: position 2,031,820 of record NC_140324.1, read on the forward strand.
AGCAGCCAAGTGGAAAAAGACAGTCAGAGCACGCATTGCTCACTGGGCCGCCCGCCAGCAGCCGGGCTGGCCAGAACTGGGGCAAACTGGGGGGAGTTTCCTCGGTCCGGAGGGAGCGGGGAGCACCGTGGCACCCACGGCCCGTGCGGCGCCCGCCTCGGGTGCCACCCCGGGGTGCTGGGGACCCGACCCGGGTGGCTGGGGCGGCTGCTGGGCACCCGGCGCGGCTGGGTGCGATGTCAGGCGGGATTTCTGCGCCTGTCGGGAACGGATCCCGGCGCGCGTGGGTGGGAAGGGGAGAGGGCTCGGATCCTGCCGACACAGCACGCCTGACGTCAGCGCCTGCCCCTCCGCGGCCCCGGCGGCTCCGTCGCGCCCCGGCCGCGTTTGGTGGCCTGGCGAGATTTATGGGTGCTGCCAGGGGACGCGGGAGCGATGTCCCGTGTCCCCCTCTGCATCCCGGTTGCAAGGGGCTGGGGGGTCCCAGCCCCAGCGGGCGGGCGCCGCTTCCCTGCCTCCTGGCCGCTGCTCCGACGGGGACGTGGCCCGGCGGGGATGTCCCCAGCGGGTCCCCGCGGGTGGCCAGGGGTGGGTTTGGGGACACGGGAGGGGGGGACGCGGGCTGGGCCGGGGGTGACGGCCTGTCCCTGTGCTCCCGCAGGATGAGTTCCACCCCTTCATCGAGGCGCTGCTCCCCCACGTCCGGGCCTTCGCCTACACCTGGTTCAACCTGCAGGCCCGCAAGCGCAAGTACTTCAAGAAGCACGAGAAGAGGATGACGAAGGACGAGGAGAGGGCGGTGAAGGACGAGCTGCTGAGCGAGAAGCCCGAGGTCAAGCAGAAGTGGGCCTCGCGCCTCCTGGCCAAGCTGCGCAAGGACATCCGGCCCGAGTGCCGCGAGGACTTCGTGCTCTCCATCACGGGCAAGAAGCCCTCGTGCTGCGTCCTCTCCAACCCCGACCAGAAGGGCAAGATGCGCCGCATCGACTGCCTGCGGCAGGCGGACAAGGTGTGGCGGCTCGACCTCGTCATGGTCATCCTCTTCAAAGGGATCCCGCTGGAGAGCACGGACGGCGAGCGCCTGGTCAAGTCGGGCCAGTGCACCAACCCCATCCTCTGCGTCCAGCCCCACCACATCAGCGTCTCCGTCAAGGAGCTCGACCTCTACCTGGCCTACTTCGTCCGCGAGAGAGGTAGGCACTGCCTGGGTGGCTCTCGGGGAGGGGATGGGGCTGGGATCTGTCCTGCTGCAGCCGTGCCCCACCGGGGGATTTGTTTCTCCTTCCCACCTCGTGCCGCAGGTCGGGGAAGCCACCCTGGGGACCAATGTCACCTCCCCAGCCCCATGGAGAGGAGCCCAGTGCTCAGCACAGCACCGTGAATCCCGTCCCACGTGGGTGCCCCCGTGTCTGCCCTCTCACCCCACCTGGCACCGATCCTGGTTCCCGGGGAGGGGCATATTAGGGGGGGTGTGAGCGGTCCCCGAGGCTGCTGATGGTGCTGGGGACGCAGGGCAGCAGGCGGCTGATGTGTGCCAGGAGAGGACAGCCTGTCCCCAGCGTGTCCCCGGGGATGCTGGCAGCAGTCCAGCAGCCGTTCGCCGCGGCCACGTTCACAAACAGAATGGGGAAACTGAGGCACGGTGGGCGAGGCAGACGCAGCATGGCCACGAATAGGTCCCGAAGCCATCGTCCCCGTGTGCCAGGAAGACAAATCCTGGAGCTCGAGGCAGCTCCTGCTTTACCCGGGCAGCTTCGCTGGCTCCAGATGGTGCCGTGCTGGTGTGTGCAGCTCTGGGGTCCCACGAGGAAGGGACCTTTTGTGGCTGTGTGCTCAGCTTGGGCTGAGAAAAGGTCTCACGGCTGGGTCCCCCCCTGCCCCCCGATGTCCCCGCTGCTCCCCGATGTCCCCCTGCGCCCAACCACAGCCGATGCAGCGGGGGGAGCGCAGGGCGGCTGCTCCCCTCCCGGTGCTGGCGGCAGCCCAAGGATGGATCGTGGCACCGAGGGGGGCTCTCGGGGCTGTAATCCCAACAAAGGGGGGTTGAAAAAATCACATCAGGAGCCATAAATCACAGCGGGCACGGGTGGATGTGCTGGGTGTCGGCCAGGTCGCCCGGAAGCCACCGTAGTCTGCCAGGCTCCCCGTGCCCCCCCCCCCCTGCACACCCTCAGGGGGTGGGCCGGGCGCTGGAGGGATTCAGGTTTTGGGGTCACAAAACCCTCGTGGCTATGGGGACAGGCAGGTCGCGATGCCCAGCGGCATCATCCCATGGCGAGCCTGGGGATTGCTCCCCAGAACCAGCACCCTGCGTTGTCCCATGCTTTGGTGGCCTCTCCGGGGTGCCCCCCACCCATGGGACGTCACCAAGCACCCGTGGGTGTCCGGTGGGTCGGGGAGAGCCGGGCACACCTTGCACCGTGCCCGCCGGGGCTGGATCCTGCCCCAGGGCTGCTGCGTGCACGTGTGTGCTTGCACGTGTGCTTGCACGTGTGAATGCACGTGTGCGTGCACGTTGTGCCAGCGCCTCCCGCCCGCGCGCTCGAGGGCAGGATGGGACCCAGCAGGCGCGGCCGTTCCCCACAGGGTGCACTGGGGACGACGGGCGCTGTGCTGGGTGCAGAGCCATGGGTGCTGCTTGGGGTGGGGGGCAGGATGTGGCATCGGGTGCCGGGCAGCGTAGGGGGGCGTTGGGTGCTTGGCCCTGCTGGGCTGAACTGGGACAGGGCACTGGGCTTAACTGGGGTGCTGCTTGCGATGCTGGGGGCACCCTGCACCCTGTACTGGGCTGAACTGGGAGCCTCCCCGGATGGACTGGGACCCCGCAGTGTGGGTGCCAGGGGGGTTCCCCAGTGGCCCCGCAGCCGCGGGTGTCCCCAGGGGAGGCGGCCGCCCCCCTGCCACCCCCCCCCCCGCCCGCGACCTTGACCCTGGTGTCTGGGTCCCCAGCAGCCGCAGTCACCTGATGTCTAATTGGGAACACGGCGGCTGTAAATACTCTCTGATAAGGCCTGGCAGCCGCTCACTTTCCCTGTTAAGGTCGCTCCGCGCCCCGGTTAAGGGGGACCAGGGGACAGCTGGCAGCAGGGGGGGGTGTTGGGGAGGGACCCCGGGGTGCTGCTGGGTGCTGGGTGCTCAGCATCGCCCGGCCCCGTTGCACACAGAGTGCTTTGTGCAAGGAGGGGTTAGCCGGCCGGTGGGGAAACTGAGGCAGGGACGGACATGGGGGGACCCCGTGATGGGGAGAAACGCGCTGTCCTGGTGTGGGAGCATTGGGGGCGCTGGGGGTCCTCGTGGCCTCGCACACTGGCTGGGTCCATCCTGCATGCTGCTGCACGCTCAGTGCTGCACCCAGCAGCACCCAGCAGCACCCAGCAGCACCCAGCAGCACCCATGTGCACACTCCTGCATTTTCCCTGCTCACTCCCTCACGCTCACTGCCCCCTTCGCACACTTCGCCCCCGCTTTGCTCATCTCAGCACCCCCAGCCCCAAACCCGGCCGGAGGCCAGCAGGAGGAGGAGGCTTTGGGGGGGGCTGCCCCTCACCCCTGGGGGGCTCCAGCGCCTGGCTCCGGCCGCCCGCAGCCCCCCGGCATCGGCCGCAGCGCGTGGGCTCAGCCGCCCGCCCGCGCCCGGCTCCTTTCGCTGCTGTCAGCAGAATTTCCCAGCCGCTGCTCTGGCAACGCGAGGGAGGGGGGGCGGCGGAGGAGGCCCCCCCCTGGCCGGGCCTCCCTGCTAGGAGAGGCTGGGGAGGGCTGAGCTGCCCCCCCCGCAGTGATGCCGAGGGCCGGGGCGTGCTGGGGACCCTGCTGCGGTGCCCCCGTGTGCTCGGTGCAGGTGGGGAAACTGAGGCACGGTGAGGCTGGGGAGGGCAGGGTCTGTCCCCCACCCCTCAAAGCCCCGCTTCAGACCCATGGTGTGCTGGGTGCTGCCTGCAGGGCTGGGCGCAGGATGGGTGCTGGGTGGGTGCAGCGCTGCAGCCAGGGCTGGGAGCAATGTGGCTGCAGAGCTGGGTGCAGGCGGGGTGCAGGGTGCGTGCAGGGCATTTGTAGGGTGGTTGCAATGCTGGTTGTAGGACGGGTGCAGGGCCAGGAGCGGGGCTGGCTGCAGTGCACGGTGCAGGATGAGTGCAGGACGGGTGCAGGGTGTTTGCAGGCTGGGTGCAGGCGGTGTGCACGGCCAGGAGCAGGGCTGGCTGCAGTGCAGGGTGCAGGATGGGTGCAGGATGGGTGCAGGACTGGTTGCAGTGCAGGACGGGTGCAGGACGGGTGCAGGATGGGTGCAGGATGGTTGCAGGCTGCTCCAGGCTGGCTGCAGGCTGGGTGCAGGCTGGGTGCAGGGCTGGGCTCTGCACACCGCAGTGGGGGAGGGGTTGGCGCTGCAGCCCAGAGCTGGGTGTGCAACGGGGGGGGGGGGGGAGAACAGGGAGGGGGGGGGGGAAGCTCGGAGGTCGCTGGTGAAAGTCAAAAGCATTGCAGTAAAATGGTAATCAATCTCCCCAGTCGATTGTGCCAGGACCTTCGAAGCATTACAGAGAGATTCCTCCCAACTGCTCCCTACGGCAGCAGCGTGCGGGGGGGGGGGCCGTGCTGCAGCCCTGCAGCCCCAGCTCCGTGGCCCCCACCCCTGCGCCCCCCCACCCCTGCACCGCCAGGCACGGGGAGCACGGGGAGCCAGGAGGACGGGGCCCCTTGCACCCTTTTGGGGTGCTCCGGGATGGGGGGGACCTCGCAGCGATGCCCCCAGCAGGCTGGGGGGGTGCAGGGGGGGGCCTGGGCTCTGCCCTGCCGCGAGCTTCCCCCAGCAGTGCCCTTTGGCTGAGCCCAGCGGGGCGAGCAGATGGGCGCCGGGGTGCGGGAGGGGGGGGTCAGGCAGCGAGCCCTGGAGGGGGGGCACCGCGCTCCCCCTGGCACACCGCAGCGGCCCCCCCAGGCCTGGCAGCCGCTTATCTCCCCTCCCCAGCCCGGCGAGAGGCAGATGGCACCAATCTGCCGGGGGAACCCGTGCCAGGGCGCCCGGCCCGAGCGCGCCCGCTGCCCGCTGCCCGTGCCAGGCCGGCGGTGCCAAGTGGCCGTGCAGCTCCCCCCCCGGTTGGAGGAGCAGGCATTACCCCCCCTCCCGAGCAAAAATATCCATGGGGAGGCTGTCGGGGTGCGCAATATTTGGGGTCTGCCCTTCGCAGGCACACACGGGGTGCTGGCGGGCAGGTGGGCCCTGATAACCGCCCCCAGCAGCAAGATAAACACACGCTCCCCCCCTTAGCACCCCCCCACACATACCAGGTATCGCTCCCCTCGCAGCCAAACCGCCCGGGGAGCCGGGGCTGAGGTCCTGGAGATAGGCAGAGCCCCGAGGCTGGGAGGGGAGACGCCCCCCCACCCCCAAACACAAAGCGCACAATGTTAGTAGCCATCAGAGAATCTGCAGGCTGCGGGAGCTGTGCGTTGCAAAGGGGACGGCAGCGGTGTGAGGGGCACACGGGGGGGGTGCTGGTCGCAGGGTTCCTGTCCCCTGCACCGTCACCCCCCCAGGGGTGTCCCCATGGCAAGGGCCATGCTCCCGTCCCCTCTCCGCGCCGGTGCCCGCGGTGGTTTCGGCACGCGGAGCTCCCAGCTCGACGCGCCCTTGGGAGGTCAGGGTGTCCCCGGCACCCCGCGGTGCCCAGCCCTGTGTCCCCAAGTCCCCAGGGGCAGGGGGCTCTGCCAGCACCCCCCTGGGCCAGAACAAGCCACAGGCACAGCGTCACCAGTGCCCTGAGCGGCCCCGTGCTCAGCGAGTGGAGCCCTCGGGACCTGGCACCGGGTGCGAGGGGAACGTCCCCGTCCTCGGGCACGGCGAGGGGACCGGGCTGCCGGCCGTGCCGCTGGTCCCCCAATGAATAAAAGATGAACGCCGTGCGTCTTGCCAGCACCTGCTGTCCCCCGCCTTCGCCACCCGCCGTCCCCCCGCGCTGGCAAGCGCCGTGCCCTCCCCGGGGCCGCAGTTGCCATCCTGGCCGGGCGCCCGGCTCCGTGCCGCGCTGGCGAGGGACAGCTGGGGTGGCAGATGCCAGCGGCTCTCCTGCCCCCGCCGGCGGCCGTGGGCACAAGGAAAGGGGGGGACAGACGCCACCGAGCCCCCGTGCCCGGCTGGCACCGGCAGCTGGGGCTGGGGTCCCCGCCAGCCGCAGGAGGGATAGTGCCACAATGCCCGGGGGGTGCGTGGGGGGTGTCACAGGGAGGTTGGGGGCACAGGCGTGTTGGGGGGCTGTGCTGGGGGGCTGTGCTGGGGGGCTGTGCTGGGGGGCTGTGCCGTGCCCCGGGGCAGGGGCTCGGGGCGCAGTGAGGCCCAGGACAGGTGAGGGTGCAGCAGGTCTGGCCGGGGGGGGACAGCAGGGGCAGTGCTGGGGGCCAGGCCAGGAACCCTCTGGTCCTCCCCGGTCATCGCCCTTCCCCTCCCTCCCTTGTTACCCTCTGTCCTGCCCTCTGCTCATTTCGCTTTTCTCTCTTTCCATATTTTATTCAATTTACTTTCCCTTTCTTCTCGTTCCTTCTTTTTCTTTTTCTTTTTCTTTTTCTTTTTCTTTTTCTTTTTCTTTTTCTTTTTCTTTTTCTTTTTCTTTTTCTTTTTCTTTTTCTTTTTCTTTTTCTTTTTCTTTTTCTTTTTTCTTTTTCTTTTTTCTTTTTTTCTTTTTCTTTTTCTTTTTATTTTTCTCTTCTTCTTCTTTTTTTTCTTTTTCTTTCTTTTTCTTTTTATTTTCCTTTTCTTCTTCTTCTTCTCCTTCTTCTCCTCCTCCTCCTCCTCCTTTTTCTTTTTCTTTTTCTTTTTCTTTTTCTTTTTCTTTTTCTTTTTCTTTTTCTTTTTCTTTTTCTTTTTCTTTTTCTTTTTCTTTTTCTTTTTCTTTTTCTTTTTCTTTTTCTTTTTTCTTTCTTTTTATTTTTATTTTCTTCTTCTTCTTCTTCTTCTTCTTCTTCTTCTTCTTCTTCTTCTTCTTCTTCCTCTTCTTCTTTTTCTTTCCTTCTCCCTTTCCCTTTCCCTTTCCCTTTCCCTTTCCCTTTCCCTTTCCCTTTCCCTTTCCCTTTCCCTTTCCCTTTCCCTTTCCCTTCCCCTTTCCCTTCCCCTTCCCCTTCCCTTTCCCCTTCCCCTTCCCCTTCCCCTTCCCCTTCCCCTTCCCCTTCCCCTTCCCCTTCCCCTTCCCCTTCCCCTTCCCCTTCCCCTTCCCCTTCCCCTTTTTCCTTCCCCTTCCCCCTCTCCACCCCCACCCCCCTCCACCCCCCCATGCCTCTGGGTCCAGCCGCCAGCCCCACACCAGCTGACAGAGGGGGCACCCCGACCCCCCCCCCCAGTCTTGGGGGACCCCCCCACCCCACCCCACGTTGTTGCAGGGCAGGGGGACAGACAACGGTGCCGAGCCCCCCTCCCCTCACTCCCCCAACCCCGTCCCTTTGTCCGCTGCCATCTGTCCCCGCTCTTGCTGGCTGCGGCCCAGCCACGTCCCGGCTGCCCTCGGTGGGGGCCGGGTCCCCCCCGCGCCCCCCCTGCGCCGCCGCCGCCGTCTCCCCGCTCCCGCAGGGGTCGGCCGAGGACAGGAGCTCGCTCCCAGCGCGCTGGAGCTCGCAGGCGCCGGCCGCTTGCCCGGGCCAGCTGGCTGCAGCCGGCGAACGTGGCAGCGGGACGCGGCCCCGCCACCCCCAGCCCTTGGGGGGGGGACGACAACTCCACTCGCTCCCCCCACAGCACGAGAAAATTGGGGCCCCGCACCCCTCTGCAAGGGGCTGGTGGTGGTGGGGAGCTCCCAGCTCGATGCTCGGGCAGAGACCCGGCAAACTCATCGCACCCCGGGGGCTGCGGGTGCTGGGGAGGCACCAGGGGGTGCTGGGGGGGGGCTCTGGTGCCCCCAGCCTGCGGGGCTGAGCCAGGATTTAGTGCAGCACGTCGGGGGGGGGCGTTGTGCAAAGGAGGTTACACAAGCGGGGCTGTGCTGGGGTTTATGTAAGGGGCGGCGGGATGGGGACAAATGCTCAGAGCAGCACAAACAGGGGGGTCACTAGGATGGGGGGGGGTCCAAATCAGCTCCCCACAGCCCCATGGGGCTCAGGTTCCCGCAGGCAGCCCAGCTAGGCCGTTCACTCTGGGCCCTACTGATGGCTGCTGCGGTGGGTTCGGCCAGGCCCACCTTGGAGATGCTGGGGCCGCTCTGCCACGGAGGGAGAGAGGGGGACAGGGATTATCCCCCCAAAGGGAAACTGAGGCACGGAGCAGGAGCCTGCAGCACGGCTGCCCATCACCCAGCGGTCCCAAAGCCCCCCCCTCCAGCCCTGAGCATCCCCCAGCATCCCCCAGCCTCCGCGCCTGCGCCCCGCGCCGCTGCCGGTAACACCGTGCCCTGTTACCGTAAGCGCTCGGGCACGGAGCCAGGGCTCTCCCGCAGCCTGCGCCAGGGCCTCAGCCCCAGGGGGGAGCCCGGCCGGCGGGGACCCCCCCTCGGGGACAGCCCCGCTTGGGGCCGCCAAGCCCGGGGGCTGCCGGGGGGGGGCCCGTTCCCAAGCGGCGGGGCCGTGGGCAGGGAGCCGCTGTGGGGCCGGGGGCACCCTGCCAGCGCGCGGGGCCGGGGCGGCCGTAATTCAATGGGTGGCACGGGGCCAGGCTGCCAGCGCGCCTGGGCAGCCCTCGCTGCCCCCCCTCGCTGCGCCCCCCCCTCCCTGGGCACGCACTTTTCTATTTTTAAGAGGACGAGCTATCGACCTGTTTGGGCACCGAGATCTCGGCGCAGCGCGGCGGGGGGGGGGGACACGCTGGCACTTAACCCCTTCCCCGTGGCTGATGGGCAGGGGGTGCCCTGCGTGTCCCCGTCCCGTCCATGCTGCCCCCACATCAGCGACCCCCCCACGCCCCAAGGTGGGGGTGCGGGGTGAGAAAGCCCAGCCTGAAAAAAGGGGGTCCCAGCACCAACACCCAGAGGGGGTCACATAGCGGGGGGCACCTCCCCGGCGCAACCGAGCTCCGTGCGGGGTGCAGGCAGAGCAGCCCCAATGTTTGAGGGCAGGGGACCCCTCCCAGCCCCCCAGAACCCCTCCGGGGGGGGCCAAGCGTGGCGGCGGCGGCTCCTTCGCCATTTTAGCGAGCGTTGGCCGGAGGCAGGCAGCCGTCACATGGCGGTGAGAGCAGAGCTTGGCCGGCCGCTGCGCCGCGAGGAGGCAGCCAGAAATTGCTGGCACGCGCGCCCGGCCGCGCCACTGCGGCCCCCCGGCAGCTTGGGGGGGCCCCAATCCCCAAAGTGGGGTGCATTTGGGGGACCCCCACCCCCTCGTGGGGCAGCACCAGGGTGGTGGGCAGCGAGCGCAGGCATCCCAATGTGCTGACACTGGGTGATGCTGAGCGGGTGCAGGGTGCGGGGTGTGGGGGCAGCGGGGGGGTCTTGGGGTTTGGGGAGTCCCGGGGTACCCCCAGGGGGACAAACAAGGCTGGGATGGGGCGGCCTGGGGTGGGCAAAGGGCTGCGTGGGGCACCTTGGGGGTGTAAAGGGCCATGGGGGGGTTGGCATGGCCAAAGGGCCAAGGAAATGTCATGGGGGGAGCCATGGGGGCAGCTTGGGGGGGCAAAGGGCTGTAGGAGATGTTGGGGGGTGCAGGGAGGATGGTGTGAACGTCTCTGAGGGAATCGAGGGGCATGGGGGGCACCTCAGGGTGGGGAAACTACGGCCACAAGGCCATGGGGGGTGTCTTGAGGGGGCTGTAAAGGCCCACGTGGGGCAAAGGGCTGGGGGACACATCCTGGGAGGGGACAAAGGGCCTACGAGGGGCATTTTGGGGGGAGCAGGGGCTGTGGGGGGGGGCAGGACCCGCAAGGGGTGTCATGGGGTGAACAGAGACCACTGTGGGGGTCCTGGGACACCCAAAGGGCCATGGAGGTCATCTTGGAGCAGGCCCAGGGCCCACGAGGGGTATTTCGAGTTGAGCCCAACACCATGAAGAGCTCCAGGACGCAGGGCCCGGGCCGTGTGGGTGCCCTGGGACGGCCGCGAGGCTGTAGGAGGTGTCTGGGGGGGGCACGGGGCTCTGGGGGGCGTCTTGGGGTGACCGACGGGCCCTGGGAAGCACTGGGGGGCATCACATGGAGCAGCTCTGAGCGGGCCTCGGGCTTTGGGGACACCTCTCGGTGACTGAAAGAGCCGTGTGTGATATCTTGGGACAAATCAGAGGCCATGGGAAGGGTCTCAGGGGTGGGGAGAGCCACAGCGGGGTGCCGGGAGGCTCCTCGGGGTGAGCCGGGGCAGCGGGGGGCACCTCAGGGGGCGCGGGGCCGCGGTGCTGGGGCTGTAACCGCCAGCCGCCGCCCCGTGCCTTGGCCGGGCTCCATCGCTAACCACTTCCAGAGCCGCTGCGAGATTTGTTGTTTTAAGAGGCGAGGAGGGGCCGTGTCCGGCCCGCGGGTGCCCACGGGCGCACAGGGGGGTCCCGGCTGCTGCCCCCCGCCCCGGCTCGCACCCCTGTGCTTGGGGCGCCGGCTGCTGCCTGGGTGCACGATGGCTTTCCAAGTGGGAAAATAAAGGGAAAAAGCAGGGAAAAAAAAAAGGAAAAAATAATAAAAATGTGGGGGGAGCCAACCCCAAGCTTGGCGCTGGGGGAATTTCTGCTCCCTAAAATGGCTGCCTGGAGGAAGCCAAGCGCGGGCAAGCGCACGGGCACGGGGCGGGATGCGGCGTCGGGGCGGGATGCGGCGATGCCGCCGGCACAAAATGGCTGGCGGGCGGGCGCAGGGAAAAAAAAAGAAGGGGGGGGTGGGAAGGCTGGAAATTGGGGAGGGGAGGGAGACAAAATGGCTGCGACCGGCATCGACGCCAAGTGGGGGTGTCGGGGCGGGGGGCGGCGCGGTCCCACCGCCCGCGTGGCTTCGCCGCGGCGGCCAAAAATAACCGAGCTGGGAGGCGCGCGCACGAGGGGCTGGGGGGGCGAGGGAGAAAAAAGGGGGAGAAAATAAAGGAAAGAATTAAATGAAAAAAAAAAAAAAAAAGAAAGAAAGAAACAAAACGCCGCGGCGGGCTGGCTGGCAGCGGCGGGCCGATGTGTTTTGACTGCGCTGTTTGGATTGTCTCAGCCTTTTCCCGGCATCAGCCAAAGCTGCGAGAGCGATGCCGAAGGCCAAGGGGTGGGAGGAGGAGGAGGAAGGAGGGGGGAAACGGGGAAAAATTTGAAAAGAAAAACAACCAAAAAAATCTATCGCCAAGTGCTTGGAAGGGCTCCGAAGGCACCGGGGATGCGTTTGAAGTGTGCCCCGTGTGCCGGGGCGCGGCGGTGGGTTAAGGTGCAGGGATGCTCCCGAGGCTGCTGGCAGCGGGTCGGGGCTGTGGGGCTGCTGAGCTCAGCGTCTGCGCCGGTATTTTTAGATAAGACGTGTGGGCACGCGGGGCAGGGATGTCACCGAGGATGGTGCCTGTCCCCCGGCCTCCGGTCACGGCCCTTCGCCGGTGCGGGTATGGCCGTGGCGGGGAGCATCTCAGTGGGGCCTGCAGGGAGGGGACGGGCTCCACCGGTGGCAGGTGACGTCCCAGCTTGGTCACGTCCCTCCTGGGGACAGGCAGCCTGCCCGTGCCTCAGTTTCCCCAGCGGCTCACGCTGATTTCCTCTCTTGCAGATTCCGAGCAGAGCAGCAGCCCCCGGACGGGCATCGGCTCGGACCAGGAGGACAGCAAGCCCATCACGCTGGGTAAGCAGGGACACGGCGGGGACGTGTGGGGTCACCACCATGGGGTGCTCATGTCCTCCGTCATGTCCTGGGTGGCTTTGTGGCCAAAATGAGGATATGGGAGCAGAGGAACCAGGGCTCAGCACCCCATAACCGTGGGTCTACTGGGGACACCAGAGCCTGTCCCCAGGCCGCTGCAGCATAGACGGCCCTGAGGATGCAGGTGGGAGGGGGTGGGGGGGTCACAAGGAGGGGGTGGGGGGGTCACAGCTCAGCCCCCTGGCTCCCATGGGTGCCCTAGGGAGATGTGGGGGGCACGGGGGGAAGCACTGGGCCCCCACCCCCTCTCAGTGCCCTCCCCTCTCTCCTGTGCAGACTCGACAGACTTCCAGGAAAGCTTCGTGACCTCGGGGGTGTTCAGCGTCACCGAGCTCATCCAGGTGTCCCGAAGTGAGTGCCCATGGGCCCCCAGAAACAAAAAAAACCCTTCTCCAGCACTGTGGTGGCACTGGGACGGGCTTTGGGGTGGGTTGGGGGGGACACCAGTGCCACTACGGGGTGATGCCGAGCCCTTGCTGACACCATCCTCTCCCCACAGCGCCGGTGGTGACGGGCACGGGGCCAAATTTCTCCTTGGGGGAGCTGCAGGGCCACCTGGCCTACGACCTGAACCCCTCCAGCACGGGCATGAGGAGGACGCTGCCCAGCACCTCCTCCAGCGGGTAGGTGCCGCGGGGCGATGCCGGGACCGGCCCGGGCACAGCCGCGCGCTGCCACGCCGCGTGGGACGGCGCGGGCAGGTCAGGTCCTGCCATGTGCGCTGCGCCCCGACGGCAGCTGCCAGCACCCATGGGTGCCCGTGGCACGGGCTGGGGGGGTGGGCGAAGGAAGGGGGCCTCAGGGGGGACGGGGCGGCAGGGGACACGGCCAGCCTGACCCTTCGCTGTCCCCAGGAGCAAACGGCACAAGTCGGGCTCCATGGAGGACGACATCGACACGAGCCCCGGGGGCGAGTACTACACCTCCTCCAACTCGCCCACGAGTAGCAGCCGCAACTGGACAGAAGACATGGAAGGGGGTAGGTGCCGGGGGCTGCCTCGCTATAGGGGCTGCTGTGGGGCCCCAGCAGAACGGTGCTTCCCTGCGGGTGCTGTCGTGGTGCTATAGGGCGGGCACCCCTGCGGAAGCATAGGCACGGTGCCTGTGCCCTGGTGCTGCTATAAGCCCCCCTGTTTAGGCACAATCACTCTATAGGTGCTGTGGGGCTGCTATAGGGTCCCCCATTGAGGCACAGGCTCTCTGTAGGTGCCATAATGCTATTATGAGACACCCCCCACATTTAGGTACAGCCTTTCTATAGGGCCAGCCCCACACTGGCCTCTCCCAGCCCCACGGCTGCCGCGCTCGCTGTGGACAGATTTCTTTCTTGCTTTGCTTTTTTTTTTTTTTTTTTTTTTTTTTTCCCTTTCCTGTCTAGACAGCCCCAATTAGCTGTTCATTAAGAAAAAGGGGGGGCCGGGGCGGGCTGGGCTAATTAAAGCGATGCTGCGGGGCTGGCACGGCGGCTCCCACGCCCCAGGGCGCCTTCTCGGGGCTGCAGGCACAGAGCCCCCCACGCTTTTATCCCACCGTCCTGCACTCCCGGCAACGGGGCAGGATCCAGCCCGGCCTCCACACCCCGCTGGACCCCATCCCGTGGCCGCAGGGGTGCTGAGGAGCAGGGCTGGGGGCACGGAGCCCATCAGAAGGCATGCGGGATGCTGGCAGAAAGCAAATAAATGGGATTTTGGGGGGTGAGCTGAGCAAGGGAGTGTCCAACGCGAGGAAAGCTGTCCCCAGATGGGGTTTTCATTCCAGAGAGGATTTTTCCTGTTGGTGATGTTTCTGGGTATTTGGGGGCTCAGCCCTTGGGGTCGGACCCCCAGGCCTGTTGTGGGTCACTGCACAGCCCTCCCTAGGAGCTGGGCTGTCCCAAAGATGGGCCCAGCCCCACAGCAGCCCCCAAGGCCCCATACATGCAGGGGTTGTGCCCTGTACACACCGGAGACTGTGCCCTATATGGTTTGGGGACTGTGCCCCGCATAGGCCAGGGTCTGTGCCCCATATGGGCTGAGGACTTTGCCCCATCCTGATCTGGGCCTGTGCTACGTATGGTCCGAGGCTGTGCCCCATATGGACAGGACTGTGCTCCATCCATGCCCAGCACCGTGCCCCACTCTGTGCCCCCAGGGCCAACACTGTGCCCCACAGAGGCCAGAGGGAGGGCAGGAGGCTGCCGGGGCCATGCACACACGTGTGCACCGGCGTGCACGGGGTCTGCCACGGTGGCCTGATCCCGGCGGTGGCAGGGGGGCGGTGGGACGTGCTCAGCCGTGGCCGAGGGTTTTACGGCAATCCCGTACTGGATGTTCCGGGAAATCCTCCTAAACGAGCGTCTCAGACGGGGCTAAACCCATTAACGGCGCCTGGGCCAAATGGCCAGAGCTAAAGCTGCGGGGGGATTAACCCGCCAGCCCCCGCGCCCGCCTGGCCCCGTGGGGACCGGGGTGTCCTGCCCCCTGCGAGCACGCAGCCTTCCGGGCGCTGGTGTGGGGTCCTGCCCCACGTCAGGGGGTGTGGGGGTGTCCCCAGCCCCACGGGCACCGTGGGGAGAGGGAGCCCAGCCCCACACACACACATGCACTGCTCTGTGCACACAGATGCACACTTGTACAAACAATTGAGCACACGTGCACGTGCGCACACTCACGAATGCACAGCATCGTGCTGATGCACACGCAGGCATACGCACACATGAGCTCGTACACCTGCAGGTTGGTGTGCACATCTCTGCACACACCTGCCCACGATTGCACAGCTGCGCACACAGATGCATGCACACTCATGCTGAAGCACATGCACACACGCCTGCACACGCGTGCACACACACACATTCATGCACACGCATGCGGATCTGTGTGCACGTGCATGCACACCCATGCACAGCTGTGCACACAGCCGAAGCACACACAGACACGCACAGACACACACAGACACACACAGAACACACGTGCATGCACATGCGTGCATACAGACACCCAAATGCACACTGCACCCGGGTGCACACAGGTGCCTTGTGCATGTGCACAGCTCCTTGCACACGTGTGTGCACATACCTGCACGCAGATCCCCGTGCATACCCAGTGGTGCACACCCACGTGCCGGTGCACACCCACCCACACACCCCCAGGTGCTCTCACACCCGTGCACCCCTCCTGCACCCGCACACCCTCCCCAGGGTGCCCCCCAAACGAGCCCAGCACCCCAAGGCAGGACACTTTGGGGGCGCGCGGACCATAACACCTCCCCCTGTCCCCCCCAGGCATCTCCCCCACCGTGAAGAAGACGGAGATGGACAAGTCGCCCTTCAACAGCCCGTCGCCCCAGGACTCCTCGCCCCGGCTGAGCAGCTTCACGCAGCACCACCGTCCCGTCATCGCGGTGCACAGCGGTGAGTGCAGGGCCAGCACGGTGCCGGCGCGGGGCTCAGGGTCCGGGGGCTCCCGGTGACGCCGCCCGTCCCCTCTCCCTCTCTGTCCCGCAGGTATCGCTCGCAGCCCGCACCCTTCGTCCACGCTGCATTTCCCCACCACCTCGATTCTCCCCCAGACGGCCTCCACCTACTTCCCCCACACGGCCATACGGTACCCGCCTCATCTCAACCCGCAGGACCCCCTGAAAGATCTCGTCTCGCTGGCCTGCGACCCGTCCAACCAGCAGCCCGGACCGGTAAGGGTCCCGCACCCCGTCGCCGTCACCATCCCCGCTGTCGGGGGTACCCCCGAGGGGACGTGGTCCCCCCGAGCGTCGTCGCCCGGAGGCAGGGACGCGTGGTGTCGGGGGGCTCCGCCGCCGCTGCACGGGGGGTTTTGGGGGCTCTGGTGGCAGCCGGGTGCCGGCACGAGCTCCGGACGAGCATCAGTGTTGGTTCAGTGCGCGGGTGGAGTCGGCGCACCTCGTTTCTCCGGCGATGGGGCTGCGGTCCCCTGGGACCCGCGGGGCTGAGCCGTCACCTGGGGCTGGGGACGCAGGGGACAGTGGGGTGTCTGGCTGTGGATGTGACCGTCTCCGGAGAGGCACCGTCTTGGAGCGCGCCCGGTGGAGCGCTGGGCCCGCCGTGCCCCGTCCGCCTGCACAGAGGCTGGTGACCCGTCGGCCGCTGCTGTATCGCGTCCTGCTGCGTCACCCCGGGGTGGCAGGGGCTCGCCGTGCTGCTCTGCGCCTTCCCTCACCCTGTGCTCCCTGCACCCCGTGCTCCCAGCACCCTGCACACCCAGCACCCCGTGCACCCAGCACCCTGCACACCCAGAACCCTGTGCATCCAGCACACCAGCACCCTGCATACCCAATGCCCTGCACACCCAGCACCCCGCACACCCAGCACCCCGTGCACCCAGAACCCTGAATATCCAGCGCCCTGCACACCCAGCACCCTGCACACCCAGTGCCCCGTGCACCCAGCACCCCGTGCGCCCAGCACCCTGTGCACAGAGCACCGCCTGCACCAAACACCCTGTGCAACCAGCACCGTAGGCACCGCACACCCCATGCACCCCATGCACCCAGCATGCCATGCACCCCACACCCCACGTACCCAGCACCCCACGTACCCAGCACCCTCTGCACAAAGCACCCTGTGCACCCAGCAACCTTCACAACCCCACACCCTGTGCACCCAGCACACCAGGCAGCCCACTCCCCGTGCTCCCAGCAGCTTCTGCACCCAGTACCAGTGCACCCAGTACGCTGTGCCTCCAGCACCCTGTGCACCCCGTGGACCGCACACCCAGCACCCCACACACCCCGTGCACCACACACCCAGCAACCCGTGCACCCCGTGCACCCAGCACTGGGTTCCTTTTGTGCCAAGGCCAGGAGCAGGGGTGGCTTTGGTCCCTCCTGCACGCCGTGCCTCCGTACCCTGTGCCTCCACACCCTGTGCCTCTGCACCCTGTGCCTCCATACCCCATGCCTCTGTACCCCGTGCCTCCGTACCCTGGCTCCGCCACCGGACGCAGAGGGTCTTGGGGACCCCCTGCCCAGCACCAGCAAGGCCTGATGCCAGGGCGAGGGGCACGACTGCCCTTCCCCATGCAGGGGCTCAGGATCAGGGGCTAGTTCAGGATGGATTCCAGGCCGGCAGGGGGGGAGCAGCCTCCACCAGGCTCCACCACGGGGAGGCTGCGGAGGAGCCTTCGGAGGCCGCCACAGCAAGGTGCCCTCTCCCTGCTTCCAAGGGGTCCCGCGGTGTCGCCCCCACCCTGTCCCTGCTCGGTGGCTCTGCTCCCCCCCGTGCCGGGGCTCGCCGATGCCGTCCGCTCAGGGCTGCTCTGAGCCCCACCAAACTCGTGTCACCGAGGGACGCTCCGCGCCGCGCGGGGCCCGGCCTCGCCGCTGCCGCCTGTGCCTCCCTAATGGCTTTTGCTGTTTGTTTTTTGTCTGTGTTGTGTCCCCAGTTAAATGGAAGTGGTCAAGTGAAAGTGCCCAGCCACTACCTGCCCACGCAGATGCTGGCGCCGCCACCTCCCCCCGGCATGCCCCGGTTGGCCGTCTCTCCTGACACCAAATCCACCACGACAACTTCGGAGGGAGGGACGACCTCACCGACGTCACCCAGTAAGCACCCCCGCGGCGCCCACCCTCCCGCCGGCCCCCTCCTCTCGCCACCCCGGGGTGCTGCCGGAGGCGATGCACGCAACCAGTTTGCTGGGTCTCAGGCAGGGCGGCGCGGGCGCTTCGCCCGACGTCCCCCGGGCGGGCTCGGAGCTGGTCCCAGGGACCGGCACGAGCCCCGCGTCCCTCCCGGGCGGCCGGCGGAGCGGGAGGGGGCAGCAGAGCCGCAGCCCCCAGGGTGGGCGCAGGGGGGAGGCTCCTCGCCTCTCCCTGCCTCAGTTTCCCCAGCGGTGCGGTGCTGCGGGGACCGGTGCGGCGCCGGGCTCTGCGCTGGGGCATCGTCCTCTCATTGCCACGGGGGTCGAGGAGTGCTTGCAAAGCCCCCCAAAATCTCGACGTCAGGCTTCGTTAGCAGCACTGGCTGACGAGCTTGGCTCCCCTCCACTCCTCCTCGGGGGGCTGCAGCGCCTCGGGCAGGAGGATTTCAGGGTTGCCTCGGGGCACGGGCTGCGGCGGTGGGACGCCGTGCCACCGTGACGCTGCATGGGGTGGGGAACGTCCCCATCCCACTGCACCCCAGGGACACCCCCGGTGCCCTGTGAGGCCGCGTGTCCCCAGGTGCCGCCAGCTGGAGTGTGGGTGCTGAGTTTTGGTGGCATGAACACATCAATGTGGAGGGGACAGCTCAGGATGGCATGGCACAGCCGGTGACAGGGCCATGGCACAGGGAGGGGACCGGGCAGTGCCAGTCCCCCCCCGGGCTCAGGAAGGACGCACTGGAGGTGCTGCCTGTCCCCAAGGGGGACAGGGCCTCCTGCCACCACCTGGCCTCCATAGGGCTCAGTGGGGTCCCAGTGCCAGCCCCCAGCTGGGGGGACGTGGCCAAGCGGCGCCGGCAGCCCCTGTCCAGAGCCTGCGTGGCACAGGGGCACCCGTCCGTGCCAGCAGGCACCGCGCGGCACCGTGTGGCACAGCTCTCCGGCACGGCCTGTGGGGCCGGGGATGTCACCCGGCCACCGGCTCCGGGTGCCCGGGACCCCCGTCCTGCAGCGGGCAGGGCTGGCCCGGGGGGCTGATGGCGGTGCCACCCGCAGCCCCGTTAACGAGCTCTCGTTTGTTCCCCAGCCTACTCTGCACCAGGCACGCCCCCTGCGAACCGTTCCTTCGTGGGATTAGGACCAAGGGATCCTGGGAGTATCTATCAGGCACAGGTGAGACGGGGGGGCTGCTGGGGGGACCCTCCTGCCCTCGCCCCGGGCAGCACCAGCCTGGCATCGCCGCTGTGGCACCGCCGCCGTGGGCATCGCAAGCGTGGGCACTGCCACCGTGGTTGTTTCCCTCGTGGTCGTTTCTGCCGTGGGCTCCGTGGGACTCTGTGCCGTGGGCATCACCGCCGTCACATCGCCACCGCGGGCATCCCTGCTCTGGGCGTTGCACCGCCACCACAAGCATTGTCACTGTGGGCATTGTCCCCGTGGTGTCCCCACCACGGGCAGCTCCGTCCTGGCCAGGGGGGTCTCCCGGTGACCCCGTGGGGCTGGGGCTGCCCCAGAGGCACCCCGTGCCAGGCCACCAGGTGCTGCCAGTGCCTCGCAGCCACAAAGGGTCCCCAGGGTCCGTGCCATGCCCACGCCTGGCGCCTCGCCGGGCTCTGGCTGCGCCCCACGTGCCACCACGGCACAGCTGGGTGCCCACAGCATCGCTGAGCACGGAGGGCACCGAGGGGTCCACGTGTCCCCTCTCCAGGAGGGCGCAGGCACCCTGCTGTCACCCGGCTGTGCCCGCCAGCTGATCGGGACACAGCAGGAGGTGGCGTGTGCCTGCCCAGATGCCTTTAATTAGTGCTGGGCAGTTTTTAATCTGCAGCTTGTGAGCCGGCGCGAGCGCAGCAGGCACTGCCAGCGGGCTGGGGCAGAGGTCCCCACGGGTGACACCAGCCTTGGCTGGTCGCTGGCCTGGCTGCTGCGTGGGGTGACAGCACTCGGTCACCTGGGGAGGTTCCCTCTCGGTCCTCACCCCTCCATGTGCCCACGGGGTGCAGCAGGACTGGGGGGGATGGCGCCGTGCCAGGGGCACCCATGGGTGCTGTGTTGTGCCAGGGTGTGCGCGCTCAGGGTCTGTGACCGTGCCGTGGGGCACATTGGGGTGCTGTGCCACAACAAGGGGGGTGACCCCCCCACACTGATCCCCTGGGGCACCGCGGAACCCCCCAGCTCCAGTGGGGTGCCCCCATCCTACGCAGGGTGCTCGGTCCCCACACATCCCGCAGTGCCCGGTCTGGCGCCGACCACAGCCTCCGCCCTGCCTCAGTTTCCCCAACCCCACGCATGGGCACAGCGGGGTCCCCCCAGCCCCCTGTGGGTCACCACCAGGTGCTCGTGGGGTCCCTGTCCTCCTGTCCAGCACCGGGAGCTGCCGTGTGTCCGGCCATGGGGTGGGGGGGGGTTGCTCTGCGTGGGGAAACTGAGGCAAGGGGAAACAAAGCCGTGTCCGGGGAGGGGCTGTCCCCAGCCACGTGCCACCCACGGCAGGTCCCCAGACCTGGAGAGGTCTCTCTGGTGGCGCAGTGTTGGGAGCTGGGGTGCTCGCAGGTGTTGGGGGGGCTTTGGGGAACGTCAGAGAGGGGCTGGGGGGGACGCAGGAGGCGCCGGCGTCCCTGGCCAGGGCGGCTGAGACCTGGCGCTCTCGGGTCATGTGTGGCGGGGCCGGGAAGGGTTAAGGGAAGCGGAGGCCCCCGAGCTGTCTCGTTGCCAACGGAAACCAGACATGAGGTCATCGGGGATGAACTTGGACTTGGGGCGGCCGGAGACAATGGGAGGGCGGTGGGGGGCCGGCAGTGGGGCTGGTGGGACCCCCGGCCCTGCCACCCCCTGCGCTGGGGACAGCCGCTGTCCCCAAAGGGGGCGAGCCCCGGGGAGCATCCCAGCCTTTGTCAGGGTGAAAACGGCCCCAAAGTCGCCTCGGGGTGTGGGGCTGTGGTGGGGAGCCTGGGGGGGGCACAGCGTGAGGGTGGCTTCCAGGAGGGACCACGGCGGGGACGTGCGGGACCCGTCCTGCTGCTGGGGCCGGGGAGCACCGGGCACGGTGCCATGGGGACCCGGGGAGGGGGACACGGCACCGGGGAGGGGGTCCTGGCACAGCAGGGAGGGAGGGGCTCGGGGACATCCCAGCAGAACGGGGACACAGGGTGGCAGCGCGGCGGGGACGGTGGCACAGGGGACATCGGACACGGTGCAGTGACGCAGGGCGCAGCGGGACGGGGCTGCGTGGCGAGGACGTGCCAGGTCCCCCCGGCTCCAGACGGGGAAACTGAGGCACGGGGAGGGTGGCGGGGGGGCACGTGCTGACACGGAGGCCCAGGGGCTGCCGCAGGCAGGGGGCACGGCCCGCGGGGCACAGCACTAACGGCGCCTCTCTCTTCTCTCCGGCAGTCCTGGTACCTGGGATAACGCAGCCGTGCCACCCCTTCGCCTCCCTTCTCCTCTGCTTTAGGCACCCTGAGAGGAAAATCCCCGTCCCAGAGCACCAGGCCCAGCCTTTCGGTGACGACGGAGAGCACGAACTAACGACGACGACGACAAGCAAAACCCATCCCGGAAGGAAAGAGAGAGGGAAAGGAAGAAGGAAAAGGTTCAAACTTTTTTAAAAAGGAAAAAAAAAAAAAAACAAAAAACAACAACAACAACAACAACCCACACAGAAAAAAAAAATCAAAAACAACAAAAAAAAAACACCCTACAAGGACCTTCCCCCCCCCCCCCCGGCAACGCATCCACGTCTGATTTGCCAGAAAAACAAACAAAAACCGAACACTATTTGCCCCGCCGGCCGGCCCCGCGGCGAGACTGAGCCCGAGACCCGACGCAGCTCGTGACAGCGGTGCTCCCGGAGCAGCAGTGGGGCCGCAGCCCCGCTCGCCAGAGGGCTGTTTATGCAAAGTTGTCTTTACTCTTTCATTCTTGCCTCTATGTGAGTAGAAAAGAACAAACCCCCCCGCGCTGCCCTCCTCCCCCCGGGACCCCCATGCAGGCTCTCGGGGGGCCAGGGGGTGGCGGTGGCCCTCGGGGGGGACGCGTCCTGACGGCGCCCGCGGGACGTGGCCGTGGCCGCGCTCGCTGTCTTGTGGCTCCCGGTCCCATGCTCTGTGCCGTGGTCGCGCCTTGGGGACGGGTGGTGCGGTGACGGGGTGATGCAGTGACACCGTGATGCGGTGACGCGGTGACGCGGTGACATGGTGACAAGGTGATGCAGTGGCGTGGCGGTGCGGTGGCGTGGTGACACGGTGACGCGGTGGCCAGCATGGCCTGGCAGGAGGTCTTGCAGGAGAGGGGCTGGGGACAGGGGGACACACGGGCAGGGCTGGGGACCTGTGCTGGCGGTGGCGCCCCGTTACCCATGGGGACACGGCGTGGGGACGCTCCCGACGCGCTCCCCGTGGTGTGACGCCGGTCACCCGTCTTTGTGCAATGCCTTCCTCGCTCCCCACAGCCTGCACAGCCTGCGTCCCCGCCTGTCCCCGCCTGTCCCCGTGTGTCCCTGTGCGTCCCCGCGTGTCCCCGTGTGTCCTTGTGTGTCCCGGTGCCGGGGGGGGGGGGTGGCGGGGCCGTGTCGGGGCGTGCGTCCGTGTGTCCGAGCTATGCATTCCTGTGGACAGGTACCATGTGGACTTGCGACGAGAGGGTTCGATTGTGTTGCACATTTTGTAGGAAATGCACTTTTAAGAGGGAATCTTAAAAAAAAAAAAAAAAAGAAAGAAAATGAAAGAAAGAAAACAAAAAAAAAGAAAAAATCACAAAAAAGGAGGAGGAGGAGAACAAGGAGGAGGAAGAAGAGACGGGAGCCCCCGGCACTGGCTTGCTGGGATGGCTGGCTTGTTGTTTTTTTGGTTTTCGTTTTTTGTTTTTTGTTTTTTTAATTAAAAAACGATGGAGAAAAGGAGGACGAGAGTGAAGGCGACCGCAGAGCCGCTCCCGGAGCCCCCCCCCCCCACGGAGCCCCCGCCGTGCCCCCGGCCCCAGCCCCACCGCGGGGGCACCCTGCCCGCTGCTTCAAGTGCCTCAATTTCGCCGTGGCGCGGTGGGGAGGGCGGCAGGGGCCGGGTCCCGAAGGAGCCCCCACTGCTGGAGCATCGCTGTGCCAGCACCGAGCATCGCACACCCGCACCGAGCTTTGCACGCCGGCACCGAGCACCACACGCCGGCACCGAGCATCACGCCCCGGCACCAAGCACTGCACACCGGCACCGAGCACCGCACGGTGACACCAAGCATCGCCTGCCGGCCCCGAGCTTTGCACGCCAGCACCGGAGCATCGCCCGTTGGCACCACCGCAGCACCGCACCTTGGCACCGGCACCAGGGCATCGCCACGCAGCATCGCCCACCGGCACCGTCGCCGTGCCAGCACCGCGGCGAGCATCGCTCCATCGGCACCAGTGCGTCGGCACCAAGGCGTCGCTCACGGCGAGCACACGAGGAAGAGCCCGGCGGTGGCCCCATCCCACGGCGAGATGTCACCGCGCCCAGCAAGGGGACGTGGGGACCGAGCGGGTCTGACCCGGCCGCGCCGCGCCGTGGGCAGTGCCTTAGAGCAGGGGACCCGGCACGCGGCACCCGGAGACGAGCAGGGGCTGGCCAAGGCCCCGACGCCTCCCGCAAGGTGATGGCACGGCCGCGGGGACACCGGCACGAAGCCACCGAGGGATGGCCCAAGGCCACTGCCGCCGCCCCGTGGGGCACCCCATGGACCGCCCGCACCCCGCACCTGCACCCGCACCCTGCTCGCCTCCCCCGCCACCCCCCAGAGCATTTGCACCCCCCCCCCCTTTCAAGCAGCCCCGGGATGGCCCAGCAAGGCCGGATCCTGCCCGCCTGGGCGCAGCGTGGCACCGCGGGGAAAGGGCTGACGCAGGAAATCCCGGGGAAAAAAAAAAGGAAAAAAACAAAAAAAAACAAAAAAAGGAAAAAAAAAAAAACACAAAACACACACAAAAGACGATGAGAAGAAAAGCCACAAACAACAAAAAAGGAAAAAAAATAAAAGAGAGAGCGCGCTTGGCGGAGAGGGAAACTTTTTTTTTTTTAAGGATATGAAAAAAGAAACACATGAAAAAAAAAGACAAAAAAAAAAAAAAAAAAAAGACAAATAAACTGCATGGTGCTTTAACAGGATCTCGTGACCTGGCTCAACCCATCCGTGGATGGCTGATGCTGTGCATGGCAGACTGTATTAACCGGCTCTACCTTCCCCCTTCAGAAAAGAGAAAAAAAAAACAAAAAAAAAAAACAAAAAAAAAATCTGTATAAAAGAAAAAAAAAAAAAAGCCGTAAAAAAAAAAAAAAAATCCATGTTTTCCTAATTTGCACGAAATTTTATACCACATGATGTGCCTTGCCTTCGAAGACTAAGTATTACCAGAACCGGGCTCACCGCACAGGAGGAGCTGCATGCCTGGGGCTCCCCGCCGCAGGGGGGGCCGGGGGGGCCCGGCCGCTCGCCGCCCGCTCGCCGTCTGCATGTCGTGTTCTTGCGTTGGGCCGCGGGGCCGGAAAGTCCCTTTTTCTCTGTTTTTTTACCGATTTTGTTGTTCTCCCCCCCCCCCCCCCGTTAAACGTCTTCCAGTTGTTAATGCCGAGTGCGCCCTGTCCGAACACACCGAATATGCAATACCCCTGGGGCTGCGGCTCCGGGGGGGGCCCGGCGGCCGGGGGGGGGGGGCCGGGGGCCTCGCGCCCCTTCGCTTTGCCTCTTTTTCCTTCCTTTCGTTGTATTTTTTTTTGTTTGTTTTAATTAGTTCATTATTTTTATTATTTTTTTTTAATGTTCATTTTTTTGCTTTCAGCAACCAAAGGCGGCGAGGAGGAGGGGGGGGGGGGGCGGTGGGATGCTGGTGGGGACCCCCCCCCCCTCCATGTGTCCCCCCCTCCATGTGTGTCCCCCCCCCCCGCAGTGTGTCCGGGCGAGGCGTGAGGACGCAGTGGGGTGGGAGCTCAAAGGGGGGGGGGGACCATGGGACCCCCCCCCCTCTAAACGCTGCGAAATGGGGCTGGGGGCTGCCGCCGCGGGGGGGGGCTGAGCCCGACTGCTCTCGTGGCAGGAATGGAACCGTGTGAATGTAGCTGTGCCCCCCCCGGGGGGACGCAGCCCCCCCCCATCCCCACCGGCTTCATCCTCGGGGGAGGGGGCCGGGCTTTTGCAGCCCCCCCCCCGCCCCCCAGCCGCGCGCACCCCTAAAAAATCCAGAATTTGCCTTAAAACCCACGCGGCCGAAGGGTCGTGGTGAGCCGGGGGGGGGCACGGGGGGGCCTCGCTGCTGCTTGGCGCTGAGGAGACGCGGTCGGGGGTCGTGGCTCGGCCACCCGGGGGGGGCAGGTGCAGATCGGGGAGGGGGGGGGCAATTTATTTTTTTTTTTTGGGGGGGGGGGGGTCCCAAGGAGCCCCCCCCCCACCCCTTGGAGCTGCACGGCGCAGTATTGGTTTCTGCAAGGACAATGCAACGCAGGTAGCGGTAGTTTTAGCGTCGAGTTGAGGGGAAAAAAAAAAAAAAATCTATACGGAAAACTGGGGAAAAAAAATGTGAAAATTGTAAAAAAAAAAAAATATTAAAAAAAAGGGGGTTAAGGATAGAAAAATTTCAGTTTAAAGCAAAAAATTTAAAAAAAAAAATAAATAAATGAGGAAATAAACATTTCTCACCCGTGACCGGAGCGGAGCAGCGGGGGCAGCGCGGCCCCCCCCGGCCGGGCCCCCCCCGCCCGCGGGGCGTGGGGGGGGGCGTGGGGCGCGGGCGCCCCTCGGGCCGGGGCCACGCGCGCCGTGGGGAATCCCCCGTGGGGTCCCCGGATCCCTCCCCCCCCCGTTGCTGCCTTCGCCTGCGTGGAGGGGGGGGCCCGCACCCCCCCCCCAAAAAAAAAAAAATTAAAAACCCGCCCTCGGCAAGAAAAGCACCTTAGAAAATGTTAAAAAAAGGCAAAAAAAGCAAAAAAAAAAAATCACGGATTCCCCCCCCGCCCCTCCCCACGCACCCCGACCCCCCCCCAAGGAGGGAGGCTCGGGCCGGGGGGGGCAGGGAGCGCCCCCCCTTCCCCCCCCCCCCCGGGATATTTGCACTGCTCCGCTCTGCGCTGGGGGCCGCATCCTGCCCCCCCCCCGGCCCCCAGCCGAAGGGAATATGCAGCCCCCCCCCCGCCCACCACCCAGGCTGCCTGGGGGGGGGCTTGCTGGGGGGGGGGCCGGGGGCGGGGAGGGGGGGGCCGACCACTAATTTTTATTATTATTATTATTTTTGAACCCTTCGCCGTGATTTTTTTTTTCAGCCCCCCCCCCGGGGTGGCCACAATCAGCTCCGCCGGTGGTGGTGGGGGGGTCATCGCGGGGTGTCCCCCCCCAAGGGGCTTGGGGACAGGTTTTTTTAGGGGGGGGGGGACACAATCCCGCGCCGCCACAAGCCCAGGTCCCCTTGCCCGGGGCTCGCTCCGGTTCTCATGCACTACAGTCCCCGAGGGGGGGTTGTTTTTAGTACTCGTTTGCGTTGAAAAAGCGTTTAAAAAAAAAAAATGGGGAAAAAAATACAAAAAAAATTTCAAAAAAAAAAAAAAAAGAAAGAAAAAGTCCTCGTGACCTATAAATAAATCCCTGTACATATATATATATATACACCCACATATATATATATGGGGCCGCAGGGCGGGGGGGGCGCGGGTCCCTGCGGGCCGACACGCAGTTAAGGTACTTTAAGTGGCAAAGTAAGGAATATATATATATATAAATATATATATATATATGTCTGCTGTTGTTGTTTGTTTGTTTTTTTTCTTTTTTTTCCTTTTTTTTTAATTTTTTTTTTCCGTTTGGTTTCGTTTCGTCCTCTCCGTTTGGAGCCGCTGCTCCCCGGCCCTCACCCACGGGCAGCACCCGCGGGCCGGGGATGGATGGACCTGGGGGGGGGGGGGGGGTCGGGGAAATTTGGGGTGTGGGGAGGGGGGGTCGCAAAACAAAAAAAGAACAAAACTAACCGAAAGGCAAGAAAAGGCCCCAAAAAAAAGCACGGCGGGGCCGCCGGCGGGCCCACGACGACACCAATACCAAAAATCCCACGCAGTGCCTCTCGCTCGCTGCCGGCCGCCCGCGCCCGCTTTTTTGGGGGGCTCCTTGCCCCCCCCTCCCCCCCCTCCCTTCACCCCCCCCCCCATTGGGGTGACCCCCCCAGCTCCCCCCCACGCTCCCCGCGTCCCCCCCATGCCGCTGCAGGGGGTGAGCTCAGCGGGGCGCCGCTGCCCCCCCCCGGCCCCACGCGTGCCCCCCCCCCCCCCTGCATGCTGCCCCCCCCCCGGACCCCCGCTCGCCTCCCCGGAGCTTCTCGATATTTGATTACTCCATGTACACGAACGCAGCCCCCCCGCCGCGCCTGCCTCCATACAGCTCCCGAACGTGGCTAGGGAATTTTGTGGGTTTTTTTTTTTTTTTTTTTTTGGTCATTTTTGGTCATTTTTTTTGGTTTTTGGTCATTTTTGGTTTTCGGTTGGATTCTTTTTTTTTTTCCGTTTCGTTTTTTTCTTTTTTTTTCCTTTTCGTTTTTTTTTTTTCGCCCCCCTCCCCTATGCAAAAAAAAAAAAAAAAAAAAAGGAAAAAAAGGATTAAAAAAAAAAAAAGAGAGAAAAAAAAAGACAAAAAAATAAAAAAGCGGAGGAAAAAAAAAAAAAGGAGAAAAGAGAAAAGTTTAAAAAAAAAAAAAGACGAAAAAATGTATAAAAAATTAAACAAGCTATGCTTCAACTCCACGCCGCGTCCGCGCTTCCTTCGCCGCCCCCACGGGGGACACCGAGGCACGCGTGGGGGCGCTGCGGGGCGGGGCAGGCACTGCCCGGGGGGGTGCCGCCACCCGTGGGTGCCCTTGCCCCACGCAGGAGGTGGCGGCTCCCCGGGGACACGCGTGGGGACCACACTTGGTGGGGGGGACACGGGGTTGGGGCACCCACGGGTGACCCACGCGTGGGGTGCTGCCCCCCCCCCCCGTGACATCATCACCTCGTCCACGTGACCGCGCCACGCACCCTCATGACTTCACCCCACCCCTCCCGTGTCACCCAGGGGTCCCGTGGGGTCGGGGGCACCCCCCACCCACCCACCCACCCCCCCGCCGCACCCACGCGTGGGTGGGCACGGCCCCATCCCCACGCGCAGCAACAGCAGAGACGGGAGGCGGGGGCGGGCTGGCAGCTTTACTGCTGGGCTACAGCGGGGGGGCCGCCCACAGCCCCCCCCGTGGGCTCCCATCACGCGGCTCCCACGCGGGTCCCGGGGGCTGCCGTGGGGGGGCGCCGTCCTCGATCCATTCCCGCGGGGCCGGGCTCCAGGCCGGGCTTTGCGCTCAGCCGGGGCCTTTCGGCTCTCGGCGTCCCGCAAAACCCGGCGCGGATCCGCGGCCGCGGGTGGGCCGGAACTCGCCCCACGCGTGTCACAGCGACGTGGCCTTGTTGTGCTCCTGCTCGTCCTCGCTGTCCCTGTCGGCCGCCGCGTTGCTGTAGGCGGCCTTCTCCAGCCTGCGGGGATGGGGACGGGGCCATCAGCGGGGCGCTGCCCCCATCCACCCCCCCCCCACCCCACCCCACTCCCACGCGTGGGACCCCCCAGAGGGGAAACTGAGGCAGGGCTGGGGCTGGGCTGGTACCTGCCGATCGCCTGCGGCTCCTCAGGGGCTCCGTGCTTCCTGCAGGGGGACACAAGGGGACACGGTGGGACATGAGGGGTCAGCACCGTGCCCTCCCCGCCCCCCTGTCCCGGGTGGGGGGCGCCGCTGCAGCCCCCCCCCAGCCCCCCCCGGCCCCCACCTGCGCATCCTGAGCTGCCAGAAGCGGTTGACGAGCAGCGCCACGAAGACGATGAAGAGGAAGACGACGACGGCCGTGAGGCCAACGAGCCACGGCTGCCACTGCTTGGAGACCACGACTGCAGGGACGGGGACAGCCGTGGGGACGGGAAGGAGCCACAGGGACAGGGACAGGAATAGGGACAAGGATAGGGATGGGATGGGGACAGGGATGGGGATGGGGAAGGGGACAGCGACAGGGAAAAGGACAGGGATGGGATGAGGACAGGGACAGCGACAGGGATAGGAATAGGGATGGGGATGGGGACAGCGATGGGGACATAACAATATGAATAGGGACAGGGACAGCATTGGGGATGGGGACAGGGATAGGGACAGCAATGGGGACAGAGACAGCAATAGGGGCAGGGATGGGAATGAGAACATCAACGAGGGCAGGGACAAGGCCAGGGACAGGGATGGGGACAGGGACAGCAACAGGGACAGGGTTTGGGATGGGGACAGGGATAGGGACAGAGGAGCCCTGTGCCGCAGAGGACAGCACCCAACATCACAGGGTGTAGGGTCCTGAGCCCGGCACTGGGGGACACTGGGGGACACTGGGGTGCTGAGGCCCAGTGAGGTGACAAAGCCACCCCCGCCACAGCCAACCTGTCCCCGTGAGCACAGGGTGCCTGGCACGGGGTGGAGCAGTCACCCCCAAATTCTCCTGTTCTGCCCCCAGAATGGCTGCTGCCAGTGCCAGTGCGCGAGGCACTGGGCAGACTGGTCATACTGGGGAGGGCAGCGGGGTGCTGGTGGCACTTACTGTTCTGTCCCCGGGCGGTGGCAGCGAGGGTGAGCAGCAGCAGCAGCCCCAGGGGCTGCGGGGACCTCGGCATCGCGGGGCAGCGGAGGGGCCCGATCCTACAGCGCGCGTGGCACCGCTCCCTGCACCCGGGGCCAAGGGGCGGCTTTTATTGGGCTCAGGAGGACAAGTGCCACCGAGTGCCATGGCAACGCGGTGCCCTTAACCCCCGGGTGGTGGCACCTCCGCCCCGCTGTGCCACCAGCACCCGCCGGGACCCCCGGACACAGCGCCACCGGAACAGCACAACCAGCACTGGGGAGACTGGGCAGACTGGGAGCAGCTGGGGAG
Source organism: Aythya ferina (assembly GCF_964211825.1). Lineage (NCBI taxonomy): Eukaryota > Metazoa > Chordata > Aves > Anseriformes > Anatidae > Aythya > Aythya ferina. The sequence goes on from NC_140324.1 coordinate 2,061,102, forward strand.
ATGCCCCTGGGGAAAGTGGGAGCAGCGCAGTTTTGGGTGGAGAAGAGGCAGATTTGGGGCTTTGTCGGTGTTGTTTGGGAAGAGCGGCTTCACGCAGCAGGGGCAGGATTTGCCCGGTGGGTGCAGACGGACGGACGGACAGAGGGACGGGTGGGTGGGGGGCTGGACGGACGGACAGAGGGATGGGGCTTATCTCTCCCCGCTGCCCCCCACGTGCCCGGGGAGTGCTGGGTGCCATAACCGGGTAAATATTAATGCCCTTATCGCCCAGACCTTGGCAACGGCCGCGGGCGGCTCCGCTCTGCCTCGCTCCGTCCTCAGGGAGAAAACAAACGGGGGCAGCACCCATGGGTGGGCTCTGTCGGGGCCCCCTCTCACTGCAACTCCCCAAGGGAGTGAAGAATCCCTAGGGGCATGGGGATGGGGTTCCCAGCGAAGGGCTTTGCTTTAAGGGTGGGGGTCTGCACAGAGCAGCCCCCGCTCACGCTGCCCCCTCCCAGAGGCTCGGGGGCGCTTTGCCCCCACTCAGATCAGCTTTGGGGGCACCCCTGGGTGCTGCCGAGCCCTGCCCCATCCTGCGGGGCCCGGCTCTGGTGGGCGCCAAACCCCATCCTCAGCACACAGCCGGGTGTCTGCCTGTCCGTCCGTCCATCTGTCTGTCCGTCCGGGTGTCTCCGTGTGTCTGTGCACGCCCCGAGGGTCTGCGCCCACACCCAGGGGCGCATCTGTGTCTGCGCCCCCCCCCAGCGCCCGCCTCTGTGTCTGTGCGTCCATCTGTGTGTCCGTGTGTCCGAGCACATCCCGCACCAAGGGCCAAGGTCGGGGCGCCCCAGCGGGTCGGGGGGCAGGGGGGTTATTGGGGTGCGATGGCAGCTCCGAGCCGCGCGCGTTGGCACCACCGCGGTGCGGGGGGACGGGGCCGGAGCGGCGGGGAGGGGACGGGGGGGGCTTCGCAGCGGGGTCCCCCCTAGAAAAACCTCTTCTTGTGGGGGTCGGCGAAGGTGATGGAGCCGCGCGGGGCGGCGGAGAGCAGCCCCAGCGGGATGTCCATGCCGGGCAGCGCGCCGGCTCCTTCGCCCTGCGGCCTCTCCTCCGGCAGGGCCCCGTCCTCCTCCGGCCACTCCACCTCCAGCGCGCCGCCCTCGCCCATCACCGCCTTCTCCTCCTCCGGCTTGGGCCCGAACGCCCAATCTGCGGGGACAAAGACGGGGCCGTGGGCAGCGCCGTGGCACCCAGGGGGGTCCCCAGCCCCGGAGCAATGCAGCAAAAACCTGAAGTGTGCCCAGCAGGCCTCATCCTGCACCGATTCGGGGAGAAAAATTCACCCCTTCGGCCAGCGGGGCCCTACCCCGTGCCCCAGCATCCCCATCGCCCCGTTACCCCTCTGGGCTGGTTGGGGTCCCCCTCACCGCCCACCCAGCCCCACGAGGACCCCATAGCTCAGCTCCGTGTCCTTTCCCAGCCCCCCCTCCCCAGGGACTCACCAGCGAAGTCGTGCACCAGGTCCTTGATGAGGTGGCCCACGATGGCGTACGCCACCACCAGCACCAGGCTGGCCGCCATCACCAGGTAGACGACGTAGCGGGGCAGGCGGATGCTGTCCAGGGCGGGGGGCTTGTACTCCACGTAGAGCACCCCGTCCTCCTCGGGGGGCGCCTGCAGCAGCTGCCGTGGCACAGAGACCCCTGGCAGGGCCATCGCCAGCTCCCCCCGTGCCCCGGCCCCGAGCCACCCGAGCCTCTGCCACGCGGGGGGACACGGGGGACGAGCGGCATCAGGGTCCCCACGGCTCCCCCACGCCCCCCGTGCTCCTCTCGCCGGCGCAGAGGGCAGAGCAGCCGCGGGAAGGAGCTTAGTGCCGGTAATCCGGGCACAGCCTGGGCGAGCTCAGCGTGGGGGGGGGCAAGAAGTGTCCAAGGTGGCTGGGGGGGGGCCCAAAATCCCCCCCTCACATGGCACTGCAGGGACCCGCGTCCCCTTGTGAGCGGGGAATCAGCTGCAGAGCCGGGGAGTCCCCAAAGGCAGGGAGGGGAGGGACACCCCCAGCTCGGGCACACTCCCCCCCCCCGGCTAAATCCCCCTGCAGGCCCCGAATCCCCCGAGCAGATGGCACCAAGCCCTTGACAGAGCCCAGCACCGCCCCAAAGCGCTGCCCTTAGCACCAGGGCTGGTGGCCAGGAGGGGGCCTGCAGCAGTCCCGGCACCCCGGGTCCCATCTGGGTCCCCCTCCAGCACCCAAAAAGAGCTGGAAAAACCCCAATCCCTTCCCGGGGTGGGATCGCCAGGGAGGGATGGAGGTGCCTGCGATGCCGGAGCCGGTGCCAAGGCAGGGCTCTGCGCCCAGGCCCTCCTCCCCGCGCACGTCCCGGCTCTGCTGCGCCCAGGCCAGATCCTGGCCGCAAAAATGCCGCCTTCGTTCCAATTCGGGCTTAAAAGGCACTTGGAGGAGTTGAGGTTTTTTTGCAGGCAGGCGGGAGGAGATGGGGGAGGGGGGAGCAGAGGCAAAAATTTGGCATCGCTCCTGCCTGGGCTGCGTGATTCACTGATGGAAAATCAGCGCCGGGAAGCAGGGAGCAAGGGTTGGAGGAGCCCCGTGTGATAACGGGGGCCGAGCACGCCGGGGAGCGCCTGGCACACCGAAACCTGAACTCCCGTGGGGCACTGACAGCGGGGCACGAGGGAAACGGCGTGGCCCCCGCCCCACGTCCCCGTCCCCAGCACCCACAGGGGTCACGGGTGGGCACAGCAGTGCCCCGAGGCCTGGCGGTGCTGCCCCAAAGCCGCCTGCCACCCGCGGTCTGCGCGGGGCGGAGGGAGCGAGGCGAGAAGCCACACGACAGCCGGCGCCTCTGCACGGGTGTGAAACCAGCAGCTGGCTGTCAGCAGCGCAGAGGAACCGAGGTCTGGCAGCTGGGGGCCCCCATCCTCTGCCTCACACCCACACCGCGGCGCTCAGGCACCCGTCTGGCTCCTGGCCACCAAAATCGTGGTGCCACAGAGCAACGGCCACAGGGTCCTGAGCTGGAACGGACTGGGACCGTGCTGGGGCTCCCCGCTCCCTCCCTGCCCCATCACAGAGCCCTGGGGACGCCGCAGCAGGGGGGGAGCAGTGGTTTTGGGGACTGCGAGGATCGAGCCCGAGTGACTCACACAGAGACTTTGGACAAGGGGAGCGGTGCCGGCAGCAGGAGGCTGGCACAGACACCCCACGCGGCAGCACCGCGAGGACTCCGGGCACAGCTCAGCCCACGGGGGCTGTGAGGGCAGCCCCAGGGACCCCCAAATGGGGCTGGACCCCGCGGGGTCGAATCACGGCTCTGCTCACACTGGTGCCCACGGCCGGTGCTTTATTTCCTCCCAGCCCCACGCGCGCCCGGGGGATTTGGGTGCTGGGTGCTGGCAGCAGGCGGCAGCCGCCGCCCTCCGGCTCTGCTTCAACACGGGGGAAGTCCAGGCAGGCTCTGCCTCACCCCGTCAGCCCTCACTGCGCTGCCATTCCCCACAGAAAGAAAAACCGTGGCCAAATCTTCCAAGCCTTGCCACGGAACAAGCCCCATCCCAGGGCAAAGGCTGCCGCAGCGCAGAGCCAGCCTGCCCCGACAGGAGAGGCCAAACCCACAGCGCCCCGGCAGCTGCGGAGGGAAGGAGGGCCCCGGCTCGGCACCAACACCGAGGGCAATTCCGAGGCTCTGCACGGCTCCAACCTACAGGAGCGAGCGCCCGAAGCCAGCCCCGACCCCTCCGGCGAAGCTCAGGTGGGGAAGGCAGAGCCCACGTGCCCCGAGCTGCCGCGATGGGCTGCAACACGCAGCGAGAGCCCGCCCGCTGCAAGCCCCCAGACAAGGGGAAGGGGCAGACGCAAGAAACGGGGGGGCAAGCAGCAGCTCAGCCTGGATTTGGATGCAGAAAGCAGCTGTATTGGTGCCAGACAGCAAACCCAGTTCCGCCTCCGCCGGCCGGGCACGGAGCCGTGCCCGCGGAGGCCGTCGGGGAAGCGCGCCCGGGGGAAGGAGGCGGCGCGCCCGGCCGGGCTCAGGCCTGCAGCTTGCAGAGCCCGTCGGCGTACTGGAACTGGGAGCCGTTCTCGTACTCGTACATGTCCAGCGCCACCTCGCAGCTCTCCCGCACCACCCGCTCCTCGTCCCGGGCGAAGGCGCGCAGGGTCTCCAGGCAGGAGGGGTGGGCGATGGCGCCCAGGGCCTCGGCGCACTCGTGCCTCACCATGGGGCTCTCGGTGCGGCTGCGCAGCGCGGCCGTCAGCTGCGGCACGCAGGCCTCGTCCTGCATCTGGCCCAGCACGTAGCCGATCTCGTGGCGGAACAGGGCGCTGCCGGCCTGGAGCCCTGCGGGGAGGAGGAGAGAGTGAGTCCCCAGAGCTGGCCGCGGTGCCAACCTGAGGCCCCCCACCCAAACGCTGTGGGGCAGGGGGAGGCGTGGGGCGGTCGGATGGGGCTGGGAGCCCACAGCTGCCTCTCTCCTGATCCGTGGGGCTCTGGGGGCAGGGTCTCGCGCTGCTCCCTCTCCCCGTGTTGCCCCACCATGGGGAGTGCAGTGCCCCATGCGTGTAGCAGCCTGCCCGTGCTGCAGAGGAAGCCCTGCAGGGCTGGGAAGCCGTGAGATGAGGTCCCAGAGCCCTGCACACCTCGGCCGGTGGCAGCAGCACGCCCTCAGCTCACAGCAGGTGGCCGGAGGGCATCGACCACTGCCCTGGGGCAGCAGAGAGGGACCAACAGGGTCCAGGGCTGTGCTCTGCCCCTTCTCTGGCCAGGACACATTCACGCCCTCTCCAGAACAATCTCTGGAGTCCAGGATGAGGCTGGGTGGCCTCAGACCTTCCAGGAGAGACAAAACAGGTCCCTGGCACCAGGAACCACCAGCTCAGACCAGCAAACCCCCTGCCAGTTACAGGCTGCGCCCTCTTTGCGAGCGAACAGCAGGGAAGGCAGCTCTAGAAGCAGCAGCTCAAGGAGCCACACAGCTCCGGATTTAGGCAAGGCCAATCCTGGATTAACCCGCAGAGAGAAGGCAGCGGGTGGCCCCAGCCGGGCCCTTACCGTCCGCCAGGGCCAGCACGGCGTCCCGGCCGCCCAGGTTGCGCAGGGCGAACATGGCTCGGTAGCGGTCGAAGAGCGGGCACGCCTCGTCCAGGAGGGCTTCGCGCAGCTTGGCCACGTCCCTCTCCTCGGCAGGGGGAGCGGGATCCACCGACTGGTAGGGGCTGGTGCTCGGCTCCTCGCCGTGCTCCTGCAGCCACTCCAGCCTCTTGACGGCCAGCTGGCACGTCTCTGCCACCTGTGGGGACGAGGAGGACGCGGCCCGGGATGCGGGACGGCCCCGAGCAGTGCAGGGAGCACAGCGCAGTGACCGCCTGCTGCTGGCATCGCTCCCAGCCCACCCCCAGACTCACCTCAACCACGGGGTCCTGCGAGTACTGCTTCAGGACATCCAGCACCACGGGGTTCCCGATGGCGCCCAGAGCTTCACCTACAGGAAAAAGACACCAGCAGGCAGCGGGGTGTCCCCGGGAGGCGTCAGGGCGGGGGCAGCCCCGCTGTGCTCCCCGGCAGGGCCTCACCCCGCCCCACAGCGGGACCACGGGCCTGACGCCGACCCCACAGACCTGACACCGCCACCCCAACACCACAAACAGCCCCACAAAGGGGCACGGGGAGGGGGCTGCGCGGGGCCCGTACCCGCCTCGTGCCGCACCATGGGCTCCTGGCGGGCGTCGCGCAGCACGGCCAGCAGCACGGGGATGGCGGCCTCGTCCCGCATCTGGCCCAGGCAGTACGCCAGCTCGTGCTTCAGCAGCTCCGAGCCGTCCCCGAAGGCGCGGCCGATGCAGGCCACGGCCTCGGGGCCGCCCAGGCCGCGCAGGGTGAAGAGGGCCCGGAACCGGGCGGGCAGCGGCTGGGCCGCGTCCAGCAGCGTGCGGCCCACGGCGGCCACCTGCTCCTCCGTCACCATGGCTCCCGCTCCCGCTGCTCCGGCCCCGTCAGGCTCCTGCGGACAGGGAAAGGGCTCAGAGGGGCCGCGGGCTCGGCCCCGGTGCACCGGGAGGGAGAGGGGGGGGGTGGGAGGGGAACCGGCTCCAGGCCCGGAACGCAGCGGGCGGGTCCCGGCGCCGCCCGGACCCGGAAGCGGAACGGACCCGCAGCGCCGCCGCCGCCGGGCCCCGCACTCACCGCGCGCCGCCATGCTGCGCCCCCACGTGACCGCGCGGCCGCTCCCACCCGGAGCTCCGCGCGCAGGGGGAGCCGGGCCCGCGCACAGCGCGCGTGCGCACGGAGCCGTCTCGCCAACCCCTCCCTGCCCCCCCAGCCCCGCCCCGCCGGGTGGGAGCGGCCGGGGGAAGGGGAGGGAGGGGGAGGGGGAGGGGGAAGAGGTGGGCAGCGCTGGCGCATGCGCAGTGTGTGTGGGGGGGCGAGTGGGGGCGGGGAGGGCTGGGGAGCGCCCTGGGGGTGTGGGGTGACCATGGGGGGGGGGGCGGCCCCACACGGCCTCTGGGCTCCCCACAGGGCGGCCTCATAGACCTTGGGCTGCCCCAATGCCCCCCAGGGGTACCCAGGTGCCCCCCAGGGCTACCTCACAGCCCCCTAGGCCTGCCCCATAGCCCCTGAGCTGCCCCACTGCCCCCTAGGCCTGCCCCAGTGCCCCCCAGGGCTCCCCCACTGCCCCCCAAGGCAGCCCCATAGTCCCTCAGCTGCCCCACTGCCCCCCAGAGCTGCCCCCCGGGGCTATCCCATAGTCTCTGAGCTGCCCCACAGCCCCCAGCACCACCCCATAGTCCCAGCCCCAGCCCAGCACTCTCCCCATTTCACCCCCCGGCCATGCCATACACCCACCCGTGCACCGTTCAGCTCCCAGTTCGGCCCCCAGTCCCCGAGGGGCACCCAGCATCCCTGCCGCCAGCGTGCGGGACCCTCCTGCAGGGCAATTTCCACCCCCCTGCCGCTGTCCCGAGGTGAACGTGCTCCCCACCGCTCCTTCACACCCACCCCTCTCCCGGGACCCCGATCTGCTGCTGGGCCCCACAGATGTAAAAATGGGGCAGGCTGCAAATGGGCCCCGTATGACACCGATGGCACCACCAGCAAGCAGCCTGCAGTGCTCTGGGTGCCGGGAGGGCGAGAATTTGGGGTCGGGGCCAAGGCAGGGAGGGGGCGGCTGCCCTGCTGCCTCTGCTCGCTGCTCCCCGAGCCCGGGGGTGGCGGGCCCGTCCCCGAGGGCAGGCTGGCACTGCCCGACGTGCCCGTGCCGCTTCCCCGCCTACCATCTGCAGCCGAAATGCTGAGGGAGGTGTCTGCGCGCCGGCAGCTGGCTCTGCCCTGGCACGGCGAGGCGAGGCGGCGTGCCACGGGGCTGAGCCGCGGTGTGATTTCTCAGCCGATAGCGGGCAGAGCCGCGTGCTGCCCCGCACACCGGGGCTGGGATCAGGGTCAGGAGGCGCTGGGCAGCGGGACGGGGCGCAGACCCCCAGCACAAAGCCCCAGCCCAGCAGAGCCAGAGCTGGGGGTTGCGGATGTGGTTCCCTTCCCCACCAGTGCCAGCCCCCGGCCAGTTGCTGCTCTGCCCCGTTTCCCTTTCCCTCCCAGGCACGTTCACACAACAGGATTTGTACCTTCAGGGGGGTTCTGCCTTCCTCGGGTCCCCTCCTGAGCTCCTCCCGACACAGGGGCCATGGCACAGAGACCTGCTGCAGCCAGGCCCCGTCAGCAGCCGGTGTTTATCCACACCGAGACAACCCCACAGCCCTCTCCGCAGCCAGACCGTGATCCCCGCTTTATTTACACAGCACAGAGCACGTCACAAGATCGATCGGATCCCAGGAGAGAGCACGGGGGTGAAATACATCCCGCTGCCTGCACCCACAGGAACAAAACCAGCAGGAACCAATGGGCCGGTGCGGCAGTCCTGACCGAGCAGACCGGTACCGGTGGGCCAGCGTTGGGGACATCCACCGGAGCCCGGGGAGGTGCACAGCCGTGTCCCTGCTGCCATCAGCCCTCCCCGCAGCTCTCGAAGTACTGGCACATCAGCTCACGCACCTGCTCGGCCCGGCCGTCCTCCATGGCGGCGGGTGCGGGCTGGCAGGGCTTGGGCAGCTCGGTGGGCTCGGTGCCCTCCAGCCACTCCTCGTTGAAGGGGTTGTCGTGCGCCTCGCAGACGTTGTGCAGGATGCAGCAGGCGAGGACGAGGGTGGGCAGCAGCTCCAGGCTGCAGTCGTCGCACTTGAGGAGGATCTGCCAGCGAGCCTTGAGGCGCAGGAAGGCGTTCTCGATCACGCTGTGCGCCCGCTTGAGGCGGTAGTTGAACTGCAGCTGCCGCTGGGTGAGGTTCTCATCCTCCTGGTAGGGCTTGAGGATCCAGTCCTGCAGCGGGTAGGTGGCGTCGCCCAGCAGCACGTACTTCTGCGCCTTCCCCATGAAGTCCTTGGGCGGGTTGGGGCACAGCCGGCCCTCCTTGGCCAGCACCCACAGCCTGGAGCTCTCCAGGACCGCGCTGTTCTCCATGCTGCCGGGGAAGGCGGTGGAGACGTCCCAAAATTGGCCCAGCCCGTCTACGGTGGCCTGGGTGAGGATGGAGTGCCAGCCCTGGCCGTTGCAGTAGTCGGCGCTGAGGCGCAGCGGGGGGTTGATGGGGAGGTGGAGGCTGTCCAGGGCGCCGATGCAGTGGGGGAAGCCCCAGCGGGCGCGGAAGATGCGCACCATGTTCTCCAGCTCCTTCTCGTTGGGCAGCCGCAGGTAGAGGGGCTTCAGCAGCAGGACCACGGCGTAGCTCACCTCCCGCACGCACGTCTGCACCGTGGAGGGCCCCACGCCGAAGAGCGGGCTCAGAGTCTGGTACTCCACGTTGGTGGCCAGGTGCCACAGGGCCACGGCCACCCGCTTCTCCAGGGGCAGCGCGGGATGGAAGTGGGCGCTGTGAGGAGCCAGCCCCGGCCGCAGCCGGTTGCAGACGTAGAAGAAAGTCTCCCGGGACATCCGGAACTTCTCCAGCCAGTCCTGGGGACCGAACTCCTTCAGGACCACCCGCTCCCACCAGTCCGCGCCCCGCACGCTGGGCCAAGCGCGGGGGTAGAAGTAGCAGCTGGTTCTCCTCCGGCGAGCGATCAGGAGCTGCAAGGCAGCGGGGAGGCCACGGGGGCGTGAGGCGGCCGTTCCCCACCCCAAATTCCCCAAACCCACGTTGTTTTATCCCTCTGAGGAGGACACAGCTCAAGGACCTCAAGGGGCGCGGGGCAGGGAGGCCGCCCGGTGGCTCCAGGCTGGCAGAACCTGGGTCCAATTTTCCCGTTTTTGGGAAACCCCATCCTAAAGCCACCAAACAGCAGCCGTGAGGCTGGACAAGGGGCCCAGGTTGCACCGAGGAGTGTTGTGGAGGAGCCTCCTTTTGGGGCCGTCAGCGTGTTTGGGGTTTCGCTGTGTTTGTACCTTCTGAGGAGCATTTTTGACTTTCCTGCAGCAGAGCCAACCGCAGGCCCGCCAGTTACTGAAGGGGCACCGAGCCCCCCGTGCTCCTGGCTCTCCCACGGGAATTGTCTCAGTTTCAAAACGCTAAAAACCAGCTTTAAGCTAAAATGGAGCTTTTTTTTTTAAATTTTTTTTGGCCTTCCTCAGCAGCTGCTCCAGGAAAGTGATTCACAGAGCTCCCTCCCAGCCCGCTCGTCCCCGCTGCCCAGTCCCCAGGTCCCCACACCCCCGTCCCGCACGTCCCATCCTTTGTGTCCAGGCTCCCCCCCCCATCTGTTTTGTCCCTCGTGTCCCCATCCTCACCCTTTGTGTCCCTGCTGACCTCCGTGACGCCCCCCCCCCACGTCCTTCCTATCTCCCATCCCTCACGTCCAGGTATTTGTGTCCCACGTGTCCCCCATGTCCCATCCTTTATCTCCCCTTGCCCCCACGTCCTTCATGTCCCCATCGATCGCATCCCATCTTTTGTAACCCGTGTCCTTTGTGTCCCCGTGCCCTCTGCACCCCCTGTCCTTCGCATCCAGGCTCACCCCCATCCCCCACGTCCCCCAGGTCCCATCCTTTGTGTCCCCCGTCCCCGCTCTTTGTGTCCCTGTGACTTTTGTGTCCCCCATCCCGTGCCCTTCCTGCCCCCCACCCTTTTTCTCCCCCCTGCCCCATCCTTATCCCACGTCCCTCTCTGACCGCACCCCATTTTTGTGACCTCTGTGCCCCATGCCCGCCCCATCCCTGTCCTTAGTGTCCAGTCCCCATCCCCGCCCCCACCCTTTGTGCCCCTCTACACCACCCCACATCCCTGTGACCCCCCCACATCCCTGTGACCCCCCGGTGTCCCTGTTATCCCTGTGTCCCTGTGACCCCCCCAATGTCCTTGTGACCCTCCCACATCCCCATGACCCCCACATCCCTGTGACCCCCCGTGCCCATGCGACTCCTCCCATGTCCTTGTGACCCCCTTATGTCCCTGTGACCCCCAAAATCCCCATGACCCCCCCCATGTCCCTGTTATCCCTGTGTTCCCGTGACCCCCCCGTGTCCCCAAAACCCCCACATCCCTGTGACCCCCTCCATGTCCCTCTTACCCCTCCATATCCCTGCGACCCCCCCATCCCTGTGACCCCCCCCATGTCCCTGTGACCCCCCAAGTGTCCCTATGAGCCCCCCATCCCTGTGACCCCCCACGTCCTTGTGAACCCCCAATGTCCCTGTGACCCCCCCACATCCCTGTTATCCCCGTGTTCCTGTGACCCCCCCGTGTCCCCAAAACCCCCACATCCCTGTGACCCCCCCCGTGTCCCTATGACCCCCCCAATACCCCTATGACCCCCCTCACCCCCTCCCCACCCCCCATCCCTCCCCACCTCCCCCTCCCCCACCCCCACCCCTTTCCCGTTCCCCCCCCGTTCCCCAGCCCCCCCCCGGTACCGTCATGAGCCGTTTCTGCCTCTGGCTGTAGTAGTGCCGGAGCCATGCTCTCCGCTGCTGCCCGTCCCAGCGGCCGGCCATGGCCCGGCGCCGCCCGCCCCCCCGGCGCAGCAGCGCGCCCAGCAGCAGCAGCAGCCGCTGCCGCATTTTCAAACCGGGAGCCGGGGCCGCCCTGGAAGTGATCGGCCGAAAGGGGGGGGGCACCGAGGGACCGCCGGGGCGGTGCCGACAGCCTCGGGTCGGGGCCGGCCCCCCCAGACCTCCCCCGGGGTCGTTGCGGAGCCCCCGGGTTCCCCCCCCCCCCCCCCCGGGATAACGGGGCCGGGAGCTGCCCCGGTGCCGCCTGCGCCCCCCCCCCCTGCCCCGCGGGGACCGAGCCCGGCAGCTTCCAGCGGGACCCGGACGGCTCCCGGGCTGCTTAACCCCCCCCGGGGCTGTTTAACCCCCCCCAGGGGATGTTTTCGCCCCCCCCCCGGGGCTGCTTTCAGCCCCCCCGAGCTGCCGTTCACTCCGGGGTCTCCGCAGCCCCCCGGGTTTTTGCGTTTCTGGCTGCACCACCCATCGTGATAAACCCGTGTGTGTTGAATTTGGAGGAAAGCTCGAAAAGACACGCCGGGCTCAGTTTTGGAGAAAACCCCACGACAGCAAAATAAAAAATGCCCCGATAAGCAATGCAAGTGTCTTGGCTGTGCTTCAGAGTGGTGCTGGATGCCCCCGTTCCCCAGAGCCCACAGGGTGCTGGGGGCTTTATTTGTGGGGTCGTTCCCCCAACACAGGATGTTCATGGGGTTATTTCACATCCCAAGGTCCAGTTCCCCAGAACCCACGGGGTGTTTGGGGTGCCCATGTGGTTATTTCACATCCCAAGTTCCCATTCCCATACACAGGGTGTTCGGAGTGCCCATGGGGTAATTTCACATCCCAAGATCCTGTTCCCACACACGGGGTGTTCGGGGTGCCCATGGGGTTATTTCACATCCCGATGCCCGTGCGGTGGCCGGGAAGCAGGGTGTCCCCCAGGAGAGGCTCTGGGCGCTGCGTTCCCTCCCCTGTTTTGTAAGGAAGGATTGGGGCCTCTTTTAGGTTGCCAGTTATTAGCTGCTTGTTGCTGCTGCTGTAAACGCGTCCTCAGAAGTGAGCTTCAAATAGATATTCGATTAATCACGGGAGGCCAAGCTGCGCTAATGACACAGCTAATAACGTGAATGACACAGCTAATAACGTGAATGACACGGCTAATAACATTAATAACACACGGCTCGCGTGCCTGTGGCATCTTGTGCTGTGGCAGAGAGCCCACAGGGCTGGGGCACAGCAGGCGGGTGGCGGGCCGGGCGTTGGGCTGGGAGGGCACCTCGGGGCTGCACCTGGGTACAGGGAGTGTGAAATGTCGGTGAGGTGTTGGTGTACAGCTGGGTACAGCTGGGTACAGTGTGTGTGTGAGAAATGTCCATGAGGTGTTGGTGTACAGCTGGGTACAATGGCGTACATGGGTAGATTGGGGTACAGGTGGTGTACAACTGGTGTACACCTGGGTACAATGGTGTGTGTGTGTGAAATGTTGGTGAGCAGTTGGTGTACAGCTGGGTATGATGGTACATATTGGGGTACGGTTGGTGTATAATTGGTGCACACTTGGTTACAGTGGTGTGCCTGAAATATTCCTGAGGGGAAGGGAAGGGAAGGGAAGGGAAGGGAAGGGAAGGGAAGGGAAGGGAAGGGAAGGGAAGGGAAGGGAAGGGAAGGGAAGGGAAGGGAAGGGAAGGGAAGGGAAGGGAAGGGAAGGGAAGGGAAGGGAAGGGAAGGGAAGGGAAGGGGCCGGAACGAATGTGCGCGGCTCTGGTTTCCCGCCGAGCCCGGTCCGGGCGGGGCCTCCCCTGGCGGTTGCCATGGCAGCGCGCGGCGCCGCTTCCTGTGTAGATTCGAACGGGCGGGCGGGGCGCTCCCGAGGTGCCGCGCGCGGGGCGGCGGGGGGGGGGCGGGGCTTCCTGCCGGGCCGCCGCCATATTGGGCAGCGCTGGGGCCGGCGCCGTGACGGGAGGAGGCGGAGCGGGGCCGGGCGGGCAGCGAGGTGGGCAGGGGCCGGGGGGGGGGGCACGGGGCGGCGGGAGAGGGGCCGGGGGGGCGGGCGGGGGGGTGAAGGGGGTGGGGGAGCCCCCCCCGGGGGTGCCGGGCGGGGGGCCCGGGGCAGGCCCCGGCCGGGAGCGGCCCCGCTGCTGGGGCCTGACGCGGGCCCGGGGTGGGCCCGGGGTGGGGGGGGAGCCCCGGGTCCCCCCCAGCAGCCGCTGGGTTCGTGCTGCCGAGCTCCCGGCGGCTGTCGGGGCTCGGGGGCAGCCCGGTGCCGCTCGGGGGCTGCTGTCGGTACCGGGCAGGGCTGGGGGCTGAGGGCTCCGCACCGGGCGTGTGACGGGGTTGGAGGGGGGAGCCGGGGGTCGTGGTGGGGTCACCCATCAGCTGTCATGGGCTTTACCCGGGTGCTTTCACCTTTTGGGTGAATTTTGCTCGGTTTTGGCTCTCCTGGAGGCGCGGTGCTGGTTCTGTGAGCTGCCGAGGCTCACCGCACTGCTGTGTTTAACGCTGGGAGCCTGAGGCTCCTGACAGAGCAGTTCCCTGGCTGGCAGCAGCACCTCCCAGTGCAGCCTGCTTTCTGTATCGCTGTTATTGTTATTTTAGGCAGAAGCAGAATTTTTGAGGGCTGTTTACTGAAAGTGCTGCGTCCTCTAAATCTCACAGCTCTTGTTTGGGGAACTGACCGGGGGCACTGCTGCGTCTTCAGTAGTTTCAGTGCTGAGCTGGGGCAGGGTCTGACTCGCCGGCCTTCGGCACAGCTCTGCGGACGGGGCTGCTGGTGAATTTTTAATCCTGGCTTTTAAAGCGCTGCCTCCCGATAAGGCTGTCGGCAGGGCAGACCTTTTACCTCGAGCTGGTGCCCTCAGCAGCTGCCTGGGCTTTGCTGTGAGACTCGAGATAAGCAGGCAAATGTGCTCTGCCAGGTTTTGTTTCCATTCTGAAATGAAACCAAGTGTTAAAGCCGGCATCCTCGGTGTCTGTGGGATGCTGCCCTGCGCGAAAACCACCCGGGGAGCTGCAGGGGTTGGAGGAGGCAATGGCCGGCCTTTGTGGTTAAGGTGTTTTTGGTTCTCCTCTGCCTCTCCAAATTTGCTGCACACAAGGCAGGTGCACAGGTGTGTGAAATACTTTAGGAAAAAAAAACAAAGTGTTGGTAAAACGCTAGGAAGTGCACCCAGCAGCCTTCCTCTTGGGCTTCTCTTGAGTCTGAACACTTGGCATGGGCAAGCTCTGCCCTTAAGACCCCTTCCTTATCCCAAACCCCCGCGTGCTTCACCCGGTGTGTCCCTGCCCGCTCCGTGGCTCTCATTATTCATAATAAACAAGCAGCGGGGTGGGTGTCTTTGGGGCGCTCACCAACAGGAGCACCATCACGTGCTGGCCAAAAGCAGAACCTCCGTCCTGCTGGCTGGCAGCAGCCTGGTGACACGGGGACAGTGTCCTTGGGGCAGGGACCGGCTGCCTGCTGGTGGCTCTGTTCTTGGCTCCAGAGCAGCTGCAGCATGGAGGTGATGTGGAAAACGTGTGTGTGTGTGTCTGTGTGTGTGTCCTGGCCGTGTGTCAGCTCCAGGGGTGCTGCCCCCTCCCTGCTCTGCCTTGCCCGTGGCTTCCCACACCACCGGAGACTTTGTGCTCTCCTCAGGCTCCTGCAGCAGGCGTGGTTGCTTGCTTCTGAAGCAGCACGGGGCAAAGGAGAAATAATCACTACCTGCAGGCAACGAAAAGGCTTCTAATGGTGATGCTCTTCTGCGATCCCCTGCCACGCACGTGATTGTCAGGTCTGCTCAGATAAACCCCGTGTTCCTAGCAGGCTCCTGGAATCTGCAGTGAGGTGTGTGTGGAATGAGAAGCACCATCCAGGAAAAGGAGCAACCCCAAAGCTCATGGGGCTGAGCTGGGAGGGAGCAGTGGGAAACGTTCCTGTGCTCCGGGCACCTCGTGGCAGGCTCTGCTCCGGCAGGTTCCCTTCCAGCCATGGAGAGGAGGAAAAAAACATCTGGCCTGGAAGTGATGGAGAGATCTGAGCATCATTCATGTGGAAGAGGCACAGGAGCAGCGTTCCCTCAGCCAGAGTCTTGTGCCTGGCTTTTCTGGGGGGAAGTCTCTGACTTGTAATGGTGCACAGAGAAGGGTTACTGCCTGGGGGGCTTTACTTTTAGCAAGGACTCTCCCAAATGCATTTTTGCTGTTTCCCTGAAGGCGTTACAGCGCTGTGCTTCTGCTGGCACTTGGCTGTCCGTGTCCTGGCCAGAGCTCTGGGCGCGAGCTGAGGATGAGGTGAGCAGGCTGCCTGTGGATTCGTGTCCCGAGTGGCTCCAGGGAGTGTGGGTACACAGCACTGTGCTGCTTGGGGTCCTCTGTCACCCAGTCGGGCTCTGGGGTGCTTTGGGAGGTAGGTGCAGCCTTAACTCAGCTCCAAAGCTGCTTCAGGGGACTGTGGGGAGTCCTGGAGCTTGTCTGAGTGCAGGTGGAGGTGCAGCGAGTCGCAGAATGTCAGGAGTCTGTCACCCCTAGTGCTGGCCTGTGAGGAAGAGACGCTGTCTGGTGACACTGGTGTGGAAAGACGGCACAAGCAGCACCTGCTGCTCCTCTGTGAGGCTCGGTGTGTGCTGGCAGCAGCGCCTTGAGCTGGCTGGGAGGCTGCGTGCAGGTAGGAGGTGAAAGCAGCGCTGTGGCCGCAGCTTTGGGGCGCTTCCTTTCCAATCCAGCTCGAGTTCAGTCTGTGCCTGCTGCCTGTCAGCTGCCAGTCGGCCCCTCTGGAGCTGGTGGCTGTGGGTGTCTGAAGGCGTTTGTCACCCCGGGGGCAGGAGGTGGTGGCCTGCAGGGCGCTTTGCCTTGTGCAGGCTGGGGGAAGGCAGAACCAAGGCGATTTCTGCAGGACCTCAGTGAGGAGCAGCCACCAGGACGCGCTCCGTGACGTGAAGCTCTCGCAGTAGCCCCGTCGGGGCTTTACCAGTGAGGAGACGTTGGTGAACCCTGCACAAGGCTCTGTGTTTTTGTGTCACTGCTGCTTTTAAATGGAAGCTCGTTATTTCAAAGTGTTTGTTCGGCACGGTGTGCACAAAACGTGCCGGTGCTGCTCCGGGTTGAGCACGGAGGAGCTCTGCTTCAGCCTGCCACCGGCACAGCGCTGCGCTCCTCGCTGAGGCCAGCTCTGGGGCTGTGAGGGCAGCTCCAGCACCCTGTCTGCCTTCCAGCAGGTCTGACCATCAGCAAAAACCTCTGCCCTTAGCATGTGCAGTGCTCTGGGAACTAAAAACCCTCAACAGCTCAAACACTCCTCCAGCGTGCGTGGCAGAGCTGCCCGGCGCAGCAGTGAGCACCCCGTTTTGGGGCGTTTTGGGAGGTTTCACCCACCCAGCTGAGCGTGTGGCACGGCGGAGGTGCCCGTCTCCCCGTGCCAGACGAGTCCCACGTTCGTTGGCAGCCGAGGCCGGCGCCAAGTCACAGCTCTGCGGGTGTTGCCTGGTGATGGGCTGGGAGAAATCTCGGGAAGAGCGAGCGCTGGCTGCGGGGAAGCAGGACATCTGGCTTTGATTTCCAGCCCCGCTGTTCGTGACTTAGAGGCCGATGCGCTCGCTTACTGCGTCCCCTTGGTAAATTCTGGGGGCTTCCCGAGAGCTTTTAAATATTCATCACTGGAATAACGAAGTATTTTTCCCTTCACGCTGGTGCCATTAAATGCTGGCCCAGAGAGGAGGCAGCATCGCCGGGCCTGGGCAGGCTCTCGGTAACTAAATCTGCCCGCGGGAGGCTCTTCAATTTCCCTTAAAGCCGTGAGAAAGGCTGTGCCTGAGAACTGGGGGATGTGCCTGCAGGCTTCTTTCTGTCAGAAATACAAAATCCTGAGGAACCAGGTGCTCTGTACTCAGGTTGGGATCCTGCTTTGTTACCAGTTCAAGCCTGGAGAAGGCAGGTGGGGGCTGTTTTCAAGAAGGATTTGGGTTTCCTGACCAAATTTTAGTATTTTCTCCACGCTCCTTCCACCTTACCCGTGAGCTGGCTGGGTTGTATCCCGGTTAATGTTGCTCAGAACAATGCTGCTGGGTGAAGCCGTGGCGCTGAACAAGTGCGCCCTGTTCTTGGTGTTGACCCAGCCTGCGTGTTCTTTCCCTCGGTACGGATCTGTTTTTAATGAGCCGGCACGCAGAGCGCCAGGGCTGGCAGCGAGCGCAGGCGTTTCTGCAGAGCTGTTGCTCCGTGTGGACACGGCCTGTGCCTGCTGGGGCCTTCCAGCGGCCGCTGAGGTCGAGGTGACCGACGTGGGCTCTGGGGCTCACCTGAGCGGGGAGCTGGGCCACCCCCGGCTGTGCTGGTACAGGGGCGTTGTGCTGCTCCTAAAATCAGAGCTAAAACATGAGCTGCTGGTGCTGGTGAGAGGCTCTGACACCACCAAAGGGAGAACTTTCAAATGCAGGAATGGAATCCAAAATCTATCCAAATCCCAGATTTAGAGAGGGCGAAGGGGAGGAGATGCAGTCTGGCAGTTCACGTGCAGTGTGCGTTACGTGGGCTTGGTCACCGCACCCCAAGGGTGGCGTGGGGCCACTCGGTGCCGCTGTGCCCTGCCTGTGCAGCCCTGTGCTCGTTCTGCACGTGCTGTGTTTCTGACTAGGAGCCGTGGTCTAAATTTGTCCGGTCTGGAACCGGAGTGGAAAGCTCCAAAAGTGAACGTGTTGGCTGTGCAGAGCTCAAAACCTCGTGTTCCTGCAGGTCTGCATCTCTCACGAGCGCTGCGCGGAGCCCTTCTGGGAAGATGCTTCAGATGTGCGGTGTCCCCGTCTGATCACGCACCCCGTGTGGGTGCTGCGAGCTGGTTTTTCTTACTCATGGTGTAAAAAATACATCTTGTGGGAACGCCGGGTTTGAGAGGTCCTGCTGGCCTCAAAGAAAGGTTTGGGAGATTGAGTAGGAAAGGTGGTGGTAAGGAAACTAAAAAACAGGAGGAAGTGTTTGACGTGGGTTGCGCTGAGATTTCTTTTTGATATTATTAACGAAGGGTTTAATAATAAAACTTCAGGTGCTCACTCGCAGTAATGCCATCTCTGCCTCTCCGCTGTGTTTGGTGGGAGCTGCTGACTGCTAAATCCGGTGGCGTTCTCTGAGGGAACATATGTGAGAAATGTGTTACCTTAAAAAAGGAGAGAGCCCGGGGGAGGAGGTGGCAGAGGTAAGCAGGTGTAGTCGGAAGCAGCTTGGCAGCCGCTATTTCGGGGCTGCTCCTGTGGCGGGGCTGCCGTGCTCAATGGCCAGGAACACGGCGGCGTTCGGGTGGCTGTGAGGAGTCCAAGCTCCAGCACTACCAAAGCTCCTGGGTGGCCGGGCAGTGGCTGTGCTGGCTGGGAGGCCGCTAGTCCAGAGTCCGGGTGCTGTCCTCGTGCTTCCCCGTTGGTTTGCAGCACACTGTCACTCCCGGCCACGTCTCACCAGGCTGCTGCTGTCCTCACCTGGTGGGCACCCACGGTGCTCGGTGAGCATCTGCTCCTGGGGGCAGGGAGCAGGGCCCCGCTCTGCCCAGCCCTCCTGCTCCTAAATCCGTGTCTCGAGGCAGCACCGTTCGTGGAGCCGGGCCTCCAGCCAGCCGCAGGGAATGTTTATACAGCAGCAGTCACTGAAAATCCCTTCACCTTCTGCAGAGCTTCCAGGTGCCTCCGCGTTGCAGGGTTCTGCGTGGCATGCGTTGGTTCCACCTCTCCCTCTGGAGGTGTTTATCTTGGGCTGGGAGAGGAGCCTGGCACGGCTGCTGGGGAGGCTGGGCGCAGGCAGGGCTGCTCAGGGGAGGGCTGCAGCTCCGCACCCTCCTGGAAATGTTGGAAATGTTCGTTATCCTTTATTGATGCGTGCTGTAACTTACCCAGTCCTGGGTAATGAAGCAGCCCTCTCATAAAACGGGCACTTGAGTGACACGTGGGTTGCAGCACAGCCTCACCGTGCAGCTGGGCTGGCTTTATGCTAGCACAGGGGCAGATTTGGGGCAGCACGGGTGTCAGAGGCAGAACACTTCCTCAGGGGGCTCCCCAGTCCAGAGCTGCCCGTGTTCCTGCAGCTCAGGGCACTAAAAAGCTGCCGTGTGTGTGCCGTGGGTGAAATACCCACACTGGCACAGAGCTGCATGCCTCTGGGCTGTGGGCATCCCATCCCTGTGTACCTGGGGCTCGCAGAGCTGTGCTGCAGTTGGTGAGCCTGAGGTCGCAGCCTGCTCTCGGGCTGTTGCAGGCTTCGCTCCTATCAGCTGTGAAATGCTGACTGCCTGCTCGTGTGAATTAGCACCCAAGGGCAGCAGTACGGGAAAACACTTCCATCAGCAACCTTGCGCTGGGCGTTATCACACCAGGTTGATAACGCTGCCGTGGAGGGGGAAAGTGGTCTCTGGTTTAAAGAAGAGTCTTGAGGGATGCTGGAGGCTGTTTCTATGTGAAGAGGTGTAATATTTTGGTGGTGTTCTCCCCCCCCCCCAATCTGTTGCAGCAGACTAATTACTGATTGGGCTTCATGAACGTAAATTCCTGAGGCTGCTGAACTCCCCAACCCCCATCCGTTCCACCATGGACCAGGATTATGAGAGACGTCTCCTACGCCAAATCAACATCCAGAATGAAAACACGATGCCTTGTGTAAGTAGGGATGCTCTGCACCAAGGGATCCGAGCCTGAAAGTGAAGTGCTCGTCTGCACTGCCTGTGACTGTGTTCAGCTGAGCTTTGAAAGATGTGGGAACCTGTGTCCTTTGGGGGCCTGTGACCAGATGAGAGCTCCTGAGCTGTTCTAGGAGTAACCAAATAACCCCACTCTCACAGTGCTTCCACGTAGATAAGCTCAGTTCAGGTTGCACAAGTGAGTTAAGGTATGTTTATGTAGTGCAGTGATGCCTTTTACTAAATAATCTCAGGAATCCCATGCAGAGTGTAAAAAGGTTGAGGATTAACAAACAAAAGAGCACTAGGACAGGAGGCTGAAGAGCTAGAGAAGAAGTTCAAGAGCAGGGGAGGTGGTAGTGCATTCCTGTCCCTGAGAAAGCTATGGAGCAAATCCTTCTGGAAACCATTTCCAGACATGAGGGACCCAAGTGTGTTTGTAAGCAGTCAGCACAAACTTACCGAGGGCA
The DNA here is from genome assembly GCF_964211825.1 of Aythya ferina. Lineage (NCBI taxonomy): Eukaryota > Metazoa > Chordata > Aves > Anseriformes > Anatidae > Aythya > Aythya ferina. Next base: position 2,081,174 of record NC_140324.1, read on the forward strand.
AATCATGCCTGACCAACCTGCGAGCCTTCTGTGAAGGCATGATTTACCGTGATGGATGGGAGGAGGGGGAGCACACGCCGTCTGCGCTGACTTCAGCGAGGCTTTTGACGCAGTCTCCTGTGATACTCCCCGAGCAGAATTGAAGGTGGGTGGTCTGCAGGAGGGGAGGTGATCTAGCAGGGCTCAGAATTATTGTCAGCAGTCAGGAGTCAACCTGGCTAGTGACCAACCTCTGGGCTGAGTGCTACTGAGCACCTTCACTGGGGAGCAGAGGGAGGCGGTGTGTGATCCCCGAGTTCCTGGGTGATGCCGTAGTGGGGGAGTTGTTAAAATACCTGGGACAGAGGAATTTCCTGTGTTGAGAGGGAGCTTGACAGGCTGGAGAAACTAGCCCTCCTCTGAGCTGGGGTCCTCTCCCCTACACGTTGCTGTATGAACAAGAATGTGGTCACGCTTGAGGAATGTGCAGCACACCCAGCCAGCTTTCTGCCCCGCGCTCACCTTCCCTGCGTTTGCCTTGACAGCATCAGCCTGAAAAGGGGCAGTGAGAAAGATGCAGCTTAATTGCTTCTCTTGACAGATGTTCCTGTGACAGCTGGAGTGGGTGTGTGTACTCATTCTGTTAAGGGGATAAACCGATGTTTTGCTCTTCTATTTTGGCATATTTAGCTTTGACAAGACCCCTTTGATGTTTGTCAGACCCCCTGCTGGGATCAACACTTGTTCTTGCATGTGTCTAAATCTTTAATCCAGGTAGCAGAGATGAGAAGAACCCTGACGCCTTCCAATTCTCCGATGTCTTCTCCGAGTAAGCACGGAGACAGATTCATTCCCTCAAGAGCTGGGGCCAACTGGAGCATCAACTTCCACAGAATAAATGTGAGTTTTGCTCCCTTCTCCTGCAGCTCAAAGCCTTTGAAGTGAGGAAATGGCCCGTTTCATTTTGGCTGGCAGAATTGCTGTGCTTATCTTCTGAGCCATGGTCTGCTGCTGCCCTTAAAGAGTTCCTTTGAATGTGTACCTCCTGGCCCACAGGTGCAGCCTGTTTGCAGACTTCTTTGTTTGCTATTTTACATACCTTGTGATGGTTCTGTATGGTGATGGTGTTTGGTTTTTTTCCCCTTTCAGGAAAATGAAAAATCACCAAGTCAAAACAGAAAAGCAAAGGATGCTACGTCAGACAATGGCAAAGGTGAGACCATCTTTCTGCTGCTTGTAGCCTGGCTACGGCTTTTATTCCAAATTGATGCCGAGTTTGGAGTTAAGCACAAAAGTGCCAGTGTTCACTTATCTTAAGCAAAAAGCCACACTGGTGTTCTGTGCACGTGTCACAAGAGTGAACACCTGGTCACCTCAATGGGCTGCTGATGAGCATCTGGGAAGCAAGGGCCTGTTTGTGTCTCTTGATTTATTGAGTCATGGAAGTAATTTCCTGATGGAGTGGAAGGAGGGGAAGCTTGCTGCTAATCTAAATTCTGAGCTGGAGTCCCAGGCTTATGAAGAGGCCCTGTGAGTGTAGAAGTCAGGCGGCTGTGGCCCAGTCGGTCCCTGCAGAGGTGCTTGTGGCTTCAGAATTCCCTGCCTAAGCACTCGTTTGGGTTCACAGATGGCCTTGCTTACTCCGCCCTGCTGAAGAATGAACTCCTAGGAGCAGGGATCGAGAAAGTGCAGGACCCGCAGACAGAAGACAGGAGGTTGCAGCCGTCCACTCCAGAGAAGAAGTCCCTCTTCACTGTAAGTTGGTTTGCATTTAAAACAAAGGGAGTTTGTGTGTCTCATGTTGTGGGAGCAAAGCACGTGGTTCTGTCAAGTTGCTCATGCAAGAGAGTTAGTGTTAAGACTTCACTGATATAAGGAGAAAACTTGGTGGCCTATAAAGAGAACGTAAGTATTTGTAGCAAGTTACGTGCTTCCTATTTCTGTATTGGAAAGGAAGCTGGGTGGGAACAAAGCTTTTTTGGACACTCTTAAGACTGAGTAAATGACCAAATCGAGATTTTGGTCATCAGTGGAAGTTTTTGTATGGTCCTGGAACACCTGGAAAAGAGAGGAACTGAAAAGGCTGGAAAACTGACAGTGGATGTTGGAGCTAGCTGGGCACTGGTGCCTGTATGAGTGACCTACATGGATCTTGGGCATGGTGGTGTTCTTACTGGGTGTGTTTTCTTTCTGCAGTATTCACTCAGCACAAAACGTTCCAGTCCAGATGATGGTAACGAGGTCTCACCATATTCCTTGTCTCCTGTCAGCAACAAAAGGTAATACTGCTTCTCCACAGACTTCTACCGTAGGGGAGTGTTGAAACAGGTTTCAGTGGGGTGTTTCAGTGGTGTTCTCCAGGGTGTCTCTTTAAGGCAACCAAAATAGCCACATGAATTGGTTTGGGAAGTCCGAGAAGGTAATAAGTAGGTTCCCTAAGGATTCCTGAGTACACCCAAACTGCTTAATACCGAATGTGTCCTGACCAGCCCTCAGCAGTCAGCTTGTCGTTTTGCTCCCCAGCTCCTTTATAGAACCAGAGACTAATTCCCTCTAACGTGCTGGAAAGCATTTTGCTGCCTCTTTGTGTATCTCTATAGTAATGCAGGTATGCTCTTAGGACTGGCTGCATCTGTCTATGCCATCTGCTGTGCTGTGTGATACTCTGTAGTTGTTTCTGTGTCTCTTGTTGTAAACAGTCAGAAGCTGCTACGATCACCCCGAAAACCAACTCGGAAAATCTCAAAGATTCCTTTCAAAGTGCTGGATGCCCCAGAACTGCAGGATGACTTCTACCTGAACCTGGTGGACTGGTCCTCTCTCAACGTCCTCAGCGTTGGCCTTGGCACATGTGTTTACCTGTGGAGTGCTTGTACAAGCCAGGTAAATGGTGACCAGTGTCTGGAGAGTGATGTACCTGCTGCTGTGGCTGTTTTCCAGCTGCAGCACCTTTCAGAGCTATGCAACATGCTGTGGGAGGGATTCAATGCTTGTAATGCTCTGTCCCAAACCAGGAGTTAGCTCTGGAGGTAGCTAATGCAGCATGACAATAACAAGTATTTTTCATTGTCTTATTCCCAAGGTAACCCGACTGTGCGATCTGTCTGTGGAAGGAGATTCTGTAACGTCTGTGGGCTGGTCAGAACGGGTCAGTATAACACTGACAGCGACAAGTGAAATGCAGTTCAAATGCTATCACTGTAGCTTTATTGCCCTTCATTGCAAGCTCTAAAATCATGGATTAGTTTTCTGTATTCTCCCAAACTCCCTCCTGTGTGCTGTTCATCAAATGTGTCTCTGCTAAATGAGAGGGGATAGAGAGTAACCTCTTGTATCTTGACGCTCTGGAGACACTTGCTAAGAGGTATGGGAGGGGGAAAAAAAAAAAGTTTTATTGTCAAGAGCTGGAGAAGTGACCTGGTTCTAAGTACGTTTCAGCCAGGCTGCTTGGCTCCTTTCTTCGGTAGGGAAAAGATGCAAGATGGATGAACTCTGGATGCTTTCCATCTTGTGGGATTTATCTGGAGTCTTTTCAGCATCTAGCTTTTTGTTTTATTTCTCTCTGTACTTACTGGCTTTACTGATCATGGTTTTCTGTTTGTCTAGGGGAACTTGGTAGCCGTTGGCACGCACAAAGGCTTTGTACAGATCTGGGATGCAGCTGCAGGAAAAAAGCTCTCCATGCTAGAGGGGCACACGGCCAGAGTTGGTAAGGAGGTGGAGTTTTCACATATTTTGTTTCTTGCTTTTTTTTTTTTTTTTTTTTTTACTTTTCTCCTTGAACTCAAACAGTACCAGAATTGATATTTATGCCCTGCTGTGTCCTGAGCTGCCTTTAAAGCATTGCCACCGAGTAATTGTGGTGTTCTGATCTTGGGTGTGGTGGTGTTTGAGTGACTACTGCAGCAGGTGTTTCCTCCATGTCTGCTGAGGCATTTTAGGTTTGGTTACAACACTTTCTCACTGCCACTGGCTTCCGGTTTCAGCCCTGCAGGCAGCTTTACACTGAGATTTCCAGTTCCCTTATGCTTCAGGGACTGTTCTTCTGTTTTTTTTCTTTTTTTGGTAGATTTTTGGTCAGAGCTGTTGTGAATCTGAATTCTGAGGTGAGATTTGGGGAGTCAAGATAGCTTTTGAGTTCTGTTTCTGTGCTTCACTGCTGAGTGAAATGGGGCTAGTGATAGATTTGCCTGCAGCAAGCTTACTGAAGATATCTTCGTATGCCATTTTAAGACTCTAGGCAGGGTATTTAAAAGAGCACTGATTTTTTTGTAAGCCTCCTGCAGTTCTGGTGGCTGTGTGCTGCCTGCACGCTCCTGCAAGGCTCCCAAAACGTGCCCTTAGGCTGTTGCTCTCTGCCCGTGTTACAGGTGCCTTGGCGTGGAACGCGGACCAGCTGTCTTCTGGGAGCCGAGACAGAATGATCCTTCAGAGGGACATCCGCACCCCGCCCCTGCAGTCAGAGCGGCGGCTCCAGGGCCACAGGCAGGAGGTCTGTGGGCTCAAATGGTCTACGGACCACCAGCTCCTGGCCTCTGGGGGAAATGATAACAAGGTACAGTACTTACAGCTGGTCCCATGGGGCTCGGCATCTCTAGATCTTCGCAGGGAATGTCAGGTCCCCTTTCTCCGAGGATATTCATCTGCTCTGTGAAGGGGCTTTTGTTTCAGTTGTTGGACTGTGCCCAACAATAAATCATGCTAAGCTTCTACTCCGTCTCCTCTCTGTAATAAAATTAAAGAGGCAAATTTGATTTTGCTTCTCTATTTGGCTAATTAAATCTATAGCTTGACTCAGGGTTTTGAGTTCAATAAAGCTACTGCGAAGCTGTACTTCCTGGCTTGGTTTAGGTAGCGTGTAGTCTCAAGTTTGTTGCAATAATGTTTATGTATGTGGAAGGAAACCGAGTTTAGAAGCTATATAAGTTTTAATACCTATAGCACAGACTTGTAGTTCACTGAACACCATATGGAAGAAGCATCTGTTCTGAAGAAAGTGTTCAGAGCCCTTTGGAGCGGGTTGCTAGGTAGTGAATTTGCCCAGTGTATGTGTGACAGCACGGTTGAACAAAGTTCTTCCTCAGAATATCTTGTAATGAGCTTGCACGTGCTTCCTGACGTGTGCTGGGCTAATACAGCCACAAAGACAAAAGGGGGCTTTGAGCTGGCATTCGGTGACACCGTGTTGCTGGCTTTACAAGCTTAACTGAAGGACTCCCTTGTGACCCAGTGGTGAAGTGGCTCCTCAGCTGAGCGTGGTGGCAGGGTGGGACAGGCTGCAGGGCTGAAATAGCTGAGCCACATGTGCTTGGGCAGAGCTGTGGGAAATCATCGCGTTGCCCAACCACCCTCGTCAATCCCAGTGCGACATCGTGGTTTGTGGGTGTTGCGGACACGTGACTGCAGTGCAAGTTCGATCACGTCTTTCCTCTCTGCCAGCTCCTTGTCTGGAATCACTCCAGCCTGAGTCCTGTCCAACAATACACAGAGCATCTCGCAGCAGTAAAAGCCATCGCCTGGTCTCCGCACCAGCACGGCCTCCTCGCCTCCGGCGGTGGGACAGCCGACCGCTGCATCCGCTTCTGGAACACGCTCACGGGGCAGCCCCTGCAGTGCATTGACACCGGGTCACAGGTGTGCAACCTGGCCTGGTCAAAGCACGCCAACGAGCTAGTAAGTTCCCCCCAGTGCAGTGCTGCTGCCGAGCTCTCTTGCTTTCAGGAGCGTAACTCATTTCCCTCTCCACTTTCAGGTGAGTACCCATGGATACTCGCAGAACCAGATCCTCGTCTGGAAATACCCCTCATTAACTCAAGTAGCAAAGCTAACAGGGCACTCGTACAGAGTCTTATATCTGGTAAGCACCGGCCTTGTCTCTGAAACCTTCTGCCTACTTAACTGTCTGCGCGTGTGCTGGGATGAGACCTGAAGCTGCGGCGCCAGTGGCGCTGTGAGCAGCCTCTCCTCTTGGTGGAGATGTGAATGCTGCCCTGCAAGCAAAGAAAAAAGCTCTGTATCTGGTTTCCTTGCCTGCAAGGGATACTTTGATTTGCTGCTATGGAAATGTGAGGCTTTATTAATGAATAGCAAAGCTTGCCAAAACCCTTCTGAGGAAGCACGAGAATGTCTTCTTGTTCCCTGAAGACTTTGTCACTGTTTAGTTGGTAACTGCAAGCAGGGGAAGAACTTGGTGCTTTCAGTCCTCCTAATTCCGTATTAAAACGTCTGATGCACCTAATCCCTTTGATTTCTTACCTGCTTCATTAATGTTACATAGGGTTTTCAGTGGATTCTTAACATGATAAATAGGCTGATAGTGTTTTGTGGGGCAGGTTCCAACTGCAGTGACTAATGACTGGCATTTGCCAGCTCTATCACACTTCCTGCCTTAGCACACATTTATAATCCGGGGAGGAATAGCCTCAATTACAACTGGCATGGATTTCTTAACACAGGAATCGTTTTTACGATAATTCCACCCATGTGTTCTCTGGCTGCGTAAGTAAGATGCAAGTGCTCGAGTTGGCACCTAGTGAGGCTGAGTGAGGCACATGAAAGCAGAGGTGGTAGTTTGGTGTCTCACCGCCAGCCAAGTAGGAAGGGGAGTAGAATACCTCTGATGCATTCCAATGAGGATTTGTTTTCAACCTCAAAAATGTAACAGATCCTAAAGGCTGCTCTCTCCTGCCTTAGGCAATGTCCCCTGACGGGGAGGCCATAGTTACTGGAGCTGGAGATGAAACCTTGCGGTTCTGGAACGTCTTCAGTAAAACTCGCTCGACAAAGGTAAGGATGAGCTGAGCAGCTGGCTGCAGCCGTGTCCTGCAGCGGGCTCAGCCTTCGGCGGGGGATTCAGTCAGTTCCCTCTCTTCTTTGGCCTTGCCTCTGGCTTCGTTACCTTATCCTGTAGGCTGAGGGGAGGATGCAGTGAAGGGTTAAACTTGACTGCAGTAGAAAAGAGTTTGCAGTCACATGCAATAAAAGGTTGCCTCTGCACACCCAAGGCAGTGTGACAGGACGTCATGCTGGCTGTTAGGGAGCTGCTGAACGCAGCAGCATTGCAGGGAGCTCACCTCCAGCCCCTATTCCGTGCTCACGTGCTGCTATCAACTGGCCGTGCCCTCGGACTTGATTATCCTCTAGCTCCTTGCGTAAGCGTTTCAAGTGGTGGCTGGGGTGGAAATGGGATCGTGGTACTGCCACTAACAGCGTGCCATCGCCCAGAGCAGGCTGTGCCAGATGCTTCGGGAGCTTTTCTGAGTGTCTCGCGGAGGCAGTGGAGAATGGCAGTGAGAGCTCAGGGAATGAGCTGTGGGGAGCGGGCGTTGCAGGCAGCTGGGTGCACCCTGGCTCTAGGGTGCAGCTTCCCACAGAGCTGTGGGAATGGCATGCTTGCCTGCCGCACGCCTCCTTATCAACTGGAAAAAAACACATGGGAATATTTATGGCATTGAACTTTGAATGTTTAGCCCAGATCAGTGCCCTGAGCTGGAGAGACCTCGTCAGTGTTTTTTAATTAAAAAAATAAAAATCACGTGGAATAACACTGCAGCAAAGCTTTTAAGTGCTGAAGTACCTGCTTTGCCTTTTCTTTGTAGGAGTCTGTATCCGTTCTCAACCTCTTCACCAGGATACGGTAAACCCCACGTACTGCAATCCAAGAGACTACAGCCTGCCGTACCAGGATCAAACCACTACCTTGGTGTGCATGGAACCCCAAACGATCAGCCAGAAGGGGAGGGAGTGCCAGTGGGACTGGAGGATGGACCCAACAGATGCTAATTAAATATGTGCTTGTGAACCACGCCGGGCAGTATTTGGGATGGGGTTGGGGAGGGGAGGGAACTGCCAAAGGTTTATGGATTCGTCCTTCAGAAAGGGGAACGCGTACGAGAGCAATGCTGAACCAGCACCCTCCAACCCTCACTCTGTGTACTGGAGAAAATCTGTTTACATGGACCACCGAGACCGGACCAAGGCCATCCCAACTGCTGTGTTGTCTGCTCTTAGGAGAGACGAGAGCATCCTCGCCTCTGTGGGAAGGGGCTTCACGTGCTGCTGCGGGTCCCTCTAACCTAGGATGGACATCTTTGGAGGTAGGAGCCAGCCAGGCTTGTTCAATACAACTGGGGCGTGGGGACCAGGCTCTAGGCGGGGCGTTAGCCTCTCTGATATCTAAGGGCATTGTTTAGAGCCTGGGATCCCCATTACATGAAAAAAAAAATAGAGAACTGCTTATTTTTTTCCAGATAAAGCAGGTACTGCGGTACTTGCCTTTCTTGCAAGACAGCTTGATTTTTGGCATGCTTACCAGCTGCCTTCAAACATGCATCTTGGGGCTCTGAACTTTAGAGGAGACTTTAAAGAGGCTCCACCTCGGAGGGAATGCATTCAAAGAAATTTAAAATTGCTATTGCATGTTTTATGCTGATTCTTTTAGTTAACACAGAGGGAAAACAATGGCTTTAAAAACAAAACAAAGAAACAACAAACATGCATGTGGAGCTTCCCACAGTACCCTTTGTGGCGGCTGGTTGCTCTGGAGTCTTCTTGAGGACAAAAGCAGTTGAGATGTGCTTGAGAAACAAAACAACTCCTGTGGATCTTTTTCAGAGAGAGCATGGCCTCTTCTGGCTGGAAGGGGGGAAACACCGCGTCTGGGCAAGTGGGGTTTCTTTTTCTAAGGCAAGGAAGAAGCGTTGCTTTTTTTTTTTTTTTTTTTTTTAATCTCCAAGTCAATGCCAGGGACCTGTTTTTTTGTTGTGTTTTTTTCTTTTTTTTTAAGTTGTATGGGAAGAGTGCCTGCTTGTGTGTTTGGAGCCTGTGTGATGAGTGCCGTGGGATGTGATGCAAAGCACTTGTGTGTATGTGTTGCTTTTAATTTAAGGAGAAGCTGTTACGCTTGCAGCAGCCTGTTCCTGTCTTACCTTGTACATGTGCCAATGCTTCCTGCTGTGCACCTGGCTCCTGCCTGCCTCGTGCCCTCTCTCGTGCCCTGGGATGTGCGTGCTGTTTCCTGTTCTCACTTGGATTTTCCCGGCTGTGTACATAGACCTTGCCCTGTTCTCTGTAGAGTGTATAGGCAGTACTTTCCTTTTCCCCGAATCCAGACTGTAGGGGTAGCGGTAGGAGAACGCCTGCCCCTCCCCAGTGACACCAGTACCCTTGGGGTGAGCGGATGAGGCAGAGGGAGGCTGGTACAGCAGAGAGGTGCAGCTCTGCTCACTGCAGCCTTCACCACATGTGCCAGTGGTCAGGCTCACCCACGCCTCGCGCTACCTCCACATGTCACAGGTACCCAGGGGCTCGGCTCCCACCTGCACCAACCCTCCAAAGCCACCATCGCATCCGACAGCCTCACCTGCCCCCCAAAATGCAATTTCTGTGTAATTTCTCAGCACGACTACGTTGTGGTTCTCGCAGCAGGAGCGTGGGGCTTGGTTTTCAAACCTGTCTGCTGGCCTCCTGCTGCCTTCCCTGCTGCTTGTTGTACGTTCACTGGCACTGTTCAATGTCACGGTGTGGAGGGCCCACTGCAGAGCACCGAGGAGCTGTTACTGAAGTCAGGTCACTAAGCTGGCAAGTGGCTCGAGGCCACCTGCAGCAGGACGTGGATGTCACGGGTGTCTGTGGGTTGTCACCTGCGGGGCAGCTGCACCTGGGGACGGGGCTGTTGGGGCTGTGTTCTCCTCCGGGAGGCAATCAGCGATGGGGTGGGGGCATCGGAGAGGTGTCAGAGCTGGGAGGGCTCACTGGTTTGTGCCCGGGGGTGGCACTGGGTGAGCGTGGGGCTGTGGCTGGGGGCTTTTTGGGGGCTCCCACGCTGCTGGTGGTTGCTGTGCGGTGTCAGTGTCCCCCCCTGGGGAGGGGGCAGTGTGCTCAGCACACGCAGCCCTTGGGCCACCACTGCTGCTCGTTGCTGCCTGTGCTCCTGCCTCCAGCTGTGCCCCTCTGCTCCCAACCTGCGCCTCTTGCTCTGCCTGGTGTGTGCGAGGGGTGCTCGTGGCTGTGTGCGTGACACCGGCAGCTGGCTGGGGCGTGCTGAGGGTGTTCCGTGGGCAAAAGAGCAGAGCCTGCGTGCTTGTGTTGTGTGTGTGTGTGGGGTCTGCAAGTGCTGAGCTGCGCGGGCGGGCTGAGCCGAGGGGTCCTCCCCGAGTCTGCGACCTTGTGGCATTGTTGTGTATAAAGCATCACATGGTGGAAAAAAAATATAGAGCGTTGTAACTTTTCCATGTAAAGCGTTCGAACTGGCATTAAACACATCGTGAATTTACGTCTCTGTGCCTCCGGCTGGTTTTTCACAGGGGAGCGGAGGCTGCCCCGTGCAGGTCTCTGCTCCGTGGCTGCTGCCCAGCTCCTGCCACCCCTGTTTGCTCTCCTGGGGCTGGCCCCGCAGCAAGGAGCAGCCCTGGCCCTTCCCCTGCCGGGCACAAAGGGAGCGAAGGTGCCTCAGCCCCCCTGCCCCACCCCAGCCCCCCGTTGCTTGGTGCTGATTCCAGCACCGCTGCGGCCTCGCCTAGCGCCAGGCATGGAGCTGGGGGCGCACAGACCCTGGGTGCCGCAGAGCACCCTCGAGACCGACTTCCCTCTGCCCCTCTACAGGTGAGCCCCTCACTCTGTGGGACCCCTGTAGGGGCCATACGGGTGGGGGCACGAAGCCCTGATGCTCCCCTTCCCTCGCTGCCCGCAGTGACCAATATGTGACGCTGCGGGGGCCCCGGCAGGCCCCTGTGCTGAGGCAGGCCGTGCGCTGGAAGACCACCCCCATGGGCTGGGACGCCGCGGGGCAGAGCTGGGCCACGGGGCTGAGCGGCTGGGACGCGCTGGGGGACCCCTGGTACAGCCTCACCTGCAGCATCACCCGGTGCCGATGGCAGCGCGCCCACGTCCCCCGTGAGCTGGAGCCCCTGCCCCCGGGTATGGAGCTGGGGGGGGGGGGGAACACGTTGGGGGGTGCTGGTGGTGGAGGGAGAAGCCGGGGGGTGACCCAGGAGCATGAGGGGGGGAGGAGAAGGGATGGGGGTGGGGTGCTGTGGGGGTCCTGCTGCAGGGTGGGGGTCCTGCTGCCTGGTCCCAGCTCTGCTCCCCCCCCAGTTTACGCCCAGCACCTGCGGGAGGTGGCGTGGTGGGACCCCATCGTCCCCGCTGCCTACCCCGGACCCCGCACCCGCTGGGGAGCCTTCCTCTGGCAGGAGCGACCCGTCCTGGGCAAGGAGTACGGTAAGAGCTGGAGGGGCACCCGGGGGAGGGGGGCACCTCCCAGAGCCCCCTCCTCACCCCTGTCCCCTCCTCTCCGCAGTTGCCACCCGCAGCCAGAGCCCTGGGGAGCTGGGGGGCAGCCCGGGGTACGTCCCCCTGCTGTCCTCCTGCCGCCCCCCCGGCACCGCCCGCGACGTCTGCACCTGGAGGCTCCTCCAGCACCAGCCCTCCACCCGCCAGTAAAGGGCACGGCGCCTGTTGCTCTCCTGGCTCTTTTTGGGGTCGGGGGGGGCTGAGCGGGGGTCGTCGGGGCCAGGCCTGGGGCTCAGCGCTGGATGCTGCCCCACCCCACCCCAAAACGTCTCTGCGGGGTTAGGGGAGCCTTGCAGCCTCCCTGCGCCCATCCCAAGGAATGAGGCAGCTTTGGCACAGGGTGGGGTGAGGGGGGGTCCTGTGGCACAGGCAGCGCCCCCTCACCTCTTTATTAATTAAATAGCTCGGTGCCTTTATCCCCATCAGCCCTGCAGTGGCCCCCCCCGGGGGGCTGTCCCATGGGGGGGAGCTGACTCCAGGCACCCCCTGCGTCCTCTCTGCCCCCCAGGCCGCTGCCCCTGCCCCCACGCAGGGAGCTCGGGGGGGTGAAGTGGGGGCAGTGAGATGGAGCCCCACGGCCTGCGGGGGCTCCTGGGGGGGGCCTGGAAGGTGCTCGGGCTTGGAGCCCCCCCAACCCCTGCTGGTGACGACCAGGTCCCTGCTGGCCTCACGTCTCCTTGCCCCTCCTGGGGGAGGCAGGGTGAGGGGGCTCCCGTTGTGTCATGGAGATGGAGGGGCTGCTGCCCCCCCCCCCCCCCGCCCCCTCCTCACTGGTGCAACAGGTCCAGGTCTGGCCAAGCCCCCGCGTCCACCAGCTGCTGCTCCAGCTGCAGGATGCGCAGCCCGATGTACCCCGAGGTCAGCAGCAGGGCCACCATCCTGGGGACAGGGCGGTGTCACAGCCGGGAGGTGGCAGCTGGGGGCCACCAGGGCTGGGGGGTGCAAGGGGGGGCACTGCCCCAGGACTCACAGCAGCAGGTAGATGAGGATGATGGTGCTGAATGGGCTCAGTGGTGCAGCAGTTCGGGTGCGGGGCGCTGGGCTGGGATCCCCTGCCAGGACAAGGAGGTGTCGGGGACGGTCCTGGAGCGCCGTGGCCAAATCTGGGCAGCGTCAGGGCCCTGCTCCGGCCACGGCTCCGCCAAGGGCCCTGCTCACCTCTGCCTGCAGCCGCTGCATCCTCTGCTGTCGCTGCTGCCTCCTCCTTGTCTTGGCTCGCCTCCTCTGCACCCAACCAGGAGATGGTCGTTGAGTGCCTGGGGTGCAGGTGGGGGCCCTGGGGTCCCCGAGAGGCCCCTGCGCTCCCCGGTGGCCCAGGAGAGGCTGTTCGGGTGCCCGAGGGGGGCTGCGAGGGCCTGTCGGGGTGTGGGGGCGGCCGCTCACCCGGCGGCTCCAGGAGGCTGTCGGGCTCCGCAGGGCTCTCCTCCAGGTCCGACTGGCTCGAGGTCTGCAGGAGGACAAGCCCAGGTCGCAGGGCACCATGTGGGGACACAGGAGAGGGTGCCTGTGCTGCCCTGGGCTGGGGGTTTTCACCACAATATCCCCCTAATCCCCCCTAAAATAAGCCTTTCCCGGGTGTCACCGCCGCATCCATCCCTGCGGCTGTGCCTCCCTCTGCTGCCGGCCCTTCCTCAGCCTTACCAGGGGCTTCTTCAGGCTTTGCTCGGTGCTGCCATTGAGGGGAGAGGCCAGGGGGCTCCAGCCGTTGTCCTGGACAAGGAGAGATGGAGCAGGGCACCGGGGGGGGGGGCACAGAGCCCGGCCCCCCGCCCGGCACAGCGCCTACCTGCAGGTGTTTGCAGAGAGACCTCAGGAGCTGGAAGGTGGCCTCCCGCTGGCGCAGCGACACGAAGAGGAACTGCGGGCGGGGGGGACAGGCGGCGGTGTCCTGGGTCAGCCTCAGGTCCCCCCCCCGACCTCCCCCCAGCCCCCCCAGCACTCACCTTGTCCCCCTCGGCCGTGCGGATGCTGAGCGCGTTGGGCACCAGCAGCGCCGTGTTGGTCTTCTTGAGGGCGCAGATGGACGTGACGGGGACGACTGCCTGCGGGGAGGGGGCAGCGTCAGACCCCGCGCCCCCACGGCTGCCCCACGTCCCTGCGGCTGCCCCCACCTTGATGTCCTTGAGCAGCAGGCTGGCGTGGAAGCAGACGTGGCCGGAGGAGACGTAGAGGCGGCCATGGTAGGGCACCTCTCGCTGCCAGGCGCAGGAGAAGCAGGCCAGCAGCGCTTCCCGCCCGGCGATCTCCTCGAAGGCTTTGCGGAAGCTGGAGCTGCGCTTGTTCAGCTGCAGGGGGGGAAGCCGGGACATGGGGCCGAGCCCTCGCACGGTGAGCACCCCGTGGTCCCCACTCCGACATCGGCCACCAAACCAGGACAGTGCCCGTGGTGCTGGGGTCTCCTCTCCTCACCCCGGCGCCCCCAGACTCACCGAGGAGGACAGGGACCCGTGCCGGCCTCCAGCCCCTTCAGCCTCCTCCGTCTCCTTACAGGAAGGGTCGTAGGTTTTGGACCTGGCAGGGAGCAGCAGGCAGGGTGAGCCAAGGCCCCTGGTGTCCCCGGGACGTGAGGACACGCAGACGCGAGCAGCACCCACCTGGTGAGTGCGGGGTGCGACCCCGGCTGGGTGCCCGCGCTGCCCCTCTCCTCCAGGCTCTGCCACTGCTTCTCCCCCAGCGCCGCCCTCCTGCTCTTCTTCAGCTTCCCCGACATGAAGGAGGAGCACGGCACGCTGCAGGGTGATGGGGCAGCTGAGGGGCCATCGGTCCCTGCTAGGACCGGGAGAGCAAAACCCACCCCGTGCCTGCACTGTGCTGGGGGTTTGGCTGCGGTTATCTACAGCTGACGATGCACGGGGCGCCCCTTGTCCGTCTGTGCCCCGGTGTCCCCAGGCAGGGCAGGGGACACCGCCTGCCTCCAGGAGCAGGGCAGGTCCCCACACCTCTCTGATTAGCTCCCAGGTCTCACCGGGACGTTTCGGGGGGCATCACAGGCATTGCAGTCCCCCTTTGTGGCATCTCTGGATACCACCAGCCCCTGCCGGCCCCCATGCCCTGGTGTCCCCATCCCCGTGGCCCCACAGGGCAATTATGGCCCCGCTGCCCCGCTCCAGGAACAGCCGCACCCCAGCCTCGCGCTCTCCTCATGGCCACGGCACCCCTGGGGACAGCAGCCGGGTCCCCGAGGTGGCCGCAGCACCCCCAGCACCCTGCTCGCAGGCAGGAGCTGGCAGCAGGTGACAGCTCCTGGGTCTTTCCGTGGCTGGCCGAGCTGGCTGAGCAGACAGACACGTGGGGCCGGTGCTGGATCAAAGTGCACGGAGCAAAACCCCCGGACCGGGGCTGCTGCTGCCCACCCCAGGCAGTACCTGGTGGCGGGGAGAGCTGAGCCCTCCCGTCCCGTCCCGTCCCGTCCCGTCCTGTCCAGCTGCGCCGCAGCCCCTCGCTCGCCCGGCTCCCACGCACGCTCCTTGCTCCTTCCAGACCTGGCCCTCAGCCGCCGTCTCCTCCTCCTCCTCCTCCTCCTCCTCCCAGTGAGGAAGGGCAGGCAGGCGGGGCTGGGACCGGCTGCAGCAGGTTTGCAGGGAGGCGTCGGGGCAAATACCAACTCGGGGCTGCTGGGGCAATTACCACCTGGGGGGAGCTCTGAAGGGTCAGACGGGCACTGCCACCACGATGGCACGGCCATGGGGGCCCCAGCACCTGGTGGGATGCGGGTTGACAGGGGAATGCAGGATCCCAGTGCTGTGCCCATCCCACTGTGCCCACGGGACAAAGATCTCTGCATGCAGAGTCCCTGGGGCGTGCTGGTGCCAGCACTGATGGGGTGACCACCACCACCACCGTCTGCCCCTGATAACGGGAGCGCCTCGCAGCGCCCACCATGCAGGGGGTGGCCAGGGGCACGGGGCTCCCTCACCCCACAGCTGCCATGCAGCCCACAAAGGGGGCTGGGGCTCGCCAGCTGCCAGTCCCTCTGCGGCCCCGGGAGTGTCCGTGCCACCCCAAAACAATCTGTAAACACAGGGCCAAGGGCAGGGGCTGGGCCGCCCCAAGGACAGCAGGGAAATCCCTTGCCCCTGCCCGCTGCTGACTGGGGCATGTGCCAAGGCCGCCCAGCCCTGGCTCACCCTTGCTCTCTGCCCTGTGCTGACAAAGCCTTTCCCACAGCTCCACGGGGAGCAGTTGTAACCCCAGGGGTAGCACAGCACCAGGGTCCAGCAGCACAGCACCAGGGCACTGCAATCCCCAGCCCTGCACCCCCACGGACCCCCAGGTACAGCACCAAGAGCATCGCCATCCGCCCCGTGCATGCCCCATGCTCACACCCACCCCATCCTTACACACCCCAATGCACATCCCCACTTCGCACGTGTCATTTGTGTGCCCACACCCCCACGTGCACACCCCCTGCACACCCACTGCACGCTCACACCACTCCTCCCAGGGCTCCAAGCACCCCAGGCACCGCCCTCGCAGGGTGTGCAGGTGTCATCGTCATGCACGTGCACAGATCACAGGATCACAGAATTGTAGGGGTTGGAAAGGACCTCGAAAGATCACTGGGTCCAGCCCCCCTGCCAAAGCAGTTCCCTAGAGCAGGCTGCCCAGGGAGGCGTCCAGATGGGCCTTGAATATCTCCAGAGAAGCCCCCCCAGCCTCCCTGGGCAGCCTGTCCCAGCGCTCCGGCACCCTCCCCGGGAAGAAGTTCTTTGGCGTGTTGGTGCGGAACTGCCTGGGCTCCATTTTGTGGCCATTGCCCCTTGTCCTGTCCCCACAGAGCCCTGAGAAGAGGTTGGCCATGTCCCTCTGTCTCCCACACCTCAGGTATTTACAGACATTGATCATATCCCATCTCAGCCTTCTCTTCTCAAGGCTGACCAGACCCAGGTCTTTCAGGCTCTCCTCCAGGCCCCGTATCATCTTTGTGGCTGGCGTCTTTCCAGGAGATCCCTGTCTTTTTTGTACCGGGGAGCCCAGAACTGGACCCAGTGCTCCAGGTGAGGCCTGCCCAGGGCAGAGAAGGGCGTGCACAGGTGTGCAAGGCACACGCAGCACCTGCAGGCTCACGCCTATGCGCAGTCCCATGCTCACGTACACGCAGCACAGGCCGGCCATGCACACACACACACATTGCACACGTCTACACCTGCTCACACGCAGCCCCTTGCACACCCTCCAGGCACCGCTGCCCTCCTGGCCCCGTGCATGCACAGCCCTGGTGTGCCCGTGGCGCTGGGTGCCAGGGGCTGGGTCCCAGCGGGCGCTGGGTGGGCTGGCAGGGGACATGCAGTGGGGGGCAGTGGGAGACACTGCGGGGACACCACGGGGACACTATAGGGACACCACAGGGACACGATGGGGACACCACGGGGACACGATGGGGACACCACCACCCTGGCCATGCCCTGGGCCACGTGTGCAGCTCCCAGCCCCAGTTCCTGGGGCTCTCACTGTACAACATGGCCACGGCCCCATGGCCCCACCAGCCTCTGCAGGACCCTGGGGGTCCTGTGGGGTCCTGCCTGCAGCCAGCGCCTGCCCCAGGCTCCAGCCCCCGTGCAAGCCCCCGACACCCATGCCCAGTTCAATTTTGGGCCCCTCACTACAAGGACATCGAGGCCCTGGAGCACATCCAGAGCTGGGCTGAGGCTGGGGAAGGGGCTGGGACACGAGTCCTGCGAGGGAGCTGGGGGTGCTGGGGCTGCAGCAGGCTCAGGGGGCCCTCCCCGCTCCCTGGGGGCTGTGGGGAGCTGGGGCCGGGCTCTGCCCGCAGCAGAGGGAACGGCCTCGGGGGGGGCCCGGCTGGGAGCGGGGAGACATCGCTGGCAGTGCTGGGACAGAGCCCGGGGAGCTGCTGGGGTCACCGGCACTGGGGGTGCTCGAGGAGGGGCTGGGCGAGGTGCTTGGGGACACGGCTCGGGGGCGACACTGCTGGGGGCCGCTGGGGACAGGCGGTCCCGGGACGGCCCCGTTCCGGGCCCCGCGCCCCGTCGAGGCCGGGCAGCCCCGCGGGCCGCTCACCGCCGCGCTGGCACCAGCGGCCGCCGGCCCTCATTGGCTGCCCTGCCTTGGGGGGTGGGTCCCCCGCCGCCGATAACCAATCAGCGCGCTCCAGCGCCGCTGCGCCGCCACCATTTTGTTCGCGGGCGCGGGTCGTGGCCGCCATCGTTGTTGAGGGCGGCCATCTTGCGAGCGGCCCTGGGGCACGGGGGGGGGGCGGCCACAATCCCCCGACCCCCAGGGCACCAAGGGGGGGGCTCCCTCCTCCAGAATGTTTTTAAGTCTCACGGTTGTTTGTTTGTTTTTTTTTCTTTTGTTGTTGTTGTTTTTGTTTGTTTGTTTGTTTTTTTGTTTTTCAAGTTTAATTTTTAATTTTTTTATTCAAGTTTTGAGGTGGGTTGTGTTTGTTTTTTTTTTTTTTTTTTCCTTCTTTTAAAAAGTGCTCTGCGTACACACTGACCTTCCAAAAGCGGGTTAAAACCAAGGGCTGGGTGCCCCCCGTCCCACAGTGCGGGGGCCGGGCTGCGCCGCCCAGCCCCGGGCCCGTAGTGTTCAACTTGTGCAAATGCCCAGGGATGGCCGAGGGACGCCCTTCACCGCGTCCCCGGCACAGCAGGGAGGTGACAAGTCCTATGTGAGGTGCCTGAGGCGAGGCAGTGCCCGGACCCCACCCTGAGTCCAGCTCCCCCGTCCTGGCGCCGTCCCCGTCCTCGGGGGTCGGTCCCGGCAGAGCCCGGCCGTCAGCATGGCCGAGGACGCGAGCCCGGCTCAGTTGACCATGCTGCTGGGGCTCCTTTCCTCCGTGCTCTCCGTTTCGTTGTAGGAGATTCTGGCCTCGTTCAGGCCCTGCAGGGAGACATCATCTGCAAGGACGAGAGGGACGGGTCAGGAGCCCTCGCAGTGCCAGCCCGGTCCTTGGGGGCTCTCCAGCCCCCAGCACGAGGTGCCCTGACACGTCCCAGGGCAGCAGGGGCCCTGCACAACGCTGCCGAGAGCCCCACCCGTGGGGGCTCCGCGTTCTCCCCCCACCCAACACAGAACAAATCTGGACAAGGCGAAGGACGGAGACAGAGCTGACACTGAGCAGCCTGGCAAGGGGCACGCGGGCCCCTGCGTTTGTCCAGCAGCACGAGCAGCAGCCCCTTCACCCCTTCACCCCTCGCTGACCATGGGGCCAGGGGCAGTGTGGCTGGGCAGGGGGGTGCTGCCCGCCACGGGCACAGCGAGCGGGCACAGCCCCAGCCCTGGGGCCAGGAGCAGCAGAAGCACGAGGAGCTGAGCCTGCCTACCAGGAGGGTCACCCCGCAGCCTGCCACAACCAGGGCCATCTGGAAAGACACTTCTGCTTTAGCCGGGGCTGGCACCGGACCCGGGTCTCCCTGTGCCCCCAGCCCCACGCCTGCCCCTTCCCAGCGCCCCCAGCCCCGCGGCCACACTCACGGAAGCGGACCCGGATGGGCCAGATCATGATGCAGCACAGGGACACGGTGGCAGCCATGGCAATGCCCCCGGTGACCAGCACCATCACCCAGTGGTAGAAGCTGACGCAGGCAGGGCAGCAGAGCTCAGTCCTGCAAGGAGAGGACACGGCTGAGCTAGGTGGCGGGGACCAGAGCACTCCCCAGGCACCCTGGGGCTGCTGCCACCCTCCCGCTGCCCAAAGCAGTCCCAAATCCTCGCTACCAGGACTGGGACACGGGGGAAGAGCCCAGGGCAGCAGCGTGGACACAGCGATCCCCAGCCCCTTCAGGAGTCTGAGATGCAGAGGGCAGAGGAGAAGGCGAGGAAGGATTTAGGATGAATTGTAGTTTCCACCAGTGCCTCTCAGCAGGGGTGTAAGAGCGTGCCCCCACGGGCTGTTTGCTGCCAGGATCCCAGCGGTCTGTGTGGAACTGTCATTAAGTCATTTGTGCTCTGCAGGGACACTTACGGGCACGGGTGCAGGTTCTGGATCGCCATCACCGCCAGGCCGTTGGCCATCTTGTCCGTGAAGCTCATGGCCCCGTAGACAAACGCGCCGCTGTGCTGCGAGGGGAGAGGAAGGCTCACCCGGTGCCACGCAGCGCAGCGAGCGAGAGCCGTGTGCCCTCTCATGGGCAGAGCCCTCATTACAGCATGGCCCGGGCACGGCTCGGGGCTCTCCGCCTGCCCGGGGACATATCTCCAGCCCGCCGGGCTCCCAGCCCTGCCGGGACGGCGGGGCCACGTACCGTGTTGGTGCCGATGAGGTCGGCCGTCATGGACAGGGAGGTGACCAGGATGGTGGCGGAGCCAGCGCCGAGCAGCGCGGCCGCCCCGTAGATCTCCGCTCCCATCGTCCTGGTCAGGGTCACCCAGGAGGCGAAGGCCAGGATCACCAGGATGCCCACGAAGTACGTCAGCTGCTCCGGGACGGGCAGGGGGGAAGGCAGAGCTCAGCACCCAGCGCTGGCTGTGCCCCAGACCCCGGTGACATCCCACCCGCAGGACATCGGGGCCAGCCGCTGCCTGGGCTCACAGGGACGTCCCTGCCTCGCTCCCAGCGGGTTTGGGGCACTGTCCCCACACAGCAAGGGCCTTGCAGCGACCAGCCTGTGCCCGGAGGAGCTGTAGGTGCCTTGCAGGGCATGGGGACAGCCCCAGCCGTGCCCTGCACCCCATGGCAGGAGCAGAAGCTGCAGGTCTGCCGGGGCTGCAGACCCCACACCTCCGGCATGCTCAGGGTGGCTCAGCCACGTCCCCCCTCGGCCTCTCCTGGGCTCCTCGGGGCTTTCCCAGCCCTGCCGGGGCTGCTCAGGACCGGCTGAGCCTGGGCCAGCGTCACTTTCCCAGACCTCAGCACCCTCAGATGTGCAGGACAGGCCCATGCCACCCCTCGCCCTGCCCTGTGGGACCGCTGCTGCTGCAGGAGGATTCCTGAGGGGTCCCTGCTCTGCAGCCAGGCTCCGGTGTGCCCAGTGCTCTGCTCCTCGGTGGGTTCAGGACCTGCCTTTGGTGCCCAGCCCCTGAGCTCAGGAGCAGGTTGTTACGCCCTGGGTCTAACTCAAACCTCGCCAAGCCCCCAGGACTCACGTTTCGACCTATCCACTTATTCACAGGCTTCATGAGGAAGGAGGACAGGAAGCCGCTGACGTACAGCACCAGGGGGATGGTGGCGATGTATTTCTGTGGGCGACAAGCACAGGGAGAAGATCAGCTCCAGACCACTCACCCAGGACCCCTGCCTGGGTGACCCTGCGTGCGGGCAGGAACCTGCCCCGTGCCCACCTTGGGCAGCAGCAGCGAGTTGGTCAGGTACATGGCGATGTAGGTCTGGGACAGGTTGACGATGAGCCGGGTGGCCATGTAGAGCACCGCCACCTGCAAGGGGACGGAGAGAGCGGCCCTCAGCCCGCGCCAGCTGGAGGAGGGGGACGGGGCATGGCCGTGGCCCATCCTGCTCCCACCTGGTAGAAGGCAGGCTCCAGCAGCCAGTCCTTCCAGGCCAGCAGCGGGCGCGGGCACCTCGCGGGCTCCTTCTGCAGCAGGGGTGTGCTCTCGGGCTGCGGCAGGGAGCCCAGTGGGTACGGCTTCTCTTTGGTGCCCAGGTGGAAGATGAGGGAGAAGACGGCCCCCAGCCCCACCACGATGAGGGACAGGTTCTAGGGGAGGTAGAGAGGGGGTGAGTATGGCACAGGGTGCCCTCTGCCTGCTCGCCCCTCCCTGCCCCAGGAGTTTGGTGGAATAAAAGGGGGTCCCAGAACCCAGGGGGAGTTGGTGCAGCCCCTGCCCAGTGCAGGAGGTGGCTCTGGGGTGCTGCCACTTCACTCCCTCCGGTGCCTCCCTGTACAGCCACATCCCACGCAGGGAAGGAGGGACCCCAGGGACCGAGCCGTGCCACCTACCCGAAACACGGGGACATCCTGGATGCCCAGGTGCTCCGTGCGCTCAGGCTGGTCCACCTGCAGGTTCAGCAGCAGCCAGGCCAGGCCGTACACGGTGATGTTGGCCATGACGGTGAAGGCATACCTGGGGGAGATGGCACGGCGGGGTGACGGAGGGACGAGCACAGCTCCAGCCACAGCAGGGACACCTCCACACACGGCTGCCCACCAACCCAGGCCCGCTGCAGCCAGCTCTGCACCATGGCACCGCTGCAGAGGCGACACCTCCAAGCGCACGCAGGGACAGGCCAGCCCTGGCGGTGCATCAGCCTTACTGGTGCACCTCCCAGCACCCCCAGTCCAAGCAGGGGGCAGCACCAGAAGGAAACCAAGCCCCCCTGGGCCAGCCTGCCCGGCCCCAGCCCACCCCGAGCCGCCTGGCCCAGCACCCCAGCGTGGGGCCCCTTGGCCCTGGGTGACCCAACACCTCCCTGCGTGCTTCCAGCATGGGCGCAGCGCTGAGCCTGTTACCTGACGGAAGGGGAACTTCCTCCCACCGGGGCAGATAACGAAGCCCTGCTCCAGCTGATAAAGTCCCCTTCCTGCAGCCCGGCCCCTCCAGATAAGCAGCGCAGGCTCTGGGGCCGCACGCACAGCCCTGGGGACGCTGCGGCCTCCGGGACGGCCAGCACAGGGCAGTGCCCGGCCCTCCCCTCCCTGGGGACACCTGGGGACACATTCCTCCTGCATGAGCATCACCCTCCAGTTCCAAAGGAAAAAGTGCCCCGTGGGCATGAGCTCCTCTGTGCCGATGCACCCTCTGAGGCTGGGGCAGGGGGTTTGGGGACCTGGCACACCAGTACCAAGGGGGGAAGGGAGCTGGCAGATAGCCCTGCCTCTGCCTGCACCACAGCACAAAGCCCGGCTGGGCTTGGTGGGTCGCTGTGAGTTCTCTCCCATCACCACAGCACGGTGCTGGCTGTGTCAGCAGCATCCTCAGCAGCAGGACCTTTGCCCCGGCACCAAAGATTTTAGGCCAGGAACCCAGAAGATCGGTGTCACCTGGATGTGTCCTGCAGGACACCCACACGGCCCCAGCCCCGTCCTGCCAGGTCAAGGGCTCCAGCGTGCCCAAGGTGCCTGTGGCAGAGCAGCACACGGAGCTGTGGCACGCAGGGGACCTCTCACCACGGAGGTGAAGGGACTCGGCTCAGGGGACAGCCAGGGCTGGCCACGCTCACCTGAAAGCCGTGAGCTCCACCTTCTCGTGGTCGCTGGTCACCAGCTCGGGGATGAGGGACAGGTGGGAGATCTGCGTGGCCGCCCAGCCAAACTGGAAGATGACGATGAAGGGGAGGTAGTAGATGAAGGCCGCCCACTGCGGCGTGTTCTCCTTGCAGCCCAGGCAGGGGCTGAAGATGAAGGGGAAGGACACGAGGACGCAGGTGGTGCCTGGGGAGAGAGGGGAGCAGTGAGGGGCTGCGAGCCCAGCGCCCTGCGACCTGATGGCCACAGCTGGCTCCTATCCACGGACAGGGCCTGCCCCAGGGCTGCAGGGTGGGGATCAGCTCCCCCCGGTCGCTGCCCACCTCCAGGCCTGCAGATAACCGGCCCCAAGGCCACGGTGCTGCGCCGCCGCCTGCCTGGGGGTGATAAGGTGCCCTGAGCACCGGGACAGCCCCAGCTCCTGCAGGCACACAGCCTGTCCTGTCCGTCTGTCCCCTTGCCCCTTCTGCTGCAGGGAGCCACGCAGAGCAGCAGTCGGGGGCGTCCCCAGCAGCCCCCAGCACAGCGGGGCAGGAGCAGATCTGTCCCCACGCTGGCGTCAGACGCCGCTGCCCTGATGGGAAGGTCCCGGCTGAGTCAGTGACACCAGAGCCAGGTCCCTGCCTCCACCACAGCCCAGCAGCGTCCCCTTTGCACGCCACGGGGACGCCTGCGTGGAGCAGGCAGGGACAGGCCGGCTTCTCCCTCCCCTTCCAGAAGGTTACGGATCAAATCCAACGAGATGCAGGCCCGGGCGCCGTGCCCTGCTCCGTCCTGTCCTGCGCCGGGCGCTGCCAAACCCGCGGCACCCGCTGGCCACAAAACCACAGGAACCCAGGCCAGGGGAACCCGCAGCCGCTTCGCCAGGTCCCCAGGCTCCCCTCTCTGCAGGACTGTGCAAGATCCTTTTCCTGAAGAGAGATTTCTCCTTCCTTCGGCCACAAGGGCAGCTCCTCCCCGGCACTGCCACTTGAGGAGGATGCCTGAGGAGCACTCGGAACTCGGACCAAAACTCATGCCCGTGTTAAACACCCAGCCCAGCCCGGAGGATCACTGAGGCTGTGCCCCCTGCCCAGCCTCAGGCCCCACAGACTCGAGCTCTGCAGTCCCCAAAGGGCTGCGAGGGACTTGCCCACGTCCCTGGGGAGTGCTGGGGCAGGAGCTGCAGTCCCTGGGCCTGGGGTTGCTGCAGCTCCCACATCCGCCCCAACACCCCCGTGTGCCAGAAACTGTTTGTGTCACGCCTGTGCCTCCGTCCCAGAGCTGTCCTGGGGGGCCCCTGCTCATCCCAGCAGGACCACAGGAGCCCCCCAGGGGCCCAGCTCCGCTCCTAGCCCAGACCCAAAGGCCAGGAGCTCGCAGTCTCAATACAACCCCAGCGTGCTTGCACCACCCCATCCCCACCTCATTGCTCCTCCGCCCTGCAGCAGACCCATGTGCAGCATCCCCTCCCCAGCAGGGCCACCAAAGAGCACCCAGGGCCACCAAAGCAGCCAGCGGGGTGCAGCCACCATCCCCACGGGGGCCACCACAGCCCCACACAGGGCTCCAGGAGCACCCCAGCACCCCGTGCAGGTGGCAGAGATCCAAGCTCTCATCTCGCAGCCCTCCGGGGCAGAGTCACGGGAACGCCGGCTGCAAGTGGGCGAGCGCAGCGCAGCCGCTGCAGGCGGGGGATTTGGGGCAGCCCAGCCAGACTCGCTCAGCAGCAAAGCGAGGAGCTGCTCCCACCCCGTGGCTGCAGGGAGCTGCCCCGAAATCCTACAGGCAGGGTGAGCATCCCGCAGCAAGCCGACTTCTCAGGAGCATCGGCCCCGGCAGCCCCGCCGCCAACCAGCCCAGCACCGCGGAGGGGAGATGGTGCCGATAGCAACTCGTGGTATCTCCCCCCGCAAGGCTGTGGTTTCACGACGTTTCCTCCGATCTGAGCATGGGTTGCTGCCAGATGGGCCACCCCCTCCCACGCGCAGGAGCATCTCCCCACAGCGTGACCCAGGAGCGGGACCAGCAGGGCCAGTCTGGGACCGGGCTGAGCTGCGGTGGGACTGGGAAGGTGGTGGGGTAGCACCCACTTTCCAGGAACAACCCATGCTTTGGCTGGGGAAACGAAGTTTCAGCCCATGTCCCCAGCCTCAGCCCGTGTCCCCAGCCTCCCCTGTCCCCCCCGAAGCAGGCAGGGCCAGGCTGGAGCTCAGCCCCAGGCCCTCGCGGTGCTCCCTGCAGCTGCAGTGGGGCCGGCTGGGGGCAAGCACGGCCCCCGAGCAAGACGTGATTCAGAACTTCCCCTTGGGTGCACCCGGCCGAGGCAGCGCTGCCCATGCCGGAGTCACAGCTCCGGCCACTTCCCTAAATTCAGGGCACAGATCTCACAGATGGTGCGGCAGGGGGTGAAGCTGCCCCCCCTGCACCCCTTTTTCTGGCTCATTTCAGGGCTGGGGGGCCAGGCCAAGCCAACCGCCGGGCAGCCCAGCTGCCTTATCGGGTTGGCAGGGAGAAATTTGGCATCAAGATAACGGCACCCACAGCACAACCGTCCTCTCCCCACACGGCTCCACGGGCACCCTGGGGTGCTACCAGGAGGAGGAAGCACTGAGGGTCTCCATCTCCTGCCCACGGAGGTTTCCCCGCTCTCACCGCCCCATTCCCCGTCACCAGCCGGGGCAGCAGGGTCAGGGCAGGCTCCTGCGAGTGCCACGGCTCCGAGGACCCTTCTCCAGGTCTCGCTGTCCCCTCAGGGAGGGCCCCCGATGGCAGCGGGGCAGCCCCAAGCCCTTCAGTGCCTTGCTCACCCAGGATGTGAGCTGGGCACCCGTTAATCATTCACACGGACCTGGTGCTGCCTCCCCCTCGTCCCCACGGGGCCCTTCCTCACCCGGAGCAGAGCCCATGCGTGCCCCAACCCGGGGAGCCCCAGCCTGGTCCCCAGCAGCGGGAGCAGCCCCGGTGAGCATCCCGCACCCCAAGGTCACCCATCACTGCTGCTGCACTGGGAACCTCCTGCTTGAGGCAAGCCCCAGGTAAATCCCCGTGCTCGTGGGAAAGCCCAGATTTACCTTTCGGTCTCCTTTTTACCTCTTTGCCTTGGTGCCACCCCCACCCGGGGGGACATGGGGCCACCCCCCACCACTGCATGGGGACGGCACCCGGGCAGGGCAGGGACATCACGCCGCCCCTTCCCCTGCACCCCGTTACCCCCACGGGGCTGCCCCATGCCTGTTCTGTCCCATTCCCACCTCAGTGCCACGGGGGGGGGTGTTACACCCCCATCTGGGGCACCCCAAAACGGCCCCTCCAGGCAGCTTTGTGGCTGGGGACACTCAGCAGCATCGGGGCTCCAGCAGAGCCCCCCTGAACCCCAAAGCTGCCGGGAGCAGCGCCTCGCCCTCCATTTGGGGAAACCCCACTGATCCCCCGGGGGAAGCACCCCCAGCCCCCCAACCCCTCTCCGAGACCCCCCCCTCGCACAGCCCCCCCCCCGGTGGGGTTGTGTTTCCTGCAGCATCCCAGCCCTTACCAGCCAAGTGCCAGGATTTCCTCCGGCCGTAGCGACCGCAGCCGGCCGAGCGATCGGCTTCGTAGCCGAGCAGCGGCGTGCACAGCCCGTCGGCCACCTGCCCCGCCAGCAGAAGGCCACCGGCCAGCCGGTGGCTGTAGCCCAGCACGGCGTGCAGGTAGAGCAGCAGGTAGGTGAACCAGAGCGAGGCGCACAGGTCGTTCAGGAAATGCCCAGCCGCAAAGCTCAGCCGTGCCCGCAACGGCAGCGCCTCCGCCACCGCCACCGCCGCCACCGCTGCCGAGCCGCCCGCCCCGAGCGAGCTCCTCCGCGGGGGCTCCGCCATAGCCGGGCCGCTCACACCGGCCTCGGCCGACCGCTTATAGCGCCCGCCGGGCCGGGGCGGGGCGGGGATGGAGCCGGGGCGGGACGGGGCCTGCGGCGGGGGGAGCAGCAGCAGTGGCGGCGGTGTCAGTGGTAGCAGTGGTGGTAGCAGTGGCGGTGGTGGCGGTGGTGGCCCAGCTCGGGTCCCTGAGCAGCGCAGGCCGTGTCCCCCCCGTCCCCGCCATCCCCGCTCCCCGGTGCTGCCCCCCCAGCACCAGGCCTGGCCGAGGAACGTCCGGCACCAGGGGTCGGGACCGGGAGCCGTGCAGCTGCTGCGGGGCCCTGCCTGACTTGGTGCAACCCCCCCGTGTTGGGGACGTGCTGGGGATGTGTTGGGGGCACACTGGGGGCACACTGGGGATATACTGGGGGCGCACTGGGGGCACACTGGTCCCCAGTGGGATCCTTGGGGTAAAAGGCTGGGTGCTGTGGGCACGGAGGGGACACACAGACTGTCCATGATGTCCCTGGGTACAGAGGGGGGGGACACACACGCTGCCCGTGATGCCCCCAGGCACAGGGGGGGACACACAGGTGCTGCCCGTGATGCCCCCACCACTGCCTTGGGCAAAAAGGGGTGCGAGGGTGTTGGGTCCTGCCCCAGCTCTTCGCCCCCTCTGTGAGCCCGTTTGCACCCCAGCCCCACAGCACCCAGCGCTGTTGCTGTGCCCCCAGACACCCAAAAACCCTGGGAGCCCCCTGCCCTAACACCAGCCCCCCCTTCCCTAACACCGGCCCCCCCTTCCCTGTGTCCCTGCCATCCTCGCAGCCAGCCACCAGCGGGGACATCCCAGATGTGCCCCCCCCATGGGTCCCCAGGGACCCCCCCAAGGGTGCTGCTGGGTCCCCCATCACCCCAGCCCCTGGGAGCACCCCCCCGTGGGTGCGTGCCCACTGCTGGGGGGGTTTCTCTGCTGCGGGGCCGTTTCTGGGCATTTCTGGGGAGTTTGAGGCTGCTCCAAGCGGGTTCTTGGTGGCTCTGACCCCAAAGGCGCAGCGGGACAGAGCTCTGCCCGTGGGGTGGGGGCGAGCATCCGCAGCCCCCCCGGCGCCACCCGCTCTGCCCATGGGGACGCTGAAATCCCGGGGACGAAACCAGGGGCTGGGGGGGCATCGGGGGTAACCTGAGCGGGTCGGGCACCTCCGTGATAGCCGGGCTGGGGGCTCCCAGACCATGCGTTTTTGGGGAACCCTTCCCTGGATGTGCCCCCCCCCTGCTGCTGGCAGCACAGGGGTGACGGAGCCCCAGGGCCGGGATGCTGCGGATGAACAATTTGCATGGGTGCCAGGTCTTGTGATTCCCACGGCAGCTCCGTGGTGAGGGCCGGGGGTGGTGGGGGCCGCGCATCACCCGCCAGCCCCCGGCCCCCCCCCCGTCATGTGAGGGCACGGCGGTGACTCAGGGACGGGGAGGAAGCGAAAATCCAGGCCGATGGGCGAGCAGCCCCAGGGGGAGGATGAGCCGGGGGGGTTGCCACAGCTGCCCCCCCCAGCTGGGAACCGGCTGCCCCCTCCCGTGCCCGCGCCCCCCAGCTCCGGGCACCCCAGACACTGGGTGCTTTGGGCACCCAAGGGTGCTGGGGGGCACCGTGGGCATCGCGTGCCGTGGGGTTCCCAGTCCTGCTCTGCCTCTGCAGCTCCGTGGGGTGTGGGGTGAGGGCAGGGGGTGCCCCAAAGCTGTGGGGGGGGTGCTGGGGCACTGGTGGTCCTGGGGGTGGGCACTGAGGGGCACTGGGAGCGCTGTGGGGGAGTACTGGGAGCACTGGGAGGGGTGAGTAAGGGGGACATGGGAACCCCCACTCCAGCAGGCACTGGGGGTGCTGGAAGTAGTGGGAGGGGGCGGCCTGGGGCCATTGGGACCCCAAAAGGGAGCACTGGGAGAACTGGAAGGGCTGGGGAGGGGTAACTGGGAGCACTGGGACGGCACTGGGAGCACTGGGAGCAGTATGTGGAGGTCCTAGGGCCACTGGAACGCCCCTGAGCTGGGCACTGGGAGCACTGGGGGCGTTCTGGGGTCTCGGGGCCCCCCCGCGCCGCTTGGCCGGGTGGGCGCTGGGGGGCACCCGAGGGGGGCCGAATGCGGTGGGCCCCACTCCTCGACTGGTGCCGTTGCCCCTTTAAGGCGCTGCCCTCCCCTCAACGCTTCCCCGTCCGCACGCCGGCTCCTGATTGGCTGGCCGGCCGGCGGCGCGCGCCGAACCCGGAGCACGCGAGCGCGCAGCGACGGCCCCCGGCCTCGCCCCGCCCCTTCCCCGCCTCCTCCCCGTGACGTCAGCAGCTTCCAACCAATCGGCGCGGGGCCGCGCGCCCCCAGGCCCGGCGCGGGGAGCGAATCGGCGGAGCGGAAGCGGGGCGCTCATTTGCATAATAATAGAGGGGCGGGGCCCGGCGAGGAAGGGAGGCCGAGGGGCCCGGCGGGGACAGGGAAGGTGGGGGCGGGGGGGGCCCAAGATGGCGGGGGGGGACCGGGGGTAACGGGGGGCGGGGGGGGCCTGGAGATGATGGGGGGGGCCTGGAAGGGGCCTGGGGGTACTGGGGGGGGCCTGGAAGGGGCCTGGGGGTACTGGGGGGGGGGTCTGGGTGTGTAGAAAAGGGGATTGGGGGGGGTCTGGGGCTGCTGAGGGGGGCATGGGGGGGTCTGGGGGTGCTGGGGGGGATCTGGGGGGGGCCTGGAAGAGGCCTGGGGGTGCTGGGGGGGGGCTGGAGGGGGTCTGGAGGGGGTCTGGGGGTACTGGGGGGGAGCTGGTGGTGCTGGGGGGGGGTTGGGGGACTTGGAGGGGGGTCTGCAGGGGTTCTAGGGGTACTGGGGGGGGGTCTGGATATGTAGGAAAGGGGATTGGGGAGGCCTGGGGGTGCTGGGGGGGTCATGGGGGGGTCTGGGGTTGCTGGGGGGGGCCTGGAGGGGGTCTAGGGGTGCTGGGGGAGGGTCTGGGGGTATAGGAAGGGGTAATGGGGGGGGTCCTGAAGGAGCCTGGGGGTGGTGGTGGGGGCTGGGGTTGTGGGGCAGGGGTCTGTGAGGGTTCAGGGGGTGCTGGGGGGGTGCTGAAGTTGCTGGGGGTGCTGGAGGGGGCCTAAGGGTGCTGGGGGGGGGGCTGGGATGCTGGGGGGTTGAGGAGGGGCGGCCATGGGGGCCTGGAGGGAAGGAGTTGGGCAAGGGGGGGCTTGGTCCATGGGGTAGGGGGGGGGCTTGCTCCATGGCTTCGGTGGCCCCCAGGGCCCCAGTGACACCCCCGGTTTTGTCCCTCAGGGTCCTGCTCTGAGCTCCCCCCCCGCTGCCCATGGCCCACAGCACGAAGCAGGCGCCCGCTGGGATGCTGTAAGTGCCCCCCCCAGCCCTGAGGGGTGACAAACCCCCCAGAAGGGGGGTAGGGGTCACGGGGGGGGGGTGACAAGCATCACCGTGTCCACCTTGGGGGCCTTTCCTGTAGGACCTGGGGTAAAAACCCCCAAAATATGCCATGAGTTTTGAGTCATCTCAGCCTCAGCTTGTTTGGGGCGCACCACGTGCGGTCCCTGGGGGGTGATGCCCCCCCCCGGGGCTGTTCCTGCTGTGTCCCGGGGAGCCAGGTCCCGGAGCCGCTGCGGCGCCAGGAGGTGGATGCCCAAGGGAGCCGAGATAAGGGGAGGAATGGTGCCGGGAATAGCTTTACTTTTTAAAGCATCCTCAGGCACGAAAGGAATCCGCGGCGCTGCGTGGGGGAGGCAGAGCTCCCCGTCGGGGGGGTGTCAGCACATTCCCCGCCGCGCTGCGGGACGTTACCGGGCTGCTGGGGCCGGGTGCTGTGTTAGGGCTCATACAGAAGGGCTGGGGCCCGCTGGAGCCGCAGCAGTTGTTTTTTTCTGGGAGGCTGACGATGTTCTCACAGCTTCCCGTAGCCTCAGTGCGAGCGGCTGGGTCCCGGGGAGGGGCAGCATTAGAAATGGGGTCCCCAGGACTCGCAGGAGGGGGACGGGAATGAATTGTCAGGTGAATTCTGGCTCGTGCAGGGCTCTGTGCGGAGATCTGGGCTCACACCGAGCGTGTGAGGTGAGCGAGGGACGCTGAAAACCAGGGAGCGAGTCCGGATCCGCCGGGCTGTCAGTGCGCAGCCAAATTCCCTTTCCCTTGGGGGGCTGCGCCCAGCCCCTCGCTATTAAACGGATCTTGTGACTGGGATGAAAGCACAGCCCGGCCGTGCCGGCCGCTCCGCTCGCACCCTCTGTGTCTCCCCGTGTCCGGCAGTCCCGGCCGTGCTCTGGTGTGGTCGGCGGCTGTGTGACCGGCTGGGCCGCCGCCAGCAGCGATCGCTGTGATGGGGCCATCAAAGCCGGAGGATCAAAGGGGCGCAGGCGGGACGGGGGCTCCGCCATGGGAAGGAGCCGGGGACAGCCGTAGGAGCCCCGGGGAGAGGCTGTGGTGGGGTTGGGGGGGGGGGGGGATTCCGAGCCCGGTTTAGTCCGTGCTGGGGCTGCGTGAGGATGTGGCACCGCGCTGGGAAGCTGCCTCGGGGCTCCCGGCCGCTCGTGAGAACCGCTGGGTGCCTCCGGAGGTGGCTCCGTGCACCAAAGGAGCGGTTTTGGCCCCAGCTCGTCTGGTCCCCGCGGGGGTGCTGCCACCAGGAGCTGTCCCCGTAGCGGCTCCCCCCTCACCAAGAAGGATCAGAAGGATCGGCCGCTGTGTGAAGGAGGCTGTAGCGAGGTGGGGGTTGGCCTGTTCTCCCACGTGCCTGGTGACAGGACGAGGGGGAATGGGCTTAAGTTGAGCCAGGGGAGTTTTAGGTTAGATGTTAGGAAGAACTTCTTTACCGAAAGAGTTGTGAGGCACTGGAACAGGCTGCCCAGGGAAGTGGTGGAGTCACCATCCCTGGAGGTCTTTAAAAGATGTTTAGATGTAGAGCTTAGGGATATGGTTTAGTGGAGGACTTGTTAGTGTTAGGTCAGAGGTTGGACTCGATGATCTTGAGGTCTCTTCCAACCTAGAAATTCTGTGATTCTGTGTCCCTCAGGACAACCCGCCGCGCTGTCTTGGTGTCACATGGGGATGTCCCCGAGTGTTTTTATGGTCACCTTCATTGCTCGCTGCCACCCGGAGCGGTGCTGGCAGCTCCCAGCCCCGCTCGAAACGTCACCGAGGGGCCTTGGGTGGACCTCGGGGCAGATTTTGTGTGCCCGGGGTTGTGTCCTGTCCACCTGGAGCTGGGTTCTGCTGAGCCCTGGGGTCAGGATTGGGTTTGGGCACTGTGACCGGGTGGGAGCCGGGGGTCTGGCAGTGCTGCAGGGGGGCTGTGACGGATCCAGCGGGTCCCCAGCCCTCTCTGAGGGGCTCTCTGTGTCCGCAGGCACGCCGCAGGCAAGGCTCAGCATGGGAACTTCCTGGTGGCCATCAAGCAGGAGAAGGGGGAGGTGGCGCGGGCCAGCGGCGAGAAGCCACACGGCGAGGAGGAGGTGAGCCCTGCTGTGTCCCCAGTGCTTGGGGCTGGTCCCCAGCTCACCCCCGTGGTGCTGTGGGACCCGTGGTGTGACCGTGGTCAGCGAAGGGCTGAGACCTTGCCCCGAGGGGTGCGGGTCCTGCCCCACCGTCGACGCCAGCTTGTCCCTTTCCCTTTTCGGGGCGCCAGCCGGTGAAGAAGAGGGGCTGGCCCAAAGGCAAGAAGAGGAAGAAGATCCTGCCCAATGGCCCCAAGGCCCCCGTGACGGGCTACGTCCGTTTTCTGAACGAGCGCCGCGAGCAGATCCGCACGCAGCACCCTGACCTGCCCTTCCCAGAGATCACCAAGATGCTGGGAGCCGAGTGGAGCAAGCTGCAGCTGTCGGAGAAGCAGGTACCGGGGTGGGGGGGGGCTCATCTTCTGGGGCTGGCAGCTCCCCCCATCCTGGTGGAGCCTCTCTGGAGGCTCCTGCACCTGAACCCCCTCTGCTCGCAGGCTGGGAACGGCCCCATCACACCTCGGTGCACTTGGAAGCCAAAATCTTTGTGCACTCGAGGTCTGGGCACAAAAAGTGTCACAAGGGGGTTACCGGGGGGCCCGTCTCGGTGCTGGGGAGCAGGAGCCGGGCCTCGGGGGGTGGGAAGGGGTCAGCAGCACCACGGGGAGCCCGCTGTGGGGCCGGGCCAGGCTGAGGACGCCTGTGACCGCAGCGGTACCTGGATGAAGCGGAGCGCGAGAAGCAGCAGTACATGAAGGAGCTGCGGGAGTACCAGCAGTCGGAGGCCTACAAGATGTGCACGGAGAAGATCCAGGAGAAGAAGATCAAGAAAGGTGGGCTGAGGGGCCGGGGCAGCAGCTGCCCTTTGCTCAGGGGGGGTTTCGGGGCGGCTCGTGGAGGGTAACCCCCTGCCTCCTTCCCAGAGGATGCCGGCTCCGTGGCGGTGAACACCCTGCTGAACGGGCACCCGCACAAGGTAAGGTGCTGGCAGCTCCACGGCCCTGTGGGGAAACTGAGGCACGTGGCACTGCGGGGTTTGGCTTCCTGGGTTGAAGCAGAGCTGCAGGAGGCAGCGCGTGGCTGTCCCCTCAGCCCCGTCCCCTCCTGTCCTCCAGGCTGGGGAGTGCAGCGACTCCTTCTCCACCTTCGACGTGCCCATCTTCACCGAAGAGTTCTTGGACCAAAACAAAGGTGAGGGGCTGAGGAAGGGGCCGAGTTTGGGGTATTGGATGGGGTCACCATTCCCTACCCGACCCTTTTTGACCCCGTTTGTCCCCGGCAGCCCGGGAGGCCGAGCTGCGGCGCCTGCGGAAGATGAACACGGAGTTCGAGGAGCAGAACGCCATCCTGCAGAAACACACGGAGAGCATGAACTGCGCCAAGGAGAAGCTGGAGCAGGAGCTGGCGCAGGAGGAGAGGCAGACCCTGGCCTTGCAGCAGCAGCTCCAGTCCGTGCGCCAGGCCCTCACCACCAGCTTTGCCTCCCTCCCCATCCCTGGTGAGCTCGGGGCAGCCCCGGGGACCGGCCTTGCTGTCCCGGGACACGGTGGCCACGTGGAGGGGGCTGAAGCCAGCGGGGGCTGTAGCAGGGATGTCAGTGGGGTGGTGATAACTGCTCGTCTGGTGGGGGGGAGGATCACAGAGCACTTGGGGTTTTCCAGAGAGCCCAGTTGTGCCAGGCAGCTCCTCTGCAGCAGGACAGGACAAACTGGGAACTGTGCTCGTCCCTAGATGCAGTCACGGCTTCATCTGGGGAGATATTAGGAAGAGGAACAATCCTGTTGTTCCTGGCTTTGTATCAGTGGGAGCTCACTGCTGCAGGACCTCGTTCAGGGTCTCGTCCCCAGCACGGTGCACGGGGCTGGGTGGGGACTTACCGGGCTGCTGCCCCGTAGGCACTGGGGAGACGCCGACGCTGAGCACTCTGGACTTCTACATGGCCAAGCTGCACAGCGCCATCGAGAGCAACCCCCTGCAGCACGAGAAGCTGGTGGTTCGCATCAAGGAGATCCTGTCCCGGATAGCCAGGTGAGCGGGGCAGGACTGGCCGGCACCCGGCGTGGCTGCAGGGGGGGCTCGGGGCCGTCTCCACGCGGTTTTGGGGAGGAGAAGTCAAACCCAGTCATTTGGCCTCGTTTTCCACCCCCTGCAGCGAACACTTGTGAAGAGGACCAGTCCCTGCCGGAGCCCGGGGCCAGCCGGACCACGGCCCTGTCCCTTGGAGCCCCCACAAGGGACAGTCCCTGCTGCTGGGCCGGCTGCTTCCCCCTCCACATCAGCGGGGGGCGACCCCGGCCCCGCGGCGGTGACGTCTCCGAGGACCTTGAGCTTCTGGGGACCAAGCGGTGCCATGGTTGAGCCCCCAGCACGAGCCCCCCCTGCTCTCCCGTGCGCTCCCCAGCTCCCGCAGCCCCTGGGCATCGCCTGCAGCCCCGGCTCGCTGAGCCCTGGTGCCAGATGCGGCACCGCAGCCTGCGGGTGGAGGGCCTGGAGGACAGCAGCCTCTTCCACGGCAACCCAGGGGCTGTGGGGCAGCTGTGACCGGCCCCTAAAGCAGGAGGGCTGACACCCAGCCCTTCCTCAATGGCCTCGCCTCTCCGCGGTGGGGACAGGACCTCCTTCGAGCTGCCCCTCTGCATGTTTGGCTCGGCTCAAGCCTCCTGTCCCTGACGTGGTGAGCGTGGCCAGGAGAGGCAGCCGTGCCCCCTGGGGTGCGTGGGGAGCCCCCGGGGCTCAGTGCCGCATCCCAGCCCCAAAATCAGCCCAGGGACCCCCGGCCTGCCATGGGGGAGGTGACAGGCTTCCTTCCCCTCTCTCTTGTTTTATTTAATCTGCCCTTTTCCCCTCGCTGCTGCCCCTCGGGTGCCTTCAGCCCCTCAGCCCCATGCACCCTGCCTGCCCCCTCTGCTTCCCCCGTGCCTCTGGGGCCAGGCAGGGCAGCCCCTTCCCCACACCCCGGCAAAGGCAAAACTGTGCTGAGGGGGGAGCGGGCCCAGAGCCCCCCCAGCCCTGGGGGAGCCCTCGTGGGACCACCGTGACGGCAGCCGCGTCCTCGCCATGCTGTGCCGGGGTCGGACGACCCTGGGGCTGCCAGTCAGAAATCTCAGATTGTGTAATTAGAGAGCGTCTTATTTTCTTACTAGCACTACGTGGATTCGGCCCCGGGTTTAACCCGGGGCAGGGGTCCAACCCCCCCCCTCCTCTCTTGCCTGTGAGGTCGGTGCTCTGTAGACGAGTCTCCTGGTTGCCATCTCCCGGTGGCTGCTGGGCTCGGGATGGAGATGGGAGTGAATAAACGTGGGAGAAACCAGCGTGGGCTCCGTGTGTTTGTGCTTGGGGGGCGGCTTCAAAGGCCCGGAGCTGCCTGGAGCAGCTTCATCCCCGTGCTGTTGGCTCACAGCCGTGGGGTGTCCTACAAGGGTGATGGCCCCGTGCTCCTCGCTGCCGCCCCATCCTGCGCCCCGGGGGGGTGCGGTGGAGCCGTGGTGCTGCTCACCTGATCCCGGGGGCTGACCTGCGCCACCAGATCGGGTTCCTGGCCCCCTGGGGATCGCCTTACGCTGGTGCCCATCTATAATTCAGCGGCAGCAGCGGGATGCAGCGGGTGAGCAAGCACAGCCGGCAGCCCCGGGAGGACGGCCCCATGGAGAACGGCGTGGGGCAGGAGCCGGGGGGCCCCGAGCCGCCCCCAGCCCCGCGGCCCCCGCGCGTCCGCCCCCGCCTGGTGTTCCGCACCCAGCTGGCCCACGGCAGCCCCACGGGCCGCATCGAGGGCTTCACCAACGTCAAGGAGCTCTACGGCAAAATCGCCGAGGTCTTCAGCATCTCGCCCACCGAGGTGAGGCGGTGTGCGGGGTGTGTGTGTGTGTGGGGGTGCTGGCACTGCCGGTGTCCCCAGCCGCGGTGACAATGGGGTGC
Source organism: Aythya ferina (assembly GCF_964211825.1). NCBI lineage: Eukaryota > Metazoa > Chordata > Aves > Anseriformes > Anatidae > Aythya > Aythya ferina. Next base: position 2,116,754 of record NC_140324.1, read on the forward strand.
CGGTGGCAGATCCTCTTCTGCACGCTGAACACGCACAAAGTGGACATGCAGAAGCTGCTGGGGGGGCAGATCGGCCTGGAGGACTTCATCTTCGCCCACGTCCGGGGGGAGACGAAGGAGGTGGAGGTGACCAAGACTGAGGACGCGCTGGGGCTCACCATCACGGACAACGGGGCTGGCTACGCCTTCATCAAGGTGAGGGAGTGTTGGGGAGGGGTGAGGGGGGGGTCTCTGCATCTACCCTGACCCCGGGGGTCCCCCTCTGCATGGTGCATTTTGGGGGCTCCCTGGCTGACCCCATTGCTAAAGGAAATCGGTGCCAGGAGGTGTGGGACGGGGGCTGTGTCTGTCTGCCCTCCCGATGTCCCCCTCCCCTTGGTGTCACCGTGTCCCCCCCCCCAGCGGATCAAGGAGGGGAGCATCATCAACCGCATCCAGGCCGTGTGCGTGGGCGACAGCATCGAGGCCATCAACGACCACACCATCGTGGGCTGCCGGCACTACGAGGTGGCCCGCATGCTGCGGGAGCTGCCCCGCGCTCAGCCCTTCACCCTGCGCCTGGTGCAGCCCAAAAAGGCCTTTGGTGAGCGGGGAGGGGGGGGCTGCTCTGCCTGGGGACCCCCAGGAAGGGGCATCCAGACCCCTCCTGCAATGCGCATGGGCCGTGCGCTCACCCCATGGTCCCGTGGGTGTGCAGACGCCTGCGGTTGTGTTGTGGCACCCTGAGCAGGGTGCTGGGCTCCTGCAGCCTCCCTCAGGATCCACCCCACTGTTGGGCACCCCTGTGTACCCCTACAAGCACCCCACACCCTTGCAACCCCCCCAGGGCTGCGGGCATCCCTGCGAACACCCCACCTCAGGGTGCACCCCTACACCTGCCCATGCACCCCAAGCTGCCCCCTATGACCATGCTTAGTCCTCTGCATGCCCTGCCCTGGGCACCCATGGGCACACCATGCATGTGTGCATCCCTGATGGGCACCCATGGGTGTCCTTGGCCACACACGGGGCCCTCCTTGTGTGTCCCCTGGGCTGTTTGGGTAGCCTTGGCTGGCCACCCTTGGGTGTTCTTGGTCACCCTTGGCTGTCCATCACCGACGTTCTTGGTTATCTTTGTCTGCCCGTCCTTTGTCATCCCTGCCCCTCGCCCCCACCCTGGGGTGCAGACATGATCGGGCAGAGGACGCGGAGCAGCAGCAAGTGCCCTGCCGAGGGCAGAGTGGCCAGCGGGAAGGAGACGCTGCGGCTGCGGGCACAGGGCCCGGCCACGCTGCAGGAGGGGGTAAGGCACCCCCAGACCCATGGGCAGGCACCGTGCTGGGCTGGGGGGGGGATGTACCCCCCCCTTTGGGTGCCCCCTGCACTGGGTGCCCCCCGCTCCCACCCACAGCCCAGTGCCACGGAGGAAGAAGCCGCCCGCCGCGTGGACGACCTGCTGGAGAGCTACATGGGCATCCGTGACAGCGAGCTGGGTGAGCCCCCCCGTGCCCTCCCACCCCCCAATTTGCCCCCCCCCTTGCTGCTTAACCTCCCCCCTTCTCCCCGCAGCCGCCACCATGGTGGAGATGGCAAAGCAGAGCCCCGGCACCACCGCGCTTGCCCACGGCCTGGACTCGGTGCTGGGGGAATTTGCCTTCCCCCCGGAGTTCGTGGCCGAAGTGTGGGCGGCCGTCTGCAGCACTGGGGGGGCGCAGGAGTAGCCGGGGGGGGCAGTGCCCCCTGCCCAGGTCCCTGCTCTGCGTCCCCCCTGCGCCACCGCCCTGTGTGAGGCTGGCGGTGGCGCTGGGGGCCCCCCATCCTGTGACCGTGTGAACGCTGCCGTGCACCCACCCCAGGCTGGGGGGGGCTGCAGAGCCCACCCCCCACCCATGGGTGCTAGCCCCTGCCTCTGGGTGCCAGCCCCCCCTCTCAACAGGACCCGAGCACCCACAGCAGAGCCCGGAGGAGCGGGGCTGGGGGCACCCAGCGGGCACGGAGAGCTGCACAAGCTGCGCTTTATTGGGGAGGGGTCACACGGGGGTGTGTGGGGGGAGCACCCCCATGCCTCCCACCCCCCCAATACCCCACCGGGCACCGCATCCCCTGGCCTCATGGGGCCCGGCGTGGAGAGCACTCATCAATAAACCACTGCACCCCTGGCTGTGTGCGCCCACCTCCCATGGCTGGGGCGGGGGTCCTGCTCACCCCCATCCCTGTTTCCCCAAAATTACATCAAAATTACATCCCCCCCCCCAAAAAAAAAAAATTACTGCAGCCGGGCCTCCTGGGCGAGCTTGCGGCGCAGCGAGGGGTTGAGGACGGGGTAGAGGGAGAGCAGGGAGGGCCGGGCGCGCAGCCCCGGGTGCACGCGCTGCAGCACGGCGCGGCGGAACAGGATATAGACCCAGGGGTCCAGGATCTGGTTCCAGGTGACCATGCGGATGTAGATGAGCAGCAGCTTCTGTGTCTCCGTGGGCAGCGTCCGGGCGCGCTCCCCGGCCGGCAGCTGCTGCAGGATGGTCTGGATGATGAAGATCTGGGGGGAGAGGGGAGGTGTGAGATGACCCCGGGGGCTCCCCACCGCTCCCTGTAGGGTTTGGGGCAGGACCTGGGGGGTCCCGCGTTGGGCACCCGTGGTCTTGGGCACCCGGTGGGACTGCAAGGATGAGGAGGGGAGGGCTGTGGGGTTGCACTGAGGTTGAGGTCCCCAGGTGGAGAGATGGGGAGGGGGCACGTCCAGACCCAGGGTCTCTCCAGAAGGGATGTGGGGGGGACGCCAAGGGCTGGGGACTCCTCTTGGGGCATGGGGAGGGACACCAAGATCGAGGGGCTTCACCAGGAGGGGCTGGGAAGGGGCACACCGAGAGCTGGGGCCTTGCAGCGGGTGATGGGGGGGGGACACCAGGACCTCACCAGGAGGGACACGAGGGGACAGCTCCCAGAGCCACACCGCGAGGGACAAGGAGGGGGGCACCAAAACCTTGCAGCCTCAACAGGAGGGACATGGGGGCACCAGGCTGGACGTGGGGAGGACACTGAGACCTGGGCCCCCCAAAAGAGCCACGCCAGAAGCCAGGGCCTCACCAGGAGCGGCATCCAGCAGATGGTGGCGATGATCATGATGCCCACCAGCTGCACCATCATCTCCACCTCGCTGTCCCGCCGCCGCTGCACGGACTCGCGGTCGTGGTAGACGCGGCAGAGCGTGACCACGCTGACCGTGTTGAAGATGAAGGAGAGCACCACGGAGAAGATGCCCAGCAGGGCGAAGAGCAGGCAGAAGATGGCGTTGCCGGTGTCGGGCAGGAGGGTGAGGAAGCACCAGGAGCCGGGGTACTGCAGCGTGTAGCGGCCCAGCCCCAGCACCGGCAGCAGCCCCAGCAGGCAGGAGAAGCCCCACACCATCCCCACGATGGACCACGCGCGGCGCTTGGAGATGCTGGTGGAGCGGGAGAAGGGGTGGTTGATGCCGAAGAACCTCTCGCCGGCCATGGTGGCCCCCAGCAGCAGCGGGCACTGCCCGAAGAAGACCATGGAGAAGCCGAGGAAGTTGCAGAGGTGGCAGCCGGGGTCCACCTCGGCCCAGTTGAACTTGATGAAGTGGTAGGGGATGATGACCGAGGCCGTCACCAGCAGCCCCATGAAGTCTGTGACCACCAGCCCGCAGAGGAAGACAAGGAAAGAGGAGCGGGACCGGCTGGTGAGCTTGCGGGAGGAGCTGAGCAGGACGTAGAGGGCGAAGAGGTTGGAGCAGAGGCCGATGAGGCCGAAGGCGGTGGAGAACCAGGGCGAGGCGATGGCTTTCTTCTGCGTCTCGTTGAGGCTGCTGCTGAGGTTCACCACCCCGAAGCAGGTGTCCGGCCGGGCAGCCAGGCTCACGTTGGGGAACTCCGCGTCCCCCCACCCCATCCTGGTCCTTCTGCTGGCTTCAGGCACCCCCCAGGCTCAGCTCCATAGCACGTCCTGCCCCCAGGTCCCAGCGCCGGCTCCGATCCCACGTGGCTCTATGGGGTCAAATGCAGTTTTAGGGACAGTTCCCCCCATGGCCAAGACCCCTGCCACCCACCCAGAGCCCGGGGACGTGGGGTGCCCCATGGGATGCCGTGGTGGGGGCCTGGGTGCTGCCCGGCCCCAGCCCTGCAGCTGGCCGGGATTAACCGTCCCCGGCCGCAAGCCACGGGGCCAGCAGCCACCAGGCCCTAATCCCCTCGTGCTCGTTGTTTGGAGACGCGTGCTGCTGCCAGCTGGGCTCCCTGACGGCTCCAACCCGTGCTGGGGTGTCCCAGCCAGACCCCCCCAGAGACACCATGGGCATAGGGCTGGGTGCCTGTGCCTGGGACAGATCCTGACCACGGGCAGGGGCGCTGCCAGCGCCCAGCATCACCAGGAACCTTGCAAAACCCCTGCCCCAGCCTCACATTCCTGCAGCGGGGCGGGGAAACTGAGGCACTCATGAGGCGGGGGCTCTGTGCACCCTCTGGTGCTCCCAGGGCCAGCGTGGTCATGGTCACCGTATCCGTCCCCAGGGGTTCCCAGCCCTGCAGCACCCAGGCGGGCGCCCTCCCTGCTGCACCCCAGCTGTGTGCCAGGCACGGGGCCAGCTCCGCGTGCCGAGCCGGGATCAGGGATGTGGCCGCATCCTCCACGCCCGCCGTGGGGCTGGAGCAGGATTAGTTTAAAAGCTTCTCCCCCCTCCCTGCGCCCGTGGCCGCCTGCCCGCGTGGCTCTCGCTCGACCGCAGATGGGACCTTTGCGCCCGGGGACACGCGGCGCACGTGGCACCCACGGGGGGGGGTCACCCCACGACCCTGGGTGTCCCCCCCACCCCAGCACATCCACCCGCAGGTGTGGGGGATGCAGCCAGGTCTCGTGTTCCCCTGTCCTGTCTGCCGGAGCTGTTGGCCCGGTGGTGGCATGGGGACAGGGGAGGGCGCGCTGCCCCGGCGGCATGCTGGGCTCCGGCCTCTGTCCGGGGAGCATCTGGCAGCTCTCACCATCGCTAATTAGTGCAGCCTGTTTGCAACGGGGTGATCCGGGACAGGGTGGAGCCGCTTCCAGAGAAAGCAGAGACACAGCTGGACCCGACCCCAGCCGGAGGGACGTGGGGACTGAGCCCATTCCTCAGGACGGGGATGTTCCCCCCACCCACCTGCCCCGTCCCCAGGCTGCCCGGCACCACCTCCCCCTGCCCGGCCGCCCCTCGGGACCAGGGCACTGCTGCGGCCGCTGCCGCTGGCCCCATGGCTGCGATCCCGTCACCCCGTCGTGCACGGTGCCACCGCCACCTGCCCCATCCCCGGCTCTAACCTCAAGCTGGCCCCAGCCAGCAGCGGCAGCTCCGGCACCCGCCTGCCCCACGCAGCCCAGGGAGCCCGGCTCCACGTCAGCCGCTCGGCGCCCCGACCCGCCGCCCCCTTCTTGGCCCTCGGAGGCAAGGCCCGGCCGCGCCGCGCTGATCCCAGGGCTGGGATGGGGCCAGGGATTGCAACACACGGCATGGGGCGGGCGGTGGGGCTGGGGGTGCTGAGTGGCACCGGCACGGCACGGCAGCACCGCCGCCGGCTCCGCTGCCGTCCCCTGGGGAGGACGCTGGGGTGGTGGCGGTGTCGTGACCCTGTCCCCATCCCCGACCCCGTCCCCGTCGCCATGTGGGGCTGCTGGCAGCGCATGGCGGTGACTCACTGCTGAAGGGTGAGGACGGCCCCAGCTTTTTCCATGAGACAAGAGTGAAAACTTGCCGCTGTTTGTTTGCTCCTGGCCCAGAGGGACCGCAGCAGTAGCCCCAGAGGTGTTCGTCCCCTTGGGACTGAGTCAGGCCCTGGTGGGATGGGGCCGTGTCCCACACTCCTGGCCCTGGTGAACTCATCCTGGCCCCACGGTGCTGCCGGCTGCTGTGGCAAACCACCTGCCCTGGCCCCACGCAGCCTCGGCACTGCCAGAGCCCAGCAGCTCCCCCCTGAGCCGTGCCTCAGTTTCCCCATCGCTGCCTGCAGGGAGGGCTCGGGGGGAGCACTTGGCCGTGTCCCTGCTGCTGTCCCTCCCGCTAACGAGACCGCCCAGCCCTGGCAGCACAGCAGGAGGAATTCAGTCGCGTGGCAGAACAGGGGCTGGGTGGGCACCAGCACCATGAAGCACAAAGCCAGGCTGGTGGCGTGCTGTGGGGGGGCTGCAGGGCCCCCGAGGGTGTGCAGGGTAATGTTGTCCTGAGGTCTTGTGGCCACGGGATGTGCCTGGCTGCCGAGTGGCTCTGCAGGGCACCCACAGCCCCAGCACAGCAGGATCTGAGCCCACCCGAAGTGGAAGGATGTGAGCCCATCACACCCTGTGGCAGGCCACAGCCCCAATACCGCCAGGATCCGACCTCTGCAACGTGCCAGGATCCGACCCCATCCTGTGGCAGCCTCCACCACGGGGCGGCAGCAATGCCAGCCCGAGCAGCCGGTGCCACCCTGCACGGGGCCGGGCAGCACTTAGAGGGAATCAAATATTAAAGAGCGCCCATTTAGAGCTTGCAGGGCTGTCACCGAGCCGAACCCCACCAGCCCCGGCTGCTCTGCAGAGCAAAGCAGAAGCACTTACGGGAAGGGACTCATGAGCGGGGCAGAGGCTCCTCACTTGCCATCTCCCCCCATCCGGGGCGGCCGTCACACGAGGAGGCGCCTGTGGAGGAGACACCCTGAGTCCGCGCCTCGGCCCCGCTTTGGGGGTGCTGGAGCCAGCAGGAGCCCCAGCGGGGAGATCCTGGGACAAAATCCCGGAGGAGAGGAGCCGGCTCCTAAATGGGCTGCTGCAGGCTGCGTTGGCAGCCCTGGCGCGGGCACTAATGGGGTTTCTGGCGCCGCGTGAGCCCCTGGGCCGGCGTTTCGCCAGGGATGCGCCGCGTCTCGCCTGGCCTCTGCCGCTTCCTGCCCTCGCCACCTCTGAGGGCAGTGAGGAAAAGGCGTCACCGACAGCATGGGGGGACGCAGAGGGGTCCCGCTGCTGCCCGGGTCCTGCCCCAGCTCACCGCTCCCATGGGTGCTGGGCAGGGTTGGGAATGGGGGCGGGCAGGACAGGGGGCATCCTGCGGGCACACAAAGCAGCGGGTTCCTAAAGCAGGGCCCGGCAGATGGGAGCACGTCCCTGGGCTGAAAGTGCTGCAGAAGCAGGGCTCTGGGAGGGGATCATGCTGGGGGGCAGGAGGAGAGGGGGAGCACTGCGACCCTTGGGCTCTGCCCCGCTGGGTGCGGTGCTGGGAGCTGCAGGGTCCCTGCTGCGGGTGTTTGACTTTGTCCCGTGTGTGTCCCATCCCTCTCTGCTGGCTGGACCCCTCCAGGGATGGCCCCAACTTCCTGTGCAGTGTCCCCAGCCCGATGTCCCCAGCAGGTGGGCCCACGGGACATGGTTGGGCTCAGCCGTCCCTGCCAGGGCTGGACGTGACCCCAAGGCAGCTGCCCCTGGGCCGCTGCTCTCTGGGCAGATCAGCTCAAGGACATCGGCCGAGACGGGAAATGCGTCGGCCACGTCATGGGGATGGGGACCTGGCAGGGCTCCAGGGTCCCTCCCTGGACCCACAGCCATCAAAGCGACCCGCTGCCGGGGGCGCCTGGAGCGGGGACTTCCCCGGGGGCTGTCCGGGAAGGGGATGGCCACGGGGAGCAGGGACACAACCGGCGGCAGCCCCAGCCGGGCACCTGTCCCTGTCCCTGTCCCTGTCCCTGTCCCTGTCCCTGTCCCTGTCCCTGTCCTGTCCCACAGCAGAGGTCCCCAGCTGCAGGTCCCCAACCTGCTCGGAGTCAGGGCTGCCTGGGGCTCGTCGCTGTCCCCAGGGGATGCTGAGCACGGTCCCCGTCCCATCTTGCTCCCAACCTGTCCCTGGGAGCAGGGCAGGGGGTGGCAGCTCCCCGGACACCCTTGGGAGCACGAGTTGGGGGCCGGGTGGTGCAGGGAGCCCCCCCCCCAGCATCATAGGGGTGTCAAAGTCCCTCCCCTGCCCCGTCCCATCCCGCAGCACCTCCACCCAGTGACAAACTTGGCGGTGGCAGCGGGGCGGTGGGTGGCAGGAGGCAGCGCTGCCCGGCCCCTCGCGGGGTCTTCCCAGGCGGTGCCGTGGGGGGTGTGGGGGGCACCGCTCCCCCCGGCTCATCCAGCCCCGCTGTGTGTGTAAGGCAGCCCTTATCCGCCCCGTGCAGCCCCTCGGTCTGTCCGCCTGCCGTCTGTGCAGCCACCTCAGCCCCTTCATCACCCACCCCAGCCCCCCCGTCCGTCTGTCCCAGCCCTGGGGTCTGTCCATCTCTCCCAGCCCCTCTGTCCGTCCGTCCCAGCCCCTCGGCTGAAGCCCCCCGCTCTGCCCCCCCCGGCCCCTCCGCCCACCCCCTCCGTGTGCTCTCTTTGTCCGATCCCCCCCCCTCCGTGCCGCACCCCCGCGACCCCTCCACGGCCCCTTTCCGACCCCCCCCCCGCGTCGGGGCCGCTCCCGGGGCAGGCGGAGGGGGGGGGACGCCCCCGGCCCGGCCCCCCCAGCACCCCCGGGCCCTACCTCGAGGCAATGCGCGGAGGCTGGACGGGGGGGGCGCAGCCCGGCTCGGTTCAGTTCATCCCCGCACGGCTCCGTTCAGCCCCGCTCGGCTCAGCCCCGCGGGGGAAGGGCCGGGCTTGGAGCCCCCCCCCCTCCTCCTGCCCCTTCCCCTCCCCCTGCCCCGCCCCGGCCCGCGCCCCCCCCCCCCCCCACGAGCCCCGAACGGGGCCGGACCCGGCACCTCCGCCCCCCCTCCAAGCACCCACGCGTGTCCCCGCGCCCCCCAACCCCGCTCCCCCCCGGCCCTGTCCCGGGGCCGCCCCCGCTGCGCCCCCCGCAGCATCCCCGGTGCTGAGTCAGCGGGGGCTGAGCCCGGCCCGGCCCCCACGCGTGGAACACGGACACGCGTGGACGTGGCCATGGCCTCGCCTGTCCCCACTGCACGGCTGCGGCACCCCCGGCCCCACCGAGCTGCCACCGCCGAGGGGCCACCGGTGCCACCCCTGGGGAATGGGGAGGCTGCGGGATGGATGGGGAGGGGACGGGTTTTTGGGTGTCCCCAGCAGCGTCCCTGCGTGTCCCACATCAGCCCAGCCAGCCAGGGTGTCCCCACATCCCGGGGGTTTGTCTGGGTGCAGCGTCCCCACTCTGTCCCAAACCTGAGGCCGTGTTGTGGCACGAGGGGACGTGACCCCCTCCGCTGTCCCCCCGTGCCCACCCAGCCAGGCCCCCGCGTGCCACCGGGGAGCTCCTCGCAGCGGTGTCTCCGTCCTGCGCCAAAGCCAGCGAGTGACACGGGAGCGTCCCTCGTGCCCGCGGTGCTGTCACAGCCCCAGAGCCACGAGGTGTGGAGCTGCGAGGCTCTGCTGGCAGCGGATGCCGCTGGGGTGTGACCCCCACAGCCCGTGCGGGGCGCAGAGGATGTGGGCTTGGGGTGCGGCAGGCAGGGAGCCTCCGGGTGCTGCAGCCAGCCGCTGCTGCTGGCTCTGGGAGCAGAAGGAGTTCGGCCCCCACAAAGCCAATATGGGGCTTCACCGCGGCACACGACGAGGCAGAGGCGGGCGGTCGGCTCTCCTCAAATACTGGAGGGGTGGGGAAGGGCGCTGAGAACTGCCAGGGCAGCGAAAAGCCCTGAGCATCAGCTGGACCTGGCCCCAGTGGCTCTGGCAGTGCCCAGGAGGGGACACGGTGACAATTCAGGGGCAGCCAGAGCAGGACAGAGCGTTTCCCCCCACCACATTGCTCACCCAGGCACCAGCCCTGTCCTGCTGCCCCCAGGCTCCCAGGTTGCTCCAGGACCAGCACAGGCACTGTCAGGACTCCGTGCCACCTCAGGGGACATCCAGTGGCAGCAGGAGACCTGAGAACGGCCCCCCCGTGTCTGTGTCCGTGACAGAGAGCGCAGGGGCTGTGCCGGGCGGTTAAGCACAGAGGCCACCTAACCGCTGGTTTTGCTTCTTTTTTTTTTCTATTTTTTTTTTCTACTTTCTGCTCTGAACCCATCTGTCCCGGCCTTCACACGCTTCCTGTGCTGACCTCAGGATCTCAACACCCCCCCGCCAAGCAGCCGCTCCACGGCTTTAAATAACGCACAGGAAGGAGAGGCCGTGGGGACACGTCCCGGCGCTGCCGCCGGCCAGGGGATATCCGGCAGGCTGGGGACACGCGGGGCTGAGGTGATTGGGGTCCATCCCCCCTCAGTCCCGGGGGCAGGCTGGGCTCCTGGCATGCATGGTGCCTGTGGGGTGCTCCTGAAAATGAGTTCCCACAGGGCCGGATCCTGCCAGCAGTGCCAGGAGAAGCAGGATGGGGTGAGCTATGGGGGGAATCGCCAGCTGCGAGGCAAAACCCATGGCCAAGAAGCCCCCGCCTGGTCCCCATGAAGGCCCCGGGAGCCCCATCTCAGCCCTGGGGTACTGGGGAGTGCCTCTGCCCGGGGCAGTAAGCACCACTCAGGGACAGGGGGAGGGACCGTGTGCCACAGAAACCAGATTTTCCCCTGTAAGGAGATGTCCTGGTCACATCTCACACCCCGCTCCTCCTCCCTGCTGGAGGCTGACGCCTTCTGGCCACCAAACCCTTTCATCCTGCAGCCAGGGTCGAGGGAGGTGGCGGTGCTCCCAGGCTGGGGCAGCAGGATGCCAGGCGGGGGAAGGCCAGAAACGGGGCCTGTGGGGGCGGCGCAGGGCCGAGGGAATTCGGCAGCGGTGGGACCGTGGGCAAGGGGCTGTGCTCGCAGAGCAAAGGGCACCGCGGCTCCAGCTGGGGAACGTCACGGCTGGACAGGTCTGGCACAAGCAAGGGGAGGGCGTGGGGCTGGAAGAGGCGATGGGAACCCACAGGGCGGACAGCATCTGGGGCTAGGGGCACAGACAGCCCCCGCCCCCACCACTGCACAGCCCCAGGGGAGCTCCCAGTGCTGGCCCAGGAGGATACTGGCTGCTGGCAGCGTACAGCACAGCCCCAGGGGACAGAGGGACATGGGGTGCTCAGGCAAGGGAGGCCACGGCTTAAACAACCCCAATTTATTTGTGTCAAAGTCTCAGGGTCCCTCGGGATAAAAGCCATGAGGAAAATGGTCAAAAGGCTGCGCTGGGCCAAGCATGAGGCAGGTCCATGGAACAGCGCATGTGGGACAAGGGGACAAGCCCCCTGCCCACCCTCTGTGCTGGCGGGGAGAGCAGCCCCTCATCTGCGGTAACGGTAGCGCTTGAAGTGGAACCAGAGCTGGAAGATGCCGTTGGCAAACTGGCAGCGGAAGCCGTGGCGGTGGGAATACTCCCACTCCCGGTTGACGATCTTGAAGGCGATGTCCTCGTAGGGCGGCCCGGCGTGGAAGCGCAGGATGGCAAAGTCCTTGTTGTCCTGGCAGGCCTCCAGGAAGTATTCGGGCGTAGAGCGCTTGTCGATGAGGTCGGGGTAGAAGATGTTGAACTTGTAGCCCTGCACGATCTTGGGCGGGGGGTTGTCGAAGTCGTAGTGGGTCTGGTTGTACTTGTTCCACTCGAAGCCCGTGTGCACCCGGTTGAAGAAGCGAGGCTTGCGGGGCCGGTACTTGTCAGCCCAGAGGTAAGCCTTGCCCGTGAGGGGCATTTCCACGCTGAACTGCGCCTCGTCCGCGCCCATGCCCTCCTTGGCCTTCCTGAAGAAGATGTCGTCGGTGCTCTCGGTGGCATCACCTGCAGGGAGGAGAGGTGAGGGCTGGCCCCGCAGCGCCGAGCGGGCCCGGGGTGCGTGGGGAAGGGGCAGGAGGGGCCGGGCTGGGGATGTGCTGGACATGGAGAACTGGTGGGTGCTGGGAAATTCATCCAAAATACCCTCGCCACTTGTCTGCAGCTTGAGTGGTGTGTTGGGGAGAGGGAGGGAGCTGATTTGGGCACCCACAGGGAACGCCAGCAGTCCGGGCTGCATCCCCCTTCAGTACCCAGTGGATCCCTCTGCTGGGCCAGCTCTGGGTGCATGCTCCAGCCCCAGCATTTATCCTTTTCCAAGAGGAGCATCCCCCCCCTCCAGCCCTGCACCCTAGGGCACGCGTGTGCCCCCCGTGCCAGGCCAGGCCACGAGGCCATCGGGGCTCCTACCTGTGACCTGGAGCTGCTGGCGCAGCAGCAGCAGCCGGTGCATGTCCTCCTCGGCCTCCAGCACGTGCGCGTCGAAGGGCAGCTCGTTGGGGCCCAGCAGCCGGGGGCTGTACTTCCCCGCGTCGTAGTCGTCCAGGCTCTGCTGGATCAGGTCCTCCTCCATCAACACGGCTTCCCCCTCTGCTTCTCCTTTGACCTCTGCATCCTGCTCAGCCTCTGGCTCTGAGGACGGCCCCGGCTGTACCACAAGGCTCTCCTCTGGGTCCAGCCTGCAGGGAAGACAACGGGGGATGGAGACGGTGCCCTCGGCTCCCCGAGGTTTGTCTGTGGGAGCACGAGGCTGCACCTTCTGTCCTGGGTGCCTGAGGGGGAGGCTGAGGGCTGTGCTCCCCAAGGAGGGGGCTGCATACCTGTCGCTGGGGGAGACCGGCTCCCGCTTGATGATGGGGAAGAGCGGCTCGCTCTCCACGCCCTGCTCCTGCTTCAGCTTGTACAGCTTCTGCCGCAGCACGTCCTGGTGCCGCTCCCGCAGCCTGCGAGGGGGAGACGAGCCATCAGGTCACACCCTGCATGCCCATGGCTGGGACACACACCACTCCGGCCTGAAATTTGTTTTTTTACAGTTCTGGGCTGAATAACCCTCCAGTCAGCTTCCCCCCTGAGGATCTCACCTTAAACATCGCCTTTTGAGAAGGGACTGATTGTCCTGCCCTTCTTCCCACTTGGAAGAAGCAACAGCTTGGAAAAGGCATAATATCCCCACACCATGACCATGGGTTCGGGCCTCCCCAGCTCTGCTCATGGCAGCTCTGCACTGTCCCCTTCCACACCTTTGACCCGGCACCGTCCCTGCTCTCACCTGGCCCGAGCCATGTAGGCCTTCAGCTGCTGCAGCAGGCTCTCCCAGTATCCGATGTCGAGGTTGGGCCCTCCTGCCCGGATCTTGCTCTCGATGCCCTGGTACAGCACCTGCAGCTGGTTGTAGGTCTTCCCCTTGAACACGGACTGCACGTCCGAGCTGACGGAGGCGTTGACGCCATCCCGCCGCTCCCCTGCACAGGCAGGCAAGGGCGACCGGTCAGCCTCTGAGCGCTCACACACTCAGGCGCTCCTGGGCTTCACCGAACAGCTGGAGCCCGGCAGGGGACGGCTGCCACATCCACAGCCTCCATCCATCACATCCTCCAGCAGCAATTCGAGAGCCTCTGCAAGCCTGAGAGCCTGCGGCAGACCCCGCGCCGTTCGTTACCCGCTGTTCTCACTCCCCCCAACATCCACGCCAGGCTCTGGCCTCCTGCTTACCTGGGCCTCCTTTCCCAGAGGCCTCCAGCTTGCGGAGCTTGGCTATTTCATCCTCCGTGATGATGGTCATGTCCCTCCAGAAATCCACGTTCTTGCCTTGCTCCAGCTCCATGTAAACCTGCAGGCAGGGGACAGGAGACATCAGGGACCCGCTCCGTGTCACGGCCTGAGCTCAGCCACAGGCAGGGCGCAGAGGCCACAAAGCGGTACCTGAATGTCCTCCACCAGATCCTCCATGTCAGAGACAGTCAGGCCGTTCAGGAAGGTGTAGGGCTCGTGCATTTCCACAGCCAGATCGTCATCCTCCGCACTGATGTACTTGGCCAGGAGGTCGATGGGTTTCGCCCTCCCGTCCCGAATCCGGATCTTAGACCTGGGTGAGAGGAGAGGAACAGTGAGCGGTGCCTGCCGACCTCTGCTCCCCACCAGCCTGACCCCACGAAGCTGCCCACCCACCGCAGCTTGGCCTGCTGCAGGTGGAAGTTGTCCTCCTGCTCCTCCCAGGTTTTGAAGTGTTCCGCCTCCTTCTCCCGCTGCAGCATCTCCAGCTCCTGCTCACGCATTGCCTTCTCCCTCTCTCGCTCCAGGCGCAGCTGCTTCACCTGCTCAGGGACAGAGCGAGACGTGAGGCTGCCAGCCTCCTGCAGGACACCACCATAACCGCACTCACTGAGCTGCCTCAGCCCCCACAATCATCCCGGAGAGCCAGGAGCTCTGCGCCAGGAGAGCCAGCACCAGAGCCAGCTGCCCACTGCTCCCTGCCAAACCTTCGGAGGACAGGGGACATGGGCACGACCGCGCTGCACTGCAGTGACCTGGCATTTGTCTTCACCAGCACCTCCCGAGCTGGTTTCAGCCCCAAGGAGAAAATCTCACCCCCAAACAGAAGTCAGCACAGCATGGCACCCAAGTCTTATAGCCATGGGCTCCCCAGAGAGATCAAGGGAACTTTCAGGATGGGCCGGGAGCAGCTGGAAGAACCGGGCTGTCCATGGGGACCTGTGCCAGGTAGTGGGAGGGAGGGGGCTTCTGCTCCCACCTTCTGCAGCTCCAGACGGTTGTCCTCCTGGATTCGTTTGTTCCTCTCCTTCAGGTCCTTCTCGTCCAGGTGGCTGATCCCCTTTTTCTCCAGCGCCTGAAACAGAGTGGCCAAGAGGAGCCATGAAACCAAGCAGCCTCTACAGCCTCTCAAGTGGCAACAATCACCCATTTGTGCTGCTCTAATGGGCTCTCATCCTGTCAAGACCCCCGACTCCCTCAAATCCTACTCCTGCAGCTTCTCAGCAAAACCCAGGCTCACCCAGGATGTCCACCCCACCTGGTGAGCAGCAACACGAGCAGGGAACACTCCCCAACTCTCAGCTCCCAGGCAGCCCCTCCTGTACCCTGACCCATCTCCGCATCCCACAGCCCTGACTACAAACATTGGTCTTCACAATAAAAGACGTGAAGCCCTGCAGAGTTTTTCAGGAACACGCAGCTGCTGCCCTAGATGACAGCACTGCTCTCCTGTGGCTCCTTGTAGTGTTTCAGAGATTCCCACCTCAAGCAAAGTCCCTCCTGACACCCCACTGCTCTGTGGACCCCCCACAGCAGCCACAGGAACACAATCTCCTGTAAGCCAGCATTCAGAGCAGCCTCTTGTGACAGAGGTGTGGACTGGGCGCTCACCTTGCTCCAGATGAAAGTGCCCAGCAGGTTGTTGTCCCCAAAGGGATTGTCGGTGTTGGTGTAACCCATGTACTCCTCTCCCCACCCCATCTTCTCCCGCTTTTTCCTCTCCTTGGCCTCCTTCTTAGCCAGCCGTCGAGCCCGTTTCTCCTCTGGGGTCTCCAAGGCCTTCATGAGCGCAGCCTGCTTCTTCTTCTCCTCCTTCATCCTCAAGCGCTCCTGAAGGCTCAGCTGCTGCCCCGACTCCTCCCGGCCACGGGAACGCGGTGGGGAGGGAGAGCTGACTGAGGACACGGAGGACTTGGAGCCATCTCTTCTCCTCCGCCTCTCTCTGCTCCGGGCTCGCCTCTTGTCTCGCTCTCGCTCAGAGCCCGAGCTGGAGGAGCGACCCCGGGACCGCGAGCGGTGTTTCTTCTGGCTTTTATGGTGCTGGTCCCTGCTTTTGCTTTTCTTCTTCCATTTGTGTCTCTCATCCTCAGAGTCCGAACTGCGGGAGGGGGGAAGCCACATTTCAGTTGACGATCACAGGCTCGGTGCGGACGCAGTGCCCCAGGAGGGGAGCGCGTTGCCCCACCACGGGCAGGGCACGGCCTGTCCCCAGCCCCAGCGAGACCCAACAGCGGGGCCGAGAAAACCCAAACAGGCTCCGAGCCCGGTACTCGCCCCCCGCACCACGCTCCCACGAAGGCTCCGTGCCCTCCCCGGGGGGCTCCGGGGCCGGGTGGGCGCCCAGCGGGTGACGGTGGCAGCGTCCCGGCGGCTCCTGCCTGCCCTGGGGCCTCCCAGGCCCGGCTGGGCCCGGCCGAGCCCCCGAGCTCGCTGTGTCCGGTGGGAGGCCGCTGGGGGCCGCGGTCACGGCGCCGAGCCCCGGCCGCACCGAGCCGGGCTCCCTCCGGGCCCGGCCGCAGCCAGGCCCCGCTCCCCGCCGCCACCGGGACAAGGCCGCACCGGGCCCAGGCCCCGGCGTAAGGCCCGGTCCCGGTCCCCCCCGGCAAGGCCCGGTTCCTCCCGCACGGCCCGGTCTCGGTCCCGGTCCCCGACACGGCCCGGCCCTCCCCCAGCAAGGCCCGGCCGCCCCGGGCCCGGTTCCCCCCCTCTCACCCCGAGCTCTGCTCCCGGCGGCGGCGCCCCCCGCTCCGGCTCCGGCTCCGGCTGCGGCGCCTCCGCCTCTCCCCGCTCCCGGAGCGCTCCCGGTCCCGATCCCGATCCCGATCCCGATCCCGATCCCGATCCCGATCCCGATCCCGGTCCCGGTCCCGGTGCCGCCGGCCGGGGCTGCGCGACCCGGAGCCCATCGGCCCCGCTCCCGGCTGGGCGCAGGCGGCCCCGGGCAGCTCCGCCGCGAGGCCCCGGTGCCAGGCCCGGCCCACGGGAGGGGCGGGCCCGCGATCGGTGTTTGATTTATTTATTTATTTATTTATCTGTTTATTTATTTATTTCCCTCCCCCCCCCCCCCCTTTTTTTTTTTTTCTCGCTTTTTAACCCAAAATGCCCGCGCGGGGCGGGGCGCGGCAGTGAGGGCGCTGAGACGAGGCAGAGCCGCGCGCTGTGCACAGCACACACAGAAACGCTTTATCACAGAGCCGAGGACAGAAAGCATCAACTTACAGTTCTCTGGAAAAGGGCTCCCCACGAGGAGGAAACGAAAAAAAAAAAAAAAAAAACACAACAGAACGAGGAAAAGAAAAAAAACGCTCATGACGTAACCTTTCACCCCCCCAAAAAAAAATAATAAAGAAGAGAGCCATGACAACACCCCCGGTCGGCATCCCATTTCGGCCCCCCCTAATTACATACATTCATTACACGGTGCACGCACGGAGCGGACGTGGGAAATGAGCGGGAGCACGAGCATCCGATAGAGGAGACCCGGGGCTAATGTCGACAGCAACAGAGAGAAAATCAGACACGAGCCAGGGCCTGGGGGCCACGGCTTTTGTCCGGCTGGGCAAAGAGCTGGAGGTGACGCTGAGCGGGGAGCGGAGGGTGCTGGGCAGGGCCACGGCACATTTCGGGAGCCCAGCGGGCACCGAGGGTGACCCAGGCCCTGCCACAACGGTGCCAGCCCCGTGCCCGGAGCCAACGTGCGACCTCAGCACATGTGGCTGAGCCAGGCACCAAGGAGGCGGCGGTGGCTGAAAGCAGAAACAGCCCTGGAGCCCTCGAGACCTGTGCCCGTGGAGCAGCAGGAGATGCGGTGCCTTTTTCGAGATGTAGGGGTATGCTGGTGACAGCACTAGGCAGCGATCTTCTGGGGCACTAGAGAAAGCCCTAGCAAAAACACACACGACCCGCTCCGCAGGTGAGCTGGACACAGCTGAGGTGCTCAGGCCAAGGAGGGGCAAGGGCTCTCCTCCCCAAAGAAGGGCTGAGGATCTTTCCCAAGGGCAAGACCCAGTCCTTCCCTTCCTCCGACTCTGCTATGCCCTGCAAAGGCAGCACTGACAAGGCATGGGAAGTGCCCCCCAGTGCCCCAGTGCTCCCCCACTGCAGTGGGCAGGAATAGCACAGAGAGGTGGGTAAGGAGCAAGCTTTGAACCCCAGCATCCTGTAGCCTTGTGAAGGCTCAGCTGCTCTCCAGCACAGACACCTGGGCAAGAGATGACAGCAGGAAGTGTGCACGGGCCTGGCAAGGAGTAGTTTCCATTTGGGATCAGCATCTCCCTAAAAGAAGGCTCCTTTTTCCCCACTCACGTTGACAAAGTTGCTCCCATCCCTTTGCTCTCATCTTTTACAGACCTGCTCGCTCCAAAGGGTTCAGCATTGTAGGATTGCACACAGAAGGATTGTCTCAAAAAGCCTGGACACCTGAAGAACGACAACAGTTGGAATGAACGTGCTGCAAAAGGAGATTTGGGCTTCCCCATATCTTCCGGGACCAAGCTAGCTTGAGCCTGCAAAGTTCATTCACCGAGACACTCTATGAAGGTTGGGCTCAGACACTTCCTGCACAGAGGCTAAGCAGCTTTAGAGACCCCTGAAATGCAGGGAAGGAAAGAAGTCCTGATTTCAGTGATGCCTGAACCATCTTTAACAAGATGCTTGATTTTCGTTGGTGGGAAAGGCCTGCTGCAGCTAACCCCAGGAGGTGCCCGTGCAGCTGGGGCTCGGCTGAGCCCAGCCTCCCGGCTCCCTCCCAGGGCTGCGTTCCCCAGCGCAGCGCCCGAGAGCGACACTTGAAGATGCAGAAGGGACACGGCCTCCTCCGGCCTCTCCAAGTGCAGCATCGGGCTTCTGGAGGAAACAAAGGCTGAATTTCCAGCATTTTGCAGCCTCACGCTTTCAGCCCAGAGGCACGTTAGTCTGTAGGTATTGCACTACTCCCGGCTCCCCTCTGCCCAACTACTGAGCCCCCCGCAGCGCCGAACACGCAGCCTGCAGCACCCCCCCGGGCTGGCACAGGGAGATGGGGTGGGTTGGGAGCTGTTCCCCAGCCTACTGAAGGGGCTGTCATGGAGCGATGCCACGAGCTGGATGAACAAGCTGTCAAGTAGCGACTGAAAGGGGAGAATGTCTTGAAAGACTTTTGATAGATTATTTGGTAAATACATGGATACATCTAATGGCAGCAGCTTGCAAGACCCCCAGCCTGCACTCCGAGAGCAGCACACCGTACAGCCTTCAGCATCTGCAGGCATGGGGTGAAGTTTGGGTCCCGTACTTCTAGGCAAGAAACAATGTCAATTCACAAAGATCCTCGCCAACTTCATCACCTCGCAGAGGGGAAGAGCTTCCCACCAGCCTGGTTACCTTCTGGGACCTGAATGAACCAGTCCTGAGTGCTGCTGCGAAGACAGATGGAAAGGGACAGAGCCCCAGAAGGAGGGTTCCTCTTCTACACTCCTCTACAAGGAATCCCAAGGACAGCTGAAGATTGTGATGAGAATAAAGAGATTTTGACCCCCTCTCTTGGCATGTAAAGCACACAAACAAGACCTGTCTCCTCCTCGTCTAAAGGGTTCCATTTCTTCTCTCTGGGAGAGGATGGGACTGCTGGAGTTCAAGATGCTACGGTGTCCTGCTGACAGAAGGACGAGCCTAAACCGAGCACTGCCAAGTGACACCAAATCTTGTCTTGGCTACAGCATGCAGCCCTCAAAGAGCAAACTATCCGTGTCTCAGACATCCAAAGCAGAGATTTCCAACAGCAGACACTGCCACAGACAACGTCCGAGTCACCCAGCTGTCTGTCCAACAGAGTCCATGCACACAACACCGCCCGGCGCACCCGGGTGCTGGAGCCAGGTGCCTGGTTTCTGCCTCCAGCAGGCGTGGACGTGCACGCAGCTCCCTGACTGCCCTGAGGTACGGAGGATACGTGTGAACCCAGTGTCCGCGACCCCCGAGTCACTGGCGGTCGGATACACCCGTGAGCATGCGAGGTGCTAAGTGGCTCCAGTGGGATGCGGGGTCCGGGCGAGCCACGCCGGGGCTGGCAGAGCGGGGACGGTCCCTGGAGGCGCCCAGTCCTCATCTGTCCATGCCTGGCGCGGCCGGCGGGACGAAGCGTGGGCTCCCAAGCACAGAGGGACGGGGTGACAGCAGCGTGAAGGTGAAGGCTGAAGCCGTTGCGACGTCCAGAGAGCCGAGGTGACCACATCAGCGTTGCCAGGAATCGCTTGCTTCCCCCACACAGTGTCACAGATCTAGAGAAGTCACTAGCGATTTTTGAATCCAAGTGAATTGGCATGGCTACTTTGGATTACTGTAACGTGGGAGCAATTCTACTCGATGGCCTTTAATACATGGCATTTACATAGCACCTTTCATCCCAGGCTTTAAGTGCTTTAACGGAAGTGGGAACTGCACACCCATCAGCACAGGGGAACCGAGGCACAGAGTGGTTAAGTGACTTGCCTTAGGTCACTCGGCAAAACCGTGGCAGAGCCTGGACAGCCTCACACCTCCCGACTCCATCAGTTGGTCAGACCACGCTGCTGCCTCAAGGGAAGCCACTCCGGTCCCTGCCCTCCCCAGCAACGTGCTCCTACCAATTAATTCTCCAGTGAGGTCTCACCCTCCTTTCTGATGCACAAATATATGACAACCAAAAAAAAAAAAAAAAAAAAAAAAAAAAGTGCAGTAAACTAAATGTTTAAAAAAGCACATTTGTGCTGTCTCTGTGCAAAGATAAAAGAAATAAATACATGATTAAAAAATTAAAAAGGTTCACAGTATTACACATGGATAGGTAGCTACGGTAGTGCACATCTGGAAAACACTGTGTTACTACCCAGGATTCTCTACACCCAGCTGGATGTCTCCGTTGGGAGCTGTGGGTGAGGTGAGTGGGTGGTTTCTTTGCTGCCCACATCTGGGATAAGTAGAAATAGACGGTTATAGTTTTGCTCCTTTCTGAAATGCAGTGCCCGGGATCCTGCAGTGCAGCAATACTGGTGTTGGCAAGCTCTTCCCCATCCCACTGGAACGGCTGCATCAACGAAAAGGGAACACATCGACCTGCAGAGGGAATCGCTGCTCTCTGGGGCTTCTGTGTCTGCATAGAGATTACTGCAAGAGGCAGAGAAAAGAGAGTCAACACCCGTGCATCCGCCCTGCATCTGGTCTGAGCCCAGCCAAATCCCCAGAGCCACAACGAGCACGAAGAGGGCAACTTGCTTCTTTTGCATCCCAGTAACAACAACGCGTCTGGAGAACTTCAGACCCCCGAGCTTTCACTGCACTCAACCCCTGCCGAGCCGAAGGGGTCTCTGCCAGCGCAGCAGCCCTCACCTGCTGCCACAGAGCTGAGCCGAGCTGCGGCAGGGCTCCGCCGCGGCCATGCAAGAGCCCCATGCTGCACAGAGGCCACAGCAGCTCCCCCTGCAAGGCCAGCTTGCAGAGGGAGCGCAAGGTCCGACCTTGACCCACCGGGCACCCAGCACGTGCTTCTTGTACACTTACTGTATCGCTCTCCTCATCGGAGACAGAGTGGAGCTGAGCGCTATAGTGGAGCGGGGAGTAAACCCAACTCCTCTCGTCTGTCGGCTGCCAGAGTGGCCAGAGACGGCGGGGAGAATGCAAGGAGAGCAGCAGCAGAGCAGGGAGCAAAGGAGAGAAGAGGAAAAAATAAAAGGAGAAAATAAAAGAGTAGGAAACAATACAGTAAGAACAGCTGTCCGCCTGGAGGGAGAGAACTGAGCTCAGTGCTGGGTCTCAGCAGAGGAGCCTTCCTCAGCCTCGGTACCTACCTGCTCCCTACCTTCTGGGACATGGGACAACCTCTCCTCGTGCAGGGACAGATCTGAGTGCTTTGGAAGTGCCAGGGAAGCCTCAGCTCCCTGCCACAGCATCACCCTGACCCCAGAGAAACCAGGAGACACGGCAAGAGACTTACCTACGGGCAGGGACAGAGCTCCTGGTTCCTGCTACCCACTCTCAGCTCCCAAACCCCATTTTCTGAGCCCCAGGCGTGCTACAAATTGGCATCTCGAGTGTCCAGGAGGGCTTTTACAGTGGCACCTGACCTGGTTTGCTGTGCCTTCCCCCTTCCCTGCAGGCCAAGCAAGGCAGCAGACGGGTGGGTTGGATCATGGTGGGTGGTGGGCACAGAAAGGAACCAGTTAGTTCCCACTGAGAGCCTTGGAGACAGCAGAGGGGTGATGAGAACAGGCACAACAAAGGAGGCAAAACACAACTGGATCTTGGGAGTAATGTGGGGGAAGGGGACGTGTGGTGGGAGCCAGTTAGCGCAGCTCTGGGCACCTGTGTGACAAAAACGCTTCTGCTCCTGACTCGGCACAGAAATCCTGGCAGGTTCAAGGGCTGGTGACTCCTGGGGGACCCACCTGCACTGCAAAGTGGCTCTGCTGGCTCCAGAGGTGCCCCCATATCAGGGGTGGAAGCTGGCCCCATGGCCCAGCCTGGGCTTGCAGAGGAAGAGAAATGGAACTGGGTGCTTGAAAGAAGCCTGGGGGGGTCCCGGCCTGGGAACCAAGCGGAACAGTCTACGGTGTGCAAGAAACTACAAGAAGCTAGAGCAGCTTTGAAGCACTGGGCTCCGCATGCTGGACCCCATCAGTAAGTGCAGCTGCGTTAGCAGAGACCGCTGGGAGGAAGGAAGGAAGAGAAAACCTTGCCTGGAGCTTTTTGCAGGGCTCTGCTGAAGGCGCAGCAACATTCAATGCTGCACCAAGTCTGCCCCACATCCTGTTTTTCACCCATCCTGACCCAACCACATGCTCCAGCCAGCCCCTTTTCGAGCCTTCTGGGAGTCCAGATGCATGCAGGGAGCTGCAAACCCAGCAGGGAGATAAAAAAAATAAATAAAAATAAAAAGTAGGAGCATCCGGCGCTCGGCATTAACCCTGCTGGTGCTGGGCCAGCCGAACCCAGCGTGGGGGCAGGAAAAGCTGCCAGGAGGAGCTGGCTGCCTGTTTGCCCACACTGTGCAGCACTTCTCAGTGCCCTCAGCCAAGCTCAGGAGCATGCCCCTGCTTCCCCGTGCACCCTGCCTGATGCCTGCTCCCCTGCCTGGCTCCAAGGCGGCAGGCGCTGCACCAACCACGCTACGCAAACGCTTGTGCCGAGGCTCTGACAGTGCTGTCGTTACCCTCTGAGGAAGACAGCAGCTCTCACACACCCTGAGAAAGGGAATGCCAAAACCCAGAGCAAGCCCTAAACACTGAACTGCCTCGCTGCACCTTCTGGAAGGGAAAGGGAAACTCCCACAGCTCACAGAAACCTGCTTGAGGAGGGAGCCCGTGAGTGATGCCAGCAAGGGCTGGGAGCAGAAACCATCCCTGATCCATCAGTAACTCAAACTCCTTTGGCTTTACGAGTGCTCAGCCTCCCAGCCACCAGAAATAAGACTGGCCACAGGCCTAAGAGGTCAAAACTGGCTTAACAGCAGCTCCAGAGCATCTCAACAGCCTCTTTGGAACCCAGTCTGGCTTCCTGAGCCAAGGGAGCTGTGCCTAATGTCACCTACAAATGGTTTGTCTGCAGGTTTGTCCAAGGGCTGGGTGATGCTGTGGCCCATCCCATGCCAGGAGCTGTGCCCTTGGCCTGCAGAAAAGCAGGGCAGAGTCTTCATTTCTGTCAGATCCTACAGAAATCCATTTCTGCAGTTATGATCTGCCTCCCTGATTTCTACTGAGCTGGTTCCTAGCAGCTACAGAGGACAGAGCTACAGCATCCAGGGAAAAAGGAGCTGCTGGACCCAGCGTTTCAAAGCTGCAGCTCTGCTCCCCTGTGTGCTAGCACGTTCACTTACAGTCCCAGAGGAAAGCGAGGTGGTTCGGAGTCTGCGCTGTCGGGGAGAGTAAATCCAGTACCTCCCATCTGTGAACTGGATGGCCCCAGGGCAAGTGAGGTGAGAAAGGAAACAGAGGAAAAAAAGATGATGTGAAGGACAGGATGAAAGAGAAAGCAAAAGAAAACCACAACACCAACAAACAAAGCAAAACAACAAACAAAGAAACAACAACAAAAAAGAGAACAAGGGGTTGTGCAACTCCAGGGCTGAACGGATCAGCGGGCAGGGAAGCCGTGCGTGGGAAGAGCGGTGCCCGTGCCTGGGACAGTCTCTGTGCCTTTATTCCCCTGAGGGTGAGCAGGAGGATAAAGCGCTCTCCTTTCAGCAGCAGATTTCCAAAGAACAGACCCCAGTCCCCTGGGACTCCACAAATCGTTCTCTGTCCATCGCAACTCCCCGACACCGCTCCTGGGGCAGCCCTGTGGGAGCAGCCGTGGGCTCAGCCCTGCTGCGCTCGGGTGCTGCCTCCCTGGAGCTGCAGTTCAAGTGGTTTTCCAAGAAAAGTGCCTGTGGGAGCCCAGGTCAGCTTTTCCCTTCATCCCAGCAGTGACAAACGCTGCACGGCACACGACACACATTTAATGCAAAACTCAAGGACTCGGATGAGGTATGAGATGCTGATGGGCGGCCAGTCACGCTCTCCGGGAGCACACACTGCACACAAAAGGTTTCTTCTCGACAGGGAGGAACCCCTGGGAAGCTGGGGGGAGTCCATGTGCCCACGGCCATGGAGGGAGAGGAGCTGCCCCCTGCTAGGAGACACTTGCCAGCGGAACCGGCAGTATCTGCAAGCAGCTTGCACACAGCTGCCATCCACAGGCAAAGAAAGAGCAGCCAGTGTTAGAGGGAGCTGTTTGCATTTTGAACAGCATGCATAAAAACCCAAACAGACAAGCTTTTAAAATGGAGCCGATTCCTTCTGCAGCTCCCACGAGCCTCCAAATGACTCGGCAATGAGTGAGCAGCTCTGCAGCAGAGTCACGCAAGCCCAGGGAAAGCCAAACGCTGCCCGTTTTAGGTTTGTCTGAAGGAGTTCACAGGGCACAGCTCGTCTCCACTGCTGTGTAACCGACAGCAACGAGGCAGAGCAGGGCACCTTTTTTAATGAGAAGATCCCAGTGCTGGGACATGGGGGAGAGCCGCCACGGGGCAGACCCTCAGCTCTGCTCTGGGAATCCACGAAGCAGGTACGTGTTGCTAAAATCTCCTCTCCAGCCTGCAGACGCTGCTCAGACATTGCAGAAGCTGGCTGAGGAACACAGCCCCCGGGCTCCACAGCACTCTGCTGCCAACCAGCAATCACCTCACTTACTCCCTGTCTCAGTACTAGATTTCCACTGCACCACCTACTGCATCTGCCTGCGGGGAAAGGAAAAGCCAGAGTTCACCAGAGCCCGAGGTCAGCCCCACTGCAACCGCCTCTGCTCTGGCTCTGGGCAGCTCCGGCACACATTTGTGTTGCAGCTCCAGCTGAGGGAGCCCCTGCTGCACCTGCGTTCACCTTGGCTTGTCCCAGGAGTGAACACGCTGGCCTAGATAAGCCCTTCAGTGCTTCTGCTTGGAAGTAGAGCAGCACACCTACAGCTACCTCCGCAGCAGCAGCACCTGTTTGAGCCCCACTAGATGCTGCTCTCTGTTCTCCAAGGGCTAGGCTGGTTCCCTGCATTCAAAACCTGTTCAGTGTTAAGATCTGAAGGCACTCGACACAAGGGCAGACTCTACCCTGTGCACCCGACTGCCAAAATAGAGAATATTACAGCCTCGTCCAAACATTTCCCTCACACCCCTCATGGGCCAGGCAGAAAGGGTATCTTACAAAGTATATGTCTGTGACTGGCACATCATCTTCATCCGAGGCCTGGCTGGCTGGTTCGGAGGCCTGGCTGGCCGTCTCCACCTCTATTGTAGCCGTGGATGTTCCAATGGCACAGGCTGAAGAAGCCGCCTCTCTGGAGGGGGGAAGAAATGACAGCACCGAGTCAGCACGGTCAGAAAAGAAGAAACACGGAAGGCTCGGTGATTTAGTGCAGAGGATAATCTGCTCTAACATCCAGAAAGATCAGGTCAGGTCAGAAGGAGCATCACTCAGCAGCATCTCACAGCTGTGTGGAGAGCCTCGCTCTCCAGGGAAGTCGATGCCCCAACAAAATCAGCCTCTGGCAGAAGCAGCCACAGACAGAAGGCAGCGGGCAGGGCCCTGCGCAGCTGCTGGAAGCTCCAGAGCACTCACTCTTTGTCGTCTTCTTCAGGAGCTACGATCTCAACATCACACTTGGGCTCCAGCTCTACGCTGATCTGCTGAAGCTCCTCTTCAACCCGCACCTCCTCGTGTGACCTGGGAACCAAGGACACAAGGAGCGAGGCTCAGCCAGACCCGAGGCTTGGGGTAACCAAACCTCCCAGGCAAAAGAGTCAGTCCTGTCAGGACTGCAGTGCTCAAAGCCAAAGAGGTGGGAAAAGAGGGCAAGAGGAAAGGGATTAGATAACCAGTGCTGCAGAAAAGATGGCAATGTCCACCTGAGTACAGAGCAAAAAGGAAAATTGGCCTCTGGGGAAAACCCGTGCCCAGAGTTATCCATCAGCTGCACAAGGGGCAAAGCCTCCAACCTCTCTTGAGGCTCCTGGTGCACTGAAGCTGCTCCGGCTTGCTCTGGGGTTAACATCCTATTTATCTGCACGCTCAGGAGCAGTTTGTGACAGTCTTCAATTTAATACCTCATGCTATTAAAGTAATTGCTTGTGTTAGCAGGGCTGGCTCTACAGCCCTCCTGGGAAGGAGAAGCTGGTGTTTGCCAAGCCAAGGGCACGGGCTGGGGCAGGGAGGAGCTTCAGGTCTACGAGAAGCCCTGGCCAGCTCTGCTCCATCCCTGGCTGGTGCTCGGCCGAGAGCTGCAGCCAGCAGGTAGCACCACTCCATCAGGCTGCTGGGTCGGTGCTGCTGTAGGGGTGGATTCACAAACCTGGAGGGAATTCCCCAGCAGATTAGGGTAATCAGAGGCTTGCCACATTCCAGGCTCAAACAAATTGGAGAAGGGCTTTTTCATTTCGACTCAGGAATGTAAATTCCCAGAGATTCATGCTTTAATAACTTTGTTTTCGCACATACACACAAAGGTCCCTGTTCCCCTAGAAAGGATGTTGATACCATCACAAGAAATGGAGAAATTAGGCAAAAAAAAAAAAAAAAAAAAAAAAAAAAGCAAAGAGGGTCACACTTATGTGAGGTGGCTGTAGTTGTGGCAAGATCTACCTCTGACCAAGTCACTAAGCTCCCTGGACAGTCTGGGGACACTCACTTCTAGGACATGATTCACCTGACCCATTTTCTGATGAGCAGTCACATCCTGCAGTGACTCCCTCCATGACGTATCAAGGGAGCCTGGAGTAATTCAGGTGAAGTCACCACATTTTGCAAAGTGGGTCCTGTCACAGGTGCCTGAATTTAAGTCTCCAATATTCAGCAGTTTCAGACAATGCATTCTACAGGAGGTGAGATGCCCTGCAGGTCCCTGCCACTTGGATGGGTGCTGTAAATCAATAGCAACTTGCCCTCTAGTGACAGGAACTTCCCAATATTCATTAAGAAATACCCTGGAAAAGGATTTTTTCCACAGGCTGCATGGTGTGAAACTCAGCAAATCGCTAAGAACTAGGAGTGAGGGGAGATGTTTGTGGGATGCTGTAAACACCCATCTTCCCAAGTCCCTGCCTTCCTCTGAGGCACCAAACATTGGCTGCACAGAGAGAGGACATCAGTCTGTCCAGCAGCTCCTCTGGCTACGGCGTATCCCCAGACTGAGTTTGTGATGTGCATTTCAAAATTTGTACCTACAACACTTACAAGATGTCCCAGAAACCTAGGGCACAGTGAGCAGCAAGTGTAAGGATCCTCATTCAGGTCCCACTGACACAGGCAACAGGGTTATTTTTACTGGTGCAAAAGCATGCAAGATAATTACACGACGTGAGATTCTAAATCCAGACGCTCTTATGCAGCAGGGAGTTTTGTCCCACCTTGCCCTTGGCTCTGAGCCACCCACCACCACAGGCCAGAAAAAGCCTCAAAGCACCCAGGTTTCTGAGAACACTGAAGTTCACGCAGCCTCCACGCTACATCTCTGGTGGTCTGAATGTGCTCAGTACCTTGCAAAGTCAGAGCCCTCTCTTATATTCGTGTCCACTTCACCATGGCAGATGCACAAAGGAGGATTTTTCCTGCTTTTAAGGCTTGGTTACTGAGAGGGGGGGCATAAGGGACCATTTTCATTGATTCAAGTGCTGGTTGAGGGGGTAAGTTTGGACAACTCAACCAAATTAAGTTGTCCCCTTTCCCATCAAATAACAATATTAAAGATTCCTTGCAGAGCACTGGGAGATCTGCTATAGTGAAAATTCTGTGCAAGAAATGGGGATCATCTGATTGCAGGAAGCAATTCATCACCCTGCAGAAGACCACCCCAAAGTCTTGGGGCTGCCAATATTCACATGCAGCCCTCCAAGAGGCCTTTGCACAAGGACAAAAGTGAGGTGGGACAAACGTGAGGTCCCTGTGCAGCAGTGCAACAGGAGACAAGACACTTTTCTCACCTGCCATCCTGCCCTGAGGAGTGTGTGCGCCTCCTGCGGAAAGAAACCAGGATAGTAGTTAGAGGAGGGATTTAAGGCAGAAATCCTACACTGCCCCCAAATCTAACTCCCTGCCCCATAAGGGAGATGTTCTACTTAACAGCTGACACTTCTCCCAGCAATAATTAATCCCATCAAAGCTGTGTCTGCTTGCTCCCAGGAGAGATTTAATTAAAATTGGTCATTAGCATTCCAGAGCATAGGGCAGCCTACCGAGAGCTGCAGCACGAAGAGGAACGGCAGCCACTTGACACCAGTGGGAGCAGGGGCTGGGCACTGTCCTCACCTGTACCTGGGCTGCTCAGATGTCTCCGAGGGGGATCGCTCAGGAACAGAGAGAGATGTTGAAGAGAGTGTTGTGGCTATGGAGGCCGTGGTAGCTTCTTCAAAGGAAGGAGGTGTGCAGGGGAGCAGGTCTGGCCTGCCTGCTGGCCCAAAGTGGAGGACAGAAGAGATGTAGGAAGAAAAAGAAGAGGTCAAACATCTACACCATCCCAGCGGGAGGCTGTTCTACCTGCACACCCTCACTGGGACTGGCCACTTGAAGGCTCGGGCAGGCAAGTTTAGCTGGTTCATGAGAGCAACAGCTTATCCCAAAGCATCCTCTAGAGAGAGCCAGTAAGCACCACTCCAGCACGACAGATAGACACTACAGAAAATGTAATGCCAATGAAGATATCTCACTGGTAACCAAAGCTGGATTAAAGGCTTGGATTGCCAGAGATAAATAACCAAGTGAATTAAGAGATGAATTGAGTGCTCACTGCTTTGCATGGATAGCAATCTAACACTTCTGTGCTCCAGAAGCCTGCCTTTCACCACTTGTCTGTAAATCCAGCCCAGATGGAAGTGAAGAAAAGGGCAACGAACCAGACCTATTTACCTTTTTCCTTTTCTCCCCCAAATGCAAGATCTTGCCCCATTCAAACACTGACACTGAAGTCCTGCAGTGCACAGTCCCCTTTTTCTACAGGTGGAAACCTCAACTGATTGCTTTTGGGCTGCAACCACTGGTGCCAAGTGGAAGTGCCAGTTGCAGCCGTGACCCAAGAGACCATTTTTACTGCAGAACCATACAGTGCTGCAAAGAAAGGATTTGGTCTTCTTCAACTCAGAGATGTTGCTTCCCAGTCAACTAACTGCTAGCACTGTGACAAGACAGTATCCTCTTACCTTGTCCCCTGTCCTGGTTAAGTTTAGTACCTGCAAAGCACAGCAAGACAGGGAATGAAGAGCTATCCATCAAGGAGGATGCGTTTGGTGCACAGTGGGGAACACAACGAGAACTGAGGAGCATCCTAAGGAACTGCTAAGGAAGAAGAGGGTAATCACACAGCCATCACCACGGACAAGACTACTACCTTCATCATCAAGGGTGGGGTAACTCCTGGCTGCACGGAGATCGTACTGCGTTTCGTCCTTTTCAGAGGGGAGCTGGCTAGCTGAGAACGCAGCTGTTGGACCAGGCATCTTGACAGCTAGCAAGGCACTACGCCCTTTCTTTGAGGGAGATGACTTCAGAGCTGGACGAGAACAGTGAAAGAGAAGATGAAACTACCACCACCACCACCAAAGGCACCCTGCCATTCACAGGCCTTTGCCCTCCGACACACTGCATGGAGAGCTCCTGGGCAGGAGTTTGGCAGGCCACAGAAACTGTGACACCCAAGGGCTCTGCAGCTCCCCAGCTTTGCTTCATATTACAGTAGAAAAGCCTTCTCAGATTCCTGCCCAGAAACTCTCCATGTGGACGCAAGCAGTGGGATGGAGATAAGGCTCTGACTCTCCCATATCACAAGGACAGCAGTTCTTGGGCCATGTACTTACAGGAATTTTTTCGAAACACCGTGTTGGTCATGAATTTGAAGAATCTCTCTGCATAAAAGCTGGGTCTGTGTACTGACACTGTGTCCTACAAAGGCAAGAAGCAATTGTTTCATTTTAAAATTACCCCTCAAGGCAGAATTTCTATAACAGCCAATGCAATCTTTTTTATTCCAACATTTAGCACTCATAGATCCTTAAAATGGAAAGGCTTAACTGAAATGATCTGATTAATGCTATAAATAAGCCTGAAGCGTTGCCTTTGATTTGATTGCATTTGATTACATTCTCACTGTAATTTTATAATGGATTTTGGTGATTTTATTTCTTTATAGACTTTCTGGATTTTTCAAATATTGACCTGATTACATATATGGAATTTCTTCTGGCTTTGCTGGTTGACATTCAAAGCACACCTGGGTATAATTGCTAATGACACGGACACCAAAATTCAGCCAGGGGTCCCCATACATTTCAAATATTTTGCACTTTTTGTTTTAAATAGTAAAACTGAGCCGTCTCTGCTTCCTATGTTCAACTGTGCTCCTGTGACTTAGCATCTACACGATTCCTTTGCCTTATATTTTAAGGGAAGGTCGGATATGCAATGCTGAAGAAGAGTTTTTCACAGCTGAGATTGCTCTTCTGTAAACACGCATCTGGCTGCTGCTAGGGACAAGACAGCAAGGAAACACTGAAAGGGATTTATTAGCAGGCAGCTTACTGAAGTGGAACTGCAGTCAGTCACCAAAGAGCAAACGCAGGGCTCCTCAACTCATACACGAAGGCACATGCCCTGTGCATACAGCTCCTGGTATTGTGGGGAGGAGGAAAATGACAGATGGGAGCAGAGGAGGAAAGCTGGTGGCATGACAGCTAAGCATGAGAGGAGGTGGAGTGAGCAAGAGAACCTGATTGGGAATAAGTGGTACTACACCGCTGTGGAGGCATAAGAGGCAAGAACTATTCCTTTCATCAGCTTCAGCTGTACCAGTTCAGGCACTATAAATAGCGAGGTAATTGGCACCAAGTAGCATAGATGAAGCTGAAGCAGGTAACCCTGCTGAGACCTGGACAACTCCTGCCTCTGTACAGACACTCACCCCATCATGGACAAGGGCCTTCCAGGTATGTTCCAGCTTCTTGATGAACCTAATTTAAGGGGAGAAGCAGAGAGAAAGAAAGAATCAGCTGCAGGCATGTACTCCATGTCTAAGACACCTTTTGTACTCTGCACAAGAGAGATCGCTGAGCTGCTAATGACATCTTCGTCTGGAGAGCAGCTTTCCTCCAGCCAAGAGGTCAGCTGAGCACACTGTCAGCTCGGCAGCTGGGTCAGGACTGCCTGGGAACCCTCCAGGGAAGGAGGCGTGGGGCTGTAAGAGGGGCAGAAAATCACCCTCCACCCCTGGATATATGCTGTCTGTCCCAGGCACTGAGACAGGGAACTTCTTTATGAGCATTTACCTTACCTTACTCTCATTATACCTTTAAAAAATGGCTCTGTGTCACCAGCTGTTTAAAGGACAAGAACAAAATCCACAGCCCCCAACGTGCATCAACAGACAGCTTTAGGTAGCGTGCCTACTCATTATCAAACTCTTCAGGAGAGGAAAATCTTCCTACTTTCATTCAGCATTAAAATAGATGTTAACACACTTAGAGGATAGATGACTGCAGAGATACCTGCCTGTATGACTGAAGAATATCTATGATTCCTACATGGAGCAGGAGACGCTCTCCTTTGCCATTCACTGCTGGGATTCCTCCCATCCTGCAGGTAAGACAAAACCCCAGTGAGCATGGCCTTAAAACCAGCTGTAACACCCCGAGCAAGACCTGTGGAAGGGCAAGCAGCAGCACTGAAAGCAGAACCCTGTGATGTGGTGGTCAGACAACCCAAAACCTGCAGTCCCTTTGTCAGCAAGTCACCTACCGACCCAGAGCTACGGGCTGCTCAGATCACTAAATATCAGCACAGGATCTGTGTTGCATGCCAACACCTCTATCTGGGCCAGAAAGCACCATGTTTTTTTTCTTAGCTAGACAATATTTTATTCTCAGGACCCAAGACAGCATGAACTGCCTGCCTGTTAGGGCAGCAGATGTTTAAGAATGAACACATTCCCAGTGCCATCCCCACTAATACCAGTCAAAGGTGCAGCACCACCAGCACGAGCACACAACAAAAGCATGCAGGTAGCATGCAGGCACTGCAATTAAGGATGCTGTTTGAAATGCCAAATATTTCCTGGCTCCACTGTGACTCCACCGAAACCAGAGCAGCTGGTTTCACACACCACGGCCGCTGGGACAGCTGAAGGCAGCAGGGCCATAACCCCAGGAGAGATGCCCGTATGGCCCACAAGGGCCTCAGTCAGGGATTTCCTGCTCCAGCCTCCACCTCCGCCCCTGCAGCAGCACAAGAGGACCAGGTTTTCACCTACGTGTCGTCTGTGTCTATGGACTCCCCCCGGGCAGCCCCCCCCTGGATGGACTCCATGGCTGTGGAGTAAAGTGCCTTCTGCCCCACGGGGCGCTTCTCATCCGACGTGCTGTGGGCTCCCTCGGACTGCCGCTCCCGTTCTTGCTGGTCTATGTTATGAACCCCGAGCAGGAGGCTGTAGTCCATGATTTTAAAACTTTCCAACACCTACAAATTAGTATCGGGTATGAGAATAAAGACAAAACATCAGGCCAGCAGTTCAAACAAAGCACAGACCCCAAAGCATGGAACAGCCCGTCCACGTTTATGCTAACAACTCCGTTGCCAGAGCTTGAACATTTTTGAACTTGTCTGCATAGAATTTCCACAACCCAAAGGGCTGAGGGCACACAAGTAACATTGCTGTACCAGGTATCTGTTGCACACTGCATAAGAAAAATATATTTATTCCCAACAGCCCAGCTACAACTGGCAAGAATGCTGCAATTTTAGGCATCAGGCAGAAGGACACGGGCTTAGTCCTTGGAGACTGTCACAAGATCCAACTCCACTGCTTTGCCTTCAGGGTAAAGAGCAGCAGAGGACTTATCCTGCTTTGGGGTTAGCAGATTAGTAAGGTTCTCAGTCATATGCTCTTCCTCATGCCTGAGAGCCGCAGGCTTTGTTAATCTGCTCCCCAAACTGCCCCCTCCTTACCAGACAGTCCCGCTGCAACGTCTTCACCAACGCACTGAAGGTGTCTGCATCCAACATCAGGCCCTCGGGCATGTCTTGGATGAAGTCTAGGTCTTTGTATGTGGGGCTGGACTTTTCTTTTTCCTTCTTGGATGCCCGGCGCTTATAGGTTGAGCCTTTCAAGTCAAATTTCAGGTGCATTTTTACCACGCGAGGCAGAATGTTGTTCATCACCACCACGCGGATATTTTTGCCCCCTGATTGCACACAGTACAGTCCATAAAACTTTGGCAGCAGCGTCCGTGGATTCTGGTTCAGGTTCTGAAATGGGGTTGGAAAAAGCATCAGCAGGGTTCATTTTGAAGAGGATTCCTGCTGTTTTTGCTGTTTTCAACACAGAGCACATTAGTGGATCTTGGAGCAGACAGACTAGGGGTTCTTCACCTAGAGATTTTCTGAACTTTACATCAGAGCTTACTGCACACATCTGACAAACCCTTGTGTTGCAGTGGCTTTAGGACCTGAAAATACCACTCTGCCTTGAATACAGGGAATGAGATGTTCATCTCTCTCTGGGCAAATAACCAAGTCCGGAAATTCCCTGCTTTCCCCATCAACAGCAGCTAAAAAAGGGAAACCAAACTGGAAGAGAAAAACATAAATAAGTGGGAACTTCAAGTTTAAAAATAACAGCTATCTTCATCTCTTCAGAAGTGTCAGAAATCAAGAGCCGTTCTCTGGCCCAGAATAAACCAGGGACACAGTACTTTTTTTAAATTTTAAACAAAACAACATCAATTTCCTCCTCCTTCTGGAGAGTTGCTTTATAAAAACACAGTTGGCCAGAGAGCACGGATATCCTGCTCTGCTATCATGTCCTTTTTTTAGGCAGCTGCATTATTAGGAACGACGTGACAGACACGAATTGCTTGTTCAGCTTTGGGAAGAAATTTGGGAAGGAAACAGAACATCTCCGCATGCTGTGAAGGGAAGGACGGGCCTGACAGATTCTCTGACAGATGGGAGAAGCACAACTGCATTACAATTTCATGCCCCACATCTCACCTCACCTAGCTGGACTCACAAGCGAGCCCTCCTTGTGAGTGTGCTGTTCAGCACAGCGCAAGCGAAAAGCAACAGAAGGAGCCGAGATCGAATGCAAACAGCTCTTGCCCAGCTTTAAAGTGACTCAGGTAAGACCCCTCCGCTTCCTTTTTCACCCAGTCTGTTCACACTGGATGGATTTCCCAAGAACAGTGTGTGTTAGCACCACAGTAACCACAGACGTGTGAGTGCTACAAGCAGCACGTCCCTCGGCACAGACAGGCACCTCCGTGTAATTCTTTAACCTGGTTGCTAGCCAGGGCAACTGCAGAACTCAGGACCACAGTGCAGCTCCTTTCCCATTTATTTTGTACATTAGACAACTGCAATGCTTTCCAAAATCGCTCATCCTCTCCAGGAACTTCACTGCCACTTCCAAAATCACACAGCTGGCTGCCAGATACACACCACAACCCAGACCCTGCATCGTTCGAGCAAGTTTTCCCCAATGTGCAGAGCAAGATGAGTCTTTTCAGAAAGAAGAGTGTACAAACACATAAATCAAACCCACTGCAACGCGCACACAGATGGGGCAGCATTAACATCACCTGCCATAAACACGACCTTCTCCTCGGCACCTCCATGGCAAACAAATCCCTGGGTGCTCCTCAGGGAATCGCAGTGCCCTTAGGTATGAAGCTGGATCCTGCAGCACAGTTGTGCAGGGAGGCAGCTCCTGGTTTATATGCCTCTCTGGGTGCTGGGCTTTGGTTCTGATTTACTGCTTGTCATCCCATGCGAGTGGGCCTCGGTACGTCAGCTTGCTAGCGCTCAGATTTAGGTTACAGCTACCTGCAGCAGGCTGGGTGTGCTAAGCTGGCTGGTACTGCAGGATTCCTGAGCTTGGTATCACAGCCAGCAGGAGCCACAACAACTGACAGCTGCTTTCAGAGTAACTGTTCAATGGCACGCGTGGGACGTACCTGGGGCAGCAGTGGTTACCCCATAAAACCAAGCTGGTTGCATTACTGCAGTCAGCAACCATCCTCAAAGCCAGGCAGAGGCACGGTGCCAAGCAAAGAAAGAGCTAGTGCTGGGAAAAGGGCACCCTTACACGGCTGGGAAACCATTTTCAGGCCAGAAGCTGTCGACAAGCTCACAGTCACCTCCCTCCACCCCCCCAAATTTACCTACAGAGCTTGCAAATAACTGGCAGGATTTGTGCTTCTGGGACTGGCTTTTGTGACTGTTGATGCTGTCAGTGGCACAGGGTGGGCAGGCCTCCAGAAACTGGGGTGGGTGACGTGCCCTGTGCAGCACCTGGGAGAAAAAAGCTGCCGCTACAAACGCAGGTCCAAGGAGCTGAGTGATACCCACCATGTAGTAGCCAGGAAGGAGCTTCTGGAGGAATTCAGCTTCCTTGTGCATCACAGTTTTTATGATGAATTCATCATCGCTGGTGACATAGAAGAGAGAGCCACTGGCACCAGGGTTTGACAGCTCTATCAGAGGCTCGTTACATAATGAATACTAGGGAGGAAAAGGGAAAGAAAAAAGAAAAAAAAAAAAAAAGATGACGTTTTTAGCCCCAGCTCATTGCACACCGAGCTCTAGGCCCTTGAGTTCTTTCCCCAGCACACTGCCTCGTTGTGAGATTATGGGGTAGCAAAGCTTTAAAGGGAATTATTTTCATTATAGGCTAGGTCTAAGCAGCAAAGCTGATGGACAATTTACAATTAGAGAGTGAGATTACAGTTCAGAGCATCCCAACTGTTCAGAATCAAGCTAATCTGCTGCTTTCAGTAACATCCAGGCTTCATAATGACATCTTATCTTTTCCCATTGTGCATGTACGTGCGTACCACATTTAGGCTTCTTTCAGCACATTACTGCAAGCGCAGACAGAAAGATAGGATTTTAAGAGACATGACAGTCTGCTGAGGGCACCGCGTATCTCCGTGCTGGAGGGAACACGATGCACTGGCTGTTCTCAGCAGCCTCCTCTGCCCTCGTGCTCCCCTGCTACAGATGTGTTTTACAGCCACATCTCACCCCCAGTCTGTTGGAAACGCATGAAAAGGATGGGACCAGGTGTCCAAACAAGGAGAGGGATCAGCGCTAAGAACAGCAGGGGGTGCCGCATCGGGAGGACATTGCTAGATAACAGGATGCAAACAGCAGGTCCTCGGTTGAGGACATGCCTAGCAGCTGCAGAGAAATAGAAAGCAGAAGTGTGGACGTGCACTTTGCAGCGAGGGACCAACCCCAGGGTATCTGCGTAGGCTGAGCAGGTTCAGGGCAGCTCGTGTCAGAGCTGCCACAGCAAGAGGTAGGATGGGGAGAGGAAGGTAGGGGTACGTAAGGGCCATAATCAGAGCAATAAATTAAATGCTCATCATTACACACTGAAAACAGCTTTCAGCACTGCTCAGATTAATGATCCAAGACTTTATCAAGTTAATTATCTCATGCATAATTAAAGGCATTTGCTGCTGTGGCAGGCAAGAGAGAATCAGGGGAAACAGAAGCAACAAATCAGAGCTGTGACCTTTGCAACTGAGGCAGGCTCTTTGCCTCACCCGGGTTTTGAGCCACTCATCAAATCAGCCAGCATTATCTCAGATGGCACAGATGGGGAGCGCCGTTACTGTCAAGCCGTGCAATGGCACAGACTTGTTTCTTCTTGTGTGTTTTCAGCTATGGTTACCCCTGCCTACTGCTGAAGTCAGAAAAAAATGGCTATCAGAAGGGGGAGGGCATGCACTCATTTAATGTGTCCTCCTTCCCAGTTCCACAAGTGTCCTGCTCCAAAGAGCGGGGTGTCACAAACATGCAGGGGGACCAAATTTAACCCCAGTGCACTCCAAGCCTCACCAGCTTGTATTACTAGGTAGTTTAGAAAACAGCTCCAAGGAGCTTTCTGAGCACAAGAACAAGCTGTGTTTTATTCCGTCTTCATAAGATGATTAACATAGCTACATTCACATAGTTCTCAAGTGAGTGCACAAGGACAAATTCCCGTCTTTGTCCTCAGAGCCCCAGGGGACATTACAGGGTTGCACCCAGCCGAACACAAACCCCTTTTGCTTGTAAACACAGCAAGTTATTGTCACCACCAGCAAGAGAGGGAACCCTGTAACCCAGCTTAGCAGCACACACTTAAAGCAGATCATTTCCTCTCCCTCCAGTGTGAGCTAACAGCTACCTCTGAGCAAACGAGGGTTTTGGCTGAGTGGTGCTGCTCTTACTGGGACAGTCACTGGATCTCCTCCAAAACAGAACCCCCTAAAGCCACAGCCTGTTCCCACTCCTTGCTGGGATCAGAGAGATTCCTTGGCTCTTCTCTGTCCCTTTTAGGCAAGAGGAGCTGACAGCCTTGATTTAGGGGCAGAGTTGCTGTATTGCTCCAGATCATCTCGAATAAAATGGGGAAGAAAGAAAAATATATCCATACCAAATAATCATCTGGACGAATCCCAAAGAGTTCTCGGAAGTACCGAAAAGCCACTGGTGCATAGGTTTTGAACCTGAAGTCAGCGTAATGGTGAGCCGGGGTAAGATTACTTCCTTCACTGCACAAAACAGACATTACAGATGAGCGACCCTTTGTATCACCATTCGACAGATGGGTACGGCCACATCGAGGCTGCTGTATATGAAACTGAGCCTTGCAAAAATACCTCTTAGGAACAAAAAAAGAAAAAAAGCCACCCATAACAAAACAGCTTTCTTCTGTGGCAGAACAACAGGAAAGTCGGTTTAAAATTATCTGCCAAAACCTATTTCCAAAGACTGCAAGGAATAGCCGCTTGTAAAGCTGAATGCATTTAACAGGGAACATAGCTTTCATGAGATTTGTTACAGAGAGTTAAAGAGCTCCCAGAATGAGCTTCCCCCTTGACATTATACCGTGTTTGAGATAAAAATTCTACAGACAGGTAGAAAGAAAGCACACAGCAAGACTAACAAACCCAGCCATACAGCACTGTACCTTACATTGTGCTTCCTTGCAAGTCAGTGTTCTGCGGAATCTAACACTTCCCACTGCTATGTTTGTATGAAATAGATGCATATTTAAAACATTCAGAGCATCCATCTCTGTGATCTAAAGACAGATGGAAGCTCTCTTGAAAAATCAGCGAGAGGAAAAGAAATAAATCATCCGTCCATTTTGTTTCCCTGTCTCCTTTACCTTGGGAAAAAAATGCTCTCCACCACGTAGAAGTCCTGCATCAGGACATCTCTCTCCGGCTTGGAGCTCAGATTGCCGACAGTATATCCAATCCCTAGCTGGATGGCCCCCTTCAGCGTGGATGAAGTGGTCTGGCAGAAAGGAAAGAGCCGTCAGTGAGCATTTCCCAGCAGATTAGAACAAAAATATTCCCTGTATTACAATACAGCCAAGTCTGTGACTTCCATTGGGTCATCCTGAGCAGCATACACCACTAAACAAGTTCAGCTGACTCCTGAATAGGTGGATTCAGAAGGTCTGTAGTTTACAAGACTACACAGTCCAAGGGTGCTGCATAAAACCTAAATCAGATTGGTAGCTATTAACAAACTAAACCAGGAAAGCTCAGCTGTGCCATTTCTACTCCTGGCCCCAGCTTCTCAGCCTACCACTGACATCGCTACCGCCCTCCCACACCCCAAAACCAAACCTTTTTGTAAGTGGTTTCACCAGAAGCATCAACACCTCGATGGCCTATCTTCTTTCCTTGGCCAGGCTGTCCTGGAAGCGATGGTCCCTGCAACGAAAGGGCACGGTGACTTCCCAGCAGAGCAGGTGACCCGGCTGACACCAACAGGCAGAACAGCACAGGCTGGATCACATCACCACGACCATAAAGCATGGAGCGATCGCTACTACTGTGGAAAAAATCTGCAACCAGGTCTAATTGGCACTGGCAAGCTTTTAACAAGGCTGTCTGAATTATTTATTCATCCTTCAAGACAGGAGGGGTGAGAATACCCAGCCGCTCCACCCGACACCCTCAGTACTAATGGGGCACAGACCCTGAGCCAGGAAAGGTCAGCGTTGCCTCCCAGCTGCCAGGATTCCCCGGTTGCTTGCCTTTGGTTTCTCATCGATTAAAAATAGGGATGTATTAAATCAAACTGCGAGAAGCATATTTTTGAAAAATCCCATGCCCTCAGGTTTCATACCAACGCCTCACACTTGACTTGAGAAATAAAAGGCGGATAACACGGATAACGCAACCCCACTCCTGTGTTCACACGGAGATAATCCATTTAAGCAAGATCTCATTTGTTAACAGTTCAAAGGACAAGCCCACACAGGGTGAACTGCAAAAACAGCTCTTCCTGAAGTTTTGCAGAGTCTACAGAAACGCTGTAGGGGTGCCAGCACTTCAGAGGGAGACCAAATCTCCTCCTACCCCATCTCCTCCTCTACTTCTGAGTCCATCCAGGCCGTTTTTGCTGATCCAGGAGGGAGCAGATGGCAGCTGTACCCTTTTAACCACCTGATGTGACCACGTTTGGTGAGGCTGGACACAGCTCCTGATGCAGCCCCAGGGCTGGGACTTGTTTGCTGTGCCACGGGGCAGTGTCCCACCCCTGCCCCAGCACCGCAGAGCCCATCAGATAGCTGCGACGGTCAGCGAGCACCAGAGACTTTTGGGGTTTTGTTACATTACGGAACAGCCAGGCCTTGGATGCACTTTAAGCAGCATGCAGCGAGACCCAAGGTCATTTCCCAAGTGACAACATTATATCGCTCTCTCTCTAAGCACTGCACACAGTCATCTCTCAGAACTGATGTCTACAGCAGACAGTGTATAATTTTGTTCAGACTACAGAAGCTCTTTGTGTTTTAGCTTCTAATCAGGAGCTTGCAGCTATTTCTGGACAGGCTGCCTGTACTTCTGCAACTAAGGGGCAGCCTGATTTCTCCTTCAGAGCCTCACTTCCTACTCTGTTCTAAACATTTAGCACAGCCAAGCTCGCATCCAAACACTCCTTCTCCAAGGAGGTGTGATCAGCAGCAAAGATTTCCTTGCAGCTTCGAACCAGGGAGCTGCATCCTCTTACACGCAAGCCCAAGCTGCACTGTCCCACCTCTCCTTGTGGCTCATCACCATCCTCAACGCATTAACAGAGGTGGGCATTGGTTAGGAAATCATGGCTGTAAGAAAATCAGCAACTAACGTCTCTTCCACAGCCCCTCACTCTACTTTTCCTGCGTTTCCAGGGCAAGAAAAAGGGGGTCTATTTGTATGTTGAAAAAAAGCAATTAACTTTTACAGGATTTGAGTTTTCTACTACGCATATTTCTGGGTAGTCAAAAAGAATTAAGTGCCACATTTCTGGCAGCTTAGGGGAAGAGTTTTCTATTCATGTATACTAACGTTCAGCATCTCAGGTGAGAAATATGAAGGGCTATGTCAGAAAATCAGATAAAACAAAAACCATTTGAACACGGTGCCCTAAACCACAAGTGTGGGCTTCAGGGAACAGCTTTCAGCCACAGATCCTCCCACCAGATTCCCTGCTGCCAACTGTGAAGAGTTTTTCTCCAGAAGGTACCAGTGATTCAGCAACCTGAGACCTGGAGATGTGCAGAAAATCAGTCCCTCAAGATGCTCCCACCTCGGGGCTCCCTACTTTACAGCCACCTTGCCCCCTCCCAGAAGGG
Source organism: Aythya ferina (assembly GCF_964211825.1). Lineage (NCBI taxonomy): Eukaryota > Metazoa > Chordata > Aves > Anseriformes > Anatidae > Aythya > Aythya ferina. The sequence continues at coordinate 2,157,314 of NC_140324.1, forward strand.
GACGAGACCCAGCACAGAGCCCTGGAGGTGCCCAACATGTGGAGTCTCCATCTGGAGACAGGAGGAGCTCCAGGTGCCGGTATGGAAGAAGTGTCCCCAGCCAGATCCAGCCTCTCACAGGCAGATGTCACGGAGCCACGGCCCAAACTGGCCACAGGGAGGGCAAAATCCCTTCCCATTTCTCTGTGGCTGTGGTCACACCAACACACAGACACCAGAGAGCTGCCATTAATTTTCTGTCTCCCAAATAACCTTACCAATACCAAATTCTCAGTAAACTTAAATGTATTTTAAAACCTGGCCCTGTTCAAAAAAGTCATGTGGAGGCATTCTCAAGAGCTCTGCGTTCTCATTTCTCAGCACAGGATTTTCAAGAGCATCTCACCTCAGTGATGGCTGCTTTCTTTGGTGCCAGACCTGAGGAGAAAAAGGGAGAGCATTAGTAAAAGTAGTCACATGAGATTAAAACTACTCAGACAATAGCCTAATGCTTTGTTCCTTCAAGCAAGCTGGAAAGCCTTTAAAGCAGCTGCTTTTGCTCGGTTTTCAGTTTCAGTAGCACAGGAACCTGAAGTTATTGGGTTCACCCAATTTATAGCAGCACAAAGGTGCACCATTTTTCCTAGCAATATTTTTTTCCCTGAGGTTTCAGTACAGAGCTCTTCCTAATCCCTGCTGCACTGCGAGCAACAGGCCCACGCCACGCCGCAGGCGGTTACACACAGCGGCCCAGACACTTACGGAGCTGCTTTCCAGCCTCTCAGAAGGCCCTTGACAAAGCATATCGATAATTGAACCTATTTATAGAACACGAGGTCCAAATATATCACAAAATCAAATCCATCATTTATTTCTACCCCTGCCTTTGGGAGAAGCCACCACTTCTCCATTACAGCGAAGGGCAAAAAAAAACAGCATTTTGCCTGAAGCTTTCAGATACGTGACCAGAGCTGGAAGCACCAAGCCATAACCCACAGCCCTCCTCCGACATGAGGCCAGCTTCTGCTCCCCTGCCCCGGCCGTGGCAAGCGCTGCGAGGAGTTTGGTGACCGGGGAGGAAGCGGCAAAGCCACACACGGGTCCTGCGGCTCCAGCCCGAGCCCCTCAGGAACAGGAGCGAGGACCTGGAGCTGCTGAGGAAGGCGAGGAGCTGCCCGCCCAGGAGGAGGTTGTGCAACCTGCAGGCCTGCAGCAGGGGCTTCATTTTGCAAGAGGCCAGGGAGCAAAACTCGAGAGCTGTGGCCGTGCAGAAGCGGGGCTCTTCATGAGCCCTTGACCGTTCCCCACTCGAGGGTGAGGGGTGGGTTACACCCCTGTCAGCACACGAGCCCTCCAGCTTGAGAGGAATATCTGGTCGAGCTGGGGGCAGTGGGAGGTGTCCAGTCCTTCAGGCTAGAGAGCAGGGAAAGCCCTGGAGGAACCAGCCCAAGGCTCTGCTACTTCAGCATCTCCCCAGCTGGCCAAAGAGGATTTAGGATGGTTTAACCGGGGCAACCGCTCGCCCTCCTAAAACACAAGCAGAGATGCTTCAGGGCTTGTTTCCAAAGGAACCTGAGCAAGAAGTCAGGCGTAAGAGAGCACGCTGCTCTGCAGCTGAGAACAGCGATTCGGGTATATTTCAGGAAACACTTCGAGTGGGAAGCAGAATAAAACCAACAAAAACCCTTGGCAGGCACAGGGGAGATGGAATCGCGCTCAGGCAGAAGCGCTGAGGTTATCTCATGGGCCTGGGCAAACTGGGGATGCCCCAATGCAAACAGTGCACGTCTACGGGGTGTTTTCAGCAGTCAGCAATGCGAGCCCTCAGCAATGTGAGCCCCCCGACCCCAGGCTTTGCCTGCCTCTGTCTCTCCGGGGGTGAAAGCTCCCATCACCCTGGGACCACACCACAGCTCAGCTCGGAGAATCGCTGCCGCCAGGCATCGCCAGCTCAGACACTGCACAACGCACGCTTGGGTCCTGAGCTGGAAATTAGATCTTGGGCCTAGGACAAACAATTTTAAGGTCATTCAACACGAAGTCCAGCAAAGGCAGGGGAGCCAGGGCACTGGGAGCTCCCTGCTGAGCACTGCATCGGCTGGGAACGGCACAGGCTGCTCCGCTCTCCGACTGCCCCACGCTGCTGACGAGCCACAGTAATCTCTTTTCTGCACTTTGTCACAATTCCAGAGCAGGAGATTATCTTTAATTTTGTGATAATTACCACAAGCTGCTTTCGTTCTCAGCTTGTAAGTGTCTGCTGCTGTACACGTACCAAGTGTGGAATCAACACCGGCGGCGTGCTCACCGGGAGGGTGCTGGGGCGAGAGCCAGGGGTTGTCAGGAGGAACGATGCTTCAGGTGGCCAAGGGCATCACCAGCAAAACCTCTCCAAAGAGAAAAATCGGCTTTATGAAATCAACCCGTCTAGGCAGAAAATGAAAAAAAATCTTCTGCTGGGTCCTCAGCACCCGGTGCTTGGCTGTGCTCATCTCAAACAAGCTGACAGATGGCCTTGCAAAAACTGATTTAGCTCCAGCTTCGGGGTTATACACAGCCACGAGAGCTGGCGCTCGGGTCTGCGGGGCAGCGGAGCTCTGCCGGGGGAAGTTTCAATACTTAGCAAGCTAATTGAAATGATTCTTATCCGATTTGGTGCAGCTTAACGAGGGGGCACTCAGGAGCGTGAGGAGCAGCTCCAGAAGGAGAAGCCGGGGATGGAAGCGCAGCTCTGGGCGCTGGTGGTGCTTCATGCGCGCCTGCCCTGCTGCCTTCAGCTCCTCTCCTCACCCACACACTGCTTCTGTTCGACCCCATGCAGACCCACGTGCTGCCCCTCAGAGCTTCAGCTGTAACGCCAGGCCATTCCCATCCGATTTAACGCCTCTTTTTTTTTTTCCATACGCGTCCACGGCCTCAGCTGGGCATCCATCCCAGCAGGGTGCTCACACACCGTGGGCAGGGAGGGGACTCCCCAAACCCCTCTGTGCCCCAAACTCTGATTTCTCTGGATTTAGCTCTACCCCTCCAGAGGAGCCTGAGCCTCCACAGGATCAGACAACCCATCCCTCTTCTCATGCAATGTGTTGTGCCAACAACTTGTCGCTCAGGCAGCTTTAGGCCCCTCGCCCCCGTTTACATCCACTTGACAACTCGCTCCCAGTAAGTGGCGCACAACGGGCGGGCAGGGGCCTCGTGTACATCCACCAGCTTCATCACCCTCAGCAGTGAAGGGTCGGGAGCACAGCGGCTCCTGCATCCCCCAGCCTCTCTAGGTGCTGCCAGCTGGGACACACAAGTGATGCCCAAAGTCAGAAAGTTGAAAATTCACCGATCCTTCAGGCCTAAAAGCAAAGCTTCCCAAAAACCAGAAGATCTGGTCCTTGCTGCCCGTGACCTATACTGAGTTTAAGGTAAAAACATGGGTTTCAAGTTTGACTCATGCGCAGAGAATAAATTAAAAAATAAAGCCAAGTAAACAGTCCCTAGGATCTCTCAAAACCAGCTAAAGCTGGTGATTCCAGCCACTGAAGAAGAATTTCCTAAGGAAGTTTACAAACAACCAAGCAGAGCTCTTATGTAAGACCTGACAGAGCAGACTTCTTTGTAAGACATATGCATAATCACACAAACATTTATAACTTATAAATATTTAATGCTTCAGTATGCACTGGAGAAGCAGTGGGAGCAGACTCGAATAGCTGGTGAAATTATCTGGGCTCCTCTGCCCAGCAGAGAGGCTGCTGCATCTTCAATAAAAGCTTCAGTTGTTTACTGGGAGAGACACACGGTGACTGCAACTAAAAACACATCGGGAATAGAAACACCATGCCAGCTCTTCGGCTGGAAGCTGGGAGATTCTGGAGAGCCCCCCCAAATGTCTCCGGAGGTCTGGGTCTGATTTCACACTCATCTGACGAAGAGCAAGAGGGCACGAGCCACCTGAGCAACCCGCTGGGACAAGAGGAGGGGAAGGCTGCCGGCAGGGTGCGAGGATTGCTTGTGGGATCGGGCTGGGACCCGCATCCTGCAGGGAGAGGGCTAGGGCACGAGCTGTGCGCGGCGAAGGCTGTGCGCATGGAGCAGATGCGTTGCGGGAGAAAGATGGAGAGAGAGGCTGGAAGCAAAACACATCCGTCAGGAGAGACAGCTGTTACTCTCCATAAGGCACCGCTGAGAAAATTGAAGTTCAGGAAACAAAAAAGCGACTCAGAGAAGATGCCAGAAAACTCGATGCGGCTCAGAGCAGCACCTGAACCGGCACGCAGCCAGCCAGGGCGGCATGGAAGGAAGGGCAACCCGGCCAGCAGGGAGCAGCCCCTCAACTTCTCACACCTGAACTGCACGGCTCTAGGTCCCAGCGAGCAGCACTCGGGACCAGGGCCATGAGCAGGGTGGAGGAGAAACCCCAGGGGCAGCAGCAGGGCTCCACAGCCACCCCGAGAAGGCAGCTGCTTGCAGCCTGCCCGCCCCAGGCACCCAGGGTGACCTGCTCGGGCCTCACACGCTGCCTCCCTGCGTGACAGCACCAGTTGATTGGGATGAGAAGCATCCAGAGGATGCATGAGATGCTCAGAGGAGGTGTGGGGGCTGCTCCCCCTGCGATGCAGGGTCTCTTCCCAAGGAGCTGTACCCGGCTGCTTTCAGAGCCAGCAGTGCCCAGGGTGCTGCTGGAGAGCTTGGAGCAATGAAAATGAAGCAATCTGAGATAAATTCCGCTTGTTGGATGGAGTCTGTAAGAGCTTTAGGAAAGCAACGCAAGCTTTGACACCAACACGAATCCCTCAGGATGGTTTAGACCCCATCTGAAGCCCAACAGTTCTTCGCAGGGAGCTGAAACGCTGGCGTTCAGCAGCATCACACTGCGCCAGCATCGAAAGCCGGAGATCAGCAATCCCATCTAATCCCTCCTCGACACCCAGGGCCGGGGTCCTGCACCTCCCCACACCTCCCTTTGCCGTTTGGAGCCCCCTGGAACCAGCCCTGCTGGGGGGGGAAGGATGTTGGCGGTAACACACCGTGCTCTGCTGCACCATTGCCATGCCCCACGCTTTCCCCATGCCCTTTGTCTCGTTTACTTGAGCACAAACTCATCAGGGAAAGGAACAGCATGGCCTGTACAAATTAAGGGAGAGAGCTTAATGTACCGGGGCGGCAGGATGGGGCCTCGGGGCACTGAGGTGGCACACATAATGTGCTCCCTGCCTCCCTCCCTGGGCACTTCCATAGCTGAGCTCCTCGAGCACCAAAGACACCCAGCCCCTGCTTTTCTCTTTAATAAAAGTTTTTATGCAGGAACTCCTCCTGCCTCGGAAATAACCCATTTACCCCAGAGCAGGAGGCCGGGCACAAGCGGGAGGCAACGTGCTCCTGCCCGGTGCCGGATGGGATCAGCTCCTCGGGATGCGGAGTGCTGAGCCAGGACATGCCCTGCCGGAACATTCCCCTGACAGCTAACCAAAAAGCGCTTGCAGCAGGGAAGCCCAATTACAGCGGGGAACGAGCAGGACAAGACAGGGGAAATGAAATTTAAAAGGAACTGATTTGTTTCCTTGTCTCGGATCAGCTGCACGCAGAAAAAAAAGTACAATTTCCGAGCGCCTACCCCGAACCGTGTGACACATCTGACAACAAAGCAAAAACAAAAACCTCATCAAGAGCAGCGCGCACACAACAGCTGACGCCCAACAGCGGAAAAAGGCTGCAGCCGCTCGGCTCCACGCTGTAATTATGCAATCCAGTGGGACGCTCGGGCTCGCATCTGCTGGGTGGGAAAGGTGCAGCCTTATCTGAACGCGGCGTTCCTGCCGCCTTCCACGCTGCCGGTGGCGGGAGGAGCGAGCAGAACGCGCTCCCCGGCACGTCCGGGCGCCCTCCCCGCGGGGCAGCGGGCGAGACGTGCCCAAGGTCGGCAGCCGGCAGCTGCGGCGGGGACGCCGGCCTCTTCCTAGCCCCTGGCTCCGCTCCTTATTGCGGCCTTCAAGCCTGAGTCTGCCTGCCTGAATGCAGAGCAAAGCTTGATTAGGATTAATTACAGGCGGCAAGCGGCGCGCCGGGAAGCGCACCCAGGCCGGAGCCAGCTCCCTGCACCCCCGACACCCAGCAGTGAAACCACGACGCCAATTTAGAGCCAGGCCATCAGAGGCCAGCACTTTGAAGCCACGTTCCTTCGGGTCGCTCAGCAGAGCTGTGGCATCCAGCAGCCTCGGCTCGGGGCAGGACGAGCCCTGCATCCCCCAGCAGAGGTCCCAGCCGGCAGCAGAGCTGTAGCTTGGAGTGAAAAGGCAAGAGGAGGCAGAACCTCTCTCCTGACGTCCTCCCAAGCTGTGCTGCGGCACAAAAACAGGGACCTGAATGCAGTGCTGGTCCCCGTGCAGTCACCACCAACCACCCTTTGCTGCTTTAGATGTGGTTTTCTACAGCCACAAGGCCCCAGAGAGCCGTTTCCCCACCCAGGCCGCAGGAGCACAAGGCAGCACAGCACAAGGGCTCAGTCCAGAGCTCGCCCCTGTCCCCTGAGCACCATCAGACATCAGCCCAGCAGACACCGAGAGCTCAGGAATTTGGGTTATAGGAGACATCAGTCTGTCCCCCACCTCAGCCCTCAGCCCTTTCTCAGTGCTCCGAGCTGGGAATCCATCCCAGGTTGTTCATGGCTTGCACCACTTCACAGCATCTCCCTGTCCGTGTTACTTGACAGAGCTTCGTCCCGTTGCTCGTTTACTGCTGGGAATTATTTCCAGGCTAAATTAAGAAAGGTATCTCCCTCCCATTTTTTTCCCCACACGCCCCATTTTCAGACCTTTTGGAAGAGGTGCTAAAGTCCATTAATACAGTCACAGCAAATAAAGAAACCTGCCCCAAAGTTCCCAATCACGGCCCACCCCAAAGCCAGGACACGCAGAAGTTACACGGAGAGCACAGCTTTAGGGCTGCGGGAGCTCAGCACCACAACCAGGAGCAAACCCCAAAAGCCCCAAAAGCAGAGGCAGCCCTGGCCAAAGGGCACACAGCTGCCCGAGGGCCACCCTTCCCGAGCCGTCCTGAAGACGCACCTGGAGTTTTAAGGAGCGGGCTATTTCCTGATCTACTCTGCAGCCAAAGCTGCTCGGCTAAATCCTCTAAGGTTTAATTCCACTCCTGCTAATGTCACTTGACAGAGATTTTCCTGGGGTGCTCAAACTCCAAAGACTAAAAGGGGATTTCAGAACGGGGTCGCGCACAGCGTGCGTCACTGACACAAAGTCCTTCGGGCCGCGGGCACCAGGTGGAGCGAGCCCCCCTTCCCCGGGCACTGCGAGGGACACGGATTCGGTGTCACGGTGCCGAGGACAAGGCCTGGGTGGGAGAGGAAAGGGGAGACACCTGCAATTTCTGCTGGTTTCAGACCCAGGTTTCAAAGGCAGAAGTGTCAGGTCGCGGTTCCAGACCTGACTGCTTTCTGAGCTCGGTGTGGGACGCAGCCCCACGACAGCACGTCCCCCCGGCGGGGATAACAGGCACGGCCCTCGAGTTGACAAGGATCCTGGAGGTCTCTTCCAACCTAGATGATTTTGTGATTCTGTGAAAAACCCGCAATTCCACAGATGGGATAGGAACAGGGTACTGGTGGCGCATCTTCACTCCGGGTCTCTGCGTCCGTACAAACCTGAGCTTTTGCTGCTGTAACAAGGAGAACTTCCAAGGGCTCAGGCTGTGTGCAGGTCTCATCTGAGCCCGCCAGGCAGCGAGCGATCAGATTTCTTGGCCTCGCACAGCACTAACGACGCCGACTTGTGTGTGGCTGAAGGCCAGGTCTGGCTGGCGCTGAGCTGCTCCCCACCAGCACCACCTCCACCCTCTCTACGTGGCTCCACACAACCCACCCAAGCCCACCAGCAGCCCCGAGGCTGGCCTGCCTTGTAGGGCAAGCTCTGCTCAACCCATCCCAGACACCACAAATCCTTTCCTGCAGGTGGATCCTGGATGGCCAAAAGCCCCAGACCGAGGAGGCACCAACGCTCTGGTCCTCACCTCGTGGCTGTGAGCAAACCTCACCGACAGCAGCAGCTCCATCAGACCACGTCCCCACACCGTGAGGCCAAGGGAAGGCCTCCAGGGAGAAAACTGCTGCTGCAAGGTGCGGGGGACTGCAGGTTAAAAATGAATTTAACTGCTGCTCACCACCCTGTTCTCTTCTCACCTTGTTACGGCCACTTGTGCTCTCTGTGACCGGAGTGTTTTGGTCTGATGCTCCCGCTCTGCTCTAACAAAGGCACCTGAACAGATGGAACAAAACAAGCCACGGCAGGACAAGCTCAAAAGATGAAGTGTGCTGCCAAAATCCCTAACTCCAAGTTTCAGCAACCAGCCTCTTCTCTCCCCGGGAGCCTGGCCATGGCGTGGCAGCCAGTGACTCAGCTACTCGCTGAAAATAAGTAACCTGGAGAAAATAAAAATCAACAAAGCTTTTGAAAAGACTTCTAGAGCTTGGCATAAATACAAATAGGTGAGACGGGCCTAGAAGGCAAGAAGGAAACCTGCTGCCTGTGCTGGGCTGCAGGGACGTGGCTGTTGCATTATGCTGGAGATCGGGGACAGCCTCCTCCAACACCGGGAAGCACAACGTGGCCAAGAGGCTCCTCCTGGCACGGGTCTGCAGCTGGCTCACGACCCAGGGCAGGGAAGCAGCTTCGCCAGCACAGCCAGGAGCATCTGCACTGGGAGGCCAAGCCAGGCACTTGCTGCTGCTGTATAACAACGAGCAGCTCCAGCCTTTTATTTCCTCGTTTGAGAGCAAGATCTCTTCCACCCTAAGCGCAGGTACGCACCCTAAGCGCAGGCACAGCGGGAGCTCACTGAACACAAAGGTGGACGCGGGGAGCATCGGGCTGCAGATGAGCACACCTGGGGAGAGCCCGAGACACAGGCGCTGAGAGGACCACGTTCAGCAGGCACAAATCTGAGGTGCAACTAGGAAAACTTCTTGTCTCCCAGGTCCTGAACCGGTCCTGAACCGTGAACAAGTTGATGCTGAGCCCATCTTGGGGCTTCACTCAGCTTCTGCCTGGCACAGGGGAAAACTGGGGCTCCTCTACGGGGAACAGGTATGGAAAACAGAAACTGAAGACAGCAGCATTGAGTGAACCAAAGCCCACCACTTCTGAACCACACGGTTTTGTAAAAAATGTCTTTCAGGAGCTTTAAAACTGCTCACCAAGACTTCAGTAAAGCCTGAAACGAAGCCGTGCACCTGAACCTTACCACCACGACACACATCAGCCACACACACGCTGCTCCCAACTTGGAGGAAGCTGGGACTGCACGGACTGCTCCTGGGTTTGGGGAGAAACCCAGGAGTCAGCCGAGCAAACAGCACACGGTGACCCCACAGCACACGGGGGAGGTTTGGGTTCCTGCTCCCAGCTCAGGGGGCAGAGACCTGCAGGAGCTGAGCTGCATGGCAGTGGTGTGTGTTGTGGGGTGGGAGGAAGAAAAAGAAACGGGCAGTGCTGCTGGCTGACAGCTCCTGAACAGCTCTCAGCAGGGAAGGTAAAACCCCAGGTAAGAAGTCCCACCAGTTCAGCTTCTCCTTCCCCAGCTCCCAGCCCAGCAATCTTCTTGCAGACCACCAAGCAGCGGGGCTCCTCCGCTGTCACCGGTGAGACTTCCAGGAGTTATTTGCACAAAGCACAGCAAAATGCAAGTCGAAAGGCTCGGAGCTGCTGGATGTCCGTGGGAAGAGCCAAAGGCAGCTCTGAGGAAGCAGAGCCAGCCTGCGGGCACGGCGAGGTCGTTCAACGATGGCCATGGCCAAGCCGAAGGGCTCTGATGCTCCGAGCAGGGACAACACTTCTCCAGTTCCTCTTTGCTGAAGTGGGTGCATCGGTTTTGCCAGAACTTAAAGGCCAACCATAAGGCAAAGGACACATGGAGACCGCTGTCTTGGCAAGTCAGAGCAACCCAAAGCAGAAGCTCTAATAGAAAACACGAAGTAAGAGGCAGCACTTGCCACTTCTGCCGGTAATCTCTTTGTTTTTCCTTTAGACGAGCAGCTGCCATTCAGGCACGTCTCATCCTGTCCTCCCACAGCCCTTGGAGAGCCCCGCGTTGTTACCAATTCAGTAGTTTTTCACCCCACCTCAGAGAAAATCTGCATTTAAGTTTTGCTTTTATTGGATGGTGTGAAAAACCCACCTCGCCTCTCCAGGTGACATTTTGCTCTGCATGCTGGTCATTCCCAGCCTTCTCCTACTCCTGCCTTTCAGTTTAGGAAAAAAAAAAAAAAAAAAAAAAGAAGAAACACTCAGAATAAAATTATTCTTTGGGTTTTCAGTCCTGGGAGCAGGAGAAGCCGTTTGTCCTCTCTGAGATCGGTTAGGAGCCCTCAGTCTCTACGCTTGCCTTCCCACCAACACGAGAGCAGTTTGCAGGCATCAGTTCCTCCCAAACCAGGCTCTGAGCAGCAGCCAGAGCCCTGCCAAGCAGCACACGCCATCAGCAGATCATCCCTGGAGGCTCCTCGATTTAACACCAGCCCGTATTGACCACCTCTGGAGCTGGCACACAACGGGCAACCGAGTTCATCGCGTTCCAGGGAAACGGATCCGGGCGCTGCTGTCCAAAAAACGAGTGCCCTGCCTGGTCTTGGTCTCACTTTACAGGCACAGCCCCACGGCTGTCAGGGCTCCAAGGGTTATACACGAGAAATGCTGGGGCTGGGCAACGAAGGAGCCACAAAAATCAGGTAGCAATTTCAGGGTGCTCGCTCCTTCAGCTTCTCATTTGCTTTAATAAGCATTTCCTGGCATTACTGGGCTGGAAGCCTGGCTCTCGGCGGAGCGTCCCAGATAGTTAATCCACCAGGGACTCCTGCTTAGCACCGAAACGAAAACAAACAGCCAGCCCTCGGAGACCGAGGTGGAGAAAGACCATGTCATCATTTTTCTTCCATCCAAATGAATTTAAACCCGAAGAGATGCCGGCCTGAGCGGAGGTATTCTGGGATTAAAAGCAGCACACGCATCAGAAAAGCACCTTTAAGGAATTAACATTTCAGCTTCTCCCAAGCAGAGGCTTTATAAACTGTTACTAGAAAAATCGAACGCAGCACAATCTGCATCCCCTAGAAAAAGTTATCTTGGGACATAAGTTAGCATTACAGGGGAAAAAAAAAAAGTAATAAAAGAAGAATAAATGAATAAATGGCTGCTCTTCCAGATTTCAGCCCTGATCACCGAACAAACAGTCCTTACAAACACGAGAATTATCCCCTGGCAGGTGCTATCTGAGCCCACAGCCCACCAGCACCCATGGGCCCCCCTTTGCCTTATGCCTGGGTCCCACCTGGGCAGTGCTCGCGCTGTCACGCAGCGCACGGCACTCAGTGCCGACAGGCACAGCTTCGAGACGCTCTCATTTTCTGCTGCCTTCGTTCCAGCTTTGAAGTTCGGGCCTGTTTTACATCTCTATAGCTTGCTTCTCTGCCAGCAAACCCTGCGTTTTGTACGCTGCCCCCATCACCACGCGCCCAGACAGATGGCGAGAGCGGCACCGAGGCTGCACGGAGGGAGAGCTGTCGTTTCAGAGCCACTGATTTACCAGGGACATTTTGGGTGGTTTCAGGTATTGCAGCTGTCGTCACAGAGATTCCTGATGTCCCTCTTCCTTTTGGCGTGGGGATGCACGGGATGCAGACAAAAAATAGGGCAAAACCCAGGAAACTGGAGGGACCCGAGTTTCACATCAGCCCCCAACCCCAGCAGCTGCCGGTGCAAAGCCCCTCTGGATGCGCTGGGGAAGGTGGTGATTTCAGCCAGCTGCCTCCCTTTGGAAAACGCTGCCATGGGCAATTCTGCCTTGAAAAGTCCATGGAATTTGGTCCATCAGAGAGACTACAGAGAGAGAAGTGCTGCAGCAGCTGTACCCTGCCTGCGCTAGAGGCTTTGATAACGTTTTCCTTGTGCTGCCGAACACACCAGCAGGGATCAAGCAAGCATTAAGGCACAGACGAGTTTTCCTTCTCCTTTCAGAGGGGTCAGCAAAACAAAACCGCTTCTGCCTTGTGCCAGAGCCTCCCCTCTGCCCGCAGTTCAGCATCATGAGCTTCACCTTCCCCCTCGCCCCAACGAGGCGCTCTGCAAAAGGAAACCAGGCCACCCAGACGGTGGCAGCGAGAGACTCCAGCTAATCACCTTCATTTTACTTTGCAAACTAGAAACTTGGGTTTCTGGGCCTCACGCCAAGCCCGAAGGCTTTCCTTGAATCCCTCAGATCTTCAGGACCTTGAGTAAAATCCTGATCCAGTGGACATCAGAGGCAAAACCTAAGGAAAGTTTGGCTTCTGCGTGGCCAGAAGCTGCCCGGCCTCTGATAAAGCCGTACAGAAACGCACTGAAACCAGGCAGGATCCAAGAGAGGAAGAGCAGCAGTGCCTGACCCCAGACCCACCAGGATCCCACCGTTTGTGCCGACCCACAAGAGAGCAGCAGCACGTGCTGTGTCGGTGAGATCGGCCGCTGCAAGCCCCCAGCCCGCCTCAAGCCTTGCAGCCTTCAGAGCTGTGTCTTCGGCTTTGGAAAGACTTCCCCAAATCTTTCCCAACCTGCCAGTTACATAAAAATATTTCTCAGACGTTCCAAAAGCTTTGTGAGCTGCACCGACGTGCCAACCTAACGCTCAAGTTTCTCAAATTGATGTAAAATGACCTTAATTACCTCAGCTCACACGGCCCTGAGTGAGGACTGAAAAACCATGCGGCCCTTCCAAGCCAAACCTTCCTCACCAGCAGGCTGAAAGGAGCAGTTTTGGGACGATGTTTACGCAGCTCCTTGCACAGTGACTGAGGCGTTACCGTAACTGCACCGCTGCCCAATTCCAACCGGAGAAAAACACGAGTAAGGCGGCAGGAGCTCGGGAGGATGCTATTAACTCGCCCTTCAAACCAAATCTGTTCCACCCACAAGTCAGAAATTCCACCCTAAAAACCATAATTGGGAACACCTTGAAGCCATTTAGCTTAAACACAACTGCTGCTGTTTTGCTCCAGTGGTGGAGAGGTTGTTTTTTTGGTAAGAAACTGGCAGAAAAGCCTGCAAAGGTCACAAAATGCTCTGAGGGTAAAAACAGCAAAGCAGGGCTGTGCCAAGCACACGTGGCTGGGACTCTGCAGGAAAGGGAGAACAGACCGAGACAACCACGTTACCTCTGTGCTAAACACGTGGTCTAACAGCGGTGCTGCCCAGCTCCTTGCTCCCCATCCTTCCTGCCCCACCAGACCCCGCGCTCGATGGCACGCACACGGGGTGGGCACCCAGCCCTGGGCAGGGAGGCTGGAAGCAAGCCCAGACCTCAGGTTTGAACTCACAGGGTGTGACTTCGCAGACGATGCTATTTTACTGGAGATTCCCCATGTTTGCCACGCCAGCCCTCAATTCCATCAGGCTGTGTCACCAGCCCCCGCAGATCCAGACCTCAACTCGCTCGGGGCAGCAAAACAAAGCAGCAGCTGAGCACAGCCAACGCCAATGGGGAGAGAAAGGTGGAACGGGCAATGGAAATAGCAGCTTGCCAGGCAGCAAATGAAAGGGAGGAAATAATCCCGGTTAATTCTACTCTTGCAGGATCCTAACGTGGTCACCAGCAGGGCCCGGCGCATCCCAAGCACCCGTTCTGAAGGGCAGCACCCGACGTGTGCTGAGCCTGGGGTGCGTGGCTGCCAACACCAGCCCTGCAAATGTCTGCGTGAACACAGCTACCTGGGCTCAAGAGCAGATCTCTCTGCCTCCTATGGAAAAGAAAAAACAAACAAAACAAACAAAGCAATGAAACAGCTGGGGAGTTACTCTTAAGTACTAAATTCTGTAAAGGAGCAGACACCCACCTAACTCAAAGCATCCTCAGAACAAAAGACCCAAAGAAGAAATTTGTAGATGTCTACCATAGCACAGGGACACAGAACAGGTTAAATAAACCAGAAGTTTGACAGAGCTCCACCAGAGGAAGCAGTGCAAGTTTAAATGACAAGAAAATCCCTGCTTTGCTACGGGGACCCTCAGAGCCAGGTCTGCAGGAGCCAGCGAGCCCCACGCCAGAGCACGGCTCAGCAGCTGCCACCGAGCACAAACCCCGAGCAGCCAGAGCACAGGTGGAAGCCGAATTAAACATCGTGCCCCTGAGCGGCGGGGAGAGATGTAACATCGTGCAGTAAAGTGAGAAGCTGCTTCAGAGCACCGGGGGTTTGGCCGGCACCAAGTTCCCCAAGCTTGCAGCGTGCCCATGCCCGACACATCCCCAGGCTCCTCCAGCAGCAGCAGTGAATGTGCCCAGGCTGGAACTGTGACAGTCCCCAGGCTGTGACACCGCTGCCTGTGCCGGAGCAGCTACAGGTGGCAGCACCCCACACGTCCCCTTCCTCCCCACAGCAGTGGCGCCGACCCCGGGCAGGCAGCTGGCTTCCCACTTCTGTTCTCTCCCCGGGAGCCTTCCCCACCCTCTCCAAGTTTCCTAGCAAGCAGCAATTTCCGCAGAGAGAACATGCAGATTCTGCTAATTACAGACGAGAGGAGGGCTGTGCCCCCCCCGTTCCTCGCTCCGGATCCCAGCCGTGCAGGCGGTGATTGGGCATTGTGAGGTTCGCTTTCTGCAGCTCCGGATCTGTGCAATTATCCAGGGGCAGTTCTCGTTACAGCCGTTTGCATAGTCTGTCAATTGTGCCTCCACGCTGTAAAATAACGCTGCCCGTCCTCAGAATCACAGCCTCTTCCTGGGCACCAGGGAACATTGAAGAGACCCATTCACGCTGCACGCTGCCTCTAAGTTTGAGGCATCTGCAACCTTTAAACGGCGCTAGGACAGAGCGGTGGCTTTGCTTTCTTCAAGGAAAGGGGGAAGAGAAGCCAAGGTGCAGGCTGTGACGGCGAGCTGCTGCAGAGGTGCGAGGGGAGCGAGGCACAACACCATGGGACGAGCCGTGAGCCCCAGGGCAACCGAGGGCACCGGGGCCTCCCGATTTCCTCCTCGCCGCTGCAGCACGTGCTCTGACTCAGCCTGGGTTATTCACCACAAGCCAGTGCAAAAACCCACACGTACGCCGGGGAAGCCGCAAAAACACACGATGGAAGACAACGACACTTAATTAGGGGTTGACAGCGTCTTCTGCTCAAACACGTGGGTGAGGAGAGACAAAGTGACAGAAATGCTGCTCTGATTGCTTTTAGCTTTTTAATTACAGAAAACGTTTCCCAGAAAAAGTTCTGAGGTTAACTCGGCTACTGGCAAACGCTGAAAGACACGACGAGTGCCAGGCTGCCTAGGAACAAAGCATTTCGGAGACCTACCTAAAGGAGGAAAAACCACAACGTCACCTTTTTGTCAGTGGCTCTTTCAGGGCTGCTCGGAGAGGCCAGCCGCCCCTGCCAGCCTCCAAAGCGCTCAGAGAGGAGGTGGGAAGCCTGAAAAGCCAGGACACGCTTTTCCTTTCAGCACGCAGCGACCCAGGCGGGCAGGTGAGCGATGCTGGGCGCTCTGCTGAGACACTCAGTGCTGATACAGATCAGGACCAAATTCACTTCTCGCAGACCATCGCTTTTAACTTCACCCTCTTCTTCCCTGCGCTTTTGCGCTTCAATTCCAGCATCAAATGGCCTTCTGCTCGGCATCCCTCGCAGTGCCTTGATTTACCTTTCAGCTGGGCTCCCGTTCTGTGATCGCTGTGGAAGTGGCCGCACGCAGGCAGGGGCACGGCACGCGCCTTCCTTGCAGCATCCTCCCCTCGGGGGAAAAGGCGAGCGGCTGCGCCTGTTTGTTGAAGGCAGAGCGGTGCAACCAGCAGCAGGCAGCAAACAGGGAGAAGGTGCTGGTGCCAGCAGCACAGCTTTGCCAACGACTTACAGGAAACGACAACATTGTGCTCCTCTCGGTGCCTGCACCAGGCACGGACGGGTGAGGACGCAGCAAGCGCTGTGCAGGGCTGTCCCCCTGCAGCAGCTCCCAGCTGGGAGCCTGTGTGAACAGCCGGGGCTCTGCGCCTGCACAGGGCTGCAAAAATCAGCTTCTGCCTGGCCCCACGTCCATGGTCACCCATGTCCAGCCCAATGTGATCAAGATCAATCCTGTTCTTCGGCACGTCCATGAAGCGACCCAGCTCGCAGGCCTAGGAGACGACAGCTTGGGAGGCAGCAGAAGGGAAGCGGCTCCGTCAGCTGGGTCACCAAACAAAAACTGAATTTAAAGGGGACCACCAGGCTTTAAAAATAAATAAATAAGAGACCTGGGTTTGGGAAACAGGAAAACCCACCCGGGACTTTTTCTCCTGTTCTGCTGCTATCTGTGAGCTCAAACACAGCCACCCCCCTGCCCTCCCCGACAGCGGGGCGTGCGAACCAGGCTGCTGAAGGTCACCGCCACCCAAACACTCCCAGCCCTCGCCGTGCTAGCAGCTGGCACGCGTTTCCCCTCCAGCTCCACTGCTGATATTCCCCTGCATGGTATAAAAGGTGCAGCGTGCGGGTTAATTGACCCCAGGGAACTCCTGAAGCTCCCCTACGTGCAGATGGCACCGTCCCCGTGCTCCTGGAGCAGGTACAGCGGTGAGGTTGGGCACGAGGCACCTGCTGGGCCTCCACAGATTAATACGGGGCTGCAGGAATGTGCTCGGCAGCCCAAAGAGGGAATAATCGAATGCGACAAAGCCGGGAGCAGCATGTGACGAGAGCAGCTCCCCGCGCCTTCGTCGGGGTAGCGCCCAGCCTCGGCAGACCTATTTCGGGACTCAGCCGGCTGCGCCTGAACGACGTGTTGGTGAAAAAAAAAGAGAGCGCTGGAATTCCTGCTTCTGCTTTCCAGGCTGCAGCCACCTTATATGGGAAAACCGTATTTAAGGTTGTGCATCTGGCGAGAGCCCACAACGGTCGTGTCAGCGATTCGCTTCGAAAATCGGTCCCAAACCACGCGCTGGGTGCTCCCGGGGGAGCCCTCCTGGAGACGCTCGGCGAGCCAACCGGGGCACGTGGGCAGGCCCAGCGCCTGCTGATTGCAATTAGATCAATCTTACATCGATCGCTCCCCTCCACTGGTTCTCCAGCCTGGCTGGACACCCAGCAGGACTGCCCCTCGCACCCCTCCCGGCCCCCACGGTCCCAGCTTCCCTGAACATTCCCAGCCCGATCACATCTTAAAGGCCAATTAATTTGCTGGAGCAGCCCGAATGCCATTTTTGCTGCTTTCCTCCCCTTGCCTGCAGCTGAGCTGTGACTTATTGGCTGTGAAGTAACTGCAGGGTCTCCAGAAGTTCAAGGCACAGGGTGTTTTTCTGTGTGTTTTTGCCTAGCTGACTCCCCCTGTCATCATCTTCGCTAGCACCATTTCACAGGGAAGAGGCACGTGACACCCAACTAAGCTGTGAACCATAATCATGCTGGGGATGATGTTTACATTTGATTTTTCCTCAAGCTGATAAGCTCTCTCCAATTTCCCTCTCCATCACGTTGGTATGGATCGAGCTGCTTGTGCCCCACGGGGTGGAATTCTTCCTTTATCTCTAATCTGCTCTCTGGGAAAAAAAAAATAAAAATGCTTTCAGCAGCCCTTCAGAAGTCACTTTGTGGTTATCATGGCAAAGAGGGAAGAGCCGTGGTGCTGCTCCTCGTGTCACAACCTGCACTCTCCCCGCTGGTCTTGGGGGCTCCGTCTGCACCCAACGCACCCAGCCGGGGTCTCTGCTGCGGGCACGGGGAGACGGCTGCAGGGCCAGGGCACAGACAGCGCCCTGACATCGCTCCAGCCCCTAAAGCAGGGGATCTCAGCCCCAAGGAACATGCTGTAGGCTTCTGCCCAGACCCTAAGCCGTAAGCGAAGGGCAGGCCGCAACCCACGCAACGGGAAGACAGGAGGAATGGAAAGAAATCGTAAGTCAACTCTTCAGCCCTCCTGGGACGAGGATTTGCAGACCCCAGCTCTGCGAGGAGAGGGGCGGGGGGCAGCCCTGCTGTCAGTTTGTGCTGACAGCTCTCCAGCAAGGCGAACCCCCGGCCTCCAGCCCTGCCAGCACAGGTATCCGGGCAGCGATCCCTCCTCACCCAGCCGCCTGGGGACACGATAACCCAGCCCCAAGGGGTCCACAGAGCCCCCGACCCCCAGCACGGCTCCTTCAGACCCCTGCGGCTCCTCAGAGCGAGCGCCTTCAGGAAGGGGCTCAGCGGCCATTTACAGGCGGCAGCTTTTGAAACTCCTTTTTTCAACCACAACAGTTACAACACCTTCGAAAGCCCCGCGGTGAGGCTCTCAGGACGGGATGGGTCAGCCCTGCGCGGCCACCAACGTGCCTCGATGCCGGCCCTGAAGGTTTTGTTCCTCAGGACACGTCCCGAGGCCTCCACGAGGCCCCAAGCCGAGCGGCTGCGGATCCTCGCCGACCGCCAGCTCCCTGCTGCCGGGGAGGGTCCCCTTCCAAAAACCACTTGGGGACCCCCCAGGAGCCGCTGTCAGCAGCGGGGCCGGGGCTGAGGGGCCCGGTTTGGCTCCTAAAGGGGTCCCCATCCCCAAAACGAGCCCCCAAAGGCGTCTCCGGCCCCAAAACAAACTCCTAAAAGGGGTCCCCGGCCCCAAAATGAGCTCCTAAGGGGGTCCCCTGCCCCCAAACGAGTTCCCAACAGGGTCCCCAGCCACCAAACGAGGCCCTAAAGGGGTCCCCAGCACCCAAATGAGCTCCTAAGGGGGTCCCCGGCCCCCAAATGAGCCCCGGGGGTGGCGTTGGGGGGGGGGGCCAGGGCCCGGTGCGAGGCGGCGCCCCCCGCAGCAGCCCCGACCACCGAGAGCCCCCCCCCCCGCGGACGGAACCATTCCGGGCCCCCCACTGCAGGGGGCGGCGGCCGGAGCGCACCACGCGGCACTGGGGGGGGGGGAAGGAGGAGAAGGGGGACAGCGGAACCCCCCCCCGGGGGCAGCGAGGCACCACCCGCACCCGGTGGGGAGGGGGGGGGGGGGGGCTGGGCTGAACCACTGCGGGCTGGGGGGGGGGAAGGGGAGAAATGGGAGGCGGACACGGGCCGGGTGGGGGGCTCTGAGGGCTCCGCGCGGGGCCGGCACCCCCCGGCGGGGCAGTGGCCGTTACCTCCTGCCGCGTCCGGGCCCTCCGGGCTGATGGCGCCGGCACCGGCCCCCGCCGCGGCCGAGCCCTCCGCCGCCTCCTCGGGCACCTCCAGCTCCATGGCGGCCGCCGAGGGCGCGGACAGGCCCGGGGCAGGCCGAGGCCGGGCCCGCGCCGCCCCCCCCTTCCTCCTCCTCCTCCTCCTCCGCCGCGCTGCTCCCGGCTCCGGCCGCCGCCGCCGTCGCTGAGCAGCCTGGGAGCGGCGGGGCCCATGGACGGGAGGGCGGAGGGGGCGGGGAGGGGAGGGGGGGGGGGAGGCCGGGGCCCGGCGCTGCGCAGAGCGGCGGGGCCGGAGCGGCGGGGGCCGTGCTGCCCCCTGCGGGCCGGGAGGGCCCGGACGTCGCCATGGCAACGGCGGCGGGGACCCGGGGTGGGCCCGGGGTGGGGGCTCCGTGAGGATGGAGGTGGGGGGGGGGCACCGGGCACCGGGGGGAGGCCGGGGGGCGGCAGCGGGGGCCTCGGGGGAGCCCCCGGGGGTGTCCGGGAGGCCTCCGGGACGCGCTGCCCTCCCCACGCCGTGCCCCGGGGCTGCGGAGCTGCTGGGAGGGGAGCGGCGGCGGGGGGGAGGCACCGGGAGCTGCCCCGGCCTCCCCTGGGCGGCTGCGGGCCCGCCGCTGAGGCCCCGCGCTCGGCACCATGGCCCCGGGCTGGTGGCTGGCGGCGGGGGGGTTCCGCAGGGTCTGGGCCCCCCGGGATACCGGGGGGGAGAAGGGCTCGGAGCTGCCGCAGCACCCCCGGTACAGGGCCCGGGCTGAAGGCTGGTCCCGGAGCAGCGGCGTGGAGCTGGGCTCCGTGGCCGGGATCCCCCCGGGAGGCAGGAGCAAGGAGCCCCGGCCGGCAGCGAGGTGGGGGCAGAGGGAAGGGGTCGGGGAGGGAAGGGGGAGGCAGCTCCCGGTGGGCAATCCCCCCCCCCCCAGGGCTGGGTGTCCCCGCGGGGCTGCTGTCCCTGGTCCTTCGGGTGGCGCTGGGTGAGGATGTTCGGTCCCCAGGGACAGCCCGGGGAGGGTCTGGGGGCTCAGGGTAGTGTGGGTGGCGTGGAGCCCCCCTCACCTCCTTGGAGGGGGCCAGGCTGGGAGGAAGGACCCCCTGCTTGGGCACTGCCATCCCCAGTGACCCCGAGCATCCCGTGCCTCCTGCCCGTGCCCGGGGCTGGGTGAGACACGAGTGGACGTGGCCGAGCCACCAGCCCGGGGGGGGACAGCAGGGACAGCCCCCCTACAGCTCCCGCTGTGCCTGCTGGAGCTGCCCAGGGACCCCTTCCCCCTGCCCTCTCCCTCCTGCAGGCAGCGTCTGGCCCACAAAGGGTTATGCAAGGCACCCGGGAGTGACACCGCTGCCACCAGCCCCAGAGCTCAGCTCCTTCCTGGTCGGATCCAGCCTCCGCTGGGGCTGAGCCACCGCTCGGTGAGTCCTGGGGGACGGGGATGGGACCGGGGGTCACCCCTGCCCGGCAGCCCCGGGAGGGACGGGGGCTGGGGACCCTCCTGGGGTCCTGCCCTGAGCACACGGACGGAGCAGGAGGAGAGGCCCCGGGGGTCCCTACGTGCTGGGGGGGGGGGACTTGAGCAGGGCACGGTGCAGAGCCCTCGTTGGGGTGCTGCGGCTCTCACCCTGTGGGCTTGGGGACACGGAGTGGGGACCCTGCCATCAGGCTCTGCGCCCTGGGGCTGGAGGTCGTGCCTCCCTTTCCCTTGCCTCCATCCCACCCGTTTACACCCGGCCAGGGCAGTGCTCCCCAGCACCTGTATGGGGGGGGCAGCAGGATCATCCCACCAGGACGCAGGTGGGGCTGGGTTTGGGGAGGCGCTGGGGGGCTGCCAGCAGGGCACGGACCCTTCCTGCACAGCCGGGGCAGGACGAGGGATGAGTGATTTTGGCAGAACTGGCAGGGACACGGAGAGCCAGCCCCAGGGGAGACCAGAATGGTGCGAGGGGGGTGTGTGGGGCTCCCACGGGGCTCCCACGGGGCTCCCACGGGGCTCCTGGTGCATCGGGCTGGGTGCATCGGGTTGGGCCGCGGTCAGCTCGGCCCAGAAACTGCCTCTCCCGGCGGGGCCATTTCGGGTGCGGGTTGGTTTCTGTTGGAAACCGGCAGAGCCGGCTCCTCCGGCTGCCAGCCTCGGCCTTTGGCTCAGGGCAGGGCCCCCGGGGAAGGCCGAGGGCAGGACCGGGGCTGGCCGTCCCCGCAGGCACTGCCTGGTGAGCTGCTGCTGTCCCCATGCTGTCCCTCTGTCCGCCCCCACCCTGGCCCCACCAAGGCCACGGAGAGCTGCAGGACGCAGGCGTGGGACTGATTCACCGAGTCCCTGTGATGGGACAGGGGCGTGGGGCTGGTGAGGGGACAGCACAGAGCAGGAGCTGTCACCTGCAGGGGGGGACACTGGCTGTCCCATGGCCTGTGGGGTCTGTTGGGACCTGTGGGTCCTGCCTTGTCACCTGTGGGTGTTGGGGGGCCCCATAAGCACCAACCAGCTGATGCTGGTGACGCAGCTGCCTCTGATCCAGCAGGAAACCTCCCCACCACCACGGCATGGTCCTGTGAGCATGGGGACAGTGTAGGGGGGACAGGACCATGACACCACCGAGCCAGGATCCTGCCTGGCCCCAGCCAGCCCCACAGCCCCACACGTCCCTGGGTGTCAAGCACCAGCGGCTGGGCACGGGGGCTGGTGTTGGTGGCTGGTGAGGCCGGGTGGTGCGGGACACCCCCCCGGACTCTGCCCTGTGCTCTCAGCCCAGCCAGCCAGCTTGTTCCTGGGCCCGGGTGAATGATTACCCCTGCCTGCTGCGCTGCCGGCTGCCCCACCACGTTTTGGGGCTGTTTTGGTGCAGCTGGGGCTGCGTGCTTGCCCCTGAGCCCACTGCCAGCCCCACCACCGTGGCTCTAGGCGCTCTCCACGGGTGTCAACGCTCATCTCAGGTGCCCCCACCCTGCTGGAACTGCCCTGTGGGGATTTCCAGCGGGGCCATAGGGTTCCAGCCCTTGGGCGTCAGTACAGGGGGTTCACGGCGGGGCTCAGAGCAGCCGAGCCATGATGGGGGCTGGGACAACCCCGCAGCACCCGGGGGGCGTGCGGGTGGCACAGGATGGGGACACACAGGCAGCAGGGCCAGAAATGGGGGCTGCTGCCGTGGCAGAGCCGTTGGGGTATTGGAGCCCAGGAGAGCTGTCAGGGCAGAGCTGTTGGGCACACGGATCCTGTGCTGCCAACGCTTGGGGAGATCTCCCCCCGCCGAGCTGCCACCACGGGCTGTGCCGAGCCGTGTCCTGGCTGTGCCATGCCGTACCGTGCCGTGCCGTGCCGGGGGGGTACCGAGGCTCCGGTTCCCGAGCGCGCCCCGTGCCCGCCCGCCCGGCCCTACCTGGGCACGCCCCGGGGCCGGGTGCGGTGCGGCGGGAGGCGGCCAGGGCCGGGCCATACCGTACCGTACCGTACCGTACCGTACCGTTCCGTGCCGGGCCGGGCCGGGCCGGGCCGGTGCAGCGGCGCCCCCCGAAGGCCCCTTGCCCTCCCCCGGGACGTTCAGCATGGCCGTGCGGTTCCAGGTGCGCTGCGCGCCCGGGCGGGACCGGGGGAGCCCCGGGGAGGTCACCGCGGCGGGGTCGGGGTCGGGCGGCGGGGGCAGCTCCATCCCACCCGGGTCAGCTCCGTCCCACCCGGGTCAGCTCCGTCCCAAATCGGCTCCGTCCCAAATCGGCTCCGTCCCACCCGGCCGCTGGCCGTGGAGAGCTGTGGGGTGGCCATGGCACCGTGCCGGGCTGCTTGCTGGCCCGGCCCCGTCGCGCAGCAGGACGGCAGTGGGGCCTCTCCGTGATTTCCTCATCACGGATAAAACCACACGCTTCTGTCGCCGGTCGCCGTGCCCCCTGCCCTGCCTGGCACCGGGGGGCTGTGGGGTGCCCTGGGCACGGTGGGGGCAGCGGGAGCCTCGTGCCACGTCCTGCACCCCGAGCAGGAGGCTGGGGCCGGCTGCGGGGCGGCTGCAGCTGATCCATCACGGCATTGCCTGGCGCTTTCAGTTTGTTTTTCCGTATCCAGATGACCCTTGAGATAGAGGTTGTAAAACACAGCTGTGGGAGCCACCGCCCCGTGCCAGGTTCTGTGGCTTTGTTTCTGGGGATTTTCCCTGCATGGCGCACGGATCCTGTGTCTCTTCTGGGCACTGGGAGCTGCTGGAGGGGATCCTGATCCCATGGCCTGTGCAGGGCAGCGTTTCAGCTGGGATGAACATCCCGATGAGGCTTGTCTGTCAGAAACTCTTGGATTTGGGGAAAACCTGGGGAAAATAAACAAAGGGTGAAGGCAGAGGGTGCCCCTCACCAAAAAAAAAAAAACAAAGGGTGGCTCCAGCTATGGGGAAGGGTCCCCAACCTACCTGCTCTGCCTAAAACCTCTCTTTCCGTGGCCACACGTCCAAGGGGACAGAGCTGGATGTCCCCGGCGCTCACTGGAGGGGGTTTCACTCTGCACAGAGCCAGCTCTGGGTTTTGGGCACACTCCTGCATGGGGAGTGTCCCAGCCACCGGTCCCAGTGCCCTGGGTGGGTGCCTGGGCACTGCGGGGGGCTCTGTCCCCCTTCACCCTTGTGGTCCCCGGTGCCTGCAGCTCAGCTGATGCAGCAAGCGCTCACCTCACCTCTGTTGCAGCCCAAAGCGGGACTCGGGAAGGGGCCAGTGGCTGCGGAGAGGAACCGGAGCCGATCCGAGCCCCCGGCCCCCGGGCTGGAGCAGAGGCACCGGTCAGCCTCAGCGCTCACCCTCCCTCGCTTGTGTTGGCAGGTGGCCGCCATGGAGGAGATGGTGATCTGGGAGCAGCACACCGTGACACTCAGCAAGGTGAGCGTGGCCTAGGGATGGCCGCGGGACAGTGGCACGGGGTCAGGGTCTGATCCCCTCCCTGCTTATCCCCGCTAGGACCCTCAACGGGGCTTCGGTTTTGCCGTTTCGGGAGGCCGGGACCGTCCCAACAAGGTGACCGGGGACACCGCGGTGATTGTTTCCGATGTGGTGGCTGGGGGACCAGCGTTCGGCCAGCTCCAGTGAGTTCACAGGGACGTGGGGACACAGGGCGTCCTCACTGGAGGACTGGAGGATGGGGTCCCCCTGGGGCAAAGCTGCCCTTGCTGCCCTGCCAACCCCCCCGGGGCTGAGGGTTGCAGCTGGGGCAGAGCTGTGGCTGTGTTCCCTTCACAGGAGGAAGGATCAGATTGTGATGGTCAACGGCCTCTCCATGGACAACGCCTCGTCCTCCTTCGCCATCCAGACACTTAAGACCTGCGGCAAGATCGCCAACATTGTGAGTGTGCCCTGTGGTGGGACCGCTCTGTGCCTGTCCCCAGCTCACTGTGGCTGTGTCTGGGGTGGGTGGTGGTGCTGGGCAAAGCCCTGCTCCTCTTGCAGCCGCTGCAGCACTGTGCTCTGCTCCCCCGGGGTGCCCAGGGCTCCTGTTCTGGGCTGGGACATTGCTGTAGGAGCATGGGGCAGCGACAGCCTCATTCACCATCCCTTCCTTCTCTGTTTCTGCCTGCAGACGCTGAAGAGACAGAAGAAAATTCACCTTCCCATGAGCAAGAGTGGCCCTGGGTCCCCCGCGGTGCAGCGGCGCTACGACTCGGATGAGGACGACGGGTTGCGTGGTGGGGATCTGGCCCTGCGCAGCACCCGGCGGCACCGCTCCCGCGATGACCTGGACCACAGCCGGGGCTACGACGGGGACTCGTCCAGCGAGAGGAGCTCTGGTCACCACCGGGACGGCCGCCGCCAGCAGAAGTCGGTGTCCCGCAGCCGGAGACGAAGCCAGGACAGCGGCCACTGGAGGCAGAGCCCCGACAGCGGCTCGGATCGCAGGGGCTACAGCCGGCGCCGCTCCGCCAACGGCTTCGGCCACGAAGGGGACACCAACGGGCTGGACCTGGTGTCGGGGTTCAAGCGGCTGCCGCACCAGGATGTGCTGATGAAGCCCATCACTTCAGTCCTGGTGAAGAAGAAGGAGAGTGAAGGTAGGGCCTTCCTGACCCCTCCGTCCCTGGGTCATCACCTGAGCAGTGGCCGCGTGCTCTGGGGGCACTGAGCCCGCCTGGCCTGCCCCCAAAGGGTGGCAGAGCTCAGCTCTGGGGCTTGCAGATGCCCAGTGGGAGCTGGGGTGGGCTTGTGGGGATGGTGGCAGGAGGAGCCCCCGGCGGGTCCTGCTTCTGCCCTGCTCCAGCGCTGTCACGGGCTCTCTGGTGCAGAGTACGGCCTGAAGCTGGGAAGTCAGCTCTTCATCAAGCACATCGTGGAGAGCGGGCTGGCGGCGAAGGGCAGCTCCTTGCAGGAGGGAGACCTGATCCTGAAGGTGCGGGGTCCCAAGGGGAGCACGGCGCTCGCTGAGGGACTTGTTTCCCCTGGGTTGGGTGTCTTGTCCCTGGGCAGTGTCTCCGTGGGGGACAAGGTGAGGGCATGCTGCTCTTGGCCAGCTGCGAAGGACAGCTCCTGGGCTGGAAGCAGCTCCGTCTGGTGCCCGCATCCTGCCCCAGTTGTTCCCTAAGGCCAGGTCCCCAGGATGCTGAGGTTGTTTGGTTAAAGCAGTGGTGTTCAGCTGGGGATGGTGGCTCATCCTGCTGCCACAGTGGGGTCACCAGCCTCCTCCTGTCCCCGTGGCGCTGGTCCTGTGCTGCATGTGGGTGTCAGGTGCTCAGGGCGTGCCAGGTGAAACGGTGCTTAAGGAATTTGGGGAGGATAGAACAGAGGGCTGGAGGTGCTTTGTTTGCACACACAGGCCAGGCAAACCAGTGGCCACTGGGAACCAGAGCCAAAGTGACTCTGGAGCAAACAAAAGCTGGGGCTGGGGCCAGCAGGGATGGGAAGGGACCTGGGAATGCGGTGGTGGGAGTGTCCCCGTAACAAGCGGGGTTTTCCTGGGAACAGCTTTCCCAGGAGCGAGTGCACTGAGGCCTTCTTGCTCTGCCCCTCCAGATCAACGGGGTGGCCAGCGAGGACATGTCCCTGGCCGACACGCAGCAGCTCATTGAGCGGACAGAGGGGACCCTGACCCTGCTCGTCCTCCGGGACCACCGGCAGTTCCTGGTCAACATCCCTGACATGGAAGACATCCAGAGTGACAGCTCCCGGATGGACGGTAAGGGGACAGGGCGACAGCACCAGGGTCCCAACGCTCAGCGTGAGGACCGGATGGTCACCAGTGTGTCTCCCCTTCGGTTGCTGCAGATATCTCTGACATTGAGTCTGACCTGTCCCATCCGCCATCCCCCCAGACCTCCCCACGACTTCCAGCTGCTGCCAGGATGAATTCACCACCGTAAGCCCTGCCTTGCCCCTGTCCCTGCATCCCCATGAGCCCCTCTTTCCCCCACTGACCACCAGACCCCCCATTCTCTCTGCCCATCTGGAGTGGCTTTTTCTCCTCCATCCTGGAGCCAGCTCACCATTTTGGTCCCCAGCTTGCCCCGCTGTCCCTGCTGCCTGCTCGGCACTGCAGGCTCTGCCTACCTGTGCTGATCCAGCACCCACCTCCGTGGCCACCCTAAATCCTGCCTGACTCTGTTCCAGAGAGAGGAGACGAACGAGTAAGAACGCTGCAACCAACACGAACACACACGATGCTCTGGGCCATGGTGGGTGAGCTTGGATCAGGCTGGGGGTAGCCGAGGGCACTGAGCGGGCTCTGGGCTGTCCAAGCACAGCCACTGCCACCTCCTGGACGTGTCCTCCTTCCCTGCAGATGTGCTGGAAGCTGTGGAGGGGGACGGCCACCACAGCCCCCGCACCAGCCCCGCTGCCCAAGCTGCCTGCAAGAACGGGTGCGTCTGCAGGGGCTGGTGGGGAAGGGCTGGGCAGATGGGAGCTGCGCCAGGGCAGGGTTGGGGTCTCGGAATCAGCGACCACCGGCGTGTCCCTGCCTCACTGCCGGGCTCACTGCAGCCTCCCCCGTGGCAGGTACAGCCCCGACACCAGGATCGTGCAGTTTGTGAAGGCCAAGAGCGTGGGGCTGCGGCTGGCTGGCGGGAACGACGTGGGCATCTTTGTGTCGGGCGTGCAGGAGGGGAGCCCGGCCGACTGCCAGGGCATCCAGGAAGGGGACCAGATCCTGCAGGTACCCAGTCCTATCCCCAGCACTGTGCTGGCACCCCGCAGGGTGCAGGTGCCACCCAGAGGGGCTGTCCCCAGGGTCACCCAGGGCTTGTGGCAGGCACTTGGGTGGCAGGGACCCTCTCCCACCCTGCCCTGGGCACTGCTGTCCCCAAGACCTTGCTGGAACCCCATCCCTCTGTCCTACCGGTGGGTCGTGTCTGAGCGTTTTTCCACGGCAGGCGAACGACACCAGTTTCCAGAACCTGACCCGTGAGGAGGCCGTGCAGTATCTCTTGAAGCTGCCGCCGGGTGAGGACATCACGCTGCGGATCCAGAGCAAGCAGGACAGTGAGTGACAGCTGGTGTCATCCCGGGCTTCTCTCTCTCCATCCTCTGTCTTCTCTGAGCAAGCATCAGAGCCGCTCGATGCCCCACAGCTCTTTCTGCCCCACAGGGTGGTCCTTTTTCCCCACACCCTTCTCCTCCTTCTGAGAGGTGATGGGAGGGGACCGGGCCATCCTGGTGTGCAGTTTGTGCCATGGCATCCAGGAGCACGGGACTGTCTGGCACCGTGGCTCAGCCCAGAGGGGCCAGCTTGTGCTGGAGGGTCAGGTCCTGCTGTCCCCAGCATGCCCAAGAGCACCACAAGTAGATAAGGTGCCCCCACTGCCCTCCTTGGCATCAAGGGCTGCTGTGGAGGATCCCGGCCAGCCCAGCTTGTACCTAAATCCCTCCAGCACCTTCCTGTACCCCTAATTCCTCCTCAACCTCCTCTTCCCTGATGGTCCTTTTCACCCGGGCTCCAGTTTTCAGAAAGATGATCTCGTCCAACGTGGGTGACTCGTTCTACATCCGGACGCATTTTGACTATGAGAAGGACACGCCGTCAGGGCTCAGCTTTACCCGTGGGGACATCTTCCACGTGCTGGACACCATATACCGGGGCAAGCTGGGGAACTGGCTGGCCGTGCGCGTGGGCAGGGACCTGCAGGAGCAGGACAAGGGCATCATCCCCAACCAGAGCAGGTAGGCACAGAGCCAGAAATGGGGCTAGGGTGAGCAGGGGGCGCAGGGGGCAGGGGATGAGGGGGATGTGGATGGTGGCCCCAAGTAAGAGGCAGGGCAAGGGCGGATGGAGTGGTGGTGGGAAGCACTAGCTGGTGAAAAACCTTCTTGGTGCCCAGGGCAGGTTGGCTTGGTTGATGCTCTGCTTGTCTGAGGTCCTGGAGGGAAGGGGCCTCCACAGCCCCGTGCAGCCAGGCTACCGAGTAAATCCAGTCAGAATTCTGAGCCCTTTCCCCTCCCAGGGCCGAGCAGATCGCCAGCCTGGAGTCAGTGCTGAAAGCCTCATCTGGCAGCAACCCTTCAGGGGCACGGGCCGAGTTCTGGAAGCTACGAGGCCTGCGGGGAGCCAAGAAGATGCTGCGGAAGAGCCGGGAGGATCTGTCTGCCCTCACGAAGCAGGGCCACTACCCCCCGTACGAGAAGGTGGTTCTGAAGGAAGGTGGGCACAGCACTGCGTCAGCCAGACCCCGCCAGGGGTCATCAGACCCGGGGCTGCCCGTGCTCCCAGCCTCCCTGAGCCGCTCTGTGTTCACCCCACAGCCAGCTTCAAGCGGCCGGTGGTGATCCTGGGCCCCATCGCGGACATCGCCATGCAGAAGCTGAGCACGGAGCTGCCGGCGCTGTTTGAGATTGCCCGTGAGTGCTCTCCACACCGGGGTGAATTGTGCTCAGCAGCTGGGCCCTCGGTGCTGGCGGCCGTGGGAGCTCTTTACTGATGGTTCAGATCCTGCCTCGTTGCCCCCTCGTGACACCCCAACTCCCTCCTGGACTCAAGCACCCTCTCCCCACGCAGTGTGGGGCAAGCTGGCTGCAGACATCCCCCTTGGAGGGTCAGAGCCCCATGGCCAGACCCCGGCTGGGACTGCAGGGGATGTCACAGCTGCCCCAGCTGCTCTCACGCCCGTCTCCTTGTCCTGCAGCAAGCGTGCCCCGAGACGGGACATCATCCAAGGTCATCAAGTTGGACTCGGTGCGGCAAATCGCAGAAAAGGTGAGAGCCTGGGGGATCTTCCCCACGTCCCAGGGGCCGGGTGGGCCAGGGCCTGGCAGGGGGAGCCCTCAGGGAGTCCCCTGCCTCCAGCACTGCCCCCAGTGGGCTGAGTGCTGGTGCCCTGCCCCAGGACAAGCACGCCCTGCTGGACATCACCCCCTTGGCTGTGGAGCGCCTCAACTACGTGCAGTACTACCCCGTGGTGGTGTTTTGTGAGCCCGAGAGCCGGCAGGGCATCAAGGCCATGCGCCAGTGGCTGGCGCCCGAATCCAGGAAGAGCTCCCGGCGCCTCTACGCCCAGGCCACCAAGATGAAGAAGTACTGCAGCCACCTCTTCACTGCCACCATCAGCCTCAGCGGCAGCGGCAACGCCTGGTACGAGCAGATCAAGGACATCATCAGGACGCAGCAGAGCCAGCCTGTTTGGACGGCAGCAGAGCAGGTACGGGGCAGGGGGTCCCTCGGGGCAAGACTCAGCCTTGCAGGGGGGCAGGCAGGTGGGTAACGGTGCCAGGGCCCTGTGGGGCTGCACGTCCATCCTCTCCATGCCCAGGGTCCCAGGTCTCCTTCATCCCCTCCCCACAGGTGGACGTGGCTCTGGAGGACAGCCTGGACCTGCTGAACCCACCAAGCAGGGCGGCCTCGGGCTACCTGACCTGTGACAGCCACGCCAACAGCGACTACGACGACACGGATGGCGAGGCGGGTGCCTACACCGACGGCGAGGCAGAGGACACCTACGACCAGCCCGCCCTGGCCCGCTCCTCTGAGCCGGCGCAGACGTACCCCAGCCATGGCCTGAGTGAGCAGGTGGGCGCCCCAAACCTGCAGCAGGGGCTGGTGGGGCAGGGGGGGCCCAGAACCCACCCGTGGGGCTGAATTCCTATCTTACTGTGGTACTGTCGGGAGAAGGGCTGTCACCTCCAGCTCTGCAGGGTCTTTGGTGCCTTGGAAAGTTTTGCTGTGGGGAAGCAGCCCAGCTCCAGGCTGGGCACAAATCATGCCTGGCCACCTCTGATGCCTGTCTCTTTTTACACAGGTGACAGAGCAGCACCCGCAGGGACAGTGGACACAGCACAGCAGCATCAGGTACCCCATGCCCCGGGGGGGGATCGGTGCCAGCTCTGCGCAGCCTGGTCCTGCACGGCGGTGACCGTCTCTGCTGACCAAGTCACAGAGGCATCACCGCAGCCCCTTGTCCCCCAGGGAGTACGAGCACGAGGCTGTGAGGAAGAGATTCACAAGAGCCAGAGATGACTCGGACCAGGACGAAGGCTACGAGTGGGGCCCTGCTACGGACGTGTAGTGAAGCAGGCTCAGCGCCTGCCCGGGACCCCCCCACGCTGCCGGGCCAGCCTCTGCCCTGCTGGGCAGCCAGGGCCCCTTGGGCCACCCCTGCCACAGCCCCAGGCCACCGGGGCCGGGTGGCAGCCCCAGCAGTGCCACGCAGCATCCCGCAGCTGGGCCAGGTTGCGCCCGCGCCCATCACCAGCCACCACCACCAAGTGCCTCCTTCCCCCTTTCATCCGCAGCTGAAATAAAGGGGACGTTTTGAGTAGGACGGGCTGTTTCTGCGTGTACTGCGTGGCAGCCTGCAGGGGAGGTGTACAGCAGGGCTGCCTTGCTGGGATCTGCACACCTCTGTGGTCAGAGCCCCCTGATCCCTGTCCCCAGCGGGTGCAGGACCAGCCTGGGGGCAGCGGGCTCACGGCTGCATCCCCCAGCCTGAGCTTCCTGCACTGCAGCCCAGCCACGGCTCCTGAAACACAGCCTCCAACGTGCCCCCAAACTTTTATTTTTACATCAACCACGCACACAGGCAAAGTCACGTCAGGCTGCCTCAGCCGAAGGATCCCAGCTATCCCCTTGTGAAGGACACGGCCCCACGGAGCACTCAGCTGCAGGCTGGGCCTCGGGGCTCATGTCCCCAGGCTCCCTGGGACGTGGCAGTGCCGTGTTCCCTTTTGCTGCGCTGAGGAGCAGCCCCGAGGCTGGGACCCAGCTGTGCATGCAGAGCAGATAAAGGCAGCACTGGGGAGGCAGAGGTAGTTTCCCAGCTTGGTGCAACAGAGAGGTTGTTTGTGCCCCACCAGGCCCCTGGCAAAGCCTGGGAGGGTTAGTGGGTGCTGAGGGTGCTGCTGCCCTTAAGGCTGAGCCTGGGAGCTGCCGGCTCTCCCTTGGGTGCTGGTGTGAGCCCACACCCTGGTGTGCAGGGGCAGCGCCGCTCAGGGCCCCAAGCTGTGCTCAAATTCCATCCCCACCTGGGGAAAGGCACCAGCGGCAAGTGTAAGAGCACGATCTGCGGTGACCGGAGGGGGTGGCCCCTTCACAGCGGGTCCCTTCTCCCCTGCCAGCACCGAGCCAAGGCGAGGGACCCTGAGGAGCAGGGGGATGGCGCCGTGCAGGCACTGTGAGGCAGGGAGGGGTGAGCAGAGGCAGAGAGGGAGTCACGGGCCTGAGCTGTGCACCACAGGCCCTAACACTGCTCGAGCTGGGCATCGGCCCCCCGTCTCCCACTGAGTCCTGAGTAAAACCAAAGAGGTGCAGGATTAGGCCCTGCGGGGGGCCAGAGGGTTCCACTGAGGGCCCTGGGGCAGGAGGCAGAGCCTGTCCCACCCCGGAGGCCCCGGGCTCGCTCCTGCCTGGCCCCAGGCACACGCAGCAACAGCCGGGCACGGCCACTGCTCAGAGGAACACGGGCTGCTCCTGCCCCGTCAGCAAGCGGTACGTGGAGGCCGGCATGGTCTTGATGTGGACCTAGGCAGAGACACGTGGATCAGCTGGGAGATGCCAGCCCCAGGCGGGAGGCTGCTGGGGCAGAGCCCCGAGCCCAGCCCACAGCGTCTGCAGGGAGCAGAGGGGCAGTCACAGCCCCCCCCCCAGCCACAAGGACCTCGGTGGTCCCCCAGCCGGGGTCTGCCTTACCTCGCTGACGGCCTGCGTGAGGATCTGGATGATCTTCTCGTGCGGCGTGGCCACCACGCTCTGCCCGTTGATCTCGATGATGCGGTGCCCCACACGGATGCCGCCTTTCTCTGCGATGCCCCCGCGCATCAGGCTGCAGATCTGGGGAGCAGGGAGTGCTGCTGAGATCAGAGCTGTGCTTGTACCCTGGGGAATGCACCACGACCACCCCAAATCCCCTCCTCCAGCAACAGCTCTGGGCTTGGGGCTGTCTCCTCCAGCCCAAGGGCCTGCAAATGAGCACGGGGATGGCCCCTGGCACTGCTGTGGTGGGATTCGTGCTGAGCTGCACGGCAAGAACGCTCCACAGGCTTTTGGCCCCTTGGCCTGCACAGAGCTCCTCTCCCCACATCCACATGTTGAACCTCATGCTCCTGTCCCTGGCTGCAGCTCCTGCATGCTGGTGGGGTGACCATGTCTCAGTACGAGCAGGAGCATGAGCTGGTGGGAAATGCAACCACGTCTCTGCTGCCCACCCACCCCATCCTCTCCTGCTGATCCTGGAAATGCTCCTCTCTGCCTTCCCGGGGCGTTTCAAACACAGCCACCGTGCAGCTCAGAGCAGGGAGTGGCCAGGGCACCGGGGACGGTGACAAATGTCACAAAGGACACGTCAAGGTAGTCAGGAAGAAAGCACCACCCCGAAAGCAAACAGCTAAGGAGCTCCAAGGAGACAAACCCAAACAGCAGCGCCACAGGAGAGCTACGAGGAGCCTTTCACCTCGGCACTGCAGACACCCTTGAAACCTCAGCCCCAGCAGAGGCAGGGAGCATCGGTGCCGCGTGCTCGTCCACGCAGACACAGCCAGAGCCACGCGTCCCCCTGCCAGATGGGCAGCACAAGCCCTCGGCTGACCCTGGCCTGGCTCAGCTGCTGTCCCTGCCAGCACTCACCACGCCGTTCTCAATGCAGAAGCCCAGCTGGTACTTGGAGTCAGGGCGCCGGATGACAGCCGTGGTGACGGGGGGACAGTGCACTATGTTCAGTGTCACCTCCGTCTGGTGCTTCAGCTCCTGGAAGATGGGATGGGGACGTGTCAGACTTCAGAAAGCCATTTGGAGGGGCTGAGAGGGCCGACGCGGCCACATTGCTCACGGGGTGCTGAGGATTAGCACCCTGTTTGCAATGGGGAAACTGAGGCACGCACAAGAATACTGCCATGCTCAAAAAGGGAGAGGAACTTACAAACCCAGCCCAAGACACCCCACTCTGTCCCTGAGACCACGCTGCTTCCAGCTCAGGAGGCTGAAGGCGCAACAGGATCCCCCCAGGGTATTTGGCCACCTCCCCACCTCTCTGGGCAGGGCCCTGCCCACACCCTGCTGCAGGTTCAGCCCCAGCTTTGTCACCACCTCGTCACATCTCCACCTGCTGAGCGTGCTCCTACCACCCATCCATCCCCTCCCCGGGAGCATTTGGGGGGCACACCCCAATATCAGACACCGTGGACGCATTCAGGCCGGTCCCCAGCTCTGCCCTGGCAGCGGGAGCACCCCGGGCTCACCCGGATGATGCTCTGGCAGGTGGTGAGGGGCAGCCCCACCAGGCTCGTCCCGTTGACGGACATGAGGCGGTCCCCGATGCTCAGCTCGCCCGAGCGCTCCGCAGGGCCCCCGTGCATGAGGTTGGCGACCACCACCGTGGGCAGGATGGAGCCCCAGCCCGACTCCACGATGGCGATGCCCAGGATCTCCCCCTTCTGCTTCCGGATGCAGACCTGTGGGGGTGGACACGGGGAGGTGGTGGTCACGAGAAGAGGGGTGCTGGGTCACGAGGCACATGTCACAGCCCCAGCACGGGGCTCCAAGCGAGCTGCGAGGGGGCCCCGTTCTGTAGGGAGCACCTCAGCTGCTCAGGGAGCCACGGTGAGGTGCCACAGAGAGGTGCCAGCGGGCACCGTGCTGATACCCCAACGCTGTCTTCACCCCTCCAAAGCAGCTCTTACGTCCTTGCAGTTCTCCTGCCGGGAGAAGTGGGTCAGCTCTGCATTGTACTGCTCCTGGTCCTCAAGGGCACGGCTGTACTGGCGAGGGCTCAGCTCACTCGGGTCGATGCTGTTGGCCTCCAGGAAGCGCTGGTAAGCCACACCAAATGCCTGCCCGATGGCCTGAGCGATGATCTGGGCCTGGGGATAGAGAGGGATCGTTCGTGCCCACAGCTCGGGGCCACAGCCTCATGCCAAACTAGGCCCAGCAGCTGCCAGCACCATTCTGCCCAGTGCAGCCGAAGTTTGGGAGCTGCAGAGCATCCTGGCTCCTGCCCCACATCTTTTTGTGGTGCCAATCCCATTCTTTTCTCACCAGGACCCTCTACGTGGGGGGGGTGCCCAGGCTCCCTCCTCCTCTCTCTGACTGCATCAGAAGCCCCCAGCGCAGACACCAAGCACCCGGTCACTACGGCAGGATGGGGACCAGGACCCCAACACCACCCTGCCCTCCCGAGGGTCTCACTTCCACTCACATCGGCCGAGTGGAAGACGTGGCAGATCATCTTGTAGAGCCGCTTCTCCTCCGCCGCCTCCGCTCGCCGAGGCAGCTTGCGGCGTGCCATGAGCACCACAAGGGAGCCGATGTCGGCAATGTAGGAGATGGTCTGCAGGGAGTGATCCATCATGGCCTCCTGGCAAGGGGGACACAGCAGAGACCTTCAGCCCTCCCCTCCGGGCAGCCCACGGGCCAGCCAGGCACCGCTCCACGTCAGAAGGATTTGGGTGAGGTCTGGTTCAGCCCCCACACTGCTGAAACGTGGCTCAAGAGCATGGGAGAAACCCATGTATTTGCTAAAAGCTACAAACAGCTCCTTCAACCGAGGACTCGTTTGTGTCTCCAGGTTTAGTCAGGGGACCACACAGCTCTTCGGCCTCTTACTGTAAGGCAGAAAATAATCCTACAGCAAAGAGCTGCAGAGACTTTAAGACCAGCTCCCCTGGAGCTCAGTTTGCTCCCGCAAGGCGTAGTTTGCATGAGAAGCCTCGTGCAGCCCGGCAGCCAGCCGAGGGATGCACGGCACGCGTGTGTGGGATGGCTGTGGAGTGACACGTCTCCTCCCAGCTGCACGGCATCGCCCGTGGACCATCCCTGTGCGTGACCCCACTGCCGTGGGCAGGCAGAGGAGATCCCAAGGCGGATGGGAAGGTCTCAGCAGCCCCGGGGCCACGTGGGCATTCCCGTTTCTTCTCACCTGTGTGTCAGCCGTGAGCACCTTGATCCTCTGCGTGGAGACAAACAGATCCACCTCCGTCATGGGTTGGGACTCCCCCTCCGGTGCCTGTGAAGTGCCCCAGTGAGGTCCCTGCCCCACAGCTGGGATTCCCCCTGTGCACAGCCCCGGCCTGAGCATTGCTCTGCACCCACGAGAGGCCAGGCTGTGTCCCCACACACCTTAATCCTGTCCACAGCCTCCTGCGCCTGTGCCATGCGGACGCTGGTGGGGGGGTTCCTCTCGGAGACCAGCTGCGTGGAGCCCAGGTACTTTGCCCCAAAAATCACACCATCCAGCAGATCCTCTGGGTCGCAGGGGCCTGGAACTGAGATATTGGGAGGGATAAAGCAGGGGCTGGTTCCCTCCTGACTCTGAAGGCTGGGGGCTGCCAGCTGATGCTGTATGTTTGCTGTGCTCCTACACGTGGCGAAGTGGCTCAAGTGCCTGGGAGATGGGCTCCTGGCACCACAGGGGGGCCAACGCTGACCCCAGGGCTGCCTCCTCCTTCACTGGGCACCACCCCAGATCCTTGAAGCACCCCATTCACACAGCAGAAGGTGAGCTGTGAGCAAACCAGCCACCCAAAGTCTGCAGCCATATGCTCCAAAACATGGCAACAGCGCCTCTGCCCAAGGGACCCCTTCTCCTGGGCACAGAGCCGAGCACTTCCTCCCCAGCTGGGACCCGCAGCCACCCCCGTGTTCGTGTCAGTGCAGGAGGTGATGGCTCAGGACTCCTGGTTCAAGCAGAGCTGCTACTCACCATCTTTGAAGGCTGGACAGGAGGAAGGGGATTCCTTGTTCTGCAAAGCAACAAGAGAGGGGGGTGAGACCCTGACTGGGAGCCTGGGGAGCACCAGGAGAGCGTGGGCACAGGGTGCTGGGGCTGAGGGGCCTGTTCAGACCCACCGGCTTCCTCCCCAAGGCATGCATGCCTCAGGCAGGTATGAACGTCCTGCACATTCAGCAGGAGCCAGAGCTGACACTGAGGGTCTTGTCCAGGCACCCCAGCAACGTAAGGCTCCGCAAGCCCCAAGGAAAAGCCCTCCCTTGCTCCCCTCTGCCACCTCCAAAATCCCACGAGGAGGCAGAGCCTGGGGGCACATCCCGGCTTGCTGCCACCCCGTGGGCCATGCACTCACAGTCACGCTGCCTTGGGGCAGCTGCTCTTTCTCCGGGGCCGCAGCAGGAGACAGGGCCGCCCAGGCCGGCTCTGGCGAACTGTCCCGGTTGCCCTCGCAGGTGGGGTCAACCTCGCCGAGCCCCTCTCCATAAAACCATCCACCAGCAGGTCCCCCCTGCGAGCCGCCCGGCCCTCCGGGCTCCACCACCGCTGCCACCGGTTCCTCGGGAGCCTGCAGCATCTCCAGGCTGGTCCCGGCCAGCACGTCGGAGCGGGCCAGGGGCGTCTCAGCACCGGCTTCGGGCAATCCCCCCTCGTAGCTCAGGAGGCTCAGCAGATCCTCCCGGTCGGCCTCGGCGAAGAGCAGCCCGTGGCAGGGCCGGGAGCAGGCCGAGTGCTGGGAGCAGCAGGGCCGCGTCGCCAGGCCCCTGCCCGTGGCCACGTGCAGCGGGCACGGCCGGCACCCGCCCCGACACCCCGCGGAGCCCCGTGGGTGCCGCTCGCCCACCGCCGGGGCCGTGCCGGGGCTCGAGGCCAACGGCGGGTCCGGGGCGTCGCGGAGGCTGGGGTCGAGGGTCTCGAGCTGTGCCAGCAGCCCCTGCATCTCCGCCGCCTCCGCGTCCTCGGGGGCTTCGTCCAGCTCCATGTCCCCGCTGCTGGGGGCGCGGGGCGGCCCCGCTCCCCGAGGGGCTCCCCCCACGCCGGGCTCCTCCGCCTCCTCTCCCCGGTCACGTCCCGAAGCCTCGCCGGTGCCGGTGCCGGTGCCCGGGGCTGCTTCACCCCCTCGCCGACCCCCGGCGGTGCCGGTGCCGGTACCGGGGGGCTCCACGCCGGGCCCCGGGGCTGCGGGCTGCCCCCCCGGCCCTTCCTCCGTGTCCATGGCCGGCGGCTCGGGGGCCGAGGGCTCAGCCTGGAAGTCCATGCTGCTCTCCATGGCGGCTGGTGGGGGGACAGGGGCCGGGGAGCGGGGCACGGAGGGGCCCTGGGGTGGCGCTGCCCCGGGCCCGGAGCGGAACGGAGCGGGCCCGGCCGGGGCGGAGCGGGACGAGGCCGCCGCCATTTCCGGGCCCGCCCCCCCCCGCCATGGCCGCGCGGCTGCTGCTGAGGGCGGCCAGCGCCGTGCGGCACGGCCCGGCCCGGGGGTACGCCAAGAAACCGGGTGAGGGCCCCGCACCGCGCCCCGGCCCCAACCCCAACCCCAACCCCGTCCTCCTCCTATCCCGGCCCGGTCCCGGTGTCTGTGCCCGGTCCCAGTGCCCCAGCCCCGTGTCCCAGCCCCGTGTCCCAGCTCTGCCCCATGCCGGCGTCCCAGCCCTGTCCTGGTGTCCTGGCCCCATCTCCCAGCCCTGTTCCAGTGTCCTTGCCCCGTGTCCCAGTCTTGTCCCATTCCAATGTCCCATCCTCCTCCCATCCTGTCCCGGTGTCCCAGCCCCACATCCCAGCCCCATCCCAATGTCACAGCCCCATATCCCAGCCCTGTTCCAGTGTCCTGGCCTCATGTCCAAGCCCCATCCCAATGTCACAGCCCCATATCCCAGCCCTGTTCCAGTGTCCTGGCCTCATGTCCAAGCCCCATCCCAATGTCCTGGCCCCATATCCCATCCTCATCCCATCCTGACCCCATCTCCCATCCCATCCCGGTGTCCTGTCCCCATGCCCTAGCCCTGTTCCAGTGTCCTGGCCCCATATCCCATCCCTATCCCAATGTCCCGGACCCATATCCCAGCCCCATCCCAATGTCCTGGCCCCATGTCCCATCCTCATCCCATCCTGACCCCATCTCCTAGCCCTGTCCTGGTGTCCTGGCCGTGTCCCAGTCCTGTCCTGTCCCAGTGTCCCATCCTCCTCCCATCCCGTCCCAGTGTCCCGTCCCCATGTCCCAGCCCTGTTCCGGTGTCCTTGCCCTAAGTCCCATCCTCATCCCATCCTGATGCTATCTCCCAGCCCTATTCCAATGTCCTAGCACCATGTCCCAGCCCTGTTCCAGTGTCCTGGCCCCGTGTCCCATCCTTGTCCCATCCTAGCTTTGTGTCCCGGCCCCATGTCCCATCCCCATCCCGTCCTGACCCTGTCTCCCAGCCTTGTTCCAGTGTCCTGGCCCCATGTCCCAGCCCTGTCCCAATGTCCCAGCCCCATATCCCATCCCCATCCCCATGTCCCGGCCCCACATCCCATCCCCATCCCAATGTCCCAGTCCCATGTCCTATCCTCATCCCAGTCCTGGCCCCCAGTCCTCCATCCCCTCACCCCGTGGCCTCCTCCTCTTGCTCCTGTCCCAGCCCCGCTCCTCAGCCCCATGCCCGTGTCCCCCTGCCTGACCGTGCCCCTGTCCCTGCAGGTGGAAAGGTGAAGGGTAAGAGCGTGCCGAAGGAGGAGCTGAAGGGGCCGGAGGTGTGCACAGACCCTGTCAAGCTGGCCACCTATGCTGTGGGCGTCAACTACCACAAGGACAGCCCTGATGTGGCCCTGAAGCCCGACTCCGAGTACCCCGACTGGTAAGTGGGGCCCTCCTGAGGTGCCTGGCCCCAAAAGCCCATCCCGAGGGCACCATCGGGATGGGAACTGCTCTCCTCCTTGGGACTGGGGGCTCGGGGACCTGCCCTGGTAGCAGTGGATGTGGTGGGTGAGGGATCTGTGCCCTGATCACACGCTACTGCCCCTCCATCCTCCTTCCTCCTCCTGGTTGCAAACTCACATCCTCTGTGTTCGCCCCCAGGCTTTTCCAGATCCACCTGGGCCCCCCCAAGAAGCTGGAGGAGATGGACCCCGACTCCATCGAGTACTGGAGGCGCCTGCGGAAGTACAACACGTGGCAGCGCAACCGGCTGAAGAAGGGCAAGAAGCTGTAGGTGCTGCAGACCTCGCGGCACCGCAGCTGCCCCGGGTGCCACACGGATGGCACTGGGACCAGCTCCCGTTGTTGGTCTCTTATTCTTGCTGTGAACTGGGAATAAATCTCTGGCGAGGCTGATGCCTCTTACTGAAGCTGTGGCAAACCCATGTCCTCCACAAGCTCAGTGTGGGCCT
This sequence comes from Aythya ferina, assembly GCF_964211825.1. Classification (NCBI taxonomy): domain Eukaryota; kingdom Metazoa; phylum Chordata; class Aves; order Anseriformes; family Anatidae; genus Aythya; species Aythya ferina. The sequence continues at coordinate 2,196,861 of NC_140324.1, forward strand.
CCCCTCCTGCCCAGGGTTGGTGGAGGATCGAGGCCCTGAATTCTTGGTGTTTTTGCTGAAGCAGAAGCTCTGTTTATTGTTCACAGAAGGAGCCCAAGCTGCCAAATCCTTCCCGCTCCCTCTGTCAGTCTGCACTGCTGTGTTGGGGAATACAGGCAGTGCTGGGAGGGCGGTGGCGTGGGGTGCGAGCGACTCCACCGGTGTCACCGTGTCCCCAGGAGGGAGGTGTCGGGGGGCAGCCAGCACTCCTGGGGACGAGAGGAGGGAGGTCGGGGTCTGGGGGTGCTGGTGGGTGCAGCGAGCAAGTTATGGGGACACCGCGGCCCCTTCTGCAGTGGGAGGGCTCGCAGCACCATCCCCACCCCGTGTTCTCGCCTCCTCCTCTGTCTCAGCATCCCGAGGGAGCGGGGTGGGCTGGGGGGCGCAGTGGAGGGGGCACGTCCGTCCTGCTCAGCCGAGCCCCTTCCCCTTAGGGAAGTCGTGGCTTCCAGCCTGCCCTTCCAGCAGGGGCTGCAGCCACATCTTCCCCAAGCACTGGGGGCTTTGCTGCCCCCTCCCCACGTGTCCTCAGCCTGGCAGAGTCCAGTATCTCCCCGCAGCCCTGGTCCTGCCTGTTTGGTGCCACAGGGGCAGGACGGGCAGTGGGGCCGCTGCCACCCCGGTACGGGGCCGTGCCCAGCTCCCCGCAGCTGTGACGCCCACGCTGTGCAGCACAGGAAGCGGTGGAGGAAAGCAGAAGTGCCATGCCGTGGTGCTGGGGGGGGGGGGGCTTTTGTTTTTAACCTTCATTTCCTCTGTGTGGGGCTTGGTGTGCGCCGAGCTCAGAGCTGACGGCTCCAGGCAGGCTCCTCCGGCAGGAGCTGCCCCGAGGCTGGGGCCAGGCCGTGCCAGAGGTGAGTGCCCTGCGCCTTCCAGTCCCTGTCCTCTCCGTGCCCACCCCGGTGCTTGTCCCCATGTCCCCCGTGGCCCCGTGCAGAGCCGGGCAGATCATGCACAAGGGGCAGGGTGGTTGGTGCTGCGCTCCCTTGGCTGCCGAAGCCCCGCGTCCCCGTGCGTGGTGCCCAATTCCTGCCCCCAGGGCTCGGATTCTGTGCTCCACTCCCCTTGTCGTCCCCCGGGGCTCCTCTTGGTGGCCCAGCAGGGTTCAGGCCACCTCCAGAGCCACCACCACGGGGTGACAGTGAGGGGGCTGCTCCCCACCCCTGAGGTGCAGACGCCACGCGCTGTCTGTGCGGGAAGGAGCGGGGTGCCCAGGCTGTGCCGTGCCTTGTCCCAGCCGTGCTCAGCCTCCCACGATGGGCCCATCCTCCGTGTCCCCTAAAGGGACGGGAAGGTGGCAGGGGACATCATCCCCCTTTTCCAGTTCCTTGGACCCCATCCTGCCAAGATCCTGGGGGCTGCTCCACTGCAGCCCTGGCCCAGCACCAGGGGTGGAGCAGGGTCCCCGTGCCACTGTCACAGCTCTCATCCTCTGGGCTCAGAGGGGGATCTTGGGGCATTCTTGGCTGGTGGCCGGATCCTGCAGACCCCGGGATGGGGCAGGGAGGTGACACAACACCAGCGGGCTGGCACCAGTGCTCTCCGTCCCCGTGCCAGTATTGCTGCACTGGGCCACCAGCCAGCAGCTCCTGAGGGTGCCCAGTGGGGCACGGGCACTGTCACTTCATCACCCGCTCATGTCCCATCCTCTCCACACCCTCAGGGGACGGGATGGGGGACTGGAGCTTGCCCATCAGCTCGCTGGGCGAGGAGGTGGTGGCCCGGCTCTGCGAGCTCCTGGACAACGCCAGCCGGGGCTGGCGCAAGCTGGCCGAGGTGGCCGGGGCAGAGAAACGCTTCAAGTGCAGGTAGGAGCAGGACTGGACCCTGCAGCAGGCACAGCTGGGCCTCCGTGTCCTGCTGGGTGACCAAACGCAGAGACGGGGCAGGAGATGGGGCAGGGCTGAGCGGGGGGCACCCCCCGCCCTGCTGTGTCCCCGTTTTCCCGTGTTGAGCCCCGGCCGTCCTGGGGGAGGCCGTGGTGCTGAGCCCTGCGGGCGCTCCGCAGCGAGGAGGAGCTGGAGGTGTGCTCGCTGAAGGTGCTGGAGCCCCGCGGCAGCCCCACGCAGTGCCTCCTGCAGCTCCTGGCCGAGCGCGACTGCAGCCTCAAGTACCTGCTGGGCTGCCTGGACAGGATGGGGCACACGCAGGCCTGCCAGGTCCTCAGCAGTGCCGGTAGGGACGGCATGGGGGGCATGGGGAGGGTCACCAGGGGAAGGGGGCTCAGCAGGGAGGTGAGGGGCAACTCTTCCTGGGGATGGGATGGGATGGGATGGGATGGGATGGGATGGGATGGGGTAGGGAAGGATGGATGGGACCTTGTGTGATGAGGTGGGGCAGGAGGGGCTGGGAGGGGACAGCCTGTGATGGGATGAGGTGTGATGGGTTGGGATGGCATGGGGTGGGCTGTAGTGGAGCAGAGGGGATGGTATGAGGTGCCACAGGGTATGGTGGGACAGGAATGGTGCAGAACGCCAAGTGACAGGACAGGCTGGGGTGGCGTTGAATGGGACGAGGCAGGATGAGGTGGTCGGGGTGGGACGGAGCAGGCTGCAGTGGGACGGGGCACAACGGGACAGGACAGGGCCGGGTGTGACGGGGTGGTGCGGGATGGGGCTCTCAGCCAGCCGGGGTTCTTCTCCCTCTCCCGCAGTCCATGACATGATCCGCATCACGGTGCAGCCGGAGTCACAGGTGGTGGCGGAGGGTGCACGGGTGTCCCTCACCTGCTGGGCCACCGGCCCGCCGGGGCTCACCTACCAGTGGTTCTGCGGGAAGCAGGAGGTGGGTCCCACATCGCCACGTCAAGCTGGTGGCCCAGGTCCCCTCCCTGGCCTAACCCCCACCCTGAACCCCTGTCCAAGCCCCCCACCTCATCCCGTAGGTGCCCGGAGCCACAGCCCCGGAGCTGGTGATCGACACGGCCGCCCCGCCGGGCCCACCCCGGTGGTTCATCTGCCGTGTGAACTGCGGGGCCGCCTTCGCCTTCTCCAGGTGGGCCCACATCCAGGTGGAGAGGAGCAGCAGCCCCAGCTCAGGTGGGCCCCCAGCTCCCTGTGCTGGCACCCATGAGGCGTCACTCGCCTGCGGGACCAGGGGGGCTCACACAGGGCGTCACTTGGAGCCCGGGGGGCCCCTGGCAGACCTGCTGCCTGTCCCCTCCCCAGCCAGCGGTTACTGCCCCACCATGGCGGGGCTGCAGATCCTGCGGCAGCCGCAGCCGTGCTGCCTGGCTGAGGGGGACACGCTGCTGCTGGAGTGCAGAGCCATCGGCAACCCGCCGCCGCAGTACCAGTGGTTCAGGAACCGGCGTCCCGTGGAGGGTGCACGGGCACCACAGCTCCAGGTACCGTGGGGCCCCTTGCCTGGTGCAGCACGGCACGGCATGGCACGGAGCAGTGCTGCATGGCACAGCACAGCATGGTGGCACAGTGCAGTGCAGAATGGTGCAGCACAGCACAGAGCAGCACGGCACAAAGCAGCACTGTGTGGCACGGTGCAGTGCAGCATGGCACAGCATGGCATGGCATGGCACGGCATGGCATGGTGCACTGCAGCCCGGCACAGCATGGCACACTGTGGTGCAGTGCAGAATGGCACGGCACAGCGTGGTGCAGCACTGCATGGCACGGTGCAGTGCTGAGAGGAGCAGCACAATGCAGCACGGCACAGCGTGGTGCAGCACAGCACGGCGTGGTACAGCATGGCACAGTGTGGCGTGGTGGCCCTAGCTCCTCTCTCCATCCCGCCGCCAGGTGCAGCTGGTGACGACGGCCGAGCGGGGCAGCTACTCCTGCCGCGTGTTCAACCTCTTCCACGAGGTGTGGAGCCAGGAGGTGGACGTGGAGATCGGTGAGGGGATGGGGGCAACCTCCATGTCCCCTGTCCCCCACCCTGTGTCTTTGTCCTGGCTCTTCTCACCCCCACAACGCCCTCCCATGGGCTCTCTGCTTCCTCACATTTTGGGTGGCTTCAGCACCACGCTGTCTGGGCGCTACAAAATGGGGTTCCCTCCAGCCCCATTGCCCCCCTTTGCCCCTGCTCCCTCTCTCCTGACCCCCCCTCCCCCGTCTTTGTGCTGCCCCAGGCCCACGGCTCTTCGCCTCTGGAGGCTCCTGGCAGGATGGGGACAGAGGTAGGTGCAGGTGGCGTGGCTCTGTCCCCGCTGCTCTGCTCAGGGCACCGCACTCAGGGCCATGCCACCACGCTTCTCTCTTTCCAGCCCCCCCAGAGCCTGGCAGTCCTGACCAGCTGTACGGTAAGAGCCCATCCACGAGGGGTTGGGGACCCTGTGGGCTGTGACCGTCCCCATTGTCACCCCCAAGGCCTGCTTTGCTTGGCCAGGCTCGAGCATGGGTGCAACACCCTGGGGAGAGAGGCAGGGGCTGGTGTGCATGGTGACACTGGGAGCATCGGGAGGGGTGGCAGGGACAGCAGGAGCATCCTGAGCGTGCCCCTCTCCTGTCCCGGCAGCCACGGACAAGGTGGCCCTGCTGATCGGGAACATGCACTACCTGCACCACAAGCACCTGAGGGCGCCCATGGTGGACGTGCACGCGCTGAGCTCCCTCCTGCGCCAGCTCGACTTCAAGGTGGTCTCGCTGCTGGACCTGGGCAAGGACGAGATGCAGATGGCTGTCAACGAGTTCCTCCTGCTCCTCGACAAGGGCGTCTACGGTGGGGCAGCTTCGGGGGGCACTGGGGAGGGGCTTGCACTAGTGGGGTTTGGGGGCGGCGGGGTGAGAAGCCTGGGGTGAGGACTGGGGAGGGCCCTGAGGCTTGGGGATGTGCAAGGAGGGACGTGACCCGCTGCTGTCCCCTCCCACCAGGTTTGCTTTACTACGCCGGGCATGGCTATGAAAATTTTGGCAACAGCTTCATGGTGCCCATCGACGCCCCCAGTTCCTACACCTCCGCCCACTGCCTGTGCGTGCAGCGGGTGCTACGGTGCATGCAGCAGCGGCACACCAGCCTCAACATCTTCCTGCTCGACATGTGCCGCAAGAGGTGACCGAGCCCCCCCGGCACAGAGCGGGTCCTGGCACCGGGTGCCTGCCACCCATGGGTGCTGGATCCTAGGGGAGCAGAGCGAGGTGTCCCCCGTGCCCCAGCTGTGGCGTTGTGTGGATGCCCTGGGTGTCACTGCTCCAGTTTAACCCCACTGTGGTCAGGGTCTGGGGTGCCTCGGGTGGATTTGGGGGGGCTGCACCCCCCAAGGGTTCTCACAGCGCCCAGCCCTGCCCAACTGCTCTCTTACAGGAACCTCAACGACGACACCATCCCGCAGGTCGGGGCGCTGCAGGTGACGGCCAACATCGTCTTCGGCTACGCCACGTGGGTCCCCTTCCCACCGCCCTGGTGCTGCCCCCGTCTTCCTCGCTCCAGGGCCAGTGGGACACATCCTGCCTGGGCCTGGAGCGGGGCTGGGGCTCAGCCCCATTTGTACCACATCTTGCTCCGTGCCGCCGGCTCCCCCTGGTCGATGCTGGAGGTGCTGGGAGTCACAGCCCCCAGTCCCCTACGGGGATGGGGGATGCTCGCAGCCCTGCTCAGCTCCGGGCAGTGCCCGAGGGGGTCAAAGCACTGAGGCTCCTCAGGGATTTGGGCTGAGGATGCTTTAAGCATCCAGGATCTGGCCACAGCAATTGTGGCTGAGCTTCCCCAGGGCTCAGTGGGGGCTGGTTCTTGGAGCAGCCCCCCATGGACGGAGGGGTCCCATGGATGAAGCCCACCCCTGCCCCATCCCCACAGGTGCGCAGATGCCGAAGCCTACGAGCTGAGCCAGGGCGAGCTCTCCAACGGCATCTTCGTCAGCTTCCTCAAGCGCTGGCTGCTGGATGACGAGAAGATCACGGTGCTGCTGGACAAGGTGGCCGAGGGTGAGTGGCGAGCAGCGGGGACCCCAGGGGATGGGAGCGTCCCCCACCGACCCCCCTGTCCCTCTCATCCCCCCGCAGACATGGGCACCCTGGAGATCACGCGAGGCCGCCAGGCGCTGGAGCTCCGCAGCAACCTCTCGGAGAGGAGAGCACTGACAGACCCCATCCGTGCCCCGGGCCGGGACGAGACCTCCGCCAGGAACCTGCAGTGGGCCAAGGCCCACGGTGAGCACCGCGGCCACCGCACCCAGTGCTGGCACCTGTGGGGACGTGGAGGGGATGGCCCCGAGATGTGGGGCGAGGTGGCAGGCAGCAAATTCAATGCCCAGCGGGTTTCTCTGGTGCAGCACCACCAGCCCTGAGCTTTGCACCAGGGCTGCCCCGAGGGTCACCGCTGTGGTGGTGACCGAGGAGGTGCCAGCCCCGTGCTCGCTGTCCCGGCAGTGCTCCCGGAGAGCCGCCACCTGCACTTCAGCTGCGGCATCACCGTCCAGCTGGGCTTCGCTGCCGAGTTCTCCAACATCATGATCATCTACACCCGCATCCTGGCCGCCCCCAGGGACATCACCGAGTGCGTGGCCAAGCTCACCGACATCCCCGAGGTGGGGCAGGGCGCTGACGCCCTCGGCAGGGTGGTGACTGGGGGGGTCCCAGTGGGCTGTGGGTTTTTCAAGGTTGCACATCGCCCACGGCAGGAGCTGGACGTGGACCTCAAGTGCACCAACAGGGAGAGCCCCGAGGAGGTGGGCAGCCCCTTGTCACCCTCCTGGAGCCCCGGCTGCCCCTCCTGCTGCCTCTACAGCCGCCTCTGCGGCCTGCAGAAACTGCGGGTAAGGCTCACGCTGCGTGTTAAGGGGTAGGGGGGGGGATGAAGCCACCGTCCCCATGCTGCGGGTGGGTGCCCACGCTGCCGTGCCCCGCAGCAGGAGCTGGCCTTCACCGTGTGCCTGCAGTACCGCTACCGCGGCATGGACGACTTCGTGGAGGAGCGGCGGGCAGTGAGCGTGGGCAAGCCGCTCATCGCCAAGCTCAACCTGCGCCTCGGCCCCGCCGCCGCCTCGCAGCCCCCCTCGCAGAGCTCCCTTAGCCCCCTCTCCAGCTCGCCCCCGGGGAGCTGGGGGGCGGCGGGGGGCTGCTGGGGAAACACCCCCGAGGAGAATCTGAGCCCCAAGGGGCCAGGCTCACACAGCCTGTAGATGGGCATGCGGCCCCCGCTCTACACCTCGTGCCCCGTCTGGCCTGGAGGGGACAGAGGGAATGGGGACGGAGCTGGGTGCTGAGGGGCTGAGCCCTGTCCTGCCCTGCACCGGGGATGTGGGGCTCACTGCTTGGCACCTTGGGGGGGGGCAGCACAGTGCAGGGCACTGCCCCCTGCCCCGGACAGGGACAGCCCCACGGATGGCGCATCGCCACCCCACAGCTGTACAGGGAATGCCAGCCCCAGCCCCATGGCACTGCCAGCCCCACATCGAGGACACGGCCCCATATAGAGGACACGGCCCCACATCCCCTGCCGTGCCACTGCCACCCCCAGAGACAGGACGCTGTCCCTGGCATGGCAGTGCCACCGCTGTCCCCCCCAGGGCAGTGCCAGCCCCAGGGCTCCCCGTGGCCGTGCCCACTTGGCGTGGCGGTGGAATTGCCCCTTGCTCCATGGGGCGAGGAGGGGATGGAGGCAGGGGGCTCAGCGAGGCGTCGCGCCGGGGCAGGGTTGGGCTCGTTCAGGCCTAGGAGAAATAGAGAGAAATAAGCAGATTAGGGGCAAATCCTGAGGGGAGGATTAGGGGGGAGCAAAGGGCTCCTGCTTGGCTGGGAGGCAGCCCTGGGGCCATGGGAGACCCACCTGGCCCCCCAGTGCTCCCAGTGGGACACTGAGTGCCAGCGCTGGCCAGGCCTTGGAAGATTTCAGGGTATGGATGAAATCTGGGGGGAAAATTGCCATCTGCTTTTTTTTTTTTTTTTTTTTTTTTCCCATAATGTACGAGATGGGGGCACAGGGTGTACGTGTGCTTTGCTCGGCCCCATGTGCCAGCATCTGCAAATGTCTCCTTTGGGTCTCAAATGGGGGAAAACACCAATAAAACAGTGAAAGCAAGATGGCTCAGCACTTCTCATGTCTCTTCGTGTTCAGGAGGCTTTCTTGGCCAGAAACATTGCCCGTTTCTGCACTAATGAGAGCGATGAGGCTCACCACGGTGACACCCAGCACCGCCGGGCACCATGCCTGGCCCCGCACAGCATCGCCACCGGCCACGTGCAAATTAGCTCATTTACATAATTTGTATAACGCCCAGTGCCTTGACAGCACGGTGCTGTCGCGTCCTCACCCAGGGACACCGAGGCCGGCCTCGCCCCGATGCGCCCGCGCTTTCGGGTGGCGGTGGGGGCCCCCCTGACCCAATTAGTCTCGGATTGGGGAGGGGGCAGCCCCCTTCCGAGCCCCCTCCCCGCGCCAGCCAGCTTTTGTTGGTGCTCGTAGGGCCGAGGGGAGCCCGGCCGCCCCGGCGGGGCCGGCGCCAGCCTCTGCCATTATGTCATGCGAAAACCGCAGCCCCCATTCAGCGCGACCCGTCCCCCAGATCAAACCCCATTACTTCCGCGGCCGTTGCTTCATTATCTCCCGGGCCCAGTATGCCTCTGCCTGCGGCCGGTTAATCTAAGCCCGGTCCCATTAGCTGGGCTGGGGAAGCCGGGGGAGCATCGATTATGCGTTTAATGGGTTGTTAAAGGTTTAATTATCACTAACGAAGCAGACGAGCAGCAGCAGCCGGGGGACGGGGACAAGGAGCCGGGTCCCCTCGGGGTCAGCGCCTTGCCTGGCCCAGTGTCACCGCCGCTGCTCCCACCTGACCCCAGTGCCACCAGGGCTGTGGGGACGTCAGTGCTGTCCCTGGGGCTCCCAAGGGGCTGGGACCCGCTGGGGCTGGGCTGGGGGCCGGGGGTGCTGGTGCTGAGCGGGGTCTGCTCCCTTCTGGGCCTTGGAGACAAGGTGGGGACACGGTGTGGTGGTAGTAGTTGGTTCTGTAGCAAGAAATATTTCTGGGGAAATGTCCCCTCTCGGTCTTGCTTTCCCAGGAGCATCCTCTCTGCCTCCATGGGTGACAGCACGCCTGTTTGCCTGGACCAGCCCCTGCCTGTCCCAGCCATGAGCCTCCTAAAGCCATCCTGAGCTGCCCGGTGACGGTGACACCGGCCACGCACCCTCCCCGGTGCCACTGCAGGGCCCGGCTGGGGACACGGCACATGGCCACGCTGCAGTCCCTGCTCCCACCTGGCACCGTGGCCCCCCCAGGGACCTCACAGGGACAGTGCAGCCCCACTGCCCCCCTCCTGGCGGGCCCCACTGGGGGCCGTGGGGCCGCCCCCTCCCCGGCAATTACGGCAGCTTTGTGCCTCCACCGCCGGCCCCGCTGGAGAGCAATTAGGGCGGCGCAGCGTGGAGTGACGGCGGAGCAGATTCCCCCTGACAAGCAGCCAGGACGCGGAGCCAGGCGGCGGGGCCGGATCCGGTCAGCCAGTGGGGACCGAGCCCTGCGTGCGCTGGCTGGGTGCAGGATGGAGGATTTTCCCTGCAGATGCCAAGTGTGGGCGAGGGAAAAGCCGATTTCCCTGGAAAGCTCCTTCCCGCATCCCGGCTGGAGGCAGTGCCCGACTGGAGCGCGACGCACCCGTTCAGCTCATCTCTTTACTGGCCATACACCCGTCTCTCGGCGCGCAACCAGCGTTGTGCCCCGATGCAGCTAACCCCCCCCCAACCCCCCCTGACATTCCCTACGAAACTAGAGCCTTTCTGTTCATTTGTGTTCAAATCTGCAGCATAAAAAAAAAAAAAAAAAAAAAAAAAAACAACAAACAAACCCAACATTAACGATAAAGGGCAGGGCTGCGGAGCCCCGGGATGGGGTCTTCTGTGCACGGCTGCACGAGGGAGGCTGAGCGGGACGTGGGTGGCTGCTGGGGTGCTCCCCACGTTGGGGGGGGGTCCCGCCAGCACCCTGCCTCGCTGCCCTGTGCCCACGGTTGCTGGCGCAGGGGGGGTGCAGCCACAGCCCAGCATCTCTGCCCCGTCCCTGCCCCGCGCTGGCTTTGGTCCTGCTGAGCACCCCGCCGTCACCCCCGGTGTCACACGGCCTGGGGACGGGAGCCTTGGGGAGGGGGGGTGGGCAGTGGAGGGGCCGGGGAGGCGGGGGGAGCGTTCATCAAATGGGCTGCCAGGTTTTGTCAATGGTCTGAATGTGCTCCTTGGCTTTCATGCGGAGAGAGGCGATGCTGGAGCTCCTCTGGTCGACGTCCTCCAGCGGGTACTTGTCCACAAAGGGGGGGCCGCACTGGTAGGGCGCGGGGGCCATGGGCTGCATGCCTTGTGCCATCCCCGGGGGGGTGTTGAGGAAGGAGTGCCCGCCGTAGGGGGGCTGCAGGGCCTGGGGGGCCCCCATGAAGCCGGGGATGCTGTGCACCGGGGTGGCGCTGGAGATGGGCGACGTCAGCCATGGGTCGAGCGGGAGGGAGTTGCTCATGGGCCCCACGTTGGCTGTCATGGGCGGCCGGTTGAAGGACAGCATGGGGGTGTCGTGGAGCTTCATGGAGCTGGCCTCCATCTTCTCCTGACGCCTCCACTTGGCTCGCCGGTTCTGGAACCAGACCTGCCAGGGGACAGTGAGAGTGACCCCGAGGTGCACGCCCCATGCCCGGCCTGTCCCTTGCAGCGTGCCCCATGGGGAGTGCCCCATGTGCTGTGTCCCTTGTAGGGTGCCCAAAATGCTGTGGCCACGTGTGGGATGCCCCATGTGGCATGTCCCATACAAGGTGCCCCATGTGGCATGTCTCATATAGGGTACCCATGTGGCATGCCTTATTTAAGGTGCCCCGTGTCCCACGTACCATGTCAGGTGCCCCATGTGGCACACCCCATGCAAGGTTCCCCCCATGCTGTGTCCCATGTAGGGTGCCCCGTGTGCTCCATCCTGTGCGAGGTGCCCCCCGTGCTGTGCCCCGTGCGGGGTGCCCCATGCAGGGTGCCCCGTTGTGCTGTATCCCACGCGGGGTGCCCCATGCAGGGTGCCCCACACAGGGTGCTCCAGGTGGGACGCCCCCCCGTGCCGTGTCCCATGCGGGGTGTCCCCAGCAGGGTGCCCTCGTGCTGTGTCCCCCGTGGCTCCAGCAGTCCCTGTCACACCACACACCTCTGCTAAACCTCTCCTGGAAAACCCAGGAACCGAACCCATCTCTGGTGTGGGACGGGAGCGGTGGCGCCGTGCAGCCCCTGCTCTTGCTGCGCCGTGGGGGTGCTCCCATTGGCCCTGCAGCACCGCACAGTGCCGGTAACAATGCTGTGTGGTGTTCAAAAGCCACTCGGGAAAAGCTTTTAGAAGCTGAATTGCACTAAAACCCATCCAGACCTGGGAGGAGCTTCTGCTTAAAGCACTGGTGCCCACTTCCCAAGTCCCGAGCAGCATGGGACACAGCCCATCCTGCCCCGTAGTGCAAAGAGGCAGCAGGTGTCAGCCCCTGGGCTGAGAAGGGGATGGCTCCTACTGGGATATACTGGTGCAAACTGGTCGCTGCTCAGGCAGCTCAGCACAGGTGTCCCCGTGGTGTGGAACTCCAAGGAAAAGGCCACATTGTCTTGGATTTGCTTGATGTGCAAAAAGAAATGGAGTTGAGGCCTGGAAAACTCAGTTCACGTGTCAGTGGATTGGTCTTCTGGCCATCTCACAGTTTTTCTGTCACTTCTGATCGTTTTGGTTTCCTCTGCCCTTTCTCAGGCTTTCAGGCTGAGGCAGGAGGCAGGGCACCCTCACTGCCTGTGCTTGCAGAAGGGCCCGCTCCAGGCTGAGCCCCCCTCCAGGGCAGGGTTTTGTGCTGCAGCCTGGGAAGCCAGAACTTCCCATGCCCCATGCTCTGAAAAGCCTAAAACCCCCAAATCAATGAGAATTTTGAGCTTTCCCTGGCTCTGAGGAGCTGCAAGTGGTCACAAGCTGCTGAGGGTTTTCTCCTTGCCCATGGGACCAGCTGAACCCACACAAGCATCCCTCACCTCCCTGTGCAGCGGGGGAAAATCTCCAAAACCCATCTCCCCGGCCCCAAACTGAGCGTGGGGACACACTGGTTGAACTGGGGAGCCCCTGGGGAACAGGACGCAGCCAAAACCCCCAGCCCCGAGACCTGAAACTTGGAGCAACGCAGGACAAGTGGCACGGCCCCGTGCGCCCACCCCACGGCTGTGCCATGGCCCCTGCCTTGAGCAACGGGGAAACTGAGGCACGGAGCTGGGCACCGAGCAAAGCCCTCCAGCACCCAGGGGACACGTCAGGGCCAGCAGGTGCTTTCCCTACCTGCACGCGGACCTCCGGCAGATTGACCTTCATGGCCAGCTCCTCGCGGCTGTAGACGTCGGGGTAGTGGGATTTCTCGAAGGCGCGCTCCAGCTCGTGCAGCTGGTAGGTGGTGAAGGTGGTGCGGTTCCGCCGGTGCTTCTTCTTGGGCTGCTCCTCCTCGGCGGCAGCCGGAGGGGTCCCCTCACCGTCCCCCGGCTTCCGCAGCTCGCCCAGGTCCCCTTCGCACTTATTCAGGAACATCTTGGCACCTGCGAGGGGACGGAGGGGTTGGGGAGGGTGGGGACATTGCAACCCCCCCTCCATGCACCCTGGCTGGGACAGAGGGACAAGCGGATGGACAGGAGGATGGGCCAGCCCCGTGATACCTGCGTGGGGATTTTATGGAGCCACCAGCTCTGAAAACCAATGCAACCCCCTCCCTGCCTGGCCTGGAGGTGACCAGAGCTGGCCAGGTCCCCCTGCCAGCCCCGCTCCTCTACTCTGTCCCTCGAGACCAGCCCCACATTACTGCAGGAACCCGTTCTAGACCCCAAACAGCACAAGAGCGGCCCAGCACCGTCCCCCAGCTAATAGCCTTTTTTTCTGCATGTTTATAAGCGTTTTCAACCCTTACAATATCGCATCTTTAAGCTTTTTATCCAGCTTCTGAAATCTTCCTGTGGTATTCACCAGGGATTAAGGGCCCCTTTCCACCGTGGGGATGTGGTCAGACATGGGAATCAGGCAAAAAGCCATAATCCTGGGGTGTTTCTGTGAGAGGAAGGTATTCAGCCCTGCATCACCCCAAAAATTCAGCAAACACCCAAGCAGGCACAAGGAGGGAGGGGGAAAATCAATTAATTGACTAAGGGAATAACTGGGGATCCCGGGTGGGCAGCTGGTGGAAGGAGCTGGGGGCTGCTGGCACTATGCACACGCAGGGGGTCTGCGTGCACCGTGCATGGTTTGTGTGTGTGTGTGTGTGTGTGTGTGCAGACTGCAGCGAGGCTGCAGCGTGCAGTGCATCGGCAGCACGCACTGCAGGCAGGTGTAGATGCTGGGGGTGTGTGTGCAGGGTGTGTGTGCGTGTGTGTGGGGGGGTTGTGCTGCACACACACTGCATGCAGAGTGCACCGCATGTGCCCAGTGTGCAGTGTCCACGTGCCACGGGTGCAGTGTGCAAAGGCTGCACGTGCAGTGCACAGCTCACAGGGTGTGCAAGGAGCGCAGTGCATGCACGTGTGGGCACAGCATGAACCAGTGCACACTGCATGCACGCAGCGTATGCAGTGTCTGTGCGCAGTGCTTGCAGTGCCTTTGTGCTCAGTGCACACAGTGCATGCAGTGAGCACATGTGCAGAGCATGCAGCACGTGTCGTGCAGCGCATACTGTGCACACAGGTGTGCAGCAAGTGCAGTGTCAGTGTGTGCAGCATGTGTCCAACGTGTGCCGTGCATGCCCAGGGTCTGTGTGCGCTGCCCAGTGCACACCATGCTCAGAGCACACACCGTGCACGTGTAGCGTTCGCACTGCACAATGTGGGCAGTGCCCCTCTATGCAGTGTGTGTAACACGTGCAGCGTGCTCACAGGGGCTGCGTGCACTGCCCAAGGCATTTGCAGCATGCTCAGAGCATGCAGCGTGTGTGTGCAATGTGTGCACTGTGTGCAGCACCTGTGTCCACAGCACATATAAGGCATCCAGTGCATGCACAGGGGCTGTGTGTGCAGTGTTTGCAGTGCATGGCATTGCCAGTGTGTTGCATGTGCAGTGCATGCAGTAAATGCACAGGGTCTGCATGCAGCACATGCCACGTGTGCATGGCTCTGGGTGAGACCCCATGGCCCCATGCAGGGTGCCCCATCACCCTGAGGTCTCTGGCTGGGTCTGGGTCTGGCCACACTGCCCCAGGCAGCACTGCCTTCATGGGACCCAGGCCGCTGGGTGCTGCAGCTCTGGGGTGCTCTGCTAGGTGCTGGGATGAGCGGGGCCCCAATGTCACCGTGCAAGGGTTGTGGAGTGTCCTGGGGCTGGGGACACAGGGAGGGGACAGGACCCCCGCCGCCATCCCGCTCATGCTCACCCGCTTCTCATTTGCGCAGCTCCGCACCTGCAAGGAGAGGGGAGAGGGGTGAGCACCTGCAGCCCCCCCAGGACGCCACAGAGAGGTGCAGGGTTAGGGTGAGCTGGGCAATGGGGGCTGGGGACAACTGAGATGGGGCCATGGGGGACACAGCGATGAGCTGCATGGTGGCAGCAAAGGGCCGAGGCTGGGGGCAGCCCCAAACACCCCCTAACCCCACCCAAAAGCAAAGGAGGCCATGGAGGAAAAAAACAAAACAAAACAAAACAAAACAAACAAAAAAAAAAAAACAGGAAGAAGAGGAAAACAAATCCTCGGAGTGGGAGTGGGAATCAAGGGCGATAAGAGAAGAACGGAAAAAATAACAGAGCCAAACAAAAGCAGGAGTGACAAATATGGGAATTACAGAAAATCACAACCCGCTGTGGGGGGTGGCAGCGCTGCAGCCTGTGGGTGCCCCGTGGCTGCCCCTGCCCCGCCTCATCCTTGTTGGCATCACACCACGGCCCCCCAGCACCGCTCCCCAGCTGTGTCACCCTAACGGGTGCCCAATGTCCCTGCTGAAAGAGCAGGCGGCTCCCCCCCCGGCCCTGTCCGTGTGCCCCCATGGCCAAGCCAGAAGTCCCGGGTGTCGCTGCTGGCCCCAAAACCCAGCAGCTAAAGGGGACCCCGCAGCCCCCGTCCCCCAGGTGCACACCCAGCTGGGCGGCAGGGCGGCTCGCCCAGGATTTTGGGGACCACAGGGCTTCCCGCAGCTGTGGTCCTGGCGGCAGCAGTTTGGGGGTTTTCAGCTGTAAAAAATTGCACTGGGCAGCGCCAAGGTGGCGTTTCTCTGCTTTCTGCCCGCACCCGCCGTGGCCTCAAGCCGGAGCGGAGCTGTCTGCTCCTCATCACAGACACCAGAAAAGCAAACAGCAACAGCGACAAGCCCCGAACCGGGTAGTAATGACCCCAAACTGGGCAAAACCCAGCTCTCCCAGTGCCAGAAAGACTCGTCGAGATGAATAAAGCACCAAACCCCTCCGTTCAGGCGGTGCTGGGGGCCGTGGGTGCTGCAGCCTGCCTGAGGCCGCCCCGCTTTGCCCCGGCTCCCATTCCCCTTCTGAGCCCCTTTGGGTGCCAGTGGGCACCGGGGTCAGGGCCGGACCCTGAGGGCAGCCGGCACAGCGCGGGCCGGCAGCGCGGAGCCCACCAGGAGCGGTGGCACTCAGTGCCCTGACACCGAAGAGCAACCAGGGGTGCAAGGAGACGGTTTTGGGGCACCCAGCGCCCACCCCCACACCCCCGGGGCAGGGCCCAGGATCCGGCCCTGGCCGCAGGCGCACCCCAGAGCCGGCCCGTTCCTCTTTGGAGCATCTTCCCCCGGCGCTTTCTCCCGAATTCGAATAAAACGGTGTTACCTGCTGGGCCCAACTTGGCTTTTCCAGGAGTATTTAACTTTGTCAGCCCCTCCTGGGAACCAAACAAGCGGCTCAACCTCACCAATCTTGCAGCTTGGCAGCCAAAGTTGCCTCTAGTCTTCTTATTTGTCACAGAACCGCCGTGCTAAGGCTCGGGAGAATCTTTATTTAGTGTTGCAGATGTCACCAAGGCCCCGCAGATTGGAAATGAGTCCAAAGGATTAAGACGAGGTTATTAATTGGAGGCCTTCCCCTCTAAGAATGATTGACAGTTACTTTCTGGACAAGTAATTGCTCTAAATGTCCCCCCAGCGCCCGGCGGGCCGGGGGGGCCGCGGGTGCACAAAGCCCCGCGCTGCCTTCCCCGCTCGGATTGTCTCCCCACAAAGGCGTCCTGCTGGAGTTTTCCTTGTAATCCCCTCATTATGGGAGAGGAAAAAGAATTAGAAACACGGGGCGAGGAGAAGAAAGGCAGAGGATGGGGGGGGAGGAGGGAGAGAAACAATTTCCTTTGGCTCTGCCAGCACCGCAGCCCGGGGATGGGCCTGGGGGCTGCAGCCCGCGCCCGGCCCTGCTGTGGTGGGGACACTCCGGTGGCCGTGTCCCCCCAAGAGGGGACGGAGACACGGGGGAGGCCCTGGGGGCCGTGTGTGTGGCCCCCATGGGTTCCTTGAGATGCTGCATGCTTGGGTCCTGGGTGGGGACGGGCGATGGGGACCAGGCATGGGGACAGGTGTGACATCCAGCCATGGCACTGGGAGTGGGGAGAGATGTATGGGGACCAGCACAGGGGGGCGAGCACCATGGGCAGCCACGGGGAGTGGGCGTGGGGGACCGGGGGAGGCCAGGTGTGGGGACCAGCTACGGGGACCACCATGAACATCAACACAGCCATGGGGACCAGCCATGGGGCCAGCTATGGGCACCAGCAGTGGGACTGTCCATGAATGTCACACCAGCTATGGGACCATCCACGGGTGTCACATCAGCCATGGGGACCAGCTATGGGCACCAGCTATGGGATCATCCATGGATGGCACATCAGCCATGGGGACCAAGCACAGGGACAAGCCATAGACGTGGGGCAGTGCACAGGGACTGGCTGTGGGGACCAGGCACGGGGACAGGGCATGGGGACCCACTCTGGGGCTATCTGTGGGGTTGGCCATGGGCTGGGAGGGGGGGGGGAGGGCAGAAACACCATCTCTCAGTGTCCCCCTGTGTCCCCTGGGGATGCCAATCAGGCTGTGAGACCCCAATTGAGGTCCCCAGTCAGGCTGTGAGCATTGTGACCAGGTCCCCTCCCTGCCACCCAGGTCCTCGGGGTGCTCAGTGCTGCCTGAGCTCAGCCCCTTCCCCATGCTGCCCACCCGGCCTCTGCAGGGTTTTGCCCTTCTCGTCCTCCGCACACTTTTACTTTCTCCCAACAGCCTCTTCCTTCCAGCTGCGAGCACTGCAGCTCTCGGCCGCCGTCTCGGCTTCCTCCCACTCCCTTCCTCTCCTCGGCCCAGTTCCCCTTTCGGATGCCAAATGTAACCACAAGGTTTTCAGTCAGCCCTGGTGCTGGTCCCGCATGCCCCCCCTGTGCCAGCCCATGGAGCTGCCCCCGGTGGGACACTGCCACCACCATTGCGTCCGGGTTTGGACCCTAAAGCCATCTCTGTGCCACTTCCCTTCACCCTCCTGCCCTGTCTGACAGCATCTGGGGACAGCGTGACACTCTTGTTGGGGCAGCGTGCTACCAGTGTGGGGACTGCGTGCCACCACCACAAGGACAGGCTGACAGCACCACGGGGACAGCGTGGCACTGCACTGGGGACATGTGGCCCCCTGGGGACAGGGTGACACTGCCACACCAGGTGGTGCCACGAGGACCCCTCTGCTGCCTGCTCCTGCGTGGGGGGTTCCAGCTCCAGGAGCGCCCCTGAGTGCTGCTGGAGGGTGGTGGGGACGTCCCCAGGTCAAGGGGACATGGGTGCAAAGGGGCCCCTTTAGCCCCTTGTGCCAGTGTGCCCTCGCGTGGGCCACCATGGTGGCAGCGAAAGGACCCCAGTCCCCTGCTTTGGTGGCCCACGGTGGCTTCCTGACACAGGCATGGGGACACGACATGCGGAGCTGTCCCAGGAGCACCCCACCAGGGTGACCTGCACGTGCGGACCCGCATGGAGCTTCTCAGAGATACCCAATGCTCCGAAAGCCCCAAAGGGACCCAAAGTGCGCCAAGCCCCCCGAGCCCCCTGTGCCCGAAGATGCCCCACCAGGACCACCCGTGGGCTGGCTGGAGGCGCGGGCACAGCCGCCCCAGCTGCCCGGATTTGGATTTACCCACCAGGGCCGTGTGCGCGGAGCCGGCCCCGCTAAACCGCCTTAAGGTGTTGGCTCACACGGGCGGGGGAGGCCAGCAGGCTGATTTGACAAATGATTATAATTGCCTTTTAGGAGCAGATAGCAAATTGATTTGCTTCCTCGTCCAAGGCCCGTAATCGCTTCATCACTTTAAAATATTAATGCTATACTTCTTTGCTAGTTTCCCAATTACCCTAATTGAAGGCAAATTGGTTAAGAAGGTGCAATGCAGAGTATCAGGGGGTTTAGTTCACTCAAATGACAGTTTTAAACCTCCCTAATCCTATTAGCAGGCAAAGCTGCTAACGCTTAGAGACGCTGCGTCAGCTTACCGGGGCGGTGGGGCCGGGGCGGGGGTCGGGGCCGGGGGCCGCCGGCCGCACGTGACCAGCTCTGCCGGGGATTTGTCACTTTTTTAGTTCATTAAGAGGCCTGGGGCGGGCGGGTGGGCGGCAGGGGTGACCCAAAAGGGTGCCGAGGCACAGGTGGCGGTGTGGGGACAGCGGGGGGGCAGGACGATTAGCTGGGGAGACCTGGCAGAGGGTCCTGACCCGGATCCCAGCCGGCACTGGGAGCCCTGTGCAGCCCCGCTGGGAGCACTGGGAGCTGGGCTGGGGATGGGGCCAGGCTGCCTGGGGACCTTGGTGCCACCGTCCCAGAGGGAGCAGGGACATGGGGTGGGAACCTGAGCTGGCTGGGGGCTGCTGGGGAGACATGGCCCCGTCCCAATCAACACAAGTTGATTTTTATGCCTGAATGGGAGATGCTGCGAATCCTGCAGAGTAGCTGGATGGTGGGGACAACAGGGACAGGAGGGGTGGCGGGGACAGTAGTGACAACAGGATGGTGGGGACAGCAGGGACGGCAGTGCCACGGCCACGCCTGGATGCTCCAGCAGACACCAGCCCCTCGCACCAGGACCCGAGGGGCCGAGCACCACGCACCCGGGGACCTCCCACGCCACCGGGGCAGCTGAGACCCGCGGCACTTGCAGCCACCGGGCTCCGCGCCGCGCCGCCCACCCCACCGGCACCGGATTCAGCCCCGCCACTGTGGGCAGCCTGCGGCAGCGCTGTCCCCGTGGGCCTTTCCGGAGCAGATGGCCCTAGCGTGGGGAGGACGGAGGCAGCTCAGCGCGTCCTTTCTTTCATGCACACACAGCGTGACTCCTGGGCTGGCTCCGGCAGGGCGGTGGCGTTCGGGGCCAGTGCTGGTGGTACATTTTGCAAGGGTTCAGCTAGCTTAGTCCTCGGGGACAGGCGATTCAGGCAGATTAGACCTCACTAAAATAGGCAGGTATTAGTGATCTCAGCAGCCTGCAGCCTTCCGGCGTGGGTGCCCGCGTGGCGGCGTTTAAGCCCGCGCTGCTGCTGAGCCCGGCAGTGGGGAGCCCCTGGGGTGGGCAGGAGGCAGCGGGGACCCTGTCCCCGGGGATGCCCTGGTGGGGACACCGGGTCCTGCTGGTTCCTGCTGGGGGCAGCTGTGCCTGGGGGCTCCTGCAGGAGCTGGGGACAGATCCTGCAGGTTGGGGTTGTGGAGACCAAGGGTAATGATGTGCTGGGCATGGGGCTGTGTCCGGCATGGGGACACAGCAGGCTGAAGGGGTGTCCCTGCCCTGCCCACCCTTGGGGTAGCCCTGGGGATGGTGGCACTGTGCAGGTGGGGGTCACACAGACAGCATTGTATGGCACAAGCATCAGACTGGTCCTGCAAAATACCACTTTTATTGATCCAAACAGTGTGGGCAACCCCAGGGCTGGTGAAAGATGTGGCAGGAGCGTTGGGGACCACTGCCTGCCCCGGCTGGGGGGTGGCACCTGGGACACTGGAGCTTGGCCAGTGTGGCAGGAGGGGACCCAGGTGTCCCTGCCCAGTGCCCCAAAAAGCCCCAGGGAATGATTTGGGGGAGGAAAACCCCAAATGCAGGCAGCACAGTGGGGCACATGGCACGCAGCACCGGGCACCCGCAATGCCCACATCCCGCCCGCTCCCTGGGGCTGAGCCCAATTCTGTCAGTGCCGGCGCTACATCAGGGAGCATTTCTCCTTCACCTCATCCACAGTGCCCAGCGCCCGGCCCCGCAGTGCCGGCAGATCGATCTCCCGCAGCTTGGTCAGGAAGGCGAAGGCCCCTTCCTCTTCCTCCTCCTCCTCCTCCTCCTCGCTGCGCACCATGGCGGCCAGCTCCTGCGGCAGCTCCACCGCGCCGCCCGCCACGTGCAGCTGGGCATCGTCCCGCTCGTCCTGCACACGGGTGGGAGAGGTTGTGGCCAAGGATGGACCGGGTGCCACCGGCCTCGGGGGGGGGACAGGGAGGAGCAGGGTCCCTTTGGGATACCCAGGAGTGGGGATGCTGGGGGACACCGGGGGTGTTGGGGCTGCTCAGTCCCACACTGGGACTCCTGGGCACACACGTGTGCGGGCGGACGGGCGGATGGACGGAGACAGCAGCTGTTTGCTGCCCTCTTCAGGAATCATCTCCTATCCCAGGGGACCAGGGTGGTGGGGGAGGACAGCAGCCACCCAGCCCAGGGCTATCGGGGAGGGTAGGGGGGCTCAGGGCACCCCGTGTGTGTCCCTACCTGGGCCAGGTGGTACTTGTCCCGCAGGTGCATGCGCACGGCCGCCCGTTCTGCCTTCTTGTGTGCGAAGGCCTTGTCCCGCTCGATCCTGCATGGTGGGTGCCACGCTGTCAGCCCTGCCCCAGCCAAACTCCCCCCATCACCCTGCACCCTGGCCCTGCGGTATCGCTGCACCCGTCCAAAGGCACAAAGGTCCACGTGAGGCAGACATCGAGGGCCGCATCCTGCCCCTCCAGCCCGTTGGTGACACTTGTGGCAGGGACTTGCTGCCCCTGTGACCTCTTGCTTCCCTGATGCTGTCCCGATTGAGGCCCCTAAATCACCCAGATCTGGGGAGGGGGTCCGTGCTGTGCCCATTGACCCGTGGTGCCATGGGTGCTGGGGTGAGGGTGGCACCAGGCACCTGCCCCTGGTCACCTGCAGCGTGCCGAGCCCCTGTGCCAGCACCCATGGGGACTTCCTGTGCCATTGGGACCTCTCATACTGCAGGGATCGCTGAGCACCCACTCTGCTCCCATCCCCTGCCTCCCTGTCCCTATCCCATCCAGGCAGGGGACAACCCGTGGTGGGTGACACCCTGGTCCCAGTGTGTGTGGGACCCCACAGCCCCAGCAAAGCCTTACTTCTCCTCCAGCAGCTGCCGCTGGTACTCCTCAAACTCCTCGCGGGACATGCCATTGGGCAGAGTGGCCGCTTTGGTGTCCTTGGGGGGTGCCTGGGGCTCCTCCTCGCCCCCCTGCAGGTTCTTCAGGGCTGTTGTGAAGAAGGAGGCCATGGGTGGGAGGCTGCGGTGCCTTGTGCCCCGTGGTGCCCAGCCGGGTCCTGCCCGGGGCCGGTGTCTGCAAGGTCAGCAGGACCCAGGGGCGCTGCGGATCAGGGCTGGATTAAGGCATTAGGAGGGGAAGGCACAGCCACCGGGGTGGGAAGACCTTCTTGTGCCTCTCGCTGCACCCAAGGGTGCTGGGGACCCGTACCTCGCTGAGATACCCCATTGCACGGGCTCTGATGGAAGGTTCAGACCCTGCCTGGCACCATGGGCACCCGGAGCCTCCCAGCTCAGCGGGGTGAGAGGTGCAAGAAGTCGGCGCAGAGGACACAGAAGAGGATTAGCCGAAAAACTCAATCAAGGGTTGAAGGACTGGGAGGGAAACGAGGAAGCAGGCGGGTGTGCACATACGCGCAGCCCCGCAGCCCCGTTAATCCCTGCTCCACCAAGACATGGAGATTGCCTGCGAGCCAGCACGGCTGGGGGCTTCCCACCACTGGAGGACGAGTCCAGTTCCCGTAATCTATACGCAGCAATTCCCATACAGACTCTGATTAAAAGAGTAATCCCCGGCTGCGTGCAGAGCCCCGAGCAGAGCGGGGCCGGGCTGCATGTGGGGGTCTCCGAGGGCCGAAGCTCCTGCCCACCCTTCCCCGTGCTTTGGTGCACTCAGCCCCATGTAAGAGAGAGCACTAATTTGAGACTGGAGACTTAAAGATGCTGTTGAACTAATTTCTCTGGTTTAATAAAAACAAAACAAAAAAAAAAAAAACAAAAAAAACAACACACACACACAAAAAAACAAACAAACAAACAAACAAACAAATCCAGGCGGTTGAGCTGGCTGTGTTTGGTGCCTTCATTTTGTGCCGGCGTGGGGCTCTGCCGGGGTTGGGGTTTCATTTTCCAGCAGGCTGGGATGTCCCGTCCTGTCCCATCACCTGAGGGGGGGGTCAAAGGGACCCCAGAGGGGGCCATGGGCACAGCACCCCCATGGGGCTGCTCTCTGCAGCCGGGTGGGTCAGGGTCCCTGTCGCCGCTCCAGGTGGCCCCAAGTGTGGCTAGGTGAAAGACCCATACGGGGACGGTGGGAGGTTGTTGCATCCTCTTCGGCCACCCCAGGGGAGGAGGGCACCCTGCTACACCACTGTCCCATCTTCTCTGGAAGAAAGCAGCACGCAGGTTGCCTGGCCGCTCATTTCCATGCTGCTCCCTACCCCGATGGGTCTGGGGGGCGCCTGGCCACGGGTTCTGGGACCAGGACGCAGGTTAAACGTCCCTTAGGTGTTTCAGCTCCTTCTGCAGCTTCTCTGTGAGTTTCTTGAAGGACGGCCGCTTGCCTGGCTCCATCTCCCAGCAGCTCTTCATCAGCGCGTAGATGGCAGGCGGGCAGCCCTCGGGGGGGTCCATGCGGTACCCCTCCTCCAGCAGCTCTGTCACCTCCTTCAGGCTCTAGGGATGAAGGAGGGAGCTGGGACCCCAGTAGCCAGGGGGAGCTGGGATGTCCCCCTCCCATCTATCCCCTGGGGACACGACCCAGAGTGTCCCCTGGCACTCACCAGCTTGGGGTAGGGTGCTCGGCCGAAGGAGAACACTTCCCACAGGAGGATCCCGTAGCTCCACACATCCGACTTGGAGGAGAATTTCTGCCACGGCACGAGGGGGGGAGGCTGCAGCTGGGTGGGGGCTGTGCTGGGCTCCCCAGGGCTGTGCCCTCACCTTCTGCTGCACCCGGGGCTGTCCTCCCCTCATCGGGCTGTGACCTCCCGGCCTGGCCCTCCTTCACCACCAGGACTCCAGCTCCAACCCGGCTGTCCCAGCCCGCCACATCCCATAGGAGATGCCCTAAATCCTCCCCATGCCCCAGGATCAGGACAAAAGCCAAATTTTGGGAGACATGGGGCTGGTGGCACCAGGAGCTGCCATGGGGCAGGGATAAATTGGTGGGAGACAGTGGGTGGGTATGGGAAGGGGGACCCAATGGGATGAGCTGCTTTAGGACACCCCACACCACCCCCAGACCCCTTCCCTCCATCACTCACATTGTGCTTCAGGGCCTCGGGAGCCGTCCACTTCACGGGCAGCACCGTGTTGTCCGTGCCCTTGGGATTGACCCGGGCTAAGCCGAAATCGCTCACTTTGGCCACGTGCTCCTCGGAGATGAGGATGTTGCGGGCAGCCAGGTCCCTGTGCACCAGCTTCTTGGACTCCAGGTAGTCCATGCCTTGGGCCACGTCCCTGTGGTGGCGAGGCAGTGTCACCGCGTGCCTCCCAGCGGGATGCAGAGTGCTGGTCCCAGCGGTGGGGAGGGCAGGGGGCACTTACAGAGAGAACTGGAGGAGCTGCTGGGGAGAGACTTGCGCGCGGCCCCGTGTGCGCAAGAAGTTCACCAGGTTGCCCTGACGGAGGAGGAGAAACACCTAAGAGCTGCCCGGTATCCACCCAGTGCGGCCCCAGACCAGGGATTTTGTCCAAAAAACTGAGCAGCGATGAGTCCCGCTGGCCGAGGACACGCTCTCACCTTGCTCATGAACTCCATGACGATGTAGAGGCCGTTGTGCAGGATGACGCCGAGCAAACGCACCAGGTTTTTGTGCCGGACCTTCCTGAAAGGAGGCGACCGTGGTCAAGGGGGTGCTTGTTTGTGCCTGGGTCGTGGGGCAGGGCCTGGCCATACCCCCGCAGTGTCCCCTCAGTCTCCCCCCAGGCACTCACGTCATGGCAGCAGTTTCAGCGAGGAAGGCCTGGGCGGTCACATCACACTTGATGTTCTTCACAGCCACCTTCTGCCCCATGTACTCGCCCTCCAGGACATCTGGGAGGAGACATGGGGCATGTGTCATGGGGCTGAGCCCTTGGCCGCACATCTCACCCCCCAGGCTGAGACCCCAAAAGCCCCAGGACAGTGCCCAGGAAGGACACTGGGGGATGTCCTTCAGGGATCTCTGTCTCCATCTTCTCACCTACCTCCAAACTCGCCTTGCCCGATGCGGTCTCCCAGCGTGAGGTGCTGCAGGTTCAGCAACCAGCCGGCTGAGAACAGGCGCAAGGACAGGTCAACAAGGCCACCAGAGGGGCCGTGCCACCTCCTTCCCCAAAACCCAGACCTGATCCTCTCCCACCATCCCCTACCTTTGGCCAGCTCCTCCTCGGCTGACTTCATCCCTGTCTTTGGTTTGGGCTTCACCAGCTTGGTGCAGATGGCTCCCTGCTCCTTTGTGTAGTGCTGCAGAAGGAGGGACAGACAGGGCTGGGGCAGGTGGTGGGTGCAGAGCCAGGAAATGGCTTTGGGGTGCTCCATGGGCCCCTGCCACCAAAGCTACCACCTCCATCTGGCCCGGAGGTGCCCACAGCCCCTCCTGCTCAGCCTGCATGAAATCCTGCTTTTCCCCCAGCACTGCAGTTCCCAGCCTGCATCTCAGCCCTGGTCTCCATGGGGAGACACCATGACCAGGCGAGGATTTGGGATGCTACCGGCGAGCCGGGCAGCAGATGATGGGGCTGAACCCTGCGGGAGCTACGGCCCGGCCCTGGGGGGAGCAACATGTCCGAGTTGGGTTTGCAGAGGTGAAGCGGAAACAGCAGCACGGCCGTAGTGGTTACAGAGCGGGGCTGGGGCAGCTGGGCGGGGAAAGGGCTGGTCTGAAAGCAGAAGTTGTGTCTAAATGAGGAAAATATATGGCAGTACAAAACCCCAGAAATGAGGCATGGAACAGTTATGAGACAGGGCAGAGGCAGATCTTGAGGAAGAGCCTGCTGAAAGCATGAGCTGGTGATAAACTCAGTGACAGCAGGAAGCCTGGGAGTCCCACAGGGCGAGCGGGTGAAGGGAGAGCTCAGGGGAGAGAACTGCAGCAAAATGCCTCTGAGCCTCAGCACTGCTCAGGCCTCAGCCAGAGCGTGGGGGCAGAGGCTGCCAGGAGCTTTGTTTCCCAAAATGCCCCAAGCTACACTGCTGCACGAAGCACCAGAGGAGCAGGGACAGGGGACACACCACCCTGGGCAGGGCACGCTGTGGGCACAGCTGGTTTGTGGCCCCCAGGGCATCCCGGATCCATCCATTGCACCCCAAACTGAGCGGGGAACTGGGAGAACTTCCCGGGGTGGAGAGCTGCACTGAACAAAACCCAGCAAAGAACACAGGCAGCAGCAGTGAGCTCCCAAGTACCACGGGATGAGGTGACCACACTGTCACATGGATGGCAGCTCTGGCACGAGGTGGGTCAGGGATCACCCCACAGGTTCTCCATCACCATGTGCTGGGCTGGCTGGACCGGCCCTGGAGCCCCCCAGTGCAGCTCACTGACTGGGGGGGGACTCTCACCTCGATCATGTCGATGAGGTTGTAGAAGCGCTGCTGGCTGTCGATGCTCAGCATGTTCTCCTCGTGCACCACGCGGTAGTGGATCACCTCCTTGCCAAAGCTCACGCACAGCACGTAGTCGCCGGGGTGCCGGATGGACTCGCGCACCAGGAAGAGCCCGTCCTCGGCAGGCTGCAGCTCCTGCACCGCCTCCACCCCTGAGATCTTCCCGTGGAACCAGCTGGGGACAGGGGACGTGGGGACAGAGACCATGGGAACAGGGGACATGGGGACAGGACACCAGCAGCAAGACAGAAAGAGCAGAGACCCCATCAAG
Organism: Aythya ferina; assembly: GCF_964211825.1. Classification (NCBI taxonomy): domain Eukaryota; kingdom Metazoa; phylum Chordata; class Aves; order Anseriformes; family Anatidae; genus Aythya; species Aythya ferina. The sequence continues at coordinate 2,222,912 of NC_140324.1, forward strand.
GCTGTGCCAAGCCCGTTGCACAACCCCCCTCCCCATCAGGCCCATCCGTGCTGGGTGCGCACACCTCTGTGAAGCCAGCTGTTGCCCCAGCAAATCCCCCCACGGCCAAGGCTGAGGGCTGCTCTGCCCCCACGCACATCAGACCCCTCTCTGCCACCCCCGGGCCCCTCGCTGTACTCACGGCATGAGGCTGAGCTTGTGGTCGGCACGGATGGCGCCGCGCTCACGCAGCACGCTGCCTGCCAGCAGCCCCTCCTGCCCGCTCTCGTTGTGCCTGGCACGGTACCAGCCCTTACCCTGGGGAGGAGAGGGTCTCAGGGCAGGGGGAGGCAGGGGGCACCTCAGGGAAGGTGGTGCCGGCTCTGGCAGCTCAGCCGATGGCCCTGGGGTCCCCTCCCCTCCGTCGGATGGCCACGGCTGGCCCCCACGCGCCCCTCAGGTTCACCTCCACGGCCTCGATGATGGTGACCACATCCCCCTTGCGGAAGGCCAGCTCGCCGGCCTTGGGCTTGTTATGGTCGTGCTTGGTGACGCACTGCGTCCCTGGGGGCCAGTGTTTCTGCAGGGGAGGAAGTGGCATCAGCAAGGGCAGCGAGGGCAGGGGCAGCGAGGCCTGTCCCCCTCCACCTCCCATGGACATCGGGGCCAGCACTGGGGACCCCCTGCTCCCTGGTCAGAATGACTGCACTGGGGACATAGGACCTTGGTGCCCCAAGGTCCCCATAGTCAGGAGCTGTCCCCTGCAGCTGGCAGCCCCACTCACCCCAGACATGCTCGGCCGTCAGTGCATCAGGGACTCCCCGTCCTCTGCCGCTGTCACCTGTGGAGAGGAAACCAAGCAGGGCTGTGGAGGGATAGGGCTGAGCCCATAGCCTGCACTGTACCAGGCCACCCCCGCTGTCCCCACCTCCACCAAGGGCCTTTATGGCCCAGGGCAGCCCTGCACCATGGGAGTGGGCTGCAAAACCACAGTATGTGCTCTGGGGACTCTCCTGCCCCAAACCCAGGTGGGAACAGGAGGCAGGTGTCCTGCTCCCTGCCCCTTCTCCCTGCCTCGCGAAGCAGAGAGGTGCTTCACCGCCCACCGGCACTGCGAGGCCATCAGAGCGACAGCAGGAAGATGCGGTTTTACCAGAAACTGGCAATTTCACCTCCTGTTTCTGCAGCTCCCACTCATCGGGGCCACGAGATCCGGGCCTGGGAGAGGCACAGGGGCCCCACAGACATGGGATGTGGCGGTGCTGATGCAGGGGCTGCCTGCCTGAGGGGTGAGGCTGGTGGGCAAGGCTGGGATGAGGTGGGACTGTCACATCTGCTGGCCCTGGGATGATCACACAAGGTCCCCACGGTCCCCTGCCACCAATCTGTCCCCCTGGGAGCCCCTAGTGCCTGTGGGCACATTGGGCAGAGACCCTCGGTCGTGTCCAGTCCCCAGGGAAAGCCCCAGGCAGTGAAAGCAGAGCCTGGAGGCAGCACGGATGGCTGAAGGGGACGGAGCAGTGCCACAGGACAGCCCATGGCACTGGTTTGTGACACCGAGCCTGCATCCTGGGTGGCATGACCCAGGCTGCCATGTGTCCCCAGACCATAGCACCATCCCTCAATCCAACAGGGACCTCATAATAAAGCATAGCAAAGCGCCCTTCCTCCAGATCCATCATGCTGATAGAAATTTCTCTCCATCGCTGTAAGGCAGATGTTTTCATTCCTTTTCTAAGAGAAGGTGGGATTCCTCAGCACACAAATGACTCACATGCTTCAGGCTCTACCAAGGATGCCACCTGATAAGACCACATCCCACGTAGGCAAAGCTGCTTCATGCCCACCTTGCTCCTTCCTACCCAAGAACCAGAAAGCACGAAGCTGTCCCAGCAGCGCCGCGCTTCTCTGCTTCCAAGACCTCAGAGGAGCCAGAGAGGCGTTGGCTTCCCGAGAAGAGAAATGTCTGAGGAGGGGGAAGAGATTTTTGTGGTGCTCACTTGACATGAGAGCACGGGCAAGGTGGGTCTGGGACCAGCAGCACCTGCACCTCCTGAGCAAACCCAGAGCTGGCCCTGTGGGAACCTCCAGCCAGGGCAGGATGATGCCTCCCCGGCTCTGCCGGGCTGGGGGAGGCGTGGGGCTCGCTCAGCGCCTTGCAGCAGCGATGTCACCCTCCGCTCTATTCCTCTTTTGGAGGGTGAGTCATGGTCACTCCTCTGCACCACCAGTGGCAATCCCCAGCCTGATGCTGTGACGACAAGGATCTGAGGACTCGCTGTGCCCGTCCCCATCCCGAACAACAAAAGAAAGGGACAGCTGCAGCTGTGGCAAGCCTAATATTAGCAGGCAGCAGTTTTATCTGCCCCAGAAGCCATCTTTAGCTATCACAGACCTCCCCTTGTCCTGCCCATCCATGCCACACATTATTATCCTGCTGGACTAAAGCCTTTGAGCAGAGGTGCAAAGAAGGTGGCTGCTCCCTGGAGGGCTTAGCCAAAGCCCGAGGTGCTGGGATGTAGCTGAGCTCAAGTGTAACACGTCCAGGGTGGGTGAGGACCTCCTGGGCATGGACGGGCTCCGCTCCATACCCCTTGCCACAATGCAACCAGCACAGGGACGTGCCAGCAGGCATGACAGTGGCTCCGACAGTTGTCCCTCATTTTCTGCTGCTCCAGGACAGCCCCACCTGGTGCAGCCCTGCCCATGGGTGCAGATGGTGCTTGAAGGGTGGGGTGCTCTGCTCGGGGCGCCCGAAGGCTCCACTTCTCCTCTCCCCCACTGGCACTGGGCAGCCTGTGAGACTCGGGGTGCCCAACCCATGCCAGCCAGCACCTCCACCCAGCAACCTGGGGCATGCCGGTGAGTCACGATCCTCTGGTGCCACTCACACGCCTCATACTGGAGCAACTGTTTGTTCGTGGAGATGTCCAGCCTGTCAAGTTCCCACCACCGGAATGAGCATTCCCACAAGCACGGTGCATGGGCAGAAAGCCTAGGAGAATACGTTTGTCCCCCTCTATTTTTTTTTCTTGTTGTTGTTCTACACTTTTTTTAACCAGTTAACCTAAGCATTTGCAACAAAGATGAGAAACACAAAAGCCCAGTGGGGTTCCTGACCCCAAAACAGATTTCAAGCTTGTTTCCAGTGCTCAGAGTTACTCTAGCTGGAGGAAGAGCTGCCACAATGCAACAGCACAGAGGTGGAATGGGCGACATACACGCTGGCAGATTGCACCTCTGTACTGCAATGTAAGCCGGACATATTGCACACACCCCTCTGAAACACGGGCCGGAGAGGTTCCATTTTACCAACACCTGGCTGCACTAAGGGTCACCAAGACAAGTGGTAGATGTAGATCACCTGTTGAAAAATGGGCGACACATGGCCATTTTCCCCACCGACTGCAGTCCTCGTAACACGACATCCATCCCTCCCCACCGGCAGAGCAGACACGGCAACGCATCACCTGCTCTCAGCAACTCCAGCAGTCCCTTGCACTTACCTCCCAGCCACGTCCATGCAGGGCCTTGGTGGCAGCGATGCCTTGGAGCTGCTCGCAGCTAAGTCTGGACTCAAATTCCCAAATTCCTGGAGAATAAACTCCCTTTCACACGGAGCAGCAAAGCTTTATTTTCAAGGGCATAGTCCCAGAAAGAGACACTGCGTTATTTCCTGATTTCTCTTCTGGTTAGGGCTGCAGAAATAACATCCTGGAGGTCCTAGTGCCTGCCTCCTGCACAGTCAAACATTAATCAGAGCTGACTCATTATTTGACAATGCTTAAAACAACTTCTACCCTTTGATGGCACAAATCCACACCCTTGCTAGAAATGATCATCAGAACTTATACCCTGCAGCACTGCGTAGCTCTCACAGAAAATTAATGTTCCACTATGCAAATGAGAGACCTGCTGCTACCGCTGGAAGCTGCCACCAGTGCATCCACCCAAGCTGCAGGTGCTCGTGGTGCCAGCAGCTCTCTGGGGAGACTCAGGAGTGGACGTGGTGGGACCAGGGACCCTGGAGCCTGATTCTGTCTCAGTACCAATTTCCGTCAGATTTAGGGGAGGCTGCTCCAGGAGAATGACTGTGCCTTGTTGCTCTACTAGGGATAAAAATGCACAGACACATGGCAGGCTGGGAGGGGCAGTTGTACAACCCAGAAGGAGCTTTAAATGAACACCACTGTCAAAGGGCAGTGGCTTATCTACATCCTCCAGCATCCAGAACTAGGGGAGAGGAAGCAATTGCCTCTGTAGCTCATCAGAGAGACCAGTTTCATACTTATGTTCAACATTTCTAATTTTCAGGGCCAAATGGTGAGAAAGAAGAAAATGCAGTTTCAGGCAAACACATTCCATTCAAATTTTTATTTTATTTTTATTTATTTATTAATAAAAATTATGCTTACGCCTTTTAAAATACTGGCAGTTCAAGGAAAAAGGCAGTGTAGAAGTAAGAAAACTATTTGTTTAAAGAATGACCCCAAGGAATTTCATTTCTTTGGGTACAATTCCCAGTACAGCTGAGAAGTCCTTCCAAACGAGCCAACAGTTTAAGCTCCTGGTTATATTTTTCCACCAACAAACTGCTTCCTCAAACCACTGGGACAGATGTGTTCATAGGATTCTTAGGGTGTGTTTCCCAAGAAACACTCCTCGCACTCCCAAGGAGTGTTTCCCAGGAAGCACTCCTTGCATTATTCTCTGGAGTTGTATGGATGGATCCTTAGATGCCAGGTCTGTTCAAGCTAGAGAGCAAACGTGTGCATCCTCACCATCCCTGTGTCACACTGCTGCGTCTCAGTGTCAGATCTCCTGGGGTCTAAGCACTACTCTTGGCAACAAACAGAGGTGTTTTGTACTTCTGTTTTTTGTCACATCCAGTCATTGTTACAGACGTGACCACAGACCAAGAACTCAGCATCACACAGAGGGAACAATGTGATCAGACGTAATAAATGGGCCCTCCCTGTCCTGCTGCGTGGGCCACAAAGACTCCCACTGCTTCTGCTGGAGCTGGACTCATCTCCCATTTTCTTTCTCAGGTATCTACCAGCCATCAAGTGCCTCAGTCTTTAATAGTAATGCTCTAAACCACCTTTCTCCCTTCTCTGATGCAGCAGTTCAGTTATCTGTGCTGCACAGCCCTGTTTAGTCCCATACAGCTGAATCACTGGTGTTCCCAGGTACCTCTAACACAGCCGACAGCAAGCCAAAGCAGAAAGAGTGTGTTAAAACTTCCAGAGCTGCTGAGTTACCTTGCAACAGTATGGGAAAAAGTTCTTCTCACATGCTGGGCTGAGGCTTTAACCACTTCTCAGTCTTCCTCTTGGTATCCTTTCTGTGGGTGAGTCCCACACGCGATGTCCTGCACAACAAGCTGCTGAGTGATGTCGTTCCTGGCAGGACTGAAGGAGCAGCAATACAAAGGGCAAAAGTTATCCGAGGAAGCAGAGGAAGGACATGCAGCAAGATTTGTTAGGAACAGCAACACATTTTATACAGAAAAAGCAACTGCTTTCCCAGCACAGATTTGGACATTAGCAGACTGCAGCCTGTGGGCTCTTCTTTGCCTGTCCATCTATCCTCAGTCTGTGCTGAAAATACAGTTGAATTCACCAGAAATGTGACGTAGCCTGAGAAATCTGCCCTGCACTTGAAGCCTTTAAGAATGAAGTTGGAAAATGGCAGCACATGTGACAAAAACAGATAACTCTTCCCTACCTGGCCTCTGTGATAATTCAGGGGGATTCATTTTACCTCTCCTTGCAGTGTCTAAAGCCAAACATCCCAGTACCCTTTGTCTCCTTCCACAGCCAAAGGAAAATGGGCACCTCCAGAGTGCAACTCGGCTGACCTCGAGTAAGCCAAGTGTGTCGGGCTTACATGGCAGGGGGCTGGTGAGGGGGGCTGCAAGGTAGCCTCTGTGAGCAGAGCCCAGCACCTGCCCAAGGTCAGATCAGAGCCAGCTCCTGCCAGCTCCAAAAGGGACCTGCTGCTGGACAGAGTCAAGCCACGAGCAATGCTGGTTGTGCCTCTGGGAGAGCACATTGCAGAAAGGGGAAAAATGCTTAACAGCAGCTGGGAGAGAGGTGTGAGAAATGAGAGAGGAATCCGCAGCCACCAAGGTCAGTGCAGGGGAGCAGGAGGTGCTCCAGGCAGGCAGCAGCAGTTCCCCAGCAGCCTGTGGAGAGGCCCCTGGTGGAGCAGGCTGTCCCCCTGCACCCATGGGTCCCACATGGAGCAGATCTCCACGCTGCAGCCCCCCCATGGGTGAAGGAGCCCCCGATGGAGCAGGTGGATGTGGCCTGGAGGAGGCTGCAGCCCATGGAGAGCCCCCGCAGGAGCAGGCCCCAGGCCGGAGCTGCAGCCCGTGGAGAGGAGCCCACGCAGGAGCAGGGGTCTGGGGGGAGCTGCTGCCCGTGGGGGACCCGTGCTGGAGCAGTTTGCTCCTGGGGGATGGACCCTGTGGGACGGAGCCGTGTGGGAGCAGTTCTTGAAGAGCTGCTGCCTGTGGGCAGCCCCCGCAGGCTCAGCTCGGGGAGGACAGCATCCCATGGGACGGACCCCATGTGGAGCAGGGGCAGGGAGTGACCATGAAGGAGAGGCAGAGATGAAGCATTATGGACTGACCACAGCCCCCATTCCCCTGTGCCACTTGGGGGGAGGATGTAGAAGTGTGTGGACGGGGGAAGTTGTCTTTAGTTTGCTTTTAATCCTTACTGCTCTAGTCAGTTAGCAACAAGCAATAAGTTACAATGATCTCCCTTATGCTGAGTCTGTTTTGCCCATGACAGTAATAGTTGAGTCCTTACCTCAGACCATAGGATTTTTTTCCATTACATTTTCTTCGCATCTTTTTGAGGAGAAGGAGTGAGAGTGCAGCATGATGGTGCTGAGCTGCTCCTCGGTGTTAAACCATCACCCCGATATTGAGGAAGGCTGCTTGCTCATAAGGGCAGCATAGAATGCTATCAGGGTCTTTGAGATTCAACCTCCAGCATTTAGAGACAACACTGAGATCAAATGCCTCTTTTCATAGCTAAGATTTCTATTCAGCACAACGGTGCTGTTGGGTCAGCTGTACGGAGGATCATTTGGAAGGCTATTTCACCCTGGCTGTCAGCAGGAGCTTTGAATCATTCCTTACCCTGCTCCAAGCAGCTGCAGAGAACATGGGACCCAGGTGCTGCAATACACCCGAATACCCTCACTGCATCACCAGGAGCCAGAATGACGCTTCCAAGAGGGATGCCCCTTCTTGCCCAGCAGCCCCAAGGAACAGCATGGACAGCAGAGATGTGGCCACTAAACTGTTACAGGTCAAAGACTTTTGCACAAATCTGTGTCCCAGTGAGAAAGCAGATTCAACGTGCTCAAGGGACAAGTGTAAGTTATGTTGCTACAGCTGCCGCCTCCGTCCGTTAACCCAAACCACGCTGTGGTGGCAGCTGTTTCACACAGCAGGCTTCAGTCCACGCTTATTGTGATTGTTGTGGGACACAACAAACAACACTTACAAAGATCACCCACAGCTGAGTTCTTGGTCTTTGCAGGAATCCATGCCACGCTGGATCAGGACTGTCACATCAATTAAGCCTTGGCAATTTGGTATCATAGTGTGGCTTTCAACTCTGGCAGCACTTGTGGCAGTGTCTGATTGATGGTTTTACTTTCTACTTTCTGAGTGAAGGTTTTTGGAGTGGAAGCTTTTGGGATGGGCTGGACTGTGTGGAACTTCAGGTTGGTGATGGCAAAGTTGAGAGCCTCTGGGTAAGGATTAAAGGATGAACAAATAAAGGGGATGTCGTTGTGGGAGTCTATTACAGACCACTCGGCCAGGATGACAACGCTGATGAATTATTCTTTGCAGAACTAAGAGATGCCTCAAGATCAACTCCCCTTGTCCTTATGGGGGACTTCAACTTGCCAGATGTCAACTGGGATCACCACGAGCAAGTCCATGAGGTTCATAAAGCACCTAGATGATAACTTCTTGGTGCAGGTGCTAAGGAAGCCAACTAGGAAAGGTGCCCTCCTAGATCTGTTGCTGGAGAACAGAGAGGATCATATGGGGGATGTGGCTATTGGCAGCCATAGTGACCACGAAGTGGTTGAGTTTAAAATTTTTGGTGACAGAAGTAAAACTGCCAGCAAAACTTCATCCCTGGATATGGGGAAAACAGACTTCAGGCTGCTCAGGGAACTAGTTAGCAAGTTCCCCCAGGAAACTTCTTTTGAAGGCACTGGACATACAAATCCGTGGGTCCAGATGGGATTCATGCCAGGGTGCTTAAAGAGCTGGCTGACATCACTGCAGGACCTCTCTCAATTATTTTGCAATGATCTTGGGAATCTGGAGAGGTCCCAGTAGACTGGAAGCTGGCAAACGTTGTGCCAATTTTCACGAAAGGCAATAAAGAAGACTCTGGCAATTACAGGCCTGTCAGTCTCATATCAGTGCCTGGTAAAATTATGGAGATTATCCTTGAAGTTATTGAAATGCACCTTGGGGAAAATGCAGTCATTGGTCCCAGCCAACATGGGTGCATGAGGGGTAGGTCCTGTTAAACAAATTTTATTTCCTTTTATGATAAGATCACCCATCTAGTTGATCAAGGGAAACCAGCTGATGTGATCTTTTTGGATTTCAGTAAAGCTTTTGACACAGCTTCCCATAGGATCCTACTGGACAAAACGTTCAGCATACAGCTAAACAAAAACATCATACGATGGGTGAGCAATTGGCTGACAGGCAGGGCTCAAAGGGTTGTGGTAAATGGGGCCACATCAGGCTGGCAGACGATCACCAGTGGGGTCCCCCAAGGCTTCATTTTAGGGCCAGTCATCTTCAGTGTTTTTATAAACTATTCGGATGTAGGACTAGAAGGTGTTTTGAGCAAATTTGCCAATGATACTAAACTTGGAGAAGTTGTTGACTCCATTAAGGGTGGAAAGGCCTTGCAGAGAGATCTGGACAGATTAGAGAGCTGGGCAATCACCAAGCACATGAAGTTTAACAAGAGCAAGTGCTGGGTCCTGCACCTGGAATGGGGCAACCCTGGCTATACATACAGACTGGGTGACGAGACGTTGGAGAGCAGGCTTGCAGAGAGGGATCTGGGGGTTGTGGTTGACAGCAAGTTGAATATGAGCCAGCAGTGTGCCCTGGCAGCCAGGAGGACCAACTGTACCCTGGGGTGCATCAAGCACGGCATTGCTAGTCGGTCACGGGAAGTGATTGTCCTGCTCTGCTCTGCACTGGTGCGGCCTCACCTCGAGCACTGTGTGCAGTTCTGGGCACCACAGTACAAGAAAAACATTAAACTGTTGGAGAGTGTCCAGAGAAGGGCGACGAAGATGGTGAAGGGCCTAGAGGGGAAGACGTATGAGGTGCGGCTGAGGGCACTGGGCCTGTTCAGCCCGGAGAAGAGGAGGCTGAGGGGGGACCTCATTGCGGTCTACAACTTCCTCACGAGGTGCAGTGGAGAGGCAGGTGACCTATTCTCTGTAATTGCCAGTGACAGGACCCATGGGAATGGTGTCAAGCTGAGGCAGGGGAGATTTAGGCTGGACAGCAGGAAGAGGTTCTTCACTGAGAGGGTGGTCACACACTGGAACAGGCTCCCTGTGGAAGCAGTCACTGCACCAAGCCTGTGGAGTTTAAGAAGCATCTGGGCTGTGCACTTAGTCACATGATCTAAAATTTTGGGTAGACCTGTGTGGTGCCAGGGGTTGGAGTCGATGGTCCTTATGAGTCCCTTTCAACTCAGGATATTCTACGATTCTATGTACTATTTCATCCTCTTTTGATTATACTTATATCTGACTAAGGTCAGATTGCTCTAGATGAAAGGCTAGAAATCACTCACATTTCAACACCTGAAACTCTTTCCGATTACCAGAAGTAGACAAGATAACCATACAGCAAAAGGAAGATAAGAACTTCAGCGTGAGGTCACAGCAACACTAACCGCACGGCAGGATGGCAACAGCTGCAGCACAGCCAGGTAGCTGCGAGCAGTTTCCATTTCAGAACACACTGTGCTGTACTAGTGAAATACAACAACGCCTCTAGTTTAAACATCTGTGGAAGTACTGAAAATGCATCCCTCTTCAAACATATGTTTTTAAATTGCTTATAACTGTTACCCCAGGATATTTAAATGGTGCCTGCTTTACACCCAAAACAAAGATACCCAAGAAACAGATTATTTTGACAATAAACAATCCAGATTTCTTTTTCCAAGAAGTCTTAAAAAGCAGAGGTCCAAAATTCTCTAAAAATCTGAAAGAATGTGAAAATCAATTTGAAAGCAAAGTTTAAGTGATGAATGTGTGTGAAGCTGAAATCTGTGACAATCCAGTGGCTAACTGGCAACACCACATCGAAAAACAAAGGTGTGTAGCTCTGTTTTTCACCATTGTGCCCTGTTTCCAGTTAATGTTATAACAACACTAAAGCCATGTTATAGGCTGTCATCTGCACTTTTGCTTGGCTAGCTTTGCCAAAACCACCAAAAAGGCCCTACACAAGTTACGTATCACTGTGTGATTGATCCCACACCCACCCCACTGCTCCCAGATAGTAGCCCCCAAAGTGTAAGATCCCCTCTTCAAAAGGGGTGGGGGAACATGCATAACAAATTGGGAGTTTCAGACACTTCAAACCAGGCTAGAAACTGCCTCCAGTTTGAGGCTTGAAATCTACAGTAATAAAGTAAATGCACAAAGAACCCACAACAGCCTTGTACTTCCTTTTGTATGCCACACTGCATACTGGGTCTGGCTGGGATGTTAACGTTCCCTGCAGCAGTCCACACAGGGCTGTGCTCTGCACCTGTAGCTAGCACAGCAGTGGTCTCAGACCAGTGTTGGGTCTGCTGCTGAGCAGTGCTGGCACAGCATTAGGACCCTCTCCAACCCTCCCAGAGTCAGGAGGCTGGGGGTGGGCAAAAGGTGAGAAAGGAACATCCCCAGGGCAGCTGACCTAACCCAGCCAAAGGGATATTCCACACCATATGATGTCACACTCAGCAATAAAAGGTGGAAAAAGGAAGAAGAGGGGAGGGTGGGCTCTCGTTGTGAAAACGTCAGTCCTCCCAAACACCGACTACGTGCATTGAGGCCCTGCTTTGAGGACGTGGTCAAGCATCACTCATTTGTGGAAAGTAGAGAATAATTTCTTTCCTCTGCACTTCCACACAGCCTTTATTTGTTGTGTGGTGTTTGTTTGTTTGTTTTTTATCCTTCCCTTTAGTTAAATTGTTTAATTAATAATAATTTTTCCTTAATAGTTATTTTTCCCTTTAATTATATTATCCTTATCTCAACCCACAAGTTGTTCTTTCCTTTACTTCTTCCCCTCCTCTTTTGAGGGTAGGGTGAGAAAGTGGTTGTGGTGGAGTTCAGCTGCCTAGCAAGGTAAAACCACCATACACTGATAAAGATGAATACCCCCGTCCCCCTCCCCCTTATTTATTTATTTTAAAGTATGTGCCTATTTACCTATTTTGCTATGGGAAGTTTCTGGTGTGAGGGAGGGGGAGGAGAAGGAGACATAACAGAAGGCAAGGAACTGTTGCTATAGGCAACTTCACTATTATAGCATAGTGCAATTTCTGTAGTGATTGTAGTACAATTTAAAATTATCTACAGTATATGATTTCAACAAAAAGTTATCAAAATTATCCAATATGACACTAAAACAGGACCTCTTTATATAGAAAAATTGGAACTACATGAGCACTTCTATATATGCAGTAGCATTATTAGGCAGCTTCTTCCTCTTTTTGGTCCTTCTTTGCACTTCCGTCACCCTCTGTTGCTTTTGACGTCTGTTCTTTTATTGCACGCAATAAATGTACTTATGGGAGATAGCAAGAAGTTCATTCCAACTACTTTTCACTACCCTACCCCCCCCCCCTTTTTTTTTTTCCTGCAAGGCAGCATTTTTAAAACATGTTAGGAGAAGAAAGAGATAAAATGGTAACAACCCAAATGGAATAAAGACAGTTGTATGAAGAAAATACACAGAAATATGCAGTTCTCCACACACACACTGGAAGCTAGAATTTTAAGTTATTTAGAAGATCATCATCATCCACAGCAATTAGGCTTATATTGTAAAAAGCTACTCAACACTCACCTGAAGCTAAGGTAGCCAGCTACTTTGAAAACAAAAAATTAAAAATTTGGTGTCGGAGCTGAAGTTGCTGAAGTTCTATTGAGAATATAACAAGCTTTTGACAAAAATGTTACAGCCAGAAATTGATGTTTCAAATGAGGTTTCCTTTTGTTTGTTTGCTTTAGGGGGTGGGGGTAGGTTAAAACAATGAGTTTAATTGTAAGCTGTAGTTTTCTACAGAAACAGTTTCCTTTATGCCATGAGGAGAAAAGTAAGTTTAATTGCCTCCAACCTCTTGAGTTTCTTCATTTTGTAGAAGTAGTTAGGAATGAAGTAGGAAATGCTGTAACAGACCACAGCAAACAAGTAACAGAGCTAAGGAATAGGTAGGACAGAGAGATGCAAGCTCAGTGACTGTACTGGTAAAACAGTTCCACATACTATCCAGTAATGCAAATTTTTTATTCACACTTCTGTAACAAGCCACGGAAGTTTCAGGCAAGGCTCACTACAGGAACTAAACTAGTCTAGTACTCAAATCTCTTCCACTACATTTAACATGAATAACTGTAGGATCTTAATGTTTGCTTATTCCATCTTGGTCAAGAAAATAAATGCTTCACTGCAAAGAAACAGCACGATCATGGAAATTTTAAATGTTAATGAAGAAGTAATTATATGTAAATGATCCACCTATCTACCAAACCAAGAATAACTGAGTAGACAGAATGGAAGAGGGCTTGAGTTACACACTGCACAATCCCACGTGTTACATTAAGTTCTATGGTTTTCTACACATGGAACACAAATTGTGACAGAGGACAGAATGGCAGATAGGAACACTTAAAACAAGTAACTTATTTAAAGACAACTGGACCCTCATTTGAAGTACTCGTTCACAAATATATTCATAAATAAAATGCAGATCACATCTCTCAGTACTTTGAAAAAGTTATTTGCGGTTGTGGTCTCCAGTATACCACTGCCAGGTACCTTGGCTCAGGTGTCCTCCTCAACTGTTATTAACTGCTCTTCTTTTCTACTGGTGCACAGGCTGTAACATCATCTTACTGCCAACTGGTCATATTCTTCAAAGCATCCAACTTATCTGTTTAAGGGACATGCTGCAGCCCAGGTTCATCTGATAGTGTAAGATACGAGGAAAAAAAGACATCACAAAAGTAAACATATTGCACTCAGGTTTTTAACAGCAAAGCTGAAGGAACAAAGAAGTTTTAAAACAGTTTAATTACTTCTGGCATTTTGCTTTACCCTTAGGTAAGACAATGTGACAAACTGATGAAGCTTTAGCTACTCTGGAATGAGCACAGTTACAGCATTGGAGACTTCCCTTAAAAAGCTTTTCTATAAATAACGATGCAAGTATTCAGAAAATCAGGATGAGCTTTGTAAAAGCCAAGTGCAAACGCCTGGGGGCCTGAAATACATCTCTGACAAATTCAGGTGTTTGTCTTTCCTTATGAATCAGAAAGTGAAGACAGGTCTCTCCTTCCTGAAGAAAGCGTTGCTATCAGTATTATTTTAATAGAGCAACTCAGCAGTGCAGCAGACACAAACTGTGGCACTTAGCAACACTGCTGTAAGAAAACAAACAAGAGGAGGCAGAACTGAGGAACAACGTTCATGACACAAGTTGCTTTGCCAAGGGTTCCCGTGAGTCTTCTGGGTACTGATGTAATGACACCATGTGATTACACGGATTAGTGGTAGACTTGGCAGTGCTCAGTTAACAGTTGGAATTGATGATGTTAGAGGTCTTTTCCAAGCTAAATGATTCTATACCCACCATCCAACGGCATTCCTGACGCACCACCTTCAAGAAGATGCTGCATGGCATTGCCAGGATCTAACAGGCTCAGTGCCCTGTTTAAAGCTTTTTTTTTTTTTTCTTTTTGTAAAAAGTCCCACTGCCTATGGAGAGGATAAGTGTGATCCATTAGAGGGAATAAAAACAAGCAAAAATAGCCTTTAACCAAACCTTACTGCTTCTCTAGACACACTCCCTTTCTCAGGACAGCAGTGATTATTTCAGCACTTTGAAATTAGTTTCTATATTGCATTGTAAAAAGACCTGTAAAACCACCAGAAACATATCAACTTCTGTGATTATTTTTATTGTGCAAATAGCCCAGTAAGAAGTTATTTTGTTACTTTATCATCAAAACAGCCAAACAAAAACAAATATTATGAAATGCAGTAGTGACAAATAGAGCTTCTTATGGATGAATTTAAAGTGAATGAAGAGCTCAGTTCAGGGCTTCTTTCTAAAAATGTTAAAAGATCTGAGATAACCGAATGTATGCAGAATTTTATGGCTGCCTGGTAATCTTAACTGCAGTAAATGCACAAGATGTTTTCCCTCATAAGCACAAAGAACAGCAGAATATATCACCTCTGTCATTTAGATTTGGGTTGAGGTGGTCGCCATGGATATTTCTGTTATTTACTGGCACTTTTCCATCATTTATATGTGAGACTATTTCAGTTGTATGGGTCTACGCAAGAATAGATCTTTTTCCCCACCTCCTATGCCATTTTTTATTTTTGTGGTAGGATTCTAACACTACTGTCTGAATACTATTAACTAAATGCTGAATGCTATTAATAAAAGCTTTACAGAAGTTATTCTAGGCATTGCCAATTTTCAAACTTCCAGTGTAGCACGAGCATGGCTTAGCCATTCCAAACAAGAGAAAACTTGAGCTTAATGAATGAAACGACCCTAAATGATACTGGAGGTTCAGTTTTACTGGAAAAAAAATAAATATATATTTGTTACATGCTTAGTAGCCTTTTTGGCCACCCACAAGACTACAGACATTGTATTATAACCAGTTACCCAAAGCGGTGGTTCCCATATCTCTGTGCTATAGCAAAGCCACTGTGTTAACACAGTTTGAGAAGTACCTGTATAACTCAATGCAGAAGTGGAAAATTCTGATTTAACATTATTTCTGTTAGCTAGTCACATGGACTAGCTATACTTCTCTATAACACTCTATTCTTTACACTTTCTACACAGGAAGGCTCTCTCATCTTGAGATCTAACTAACTAGCCAAAGTTAGAGCAGATACACCCCACTGTGCGAAGGGGGGCACCTCACCTAATTTTACTTATTTACATACCTTTCTCCTTTACAGTTGAAGAGGAAGACTTGCAATTCAGCAGGTCTGCTCTTGAAGTCAACCTTAGAAAGAAATTAACCACACCCCAGAAATGCTGACTTTTTTCCATAGACTATGAGTTCCTCAAACAGCCTGCTCACGTTTTGAATTTCATACCATCCTTCTAAGCAAGATACTTTATCTAGGGCTACAAAAAATAAAAAAGCAAGGATAGATGTATAATAGATCTTGCATCCTACTGAAGTCTGTGATCTTTAGCTTGGATTTACTACTATTTCCAGTGTACTAGTGTGATTTACTAACTGGTTTTGTACTTCACTACAGCCCCTCAGATAATGAGCATTGCTGCTCCTTAATGTTACATCACATCTTTCTTTTAACTGCTGTTATGACATGACAGAGAAGGTTTATGTCTTCACACCATCCAGAAGAGCCCCTCAGGTAGGTACATGCTGGTAAAGGTCTTTGCAGAACTTCAATGACAATCACATTTAACTGCAGACCTTTAGCCTTTATGGGGAAAAGAGAAAAGTCACCAGTAAATATAAAAACAAACACAAACAAATAAGTTGTTTTGCAAGCACAAAGCCCACAGATGTTAATAATGACTTTGATCTTAAGCAACTATAATATTATATGAACAGCATTTCGTGGAATTTTTCTTCAATGAGAAAAAAGATGCAATACAGCACTGTTCCTTGGTGACAGAAAATACGAAGGGGATGAAACAACTGATCTACACAGTCACCCTGATTTGCACGGTGAAGTGATGGCTACTCAATTACGCTCAGTATCTGAGCAGCTGCAGAATAAGCAGAAATATTTATGGATTCAGGGATAGCAGAAGTACATACTGTCTCAGTAGTCTGTTCAAGCCCTTTTGTTTTCGCTGAGACTGAATTAGTGTAGCAAGTACTTACAACTTCCTTAAGAAATTACCACCTGACTTGAAAACCTGCATTTGAAAGTTATTTTTTTTGGATTATCAAAGGAGAGTTCTTGTTAGCCATTTTCTGAGAAACAGAAAAACAGCTACACAATCTTCACAGCCTGAAAGATGAAAAAAAAGATCTTTTGGACTTCAAAGACAGCTTTAGGAAAACTTAAGAAAAATAGTAACAAAACAAACAAAAACAATGGCCCTGATTGTGTCCTAGAAATATTCTGGCCACAGTATAGTAGCTTCAGGCCAGATTGTGCAGGAACAAGATACAACTACTGAAAGCTCATTAAAAAAAAAAAAAAAAAAAAAAAAAAAACACCACAGAATAATCAGTGACCAGAGTTACACTTTAACAAGCACGGTCAATTTGGCAGTATAAAGCCATATCTTCTTTTGTCCTGCTCTGGCATGTTTTCCTTCAACAGCGAGACAGATCAATGCTGCAGAATAAACACCATGCTTCAACTAAATGCACTGGCTTGGAAGGCATTCACACTGCAAACATTTAAGACAATGAATAGCAGCCTGCAAGTCTAAGTGTTTCTGCTAATTTGAAGTATCACTCAGATCAGGCTGAAAGACTTTTGCTACCTCTAGGAAAAACACAATTTTCTTTGCATCTTAATCTAATTTTTATGATCCAAAATAGTACAGGAAATAGCCTAAGCATACACTTAAAATTTTGTTTATGATATAACAGTTGCTACCAAACTAGCACCAAATTGATCTATGAGATCTGCAGTCATGGAGTACAGATGCTGTGAGCACTGTGATCACTGACAGTATCTCTCACTAAGTCAGCAACACAGCTTTTCAAAAGTCATTGGCTCTTGAACTACAGCATCAGAATCCCTATTTAACAGATTGTTAATAATTAAGATTGCTTTAAAATGTCCCACGGAGGAAGCTGTTAGGGTGAAAGTATTAGGCCACAAGTTTTAGGAGTATTTTAGGTTTGAGATGCAGTCACTGTGACAAGTATTTTCACATAAGCATCCAGATAACATCCATTTCTATCAACACAGCAACTTTTAATGTATAACAATTATCAAATTTATTTGTCATATTAATGCTTTTTGTCTACTCTGAACAATAATTTCCTTACTTCTGTTAGGAGTTAGGAGTAGTATTTTCTTGCACAGGAGCAGAGGTCACTGAAATGCTGACCTGCATTGTTGGCTCATTGCAAGAAGAGGTAACTATACTTGCTCCTTCAGCATCAGATGAAATTTCATATTTGTCCTCTGTTAGTAACTGGAAAGTAACCATTAAAAAAAAAATCAGCCTGTTTCTCTCATGCTTATGCATCAAAACCCATCTTCAAAAAAACTACCTACAGCATGCTCTTGCTCTCCAGCATGTCATTCCATTAATTGGAAAATTTTCTGTTCAAGAAGAGATTGCTTAATCCACATGAATGCAGTGGCACTTATTTTCCACTTTCTACTTCTGATGTATTGGCCTCTATGAGCCATGTCAAAAGGGCAGAGACCTTACTTTTCATTACATTTATGTACACAGCCTGGCAAAACTTTATTTTAAAGAGGAAAGCATAACTCATTCTATGCTCTAGATGACCATTTTTCCTATTTTAGGATAATGAAAAACTGAACCAAACAAAACTGCTCCATAGGCAGCCTGAGATATCCTGTTAAGAGGAAAGTTCACATTTCTGGGCAGATAACAGGATAATAGGAACATCCCTGTGTCCTCAGAGGGGAAAAAACAAGATACTCTTGCAATTTACAACTTCAGAATTCAGGGCTCAGTTTCTACATTTCTTTGAAGATAAGCCATGGGAAAAACCCTTCCCGGCAGCCCTGAATCTACTTTGTATCAAATCACAAGCAACTCCAAGCCATCTGAAAAACAAAACAAAACTTATCTATTATTAATGTGCTCAAGTGAGACTGGGCTGTATTTCTGATGACAGGAGGACAATGAAACCTCCATATGGTGTCCCAAGTCTGCATTATTCATTTGAAGAACATAATGACAATTGCCATCTAGGTAACATGCTATGAAGACAACTACGAAGCTTACACTTTGTTTGTCCTTTTAAATGTTTCTACTCAATATAAAAGCATAGTTTTCAGTCACAGCTAATGCTGTTCTATGGACTATTTTCATAGGAATTGAAGAGACAAGTTTAATACTTCCCTGTGGAAATGGACAGATGTTGCAGCATTTTCTTTACAAATCAGACATTTTTAAGTCTGTATACCTAGCATCAGCAATACAGCAAAGTGTTTAAGAACTATGAATATAAATACAGTTTTTCCTGAAGTTGTACACAAAAGCACACCAGGAAAAATAAAAGACCTTAGCTACCTAATGTTATTTTTTTCCTTCCTTTTAGTGGTGTAGCACCACTCCTCATTCCCTTGGGTGTTCTACATATAGCCTGACACTGCAGCTTTTCCACCAGTCTCGCTTTGCCATTACCTCATAGTAACTTTATAAAGAAGTTAACAAAAACGCATTACCTTTTGTCTTCATTTTCTTCCCCTTTCTCCAAGTCTTGCAAAAGTGCACATTCCAAACGAGGAATGTATCTGGATTGACTACAGTTCTGTAGAGTGGGTGCTACAGCGGTTTGTCATATGACATGAGTCATCAGATGAGTAGACTTATCTTGTAGACTGAGGAAAAAAAAGAAATGTAATGGTTATTTGGGTATCAAAGGTATCCTAGCAGGTGTGGTATCTGTGATAGTTCTATGTCATAAGGTTTGCATGAATACAACTGTGGTAAAGCAATTTCAGCAAGGAAGTTTGAGCAAGCAATGGAGATTTTTTTTGCATGTCTCGTTACAGATTACCTACGCTGCATGAAGAGGAAAAAGGAAGTGGAGTTCAGCAGTTACATAATCACTAATTTCTACACAACTTTGTATCCTATATGTCTTAAAAATTGCTTGAAGATAATGTCTTGAGTCATAGTACTACCATCAACATATAGATGGACCAACTCGCACAGACTGGAAGGAAGGTTTTGCAATCAGTTTAAACTGGCAGTGTGCCATATATTCTGTAATCCAGCTTTCAACAAAGGCCTATGAAAGCTGGTGCCAGCAGCAAGTAGACAGACAGGCAGCACTGCTTCATTCAGCAGTACCTTATGACAGTTCAAGTTGCTTATGAAAACACAGCAAAAAAGTTCATAAAAATCGACAAATAAGACTTTTTGATATTATGACAGAGTTGTGTACTGCAACAAAAGCAGCCTTCAAATATAAACTTGGTCTATCTTATTGACTGCTTGTTGAGTATTCTCTTTTACAAAAAGCACTGATCTCTAGGGAAAGACACAGCATAGACACATGCAGCAAGAGCTTCATTTCTCTAAATGTCTTTCTCAAGAAATTAAGAAGAAAAAACTTCCCAGGCAGACTGAAACAAACTGAAAAGCCACTCAAGTTCCCTGAGAAAACCATACTGCTGTATATTGTACACCAGCTGTCTGAGCTGATTGTACTGCCCAGCTGTAGAATTGATCATGCCAAAGAAATCACACTTGGAGAAAGGGGTTTAAAACTGCTCTTTGATGATACTCTATCCTGGGAGTGCTTGGCAGCAAGTTTCATGCATGCTGCAGTGCCAAGAGATGAAGGAGCAGGTGAATGCCTCAGGCAAGCCTGCTGATTAGAAGTCAGGGACTGCTTGGCTCCAATGCAGCCAAAGCCACCACTTCCCAAACCAGTTCCAGCAGGGAGCCAGAACACACAACTTTGCAGCACTTTCGATGCAGTCAGAGGTGGTGGCATTACCAAGGATATTCTCAATGCTACAAGACCTATCTTGCCACTAACATCATATGCTGATTATAAAGGCCTAGGGCTTCCCGATCGGTATGACATGATATAAAGAAGATAAAAGAAGATAAAAGAGAAGACAATTACTTTCTACAGGCTGTCCTGGTTTTGCTGGGGATAGAGTTAATTTTCTTCCTAGTAGCTGGTATGGTGCTGTGTTTTGGATTTAAGATGAGAATAATGCTGGTAATACGGTGATGTTTTAGAACCATTAAGGTTGGAAAAGACCTCCAAAATCACCCAGTCCAGCTGTCCACCTACTAAACCAGGTCCCTAAGCACCACATCCAACCTTTCCTTAAAGCTGTTGCATTTCAGCACTTACACAGAAGCAAAGACTTCTCAGCTTCTCATGCTGCCTTGCCAGTGAGAAGTCTAGGGGAGCACAAGAGTCTGGGAGGGGACACAGCCAGGACAGCTGACCCCAACTGGGCAAAGGGATATCCCATACCACGTGGCATTATGCTCAGCAATAAAATCACAGGGAGTTTACTGGGAGGCTGCCATTGCTTAGGAACTGGCTAGGCATTGCTCAGCTGGTGGTGAGCAACTGCGTTTTGTATCACTTGTTTTTTAGGAAAACAAAACCAAAACTTTATTACACTGTACTTATCTCAATCCTTAAGTTCTTGCACTTTTACGTTTTTCAATTCCCTCCCTCATACCACTGTGGTGGTGTGAACAAGTGTCTGTGTGGTACTTAATTGATGAGTTAAATGATAACATAGGCCTTCAAGCAACTCCAGAGTATGAAGAACTATTACTTCTGTCCGAAACTTTAAAAAAACATCAGTGGTGCCAGTATTGCGCTGGAACACCTCTTTAAGAGGCTACTACATCTGAAATCCATTTGGGAAGACGGAACATAAATCTCATGGGTTGTACAGGGTCAAAAATAAGCATCACAACCCAGAAGTAAGTAAAACATGGGTATGTAGAAAGCCATTACCTCGTCTAGCACTAAGAACTAGGCTGTTACAATTAACTGAAACTGCAGAGGACACAACACGTAGATTCTAAAATGCCACTCAAGATGGAGGACATGCTTTGCCCACACTGTAAAGATATAAGCCTTTTGTCTTGTGTCACAACAAAGACACCTAGTGTCAGAACGCATATGAAGACTCATACTCCAGAGGGCTATATGAAATAAGGATCTCATTAGTACAGGGAATATTTATTACTCATACCCTACCAAGCAGTCCAGCACTTCAAAATATATACAAGATGGAAAACTAACTAGTATTACATAAAATCAAGACAGAATAGACCTCTGTACTTTTTTCACTCTAAAGTCCTGGTGACAATTCTGTATAGATGGAGAAATACAAAGTTAAATTTTTCAGTATCTAGGAAAACTGGTATATTCTGTTCTTGAAAACTCTAAGTAGTACTAGTACAGATACATTTTTAAGAAAGACAGTCAGTGGTCACCCACCAGGAAAGGTAACAGCATGTCAGGTCTGCCCATGGGAAGCCACTGCCCTTCCCATCGTAACTCTCTTCTCCACCTCTATCTGCAGTACAGGTCTTCTTTGAAGAACCTAATAGATGTACAAAAAAAAAAGTAAAAGTTACACAGTTCCGTTAAATACAGTTTGAAAAATGTAAAGCTAGTCCCAGTCTCAAAGGAGCTGTCCTCTGGTCAGCTAAACACCAGACTGTTTGCAAACAACATTTAATCGCTATTCTTGCTCTGGTCAACAAGAAAGCAGAGGAAGATGTAGGAACACACCTAAACTATGCATGCTGATTTCCAGCCTGAAGTAGCTGTGTATTACCCAGTCAAATGCCAAGCGTGGTAACAGAAGTGTCTATTGATCAGAGTACAGCACTGTGATTCATAAGTCAAACTTGATCGGAAAGTAAACACAAACTTTCCTCTTTTGATTGCTGTACACAAAATGACTCACATTGAAACTGGTGCCCTTAGTGATTTCTCAGGATAATCATTTGCTGTTCTGCCACTAGAACTCATCTTTGGACTCATCTGCCATCATCTTACTGGCACTTTTGGAAAACGTATGGAAAGCATTCGTTCCTTTGCTGCATTACAGCTCATTGTGATTTAACCCAGCAGGTAGCTAAGCACCACGCAGACATTCACTGATCTCCCATCCCCTGTGGGACGCGGGAGAGAATTTAAAAGAAAAATGCGAGAATTCATGGGCTGAGGTAAGGACAGTTTAATAAGAAAAAAAGAAAGGAAGACAAACAAACAAAAAAATACACAACCCAAGCGATGCAAAATGCAACTGCTCACCATCACTGACTGATGCCCTGCCAGACCCTGAGCAGCCACACCAGTCATCCCATCCAGCCATCCCATATTGTTCAGCATGACACCACGTGGTGTGGGATATCCTTTTGGCCAATTGGGGTCAGCTGTCCTGGCTATGTCTCCTCCTCTTGTGCCAGTGAGGAGGCTGGGGGAGCAGCACCATAAGCTGAAAAGTCTTCTGTGTAAGCTCTGCAATGCAACAAATGAAACAGTGTGTTACCAGCATTATCCTCATCTTAAATCCAAAACACAGCACCATACCAGCTACTAAATTAACTCCAGCCCAGCCAAAACCACAACACAGCTATAGATTCCCCTCTTCATTTAAGAAGCCCAGGTGATAACAGCTGGACAATACATTTAATTATGCTGTCTGTTCCCTCCACTGACTATGTAAGAACATCTCTCTCATACACGAAGACACAAGTAGCATGTGTTGAAGCACTGTGTGTTCAATTACAAAGAACTGAATAACAGCCACTATGGACAAGCCAACACATCACCTTCTTCATTTAGAAGGAATAGTCCTAGAGCAATAAAACTTAAAACAATGATAACAAAAATATGTATACTTCTCTCAAGGGATATGGCTTTGCAGCAGGCCTATGAAGGAGCCATTCACCTCCTCTTTTTCAGACATGACCAAAGCATTTTGTGCATTACTTCTAGTCTCTGGAAGAAGAAGGTAGAATATTTTCTTAAATTATTTTAAAAATATATAATAATTATAAATATTTTTTTAAAATGGAAATGGGCAACCATTTGGCAAATCTGAATTCAGGGACACTGAAAAGAAACAAATTTGTAACCAACTTAAAATCCACCCAGGTCAAGAATACCTACATTAGAAAAAAAAAAAAAAAAGAGCTAAATAAGTGAAAGATAATTTCAACTTCAAACTAAAAAATAAAAAAGAACAAAAGCAATTCCAACAGAACCCCAGGAAAACCCATTTTTGTATGGGTGACTTGCCTGATTCCTATGTGTCTGTGCTGCTTACCCTCACTGTCTCTGTATCAGAATCTTTTGGTTTTGCTTTTTCATCATCTCCTCATATATTAGATCTGGAACCTTTTTTTCTAAAAGTAAATCATAAATCTCTTTAGAAAAGCCTCCAGAGCTATCATATAAATGGACTAACAATATGAAAAAAGAAGTCTCCTACTGCAATAAAGAATAAAACTGATGTTCAAGCTTGAACTTTTGGATAAAAGAAAAAGGAAGTTCTAGATGTGCTCTTAGTCCTTTAAATACAGCAGCTGCATATTCTCAGTTGGGTATGTAGGGTAAGCATGTCCAAAAGAGGCGTCAGACAGACCCCAGGCCCTAGTGGCACATAAGCTCTGTAAAGTATTTAACTAGATTGTTGCCTTCATTCAAGCTGAAGGAGATAAAACTTTCTAAACAGTGGTTGGACAAAAGATGGTGTGTTCCCCAGCTGCATTCCATGCAAGAAATCCTTAAAAGCAAGGGAAAAGGAAAGATAGGAAGCTAGTTCTACCAAAACCTATTAGCCAGTTTTATCATGAGACAGCTGGAATATAACATACTTCAATGAACACACTAACTGATTGAGTCCATCTGTATTCTTGGGGTGTACAAGGAATTCATCCTGGTGAAATAAAAAGAGCTCAGAGTTGTTTTGAAGATCTCTAAGACATTTCATTTCAGTTTTTGAAACAAGACAATATTTGCCAGTTAAGCATTGACAAAATGCAGAAAATCCACTTGAGTCACCCACTAAATATTCAGGGAATGCTAAAATTCTCTCATTCTCCTCATCAAATTAAATCAGATAGAAGTCTTGATAATATGATCTATCGAGTGCACAAAACACAGGATTCTTTTTTTTTTTTTTTTTTTTTTGACAAGGGAAGGAATTGCTATCTGATAGTTTAGTTTACCCTACTCTTTTCTACATTTGATAAAACATTACATTTTACATTCAAAAAGTAATGCATTGGCTAGTGGTCTCCTTTGGTATTCTGGGCACTGCTAACCAGAATCACTTTGGCTCAGCATAACAAGACGACATCTCCATTCATACCTGGTATTGCAGTCTGTTCCTCTCCACTGCTTAACATGCATATCCTCAGTACTGAAGCCATCAAAACTGCACTCGGAGCTCACAATGAAGTCAAATATTTTTCCTTCATTATTTCCTGTATGAAAAAACATGTTGTTCAGGGTCTCTACCCAGGACAGTAAGAACTTTTTGCATTTAGGAGTTTTTCAGCGGAATGTATTTTTAAAAGATACACGTACTTATTCTCTATTAAAATTGTGCCAACCCACTGTGTAATTTACAGCAGCTACTTCAATAGCATTGTTACACTGCTATTTAAGACAAGAAAGGAGCACAATATCCCCTTAAGTTGCAAAGGGCTCTAGAAGGACTGAAAACCTCACATGGAAATTTAACTAGAGTATGGTCAGTTCACATGCAGTGACAAGACAGTACCTGTCACCGTAATGAAATTAAATAGCATGGAATAAATTCAACAAGCAATGGTCATGTGTTGCTGAGAAAGCAATGTTGAAAATACATTAAAATAGTATGTCTGAAATTAAAAACCTCACATAGCAATTTACCTTGAGAGAAAAGATGTTAACATCTTCTACATGGTCTTGTAAAACAGGTTGTGAATCCAGCAGCTCTCCAGGTACATCTTCAGAAACAACTGTAGCTCTGCTTCTGGTTTCATCATCTTCTGTTCCTTGTTCCCTGTATTTCAGCAGTGCATGAAGAAAATGGATTAGTAGTCCACTTTGTTACTATTTAGGAAGACATTCTTAACAGCATTTAAGTTAAAAATTCATCATGCTATTGTCAGTTACTTGTCCCCGACATAACCTCCCCCAATTTGTCACTGTAGCAATTATTATAGTATCTGACTGTAGGGGATTAAATTTATCACTGAGCTTTACACTCCTAATGCAACACAAAACCAACATTTATGCTAAAAGATTTGCATCTTTACTTAAATACAGACAACTCTGAATGACCGACCACATGAGCCACTCATAAGTATGTAATCTTGTCTTTCACTAGGCCAGGTGAAAAACTTGAAAACACTCAGATATTTTCATAGTCATAGCTTAGATGAGACAAAGAACTAACACCGAAGATGGCTGAAAACTTGAAGGAGGTTTTTAGAGGTATTGGCGTGAATAGTCATAAACAAGTTTTGATTCTGCTGTGTTTAGTTGTTCTTGTGTGTGTGTGTTTTTGTTTTTAAGTGATAGAGTTATTTCCCTGTTAACTGTAAAATCACTTCAATATAAGTTTAGAGAAAAAATAAAATAAATGTTTCTGTATCATTTTATTTTATTTACAACAGTTAAGCTTTCTCTGTGTACTTTGCAGTTTTAGCGGAGGGATGTTTGGCAAAGCTGAGCAACACACATGCTCAGATCAGATTTGGCTATCCCAAGAGTTCATTCAGTGCAGCAGACTGACTTAAAGCACATCTGTATCACAATTTCCCTTTCAGAAATATTTCTTAAAGATCTTTTACTTGCTATACGCATGCTCTGTTGCATTCTTAACATCAAAACCTATCTTGCCTTCTGAAGGTTCCCCGGATATGTGCTACACATGCACCTGCTCCTGTGCAAGGGACATCACAGAGCTCACATTGAAGCTGTTTTTGAACCCTGCAGGGGCTCCTGTTTCCTTGGTTTCCTGTCTTCTGAACAGCTTCTTTCTTTCTGTGCTTTTGTCATTCTAAGCGCTCCCGGTAAGTCTGCAATCAAACAGGGCAACACTTTCATTTTGCTTTCAAAGGCAGTACTGTTTTTTCCTACAGATACACTAAATGTCTTTTGAAAACAAATGGAAAATTTCCAGAAAGTCAAATTTAAAAAAAGAATAAAAAAAAAACCTCACTTCAGAGTCCCATCCAAGCCCACAATATATAAAATGCTCACAAGTGCTAACAGCTTGATGAATCGCCCTTTACTGACTCACACTGCAATAGGAACTCACATGCAACCTAATCATCTCAGGCTCCTTAAACACTCAGTCTGCTTGGATGTAAGACTTAAATACAACTAAACATATCTGTCTAGTTCAATTAAAATGATTAGCTTTTTGTTGACTGTGGAGCACATCTAACACAGCTGATTTAGATTCAGGTTACTATACTGTAGGCATGTGCACTTGGTTTGATGCGTGTCACCTCACCGAATACGAAGAGCTAAGGTCCCTTTTGGAAGGCACTGACTAAGAATCATAACTGCTGTGGACAAAAGTTCAAAGAAGTCAGGCAGTTACAGGCATATCACATGCTTGCTTCTGAAAATCTGTAGGAGTTTTAAGTGTGGTAACTTCTTGGTTGGTATGTATACTCTTTGTAAGACATTACAGTACTCCGCAAGAATTTGTTTCACTTCACTAAACAGAAGTAAAGTAAGAGACTACAGCTGTGCTCAGAAGTCCAGTGGTGACATCACCTTAAATAACCTTGGACATTGTGCCACTGACTAATAAGCTAGTGAATTAATAAAAGCATGATCTTGACCACCAGATTAGATCTTTAAAAAAATCCACACAACTACTCAGCAAATTTTCTCACTCAAAATTCAACCCATCTGAATTTAGAAAAAAAACAAAAACAAAAACAGTTGGGCTTTACTGGATAAACCTTAACCTTGGAAAAACATCAACATTCTCCACATTAGCAAACAGTGAGATGGGACGGACACTTCATCCTGGTAAGGGTGGAGTAGGGAGGGAGGTGGTTTCCCAGCTTTTATTAAGGTTAAAATTTAGTGCTAACCACTGATCCACCATAAGATCCACACATTCTTTAAAGGGAACAGCTAGCTCTGATTTCAGACATTAAATTAACATATTGGTAACTATCTGCAGGACAAAAAGCACCCTAGATCTATTCACAAGCTTTCATATAAATTAGTCAGGAAAAGATGTTTAGCATATCAATAAAACACACTTTCTTCCTAAAACAGTAAAAGGTTGTCTAAGAAACATCTTAAGAATACAAGTTGTTAGTTAGATATGTTAGACAGGACTATTGGAAGTTGACTGTGCCGAGGTTCTGGGCTACCAGATACCTGTCTCAGTAAATAACCGTACAAGTTGTTTGATTTCACAGATAAATGCTTAAACAAAAACAAACAGAAAAAAAACAACCAACCAAGAAAACCACAATGATCCCATAGATTTCACTTTGAACTTCATGCTGTACCTACTTTCCTGGAGGCTTTTTCATGTTATCAACGTGATAATCTCATGTTCTGAATAATGTAAACTGAGGTTTGTGAAAACCAGGGGCAGTGCTTTGTATTCAGCTTCTGAATTCAGACTTTAATTCTAAGCCTTATCTTCCCATCTCAGAGAAGGAAAAGACCAAACAAAATCCAAATATGTATGACAAATCTGGACGAATTTTTAAGAGGCTCAAACTAACCTCTCTAGCTCTTCTGAGGATAAATGATGGCACACATCATGATTCTGATTGATAAAGGGTAAAAGGTGAAAGCTTCTGGAATACATCCTACATCCTTCTTTACCTTCATAAGCTCAAGATAATGTCTTTAGTTAATCATCTGCCAAATCACCAAAACATCAGATACATCGATGAGATTGCATTGCAATGAGAGCCACATAGACTTGTGCTTGTTTAGTTTCATCAGGTGGTCTCAGACCTGCTCTTCACTTACAGCAGGTGGGACTTTGCTCCCCCAGCCTCCATCTGCAGGTTCAGGGAAACAAGAGACTTAGGAAGCCTGACTGGCAGTGAAGACTGAGGCAAAGAAGTTTTTGAGTATCTCAGCCTTCTCCACGTCTGTCATTACCAACACACCCTTCTCATCCAGCAGAGGGGGTACATTCTCCTTGGCCTTTCTTTCTGAGCAATGTATCTAACTAATCCCTTCCTCTTACTCTTTGCATCCCTTGCCAAGCTCAGTTTCATCCACGTCGTGACTTTCCTTATCCCACCCCTGCACATCCAGACTGCATCCCTGTATTCTTCCCAAACTATGTGTCCCTGCTTCCACTGCCTATGCCTGATCACTGAGTCCAACTCCTGGCTCATACAGGACCACCTAAAAATCAGACCACGTGTCTGAGAGAGTAGTCCAAATGCTTCCAGCAGGCTCGGTGCTGTGACCACTGTCCTGGGGAACCTGCTCAGTGCCTGACCACCCTCTGGGTGCAGAACCTTTCCCTAACCCCCAGCTGGACCCTGCCCTGTCCCAGCTCCATGCTGTTCCTTCAGGTCCTGTTGCCATCCCCAGAGAGCAGAGCTCAGCGCCTGCCCCTCTGCTCCCCTCGTGAGGGAGCTGCAGGCTGCCAGGAGGCCTCCCCTCAGCCTCCTGTTCTTTGGGCTGAACAAACCAAGGGACCTCAGCTGCTCCACATACGTCTTGCCCTGCAGACCCTTCACGCTCTTTGTAGCCCTCCTTTGGGCACTCTCTAGTAGTTTTATGTCCTTATATTGTGGCACCCAAACCTGCCACAAAAGTACTCAAGATGAGTCTGCACCAGTGCAGAGCAGAGCTTTTTCCTCCTAAACTGATTTTTATCATTATCATTTTGCAAATTCTCCAGGTTATGATTTTGTTCAATTTCATAGTTAAGTGAACAGAATAAGGAAAAGTTGTTTTGCTTTTTCTGCTTCCACTTTCCTAGTACTAAGCAGACCAGGAACAGCCACTGCCAAGTACAGTACTGTGGCCACAGCTCCTTTGGTGCTGAACCAGCTTACCACAGGCAAGCACATCCACTGAGGCACCATTTCAACACAGCAGGTGTTTCTTCCATGGCATAAAAATCAGGCTGCAGATTAGAGTAAAAAGGCTTGAGAACTGAACAAAGTTAACCAGCACCAGGAACAAACCTGGACAAGCTGAGAAAAGCTTCAGAAAAAGGGGAGCTGAGTACAAGATCGGGATAGAGAGGCTGCTCTACTGCATTTTGTATTTGAGCATCATCCTCTTATTAAAATTTAAGGTAGCTGCTTCTATAGATGAGAGGGACCTACTTAGCAGTAAGTCTGCTGAAGTCCAGAAGTGAGAAGTGCTTCTTCAAGCAGCATGTAGTTAACCCACAAAATTTGCTGCCAGAGCAGGTCAGAAAGCTAAGTGTGGAATCAGATAATTCAGCCAATAGTAAGTTTGTGTTTCAACAAATACAACTAAATACAATTACTTTCAACTGTCGAGTATCGCCGCTGAAGCCAAGAATAAACCCTCCCCTCACACCATGACCACCAAATGATTAAGCTAAAGTCTGTGTGACTTCAAGCTTGTCCTAAAGCTTCCAGTATCATTGCTGGAAGCAAGGCACCTAATGTGATGCCTCATTAAGGCTGAATAACTTATATTTTAAAATGCTTGATGTAAGAATCCCTGCTGTATTCTTTCCTAGGGGCTAAATTTTAAACATTACTTCCTGTACAGTCACTGTAATTTATTTTATTATTTCATATTTCATCAATATTAAGGGAAAATGTTTGTTGGAAAAGAAAGTTTCAGAACACACTCTCTTCACCTCCAATTACCTGCAACATCTGTTTTCAAGTTTACAGATTTCTAGCAATCTTGACTTAAAAAATCTGAAAAGCTGAGTGAAACTTCATTAAAAATTAGTTATTTTTATCCATTTGTTCTCTGAAGAGTTCAGTAGATTTGTAAAACGTAGGAAAATTGAGTCAAAGATAAGCAACTAAAAAAACAGATGCTCTTCTCTCAGATAAATTTGACACACACCATACTTTGAGAAAAGTATGATGCATTTATCATCAAAATATTTACATTTTATCTGAAGAAAGCTTTTATCAGCACTTAAATATCAGAAGAAAAAAAATAAGGATTAGCAAAATATAAGCCAGTTTTTAGCACTCCTTGCTTCCTCAACAAGATAATGTTACCCAACAATTTCAGATATGAATACACAGCTCAATATTTTAAGTTTCTAAATACATAAATATGTCCAGGAGGTTGAGGAATATGTTTTACAGGCTCACAAACTGTTTACCTATTCCACCCCCACAAAACAAAAAAGAAAGTGATGATGGAGTCACCCATTGAAAAGGTGAAATACTGATTCTGTGATAGTTTCATTTTGATTTCTCACATGCAATGCTGTAAAAATATCACTTTATCTAGCATAGTTTCAAGGAATTCATGAAGAATGTTTATGATGATATGAACTGTAGATTATACTTTCTCAACAGATAAATAAATATTACTTATGCATTCAAGCTACTTCAACAGCTACAAGTAGTGGCCTCAGTTGTTTTTTGTTTGTTTGTTTTAACTCTTGTATTTGAAAACAAATTCTAAATCTACCTATACTACAAGAACTTTAAAAATAAAACATACATACAGAAGACACGACTGCTGGATTCCAGAAGCACTCACTTGGTGGGAGTATGAATCTCTGGCAGGATGTTGCAGCTGAACAGGCAGGTGCTGGCTGGTAGTACTGCTTGCTCTCACAGTTGCTTGCAGATGTTTGTTGTTTGTAACTGTAATTATAATGCATATGGAATTCCAACAGAGCAAAAAGATTAAGAAAACACTGTGGTAAAAAATAATTTATAAATAACTGATTTGACAGACGGCAGACAATTCACATATTTGATATCTTAATAGTAGATAATGAGGTTATTTATAGAAAAAAACATTTAAGGGCATTTTGGTGGTATTGGCAGGGAATGATGTGGGAGCAGGAAGCAGGCTAATTGTGCTTTCTCTAGGAGAGCTCAGCTGGAGGTGCAGGGGAAACAGCAGGAATCACTGACAGTAACTCACTACAAGAAGGCAGTTTTAATTCTCTCCTTTGAGAGGTTTCATTCCAATTACAACACAGTGCTCAGTTTGAGTCACACCAAGATTAGGGTATGCTGCAAATTTCTAAAGCAAGATACAAGACCTCATTAAAAAAATACAAAATCCCATGCTCTTGCTAGTATGACAAATACACATTCAAGCTGTATATTCATGCAATGGGGAAGAAAAGAGTAAGATTTAATTATTTTGACACTCTATAAACATCTAGAAAACTGATAAATAAGAAACATCTCTTACCATTCAAAAGGAGCAGATGACATGCTAAAGTCTAGAAGCATTTATCTGAAATTCACCAGAAAGTCAAAGCTGATTCATTAATAGCAATATCCAGAAATACTTGTTAAGGACTGGGACACATTGTATAGGGGAAAAAATCATGTCCCTCAAGAAATAAGTCTTAGGTCAGTACAACGTGCAATAACTTCTTTAGTCATCCATTTACCCTGACAGATGCCTGGGGTATGCAGGCTTCCCACCAGTGGCAGGTCAAAACAAAGTTCCTGTTACTGTGACTGTCTGTTGGCCACCATCCAGAGGACATGCAAGCTATCAAGTCTGTCTGCTCTCACTGGTCAGAGAGAAACAGGCACCTTCAAAAGATAACTCGTCACAGCTATTGCTTTCTGTTGCCTACAGAGGGAGTCCAGACCAGCTTACACAGAAGGCAGAGACAACTTCTGGAAAATGAATCCCATACAGAAAAGAAAATCACGCAACAGTGATAAAGCAACTGCATTAAATCTATCAGAAAGGTTACTATCTGGCAATAAGACCATTCAGGATTATATAGTGCATTATCCTGTCTCCAGTGGTGCCCACAAGCAAATGCCAAGGGAGAGGTAGTACAGAATACTCCCTTGCAACTCTTTCTGCTTCAATTATCAGCTTTGTGAACATCCCAAGCCTGACATAACTTGTCCTTTGGTTACTCTCAAAACACCTTTCAGATATTTGCCCAGTCTCCTTTTCCCCCCCCCCCTTTATCTTTTTGCAGACACAACATCCTTGAGCAAGAACTTTCCCTGACCTAACATGCACTGCAAGAACCATCACCTCCTTTTGTTTGCTTTGAAGCTAACTCCTAACAGCTTCAATTGTAAACCTGAGCTTGCATAGCACTGGAAGAGACAGTGAACAGCCAGTTCCTATCCAGCTGCTTCTTGCCACTTCAGATCCAGTAAACATCTAGTATCCGCTTTAAACCATCTCTCCCAGGCTGAGGAGTCCCAGCCCACTCAGTCATTCTTGCTATGGAAGCTATGCCATGCTTTAGATCACCTCTGTCACTAGCCTCAGGCCCTTTCCAAGTCCTACCATATCCTTTCCAAGACAATAGGAACAGAGAATTGCATACAATCAGTATCCAAGCAAAGGGCAAAGCCACTGCCATTATTTGAAACAGGAGCATAAAGTTGTCTTCTGTTTGCTATTTTTGTTCTTACTCTTTAATATTTAATAAACTCCTGCTGAACACTATAAAACTCCAAATTTTTGCTCCTGAGTAGCCGTCAGAGTCTATTACATTGTGGAAACGCAAGAACAATTTACAAAAGTAAAAACTGGGGGAAAACTAGCTATTCAGACACATACTGGGGCTTCCTATAATTCCTCATTGTTCTGCCCTACCTAACTTAAATCCTTCCCAACTTTTTGGGGTGCCTGAGACCTGGCACTGCCAGCTGGGCGAAGGAAGGGATTGTCCTGCACCGCTCTGCCTGCTGCGGCCTCGCCTCAAGCGCCACACACAGGTTTGGGTGCCACAGTATAAGGATATAAAGCTATCAGAGAGCCTCTGAAGGAGGGCTATGAAAATGGTGAAGGGTCTGGAGGGCACGATGTGTGAGGAACGGCTAAGTTCCCGTGGTTTGTTCATCCCAGAGCAGGGCAGGCTGAGGGGAGGCCTCATGGCAGCCTGCAGCTCCCTCATGAGGGGAGCAGAGGGGCGGGCGCTGAGCTCTGCTCTGGGGACAGTGACAGGACCCAAGAGGACAGCATGGAGCTGGGACAGGGGAGGGTCAGGCTGCGGGTTAAGGAAAGGGTCTGCACCCAGAGGGTGGTCAGGCACTGAGCAGGTTCCCCAGGACAGTGGTCACAGCACCGAGCCTGCTGGAGTTCAGGAAGCATTTGGACTATTCTCTCAGACACGTGGTCTGATTTTTAGGTGGTCCTGGGTGAAGCCAGTAGATGGTCTCAAGTATCCTTGTGGATTCCTTCCAACTCCGGATATTCAGTGCTTCTTTTTCAGTTCAGAAACTTAGTTTTCCTTTTATTCTACTTGTTATAACTCAGCTTTGCATTCCTCACAGCAAAAGCTGAACTAGATGATAAATAAGTATATCAAATGCTAACGATAGAATGGGTCAACATAGACCATGGTCTGTGTTGATGCTCAGCCTAGGAAGTTTGCTATACTCTCAAAGCTTCAGAAGTTGACCTTTCTTCTTCAAGATGCCCAGTCTACTACTCCATCAGAGCAACCAACCTGCATACCGTGCAGATAAGTCTTTTTCAAGAGGAAAATAGAACCACTGACATATCTACATAGATTAAAAGGTGTTGATGAATCTATTCTTCCTTGATGCCAAAGCACTATACCTATAAAAATAAATCACCAAAAAGCTCCTGTGAGCTCCATTGTCTGCTGAAGTGTGTTCAGTATATAGATTAAAAAAAATAAATCAAAGCAACTCTCTGGTTAAGCAAACTCTCAACCAGCCTACTAGTTCAAAGCCACCAGTCTGAACAAAAGATGTTTTTTTTCTCAGAAAGCATTAGAGATATATGTCTATAATAAATCACATGAGATGTAAAGACAATGACTCACTTCATTATCTTTAAAGCATGAGAACAGAATACTCTAGTGAGACAAAAGTCCCTACAAAATGCTGATATCAGCTGCACTTTGCTCTCTCATAGTAGTCTCAGCAAGGTAGGAACAATAAAGAGATTCTGACAAACTACTGCAGAAACAGTAATGCAGAGATTATATGATTTTAGACTGAATTTCTACATTATACATGCTCACTTTATAGTTATAAAAAAAGCTCCCTTTAAGAAGCAGGTCTGCAAATTCAGCCTATGTCTCAAAATTAAATGTGGTACAGAGTCAAGGAACAAATGCTCCAGCAAAACAAATTCTGAGTGCCAAAAAGACAAAAGTAACCTATTGGGATGTAGTAATAATTTCTGCTGACAAATCATAGCGGTTAAAGTTAAATACATTCTAAAACTGACACTTTACTATGAGTAAGAAAAAAAGTTGTAAGATCTTAATATGTTGATACTGTGCCAAACAGAAAATTCTTATTTTAATTCACCTGGAGCACTCACTGCCTACAGGCCACCTCAAAAATAAGAGGCCACATCCCTTTTTTCCTGATGCAGCCTGAATCTTCATTGCGAACAGGTATGTTTTATCTGCTCTATCTGGCCGTCTAATAGCTGCTGATGACTACAACCAACTCCTCCTAAAAGGATCAAAAATCCTGGCTTGAATCCAGGAAATAAATGTAGGTGATGGAAGCTCAGAAACACATCCATAATTTGGTATGCACACACACCGTACAGTCACTGACTGAAATCCAGTGCTGTTGGCAAGACTTGAGAATTACTTGCATGAGCATAGACCCAAAGCTCAGCTTTATTAGTCCTGATGCACTGCCTAGTACTTCCAGTTACCTGAGGAGGAATATTCAGAGGTAAAATTAAAGTTCCATTAAACTGCTGCATGGCAGAGGATGCTCAAGAACTGGGTTTTCTTTTCATTACCCTGTTACCTGAAATCAATATTTAAGTGCTGAAATGAAGTGCATGGGCATGAAGAAAACTGAAGGTAGTGATGACCAAGACTCTTCAATTAGAGACTAGACACACGGAGAATAAAGAATCTTAAACATTACTGTCTCAACTGTGCATTTTCAATAAACAAATACTGTGAATACAGGTTGCCAACTAAAAACTCCCAGGTACTAAATCATGGCCCCTTCCTGAAAGCTTGGTGTTTTGACAGGCTGGGGAATGATTTTCTACTAAGCACATCCTCAGCCATAGTCCTGCCCTGACTGTGTCTGATAGAGTCCAGAGGCAAGGGCTGCAAGCGGCCTGTCAGCCTGTGCTATGAGTATGAGAGATGCCAATGCAGGACTTTGCTGCGCGCCATAGCTCACTCCACTGGTTGCATGTGATTAAAGTGTGGCTGGCTGAGCACTGTAAAACAAAACAAAACAAAACAAAACAAAACAAACAAAAAAAAAATTATTTAGCAGACCCAGCTTCCATGCACAGAATCTACTGATACCACATTTTAATACCGCCCTGCAGGTCAGTCTGCTTATGAAGACTGAGTAATGCTGCACTTCAGGTCTGTGTTATAAAATTAAGGCCATGACTGATTAGAAGCCAAGCGAAGATATAGTCACATGAAAAATGTGAATAAGCCAATCAGTAAACAAACAGCTGTTGACTTCGTAGTAACTAAGGATTAATGTCACTCAAAACTGCCAAAGGGCTTCTGCCCGGTATGACAAGCCCAACACTATTTTATTAGTTAACAAATCAATGCGGAATTTCTGTAGGTATTTCAATCACAATAAAAGCTGCTCCTTTCCTTTGTAGCTCAGGCCCCATGAGTTACCATAGCTGATGCTGTTGTCTCATGAAATAAAAGAAAAAGCCGGATCTACATCATGGCCTTTATTTCAGTTTATTATCTGACTGAGCTCTTGAAACAAGCTACAACACTGAAGTGGAGGCACCTTCTAGACTACAGATGAACACTTAAATGTTTTAAAAAAATGAAGTAATGCATAGGTGAACATGTCATAACTTTTATCAAACATAAATTATTTAGTCACAGACTTTGCTATACATTGTTTTCGGTCATACCTGAGTGCTTTTACATGATGGCAGATATGCCTGAACCGAAACTGCATATGAATTTTCCCCAGGTCAGTTTTGACTCCAGTACTTTTCATCATCTTTAAGATGTTCCTGGGAAAAATTTTTGAAAGATAGGGCTTGGGTTGTTACTATGCCTACCATACATGTCATACCAGAAAACAAATAAACAACAACTGTCAGACACGCAACTGGATAGCCACACATCTGCTGGCACTTTGATCAGTTAACTGACGGACAATCTCCACAGACAGATCTTGCACGTCACTCTATAACGTATTAAGTGAAAGGATTATCTAAAGCACTTATCTCCTTTTGCATTTTCAAGATATGTTCATGGATAAAAGCCGATCAAGACTACAGGTTGCTTTGCCAAGTATTTGTCGCAGACTGGTGCGCTTAGTTCAACAATTACCTTGTTCTTCTTAGCTAGAATTCTGATCTAATTTGTTGCTTAAGCTTCCTCCAAACTTGGTCCCTGTAGCAACTCATGTTACTACCACACCAAATCCAACCAGGCTTTGATGTTTTGAACTTTCACTTACAAGAACAGGTACAAGCAAGCCTTCCTCCATAAAACCCTGTCTCTTTACAGTCTCTCCGAGAATTTGAAATATATCCTTGAAGTACAAAGACACTCAAAGTCTGATAACACAGTAATTCTGTAGCGCTTTATTGCTTCCATGGTGGTGATAAGAGACAGTGCCATAAATGTTCAAGCCAACCAATTACTTCAGAAAACCTGGGAGATGCCTTAGCCATTATGGTGTTCATATCACCACATTTTCCATATTAAGACCATCAGGAATACATGCTCTGGAAATTATAAACTTCTGTCAGTGAAGGGAAACATTCATGTCAAACATTAAAAGCACAGCATGCTATGTTATTATTGTTGGTGCTAGTCCAAATAGTTTTAGTTTGGCAGCAGTATCAACGGGCTTTCCATTGCTGATGTATGCAAACCAAACCTATGGTTTCAGTAAGGCAGTTATATCACTGTACACATCTGAACAGGTCAGTACATCTATCCCTATGCGTTTGTTTTTGTGGCAACAAATACTTAATCTCAGGGATAAGAAGCTATTCTCAAATAACCATTCTTAAAGTACCTATCGAGCTCTTCATAACTCCCTACTACAAGTTCACACACAGCCACTTGAGCAGTATGCTTTGCTAAACGCTTCAAAATACACAGAAAATTGGTGACTTTGGGGAAATAAAAACAACGTAAACAGAATGTTTACTGTGCATTTATTATTTCTTATAATCATCATGAAGTTTAAAGGACTGGAAGATAAGAAACGTAGTTAATATTGTCTTAATGACAAATGTAAAGTCTTCACACCAGCTGAGACTACAGAATGTGGTTGGTAAGCTCAGCCTAACTTTCTGGGCTAAGCAAGGCTACAGGATGCAATGAGGTCAGGCATGGGCCAGGGCTAGTAAGCAACATGCAGTGGTGATATATTCTATTACAAAAACACTTAATCCTTTACTCCTGTACACCAGAAATTGAGCACATGAAAGCATGCTACTGTGAAAGCAAGTTACTGTGATTTAAGAAGGGATCTGAAGTGCCAATATTTAAACGCATAAACAGATTTGTCAAAAAGTATTCCATGTACTTCCCAGACACAAGCTTCTCTGTTTAGTCTGATATATGCAGTATGATTAACAATAAAAACTGTTATGCTTTTAGATTTGAATTGCAATAGAAAATTAACAGATCACTACACAAACAGAAGTATGCTACAGATAAGCACTGCATCAGCTTAAGTAATTTCAATATTCACAACCAGTATGAAACTATACACAACCACAAGCTTCATAAATAATGAGCAAAGAATAAAGACGATTACTGGCAACCAGAAAGCTTCCATTTAGCTTCCCTCCACTTTATTTCACTGTAGAAGGATC
The DNA here is from genome assembly GCF_964211825.1 of Aythya ferina. NCBI lineage: Eukaryota > Metazoa > Chordata > Aves > Anseriformes > Anatidae > Aythya > Aythya ferina. The sequence continues at coordinate 2,260,847 of NC_140324.1, forward strand.
TTATTGTCTACTAAACTTTACAGGACAAGAGTTCAAAAGCTAGACTAATAAATAGTGTGACTACTGTTCAACAAATGGGGGGGGGGGGGGGCTTACAAAGGCTAATTTTCATGTATGCATGAATAAAGTGGCAGAGAAAAATCAGCTTCATTAAGATTTTATAACAGCATTTATTTTAAGTTATATTGTAACTTAAAATGAGACATCATAATTAACCACAAGGAAGGTAACTGCTATGGGAGTGAAACACTGGATACAACTCCATCCTTCTGCAAGCAACCAGCAGAAGGAGCTTCTGAAGAGGATGAAGCACTATGAACAACTGATATTACTAGGCCAGATCCCTGGGGAGGAAATTACCCTCAAGAGCAAAGCTGAAAGCACAGAGCTCATCAGAGCCCCAGCATACCAGAAATAGTGAGCACAGAGAAATGCCACAAACAAAACCCAAAAGGTATTCCTGGGAAGGATGCTGACAGCAGAGCAGCACAGAAGCCCTCAAGCGTGCCTGATGAGATCACCGTGTTGGACCACAAACCAAAAGGAGAGTAAAGCAGGGCATTAGGTAATCCACACCTTGGGGCAACGCCAGAGCATTTGCTGGAAGGGGGAGCAAGGAGAGAGCACAAGGCTGGTGGCTGAGACCTGAGGAAAGAAAGCAACAGGAAAGAGCAAAGGCGGCAGCGTGAACAGCAGGCAGAAATCAGAAAGCAACGCGAGACCCTACAGGAAGGGAAGGAACACGAAAAATGAAGACACCAGGAGGAGCGCCGCAGGACACCTTTCACCTCGACACCACTTCACGAGGGAAGGGCAGAACCCCAGGGCAGCTGGAGCGCTCCTACAGGGGGACAAAGCCCTGCGGGGGGACAAAGCCCTGCAAAGCCCCGAGGCCAGAGCAGGAGCAGCAGCAGGAGGAGGAGCAGAAACCCAGCCCCCTGCGGGCCGCCCAGCCCCGGGCCGCGCCGCCGCCATTTTACCCACCCCGAGGGCCGGGCCGGGGGCGCCGCGGCCGGGCGGGGCCGGCCCCGGAGGCGGAGAGGGGCGGGCGGCAGCAGCGGGGCGGCGGGGCCGGGGCCGTGCCCGCAGCCCGTTACCTGGCGGCCGCCGCCGAGCCCCGCCAGGCCCCGCGGCGCTGCCGGCCGCCATTTTAGGCGAGGAGCCGGGGCTGCGGCGCTGGTGGCTGCTCGGAGCGAGCCCCGAGTGGGGCGGGGGTCACAGGCGGCGGATCCAGCCTGTGGCTGTGGCCATAGCGTACTGGAAGCAAACCCTCTTGCAGTCAGGGAGAAGATAAGCCAGTTTTGTGAAAATCGTGGTGATTTTTTTTTTTTTCACAGCACTGAAAACAACATTAAAAAGGGGAGTTAAAGAGCTGCCTAAAAAGAGTCTGTAGAGGCTGACTGAGAAGGCTGTCAGAGCCTTTCACTGGTAACGGCTGGTCTGGAGCTACCTTCCAGGTCACAGAATCACAGAATGGTTTTGGGCCTCTTGTCCCCCAGTCTGTACAAATCCCAGGATATAGAATCCGTCACTTGCTCTTAAATTTTATACTGTTGCTGATTGCCCAGCCCTCTGGTTTATCAAGATCTTTCTGCAAGGCCTTTCTACCGTTGCAGTCAACAGTGCCTCTTAATTTCATATCACAGAACCATGGAGTGGTTTGGGTTGGAAGGGACCTCGAAGCCCACGCTGTCCCACCCCTGCCGTGGGCATGACCCCCCCAGCAGCCCAGGCTGCCCCCAGCCCCATCCAGCCTGGCCTTGGGCACTGCCAGGGATGGGGCACCCACAGCTCCTCGGGGCAGCCTCAGCCAGGGCCTCACTGCCCTCGCGGAAGAATTTCCTCCTAACAGCTCATCTGAACCTACCCTCTTTTAGTTTAAATCCATTACCCCTTCTCCTGTCACCACATCCCCTGACAAAAGAGTCCTCCCCAGCTTTCCTGCAGCCCCTTTAGGTACTGGCAGGCTGCTGTAAGTTCTCCCTGAAGCCTTCTCTTCTCCAGGCTGAACACCCCCAGGTCTCCCAGCCTGTCATAGCAGAGCTGCTCCAGCTCCTGAGCATCCCTGTGGCCTCCTCTGGACTCGCTCTAATACATCCACAGCCTTGTGCTGGGGCTCCACGAGCTGGACACAGTGCTCCAGATGGGCTCTCATGAGCACAAGGTCACAATGTCATGAAGTCCTTACAATGCTGGCAGCTGAAAGAGTGTGCCAGGACAGCTGCTGCTTCTCAGACATCTTCCGTGTATGGCTGCTGATCACTGGTTTTAAATTAGGAGAGCATACTTGAGTTCAGTTGGCCTGCTGCTCCCACCTGTTAAGCATTCTTACCTTCCATAATACATTCACATTGTCAGATGGCTCTGCAACTATCTTTCTCCTTCCATAAACTGAAGTTTCTAGCAGGTTATAATATGGCCAGTTATAATAATCATTTGTCCTTTTGGCAGCCAATTCAATAACTCACTTTGCACTGATCATTTTCCTGCCATATGTAAGAAACGTATTGACAAATGGCTTCCAGTATTACCATTTGCATTGAACTTTTTTCAAGTTTCATACATCAACAAGCAGCATGACTCAACATACCTGTGAAGAGCCTGCTGTCACTTATGTTGTATCATCATAAGATGATTTCACCAGGACACCTAGCTTCACATTTCTAAAATTCTAAATTAACATGAAGCCTTCTGCTTCTGACTGATGTGTTTTCACATGAGCTGAAACACTGCAATGGAAATTAATATATTTCAGTAAAATGAGATAATTCCTTTAAAATTGGCTTACAGTTTAGTGGGATAACACCTTCTAATTGTCATCACAGTTTTAATAACAAAATGTTTATATTGATAAATCAAATGATGAGATTGAAATGTGCTGTTGTGAAATAGAGGCATCAAAGCTCTGTGCAGCAACGTCTTGTGTCCATGGCCCTATTTTTTAGAGATCTGAGATCCATCTTAGGCCCAAGAATGAGTTTGCTTAATTAAAACCTGTGTGATAGAAGAAAAAATATATAATTTGCAGTAACTGAAAGCTGCCGTTGATGTGAATGACAAAATTGAGATATTGTGGCTGGCATACATAGCAGCATGAGCAAATAACAGATGTACAAACATCTTTAATGTTTTATGGGGCCTTGAAGGATATTTCCAGACCTGTCAGGCTTGGAGTTTACATGTGAGGATTCCCCATCTGGCACTGAAAGCTACGAAAAAGAAAAAAAAAAAAGAAAATGGCAACGTCTCTAACATCATTTAGTCACTAACCTCCTTGATGGACTCTTGATGCTGAGTGTTACCTTCTGTTTGATACCGTGCTGTTCAGGTCATATTGTATGGAAGATGAGGAGCCTATATATAGTGGCCAATATAACAAGACCACTTGAAAGTGAAATCCAATCTGAAATGGATTTCTGGGCAGATAAAACAGATACCATCAGTACAACACTGTTGGGAATTTACTATAAGGGGCCTTGCAGAGGCCAAGTGAAGGTAGGTGGAGGAAAGATATTTGCCTTTTTATTATGTAAATTTCCATGTGTCCCAGTGTAATTATTACTTTTCTACTCAGGCTTTGCTGCTATATTGCAAGTTTCTGTCCTCCAGGTGGATATTATTGCTCTTACACTGGAAAAGGCTCATTAACATGTTTTTTAGTTATACTACTCAACTAAATAAAGCTCAAATTATGAGTTGTCTATGAATGGCAAATAACATCACCTATTTTAATGTAGCAATGTTCTGATGTGACTTTTTGAATTTTTTTTTGGCCAAAGCCAAGTATCTTGACATGTATACAGGATTTACTAAGTCTTGCAAGCTTACAAGTATGTCACTCACAAAATATACTGCTTTGTACTATGGATCTTATTGCACAATGCTGTGTTACTGACAAAAGACATTTGTTTCCTGCAGAATGGTCAAATTTTACACTTACAGACTCCAGCACAGTAGAAAAGGTTAGATAGAAAGGGATGCCCTTTCCTATCAAAACTACGCTGGCAGTGGATGGATGGAAAATATGTGACAAGTGGGGCCCCTAAGGCCACTGCAGGACTTAGTGCATGGAAAAGAGCTGACCATCGTAGCTCCTGCTGCAGATCATCACTAGCATTTCACTTGCACAGGAACAGCTCACATCTGAGCTGCTCACAAACGCTCCTTTGTGCTCCTGCTCAGCGAGGCTCTCCCATGTGTCTGCGCTACAGCTGGCTCCCCACGTCCGTGCGGCGGAAGCCTTCAGCTGACCACAAGCACCACAGCGCCTGGGGCTGTCCTGCTGGAGCTTCTACTCAAGCCCTTGCGCTTCCCCGTGGACATGAGCAGTGTGGATGGCCTCGTCCCCAGACCACAGCGGGGACAAGCCCCCCTCGCTGCTCCTAGGCCCATTTCAGCTCCTAGGCCCATTTTCTGCCCCTGGCTCCCTGCTCTGCCTCCGAAGGCCCCAGCCCAGCAGGCCGCGGCCCAGCTCCGCTCCCGGCCCTTTCCGGAGCCATCCCCGCGGGGCCCCGCCGCCTTCCCGCGGCCCCACCGCCCGGCCGCTCCCCTCAGGCTCCAATCGGAGCGGGCCGAGCCCCCTGCCCACCGCCCAAGGAGGCTTCCTGGAACCCCGCAACCCCGGAACCGGTTCGAAGGGGAGCCCCCGGGTGCCCACCGGCCCGCACCCCCCGCCACAGCCGGCCGGGCCCCAGGCCCCGCTCCCCGCCGCAGGCCGCGGCCGCCTCACGCGTAGCGCCCCCCCCCCCCCCGCCATAGCCCGCCGCGAGCGGCCGCCCCCGGCCGAGCTCTTGACGGACGTCCCAACGAGCCAATGAGAGGCGGGGCACGTGCGCCAGGCAGCCAACGGGGCTCGGCGGGCGGGACTTGGCGGCTCGCAGGGGGGCGTGGCCGGCGGCGCTGCGAGCGGCTCTCGTTGTGCGCGCTGCGGAGCCGTTACCCCGCCGCTGCACGGCCCTGCCGAGCCCCGCAGGTGAGGCCGGGCTCGGCCGCGGGGCAGCGGCCGCGGGGTTCCCGGGGGGGGGTTCGGCGGAGAGAGCGGAGCGGGCCGGGCCCGGTCGGGAGAGGGCGCGGGGCGGCGGGGAGGAGAAGGCCGCGGCGGCGAGGCCTGGGCCTGCAGGGGGAGAGCTGAGGCCTGCGGGAGGCAGGGAGGGGCCCGGCCGCGGGGGGGCGCGGGGCTGCGGCCGGCGGGGGAGGAGCGGGAGGGCCGCGGGGCCGCCGCGGGGGGAGCCGGCCCCGGGGCTGCGGCTGGGCTGGGCTGAGCCCCCCCCCCCCCCAACCTCCCCTCAGGGGGTTCCGTCTCCCACCTCGGCCGCGAGCGGCGCGGCCCCGCCGAGCGGGGGGGAGAGGGGGGGGTTCCCGGGGGGCGGCTCTCGGCGCCGCGCCGCTGGGGGAGGCCGCGGGGAGCTCTCGGGGCCGGAAGAAGTCGGGGCCGGAGCAGCGGCCCGCTATTGTTAGCGCCGGGGGAGGCTGCCCCGCGCTGCGGCGCTGGGAAGAGGCAGGAGCGCGGCGGGGGAGGAACGGGCGGAGGGGAGGCCTCGGAGAAAGGGGGAAGGGGCGGCCCCGGGGGAGCGGTTCGTGGGGCAGGGGGTGCTGGGGGATGCGGTACGAAGCGCTGGGGAGCGGGGGGGCACTGCCGGGAGCCAGGCAGGGGCCTTGGGCCGAGGCGTGCTGAGGAAGGAAGCGGAGCTGGTGGCACAGAGCGCGGTTGCTTGGCTCCTGTGGCCCGCGCGATGGGGCAGCTGTGGAACAACAAAGGTGGGAAGAAGTGGGGAAGGTGGAGATTGGTCGCGATTACGAATTCTGGTTGGTTTTCTTGGCATAACTGGTTACTTCTCAGGGTCTCTGCGGTTCTGTTCCTTTTTCCTGGTATGCCATGAAAGTGGATATTGACTGCTCGTATTGCTCTGCTCTTACCTTTTCGAGTTCAAGGACCGTTCCTGCGTACTCATGTTTTTAAGCACTTGCCTTTCCAGGTCTTTGTGAACAGTTCACAGGCTCATGTATTTCTCTGTAAAACTGGGGCCCTGCATCTGTTCCAAAGACTTTATCAAGCTCATGTGATCGATGTGCTTCCTTAGATTCCCAGTATCTCCGGGGTACATCTGTTTTGCGTGATAAAGTCTGGGTTCCTGAGCTTGAGTCTGCAGCATGATCCATTGCTCTGTGACCGGCCTAGTTTCTGTTCTGAAGCAGTATAACTGTATTTATTTGTACGATAATGTGGATGAGTCTGTGGTTTGATGATCCGTAGTGTTCGATGCTCCTGACGTACAGAACTCTGACCTGCCCCAGCAGCAGGCTCAGCACTTGGTTCGGTTGGAATAAGAGCAGGAAGTCTTAAGCTGATACTGGGGTTAAATATATTGCGTAGTGAGTTTACGGCCTTAACTTATTCAGCCCTGGCGTGAGTGGTTCTGCAGCACCAGATAAAGGTGGTTATATGTGGCTTTCCTATGTGAGCTGTCTTAGGCAGTGCCAGGTTTGTGGGAGCAGTGCTAGTACTGAGCAGGCTAAAGGGAAGTGCAAATGTTGTGTGGGGCATCTTTCTGAGCTTTAATCACTTCTGTTGACTGCAGCCAGTGTTCGGTGCTGACATTAGCTTACCATGAAATGGGATCGGAGCCCTTAATTCAAGTACTTTTTCTCTTTGCTGGTTTGTGCATGTTCTGACACTTTTTCCCCCTGGAAAAACTCCTTGTCTTGACCCATCGGGGCGTATCATTATGTTTTCCGAATCCATTTTTTTTTAAGCTGTTACGCCTGCCTGTTTTCTTTCCTGAAGCACTGGTCTCTGCCACGCTTCTTATTTGTTACGAGCACTCTGTGAACAGTAAAATGTTAAATTGTAAAACAACAACGACAAAAAAAAAAAACAACAACAAAAGCTAACAGTAAAACATTATTAGATGTTGCACGGAGTATGTGTCTTGTGGATCAGCCACCTGTAAGGATGGCAGATTCAGTTGCAGAAAACTCAAGCATGCTGTATTTGCAGACTTGAGAAAGAGATGCTCAGAGGAGCTGCTCTTTTTGCGCTTCCAAGTACTTTCTCTAAAGCACGGAAGGCAGCTGTGGGAGATTCCCATCGATGTAAACGTTTAGGAAGAGTGATGTAGTCCCAGCATAGGAGAGGTGTTAAATTCTGCCTTCTGCTTAGAATGGGTAAGGGCACTTCTACTTCTTGATGTGCGGCTCTGTGATCTAGGCACCTGCAAGCTTCAAACTGCTGGCCTAAATGATCCATGTGATTATACAACATTGTTTTATGTAGGTGATGTGTGCAAAAATAGACTGTAAGCTTCTTTTGGTTGTTTTTTTGGGGCGTAGGGTGGAAATAAACTATGCTTAGAAGGCAGACATTCTTTGTGTATGTGATTTTTGCTTTTTTTGTTTGTTTTTCCGTGTTAGTAGCAGTGGCATAGTAAGTATAAATTACAATGTTCCTCTCGCCCACTGCTTCCATTGCTGCCTTGTAGGAGTGCAGCAGCGAGTTCTGGTGTCTCATCAAGCCTTCAGAGATGGATTTCCAGCTGCTTGTGTTGTGCTGGTGAGCCAGCAGGATGCCATCTCCTCCTCTTGGTACTTCATTTGCCATCCTATCCCATCAAAGTGAAAGTACCAGCTGCTAATCCAAGGATGGATCAGTGTGGGGGACAGCTGTTCTCAAAATGTGTCTGGAATCTGTAGTTTTTATGTCCTCCCCTCACCTACTGCAAATGTCCTGTGCATAGGGAAGGAGTTGTTCATGAATGTTTTCTCTCCAGCACAGTTCTTGTCTCTAGATGGTTTTTGGACAGTCAAACAACCTGGCAGCATCTGTAACAAGGAAGATGGCAGCATATTTTTATTTTTTCCTATGTTTGTAGTAAACAGGTAAGATCATCTCAGCAAGAAAAAGTTGTCCAGCTGAGTCTTCCCTGCTGAAGAATTCCGTTATGTTGACTGTCAGCATCTCTGTCCCAGTGACACAACAGCCGCGGAAGGTGTTGACATGAAGCCCTGAGCAGAGCTCTGAGCCTGCTCTCTCTGGCAAGGCGTACTGTTAACCTTGAAAGACGGGGAACTCTCAGATCGAGCTGCAGTTGTTTCATATCTGAGCTGCACAATTTCCAACTGGCCCTTGTTTGTACATATCAAGCAGAGATGATGTCGGGAGGCCCCAGTCCTCCCTTTCATGTTAAAGCAGCAGAGAGTGGTAATTATGGCCAGTCCTTATCTGATTTCTGACAGCATCCTAACTATGATTAATTTTACTCCTGTGAATTGAGTTAGTTCATCAGATTGGTGGCAAAATGAGGTCACTCCTCAGAAGAATGCAGCTTATTTTTTGTCCTCAAATGCGTATGTCTCTGGATGTCACTCAAAACACTGCCAAAAACATTTAACAGTCAGTGTATGGACATGAATAAAAAAACTTAAAAGTTTTTTTTTAGGCAAATCTGATTGTCAAAGAATATGCAGAACTATTTTTTTAATATTTAAATTACGATAGTTGGAATTTGTTACCTAGTAATACACTTGTAATAATATAAGTGTATGTCCAAACTTGCAAAAAAGAGCTTAAAATATGTTGTACTAGAAACCATTGATAGAGCAAATGGAAATGAAATCTGTTGAAATGCAGTAATAGATTTTGGTAATAGCCACTTCAGCTTGTGTAGAGAGAATATTTTGTCAGAACTGAGAAAAATGTTGGAATTTTAAAAACAGTCAAGCTAAGAGGGGGGAGGAAGTGTCTTCATTCCAAGATCGTGAAGGGGGTGAGAAATCAGTAAAAGAGATCTATTAACAGTGAGAAGTCTGCAGGACTGGCAAGCCGACGCAGTTCAATTGCCAGATTAACAAAAAGAGCTTACATGTTAGTGTGAAAGGAACAAAAGGAAGATACCCCGACAAGTTCAATTTATGTGGCTTAACACTCAGAGTTTCGGTGTAAAAGAACCTTCTTGGATAGGTTAAAAGGCAAACTTTCTTTTTTTTTTAAAAAAAAAAAAGTGAGCTGTGCTAGCATATCTCAGTAGGCTGTGTGGGTTTTCTTCTGGGGAGAAGAGAAATGAAGTACAAATGCCGAGTAATTCAAACTGAAAACAAAATTTAAATTTGTCCTGTTTGCCAGTTTGAAGCATTAGCCATGGGGGAGAGGAATTCAGAGACAGCTACGCAGTGGGGAGCACCGTGGACAAGAAAGAGAAATAGGGTACCAGTACGGTTTGTGGGAAGGACGGACACCTCGCTTTCTGCTTTTGAGTTCTCATGTGCTCTCAAACGCTGTGCCTTGAGGTTCAGGAAAATGGCAGTTCCAAGGAAGTGCAGGACTTGTGCTCAGGAAATGCGGTAGCTGCCAGTCGGCCGGAGCACTGCAGGCAAGATGTGAGGTCCACGTTCCTCCTTCCTGGCCGTGGGCTTGTTTGGGTAACGGCATTGGGCATCTCTCAAATGTGGGTGCTCTACTCCATATCTAAATGAATTTATTTGTAAGAAAATTCATCACCTGTCTTTGCAAGTATATTAAAATAATCTGATAAAAGACTTAAGAGAGATTTTGGAGCGTGACCTGTATTGTACACGCACGTACTGGGGTAATCTTTTGTGTTTAGTTACCAGGTTAAATTGAAGCTTTTTCCCCACGTTTTCTTCTTGAATTGAAGAGAGAAGCTTGGGCCTTGGCTTTTGGTGTTGAGTCAAGGCTGAAGTCCTCAGCTGTTTGGAGTAATAGTGTGTGAACACCAGGCAGGTGGAACGGCGCTGGCCTGGTGCTGTGCTGCCGCTGATGCGCTCAGGTGTCTGTGTGGGGTGCAGTGTGGAGAGCTGTTGGGGATAGGAGAGGAATTTGTGTAGAGAGTAGAAAAGGGTTTCTTGGAGATTGCGGGTAAAGAATCTTTGGTATTCATAAAACCAAAGGATCTAGATCAAGAAATGGGGAGAGGTATTCTGGCTGTGGAGCATTGAAAACTTTTTTTTTTTTTTTTTTCTGGAGGCATGTAGGCCTGGTGGAGTTTTTCTATTGGATTTGTTTGGCACTTTCACTGACATAGTAGTGTCCTTTTTGTTCTATTTCGGGTGCGATCTCCAAGGAAGACAGTTCAGTGGCTTCAAAATTGAGTGGTAGAGCAGTGTCTAGCCAGATAGCTGAGTTTGTTATCTGCATCTGAGTCACCCATGGCTTACAGGGGGGAGGTAAGGCAACGAATACCATCCATGAGCTGAAGAAACATGGGGAAGTCTCTTTGTATAGCCCTAAAGTTCTCCTTGAAGCACTCGTTCAAGATCCTTGAAGTCAATCAGTATATTTAAGAATAAACCCTTGAGACTGAAGTCTGAGCTCTCAAGACAGCCGACCATCAGACCTCTGCCAGCACCGTTCGTCTCGGTGCAGGTACCAGTGTTAACCCCAGCAAGGGGCTTGACTTCTCTGCTGCACTGTACCTGCTGGGCTGAGGTGTTGGGTCAGGGACCTGTGTCAGCACCCTTGGATCTGAGTGTCTTTCAGATGTGTTTTGGGAACTGCTGTGCCTAATGGGATCCGTTCCCAGTTACCTAGGGAAGGTGCCATGAACCCTGTGCCCCGGTACTGTACTGCGTTTGCCTGGCTCCCTTTAGCAGATCCTGGTGTAGCCTTCGTGCTTCTGATATCAGAGACGAGTATGTTCAAAGAGCTCTGACCTTGGGTTCAGCACCGCTGCTGTTAGCTCTCACCTGTGCACCTGCAGTGCTGCACAGCCTTCGCTTTCTGGAGAGCTACGTTGTGGGAGTGAGAATTGCTCGGTTGCTGGAGTGATAAGGCTTGCTGCCTGGATTTAATGAAAGTGCCAGCTGCTGGCGTGAAGGAGCACAGAACTCGTTGCTCAGGGGAGAATTTTAGGTCTTCCTATGTTCTGCAGTACCTAATAACATTCACGTTATCATCTGTAATCTGTAGAGGTGTCTGCATTCAGGTTTGTGAGCCCAGTGATCGTTGAACACCTTTGCAGACCCGTAGACAAGGGGAAGGTACAGCGAGCCTCTCAACTGTGCATCTTCAGGATCAGGCATCTTGAGAATATTCCTACGTAGGCCTTCCTTGTAGGACTGCCTTCTTAGCAAACATCTTGCAGTGAAAGACTTAATAGCTCTGAATCACAGGATTTTCGATGCAGACACCGAGTTCCATTTGGAAAAAGCTGCTCTTGGTCTGTTGCCAGAGCTATTTGTGTCACTTTTCTTTTAAACCTTCTGGGATCTTCTGCACCTTTGAGAAGGTGATCGTCAGGGTCATTGCAATGTTTCCAGGAAAAAAAAAAAAAAAAAAGAATATGCTGGAGAGCTTTTCAGTCTGGTCATGAGAAGGCAGACCTGGCTGTGGATGAATGAGCAGTCTTTGAAGCAGATAATAAAGTGCTGGGCTATGTGAATTTGAGCACATCCAAAATTAAAGGAAGATTAAGACATGGTGCATATGGCTCCTGTTGCAACCTTGACCTCCTAAATTTGAGGGAAAACAAGCATTTATAAGGCTGCGTTATTTTACACAGATTTTAATTAAATAAATAAATTTAGGAACTCCATTATGGTGGAACTTAGTCTTACAGTTTCCTTTTGGGGGGGGGCATGGAACTGAAGGTGTTTTTAGGGAAGGCTGCTGGGTGCCTTGGCAGTCTCATCACAGGTAGCCTTCCCAAGGGGAACTGGTAAGCCTGAAGATCCTTCCTGAGGTAAGCCTTCTTTCCTCCCTCGTCCCACAGCTGAGTGTGTAAGCGCGTTCACGCTTCTGGCTTGTGTCAACAAGGACTGACAACCATCAGGTAATGGTTACAGGCTGAGGTTGGGCTCTGGGCCTGGTTCTAATCTTACATCTCTGTTGACATTACTTGATTGTTCTTGCTTTGAATAAGGAACGTTGGGAGGTTGCCTGTGTTTCTTTTCTCAATGTGAGAAGAAACAAAGAAAAATTTCTTCTTCAGTGGGAGCGGAATTAAAAACTTGATTTCTGACGTAGCATTTCTCACTTCCTCCACACCGACCATTTTATATGGCTTTTTGGGAATTCTTTTCAGTATGCAAAGGTAAATAATTCTTCAGGGGCTGTTTGTATTCACACTGACATGAGATCTGTTCACCGCCAGCGCAGGGAGCAATTTCCAGCTGGCTTCCAGGATGGCCAGGAGGTATTTGGTGAGAGGTTAGGAAGGAAGGAGCATCTCATCAGCCCTCTGCTCCTTCTCCTCCTCTCTACTATGCCGTTATCACTTCTGCATGTTTTGTTCCTGGTATCCCACGAAAACATTTGCCAGGCCTTTATGCAAGGGCTTCCCGGAAGTTTTTTTTTCTGATGTCTGAGGAGCAGCAGATGGAAGGCTTCCTTCCCAGGCATTACTGTTTCTGAATCGACAATGCTCTGGGTACGCCGTGTTTATCACAGGGCACGTAGCTGCTAAGGATTGCAGGCAGTGAGGTTAGAGGCAGTGGTAAAATGATTTAAAGTTGATAGCCAGTTGCCAAACTCCTGTGAGTTTTGCTTAGTGCCAGAGCCTGGTAGCTTGCCACCGTGGTGTGCTGGGGAGTTCCCTCTGCTCGGTATCTGACTGGGGTGCCTCCTGCTGTAGGCAGCAGGTACCTGGGAGGAAAAGGAAGGTAGATTTAAGTTGCTGTGTATTTTAATGATTTCCAAATGCAGCAACTTCGTAAACTTGTTGGGAGGAGAATCTTGGCAGCAGGAAGGATTTGTTGTATCTCGGGCAGATTTGGTGGGGTGTGAAGGAAACCTGAACCTTCATACTCAAAGCTAGAAAAATCTCATCTCTGCTTCTTTACTTATTAAATACTCTTACCTGTAGTGTTTCGCTTTCATATTCAACCTGTTGGTGTGTTGTGTGCCTAGGGCTTGAATTTCGGGCAGGACGAAGGCGAACAAAGTTGCCTCCCATTACAACAATTTTGAAAGCACTGAAGTCATATGGTTTTATAGCTCCTGTGTTGGGCGAAGAAGGTTCAGGTGTTGGAGTGTCATTTAGCAGAATAGGAAACTGGTTTTGGGGCTTGTGCTCAGGCAGTTCTGGCAGAGCAGGAAGGGAACCTGTATGTAATGATATAATTTCACAGTACAGCTGAGACAACCGGACGGCTAGAAATCATCGGAAGGGGGGAGGCTCTTCCCCTGCCTTTAGCTTTACAGCTCTCCTCCTGCTCTCCTATCCTCTGGCATTAGCTCTGCTGTTTATCTTGTGAGGAAAGCAGATTAAAATTGCTGACACAGCAGAAATGCTTCCCTCCTGGTGCAGTTTTCCACAGCTTTAGTGATAGGACTGGGTTGTGCTGTGGGCAGAGGGGCTGCCCTTGCTCACACAGCCCTGGGGGCAGAAGGCTGATCAGCGGGGTGGGCGGCGAGTTTCCGAGCTGCCGGCTGTCAGGTTGCTTCAAACTGTACTGCGAAAAAGCAGGGACTCAATTTCAGTGTGAACTGTGCTAAATCTCAAATTAACATAACTTTAATAGCGGTTTATTCTAAAAACGGTGCACTCTGTTTTTTTCCCCCATTAAATAGCCTGACTTTGATAAGAAGAAAGCATGAAATAAATGCCAGACGTGACTTAACAGCTATTGGAGAAGGGACTGGGAATCCCTACCTAAAAGCAGTATTCCCGATCTGAATTTGGGATTTTTTTACCTCTTTCTGATTCTCCATGATTCTCCATCGATCTGACATCAGCAGTGTGGGTGCTGAACGTGGTTGAACTTCAGCAGGCCACGATGCGTGAAACAAAACAGCGCGTCGTGGCTGCTCAGGCCCTTAGTGAGCAGGGGCTGGAGCTTCACTGCAATCTGCGAGCCACTAATAAATCCATGGCTGTGTGGCAGCGTTAAGTCACCTTACCTGAGAAGCGTGTGCGTTCGTATGAGCGCTTCTAGCCCAGCTTAATACCTAACTAAGTTGGCAAACACGGCCGGCACTGGCACGTGGTGCTGCGAGGCTTGCTGACTCACTGCACCAGGACGGGCCAGGAGCTTTTGCATCCGCTGAGCCGGTGCTTCATGTCGTAAAATGTCCCTTTCAGGTGGGGTTGGCTGTTCCTTGGGTAATGTGAGCGCTATGGAGGGGATACTTGCCTCAGACGACCTTGTCAGCTGGGTTCTCAAGGAAGCAGTTGCTTTTGTACAGCATCTTGTGTGGTTCTTTTGGCCAACTGAGCACATTGCGGCTCTGTTAAGTCAATACAAAGCTCATCTTTGAGCCTGTGGTGATGAATTTCTCTGCAGTAGCGCTGTGAGTTTTGGTGAGCGGCAGATTTTGTGTTGAACTTGGAAGATTTGCGCTAATTCTTCAGGAGGGAGCTACAGTCGTGAGGCTGCTGCTGAGTTCCTGGTGCTTAGATTTGTCATCGGGCTGGCTGCTCACTGTTTCTTTTGGACATTAACGAACTGCTATGCTTAACGCTTGGATCTCTTGGTGTAGCATTCATTTACTTACATTCTGGAAACACTGTGGTATAAATCTGAATTTACAGAGGTGGAAAACAGAGTATAGCAAGCAGAGGCTATTAGCCAAGCAAGTGCTGCTAATTTGGCGTTGGTATTTTGCTAATGGTGCTCCTGTAGCGAGCACTTGGACTAAATGCCTTTATTGTAAAATCCATATCGCCCTTATTAGCGGAGTCTGGACTGGAAGCATGTTCATACTTCAGCATTATGGCAACTGTGTGGTGTGTGTTGACATCTGTATGCTGCTGCTGGGTCTGGGTGTTTGGATTCTGTGGCAGAATGCACAAATGGGGCTGCCCTGAAAGAGGAGCGCTGAGCCGAGCATCAGGAAGCCCTGAATTCACCACGGGTTTCGAGCAGTTTTAGAATTCCATGTGCTGTCTGTTCTGAAGAGCTGTTAACCAAAACTACATTGTTTTGAAGCAAGAATTGTGCAGCGCTCTCAGGCAGAGGGGATGAAAAAATGGCTGAGAACCCGAGTCTAGAACCGTCGGGCGACCAAGCTTCCTGGTGCCAGTGGCTTCCAGCATGAACGTGCCTGTCCGGGCTTCCCGAATCTGCCAGGCATCACCTTTTTTCTGCTCCAGGAATAGGGCTTAAGTATCCTGATTTTGAATTTTTCAAAGCAGCTGCAAAAGCACTTTTAAATGTCTAGTATTTTGGCAGGCCATGAAGAACGAGCAGCTGGGCTCTGTTGGGAGTTGGAGCTGTAGATGTTCTGTGGATCCGAAACTTCAGCCTCCAGCCCCTGCTGATGGCTGAGTAAGGCAGGGGCTGTCTTCATGGGATGGAACGTCAGGGTGTTTTTCAAGGCTTTCCTTAAAAAGGTGCAAAAATAGAAACTATGAAATACACAGCATGCACTGGAGTTAATGTTCCGGTACAGATGACTCTGTTTCATGTGTGCAATTAAGTGCTCACCAAAAGACAGCCATTTAATAATAAGTGTCTTAAAATGTGTGTAAAGGAGAAAACATCTAGAAGACAAACGGCCGCTGGCTGAAATGCTGAACTGCATCTAGTGGGTCTGGCTGCTGCTCGTTTCTGTGTAAGAGTTTTGGGCAGAAAGCTGGAATTAAGGTTGGCAGTTTTAATTCTGTCAAGTCAAGTGCTCTGAAATGGGGAACCTGATTATTAACTGTTGTGAGTGCTTTGCTGTTTGCAGGAATGTGTACAAAATCTGTCACAGTGCTTTCTGTCTACATTAAAAAAAAAAAAAAGACTTGAGCTCTTTAATGGTACGTGGTTTTCTAAAATGCCTTGCTTGCTAACTTGAAAGAATGAATTGTTCTGGGGTTTTCAACAGAAAATGTTTTGTTTTACAAGTGAAAAAAATATGTACAGTTGAAACAGTTGCTTGTTGTCAGTTTTCTAAAACATTCAAGCTTATTTCAGGTGGAGAAAGTTTGGCTTATTCAAACAAAGTTCTGGAACTTATTTGTGATTTTTCTCTTTGCAGATATATTATAAAATGTCTAATGGTTATGAAGATCACATGGCTGAAGATTGCAGGGATGATATTGGTAGAACAAATTTAATTGTGAACTACCTCCCTCAGAACATGACGCAAGATGAGTTGCGGAGTCTATTTAGCAGTATTGGCGAAGTCGAATCTGCAAAACTTATTCGGGACAAAGTTGCAGGTATAATATAAAAATAATGTGTTTTTTTACTTTGTGGCTCAACCAAATGCCTGAAAGCAATTTAATGTAGAGTATCTAATTTTTGCAAGTGTGTGTAACTACTGATGTGAAGACATACAACTAGAGTGATGTTATGCATAACACTCACTATCTAGTCTTATTTAGGATACTTCAGGCTAAATCCATAGGTTTTTGTAAAAGGTTAAAGGTTACAATAAAATTCCTACGTTTCAGCATCAGTATGCATATCTGCAGGCTGAACTTGGTCCCTAACTTACTCACTTTTCCTACAGTCTGAGCTTTTTTGGCACTAATTTACTTCCTTGCATATCAGAAAAAAATATGGAAGTAAATTGATTCTATTTTAATCAGTAAAAAGATGTGTGGTATGCGCCTGAAATTGTTGTAGGCCTTATCATTCTTCAGGAGTTTAACTCTTAAGTTCTTTAAATAGGATTGTTAGTAGTAGCTTTAGAAAAAAACGAGGAATGAAATATTTAGTTTGTGAAATATGTTTACTTAGAAACAGACAAGTGCTGGCAGAGCAGCTGGTTTCATAAGCTGGATCTGTTTACTTGCAGGAGTTTTTTATCTGCTCTGTCAGGATGTTTTAATCCTTGTCCTGTTAAAATCTTTGTTTACAAATTCTGGTTATTTTGCTCAGAATTCACGGAATCTTTGATTTAGTGGGAGATAACAATCATTATTGCTGTAAATAAAAGTATTTGTGCTGCTCACTAGTTGTGCATGCTTGTTTGTTCTTGGCACGCAGATGACTGCCTTATGGAATTTTCTGCTGCATGTGCTCAATCTTGGATTTCAGATTCTAGCAGTACTGATTTAAATCGTTATTTAACTCATGCCAAACAAGCCTGAAACTACTTCACCGTAAAAACTGCAAGAAAGCTGATAAAATGCGTGAAAATTTGTTGTGTTATTCTAACTGACATTATTTTATATGTTTCATAGTAGAAATGAGAACTGAATAACGAAAACCTTAGAATGTACTTTCAGCATGGCTTCTCCAATGTCTGTCTTCTCACCTGAAAGAAATCTCGAGACCTAGCTTCATGTGATAGTGCTCTACCAAAATCTGTACTTACGGACTGTATGAGTAAATTTGTCGTGAAATAGTTCCACAAAATAGTGTTTTCTTTGAATACTGAGCTATCCAAGTACTTAGCCTAGATGTTGTCATACAGTTTGCAATGCTTAGACGTAGAGGTTTGCTTTGGAGGCTACTTTTGCAAGGAAATAAGACCATTAGTTTTACTGATAGCAAGTCATTCACTAAATGACACAGGTAATCCACACCACACCGCAGGCTTTTAAATAAATGCAAAATCTTCTGTATGGGTTGTGAGGATATTTTAAATGGGAAGCAAAGCGTGTTAGCTGAAGTCTCAGAGTTTATTTAAGACTGTTCCCTTACTCTGGTAAAGTCTTGTTAACTTTAAATTACCAATCTCTGTCAAGTTCCAAGTTAAAGACCAAAATAGGTGCTCCTGTGCTTCAGGTTTTTCTTAACAACCCTCAAAGAATCAGAAGTAAGTCTTAGTTTGCATGCAGTCCTTGAGTGCTTGCATACAAAACCTTCACTCTTTAAAGTGATTGAAAGTGTTTAAGTCTGCATGGCTTATGTTAGTTAGGCCACTTCTTTTGTTGCCTCCCTAATTTTTCATTCACGTGCAACGCTGTTAGCCACAATTCCAAGTCATCTTCATGCTTGTTGATTGTTTTAGAATACCAGTGAATAAGAATCAGCTTCTTCAGGAACCTTCTAAAGATACCACTTCACTTTTTTTTTTTTTTTTTCCCCTTCATGTTTTCCTTACAATTTGTATATATCTGTGTTGTAAAACTCTACCAATCAGCCCCTGAAAAGAGCAGTCTTGCAGCAGAGTTCTGCTTTCCTCATGCCAGCAATTGCATTTGTATGGACCCCACTGAGACTCATGGTAGACAAGCAGGAAATCAGAACTGCAGCAAAATTTGTTTAGCTCCATGGCTCTGTTTTCTCTGAGGGCAGATAAATTGTAATATTGGCACATAAGAGGCAGTGGAGCTGTGTGGGCAGGACAGGAGGGAGGTAACCTCTCTTTTCATGGCAAAGTTTTAAATCGGTTTAGTTGCTTTATTGACTGTATTTGTAGAATTAAAATCAATGTTAGATAACACTTCTCTTTTCATGCATGAGGTTGTCTTTATAAAATTAAGAGTAACTCTTTGAAATTGCTACAATTTTTATCCTTTACTTTGCTGTTGATAAACACCAAAGGAATTGAAAGTAGCAGTAAATTTACTAAAATAGTAAATGTAGTAAATTTACTACAGTAAATTGTAGTGTCAATTTACATCCCTTACTATGAATTTCCTGCACTGTGTACACGTGGCTTATAGGAGTTGGCAAAAGTATGACTATATGCTTGCTTTGTTGTTCAAGCCATAACTTCTTATTTTATTTCTGCAGTGGCAGTAAAGAGATGTTTGTGCACAGTAGATGAACGTTAGACAGGGTGCAAGGCTCCCATTGCAGTTTCAGCTCCTCCTGATCATGCTGGTGAGATAAGGTGCTGGTGTCTACGTCCTCCAGTTTGTGTGCTGAATTCCTCAGCATTTGCAGACATGGCTTTGCTTAAGTTATGAAGAGCCAGTCAGTAATCAGCATCTCTACTCTCAGGTGCAACAAGCAAATCTTGGACTGTAGCTCTCTTGCTCACTGTACTTGTATTTATTGTGATCGTCCAGGATTTTCATACAAAGATGTCTGTAGAACTCATGTTGGATATTGTTCTTTGTCAGGTTTCAAGACTAGCACCAGCTGGGAGCCCCAGGGAAACATTAGAAGGTCACTTCTCAATATGGTATTGCACAGTGTCAAGTCTGAGATTTTACTTTTCATCTTTGTTGTGTCTCCTGGCCTTTTTTATTTATTGCTGAGGCTTGTGAGTAGCTATTGGCTCCATTCAGCTGAAGACCACCCTGTGTGTGGTTCTGGCTCATGAGGCCGCGAGCAAGGAAAAAAGTGCTGGGGTTTGTCTGATCTTTCTGCACTGACGAGACTGGAGCCCTCTAGCACTGACTTCAGACATCCTGGTCCCAAACTTGTGCTCATACTGATCTCCTGCCCAGCAATGTGCAGATCCCTGTGGGATCTGTTTAGTGCTTGTAGCACTTGTGACCCTCCTCTGAGTATCTGGTAACAATTTTGCTGTGTACACCTCTGTCTGGTTAGGAGAGGGAGGCATCCAGGTTCTTGAGGTTTCTTATTCCATCCCTCACATCTCTTAAACTGCTTGAGGAGGAAATAAGATTCCTACTGGAGGAAATACACGACGTAATCCTTAAGAGTGTGCCAGAAACTCCATACCAATCAGCTACCAAAATGCAGCCACCTCTGTGCAGACACTGGAAGGAAACAGTGGGCTTCCTCGTGGCAATCCATTTGCTTCTGCAAGTTTGAGGTCTGACGGAGCTCACTGATGTTGACCTCGATCAGCAGCAATAAAGGATGAAGGTAGCACTCCATCACTGCTGAAAAATGTGGAGTAGATGGGACATTTTGTGATGACTTGTCACGATTGCGTACAGAAATCAAGTCCCTCTCAAAGAATACTGTCATCTTAGCTCACTTGGACTGCAAGTGTACGTGACCTGTTGCTTACAGGATCAAAACAATCACTTGATAGCTGGAATTATAGGAACTGATGTGCATGCATCTTTTCACTGCCTTTTCCCTTGCATAAGATCTTATCTGGAAGACCCTTTCATAGAAAATACGCAACCTAAACCAGAAATAAATGGTGCCCCTAAGCTTTTAAAGCATAAAGGGGAGGAGGGCTTAATTCAACAGCCTTCAGATGCTGAAAGGCGGTAAGTAGCTCCAGCTCACGTGGTGGGGAGATTGCTCACTTTGCTAGTGCAGTGGCTTCCAGTCTACTAACAGAACTCTTAATTATTCTTGTCTTGTGGAAAGTGTTCAAGTATTCTCTTTGGCTGAAATTGTTCTCTTTTGCATGGAAAACAACTACGGTATTGTGCAGTTTTTGCTGTTAACTGTGGAATTGAAATGCATCATTATCCTGGATTTTTTTTCTAGCTTTTTAATCACATTTACTGGTATGCAATTTCTTTAAGTGCACATTCCAGAACACCTAGCAACAGCGGTTAACTTAATGAGAAGTGCAAACAGTTTGCAGATAAATAGGCCAAATACTTAAGAAGTTAACACCCTTCTAGTTTTGTCGGCTTCACTTGGTTTCCTTTATCATCAGGTTGGCCATGTAAACTACCTCGGAGGTAATAACTGAGTTCTAGCAAGGGTATGGGGATATCCCTAATACAAACACTGCCTGACTTCAAGTGTGTTCAGAGCACAGCAGAAGCAGCAGCGGGTGCAGCAGTTTCTGGGCTCTGCTTCTGAATGTTTGGGGAACTTTGTGGGTTGTCAAAGGACTGGTGGGAACCCTTTGAGGAACTTGAATGTGTGAAGCTGCCAGGGAAGGACAGCTGGAGGAGACCTTGGCTTCCAGCAGCTCTGAGCTCTGTCAGCTGTCCTCGATAAGAGGTGTAGGGTTGGAGCTTTTGTTCCAGACGACCCCTGGTTGGGTCCAGCCTGGAGCACAGCTCCCAGAGCACTGCAGACAGATAAAGCAGCACGGATCAGGGTAGGGACTGTATTGGGACCAACCTGTGTGCTCGGCAGTGGGGTGATGTGCTGTGTGTTCTCCAGCAGTCCCTGGAGCAGCCATCCCTGCAGGTTACAGAGGCCTGGACTGTAAAAGAGCTACAGTGAGGGTACAGCTCAGCAGGTCTTGGGCTGCAGGGGGTGCCTGGCGCCTCTTACGTAGGCTGGCTGGGAGAGATGGTCTTAGAGCTGCTGGAGGACTGGTGTCACCGTGTAAAGGACCTGTGGGTGGATTGAAATCCAGTCTCTGAGGTTGGTGATCTTCAGCACAAGTCCAGGTGAAGGCCAGTCACTAATGAAGTACTGAGATGTTCAGTGATGGGAGCAATCCTGTTAAAAATTTGATAGAGCCCACCCACAGCGGGTCTGCAGGTTGTACAACGCTGGGAGGAGCAGCTGATACCGCACGTGGTTGTGCTGCCATTCGGAGGGACCTTGGTGATGTTTTCTGTAAGCATTACATCTGGGCTGGCATAATGGAGGGTGACTTCTGCTGCCTTCACGTTACTGGTATCCTTGCTCTCTGGAGAAATTGAGGGGTGTAAGTATATTCATGCTCAGTATCCCTCCTTACCTTATGTAGGCACGTAGGGTCACCAAGGCCAACACAAGTTAGCTGTGCTCCCCGTTGTATGAAATATTCTGCTTCACAAGAGCAGACATCTTCAATTCGTTTGCTTTTCTTCTTTTCCCCCACCAAACCACAAAAAATAAGCCGTATTGCAAAATCTTTAATTGTACTCTAATGTTTCTTAATATGTTTTTATGTGGAGTTACTGTTCTGCATCACATTACAGCACTTGAATTCTCTTCCAGTGGAGAAGCAGAATAAGGATTTAGTTCATCTTAACCTACGATCGTATTGACTCTGAACACTTGGCGGGGTTTTGCACTATAATGTTTACAGGAACAAAATGTCATTAGAAAAGTTTATTCTTAAATGGAGAAGGGGGACTTTTTTCAGGCCATGGCTTATCGAGTAGTCAGGCTTTCATTCTAACCACTGATGAAAAAAATCTGTCCTAAAGTTTTAAAGAAATCAGATTTTACGGTAAGTGGGCAAGGCATTTTTTTTCCCCTAAGACTTCCTCAGGAAATCAGGCCCAGAATTGTGCATGAACACCACAGGCTGGTATTTTCTGTGTTCACTTTACAAATCCTTTTCACTTCACAGCATCTTGGATGTGACTGCAGTTCATCTGGAAGAAGAGCCCTGGAGCAACTTAAATTAAATCTCAATAGAAAAATGTCATGGAAATGAGAGAAAGGAGAAAATATAAAAAGAATACATAGAAGAGATGGATGTGTGGAAGGGCTTCATTAAATTAAAGCAACATCTAATACTAAATCTTCTGTTTTCAGGATTTAAAGCTGGCACTATTACTGCAAATGGTCAAAATTTTAAATATTGTGGTGTTAGCGATATCCCTGGAAGCTGTCTCTTTGTTCATTTGATCCAGGTTAAGACCAGACTTAGGTCAAGTTTGCGTTGTAGTTTTTGACTTCTTTGTTTGAAGCGTCTGTTTGTATTGCTTGGAGTAATCTTTGTTTCAAGGCAAATTCCATTTATTTTGCAAATGGAGGAGAGGCCACGTTGCTGTAATTCCAGACGTTATCCTGAGCTGTTTGAAGGTCAGGCTTTCGGAACCTGCTAAACACTGGTTTGCCCCTAGACTCCCATAAATGTGACTGTTTGTCTTAAGTTTTAAGTCTTAAGTAGAAGCAGGAATTGGCTCAGATAGAAACTATAATGAAGCTGAGATTGGTCACTGTGGAAGAAAAGTACTGAGCTGTTGTGTTGACACTGACCATAGGAGCTTATAAAGGGTAAAAATCTTGGAAATAGTTGTGTAGAACCTGAGCTTTTGCCTTTGTGCCCTAAGGGGTATGCTTACAGGTAGCATCGATCCAACCACTTCAGTCTTACAACAGGGCAGAAGTTAAGCACAGCACCAGGCTGTCCAGCTGGCTGGAGCTTTGCCCTCGGCCTGACAACAACCTGATTCTGTGGGATTTCTGCAGTGCTCTGGGTGTCTGTATGACCAACGATAGTTTTGGACAGCATTTATGATTAAACTGGAGATGAAGCAGAAGAGTTAAAATTCGGAATGATTAATTGTAGCTTGAAGAAGTTACTCTGGTTAATAAAATACTTATTTCCTTTATCAAAATTCTGAGTACAATACTAGAATATTTTGTTGGGCAATGTGAACGTGCCCTTCAGGAATAAGGTGCTATTCTAGTACCTGTGCTAAAGCTGCTATACCTCTTAGTTCTGACATGCTTCATGTTTTCCAGTTTTCTGGGACTTAATGTGGTCACTGTAGTATAAATGGGCCAGAACGGGTGCATTTCAAGCAACTTAGGAGAATCACTGATGAAGCCAGTTGTAAGGACCTTGCTGAAGAAAGGAAGATGAGACCTGGGGGGACTGGATCAGGCTGTGGGCTTTGTGCTTCAGATGGATTTTGGAGAGGCTGAGATGCATCATCTGTATCTTTGCTGAAGGTCTGGGGTGTTCGCTGTGTTCTCACGAGTATGCTGTGAGCATGGTGCTGTGAGGAGGCTTGGTCAGCATGGATTTGCAGTGGAGAATGATGCCCTTCTGTTGTTACATCTGAAAGCTGGTGATTGAATACTTTAAAATGGTTGCTTGCTTCCAAAAAACGGGTTTTGAGAGAAGTCCTTCAAGAAGCTGCTCCCCCCTCCTCCAGTCTTTGTAAGGATGCTTCATGGTGTGGAAACAAAACCTTTGTGGTATGGAAAACAAAAACTCCAAAGCCAAGTCAGGCAGTGCCTGCAGGGCTGGCACGTTCCTTACTGAGGCTGGTATCTTGAATATTAAAATGAGAAAGGAGTTAAAAGCTGGTGCAGAGGTAACTAGGGCTGAAGGACATCAGGAGGAGTTGGAAAGTAGCATAATCCCCTGAGGCTAGGGGACAAAAAAAATGTCAAAAAAAAAAAAATGGAAACCTTTGGAAATTCACTCAATTGAAAACAGAACAGGAGTGGGTGCTTCCAGAAATGTGTGACAGAATAACTAGTCTGCTGCAAATTGGCAGGATTGGAGTTCCTAGCCGTGGAGTGGTCTTGGTAAGTCCAGGCCTTGGTTTCAGGACTGAAATAAACTCAGAATTTGGAAGTGATTCTGTGAATGGGAGATGGTCTTGTGAGGGAGAATAAAGGTGGGATTCCTTACCTTCTGTAGACCTTTCATAAATCCTTAGGTGTGTTACGTCCCTACTGAGGTGAAGTATGCATATAGACTGTTGGCACAAAAAGGCCTTTGGTGGAACTGGAAAGGCCCCAAGGCCACGTTAACCCCAGGGTTCCTCGTTCTGTCCTTGGGACCATAGCTGGGTGGCCACCTACATCCAGCATCCTGCTCGGAGCAGAGTGAGCTGTAAGGTCAGGCCGGGTTACTCTAGGTCTGGCTTTGAAAACATCCAAGCTTGGAAATCCATCCCTGTGAGCGTCATGGTGGTCCTTAGCTGAGCCCGCCTCAGGTCATTGATGTCTTTCCTGTATTTGGGCGCAGGAATTATTGTGAGCAGTATTTCAGATGTCGTCTAGTGAGTGTTGAGTGAGGGGGGATGATCCTTTCCCTTTCCTTCATGCTTCCTTCTGCTTAGCATGATGCAGGGTGCCCTTAACCTTCTGTGTCCTAGTGCACTGCTGGCTCATGCTCGCCATGCTCTGTACCATGACTCCATCGAGCACAGTTTGGAAAGCTTGCTGAAGATGAAGAGAATGGCAGGTACTGCTCTTCCCTTGTCCACAAATCCAGTCCTCCTGTCCAAAGGCAGTCAGGTTGGGCAGGCATGGTTTGTCCCTGGGATGTTCGTGCTGACCCAACCATGCTTCTCAGAAACGTGTCCCTGGAGGACTCGCTCCGTGATTTTCCTGGAACCATAGTGAGGCCAACCAGCCTGTGGTGACCTGGGCTGTTCTTTGGGCTCTCTTGAAGGTGGACTTAGCTCTTATCCATCTGCAGTTGCTGGGGACCTTGTCTAGTTCCCATGACCTTTCAAAGTTACTCTTCCCTCCGATTTTCTTTTTTTTCCTTTTTTTTTTTTTTTGGCTTTCCTTGCAAGTCTCAACTTCAGTTCAGTTTTGGCTTCCCTGAAACCAAGTGGACTGTTTCTAAATTTCTTTCCTTGCAGGCTGTCTCTTCGTCTCCTGCATGCTGCTTGTTTGCCTTGGAGCTCTGCCACGAATTCCCTGCTTAGCCAGGCTCTGCTGACACGTCTACTTGTTTTCCTGAGTTCTAGGTTGGTCTATTCTGGTAGGTTTGAACCCAACAGCATTCCCAGTCCTTAGCATCCAATACCACCTTCCAGACCTAGTGAGATTAATGAGATTTTGGTATATCTTCAAACACTGGTTTCTGATTAAGCCATCTCTCGTGCTTGGGCTTTGACACCTTCTGTGGCAGCCAGGCTGCATTTCTGCTGGGTGTTTGCCAGCCACGTGGGAGAAATAGTGTTGGGTGATCAAAGGGGTGTGGATGGATTGATGAGGGCAAGTCCTGCAGCCTGAGCTATTTGTGTCTCCCCTGTTTGCTTCAAGACATTATTTGCACCTCAGCATCATGTCCAAGCTGAGGAGTTGAAGAAATGTCTCTGTTGGGTTCCTCAAAGGAGTTCTTAGAAGGGCTGTGGAGCTACCAAATAATGCTCACCGGTAAGTGGGTGGCATCAAATTTGAGTAATGGGGGAAGACGTAGTGGTGAAAAAGATGCAGTAGTTTGTCTGTGCTCGTATATGGGTGTCTGTGCTCGTATATGGGTGACCTAGCTCTGAAGTAATTGTCAGCATATCCACTGCCTATGGGCAGCTTTGCATTTCTGGTTTGTGTTGAAGCTGCCGAGGGGTCAGGGATTCCTCCAACAAAAACCAGTAACCCTTATTAGCAGCATCCCTGGCTAGTGAACACTGAAGTTGGAAGACAATGTTTTGCCCTCAGGGATAAGCATTTCTAAAGCAAAAACACTGGTTTTAGTCACTGGCAGGTTATTTCAGGTCTTTTTGGCAGTCCTGTGCTTTGTTCGCTCTATAGATGACAGCTTTTAGAATGAGTTGGATCAGGATGAAGCTGTGTAGTGTGTGTTGTGCTGAGGCATGCTCCCACGGAGTCGGCAAATGGTGGCTGGTCAACTCGCACTGCTTGCTTGGGTTTGAATTCCTCTTTTAATTACGAGCTTTTTAATTCTTTAATTAACCAATTTAGTAAGCAGTTACCACAA
Organism: Aythya ferina; assembly: GCF_964211825.1. Taxonomy (NCBI): domain Eukaryota; kingdom Metazoa; phylum Chordata; class Aves; order Anseriformes; family Anatidae; genus Aythya; species Aythya ferina. The sequence continues at coordinate 2,286,879 of NC_140324.1, forward strand.
ACACTTGAGGAAATAAAGAAACTCGGTAATTACAGCAGTAATTCCTCCATGTAAAAATCTATGTGTGATTGGGAAGGAGGCTGGAAATGAGGATGAGCAAGGGAGCTTTGCTGTAATGTGAACTTCATGTGCCTTTGTTGCATGCTCTGATGTGGTTTCTCTTCCACTCAAACCATTTCATCAGTGGTGTTGCCAGAACTGCTGTTCAATTAAGCCCCTGATTTGCTAGGCTGGAGAGTAACACAAAAGCCATGGCTATTGTTACTCACCGGGGTCAATTGGTATGGACGCTGCAGGAGTTCAAATAAAACTTCGTTGCGTGTGGTCAGGTCTGGAGGCTGATGCTTTAACCCTGCCTCAATCTGACATCCAGTTGCTGTTGAAATGACAGTAGCTTTTGACAGAAGGTTATTGAGAGACTGGAAGCTGGTCTGTATCCTTCCCATTAAATCAGTAGCTCGTTCCATTGGCACCTAAAATGTTGCTTTGCTTTTATTAAGATTTTTTTTCTAGGTATGCTGTAACAGGCTGCGTTTGAAATACTGTACGCATCTTTTAGACAGAAGTTCAAAACCACAGTTACTTCAAATTATCAGTGCTATGCTCTGGGTTGGTTCAGTCTTCCTTCCTCTATTTCAACACCTGACAGGATACTCTCATCTCTATTAATAGCAAGGATAAGAGACAGTAGTCCACCAAAATTTTAATTATCTTTATTTTGCTGTGGATCAGCTTATTAGCACCTTCCATTCTTGAGCTTTGTTCTTGGCGAGCTTTGTTCTTGGCTTTCCAATTGAAGTGTTGTGTTTTTTTTTCCCATAATGAAAGGGTTGGAAATTCCCGAAGCCTGTTTTATTTTCTTGTTAGCACAGGTGTACATAAAAGTGTCAAAACTGACAGCAGTCTGTTATAACTTAACAGAATCTGTTATAACAACACCGTTCAGAAACAGTGGCCTGACTCCAGGTTTAAGGCTTCAGGCAGTTCCTTGTCTCCGGGGCCTTTCCAGGTAGGAGGAGGTAAGGTGCTCGGGTGCAAAGCCTGCAAACTGTGGCAATACCCTGTAAAGTACAGACGTGTACCTCTTAGCATCTGTCTTTTAAGTGAATCTTAACGGCAGAAGTCAGCCAAGTAAAAACAAGCGCTGCCACGTGAGGTTGTAGCATTTAAGAGCGGCTTCAGAGCTCGTTGTGTTGTGCCGGTGTCCAGCGGGTACCTTTTGTGTGCAAAGGACATAAAACTGGGGGAAGAAGCAGATGGAAGATGTATCATACCTGATCCCTTTTATATTGAAACCCCTTCTAGTTTCTGCAGTGTTCAGAGAGAATCTGTTAGCTTTGTTTTGAAATGGCTTATTTTTAATTTTTAGGAACTGAATTTCTAGAACTGAATGCCTTTTTAGGTTGACCTAACAAAGCAGAGGAATGCACTGCTGCAGAGGGAAGCCCAGCTGCTATTTTCTGTCACCACATTTAGAGTTGCTAGCACATTGCTCTTTCACAGCAGGAGCTGGCACGTGTACCTAGTGCAGGGCAGTGCAATGTGCACAGCACCGCTTGTCCTGGGGGTGAGGATAACCTTGTGGTCACCCGCTCTGCAATCCTACCTTGCTCTACCTCTACGTTAGCAGGACTTCTTTCCTGAAGCTTGATGCAGGTGTGCTCATGTTTTTCTGTAGTTGATGTGTGTGTAAGTGTACTGAAGCAAGCTCGTGCAGTGCACTTTTAGCTGTTCACATCCTCTGAAGCTGCGGAGCCACTGCTGAGAGTTGTGCATTTCAGCCCACTGATGTCTGCATTCAGACAAGGCAGTGCTCGATGCGTTCGTGCATATTTCAGCTTACCACTCACAGCATGTTTTGCAGCAGCAAACAAAAAACCTGACTGTTCCCAAGACACCCTGTGCTCCTCAGTGACGTCTTGGGAGCATCTCTTCCATCCTCCTGCGTTGTTTACTGGGCTTTTTATTTATTTATGTAATCTCACAAGACTTCATGGGTTAGCAAGAATTTCTCAGTTCAGAAAACAAATTCAGAACTGAAATGCCTTGGTGCCGAAGGCGTAGTGGGGCCAGGTTTACGTCTCGGCTTCCTTGAGGAGGGCAGGATGGGGGGAATCCGGGGCTGCTGCTTTGAGGGGCAGCCGCTGTGCAGTGGGGAGGAAGACAAGCACCAGCTCTGTTCTTGTACTGGGCTCCAGTGAAACCGGAGTTGTCAGCCCATAGCAGGAGGGGAATGAGAAATGACCTAGGGACTGAAGGCGTGTGTCTGAGGCAGCAGGGAGAGGAAGCAAGGACATGGACAGAAACCCAAGTGACGCACAGAAAGAAAATGAGTGCCCTCTTTCATGAAAGGGCTTCTTATCATGGGAACAAAACTAGATTCTTTATCCTGAAGGAGTATGGCAGTTTGTTTAAAATGAGATTTCTTGATCACTTTGTTAATTTATTCATCCAGATAAGGGCCTACTTGTTTGCTTTTTTTTGGTCTCTTGAGTAGATTTACATTTTATGTATAAGGAAAAATGTTTTTTTTTGTATTACTATCCACTAAAAATAGATTGAGAAATGTTATGGAATAGCTTTCTTTTGCACAATAGGTTTCTAGGAGGCTGTTAATGTTCTGGTAAAGCAAATAACGTCGCCTTGCCTGAGACAAACACTTGACATAAATCATTACATTGTGTAAATGCCAGTCCCTTATTTTTTCTGGCATACCCTGAAGGAAGCTAGTTCATGCTCTTAGGAGGTGGGAATGCATTGCACAATTACGAAGCAGACGGTGTTCCTGAGGAGCGATGTGTTGAGGTACGCAACGTGCCCCTCGAGATCTGGAATGTGCCTCTTGGTGTCGTGGGTGAGATCCAGCCTGGTTAGAGATCAAAAACAAGACCCGAATGGCAGGAGATGGCTGAGGCTGATAAGTTGGTAGCTGGAGTCAGTTTTGTGTAGGCTAGCTTTTCTAACACTTCAGGACTGTAAAATCACATTCCACTGATGTCATTTAAAGGTGGTAAGTATAGAGGAAGAGGGGAGGGTCAGTATCCTAGCCCTTGTAGGGGATGATGATAGGTAATAGGTGCTTTCTTATCTGGTGACTAAGAAGTTAGTGAGACTGTAACCACTGGGGATATGAGAAACTTACTGCTGTAATCCTGCCATCTGCTAGATGCCTTCTCAGCCCCTGCTGTTTTATCTATGTTTGTTTGTTAACCCCATTCCATCCCTGCCCTCTTTTCCCAGGGCATTCAAACTCTGATAGAAATAGCCACCTGTATAAAATGGGAAGTGGAAAAGAACAATTTTGGCTCAGGTGAAACCAAGACAGAAGGTTGAGGGGGTTATGGTCCCTGAGTGCGTATTTTGGGAACCAGACAGTTGAAAGTGTGAGCATGTGTAAGTGAAAGGATGGTACTTGCACAAGAACAAGTGGGTATAAGTGAGGTGGGGATAAACTCAGGCCAACTTTTAGAAAAGGAGAGCATTAGAGGAGGGATTTCCAGATCGTGCTTTCAATCAGAGTCCTCGGGACAAAAACCTAACTGCTCATGTGAAGCTCCCTTTTTAGGGAAGGGGAATATGGACAGCCTGTGATTGCAAGGGCTTGACCCAGATCCTGTGGTCCTCTTTCAGTTCTGCGTATCTATGAACACGTATATACGGGATAAAAACAAAACTAAGTAGCTTAATCTTCCGTGTCACTGATCTCAAACGGTGCATAAACGTACAGGCTGTCTGAGGCTCTGCACGAGAGGGTCTGCCTGCTCTGTTCTCTGGGGACTTACCCAGGAAAATGGGGAAGGACGTTCACTTCTGCTGGCCAGAGCACCGAGCCCCTGGGCTTTGTGACCCAGAGCACTAAGGACAGCTTAACAAATCCACGCTGCACGGGCTCCTGCCTTCACCCTGCCAGGAGAGGGTGGCTAGGTCTGCTATTTCCCTGATCTTTAAGGGCCTGTCTCCAAAATCTTTACTAGGACCTCACTAGCCAGGCTAACCACACTTTATCTAAATGATTGACCATCTCTGTGGTTTTACAGCCGTATCTCTCTTTTACCTACGTGCTTTTTTGTTATTTTCTTAATAATGTGCATTTTCTGTTCTATTAGCCACTGTCATCTGTAGCTCTTTGAAAGGTAAAGGTACAGAAGATGTTGTCAAAGGTCTTTCATTCTATTTGTTTCCTATGTAGAATTAAATTGTACTTGGCTATCAAAGATTAATTTGCTCTTGCAATTGTACAGAAGTGCCTGGTATTACAAAAGCTTGGTCTGTGCTAGTGGCGATGTTTTAATGCCTTGTCAAAGAACAGGATGTCGTTCCTCTAGGAGGCATGAACGTGAAGTGGATCTGGCTTCTTTTAAGAGCTTTAGCAGGCTGTAAAAATTAACTGGGACTGTTTATACAACAAGTGTATTAAGAAACAGGCTGCGACATTATTTGGGTTTCGATGAGTTATTGGTATATTACATTTCACAACAAAGCAGGTGAACAGGGGACGTGCCAGGCAGTTGTGCTGTTCCAGCTGCACTCCGTCTGCCCCATGTGCTGTTGGTAACAACGTGCAGAAGGTTATTTGGAGCCTCCTTCCGTCCTGTGCTGCTTATAGGCTGGTAGGTCTCAATACCCACAGGGTATTATAAGCTACCAGGATATTGATTGAAGTCTTCATAGGGGGGTTAATCTTCAGTTACTCTGAGATTTCGTGCCAGGATGTTACCACGACTCATCTTTGTAGATGTGGTGTTCTGAAATGTCTGGAAGGCGTAAGGAAACTGCCTTGGCAGCTGGGACTGTTGTGGAGCCGTGCCATGTAATCAAAAAGGGCTGTATTTCAGAAGAGAATGCTTTACTCTAATGTTTAGCCACATTTTCTACTGTTCTCAAGCCTATCAGTGGAGCTGTAAATAAGATAGCAGTAGTATAGTATTACAGTAAAATAGCACGTTCTCCTCTGCACACTTAAAAGTTTTCTCTCACGCATTCTGTAGGTCGGACTAGGAGGAGTCTGAAAAAGGAACATCTCTTGGATGGGAGGTGCCAAGACAGTCTGAAAGGATTTTAGTTATTTTTAGGCCTGCAGTGATAAGATAGCCTCTAACAGTTGGGAAACTGCAACCTGGAGTGACTTTATGTACTGTTATAACTGATAGGAGCATTTGTGGAGGTTGAATATACGGAAGCAGAACAAACAAATATCCAATTAAGTGTCCTTTGCCTTAAATGTTTTAAAGTTATGCTATTACTATTTATTTTTTTTTTAGTAAGACTTAAGGTAAACTTAAAGTACATGAAGTATCTGCATTGAAGATAATTTTTTCACTTTTCAGCTTTATCCTGTGCTTGGGATGCTTACTGCTTATTAGCTATATGAATGTATGAAGAAATAAAAACCCTTCCTGTGGTCTCCAGGAGTTGAAATAGCTACACAGAAACGTGTAGTATGATGACTTCATACCCAGGGGTTCATCAATTCACATTTTTTGCTTTCTGTTCTTTGTATACAAGAGCTTGTATTTGTGAACTTGGCTTAAATTCATGTCTTTGTTATATCCACGTTAAGTTCATGAGACAAGAGTTCAGATCTGATTTTTCTACTGCTGATGGATGGTCTGCAGCCATCTGAGATAAACTGTTCTTGAGGATGTTTGAAGGAGCCTTGAGTTGTTTCTCGAGGTTGGCGTGCATCATCTGAAAGTTCTGTGGCATATTAAGTATTTACTGGATGGATTATGTTCATTTTTTCTTGCTTTCACTTCCTTCAGTTTTGGTAGTGATAACCTTCTTGTGTAAGGATTAATTTAAAAACTGTTCTTCTGTGTAGGACACAGCTTAGGCTATGGCTTTGTGAACTACGTTACTGCAAAAGATGCTGAACGAGCAATAAACACGCTGAATGGCCTCAGACTTCAGTCAAAAACTATCAAGGTAGGATGTAGAGATTTTTCAGCTTTCTGTGAAAATGACACTATAATAAACTTACAATCTGTTTAGAGTGCTTGTTCGTTCTGGTGGTGAGTTCTGTGTGCTGTCCCGCTGCAAGACAGACTGACTGTGGGAGCAGAGTAGTGAAATGAGCTGTTAAGTCACTTGGGTTTTGTAACAGCTTGGTATTTAAAGATTGCTTTTGTTGTTGTTGTTTGTTTTTGTTTTCGTTTTTTGTTCCCACCATTATAGTACAAGTAGCCAAGATCAAAAGCCTAACAATGACTTGGAATGAATTCTTATGTCTCAAAGTCAATCTGTTTTAAATTGTTAATACACATGCACTCCTTCTTGGATATAATGGTACTTTATGCCCAGGAAACCATGCCTGCTTAAATCATTTTTGTAACTTTCTCTATTAGCAGAAATTAAGGTAGAAAGCTGCACTGCAGCTGATAAATTTTCTGACTCAAAAAATAGACTGACTGCACAAGTTCTTGGTGTGAGCTGTGGTAACTGATAGGTCCACTATTGAATTCCGAACTTTGGACAGGGATTCTTCAACATAACGGGTATGTTGGAAACACTGGTCTATTGCTGGCTTTTTATAGCAGTGCTGTTTTTTTGTTTATCTGTCGGATGAACCTAAGAGCAGTGGAGTTGTATAGCAGCATGACTTTTCTTTCCCTTCTGGTAATTTTCCTCTACCCATTTACCTCTTCTGAACTACAATAAAAAATGCCTGCGTTGTTTAGTGAGGAATAAATACAAGCGACTTATGACAAAATAAGCTACTCTTTCAATTTAAACCCTGAATGTATCCTTATTTAATTATTAACCTTTTTTAAGGTTTCCTATGCTCGTCCAAGTTCTGAAGTTATCAAGGATGCTAATTTATATATTAGTGGACTACCGAGGTCAATGACGCAAAAAGATGTAGAAGATATGTTTTCACGTTTTGGACGCATCATCAACTCACGTGTGCTTGTGGATCAAACCACAGGTGAGTTCTGTTGCACTAGCTAGACAAAACTGTACTGTATGGCATGTTTTGTCTCTCTTCAGGGACTAGCAGCTCTTAAACTAATTTAACTGTCACAAACTAACCATGGCATCCGGTATTAACCACTGAAATAATTTTAATGAGCTGTCCTTTTCTAATGTGGGGTTGGTTTGTTTGTTTTTTTCACACAGAATGACTTACATTGCTTCCTTTGCTAGGTTACAGTCTAAACCTCATAATGTATTCCATGCTTTTATTATCTGTTCTATCAAGCAAAAATGTTGATTTGCCAAATTTCCTCTTGCTCTGACACTTTGTGTGAGTATAGTGCAGTGTGTGCCTGGGCAATCTGCTTGTAATTTGCAGGTATTAAGTTTACTTTACACAAGTGCAGCTGCTACTCACAGGTGAATTCCAGGCTATAGTCAAATATTTAAAAAGAAAAATACCAGTGTGTTTTGTCTTTCACATCAACTTGGAATTCACTCATACAGTTTCTTGATATTTTAAAAATGTTTGAGGTGTCTTATCCTCTGGCTACTGCTAACCAGAAGAATAAGCTTCATATATGAATTACTACCTTCTTGAATTTTCTGAATGCATTGTGCTTTAAAAAAAAACAAACTCTGAAGTAAAAAGAAGTTGCTTAGTTAAGCACTCACCTCAGGAGAAAACCAATGTGTTTTTTTTTCTTTGTTTTACTTTTTCACAAAGGATTTCCTTTATAATGTTAATTCTGACTTGGTGCTACAATGTGTTTTGACAGTTTTAATTTCTTATGTAATTATTTGAAACAGCTATGCTGTGGAGTATGACTTATCCTGCAACCTCAGGTCTTCTGAGTTGTTTTTTTCCAGCAGCTCATTTGTCATGTATGAATTTTGAATTATGAATTATGCATGTGCTATATTAGTGCAATGATAAATGTGGAATTACTAGAATTAGATTAACGTTTATACACAGCAGTATGTACTTCCATGTACATTAGTTGAGCAGCAGCTTTCAAGCTGTGTGAGGAGCAGCAGCTTTGATACTCTGAAGAATCCACTGTAATTTAGAGTAGGTCATCAGCAACTTTTGGTGAGATTCGTCTGACTAAATGTCAAAGTCTACAACATAAATATCTCCATTGGAATTGGTTTCCTGTGTAGGCACCTACTTCTTAGTGTTTTGATTTGATAAGGTGGATTGCACTGTAAATGTGGTTGCATGTAAAAGTCTGAGGTGACTAAAGGGGGTATGGGTACCAACACTGCAGGCACTTCAAGACTGGATGAGGGAATCTGATCCTTCCTATTCTAGAGAAGAACTCATTTTGGCATCCATATGGCTCTGTCTCTCTGAGCTAGTTACCTGGATTAGAACTATAGGTAGAAGCAAGAAAAAGGCTTTAGGAGCTTACTAAACTTACTCATAAAAGTCTCCAAAAGAGTCACCGTTCTGTGGTTGCCAGTGGAGTGGAGATAGCTAGCGTCTCTGACAGGGCTATAAAATGAGATGACAGAAGTCATACAATCAGAATATTTCCAGGAATAAATACAGCTTTTATCGAGTGTGCTGGGGCATGATGCTGTCCAATTCCCTCAGCTCACAGGATATACATCTTGCTTGCAGAACCTTAATTATGTATTGTTTGAAGAACGTATTCTGTTTACACTGTGAAGCTCAGTTATGCATGCAGAGCCTAGGTTTCCTTTCCCTTCAAGAACGAAGCCATGCCTTGGCTTTAAAAATTTGCATTTCATATCTGGAATTGGGCCCAACTGGGACAAAGTTTCCTTTGTGCTTTCAGACATTCCTTCAGCAGAGATTGTCCTCCAGCTTTTGAGACTTAATACTGTATTTTAAATGAAAACTGATAAATCAAGTGAGAAGTGCTAAGATGAACAGCATGGAAGTGGAGAAGCAACCATATGCCAGGTTTTGGGGTAGCCCTTGCTGACTGGGGGTGCTGCTGCCATCCTGTACCTCTGCAGCACAGGGCACAGAAAGACTTGTACTGCAGCTCATCATCTGACCAGCTCTGATTTGAACTGGTCTGGTCCAGTCTCCTGTTTTAAAAGTAATCACCAAGAACTCCAGGTAGACTGCTTTCCAGGTGACGTTAGGAATACCACTTGCACAGGTGGTGCTAGCCACAGGGTGGCTTCTGCAAATGCATCTTCCACCATTGTTCTGCAGATGTTCTCTTCAGAAAGTGCAGTGACTTAGGAAGCAGGCTTTTTCTGTGTGACTGCATACCTGACATCGTTGAGTAAATGAGACGAGTTGTTGTTTCTGGAAGTTCTCCCAGTGCCCCAAAAGAAAACATGCCCCTAGAAGGGTCTATAGGAAGGGCATTGTAGAGGATGGGTTCCCTTCAGCATGCTTGCCATATGACCAGGGTTTTGTCCTGCTGTATTTCCTTCTCTAAAATTGCAGGAAGTAATGTCCAATTGCCTTGGAAACAACTTCGTAATTTATAAGTTGAAGTAACTTTTGAAGCTTTCTTTGAAGATAGCTCTGTGTGAGCCTCTAGTAGAGGCAATATGAAAATATTTGATACAGCCCTTTCTGAAGTACAGCTGGCAAAGTCCTGGAATTATTCTATCCGTAATATCATCTGCTTTGGAATGAAATTTAAACAGAATGTACCCTTTTCACGTCCCTGTGGTAAGCAGTATTTCCAGATTAGTCACAGATGAGAAGGGGAAGTAAGGGGGAAGATCTGATAAGGCGTAACTTCTACCTTGATCAAAAAGATAACAAAATCTAATGGCCAGTGGTGGGAAATAGAAACAAGATGCACGTGTAATTGCTTCAATATAATTACGGAGGGAATAGGTAATTCTTACTCAGTACTTAATGAATTAAAAATAAGGTATGTACTAGCTAGAAGTAATGAGTATAACGTAGACAAAATTGTGATCTTTTTGTTACAGTAGGTTAAACTACTTTATTAGTTATACCTTCATGCCATAGTCTGTGAACTGGAGTGCATGTTAGTCTTGGAAAGCTGAAAATGTTTTGAAAATTTTGTTTGCAAATGCTTTTTAGTGATACAGTAATCAAAGCTAAGGGGTTTTGTGATTCATTTTCTTTCAGTGGGATTCTTCTTGAGGGTGTATTAATTTAAAATGTTTTTTGGGGTTAATGGAAATGGCATTTGATGTTGGTTTTCTTGGAATATTACCGTATTGGATTTTTATTTTAGTACATTATAAGTGTTAGTCACTCTAGTAATTATAGTTGAAATGAATGTGTTCATTTGTCTTTTGTTTCTTAATTTTGTGCTTTATTCTCTAGCTGCTGAAGAACCGTTAGTAAACGCAGAGAACTTGAAAGCTGTGACCGTAGAAACTTTTAACCATTTTGTTTTTACATTCAAAATTATTTTGAGTTTATCCTGAACTTCACTTTTTTTTTTTTATTGGTTTGGTTAAAAGGTTTGTCCAGAGGGGTCGCATTTATCCGGTTTGACAAAAGGTCAGAAGCAGAAGAGGCAATTACAAATTTCAATGGTCACAAACCCCCAGGTTCCTCCGAACCCATTACAGTGAAGTTTGCAGCCAATCCTAACCAGAACAAAAATGTGGCACTGTTATCGCAGCTGTGTCATTCACCAGCTAGACGGTTTGGAGGGCCAGTTCATCACCAGGCGCAAAGATTCAGGTAGGTTAGGAAGAATAATGCATTTAAGGCTGTACTGCTATTCCCGTGTCCATCTGGGAAACTGTACTCTTGCAGCTGTGCAGTAATCTCTTCGTTGCAGCATGTGTGATTGAATACATAGTGCACTACGTGTCCGGCAGTGTTATGTAAATAAATCGTTGAATTAAAAGATGTTTAAAGTAAAATCTTACTTGTAAAACTTGCATTAAAGCTAATTACATGAAGGTACATACACTAAGGTGTGCATTTCTACAATTTGGTGTGTAGTGAGATAATAAAGTAGCACGTTCCAGATGGGTGTTCACAGATGCCTGTCTCAACAGATCCCCATTCTGTAGTCCATCTATCTGAATGTAGATACAATTTGGCAACTTAATTAAAGCTCTGAACCATTGGTTCCAGCAGGGGGGTGTCATACTAAGTTAAGAAAACTTTCTGATTAAGATTCTGTGGGTTTTCTACCTCCATCTTGAGCTGTGTGGTGTTGTTTCCTTAAGGCCTTGTAAGTTCAGGAAGATTATTGGGTAATTGCAGCATCCTGTCTGCTTCCAGAGCTGTGAAAGATATTGTGCGTTTTGCCTTAGAGATTTGCCTTAGTTGCTTTGAATTTGACTTGCCTTAGTTGCCTAAAGGAGGATGTTGATAGCCGGACTGTGCTCTGGAATATGCATTATATTTACTATCTTGCAAACAAGTAATTGGCTTCCTTTAATGATATGTGTTCATGGAGATTTTCTGAGAGTAGTCTTGCCCTGTTGAGAATTCACACTTTTTTTTTTTCTCCTCAGAGAGACCTGGTTAGCTCAGCAAAATCTGGACTAAAATGCTCAAGAAATCCTCTGCAGTACTTCTGTTCCAGTATTGCTGTGATCACAGCAGAGCTGTGCATTCTAAGAACAGCTAGGCATAATGTGGCTCCAGTGAGAATAAGTACTTCACAGGCAGCTGTTGTCTTACAGGAAAAATAAGAAAAAAAAAAAACTATTACTGTAGGGGGTGATTGAACCCTGGAATAGGTTGCCTGGAGAGCATCCTTGGAGATGCTCAAAACCCGTCCAGCACAACCTGCTGTGGGTGCCCCTTGCCTCGAGTTTACCAGGGGACCTCCAGAGGTCCGGGCCCTCTTCAAGCATTCTGAGATTCTCTTCTACTGTAGCACAAGCAAGTTGAATGCAGGCAGCTCCTCAAATAAGAGTGTTTTACTGAAGCACTCACCTAGATCTCTGCACTCAAACCTGCCAAGCCACACCAATTAATGAAATTAAGTATTACTGGCAGTTAGGCGAACTGTTCCAAAATTTGCACATCTATCTGCTGTGTTGGCTAGAGGCTTCATGGTCCTAGGAAAATCTTGAGGTTTGTCTCACGTTTTCAATCCTTACTATAATTGGGATGTATTCATCATCATCCTTCCCCTTAAGTTTTACAGCAGAATTAAGGTGCATCAGGATAAGCAGCGCAGATGGTATCTTTATTTTGAATGTGAATGCTAATAACTTTAATTCTGTCGTGTAATGGACACTTAGTAAAAATGGCTATTGTTTGTTTATAGTTCAGGTGAAACTAAATTGTAATGACCGAGTTGTTCATCGGTCTTTGTGCCATTAAGAACAGTATTAATATTATTAGTGTGCTTTTGCTAAGTTTTCACAGGCAAGGGTTTTCACAAGTGTTTTTTCCCAAGAGTAAAGAAAACATGGTGTTCCTGTTCCATCGCCTCTTTGGTAGCTCAGACTGTTCCCAGGGCTCATCCGTCAACATGTTCTGGTCACCTTCTGCTCCCAGCTGTAAGCTTGCTGGTGGAGATTTTTCAGTACCGCAGGTTGGCAGAGGTAATAGTAGAGCAATTCTGGGTTAAGGAATACATTATGTAGGAGTTATGTAGGAATACATTATGGAGACAAGGTTAAGCTTCAGTAGTTGACTTCAAGACGAGAACTGTCCGTTTCTCTTAATGTCTTGTCACAGACTTGCAAGAACTGAAATGCTTCCTCCCCTCAGTCACACGTGCATGCGCAGACACATGCCCAACACAGCCACCATTCCACAGCCCTATTTTTTTTCTTCTCACCTTTGGTGCTAACTGCAAGTCTTTTCTAGTGAGCCTTCCTTAAAGGACACTGAACTTACTGAGTTGTAACTATTCGTACTGTGGTAAAACTTAGGAACTTTGCCTTGGGCCAGGGCTCGTTTGTTTTCTGGAGTGAACAAAGTACGGTGAAAGGGTAAGCTGCTTCCAGAGAAGCAGTCTGTATAAATTGCACTTGTGTTCACTGCCACATAGAGGCTAAATACTTTAAACTGGCATTTTGATTACACTCCATCTTGTTCCATCATACCTCTGTAAATCCAGGATTAAGCCTTTTGTATCTCTAATTTGTAATTATTAATTTCCTACAGATATCACTCAGACCCTCTGCTTAATGGTCTCTTAATCCTTTCTAGTTCCTGTGGTATTTATGGCTTATGGCTCACATCAGGAACTGGTCTTAGTGTCCTGTCCTGCTGACATGCTGAGTTGGCCTCCTAATTCTGGTACATGGTCCAAAAGCCTCTCTGTTTCCATCCAGAACAGATGATGCTGCAACATGGAACTGTGCTTGGAGGGCAGATGAAAACATCTGGGCCAAGGGTTTGAGTCTAAGCTTTCCTTAATTAAGCAGAGCAGAGGATCCCTAGGTGTTGAACACTGCTGACGTTAACGACTGAATTTTGAAAATCTTGACCAAGGCCCCTAGTTGTCCGATGTTTTCACAGTTCACTGGGGTTTTATGCTAGAAGAAGGGAAAGAAAACAAACTGAACAACAAAAAAAATCTTGAAAATATTCCCAGTTTAGCTTTTTTTTTTTTTTTTTACTTTCAGACTTGTTCAGAGTTGGAGCCAGTTCTCTCTTCTGGAATAGGAATACTTCTGTTGATATCAAAGCCTGTGAATTAACTCCAGGATGCCTGAAGGGGAATTGCTATTCCTTGATAATCCTTTAATCAATAGGAAATATAATGAGTCTACATTGTTTAGCCCCATATTGTTAGACAATATAGAGGATTTTGTAGGTGTAAGGACCTTAAACCAGAGAGGTAGAACAGTTAGGAGTTCTGGTTCTGATGGCTAGGTAGCATTTACATCCAGTTCACAAACTCCTTGAAAACTATTAAGTTGGCATCAGTGCTTGGACGGCTCCCAAGCATCTATTTTGTTTCACTTCAGTGAAGTTATCTTCACATTTTCAATGGTAATCCAATTTGTATCTTGGATGCATCTTACATGGACTGGGGACCGCACAGAAGAGGACTTTGTCCAGAGTAGTGTTTTATCAAAGCTCTAGAAGAATGTGATGCTGAAAGCCCTTATTTCAATTGGTGTTGCTCTTTGAAATTTGGCTGTTGGGTTAAATACATGGTTACTTCAGGCTTCAAGTTCGTATCAATTAATTTTCAACAAGACCTGTTTTGTACACAGTAGATCTTCCTATCTGTATTGGGATATTAAAAAAAACGTTGAGGGAAAACAGTGGAAGTGACCGGTATTAGTTTGGTTTAACTCCTGTTGTTTGTGGAATGATTCAGCAGGAAAAAAAAATGCCAAGCTTATGTTAAAGGGCAACTTAGCAGTAATGAAATTTTTAATATTAGCCTAACTACCGTTATATAAGCAGTGGGATTTCTCCCACCTGTGATGCTGTATATAGTTGTTCTCAGACTGCAGTGAGAAGAATTCAGCAAAAAGAATTTATAGGACTTCCGTAGAACTAAAAATAAATTTTTAGTTTAAGAACGTCACTTCTGAGATAATGTACTCTAGCATGTTTAAAATGATTCCTAAAATGTATTAAATGAGTTAGTGTCTTTCATAAGAGTAGAGCAAAGGGGCATTCATATCAATGAGAAGCTTACAAAGTAAAAGCTTGCAAATAAAAAATATTAACGCTGCGTTGATGCTTAATGTCTCAAGTTGGTAGAAGTTCGACTTAAAAGAACCGGCCATAGATAACGTCTTTTACAGATGCTCTGGGAAGGTTGGAAAAACAATACGAGGGAGATGATACAAAAATATAACAAAAATGAGGATACCAGCAAAAATTGAAAGGCTGAGGTTATCCAAATAACAATATTAATGAAGTATTTTTAATTTTCTTTGAAGTGTCTTGCATCTGTGTGAGCTTAAGTATTATCTATTTAAGTCAGGCTTAGTCTTTTCAACATCCTTAATAAGATGACCCTTGGAAAGGTATACTTAAAATTGCTGTGTCAAAAAACCTTCTTCCTGTAGGGCAACGAGGTACTGTGTGTCCACTGCTATTTGCCAGGCTGGGTCCGGGCTGTTATCCCAGGCTGCTGCAAGATCTCCTGGCTCCCGTATTGTCAGGCTGTTAGTCCAGGGTAAGCAGAGACGTAGCAGGTCAGCTGAATCACAGCAGGAGCTCTACTCCTTGTGTGAGCGTTGGCACCAGTGGCAGAGGTCTGTGACACTATGCGATTCTGCTGGCTGGATGCAAGTCTAGATTTAGAATTCTTTATAGGTCTAGTCCTGTAGCACGCTTACTGACACTTCTGCAAGTTCTTTTGATGGTTGCTTTTTAACCAACCAGAAACTCCTGTGAAAGGTGTTTTTATTTATTTATTTATTTATTTTTAAAGTATATTTGCAAAGTATAGTTTTGTTTTAGAGAGTCACGTTAGATCTGGTTAAGAGAGATTGTGTTGTGGTATTTCCTATGGTGGTGTTTGGTGCCTTTTTTTTTTTTTTTTTTCAAGTGCCTTTTCAAGTCTTTTAGGGGTGTCTCTACCTTGTTTTTTTTAATAAACCTGAAACAATTTTGCAAGTCAAAAGCTGAAAGAGGAGAATGTTTGAAAATTAATGGAAAATTAGTGTCTTCAAAGAACAGAGGAACTTGCTAGTTTAAATCATTTTGCATGTAGTAGGTATTTTAGATTTGTCTGCCTGCTTTCTACCCCAAAACACTTCTGCTACAGTTGTCTTCAGTTCTTGATGACCTGTTGATCTGGGCTTGTGGGCAGAGCGCAAGGCTTCATAGTGGGCAGGTTCAGCCCTACACTGTCTGCTGGAACCAACACCACGCAGTTCTGAGCTTAGTGATTTTTCTGCTCCTTGTACATGTGAACAAGAACCCAAGATTGGTGATCTGTTGAGATGAACGTTTTGCAGATATGAATTAACATAAATAGATCGTTACTCAAACAGAAAGACGTTACAGAGCTGAAGGTGTCTGGGGAAAAAAACACCAAGTGTGTAAAGCATGCAAACACAGGAACATCTTCACATAAAAGCAAAACGAACACTCGGTAGATAAGATGTCACAATCATCAAATCACATGGGTTAGCACATTTCATTCACATTCTGATACTCTTAACTGCTTTTTCAGTTTTACTATAGTACAAGGATTCCCAAACTTGGATTTGCTCGGGGCTGGCCAACAGTGGCAGCAGCAGTGAGTATGTGCAGCATGAGCTCAGGTGTGTCCGCACTGTGCTCTAGAAACACCAGCACCAGGCAGGGAGCTGAGCTGCAGCCTGGCTGAGCCGTGGCAGCTCTCCTGGCCCCAGGCAGCCAGCAGAAGCTACAGTGCAAAGGAGGGGAAGGTGTCTGTACCAGCAGGCTCCCTCTGGGTACAGGAGGGTCTGCTCGCTCAGGTGTCCAAAGAAGTGAGCTCTCCTGGAGCACCGGGGAGCCTGGGCTGGGGGAGATGATGACCTAGTGGTTCTCTTGTATGGGTGCACCCACCTAAGCACCACACTGACCGTGAGCTGACTTCCCTGCCTCTATGTGTGTGCTGCTGCAGCTCTGCTCCCCTTCCTTCTCATTCACGTTGCCTTGAGCCCTCTCCTCTCTGTAAAGGCAAGAGCAGCTCCTGTCTTTATGCAGGGCAAGAAGAAGTCAGTGGGGAAGTGCTTGGCACTGAAAGTGGTGTTCACTGCCCAGATATCCATTCCCTGTTTTCTCCAGGTCAGCAGAGAATCAGGATCTGCCACCGCCATGTTCTTGGCAGAGAGCAGCACGTGTACCGCATTTAAGTGGTTTGCATATCACGAGTGGTACACCACAGTTTGGGAACCCCTGGTATAGTATAATTATATTTCTACAATCATGTGACCTCACATTTTTAAATAATACACGAGCAAAAGGGATCCAGCTGAGGTTTTCTACTTTAAATTCCACATGATTTTTGTGACCCTTGAGTGCTTAGCTGTGCAACCATAATATTGCATTGAAATGTTCTAAAGCTTTGAATTTCTAGGATGGAGTCCAGGAATAGAAGATGAAAGGAGAATTAGATACGTGGGTTATAGGAGAAAAGAAAAGAACACAAAGCAAGACATAAAAAGGAAAATTACTTGCTTTTTGTTAATCAGAATTACTGCTGGGCTACTAAGCTGGGGGCTAGATTTAGGAAGAGCGGGTAGGTGATTTTAAAAAGTCCAATTCAGTAAAGTCAGATGAGTTTTCAGAGTACGAAGTTGGTGTCAACTGAATAAGAAGAAAACCAGAAATACTTGAATTTTAAAACTGTACACTTTAAAGTGGTTCACTCTTTTTATATTTGAAAGCTACCACAGTTAGATCATCTGCATAACTGGTGTTAAGGAATAATAAACCAAAATTTAGATTCTGTAGCTAGAAATGTGGGGCATCCCAGCTACCGAGAATTGACTGAGGAAGTGCTAATGTTTCCTTGGCTACCTAATAGCTGAGAGTGTGCATGCCTATGGCTTCCTCGGTAACCTGCTGGTATTGGGAGTGTTTGCCTGCACCTGCTGCCTTATGGTGGAGAAGGGAGTAGGTTTTCTTCTGTTCCGCAGAAAGAAATTGAAATTAATACACACACAAACTCTATTCCTAAGCGAAACCCAAAGAAAACCCTTAACTTAGGAGTTCCCAATGTGCTATTGTAGAGGCAAGAAAAGGAGGCTTATTGGATGCAACCCCCTTGAGCAAAAGAAATGGGAGAGGGTGGCTTGAAGCAAGCTGGGGCCTCTGGGGAGGTGTTGCCTGTTACTTCACATTTAAGCAATTCTGCATTGATGCCACGGAACGCTCTTAACAGCCTAGCTGAGCTTCAGAGATCAATCTAGGTCCCCTGTGAAGGTGATTACATAAACTTGCCTTGCAACTGTTCTGTGGCCTGCCTATTTCTAATTATAGTTCCCTATTGATAAAGAAAAGTACTTGGAATACTTAACTTTTTTTTTTTCCTGGCAGCTGTCAATTTGGTTTATTGTTAATTTGAATGGGTAAACATTTTTCTGGCAGTTTTGATGTCCATGTAGAAAATATTCATTCTCAGTTGCTTCCCATTCAAGTTAATTTGCTTAATTGAATTGAACTTTTTACATGAAATATTGTGCTTTTTATTTGCTAGGTTCTCTCCTATGGGTGTAGATCACATGAGTGGGCTTTCTGGTGTAAATGTTCCAGGAAACGCATCTTCTGGCTGGTGTATCTTCATCTACAACCTTGGTCAAGATGCTGATGAGGGAATCCTCTGGCAGATGTTTGGCCCCTTTGGTGCGGTTACCAATGTGAAAGTTATTCGAGATTTCAACACCAACAAGTGCAAAGGTTTTGGTTTTGTGACCATGACAAACTATGAAGAAGCTGCAATGGCCATAGCAAGTCTTAATGGCTACCGCCTGGGGGACAAAATCTTACAGGTTTCCTTCAAAACCAACAAGTCCCACAAATAACTTGCTCGTGCTTTTTGTATGGAATAGATAATTGAGTGACAGAAGTTGAAACATTTTTGTTAGTGTAAAACTCATTTTGCGCCAATTTTCACAAGTGTTTGTCTTAGTCTAAATGAGAAGTGAAAAAGGTTTTATATTCTGGGATGCAACTGACATGTTCAAATGTTTGAAATCCCACAATGTTAGACCAATTTTAAGTTACTTTAAGTTATTTCATTTAAAACATGTTAAAAAAAAATCCCCTGAAATCTTAAGTAGATTGCATTTAACTAGACCCTCTGGATGGTGGTAAAATTGAAGCATGCTTTCACTTATGAGACTAACATTTGTTCCATTGAATGTTGTCTGCAAAAACTGGAATCTTTTTAAAGCTATCAGGCTGAATTAATTAATTTTTCTTGTTTTCATGTTGTTGTTTTTCCTACCCGTTCCCCTGACCTTCTTTATCCCAGACTCACTAGTATGGAAGAAAAGTTGAGAAATACTAATGTTTTAGTTGACAGTAAATTTGCTTTATCAATTAATATTCATTGCTACATATAGTTGAGGATTAGGCTTTATAAAGTCAAGGTCTTGTAAGTAGTAGCATGCCAGCATAACTTTTAACACCATTGATGAGGTAAGTTGCACACTGAGCAGTGGCCAAGTTGTCAAATTCAAAGGTTTTAGAAACATTACTTTTAAAGCCCACTTTCTAATAGGAATGGACCAAAGAGTTTCAAAGAAACTCCGGGAAGATTTCAGAGTCAAAATGAAACTCCAAAAAAGTGTGAATATATGTTGCTACTTTATCAAACTGAATCTCTTCTGTCCAAATATTTAATGCATGGTGCACTACTTACTGGTACATTATAATGCAGCAAGATACTCATTTTCAAAGATCATTATAGTCTGAATTCCTTTGGTAGTTCTGTTTTGTAAAGAAAAAACATTTATAAACATTTGAGCATTGTATTTCTCGCATCCCTTCTAATGAGTGCTAGATTTTTCTATTTTAATAGGATTTTGTTTTGACAACTAGCTTTACTTATTGAACACTCAGCAGAAAAGTACTTACGACTTGCAAGTTAGATATTAACAAAAAAACCCTTTGATTTGTAGATTTAAAGATTAATCCCCCAAGTTTTCTGCAGACTGCCTTGAAACTTTGAGTTGTTCTGTTTCTGTTAATTTTCTTTTGCTTTTTTGTGTTTTTTGTTTGTTTTTACTTTTGCATTTAAGAACATTAAATTTGATTTTGTTTTGCTCAAATTTTGTTTTGTTTTTTATTTTCTGTTATTTTTTTGCTAAGTATTGCACAAAGTGTCCAGCTTTCAAAGGGTGTTGTTTTAAAGAACTGTAGTCCTTCTTTAAAGAGTCTTAAGTTACTCCTTTGACAGATGAGTAGAAGAAAAAGGTTTGTGAAATGAGAGCACTACAATAACCCTGTCACATAGAAACTACGTGCCACAGGCTGATGTAACCCTACAGGTGTTCTTTGGTAGGAAGCCCGAGGAGGATTACTCTATCAGGTAAAGGCTGTGTAAGGATACTGTGCATGACTAGAGAATTAGCTTGGGCAGCTCTCAGGGCTGTGAGTTATGTTCAGTTGCCAAAAAATAGGGCAAATGTGAAAATTGGGTCAGTTCTATTGCAGTGTCTCTTTTTTGTGTGAACCTCTGCCAGTCCCAGAGCTTGTTTTTGCATTCCTGCGGCTGATCCATGCTGTCTGCTTGTATCATTTCCATCCCTAGCTGACCTTGCCTTGCAATGGCAATTGCTTCTCTTCTTCCTGCAACAGGACCGGCGGGCTTGTGCAGCCCAAAGAAGTCTGCATCAGCATCTCTGCACACCCCAGCTGGAGAGCAGCTGATTTAGCTGCCCAGCTCTGTTAATTACCTTTAGCACTGTCTAGGAACCACTGCTGCTATGCTTCTGGAACTGTCTGTGGCACGCCTGAAGGAATATGGATAGGCTTTAGCATAGTGCTCAGCCTCCCACTGTTTTTGAGCTTGTATGCAATGAATTTAAGTGTTGTTCTACTATTAACATACTCTGCCTTGCCACTCCTGCCAGTCCTGTTAGCTCTCTCGTCTTCTGAGACACCTGGGCAGCCTGAGACACCTGGGCAGCCTGAGATTTGGGACAGTATGGTGGTGGTCTGTAAAACTGCGACCGAATGACTCCTCACCCCAAGCATGCTGTCTGCCAGCTACTTCTGGGCTGTCTATTCCAGATGTTTCCACTGATTTATCATTATTTATCACTTCAGTGGATCCTTTTCTGGTGTACAAGAAGAGATTCAGAAGCATTGTTGGGATTTCTCCCAAGTTCCAACTGGATAATATAGAGCAGTCTTACTGTGTCCCATCACCTCTTAACCTCAATACTCCGCTGTTCCACTGGAGTGAGTCTGAAATGGTTTCCAATTTCCTGTAATTCTCTCTTGCCTTATTTCATGTAAGCTCATTTTTCTAACTAAATGGGAGCTGCTGCTTTATTAGAGGATTTAGATTGAGATCAGACTTGCAACAAATGACACCCTGAATATGACTTTGCATCTACAGTTATTACAGGCATGTATCAGCAGTACGCTACTGTGAGCTCACCAAATGTCACATTCACTTATTTTAACTTTTCTTGGAGGCTTCTAGTGTCATCTGACTGCTTCCCTATCTTTCCATCTCCTATTCCTTTGCTAAATAAGATAGAAATGTGGGATACTGTTAGTAGCAGTATGGCAATTTCTCTTTTAGGAAACATCTGATCCCAGACGCCGTTGATAGTTGATCTGAAAGCAGCTGCTAGGCCATTTACCTGAGCAGAGTGCAGCCTCTTGAGTCAGTAAAAAGGGAAAGAAATATCCTACTTAAATATCAAGAGCTGATGGTGGAAGAAGTGCATGGTCTGTTCATTGCACCATTCTCACAGTCGATAAATATTTGGCATAAGTAGTAGAAATCAAGAAAAAAAGTGAATGTATTTATGATGCTTTTGGACCTAAACAATAACTTATACATTGGATTAGTAAAGAGCAAAAGGAAACTTCAGGAAGTGGAAACTAAACTCCAGTACCAAGTAATCTGTCAACGATTTTGGTAAGAAGAAAGGTAAGAACAATTGGGTTTTCTTATCACATCATCTGGCATACCGTTCTTTCAAGCTAATGCCTGATTTTACCCATTTCCAAAGTGATTTTGTCTCCATAATCCTCAGGGAGTTAAGGGTTTAAAGGATGAAAAGTTCAAGTTTATTTGAGATACAGAAGTTCCTTTCAGTTGATACTTCTATCTCTGGCCTTACAAGATCTTTGTCGTACAAAGGGTCAGTCTCAAGCCTTTCTCATGAGATGCAGTAGGCTCAACAAGGTAGAGAATACTCAAAAGTCTTGATGACCAGATTAGTACATAATGATCAGATTCTAAAGAACTGGATTTGATGATCCATGCTGGAGATGTGCTACAGGGCACAGCTGCTATGGGAGTGCTCTGTGGGCTTTGAGGAGCATCGCAGGGTGCCCACAGTTACTTCAGCAGGTGCAGGTATCGTTCCTGGTGACAACACATAGTTGTCCATGCTTCTATTGCAGTGTTTTGTGTGTAGATGTTGAAGAGGATTATGGTGTCTTCAAGGCTGGTGATGTGTTCTTGGTGCCAGGATTTCTGAAGGGCTTAATCTGGATTTCATGCACCTGCATTTTGGATGACACCACTTCCCTGATACGCTTTGATCAGGCTGGCGAACATGACAACAAAGTGAAGTTTATCTGCATCTCTTAAGTATAAAGAAAAAAAAAAAGGAGGGAGGCTTGGGGGCTGGATGTCTTCCTCAAGCTGAGGGTACCCCGACTATGACATTGATGATCTGCCAGCTGGGGATAGGAAGGGGAAGCTCAGTGATGTATTGCCATGCTTCAGCTGGGCTTTATCTTCAAATGGACTTGTTTGCTTCGCACGCAAAACTCATTTGCTCTTGTAAAAAGAACTTTTTCTGCATGTGGATGCTTAGCACTTCAGCAAAAAACAGCCTATGCTGCTGCAGCTTTTTCCATTTGTCCAGGCGATGAGTTCTGCTGGGGTTTCACTTCGCTGGGCAGCAGCCATCTCATTTGCACTGCGAATCTTCACCTTTGAGCCTTGGCTTGGCCTCTGCAGCAATGAAAAGGCTTACTGAGCGAGGGCAGGATTGTACATCGGGACTTGACCAGGCCTCAGAGCTTTGTTAAGACAAGCATCTTCAGAACCTCTGGAAATTTTACCAGCTAAATGGCTGGAACTGTTGCTTGGCACCTTTAGCTTTAGAATCTCTTACTTCCCTTTTGAAAGGGAAGCTCTACTTCCCTTCTCTTTCTTTGCATCTATCCATTTCTCCACTTTTTTTTTTTTTTTTTTCCAAATACTTGTATCTGGCAGTGCAGGAACCAGGCCAGAACATGGCTGCTGAACTTCTGCTGGGGCTGCCTCCAGAGCCGCACAGGAGCGGTCTGGTCTGCATTCCTCTCAGGACTGTGGAGTTTCACTCTAAAATGAGACAATGTGTAGTTCAGAGCAGAACTGACCTGATGGTGGTTTAGACCACTTCAAAACTCTGAAGATATTCGGGGCTTTAGTTGTGTTATGCAGAATGAAAACTAAAAAAAAAGTAAAAAAAAAAAAATGTAGAAATATTAAAAAAAAAAAAAAAAAAAAGTTGTATCAAAATTAAAATTATTTGAAGGCTTTATTCAGACTAGTCTATTCCAGCCTATTGATTTATTGATAAATTCTTATTCCTGCTCAGTAACTTACACTTGCTTCCCAGATTTCCACTATGAATGGAATTCAGCCCTGTGTAGAAAGCTAGCCACAAGCCTAATCACTGTTTAAACATTGTTAACGATTTGCACATAGGGAAATTTCACAGTAAATACAGAAAAGGAAACTCTGATGTTGCTGTGCAGCTTATGTAAGCTGGAAGAGGCGAATACAATTCCTTAAAAAGAGGGGATGGCAACACCAGAAAAGCTATTAAACATGAGCAGAATCAAAGCAGCATAGAGTTTCTAGTTTTTGTGATTCCATTCTAGACGGTGTCTGTACACTAAAGTGTTGAGCTTTTGTTCTTCGAGCCACGCCATCATAAATTTGGTTTACCTGAGTATCTGTGCTCCACTCTCCTGCATAGAGGGAGGGGACCCGAGCCCCCACAGCTGCTGCCTGCTGTGCCCATCCCTTCGCTTCTGCTCTAGGTCTGGGACTGAGAAGGCCTTAAGGATCCGTCCTTTTGGGTGGGAGGAGAAGTCAGGAAACATCACTGTCCAGAGCAGCATCCCCCTAGCAGTGTGTCTGCACAGCCCTTTCCTTCCCGTTGGTTGGTTATGTTTTTTTTTCAGTACATCTGTGTCATAATATGAAAAACACTGAATATTTGGGGGTACACAAGTCGCTAAAATAGGACAAACTTTTCACTGCAGTCAGTTGGCCAGCTTATGGTCGCTTGTGGTGGTCCAAAGGACTGATGGGTATCAGCATGGAGAGGACACCAATTTTTGCAGAGGTGTTAAATTCTGTAGTAATACCGTTGATACAAAGCGATTTGGAATCTTGCAATAAACTGGCATACCTACATCTACAGCAAGGATGTTCAGCAGTTACAACTAAGATCAAATATTTTGAATGTTAAGTTTTGGAAATGATTAGTCCTTAGAGTCCTTAAACAGCCATTAAAATTCTACTTTGCTTTAATGTTCTGGGTTAGGTCAATAAAATAGAGATTCTTCAAATACTTCAGGAGAGATTTATTTTTCAGTATATTCTAAACCAGAATAACTAAAGCAACTTCTTGGATAGTTTGTAGTTGCATTTGTGCTTTTAGAAAAACACATTGAGAATATCCCCACATCAACTTTTCTAACAAAGTAAACATGGTAAAAATAAAAGAAATGGCTTCTTGAAACAACGTTGTCTGGAAAAACAAAATCTACCTGAAAAAATGGAAGGACGTGGGAGGTTTTTAACATACGGCTTTTTGCGAACTACTGACGGTGTTCCCCTGGTTCAGTCACAAAGCTCAAATACGGATCTGTTTGTCCTAGTGCTACCTCTCTCAGAAGGTAACCTACCATATTTTGACTTGCAAACGGAGGAGGTTTGTCCTCTGTAACACTGTCAGCAAAGCACCTTGTGATGACGTTTCACCTCTTAGGCTCCTAAGAATAGCTTTAGAGTGAAGGGACCAAATCCACATTTAGCATAAGAAAACACTGCTCCGTTTGGCTCTCTTAGTGGAGTTATGTTCATTTTTTATTTATTTATTTTTTATTTTTCCCAAAACCCGATATTGTCACCCTAGGTGCTATAATCTTTGTATTTGGAGGCAAAAATTTGTCTTCTGTCCCTTAGGCAAATTCCTCTAATTCCTCTGCACATCTGAGTGCTGAATACTCGCATGATAAAATGATAAATATGAAAATCAAAAGGCTAGCATTGACTTTATATGTTTATTATACCTTTTTAGGTTTCTGTTTAAAAAAAAACTGCTGGTCATGAAAGGGGACAGTCTTACTTGGTAAGAGGTGGTACCCCTGTCATGTGCAACTTCTCCATGACACAGCCAGCAGAAATGAAAATTATAATTAATTCCTGAAAATACATGCTCCCAGGTTAAGCAGTTACAGCACTGGTTTTGTGATTGCTTTTTTTGTGATAGTCTTAAGTAGCAAAACTAAACAAAACCATAGGTGTTGGTTTTTTCTTCTGCATGATTTAAAATACAGCTGAAGCCTTTATGATCTCTAAACAAGACACCATACCCAGTGAGTAGATTTCACTTCAAATCCATTATTGTTTTCTTCAGTCTTGCTGCAGTTATTTATTATATATTACACTTGGTAAAAGATTTCCAAGGTTTTAACTAGAAATATTTTTCTGTTGAGTGGAATTTTCAGCACTAAATTATTTTGTTGATGATGATGGAAAATCAGTAATAGTAGCACTGCCACATGAAACCTCAAAAAATTGGTAGCATTCACATTTTAGAACCTTTATTCTCATATTGTTCCTTATTTTTAAACATTTTTGAGCAACTTTTCAGTGGTACAGCTGAACTTTTTCACTTGGTCATTGAGAAGAAAATGACGTGAGACATTTGAAACATAAGTTGGTATAAACCTTTATTTGACCAGTAACTTTGAATAATACTGTACTTCTAGTCTTTTTATTGATTTCATTTCCCTTAACTTATGTAATCTTTTGTTTATAAATTAATCTGTTTGTGGGACAGAAGGTTTTATCAATTGTTTTCCATACTGTACAGTATATGGTTAAACATTTTGTATATTTAGTGTGTTTTTAAGTTATTGATTTGTTTTATATCAAATAATTTATTTTTCAGGTACCATTTTCATTTAAACTTTGTTTTTACATGGGTTTATTTTAAATAAAGTATGACACTGCTTTCCAAATGTCTAAAATGAAGTTGAATCCCATTGTGTTATTTTGAGAGTATTTATGTAAATTAACTTATTTTAGAATTAATTGCAAAAATGTACCAACTTCATACTTTGGTTGTGCTTTAATTCAAGTGCTTGGAAATTCTCTGCAATGATTTTTAAGTAATTTGAAAAATTGGAATTTTCATATTGAAACGGTTCAAAGATTTGATGAATGAAGCAGCAGTTTTGTAGAATCCTGTGGATGGAATTACAAGTATTGTTTTCTTATAAGGTATTTTCAAAATTAAACAAAACAAAGCCTAGATATTTTACGCTAGTTTTAATATTTAAATGAAATTTTCTGTCAATAGTGCAAAGGATTTTTGTTATTTTTTTGCTACATGTTCATTATTGTTTTTGTTAAGTGCTTATTTAGAACATGTTCATGATATTTCTAAATGATCTATGGTGACAGTTGATGTATTTCAAAATAGTATTAGGCTTTTACTTAATCGTTCGTATTTTGGTTTTTTGTTTTTGTTTTCTGCAGGAATTGGATTATTGTGCAATTTGGAATTTGACATTTTTTCAGAAGAATATGAACTGTGTTCATGACTTAGGCTAATCAAGCTTGCTTCACTAAAGATTTTGTTACTTGTAACCTTATTAGAAAGATGGAATTAAAAGAAGGCACATGATTTACTTTTTATTTTTCAGGAAACAAGTTGTTCTCTCCATCTTAGGATGTTTATCCTTACTGATTTAAAAATAATAATAATAAAATAAAAAAGCAACAACAACAAAAACCAGAACCCAGCTATACTATTACTCAGAAATTTGTTTTGCAACTTTTGAAGAGAGCCCTTGAGAACAAGGAATCCTGCAGGCTTGAGGTCAGGCAGCATATTCTGGTTCCTCTTGTCCAATTTCGGCTCTGATGCTTCGCGGCCTGCTAGGCCTTGTTCAGAAATGCCCATGGAACCGTGTCACTGAAGTATAGTATACTGCCATTGTCTTTAAACAGGCTCTCTTTGATAGTACCTTACCATAATACTCCCTTGTTTGCCAACACAGAATCTTGTAAAGTTTTCATAAATTTAAATTGGCCCCTACTGAGTTAAAGCAGGTGGTGCCTTGCTTTGTTCTTCAGTTGTGGAAATTATCCTTCTGTTTGGAGGAGCTGTGGTAGTTACCATACCTTTGAGACATTGACTCTGATTGTTAACTGAACTTTGACTTCCTCCAAAAAGGGATGTAAAATAAGAGGGGGGACAGGGGGAAGTGTCCAGTGCATGGTAAGGGTGAGGCCCTGGCTGAGGCTGCCCCGAGGAGCTGTGGGTGCCCCATTCCTGGCAGCGCCCAAGGCCAGGCTGGATGGGGCTGGGGGCAGCCTGGGCTGCTGGGGGGGTCGTGCCCATGGCAGGGGTGGGACAGAGTGGGCTTCAAGGTCCCTTCCAACCCAAACCATTCTGTGACTCTGTGGTAACACGGAATGGATAGCACTGCCAAGTCAGCACAGGCATCTTGATACTGTGGAAAACTGCGTTTCTGGTTGTTCTTGCTATGGGAATTCCTCAGTCCAGCGATCTTGCCAAGTTGAAATTATTCTTTGTTCTGAATTGGTAAAGAGCAGAAATCAGCATATTTTTATAGTGAGTATACAGTATAACAGTATGCTACCATTAGTATGTGCAACATCCATCTCGAACAGGAATGCTTAATCAGCAGCACAAAACTGTAGACCTTTCCTGCCACCTTCTTTGGGTGAAGCTAGGGCAACTCCCGTGTAATTCTTCCCGATGCATGTTAGTCCTATGTGATTCACTTCACACAGGTTCATACTGATGACCATTTTATTTTCCAGTTTTAGAGTTTTTTTCAATGAAAAATGAGGGAAAACGTACAGAATGCTTAGTAAGAAAGCATACCCAAGTGCAGTGTGTGTCTTCTGTGAGAAATGGCTGTTCTTGTAAAGGCAGAAGGAAAAAAAAAGATTAGACCCCTTAACCCTCGAGGGAGATTCCCTTTTTGCAGAATTCCTTGTGGCCTCCCTGGCTTTGGACTGTCTACCACTTGCTCTGTGGTGGTGGCTCTTGGGGTCCCTTACTGTTGAACTTCACCTCCGTTTCCACAATAAATAATCCCCCCAAAAAATAGGTATTAGACAATGATGATTTCCATCTCACTGGTACTTCAGGAAACAAGCTGGAACAAAGTTCATTCTGCCTTTATATTTGTTTCTGTATCTCCCATCGTTTACCAAAAAAAAGAAAAAAAAAAAAAAGCATAGAGAATATTAGAACAAGGATATTCCTCCTGTGTCATGTTAATGGTGCATCTAGCTCAGGATTCTGACTCCAACAGTTGTGGTAGGAAAAGCTGTTTAAGGAAAGCACTCAAGTCTGGTCCCTGTCCCTTTGTCATTCCCCTCATGCTTCCCCAGCATGCACAGAAGTTGGATGTCAGAGGGGCCCTGCCTATTCCCTTATTTCCTCTTATTTTGCTTCTTGATTTTGAAGCTTTTTTTTTTTTTTTTTTAAGCTGCCGTATGCTTTCATCACTTTCTGAAAGTAGGAGATTGAAAGGAAGTGTGGGATGTTTGGGGTAGTATTTTTACATGTGTGTGTTACCAATGCAGTTGAATGAAGGTGAATAGCAGGTGCTTCTCTTTGTTTTGTGAAATAAGTTGTTTTTTGTTTTTCTTTTTTTGTTTTGTTTTTTAAGTATTTACGTATAAAGGCAGGGAACGTAGCAAAATGGGAATCTGAATCTAGTTTGTCAGAACATACTTCTACTAACATTACATTGTTGAATACCTTCCTTTGCAACAAAATTAATTCAAACTAAATTTGTCACAGTTCAAATACATTTTTTTTTCATTTGAGTAGTAATATATAGTATAGTATATAACACCATAAATGTTAAATTTTTCAGAATTGATTGATTTTTCTCTGCAGAGCTGCAGCTGGAGCACTTACTAAAGACCATATTCTCAACTTAATCTAGAATTTATGGAGAACTTCACTGAGTTTAATAAAAATAGCTTTGGGACTTCCTGAATTCTTTGAGTAATCAGTGGACTTCTGAAACTTACTTTAACTGAAATTCTGTTTGAATGTGTTGGAACAGATTCTGACCCCAAGTCCAGCCCGTGCATGCTACAAAGAAAGATCAAAATGGAGAGCAAAGCAGAAATTGTTTGGCTTAGGAGCAGTGTTGAGTCAGTGTAAACAATGCTGAGCTGCTTCCTTTGCATAGACTTCAATAGTCTCCAGCTCAGGTATCATGGAAGGAGCGTGCACACGCGCTTTCAGGATTTCGAGGCTGTATTGCAGTTTGCATATGGCTATGGTAAGTAAGCCTGTGTGCTTCTCTATAGAGTCATGGCACAAATGGTTTTGGTCTTAGTCAAAGCAGATTTGTAATTCGAGTGATCTGTTTTTGTGATCCTACCTTACCTCTTTGTCCCAGATTGTTTCTTCTGCTTTGCATCTTTCAAGAGATGCATATTTATATGTGTGTATGCACACACATGCACATAATACATCTGTATGTGTGTATGTATATTTATATATAAAGCATCTATCACCATATTGGTAAATGCCCTTTGGAACCACTCTGATGGTAGGGGGTAAGAACAGGAGTGGGCCTGTTAGTACCTTGGCACTTCTGTTTCAAACTAATTAAAAAAAAAAAAAAAAAAAAAAAAGGAAAAAAAAAAAAAAGCCACAAGACTTTCCTGCCAGCCTGGCTGGCTGGCTGGTGTTTAATACTGCAACGTATTTTGAAATGTTTGTAGACTGTATTTATATATAGTTTGTTTATGATGTGTTTTAATCTCTGTTAATTGTATGTATTAACATGTTGTGTATCTGCTTTATATGCACATGTATTCTGTTCCATATACCTACACAGTATAGAAGTAACACAAAGATATATGTCCTTAAAAATCTAAGCTTTTATAAAACTTCATAGTTTTATAAAAAACTTTATAAATTTAAGGTTTATTTTAACAATAGTACAGTAATGGGATGAGCGAGGTAACGGGGTTTAAGAAAATTCATCTCCAGTTGGATAAGAATTTAACATCCAAATTTCTCTAAAACTTCTCTTGAAATAACTTTAGGAAATAGTTGCATCTATGTATTGTGTCCTAGTATTTTTCTGCAGTGGTCCTGTAATGGACCCCTTTATCACCCCTTTTCAGGGAGCACCTCCCATTCACTTCTCCATGGGATCAAAATGTTGTCACATCTTTGAGTGACTTATTGAGGAAATTATTCTCATTTCTTTTTTGGACCAGCTTTTCTATTTTCCCCTTCTGTTTGTACAATATTTCATGGGCCTTAATGTTTTAATCCTTTCTTACTGCAGGAATGGAGAAAGGAAGACAACTCAGCTTCAGGAACGACTGAATTTATTGAAATGGCAGTGAATGACCTCGTTTGCCATGTCACACAACACGATTGCACCATCCGACCCTACTACCCCCACCCCTGTCACTGGATTCCAGGATAGAAATCCAGGCTTCTTGTGCTAGCGTAGATAAAGCATACTGAGCATTGCCCACATGTCTTAAGTGCTTCTTTTCTGAACAAGGCAAAGTTAAGGTTTGTAGCCAGGTGTTGAGGTATGACGTTCTCTGGTGTCTTTGTGCCTTGTCCTATCACACAGAGGGCTTACAAGGACTTGAACCAGTCCCTTTACTCCTGGACAGGGGTGTCTCCAGTGCTCATACAGTTACTAAGGAGTGTTCTGGCTGTCCTGATTCGCATCTTACATTATTAAACAGTAATTCTCAAAGGCGGCACAAGTGATGCCATAGCTTGGTTGAATCTTTGAAGCTCTGTGCCTTCCTTCCCGTTTCCTCGGAGTGCAGCTCTCTCGGTGGGGCAGGATAGAGCCTGGCATGCTGTTGGACTGCTGGTGGCCTTGAGGAAAGAATGTCTGGCCTGAAATTGGCCTCTCCACATTCACATTGCCAATACTGACCTTGGCAGCAGAATACTGACCTTAGCTAGTATCTCCTTCATGGAATCTGATTTCCCAGTCTGTCAATGTGCATCCTGGTTTTGGGCGAAGGAATAATGCAAGCTGATTCTTTTAAGACCACATCCAAGAAAGAATAAGAAGGGGAAAAGACAGGCTTTGCTGAATTGGTGACATTAAGGCAGCCTGACATAATTTGCCTTCTGCAAAGAATAATTGGGTGACAGTCTCGTAGCTGCTGGGTGTTGGGTGCAGCAAAAGGAAGGTGCTTTTACCTAGGAGCCCTGGCAGCAACACTCTTAGCAGCTGTGGGGTAGGAAGCTGGCTGAATGGGAGGTCTATAATCCATATTGCCCCTTTGCTTGGTGATGAAGGTGTTACCTAATCCTGAGCATCTTACAGGATCCAAAGGAGGAAGACACAGGTGATGTCCTGTGAATAGGGATGAAATGTTTTTGCTCAGAAATGTTTCAGTGTAGGTGATAGAAGTAGGATCGTCTCACCTGCTGGTGGCCACTGCTGCTGTGGCAGCTCAAGCTGGCAGCCCAGGCCTGTCCATCGCCTGCTCCTTATGGAGCTAGCTGAATGAGAAGTTCCCTGCAGCAGCTGCAGTTACCCACTGTTGGCACTAATAGCTGTGGGAAAGCTTAATAAGTTATTAAAATGGCATGTTGTCATATTGCCTTTCTTTTTTTTTTTTTTTTTTAAGAAGTAGAAATTTTAGAAGCTAAGGCTCTAAGGGTGTGCTTTGTGTATGGTCCTGGTGTACCAGCCTTCCACCCTCATCTTATTTGTGCTGATACAAGTTGATAGGGCTTGTTTAAATGAAAAATAAGCCCGGCTATTAGGGTTACTTTACACCTGAAGCAGTTGCTGGATCTGTTTCCAGTGTTGTCCCACAGGGATGCACATACACATGCTACTGAAGGGGCAGTTCAAGGGTGGGACCAAGCAGCTGAGCTTGGGGCTGCTTATGGTGGCGTTGGCATCAAAAAAGGTACTCAAACATACTTCAAGTGCATAGTGTCAGCTGGGTGGCTTGATTCAGCTATACAGAAACTATTCAGAGAAACTGCAAGACTAGAAGGTGAACTGTACAGATGTGAAAGACAGTTGGAGTTGCTTCTTCTTTCAAATTCCCAACTCTGTCATCAGTCTCTATTCTTGGCAAAAGCAAAGCAAAATAATGCGCTGGAAAAAAAAAGTCACACCAAAAC
Organism: Aythya ferina; assembly: GCF_964211825.1. Taxonomy (NCBI): domain Eukaryota; kingdom Metazoa; phylum Chordata; class Aves; order Anseriformes; family Anatidae; genus Aythya; species Aythya ferina. Next base: position 2,318,757 of record NC_140324.1, read on the forward strand.
ATTAAAGGAGAATAAGAGTAAGTGGAAAGCTAGCATGTGATTGGAGGTGGGGGATGACTGGTGAGCTGCAAAAGATACATATGAAAAATTAGGAAAGGAAGGGGGTTTATGGTGCTGTGAGTGGAATAGAGACTTAATTTTAAGCTACTGGGAGAACGTGGCATGTTCAGCAAAAAGAAATATGGGTGATGAGAATAAGGGCAATTACATGGAGGTGACCGCGGTAGCAGGTACAAAGCAGAGAAGACGAACGTGCTCTTCGGTGTAACTGCATAATTAGAATTGGAGTTCTGGTAGGAAGTACCCTAACTCATCAGTATGAGTGGAAAATAGCAGTAATAGGCATACGTATATTAGGGGAATGTGAGACGTACAACTCTAACCCTGTAGATCTCGTTTCCACTACACAAGGTGTTTTGATAGGCAGGACGTTTACCCCTGCAGAATGCTGAGGTCGGGAGACTTCAGGCAGCATCAGATCCCATGCAGAAGGCTGAGGCAGCATCTTCCAAGGGGCTGGGCAGTGTGAAGAGCCGTGATGGGCTTTCTGATTGACCCCCATGAGACATAGAACAGAAAGAACTGTTCTTCAGATGTTGAATAGCAAATGTAACGAACGATATGGAGGTCAATAGAAATGGCTTAAACACATTTTATAACAGATTGTCACAGATTTATCACAGGGTTTATCATGGGTAGTATCATCAATTTGGTGGGTTTCTTTGATAAGAACAAATGCTTTATAAATAAAATATATGAATGCATGAAAGGCAATAACTCCCATTCACCTGTGCTTTTCTAAAGCATTTGATGTGGTGTTGCATAACACTAATAAACTAGGGTATTTCTTATAAATACAAGAAATTGAAGGTACAACGTACTTTAAAGAAGGAGAGCAACAGGGAAAGCTGAGCAGGAGATTCTCAACTGTGAGGACACTACAGTTACAGTTTTCTTAGCTTTGTGGGCAGAAGCTTTTGAGAAGATAATAGGAGGGGGTCCATTCACACTTAACTACACCTGCTGTCAGTCTGAATCCCTTGGCCAGGAGATGTATAAGGCTGGGAACTGGGAACTTACTTATATGAAGGATGTGATCTAGCAATCTGCATCCTGCCTTGTCTCATGTCCCTTTATGAGAATGTAGGGGAAGGCTGTTGATAGGAACTTGGAAATCTAGATGGATCTGAGTGATTTCATCCTCAGGGCTTTGTTGCACAGGCAGCAAGAAGGGTCACTCAGTGATTTCTGTCTTCCTAACAGGCTGGAGTGAGCACTTGCAGAGAAGCACTTTGGATGTCCTGTTCCCAAGTGAAGTCTGTGACGGTGCCATGGAGCTCTTCTTCTTCTCCCTCAAGAGGGACTGTATGGAAAGCACCGTGCTCTTGATTTTGACTGTCGGTGTCATTCTGACAGTGAACCAGTTGTGTAATTTGGTTCCTTTTGTAGCTGGAGAAGGAACAGAAGTGGAAGTGAGGGCATGGTGAGGCTGAGGATGTAGTGACGTGAATGAGTCATGCACACACACAGATGTTTTACAGAAAGGTCCAGGCTCAGACATCTGCCAGGTGAAGTTAGGTGATCCCGTTGCAGTAATAACAGGCATGGTTGCCTCCTGTCCAAAGCTAGGAGCTGTGATGCTCATCACTGAATTTAGCTTCTTTTTGGAATAATTTTGGTCTCACAGGAAGAGCTGCTTGAACCCAGTATTACCATTTTCTTTGTTTGGGAAGCAGGGTGCTGGCATCTCTTATCCTTGCTCCAACCCTGTGTGGAGCAGCTGGAATTGTGTGGCCATTTGTGCATGCAGCAGTGTGCACACCTGATGTGTTCGCAGGAGGCTGCTCCTCTTGCAGACTTGCTGCTGGTGGTTATCACTTAATCTCTTTGTAGAAGGATGGTGAGTGTAGTTGTAAATGCAGCTGTCAGGTCCAGTATGTGTGCTCCACGTTAAATAAAAATGTTTTCTACAGAAGTGTAAATGCTGTGCCATTGAACTTCTGCATTGAGCTGCTCGTTGCACTAGAAAAGGAGCATAGAACCTTACAGAAAAACTAGAACTTCAAACAGAGCCAAGGCTTGTTTTTTGGATTGCAGCATTTATTAAAGACTTTGCCACACATATATCTGTATTTGTGAAGTAAGACTGCCTCCATATATTTTGCTTCCATTTTCATTAGGCCCTTGGTCAGCTTCCAGAAGCTGATGCTGTAGTTTTGAAAGCCAGAATTGTTGAGCACAAGATTTTGGGATTTTCAGCTATTTTATTAAAACAAGAATACACACAAATTAAGAAATACAAAAGTTATGAAGCTACTGCACATATTTTAAGAAATGGTAGAATTCACTAGTTGTAAAACTCAACGGCCAAGCACTTACACTGTGTGTTTTGAATAATTCCACATTGTATAGAATCACAGAACCATGGAGTGGTTTGGGTTGGAAGGGATCTCGAAGCCCACCCCGTCCCACCCCTGCCATGGGCATTACCCCACCAGCCCAGGCTGCCCCCAGCCCCATCCAGCCTGGCCTTGGGCACTGCCAGGGATGGGGCACCCACAGCTCCTCGGGGCAGCCTCAGCCAGGGCCTCACCACCCTCAGAGGGAAGAATTTCTTCCTAACAGCTCATCTGAACCTACCATCTTTAATTTAAGTCCATTACCTCTTGTCCTGTTACTACACCTCCTGCCAAGAGTCCCTCCCCAGCTTTCCTGCAGCCCTCTTAGGTACTGGCAGGCCCCTGTTAAGTTCTCCCCAGAGCCTTCTCTTCTCCAGGCTGAACACCCCCAGGTCTCCCAGCCTGTCCTCATAGCAGAGCTGCTCCAGCCCCTGAGCATCCCCGTGGCCTCCTCTGGACTCACCCTAATAGGCCCCTGACCTTGTGCTGGGGCTCCAGAGCTGCATGCTGGGCTCCAGGTGGGGTCCTACAAGGACAGAGCAGAAGGGGACAACCCCCTCCCTCACCCTGCTGGCCACGCTTCTGATGCAGCCCAAGATGTGCAGTTGGCTTTCTTAGATGTGTTCACAGACTGGCATTCATAGGCTGTTCTGTAACAACTGCATTGCTTTAATTCCATTCTCAAGGAACATTAGTGAGGAGGTTATAGGCTTAGGTCTTGGTGACATCTAAGGGCTGTATGCCAGGTGTTGATGAAAGCATGTACCTTTTTTTTTTTTTTTTTTTTTTCCTCAGGGCCTTTAGAGTACAGAAAAGTAATGCTTTTTTTTACACTGAGTTTGAGTAGTAATGATCCTAGGCTTGCATCACCTTAGTCTTGCAACCATGGTCTCCCTATGCAGTATAGAAGTTACTTGACTCTTCCGATTTTTCACTTCTTGCCCATGAGTTATTGTTGTCTAATTTTTCCTCTCTTCTAGAGTTGATGTGCAGCTTGTTATAGTCTCTTTTTTGAACTTCTTATTTGAGTTCCAAGTTATCAGCAGTCTGTTAAGCTTCCACGTGCTGCCCAAGAACCTAGCCTGTGTGCCTCCAGTCCTTAGCCTAGGTGTGCCTTAAGCAAATGTATTTTCAGTGTCTGCAATAGCTCGTTATTTTCACCAGCTGTCTCTTGAGATGGAGAGCAGCGCACAGAGCTCAGCTCTGTTCTCACTTGGTATTCCAGGTGGGGATCTGCTGAGAGGCAGCAGTGCAGAGCTTCTGCTGGGAGAGACCAAAGAGAAGGTCCTTGGAGAGCGCCTCTTCCAGTGGGACCTCTGGAGCTTCATTTGGATGCAACCTGCTTTGAGGAAGGGATGCGGAAAGGAGGAGGGGGCCTTGCTGCTTTGCATCTTCTGTTTGTGAGCTTCTTGGACCTTTCTCCATAGCATCCTGTCCAGGCACGATGTGGCAGGCTGGAAGTGCCCGAGTGCAGCTACTCGAGGAGCTGCTGAACCCCGAGCAGCGTGACTCAGCCACTTACTGCTATCAGCTGGTGCCTGGCCGTGTCAGTGCTGTGAGAATTAACTCAGCGTGGCTCACCGAGCTGCTGCTTTTGCTAGATCATGAGGTGAAAGGGAAGAGGGAGGTTTTCTGATTGCAGATACTGCAGATGTGGTTGCAGAAAAGGGGAGATGGCTCAGATCTGTAGGTGGACAAACAATCTTAACCAGTTCCCTGTATGTATTTTTTGTATCTGGCTGGAAAGGAAAGGTGTAGGTGAATGCATAGAGTCCTGCTTTTGTAACTAGTTATGGGGAAGTGAATAATTGCTACTTGTAAAGCATACGTATGAATGTTTTATTTCCTACTTACTACTCCTTGTATAGGAAATGCAAATTGGTGCCTGTGTTCTTGAAGAACAACTCTTAGCTCTGAATAATAGATGACTGGATGCACGTATCATCTCAGAAGAGGAGGAATCACCAACATACGGGCAGGAGAAACTAACAATTGAAGGTCGGGATTGGCATTTTGTTTGGGAGCAGAATCGAGAGGAATTTTGCCTGGCTAGAACAGAGAAATCAGCACCAGATGTCTTAACAGGATGCAAGCACAAGAAGCATTTGTTCTGTCTGTATCCAGTGATTGCAGGCTGTCAAAGCAAATAACTGTAATTAGGACATGGCATTAGGGAGACAGACGTAAAGGCAGCAAAATAGAGTTAAGATATCTAAAGACAGGACAGCCTCCTGAGGATGGGGGAGCGTGATGTTGCTCTTCATATTTTAGCCCCAGAACACAGTTTCAGGTAATGCTCTGCAGGTTCTGAAATCTGAAGATTTCAGGAATATTTAAAGGGAATCAAGGAGGAGAATGGCCAAATATCCACTTTGTTGTGGTTCTGCACAAGGAAGGACAGTGGGTAGAAGATTTTTGAGGTGAGATGGCCAGGTAAGTAAGGCAGCAATTTGGGCTGGGTGTACTGTTCAACCCTGTTGTTCTTTCCTGTCTGCACTGATATGCGGTTTGGGTAGTCTGTCTCTTAAAATCCAAACCAAAATCTGTTCTTGGAAATGAGAGTCTGAAGGCTCAGCATTCTAAAAATAAATCTCACCGCTCAGATGTGTACTGCAGAATGGGATTCATTCTACTGATTCAAATAATTAAAAATAATCAGCACCCAGTCCAAGGCTATCAGAAGACAATTAATCTGATCATAAAATGAGAGTAACAGCTTATAAAAGTGCCAGTCTCCCACTGTTGGCTACAGGGGACTTCATTTGTGTGTTTAAATGACACATGTAACTAGAGACCGAAGGTAAGTGTTGGTTGCATGCCTGAGTGCCAGGATGCTTGTGCAGGGACGAGACGAGCTGGCTCCCCGACGGGGATTTTGGAGCCTCTTGCCCAGGGATGTTGCTGCTTCCTCTCCACTTTGAAGACTGGTGAGTTGGGAAGCGGGGGATGTCAAACACAGTGAGATGGAAGAAGATGCAGAATTGCCCGAAGTTGTCGAGACCCAGACTGCTGAGTCCATAAAGCATCTCTGCACCACATGCTGGGGCTTGTGCCTATGTGAGCAGCCACAAAGCCTGTGCTTAGCTGGGGGCTGATGCACTCTGCTGGGTGGCTGCTTTGCTCTTTAGGATGGTGATGTGTCTGAACATAATTTATTAGCAGATTTAGCATAACTAATTAGCAGATTTATATCCCTTATGAAGGGTTCAAATGCAAAGTGTACCTAAACTTCTGTTGTGCAACCCCAGCCATTTGCAGATGTCATTGTTAACACAGACACCTCCATGCCACGTCTTTTTTTTTCTCTCATACCACTCCATCATCAGGAGGATCTGCTGAATGAGGTGGGGTGTAGCTGACAGTTGTGCGGTGAGGAGCAGCTGCCTAAGCGCCCTGGTGGAGGTTGCTTGAGAGTGAGGACACAGGAGGTGCACCCTGACCTTCCCGAGGAGCAGAAGCCATTCACAGGCTGCTGCTGGGGAATGGTGCTTTGCACAGCTCCCACTGTTTGCATGCTGCATGGGCATGAGGTTTTGAGGACAGGGGCACTTCATTAATTTCCCATGCCGTGGCTAAGGTCCTGGGCATTTGCTGGGAGGAGTTTGAATACTTGTATGGTTCGAGGGGAGCTGGAGGATGCATGGCTTGTACAGGTATTTAATGTATATTGCATCAGAGTGAGGAAAACGAAGAACAAAGGGAGAAAAAGTCATCTAAGTTCGTGTTTATACAAACTTCCATCACAAGATTTTCTTAGATAGTTAATTCCTTAAATATCTTGTATGCAGAAAAGGACAGAAGGGACGCAACTTTAGAGCTCCATCAGCTCAGGAGCAGATGATCGAGTATGGCCATGTTCTGCCATAGGTAGTAGGGACTAAAATGACATATTCATAGTTTCTAGAAAGTCTGTCAGCACGTGAGACAAAATGAAAAATTCCACGAGGAAATAAGTACCTACAGTGACAGGTGTGAGGCAAATGACAGGTAAAAGTCTCTTAAGACATAGCAAGAGGCAAAGACAGACAAGTCTGACCACACGTTCATGAGGAAGACATTTACTCCTAAAAGGAGTAGTTTGGGTAGGCTACGTGCTGCTAATTTATAGTTTAAATTAACCCACATGTGTCACTTAGAACTGCTTGGAAATCTTTTACAGAGAGAGCTGTTGTTTTAATAGACTTAAATAAAGACTTTTGAAACTTCTGGTGGAATGGAATTTTCAAAAGGTCATCCTAGTAAACTTCCATGGGGTAATTTTGAAACTGATACTATTTAATATTTATTTTTTTTGTCTGCTTTTCACGTCTTTTATTTTAACTTTATTTTGCCATGTGCTACAATGTTGAGTTATTTTGTTCTTTAGTTTCAGTAAAAGGCAAACCAAAGTACATTCTGATCTGGAAGAAGGAAAAAACAGGTGGCAGCGCTCTCTACTGACTCTGTGTACTGTCTCGATTGTTATTTGCTATGCCACTATTATGTTACCTCTTAAATCCTGAAAAAATGTAAAAATGATATAAAATGAAGCTCCATAATCAAAACTCAGGACTATTTTATAAATTCAGAAATGTAAAAATAATCCCTGCTCTAGAAAACAGCTAATAGTGAGAACAGGAGGACAGCCCGTTGTTAAGATCAAGGCAGCCCCATCATGGACTGTAGGAAGAAATTTTCTTGGGTAAGGATTTCACTCAAGCTGAAGGGTCAGACTGATGAAACATTTGACTAAGCTTAGTGTTTATTGTGAGTCACATCCTCAAATTCCCCAAACCCACTGGTGGAATTTATTCCCTCATCAAAGCTCGTGTAGCCAAATAGATGACTTTTATGCCAGGATTTTTGGGAGGTACTGGCATTGCTCTGTATGCCTAAAGTCTTGCTGACATTTTGGGGTTCGATGGATGCCTGCCTGCATTCAGCTTTGGCAAATGAAGGCTGTCGTTCCCTACTGACCAGCTAGAAATGAATAAATGTTCCCCCAGCAGCAGTTTATTGAAAGTACCAGTGGAATTGGGATGGTACCATCCCAAGGACGCCAGAGGCAGTGGGTGCCTTGCTAGCAGCTCAACTCAGGCAGTTAGTAACTGTTTCCTAAATTTATCCACTGTTTATTCCTGTTGGAATGTATTAAGTTGGTTGTGCCTCTTTGCAGCGCTGAAGAGGATGCATTGTCCTTTGCTGCCTGTGGCTTTTCCAGAACAGTATTGATGGCTTCAGGTGGCCATCAGACTTCCGGAAATATTTGAATTATTTTCCCTATTTCATCCTGTTAGAGGGGCACGGACTACATCCACTTTTTTTTTTTTTTTTTAACACTGGTAAAACAATGTCCATGCTGCTGATTTCAGAACTGGAGCTTATCTAATAAAACAGCTATCACCAGATAGCGGGAGATGTTATTGATGTTTGACAAATCATAGTCATAGAATTTCCCAAGCTGGAAGGGACCCATAAGGACCATCGAGTCCAACTCCTGGCACCACACAGGTCTACCCAAAATTTTAGACCATGTGACTAAGTGCACAGTCCAATTGCTTTTTAAATTCAGACAGGCTCGGTGCAGTGACTATGTGCCTGGGGACCCTGTTCCGGTGTGCAACCACCCTCTCAGTGAAGAACCTCTTCCTGATGTCCAGCCTAAACCTCCCCTGCCTCAGCTTGACACCATTCGTGCCAGTCCTATCACTGGTGATTCCAGGCTGAACAGCCCAAGTGCCCTCAGCTGCCCCTCATACGTCTTCCCCTCTAGGCCCTTCACCATCTTCGTCGCCCTCCTCTGGACACTCCAACAGTTTCATGTCTTTCTTCTACTGTGGTGCCCAGAACTGCACACAGTGCTCGAGGTGAGGCCGCACCAGCGCAGAGCAGAGCGGGACAATCACCTCCCTCGACCAACTAGCGATGCCGTGCTTGATGCACCCCAGGACACGATTGGCCCTCCTGGCTGCCAGGGCACACTGCTGGCTCGTATTCAGCTTGCTGTCAACCACAACCCCCAGATCCCTATCTGCGGGGCTGCTCTCCAGCGTCTCATCGCCCAGTCTGTATGTATAGCCAGGGTTGCCCCATCCCAGGTGCAGGACCCAGCACTTGCTTTTGGTAAACTTCATGTGGTTGGTGATCGCCCAGCTCCGATCTGTCCAGATCTGTCTGCAAGGTCTTTCACCCTCAGCCAAGTCCACAACTCCTCCAAGTTTGATGTCATCGGCAAATTTGCTCAAAACACCTTTGAGTCCTACATCCAAATCATTTATAAAAACATTGAAGAGGACTGGCCCTAAAATGGAACCTTGAGGGAACCCAGTAGTGAGCATGGAAACAAATCACAATTCTTGCAGCTTCTGAGGCGAACCATGCAGGTTTCTGCTTACTGTGCCAATTCTAGATGTACCGAGATGTAATACTCAGTTTTGTCAGTAATGATGTGTTCTTTCAGCTGTGGTGAGCATGAGGATGCCCTGCTTTATGTCATTTGGGGTAGGGCTGCAGTGCATGGAGGCAGGGTGCTTCCAAAGCACCCGTTCCTCTGTGCGTAGCTTGGGGCACCCAGCTCTGTGTGGGACTGATCAGGGCACAGGCACCTGCAGCCCACAGCCTCCCTTGTGTTGCAGTGCCTCTGACTGATTTTTTTGTGCCCCAACCTGCTCCAGGGACAGATGAACAGTTTGCAGAGTGCCCCTAATAGACAGCAGTGTTGAGTGTTGGTGGGCATGATGCGACTGTGATTGTGGAGGGGTGACCTGAGAAGCTGCAGGGTTCCCTTGGTTTGGGATGTGAGTTTCTGACCCCACGACTGCCCCTACTGAAGAGGAGTTGGACATTAAATGTATAGGAGGGTACAAAACTAACCTAGGAGCGAAGGGTAAGAAATGCCAAAGTGGACAGCAGTACCTCGAGCTTCATTGTCAGTGATTCTGCCTGGAGATTGCACAAAGTCGCTCGCAGGTGCTGCAAGGGGCTGTGCTGGGCATGCCCCAGGGCCCTGTTAGCTGCTCTCTGGGTCTCCTCTGGCTTTATCTGAGCCTTAGGAGCATTCTCATCAATTTCCCTGTGAGTTGGGCCCAGGGTGTTGCCTTTTGGAGAAACTAAGTAATGTTAGTCTGCATTTAGGCTGCTTCCATGAGCCTCGTGCTGTGGCAGTAATGACAAACCCAGGGGGAAAAGGCATGAGGGGACATTGCAAGAAGCGAACGAATTCAGCAGCATAAATCAGTTGTGTAAAAGGCTTTTGTGGAGAAGGCTGCCCTTGGAAGCCTGTGCTTTAAGGCTGTAATTGGAATGGAAATTTGAACTTGGGAACAGATCCTTAGCTGGGAAAACCAACACGGTTGCAACTGGGTTGGTCAATTAGTTTCACTATAATAAGACAGCCGGTAAAAATACACGTACAGCTGGCCCTTCCGTCCTGGCAGCTGAAATGAATCTCTCTGGCACTGGAAGTGAAATGCTCCAACCAGCTCTTCTCTGTGTAATGGCTGGAAAATCCCGTTATGTTCAGCTTTAATTTTGAGATCTGGACAAAAAATACACATTGGTTTTTAGATGAGAACCTTATATAGTATAGTAATATGTAATATGTTTAGTGTATATATATTAATAAAAAAGATTTAAAAAAATATATTAAAGAAAATAAAGCCTTACAGCATGCAGCCTGGACAGCAGATAAAGGCTGCCGATGTAAGGTGTCCGATTGTTTTCTCATCTCTGTTACTTTCTAATCCAGTCTAGTTTCCACTTCCCAGTACGTGCTCTCCTCCCTAACTTTGGAAGAGAACTGGGCTTGAGAAAATGTGTGGAATAAAACCTTCAAATCCCAGCTGCTTTAGACAGAACAGCCAGTCTAGCCATATCCTCCCGTACAAGCAGCGGGCTCTGCTCATTGGAGAGTCCCAAAGTCTTCAAAGGGTAGAGGATGTTTCTACTTTTTGTGCCAAGTAAGGCCTTCATCTTGCAGAACATCCATATGCGTCAGTTTAGCACCGAGATCCCATCCTGGGCATGGGAATGCTGTGATCTACACTTGACAGATGTTGTAGTGAACTCCTGTCTGATCAAACAAACTTTCTTCAATCAGTTCAATCACGTTGTCTTTGGGATGCAGAAGTGAGGTCTCTGCAGAAGGAAACTTCTCTGTGTTGCTCACTGGATCTTGCTGCAAAAGGAACAAAATGCTGTTTTATTTTCCTAATTGAGTACTTTCCTTGTGTCTGTCTCTAGCCCTGATGATTCCTGTGTTCGCCTGCTCTCCCAGACAAGCTGTACCTACCTTAGGGGGCTTTGGGGCAAAGTCTTTCTCGCAGATGTGTTGTATGATGCCAGCAGCCAGAGCATCTCCGAGGACGTTGGTCATAGTTCGGAATCGGTCCCTAGAAGAGAAAAAGCTGTGAGGCTGCAGTTGGTGGCCACGGCCAGAGTGGCTGTGGTCTTTTATGGCTTTGGAAGGTGAACCCCCATCCCTGACACCTCTACCGTTATTCTTGATAAGAACTAGCTAAGACAAATGGGGTATTGCCCTTGGCCCTGTGCAAATACAGCAAGAAATTGGTACTAGCATCTCATCACACTCATCTCTAGCGTGTAGGGGTGGCTGTACTGCTACCAAAACTGGTGCATCGTGCATTTTTCTTCAAAATCTGCATAAGCCCCCTGAGCCACAAAACTATTTAAGGTGACACTTCGGGATGAAATTGTGTTTGTCCAGCCCTAAGGCGAGTTCTTGTCATGTCAGTAGGAAGTGCCGGCAGTGTTACTGTAGGTGATACTACTGGTGCCCTGTGATGCTCAAAGATGTAGCTGACATTTTGTTCTGATGAAACAACTTCCACCTGAAAAGTTAAACTTCCTGTGAGTGTAAGAATGAGAAAAGCAGCCGTGATACTTGTGCTGTTCCCTCTCTACAGGATGGCTGTGAAGACCAAACCAGCAACCCATGCATCAGTTCCTTAAAAGTCAGTAACTACACTGTATGTTTTTGTCACCTACCTAACTTGCTTCATTTTTTCCATACTACTTTTAAATGCTACATTTCATGAATGCATATGTTATGATAAGTGTTATCAGGCATCGTATTTTGTCTCAACATCAATCTGGTCTTCATCCACCAAGGTGAGGACTACCTCCCTGGAAGACAGACCTTGGCGTTGGATGCAGTCTTTTGAAAATGTCATCCTTACTTTTAGAAACTCCAGTGATGTTTTAGTTCTGGTGACAGATGGCTTGTAAGATGTAAGTTGCCTATTGAATGCAACTTTTTTTTTTTTTTTCCCCACTATTATATCTATTCATGAAGGGGCCCCTAATTTTCTTTTATGATTTAGTGTCACAACCAGCTCATACTTTACCTTTTTACTTTTCTGTTCTGACAATCAGTAAGCATCTCAGATCATTTTTTTTTCCTTTTTGCCTTTTAAACATCTATCCCAACCCTCTTATCTATCCCTAGTCTATCTTTCTGTCCTCTCCTAATTATGAAAAATCCCATGTCTTAGGAATAAAAATGGAAACCTGGATGAGCACATACGCTGCAAATATTTCCAAGTGGTTTATGGTTTGTATCAGTTAATTTTATCCTAAAGATCGTGCTTTTGTCCTAAACAATTTTATGCTTCCACCCCTTCTGTCTCTATTGTTGTTAGCACCCATCTGGCTGGTTTTCATTTCTCCTCGTATGAAGCCAGAGACCTTTCTGCAGCCTCGTTCATCTCGCAGGGAGATGTTCCACCAAAGCAGTGACCACTGTACCTTTCCACACTTACCTGTCCGACAAACCGCTTTCAGTCTCGTGCTGTCCATCCTCCTTTGCTCACAGAATGGACAGCTTGGAGGAGACTGGGACTTGAGGTATTTCTAGGGAATACATCAACTAGCAGCCTTACACGGTAACGTTTATGAAGACAACAATATGTGTCTGCTTCCCTCCTTTTCTACCTCTTGTTATGGAGGAAAGTGGAATCCTTTCCATCTCTTGAAAGTATACATGCATACCTAGATATTTCAATATTTCAGAGGGGGGTTTTGTTTGTTTTTCACTTGAGACCTAGCAAAAATTTGGGGTACAATCTGATAAGGATTTAGATTAAAAAAAAAAAAAAAAAAAGGCGCAAGTTTGTATCTTGCATGGGGTAATTTCATCACTGCTTCTGAGTGCAGTCCCTAAGGAGGCAACAGACTGCAGCGGGCACCTCAGAACAGAAACACCTTAGCTCAAACAATCATTTAAGAGACTTTTACCTGTCATTATCATAGGCTGTTTCAGGAAAATAATGGGAAAACAAGGAATCTTACACTTGGCTCCTGACCTTGTGTGTGATCCCATAACCTCTGTTACCTCTGCTAGAGCTGCTCCAGGAAACCCAAACACGTCCCCACTATCAGCTGCCGCTAGCACCAGCCCACAGCATCACCTCTGGGAGACTTACAGCGCCCAGTCCACGGCCACGATCAGTGTGATGTCAGCGGTCGGCAGCCCCACAGACGTCAGCACGATGACCATCGTGACGAGCCCCGACTGGGGGATCCCAGCCGCCCCTATGCTCGCTGCTGTCGCTGTTATGCTGCAGAGAGAGGAAGGCTGCAGAATTAGTGCCACCAAAAAAGCTGCCTTTTTTTTTTTTTTCTTTGAAGGAATGAGGTGTTGCATAAGTTATATATGTTAATAATAAAAGTAATCACGTCCTCATTATATCATTCTTTATGATATAGTGACAGGACCTGAAACACTTTGTTGGCCAAGAAAGATCACTTCCAGTTATTCTGAAATCTCACTGTAAGGAATTCTGCTTCTCAGGCTCCCATTGCAGTCACCTGCACACTTGTACAATTTGCTTGCCCGTCCTGATCCCCTGTGCCAGTGTCTCCTAGCTCTGTGCTGGAATGGACCAGGGCGAGCTCTGAAAGGTGAGGACAGGCTCCAGCATGGGGGCCACTTGGTTCCTGGGGGCAGCCCCATCCTGGGGGGTTGCAGCTGCAATGCTTTGCCTCCTGCCCTGCTACTGTCCAGGGCCTTGGCTGTGGGCATGCACCTTGTGCTGAAAGCAGCCCTCTGCCTTCCAGCGTAGGCAGCCCCTCCTTGGAATGGCTTCATATTTGAAATTGTACTTATTTTTAGCTAGATGTTTTTTTTTTTTTCCCTTGCTCGTTAAATGAGGGTATTCCTGAAGGAGAATATATTACACCAGTGCACCCCTGTGCTGGTACAGCTCCTCGATGGCGTCACACTGCCCAGGCGTGCTACCCAGCTGGCAGCCCCGCTGTCACCCACTGGCAGGGGCTGATGTGCAGCAGCTGGGGTGGTCTCAGCCAAATAAATGGATAAGGGGTGAGATACTGGTCTAATATCTATAAGAACGGAGAACTAATTTGACTGCTGCAAATAAACATTTACCTTATTGTTATGATTTGTCCCAAGTCCAAGTCGTACTCGTTCACCTGAGCGATAAAGATAGCAGCGACTGCTTCGTACAGCGCCGTGCCGTCCATGTTGATGGTGGCCCCGACCGGCAGGACGAAGCGTGCCACGCGCCTGTCTATCCCGTTGTTTTCCAGAAGACACTTGAGGGTGATGGGCAAGGTTGCTGAGCTGCGGGAGAAGAAACGATAAGTAATTGTTTTCCATGTTGAGCACTCTGCTGTCTGCAGCCTAACAGTATAGAAACATAAGTCCTCCTGGGGTAGTGCAGCAGCACTGTTACACGAATTGCTATGCATTTCTTCATCTGCCTGGGGAATACACAATTAGCCAAGGAGTCAGACACTGTCTGTCATAAGCCTGCAGTACCAACGGAATAAACTCAAAAAATCATTTTGGTGTCTGAAGGCATCACACTACAGAGAGCTTCGTGCATGGGTTCCGTCTGTTTGTTGTAATCCCCGCTCCCCACATTTATCCCACAACACCTGGACATTTGTACGAAGCAGAAGTGCCCACCCCAGCCCCCATGGGGCTCCTTCAGCCCTGGTTCAGCCCCAGTGTGCAGTGGGGAGCATCTGTACCAGTGTCACCCAGTGCTGCCCAGTGCTGCCCAGTACCACCCCACTGAACTTGTGCTCGTTTCTGTCGGGCACACAGATGTGAGCTGTATGGTGGGAATCAGAATAAGGATGGGGAGGAAGAGGACAGAATGAAAGATGGAAAATGAACATGGAAAAGAAGCCGATGGGACTGCGATCAACTCTTCAAGGCAGGCGCTGCTTTTCCAATGTGTGCAGGGTGTATCACAGGCGCCCACAATCCCTAGAGCGGACGGCAGGACGAGGACAAAGCTCTCCCACCAGCCCCTACACAACAGCCCCTCAGCTTGCATGCTGGCTGGAGAGCAGCAGCTGCTCGTGGCAGCCCATCTCTGCAGGGAAAGGTCCCAGCATGGTGCTGGTGCTGCAGGAATCCCATGTCGACCTTGGGGTTTTGCCAGGACCCTGTGCCTGGCAGGACGATGGTGGCTACAGGAGATGCTTCCGAGGGAAACAGCAGCAAGAGCCGATGGAAACAGGGATGGGGTCCCCCATGCAGGACGAGAGAGGGTTGTCTACAGCAGTGTGCAGAGACAGGGGAAAGGGCAGGGAGGGACGGTCCTCTATGGTTTTACTGAGCTCGTGTACAGCACTGATGCCAGGGAGGGCAGGAAAACTTCACTTGGTCTAATGCTTTCTGAGAAAATATTCTGGTTTGTGTGTCTTTCAGAAAGGATGGTAGTTTCTGATGTACATTTTCTTCATTGTTTCAAAGAATATTTTGCAATAAAAATTAAAGATATAAAAATTATTTACAATTATAAAACCTTATCAAAATAGACAAAACTTTCCTTTGGAGGAGCGTGGTATACACAGGAGTTGACTGAGGTTTTCAGTAAAGTATCCAGAAGTCTTTTTGATGTTTTCAATTAAAATCCAAACTCATAACCATGCACTGCTTTATAAAGCACCTACAGAAGCCCTGTTCTGTGTTTTCGAATAGTGCTGGAGCATGATTTCTCTTTTATGTGTTAATTGCATCTATTCTGCAGTGTGGCCAGCCGTATGCGCAGCCGGGTCTCCCACAGCTAAGCCAGAGCCCTTCCCAGCTGTACCGGCAAATTTTGGCCATGCTTTCTTACCTGGAGGATGTAGCTAAGGCAATCAGCAAGGCTTGCAGTATTCCCTTGATGAAAACAAAGGGGTTTTTCTTGGTGATGAGCATAAAAAGCAGAGGTAAGAGAAAAAGTCCATGGATGACCAGCCCTGACACTACTGTAATGGCGTATAGTCCCAGCTTCTGTCCTATAACTGAGGGATCTTCCATCTCCAGGATCTTTCCAGCAATGAGAAATACAATGCCAAAGGGGAAGTACCTGCAAAGAATAAGCATGAGTACTTATTTATGGGGATCAAGCAATTATTGAAGCACTACACCACGGTCATTACATTATTTGGTACTCTATGATGCAGTCACACTAAAAATAAGTACAGTGCTTGCAGTAGATATTTGTAGACATATGTATGGCTGGCACCATCATTAACTAGCAGGTAAGAAAAGAACTGAATTGATCAAAAACAGATTTACCAGACTGCCATCGAGACAATTTTCATAACTGCTTCATTCAGACACTGGCACACGTTAACTAGCGGGGCTCCTCGCTCACCCATTTTCCCCAAGAGGAGTCCTGCAACCAAACACAGTGATTTGTATTACTGAGCAGTACCAAAGGAGCAGCGTGCAATGCACCGAGTTTCTTGAGGGTAGTCACTGGAAGAGTCACTTCTAGAGGGGGACGAGCTGTCTTTTGGCTGCTCTTTGGTAATACTAGGATGATCTAGTTCCTGAAACAAACAGAAGTGCTTGGATTTGCCCAATGCCCACAGACGGCTTTGCCACCTGCCCACAGGTTGTACTGCAATGGTGACAGTGCCTGCATTAGTGTTAGGTAGGGAAGTATCCAGCCATGCTTGGATACGGGAATTAAGCCATCTGCCTTAATTCTGCTGCTTCTTTTGATGTTGCCTTAACACAATTCCCAGTCTAATTTTCAGTTGTAGGAATACTGGAGCATAAATACTTAATGGTTAGATAGGTTCTGGCATGCCTTTCTGGTCTGCCAGCACCAAATTAGCCTGTGCTCAATCCCATTGTTTTCACTGCTGAGGAGGTTTCAGGAAAACAAAACCGAGCCTGAGTATTTGCCCATCTGGATTCCAGCCTGGTGCATACACTCGGTGTATGAGCTGAAATTTCTTCCGCAGCACTGTAGAAGTGTCTGCTTCGACTTGGAAAAGAAGAGTATAGTCAGCATCTTGTCCTGTCCCTCTCATCCTTCTTCAGTCTTCAGGGCTGAGGACTCCCAGAGACCTGGTGCATTTAGTTGGAACTCTGGCCAGCTAACATCTTGCTCCAAAAAACAAATGAGAAATGGTCATCTTTGCCCAGCCTTGAGAAATGAGACGAGGCTGGACGTGTCATTCTTGGCTCCTTGGCTACTCGCCCAGTGTTTGGTGGTCATAGCAGCTGCCTTAAGTCAGTTTCTCTGTGTCCTGCAGAGGGCTGCCATGAAGAAGATCACCCCAGCACGTAACCAATTTATTTCAAGTAACTTTAAATCTCTGCCCTTTCCTTGATTTCAGAGGCACCAGAGTGGACTCTGAGGATGCTTCTGAGGAAGCCACTGGAGCTACGCTGCCTGCGTGGGGTTCCTCGTGGCACCACAGGGCAGTGGGCCAAAGCAGCAGGCCTCAAGGGCACCAGAAGAAGTGATGAGAGCACATCTTAGGGTCCCGCACCTTGCTCTGGTGCCCCTGGCGTGCTGTGCTTCGCCTCTGTGCTGCAGTTTGTGTGCATGGCTGCTCCTGATGGCCAGCAGCCACAGTCTCATGAAATGCCTGATTTTGAGATGGACACAAATGGCATTTGCTGAGATCTCACCTGGCCTTCTCCCCACTGTTGTGAGGAGGAGCAGGGCTTTGTTTCCTTCCAAAGGGGCTCCAACATCACAGGGCCATGGCCAGGCCCTCCCTGCCTGCTCTGCTTTCTGCTGGGCAAACCCTACTCGTGCGGCCCCTCGTGGGCGCTTCCCACCAGGCCCCGCTGCAGGTGCTGAGCTGCAGCTCTGCAGAGCTCTAATCCCTCCCAGGCCAGATCCGGATGGGTGCAGTTGGGTGGCCGGGGCCAGCCCAGGTGATCTCCGAGCCCTAACGCAGCGCTGATCCTTACCCACACCAGCAGGGCAGCGGGCGGTAATCCCAGGGGCAGAAAAAGCAGCTTCTGGTCACCCGCTGTGCTGGGCCTGAGGAGGACATGTGTCCCAAGACACGTTCCCCAAGCACCGGCGTGAAGGCAGAGCTCTGCCGATGGCGCTGGTCTCTGGGGCAGGAGGGATCTCTTGGGATGGAGGCGCTCCTGGCGGGTTTGTCTCTGCCCAGCCTCCCTTTGGCCACCTCCTGCAGGCACCCAGCATGTCGCAGCCTCACAAACTGCCCGGCCTCTGCCCTGAGGCAGTTTGGGGGGCTCCAGCACCGCTCTCCTGCGCTGCCTCCACACCCCAAATCCTCTAAGTGGCTTTTTGGATACTTACACACACTAAATTCAGGCTCCTCGCCCTCACCTCTTAATCTAGGTGTAATCCTGCCCCCACGCTGATCTCCTTGCCTCCTACTCCTTTCCCTTCTGGTTCCTCCTTTCCTCCTTTCTCACTCAGCTTTGCACCCACTTCATGCTCTGAGTCAGCTCCAGGTTCCTCCCCCTGTGACTTTCTCCCCTTTAAGCTTTCTTCCTCCCCATCCCTTTCACATGTTCCCCCCCATCCAACCTCTTCTTCTTTCCTTAATTCGTTACCAAACGCCTTGTCCATGTTGCATTGCAAGCTGCTCAGCGCAGGGAGCTTTCTCACCCTCTTCACAAAGTGCTCGTAGAAATTTCCACACGTCTGTGGCAGGCACCAGGTTTGACTCCTGCCTGCTCAGGGAGTTTGAGCGCCGCCAGCACAGGGGGTTTGGACCTTCACTACTACACTGTTTCCCACATAGGGTCTGCAGAAGTTACCGCTCACTTTAGCAGACTTCATAAGAAGGCTCCTGCAGTTCACGTTATGATTCAGAAACCTCAGGCTCTGAGGGCTCCTAGGGAAATTCTGGGGTCCTCCTGATCCTCCAGGCTGATCTGCGCATAACAAGCAGTTGTAACACCTTTTGCAAGCTCCGTTGCTGACATTACTGGTGGGAGATGGTGTTACAAACTGCCTGCCATGCCCGGTTTCCCAAGGACCTGAGCAGCTGGAGCTAAAACGACTGGTCCTGTGCCTCTGAGCATCCCTGCCTTGATTTACAGCACGGGGGCTGCAGCAGTTGCTGCTCTGGGTTGCAGCCACCATTGAGTAGCCTGGTGAGCGTGGCCAGGGAGCAGCACAAAGCCCAGTTCTCTGTTTAGCAGGTACCTATGGTTGCTGAGAAGATAACGATCCCCAGGACGTTCATTTCATTGCTGGTCCCAGGCAGGGTCCTGTAGGTCATCTCAGGAGACGGCGTCAGCTCGAGAAACACGGGGTGATGAATTTCAGGGTTTTCATCATCAGGTGCAAAGTAAATAAAACTGAGCGATTTCCCTGGGATCTTTGGAAATCCTGGGGACTTCACCACTGGGACAAGGACAGTTCGATACTGCAACAAAAGCAAAGCAGAGAGGTTAATGTCCTGTTGGCAGCAAACTCCACATTGCTCTGAACACAGACTCAAAGCCACCACTGGGCCAAGTGGTGCTGCAGGCTCAAGGTTTGGTTTTCGGGCATTAAATTGATGAGAAGAAGAGAAGCAAGAAACAAGCAAGAGAAACTGAGCACAGCCATCCTCCAGGGCTTCACTTCCTTGGGCACACACATGGCATTTGAGTCCTGTCCCTGCAGGATCCCAGTGCAGGACTGGATAAGGAAGCACTGTAATGCCCATAAAGGGGTCCCTTTGGCTCTGTGCCCCTCCTGGGAGCCCCAAAGACACTTTCCCAACATCATGAGTGTGCTGTCCTACCCTGCGCCATGCCCATCGCCTCCCCTGTCTTCTCCTTCGACCACCCCAACCTTTCCACCCAGCTTTCTGTCCCACTGTGTGCCAGCTCTGCACTGCTCCTGATCCTGGAGCTGGCACTGGGGAGCTGCTGCACAGTGGTGGGGTCCCTGAAGTCCCTGGGGTCCAAGCATCATATTGCTTTTGTGGAGAAGCCCTTCAGCACAGGGTGTCCCTGTGCCTGTGTCCCCCACCAGTCTCCTCTGCTCCGTGTGCACCCTGGGGTGAGCAGAAAGTGGCCAGGGAGCAGGCAGGGAGGGAGGGGATGGAGGGAGGGGAAGGGGCTCATGTCCAGGCTGTGGCTGGGGGAGAGCAGCCCCGCCAAACCCAGCACCATCCCAATCTCTCCGGAGCTTGAGCTGGGGCCGGGTGGGCTCACCTGCTGGAATGAAGCTTCGATCAGGTTGGAAGGAAACATGTTTCTGTAAGAGAGCAATCATGCAGGGGTTAAAGCACGCGGTGAGCTGGAGGGAGCCCAGGCAGCCCCCCCTGATGGGTGAGAGGCCAGCAGGAGGACTGCTATGGCCCCCACCCTCTGGATGTCCTCCTGCAAGCTGTGGGGGAAGAGGGGCTGGAAGGTGAATGAAGAGCGGGACTGAGCCACACAAACTGGACTCATCAAAAGCCAGAAGCTGCGAAGGACCCCGGCCCTCTCCAGCCCCCTGCTCAGACCAAGACCAAGTGGGTGCAGGATGCTTGGAGCCCTCTTTGCCAACATCTCTGAGAAGCCGGAGCAGTGCTGGGAGGAGCTGTGCCAGCCCTGAGGTGAGCAGTGGGGCTGCTGGAGTAGCTGTGGGCATAAGCAAGCCCCTGGGTGTGTGCAGGATGCACCCATGGGGAGGAGGCACCCTTGGGAGCAGGGAGCCCGCTCTGCGTGGTCAGCACGGCAGCAGCTCTCCCATTTCCCCTCAGATCTCAGTATCCCCTGGGAAATCACAGCCCTGGGGGCAGATCTTGTTTGTGGAGCACCATCCAAGGTGCTAAGCCCCAGGCTCCCCCTGAAATCCCACCAGGTACCTGATCAGATCCAGCAACGCGTCGGCGGAGCTGAGCACCACTTTCCCCACAGAATAGTCCTCCTTCTGGGCAGCTGCGCCAGGGTGGATGCTGACCACGAGGATGATCCCGGTGGTCACCGCCATGAAGGTCGTCCAAAGGTAGTAGGTGATGGTGATCACCCCCATCTTCCCGCAGGCCCTCGAGTCCATGGTGGCCAGCCCAGACATGAGGCTGCACCAGAAAAAATCGTGGTCAGCATCTGCCCCCAAAGCTGCACGAGATGCACCCAGTGGGCAAAGTCTCCAACCTGTGAGAAGTTTCCACTGATTTTATTTTTTTTTGATGGATGCTCAGGGGCATCACAGGGCTCCTGCATGTTCAGGTGCCTGCATGGTGGCTCCCCAGGGGATCTTGCTCCCAGGGCAAGCTTGTGGCAGCCTGGGGGGTGCTGTGAAGGGCAGGACAGAGCTACAGGTCCCTTCTCAAGGTCTGGCCATGCCTTCTGTCTTCACCAAGGGATAGCAAGTACATATCCTTATGTTCTGATGGTGAATAACTAACACTGCTCTGGTTAGTGTGATACTGTGGGATCCACCCAAGGGTACTGAGGGAACTGGCAGAGGAGCTGGCCAAGCCGCTGTCCATCATTTATCAACAGTCCTGGCTATCGGGGGAGGTCCCAATCGACTGGCGGCTAGCAAACGTGACGCCCATCTACAAGAAGGGCCGGAGGGCAGACCCAGGAAACTACAGGCCTGTCAGTTTGACCTCAGTGCCAGGAAAGCTCATGGAGCAGATCCTCCTGAGAGTCATCATGCAGCACTTGAAGGGGAAGCAGGCGATCAGGCCCAGTCAGCATGGCTTTATGAAAGGCAGGTCATGCTTGACGAACCTGATCTCCTTCTATGACAGAGTGACGCGCTGGGTGGATGAGGGAAAGGCTGTGGATGTGGTCTACCTTGACTTCAGCAAGGCTTTTGACACCGTCTCCCACAGCATTCTCCTCAAGAAACTGGCTGCTCTTGGCTTGGACTGGCGCACGCTTCGTTGGGTTAGAAACTGGCTGGATAGCCGGGCCCAAAGAGTCGTGGTGAATGGAGCCAAGTCCAGTTGGAGGCCAGTCACTAGTGGCGTCCCCCAGGGCTCGGTGCTGGGGCCGGTCCTCTTTAATATCTTCATCGATGATCTGGACGAGGGCATCGAGTGCACCCTCAGTAAGTTCGCAGATGACACCAAGTTAGGTGCGTGTGTCGATCTGCTTGAGGGTAGGAAGGCTCTGCAGGAGGATCTGGATAGGCTGGACCGATGGGCTGAGGTCAACTGCATGAAGTTCAACAAGGCCAAGTGCCGGGTCCTGCACCTGGGGCGCAATAACCCCAAGCAGAGCTACAGGCTGGGAGAGGAATGGTTGGAAAGCTGCCAGGCAGAGAAGGACCTGGGAGTGATGGTGGACAGTCGGCTGAATATGAGCCAGCAGTGTGCTCAGGTGGCCAAGAAGGCCAACGGCATCCTGGCTTGTATCAGGAACAGTGTGACCAGCAGGGCTAGGGAGGTGATCGTCCCCCTGTACTCAGCTCTGGTGAGGCCGCACCTCGAGTACTGTGTTCAGTTTTGGGCCCCTCGCTACAAGAAGGACATCGAGGTGCTTGAGCGGGTGCAGAGAAGGGCGACGAAGCTGGTGAGGGGCCTGGAGAACAAGTCCTACGAGGAGCGGCTGAGGGAGCTGGGCTTGTTCAGCCTGGAGAAGAGGAGGCTCAGGGGCGACCTTATCGCTCTTTTTAGGTACCTCAAGGGAGGCTGTAGCGAGGTGGGGGTTGGCCTGTTCTCCCACGTGCCTGGTGACAGGACGAGGGGGAATGGGCTTAAGTTGAGCCAGGGGAGTTTTAGGTTAGATGTTAGGAAGAACTTCTTTACAGAAAGGGTTGTGAGGCATTGGAACAGGCTGCCCAGGGAAGTGGTGGAGTCACCATCCCTGGAAGTCTTCAAAAGACGTTTAGATGTAGAGCTTAGGGATATGGTTTAGTGGAGGGCTGTTAGCGTTAGGTTGGAGGTTGGACTCGATGACCTTGAGGTCTCTTCCAACCTAGAAAATTCTGTGATTCTGTGATTCTGTTCTCTAAAACCTCTGGCACACAGTGCTGCTATCACAGAATCATAGAATCATAGAAGCATAGAATATCCCAAGTTGGAAGGGACCCATAAGGATCATCGAGTCCAACCCCTGGCACCACACAGGTCTACCCAAAATTTTAGACCACATGACTAAGTACACAGTCCAATCGCTTCTTAAACTCC
This sequence comes from Aythya ferina, assembly GCF_964211825.1. Lineage (NCBI taxonomy): Eukaryota > Metazoa > Chordata > Aves > Anseriformes > Anatidae > Aythya > Aythya ferina. Next base: position 2,341,472 of record NC_140324.1, read on the forward strand.
ACAGGCTTGGTGCAGTGACTGCTTCCCCGGGGAGCCTGCTCCAGTGTGCGACCACCCTCTCAGTGAAGAACCTCTTCCTGATGTCCAGCCTAAATCTCCCCTGCCTCAGCTTGACACCATGTTATGGGGTGTCAATGTCAGCTGCGAAGAAAGGTGTAAAACAAGGCGGGGTTGGAGCCCACTCCCCCAGGCAAAGAACCACAGGTTCAGACCTCACGTACATGTAAGCTTTCCTAAGAGCTAGCCAGTAAGCTACTTTTGAACAAAACTGGACTAAAAATAGAGAGGGTATTACGGGCTGTGCCAGCAGGCTGTTGGTGGGGACATCAAATGGGAGCATGTGGGGGCTGCAGTGTGTCACCCCCCCAGACATGCAGAGCTCCTGACCTCTGGTTTTCCTTGCTCTATCTCTCCTGGGACACTGCAGAGCCCCAGGAGATGCGGGGTAGGGATGGGGGCAGCAGGGTCAGTGCTGCCCTTGGGGACACGGCAGGGACAGGTGATTGAGGGAGCACAGATCCCCTCCTGCAGCCTCGTGCCTGGGAGGAGAGAGGCTCTGGGAAGCTGAGGAGAGGCCACAAAGGTGAGGCGGAGGCGGGTGAAGCTTTCTGACGTGAGGAGCTCCAAATCTGAGTGCCAAGCCGGGCAAATCCCTCCCCAGCACAAGCCTGGTCCCTGTGGGATGGTGCACGGAGGGGTGCAGCCACTTCACCATCACGCAGTAATTAAATGAGAAAAATCCTAGTTGGGTTCAGCTTGCAGGAAATGTGCTGCGGGTGTTTTGCAGATGCCCAGACCCCCATGGGCAGCATGGCTGTTTTTGGGACAGGCCCTGGGCCCCAACAGCATTTGGCTGCAGGGAGCACTGGGAGCACCTCAAGAGACCCTGGCAGTGTGTCGGTAAGGGGGTGGATGCTGGGGCGAAACAGAAAGCAGCCCTATGGGGGCTGATGGCAAAAACACCGAGCTTGGCAAGGAAGGTGATCACGCTGCTCCCAAAAATAAACCAGAGGCAAACCAGGCAGCAAGAGAACTGAAAAACAACAGAGCAGTGAGACATCGGCAAGGGGATGAAAGTGAATTGGGTATTTCTGGTGACCATGTGCCGGTGATCATTTAAAATATGTGACTCTACCTCAGCTTTTTAAGGGCTCGCTTAGGGTTAAATGTGGCTCTGTTGCTTATTTCTCGATTCGGATGGGCTGATGAAAGTGGGATTTGCAAACATGACATGCAACAGTGATGACACTTCTGGTTCTTAACTGAACTGTCTCAAAATCCTCTAAACAAGGAAATCTGCTTTCAGTTTAAACCTCTGCCCAGCAGCAGCAGCCTGTGGCTGGTCCCACACTGCCAGCTGGATGGGCACAAAAAGGAAGCAAAACCCCAGACCAGTGCAGTATGTACCAAATCCAGGTCAGGGCCAATGCACCTCATTCCTCCAGCAAATTCAGTGCCTGCAGCCTGCCTGACACACAGACAGCCTCACCATGTGCTCTCAGTCCTAGCCACTGAGAAGTCCATGAGAGCAGCACCTCAGGACTCCTTAAAGCCTTCTCCAGCCACTTCCTAGTGTCTTTGACCCTGAAGCCGGGACTGGACATTTTGATCTTCATTCTGCTGTGTGCTTTGCTGGTGGTTTTCTGCATGAAAAGCAAAGGAAATTACCCCACCCCACCCCCCAGTAGTGTTTTCCAGCTCTCTCTAATGAGCATCTCTAATTAAAGGCAGCCCAGGCACAAGTGCAGAAATAACAACCCCTCCATTTCACACAGCCGCTCACAAAGCTGGACAAAACCATTACCCCCCTCTCTGATTTGGATCATTACACTTCAGAAAAGTTTACAGGATTTAGGTTTTTCGGCTGGAACATATTCAAAACAAATTTTCAGCATTTTTTTCTGTTGGCAATGTCATTGCTGGAGTACCTGGGGCTCACCCTGGCAGGGAAGTAACCACTGCACTCAGGATGATCACTGTAAGGAAAGCAAAGTAAAGGCAAAAACCAAACAAACCAAATCAAAACCTCCTCCCCTGAGCTCAGGGCCTGTCCTAGTCCATCACTAGGAGATTATGGGGTTCGATGGACACCAAGCTAGGGATGCTGCCTGGGTGCTGGCTGTTTGGTGTGGGGTTATTCTCACCCTGGGCAGTTTTGAGCCCTGTCTCATGGTGCGTTCTCCTCAATGTGACACAGAGATGGCACTTCAGAAGCAGAAGATGATGTCTTACCTGGAGGTGATCAAGGGTAGGATCAGCATCTTCAACATCCTCATGAGGAGCTCTCCAGGAAAGGAAAAGTACTGCTTCTCCTGCACAGAGAGCAGAGCTGGTGTGTCAGCTGGGAGCTGAGAAGTGGATGCTGACCTCAGGTTAAGGGCTCAAACCTGACATTTTTTTTTTTTTTTTCCTAATAGGACACAGCTTTGAGCTTGGCTCCCAACCTGTGGTTGCTGAGACACAGTTTCCTTGGCTGACCCTTACCAGAGCTGGGCTGGGGCCAAGAAATATGGGCTACAAGTGGGAAACCTGGCTGTGAGCTGGAGCTGGGTGTGTGCAGCTGCTCCCTTCCCTAAAGCATCTTTGGACCCACCACCCTCTAGGGAATGGCCTCCATGGCCCTGCTGCTGGCTTGTGCCCGGTGCTGCTCCTTGTTGGGCAGCAGAGACTCAGCAGTGACCCGAAGCCTCCAGGTGCAACCTGGTGCCCACCCTCCCTACCTCCTTCCATCCATCTGCCAGCCAGCCGTCCCTCCATGATCCGTCTGTCCCTCCAGCTGTCCGTCCATCCACCATCCCTCCACCCACCACCCTCCTGGACACTCAGCAAGTTCCTTCCATGCCTCCCTCCCTCCTCCATCAGCCCATCCACCACTGTCCATCCTCCACCCAACCTTCCCCCCCGGCCCCCAGCTTTTCACTGCACCGCCCTGGAGACGTCAGGGAAAGGTCTGAGGTGGCCGAAGCCAAATGTGTGCTTCCACTGCTCCAAAGGTCTGAGCACCACTGAGCTTTGGGGGATGCCAAGGCAAACTGTGGACCCAGGAGCCCCGTCCTGACATCCCTGCGTGGCCCAACCTTGGCTGAGCTCCACGTAGCGTGGGGACAGAAGGGTGCAGGAAGGAGCCCCAGAACCAAGGAGCGTCCCCTTTTCACTGGGTTTTCCAGCCCTGTGACACTTCCCCTTTTGGGGAAGGAAGCAGGGAATGGTTGCTTCATCTGCGGCATGGAGGCTGGGCCAAAAGTCCCTAACAGGGAGAACTGGGCAGCAGCAACGGGGCTGGGGCAGGACAAGGGGCAGGACCCCGGGTGGGTGCAGGCCCCGTGGGAGGCCGTGGGGTGCTTGTGGCCATGTGCACTGGGACGCAGCGGGATTACACCCCACTGCCATTAAGTAAGGAGATCATCCTCGCTCAGGGCAGTGATGCTGCAGTCCGTAATTGAAGTGACAAGCCCCTGCTAAATCCTTGTAGGTTACGCAGGGATGTTCCAGCATCAGCCGAGCTCACTGAAGCCGGGATCCCGCTGAGCATCCTGCCTCCCATGGCTCAGCCAGGCCGGCCCCACATCGGGCTGAACTACGGCTGAGATGATCGATGCCATTAAAGCCACTGGGATTTCACTGCAGTGACATTTAACAGGGCAGCGCTCCTGGAAAGCGCTGGGTGATGGCAATTGCTGGAAGCCCCCAGGCTCTCAGCAACCCCTGAGTGGTTTTTGCTGGATCTTCTCCAGAGCGTGGACCTGGGCTTTGCTTTGAGCATCTGCAGGGAGAGGCAGCAGAAGCTCGGCCCCGGGATGCCAGCACTGCTGCTTTGTGTTTTAGGCTGTTCCCAACCCCTGGGGGCAGTGGGGCAGGAGCCCCCCGCCTTCCCATCCCCATTCCTCCTGCAGGATCCTGCAGCCTGACAGGGTCTGGCCCTGAGCCCCCACTCCCAGCAGAGGGTGACAAGATTTGTCCTGCAGCTTTTGGGCAAAATATAAATAAATAAATAAAAGGCAAGCCACAGACAGAAACCATCCAGAATGTCCTTTCTTGGGCTGAAGCCTTTGCTTTTGTGGCCGTGCCCCTCTGCGGCTGCCCCGACTGCCAATCCTACTCCCTCGCTCCCATCCCATCCCCAGCACCTTACCAGCTCCGTCAGCTCCAGCGCCCGCAGCAGGAAGCCCAGGAGGCAGCCGGTGGCGACCGACAGCATCGACAGGGTGAGGAGGCCATTTTTGCTCCAGAAAGTCCGCACCCCCTTCCAGAGGCGCATGGAGCTCACGGAAAGAGAGGCCAGCAGAGCTTTCCGGATGCGATCCCACATGGTCCCGCTCAGCCGTGCCCCTGGGAGCAGCCCCCGGCACCATGCATCGCTCCGGGCGTCGGAGCCCTGCCCTTTGCCGGCTGTGCCGGGTGGTTAATCCCCAGCGCCAAGAGCCGTGCTGCTACCGGGGAGCCTTTCCCATAATGGAAAGTGACGTCTTCAACTGGGTAATCTGGACTGGGCTTTCTGCGAGCGCCTTGTGCCGATCCCAGCCGAGTTAACCCTTCCTGCTGCTCCCACCCTAATGGATCGGGGCTACACGCTGTGGACTGGGAGCAGGGACACAATGGGGGAGCTCCCTTCCATAGCAGCTCATGATCCAGGAGGATCTGGGTCCTGGGTCCTGCTGAGCCCATCAGAGGCTGCTGCAATGTTTGGGCTCCCACCGGCTGTGAGTGCATCCCCATCCCACCCCACATCTGCGTCAGTGCAAGGGCTTCTCTAGAGCAGAGCTTGCCAAGGACTTTTCCAAAACCATTAATAAGCTCATCCAAGGATTTCCAGTGGTGGTCTGAACAGTTCGGCACCCCAGCATATCGATGGATGGTGCTAAAGGGACCCAAAGGAATATCTGTCCCAACAGATGCAGCAACCCTGCCCCAGCTCTGAAAGGAAGCTGCCCTGCAGGCCATGGGCTGCTCACACGGCACATGTACAATAATCATTGCTGCTCACAATATTTTGGGATATGGGACTGACGAAATACTAAAACCTCTCTGAATTAAAACTTTTCTTGCACAGATTAAACAAACAAACAAACAAAACAAAAAAAAAAAAAAAAAAAGAACACAAAACCCTCTCAAATCATTGCTATATTTTACACATACAAAACTAGGCCACAGACAGGGCTTGATATGGAGATTTATTTCAAGTCCCTGCCTCTGTGGGACAGGATCCTTGCAGCACCGCAGTGTGCTGAACAGCCTCGCTGCTGTTTCAGCAAGGATGTGGTGGCTTTTGCAAGCTATCTCAGAGGAAGCAGACCTCCTTCCAAAGCAAGAGCGTGGCATATAGTACTTTCCATGTTTTGGTCTTTGGAGAGGTCTCTGTTGGTGTGCATCATGACTTCGGCTTTAGCACGGATTGTTCAACCTGACAGGTGGAATAGATAAAATATTTGTTCATCAGCATAGCTAAAATACAGCTGTCTCCATTCAATTCCATCTGCAAAGCCCTCTGCATGCAGAGGGATGGAGTTTGTAAGCCATGAGTCAGTAACAGCTTAGGAAAGGCATCCCGAGTTGTTTGGGGGATCAGGGACACCTTAAAGAGGTCCATGGGGCTAGCTGCAATGGGAGGGAGCAAGCTGAGAAGGGAAAGGGTGTGGAGAAATCCACGTAACTGGGAGTGGAAGAACCTGTGGGGACCTGTGAGGAAGAAAGGCATGTCCCAGGGAAGAAAGAAATCAAAGAGGGAGAGGAGATCCCAGCTCCTATGAGATGGAAAGCAGGGAAATAGCAGGGGTGGGAGGGGAGGCCCCGGTACCAGTGCCTGGGTACAAGGCCTGGGGAAGGGGCCCTGGGACCATGCCGACTGCTGCCTGCTAAGGGATTCAGGACCTGGACCACAGCTGCCGCCTGCTCATGAACTGGCAGCAGTTCACTTGAACCTACCATAAATCTCAACGTCGTCATAGATGTCAGTGTCCCTGTGGGGAAAAAAAAAAAACTGGATGCTGTGAGCAGTCTGGTCCACCACAACCTCCCACCACTGAGGCAAGGGCAAGCTCCTGCTGCTGTGTCTGTCCCATCTCCTAACATGCCTCTTGGCTCTGGTGTGCTCTGTGTCACCTCTTTCACCTCCTGCCAGGCTCATGCTTGCCCCTCTGGGCTGCTCCTCCCAGGAGATGGGATCCTCCAGCGTAAGGGGAGAATGGATCTGGCCCCTCTGGCATTGCACATGGACAGTGGCCCCACCCCAGGATGCTGAGAGCCCCTCGTGCTGTGCCAGCAGCAGCAGCTGAGCAGTGCCTGGGCAAGTCCCATGTGCTGGGACCACAGCCTAGGGTGGGCTTACAGCAACCTGGGAAGTTTCTCCCAGTGCCAGAACCTCTCCTGACACCAGAAATCAATGGAAAGGGCAGACTGCCCCCCGCTAACCAGCAGGCATTGTGCTTATGGCCACTGCCTGCATTGGATGGTTTAGAGCCAGCACTTGATCACCAGGGCTGGTTTGGTGCTGGGCAATCGCTGGGCAATCACCGCAGCTCATGGAGTGGGGAGGAAGGGACCAGGAAACAGATACTCACAGGTGTAGCATCACAGCCCGGGGCACATAGCCATCTGCAACAGAGCAAGGAGAAGCACATCAGGTTGTGCCGGGAGCAGGGCCATAAGCGGGGTCGCACCCTGGCACAGGCAGGGCTGAGCAGCACCCCACATCCCCAGGAGAGCTGGGGGAGAGGAGCAGCCTGGCTCCAGGAAGCCGAGCTGGACCCTTGGGAGGAACCTGCTGGCAACGCAGGGAACCAGCCTGCCGGGCTGGGTCACAGCCCTCATCCCCATCTCTGCCTCGGGGGTCTGCAGCCCATGTCACCCGAGCACCCTACAGTGCAAGCATAGCTCGTGGAGTCTGTGACCAGAGCAAAGCCCGATGTGCCGGGCTCTGGGAAATGCAGAGGCTTTTAGCAGAAGGAGATGACAAGCCCAGCTAAAGGCAGAAAGGGTCGTTCCGAGTGGGAGGAAGAGCACGGCATTTTTACAAAGAGAAGCAGGAACACTGGAGACCCAGGATATGCTGACTATCTCCGACAGCAAGGGGATGTCTCCCACACCATAATGGTGTGTGTGCGAAGGAAGTTACCAGCAGTGACTGCCTGGAAGCTGTGTGCTGTGATCCCCGCTCCAAGCAGAGCCTCAGTCCCCACGGACTTACACCTCCTCTGGCTGTTTCGGCAGAGGATTTGATCCTTGTTTGTAAACTCAATCACATCAAGAATTTCTCCCCGTCTGAGTGGCAGGTTCTTCCCTCCGCCCCTCTTCTCAGTCACTGCAGGGTCGACCATCATCTGGGTCAGGACATTGATGCTCCCTTCAAACTGAAACACAAACAGCAGTGCTGCAGCTCAAGCAACTGCCCCAAGGAGTGCTGGCCATGCAGCTCCAATCTCTTTCCCTTCATGGAAAAAGCAGGCTCCTCTTAAGCAAAAGGGTCTGAGGGACCAGTCTGATCTGGGGATGCCTTGGTGGGGCACAGGGCAGGTCTGATAGGGTACAGCCAGGTCTTTGTGGTGCACGGCTCCTGGGGAGCAAGAGGGAGGTTAGAGGGATACGAAACCACTCAGTGCTACTCACCTTGAATTTCTTCTGAAACTCCCTGTCTGCCTTCTCTTCCTTCTTGCATTCTTTGAGTGTCATTGGCTTCATCTTTCGGGAGGCCTGGGCTTCTCTGCAGAGTCATTGTCAGTCAAGGGAAAGCCTGGGTAACCCCACTCCTACTCCCCCCTTACACTTTCCTTCCTGGTCAATGCCCTGTCACATTTCCCCTGCACTGGGTCTCCCCCAGCACCCAGAGGTGCCTCCCTGCAGGGATGCTGGAACTCTTGAGCCAGGTTTAAACCCTCCACCTGTGCCCTTCACCACCAACATTCTTATTGCAACCCCAGCAAAGACAACCGAACATCCAGCTTTGCAGAAGCACCAAGGATTCTTGGCAGTTTGAGGCCCCACAGAAAGCATGACCTGCCCTTGTTACCTTTGCACAGCTGCCAGCAGGGCAAACCTGCCAGAGGCTCGACCGGCATCTCTACCTGTAAAAGCAAACCCAGAGATGCTGACATGAGGCTGGTGTAAGCTGCAGGCACCCACTGAGACAAAACACAGGGAAAGAAACTGAAACAACAGCGAGAGAGGAACCACTGGGACCACCAGCTGCTGAGAGAACGCCTTGAAATGAGCTGGGCAGGTCAGGGCGCAGGGCTGGCAGCTCTGGGGCAGCTGCTCTCCACAGCCCTTGCCTCGCTGGGCCATGTGTGTCCCTAGGGCCCAGCTCAGTTGATGTCAATGGGCTCATCCAGATGGCTGGAAAGCAGATTTGATAATTTCAGGGGATCAGAGTCACCCATGCTTGTTTACAAGGTGGCAGAGAAACCCTCCTGTGCATGGGAGCAGCCAGCCCAGTGCAGTTGCTGCTGGCTGCGGAGTTCACTGGGTCCTCAGTGCTCCCTGAGGCACCACGTCCAGCACCCAGCCTGTACCCACCTCCTCCGGGACGGAGATACGCTGGTGGTCGGGACGTGGGGGGCAGTGGAACATTTCGGTCTCTCTTGACCAGCTCAACAGTCTCTACATCATCGTATATCTCTTCTTCACCCCTGGGACAGAGCAGAGTGTGATTAGGAAGCCATGCAGCAGCCTGTGAAGAACAATGCTTTGTACCACTGGAGCTGCCTGCACGAGGAGCCATCCTGAGCTGGGCTCTAGGAACCCGCAGGAAAACCGATGGACCGATGCCTTGGTGCCCGATGGAACTGGTGCCCTTCCCACCTGGTCAGGACAGCCTGGAGGCCACCTAAAATTAAAGCACCTCAGCAGCACTTACCCTGCTGCACTTGGAGCATCCCGCGGTGGGAACCGTGCCGGGCCCGATGCAACACTACCCGGTTTCGGGTAACCTACGGTAAAAAGAAGAATGGGAAAGCAACAAGGGATTATTTCAAGTTTTCACCACAGCTCAGAGGATCAGAGCCTCCTCAGGCTAGATTTGTACAGAGGGATGTGGGGTGATAAAGCTGGCTGCACATCTGGATCCAGCGAGGAGTTTGTCTCCATGGCCCATCTGGGAATTTTCTTCCTTCCCTACGCTCTGGGGCACAGCTCACTGGGGAGCTCCCTAGGGAGCTTTAATTATGAATTCCTGCCTTTTTGTCCATAAAGTTTTTTCTCCCTGGACCAATGATGAAAGGCCAGGGGAAGCCAAATAAGAATATTTTGAATATGTTGAAAACGTTGAACTCCAGATCTGCATCAGATTGGTACCAGGGCAAGTCCTGGGCATCTCCAAGTGCTCAGGGACATCATCAGCCAGAAAGTGCTGCTGCACCTGCTGCAAGCCCCAGCATTCATCCAGCTGCACCAAGATGCCATCAGTTTTATCGCCAGACTCACAGCTGGTCAGCTAGACCAGTCAGCAACCAACACGAATATCCAACGCAGCAGATCTGATGGGGATATTGTACCAGGTGATGAGCAATCATACGTCAAGCCATAAAAAAATCATAAGATTACCTTAAAACTGGTGATTAACAAAAATAAGTAAATCTAGAGGAGTCACTCTAGGTTTTCCAACTTGCCTCAGTTTCCAGAAGACAATAAAATACTTGAAAACTGCCAGATTTTATGACATATGGAGGGAGGATCATTCACTCCTCTGCCAGGGCGACTCTAACCCTCTAGGCTGGGGCCCCTCTTTGGGTGAGCATCTCCCAGCACAACAGCACAGCCAGGACTGATAAAGGCCTCTGAATGATCCCACAAAATGGTGGGCTAATACAGTAATATAAAACAGGCTTTGCAGTTCTCATAGGGAAAGGGAGAGGCTCTACTCTTAGAGTTGCATCCAGCCCCACAGTTATAGCAGGAGCTGGGTAATAGGGAAACGTCCTTATAACAAGGTGGTAAAGAAGAAATTCGAAAAGTTGAGGAAGAAGCAAGATTTGAAACAAATTTCAAAGCTAAGAGCATGTCTTAGCAGAGTGGTGGCTGTCAGAAAGCAACAAATCTGCCTAGATCTGGAAAGACACCACCTGGAAGGACTGTGGCAGAGTTCGTGCCGAACAGAGAACCACCACGTCAAGAGGCACCAAGCTCTGCGTCCCGCAGGCAGCCAGAAGCCATACGGAGGACACACCAAGCAGCACCACGGTCCCAATGGTGCCCCCATGGTCCTGTCTGTGCCCCTGCAGTCTTGGCAGCTCCCTCAGGCTTGGAGGCAGATGGTGTTGCAGGCAATGTGCTGCCAGCTTCAGAGAGCCTCTGCCCCTTGGCCAAAGGGTGTGTAAGTGCTTCTCAACAGAGGAGGCCAGCTCTGCTTCCCACCAGTAATGCCTGACTGCTCTTACAGTCACGGAAGGGTGGGCTGGTCAGAAAGGGCCTGAGGAGCCTCTCATCCAACCTCCTTCTCAGAGCAGGGCTGAGAGAGCCTCAGAGCTAGAGCAGGTCATTCAGGGCCCTGTCCAGCTGACACCTGGATATCTCCAAGGACAGAGATACCCATTTCCCTGGTCCCTGCCACAGGGCTGCACCACTCCTACAGGAATGAATTTCCCCTTGCACCACTCCCTGCAAGCACCCCAGAGTCTGATACCTGTTCCCAGCCAGGGACATGGCACTTGATTGCTCCTTGTTTCTCCAGCTGCTGTCCTATGTCCCCTGCATGTGCTATGCTCATGAAGCCCCTTGGTCACCAACCAGCCCCCACTCAGCCCACCCAAAATTTCTGTCTCCCAGGATCTCCAGGCTCTAAGATGGAAAATTTTGCATCCTGAAGGGGTTGCCTTCAGTGGGGGACTCTGAGGTGCCAGCGGGTGCCTGGCCATACCCAGCTTAGTGCTCCTTGGCTCCACGGCAGGACGGCTGGGCATCCCAGGACGTGCAGCTGCACGGAACTTCTCCAGATCCACGGCAGGAGGGCGCCTGGGCTTGGCCGGCCTCGCTCCCAGCGTCATGACATGTGGCAGAGGCTTCCTCCGAGGCAGAGCGGGGTGCCCTGTCTCCTGGGTGCTTCCCACAGCATCTGAGGAGGCTGCAACAGCTGCACCTTTGGCTGGAACTGCTGGAGCACCCTTGTCTTTGACAAGTGGCCATTTCTGCTGGGCTTGGTTTCTCTGGGGAGGATCAGAGGTGGCTCCAACTTCCTTGTTCAACACGTCTCTTCCTCTTGGCTTTGCAGGGGCTGGCTGGGAGCTGGCTTCCTGAGCAACACCCTTCTTCAGTCGTGCCATCCACTCCGGGGTCTCAGAAACGGGATGAGGAAGCGAGCTCTGTCCCACACTCTGACCTTTGCTGTGAGGTGGAGGTGCCCTGCTGAAGTCCACCCTCCTGGTCCGGGGGGACTCAGGGGGTGGCTCACCCTTGGAGCCCAGCACAGGCATCTGTCCTGGCTCCGTTGCAGGGGATGCTGCCGAGCGACTCTCCAGCCAGCTGCCCGCTTCGGGGAGATCTTCCCTGTTGCCTTTGAACTTTGCTTGGAGGTGCCGCACCATGGCCCCTTTCCCCTCCAGGTGCCTCTGCAACCATTAAGAAAAGCTCCAGTTAAAACATTATGGAGGAAAATGAGTCAAAGCCCCTCTGCAGAATGCACTATTGCTTCGGCATGGCCTGACACTGAGCCTCCTCTATGAAAAGTGGCCTTTGCTCACTGCATGGGTGGCTGAGAAAAGAGCTCAGGGTTGCACCAGACTGGGAACAGGTCCACCACCGTGAGGGCACCCAGAAGCTGTTTCACGGAGTCTTTTGGCCTGATCCATCCTCTGCCCACTATCAGGAACCTTCAAAACAGTGGGACAGGGAAGGGAATTATGCCCTACTGGTAACAAAACTCCCGAGGGCAGACTTTGAGACCTTGATATTGCCCAGGGCTCGGAGGGGAGCAACCTAGTTTGCCCTGGCCCTGGCCCCCATGAAGACCATGGTAATCAGAAGTGCAGCAGCTCCCTTGTGAGCTCCAGCAAAAGCCTTGGGGAGCCCAAAACCATGGGGACGTGTCCTGCTCTGTGACAGCCTCTCCATAAGGAGAAGGGGCCATGGCACCTGTGTGGAGGAGACCACGCAGAGCTGTCAGCATCCTTTCCTTGGAGGAAAACCCATCCCGCTGAAGGCTGTATACAAAAAAAAAAAAGCCAAGAAATGGCAGATCTGCCCTACTTTTCTGATGAGGGTGTTTCCTGTGCTGCTCACACCGTGATGAGCACACAGGCAAACTGGGCCACACCAGCCCCAGCACAGAGCTGCCCGGGCTTCCTGAAGCAGCACCTTTTTCTGAAGTTTCTAGAGAAAGGCAGCCAGGAGGTGCCTGGATGACTTTCAGAAGAAAAATGCCAAGTCTGAGATACAGCACAAAGCTCAGGGGTGATAGGGTTACATTTCCATAACCATCCCAGATAGACCATATGGACAGGGAAGGATCTGTCCTCTTCCTCCTGCATCTTTCTCCTGCCTTCTTGTCCTCAGACCACAGCGTCCATTTGCATCAGAGCTGGCTGCTCCATTTGCCCTACCATAGGCTTCAGTTTTGAAGTCTTCCTCCCTCTGGGATCTCAGTCTGGGTTTGCACTTGCGTAATTTTTTTATTTCACAACAGAAGGACTAGAGTACAAAGAAGCTACGCAATATTTTCAGACATAAGTGCTCAAATTTATACACCTAAATAAGTTCAAGTTCCCCTCTCATCCCTGGGCAGTCACCACAGTTTCCCCAGTAAACACTGCTAACACAGCACTCTGGGCAGAGCCTGTGGTAGAACAGCGTGAATTTGCTGTTTCCTGCACACCAGGCAGTGGAGATTTCACAAAAACTAATGAAAAAAAGCAACTATCAAACATTCCTCAGGGATTTTAGATGTGAACACAATTCAGATGTTTGTAACCATAAGTTCTAGCGCTGTTCAATGGGGTGGGACAGACAGAGTACCTGAGCCTACCTATGGGATACAGCAGTGCTGTCACAGTAATAAAGTCCAGCTTTTTGCGTTGCTGGGTGCCTTCCTGGGTTCAGCAGCACAATGTAAGCTTCTCCTCCTTCACATATTTTATATTCAGCCCAATGTCAACCTGGCAATTCTTGCACTGAGCCCACGAACTGGTCAGAGACCTTTGAAGCTCCTACCAGCACAGGTGGACCACAGGACTTTGCCTTTTACTACTCCCTGAGGGGGGACGAGGGTCTCAGCAGGACCTGACCCCTCACAAGGACACGGCCACAGAAACTCTCCAACTTCCTCAGCAGGAGATACAGCTCTGCTCCCCATGACCCAACCCAAGGTCCACAGCAGCCCAGGTAAAGTTCTTACTCACCATTTTCCATCAGTGGACAATTTCCTACGAGTTCTCCTCTTTTCTAAAGACCACCAGAGGCATCCAAACAGGAGGATTTGTGTAAGCCAAGCCTCTTCAGATGGCAGCAGGGTCCCCCTCCTCTGAAACCAGAAGCTCTTTCCTAATGGTTGGTGAGAAGCTGTGTGCAATGCCAGGAAGTAGCTGACTGTGAAGCAGCATGAGCAGAAAGAGGAGGAGGAGGAGGACGATGAGGAGGAGGAGAAGGTGGAGGAGGAGGAGGAGCAGCAGCTCTTTGTGCACTTCTAGCTTGGACACTGGCCCCTGCTGCTGCCGGGCAGTGTGAGGCCCACCAGAACCTGCTGTCTCACCCAGAAAAGAGCCCAGACTCTGAGATGAGAGGGAAAGGGTTCCTGCGAGGAACAAGAGGGCAAGTTACGTTCTCATCTCGTGACAGCCAACGTGAACCTGCTGCAGGCTGGGTTTTCACAACCCCGTGGGACTTGCAGAGAGGAAGGGATTCATGGTCTGCTCTTTTTGGGTAGCATGGCACAACCAGCACGGCCTGTGCAGCCCAGCCTCAGCCAAGCTCTGCATGGGTTGGGGCAAGGGCTCCAGGTTTTAGACACATCCAGAACTGGAGGATGTTTGCTCCATAGAGGAGTCAAGCTTTGATGGGAAGCAGAAGTGCTCTGCACAGCACGGCACCTAGTTGGGCCATCTGTGTGTTGAAATGTCCTGCTGTTCGTTGCCTCAGAGACAGGAAAGCTGAGAGGCTGAGTCAAGTCCCGTCGGCATGAGGTAAAACCCCGCTCTGCAGAGGACAATCCAACCCCTGCTTGGGGCACTGGCTGAGGCCTGCAGAGATGCTCTGGCCAGATGCAGACTGGTGATGATGTCCCTGCCCTGGGGTGGCATGTCCCTCTGTCCCTTTGGGAAGATGTCCCCCCAGCAGCACCCATGACTGTCTTGTGCCTGAGGATGGCTGTCAGGGTGACCATTTTAAGGATAAGCTGGTGGGTCAAGGATGTGGGGAAGCCTGGGAGAGACCCATGGTGGTAAATGGTGGTGGTCCTCAGGGACATCCTGTGAAGGGGACACTGGAGGGTGGGATCCCACCGGGTGGAGGCAGCATGCTGGGGGGTCCTGTGCCCAACCCTCTGGGTGCCAACAAGGTGTGCATCTGGCTGGGACAGCCACCTCCCTGGGGTCCCCATGACCATGGTTCCAGCAGGGTGGGGAGGACAGGGCAATGCTTGGGGGACAGGGACACAGGGAGGCTGCAAGGACATGTCTGGGGGATGAGGGTGATGGGGAGGAGGAAGGGTTGTGTCTTGGAGTGAAGGAGGAGTTACGAGGGACTTCTTTGTGAGACTGGGGGGGATGAGAAGGATGAAGGGCTATGTTTGGAGGTGACAGGAGGATCACAGAATCACAGAATCATCTAGGTTGAAAGAGACTTCCAAGATAATCTAGTCCAACCTCTGACCTAACACTAACAAGTCCTCCACTAAACCATATCGCTAAGGGCTGTGTCTGGAGGTGACCGGAGGATGAAGGGCTGTGTCTGGGGGTGACAGAAGCATGAAGGGCTGTGTTTGGAGGTGACAGGAGGATGAAGGGCTGTGTTTGAGGGTGACCAGAGGATGAAGGGCTGTGTTTGGGAGAAACAGACAGGCTCGGGGGCCACATTTGGGGAGGGCAGGGAGGCTGCAGCGCTGTGCCAGGGGGAAGCGGGTGACAGCAGGCGGCTCGAGGGCTGTGTTCGGTACCGACCGCGCACCTCAAAGCCGGGGCAGGGGCTGGCTGGCAGCCGACTCCCCGAAGGCACCGAGCCAACCGCGGCCACCCCGCGGTCCCCGGGCCCCTCAAGCCCCTCAGCTCCGCCGGGCCCTCCCCGCGGCGGCCCCGCTCCGCCCGGCGGCGCTGCGCAGGCGCGGCCCCTGGGCGCGGGATGGCGGCGGCGGCCGGGCCGGTGGCGGCGGCAGCGGCGGGCTCGGAGCCGGCGGGGCCGGGGGAGGAGGCGGGCGCGGGGCCGCAGTGCCCGGGGCCGGCCCGCCTGGCCCGCCTGCCGCTGGCGAGGGTGAAGGCGCTGGTGAAGGCGGACCCGGACGTCACCCTGGCCAGCCAGGAGGCCGTCTTCGTCCTGGCGCGGGCCACGGTGAGGCGCGGGGCGGCGCGGGCCCCTCGGCGGGGAGCCTCGGCCCAGCCCGGTCCTCTGGGTCCCCCCTTCCCGTGGGCCTGAGGTTATCGGTGGAGCGGCAGCTTGCTCGCTTTTTGCTCCTCCGAGGCAGTTCTGAGCCTGGTCGGGGTGGGTGTCCACTTGGCTTTGGCTGCAGGTGGAGGGGTTGTGGTGTGCAGATGGGAGCAGCGTGTGACAGGGGTTTTTCCGTCGCCTCTGTAAGGCGTTCAGAGATCCTTTGCACAGGTGAGGGTTGGTGGTAGGGTAGCTTTCACATCACGCTCCCTTCCAGTAACTCTTAGGGCTGCTGCTGGGTATCCGCCTCCGACAGCTGAGGCATCCTCGGCATGGCACGCAAGGACTGGGTCCCAGGAGGTGCCCTGGGAGCAGCTGTCTGGTCTCAGACGTGTTCGGAGGAGACAAGGCTTGGACCAGGTGATCGCGGAGGTCTCTTCCAGCCTGGATGATTCTGTGATTCTGTCTCTGCCCTGCACAGCCTTCTGTCCTCTGTTACTTCTCATGCACACCACTACCCAACAATTTAATTTGTGGTTTTCAGAGCTATTTATTGGGAAGGGGATGTTTTAGGATGGCGATTTTGGTTTCTTCTGAAATTCTGTAGGACCTTTCATCTTCCTTGTTGCACAGGTGTTCTTTCTTTCTTTCTCACATTCTCCTTGTGAAACTCTCGTGTTTTTGCTTTGCAGGAGTTGTTTGTTGAAACCATAGCCAAAGATGCTTATGTGTACGCTCAGCAAGGAAAAAGAAAAACTCTGCAGAGAAAAGATCTGGGTACGAGGCCACGTTTAGTACTGTCATTAGCAAAGGGTTGGTAGGAGGGAGGGTTTTTCTACCTGTCCTGGTGTGATGAAACAGCTGTAGGAACAACTTATTTCTCCAAAGATGAAAGCAAAATCTTCTACCAAATATTATATGCTAGTAATTTCACACACCACCTCCAAAACAAATAAACCTCTTTGAAATTGGTCACTGCACTGTGATGCAAATTCAAATGCTGCTATTTGAAGTAAAAGCAAATATGGAGTCAGCTTTATCTATGTTAATTGTTTTCACTTTGCTTTGCAGATAATGCTATTGAAGCTATTGATGAATTTGCTTTTTTGGAAGGTGAGTTTCTGCTTGGTTTCAGTTGGTTTCAATATTTTCTGTAATCCCCTTCTTGAGAGAGAAATAACTTAATAATTTGCAGAGCCCCTCTGGGGCCCATCTTTAATAGTTAATAGCATAAGTCCCTCTCTCCCCTCAGAGAGGTGAAACAAGTTTCAGTTGCTCATATAACTGCATTTCTGTTTCCTTTCTGATTTCTGACTGTTTTTTTTTTTTTTTCTTTTCATTTGTAGGTACTTTGGACTGAGCTGGCCAGAGATGGAGCTCTCTGGAGAAACAGACTGCAGAGACAGATGTGGGGTGGAAAACAGGACACTGAGCATTCGAAAGTAGTTCCTAGAATTGAGACACTGAAATGGCAACCATAATATTTTGTATAAAGTTTAAGTTGTTGTAAGTTCTTTATTTAAAATATGTATTTTTTCATAAATATTTTGTACGTCACTTAACTGTGCCCTGTTGCTGCAATGCAGACTGCTCTCCAGCTCTGGTCATGACACACAGCAGCTGCTCAGAGTAACTGTCCCTGCCTCTCCAGGTACTCTGCAGCACCATGAAGCTGTGAACGGAGAGTGGACTAGCGTAGGTGCCAAGGCATGGTGATTTTTCTAATGGAAATGTATTTTTCTTTGTATATGTTTGTTTCTTGGCCAACATTAAATTTTTTGTTGTTGTTGAATAGCTGTCTTGATTCCTCCTCTGTGCTGCTGTGATGAAGGTCTCGTTTCTATAGCACTAGTGTAGTTTGGAAAGGATGCCTTCTAATGGTGTTCTGCTTTTGTTCATCATTTCCTCAGTGCATCTGGTACAGTTAAGCCCAGCTCTCCCCCAGAAACTGTGCATGAGCTCCAGGGAAACTTTTTGTTTTGTTCATGGAAGCTTCCATAAACTGTGATCCCTGCACCTGCAAGTGATCTGAGTCAAAATAATAATAGTAATAATAATCCAATTTTGAATGCATGAATGACATCTGTCATGTTATGCTGCCACTGCTGTTCTCCTTTGCTCTCATTCCTGAATCTGGCAAAAGAATTACCCTGGGAATTGGATCTAGTCCCTGCCAATTGGACTTGGCAAGTAGGTGCAGAGATCCTAACCTCTGTAATTGAGAACCACATGCAGCAAGTGTTCAGGATGCATCACTGCCTTTGAGCTGTGTGTCTGTGAGAGTCTCTTGCAGGATGCAAGCACTGTTGGTGCTTCTCATGTTTCCATGACTCAGGAGACTGTTACTTTCCTTTGTGTTTAACAAGTTAGAAAGAAGATGCTCCAGGGGTCAGTCACACTGAAGGGAGGCAAAAGTAGTCATGGATCTCTCCTTGTGGTCATGGGAAACACACTGTCCTTGCTACTGAGTCCTCGTGTGTTGCTGTCTGTTATCAAAGACCAGTTTTGGTGTTGCAGAGTGACAAAGGTGGGTTATCTCTAGATAAAAAACCCATTGAATACGATGAATGAGGATGAAGGATACACGTCCTTTTCAAATGAGGGGACTTAAAAGTGACTCTGAGTTACCACAAACTTAATTAGTTTGAAAGCAGTAGTAAGAACAAAGACCCCCAAGGGAGCTTCCCTAGGCTGTGGGCAAGCCCAGTTGCTCTCAAGAAACACTTTGAAGTTTGCTTGAAGCCCGATCCCGATAGGTTTTGTGGGAGAGATGCCATCGCTGTCCGGGCTGCCGGGATGTTTGTTCAGATCACAATCTGGCAGTGTTTGCCAGCAATGTGCAAACCCATTTGTCCCCAAGCTGTTCACCTTCTCGCCTGCTGAGGGAGGGCTGGTATAAGTATCTGGGATGTGGAGCCCTGCTTGTGTTTCCTAAAGTGCAGTATGCAGGACCTGCTAGCTGTAGTGTTCTTGGCAGGACTTTTACATGGTCCCATCTTTGCCAGTAAGTTCTTTTTTCCTTCTCATTTTCTTTGGTGCAGATTTGGGCTCTTGTGTAGGAGAGAAAAGGGCTTGTACTGGTGTGTGGTGTGAGGCCACATGCGGGCTTTGTATGTGATGTTTCTGTGTGGGCATGGTGTGTGTTTTCTACTATGCTTCACTGTCTGAACATCATTGGGGATTGTCTGCACTCAACAAATAGTACAGGATTTGCCTCTGAGGAAGCTGCTGTGCATAAGTGTTTGGGGAGTTTAGAGCCCAGGAGCTGCGTTGTGCTGTCTTTCAGCACAAATTGTTCCTCTGATCCTAGCTCGCATTGCAGTAGCACAGAAGTAGAAGAGAACAGGGAATGGGTATATGAAGGTAAAACTGCTAAACACAGCCATTTCTTTTTTTGAGTAATTAATTAGGGTATTTAGTCCAGCTAGCCAAGTGTTAGAGGTCAGATAGGTCATGCTCATTTATAATTACTCTAAATCTCTTCCTTACACTGAAGCAGGTTGAAGGCAGCAGGTGGCTGGAGCTGTGTGCTTGGAGCTCAGTGCTTCCTCCTGGCTTAGGCAGGCAAATTCTGACTGGGGCAATGCTGAGCTTGGTGCTTTGTGATTACAGGTGCCGGAGCCATCAGCAGAGAGGGCGAGCAAGGGAACATGTTTGAAGAGAAGGGCTGCTGCCAGAGGCAAAGCCATTTCCTCCACGTGGGGCATGGTGAGTTCACTCTTCACCCACAGGACACACGCACCCTTCAAGCATCCCCACTCAAGTCCCACCTGTCCTCCCTGGGGTGTTTCTTATGTGCAGGGGACTCCACACCCAGATAACCCAACACCTAAAGCAAGTTTTGGAGAATAGGAACTGGAGAGTAGCCTGGCCACCAGGTCTGTTCATGTGCATGAAACAGGTTTCATATTCTGTACAAGTGTGCTGCAACAACAGACTGAGATCTGTGTCAGGAAGCTGTGGTTGAATTCCGTGTTTGAAACATTTGGGTACTGTGTAAGTTCAGGACTACTGCAGACTTTTGGTTCTCAGGTTTAATATTGACAGGGGAATCAGTGAGGCAATGGGGTGTCTTGGCTTTAATGTGCAGAGAAAGTAGGAAAGAGGTCCACTAGTTCACCAGAGAAAAGTCTGTGGCCTTCAAGAGTAGCTGTTAGTCTCAGTTCCCCTTGCAGCCCCTAAGGCTACATAAAACATGCTTCAGTCAATATTAGCGCAGATGTGTGAAAATGGATTTGAACTGTGTGTCCAAAAGTCTGAGGTTTCTTTAATCAGATTTGGGTATTTTTTTTTTCAATGTGTAAGAGCAGTAGTCATACAAATTTAACCTTTAGTTTTTGCAAAACATCTGAGGTTGTTATGTGAACGGCAGAAATTATAAAATGATCGTATCCAAATAGTAAGCAATAATCCTTTTATCACTCTTGTTTCACAGATGTCTCTGGCAGCCCTGTAAGCGTGGATGTTGGGAAGTGCAGGTCTGCCTGCCCAGCCCAGCCTATCAGCTCCCACCACCCTGGCCTCCTGGGGCTCTCCAGACACACTTCCATGCTTGATTTTCTTAGAAGTAAGAAGGTGAGAAATGTGTCTTTGTGACCCCAATGGCAGGAGCATTTGTTTCTGCATGAAGGTCACACACTGGTGCCTGGGGCTCTGATTTCATACATGTTTTAAAATACCTGGCACACGCTCTAAGTTACTGTCTTCTGCACTGCAGTAAACTAGTTACTGAGCCTCTTGTCCTCCTCAGCCACCAAGCAGTGGAATATGCAGGGCAGACAAACAGAAATTCTATGAGATACCCTATGGCAGAGGATGGGTTGGTGCTCCAGGCAGCGTCCATGTGTATTTCTGTCCTCCCTGAGACCAGCAGCAAGACCAACTCTTTCAGCCACATCTGCTCTGCACAAGAGCTGGTGTCTGTTCAGAGCTGTCAGAGGCCCTTTGCTGCCTGGGTGAGCAAAATTGGCCTTTGAGGTGTTTACGCCACTGCCTTACCTTGTGCCATGTGTGACTCCTAGATGGGACTAGAAGGAGCATCCCCAAACACAGGCTGTGGTGCTTTCTTTATCCCAGGAGAGCTGAAGTTGCTTAATGTCCCATCTCCATCCTGTCTGGCACCAGGACAGCTAACCCTGGAGAGGGAATGGGAACAAGATCAGCAGGCACTGCACCTGCCTGGACTGTGTGTGTTCACCCTGGGGTCTGTGACTGTGAAAAATGTTTTCACTGCTTGTCAGAGCTGTGGCTCTGCTGCTGCAGCACCTTCCAGCCCAGCAGGTCCACAATCATTCTCCAGAGCTGCTGTCATGCTGATCCTCCACATCAGGAGCCTGGAGGGAAAGTGGGACTGCTTCAGCCATCGCTGTTCAGCTGATTGTAGCAGAGCTTTGGGGAAGAAACAACTTTGCTCTAAATGTTATTGCAAAGGGCAGCACCACAGCAACACCATGCTGCCATGCTGGGCTAAAGGGGTACAAGCTGAGTCAGTTCTAGGTCAGGGGAGGTTTTTATCAGGGAGCTGGTGCAAGCTGCTCTTAAAAGTGAATCTGCTCCTTACTCCATTCTGTGCAGCTACAGGGTGGGCACCCCGAGGTTCCAGGAGCATCACGTTCCTGCCCAGCAGGGTCCCACTGCGAGCCAGCTCGCATCCACGTGGAGCGGCTCCTGCTCCTGGAAGGCGATCGGGAGGTGGAGGTGGTTGGTGGCTGTCACTGCAGCGCGTGGCCTGAGGAGTGTCTGCGTCTCCCAGCTCTGAAAACGTTCTTTCCAGACTCTCCCTGGGAGGTCACGGTTGATGTGGGGAGATGCTCTGAGCCGACCTACAGTGCAGGTATGGGGATGGTGGAGGGCCCCTCTTCCAGGAAAAAAGGGACGAGCCCTGCTGTGTGGTCAGCGCCCTTTCCTGCAAAGTCAGAGCTTACAGCAAGGTCCATCAGCACCCAAGTCTGCCACGCAGAGCCTATGATTTACAGGGGGAGGGGACTCTATTTTGAGCTTGGTTTTTCCTTTCCATTCTGTCGCTGTGCCCTTACAGCACAGGTCTGCAAGTGCAGTGCAAATTCCTTCCCCTATGCATGGTGTGAGGATGGGAGTACAATTACTTTATGGTCCAAGGAAGTGCACTCTAATGATGGACTTGAAGGGACCTTGGGAGTCTCTGCTCCAAAGAAAGCTTCAAAAGCTTGCTTCAAAGCAAAAAACAACAGTGTGATGATTAAAAACTGAAACAGAACACTTAGAAATGGAGCTTCTTTTTTTGACATTCTGAAATGCACTTTCATCTTGGCACCGGTGAACTACACTCATGTTTCAAAAATCATTTGGAAATGGAAATTCCAAACTAAATCATTCCAAACAAGTCAAAACCTTCCACTGGGATAAAGCTGAGTCAGTCCATTTTGAATTGGGGGCTGTCTTGCAAGTTCACACATAAAAGAGCGTCACGTCAGTGGAGCTGAACCGATCATTTTTTATCAGGATGAAAAGTCATTTAGAAATGCTTTTCCACAACTCCTTGATAAAAATCAGTTCTCTTTGAATTTGTTGAAGTTGTTTTATCGGCTTTTTGGCATGTAAAACTATCCAATTACAACCTTCCAGGCAGCTCTTGTGGCAGGGCTGCACAGCAGCCACTAGAGAGGGATAGAGATCGATGCGAGTCCTGGTGTCAGCTAGGAAGGCAGCCAAGGGGCCTGATCCAGAGGGGCTGGAGAAGCCAGGTGGGTGGCCAAGAAGCCAAAATGCAGAAGGGCTGTGCTCGTGGATGAAAACGATAATTATTCTTCCGTCCTTTGTCATCCCTCCTAAAGGAAGGATCTGTGAAGAGGGGCACTGTGGTCCCACAGCCTTGTGTAATCTGGCAACAAGACACAGCAAGTAGATCATTAGGCAGCGTGAAGTGCTTTTTTCCAGGGGTGGGAGAATGAGCACAGACATTTACTTCCTAAATGTGTGACTGGAAGGTGCTGGACAGTGGCAGTTGTCCCCAGGGTTGCTAATGGATGGTGGCTCATTCAGTGATAATGGCCCAGGACTGGGAAATGTGGACTCGCCCTCGGCTTTGCCTCTGCCCCAGGGCAGGTCTCGGCACTTTCCTTCTCGATTTCCCCCCTGTAAAGACAGGCTGAGGTTTTCGGCGTTGTGTTACAGACTGGCAGCAACAGAGGAGGGGGGTCCTGGAGAAGGGTGTTAAAATCTCACCCAAAAACGCTGGTTCCCAGAAATCGGTCGTGATCTTGTGTTCCCCTCAAAGCATCCCAGAGACTTGCGGTCAGAAACTGCTGTTTGCTCCCCCAAAAACACAGTTGCATCCTGGACAAAGAAATGTCCTCCACGAGCTGATGGAGGGGGTAGGAAACTCTTACAGCCATTTTAGAGCTTGGAACCAGATGCAAACCCTGTAGAACCTGCACCCACAGGGTACAGGGCAAGACAACCTCTTAGAGACAAAAGCCCAAGAATGACCCCTGTGTCAAGTTAGCCATCCTTCACTGCCTGTAGCACATGAAATGGACATTTTAATTCTAATTTACTTGGTGAGGGAGAGAAAAGCTGGGATGTTCAGCAAATCAACTCTTTTTTTTTTTTTTTTTTTTTCCTCAGAAGATCATTCAGACTGAGCTCCATGGGACAGTCTGTGCCTGTGTCCTTTAAGCTGTTGTTTTCTGGAGGAGCCTCTCCTACCTCTCCCTCCTCTCCAGCTGCAGAGCTGATGCTGCAGGGACAGAGGGACAGGGATGCTGTGTCCCGACCCGTGGGGTAACAGCAGTGAAGATGCAGGCGTGCAGTGCAGCCTGTCTGCCCAAACCCCTCTTTGCCTGCTCTCTGCAACATGAGCGCTGTGGGCATCCTTAAAAATCACACCAGGCATATCAAACTGAGACAATTTTATTTTTTATTGCACAGTGCATTTGCCATTGAATTAAGGCTTGAATACAGAAAGAAAAGGAGAAGCAGGACTCAACCTGCATCTGCAGGGGGTGTTTGGCCCCTTCCCCTCCTGTGGCCAAGCAGGGCGAGAGCAGCTGCAAATATTTTGGGGGGAAGCTGAGTATTTTTGTTTCAGGGAACTGGGAAGCAACTGGTCTGTCTGAAAGGCTCGGGGGAAGGTGGGCTCCGGGGGGGTACGAGCCAGCTGTCAGCCTCACAGCAAAACCCCATCCTGGGCCGTGCTAGGAGGAAGGTGGCGGGATGCAGGGATTGCTCCAGGGCAGGAGAGACAGTGGCACTGGGCTGGTGATGGGCTGGTGGGGTCAGGGACTTGTGCTGGGCACAGCAGCCCGGTGAAATCCAGAGGAAGCTGAATGAGTAAATGTCAAATAATGCTCCCCAGCTCCCTGGCGTGAGAGGATGTCTCTGGAAAAAGCTCTGCCATGAATAATTTATGTTCAAAGTCCTTCTTTCTCAAAGATAAAATGTAATAGCTCATGCTGGCTCCCCAGAGATGTGGCTTTCGCAGGTTTCACAATTTCTACCCAGAATGAGCTGTCTCTGCCCTGTGCTCTGAAACTGAGAGGGCAGAACAAAATCTATAGCTGAAGCCCCGAGCTGGTGGAATAATGAGCCCCAGAATCTTAGCTGGGGCCCCTCACATGGAAAAACAGCACTTCCCATGCTGGATGCCAGAACCACACAACAGACACATTTCAAGGATGCTGCAGTTGTGATGGCCTCAGAGACAGCCCCAGATTAAATTTCCATCTTGTTTCCTTGCAGGTAGCCTTTTCTGCATGCCCACAAAGTTCAGCACTGCCCTGGTCAAAAATCCAAGTGGTGGGAAGGTGATTCAGACACTGGAGAGCTGCGAAATGAAGGAGAAATGCTATCGTGTTTCCCAAGTGGAATATTATTATGAAATTGTGCACAGCTCCACAGGACACAGGGAGAAACGGCTCAAGGTTGGTCCCTGCAGCTTGGTCTCCCCTGCCATGGGCTCAGCTCTGCTGATCTGAGGGGCTCGACATCGCAGGCGATGCTCTCCCCTTCCGGCCCCACCTTCCCAGGTGCCCTTACACAACAGGTTTGAGGCCCTAGAGATTGAGAGGCCGGTGTGTGAGGAAGAGGTAGCAAATGTTCCCAGGAGGATGCCTGGAGCGAGGAGGTCGACTCCGCGCCTCAGGACTGCCTCCACCAAAAAAGACAGGAGGGTTATTGTTGTTGGTGACTCGATTCTTAGGGGAACAGAGGGCCCTATTTGTCGGCCGGACCCTACCCGTAGGGAAGTCTGCTGTCTCCCTGGGGCCAGGGTCAGGGACGTTGCCAGGAAGCTTCCTAACCTGGTACGCCCCTCTGACTATTACCCCCTTTTGATAGTCCAGGCGGGCAGTGATAACATCGAAGAGAGAAGCCTCAAGGCTATCAAAAGGGACTTTAGGGGGCTGGGTCGGTTAGTGGATGGAGCGGGAGTGCAGGTGGTGTTTTCGTCCATCCCTATGGTGGCAGGGAGGAGTTCAGAGAGGACACGGAAAGCCCACCTGTTAAACACGTGGCTCCGGGGCTGGTGCCAACGCAGAAATCTTGGGTTTTTTGATCATGGGGCACTTTACTCAGCACCTGGCCTGATGGCCGCAGACGGGTCCCTATCTTTTAGGGGAAAAAGGATCCTGGGCCAGGAACTGGCAGGGCTCATTGAGAGGGCTTTAAACTAGGTAGGAAGGGGGATGGGGCTGAGGCTAGGATTGTTGGGGCTGTGCCAGGGGGAACAATGGCAAGGCCGGAGGATAAGGCAATGGCCCAGCTGAAGTGCATCTACACCAATGCACGCAGCATGGGTAACAAACAGGAGGAGCTGGAAGCCATCGTGCGGCAGGCAGGCTACGACTTGGTTGCCATCACGGAGACGTGGTGGGACCAGTCTCATGACTGGAGTGCTGCAATGCCTGGCTATAAGCTCTATAGAAGGGACAGGCAGCATAGAAGGGGTGGTGGTGTGGCTCTCTATATTAGAGAGTCTTTCGAGGCTGTAGAACTCGAGGTTGGGAATGACAAGGTCGAGTCCCTTTGGGTTAGGATCGGCAGGGACAACAAGGCTAGTGTCCTGGTCGGGGTCTGCTATAGACCGCCGAACCAGGATGAGGAGACGGATGAGGAATTCTACAGGCAGCTGACAGAGGTTGCAAAATCATCAGCTCTTGTACTCGTGGGGGACTTCAACTTCCCTGACATATCCTGGAAGCACAACACAGCCCTGAGAAAGCAGTCTAGGAGGTTTCTGGAGAGCGTGGAAGATAGCTTCCTGACACAGCTGGTTAGTGAGCCTACCAGGGGAGGTGCCCCGCTAGACCTTCTCTTCACAAACAGAGAAGGACTGGTGGAGGACGTGATCGTCGGGAGCTGTCTAGGGCAGAGTGACCACGCAATGGTGGAGTTCACTATTCTTGGCGAGGTCAGGAAGGGGACCAGTAAAACCGCTGTATTGGACTTTCGGAGGGCTGACTTTGAGCTGCTCAGGACATTGGTTGGTGGAGTCCCTTGGGAGGCGGTTCTGAAGGGCAGAGGGGTCCAGGAAGGCTGGGCGCTCTTCAAGAGGGAAGTCTTAATGGCGCAGGAACGGTCTGTTCCCACGTGCCCAAAGACGAGCTGGCGGGGAAGAAGACCGGCCTG
The DNA here is from genome assembly GCF_964211825.1 of Aythya ferina. Taxonomy (NCBI): domain Eukaryota; kingdom Metazoa; phylum Chordata; class Aves; order Anseriformes; family Anatidae; genus Aythya; species Aythya ferina. Next base: position 2,367,572 of record NC_140324.1, read on the forward strand.
GCTCAACAGAGAATTGTGGCTTGATCTTAGGAGGAAAAAGAGGGTTTATAAGCTTTGGAAAAGTGGGCAGGCCACTAAGGAGGACTTTAAAGAAGTAGCGAGGCTGTGCAGGGACAAAATTAGGAAGGCCAAAGCTCATCTGGAGCTCAATCTGGCTACTGCCGTTAAAGATAACAAAAAACGTTTCTATAAATACATCAACACAAAAAGGAGGACTAAGGAGAATCTCCATCCTTTACTGGATGCGGGGGGAAACTTAGTTACAAGAGATGAGGAAAAGGCGGAGGTGCTCAATGCCTTCTTTGCCTCAGTCTTTAGCGGCAATACCGGATGTTCTCTGGATACCCAGTACCCTGAGCTGGTGGAAGGGGATGGGGAGCAGGATGTGGCCCTCATTATCCATGAAGAACTGGTTGGTGACCTACTACGGCACTTAGATGTGCACAAGTCGATGGGGCCAGATGGGATCCACCCAAGGGTACTGAGGGAACTGGCAGAGGAGCTGGCCAAGCCGCTGTCCATCATTTATCAACAGTCCTGGCTATCGGGGGAGGTCCCAATCGACTGGCGGCTAGCAAACGTGACGCCCATCTATAAGAAGGGCCGGAGGGCAGACCCAGGAAACTACAGGCCTGTCAGTTTGACCTCAGTGCCAGGAAAGCTCATGGAGCAGATCCTCCTGAGAGTCATCATGCAGCACTTGCAGGGGAAGCAGGCGATCAGGCCCAGTCAGCATGGCTTTATGAAAGGCAGGTCATGCCTGACGAACCTGATCTCCTTCTATGACAGAGTGACGCGCTGGGTGGATGAGGGAAAGGCTGTGGATGTGGTCTACCTTGACTTCAGCAAGGCTTTTGACACCGTCTCCCACAGCATTCTCCTCAAGAAACTGGCTGCTCTTGGCTTGGACTGGCGCACGCTTCGTTGGGTTAGAAACTGGCTGGATAGCCGGGCCCAAAGAGTCGTGGTGAATGGAGCCAAGTCCAGTTGGAGGCCAGTCACTAGTGGCGTCCCCCAGGGCTCGGTGCTGGGGCCGGTCCTCTTTAATATCTTCATCGATGATCTGGACGAGGGCATCGAGTGCACCCTCAGTAAGTTCGCAGATGACACCAAGTTAGGTGCGTGTGTCGATCTGCTTGAGGGTAGGAAAGCTCTGCAGGAGGATCTGGATAGGCTGCACCGATGGGCTGAGGTCAACTGCATGAAGTTTAACAAGGCCAAGTGCCGGGTCCTGCACCTGGGGCGCAATAACCCCAAGCAGAGCTACAGGCTGGGAGAGGAATGGTTGGAAAGCTGCCAGGCAGAGAAGGACCTGGGAGTGATGGTGGACAGTCGGCTGAATATGAGCCAGCAGTGTGCTCAGGTGGCCAAGAAGGCCAACGGCATCCTGGCTTGTATTAGGAACAGCGTGACCAGCAGGGCTAGGGAGGTGATCGTCCCCCTGTACTCAGCTCTGGTGAGGCCGCACCTCGAGTACTGTGTTCAGTTTTGGGCCCCTCGCTACAAGAAGGACATGGAGGTGCTTGAGCGGGTGCAGAGAAGGGCGACGAAGCTGGTGAGGGGCCTGGAGAACAAGTCCTACGAGGAGCGGCTGAGGGAGCTGGGCTTGTTCAGCCTGGAGAAGAGGAGGCTCAGGGGTGACCTTATTGCTCTTTACAGATACCTTAAAGGAGGCTGTAGAGAGGTGGGGGTTGGCCTGTTCTCCCACGTGCGTGGTGACAGGACGAGGGGGAATGGGCTTAAGTTGAGCCAGGGGAGTTTTAGGTTAGATGTTAGAAAGAACTTCTTTACAGAAAGGGTTGTGAGGCATTGGAACAGGCTGCCCAGGGAAGTGGTGGAGTCACCATCCCTGGAAGTCTTCAAAAGACGCTTAGATGTACAGCTTAGGGATATGGTTTAGTGGAGGGCTGTTAGCGTTAGGTTGGAGGTTGGACTCGATGACCTTGAGGTCTCTTCCAACCTAGAAAATTCTGTGATTCTGTGATTCTGTGAAACAACCCCAGGCTGCTCTGCCGTGGGCAGCTTCTCCCAGGAATGTTGAGCAAAACCTGGCTACAATCTGTGGTGGTAAAAATCTCACACTTACTGTATCCTATGCCACTAATTCATTTATACATTGGTGTAAACTAACAAACATTTTTTTTTTTTTTTTTGGGGGGGGAGGATTTCTTTAAAAACTAATTAAGGGAATAGTGAGTTATTTATGTGAAAAAGGGAGTTAAGTATGTCTTAAGCTCAGTTCAACAGACTCGGCTTCAGCATAGCTTTTGTGCATAGGTAACTACGATGCAATAATAATAATGTGCCCCCAAAATACTTCTCCCTGTGAGCTTTGCCTCCCTGCTGCCCTTTTGCACAGGGGTGTGTATTCAGCTTGGGGGTGGAGGGCAGGCACAGGGATGCACGACCAGTCCCCTGGAGTGTCCCCTACGAGGTGCGGTGGGGGATTTTCATGCCTTTGTTTTGCAAATCTTTGCAGGAAATTGATGTGGGAAGGTGCTTGGGCAGCTGCTCCTCGGGGGATCCCTGCTTGCTTAGGTAAGCACAGCTGGCAGGGTCTGGCCCCTCATGGGCACATCGCACACATCCCGGGCAGGTTGGAGCTGCCTCTGTTCCCACTGCCCTCCAGCAACGCCCCAAGGGTCCCAGGGCAGGGCCTAAGGGGTAACACCGGGGCAGATTTGGGGTAGCACCTGCAGCTCACCCATGTCTGATCATACAGGGACAAAGCTGAAACACAGCAGTGTTTGCAGTGGTGCTACAGCAGCTCTGTTGCTTCGAGGGATAAATAATAACCTGCTGATGACAATGCTGAATTCAGCCATCAGGCAGCTGGTTGTAGAGCTTGTGGTCCCCCACAATAGCAGAGAAAGATGGGGAGAAAATCCTGACAAAGGCCTTCTCTGGCCTGGAATGTGTCGTTGCCGTTCCCTGCCTGTGATTCCTGCAGGGTGGAGGAAGGAGGAGGAGAAAGAGAAGGAGAGGATGGGGAGGCTCAAACGGTTGTTTCAGGCCAGGAGGGCAGCACTTTGTGTTGCTTTCAGAGACAAAATGTGTCAAACGTGTAGGGAAATGAATCAACCCAGAAAGAAAAAAAATCCTTGCTTTGCACGGGCAGAGAGGGAGGAGGCAGCCTGCTGAGCTACGCCAGAAGCGAGGAACAGAGGCAGAACCTCCCTGGTCCGGGCATCTCCCCTTTTCCAGGTGATGGAAGGCAGGAACCTGGGGCCTGAGGGGCGGGCGGGGAATGTACTTGGTTTGTCTCTAACTGCAGGGAGTCACAAGGTGGAGAGAAATGTCTGGTCTGGGCAGAGGTTGCCTCTCGCCGCTGTGTCCCTCACCGCTATGACGTACACATCTTCAGGAGCCATCGAGACCGCATTCGTACCATCGTGGCCATCCAGCAGTGCAAGTGCAGGGGGTAGCGGGGCTGGGGACCCGCAGGTGGGGCTCCTGCAGGACCCCTGCCAGACTGTCTGTAGTATATGTAAATGAGAGAAGGCTATTTTATCAATGAAAGCTATTTTAAACAGTGTTTGCATAAATGAACCCTCCGCAAAATGTTTTGCAGCTTGTAAAATAAACATCAGGGGCAATTCGCAGCTCCTCGGGGCTCCCTTGTGCAGCTCCCCAGCCCCTCGGTCTGCCCAAACATCCCGGGAGGATGCGGTGTGCGGAGGGATGGATGTGGCTGTCTGGCACTGGGACCACACAGGGCCGGCTGCTCCCGTCCACAAAATGTGGAGCAGGAGTCGGGTGGGAGAGGGAATCAGGGAGGTGGGTGTGTTGGGATGGAGGTGTCCCCTTGGCAGGAAGCCCCGCAGCTAGCGAGCAGGGAAGGGAAAGGAAAGGAGCCACAGGATGGGAATAGTTTCCTTTGGTGATTAACCCAGGCCTGTCACTGCCTCCCCGCGTATTCTGGATAATTAACAGCCCTTTCACCATCAAAACGTGGGGTTAGGATAAATTACAGTTGCCAGCTGGCCAAGCAGCCTTTGGTTCGTCTCCTGACGGCATTGGTCTGGAAGTGCTTCAGTCCTGCCAGCGGATGGACAGACACACGGACAGGTCCAGCTCTGCTCCTGCACCTTCCACTCTGCACCAAGCTGCTCACAGAGCAAGTACCTGCGGGCCTCCTTCACAGGGATTTCCTGTGGGATTCACGGGTCACTATAAAACCTACCAGGCTTTTCTAATCCTGCTCCTTTTGTCTGGCTGGATGGCATTGTATAGTGCTAATTTTTCTGTTCAGTCATGTGGCATTAAAACAAACAGCCAATGTAAAGAGTCCAAGTGCACTGTGTCAGCGCGGTCACCTTTACCAACCTGGTTTCCCTCTGGGTAGGGAACACGAGCAAGGAATTGGCTTTTATCCCATCATCCTGAACCTGCAGGGTTCTCGTGGTATTTCAATAATATTGGGCACTGCAGAATTACCAGCAAATGCCTGTGAATCCTGGGGAAGGCAATTGGAGATACAAACACACCCCCCACACACACACACCCCCCACCCCGCACGTTTAGCAGGGCGGAGGGATAGGGACACCTGCACGACACCGAGCCCCCCTGCCATGCAGGGCAGCCGGAGCAGCTTGGGGACAGGAGGGGACACATGCAACAGCCCTGGCTGTTCCTCTCCCTCTTTGCTTCCCCACACAAAGCTTCTCCTGTTTGTCCCATTAGTGCCGTCATTAAAAACCAGTTAGTTTCCTAGGGAGAGCAAACGCAGCTTGGCCAGCCCTGCTGAGGGGCTGTGCAGCCGGGACCTGCGTCTCCCTGGAGCTGTGGTGCAGCGCTCCCCTCCTGCTTGTGTACTGGAGCTAATTGGTGTAGGGTGCCCAGGAGCCCAGCTTTGCACCTTGTTAGCATGGCAATTAGCTCTCTTTGCCTTCCTGATTGCTCATGTGCATATTTGACCCCGATCCATCTTTCCAGCGAGTTATAAATGCGGTGCTGGGGAGGCAGGGGGGGAGTCGAGCCGGGGCTGGGACAGCAGAGCCATGCTGGGGACCGTGCTGCTGCTGCTGGTGGTGCTGGCACGGCCGGCGTGCCCGAGCCCGGCCAGCGCAGCAAGCCGGCGAGCTGAGGCGCTCAAGAGGCTGCTGGAAGTCTTTGGCATCGAAGACCCTCCGCCCCCCCCAGCTCACTTCAAGCAGCCGCCCCAGTACATGGTGGATCTGTTCAACACCGTGGCCAACGCTGATGGTGTCACCAAGAACCCCGACATCCTGGAGGGCAACACGGTCCGCAGCTTCTTGGATAAAAGTAAGGGGGGAGGCCCCTGGGTGCTGGGGAGAGGGGGGCTGTGGGAGGGGGCTGAGCGCTGTTCCCCCACCCCCCCGTCTGGCTCCGCTTCCCAACCTGTTGCTCCCTGCAGCTCATGGCGAGAAGATGCGGTTCCTGTTCGTCCTCTCCAGCGTGGCCAAGAATGAAAAGATCTTGACAGCGGAGCTGCATCTCTTCCGCCTCTGGCCAAAAGCCACCGACGGACCCAAACGGCACCACTTCTGCCAGGTGAGGATGGGGACGGGGACAGGGTGGGGAGAGGGACATGGGGGCGCTCCCAGCCTGTGCTCAGGGATACCACAGGTGCTTTCTCTCCATTTCCCTCCTTTTTCCCCAGTACCCGTGCCAAGGGGGTTTCCCCTTCGACCCACGGGTGCTCATTGCCCTTTGCCTCCTTCCCCAGGTCAGCATCTACCAAATTCTGGACAAGACTGAACCGGACTCCCCCCAGGGGCAGAAGCTGCTGGCATCCAGGCTCCTCTCACTGCAGGGCTCTGGCTGGGAGGTCTTTGCCATCACACAGGCTGTGAGTACTTTTACGCTGAGTTGGGTGGCACAGAGGAAAAAAAAACAAAAACAAAAACAACACAAGTGTTTTGCGTGCTGCAGCTTCTTAAACCCATTTCAGTCCCATCTGGGCTTGCAATGCAAGTTGCTGTTCACCCTCTTAACAGCAAAGCCAGGGCATGCAGCCTGCGGGGAGGGATGAGCTCTGGTGGATGGATCTGTCCTGGTATCATGCTGCAGCTCTGCAGTTGTGGCCCCTGCTGCGTTCCCTGTGCCGCAGCCCGGGAGCAGCACAGCCCCTTCCCGTGGCTGCAGCTGCACTGCCTGGGGGGCACTGGGTGTCGTGGGGTGGCAGGGGGCACCTGTCACCTGCAGTGGGGACACTGCAGCAACACCTGCCCCATCCCACAGCGGTGACACTGGTTTTGCTTCTCCAGGTTCGCGACTGGACCGAAGATGAGAGTAGCAATCGGGGTTTGCTGGTGACAGTCCATGGCCTGGGCGGGAGCCCGCTCGACTCCCCTGCTATACAGTTTGCGTCCAGCAGGGACCACCACGAGAGCAAGAAGCCCATGCTGGTCCTGTTCACCGATGACGGGCGCCGGGGAGCGTCCCTGCCCACGGCTGACTTCCCAGGTAGGTGCTGCACTCCCCAGCACAGCTTGGTGCCACGATACCTCACCTGCAGGGTGCTCGGGCTGCTCCTGTTCTCATCGGGTTAGCCTGAACATGGGTGCGGGCTTACAGATGTAAATTTGGGTTTTGCTCACACTGATCAGCTCCATGGTGGTGGCCGTCTGACCTAAGGGCAGCTGCAGACAGCGGGCATGGAGGGGTGGCCAGGGCTGCTGCTCTGCTTCCTCCTTCATTTCAGGCTCATGCGCTCGTGCTAATGGAATCATTTTCTCGTTTGGGGTAGATTTACAGCCTCAGGACCCTGTTCTTCCTGCCAAGATGACAGTGCCCAAGCTGATCGGGCCACGCAGCACACGCTCACTGGACCGGCTCCAGCCCTGCCAGAGGCACCCCTTGTCCGTGGACTTTGAGGAGATCGGCTGGTCCGGGTGGATCATCTCACCGCGGGGCTACAACGCCTACCACTGCAAAGGCTCCTGCCCCTTCCCACTGGGCGAGAACATGCGGCCAACCAACCACGCCACCGTGCAGTCCATCATCAACGCCCTCAAGCTGAGTGAGGGTGTCAGCAGCCCCTGCTGCGTGCCGGACAAACTCCACTCCATCAACCTCCTCTACTTCGACGACGACGAGAACGTGGTCCTCAAGCAGTACGACGACATGGTGGCTGGGAGCTGCGGCTGCCACTGAGGCAGGAGGAGCAAGTGGGGGCTGCTGCTGCTCCCTCTGGGAGCACCGAGAGGCGATGTGGAGATTTCCTCCTGCAGAGGGATCTCTCTGCGAGGGTCTGTCCTGCAAAAACCCACAGCGGTACCACAGAGACTGGGCAGAGCAGAGCAAGGAGGTGCCCGGCTCTGCCCAGGAAGGCTCAGGGCTGAACTGAATCGAGCCAAATGAGCCCTCGGAGCTGGCAGCCCCGGGGGAACGGCTCTGTGTCAGGGTGCCCCACGCAGGGTGTGCAGGTTTCCGTGCCTGCAAAGGCTTCCTGCAGGCTGTACTATATGTAAATAGCAAGAGCACTAATATATGACAGAAACTGCCTGTACAGTGTCCTGTAAATGTCTGTACATTGCTGCGTTTTGTAAAATGAAGTCAGAGGAGCTATTAAACGTGCTGTTCTCAGCGGGGTTTCTTCTGTGACCACTGCTTGTGACAATGCTGGCCGAGGGACAGCAAACACCCCGTGGGGCAGCAGGAGCAGAGAAAGGACGATTCAGCTGCAGCTCAGCCTCTGGGGCAGTTTTTGGTTGCTGATTTCTGTTCCTTGGCCGTGTTTCCCAGCCCAATGCCTTCAGGATCTGTCAGCCAGATGCCATGGTGGGGGGATCACTGGGGAGCAGGGGTGGGTGCTGGGGCTCAGGGCAGCTGCAGGCGTGCCCATCCTGCCTCTTTCCAACAGTTTCACTGCAGCTTTCGCTTAACCAGGGCCCCAGACACCAGCAGCCCACCCCCAGCACCTCCAAGCTCAGCTTGCCAGTGGCCAAGTCCCACCCCAGCTGGTAGGCACCAGTTTCCTTCCTGCTGCTCACCCAAAAGCACCCATGGCTGGTGGCATTTCCCTGCCACCACCTCCTCTCACCACCCGCCCAAGGCCCCTCTCCCCATCCCTCTTGGGAAGGGGGGGATCCTCCCCCGTGAGCCCATCGGGACGTGCTCACACCCCCGAAACCAACTTGCAGCCAGGCTCACCTCCTCCCACCTATGGGAAGGGGGTTGTGAGCCCCCGGGGAGATGTCCACTCCTTGCCAATTGCCCCAGTGGGACAAGGCAAAGCCCCGCTGCCCCGGCCGTGCACTCCGAGCAGCACAAGGCAGTTTCTGTATGGTCATAGATCGGTGCCACACTTCAAGGGAACAGCAAAGCACCTCCTCAGACAGCGGTGTGCTGAAAAGTGGGGGTGATTCAGCTCACTGCTCACCCCTCAGCACGAGCTGTTCACTCATTAACACAAAGTGGCTGCCTGATGAACCGTTCTGCTCTGGTTTATTGAAGGTCTGTTCCCGGGGACGCTCTGGCTGCCAGCTCTGCACCCCAGCATGGCCAGCACCCGCGGCTCCCAGCCCAGCAGCACCCTGAACCCTCTCTGCGCCCCTGCGGCACCGCTGGGCGCTGGAAAGGGAATTGGGCTTGGTGGGAAGGACACTGGGAAGCGCGGGGTCAGCGGTGGCAGCGGGGCTCAGCTCTGCAGCACTCGGACAGCTTCCGCAGAGCTCGCTCCTTGAAGCGGAACCTCCTGGAGAGCTTGAGGGAGAGGCTGGTCTCGTTCTCGTGGGCCTTCAGCTTGGCGTAGTAGTCAGAAAACTTGTTGTAGAGGATGGAGATGGGCATGCCGTTGAGGATGATGCCAAAGGAGATGCAGCCGAACGCCACCATCCTGCCAAGCACCGTGTCGGGCACGGTGTCTCCGTAGCCCACGGTGGAGAGGCTGACCTGGGAGAGGAATAGAAAGGAGCAACGCTACGTGCCGTGCAGGCTCCACCTGGCGATGAGGGGACCCACCTTGCTCTTCCCCAGTGCAGGATCACCCAGGAACTGCTCTGCATCACGTCTGCAGCCAGCTCAGCTCTCCCTGCTCCAGCAGCCTGCATGGCCACGGCCTGGGGCCATCAGCCCACCCGTGCACCAGCTCCAGCACGGGCTGATGCACCCTCATGGCAAAGCCAGCTGTGGGCTCTCCCCCTGCCCTGCTCCTCCACCTCTCCCCGACCCATGCAGGGCCCTCTCCCTGCAGCTGGGGATGCTTTGGTGCAGGCTGCCATGGGCTGGGGCAGGAGCTGGTGTTTGAGCTTGGGTTTGCTTGGGAAAAGGAGCCTACGAAGCAGGGCCTGGGCTGCGGGAACGAGGGAAACAGCCCCGAGCGTCCATGAACCGGTGCCTGGTTCAGAATCCTGCTGCCTCCTCCTGCACCGGGGCAAATGCAGCTCTGGTCCAGACGGGAGGGAGCCACACAGGTGTGGGGACGCTTCACGCGAGGCAGCAGAGCAGGGTGCCCTGGCCAGGCAAGCAGCAGGGTGGGGGCTGCACCCTGGGACCCTCACCGTGCTGGCAGTGGCACTTGCTGAGGTTCTGAGCCCAGCCCCACGGGCTGCAGCCTGGTGGGCCCCGTGATCCTGGGGAAGGTGCTGGATGAGGCCCCAGCTGCAGAGATCAGAGGCGAGCTTCCCTGCTCCCTCCTCCCCTTGCTGTGCATCTCTTCCAAAGCAGCAGGACATCACCGAGCTGAACTTTCTCAGCAGCCAGACTGTCTGTCGGAGCTTCCTGCCCCCCGGGAGCAGCAGCCTCGGCCCTTCCTGGCTGAAACCTGCCCAGTCCCACAGGGTCGAAGCTTCCCGGATGCTCCTTTCAAAGGAAATTCAGGCACTGCCCAGAGACACACCCCAGGGAGCCACATTTGGGCTAGGGGAGCAGAGCCATGGGCCACATCAAGAGCTGAGGCAGAAAGGTTTGGACTTCATGCGGAGAGATGCAGACCAGGGCTGGGAGCAGCCATTCAGGAACCTCCCAGCATTAAAAAACCCAGATGGGCTGATTTTGTTAAGAGGCACTTCCTCTGGGAGGAAAGCATTTGAAGGAGGCAGCCTGTGGTGGCCAAGGGGAATTATAACAGCAGAAGTGATCAGTGGGATCATTTCCTCTGTAGAGCAAAATCTCCTCACAGCCCCTGGCTCTCCAGTGCTTTAGCTGCTCCTCACCCCTGAGTTAATCCCAGTTTATTTTAGTGCTTGGCTCAGCAGAGCTGCTGGCTCTGCAGGCAGTGAACAAAGGTTCCTGTCCCCAGCGGCAGCACCCTCCGGTCTGTGTCCCCTCTCTACACACAAGCTGAGGATGTGCTACCATGTCCTCCGGGTTCTCACGTGCAGCCCTGGGTCCCCCTCCTCAGTGCCACCAGCCCTGCCCCTGCGTGTCCCCTTGTGTTCTGCGAGCTGCTTTGCTGCACAGGCTGCAGGGATGAGTGGCTCTCCCTGTGCCCACAGAGCACGAACCGCAGCCACCCAGCTGCTTGGGTCCCGGCTGCCACCGCAGGGAATGCCCAGACTGAGCCACGTCCCCCTTGTCACCAATCCAGGCTACATTAGTGCAGGCTCTGCCCCAACAACCTGCTCTAGCGCTGACTTTGGAGCCTCTGAGATTAGTCCAAATCTCTGATTTCTTTCCTCAGAGCGTGCAGGGCTCTGCCTCGCCCATCACTACAAAGCAGTTGGGAAACCGGGGCCCCTTCCTGCATCCTGGCCAGCAGCGGTGCCGAATCCCCGGAGCACCAAGGCAGCCCCGTCCCACAGAGCGACACCACACCCCTCCCCGGAGGAGAGGCGCCCACACCTTACCGCTGCCCACCACCACGCGTAGGGGATGCTGGTGAAGTTGGTGCCTGGGACATCGTGTTCCACCGAGTGCATGAGAGCGGAGAAGGTGAAGACCCCCATGGCGATGAAGAGGAGGAGGCAGCAAACCTGCTGGTAGCACTGGCGCATGGTGAAGCCGAAAGCCCGCAGGCCAGTGGAGTGGCGCGCCAGCTTGAGGATGCGGAAGATCCTCATGAGCTTGATGAGCTTGAGGACCTTGCCCAGCTTGCTCACATTCTCCATCTGGTGCAGCTCCTCGTGGTAAAGGGTGTCTCCTTCGTCCAGATTCTCAAAGAGGATCTGGATGTAGAACGGCAGAATGGCCACCAGGTCTACGGCATTGAGCGCCGCCCGCAAAAACTTCTTGAAGCTGGAGGAGGAGATGAGCCGCATGAGGTACTCGGAAGTGAAGAAGATGGCGCAGACCATCTCCAGCAGCTCCATCCACTGCTTCCCTGTCTTGTGCTGCATCTCCTCCACCGTGCTCAGGGTCATGCCCACAATGGAGATGAGCACAAAGAGGCTTGACATGACAGCAATGATCTTGGCTGGGACAGAAGAGTAAGGGTTCTCAATGAGGTTCCAGATCATCTTCCGAAACTGCCCCAAACATTTGCCCTCAAACTGCTCCGCTGATTCCAGAGGCTCCAGTTCTGCCTCCAGCTCCTTCTGTATTTTCAGGTTCTCGCTGAGTTCGTCTTGCTTTTCCTCAAACAGGATCCGGCAGCAGCGCTGGGAGTATTTCAGATGGACTCCCCAGTACTCGATTTCCTCCACGAAGTTACTGGGGCACATCTCGTCCATTATCCACAGGACCCCGCTGCGGTAGAAGTGGAAGATGTAGTGGAAGATGGAAGGATCTCTGTCAAAGAAGTACTCGTTCTTCTGCACTGAGTAGTCATCGCAGAGCTGCAGCTTCTTCGTAGGGTCTGTGTAAATGGCCAGCTTCCCAAGCCTGGTGACGGGGTATCGGGCTGCCGCTCTGCAGGCTATGTGGAACAGCGTGCCGCCCACGTTAATGTTGAGGAAGTACTTGCTCCTCTGAAGGGGCATCTCGCTTTTCTCCTGGCTGCTGTCTGTCACGTTCTGCATGGAGCTCCACTGCTTTACCAGGCTCTCCTGTGCAAACGGGATGTGGACATCCTCCTCCTCCGGGGTCTGGCAGCAGCCGCGGCGATCCCCGATCTTCAGCCCTGCAGAGAGACTCACACGCCTCCTCTCCAGCTGCCTCATCGTGCCTGCCCCTCTGAAGCAGCAATTCCCGTTAGGGGCTGTGGGACAGCAGCTTCGGCTTCATGGGACCGCTCCCACCAGGCTCTGAGCCCAGGGGAGCAGCAGGGAGTTGCTGCCTGAGGGGCAGTGGCCGGGTCACGGCGCCACGTGGCACCTGCCAGGTTCCCAAAGCCGATTGCTTATCAGATTGCGGTTTGCGCTGAAGGAGCTGGAGGCAGCTAAGTGTCCGCTCCTTAAGACAATAAGGAGATTGAAGCATTAACCCTTTACGTAAGGAACTATTTATTGCACTTTTCTTTGTCCTTATTCTCCTCGTTAGGTTGTGTTCAGCACATTACCCCATTTCCAAGCAGTGCATCCACTAGAGCAAGCCAAAGCGAGAGCACGAGCTTGCCTTGATCTGACCCCGAACGCCTCCCTTGCCAGGGGCGCAATGGTGCAGACGCAGGAGATTCATATCAGCTTTGTGTCCCCACAACAGATGCTGCTCTTGGCATCAGTCCTTCACCAAGCACGAGTGTCGATGCAGCTGCCCCTGCCCCGTCAGCTGTCACAGAAGCAAAGCAGTCGCTACCTCCCAGCTCACCCCTCCACCCCCCCGTGCAGATTTCCAGAGGTGAGGGCACCGTCCAGCATCCAGGCAGTGCCCATGTGGCCCCCACTGTGGCAAGCTGCTCCTGCACTGCTGCCCTGTGCCGCCTGGTCATCACACCTGCCTTCAGCCCCGTCAGTCCGTCAGCAGGAGGATGAACATGGAATGAGACACTGGAAGATAAAGTATGCGGTGAACGGTCCCCCTGACCTTTAGGAACTGAAGAGAAGGGAATAATCCTTTGGATTTAAAGGTAAATGGGAGGCAAAGTTAACAGGGGCAGGTCCATCCTTACATCAGCCTGGCACACTACACTACATCAGCACACGAAACTTGCCGTGCCCAGGAGTTGTGGTTGACAGCTCGGTGTCCAGTGGTGAGCAGCTGCCCCAGCAGGAAGGGATGCCATCGAGGGACCTGGAGGGGCTGAAGAAGTGGGCGCACACGGAATATCCTGAGTTGGAAGGGACCCACGCGAATCATCTAATCCAACTCCTGCCTTCACCCAGCACCACCCAAAAATCAAACCGTATTGCTGAGAGCATTGTCCAAATGCTTTCTGAACTCCACCAACCTCAAGGGGGCCGAGTGCAAGGTGCTGCACCTGGGTCAGGCCAATCCCAAACATCAGCAGAAAACATCCCAACCATCACGGCTGACAAATGGATGGCGAGCAGCCCGTGGAGAAGGACTTGAGGGGACTGGTGGATGAAAAATGCAACACGAGCCAGCAGCGCGTGCCTGCAGCCCAGAAAGCCAACCGTATCCTGGGCTGCATCCAAAGCAGCGTGGGCAGCAGGGCGAGTGACTTCAAAATGCAGAGACCCGAAGCACAAAGCTGCTATCAGGCTGAAGGGCAGCTCAGAAGCCAGAACTGAAGTCTTTGAGCCTGGAGATTAGGGCAATAAAAAAGCTTCTGGCATGGGACAGAGGAAGGGAAATGACTGTCTCAGATACGCTCCAAGTTTTTGAACAAGGCCCATAAACAGAGGCTTTTTTCCAAGCTTGAAACATGCAGAGATCAGTAAGCAGAGCCTGCGAGACCCTGCTGTGGAAAGAGGCCGCCCCTCTGAAGCTCACACAGGAGCCTCACTCCCCATGGCACGCAGCAAGCGGCTCTGCCCAGCCTAACAGAACAGCCTCAGCTCAACAGCTCACGCTAAGAGGATGATCGGGGACAGGCTGGTGACAGCTGACCCCTGCCACAAGCCAGGCAGCTATCGCAGGACCAGCCCTCGCTTAGCCCTGTCCTGCTGGGGTTTCTGAAGCACCTTCCCGCTCTGATGGAAAAGGAACAAGCTGATGCAGTCTTGATTTCCCACCTTGCTCTTGTCCAAGCCTCTCCTTTGGCACCTGTTCTGCAGTAGCACCCCAGTGCAAGTGCCAGCTGCGTTTCCCACGCCCACCCACTCCATTCTCTCTCCTCCAGGCCTGTATTTCACATTCCCAGTACAGGTGGTGTGTGTCCTTGGGGCCACAGACTTGGCAGCACCTGCCTCCCCTGTCTGCCCACGCCAATCCACTCTCCCCCTGCCCTCTTTCCCAGGACACAATTCAGAACTGATACAGGTCCCAGTCTCCCAATTACAGAATTTGAACAAACCCAATAAAAAAAAAAAACAACACACACACACACAAAAAAAAAAAAACACAAATTGAGATGTCATTACAGTTTCAAGTTCTTTATTTTCCTGTGTCATTCACCAACAGCTATCTCCAATTGTCCCTATGGAAACAGAGACAAGGTTGTGTGTCCCCTTGCAAGTGATCTCTTGGTACTAAAAATAACCGTTCTGGCATAGCCCAGTACTCCACTACCTCATATAGCAGTTTCTCACATGAGTTACAGCTGCACGCTTGCACACTATCCAAGAGCAAGCTCTAAGGGTGATGACGAGAGTTTGCGTGGGAAGCCAGGTTCTCACCTCAAGGCACAGAATGCAACAGACAAGACAGCAGCTTTTTGTCTTTTACACACATTAAACACTTGTGCAAGAAATACATGGGAGAGGTCAGTGCTGAGTTAGAGGCACTGGTCAGTTATCTCTGATACTGTCAGTTCTCAAAAGCGCACACTGAGCCAGTCACAAACAGTTGTGCGTGCCACAAAGCAGAGGCAACAGCATTTGACCCAAGACAACGGTTATTTCAAGCTGAAAACAAAAGACACCAGACACTCAGAACCTCCAGCAAAAGAGGCCTACGGATGACAGCTCTAACATTAGAGAAACAACATTCAGAACTCAGCACTGGGGTGAAGGTGCTGCTCTGCAGGGGGCGAGATCCGTGCTGGCAGGGAGCGTGCTGAGGTGCTGCCTGCCCCGTGCTGTCTGGGGGTGACGCAGGGCTCAGGTGGACAGGAAGATTTTCAGCTTTCATCCCTGCAGTTGGACAGTGCGTTGGGTTGAGCAGCATCGAAACACCAGCGTGAACACAGAGTGCACATCTGAGCTGTGCGGATTCAGTGAGCTCCTACTCAAAAGGGTGAGAAAACTTCCACTCCCCGACACCTGACAAAATCCAGGCAGAAGAAGGGGGCAGGCAACAAAAGGCTCTTGTTTGGAAGTGGAAGAAAACAGTAGCACCTGGCACTGCACCTCCAGTCTCAAGGAGAATAAAGTCTTTGGGTCCAAGGCCACGCTGATGTGAAGCCGTGTTAACAATCCTTGTAGGCAAGAACAATGAGGGAATTTGTCACCTTAATGAGGGGTGATTGCACAGCACCAGGGAAGGTCCTGTTCAATTTCCAGTGCAAAAGTAGTTGCACAACCTCAGACCCATTTCCAAGGAGAGCGTGCTAGTGTAATAACAAACCAGATTGGAGAGCTTAATGTGTAAGTTCAGTCAGCTTCTGTCATGAGTGAGAGGGAAATGAACTTAGTCCCATCTTATCGCTTCGCAGCAAAAGATCCCTGTTACAGGAAAAGAAACACCTGGTTATTGCAGTCCTTTCGGCCAGAAATCTGGTGTTACTTCAGTTTGTATGGAGTGGAAGAAGAAAATCCACAACAGAATATTAGTATCTTTGCATAAGTGCTACTGAAAGGAGCCAGCATTTTCTCAGATTCGGTTGTGCAATGACCCCTGCAGTCAAACAGGAGTCCTCATGCCTGGTTGTGAGGAAAGAAGGGACGGGGAGAGTTCTGCTGCTTCAGGGCAAACAAAGCCCGAGCATGTGGCTGACCAGCAGCAGGGAGAACTGGGAAGGGCTACCCCAGAGGGGGAAGCTCTAGAGGGCAAGGTGGCATTTCTCCCTCACACACAGTACATGTGGGGTGCAAGGAACGTACCTTCCAGGAAAATAAGCCTGCCTGGCTCTTGTCAGATATCAACTGTTCCTCAGTTGATGCTTCTTCAAGACTGAAGATGTCAGACCTGCTTTTTGCTTTGGACTGGACCCATGCAACGATACCACCCACAGCTACCAGGCAGCTCAGGAGCACTAAAGAGAAGAGTGCACAAGCAGAGAACCACTCACTGCACCTGGTGTGGACATCAGCACCAGGCTCTGATGCTCAACAATCAGAGATCAGCATCTTCCTCAAGGATAATGGACAGCCAGCATGGAAGTGTTAGTGCCACACCGCAGGGAACAAGATGCCTTTCCAAGGGGAAGGCACAGTTTGTCCAAGTCAGAGCTCCAGAAGTGCTCAAGCCATGGTGTACAGCCTTCCCTAAGCCTCCAAGCCCAGAGAACACAGCTACTGATGCTGGTCTGGAATAAATGTCATTAGGAAAGTCAGTTATAGCCTAACCCAGAGCCAAAACCACGTGCGGCACTTTAAGCCTCACATACCTGCAATAATCAACACCCACGTGCAGCCTTGACTCCTTGATGGCAGAGTGTGCCCAGGCACAGGGGTAGTTGAAGCCTCTGTGATGAAAAAAACAAGTCCATCAGGTTTCCTTAAGAAATTCACCTTAAGATCAGCGTTCAGAGCAGCCTCCAGTCCAAACCTGACTGAGCTCCCAGTTTACCCTATGTGTGCCAACAGGTTCATATTGCTTGAAGCAAAGCCTTATCTCCTGTTACTATGATTAGTCCACACAATAGGAGAAAGCTAGGAGATTTTCCTCACCCCTCTTGGACAGGTTAGGGTAAGAGGACAGAAGGCTAATAAAGAAAGCAACCAGTGTTGGTGGACGAGAAGTTCAACATGAGCCAGCAACGTGTGCCTGCAGCCCAGAAAGCCAACCATATCCTGGGCTGCATTAAAAGCAGCATGGCCAGTAGGGCAAGGGAGGGGATTGTCCCCCTCTGCTCTGCTCTTGTGAGACCCCACCGGGAGCCCTGTGTTCAGCTCTGGGGCCCCCAGCACAAGAAGGGCAGGGACATATTAGAGCGAGTCCAGAGGAAGGCCTCTAGGATGATCAAGGGGCTGGAGCAGCTCTGCTATGAGGACAGGTTGAGGGAGCTGGGGGTGTTCAGCCTGGAGAAAAAAAAGCTCTGGAGAGAACTTACAGTGGCCTGCCAGTATCAGGCATCAGGTACCTCCAGCACCTAAGCTGTGGATGCCCCATCAATGGAAGCATTCAAGGCCAGGCTGGATGAGGCTCTGAGCAACCAAATTTAGGGGTTGGTGTCCCTGCCCATGGCTGGGGTTGGAACCAGAGGGTCTTTAAGGTCCCTTCCAACCCAAGCCATTCTGTGATTCTCTGCCTTCCCTCAGCACAGCCTCGTGGCAGCAGCTGGTCGCATCCAGAGCCACATCCTGAGGAAGAAACCTCTCCAGAGGCGCTTCCCGAGGGAGCCCTGAGGAGCTGAGCACCGGCTGCCGGGAAGGAAGCTGGGGGGGGCTCCCTCCACCCCAAACACAAACAGCGCCCGGGGCCCACTGCCATGACCGGGACAACCCCTGAGGGGCCAACACATCTCGGACGGGGCCCGGCTCCCCCCTCGGCCCAGCCCCTCCTCACCTGTGCCGCCGGCCCCGGGCCCCGCCGGGCTCCCGCTGGCCTCGCAGCCCAGCTCGTCACGCTCGTCCATGCAGTCGGGGTGGCCGTCGCAGATCCACTCTCGGGGGAAGCACTCCCCGTGCGGCTCCTCGCAGCGGAACAGCCCCGGGGCGCAGCCCGAGGGGTCGGGGCCGGGGCTGGGGCTGAGGGGAGCCGCCAGAGCCCAGCCGGCCCCGGCCCCGTCCCCGTCCCCCCCTGAGGCGAGGCCCCCGCAGCCCGCGCACCTGAGCCGCCGGCGGCGCCAGCCAATGAGAGCCGAGGGCGTGCGCGGGGAGCGGGCGGCGGGAGCCAATGGGGAGGAGGGGAGCGAGGCGCGGCTGGGCCCCGCCCGCCCGCTCCCGCTGCTCCCGGGCAGCAGCAGCAGCAGGAGCAGGGGGAGCAGCGCAAGCAGCACCCGCGCCATGCCGCTGCCACCGCTGCAAGCAGAGCCCGCCGCTGCTGCCACGCGCCTATAAAGCGGGCCGCGTGCGGCGGCACGGCGCATGCGCGCAGCCTCCGCCCCCTCCGCAGCGGCAGTGGCGCGCGACCTTCAGGCGGCCCCGCCCCCCTCAGCAGCCCCTCAGTGCCCGCCTCAGCGGCGGGGGGAGTGAGGGGGGCTCCGCCCGTCAGCGCCTCAGCGGCCTGAGGGCTGAGTTTCCTCGCGACCTCTAATCTGAATCTCGCCTCTTTTAGCCTAAAGGCATTCAAACTTGCCCTATCGATCGCTATCTCCCAAAAAAGTTGCTCTCTATCTTTTCATCTTGTCACCTCGTGTTCAGGTTTCATGAGGTCCCCGTGGGTTTTTCATAAAGTTTCCAGGTCCCTCTGGATGCCATCCCTTCCTTCTGCTCTGTCAGCTGCGCCACTCAGCTCGCTGCCACCTGCAAACTTGCTGAGGGTGAATTTGATCCATTTATCTGTGTCACTGTTATAGATATTAAACAGCCCCAGTCCCAGGACAGACCCCTGAGGGACACCACTCAACACCAGACTCCACCTGGACACGGAGCCATTGACCACTCTCTGGGTGAGACCTTCAAGCCAGTATCTACTGAATGGTCCACCCTTCAAATCCACCTCTCTCCAATTTAGAGATCAGGATGCCATGTCAAAGGCCTTACAGAAGTCCAAGGGGGATGACATGGGTCAGTCTTCCCTTGTCAACTGTATGATTTTTTAAGCTGTTGGCTGGTCCTGTCAATACAGCGGGATACAACTAACGCGTTCAGACAACTGACTTTGCAAAGACTCAGCATAACCCTGTCAGCAATCTTCCAGCATCTTCTAGCAGCTGCAGGAAAATCGATATACTCGCTGTAGAATAATCAGCAGAGCTCATGGCAACATGTCGTGGTTTAACCTTCTAACTGAAACCAGGACACAACACCACAGCACAAGCCTGGCAAATCAGCTGTCCCTGGGGAAGGGCAGGACCTGGGTGCTCTGTGGTTGAAATGTGTGTCATTGCAGCAGGGCAGGCGGAGCAGGGGACCAGGTGCTTGCTGCATGAGCCAGAAATGATCTTTGCTGCTGACTGACTGGTAACAACTGGCCTGGGAAGTGAGAGTAAGCAGCTGGATTCCTTTGAACCAACACACACAAAGTATCACAAAGAGCTTGGCATGCTACAAAGCCAAGCTTTAGACCAAAATCTGTATCAAGCATTTTTCACAGATCACAGCCTCAAGGGAGCAGTGGCAGGATGAACTGATGGATGCTAAAACCATCCTGAGGATGACTGAGGCAGACAGGAACCAAACAGTGCCATCAACTGGTTAACATTTCTTACCAGAAAATAAAATCATCTCATCAGGTCCTTTGCAGCTCCAGGCATGCTTTCTTCAGCTCTGACCTTCAGTGATATTCCAGCTGTGCTTCTAGGTCTCATTTTGGAGCAGTTGAGGCCACAGACAGCATATAAATCCACCAAGCCCAAGCTCCATTTCTATACTATCTTACTATTCCCTCAAGAAAACTTTACACCCAAAACGCTGTTAAAATAATTTGAATGATTCAAACAGGACAGGTAAAATGGGAGGATAATTACAACTTTAAATGCATTTATTAGTCATACATCAGCAAAACTTAATATATGTGGATAAGTTCCATCCAGCATCATTGCACCTAAATCCACTGCAGCCTTACCCATCAGAGTACTGCTTTTTCATGAACCAACATCTGTACATCCAGCCTTATTAATTTCTCACAAATAGGGCTGGTCTTTTGAGATTTCCCACTTCTTAATTGGTGGCCCTGGTGTCACTGGCTTTTTCTCAGCTGTTGTCACTGTAGTGCCCGAACTGGGATAGAAAAAGGAAGAGAGAAGAAGTTTTAACAGTGCTCAGACTAAATTGAGTGTTGCTTTTTTTAATGCCAAAAGTCAATTTCCAGTCAACTCATTTATTTATTCAAGAGAAGACAAGTACAAAGAATTAGCTCAGCCTTCTTCTAATCTGTAAGTCAATGTTGCTTATTGAAAGAATTCCGTATTTTTGGCACAAACCACACAAGGCTCAAACCTGCTCACACCGAGCAGTGTCAGGAGCAGAGCAGGAGGACAGACCAGGTCAGACCTACCTGCTGGCCTGAGCCCCCGCAGCGAGGGTTTTCTGTGTCGACGCAACCACAATAGGAGGGAAAGTCTCTCGGCGCCCGTCCCGCGTGCAGTAATAGTTATTTGCGAACTTGTGGCTGGGACCCACTGGGAGCCGAGGCGGCGGCTGGGATCTGGAGGGGAAAAGTTTAAGGACTTCAACACATCAGCGGGTGCCAGGGGAGCTCCGTGCTACGCGACACTGGTGCTGCAGTACTGCATACGGGTCAGGCAGGGGCTGCGAGGTGCCCAGGACAACAAGGAGGCCTGATATGAACATGTTATACACGAACGCTGTTATACAGCAATGCCCCGGGCACCCTGACTGGGTTGGCAGCATCCCTGCCGCAGCAGGTGGCTGGGGCCGGCTGGCCTGAGGTTCCTGCCGACCCTGTGGCTGTGGCCGTACGGAGCGGCCCCCTCAGCCCCCCGATGCCCGCGCAGAGCCCCCTGCCCTCAGGGGACGGCGCCGCAGCACCCCCAGTACCTCTTAGAGATCTCCGTGTAGCGCAGCTGCAGCTTGGCCTGGAGGTCGCGCTGCAAGGCAAGGCGACAACGTCTCAGGGGATGAAGGCGGCGGCCACCCCCAACCCCCCGGCCCCGCGGCCGCCCTCACCCCCGCCGCGAAGTTGCGGAGCCGCTGGATGATGCGGGTGGCCGTCGCCATCTTGGCCGCTGTGAAGGGCAGGGCGGGGCGGGGCGGGGCGAGGCGCGCGGGGCACGCCGGGTCTCGCGAGACTTGGAGGCTATATAAGGCGGAGCGGGAGCAGCACCGCCCCCTTCCTGTCCCGCGGAGCCGCCATGGACACGAGCCGCGTGCAGCCCATCAAGCTGGCCAGGGTGCGGGGCGGGAGCGGGACGGGGACGGGGCCGGGCTGTGGGCTGGGGCCGTGGGCTGACGCCGTGCTCTCTGCCCGCAGGTGACCAAGGTGCTGGGCCGGACCGGTTCCCAGGGGCAGTGCACGCAGGTGAGTGGGCCCGGCCGGGTGGCGGTGCCGCCGCTAGGCCGCGCCGGGCCGTGCTGAGGCCGCTCCGTGCCGCAGGTGCGCGTGGAGTTCATGGACGACACGAGCCGCTCCATCATCCGCAACGTGAAGGGCCCAGTGCGAGAGGGCGATGTCCTCACCCTGCTGGAGTCCGAGCGTGAGGCCCGAAGGCTGCGCTGAGCCGGTGGGTGCCCCGTTCCCCCCGGCACTGCCCGGCCCTGCTGCCCCCCAAGTGGCAGAGGGAGGATGCCGTGCCCCCGGGCAGACACAGGCTCTGCTGTTCCTTTTCAGGTGCTGAAGACTTGTCCCATGTACTCGGAGCCACCAGCATGCATCATCTCAGCTGGACGTGGGGCACAGATGGAGAGGAGCGTGGTGTTTGTGGTGTTCACACAATAAAGGTTTTTTTTTTCCAGTACTCCTTTGTCCAGGACTCACTGAGTGTGTGAATGTTCTGGTGTACGCACCTGCATTTTGTTGTTCGGCTCAGTCAGACAAAAATGCACCCTGCTTATGACTGGGGCTACACATGAGGCCTTCCTCTTGACATATCTGTGTTCTTGTGTCTTTGTTAACTTGTCACTTGCAGCAAAAATAATTTATTGTTTTGATTACAGCGTTATTAATTCTGACAGGTGTTTTTCTGTGTTACCAGCAGAGTGGCACTGGTACACCTGATGGACTTCTGTGGAGTCTGATAAGTCAAAATTCAAACTTTGTACCAGTTTGAAAAGCGGCTGCCTGCTGCTTCTGTTTTTCTGACCTCAGTAAGCTATTCTATAAATGCTACTATAAATATAACTGCTTGCTGTCTTCCCTGGCAGTTGCCCACGAAGAGCACTCATCTCTCTCCCCTTAGAGGAGTTGGTAAATCAATCTCACTCACTTTCTTCTCAGCTTTCCCTTCCACCACAAGATCAGCTAGAAGAGTTATTTTAGGCTACTATATAAATGTAGAGGTAAGACTGAAAGGGTTTGGAATCAGTCTGAGAAATGTCACAGTTTAGGAGGTGGTTTTTAAGCACTTTGCCCCTGTGGCAAACTAGCATTTTTTACCAAGTGAGAGCAATGCTGTTTTGTGATGTTTGAACTAAGCCAGGTCTGTGGCTCCCAATGCCGTGCTCACCACCATGCAGTGTCTGTCCCAGGGGGACTCTGATGTTCTGAACCTTATTAAGGCACTTCAGTAACAAGTGGGAATGAAGGCTTGGAAATCCCAAAGCTCAGGAGAGCACTTAAAGAATTGAATGTTCAAATTGCTGAACTTAAGCAGTTAGCGAGGGTTGTTCAAGGCTGGCATTGAAGGAGCATTTGTAATTTTTTTTCCTTCCTGCAAGTGGCAGCTGTGCCCTGGTCAGGCCCGTGATTTTTATGGTCTGGAGAAGGCAGTCGTTGGGGACATGCTTGTGTTGTTGCTTGACCCAGCTCTTGATTCCTTTATGGTGTTGCTTTAGTTTCAGAGCATAGGGTGCACCTCTTGCTCTGGTTCTGGTGACAGAGCCCTCAGTTCTGAATGCAAGGAGAAGCCCACCTTGGAGTTTACTTCTCTGCCTGCTATTTTCTCCCAGCACAGCTTTGGCAGTGAGCAGGGAGCCTCAGCGCTCTGGACAGGGGGCAGTGCAGGGCTGCCAGATGTGAGCAAGGTGTGAGGCATCAGCTGTGAATCAGCGGCAGCTGGGGGTGAATTTGTAGTGAGGTGGCTCAGAGCAGCTGTTGCCCTTCCCAGCTGTCCCTGTGTGCTTGGTGTACCCTCAGCCATGTGTGAGGGAGGTCACCCTGCATCCCTGCTGCTGGATGATTGCTCTGTAACAAAGCTGAACAGCATCAACACGAGGGCAAACCAAGGAAAGTGAAGGGGGTCCAGTGCCTCGCTTGGTCCCATGAAGTGAAATGGGCCAGAAAGTGCCACCTCATGGTACCTGAATCCAGTTCCTAGCTCTGGAGCAGTTCAGCTGGAAGAAAATGATGGATTTAACCAGTAGGGAATGGGTTGAAATGCTGGTGAGTGCTCAGGGCCAGGGCTGTGTCCAGGCTGTCCCTCTGCCGAAGCTGTTCTGGGGATTTTAGCTTGACTCAAACAAGGAGGCAGGAGACTGCTGGTGGTCATTGTGATATTTCAAAATAATTTTACTTGAAGTTTTATTTATCTTAAAAATAAACATCAATATTAAAATGTCAGTAAACAAACCTGTGAAAACCAAAGCAGTGAGTATGGAATACATACAGAGCAGCGCAAAGAGAGTGGCTGTGAGCATCTTGTGTTAACTTCAGTGCAAAGCTGAAAAAGGGTGAGGACAGCGGCACGTTGCCCAGAGGTTTCTTGGGGAGCATTTCCCAGCAGAGAGAATGGCTCAGACAAGATCTGCGTGGTGTGAAAGTGAGGGAGGATGAGCTGAGGAGTAGGAGGAGCTGTGACAGGGGTCACCTTTGTGAAGGAGTCAGAGCGCAGCCTGCTTCACGTGCAAAACCCTTTTTTTTTTTCTCCCAGTTCTTAAAGCTTACCTTGTCTGTTCCCACCCTGCCTGGCACACACACACACACAGACACACACATGTGCTCTGACATACGCATCCATCTCCGCAGGCCCTAGGCTTTCTCTCTCTGAGCTCTTCTTGCTGATCTCTTTTCCTGGAGCTATCCTCAGCCACCCTCCCCTTGGGGAAGGGAAGTGGGCAGAAAGGGACTTGTGAAGGCAACTCGAGCCCCTGAGCTGCTAGTAGCTGTGGGACTGCTAAAAGGAGAAGTGTTTACAAGGTGATTTTTATCTTTCCTTCTGGATCCTGTGGGGCAGCAGCTGGGCAGGCCCAGTCCCTAAACAGTTGAGGCTCTCAGTCCCCTTCTCTCAGCCTGGCTGCAGCCCCAAGCATCCAGAAGCTTTGCTCCCATTGAGCAAATCAAATCGTTGAGTGATTTCATGGTGAACTCCAGCTTTTTTGACAACGCACTGTATTTTTTTTTCCTTTGTGTGCATGTGCTAGAGAAGATTCAGGTTTCTGTTGGGCAATGAAATGCCGGAGAAGATGAGCACATATTTCAGTCTGGAAATGCTCCCGTGGCAGCGTGAGCCAGCTGCTCGATGTCCCCTGCTGTCACTGCTGATGCTTGCCCTCCTGCAGCCCTGCTCCCCATCACTGGCTCTGCTGCCCTCCTGCAGCTGCTGGGAGCTGGCAATAGGAGCAGAAACCAGCTGCTACTTCTGCTGGCTTGCTTTTTTGCTGTTCCGGTGAGCTGGGGCCTTGCAGAGGGCTCCAAGGTGGCAGAGCTCCAGTGATGGTGGCCGGCAGTGGAGGTCACTTGATGCTTGGCTCCTCTGTCCCTGGGAGCGAGGTGGGCACCTTGGGACGCTTCCTGCAGCAGGCAGGGCGAGCGAGGCCCAGGGACAGCGCCTGCTCTATTGCCAGGAGGATGAAAACATCTTCAGCCTCGGGGAGCAATTCGGCACATGAAGGAGCAGCAGGAGGGGGGGACATAAATTACAGCCCAGCACTGACAGCCAGCTGGCACACGGCTGGATCCAAAGCTCATTCTAATTTGGTTTCTTTGGGTTCCCGGGGCTCTTGGTGCCCACTGTTGATGTCCCCTGCTGTGGAGAGGGAAGAGTCACCAAACATCACCAGCAACCATCCAGGGGCTCCTGGTGATGGCCAGCCAGGCTGGGCCCTTGCCAACGAGGATGCGCTGAGCATCTGGCACCTGGGATGCTCTGCTCTTGCCTCTGCAACCCCTTCCTTGGGGACCCTCAGCTGCTCTCATCTGTTCCCCTGCCCACCATGGAGCCAAATCAGTGGCACGGTGCCCCCTCTGTGCCCCCTGCATGGGACAGAGTGGGTGGCAGGGGCTGGGGGGCTGCAGTACTCACGTGTGGCTGCCCCTTCCCATTCAGGTGGGCGTAGAGCAGCACGGCGATGTTGCTGTGGCCGGCCTCCAGCGCGATGGCGACGGCGTTGTTACCATCCTAAGGAGGGCAGGAGAGCGGTCGGGAAGAGCTTTGGGACCGGGAGCGGGGGGAGCACTCCTGGACCCCAGCTCCTTACGCTGTCCACGATGGAGATGTTGCAGGCGGGCTGAGCCAGCAGCAGCTTCACCGTCTCCACGCGGCCGTGCTCGCAGGCGCACATCAGCGCAGTCGAGCCCTCCTCGTCCTGCAGGTTCACGTCCGCCCCGCAGGCGAGCAGGGCTTCCACCATCTCCTGCCGTCCGTGGCTGACGGCCAGCATCAGCGCCGTCTGGCCGGCCTGCGTGACACAAGGGACGCTGCCAGGAAGGTTGTGGCACTCATCCCACTGCTGCCCCAGTGCCCACCAAGCACCGGCTTGCCCCAATGGAGCCCCGACACCCTCCCCGTGTACTGCCCCCACCAGGTCTGGGGTCCTGTCCTCGGGGTGGGCTCAGGAGGCGAGCGCAGCTCTGTTCACTGCCCACAAGGGGGTCAGGACGCGGTGGCCCCCATCCCACACCCACCTGGCTGGCCTTGGCGTTGACGTTGCCCATGCTGAAGAGCCTCCTGACCACGGTCATGTCGTCCTCCTGCTCGACGGCTGCCAGCGCTGCCAGCATGAGCGCCGTGTAGCCGGCCTTGTTCTGGTGGTCCACGTTACAGACCCCTGCGGGGACGGGCAGAGCCGGGGGAGGCTCAGGGTGCTGCTCCCAGGGGAGGGAAAAGGAGGGTGGCATCCTGGCAGGGGGACATTTCTGGAGCTGTGGCAGACCTGAGGTCACCCACCCGTGTCCAGCAGCAGCTGCACGATGTGGAAGTTGGAGTGGGAGACGCTGTAGTGCAGGGCCGTGTTGCCGTTCCCGTCGGCCAGGTTCACCACGTGGGCCAGGAGGGCTGGCGAGAGCTCGGCGAAGGCCAGGAGGTGGTTGGCGACTGTGTCGGGGACGGAGGACTTCTGGCTGGACAGACGGAACCACTCCTGCAGGACCAGGCTGCTGCTGGCGAGCTGCGGGCAGCGAGCGGGGCTGAGCCTCTGCATGGCGCAAAGGCAGGACCCCAAAGCCCAGCCCGGTGCTGGGATGGCCCTGGCTCAGTCCACGGGGATTTGGGGGGTAATCTGGGACTCGTTTTGGGAAGAAAAGTGTTGATCCGGGCTTTGCTGGCCCGGGGGTGCCCCCAGCTGCGGGGGGAGCCGCAGTCAGCCCAGCAGGAGCCGTGCCACCCGCAGCACCCAACTCACCACCTCCTTGCTCTTGGTGGCCCCGGGGTGGCCCAGGTGGGTCTTGACAATGAGGCAGGCCTCCCGCATCCTGGGGCTCAGCTCGAACCTGGGGGGAGCACGAGGGCAGTTGCAGCAAGGAATCCCTGGCCCCTCTGCCCCCCAAGCAAGGCCCTGAGGTCTTGCTCCTCTCCCCAATTCCTTGCGGTCCCCCCGGTGAATGTCCCCCCCCAACCAGAGCCTTCCTCCCCAGGCCTGCAGCCGTGCCCCTGGGGTGTCCAGCCTACCAAAGGCAGCCTTATACGGCCGTGCTCAGACACGATCTGCCCATTTTTAGGCCGAATTTTTTCCCTTTGTTGAAAAATGCTACTGAGGGATTTTTTTTGTTGTTGATTTCTTTTTTTTCCAAATTATCTCCTGTAGAAAAGAAGCAGCTGCAGCCTCGGTCTCGTGGTTTCCTTAGCAGACCCGAGATGCTGGAATGATTTTTTGCTGCCGAATGGTTTCCGCAGGAGGCAGGCGTGTTTTTCCCATCAGCTGCACCGAAACGCGGCGCAGGAGCCCTGAGCCATGCCTGGCACCTTCCCTCCGGCACTTACTTCTCCTTCACCTCGGTGGGCTCTGGCGGGGCCACGCTGGCCCCCTCACGCTCCTGCTGCTCGCCCGGCTCGCTCTGGCCACCCCCGGCATCCTCCTCCTCCTCCTCCTCTGAAGTATCAGTGCCCCCCTGCTCCTCGCTGTCAGAGCTGTCGGCTGAAGCCTTCTCAGAGGAGCTGTCTCCATCCTCTTCCTCCTCCTCGCTGGACGTGCTCTCGTACCTGTGCAGAGGGAGGGGGCTCAGCGATGCCCTGCGGTGGGAGCTGCCGGACCCACCGGTCCCCCCAGGGCTCCCCACTGCCCCCAGCACCGAGGGCAGACGGGAGCTCCCAGCACGTACTCCCCGTTCAGCACGCCCACGAACTGCAGGCTCTTCTTGCTGCCCTCGGCCTCGCTCCGGGGGGCACCGTCCCGCTTCTTCATGATGGACTTCAGGGCTCCTGCAGCAGAGAGCAGTGAGGGGGCAGTGAGCCAGACCCCCACAGGGCTCCCAGGCACCCCAAACCCCTTTCCCAACTCACCGGCTGCAGGGCTGGCGGCTGCTTTGCCATCCCGTGCTGGGGACGGATCCCGGCCACCATCCACCACCTCCACCACTGCGGCCCCAGGGGCCGGGCTGCCCAGGCACGTGTCCCCTGTCACTGCCACCACCTCCACTGCACCTTGGGGGCTGCTTGGGGTGTGCTGGCATCCAGCACCATCAGCGCTGGGCTCCAGCTCCTTGCGTGCTGGGACGGCGGTGCCTGCATCAGCAGTGCCTGTGTTGGTGCTGGTCATGTCGTTGCTGGCCACGCTGGTGCTGGACATTTCGGTGTTGGCCTTGTTGCTGCTGGCCTTGTTGGTGCTGGCCACACTGGTGCTGGCCCTGTCAGCCTGGCTGCTTTTGTCTTCGTGCCCCGTGGCCACATCAGGCCCCACTGCCACATCCCGCCTGTCAGGGCGGCAGCCCACCCCGACGCAGGCCGTCGGCGGGCAGCACCCCACAGCCACATCCACCGTCTCCACGGCATCTCCGACCGCCTGGCTCCGCATCACCACCGCCGCCTCCACCAGCACCTCGGCCACCTGTGGCTTGGCTGTCACCTCCTTGTCCGTGCGCCCGCGGGGCCGGCGGGCGCACACCTCCAGCCGCAGCTCCTCCAGCTCCCGCGTGGCCTCCTGCAGGTGCCCCTCCATCAGGGCAATCACCTCCTTCTGGTGCCCCACCGTCTGCTGCAGCAGCTCCAGCTCCCGCTCCGCCTCGGGGGCGAGCCCCAGCGAGGATTCGAGCACCCACACGGCTGCGTCCCGGCGCTCTGGGGCCCCACTGCCCGGCTCGCCACTGCCCACCTGCTGGGACTGGTAGTAGAAGACGGCGTCAGCCATGGGCCGGTCCTCGCCCACGGCCACAGAGCGGCACGGCCTCTCGTCACCCCTGGGGCGGGCGGCCGTGCCCTTGCCACGGCTGCCCCGCTCTGACACGGCCAGCTTCTCCGTCAGCTTCCTCAGCTCTGCGATCTTGCTTGCTCGACCCTTTGCCGGCTCTCCTTCGCACTCCAGCCCCGCTCGGGGCTGCTCCTCGCTCCCGCCGGGGCGGCTGAGCGCCTCGCCGGGCTCCCCCGACAGCTTCTCCAGCAGCCTCGCCTTCTCCTGCTGCAGCTCAGAGATCTGCATCTCCAGGAAGGGGATGGTTTTCACCTGCTCCTCCAGGTCCCGCAGCTGCCGTAAGGCCGCGGCCATCTGCTCCCGCACGTGCTGCAGCGGGGCGGCGCCGAGCCCCGCAGCCGGCGTGCTGCGCCCCGAGCTGCCAGGGCTCATCCGCGTGGAGCCCGGCTGGCCCTCGGTGCCCGCCGGCACCCATGGGTGCACCTGGCTCGGGGCGCCCGGCTGCGAATGGCTCTGCTCCTGCTCTAGCCTCCTGCTCGTCTCCAGCAAGGTCTTCTCCACCTGCAGGTTTCGTGCCCAGCACTTGCGGGCAGGAGGTGGGAGCAGCCGCACGGCCGGCGGGGGAGACGTGGGGTGGGAGGTTGGCTTGCTCAGGGGCTCCGGGGGCGCCCGGCCGTGTGGGGACAGCAGCAGCGCGGTCCTGCCGTCCTCGCTGGCCGTGGAGGTGAGGGACTCGGTGGAGGTCCAGCCGCTGGTGTGGCTGCTGGGGCTGCGCAGCGTGCCGAGCTGCTGCCTGGCCCCTTTCGCCCTGCGCGGCAGCGGCACTTTCTTGAGCGTCTGGCCGCTTTCGATGTCATCGACGTATTTCAGGAAATCCAGGTCCAAGAGGAAGCCGTAGGGGGTTTCCACCGAATACGAGCTCTTCTCCCCATCGTCTTGGTCCCTGTACAAGAAGGGGCCCCCGAGATCTGCAAGACAGGCAGAGACACTTAGGGAGGGACCTGGCAGAGACGGGAGCGCTTCTCCAGCCAGGTCGTGCCGGGATTCGCAGCCTGCAGCCCCCTCGCTGTGATGCTGCTGGACAAGGACGCGGTGGATGGCCCATCCCTGGCACCTGTGGTGCCAGCAGGTGTTGCAGGGCACCTGCTCTGCTTCTGAGTTGCTGCAGGTGACGATACCCATTGGGACAGGATGGCTGAGCCCTGCCCGTCCCCATTGCTCCTTCCCCTGTCCTCTGCCCGCAGTGGCCCTGCCAGGTCCCCGCACGCAGCTCTGGGCTCTTTACCTGGAAGGTTCTGGTTCAGGTGCGCAGGCTGAGCCATCTTCTCCCCAGGATGCCACCAACCATCGGACCATCAACCTGTAACAACAGCGGGGCCCTGTCCTGACACACCCTGCAAACCAGAGCGTCCCCAGCAACCCCAAACCGCTCCCCTGGCGCGGGTGCCCCAGCCCCGAACCCGGGGCACATCCCTGCGGCCATGCCCCGGCACCAGCTGGGTCCCCTCCGGGTGCCGGCACCCGGCTGGGGCTGCTCCCAGGCAGGCGAGCCCTGCGCTGCTGGCGGGGCTGGGGATTGTTTGTACATTTAAGGAATGCTTCGCAGCCTGGGCTGGGGCGGCCACGCTGCCAGCTCCGAGGGCGCAAAGCCATGAGTCAGAGCTCGGCTGCGCCGGGGGAGCAGGCAGGGAACAGGAGGCTGCTGGAGCGGGGCACTGAGCCTTTACGGGAGCAAGTAGTTTGCCTAGGATAATGAAACCAGATGCTTCTGCAAAGCCACACGACCACAGGCGTCTCCCGGCACCCAGCAGTTGCTCTGCACCACGTCCACCCTCGCCGCAGGGCACCCTGCGTTGCCAACCCCCCCTCCGCTGCTGACCCCCAGCCCTGGCTCCCAACCACCCTTGGGGGCTGTTTGGTGGCCCCAGCAGGGACCTGGCTGCTTTTCCCCGAGGACAACATGGGATAGAGCACGGTGTGTGTGTGCGTAGGAGGGTTTGAAACAAGAGCCTGGTTTTCCCAGGAGCCAGGCACGCTCAGGCTGGAGGGGAGCCAGCGGGATGCCCGCCTGCAAGCCTGGCACTCAGCGCAGGGAGGCAGGCACCACGGCGAGCACCAGCATTTCCCTTCCCCGCAGGGGAAAAAAGGTGCAAAAAGGGGCTGCAACGCTCCTGAAAACCCAACAAAAAGCGAGGAGAGGGAAATGGCAGCGCGGGCCACGGTCCAGGGGTGAGCTCACCGCTGAGGGGCTGGCAGCTGCAATTGTTCAGCTCCAACCTGCTGCATCTGGGCACTGGGGCTGCGGGAACAATATTGCCTGGTGGAAAACATTTGAGCCAAATCAAGCCCGGTGCTGGGAACATTCCTGTTCCCAGCTTCGCGGATCCCTTGCAGGAAGCAGCTGTCACTCAAGCAATGTCTGTCCCAGGAGCTCCACCGCTGGCCCCCATGTTCCCAGGGCTCTCCATGCCCATGCCCACCCCGCCTGGGGGTCCCTGTGCTGGGGGGGACGTGGGGACCCTCCCCACAGGGTGCTGTGCAGCTGTCAGCGGGCAGAGCATTTGGCACTGGGCTATTTTCGGCACCCTCAGGAAGAAGGCACAGGACAAGTGCCCCCGTGGGCGAGTCGGAGGAAGCTGCTGGCATGTCGAAGCCTATTTGGAGAGCAGCTCAGGGATGGTGTGAGCGGCCAGAGAGGCCCAGAGGCATCAACACCACAGAAAAGGACCAGGTCCGATCTGCGTGAGGGAAGCTGGGGATCAGCATTGCCTGGAAAACGGCACAGGGACCGCTGGCATCCACAACCGAACCTTTGGGACCGAGCATTGGGCACTTTGTTCCTCTCCCTGGCCCCACTCTGCCCCCAAGCCCAACGCCTCATTTTAACGAGTCGTAGCGAGTGACTCACTGCAAATTGCTCAGCTGGCCCCACGAGCCTCTCCCCACACAGGGATGCTCCACAATCCCACCTGGCTCACACAGCTGCGGCCCCACGCTGCCGGCCCTGGCATGCAGGGATAAGGAGCTGGGTCCAGCTGGGCAGGATCGAACCCTGGGCTCCCTGACCCCACCAACCCACCCCAGCTGATGAGTGTCCCATGAGACAGCCACCTCTGCCTCCTTTGGGATCTTCTCGGCAAGGAGCTACCTCTGTGCTGCCACCCCATCCCAGCCTCATGCCCAACAGGCTCACGCGTCCTCCTCCTCGCTGAACTGGGGAAGCGGCCGGTGCCCTCCTGCACCGGGCCTGGTGCCATCGGTGCAAGTAAAAAAAAAAAAAAAGAGCCGAGGCCAGGATCGAGTCCCCACCGGGCTTCGTGCTCACCGTGGATCAAGCGGGAGGAAAAGGGAGAGCAACAGCAGTGGCCGTGCGGCCCTGAGCACGGGCGCATTTCCTCGGGGAAGCGGCCCGGCAGCTCCCTTCCGCACGCGCGACCGGGAATTGTCCTGCCTGGGGCCAAGCCAGGAAAAGCCACTGTGCTCAGCACCGCCGTGCTCAGCTCTGCTCTGCAGGGGGCTGCAAGGGCCGGGCACTGCGACGCCTCCCATAAAGCTCATGGCAATGGTGCCCCTGCTCTGTGGCACTCGCTGCCTTTTAGCCGTCCCCTCCACGCCAGTGACCCAGGGCCTTGCCACTGGGCTGGGAGGGGAGGAGAGGAGAGCATCAGGCCAAAGTTGAGCTCTGGAGGCTCGAGAAGAGGAGCTGACACGCAGCAGCGGCGAGAGGGTTAAGTCCCCACGTCCCAGCCGTCACCTGCTGGGCTCGGCCACACAAAGCCAGCCTTGTCCCTGCGGCCGCCAGCACCGCGGCACCGGTTCAAAGAGCAGCCGCTCTCCATCTCTGCTCAAGCCAGGGCGGGGAGGACCGTGTCGGCGGCTTTGTTGCAGAAGGCTGGGTTTTGGCAGCCTTGGCCGCTCCCCTGGACACCGGGCTGGGTGCTGCCGGGTGCCTCCACACCCCTGCCAAGCCAGCAGGCACCCCCGTGCCCAGGAGGAGACGTGCCAGGACCTGGTGCTGTGCTCAAAGCACCGGTCCTGGAGATGGGAGGACCCTGTGCCATCCCAGCTCCCTTCGGAAGAAGTTAAAGCATCATTTCTGGCCCTGGCATCTCCACACAAAAGCTGGTTGGCACAAGCTGCAGTGCTGCTGGGAAGGCTCTTAAGCAAGACAGGGATGTACAAGGACTGAGTTGTCCCTGCAGAGCTGGGGTTGTGCTCTGCCCTGGTCCCACACTTGTTTTATTTATCCCCTTGCTGTCGTACTGATGCCCACAAAGGAAACTTTGGGCCAAAGTGGAGCTCCTCAGCTCGAGTACAATAAAAACCCACAGCAGGTGAGAGGCCCAGGAGCCAAGCTGGATGCTGAGCTGCACTCACACAGCCGAGCAAGCTGACGACAGCCACCGAAGCTTAATCTACCGTCCAGGCCTGGAGAGGAATTCTGGCTCAGGACCACCCAGCACCGCACCCCAGGCTGAGCCCAACCCACTGCGAGCCGCTGGCCTCATGGTCCACGGGGCGATGCTCCTCCAGTGCCAAAGCCCAGGGCCAGTGGGCGAGCGATTTTTAAGCTTTGGCCACCTCTGCATCGCATCCCCTGGCGAGGGGCGCAGCGGGGCTGCTCCCCCAGCCGCACGATCCACGGGGCTGGAGCGAGGCGACCGCCCAGGGCTGGACATGCTGACGGCGCTCCCTGGCTGTCCTCCGAGCCAAAACACTGAGGTCATGAGGAATGTGAGAAGAACAGAGTCCAGAGCAGCCCCGGCCAGTGCGACTTGATTTATCTTCGCGAGGCACGTTTCCCTTGAAGCTGCGCACGGGCGATAAGCCCTGAAGCCCCGGGCTGAGGCTGTTCCAAAGTTAAAGGGAAACCACTGAGCAAGCAGGCGGCTTCCTCCGCAGCGAGAGGGCAGGAGCTGCCAGCGACCTGCTGGGATTTGGGATCCTCGCACGGAGCCGTCACAGCCCCGAGCTGGCTGTCACAGGGACACATCACCTGCGATGCCACCGCCGGTGTGGCAGGCTGGGCACAGCCAGGGGGTTTGGGTGCTCATCGCCCCTTCCCCTCAGTGCCTCTGCCCCAGCTGGATGGGACGGATGGGTCAGCCCATGCCTGAGCCATCCGGGGCTGCAGCAGGTCCTTGGCCACGCACGGGGTGGGTGTGCCTGCACCGACACAGGGACGGAGGGAGGGGAGAAAAGTTTGGTCTTCCCCACAGCCTGATTTGAGGGCTGGGCTCTTCTTTCTGGAGCTGTCGTCACCATTGCCTGGGTCGGCCGGTCGGGAGGCCGGGGAGCTACTCAGGCTCCCACCCGCTGCAGCGATGCTGGGACCTCCCCGAGCTCACACAGTGCCCGGACAGCGGGCGCACGGTTGGCTCGCCTGGGGAACGGCTCTGGGTACCCCACTGCACCTACAGGGCCCCTATAGCTCTGCTAGGAAACACCTACTGCCGGTCCTGCACCCGCATGGCAGCCCACCAGCATTTTCCACCAACACCTTCCAATTCTTTCGGGGCCGGTGACGAAGCACGGAGTGGACAACAAACCCCGACAGCCTGCGCCCGTCCCGTGGCAGGGAGGCTGAATCCACGCTGGGTGGGCACTCAGACACGGGCGGGGGACGGCGGCTTCCCCAAATGCGTGCGAGGGCTGAGCCCTGGCCTCGCCCTCCCCAGCTGGGAGCACCCCGAGCCCTGCGTGCCTGCAGCACCTGAGGAACCCCACGGCACCCACGGGTCCCTGGGTCCCCAGCACCATGGGGTGCCCCCAGCACCACGGGGTGCCCGCAGCCCCCCAGCACCATGGGGTACCCCCAGCACCATGGGGTACCCCTAGCACCACGGGGTGCCCGCAGCCTCCCATCCCGGGACCCCCCCGGGTCCCTCCGGCACCTCCCCTCCCCGCAGCCCCCCCAAACCCGGGACCCCCCCGGATCCCCCCGGGACCCTCCCTCCCCTCCAGCCGCCGTTCGCCGGCCCGGCCCGGCCCCGACGGCGCGCAGCCCCCGCTCCAGCCCCGCTCCGTCTCTCTCCCTACCGGGATGCCCGGAGCCCCTCCGACACCCCCGGGGGCTCCTTTGGGGCTGCAGCAACCCTTCGGTGGGCCCCGTCCCGCCGCCGGAGCCGCTCCCGGGCCCACCGCCCCTCACCTCGGCGGGCCGAGCCGTGCCGTGCCGAGCCGTACCGAGCCGTGCCGGACCTCTGGGCTGCTCCCGGGCCCCTCCGCGGGGCCGTGCTCCCGGGCCCGGCGGCTCTGGGCTCGCAGCGCTGCCCCGCCGCAGCCGCGGGGCCGAGGGCCGAGGGCGGGCCGGCGGCGGGGCCGGGGCGGGGCGGCGGCGGGCGGGGATCGCCCCCGGCCCGACCCGGGACTGGCACCGGCCGCCGCCGCCACCGCCCGGCACCGCCCCCGGCACCGCCCCGACGGGATCCCGCTCCCCGCCTCGACGCCAGCGGGACCCCCCCGAGGTGCCCCCGGGTCCCGGTGGGATCCCGAAGCTGGGTGCCCCCCACCCTCACCTCCCCCTTCCCCGGTTGGGGGACCCTCGCTCTTTGCACCCCGGGGGACGAGGGGTGCCCCGAGCGCACGCAGCTTGGGCTGGGGGTCTCCCTGCCCGGCTCCCACCCCCCCAGAATTGGGGACCCCCCCCCGTGCCGCTTGCCCTGGCCAAGCTCCCCAGGCCCAGCCCTGCCGGGGGGCTGGCAGCCTTCGTCTGGTTTTCAGGCTGCTCGTCTCCTTTTCCTGCCAGATTTCTTCCCCGCCTGCTTTGCACGCTGGCGAGGTCTGGGCCCGTTCTCCATCCCGCAGGGACCCTCGGCAGTTTCGTGCCATAAAGCCTGCCCTCGCTCTCTGCTACGGTCTGGATTCGCCTGCTGAGTCCCTCAGCACCGATTTTGTGTTTCTTTTTCCTTTCCAGCAGGATCCGTCCCCAGCTGCTGAACCCCTGGGTATTTTTCCACGGCCGGCTCTTCCGTCATGCTGCTCACGGGAAGAGCAGGAGAAACAAGACGTGCTTCCCGACATCCCTCCCAGCTGGCAGCTTGGGGACTTCCTGACAAAAGGTTTGCATCCGGACGGAAATACCTTAATAGCCCTAATGGCTCTACCTCTCCCGACAGACACCAGCCCTCTCCAGTCCATTTACATACTTGGCCTCTCCGGCATCCTGTGGTAATGAGCTGCGTGATTTCATGCCCTCATTCTGTACCCAAAGCAGGTCTAAAATAGCACCGCTCCTGATGATTCAGTGACTGCTCAACAAAGAAATCATTGGGTCCTCCATCCCCCTGCAGCTTTCCTTCTCCATCAAGATCTGGAAAGGTGAAACCCAGCAATGAGTCAAAACCAGCCAGCGCCCACCCCCTGGCTGCACGGCTCCGTGTCCAGGTCCCTTGCTCCTGCTCTTGGACATCTGTCAAGAATTTCACCCATCGCTAAACTTTTCTTGTTTCCTCCTTGCGAATATAACAAGAAAAAAAAAAAAAAGGAAAGTTGTGGGAAAATGAGATTGGGAAAGCGAGGTCTTCCTGCTTCTCCAACCCTTGTGAGCTGGTGCTACCCCAGCAGAGCTGTGAGAAGAGTGGGAAGGCCTCTTACAGCCCGTGGTCTCACAGGGCACGAAGACCTGGGCTGCCTGAATTTGTTGCTGGAGTGCAACAAAGACTCAAAAGACATTTTGAGGACAAGACTCAAGAACAGCCTTTGCCCAAGATGCCCTCCGCTGTCAGTGCGAGCTCCTGGCTTTGAGCTCTGGTGTCCAAGGGCAGTCAGCCCCGAGGGATGGTGCTTGTTTCTCACATTTGTGGTTTATGCAGAGCTCCAATGCAAGAATGCAGACAGAGACGTCCCAAGGGCCGGCCAGGGCTTTAACCACAAATCACAAATGCTTTTGGGAGGCGGCACGGGGAAAGTGCTGGGTCTGGGCAGTCAGATGGAGGAGGTTTGCCTGCAGGCTTCCCCTCGGGGCTGTGGCAGCCTGAGCCAGGACCGGTCCGAGTGGTGGCACCCGCCCGGCTGGACTGCTGGCCCCGGGCAGCAGCATCCAAACCCGTGCTTGGAGGCAAAGGGCACTGCTGGCTTCCTTGGCTGGGCCTCACGGGGGTAAAGCCACAGCCACGCCACTGCAATGAGGGCTGGCTGGGCTTTTGTTGCTGTTACAAGGGCAGTTTTGCCAAAAGAAAAAACAACAACAACAACAAATGTTATGAGATTGGAATGTGGCAGCTGAGCTGTCTGAGGATCTGCAGAGTTTCATGGCATCGCGGCAGGGTCCTGCACGGCTCTTCCAGTCCCAAGCCTTGCACTGGCCAGGGAGAGCAGCCCAGGGCCTCCCAGGGGCAGCCATCCGAGCAAGAAGCTCCATGACCCAATGAGTCTTCAGTTCAACAAAAACATTTAAAAAATAATTTTTTAAAAAAGAATTTAAGAATTTAAATTTAAATAAAAGAATTGAAAAAAAAATAAGATTTTTTTTTTTTTCTGAGGCCCCAAAAGAGGGTCTCAGAAAATGGCTTTTCCTTGTGAACCCCCATCCTCTACTCCCTGCCAGCCCTGGCTGTGGCTGTACATGTGCCCATGCCTCGGTTTCCCTATCAGGACAACCACGATGCTCCCAGTCCCTGGGGTCAGTTGGGAGGGGGATGCACACACGTGTGCATGCGTTGCGATGCACAGCAGCGTGATGGGGTGTTTCTCTGCAGCAGACCACAACCAGGACCTGGAAATCTCTGCAAACTGCCAGGACAGGCTGAGTGCACGTCCCTAGGACTTATCACAGAAACCAAGCAGGGTCGGTGTAACAGAAAGCCTGCAGAGCTTGGCCAGGCTTCCACGGCTCTGTCCCATCCGGGGCAGCAGCTCCCAAAGCCCTCCTGGCCATGCTGGGGGCTGCTGCCAGTGCCGGCCCGGGGCAGGGAGAGCCGTGCATGCTCAGGGAGCACCTGGAAAAGCAGCCACTCGGCTGCGTTTGAGCCATTTCCTGGCAGACTGAGTTAATCTCTGCTTGCTCCAGCTCCGCTGCGCCTGCCCGAGCCCCGTTCCCAGCTCCGTTGCCCCTTCTGTGGCCCCCCGAATGGGCTCGCCCGGCCGCACCCGGAGCGGGACCCCCGGGGACCCCTGGAGCAGGGCTGGCTGCTGCTTCCTCCGTAGGAAAGCGAGGTGAACGCCTAAATAAACCAGCGTAAATAAACCAGCCCAGCACGCCTCCCTGCCAGGAGGCTCGGCCGTCCCCGCTGGCCGTGGCAGGATGTCCTTGTTTTCTGCCTGCAGGTCTGCGAGCGGGCAGGAAGCCGGTTTCCTCTCCTTGCATCTCTGCTCGGATCCTTCCTCCCCGGGACATTGTAGCAGCAGCGGAGCAAAACAAACAGCCCAAAAGCGGAGCCGGAGCAGCCTCCACAGCTACCGGGGGCTGCCTGGGGACACTTGAGGGGAGGGGGTTTGGCTGGGGGCTGCAGGACGCCCACCCCGGGCCCACCGCTGGCAGGGAGGGGGCTGATGGTGGAGGGGGAAGCCGCACCCAGCCGCGGTGTCAGTCCCCATTTATCATCTCACGCGCCGACGTCTCCACTTCCCTGTCACCTCCTCGGGGACACCCTCCAGCCTGATTTAGTGCCACCGTGGCAGATGCTTGAAGGACAGAGCACGTGCAATGTCACCCGTTGTCTGTGGACCTCCTGCTCCATGTCACCCCCTCCCACGTCCCGCCAATGTACAGCACCCATTACCCTGTGTGCCCTCCCATCCCCAGGTGCAGGGTCCCCTTGTCCCTGCGTCCCCTCTCCTGTGTCCCCTCTGATCTAGCCGCCTGCAGGTGATGTTCCTTGCCTGTGTGGCACAGCGGCTGCAGGCTTTTATCTCAGACAATATTTAGCACTCCTGGTGTGGGGGATGGCCAGGGCGGCTTTTTTCTTGTGTCTGTTTCCAGCCCAGCCTTATCAGGGCTGAGGAAAGTGTTGTGCAGATTTTCCGCGGCTGGGATTTGCTTTGGCCAGAGGCCAGCTTCACTGACAGCACCGCAGGGACTGGCCCCAGTGGCTGGCACCTTCCTGATGCTGCACGGCCCTAAATGCACCCCAGCAGTCAGGGGGAGTGGGGTGCTTCCTGGGCCAGGGCTTCCCAGGCACTCAGGTCAGGCTGTGCATGTAGGATCTGCAGCTGGAGCTGTTTTGAAAAGTTGTGCCAGTCGCTTAAACGCAGCACTCCTTAAAAACTGATCTTTAAATATTATTTTATTTTATTTTATTTTATTTTATTTTATTTTATTTTATTATTTTATTTTCTTCTGGAGCCTGCAGGTTGTACCTCCATACCTGTCTGCTCTGTCTCCTGGCTTTCATGCTGACCTCCCCGTGGCAGTTCCATGTTTCCAGCCTTGGGACAGCAGCCATGCTTGCCCCCCCCCCCCCATGGCAGCCAGTTCTGTGGCAGCAGGTAGGTGCTACCAGCAAGGAGCGGGAGCCCCAGGGTGCTCAGAGCAGCAGCACCCACAAGGAGTGGGCCAAGCTGTTGTCTTGCTGCCCTCCTGTCTCATTTGTGTGTGGCTTGTGTCTCTCTCACATGGCTTGTGCATGTGGCAAGCAGGAAAGGAAGACGCTGCCCTGCGGGGGGACACTGGTGTCCCCACCTCAGTCCTGGCAGGTGACACGGGTTGAGCTGTACCCGCATGTTTCCCTTCACCCTGCAGAGCAGGATCTGGATGGGTGTGCACTGGGAGGACAAAACAGTCCCCAAATGCTTCTTCTTGGCTCTCTGGCCTTTAACACCCAGGAAAGCGTCCCCAGGGCATAGGGAACATCCTTCCCAGCGGATGCCCTTCTGCTCCACCACCGCCACTGACAAAGACGTCTCTCAGTCTCTGCACTGGGAATTATTACCAGCCGTTTCCAGCTCCCCGTCACCCCTGTCCCAGCCCCACTTCCCCGCTGCACCCCCCCGCACGCCGTGGCCTAGCAGAGCCCTGGGGCTCGCGGCACCCGCCTTGCTTTTGACATTTCCAGCGGCGCTCACACACAGAGCACCCTTTGCGCCCCGCGCCCTGCTGCTGGCGGGTCCCCGACCGCCGGGCATCTGGCGAGAGCCAGGGCAGCGAGCGGGACCTTCCCTGCGGGACCGCACAGCTCTGCCATTGAGGGCAGCAGAAAGCCTTTCTGTGCGGCTGCCTGGAGCGGTGCATCTGTTCCCGGCGCACAATCGGGCCATTGAGTCCGCCGCGGCGGAGCGGAGCCAACACTATGGGGCTTCCCACTGCTTCCCCTCCGTGGGCTGTGCTGGAGCCCGCGTCCTCCTCCCGGGAGCACCTCAGCCGTTGGCTTTCTGCTCTCTAAATCCCCACCTTCCCCTCCCATCTGCTGGGCAGAAGCTGGTTCCCCATCACCATCGCCACCATCTCCAGGAGGTTCCCGTTGGCCAGACGGGAATGGGTGACACCAGGAGGGATGCAGGTGGCTGGGATGCTGCTCCTGGGAATCAGCCCCAGTGCTGGCACCCAGCTGCTTTTTTTCTTTTTCTTTTCTTTTGCCAGCAAGTGGAGAGGTGCTGGCAGCAGCCGAGTCACCACAGGTTTTCCTGCAGGTGATTCTTGGTGGGGTTGGGATCTCCTGAGTAGTGCAGGGACAGGGGACAGCCCCGCAGGAACAAGGGGACAGCTGGGTGTGCAGGACCCATGTCCCTCCTCCCTTGTGGAGCAGGATGGCAGGGACAGCGTGGCTTGGTCCTACAGCACCAGGGTGCTGCCCTGGCCCTCCCTGCACTGCTCTGGGTGGCTCGGACCCATCCACTGGGGCATCTTAACCCCAAACCCTGTGGGGTGCGGAGAGAGAGGCTCAGGCACACCAAGGTATCCTCAGCCAGCACCCATGGGTGCTGTGGGAGGAACTGCCCTCCAGATGGAGCTTCTCCACCAGTGCTGCCCCTCCAGGAGTGCAGACGCCTGACCTGAGGGGTGTTTGGTTGCTTGTTAGTGCTCTGCCAGCCGGCCGGGCTGCGGGGGCTCCAGGTACGGGCACACGGCTGGGGGCAGGTGGGCACCCACGAGCTGGAGGAGCCCAAAGCTGAGAAATGGTCCCCAAAATCGCTGTCACTTCAAGGTTTCAGGAACCTCACAGGGCACGGGTGCAGCCCCATGGCTGTAGGTCCCACTCTGTCACCTCCACCTCACGGGGAGCAGAGGTGGGAGCAGGAGGGATCAGGGAAGGGAATGTGGCAGCGGAGCTGGGCTCAGGGCTGGGTCAGGAGGCATTGGTCTCGCTGGACGGTGGGGAAAGGAAAAAAGGGGAAGGGGAGGTCTGAGAGCAGGGTCCTGCAGGGCTTGGGCTGCAAGGGTGTTGCTGGGGCCGGGGACTTTGCGAGGAGGTGGCCAGGGTGGGACACATCGGGCTGGGCTGGTGAGAGTGGGCTGGGGGGGTGCTGGGGCTGTGGGGTGCCGGGACTGGGGGGTACTGGGGCTGTGGGGTGCCGGGGCTGTGGGGTGCCGGTGACCCTGCACCCGCTGCTCCAGGGATGCAGCCGCAAAACTGCATTAAAGGCCGGACGTGGCGCTTAGGGACGTGGTTTTGTGGGTGGTGTCGGTGGCAGGGTGGATTGGGTGACCTCGGAGGCTTTTTCCAACCTTTTTTTATTGATGCCCACCAGGCTGCGGCTCCGGCCCCGCGGGGCTCCGGGCAGGGCCGGGAGCGGCCGGGAGGGGGCAGCGCCGGGCCGGGGAGCGGCTGCGGGGAGCGGGGAGGGCGCTGGGGGGGGTGCGGGGGGTGGGGGGTGCATGGGGGGCGTGTGCACGGGGTGGGTGCTGGGGTGGGTGCATGGGGTAGGTGGGTGCATGGGGGGCATGTGCATGGGGTGGGTGCTGGAGTGGGTGCTGGGGGTGCGCACATGGAGTGGGTGGGTGCATGGGGTGGGTGCTGGAGGCAGGTGCATGGGGTGGGTGGGTACATGGGGTGGGTGCTGGGGGTGCATACGTGGGGTGGATGGGTGCTGGGGTGGGTGCATGGGAGGGGTGCATGGGGAGTGGGTGCATGGGAGGGGTGCAGGGGGCACATACATGGGGTGGATGGGTGCATGAGAGAGGTGTATGGGGGGTGCTGGGGGCGCATACATGGGGTGGGTGCATGGGGTGAGTGCTGGGGATGGTTTTGGGGGGTGCCTGGAATGGGTGCTGAGGGTGGGTGAGAGGGTTGGGTGCTGGAAGTGAGTGCCTGGGGTGCATGCGTGGAGTGAGTGCTGCAGGTGGGTGCATGAGATGGATGTTGGGTGTGCAGGTATGGGGTGGGTGCATGGGGTGGGTGCTGGAAGGGAGTGCAAGGGGTGGGTGCTGGGGATGTGTTCGGGGAGTATCTGGAATGGGTGCTGGGACTGGGTGAGAGGGTTGGGAGCTGGAAGTGAGAGCCTGAAGCTGGGGTATACCTGGGGTGGGAGCTGGGGGTGGGGTGGGTGCAGGAGGTGGGCTCAGGGGTGCCTTGGATGGGTGCTGGAAGTGCACGGGGAGTTGAGGGTGGGTGTCCGGGGGTGGGTGAGTGGGTTTGGGTGAAGGAAGTAGGGGGCACAGGGTGGGTGTTTGGGGTGGATGGGGTGCTGGATGCTGGGGATGGGCTGGGTGAGCGGGGAGGGGGTGCAGGATGGGTGCCTGAAGCAGGTGCTAGTGATGAGTATCGAGGTGGGTGCCCAGGGTGGGTGCAGGGTTCAGCGGGTGGGGTGGGTGCCAGGGGGGCTGTGGGAGGCAGTCGGGCCCTACTGGGAAGTGAGGGCAGGACCTCTTCACAGGACAGTGACAGGAGGGACAAGAGGCCACACAGCCTGGGCCAGTGCCAAGAAGCTCTTTGTCCCCCACCCTGATTTAGGCATCCCCTCAATGGCTGCTCCCAGCTGCATGCCCACAGCAGGGGGCAATGTGGAGAGGTGGAGACGAGGGAGAGAAGGAGCAGAAGGTCCCAAATTGCATCTCCCAGCCCTGCTGCACTGCTCTGCACTGCACAAGCCAACACCTCCAGTACCTGTGCAGGCACAGAGCCTCCCTTCTGGTGGTGGGGGCTGCCACCGTCCTGGCTGAGCCCTGAAGACGCTTAGCTACCTCCCACCAGCTAGAACACTAAAACAGCATCCCCAGCAGATGGATGGCATCTTTATATATCCAGTGCTCGCTTTTTGGGGGCTGCTGCCGTGCCGGTTTGCTTCCCCCAGATGGTGCCTGAAGCAGTGGAGGGGATGGCTGGGGACAGGGCTGTGTGACAGCCCTTCAGGAAAGCAAACCAGAGCAGGCTGAGCTCTGCCGCAGCGCGTGGGGCTTCTCGGCCATCAATCATTTAGAGCCGTTAATTTTTAATGTGCAAAAATCTCTCTAAGTAAGGAGCCCGGCGTGGAGCGAGGCTGATGATTAATTCAGGCGGTGACGCACCAGGGACTGCAGCTTGCGCAGGGTCCCACTGCTGGGGACTGGCCACGGGGCAAACGGGGCGGCTGGGAGGGGACAGAGCTGCCGTGGCCGGTGTCACACATCACTGTCATAGCCCCCACTGGGTCACAGATAAGCCATGCTGTGGTGGCACTTTGTGGTGTCCCCCCTGGCACTGGCAGCAGCAGGAGCTGCTCAGCGCGGGGTCTCCATCAGCCCTTCCTCCCACCCAAACCTCCCATGGGGCTTTGGAGAGGGTGAGCCAAATTGAGAGGCTGGCACTGAGTATGAGTTAACCAGGGAATAACCTATAAACAGCACCAGGATGGGGAAAAAAGCATGGAATGAGGGCTTTTTGTTCCAGCAAATGGCCTGGCTGTGCTGCTCACAGCCCGGGCTGCGAGGAGCTGTGCCAGCGGGAGGGCACGCGTGCCCCTGCTAAAACAGCTGCCTCTTCAGAAGTAGGTGGAGAAGATGTTAATGAAACCCCTGGGATTGCTGAGCCTCTTGTCCCAAGGTTTTAAAATTTAAAATTTTAAGTGTTTGAGGAGCTCTGTTTACCACTCTTGCCTTCTAGTTAAAAGGTGGTTGGGGTTGTGCCATTTCGGGGAGGATGTCGGATCCACCCCCCAGTGACCCCTAACAGGTACTTCCAGTGTTGGCTGGCACCACAATGAGCAATTTTTCTGGTTCAGCTGAGTGCTCCAAGGGACCGTAGTGCTGCCTGCAGCTACCTGTGCCCACATGCCTCTTTTCTTTTTCCTGGGACTGTGAGCTGAGTCCCTACAACCATGGCATGGGGCCGGCCGGCGCTGCACAGGGAATGCAATCAAAGCTTTTTTAGGAAATACATGAGTAAAAAGCACCAAAGGGCTGCTTGAACTGCGAGGTCTTGGTGACTTGAATGT
The DNA here is from genome assembly GCF_964211825.1 of Aythya ferina. NCBI lineage: Eukaryota > Metazoa > Chordata > Aves > Anseriformes > Anatidae > Aythya > Aythya ferina. Next base: position 2,411,089 of record NC_140324.1, read on the forward strand.
CACTTCTGGTCACAAAACCTCTCCCCATATCTTTGTCACCACAACTTCTCTGGATGGATGGAGCGGCTGCGTGCAGTAACAGGGACCTCGCCTCTGAGCTTCGCCTTGATGCAAAAATTTTAAGGAAGCTTTTTTTTCAGTGGGCAAAGCCTCTGTTAAGTGGCCCATGGCCAGGATGGAGGGGAGCGGTGCGGGAGGGCAGCAGGAAGCCTTGCCATGCTGCATGAGTGCGAGGAAATCGAGCAGATCTGCAAGTCCCCAAATTCCAGACGCCACAGGAAGGAGCGATAATGGAAGGACTCCGCTTTCGGGAAGGCGAGCTTAAATAATTGAGAGGGATAGTGAGGTGGAAACGAATGCACAGAATGTTTGGGGCTCCCTGGAAGGGAGCAGAGATGGAAGGAACGGCTTTGCTACAATATTCATAAAGCTCCAAAGGCAGCAGTACAAGTGCCTGCAAGGAGGGTCACTGCGTGAGCTGCTCTCCGCTGGCACTGCTGGGCCCAGGGTGCACCCAGGAGGCAGAGGGGGCCTGGGGGAGCCACAGGCCTCAGGGCTCTTTGCTGACAAGGCCACGTCCAGGAGGATGCTGCATCCCAGCCCCAGCCCGCTGGGGGCTCGCGCCACCCCCAGCCCCTTTTCCTGCATCATAGATTGTAGCAACCCCTCTTCCATGGCCAGGGATTGAGGAGCTGGGAAGGTCCTGAGGGGGTACTGTACTTGATCCTGTACTGGGCCTGGTACTGGGGATTAGCGTTTGGCCTTGGTCCTGGTACTGGGTGAGGGGTATTGGTACTGGCCCTGGGAATGGGATATGGGTGTTGGGTATGGGGTATGAGTACTGGTACTGGGGATGGGGTGGGCACTGGTATTGGGTATGGGGTATGGGTGCTGGATACTGGGGATGGGTACTGGTACTGGCCATGGGGTATTCACACTGGCTCTGGGCATGGGATACTCATACTGGGCACTGATAGTGTTACGTGGATTTGGTGTTGGGGACTGGTACTAAGCACTGGTGGCAGTACTGGGAATCAGCTTTGGGTGTAGGTCCTGGTACTGGGCACGGGGTGTTGGTACTGGGTTCTGGTCCAGCTCCTGGTGACTCCCACTGCTCTCAGTGCTGGATTCTGGTGCTGGGCACTGGCACAGGAGCCTGGGCCTTGGGGTTAGTGCAGGTTTGGCACTGGGCAGAGCACGATCGATGTGTGTTTGCACGGAGAGGGATGGCCTCGGCCATAGACTCAGCCACACGTGTCCCTGTCCCCTCCCACCATTTGGAATCGCTCCGAGGCCCTGGCACCACTCTTGCCTGCTCTGTTGGAGACCTAGAGACCCTCCAGCTAAAAGCCTCAAACCTCTCCCCTTTCCCAGGCCATCAAAGGGGTTGCACATGAGCCTGGTGCCAGCGGCTGCACCAGGACAATAAGATAATATTGAGATAACACTGAGATAATAACAGTGATAACGAGTGAATTATCCAGCTGTCCTGTGGAACAGCGGCCTCCTGCCCTGCCTGCTGACCCCACAGCACCCTGCAGCCAGCCCGGTTTGCTGGGGCTGTACCCAGCCCTGCTTTTTTCCTTGAGCTTGCAAAACCTCGGTAGCATCCCCTGCTCTGCCGGAGCCAGGCATTGCTGTACCAGGTGGGAGCTCAGCCCCCTGCCCAACTTCTCACCCAGGGCCTGGTTCCCAGGTAATTGGGGCTGTTTCTCACAAATTCAGGCTTCATTTTAACATTTTCTACCTTGGGCTTTCCATTCATATATCGGGCTGTTTTCCACCTCCACTGTATCCCAGGTGTCCTGCTTGTCCCAAAGAAGTGGGGAAGGGGGTCCCGCAGCCGTGCCTGTTTGCCCCCCTTTCCTGATGCCTGCCAGAGATGGGTCTCTCTCAGAACCGAAAGAATTGGTCCACAAACAGCGCTGGAAGGAAAGTGAAAGGTGCTGGAGCCAGAAGGAGGGGGGCTGCCCCCTGGAAAGTCCCAGGCAGCTCAGGCTGCTCGGAGCACAGCCCCTTGCTGCCACCCCAGCTACGTGCAGTTTTGCCCTGACTTTCATCTCCCCCAGCCAAGCCAAGAACTTCCCGCATGGGTCCCTGCTGTGCCATGGGCAGCGTTGCCAAAACTCCCCAAGTTGCTGCTTTCCTTGCTCAGAAACAGGGCTGGCAGCTTGAACAAGCCGCAGACAGCCGATCTCTCCTGCATTTCTTCTCTCCGTATGTTCCCCGTTTTCAGGGAGCTTGGTTGGCCCAGGACAGCGTGAAGCAGAGCCACGAACATCTGGAAGGCAGAACCCAATGGGCCTGGATTTTTTGGCTGCTGAGGCAATGGCGACCCCCAGATTTGGCTCCCGAGGCGTTTCTGTTCCCAGCGCTGGCTCAGCAGCAATGCCCCAAGCATGCCGTGGCAGGCCCTGATCTCGCAGCACGTTCACGCATGTGCTTGCTCTTAAATGAGCAACTGCTGCTCTCCAAAGCCTGTGCATGGCATTAACTGTGCTGCGCTGAGCCCTTTATGCTTGATAAACACCTTTGGGAAATGCGTGCTTTCCAAATGCCTGCTTGTCTGGAGTTGGGTTTTCTTCGGAGGAAAAAATGAGCAAGCTACTGCCTTTTCTTCCCAGTGGGCAGGGGACGGTTTTTGCCTGGTTTGAGGTGCTTGCAGACGTTTATTGCTGTGTTAATGTGAAGTCTGGCATGCTTCATGATGGCTGCTGGCGCAGAAAATCCCTCCCTGCCCTGGGGCTGCGTGCTTGAGCTCTGCTCTCGGGACCCTGCTCTGCACCAGCCCCACATCGTGCTCGGTCACCGGCCGCCTGGCACCATGCGAGGGACCTGCCAAATCCTTTGCTTGAGGCCATGGTTATGAAATGCCATGGAGCTCCTGCAGAAGGAGCACGGCAGAGCCCTGCGGACGGCTGGTGGTGATGGGGGATGAGGAAGGACAGCTGCAGACACACTGCAGGCACCAGCATCACAGTGCACGGCTCGAGCCCCCGAGCCTCAGGTAGATGCTGTGGGGAGGGGACCCAAGGCCGACCTGTGGCCCTGCAGAGACCCAGGCTGCTGGCAAGGGAAGGGGTGCCCCTGCCATGGCCTCAGAACCCCCAAATCTGCCCCTTTCCCAGCCTGCAGCCCCTGACGCTTGCCATGCACCGCAGGTATGTCCCATGGGGTCCATCTCCATCAAGCCCTCTAGCTGTCACAGGAAGAGACATTTTGCTGTCCCTCCCTGAGCCAGGTTTTGCTTTGCCCATGCTGCTGGGTGGGTGCCAGCAGCGGGAGCCTCCTTTGTGCTGCAGGGAGCAGCGGCATGGGGCAAGGACACGCGAGCAGGACCAAGCTACTGTGGTCTCTTGGGGTTTCTCTGGGACCAGAAGCAGACCCAAGGCTGGGATGTGAGCCACGCTGCCTGGCCAGGCTCACTGAACCCCGAGGAGCAGCCTTCAGCCTCCCAGCCCCACCGTGCCCAAACCCAGGGGGCTGCTGAGCACCAGAGAAGCTCGGCGCTGTGGCTCATAACCCACCTGCCTGCTGAGCTCTGTCACCATGGAGATGGTTACTAATGAGGCTGGGCTGTTAACGAGGCTCCTGGTCATTTGCTTGCTCTCTTGCTGTGACTCATCACAGCCATCAGCAGGCTTGGGGCTGCCCCAGATTTCCCCATGTCCCCACACCCTCAGGGACAGGAGTCCCTGGTGTCCCTTAGTGCCTAGCAGGGTGGGGACAGACCGAGTTTGCACAAGCTGGGACCATCTTCAACCTCTCTGCCTTCAGTCACGGAGCTGGCACGAGGACCAATGTCACAACAGGGGAGTGAAGATGTCCCTGGGGTCCCAGCATCCCTCATCCCAGGGGTGCCAAGCATGAAGGGTAGCTGCAAAGCGTCTTGTGTGTGCTGCCAGCCCTCAGGAGGACACAGCACACACACAAATGTCTCTCCATCCTCACCAGAAGGGCAAATTTTCCTCTCGGGGCTGCTGGTCCTGAAGCTGGGCTCATGAAGCTGCCCCTTGCTGCCCGCTCACACCACGCTACCTCTGCCTGCACCGCGGGTTGGCACCGTGATGCTGCAGCAAGGAAACCAAGCAACATGCGGAGCCCCAAACATCGCAGGAAGCAGCCTAAAAATCCTTGGTAATTAAGCGAGGAAATTGTGTCAGGCTATTTATAGGAGCTCCTCGCACCGAAGGCATCGTGCTCGCTCCTCAGCCTGGGGAAGCGTCTGCTGCTGGGGGGAGCAGCCACGAAGCTCCTGGTGGGCTACCCGTGGCTGCAGAGGAGACGAAGGCTGAGCCCTGTGGTTTGGAAAAAGGCATCGGGCACAGCTGAACCCAGGCATTTGAAGGGGTATCAGAGCTTTCGCCAAAAACTGTGTTGCTCTCAGATAATAAAAGCCTCCCAACCCTGCACTGCTCTGGCCCCAGCTTTGTGCTTGGAGCACAGCAGGAGCTGGGCAGCAAGTGCATGGGTTTGGAGGCTTTTGGTGTGTCCCCCCTGCCACCACCCTGGGGAGGGCAGGTCCCCACCGGCCCCCGGGCAGGGGGAGCAGGGCGATGTTGGTGGCGATGCCACCATGCCCAGGAGCGCGCCGGAGCAGGGGGTTCTCAGATGCTGGAGCAGGGGCTGGCTGGGGGTCTCTGCAGTGAGGGGAGACGAGAGTGGGGCTGCAAAAGCTGCTTATGGGATTTGAATTCTTAATCCCCATTAGAAATTAATGTCCAAATCCCTGGAGTGGTGGAAAATCCCACCCCAGAAGTTCATTTTTTCTTAAAACCAGAAAGAAACACAAGCTGCAAGTGTGCGCGACTGGCAGCAAGTGAGCTGGGCAGAGACAGCCTGATTTCCTCTCCACGCTGGGCATTTCTCTTCTGAGCTGGCTGTTATAACGCCTGGGGACACAGGATCTCACCCCACTGACTGCTCTTCCCTCTCTGACCCAGCCGTCAGCGACTCCTCAGCATCCTGCTCCCAGATATTTGGGAAAACATTTCCCTCTTCTGTGACGCAAGAGCATGGTTTGGGAAGCAGCCGAGCAGCCACCCTTTGGGAATCTGTGTGGGTTGTTTTTGCTTTGAAAGTAATTCCCATCTGACTTAGCAAAGGGCTAAGCTAATTTTACACATGACTTACTTTCACACCTTTAAGAAGGGGCAGTTCCCTTCTCGATGAGCAGAGCATATGGCAGTGAAATTGATTATTTGCTGAATGAGTGAGAACACGCAGCACTGAAACTGCCTTTGATGATGTGACCATTGGAAAAGAGCTGCAGATGTAAATTGATTTTTTTTTTCCTCCCTGTGCAGATATGACTGAATAGATCCGGTTACACGTGTGTCTGTGAACTGCAAAGATTGAATTTGATTGTTCCATTACCCTGAGAATCGCCGACAAAGATCACAGGGAAAAAATCAGAGCACAAGCTGCTGTCCCAGCCTTTGTGGGGCCACGGGTCTCTGCCGGAGCATCCCCAGCCCCTGGCAGTGCAGGGGGTCGGAGCTGCCTCTGTGCGTGGCTGGGAATCGTCTCCAACATCCTCGCCGCGAGGGAGCCAGGCACTGTCAGCTCGCGTGACGTTTTAATTCAGGTTAATGAAAAGGCTGAGGCAAGAAGGAACAAGCAGACAGGCTCCTCAAAGCAGGCCGTGCGAGAGCCAAACCCGAGCTGACAACCGCCTGCGGGTGGCGGCCGGCATTTGGGTGCTGATGTTGGGAATGCTGTGGCTGGGGGGGGGGCACGAAAACAACCCGCACCTCTCCAAGACCCTGTGGATCAACAAACCAACCCGAGACCTTGTGGTGGGGGGAGGTTGTGGGTTTGGGGTTTTAGCGAGGCACGATGTGGGCGTGCTCGGATGGGGTGCATGGGATCTCAGCCCCTGGGGGGGCACCTCCAATGTGCTGGACCCCAGCACCTGCCTCGACACTGCCGGCTTGTGCCACCAAGCTGCTTTCATGCCTGCCCCAAACACAGGACAAGCCCTGAGGTGGGCAGGATCCAGCACCTGGGCAGGGGGATTCAGCCCGGGGCTGGAGGGTCTGGCTGCTGACCACCCCCGCTGGGATGGAGAGGGATGCTGGGGGCCACGCACCACCCCTGTGGGCGCTGTGCACAGAGTGTGAATTATTTCTCATTTTTGCTGTAAAACCGCGCTTCTGAGGGATGCGTTCATGAAATATAAATGTGAGAGCTTGGAGATGAGCAGAGGGTCTGTGCACACAGCCTTTCCTATCGCAGCCATGGTTAATAATGTATGACTTGCCTAATGAGGGCTGTGGTCTGAGAGTACTGAACACCCCGGGTGCTGGCAGGGCTCCCCCCAGCACCCTGTCCCCACTGCTTTACCTGCACGGACAGGCAACGTCCCTACCACCGCTGGGCAGGATCTGTCCAAGGCTCGGCATCATCACAGGGTGGGTGCCAACTGGTGGGGATGAGTTAGCAACTGGTATGTGATGGGTGGGGATTGGTGGCAGCAGGCTGGTAACAGGCAATGGGTTGGTGTTGGGTGGTGATGGGTGGTGATGGGTGGCATTGGCACCATAAAACTTCCCAGATTTGGGGCAGAAAGGGTGAGAAGGGTGATGGCCTGCTGGGGGGTGGGTACATCTGCATGAAAACTTCTTTTCTTAACCATCCCTGGGTGAAAGCCTCACTTTCTGTAACACCCACGTCTTCTTGCTGGGAAGACGACCCAGAAGAGTTCACTTTGAGTTAGCTGACACCGAGTCTGTGTCCAGGAGCTGCTGGGCCAAGGTTCAGAGGCGAAGGGACCAGCTTGTGCCCACGTGGAGGTCAATGCTGAGCTGTGCTAGGGCCAGGGCAGCGACGGGCCAGGGCTGTGATAGGAGCATGAGTCCTGAAGCAACAGCATGCAGGCACCATGGGCCTGGCTGGCACATGATGCTTTCTGTTCAAAACAATGATGTTGCAAGGCAAGGCTTTAAAGTCCTGTTGGGAAACACGGGTAGCTGGGGCTGTGGGTGGTGGGGAGAGGAGCAACCTTCATCCAGGGATGCTTGAAAGCAAAGGAGCCCCCAGCCCAGCCCAGGCAGGCAGAGCCCGAGCTCTGCACAGCGGGAGAGGTCGCTCCTGGAGCCAAGGTAGATCCAGCCCTTGCTGGAGGACGGGGACAGAGAGAGGCCGAGAAGGTCTCGCAGAGGAGACTCAACCTGGGTAGGATGCCCCAAAAGGCAGGGTGTGGAGTTGTGGGGTACAGCTGGGTGTCGGTGCACAGCTGGGTGTTGGTGCATGGGTTGGTGAACAGCTGGGTGTCAGTGCACGGGTTGGTGTTGGTGCATGGGTTGGTGTCAGTGCACAGCCAGGTGTTGGTGCCCAGCCCACTGCATCCTTTGCTACCCCGCCTGGCAGGAGGTGACGCTGATGCTGCCTTCATCACCATCCCTGGTGGTGCCTGGGTGGGTGTCCCCAGGCAGAGGCTGGTCCTGGGGCCGGCAGCGGGGCCGGGTGAGGTTCCCAGTTCCCACCTGCTGGGCCCGGGCTGAGCCTCCCCCTCCTGGCTCCTGCTCTGCTTTCAGCTCAGCTCAGAAACAACCCCTTTGTTTTCTTTAGTTCCTTTCCTAATTTAGACAGCCCCAAGGCCCCGCGGGCAGATAAAGGCAAGTTTATTCCTTCCCCTTGTTTATGGCTCTGCTGGAACACGCTGCTCCTGCAAATATTACATCAAGGGAATGAGGAGAAGGCTCAGCTTCACCAGCACGCTTCCCTCTCACCCAGATCTGGGCATCGCCGCTCACGGCCCCGATCCCGGCGAGGGACCCGGCCGGGCTCCTGCTGCACCCTGCCTGGTGGCAGCAGCTCTCTGCCTGCCAGCCCCTGTGCCACTGATGCCCTCGGCTCTTTGTGTGGGACACACCACGTCCCTTCTGCTTCCTCAGCCACCTGGGCAGAGCTCGGTTCCAGCCCTGCTTGAAAGCAGCCCCTGGGGAGGGAAGGAGGGGGTCCCAGCAGAGCTCCCAGTGCCAGGCGTGGGCATGGGGTGTCCCTGCCACCGTGCTGGCAGCGTGCTGCTGCCCAGGCTGTCGCAACGAACCACGAGGCTGGGAGCTGTGTTTGCTTTGCTGGAACAGCGTGTCACCGCTGGCCGAGCCTCGGTTGCATCATCCCGAGGGGGGACGGGAGAGCAGTGCCCAGCCTGCGGGGTTTCAGCACTTCCCAGTGGGGTGATGAGCCGCCACCCCCGGGCTGCCCCAATCTGGGCTTTAAATCACTGGCAGCCAAGTGAGCCCCAAAAGCCCCTCCGTGGGGCGGGCAGCTGGATGGACAGACAGACAGACGTGTCCAGTGGGACGGGGGTGATGGGGACAGCTTCCTCTCTCCTTCCTGGGAGGTGGAGGCTGTGCTGAAAAGCTGTGGTGACCAGCACCTGGGCACACACCCAGCTGCTCACCAGCAGGATTTGCCTCAAATGCAATTTTTTTTTACTAAAAACCTATCTTTTTGCAGAGCTCCTGACCCCAGACCAGCCTCACCACCACCTCCTGCACGAGGATGGATCCCTGGGAGCAGGGGCTGGGGTGACTTTGGGGATCTCCATCAGCAACATGGGCCACCCTAGTGCGAGAGGACATCACGTTCCCCCAAAATCAGCCTGGAGGCTGGGAGCAAGCTCATCCCCGAGGGTCAGGGACACCCCGAGAAGTGCTGGACCCTGATGGTGGGGTGGTGTGAGGACAACAAAGGAAATCAGAGATACGGGCAGGAAATAACAAACGTGAGTCAGAAGAGAAGCACGCACACAAGGGCAGCTTGGGGAAGCTAATCTGCAAGGAGATAACGCTGCTGGGATGGAGGAAATCAGACACGAGATTGTAAAAAGGGAGAACCAAGGCTTTCAAAACCATCCATCGTGGGTCTGTGCATCATGCCTGGCTGCGTCACCCATGGGTGCCGGGGGCAGCGTGGGCTGGAGCCATGCTCAGCACCCAGCCTTGGATGCTGTGGACAGCACGTGCGTGTCAGGGCACCCCGGCAGCCTCCAAAGGTTTCCAAAGCCCCTGAAATCCCACCCTGGGTGCTGATCCCCCTGCAGACAGGGCTAGCCCCCGCACAGCCAGCCTGCTTTTAGTCTGGTGGAGATTAAGCTCTCTGGGGGCCTAATGGCAATTCTTTTGGCACGCGTTCAGCAAACCTTAATCCATCTTATCTCCTCTCTGAAAGGATGAACTCGGTGCCTCTCCAAGCGCTCCATGGGGAGCAGAAGCGGCGGGAGCCCTGGCAATGCGCAAGCTGCTGCGGGCTCCCTGGGGATGCCCTACATACAGCAAGGAGGCGGCAGGGCAGAGGCCAGAGCAATTTGACAGCCTGGGAGGAGGAAGAGGATCACGCCCAGGTGGCAGGGAGGCTGACAGGGAGTGCCCCGCACAGCAGCACCTTTCTCCCCAGAGTTGATGTCACTGGGAGTCCTGGTGGAATACAGGGAGCACTGGTTTCTTTGGGATGTGCCTGGGTGTGGGCCAGGGGTGGTGTCTGGATGGGACAGGGTTTGGCCCTGTGGAGGCACATCGCTGCTCCCTCCACACAGGGGCTCCCACACCAGCACCGGCTCCATCCTCTCCGCTGGGCTCCCTCGGTCCCCAGGGATGTTCCCGTTCCCCACGGTGTCCTGAGAGCATCCCGACACTGCGGGGTGTGGGGCCGTGCTCCCACTGCTGCTCTCCCACTCAGGCACACAAACCTTGAACCTGCCTGGCTGCAAACCTGTCCTGACACCACTAATAATAACCGTGCTAATTGCGCAGCTCTGCCTGATTCGTTTGGTCAGCTCCACGGCTCGCTGTCACGGGAACGCCAACGAGGGCTGGCATTTGCACCCCTGGCCGCCGTCTGGAGCAAGGAGCCGTGTCTGACACCCAAGGGCACCGCGGCTCAGCCCAGCACAGACACACGGCCCCAGGACTTGCGGCGCAGACACCCTCCAAGTGCGCTGATCACCTCCAGCACCAGCCCCCGAAGGTGACCGGCTGGGTGGCAGCCAGGCAGCCAGTCCCAAACCCCCCAGTGCTGTGGGATCTGCCCTTCCTGAGCCCCTTCCACAGGAAAGCAGAGAGGACAGAGAAACCATGTGCAGAACTTGAAATTCCCCACTTCTCCTGATCTCTGCTGGCAGTGGGTGTTTGGGGACTTTGTTTCCAGACGTGGTGTCCCTTGGGTGACCGATGGCCCAGGGGCTCGCTGGCTCCTGCCCTGGCACCAGACCAGCGTGCTGGGTGCCCAGAGCTATGCACGCCTTCACAGGGAGGTTTCCTGCTCACAGTCGGGCTCATGGCTGTGGTGAGATGGCTGGGGACAGCGGCAGGAGGTGGCGGTGGTGCTTTATGCCCCTTGAACCCATGGCACTGCAAGGTGGGACTGAACCCACCAGCCCTGCTCCAGCCTCCTGTAGTTTTGCACCATTTGCAGAGGGAGTCCCTGCTGGTGATCATGTCATGGGCTGTGGCCAGCCCCATCCCCAGCCCTAGATGCTTACAAAATCCCAGCACAGACCATGCCCTTCTAACCATGGGATTTGAAGGAAGAAAAACACCCCTGGGCAGGAGGGGTTGGTGGTGGTTGCAGCTTTCCAACATGCTTGAGCAACTTGTTTGTGCTCTTCGGCTGTGGAAACTGTGGGCTCGGGTGGGCTGGTCTCACCTGGACCATGAAGCATCACCAAAAGGTGCTGGGGCTGTGGTTTGGGTGTGGTGAGGCTGCTGGCGCCGAGGGAGCCGAGGCACGTGCGGGGCAGGCGAGCCGCAGCGGTCCCCAGTGTGGGCAGCAAGGCTTTTGGTTTCCAGTTTCCTTGCTGAAACCAGAAAAATATAACCGCACTTGGGAGATGAAAAAAAAAACAAAACAAAACAAAACAAAAGAGCTATTTTGGTGAGAAGGAAATATTTTTGCTGAAATATTTCACTCTTGCAATTAGCCACACGCCCTTTCCCTTGGCTGTGGGTGGTGGGAGATGCTGCTGGCCGTCTCTCCTTGCACCTCTTGCTCTCACGCCTCCCACGGCTGTGGGTAGAAGGCTCGGGGCCCCCGGGTGCCCTGGCACTGGTGGGCGAGCAGCCAGCAGGGCCCTCATGGCCCCCCCGAGCTGCGTGGGGACAGCCCAGTGGTGGCAGTGGCAGGGAAAGGGATGAAAATAAGAGGGGCAGATCCCATGGCTGCATCCCAGCGAGGCGGTGACGATCTCTCCATGGCCGCAGCCAGGCAGCACCCATGGGTGTTGCCTCTGCTGCCGGATTTCCTGCTGGAGAGCTCTGGCTGGGCCATGGCTCAGCATCGCTGCCCGCCGGCCTTGCTCCCGGCCTTGGGCCTGTTTGCTTCGCATCAGGCTGTGTCCTCACCCCGCCGCCCGTGAGTCAGCGTCTCGGGGCAGCCAAAAAAGCCCTGCAAAGCCCCGTGGGTGCTGCTGGGGTGAAAGCCCAGCCAGCGAAGCCATCACACTGCCTGGCCCCCAGCCCTCCTGCCTCCCCATCGCGGTGTCACGGAGCTCCCTGGGGATGTGTGAGCCGGGCACGGCCACCAGCCCTGCCTCGGGCTGGAGTCAGAGCATTGAGGGACCCTCCCCAAGGGTCTCAGAGGCCTTGGCTGGAAAATGCAGCAGCACTTGCAAGCAACACTCATTCACTCCTCGCCTCCCAGAGCTCCTTTTCCCTCTGGAAGAGGAAATGAATTAATTGAACGGATGAATTGAGCAAGAATTAATTGAGAAGGAGAAAACAAAGCTGTATATTTGCAAGTGAGACGTGAAGCACTGCAGGACCTGCCCGCCACTCTCTGCTGCAGGGGTGCAGAGTTTCTGACCCCGGCTCGTCCCACTCCGGCCCCAGCCACTGGATGCCCTCGTGTCCATTCACGCCCTGCTGCGTTGCATCACCGGTTGAACGCGGGTGCATGCCGTCTCTACGGCAACTTGCGGCTAAAAATGGGTAGAAAGTTTGATCTGAGCCTGTGCCAAGATTAATTTTTAATTGCTTCTAATTTCACTCTGCTGGTGTTGGCGAGCCCAGCCCGGCAGAAAGGTCGGGTGGCAGGTGCAGGGCTGGGTTACCCACGGGCAATGCTCCGGCCGGCCGGCACACCGGAGGTCTGCAGCCCCGTGAGGGCTTGGGCTTGTCAGCTCTGGCAGCAGCCAGGACCAGTGCCCTGTGGTTGTCTGCCTGTCCCCACTGTGGTTGTGTAGGCTCCTGGTTCAGCCCCTGCTCCCCATGGCTCTTAGCAGCCCTGGGAGCCTGGGAGCTGTTGCCTTAGCGCATCCAAATGACCCACGTGGTGTTAGAAATTGCCATTAAACCCCAAATACCCCCTGGCGTTCCTGGGTCCGTTCCTGCCTCCCCCTTCCCATCCTATGGCTGGGCATCAGGGGCGTGTTTCTGGCATGGAGACGTGCAGGGAAGCCCAGATTCTCTGCTTACATGCACCGGGAGGCATCTCCTCTGCCCAGCATCTCCCTGCCCTGCTGAGCAGGGATTAGGAGCCTGCATTCCCAGGGCAGCTCGCGGCTGCCGTCAGAGAGAGTGCAAATTGCCTGGCCCTGGCTCAGCGCCCCGGCACCTTCCACAAAATCCCCCGAATGCGCCACGCTTGCGCTGACAAAGCAAACATTTATTCAAATGACAAAGGTCACCCCTTCCTTTTTTGACAGCTATTTTTGTCCATTTTGCTAAAGTCCAAGGGTAAAGGAACTGCAGAGGCAGGCACGGCTTGCTAAGGATGAGGCTCCAACCCTCACATCAGTGTGTTGGAGAGATTCAGGAAAGAGAAAATGAGCCTAAGCAGCCATCCTGGGCAGGAGCCGGGTGGAAGGGCTGCTCCGATTTGCTTTTGCCACAGCCATGAGGCCAGGGCAGCCCCATGAGAGCCCAATGGCCCCGTCCCCATGCACCGTGTGTCATCAGCAGGGACCTGCCCCTTCCATACCCAAGTACCCCTTGGCCAGCCTCCAGCACCAACGTCTCCCCAGAACAACCCAATGATGAGACCCTCTGAGATGACGTTTGTGAATATTTGTGAATATTTGTGAATATTTGCAGTAAAGTTGCTATTGTCAAGGAAAATAAGTCTAACTAAAACACATCGTATTTTTTAAATTTGACCTAGTAATTACTGTGATACTGTTAGGGGTATTTATGGTACAGTGACATTTCTAAGTCTTTCTTATTTTTGAAATCTTTTCTTAACGCTTCATCACAAAGGAATGTGCTCAATACTTCCTGGAAGTAAAAGATAAAGATATAAAACATGCACTTGCTGGTTTGTTTGTGGAAATTCTCATCCCTGTGGCTGCTGTAAGTATTTTCTTCTCCTTCCACTTCCCTCACTTACAGTTAAACTCATTGTTAAAATTGCTTCCAATGATCCCCGTTACATTGTATTTTACGTGTTTTAAAATGCTATAAAGCAAATTACAAGCACCTGTATAACCTTTTGAAGGGAAATGTGTAAGTATGTTTTGCATATTAGTTTCCCAACTGCAAGGATGCATTTGCTCACTCAGGGGGGCTGTAAACGGGCAGCTGGGCTCCCTGCAAGGTGCTGGCTGCGTGGCTGGCTTCCACCAGCACCCCGAGGCTGCGGGAAGGCTCACAGCACAGCCTCCCTGCCCACACAGAGCAGCCGCGAGCATCTCAGCAGCACCCAAAAAGAGGCACCTCGGTGACACCAGGTCACAGCCAGCACCTGAAGATCCTCCTGGGGGGGACTTCCTGGGTCTGGACCTGCTGCTGGGACCTGTTCAGTGCAGGGGTGTCCCCTGGGCATGGCACAGTGCTGGGGAGGGGGACACACGTGGTGGGAAGGTGATGCCAGCCCCCTTTGGAGCCTGGAGATGTGGGGATCTGCAGACCCCGAACACTTTGTGCTCCCTGAGCTGGTGAGCCCCAGCCTGGCCCCACGTCCCTGCACATTGCAAGGAGGCAGATGTGGCTGGGACCTCACGGGACACAACCACAAACCTTGCCCCTCTCCTGGCTGCTGTTTCTCCTCTGTGTGAGCAGCTCTGCCCAGCCACAGGCAGCACAGCCCCGAGCCACCCGGCGCCATGCCGAGCCTTCTCCCTTCTCGCCAGGGTGCCTGAGTCATGCCTGAGTTACAGGAAAACCGTCCTGCGAAACCACATTCCTGGCGGTAAACCCGGGCTGGGAGCAGCTCTCAGCCGGGTGGCACGCATGCAGCTGCCAGCGGGCTCCTCGGCTGAGCAAACAGCTTCCTGCTGCAGATGCTCTCCGGGTGCTCCTGCTCCCCTGAAAAGCCGCCTGGAATGCAGCTTTCCTGCAGAGCCCCAGCCAAGGCTGGTGGCGGCATGTCCCCAGGGAGCCACAGGCTGGAGGAAGAACATTTACCAGGAACCGCCGGTGGACTTTCTCCAGTTGCTCCAGAGACAATCCCGATGACAGCAGAGCTCCCCTGCACGGTCTGATGACATGGTTTTCCCTGCTGTGACCATCTGTGCTGCCTGCCGTTAATTCCTGCACGTTAAAGAAAATCCTCCCGAATATTAAACCCGCATGAAGGCACTGGGAGGCTGCCGACCTGCCCTGGGCATCCCCAGCTCTGCCCTTGCCCCTCCACTGCTCCCAGCTCTGGCCGTTCCCAGGACACCGATGAACACTGGAGCACCCAGTGCAGGGCCCTCAGCACTCTTACTGCCTGATTTCACCCCTTTGCATTATTTTAAGCCTCTTTCTATTGATTTTCTGCACTGCTTCCCTTGCTGGTAGCAGCACTGGCCTCTGCTTGTGTCACACCCCCAAAGCAGTGTGACCCTCAGGGTGTTCACGCTCGGCTCACACGCAGGGTGCGAAGCCCACCCCAGGCTGTGGGGGTAGGTTTATAGCAGCAGATTTCTTCTGCTCCCTCTCTCTAATACAAATCCTGGCCCTGCCACAGGGATCCGGGAGGAGTTGGTGTGTGATGGATGCCCACTGTGGGGTCTCTTCCAACGTAAGATGTTGCCTGGCCAAGGATATCGACGTGGTGATTTCGGAAACATCAGCCACTTAGCAGAAGCAAATCCCCAAGCTGCAATATTTAAGTGACACTTCACACACTGTGCTGAAATGGGGCAGTGCCTGGGCTGCCCACCCTGACGTTGTCACCGCCAGCCACGATGGCTCTGACTCCCTGAGCTGCTTCGTTTGATGGGAAACCTCCCCTCCTGGACCACTTCTTGGGGGATCCTGGATCATGCTCAGGAGTTGTTTTTTTTTCTTCATTTTGCAGTACGGAAGCAATCCCCAGGCACCCTGACCCATGCAGGCAGGTCCTTGGCATCTGTGTTTTGCCTCCACGGCTTGCCTTGTTGCAGGGAGACTGACAAATGCCAGACCCATGCTGCTCCCAGGGCACGTGCTCAGGTGCGGTGGTGGCCGGAGAGCATCTGAGCTCACAGCTCGGATGCAGCCTTGGACCCGCTTCAGGTTCGTTTCCCTCTGCTGAGCCAAGTCCTGCGGACTCAGGCATCCATCCGTGCAGGGTGAACCCCCCCCAGAGTTTGTTTTTCTAAGAAATGAAAACCAAACAAGGGCCGCTCTGTCCCAGCCATGCCCGAGCAGCATGACTTCCCTCCTACTAGCCCCTTCTCCTGGCTGTGCGAGAGGACACAAGGCAAAGGTTGCTGTGATTCTGGCAAGGTGCAGGACAGACGGACAGGTCCGTGTGTCTGTGGGTGCTGGTTCCTGCCCGTGCCGAGTGCCCGTGGGGTCCCTGTGGGTGCTGGGTGGACGGAGGCTACTGCCTGGGCAACCTGCGGGTGCCAGCCCCAGAGCCACTGCATCAGCACAGCTGCTGGGAAGGGGCTGCTCAAACCCTTTGTGCTTTGGGGCATTTTCACCCACTTATTTTCAAGTTTCCACCGCATTAATCAAAAACAGTAAGTTTTTTGTTTGTTTGTTTTGTTTTGTTTTTACATCACATAATGCCTGTAGATCCGGTGAAGTGTGAAAATTTAGAAAAATTTTAGATAAACTTTAAAATACACTTATAGACCCTCCTGGAAAACAGCCATGACAAGAAAATCTCCCTTGCCTTGCCTTGCCTTGCCTTCCCTTCCCGATGTGACCACCTGCAGGAAATGTTCCTGTTCCCACGCAGGTTTTCCCGGACGCGTCCACCCAAGTGCACCTTTGGGGGACGCTGAGGAGCATCACCGCCACCTCACCCGGTCCCTTGGGGCTCGGCCGTGACCGTTCCCATTCTTTGCCCACTGGAGCCAGGGGGGGAACTGGACCGTCACGGCTGTGAGTCACAACCTGGGCAGGAAGGTGCTGGGAGAAGTTTGGGCCCCAGCTGGGACTTCCAGCACCGAGCCAGGAAGGCTGTGCCTTTTTCCCCTATGACGAGAAACATCCCCTCTGCCCTTGTTCCCATGTCTGGGGCTCTGCAGCCTGCTCCCACGGGTATCCTGAGCTTGAAGCTCCCTCCCCATGGGACAAGCAGCCGTGGCCCCGTGGGGGTGCAGGGGGTCCCGTGGGATTTGTGGGTGCCCTGTGCTCAGGGGGCTGAGCAGCACTCGCCCTCCAGGCACCCTGCAAGGTGTCAGCCAGGCGTGGAGGTGCCCGGGACCCGCGTGGACACCCGTCCTACGTGTCCTGAAAGCCTTCCTGGGCAGCAGAAGTGACCCTGGGGTTTATCACACGGCCAAAAAAAGCCGTTTGTGCTGCGACAGCAGATCCAGCCGATGAGGGCTGTGCCAGCAGGACGGAGGGGTCACGGCCACTGGCGGGTGCTGGCGGGTGGGTGCTGAGCGGTGCCAGCTCCGCCTGTGCCCCTGTGGCAGAGGAGGAGGGGACGGGGGGACCCTCCTTGCACCCTGGGGGTGTCACTGATGCTTGCCACAGCCACACTCTCCTCCCTTTTGGGTATCTCCTTCCAGAATAGGCAAAGGAACTGAAAGATGTGCAGAAAACACCTGGGTAAATGCCCTGTCACCCCTGTGCCTTGCAGTCCGCTTCAGGCTCTTCCAAAGCTGCTCTGTGGCTGGCCAGAGGCTGCTAATCAAAGGGAAGCCGAAGGGGAGCCACGCCACTGTTTCTCTGGGGAGCAAATTTTCTTTTCCTCCCAGCTCCCTCAGCATCACAGAATGGTTGGGGTTTGGAGGGAGCCCTGGAGCTCTTCTGGCCCAACCCCTGCTCCAGCAGAACCACCCGTAGCAGGGTGCCCAGGACCATGTCCAGGAGGCTTCTGATGGTTCGCAAGGAGGAGACCCCACAGCCTCTCTGGGCAGCCTGTGCTCCATCACCCCACAGCACAGCAGCGCTTGCTGGTGTTCAGCCAGAGCCTCCTGTGGCCCAGTTTGTGCCCATGGCCTCTCGTCCTGGCACTGGGCACCACTGGCAAGAGCCTGGCTCCATCCTCCCTGCACCCTCCCTTCAGGTATTTGTGGTGAGCCCCCCCTGAGCTTCCCCTTCTCCAGGCTGAGCAGTCCCAGCTCTCTCAGCCTCTCCCCACAGCAGAGGGGCTCCAGGCCCTTCAGTATCTTGGTGCCCCCCCCGTTGGACTTCTCCCAGCACATCCACGTCTCTCTTGTACTAGGGGGCTCAGCACCGGCCCCAGCACTCCAGACACAGCCTCGCTGGTGCTGGACGGAGGGACAGGGTCTCCTCCCTTCACCTGTGGACAACACTTGGCCTAGCGCAGCCAAGATCACCATCAGCCTTCTTAGCAGCAGGGGCACATTGCTGGTTCTTGCTCAACCTGGTGTCCACCAGAACTCCTAGGTCCTTTCTGCCCAGCTGGGTGCCCCCAGCATGTCCTGGTGCCTGGGGCTGCGCTTTTCCTTGGTGAACAACACGAGATTTTTGGCAGCCCAGCTCTCCAGACCGTCCAACCCCCTCTGGAGAGCCAGAGGGTTACTGGAGGTATGCGACAGGGCAAGACCCACCACCGACCCCCAGTGATTCTCTCCCCCAAGCCTGGCCACGGGGAGCTCACAGAGCCCATGGTGCACAGTGCTCGGGCTGAGCCCAAACCCCTCCAGGCTGCCACTTCCCAGAGCAGCCTCGTCATAGCAGCGCAGCCTCCTGGGACCAGTTAGACACCCCAAAATGATTTATTATTATTTTTTTTTAATACCCAGCTATACTGATTATTGAGGAGTCTTTCACAGGACCAAGTGGCCTGGTGATAAAGGCACCGAGGTGCACACAAGCACTGACCCTATTGTCCACTGTTTCCATCCAAAGGGCAGCGAAGCCCGGCGCTGGGCAGTGCACAGGATCCAGCCCCTCTGGCATAGGGCCAGGAGCACCCCGGGTGCTCCGATAGGCATCGTCCTCCCTGGGAACCTGCAGCTCCCTGCGTGGATGAGTCACAAGCCCAAGCAGCGAAAGCCAGTAATCCGAAACACATGTTGTTCAAATTCAATGATGACTGTAAAAATAAGGGTCCAATTTCTCTGGCTGCCGAGCCTCCCACGTTAACCAAAGTGCTCCAGTTTCCTGCCTGATGGCAAGGGTGACCTTCCACACAGTGACCCAGCGCTCTCCAAGGAGCCTGGGGCACAGCAGGAAGAATAAAGGGTAGCGAGAACTTGCATAACTCCCATCCAGCCCGCCAGGAAAACAAGGGGCTGGTTGGGATGAGCGTTGCGGGCCTTTTATGTTGGCCTTTTTTTTCTGTGTGACGGTGGAAATTAGCTCCCCTGCTCCTGGCTGAGGGTGCTCGGAGCCTCCCCTGGCTGGGAGAAAAACCTCTGGGGTGTAAGGGGGGGAACCTGGCCAAGCTGTGACCCCACAGGTGACACCACAGCCGGGTGCTGGCCTCCACCCCATATGGGCTTGGGTGCACCGGGGCTGCTGGTGGTCTGCCCATGGGGGCCCTGTGCTGGCCGGGGAGCGAGGATGGGAACGGAGCACGGGGATGTGGCCACTCTCATGGCACATCTGGATCTCTCTGCAACCATTTCCACGTTTCTGACTCACCCCGCTTGGAAATTTGTCTCCGCTCAAGAGGAAATTCCATCAAACGCAGAAATCTTTGCGAACACACTGACGGAGGTGTCCCTGGCGCTGGGGCTGGACAAGGTTGGTGCTCAGCAGCCCGGGACAGCCCCGTTGCAGCTCTTTGCCTTGCCGGGAGCCTCCTGCACCGTGCTCAGCACCAGCGGGGCGGTGGGGCTGGGGGCACAGCAAACCCAACTGCCGAGCAAACGTCGGGGTTGAGTGACTCAAAGCGGTCGGTGGCTCTGAGCCCCCGCTGCCAGCTCAGGGTGCCGGGTCCAATCCAGCCCGGCTGGAGGTGCTGTGGCTCTGGGCAGGCTGCAGGAGCCGCCCAGTCCCTTGCTGCCTTGCAGTGAGGCTGGGAACCCCGCAGCCCCGCCGCAGCCCAGGTCTCCGTCCAGCAGAGCCGCGCTTGGGAAGAGTGTGGATAAGCGAACCCAGCACGTGGCTGCTTTAGCTGGCAGAACCGTTTCACCAGCAGGGCTGTGTCTGTGGGTGTGTGACACATAAATCGCTGCTGTGACCTGGTCGGAGCAGAGACCAAGGCAGGTCGGGAGCCCGGCTCTGGCTGGGACGGCTGCCAGCGCCTGTCTGGGTGAGATGTGCTGGCTGCGCTCAGCTGGGGTCGGTGGGAAATCCCTGCTGGATGCCTCCTGACCTCCACTGGAACACAACAATTGTTCCTCTGGAAAAATCTAAATTTATCCCTGCGACGGTGACGGCACAATTCACACATGCCCCATTCCCCTTTCGTTGGAGTCTCCCTCACGCCTGCTCTTTCTAACAATAAAGCGACGCTGTGAGCAACCTTCCCGTCAATTCGCATCCCTCCCAGCCCTCCCGGTGACGTGAGCACAGGGCTGAGCAGCTGCAGGAATGCAATCTGAGTTCAGACGGGGCTGAACTTTCGCACAGTGACCCAGGGGTCAGCGTGGGAAGGAGCGGGATGGAGCATGGCAGAGAACAAAGACGCTCATCGCAGCCTGGCGGGGTGCTGTGCCCGGGCACTGCCTCTCTGCTTGGGCTGGGGGCACCACGGGGAAGGGAGGGTGCAAGGAATAAAATGCAAAGTCACTCACTGAGAGAAGAAATCTGGAGGATGAAGGACCGCAGGGGAAAGTGATGGGGGAAAGGGGAGGGTTGGGGGAGGTCGCGCAGCATCAGAGGTTTGGGCACAGCCCTGGTCCTGCACTGCTGTGAGCTCCTGGAGCAGGAGGGGAGGCCCTCTGCCCTCAGAACACACACAGGGGCGATGGGGATGGGGGTGAGGTGAGGAAGGAGATGGGGAGGTGAAGGGGATGGGGATGGGGATGGGGATAGGGATAGGGATGGGGATGGTTGGGGATGGGGATGGTTGGGGATGGGGATAAAGATAGGGAAGGGGGTGGGAAGTCCCCTGTTACTTCAGAGACACCTCCACAAAAATGAACTTGTTGAGACCCTGCTGGGGACAGGGGCTGACCCCTACGGAGCATGCAGAGACCTGGGTGATACCCCAAGGACCATGGTGCCCTGCTGCTCCCTGGGCTGCTGCAGTCCCCGTGCAGGGTCTGCCATGCTGGTGCTGGTCCTTGTGGGGTCCCTCCTGAGCGTGGGCTGTGCTGGTCCTCCCTCCCCTGGCCTAGGGAAGGGGACAGCTTCACTCCCATTGTGCCAGCACCATCCCCGGGACCAAACCTGAGCTCTCTCCAACCCCAAACCAGCCTGGAGCGAACTGGATGGTTGGAGCCCCACAGGGATCATCGCTGCAGCCTCCTCCTGTGTAGGGCAAACCAGGGCTCCATCAGCACAGAGAAATGTGCTGAGATCCTCGAGCCACTGGACTGTCCATTTTAAGCTCTATTTAAACTCCTCGGACTGCAGGGAGCACCTCCCCATTACCCTGCAGTCATTCACAGGTAGCTCAGGTCCTTGGGGGGGGGACTTTTCATTTCTGCATGTTAAAAATTCGTATTTCTCAGGGCCAACTGGAGATGTCCCAGTAGGAAAATGTATCCAAAGTAAAATGCATAAATCATGTGGCTTCTGGAGGGGCCTCAGCTTCTTGCATTACCTCACTCCCACCTCAGCACAAACATTGCAAATGCAGAAAATCACCAGTGGGAACGCGTTTGCTTCAGGACCCTGCATAACCCCGTCATCTCCCAGGCTGCTATGTGGGACAAACTCTTCTGTTGGGTAATGGCAGGGCAGGGAGCTGAGTTTCTCACAGGATTCATTTAGCCTGACGTCGTGAACCTGGAGTAACAGTCAACATTTGAAATCGTGCTTCCCTGTTTGTCCCAGTGACACGGGGGTTGTGTTTCCCGATCCGGAGGGCTCTTGAGGTGCTGCCGAGCATGTGGGTGCTCTGACCTCTGCTCTGCAGCTCAGCTCCTGGCAGCTCTTCTGCTGCTGGACTGCCAAAGGATGGCAGGCACAAGGTGAAAAGCAGAAATTTCACATTTTTTTGGGGGTGAGTGATCCTGTCCGGGTGCCTTTGGCAGGGCACGCAGTGGGTGTCCCCTGGAGGGGGGCAGATGTGCCAATCGGCCACAAGCCGAGGGGCAGGGGCCAGCCTGGTGCCCTGAGGCACAGAGCAGGGACCCCAGGTGATGCCCTCACCCTGCTGGGGGGCAATTCTCCATCACCCTCCCCCCAGTGCCCCCAGCTCCCCCCAGGTGACCGCAGTGGCGCAGCAGGGTGTGTGCAGAGGCACCCCACAAACCTCAGAGGTTTGGAAAAGGCAATGACCACAAGAGGCATTTTTTTGTTTGTTTGTTTGTTTCTTTTTCCCCTTAGGTTTTTCCTAGCTGGTCTTTTTCCCATTCTTTTTCTATTTTCCTCACTCGGAAAATTCTTTCTGGCTTTGTAATAAACGCAGAAGCAATGCCAGCAGTGCGGCTGGGGGCTCCCAGGCTACTCTGCCTGCCAAAATCTCCCAAATTCCTCCTGCCCAGCCCCTACCTCGGTAACTCCTCCCTGCGCTGTCAGCTCCAGGTGTTGGCTGGGAGGCCTCTTGCTCACCCTTCCTGCGAGAAGCAGGAGAAGCAGCCCAGGAAATGTTTGTGAAATGCTTGTGAGCACGGCAGGGAGAGGCGCGGGGCCAGGAGAGCAAGGAGCCGTCAGCCGGTTCCTGCAGGAGCCTCCCACACCCCTGTGCATAAACTCACCTCCACCGAAGAGGAGCTTCACCCCCAGGGACAGGGAGTTTGTCCTCCCAAAGTAAAAAGCACGGGAAACCCAAGTATCAGTCACTTACTCGGTCATAGGAAAAGAATTTGGAAGTGTACGTCATAGCTCCTGCCAGGCTGAAGCTGGGAGAGGCTGGGCTTGGAAATCAGCTCTGCAAACTCACGGTTAAACAGGGACCCCTGGGATGGGGGACGCCACTGCCGAGCGCTTTTGGACAAGAGGAAAAAGGGACAGAAGGGACGGATGGGCCCTACCCTGAGCTGCAGGGCTGGGAGCGGGGCTGGGATGGAGGCAGAGCTGCTGTGGGTTCACCCAGCTGCCAGGGCTGAGCGGGGGGAGCTCGGCACAAGCCCCCGCTGCAGCTTTTGTCCCCCATGGGCTCAGCAAGCAGTGGGCAGGGGGCTCACCCCTGAAGGCCGGCAGCTCCAGCTCCAGGATGTGTTTTACCGTGCTGAGCGCTGGGGCAGCAGGAGGAAGCGCCCGGCAGGGAGGGAGCAGAAGGGCTCCATCTGCTCTCATCTGAGCAAAGCCGAGAGTGGCTCGATCTCAGAGTGTGAATTCCTTTGTGGGGAGAAAAAAAAAAAAACAGAGACAGAAAATCGCTCTAAGCTAGTGGAAAAAGGCAGAGCAAGAGGGAAGAGCTGGTAACTGGAGTCAAGGACATTTTCAAATGAAATAAGATGCACATTTTTCACAAGGGGATGAATGAGCCTTTAGCTGGGGGAGGAATTCATCCTGGATTTCTTAGGGATGGGGAGTGCTGAGACGAATGAATGCCCTGCACTCCCCAGGCACACAGAGGAGCATCACCCACCAACCCTGTGCCTGCAGTGTGCAGCAGTGCCATGGTCTGGGGCACCCAGCAGAGCCCTGCACCCACTGCAGGGCCCCAGCACCCATCAGGGCATGGCCTGGGAGCCCAGTGCCTGCAGCACACATCCAGCCCAAGGCCAGCTGCTCACAATCCACAGGGATCTCTGTGCCAAGGGCTGCTGGGGAGAGGCTGCGGGTGCAGGCACCTGGTGTGGCAGCACCCATGGCTGGGAGATCCACGGGGTTTGCTCTGAGGGGGGTGAGGCAACAGGGTGGCAATGAGGGTACCCAGGTTAGGATGTGGGGTAGGGCCATCAGCATGGATGGGATGGGAATGGGGATAGGGATGGGGATTGGATGGGACGGGGATGGGATGGGGTGGGATGGGGATGGGATGGGATGGGGATGGGGATGGCGATGGGGATGGAGATGGGGATGGGAAAGAGATGGAATGGGAGGGGATGGGGATGGGGATGGGATGGGGATGGGGATGGGATGGGGATGGGGATGGGATGGGGATGGGAAGGAGATGGAATGGGAGGGGATGGGGATGGGGATGGGGACGGGGATGGGGATGGGGATGGGGATGGGTGGGCGACATGGCGGGGTGTAACACCAAGTATGCACAGGGCTTGTCAGGGAAGGAACGGCTCTTCCAGGGGCTGGGGCTGCGCCCGGCGGTGCGGGAGCCGGAGCGGCTGCGGGGGGAAAAGGAACAAAGCGGCGGGGCCGGGCGGCGCGGGGCGGGCCGGCAGCGGGGCACTCCCCGCCGTGATGCAGCCGGTCCCCGCCCGAGCGCCGATAAAAGCGGCGGCGCGGCGGCGGGGCGCGCACCGGGACCGGCCATGCAGCTGACGGGGGCAGCGCTGGTGCTGTGCGCCGCGGCGGCGGCGGGCATGGCGGTGGCACCGGGATCGGGACCGGCACCGGCACCGGGACCGGGACCGGGGCGAGCCGCGAGCGAGCGGCGGGCGGTGGCGAGCGGCAAGGAGCGGCGGGCGCAGTTCGCCTCCTGGGACGAGGTGAACGTGATCGCCCACGGGCTGCTGCAGCTCGGCCACGGCCTGAAGGAGCATGTGGACAGGACCAAGGGGCAGATGCGGGAGCTCGGCAGCCGCCTGAGCGCCCACAACAGCTCCATGGGGCGGCTGCTGCGCCAAGCCCGGGAGACGCAGGAGCAGGGCGAGCTGCTGCGGGCCAGCGTGCGGGAGCTGGAGGGCCGCGGCCGGCAGCTCTTCAACCTCTCCGAGACGCTGCGGCAGCGCCTGGAGGAGGTGGCGGCCGACAAAGCCGAGATCCAGGGCCGGCTGGAGCAGCTGGAGAGCCGCGTCCGGCAGGCGCTGCAGGCGCGGCCGGCAGAGAACCAGAGCGCCAAGGACCTGGGAGCGCTGCAGGTGAGCGCGGGGTCGGGGGGATCCCGGGGGACCCGACCCCACCAGGGGCACCGGGAGAGACCGGGGAGGGGGAGCGGCCCCGCGGGAGCCGGGGGAACCCGATCCCACCGGGAGAACCAGACCCCATCGGGACCGACCCGAGCGGGGACGCCGGGAACGAGCAGGGGGAGCGGCCCCGGGGGAGCCCAGGGGGACCCCAACCCGACCCGGGGGGCACCGGGACCGGCTGGAAGAAGCGGGGGGGTCCCCGCCCTCCTGGGAGCCACTCGCGGGGATTGGTCACAGGGAGAGCACTGGGGGACCCGACCCTCTCCGTGCACCGGGAATAGCTGGGGGGGACCGACCTGGGGGCACTGGTGGGGACCCACCCTCTCAGGACTCGGGGATCAGCACGGAGGGACCCGAGCCACCCGGAGCACTGTGACAGCGGTTTGGGGGGGACCCGACCGGTCTGGGGACACGGGAGCTGCCAGCGGGGACCTTGCCCCAGGGCACCGGGAGCACCGTCCTGCCCAGCTCCGTGCCGTACGTGCTGCTGCGGGGTTCACCGAGCTCTTCCCCCCCCCCCCGCAGACCCTGATGGATGCCCAGAACTCCCGAATCGAGGAGCTCTTGCAGAAGATCAAGCAGCAGCAGTACAAGCTGGACAAGCAGAATCTGCAGATTAAAAGCCTGCAGAGCAAGGTGAGCACCCATCCGGCTCTGCACGCAGCAGCCATGTGGCTGGGGACCACTGCTGAGTCCTGAAGCCATCCCTCAAAACCCGGCTGGCACGGCACGCTGGTGGCAGCAGCAGCAGTGTTGCTGTCCTCTGGCTTCAAGTCCCTGTGCTGTGGTGTTGGTGCACGGGTAGCAAAAAAGCAGAGCCGGGAGCTTCCATTGTGTTTGCACAGTGAAATGTGAGGTGTTGCTGTGTGGGAAATGAGCAGCTCCGTGCTGTGCTGTTTAGTTTAGCTGTAGAGTAAAATCATTAGCATGGGTGTGAAAAACCCACAATAATAATTCCTGGCTGTGCCAGCCTTGGATGCCTCCTGCTCCTTGAGCTCTCTGGGCAAGTTCAGCCCCCAGCTCTGGTCTGACCCCAGCAGCATCACCCTGGTGATGGGGGGGCAGCGATGCCGTGACCCCTCGGCTCTGCTGGGCAGCGGTGTTGAAAACGAGCCGAGATAAAACTGTTCTGACTTGCATCTTCTCTTCTTTGCAGGTCAACCTACTGATCCCCTTACACCTGAAGGACAACAAAACGCAGTCTCCGAAGTGGAAGATAAACCTGAAGAAAAGCCTCAGCCACACCAACCAAAGCCAGAACGCGAGCGTGGACTCTGTGCTGACGCAGAGTAAGTATCTGCACGTGCCGCCCTGATTCTTGCTGGGGCGAACCAGCAGCAGTTGCAGTCATTCGGAAACAAAAGGTTCAGTTGTCCTGACTCAGGATGTGAGATTTGCTCACAAAACTGGGGCTTGGGAGCTTGGCCAGGCTGGATAAGATCTGGAGCATGGGCAGGACCCAGCCTTCAGGATCAGTATTAGTCCAGCAGGAATTTAAGGGTTTAGGAGGAATTTTTCTGCCTGATGTTAAGAATGCAGTGGGAAGCAAAGAAACTGCTAGCAGGTATTTTTCTCTGCTCCCTGGAGTTGGCTCTTGTTCACCTGCTCTCACTTTTGCCAAGCAGAATCTGCCTCTTGGGTAGAAGGGAGTGTTAGGGTGTCCTAGACCATCAGAAGACAGCTACATCCTTGTGCAACCATCTCCCTCTGCTTGTATTTGGGTCTCGAAAATGAAAGGCGAGTGCCTCAGCTCGCACTGTCCTTAGAGGACGGTGCTGAGCTGCAGCAAATGTCTGGGTGCTGCACTGGAGAGTTGCAGCCCTGGGAAATGTGTGCTAGAGCAGGCGAGTGGATGTCGTATCCAAAGCCCCTGTTTCTGCCTGGAGCATCCCCTGGGGTGGTAGGGATGGAGGAGCTCCCGCAGGGCAGCGGAGCAGCCTGGAGAGGGGTCTCGGTGGCTTTCCCCGCCACGCTGTGCCTTGCAACCTCCCTCCCAGACAGAAACCTGCGATCCCGCAGGGTTCACTGGCCGGGAGCAGCTGCTCTCGTGTCGTGTCAGCTAAATCACAGCGCTGGCTCCGCTGGCCAGGGAAGCGTCTGTGCAGCTGTCTGGGGATGTCCAGTCTGAGCCAAACAGAAACCGAGCAGGGCGAGGATCCACGGGGATATCCTGCTTAGGGCTTAACGCAGGGACAGCTATGGGAAAGCACATGGGAGGTTGTATGTGGAGCCCCGAGCTGTCACCGCTGTGCTTGAACACTGGGTGAGCTGAACAAAGAATCCGTGCAGATAAGGAGAGAGGGGACACGGTGCTCCAAACTCCTGGCACCTGGCTCGGCGGGGCCAGCCAGCCCATAGTGGGGCTGTGCAAGGTCTCCCCTGCTCAGAGCAATACTATCAAGCTGGAGGACTGTCTCCAAACCTCTTTTTTCCAGTTTCCTCCCAGCTTTTTGCTTTGTGGCTTGTCTCCAGCAGCATCTCCTGCTCTCCTCTCAGCTCCGGGTTAAACTGAAAGTGGGGTGCAAGGAGGTGGGCGAGGTCTGTGCTATTTCCTGGTGTTGAATGTGGGCTGCGCCGGCTGGTGGGTGCCGGGTGCTGCAGCCCTTGTGAAACGCCTCGGGGCGCAGCGAGGACCCCACCACCTGTGGGGGTGCAGCAAGGGGGTGTGTGAGAGTTCAGCACAGCGTGTTCCTGGCTCCCATCTGCACACCGTGGACCCTGCGCGCCCTCAGCCTGCTGGGCATCCCAGCCACAGCGATGGGCTGACCGAGCCGTGAGCTCCCCCCTTCTCTTGCCTAATCCCTGTTGTTGATATCAGTGACAGAAAACAAATTGGCTTCCTTTCGTTACCAAGTTAAGTGAGTTTTCTGGCAAATCTTAAAGCAGACAATATCTGGCAAGGCTGGCCCTGTGCCCCCTGCCTGGGAGGCTTGCTGGCAGCTCTTGGAGCAGGCAGTCGCGGCTCAGCCTTGTGCCCGTGGCTGCTCCCTACCTATTGTCAGGCAGACCCACGATGCTGGCACAGCCCAGGGGAGCAGCAATGAACTCCACCAGCAGCCTTTTCAGAAAGACCCTTTTATTTGCATCCAGCGAACACAAGTTTTCAGGCCAGGGATGGCGGCGTGCCAAGCATGTGAAAGTTGAAGGCTTGGAGCAGCCTCGAGAGTGAAAGGTTTAATCACTTGCAGAAAGAGGATCACGTCTTTAGGCAGAGCCTGCGCTCCCTGGCAGCTGGCCCAGTAGGCGAAAGGTAAAGCCCCGCTCTCCCCGTGGTGCCGGGACTCCAAAATAATCGGGCTGGGGAGGGTGAGGGGCAGGCGATGCAAACAGCCCTGGTGGGGCGTGAGCGCAGCCAGGCACACCCTGCCCTCCGCCAGGACCGTGTTTGTCACAGGTTGGTGACCTCCATCGTGCCTGGAGATCCCGCTGGGGAAATACTGTGCCATGCCTGGGGCTGCTCCAGTGAGCCTTGTTGATTTGAAGCCTTGTTTGGCTAAATAAAGGGGGAGGGAAAGGAAAACATCCAGTGCAGCCAGGAGGTCTTGTTGTTCTGCTGGTGCCATACGGATGTGCAACGCAAGCTGGAACTAACGAGCATGTTCCTCAAACAAAGATTGAGCTGAGGCTGTTCAAGCAGCTGCACCTCATTCAGCTGCTCGAAAGTTCCCCATTGCCCCAGGAAAACAGAAGAGATAAGAGCACAACGAGCTTGGTCAGAGCCCAGTGAAAAAACCAGCTGGGACAGGGCTGACTTCAGCACGCGGGAGCCACGTGGCGCAGCCGAGCATCCGCCTGGGCACCGTCCTGCCCGGGCTGGCGATAGTGTGGGAGAGGAGGCGAGGAGAGCACCGAGGGCTTGCTGCTGCTGGGAGCCTCCGGGACATCCCTGCTGCCTCTGTGTGAGCTGGGCTCGCCGTGGGGTCGGGGACCACCCTGGGTGGTTCCTTCCCTGGGGGCTTTAAGCCCCCTTTGCCTTCCCTGGCTGCTTTTGCCTAGGGAGCGTGCACGTTGGCGATGTGCTGGGTGTCCCAAAGCTCGGTGCTTTGTGCTTTGATCCTTTGTGCAAAAAGCTCACCCTCTGTCCGCATGCATGCGGGCTGGGCTCTCGTCCTGTGCTGGCACCAGTGGCCTTGGTGGCACCTGGTCCTGCCTTGGCATCAGCCGGGGCTGAGGGATGCGAACGGCAGCACTGGGTGTGAGAGGGGGGCCGCCAAGGCGGGGAAAGTTCATGGCAGGGGGGGAGCGAAGGGGGGATAAGGGGCTGGAAGTGGGTGAAAGGTGGCGGTGGGTGTCACATTGCCATCCCCCGCCCCCCTCCCCGCTGACCTTTCCTCCAGTTCTGGCTCCGTCGCCCCAATGGGGATGGGGCCGGGGATGGGGCCGGTGTGATGTCCTGTGGGGCCGCCCTCCCCCTCAGCAGCCCAAAAGGCCCCACTCCCACCCTTTGGCCCCAGACGAAGCCCTGCGGCTCTGAGGGGAGGCTGCTCTCCCTGCCTGGACCCCCGTGAGCCGCTGCTGCTGTGGGGGGATCCCAAGAGGGGCTGCAGGAGGGGGATGCCGGTGTTTGGGTCTCCCCAGCCGCCTGCATCGGGGTCACGCCGGCAGCAGCTGCGAGCCACCCGAACCCACCCCACGTTCAGCCGGGAGCTGCCCCCACAGGCGGGGAACAGAGCGCCTTTGTCTGGGGGTGACAGGGCCGGGGGGCCGGGGGCACCTGTCCCGGCACACAAAGAGCCCCTTGAGCGTGCCGGCACCCCGTGGCTGAAGGCTCTACGCATCCTCCAGCGGCCTTTCGACTCGGGTTTTGTAACAGTTTTTTTTTTTCTTTTTTTTTTTTTTTTTTCCTTGCCGGGTGCTGCGGGTGGCGGTTCCCGGCTGGACTTTTATCAGCGCTGTTGAAACGCTGCGTTGCTGGCAGGCAGGGGCAAAGTCCCCAAGGGGCGGAAGGAGAGGTGGGAGCCCCGTGCCGGGGGTGGCCTCACCCTGTGCGAGATCAGCCGGGGCTCCCCGTGCCCATCCACCCCGGTCAGCGAGTCTCAGGGCACCACGGGCTCCCTGCTGGCCAGCAGCAGCATCAGGCTTGGCTTGGATGGGTGTTGGGCACCTTCTGGACTTTCTTCCCACCCCATAGCCCTTGGAGGGCTCCAGTATGGGGCTGAGATGGGGAAGCTTTCCCCTTGCAGGTGGTTGCCCTGTCCCAAACCCTGGAGGGAGCTGGAAGTGCCTCGGTGTCTGCCCTCACCGGGGAGCCGTGCTCCCCAGCCCTGGGCTGCTGCCGCCTGGCCCGATGCCCAGCTTCTGCCTTGGATGGGAGCCCAAATAGCTGCGTTAGGATAAATGGGAAGATATTGGGTCACTGGCGTTGAAATGCTGGGGACCCAGGGGCCGCCGGCTCCAGCACACATCCAACACCACAGCCGTAGGTGCACGCAGCCGGTGGGCTCCTGGCGAGGGCTGTGCCTGCTGGGGTTGTGTTGACAGCAGCTGGGGGACACGGGACACGGGGATGTTTCCTCAGACACCTTCTCCTTCTTCCTGCAGAGCTCCCAGAGGACTGCCAGCAGCTCTTCCTGGCCGGGCAGCAAAGCAGCGGCATCTTCCAGGTGCAGCCCTCGGGGTCTCAGCCCTTCAAAGTCTACTGCGACATGACTGCAGGTAACGCGCTGGGGATGCCATGCGCCTCGCAGCACGCTGCACGGCAGCCTTGCTGACGGTAGCCCTGAAATGACTGTCTGTAATCCCCACAGAAGGTGGCTGGACAGTGATCCAGAGGCGCACAGATGGCTCTGTAGACTTTGACCAGCTTTGGGATGCCTACAAGAACGGCTTTGGAGACCTTCATGGTAGGTGGATGGTGGCATCGATCTTATCACAGGATGAGTGACAGCCTAACCAAGGACGAGTTATTCCCCCTTGTTGGCCCCTAGAGATCTCCACGTGCTGGAGCACAGTGTTGGGGTGAGGAGAAGGTTGTGTCTGGTCTTTCTGACTTGTCCCACGGCCTGGCACGCAGCGGCTCAGGTGCTGCAGTGTCCTGACTTGTCCCATCCAGGGCCCCGTTTGCCTCTGCAGCCCGTCCTGTTCCTGGGACCAAGGCAAAGTTTCTTGTTTCAGGTGACTTCTGGCTGGGTCTGGAGAAGATCCATCACCTCGTCCAGGAGGGAAGGTACAACCTCCTGATCGAGCTGGAGGACTGGGAGGGAAATTCCCAGGCGGTTCAGTTTGAGTTCAGCCTCGGTGGAGAGAGCACAGCCTACACCCTCAACCTGCTGGGACCTCTGTCTGGAGAACTGGAAAATGCCATTGGGGACTTCAGGCAGCTGCCCTTCTCCACTCGGGATCGTGACCACGACCTCAAAGCTGACACAAACTGTGCCAAGCACCTCTCAGGTCAGTGTGGGCTCTTCCTTCCCAGGGACGGGTGCTTTCCCTTCCACCCCCGGGTGGTGGGCTGGGGCTGGATGCTCCCTCTGGTGCTGAGCTGCTTTGTTCCCTTGCTCCTGAGACCTGGGGGAGGAGGGATCCATGGGAAGAGCTGTCTGAGGAACGGGGAGGTAGCTGAAACTGTGGTTCAGGTCTTGCCCCAAGCAGCTGCCTTTGTAAGGGCTTTGCTGGCTGCCACCCTCAAGTAAAGCAGGGGCCAGACCCAGGCCTGAGATGGGGCTGCCGCAGGGTTTGGTGAAGTTTTATGGCATGCAAGAAAGAGCAGCAGGGACATACAGACATGTCCTGAACTCCTACTGGGTCTGTGCAAGGATTTCCAGTGCATGGGACTCCTCAAATGTGTACGAGCTCTTGTAAGCTCCCAAAGCCCTGAGGTATGGGGAAAGCAGGGGCAGCAGCTGTCTTGAAGGTGGGTTTGTGTTCTGGCTGGAAGTGCTGTGGATTTAACCCTCCTCTGCATTGCCCTGGTAGGTGGCTGGTGGTTCAGCACCTGTGGCCATGCCAACCTCAACGGGAAGTATTTCCGCTCCATCCCTCGCCAGAGGCACGAGCGCAAGCAGGGCATCTTCTGGAAGACATGGAAAGGCAGGTACTACCCTCTGAAGTCCACCACCATGAAAATCCAACCCACAGCACTGGAAGCAGAGCCCTGAAGCTGCCATTGCAGACTTGACCTTCTCCGTGGAGCGCAGATGTGAGCTCCATCACTCGGTGTTTACAGAAAAATCAGCCCACCCTCCCCAGGAAGCCCCCAAGGACAGTTTCTCTTTGCTAGCAGCCCTTTAGCGGGCAGGGGCTGTGGCACGGCGCAGCTCCTCACTGCACGTAAAACAGCTCCGTGTCACCGAAACCCCTGGATGGGAGCTCCCAAAGCAAGAGGGGAGCTGCCGGCAGGGAGGCCAACCTCCAGAGCATGCCTGGGGGGTCTTCAAGTCATCTGGTGCTTTCTGTCCCGCCTCAACACTTCCATGCTGGTTTTGATGAGCTGGGGTAAAAGGGAGGCACGGGAAGGGTTTTGCTACCCTGCCCCAAGCCGTTGGGTACTGAGCCTTGCCGCATCCCACCTCTCACCGTTGTTCCCAAGCCAGTTGTACGCACCCCCTGTGAATTTCCCCTATTTCCCCCTGGCCCCGTGGGGCAGGAGCCTCTGACAGCTTGATCTTGCTTCTGCCATGCAGCCCTGCTCCCGTGACTTCAACCCGCTGGGAATGTGGGTGTCACTGGGAGGATGCAGGGCTCCTTTTGGACAAGGGGACTTTGGGCTCCCTCACCTCCCCTGGCCCCAAAGCTTTGAAGTCACTGCGATTTCTGGCTGTGCTGGCATTTGCTGGGAGCTGGAGAAAACACTCCCAGCTCCAGGAAAGGAGCTCCTGCCTTTGGGGTGGGTGTCAGGAAAGGGGGGTGAAGCAGGTCCCCAAAAACTGTTACGGGCCAAGCTGCCGTCTTGGGACTTCCCAAGCATCCTGCCCTATTGAAGTCATATTGACTACTGTGCTAGAGCTCCTAGCTGCTAAATATTGTACATAGTCATTTGTAGGATGTTGGATCTTTTTGATGAGTTTCCTGTTTTAATTTTGTTTCTGTATTTAAATGCAGTGTTAAAAACAATGTGGTGTAATTTATAAATGTTGACGCTGGAAAAAAAAAACAACTGTAGTTTGTGTATTTTAAACTTTTTTTTTTGTACTAAAATATCTTTTCTGAAGATGTCTTTTAATAAAAACAAGCCTGTAACTGTCCTGGCTGGATTATTTGCCTGATGGTTCACCAGTAAAGTTGTGTGGGAGCTGTGTGAGCACACAGCATTCATAAACTTTGCTTTTATGCATGTTTGATGTGAACACAACATTTCCTTCTTGGTGTGAACAATTTGCAATAGGCTTGTGGACCTCTGAGACAGAAGTGCGTGCTACAGCCCCAGCCATAGTTTTCAGTCTGCATGAAGCTGATGGGTTTCTATGTTGTTTTTTTCACTGGAAACCAAGCCCTGGGACAGCAGTGACAGTGAGCAGGCCCTTATTCCCTGAAGGCAGAGCTTCGCACTGGGGGGATTTCTTGCAGTCAGCAGGAAGGCTCCGTGCTGTGCGAGCACTCGCCAACACCTCGAACAGGAGCAGAGGCTGAGCTCTGAGTTACCTGCATGGGTTAAAGTCAGACCTGAGCAGGAGAAGCCCCAGTAAATAACTTCTTACCTGTTCATAACATACGTGCATAGTAATCTCCGTAAGTATTTATTGCAGGTTTGGGGCAGTTGTTATGTGTAAAGGAATCTGGGGATCCAGCAGAAGCCTTGATGATCTGCTCCTCAGGTAGAGCAGCGGGGCATGTGGTCCCGGACACGTGGCCCATCCAGAGTGATGGCAGAGCTAGAGAGAACAGCAACACATCTTTAGCTGATCATAGGTATTCTACAAGCACAAAAGATTAAAAAAAAAAAAAAAGAGGAGAAAAAAAAATAAATAAGAATTGCTCACGCCAGAAGGGAAAGACAAGAATAAACACGGCTTGGGAAGTCCCATGGAGCAGCTGCACAAATACCTGACGCACCTATATGTGGCTCGCCTTCCCCAGCTTCTGTGTCCACCCCCCCCTTCCCTGGGGAAAATCCCGGGGTTAATGATAGCCCCAAGCACAATTGCACAAAGAGCCCATTACGCTGCCCTCTGCTATCTATCCGCTCCCTCTTGCCTTCAGAAATACATTTTTAATGTTCCATTTGCTTAATCCAAAGCTTGTTTAGTCCCTGGGTACAGCAGCAGACCCCGGAGGGCCGTGTTTTAGCCTGGATGCCGAAGTGATTAGCCTAAGGTGGGCTTTGTGCATAAAATATAAATCAGTGCCGCAGCTACACCGTGCCCAGCCATGGCCATTTTTCAGCAGGACACGGGGTTACCCCCAAGAAGTGCATTTATTTGATCTTCAGGCCTGAGAAGAAGAAGCTGCAGGACAACGTGGGGGTTCCCCAGCTGGGGGATGGCCGAAAACCCCAAATCCTGCCCACACCCGACACACACCCGCTGCTCCCTTCTCTGCCTGCGCCCCCCGACCCCAGGTCCCCCCGGCACCGCTCCCCGGCCGCCAGCTGCACCAGCTTCTGCGACCGGTCTCTGCGCACACAAAACGCGTCCTGGGTCTGTGTTTTCCTCCGAAACCTCCCTCGGATCCTCCAGCTCCTTCATTTTGAACAAACGCCTCGAATGCGGCGTGTGGCAGCTCCCTCCAGTGACAGCGACAGAAACGGCACCGGGCGCCGCTGCCCCCCGAACCCGGGGCAAGCACCTCCTGGCACCCAAAAAACCCCTCCATCTGCCGTCCTCCTCGAGTCCTCTGAGCAAAGCCTCGCCCTGCAGCTGGAAATACAGGCTGCTACTCGATCCACTTGATTTTTATTTTATTTTTTTTTTGTTATCCAGCCTGCGTCACCAAGGGCAGCCTCGCCCCATCCTCGCCTCGCAGCTTTCTGCCCGTCTCAGCAGTGCCCGGGGGATGCTTGGTGCCCAGCGGTGACACGGAGGTGACACACGG
Source organism: Aythya ferina (assembly GCF_964211825.1). Taxonomy (NCBI): domain Eukaryota; kingdom Metazoa; phylum Chordata; class Aves; order Anseriformes; family Anatidae; genus Aythya; species Aythya ferina. The sequence goes on from NC_140324.1 coordinate 2,445,428, forward strand.
CCAGTGCCTCTTTTTGTCAAGAGGCAGTGAAAACTGGGAGGAGGACAGATGGGAGCAGCACACTGAGCCCTCACCGACCGGGTGGGCTGTGCGGTGCGGTCTCACTGAGCAGCACAACAAAATGAAAAAGGCAAATTGGCAAAGTGGTGCTCGAGGCCAAAATCTGGGGCAAGTCCAAGAAACAGCTGATGAATAACACGGCCCGAGTTCTTTGTGGCTCACCCCTCCTGGCACAGCCCAGGCAGCCCCAGACAGGCTCTCCAGCACCCACAGCAAAACCAAGACGCCGATGCCATCGGCGTGTCTGCTCTCAAGGGTTTGCACCCCAGTATATTGTAGTAAAAATGCTTGGGGTTTGTAGGACATCTGCAGCCAGAGGCTCAATGGCCTACAAGCAATTCTAGATGTGGGATTCTCAGAAAGTGTCTGCAGACACGTTGCTCCAGCAGCAGCTGGTGACACTTGGCTGATTTTGGTGACACAAAGCCAATTCCCCAGCGCAAAACCCGCCACGAGCCTGGGGGACTCCCGAGGGCTGACAATGGGGGCTTGGGGCTCACACATAGCTCGGCATCGCCCTGGACCTCAGGGCACTGATCCTCCTCCTGCCCAGACATCATCTCACTGCCTGCAGCCAGCATCAAAGCTCTGCACACGCATGTCCAAGGACACTCTCTTCAAAACTTAAGGCAGCATTTCCCAGGCAGGGGGAGAAGAGAGGGATTTGGATCCCAACCAGTAGGAAATAACTTTGCTTTTTCCTGCTACATCACCCTCCAGGATTCAGTTCAGAACTAATTAAGCTGCTTGTGATAATGAAAATGAGATGTTTCACTTCTGCTCACCAGGGCTAAGGGAGGTGTGGGAGACGTTTGCCTTAGGGAATCCCAGGGTAATTCCCTTCCCCAGGGGCTTCTGCAGCTGGCATATCACAGCCCTGCTTCTCTCGATAGCATTTCGCTGTTCAGCAGTTGGATGCTCGATATCCTGGGAGTGCTCGAGTCACTGCACAGCAGGGCCATTGGCTGCGGTCCTGTGGGAGGATGAATATCACAAACGGGAGAAGCTGATAATGCCTTCCTGCAGTCCTGGTTGATAAAACTCCCTTCTGCACAGATTAAAAGCCTGATGCCCTACACCGTGTGTTCTGTGAGCACTGAGATTACAAAGAAAAGGTGAAAAGAGACTTCCTCCCTGCTTCCTCAGAAATCTCTGTCTGTCGGAGAGGAGCAATTTGCCTGAACCTGTGCTGGGCCAGGCGATAGCATCTCCCCCAGAGCCCCACACGTCCATGCGTTTATGGCTTTCCTCCCCAGCTGCTTCCGTTGCCTTTTATGCGATGCCCACACACAATTTCCCAGCATGGCAGCAGGACCGCAATGTGTGTTTCTCACCTCATTTTCAGACTACCGTTCATAAAAAAGAATAATTTTCACTGAGCAGGAGCTGGCTGATAAGCTGTTAGGCCGGGTGCTGCCTGCTCACAGGTTATCAGCAGGCACCGGGACCCCCCGAAGCCTGTCTCCTGCGGGCCTGGGGGGCTCTGAGGTCTGGGAGAAGTCGGGGGCACCCCAGAGCCACAGGGCCTGGGGGGGATGCACAGGCACCCCCACATCATGCACCAAGGTGAGGGGGGCCCAGGCGGTGGGTGGCACCCCCAGTCCCCTCCCAGTCCCTCCCAGTCCCCCCCGGTACCCCCCGGTCCCCTCCCAGTCCCCCCCATCCTCCCCCCACGCCGCCGCCGTGCGGACTGAGCTCCGCGCTGCGCAGCCCCGCCAAGCCCCGCCCCTCAAGCCCCGCCCCCTCAAACCCCGCCCAATCAGGCACCACCCCAAACAAGTCCCCGCCCACACTTTTTTCAGGCCCCACCCATCCTCGCCCAGACCCCGCCCACCCTCCCCCAGACCCCGCCCCCTCTCCCCCCGCCCCCTCTCCTCCCCGGCCCCTCCCTGCCCCCTCTCCTCTCATCCCAGGGTCCCGGCTCAGCCCGCCAAGCACCTCCCCTCCCCACCTCCCCCCTCCCCATTGGACTCCTCCACCCGCCACTCAACGTCTCTCCGATCTCCTATTGGACAAAACCCACAGGGCCGGCGCGACGCCCGCCTCCCGCGGGCTGTGGCGGCCGCTGATAGGCTGCGGCGGTGAGGAGCGGCCCCCCCACACCCTCCTCCTCCTCCTCCTCCTCCCACCCGGCTGGGCCGCGCTCGGTGCCTGGCAGCCAGAGGGGTCGGCGCCGCCATCGCCATGGGCACCCGCGACGACGAGTACGACTACCTCTTCAAAGGTACCGCCCCGCCGCCTCCTTTGTGAGCGGGGCCGGGCCGCGGGCAGCCCCCGGGCCCACCCCGAGCCCCCCCGGGCCCACCCCGAGGCCCCCCCGGGCCCACCCTGAGGCCCGCGGGGTCGAGGCCTCGGCGCCCTGAGGGTGCCGCTGAGGCGGCGCCCCCCCCCCCTCAGATCCCCCCTCAGGGCCTGCCCCGGTGCTGAGGGAGCTCGGGCACCGCTCGCTGCTGCCTCACGGCGCCCCCCCGGCCCTCGGAGCCGCTGCCTGAGGGGTCTCCTGGGGGTCGGCGTCGTGTGGGGGCAGCCCCCGGCTTGTTCTCCGCGCCTTGGGCCCCCTCTGGGGGTCGCCTCCCGGAGCGCTCGGGGCCGGTGTTGTGCCCAGGTGCTGGGGCTGAGCTGGGGCAGCCCAGGAGAGGAGCAGCTGGGCTGAGCCGGCCGGCCTCGTGCTCCCCAACCTGTTGTGGTTTGGGTTGCGCCAGGTGACCGTGGGGCTTTCTTCCAACCCAGACGATTCTTTGATCCCGTGGTCTCCCGCTGCTGACATCCGTGGGTTCACCCGCAGAGCTGCCCCTCTCCGAGGGTGCCCTCGCTGGGTGGCCTCGGGGCTGGGGGTTTCTCCATAGGCAGTCACCGAAAAATTCCCCCGGAGCTGGACGTTGGTGCTTGCTTTGTGGCCGTGACCCCTGGCAAGGGCAGCAGCAAGGCTCCATTCGCCGGTTGAGGAAAGGAACGAGCGGTTACTCACACGCTGGAAATGATTTCTGGGTGGCTTTGGCTATGTGGTGCCTTTGTTTGACAGGCTTCAGGACGGTGGGAAGGAAAAGCCCTTACAGGTAGAGTTAGAGGAGAACATAAAGCAGAGCTCTAGCCTCGGAAAATATGCTAAACTGTCTGGGTCTGAAACTAGTTTCTTTCTGAAGTCATTCCATCGTCTATTTCCCAAGTGGTTTAATAGCTGGGAACTTGAAAGCCTAAAAACTTAGTTTCTTCTTTCTTTCTGTGACTAGTCAATTAGGTAGGCAGAGCTGTATTCATCCCGAGGAACACTTCTGCTGCTTTGAAATGTGATTTTAATTTTATCGGGAGTGACACAACCTAAAGCTATTTGGGCAGGGACCATGCTGTTGTGTTGATACAGCAAATTGACTTGGCACACTTTGTAGCACTTAAATTAATGAAACGTGGGGGAGAGGATTGTTCTTTTCTGTGTCTTGGGTAGGGGTAGTTGTGTTATTGTTAAAAAATAAAACAACACAAAAACCCCTTCCCTATCTAGTTGTCTTTCCTTCCTTCCTTCCTTCTGGGCTTTTTAGGACCGGACGAGAAGTGGCGAATGTAAACAAGATCAAGTGGGATGCGATCTCCACTGTAATAAGAAAACGAAGAGGATCAACTCCCCTTCTTTTCCCTCCTTGCCCCTCCTGTAATGGAATTAAATATCAAGGGGAATTGACATAATGAAAAAAATCAATGTCCAGGGGTTGATTGAGTTCTGGTCTAGCCCCTTCTTTGCTCCACAGATGGTGTTTGAACTCTTCTCTGTCAGGCACATGGTGGTCAGAGATGGGAATAGTGGTGGAGGGGGTGGTTGCTGGCTGGGAAGGATTCATTTCATTTCCTTACCTCTGAGGTTGACTTTAATTTCTGACCATTTCTTCAGCCCCCTGTTTCCAAAGGAAATCTGACTTCAGCCTTCACAGTTGCACTTGAAGAAATTATCATCCTCACGTTGTAATATTATTTAGGGACGGCTGCTGCTGAATCCAGTTTTTAGCTTTTTATGTAGTGGAAGATCTGGAACTGCTTGTATAGGAGCTTGACTTCTGCCGTGGAGCACAGAATATATTAAGCAGCTTTATGAAGAGTTCAAAAGGCAGAGCCCCATTTGTTGGGAGCATCCTTTGTAAGAAATGCTGTAAGAAACAATTGCTCAGGGATGAAAACAGCGAAGGAGTTGGTAGTAATAATTTCCCCACGCAGCTGGCTCCTTGCTCTTAGGGTTCCCTCATGCAAGAGAATGACGACTGGTGTCGTCAGCCACTTTGTGCTCTAGGACTGGCCGCTTCAGTAGGGCAGTAGAAAAGACACACATTATTGGCTTATCGGGTGTAGCACGCAGAGGTCAAACCTAATTTGAGGTTTGGTGGTACTCTGGGGATGCGAATGTGGTTTTAGTCAAAGCTGCTCTGCTAAACTGGCTCCCCTTTATCGTTATGTGCAATTTCCCTTCCTTCTGCATGCACCCCTACAGCCAGAACTGCTCATTTTATCGATCGAAACAAAATGTTGTTAAAAAAGCAATGATCTCCTCATGTTGAGTTTCGAGTGGTTTGGGTCCGGGGTAGAATTTGACGTTTTAATAGCTGTCGAACTATGGGAAGCCTTGTACCTATTGAAGTGCGATCTCTGCATCGGGTGTCCTCTCGGGAAGATAGATGCTATCGGCGTTTCTTTAAAGAATTGAATTTGAGATTGTGCAGACGTGCTGGCTCGTGAAAAAGGAAGGAAAACTGCACCCATAGGGAAAAGCTTGCTTTTACCTTTGTGGGAGATTGCGCCACTCTGATTAGAGCGTAAGGCTAATGAGGGCTCTGCTTATTAAAATCAAATGTGTGTCGCGTTATTCGTCAATACCCGCCAATCCTGCGTACTTAATATTTATAACGAACTCTGCTGATGTGGGCTCTGCTCGAGTCTTAATCCTCTGCGTTGTGCAGAGCAATATTCTCCCTTTGCCAGCCAAATGAACTCTTCTGTTTATAATTATATAATAAACTTCACGTTTCCATTTCCCTTACCATGGAAGGGTTGTGCCAGGTTTTTAATTTTTTCGTTTGCTTCATGCCAGGATCCCGAGGCGTGACGGGTGATGTGCGGAGAGGCGCTGTGCTCTGCCCTGTAGGTCTGTGCTGGAGGTTTCCCTTTCCTAAGGCCCAGAACCGAGGCATGGTGCCCGTGCTGCTGACACGGAGGCGTTAGGAGAGGCCTCTGATGCTTTGCAGTTGATGGCGGGGCGATGTGGTGAATGGTGAGCAGCAAACGGGCACAGGGCAGGGAGGAGAAATAAAATCAGGAAGGGCTAAAGGTGGGGCACTGCAGTTCGGGATGCAAACTGGGCACTGCGAGTGGCTTGCTTTTGTACTTCCCCATCTGATGAGGACTGACTGTTTCAGATCATGTCCGAGTCAAAACCAGCGTGGCCCAGAGGCTGTTTGAGGAGAGTGATTTCAGTGGGAGATGTAGCGAGGGTTCATGCTCCTGCATTTGATTTGGGACTTGAGCTCTGTTCAGGTTTGTGCATTCTGACACGCAGTCCTGTCTAGTGAGCAGTTTCCAAGTAGAGGAACTTCCCCAAGTTCGATTTGCTTTTGTCCTGAAGTTCAAAGGTGTCTTCCTGCTCGATTCCTGGAGAAAATAGAGACGTGGGCTTCTTTGTGTCCTTCAGCTGCAAGAGAAAACGCTTGATTAATGGTCAAGATCAAGAATTAGCAAGAAGCACTTGCAGACTGTGAGGCAGAGAGAACATTGCTTTTGGTGCTGAGTTTGCACCTGACTGCCTTTGTTTGTCACTTCTGCATTCGGTGACATCTCAAAGCTGCTCTGAGCAGCTCTGTTGGAGTGGGAACAGCCTGGTAAAGGGGCGCTGCTGCTCTGAAGGTAGCCAGCTTGCAGCAGCGGCAGGTAAACCAGCTAAAGTGGCATGAGACACCCTAAATTTTCTTCCTGCAGCAAATGGAGCTAATGACCCAAGAGCCATTTGCGGAGTTTAGGCTTGAAATTGGTGATTTTTAAAACACCAGAGGGTGGAAGATGGATGTGACCTGGAGAGCTGGCTGTGCCTTCCTGAGCTGCGGCTTCATTAGAAGGTAACTCCTGTTAGAAGCAATTGAAAGCTTTGAATTTTTGTCAAGCTGGGCTAGCCTGTGTGATTTATACTCTTGCTCTTGTGGCCAGGTTTCTGCTGTGGGGTGCAGCCCCCGCAAGCCAGCAATCGCTGTACGAAATGGGTGACCCGCGGCCCGTCCCCACAGTGCCCAGTGGGATGAGTTTTGGGTAGGGGTGAGAAGCATTGGTCTGGAAAATAAACTGACAGTCCTAGAGTTAGAACTGAGATTTTTTTTTTAATCTATTCTCATGCCTGAAAAAAAAAAAATGTATATATATAAAAAAATGCCGTAGGCTGCTTGCGAGTAAAGCCAGAGCTGCACGGAGCTGGTTTGAGCCGTCCCGGGTGGGGAGCCGTGGCTCCTTGCCACCACCTGATCTGCTGGCTGCTCGTTCCTGCCTTGCTTGTGTTTGGATTTTCAGCTGTGCGGGTACAATTGTCCGTCTGTCCGTGCTGTCAGCTGGATGAAGGGCCGGTGGCTGAATCCGGAGCGTTTCAGCGGTCTCCTGGTGCAGCTCAGGAGCTGGTGCAGCACAGCGAGGAGGGTTACAGCAAGAGTTAGGGAATGCTTGGTTGTGTTGGGGGGGGGTATGGGAGCTAGAGAGTGTGCTGCCAAATCCGTAGCCTGAAACAATGGCCTGAGCGTTGGAAAACAAAAAGCAAATCTGAAATAACACTGAGATGAGATCAGTTTGCAGCCAAAGTTGTAGTGAGAAGTATTCTGTGGTTTGCGGCGGATGGAGCAGGAGGGTCTTCTGCCCGTGCCTGCTTTTCTGTACAAAAAACAAATAAAAATGAGAAAGAACAACAAATCTGCAGTTTAAACAGAAGGAGGGAATATTCCCAAGGTTAAAGAAGTCTGACTGAGAGTGCCTTCCTTCTGCTCGAGCTGTTAGCTCCAATACCCAAAGCCTAACGTTGTGGGGGGCTTGCTGGGACTACGGGAGGGTGGCTCAATGGGTTGTAGTCTCATTTCTCTTTGCTGAGCAGAGCAAGCAATAATGAACACAGGGATTTAAGAACGTGCATGTAGTTGCTTTAGCAGCACGGAGAAGCCCCTGGTGTGACAGATACTGGGGCTGTCGAGGAGGAGAGCCCGGTGAGGAAGCAGCCTGCTGGACCAGAGGTGGGGAAGGGTACGTCAGGGTCGGCAGGGAGCTTCAGCCCCAAAGCAGGGGAATTTCTACCATGAGATGTACCTTTTATTGCCATAATTCTTCTCAGCGCAGCTGCCTTTCATGTGCTAAAAATCTCCCTGCACTAATGTTTTCCTGTTAACATGGCAACACCTTGTGCGGAGGCAGAGATTTTTAGCTCATCCTTTACTTCTCGTGCCATCCAGAGCTCGTCCTGCTGGATGAAGTTCGGGTTTGTTTTGTGCCTTGTTGATAGTATCAGCTGTATTTTGCTCTCCCCTTTTTGTGGGGAACGTATTGATGGATTAAATCATTAAAATACAACACACATGTGACCCCAGCAGGGACTGCAAGCAATTATTTACTTAGTGGTTGTTTTTTTTTGTGTGTGTGTGTTTTTTAGTAAAAACAGAGCAGCCTATACAGTGCAGAGGCTCCTGGCAGGCAGGTGGCTGGGTGTTGTGCTCTTGACGAATGTTTCTCAAAGGGGGGGTTGCAGCCTTCCTCTGCAAAAGGTTGGATGTGACGGGGACACCTTGTTGCCCCTAATTACTGGTGGTGGCGTGGTTCCTCCCAGGCACCGCTGAGCTGTTGGCTATTGCTCTTGCTATTTCTCATTTCCATCTCTGAGGAACTGAGCAGCTGCGAGCAACAAAAAGGTTTGGGGCTGTTTTGGGGCTGGGGAAGCAAGCTGTGAGTAGTGAAATCCGAGGTGTTGTCGACGTAACTTTCTCCTTCGTTTATCCGGCTGTACATCTCTGGGGCTTGCCTGCGAGGCAGTGTAGCAGCCAGGTAGCACTACTGCTCCATGAAAATGCTGGTGCGAAGAACTAATTCTGAAAATAATGTCTTTTCTTCCAGTTGTGTTGATTGGAGACTCCGGAGTTGGGAAGAGTAATCTTCTGTCACGCTTCACGCGCAATGAGTTCAACCTGGAAAGCAAGAGCACCATTGGGGTGGAATTTGCCACCAGGAGCATCCAGGTGGATGGGAAGACGATAAAAGCACAGATCTGGGACACTGCAGGACAGGAACGATACCGCGCCATTACTTCAGCGTGAGTACTGTGCCTTCCTCAGGCCGAGAGCAGAATTGTGGCAGAGACAGCACAGATACACCTCCAGGTGGAGAACAAATAAAACACATTAGGGACCTGATGGAATCAGACCTCGCTGTAGATCCAAGTCATAAGCTAGCAAATAATGATATGTGATTAATACAATGAAAATAAGTTTTAGATTCTAGTGATATTTTTATAGATAAATGACACCTTAAATCTTAAGTCTGGGAAATCTGAGTCTTGTGGCTGTTTTTTTTGTTCTGTTTTTTTTTTTTACCTGCCCTCAGTGTGCTGTCTTCATCACGTGGAGTGTCATTTCTGATAGAAGCTGGGTGCTGGTTTGCATGAAGTTTGGGTCTAGGTATGGCAACTTACTGTACTGCAGGTGGCTTCTGGTCTTCATTACCGCCTCAATCTTGCAATTGAAGGCATTTTTAGGACAGTCTGCAGCCACAGACTCCCTTGAAATCTCAGTGAGTTGGAATTAGTCACGGCCCTGAAAATTAGGTCCAAGAGTGCCTGCTGAACACCCGGTAAATGTAAATTACCTCTGGTTATGCTGACTGCAGCAATGGGCACGTCCCTGTTTAAAACAGGGGATGCTGAGGAGCTTTCGGGGCACTTTGTTAGTCCAGACAGTGCCTTAATATGTAACCTCTGATTGGATTTGTTTCTATACAGATAGTAGGCAGAAGTATCTTTTAGAGGAAGAAAACTATCGGCAGGCCTGCTTATCCAGAACATATTCTGATCATGGGGTTGAGATGTTAATGTTACAGATGTGTGTCACTGTTTAAAGGTTCAAACTTCATCCTGACTAATGCACAGATTGAGCCATTTATATTAAATTTAAGATGAGGGGAGTTTCTCTTGCTGAGGTGGATAGGGTAAGGCAAAACAGATGGGAGAAAAATAGAAGAGCACAGACCAAAGGGAATAATCTGTAGAGAAGGAATGCAAAAGCAAATTAATGCAGGAGGAGATAAGTGGTGAGTTCAACTTGCTTTTTTTTTTTTTTATAGTCGCTAGTTTGTTTTTTCTCAAGTGTTTTTGTGTTCTTGCTGCTGTAAAAGTTTAGCAGAAACTAAGTCCTGCGATGCTGCCTCTCCTTTTGCTGGTGCAGGCTCTTGCCTGACACATTGCTAGGCCAGTTCAGCTTGCTAAGCCAGCAGAAGGCCAACCAGCAGTAAAAAGCGTGTGTTTTCTGCTGACTTGGTGCTCTGAATCGGTTCAGTGATTGCTGCACAGGTGCTGGCAGAGCAGAGGAGTAATGGTGGGATTGTATGGACATCATAGGGACCTGATCTAGGTTGGTTATGCTGTCTTGAGCTCTTGGCTTGAGTTGAAATGGGCTAAGACCTGCCCCAGTTTGCCCTGAGGGAGCAAACTTTTTAGGTTACAGGCTTGTGGATGTGTTAGTATAGCCTCCCTCTCAATTTTTTAGAGGGGCAGGAGATATTTGGAAGATCAGCAACAAATACATTTTACTAGGGATTATCTTTCCTAGTTGAAAGATAAGCTATAACTTCACAAAAACCTTCTCATAGTGCTGACTCTGAAATGCACTGTTTTAGTAGACCAAAAGCATCATATCTTCTGCAGTCTTCATTTTGTTAAATGCATTTAAATTTTCTAGAAATGCCATTAAAAATAGCATTTGGAACTTGTTTTTAGGAGATAGTTTTTAAAGGAAAAAAAACAAAAAACCAACAGTATTAGCATCAGCACAACTTTCTAAATGGGAGGGAACATTTTTTGCTTTTTTAGCAGTGAACAGCACAGAAGAAGCAGGTAGGAGGTTTGGTGTAACACGGATAATTTCTCTAAAGACGGGTGCCTTTTGTGGTTCCAGGTATTACCGTGGTGCCGTTGGGGCCCTTCTCGTCTATGACATTGCCAAACATCTCACCTACGAGAACGTGGAGCGTTGGCTAAAGGAGCTCAGAGATCATGCAGACAACAACATTGTCATCATGCTGGTGGGTAATAAGAGCGACCTCCGCCATCTGAGAGCTGTGCCCACCGATGAGGCCCGGGCTTTTGCAGGTTTGTAGGCAGTGTGTTCTGGGCTGGTGCTTTCTGAACTCATGTGTTGGTGCTCACTGGAATCATGCTGTTGTTGTCCAGGACTGAACTTATACCTTACGTTTTATTTTGGCCTAAAAAAAAAAAAAAAGATATTTAAGACTTTGTAAATGAAAATATCCTGGCTTATTAATAGTGTATGGTGGATTTTTTTTTTTTTTTAATCTGTTGGTAGGACATGTTTGTGAAGCGCTGTCCTTGAGCTGCCTGATATCTGAAGCATAAACATGTCCTCTAGCAAGGCTAGGAACAGTAAGCAATGTTTAGAGGAGAAAATATCACAATATAAATATAAAATATCACAATGCAAAATGTCTTTCCCTCCTTCCTAGAGGCCTGGTTCTATGGAGAACTGCAAATGAATTCTGAACCTTCTCTTAGATGGTGTTTCTGCTCCAGAGCACTAATGTGTGTAGTAGTGTCATCTAGTTTCATTGAAATGCAATGATAATCAGACCTGGAGATAACCAATTGTTGGGAAAAGTCTAGTTGGTGATGTGAGCTGCTCCCTCTGCATTACTTCTTTCTCTTCCTTATCTTACAGAGGATTAGTCAAATATTCTTTTTGCCTGTATAGGCCAATGGACATTCAATTTACTGTTGTGTGGCTGTCAGGTTTGAGCTGGAATTTAAATACACAGCTTTTAAATTCCTTCTAGGAATATAATCATTTTTCTGAAATTTGCTAGTAAGCGAGTGCCCTGTGTTTAGTGAAACTGCTTTAAATTTTCAAATGAATGAAAGAGTGATAACAAATTTGGTAGACACTCTGAATAGAGCATTGCTGTGATTATTTGGTTCAGCAACTTACTTTTTTGCCCCTAACTTCCTACTAAGGCTGTTCTAAATATCTCATGATGGTACAGATGTTGCAGTTGCTCTGCCTGTATGCCTGTGTCTGGGTAGTGCTGTGCCACTCCAGGCTGGATGTTTGGTTGCTCGTCACAGTTGTTCACTATGTGTAGATGTATCTTTTGCATTCCAAAAGGCAAGGAAAAAAAATAGATTGTATCACCAGGAGGTTTACTGTAGTTTGGAGGCAGGGTCTGCTTCAGATATCTTAGATCTATTGATCTGGTTTGGGATGCAGAGGAGTATTTTGATTCCCCTTTCAGCTAACACGTGTTAGCCTGTGCTCTTGCTGAAGGCACTTCTAGGAGTGATCTATAGCCAGATGGGAATAATACTGTGCGAGGCTGGAGAAAACGCATTGCTTGACTAAATGAGTGCAGTGAGGAAAATATTCTCACGCTGTGGAGAGGCAGTGGTCAAAGGTGCTGCTGCTGAAAGGCTTGTAGCTGATTAAGTGGTGCACCTAATTGCTCCCATTGTAACTGGGGGGGAGGGAGGGGGACCTAGGTCTTGGCTGACTTGGCCTAAAGAAATAAAGGTGAAAACCCCAAATAAAAGCAAAAATAAAGTGTTTTTAAAATTCTTAACTGAACCACTTGTTGTTTATTACAGAAAAAAATAACTTATCTTTTATTGAAACTTCTGCTCTGGATTCAACAAATGTAGAAGAAGCCTTCAAGAACATCCTTACAGGTATGGTTTGTTAGGGATTGAGAGGGCCTGCTGAGGTAGTGATCCTTTTTCATGGGCACTGTTTGCAGTTATCAAGACTGTTTTGGAAATGAATGTTGGGAATGCTGGGAATGATGATTTGTTTGCAAACCACCTGATCTTACCTTGTGTTCTTGCTCTCAAACCCCACGTGCCTTTCTGCCAAAGAATCTGGAGATGTTCTAGGCTCCTGATGTCACTGCAGTTGGTTTGTTGCAAGGACACAAGTAGGGGCTGTTGTAAGGGTTGCATGCAGCTGTGCACCAACAGCGTAGTGGTACGCAGGCTGCCTTCTGGGAATGTCCCCTAACAGTCCCAGGAATCGTCTGCGAATGTGATAGCAGTCACAGGCCAAAATGAAGCCAAGGATCCTGATTTCCTCTGCCCAGGAATGTTCCTCGGCGTGTGTAAGTGGTGTAGATGAGTGCATGGTGTCCGGTTGCAATTTCAGGACTCGCTGTGGGAATACCACGTGGCTTATGCAGTGGATCCACTGTGCGTAGTATCAGAGGTACTCCAGGTAGTAGCATTATCCTACTTGCCAAGCCCCTGTCTGAAATAGGACAAAAGCATTTCCATTCCTTTAGGTGGGACTTGTTTTCTGCATGTATCTTCTTGCTCCTGGAATAAGGGAGTGCCCTGCTGCATGAGACCTAGAAGTCACCAGCAAAGCTTTATTACTGTAGATACACCAAGTCCTCCTTGCTGTACTAGGCAAAAAAAACAGGGGGGGAGGAATGATGAAAGGCATGATGAAAGCCCTTCCGCTGATTAGCTCACAGGGGTTTCCAGCTGGTGTTTTGCAAACTAAAGCTAAGCACTTATTTGGCTTCTGGAAGAGTGCAGCTCAGTTTTATGCTAAATACAACACGTGGGGAACTTGCTGTTTTCCTGACAGTGAGGTGGGCCCAGAAGTATGAGTGGTATGGTCAGCGGGTAGCAGGAGCAAGAAGGATGCATACTGGGAGGTGTGCAAGCTGCAGGCTGCGAAAGTGGGAAGCACACGGAGCAAGAGAGATGCTTCAGATAACTCCGCTGAGATAAGCAGTGCTTATTTGGGTGACTTCTTGGGGTATAGTTGGGTGGGGAACTTCTGCAATGGGTCTGGCCTGACCCTGCTCTCACTTCAGTTAGCTGCTGGTTTGCATGAGGTGCTGGGGTGTGTCAGCTGTGGTGCTGTGTGCTCGAGCTCTCTGTCTTCCAGGGGATGCATTATTTTGGCACCGCTCTGAAGTGACTCTCTGCAGTTGGGTAGCTCAGATCCCAAGCTAATCCTTGGAAGCAGATTTCTGGGAACCATGGTGCAGGCACATCCGAGCATGTTTGAAGGAAGGCAGCACAGGCCTGCTGAGCTGGAGCTAACAAACCCCAGTAAACTCGAGCATCTCTGCTGTCAGAGGCTCTGCCTTCACTCTGCGTTCTGCAGTAGTCATATTATGAGGAATTCTGTGCTGAGGGATGTTCTGGCACCTTTTTTTTTTTTTTTTAATGGATAAGGAGGAAATTACTCTATAGCTACACTCTTTGTTAGTCCAGTCTCAAAATGCTATTTGATGTGACAGGGAAGTTACCTGCTGATGTTTGAAGGCATAGTCTTAGGCTCCTAAAAGCAGAATTGGAAGTAATGGGTAATTAGCAAAAAAATCTTTAAATTTCAGTTTGACTTAAGTAGGAAGAGAGCTGTCAAAGAGGCATTGAATTACCGTGCTACCTCCGTCTGCCTCATGCAGTCTGAATCTTTTCTTAGAGGGGAGAAAAATCCATACAATTTGTCAGCTTGTTTGTACTCTCTCTTGAAAAGCTCTTTAAGATCCATGACATGGACACTGGGCGAGGTCCAGTTCCTGGCTTTTGCTTACCGTAGCTGAGTTCTGGGAGGATAAACTATTTCTGTGTTCTCCCCCCTGTATGCCGTTTGGTGAGGTTGTGCCTAATTTGTGTCCTACTGCTCCTCAAGGTGACCATTTTCTGAGCTTTGTTGTGAGGAGATACTGGTGATACTGGTGGCAGGTAGATGGGAAGGAGCCTTTGTTCTGGTGCTGCTCGGTGATCAGGAAGTGTCTGGTGTACGTTGGTTGTTGGACACTGACCAAAAAATGGGCTTTTTGTTACTGTTCCTTGATTACAGGCAAATGAGGACCTATTACTAGGAAGAGAGCTGAGTTTCAACACTGAATTCTGTGGGTGAAACCTGAATTCTCTCTAAGGCTTGTTTTACAGAGGTGTGGGGGTAAGCAGGGAGAAGAGGATCAGTAGGTCTGGTGCTGCCCAGCTCTGCTGATACCAAAAGCGTGTTGCAGTGGGAGGAAGATGACCAAGAAGGAGGCAGGCAGGAGGAAAAAGGATAGCTAAGCTGCTTCTAAAAAAAAAAAAAAAAAAAAGCATAGACTTAAAATTGGTTACATTCTCCTGCCCAGCAGGATTTGGATGTTACCAGAGCTGCTGGTGAAGTCATTGGAGGATATTGCTATTGAGACAAAGCTGTGGAGAAGAGAAGACCGCCTAGGGCCTGAGCAGGGCAGCCTTGAGAGCAGGCACGTTGCTTTTTCTTGGCTGGACCCGAGGCAGCCTGCCTGGAACTGTCGGTGGGATCTGTGCTGTCAGTGGGGTCTGTGCTCTGCTCAGCTGTCACCATCCATCCTGTACTTTCCTTGCAGTGTTGTCCCAAGACTGACCCTGGGTAGAGAAGATGGCCAAAGGTTCTTCTAGGAGAGAGCTGTCCAGTTCTGTCTTCTGTAACAGATAAGGTGCTTCAGGAGCCAGAACTTGAGCTGAGGTCAGGCCTGGGCAAACTGAACTCGAAGCACGGCCTCTTGGTGGCATCCTGGGCTTCCAAGGGTGCTGAGATTGGCCAGCTGAGGTACAGTGGGGATGTAGCTAGTGTGGCTGAGTAGCCCTAAAAAGGCTGTTCCTACCGGGGGGCAGTCGTCCCTCTGAGGAAGGAAAAGAAACAAAAAAATGTGCTGTGCAGAGCAGTGAGCTGGGTGAGACCATGGTCAACTTGGAGGGAAAGGAGCAGCAGGACAGGAGTTCCCTTGGTGGCCACCAGTTTGAGGGAGGTTTTAGTAATAATTCTGAACAGCTAGTATTAAAATTCACCACTGAGCACAAAAGAGGGTGGATGTCATCGTCTCTCCTTTTCCCTAACAGCAAAAAGGGGCTGAAGGTAGCAAGGGGATCAGTCTTGGGTTAAAAGATTCCATTTGAAACAGGGCAAATATGTGCAGATTCTTTCAAATGCAAACAAAACAAAAAAAAACACACCCAAACAAAGCTTCACAATTCCCCGTGATTTTTAATCTTTGATAATGAGTTGGCTGTTGCTGTTTTGAGGCTGTGGCTCTATGAATGTGGCCATAATATTTACCGCAGACTTCCAGGGAGGTGCTTGCCCTTTTCCTGTGTTACAATGGAGGGAAGTTGGAACGAGGACTTAGGCAGCGAAATAAATGATTTAAAAATATTTCAACTTGACTTATTTTTACTGACTCCGCAGTTGAGATGGTTTGTTTCTGAAAGCTAACCTGGCAGTCTCTCTTCAGCAGTTACGGCTTCGTGAATCCCTGTGCTTTCAGGCATAATTTGAGTCAAAGAAATCAATTCTTTCAGGAAAGGCATTTTCAGATCAGTATGGGGCCTTACGGGACCTCGTGTCTTTTTTACTGCCATAGGTGGGAAAAATGAATTGTTACAGAGAGGAACGAGTGTTTCTGTCACTTGGTAGGGACAGCTTGCCAGAAGCTAAAGGGTGAACTAGATGCTGTCATTGCTGCTGCATGGCGATGTTTTGCAAGCATCCTGTTGAATAATGTTTTAGGTAACATTGCCAATTTTTATCAAAAAAAAAAAAAAAAAAGATTCCCTGTTCTAGAAACAAGCATTGCTGCTCCTTTCTCATTTAACAAGCATTTTAGTAATATCCATGTTCATGGAATCATTGCAAAGAACATAGGAACATAGGAAGTAGCTGTCGTGGAAGACAGTAAGGAATCTTGTGTTGCTAATTTTTCCAGGCAGAGCTGGAGTATCCATTACAGAGCTGGAAAGCCAGCCAGATGTTACACTGCACAGCTGCTCAGACCAGATTCCTTTTCACAGCTCACAAGTTAAAATCTTCTCCTTCCTGGGTTCAACCATCTTCATTGACAGCTTGCTGTGAGACGTGCACATGCTCTGTTGAAGAGAGTCTCTTCCTAGGCTCTAACAAGTCTGTTCTCATTTCAGAAATCTACCGCATTGTTTCGCAGAAGCAGATTGCAGATCGGTCTGCACACGATGAGTCTCCTGGCAACAACGTAGTCGATATCAGTGTCCCACCAACCACCGATGGACAGAAATCCAACAAACTCCAGTGCTGTCAGAACCTGTGACCTCCTGTAGATGACTCTTGTGCCCCTCACTTCGTCTGTGCTTCATTTAGAAACTTGTGTGCACTTCTTTATCTCCTGTGATTCAGTGACTCCCTCTCCCCTCCTTTACCCCATCCCAAGCTCCTTCTTTCATCTTAGAGCTTTAATTGTAGGGCTAACATTCCCTTGCCTCTGAAATCCCCTTGAATGTGATGACTTTTGGGCTTGAAATGTTGGCACTGATCTGATAGACATGTTTGTGTTGGAACATCTGCTGCTGGATATTATCCCATGAAACACTCTCCTCAAATGGTTCTGGGTTTTCTTTCTGGGAGAGAAGCCATGGGGTCTTGACTATAACAGTTGAAGAAATAACTACATTTAGGTTACAAGGTTTTTTCCTCCCATAGTCAGATTTTTCTCTCACGTTTCTGTAAACATAGGGGAGAAATTAAAAGAAAATAGCTATCCTACCAAACGCTCTGTTTTCTGTCCTGATGAAGTCTCACAGTGAGGTTTTAGTGGCTGCACACACATGAGAAAGGTGTTGAAAATAACATTACTTAATATGTAATTACCCCTAATACAGTTAGTCTGGCTGTGTAGTTTACCGTTTCCTGCTTGGGAAATCTTTCTCTATCCTTGTTTTATTTGGGAACAATGAAGTATGTCTGCATTGCTTTTTCTGCCACCATGAATGCCTGTGCTGCTTATGCAGGCTTTATGAAGTGGTTTAATATTTATTCATGGCTTATGTTAATCAGTTAACATTATTGTACAGTAAGTGCCAGCATATTCCTTTGAAAAAAAATGTTTGCAACCTGTACAAGTAGGCTTATTTTGTACTGTAGATCAGTGTCTGAACGCAGGATCTTCTCTAGTTCCAGAATTTTTTTGCATGCTGCTTTTTCTCTAGATCTCCCCTACCCTGTTTTGAGTGAGTGAAGCAATATTTTCATGTCATGTATATACCTGCACTTGTAAGGGTTTGGTTGTTGTTAGAGAAACACAATACTTTATACATTTTGTAAAACTTCGGCAGAACCATAGCATCTTAAACTTTCTTTTCATGATCTTTCACTATTGACCTTGTGCATAATCTTCTTGACCTTTACTAAAACGCATAATATTAAGATTTCACTGAACTACTAACCTGTTGTTTCCCTCTTATTCTGTTTTACTGAATTGCGAACTGTAATTCTCAAATGATTGTACTTCACCTGATGTAACAGACCTGTTGTCAGCAGGGTTAACTACTATAATATTTTGTTTTGCTGAATGGGAAGAATGTTACCACGACTTCATGTAGTCAGTCTCTTGCTAGCTTGTGGAAACTCTCTATGATGATGGCTTTTCAGCATTCACTAGCTCTTACACTTGCATCCCTCTGGTAACCACTGAATGTTATGGCGAGGCAATACTGGGTGAAATGATCTCAAGGAAGAGTTGGAGGCGATCTGCTGCTCTCTGAAGGCTAGTGAAGCAATTTGCAGTGAATTTTTGCTCTGTATTCTTCCACATTTGGAGAACGTGCCTCACTTGATGAATCCTACCTGCATGTTAGCGAGTTGAAGTATTTTCTGATACAAAGCAAATATGAAACTGTAAATTGTGCTCGAAGGGGAAATCTGACATTCCAGTCTCAACTGTTCTGTCTGGTTATGTAATAAAATTAAGGGCGGTTAACTCTGATGGCTTTTCTTTTGTAAGATTTCCAGACCAATGCCTTCAATTTTGTAGCATATGCACCTAGAGGGCTGTAGTTCAAAGCCAAGGTGGTGCCTACCCTTTCCATTCTCAGCTTTGTTCAGGGGATCCACTCCAGACAAAGGGCTGCATGCTTGCAGCCTAATCCCAGCGAATGATGGTATGAATTCCTCCTTGGACATCACAGGAATCTGTCCTAAGGGTGTCCCAGCACAGGAAGCACTTTGAGCACTTGGTATGTACTTGAATAACATCCTCTTGGGACGAAGTGCAGCAAGTGGGAGCTGGAAACTTCTTTTTGGTGGTCCTATTTCGAAGGGTGAGCGCGGTGTCAGGGAGAGGGAACGCGGAGATACTGAAAAATCTCTCCTTTAAGAGCAGGTGGCCACGGGAGGAGCTGGGCTCCTTAATTGTTGAACAAAACTTCTAATAAATGAGTTGAGTGGTGTGAACAATCATGCACTTTAGAAGCCTTCTGGTCCAGGGTGCCGTGTCAATGTGTTTGCTTTCCAAATCCTGTTCTTGACAGGGAGTTCATTGAGCTGATCGACTGCTGCACGAGGTTGAGACGCAGCTTGGCTGCTTGGGGGCCTCCTCAAAGAGCTTTCCTTTGGTTTTTGACCCTGGGGGAGGCTCTGCTGTGAGGGCTGCTCTGTGCCCCCCATGCCCGGTGCCAGCAGGAGGGGGCAGGGGCTGGAGTGGGGCCAGGGGCGGCTCGGGGTGGCCATGGGGGTGCTTGGGCCTGTGCTGAGCACGGGGCGTGGCCCCGCCCACAGCCCCGCCCCATGTAGGCGTGGCATCTCCCTGCCCCGCCCCATATGGGCGTGGCTATGAAATAGTGGGCGTTGCCACTCGCAGGGGTGTGGCCTCGCCCCCCCGAGCCGCTCTCCTATTGGACGCCTCCTGTTGCCAGCGTGGTCGCGTCGCGCCGCCGGCCCCCTCTCGGCGCGGCCCATTGGTGCGGGCGGGGGACCCGGCGTCAAGGCGGGGCGGCGATTGGCGGGCGGGCGGGGAGGAGGCCCCGCCTACTACCGCGAAGGGCGTGGCCCGGGTGGGCGGGGCCCGGCGGCCGCAGGAGCCGGCGATGGGGCGGCGCGCGCCGCGCTGAGGGGCCGCGGGCGCCGGGACCGCAGGTACGGGGCGGGGGGGGGGGCGGCCCCGGGCACGAAGCGACCGCACCGGGACTGGGACCGGGACCGGGACCGAGCCCCGCAGCGGTTGGGGGGGGAGGCTCCGGGCGAGCCCGGCCCCGGGGGTCCCGCAGCCGCTGGGAGCCGGCGGGGACCGGCCCCGGGGTGGCGAACGGGGGGTGGGGGGGGCTCCAAATCGGCCCCCGCGGTTCCCTCCTCGCTCCGTGCCCGTCCCGGAGCGGCTCCGCTCCCGCATCCCGACCCCGCGGGGCCTGCGCGGCCCCGGCTTGGCCTCCCTTGAAGTTTCGCCGTCTCCTCTCCGCCGTTTTTTTAAAAATTTATTATTATTATTTTTATTATTTTTATTATTTTTGACGTCTCAACCGGCGGCGGCGGAGGCCAAAAACTGCTGGATCACGGCACGCGTCCCAGGGGCGAGCCGGCCGGTGGCGGAGGAAGATGGCCGTGACATTGGAGGGGCCCTCCCGGCCTCCGAGCCTTCTGCTCCCACCCGCTGGGCTCTGCCCGGTGCCGGGACCCCCTCGAGAAACCCAAAAGCCCCTCGGGGGTCTTTGGCCGAGGCTGCTTTGAGCGGGGCGACCTGTGGAAGTGTCACGGCTCCGGGCTGGACGCTGCCCCTCAGGACGGCCCCGGCTGCCCCGCACCTTGGAGGAAGCCTTGTGGGGCTGAGGCCGTGCGAGGAGGCAGGTTGGGAACCGTGGGCAGCGGTGTCGGGGCCAGCAGGAGCAGCTCTGGCTGCTCATCGGGCACGGTGGCGTTTGGAGCTGTGGCTGCTTCACCCCGAGAACCAGCTGTCCTGCTCCAGCACGTGCGAGGGAGATCCCCCAGTTGGGGACCCGCTTCTCCTCCCACCCCATATCCCTCACGTATCCCTCCCTTGTGCTCATGGGGCTGTTTGTTTCCCCCTCTCGGCCCTGCTACCAGCCCTTGTTTTCTTCAGGGCTCTGATTCTGCTCCTCTCTTCTTCCACCGAGCGTTTCTGTGCACTTTTCCCTTTGGATGTGGTTTCCGGCACTTTCTCCATCTTCCAGACCCTCTCCAGACTCTTGCCAAGAGTCCTGGTGATGCCGCTGTGCTGGGTCAGCTCCAGTGGCCGTGGCCGGTCCCCTTCACCCTGCTCACAGGGACGTGCGACCCTGCGTGGCTGTCAGGCTTGCACACGCATGGAGTAATCCTTCCAACAGCTGGATGTGAGCCTCGTCTTTCCAAAGCTTAAGTGTCTGAATACAGTTTTTGTATCTCCAAAGGATTACGGAGACAGCTGCAGGGCAGAGTGGAGGACTAGAAAAGCGCTGCTTTTCCAGGTGCACTTGAAGCACTGATGGTAAGGAGCCCTTCAGGAACAGGATTGGAGGGAGAGGAGCAGGGACTGGAAAATCCCTTTGTCACATGCGCCACAGCGGTGAATTTAATAACCCAAACTGAGGATGCCAGGTCCAGCTTCCCGCAGGCGTGGGCTGGAGCGTTGCAGGCCAGCAACCGTGGGCCAGGTGGCACAGGAAGCCTGTGCTTCACGTGTGTGCCGTGGATGTTGAGTACCAGCTGTGAAATCTGGGTTGTCTGCAGGGCTCGCTGATCAACACCACTGGCGTTATTGAAAAAATAAGTGGAAACAGAAAAAAAAGCAATAGAACCGATGGTTTCTTGTTTCTGTTGTGCTTGGCTGTATTCGTTGGTTTTATTTTGCTGTGGAATTGCACTGAGGCTGCAGACTGAGGTCACCCCGTGCTGGACACCAAGGAGGCCGAGCAGAGGAGCAGTGTCATGAATGTACTGATCATAAACAGCTTCTGACAGAGTCCTTGCCTTAAGAGATGCTGGCAGAGGGGCTTTCTCATTCCTGGTTATTGATGCTGGCCTGGATCAAGCAAGTGGAGGACACGATGTTTCCCCAGGAGGAATTTGCAAAGATTCCTTCAGACAGCATGGCCAGAATCAACCCCAAATGCTTCCAGCACGATCTGGGAACTGGGGAAGGAGAGGCTGGATACGGGCTCTGAGAGCCTGTTGGCCCTGAGGGACTGCTGCAGGTCCTCACTGTGTGACTGCCTGGAGTAGTTCTGCAAGCTGAGATACAAAGTGTAGTGTAAATTTAGGGGCTTTTTTCTCTGTTGTTTAAAACATCTTAGCTTCTGACTCTGAAAAATGCAGAACCACTTCCTAGAAGATGAAGGGAGGAATCAGGCATCCTGCACTATAAACTACAGGATGAGTTTGTTTTTCCCCTACTTGACTTTGACTCAGTTTCGAATATTTGGAGATTTCAGAGTTTCCGTTTCATAAACTCTTTGCTTGTTTTCCTCTTGGAGCAGAGTTTGTAACTGGTGTGTTTTTTCCACCCCCCAGTTTTATTTGCTTCTAGGTGACTTGTGCTCGTGTGCTTTTAGCTCAGACTCTCCCCACGAGCGAGAAGGGATCTCCGTGTACCTGCGTTTGTCCCCCTGGACACACGCTCACTGCTTCCAGCTTAGTAAGGAAGAGCCATGCGGGCCCCGCGAGGTGAGAGAGGAGCCAGGTGAGAAATCAAGGGGGTCACAGGCAGAGCTGAGCGTGGCACAGGATTGATGCGAGTGCTGGGCAGGCAGCTCCCGTGTGGGTTGTGTCAAGCTGCCTTCTATGGTGCCGACCCGCGGGGTTACCCTATGCCAGCCCAAGCCCTGGCTCCGTCTCTCCTTGCTCTGTGCTGGCCATGACAGCACCGATCCCCTGGGGAGGACGTGGTCCCATGGGCTGTGTCGTGCTTGTGCCATGCTTGCCATCATTAGAGTGGGTCCCCTCTGGCACAGCAGCACTACAAATGCCACCAAGAGCCCCTCGGTGGTGGAACAGCTCCGTTCGTGTACCTGGTGTGTGTTACAAGAGCTCTGCGCGCTGGTGGCAAAATGCAGAATGGCAAAATCCTGAAGGCAAGGACTGATGAAGCATCTCGGGGGAGAGACTGAGCCATTCGTGTCCTCTTGTAAGCAAGCACCCACGGTCAGCCACGCTGCCCCGGAGCCTGCCCTGCCTCTTGTGCTCAGTGCTGGCCTGGGCCTCTCCTGGGTGAGCAGCGACCTGTGATTTGTCCCCAGCTGCAGTCAGAACAGGCAGCTCCACGTCTTTCCTTCCAGGTTTCCAACTCTCAGCTTCAATTTCTCAACTTTCCAGTTTCTGGTCAAACAGAAGGTGATTGAGTGTGGTTAACCTCAAGGACAGGCACTGGAAGGGCTCTTGCGATGTTAGCCGCCTGTCGTGGAGTCAGCGACAGGCTGAAGGAAGCATTTTCCTGCTGCTCCCCAAAAGAGGGTGTTTTTTCAGAGGAGCAAGGAGCAGTGCTGCCTTGGACAAAGTGTCAAGTACAAACAAACGAGCCAAGGTCTTGAAGTCTTGCTTTAACACCTATGGTCCTGTTTGAAGCTTTGATGTCTTTAGCCCTGTTTCAACCAAAAGCTTTGAGAGGGGTGAGAGGGGAAGGTGCTGTCAGCAGTTTGCAAGGTAAACTGAAGCTCTGGACTGTTCTCAACTTTTATTTCCTCCACGGTTTTTTGTACTTCCCTGCAGACAGATCGGTCAAGGCCTGTGTCTCCACAAGGAATGCAACCTAAGCAAAATATCGCAGACTTCAGTGGCGGGGGGAGAGACTGGGATTTTGCAGCACTGGTATCAACAGTGAAGTTTCCCTTCAGAACTGAGGAGGGAGCATGTAGCAGTAAGGAGCAGGTGAAAGGGAGACGCTGGTGAAGGCAGCATGGAGCAGCTACTCCTCCTTGGCCGTGGGGACTGAGGATGCTCACGGCTGGAGCCTGCCCTGGGGCTCTTCAGGTGTGGAGGGGTGGGAGCTGGCTTTGCTGGCAAGCTCTTCGGAGACTGAGCAAGTGAAATTTTGGTGATATTTTGGTGAAATAGCAAGGTTGAAAAATATAAACAGGCAAGTTAAATTCCAGATCAGATGCCTGCTCACAGATCAGCCTGGTTTCGAGCGCTGGCTGCGTGCTGGCCTGAGCCGTTGGCATGATCCCTCCTGAGCAGGGCCGCTGCGTGCTGCCAGGCAGCTTCCTCCAGCTCCAGTTTGTCTCCAGACGAAGCATTATTAATTGTAAAACAGTGTAAATGGTGCTTTGTAAACCAAGGGGGAGGACGCCGAGGCGAGCGCAAATTCTGGCACAGGATTCCCGGTCCCAAAATAATGTTTTGCATCCTTCTGAGTAATGATTGACCGACCCAACATTGTGTGGGCGCTTCCGTGTTGATCTGGTGCATGCGTTACTGCTACAGTAAAGTGTGGTTTGTTTTTTTTTCCTTCTGGTGTATTGCCCAGAGCTGGAAAATGCATTTGTTCCGAATAAAACTGAAACTGCCTGGGAGGTGACTGCACAGGACAGGGGAGCCGCTGAGCTTTGGCATTGCTGCAGATGCTGCCTCTCTTTAACGGGGAGCTCTCTGAAGCTCTCGGGATAGGAAGCAGGAGCATTCGTGCATAGTTACTGCTGTTATTTTGGTAGAAGTCTGAGGTGCAGAGGGAAATGAGAGGCCACCTAGCTCGGCAGGAGCAGGGGTGTGCTGGCAGGTAGCTGGGGGTTGTTTTCCCCTCTGAAAAGTAATTTCTGCAAGCATTGCTTAGTGGGCATAATAGCCATGTGGTTTTCATCCTGGTTTGTGATTTAGAGAAAACTTTCAAGCCTTTCTAAAGCATCTTTCTTTCCCTACAGCAAGGGAATAATAAGGTGCAGGGGGAGGTGGGAACAGAGGCTGTACGGTTGCGTTACGTGGTGAATCATGCTGCTGCTCACCTCTTAAAAACTGATGGCCTCGGACTACTCGGAGGAGGAGCAGGTGTTCCTCATGTCCCAGCTTGTTTTCGATTGTTTCCTTATGGAACTTGCTATTAAAATGGCTGAGTTTTGGTTGGAGATATCCTCTGCAAAGAATTTTCTCTGAATGTTGCAATTCATTTTTCCAGATGTTGGTAATTAAGGAGCAGTAAACTTTCCTTTCATACGGTCTCGGGGCAGATAACAAGTCTCAGAAGATCTGAGATAACTCTGTTCGTTTTGGCACTCCAGCTGTTAGGCATGGCCTGATCTTTCCAAAGTACAGCCTGTAGCGAGAAAAAAAGTCATCCTTTCGGCTTCTCATTTTTACACTGATTATTTTCCAGCATCTTCGCTTGACTCTTTTGCTTTTTGAGCACTGAGTAACACATTATTGCCTAATATAACCTATATTAGGCAATGATCTGCTGAAATAGTTCGGTTGACAAACCAGAAGGCGAAAGACACGATGTATATCCCAATCTCTGGGCTAACAGGAGCCCTGCCGTGTTCCAGCAGACCCATCCCTACAAAATTAAGTGAAAATGAGGGTCCACCTAAGGGGGAGCCCAGGGAGTAGCACTGGATACTCGCTGTCTGGGTTTCATCATTGCCAGTCACTAACCTGCCTGTGTGTGCTAGGCCTGGTACTAATGTGCAGGTAATCTTTTTTTTTTTTTACCAGCAGGGAATAGAAATCAGCTCACAGAATCACAGAATGGTTGGGGCTGGAAGGGGCCTTAAAGAGCTTCTAGTTCAAACCCCCTGCCATGGGCAGGGATGTCTCCCACCAGCCCAGGCTGCTCAAAGCCCCGTCCAGCCTGGCCTTGAGCACCTCCAGGCCTGGGGCATCCACAGCTTCTCTGGGCAGCCTGTGCCAGGGCCTCACCACCCTCAGAGTAAAGAATTTCTTCCTTATATCTAACCTAAACCTACCCTATTTTAGTTTAAAGCCATTACCCCTTATCCTATCACAAAGAGTCCCTCCCCAACTTTCCTGCAGCCCCTTCAGGTACTGGCAGGCTGCTGTAAGTTCTCCCCAAAGCCTTCTCTTCTCCAGGCTGAACACCCCCAACTCCCTCAGCGTGTCCTCAGAGCAGAGCTGCTCCAGCCCCTGAGCATCCCTGTGGCCTCCTAGTATCGTTCTAATATGTCCCTGTCCTTCTTGTGCTGGGGGCCCCAGAGCTGAACACAGGGCCCCAGGTGGGGTCTCACAAGAGCAGAGCAGAGGGGGACAATCCCCTCCCTCACCCTGCTGGCCACGCTGCTTTTGATGCAGCCCAGGATACGGTTGGCTTTCTGGGCTGCAGGCACACATTGCCAGCCTGTGTCTGTGCTTGGGATTGCCCCTGACCCAGATGCAGAACCTTGCACTTGGCCTTGCTGAACCTCATGAGGTTCTCAGAGGCGCACCTCTTGAGCATGCCCAGGTCCCTCAGGATGGCATCCCTTCCCTCCAGCTCGTGACACCATTTTTCTCTGTGGAAAAAAAATAATAGAATCACATCCTTTGGTAGGCTGTGTTGTCATCTGTGTTTGGAAAACAAACACGTTCACCATCAAACCACAGTAAAAATGGTCAAGGCTGCGGAGAGCTTCTAGAATATATCCGAATAGGAGTTGGCCCAGAGACGGCAAGTTTTGGTCTTTGGTGCCCAGCAAGAGCCTGGTGAGCAAAGGTTTGTGTTTCTATTTGATTTCTGGTGAGCTGAGGTATTGTAGATGTTGCAGGGCAGCTGAGTTGAGTCCCTTACAGAGGCAGATAAAATGCAAATGTGACAGAAACACGAGTCCCAAACAGCTGCTTCCCAGAAGCTTCCAACGTCCTCCTGGGTGTGACACGGTGAAACCTGGAGAGCTGCACGAGCAGGTCCCGCACAGCATCTCCATCTCAACCTAAAGGGGCAGGAGGAGGTTGTTCCCAGCGTGAAGCTTTATTAGAGGGTTCACAAGTTCCCAGGACTTTGTCCCTTGATATTTTTTTGTTTATTTTTTTGAGCCTAGGATCAGGTTTGGCCCGTGACGGACTGGTTCACAGCACTGCTCCGCTGGCATTGTCTGAAGAGAAGGTTAATGCTGAAGGTCTTGCAGCATCTCAGCGAGATGTCGCAGGCCAGGCAGGAAATTGAGAAGCTGCCTGGGGAGCGAAATGCTTTCCTGTGTGCTGTGTTACAAAATTCTCTGGGACTCCAGGAGGTGTTGTGCGGCATCGGGTTTGATTCTGTGCTGGGTTTTATGGCGTGAAAGGTCGTGAGCATTTGCGCTAGGGGAGGGCTCTCCTTGCACCCCAACTCGCCGGGCTCTTGCCTTCAGAGCCTCTGGCTCCCGAGATTTCTTCCCAAGTTCTGGGCTGTGCAGGAGTAGCGCTGAAATTGCAGAGCTCCCTCCTCTGTGTCTGAGGGCACGTCTTGTGAAGCTTCACAGCTATCTTCAGCTGATGGATCAGGCGTGGGCAGATCTGGCTTTTCGGGTACCTTAAAGCATTATTCAGCAGACCCACAGGGTGACTCCTGGGAGTCAGACGGGTGCTGAACAAGAACTTGTAGTTTTTTAAAGAACAAAGCAGTGCTGTTGTCTTCAGCCCTCAGCAGAGAGTGTGTTTAAACAAGCAAAAATAAAAAACAAAGCCCTGCAGCAGCTTGGGGCTGATGGTTGGTTTTATTTGGATTTCTGCTTGTTTGCTTCTATAGATTAAAGCAGCTCTGCAGCCAGTTAAAAGCAGCTGGGAGGACTTCAGACCACTCATCCCGTCCCTCTGTGCGTGGACTTGGTGGCAGTGCCTCGAGGTGGCGAAGGAAGCAATCCTTTGTACCGACTCCCACAAGAAGTTTGAGTTCAGGCAGTCGTAGGGCCCCAGGATTTGGGAAATCCAGTTTTTGTGGTGAAAAGGAAAGCGCTGGTGTTTGAAAACGCCCTGCAGCAAGTGAAAACCTCTCAGTTCACTAACAACATCTGTAAGATCGTATGATTAGGAAACGCAGTGCCTGCGATCCCAGGTGAGATAAAAACTGGGTTGGAAAGGCAAGCTGGGAAGCCGTGCTCTTGGGGGTGAAATGTCAGCTTGCGTGAGCAGTGGTTGGATATTTGGCCATCTGCACTCAAAGAATCTAATGGGTTACCAGCTAAAAACAAACCAAACATTACTTGTGGTTCTGAGTGGGTTATGTTGCCTCCAGCTTGGTTATCTCCTGAGGTTGCTGTAGCCTGGTGCCAGATCTTGGGTAGTGTCATCAGGGGAAGGGACTGCTCAGGGAGAGCAGCAAACGTGGCTGCTGGCAGCGCTGCCGGGAGGTGGGCTTCGTGGTGGAGACATTCCAGGGAAGCCATCAGCTTGGAAGATCACTACAAAACCTGGTGAGCAACACCTGACGAAGGTGGAGCTGCTTCTGGTTCCAGTTTGCTCTGGATCCCATCAGAGCTCCAAAACTGCTCCAAGGCTTTACACCGGTTGAGATATTCATCGTGCAGACAAGCCACGAGCAGCCCAGAGGAGCCACAACCTGAACCTAACAATTGCCCACTATTTAGCATCTTTCTTTCTTCCTTAGTCATTCCTGCTGCCTTTTTGATCTTGATTCTGGCTTTTCGCTGCATGGCTTTGTTCCATACATTTATCTGGCTTGCTGTGGTTCCCCTGTCTGGGAGAAGGAGCTGAAGAGCTGTCTTATCAAGCTGCAGGCTCGAGATATGCAGAACAGAGCCTTTAGCTCCTTGTCTTTTGCTTTTCCTGCTGGGCATGACTTCTGGACAGAGAGCAGCCTGACCTCTGCAGCCCTGAGCTGCTCAATCGTTTTGGGGAGTTGAGAAACTCCCGTTGCCCTCTGGATGATACAAACCGGATTGCATTTCTTACTGCAATGCTGGAAGACTGCTAAGGAGGATTTTTTACAGGAATGTTTTGCGTGAGCTGGGCAGCAGGCAGGATCCTGCAGGAGCACCGCGGGCCCTGCGGTGCAGCAGGGTGCTCGATGCTCTTCGAGGGACGCCGCATCTCGCTGCACGTGTTTGAGTTTTGGAGCCCTGGTGCACAAATCGCTCTGCTGAGCCAACTTTCCACAAACAGGGTTTATTTTTCTTCAGCTTGAATAAGCCCTGAAAGCTCGACCGTTTGTATCCTGGATCTGCTTAGCAGCTTAGGCTACAAAATGTTGCTGAGAAGAGACCTCTGATTTATTTGCTCTTGTCTAAGCGAGCAGCAGAGGAGACATTGGTAATAAACTTAATGTCTCGGAGATCTTTATTGGTTTTGGTTTTGTTTTTTTTGTTTTTTTTTTTTTTTAATAATGCGAATAAGAAATACATCTCCAAGGAGTAGGCTCAGAAATCACAGCTGCCCAGAAAAAGCCGTGTGTGGTTCAAACCAGCTGTTTGGTACTTCATCCCGGCTGTGTTTTTGGGGTTTCTGTTCAGAGGTTGGGTTTGGATTCGGTGAGCTGTTGACAGTTGTGAGAGGAGGCTGCGTGGTGATGAGCTGAAGCCTTCAGGGAGCCAGGAAAGGGACTGGCTTGGCTGTACACCATAGTTCATGTGCAGCTGGGTATGGAATTGGAAATGGAGCACACCGCAGATGTTATCTTTGGATTTCAGTGACTTCCCCGCTAACTGTATCCATGAAAATCTCGCTGCTTTTCCTTTGTGTTTGCTGAATGACATGAGTCAGTTGCATATTAAAGCAGTGAGTTCAGGCTCCACCCTGGGACGGACCCCGACAAGGAAATGCCAAATAACTTGTAATCGAAAACCATGCGCTTCCTGATAGACTGCGGGGTGGCAATTCCCCCGCACCCCGAGCGGGGCTGCCAGGGCAAGGACACGGGGCTGCCTGTAGCTGTCAGATGCGGAGCACAAAGAGCCTCAGTATAAATACTCCCAGGACACAGGGAGTGAGAACAGTTTTATTCCAATACACAAAATGGGCCTTTTTTCCTCTGGACTTAAAAATAAACAAGATTTTGGCTGAACAAATGGAACCAACCTTTTTATTAAAAGCATATATCTTCTCATGTCTGCTTCAGTCAGAGGCTTTTAAAACTGAAAGAACTCCTTAACTTGCAAAACAGCTGACTTAAGTCATTCCAATAGCATTTATCATCTTACTTTTTGCTCTTTAGAGTTGGAGCAGCTTTTTATTTTTGCCTTTTTTTTTTTTAAAAAAGGAAAGCAATTTTTTTTTTTAAAAAAAAAAAGGAAAGCAATAAGAAAAGTGGCATTAACTCTGCATGCTCCTTGCACAGAAGGACGGAGATGCTGAGCTGAGGCCATGCTGGACCCGTTCAGTTCATTTCAAAGCTGATGGAAAGATCTCTGGTCGTTTCAGTGGGGATTGACCTGCCCATGAGCTTGAGCCTATTCCTGTCCCAGTGCAGAGGAAGGCTTTGCAGATGGTTATCCAGAACAGCTGTGATAAATTAGAAGCTTTTCTATTACAAATCAGAAAACGTTCTGTGACTTGGGTGGATGCTGCTGAAGTGTTGGGTGCTGAGACACCAGAGAAGTGCTCCTCTTCCCCTCTTGAATGTGCCCACCCAGAAGGGAGCCATTTGGGCAGGTGAAGCTTTTGGTTGTGAAAGAATTGCTTAATTTACAAGAGGTGAAAAAACGCCGGTGCTTACCCAAATCCGTGTTTTCAGGGCTCCAACAATCATGTTCTCTTACTGGCTTTTTGTTTTCTTCCTCTGTAGTCTGGCCAAGCCTCCAACCAGGAACAAGCCCTTATTTTCTTTAGCTATTTTAGTTTGATTTAGGCTTAGCTGAACCCGACAAAACTGCAGTTTCGTGGGAATGTTTGACTCCTGTTGTGCACAGAGATCTTGAGACAAAAAGGCATTTCCTCAGATGCGATGGTGAAGGTTTGTTTGTGTGCTTCCACCTCTGCGAGGCAGAGACTGAAGATTCTCTCTCACATCCCCCCATCTTCCCTAAATTAAACAAGCCTAATTCTTATAATATTTTTTCTCGGGTAAGTTGTTTTTTGAGACCTTTTTTCCTTTATTCGTTGCTTTCATTTGAGCTTTGTTTAGGGGTTTGTTTCTCTCTTGAAAGCCAGCCACCAGCATGAGACACTTCAGCAGCGATCCTTGTGGTGCTGGTGCTCAGGGATTGCTGTGCATGCCTTACGTAAGGCGGTCCTGTTTACAGACACAAGGATTTTGGTCTTTTCCAGCAGTATGATGTTGTTGGCTAACGTCCAGCCTGTGACTAATTGTAACCCCAGCTTTTTATTTCTGTGCAACCACCTCTGAGGGACCAGGCTAAGGGAGGTGGTGGGAGATGTCAGCTCTTTTTCTGAAGCTGCAAAGCACATCTGTCTTTGGGGTTGAGATAACCCTGCCGGGGAGGAACACGGCTCTTCCTGGCAGCCTGAGCAAGCTGCTGCCCTCCCTCGAAGGCAGAAAGCTCTCCTGGGTGCGTGGGGCTCTGCGCTTATCTGAGCCAGCTCCTGTTTTGTCACCTTGGGCTCTTTCTCTGCACCTCCTCCCTCATTCTTGCATTTGCTGCTTGTTCCTCGTGCTCTCTGCTGGGTAAGTCCCTGAGGTGCCAGAAGCGTGGCTGGGTGCCTTCGCTGTTTGCACAGGCTGGCGGAAAGGCTGTTGTAAAAGTCACGCCTGGCCTGAGGCTTCGAGAGGGAGAGGAGCAAAGCTGCGCCCTGCTGCCCTCGGTGAAGACCTGCAGCGCTTCTGGGTGGCTCACGCCTGCACAGTCGCTGCAGGGACGTGGAAGTGGAGGCGCCTGTGTTTCTGTAAAAGAATAAAAAATGGAAAAACAGAAGTTTTTGGATTTGGTGGCTTCGATGAGCTCAGAAAGCACCTGGGTGCAGCTGGAGAGAAGGGCCCTGCGGAGCTGTTTGGTGCCGCGGGTCAGCGAAACACGACGGCTCCACAGGGCCTGGGCCTACGTTTTGGGTCTGGCTGTGGCCAACCCAACCTGGCCCCGTGGGGCTTCTGGTGCCTGCCCTACATCGGCCAGTTCCGTCGGAAAGGCCTCATCAGGTTCAAGGCTGTGTGCCTGCAGCTCTCGCTGGGAAGGGTGGATTTGCAATCCTGAGGCGAACCAACAGAAGCAGGACACTTGGAGCCTCAATTTAATGTCCAGGCGGCCTCGCATGACACATCAGAGGGGACAGAGGCTGAGCAAACCCTTGTTGATGGGGCCTGGTGGTGCCCGTGATGGCGAGGGGCTGGGGTGGGGGGCCTGCAGCGGGCACTGGGGTGCTGGGCGCTCACGGCGCTGCTATCCCTGCAGGTCCCCGGGGCAGAAGGACCTGGAGCTGCGATGACGACGGGCGACTGCTGCCACCTCCCCGGCTCCCTCTGCGACTGCCCGGGCAGCGCCGCCCTCTCCAAGTCGGTGGAGGACTCCGACATAGGGCGCCCGCAGTACGTCACGCAGGTCACCGCCAAGGACGGCCGCCTCCTCTCCACCGTCATCAAGGCGCTGGGCGCACAGAGGTAAGGCCGTGCCGGTAGTCGGGGCTCGTGCTGATCGCATCCGTGTTTTGTTTTGTTTTCCCCGTTTTTCACAGCTCTCAGGGTGGAGGGGGGCGGCGAAGTCTTGCGAAGTTCTTGGTGAGGGGCTTCGCCAGCGGTACCGAGCGTGACTGCTGGTCGTGGAGACGATTTGAGGGCTGAAAACGGAGCAAAGCCCCTTTCCCAAATGGGCTTAGCATAAAGGCACGGGGTTGGTTTTGCAGCCCTGGGGAGAGGAGGGTGTTTGTGTTGCAGGAACTGCAGCACCCGGCTATTGCTGGAGGGGCCGGGTGGCACCTCCAGTTGCTCAAATTCTTCTTTCCCTGACTTCTCATCGTGTATTTTGAGCAGCTTCCGGAACGGAGGACATTTGGCAGCATTATTCAGCCCAGCTAGTAACATCGGTCACATTTTGTGTTTAAATCCTATCTGAACAGCTGTTACTTTTTTTTTTTTTCAATGAAGTCAGCCAAACGTTGATGAGGTGTGAAAGTGGTGACTGCAAACGTGGGAGAGGGAGGTGGGAAGGCTGGATGGGAGCTGAGGAGAGAGAATTGCTCTGTCCAGCAAACCTGAGGCAGGGCATTAGAAATGCCAGGGGAGGTCACGTTGCCCTCTGACAGCAGAGAGCAGTTGTGCCAGCCCTTAAAACCCGTGGAGGTGGGGAAGTCAGGTGGGGAACTGCCTGAGATGACAGGTTTAGAAGAAAAACAAACAAGATTTGTCATGGGGGCGTCCACATGGCCCAGCAGCCCATGCAGTTTGGCAGTGGCTGTCTCCAGCCTCTTCCCTGCCACAAGTACTTCACCGAGCCCGAAGGAGCCACAGGATTTGGTGTGTCTGTGACGTGTCCGATCTGAGGGCATGTGAGACCAAACCTGACTGAAACACCCGAGCACAAGCCTTTGCCTTGTTGGTTACTGGAAGGACGTGAGGTGAAAGAGAAGCCGGAATCCAAACAGGAAGGTGGAAGGCACCGTGCTCAGAGAATACAAAACCTCCACAGCGGCAGACATCAAAATCCTGCGAGTTGAAACAAGGCTGGGAGCGGCGTGGCTGCACGGACAGCCTGAGTTGGTGACAATTGGTGACAGCCCGAATTGGTGACAAGGTCTCTCCAGGCTGCTGGGAAGCTGCCCCTGAGGGGGAATTGTGCAGGAGCGGGGCCAGGCCCCTTCCCCCTCCAGACAGGGAGGAAGGAAAATGGAGTCTGATAACAAATACATTATTTTTTTCTCGCACCGTCAGCGAATTTTTTCCTCCTGGGTTGTTTATTGGTAGCCAAGGTTATATTAATGCTCTGGAAATATGAAACTTCTCAAACAGGAAGAGAAGGGATGAAATGTCTTACAGATGCTTTTCTTAGGAAATAACAGATGCGTGAGAGCACCCGAGGCCTGGGGGTTTTGTTGGTCAGTCACTAAGGCTTTACAGCAGCAGTTCTCGGAGGATCTCCAACTAAACCCGTGTGGAAGGGCCCTTTGGAGGGTGTCTGGGCCAGCCTCCCCTCAGAGCAAGGCCAACTTCAAAGTGGGGTCAGGCTGCTCAGAGCCATGTCCAGAGCAGTTCCCAGTGCCTCTGGGGATGGAGTTTCCAGCACCTCCCCTGTGGTGGGGATTATTTCTGCTGAAGAAGTCTCTTGAATAAAAGGCATTTAACAACTAGGAGACTGGGGTGGGTGGTGTTTGGCAGAGGGAAGGGGGTGGCACAGGGGTGTGCATGAGGAGGAGGGCTCAGAGCACCGGAGGAAGGATCTTGCTGGCTCACAGAGGGTGTGCTCACGCCTCTGTGGTGCACCTCCAGGAGAGGAGCCTTGCTTCTGCTTTGCTGAGCTGAGGTGCACTTTTCGTGCTGG
Source organism: Aythya ferina (assembly GCF_964211825.1). Classification (NCBI taxonomy): domain Eukaryota; kingdom Metazoa; phylum Chordata; class Aves; order Anseriformes; family Anatidae; genus Aythya; species Aythya ferina. The sequence goes on from NC_140324.1 coordinate 2,478,759, forward strand.
CCCTTCTCAGCCCTTCGTGTCCCCCCGATGTGCTTCCCCATGGGCTCCTTTCCTGTGCGCTGTGCTCCCAGATCTGTTCCTTTCTCACCCTGTCTCCCGCTCCCAAATCCGTGTGGCTGTGGATAGAGGAGAAAGGTGGTGTTGGGTGAGAGATGCTTGGAAGGCAGGAAAGGAAGATAGCAGCGAATGACCAGCTCTCGTGGTTCAGCAAGGGTAGGGCTGGGTTGGGCAGCTGTTGTCCAGCATTTTATTCCTGAATGCTGAGGAGATGTGTGGAGTTGTGGAGACCGGTGGACTGTGAAGTCTAGAGCCATCGCAGGTTTTCCAGGGAGCCCAAGGCATTGTCATGGGGCTGGCAGATGTGGCACGGGGCTTCCAGGAAACCTGTGCTTTTGGAGGCCAGCCAGGATGTCCTTGCAGCTAAAATGGCTCCAGCTGCCTAATTTAAGGCAACCAAACCTTACTGGAAGTGACCACAGGCTAGAACAATAGGTGCAGTTCAGTGTGAAACGATGCAGCTGAAGGACACCCATCCCGGATTTGCGTGTGTGCTCAGGGGTTCAGAGGAAGGAGACCTGAGGCACGTGGCAGCAATGTGCAAGCTCCAGCAGAGAACAGAAAAGCAAATAAACTGCTGGGAATTAGGAATCGACAAAGGACAGAACATAGTCACTGCAAAAATCCCTGCTGTGCACGGATCCTGAAAACCGTATGGCTCTGGTCCCTGCAGCTTTAAAAGGATGCTTTAGAAACGCAAAAGGTACAGGGAAGGGTAGCGAAGGCAATCTGAGAGGTGGGTGTGTTTCTGAGATGTGATTGAATAGACTGGGACTCCTCATGAAAGACATGACTGGGCAGGGTATGGCACAGGTCTGAGGGGCGTGGAAAACATTTTTTTTTTTTTTTTTTTTTTTTTACATGACAAGAACTGGAGGGTAGTACACAACCTAGCTTGTAAAGCATTTCTGGTACTACGAGGTCCCAAGAGAGCAGACTGAGAGCACAGTCAAAGGATTTGGGTTTGTGGGTTGAGGCCTCGAGCCAAGAGGGGTGAGAAGTGGTGGCTGTTGGAGCACCAAGGTGTTCCCAAAAGGGTCTAGGTGGTTGGGGGCATGCAGTGCTCTCTGACTGGGGGTCGTCAGGCTTTGCTTTGGGCCTCTGGACTTGTTTCAGCACTTCGGGGCCGGTCTTGGGGCCGGTGTCAGCCCCTGCCCAGCGCTAGTGGAGCTGCAGCTGGGGCTGTGGGTGCTGTCACCCAGGGGTGCTGCGTGTGCACCCTCCTGGGGCCCGGTGGGGTCTCCCCCTGATCTCTGGATGTGGCCGTGTTGTTGTGTCTGCTCTGACCGTGATTTCGTTCTGTTTGTCTGCCTCTTTAGTGACGGTCCCATCTGTCGAATCTGTCACGAAGGTGGAAATGGGGAGGGACTGCTTTCCCCGTGTGACTGCACAGGAACACTGGGCACCGTGCACAAGAGCTGCCTGGAAAAATGGTTATCCTCCTCCAACACAAGTTACTGTGAGCTCTGCCACACAGAATTTGTTGTAGAGAGAAGACCGAGACCTTTGACAGAGGTACTGCTTTCTTCCTGCTTCACTCTATTTCCTTACCGTTTGATGAAAAATGAACTGATTTGCCCTGCTGCCCCCGTGGTTCTGTCTCCTCCTCCTTGCAGTACTACTCACAAAGAACTATTTGTGCAGAGGGATCGAGTCTTTTATCAGACAAGTGACGTAGCTGTGAAAATGCAGTAGCAATGTTTGGGGCAGCCCTTATCTGTGAAGCCCCCCTTGCGCTACCGACAGCGGGCTGTTGAGCTGCAGAAAGCAATGCAGCAGTAGAGATGCTTCAATGCCTCAGCATCCAAACGCAGAGGTCACCACTCAACCCCCTGAAATATGAAGCTGTCAGAAATATGAGTCTTTTTTCCTGTTGGCTTTTATCTTATCTCCGTCTTACATTAGTGCAGCTCTCTCGCATGTGACTTCCTCGTCATGTTCTGCTCTGGAAAGTGAGATGTGGCGATTGCTGGCACTGTTCGTAAAGGACCCACACTCCTTGAGTAATGCTGATGTGTGCTTGAAAGCATTTGTCTGGCTCCTTCCTGCTGACCTGAGGTGTCCTGAGTAGCTCTGTCGCTGTCCTGTGCTCCCCAAAGCCAGAGCAGGCAGGACATGGCCCAGCCAGCCCTTACTCCTCTCCTCATTGCCCTAGGGGGACCTGGCTTTGGATGAGTCGTCAGCCTTCTGGAGATGGATGGCACAGTCCAGGCTGCAGTTGGTGTTTTGTTGTGTTTATATGTGCTTTGTGGTGTTTGTGTGTGTGTTTCCTTTTTTTTTCTCATTTTTTTTAATCACAGTACTCTCTTCCTTCCCCCTATCTAGGTGGTCTGCTGTGCTCCCCTGTAAGACTTCCTTTCTCCCCCAGGGATTGCAGTAGCTGCCTGCAGCGAGGCCCCTTGCACGCGAGGAACAAGGGCAGCTGGGCCAGGCCATCCTCTGTCCTCAGAATTCAGGTGCAGGTCCCCAAAGAGGAATGAGGAAATGAGTGCCTTACAGCCCCAGAGGGGCTTGTTTCAGAAGGCCGTTTATTCTAAGTAAGCTTGAGAGGTGCTGGCAGCTGAGCAGTTGGTGTAGATACGGCTGGTGTTCCTCAGGGTGCTGCAGGACCAGGTAGAAGGTGACGTAGGTGTGACTGAGATGCAGCCTGGAAGAGCAAAGCGAGCTCCTGTGCTCCTCACTGTTCGGATCCTGTTCTCTGCCCGTGTCTGCATGCTGCTGGGCTGGGCTGGGCGCTCATCAGAGGCCACAAGGTGCCTCTCTGGCAGGGTTTGGACATAGCTCTGGGTTCTGTTTCCAAAGCTGCTTTTCCTGTTCATTATTTCAAACTGTTGCGAAGCCGTGCTGCTGCTCGGTCATCAGCGAGGCCACGGGAGGAGGGCTGTGAGCTGAGTCCCAACAGCGGGCTCCTTACCTGCTAGCGACCGGAGATTTGTCGGTGCCTGCCACCAGAAGTGCGTGAGGTTAATGCTGGTTTCTGACTGGGACTGCTCGTAGCCCACTCTGTCTTTCCCCCTGCTCCATCATCCAGACTAAAACTGAGTCACCACTGCAACGGTGAATTGCTTTTCCTGGTCCCATTTTTATCTGGTCCCATTCCCATTAATTCCAGAGGAATGATGTTCCCATCCCACCTCGCTCTGGAAGCCGTGCTCTCCTTCCCACGTTTTTATCTCCTCTGAGTGCCTGGAGAGCTGGCAGGGCAAAAGCCCCCCCTGGCTGGAGAAGCATTCGATCTGCATTTTGCAAAACCGACGCTCGGTTTATAATGATGACTGCTGAATGGCCCGCTGACTGTCATTGACAGAGCAGCCCCATGCAGGAGGTGGCTTTAGACCACGGTGCTAAACTGAATCATGTCTTTAGAAAAGCAATTTGTGAAAGAGCATTACAGTGGTTAGGACTGGCTGAGCCTTATCACTTTGCTCCCAGCTGCTGAAACACATAGAACGGCTCTTTGACCAAAACCTTTGAAATGACTGTTTCAGAGGTTGAAAACCAATGCTTTAGAGCACTTGGGAAGGGCCAAAACATTTGTGAAGGGCCATATCTGGGCCTTGAGGACGTGCTGCAGGCAAGCCCAGTACCAGTGAGCTGGTTTGGGCTTACACCAGCCAAAATTTTGAGTGCGGGTTTCAGATGTTTTAGCTTAAGAGCTAGTAAAGTATTCAGGGCCAGAAACAAACATGTGGAAGTGCATTTAGACATAGTTCACAGATGCTGTAGCACCTCGTAACTAGTACAGGCTTGGAAAACTGCACATTTGAATAAAAGGCAAAAGAGAGGTGTGTGCTGGAGGAGTTTCTCCTCTGCCACTGACCTCTGTGCCCCCGGCAGGCAGAGGAGTGAGCTGTGATGGTGCCAGCAGCGCCCACGGGTCCACCGAGCCCCAGGCTGGGTGAAGAGGTTTTAATTCCTCTTGAAACCTGCGATCAGTCCCTGCAAGCTGTGACCAGCGAGCACTGTGCGAGGAGCATGAGGCAGTGAGCACTGAGCGCACAGCGAGGCAGCATTTCGTGATCGTAATGCAAGAGAAACGCCGCCGGCTACAGGCAGGAACAGAGCCTCCAGCCACTCCTGACCGCTCGACAGCTGCCACAGGGGTTGAGAAGCCGAGGATTTGTTAACTTCTCAGACCTGGGGAGAGTCAGGGAGCGTAGAGGAGGGGACGATCTGCCCTGCTGTGCTGGGGAGCAGGTTGTGTGGGGTGCCCTGAGCGCCTCGGGGGCTCGGAGGCTGGCTGAGAAGTCGCCTGCTACCTGCCTGAGGGCGATCCCTGCCCCGAGCAGAGCCCAACTGCAGCTTGCCATCATCATATGGCCCCTGAGCCAGTCCCTGGCCTGTGGTTTGTTGGCACCAAGCTTTTTCTCTGACTCACAGAGCAGCTGTAGCCCGCTTTAATTAATCTGGAGGTGGCAGCCTGCTCCAGAACTTCCCAAAATTGCTCACCTGGCTGGCAAGACCTCATATTTTGGCTGTACCACACTGTACAACACAAACACGCTGATCCCTGCCCCTGGAGCCCAGGGAAACTGCCCTGCAGTGCAGTTTCTGTTTTATTTATTTATTTATTTTTCCTCTTCATGCAGAGCCCTTCTGAAACAGCCCGTAACCGCTCTGCCAGTTTGCCAACACTTCCCATTAATACCCTCTGTCTGCAGCCTGGCGTAACCTCATCCCCTTGGCAGCTCGGACTGAAACTCGTCACCAAATCATTTTGGGAAGTTTCAGCCCCAAATTGTTCATCTGGTTCTCAGAAGAGGGCCCGGGAAAGAGGCCGCTTAGTCACTCCCAAATGACACGCTTCCCTCCGTCGCCTTATCTGAGCGATTCTCCCCTCCCGGCTGATGTTGCTGGGGGGTAGGGAGCGTTTTGAAACTTTCGGGGAAGTGATGCTGGCGTGTGAGCGTGGGCAGCAGCTGTGCTGAGAACCTGCTGCTCCCTGGGTGAAACTGGAGGGCACGTGCCAAGGAGCACCCCCGTCACGCCGTGAGAGCCTCAGCCCTGGGACGGACGGAGATCTTGGAGTCTCCAGCCCTGGAGCAAAGCTTCCCCTGGGGTCTGCCCCGTCCCTGCTGCTCACCAAGCCCCCGCCATGGCTCTCAGGGCTCTGGCCCAGCCCTGGGCATCTTGTGGGGCTGCTGTGGGCCTGAGCTGGGCCCTGGGTGCTGGGAAAGTGGCTGCGTGCTCAGGCGAGGAGCTGGTGATGGGAAAGGGACGGTCCCGCGTGGCCGAGCAAGTGAAGCCTCTACTTTGCATGGTAAAAGGCTGGGAAGTCAAAGCAGGGATTGCTGAGCAGAGGATAAATGGGGTGCAGAGCAGGGCTGGGGGGAGAGCCGGTCTGAAGGGCTCTCAGGAGGGAGCCCCAGCTGACTGGGGGCTGGAGGAAGCATTTTAGCGAAAGCTGTGGGGAGGCTGCACGGCTGAGTCGAAATGCTTCTGCAGAAGCTGCAGGAAGTTCTTGGAAGTCAGGAAAAGCCACAATCAGAGTTGCCTTAGCTTTTAATTCAGTTCTCTGGTAAGCCTGCGTTGCAGTGTGGTCTCTGTGTGGTCGCAGGCTGTGCTTTCCAGGATCAGCACGGGGGCAGAAGATGCACACTGGCCAACTTTGTTTGTCCCTCTGTGTTGAGCCATGAGCTCTTCTGTCCCTGCTCTCAAGACAATTATTTATTTCCCCGTGGGCTTCTATGGGGCACTTGTTGCTGTGACAGCTGAGCACTTCACAACCACTAATTTAATTTTGCAGCCTCCTTTTGAGAAGAAGGATGGCAACTTTGCGCAGCGTGGATTAAAGATAATTTTTTAATAGAATCAGATTTTTATTTTCTTTAACTAGCCATTTATTTATGTTCTAGGCTGTTCAATCTTAAAATAGTAACAGTGTTTGCTGCCAGCATGCCTGATCTCTCCTCCAGCAGTGGGGGACTTGTCAGAGCCCTGAGCCAGCTCTGGCAGCCATGGGCTGGCCCGTGGGTGCGGGGAGGAAACCTCCTGCAGTTCAGCCTCATTCAGTTATTTTTTAACTAAGAAGCTAGTGGAAAGCTGAAAAAAGCACAGAAGACTTTTGTTGACTGCTCTGCTGTCAGACTACGGGGCTGAATGCTTTTTTGGGAGCACGCGTGAGGCGCTGTGGGTAAAGATGGGGAGTTGATCAGCAGCCCTGGGTGCGTAGGAAGGGTGGGCAGCCAGCAGTGCAGGGTGCTGCCAGCTGGTGCCTGTGCTGCACGGGGCTGGGGCAGCTCCTGCTTGGCTCTTTGAAACCCCCTCTGGCACGAGAAGGTTGCAGAGCAGGGTTGTCGTATGAGAAGCATGTCCCCAGCAGGCAATGAGACTGCAGAGCCTTGGAGAGAGACGGCTTGCCAGTACTTAGCATCCCCACGTTAACGTTAATTTGATGTGCATCTGTGTGTCTGCAGGGAAGTGACCTAAATCTGTGAGGCTAGCGAGCGTGGCCGACACGGGTGTGAAGTCTGGAGTAGGCTGCTGTGTGTGCTTCTTGGAAGGCTTCAGCAGCAGGGGTTCCGGTGAAGCATTCAAACTGCAAGTTGCAGTGCATGCAGCTTTCCTGGAACAGGTAGTTTCTGCTTTTTTTTTTTTTTTCAGAGGTTAGACACAGAAAGGAGCCATCTTCTGAAGATACCCATATCTCTGGTGTCCAGAGCGTTTTGGAAGGAGGAGCACAGCCCTTTGGAAGCGTAGCACTGCTTCATTCTAAACAGCTTTCCCCCAGGCCATGGATGGTCACACAATCCTCCAGGCAAGGTTGGGTTTATTTGCCCTAGCTTTGTCCACCTTAAATTTGCCTCAGCCCCATTTTATTCTTTAGAATCCCATAGTCTCTGGAGAGAAGGAAATGCCTCTTGTGACCAGTTCATTCCTACCTCCTTAGAAACCTAGGTTAGGGTGGGTCAGCTTGTCTGGAGGTGCCTGGCTTTTTCTGGCTCTAGACAGAGCCAAGAGAAGTGCTGTTTCAGGCAGCTGGTTGTACAGGGGTATGTGTCCCACCTCGTAGCATTCTCCTTTTCACATAAACCCCTTTCTTTGGTTTGCAGTTCAATCCATCACAATCCAGTTCTCTCTTGCAAGGTGCTGTCTCTGCTGAAGATTTTGTCCTCTAGGATTTGGGGCAGGACTGCATGGATTGGGATATTTGGTACTGGATCTGATGCATCATGCATTTCTAGAAAGCATCATCGAAGGTGATGCTGTGGCTTTGTTTCTGTGGCCACAAGCAAGTGCTGCCCTTCTGCACGTCTCCTGGTTGGTCCCTGTTCCTGAGCCCTTCTGGCCTGATTTTGTTTTCAGACTGTTCCCTCTTTGTTTTCTCAGATTATCAGCAGAAGTAATTTCCTTTCCGTGGATTCTTTGCCATGTGTATTTTGCCGTGGCACTGACCCTCGGGTCCCATCTCTCATCTCCCCATGCTGCCTCCTCAGCCTCATCCCTTCTGCTGGACAACCCCTGTGTGCACGGCGAGCTCTCTGCACAGCAATGGCCGGGGCTGGCAGCTTGAGGAGGTGTCGGAGCAGCAGCCGTTTAATCCCAGCAACACGTCAGCCCATGTGAAAGAGGAAGGATGCGTTTCTGTCCACACATCATTTAAGTCCCAGGGAGAGGAACAGGATGACAGGGCTCGGTTGCGAGTGGATGTGTGTTTTTGGTGCTGGGGCCAAAGCTCTGGCTTTGCTAAAATTACCGGGATGTTGAAAGCCAACGTATCCTGGTAGCAAAAGCTAATGAGTGTTATGCATGACTTCTTCATAATGCCTCTCTAAGCCTTTAATGCCATTGCTAAAGCAAAACGTATATGAGACAGCTCGCTAATTACAAAAAACACCTCTCTGGTGAATCAGCCAAGGACTGTTTCGTATTGTCACCGCTGAGCAGCTTAACCACTCCCCGTGTTTCTGTCCTTGCAGGCAGGTCTCATGGTGGAGCCTCAAGAGAATTCCCCATCCATGTCTTCAGAGCTGGTGTTTTCCTGCAATGTGTGTGTCACTGTGCTTTATTTCAAAATGCCAGCGTTGGTAATATCTGCCTGTCCCTGTGCTTCTGCAAAACAGTTCTTTCCAAGTGTGTTATCCACCACGGGAGACTGACAAGTGTTTTTTTTGTTGCTGTTCCTACTGTTTGTGTTCTATTAGGCAATTTCGATTAAAGATGTTTGTTTTTCACTGATTGCTAATGCTTTTGGCTTGCTTAAGCTGGATGCTTTATATAGGTCAGTGAATTTTGTTTTGTCTCGTTTGGAAGTTGTGCTTTCCTTACACAACCGCTGTCTGCAAAGCTTGTTACACGTTCTCAGAGGCGTTTGTTGGAATGTGGGGTCGTGCTGTAGCCCAGGACACCTCCGTGGGTCTGCCACATGCAGTCTTTCTGCTCCTCTCACAAGTCTCCTGTAGCTGTGAGGTGCTGATGCAATATCTCCATTACAAGCAGGATGAGGTTTGCAGGGAGCAGTGGTGATGTTCCTATTTAGCCCTGCTTCTATAACTAGGAAAAGAAATTTTGCTTTTGGGCACGGTGCCCAGCGCAGCGGTCACTGCCCCTCCTCCAGTTCAGAGAAGTGAGATGTGACGTGAGCTCTCCCCACCCTTCCTCCAGCCTTATCTTCCTCACAGACAGGCTTTTTTCTTTGCTTTCCTCGAACTCCTCTGCTGAACTCACTGCACCGTTCTCCATCTCCTCCACGTTCCTCTGTCCCCTTCCCCAACTTGTTGCTGTGGTCTCTCTCCTTTCTCAGTGCAAGCTGATGTTAGACTCCAGCACCTAGTAAAAATAAAACAAATCACTTGGCTTCAGCTGAGTCTTGTTCCTCTCTCATGTTTTCCTTCATCTCTTTGCTTGCATGTGCTGTCTGGAGATGTTCTTTCCCAGCTCCCACCCTCGATCCTCTCGGTGTTTCTCAGTGCGCTCCCTGGCATTGCTCTGCTGGACCCAGAGTGGCCTCTTTGAGGCCAAAACTAGGAATTTTCATCCTTGCTCTCCTGGCAGTTACCGGCACCAGCATCTTTCTTACATCTCTGCCTTCACTGCATCGTCCAGCCCTGTTTGTGCTCTGAGGATCCCTAGGAGCGGGGCTCCTCTGGGGTGCAGCTGCTGGCAGTGCCGTGATCCCATAGCTGTGCATTTTGTGGCGTGGCATTTCCCGTGGTGGCAAACCACAGAAGCACACACTTGTGTGTAAGGAGGGGTCCTGGTGAGCTGCAGCTCTGCAGAATGGTTGTGTGGCCCTTTTCTCAAGGAGCACTGAGGGCTGGAGTTGGTTCCCGTCCCGTGTACTCCTGCAGCACCGTGCGTGCCACTCCTGTTCCCTGCCCTGTGCTTCCCTGCAGCTGGAGCTGGGCTGAGGGTGTGGAGAAGGGGTTCTCAGGTCCCTCTCGAGAAAGATTCAGCTTTTGGAGGTTTGTGGAGCATCAGCAGTAGCTGGCTGTGCAGTAGAGAAAGGAGGCTGAGGAGGGTCAGCTGTTTGTTCTGTGGCACTTGACTGCCCTGCGTACAGGGCCGGGGGCATTTCTGGCCTCAGCTCCCTGACCTTTGGGTGCTCCATCAGAAAAGGTTCCTCGCCTTGGGAACAGGAGCAGGACCGTCCTGCTGGGCTGCAAAAGTGGCTTGGCGGCCTGGGAGGAGTTTCAGTTGTTAAACACAGACCTGCAGGGAAGGGATGGGACAGTCCCTCTGCTGGAGCTGTGGTTTTCGAATCAGCGCGATTCTCGGGGCAGGACAGCGCTGGTTGTGCTCCTGTGAATCCAGGTCATGCTTTTTGTTCCTGCCTGACTTAGCCACGCAGCAGGTCAGCGATGAAAGGAACAGGCACCCGAGCAGCCACAGGTTAATGGTGGTGGATGGGAAGGACACAGGATGTTTTGTACACGGGTGGCTTCGTGCAGCCAAATGTTTCCTGTTTGTGGTGGCAGCGATGGCTGGAACAGGCAGCAGGTTACTGCGGTTGTGACCGGTGCTCTCCGGAGCAGGTGGCCCAGCTGCAGGGCAGGGAGAGACCCGAGCACCCGCTGGGACACTCCTTAATCAGTCCATGCCCCTGCTCCTAGGTGGCAGGATGTCACCCAGCTCTCTGGGCTGGGCTGGACTGTCTGGAAGACTGCTCTGATACACCGTGAGCTCTGCCGTTGGCTTCCAGAGCAGCTGCTGATACGCTGGTGCCTTTTTCTGTGTGTCCTCCTCCTCCTGCTTTCCATCACCTGGTGCTTAGTCTAGTTTCGTGGGCACTGGAGCACCCAAAAATCGGAGACTCATCATTGCACAGCCCCGCTGTGAGTCCAAGAATGATGCTCCGCTCCACAGCCCTGCTGATCCCAGTAGAAAAAAACAGCTGAGAAAGCCCCAAGATTGTGCTGGAGGACAAAAACATGTGTGTAGCAGGAGGACCTCTTGTCATGCAAGCAGGGTGCTTGTTCCTAGCGGGGTGTCCTGGCAGCCAGCTCATAACTGAAGTGGGCAGAGCGGCCAGGTCAGGCTCTGCCTCCAGGCTCGCACTTGTTTGCAGCACGGAGGCAATTGGTTTTGGACTTGGCCTGGAAGAAGATCAAGTTGTGCTTTTGTTGCTTTCCCATGTTTACTTGACAGTTTTCCCTACAAAAATTGTTTAATCTGACCACTTTTTGGATTGTTTACAAGGTTTATTTTAAGTCCCATGTGCATTAAGCTGCTGCTATGCCAGAAACCCTGCGCCCTTAGGGTGCCTTATTGTATTCTTTTTTTTATTGTGTCAGTGCACATTGGCTGAGTAAATCAACTCCTTCAAAAGGAAATTAATTTGCTTCCTGCCTTTACATGTTTGGCTCCTGTCTTGGGGAGAAAGGGGGAGCTTCAAAGGTTACGAAGAATATAAATAGAGTAAGATTCAATAAAATACCAATTTGCCCTATTGTTACTCATATTGTACAGGGGTCAGAAGTGACCCAAGCTGTCCTTGTTTACAGGGACAGGATGCTCTGGGACTGCTGCTAGAGGGCTCTCAGCCCAGGTCTGGACAATTCAGCATTCACCCTAGTGCCACGCAGCCCGGACGGGTGGGTGCAGAGCTTGGTGCTGCCCGTGCCCTGTGTGTAGGAGCAGTTTTGCCTTGCAGCTGAGCTGCCATCCGCCCTCGCTTCCTTCCAGGGCTGCTCAGGACCGTGTGTGTGGTCCTTATCTTCCCCTCGCAGCTCATCACCGCTAATCTCCTCTGCAGAGACACGCAGAGGGTGACTTGCAGGGCTGCCTCCCTTCTTCCAGCTCCTCCTGTCCAAACCACAGTTGTGGCTGCTCTTCAATTTCCTTCTGGCTTTGAGGCCAGCCAGTCCTACTCAGAGTGGCTTTAAAAATGCTTTCAACTTGACCTTTCCTATTGCAGCATTGCTTGGTCTTTACCTTGTCTGTGCTCTTCAGTTCACTCTCCAGCTCCCCTCATTTTTGCTCTGTTTGGTCTCTCAGATGCTTCAGGTCACATCTCTGAATGAGCACCCTGCTTCCGTCAGTCCTGCCAGCTGAAATTCCTAGCCAGACTCTTACATGTCCTCTGGCAGTCCTCCTGTCTCTCCTCTGGCCTCATCCAGCTTGGTGTCCCACCGCAGACATCTGCAGAGCACGCTGCCACCACAGCCCTGAGCGCTGCAGCTCTGCTGCTGCCTCTTGCCCGGATCTGCCATCTCTCCCTTCTCCTTCCCATCTCAATGAGAGGCGTCTGCAGTTCTCAGCCTGCCTTTGCTGCTCTGCCACATCCTACTGGACATCCCTCGTGCTAGATTTTCTCCTATTTAACGCTGCACTAACCCGTGGGTATCCTTCCGTGCTCCCCTTGCGGGTCAATGTTGTTTGCCTGTCCCTGGATCTCTTGTGGATATTCCTTTCCCTGCTCTGACTGCCTTTTTGGTCACGTTCTCCAGTTTTGGTTTGGTTTTGAGCAAAAAATCCTAAACAAGCCAAGTAGTTCTGGTGCAGGAAACAGGGAAGGCTCCAGCAGCCCAGCTATACCAAACCCAAATGCACTGCAACAGCTCTGGGTATTGGTAGGAACGGCAGTCACTTGCTGTTCTAAAAAAAGGAAAGGAAAGGCTGAAAATAACATAATCCCAGGAAAACTAGAACAATTGCTGTTGTAAAAGTCAACTGTCTGAAAAGAATCCACACTTGGAAGCAAGTCAGGGCTCTTAGAAGTAGTGACAGCTTCGAGGTTGTCTGCAGAGGGAAACCTGCCTGCAGCAGAGCTGTGCTCTTTTTGCTACCTGCTCACTGGCGAGTGCTGCAAGAAAGAAGCACTTGCAAAACTCGCAAAGCATCTTGATGACTGAGAGCAAGGTGCAGTCCCCATGATGGATCACTTAATGCGTGGGAGGAAGGCCACCAAGCCTGCAAACGGGAGGGAACCCAGCAGGATCAGCTCTGACGTAGTCCTGGCAGGTCTCTTCTGCCTGCCCGTCGTGTGGTGGCCAGTGGGAATGGAAAGGTTTGGGGGATTTTGCAGCTGTGGAGTTTTCAGCAGCTGTGACAGTGATCCTGAGACCTGGGAGAGAGCGGTGGGGGATCTTCCCCCCTGCACACCGAGTTCTGCCTCCCTCCTGACCTGACAGTCATGCTGATTTTTCTTTAGAAATAATCGACGCCTTTCTCTGGGAATTGGAATTTTTTACACCTGAAGACAAGGGTTTGGGCACAGATATTCCGTAAAAGAAAATGAGTTTACATCACCTTCTCCTTCAAGGGCCAGCCTGACTCTGCAGCCCCTTGGTTGCAGTCCCACTTTGCCTGCTCAGGTGCAAAGCTTTCTGGTAGTTGTTCGCTTCCTTTTTGCCTTTTTTTTCTCAACTCCTGGTTTCTTATTTGCTGAAGAGAGATGTTTTTTCCCTTCTGTCATCATCTCAGTGGACAGACCAGGTGCATGGGTGTTTGTGTTCCCCACTGATGGCCTTGGGTGGGCGCAGGGCTCCCCATGAGCAGCGTTGCTGCAGCTTGCTCAGGCCCCAGGGACGGCACCGTGCCCCTGAGAGCACAGACCCTGAAGCTCTGCTTTCCCATAGCCCCTGCACCAATTCTAGAAGGGTTTGGAGTTGGAAGAGACCTTGAAGATCACCTTGTTCCAACCCCCCTGCCATGGGCCATGTTTCTCAAAGCCCCATCCAGCCTGGCCTTGAGCACCTCCAGGGATGGGGCACCCACAGCCTCTCTGGGCGGCCTGTGCCAGGGCCTCATCCAGCTAATTCCTCACCCACCGAGTGGTCCCTCTGTCAAATCCATGTCTCTTCAATTTATGAGACAAGGATATCATGGGAGACAGTGTCGAATGCTGTGCACAAACACCGGTAGACGATGTCTACTGTTCTTCCCCCATCCACCAAAGCTATAACCCCCTTGTAGAAGGCCACCAGATTTGTCAGGCACAAACTGCCCTTAGGCCATGCTGGCTGTCACCAATCACCTCCTTATTTTTCATGCCCCTTAGAGTTTCCAGGAGGATCTGCCCCATGATCTTGCCAGGCACAGAGGTGAGACTGACTGTCCTGTAGTTCCCCAGGTCTTCTTTTTTTCCCTTTTTAAAAATTGGGGTTTTATTTCCCCACTTGCAGTCAGTGGGAACTTCACTGGACTGCCACAGCGTCTCAAATATGATGGATCCTGGCTTAGCAGCTACATCTGCCGCTTCCCTCAGGACCCGCAGATGTATCTCATCAGGTCCTATGGAGTTTTGCACCTTCAGGTTCCTTAGATGGCCTCACACCATCTACACTGGGCAGTTCATTGTCCCTGCCTTTGTCTTCTGGGGCCAAGGCCATGTGGCTGTAGCTCTTGTCGGTGAAGACTGAGGCAAAATAGTCATCGAGTACCTCAGCCTTCTCCATATTCTAGGTGACCAGGTCTCCCACGTCTTTCTGGATAGGGCCCACAATTTTCCCAGTCTTTTATCACCCATATACCTATAGAATCCTTTCTTGTTGCCCTTGATGTCCCTGGCCAAAATTCATTGTAAAAGGGCTTTGGCTTTCCTAACGTGATCCCTGGCTGTACCGGACAGTGTCTCTATATCCCTCGAGGCTCTCTGTCCCTGCTTCCACTCTCTGCAAGTCTCCTGGTTCTGTTAGAGTTTGGCCAGGAGCTCCTTGTTCATCCATGCAGACCTCCCTCTGCCTGCTACCTGCTGCCTTCTCTTCCAGTGCGGAGCCCAGCCTGCTCCTGTGTTTTCTGCCATCCTCCCTCCCACGTATTCTTCAGCTGTCTCTTGCCTTTCCCTTGATGGTTATTAAAAATGTACTTGATGTGCTCTAGCCCTATTTTTATGATGGTTTATGTGAGTTAAGTGGATGCAGCGGGTACATATGGGCTGCAGAGAGCGTGTGAGAGCCTCCTGGTGCAGCAGTCCTGTTTCGCTAGCCCCCTGTGTGCCCTGCGTGCTGCTGATGCCCTTCTCACCTTCCTTCCTGCAGTGGCTGAAGGATCCTGGTCCCCGCAATGAGAAGAGGACCCTTTTCTGTGACATGGTGTGTTTCCTGTTCATTACTCCTCTGGCAGCAATCTCCGGCTGGCTGTGTCTTCGTGGAGCCCAGGATCATTTGCAGTTCAACAGCCGACTGGAGGCCATTGGACTCATAGCACTAACTATAGCACTTTTTACAATCTACGTCCTTTGGACGCTGGTAAGTGTGGAAGAGGGCTCTGCTCGCTGCTCCCGGGGGCCTTGTTCTTGTTCAAAATGTGAGGCTGAAGTCTTGGCTCACGCTGCTGCGGTGCAGCTGGCCCGCGCGACTCCCCTCGTGAGAAAAGCTTGGGCTCTTTCTCTTGAACATCCATTTAATTATCTTTAAATGGAAGCTGTTAAAGTTGTCACTTAAAAAATGAGCTGTCTGGGAATGAGAAACCACTTCCTGGTGATCTCCTTTCCAGATTGACATGGGAGTCACGTTCCCCAGGGTGTAGTGTGCCCAGGCACAGGCGGGCCCAAGCGCGGCTGAGGCTGGGTGGGGAGGCCTGGAGCTGGCTGTTCCAGCTGCTGTGCCTGTTCCTATTTTCAAGAAAGAGCAGAAACACAATCTTGGCACCCGTGTGGTTTAGAGAAAAGTAAAATCTGGAAAATGTTTGGTCCCTTCAGAATCTGCCATCACATCCCTCCACGCTTTGTGGCCCACAGCTGAACAAATCCCTGCAAAAATATTTTAAAAGCATTGTTAGCATGGAAGGGTGTGTGCAAGGAATGCTCCAGCCCGGGGAGACCTCTGACTTCTCACACCAGATTTTCAGAATGGAACCCTGAGCTGAGGCCAGCCTGCCCTGGCCCACCACCGCTGCTTTACAGCTGCGCTGCTGGGGCTGGAGGCGCTGGGGACCAGTGGGAACCTGCACTCGATGCTGCCTGGATGTTTAACTGCTCCATGCTGGGAAAGGGCTTCCCGCAGATGCCTCGCTGTACTTCCTTCTGGACATGCTGAACTAGGCAGCCAGGAGCTTACAGCTTGGAGCAGGGCCAGAATAGCAGGAAAGCAAACACACATTGGTGGTGCAGCACGTATCCATGAGCGCTCCCAGCTGGGCTCCTCCCTCTGTTCCCAGTTCAGTTCTTTCACGTTCTGTTATCAGGTGGGTTTCTGGCTTTTAATCTCATTTCAGCTCTCCTCCTCTCAGCCCTGCATGTGCTCAGTACCCTTCTCCAGCCACTTGCACCATTTTGGGAAGGGAAGGGGTGCAGTCGCTGGGGGAGAAGCGGTGGGACCCTAGAAGATGGCAGTTCTGCAGTCAGTAAAAATGCCACAGCCCACCTGCCTGCCATCTGATGCTCTGATTTCTCAGAAGCAGAGCTTTCTCTGGGGTTAGGACATTCCTTGCAACTAATCCCATGCAGATCCTGGTGCCAAGGAAGGGTGAGCTGGGGCTTCAGCCTTCCCTTTGGTGGGACACATGCTGCTGTCGAAACACACAGAGATAGCAATGCGCAGGGAGATGTGAAAGAAAAGCTCTGGCTGCATAAGGTTCACTTCTGTAGAAAGCCAAACTAAAATTGGAAACTTTAAGAGGAAGTGCTTCCGTCTTCTCTGTCCTGGGACTAGTCTGGTGCTGCCCCAAATCTGGAGGAAACGGAAAAATGTTTTCAGTGATATCATGCGTCATGACTCAAGTTGCTCTGCTTCTGCTGCACTTCCCACTTCCTTGAACAGGGAGGGATGTGAAGTGGAGCCCCTTTATTCAGCTTTACTGTACTCAGCTGCAGTTCCTCTGTGCCACTGCGGGCTGTGTGACACACAGGGCTGTTACACGGTCGGTGGTGATGTGCTGTAATCAGCGTGAGGATTGCAAGAGATGCCACGGCCAAGCTTGCAGCTCCTTCCTGTGGAGCAGGGTCTTTCCGTGAGGTTTGCATTACTTAGCTCCTCGTTTGCATGCTCTCTGAAGACTGCAAGATCCATTTGCTTCTTGTTTATAAGCAAACAACCTTATTCCCACAGTTGTACCTCTACTGGAGGAAGAAGGGGAGCACAGATCAGTAGGCTGGATCACCCCAATGCTGCGGCACAGCTCTGCCTCTCATAGCAGATGTCTCAGTCTCATACAAAAGCAATGGGAGTGCTGATGTTCCCTTGCCCGATCTGCTTCCTGGTGCTTCCTACTTGTCAGCAAAATGACACATTTCTTTTACAAAATGAGAAAGTTTGGTTCTGATGAGTGGCTGACTGGATTCAGTATTTAATTTTCTTTACCGCAATTTCTAGGAAAATAGACAGCAGGGAAATATATGCTGTTTTTATTCCTTCCTCGAAAAAATAAAATCATCTAGAAACATTTAATTTCAAAGCTAAGGAATTGGCAGGAGCTGTGAGAAAGTCTGTGGTGGGGTTTGTGATTGCAGAAGGGCACGGCAAGAGGCGCAGCCCATGCGGAAAGTGCAGCTCGAAGCTCCCCCTTGCAGGGCTGCTCTGAAACTGCAGGGCCAGCTGCTGCCCCTGGGCCAGGCTGCTGCAGGCACCTCCAGTCCCATCCTGCTGCTGCCCAGAAAGCTCCTTTGGCCGCGCCAAGCTTATACATTTAGCACGAATTAATTTATTCCTCATTAGAGGCTTGGGTGACGGAGTACCCCAAACTGTTTTGGGGTCAGGGCTGCGTCCCTCGTCAGGGGGGTGCTGGTGGGACAAAAACTGGGCAGAGCCTGCACGGGGTGGATGCTCTCCGTGTCTCCCCGGCCCTCTGCCTGTAACCAGCCTTGTTGCCCGCCAGGTCTCGTTCCGCTACCACTGCCAGCTGTACTCGGAGTGGCGAAGGACCAACCAGAAAGTCCGCCTGATGATCCCGGCCTCGCGGAGCCCTCACCCCGTGCCCCACTCCCTGCTCTCCGCCAAGCTCCTGAAGAAGACCGCGGACGAAACCACCGTCTGAGCCGTGGCTGCGCCCGCGGCCAGGGTGAGGGCGGCCCCCCCGGGGCCAGCAGAAGCAGAAGGGGCCGGGTCTCCCCCACGCGTGCAGGGAGCGCAGCAGCCATGGAGGCACTAGGGAGCAGTCGTCCCACCCGAAGGGACTTCGCGGTCGGCATGTACTTCGTACGATGGCAAACACAGAGGATAAAGGTCTGTCGTGTGAAACGGCCCAAAAGAGCCAGATGGCGGAACACGCCTGTCTGCAGGGACACTTTGCTATAACTAAATACCGTACGTGGAAAATCTCTCACATATATATATATATATCTATATATAATATTATTTTTTAATGGCCATGAATATTGTGTTTCAGTCCTTTTGTGTTGATGTTCTAAGCTTCAGTATAGAAGCTGGCAGCCTGATCTCATTCAGAGGTTAAATCTATGCCTTTTCTCTAAATGAGCGTATAAAGAACACTTTTCATTGACCGTTCTCGAAAGTCCCTTCTCCTTTGCACTAAATTGGTTTTGATAATATTGCAGCAGCCTTTCCCGTTACTCTTTGGTCTCTTTCGTGGTGTTTCTGTGCTTTCTAGAAAGTTATGTGTTTTTAATAATTATTATAATCCCAGAAGGAGTAAAATGACATAATACTGAATGGAGACATTTTGTATTGTAAAGTACTGTAATTTTGAGGATTTCAAAATAAGTTTCAAAAGCGGAAAATCTGTTCCTGTGCAGACGTGATCTCACAAAATGCTTTCCCTGCAGATCCTGGCTCATCCCCAGGACTCAGATGCGCTCAGCTCTTGGCTTGTCTGACAAAGGTAGATAGATGGAGGATCTGAGGGTGGGAAATGACGGCTCATCCTAGCTAAACCCACCGTTGCCTTTTCCTTTTAAAGGGTTCAGAAAGGCTCTTTCCCAACCCCAAAAGCTGAGAATAGGAGTCTCTGTTTTTGCTGACGTCCTTACACAATCTTGAGGCTGGACCTCTTGTAGTGTCAGTTATCCACATACCTTCCAGGGACAGGCCATGCTCTGCAGCTCTCGGCAGGACATCTCGGCTGTCTCTGTGCGCTTTATTTGCACATTCCTTGGCAGCAGAGGAGCTGCTGTCATTTGATTCATCCCTGAAATCGCTGCCTGCCCATTATGTGTCCTCTAGCAAAACACCCCAAGTTCACTGGTTCCCAGAGGTGTGCAGGCTCCGGGTCCCTTTCCTTGCAGGGCTGGCTTTCCTCCTCCTCCTTCATCCTCCTGCATTTCCAGCATGCCCAGCTCCCAAACCCCTCTGCCCCAGAGTGGCCAATCTGCTGCAGGTCTCTAGCACATAGCAGAGTCTCTCCCTCTTCCTGAGCTTGGTGTTAGTCCATGCCTCTCCAGCTCCTCGCTGCTGTGCCAGGCAATGCCTGTGTTTGGTGCTGTGCTCTCCTGAGCCCTGCTTGCAGAACAGACCGTAAGGATGCCAGCACTGGCACTGCTCTGCTGAGTGCAGCTGCTCAAGCATGAGACAGCTCCTGGTCCCGCAGCAGTGAGGGTAGAAAGCAGGGAGGAGGCAGGCTCCAAGGGTGTCTTTGCAGTGGGTGGTCACAGAGCATGTCCCTCAGTTCCTTTCCTGATCCCAAGTGGATCAGTTGATGCCCTGCAAGACTGAGGCCTGTAATTTCTTGAATTCGCAGCACCACGTGCTGTTCCTGCTTCCTTCTAGCTGCAAAGCTGGATATTTTTCCTTGCGTGCCCCTGTTCTTTGGTTGTTTGTGTTTTTGTTTTTGTTTTTGTTTTTTTTGTTTTTCTTCTGCCTGACCCTAGGCTGGAAGTCCCTGGTGGACATGAGCAGCAGTGGCCAGTATCCTCTCTCCAAATAGGATTGCTCCAACCCCAGGGCTGGCTCTATGTCTGCTTTCCTCCTTTTATCTCCTGTCCCATGGTTATTCACGTGGCTCAGTGGTACCCCAGCACATCCTGCAGCAACACCTGTGCAGCTGTGTACCTGGGCAGGTCTCTGCTCTGAGCACGAGGGTCTCGTTGGATCACGGGCTGAATGCTGTGGCACAGCCGGGCTGTGTGTCTCTGCTCCCCTCTCTCTGCTAGGCCCTGTCTGGCCTGTTCCCTTCTGCTGCTTACCCTGGGCACCTTCCCTGCCTTTCAGCTGTCACAAAGTGGGGGCTTGGCCCCTAGTGCTCTTGGAGGCTTGCAGTGAGGAGGCCTCTTTAGTCCAGCCTCAGCATCCTACAAGTGCTCGCTTTGAATCAGCTCGTGCAGAGGAACTGTTCCTGCTGCCCCCAGCTCCTGCCTGCTGCTCCCCCTGCGTGGAGGTTTGTCTGTGCACCGAGGCCATGCAGTGGGCCCTCTGCCCCCGGCTCTGCTGGCTGCACTGCGGGAAGGGAGCTGCAGATCCAACGCGGGTGCTGCCTCCTTTCCCTTGGCAGTGGGCACCGCAGCACCACCCTGCCTTGTCCTAGGTACCCCTGCACTCAGGCTGTCCTAACAAAACCCGTGTCACCGAGACATTCCCGCTGCAACAAAAATCTGGGGATTTGGTTTAACCTTCCCAGCCCTGGCTGCCTCCCAGGAGCTTTGTCTTCCAACGCATCTAGTTCTGGCAGGTATGTAAGGATGTGCACTCCCACACCACGTTCCCATAGTAAGGACTTAAAGGAGCCAGTGTTCCGGCTAGGAAACCCACTGTTGATCCAAATATGCAACTGTGAAAGCCAGAAGTCCCTGGCTGGGGCAGATGGGACCTGGCCCTGTGCTGCTGCACGGCCATGGCTTCACTCTGCTTCATTGTCTTTATTGTAGTTGCCGATAATTGGAGTTGTTGCATGTGCCCCTGCAAAACCCAATAGTGACTCTTTGAGTTCTTCTCCTCCTTCCCAGAGGAGATGTTCAGCTTGTGAATGTGGGAAATCAGTGTCTCTGACCCGCCACATTCCAGTGTCATGGGGAAACGGGCTGTGCAATTATGTAAATAAAAGTGAGACAAACTTTGGGCTGTTGTGTTGTTACTGGAGGAGACGGGAGGGCCCAGGCTATCTCTGTGATAACGAGCCATGTATGCTGCCTTCCCAGGGCAGCTTTCCTTAACTGCCTCCAGGAGAGCTGGCAGAAGGTTTTGTGTTGGAGCCGAAGCTGGACAAATCCCAGGGCTTTTGTTTTGTCTGTGCACAGAAACTTGCCTCATGTGAGCCAAGTGAGGTGAGTTCTGGGACAAGAGGCTTCCTCACCAGGATGGGCATGGGGCTGCACAGAGCGGTCCTGGTGACCCTGCAATGCAGCCCCAGGGAGGCTCTGACTCTGCACTTTCTCTCTTTCCAAAAAAACACATCCATAACCCTAACCCTATGTATGACCCAAAAAAACATGTTCGTTGCCAAGTTCTCCCATCAGAAAGTGCTCCTAACAGAAGCCTTTGGGTAGGCCTGAACTCCCCTGGGGAGCCTTTTTGCAACCCCACAGGACACAGGACCCTGTGCCTTCTCTCTCTGAGACAGTGGGTGTATCACATCCCCTATCACTAGCAAGCCTCTGGGAAGGTGGAGAGGTACAATGGACAGTTAAAGACTATGTTATGAGCACTGGGTGCTGGGGTGTGGAAACACTGGGACATAAATCTACCAGAGGCCATTTGGCTAGCTAACAACAGAGGGGCTGACAGCCGTAACCCTAACCCTGACACAAAAAAGTGTCAGGGTCAGGGTTAGTGCCAATGTGTACAGCCTTCTGGTGACACCCAATATCCTCAGGGATGCCCTAGAGGCCTCCCAGGGCACTATAGGACACCATGAGCCTCCTCTTGTAACCTGGAGGAAAAATAAGGACGTTTCCTGGAATCTAGAGCCCTCTGGAGGCCTCATAGGGCTCTCTAGTGCACTCTTGTGCACACTTGAGGCCTCCTGTGGTCCTCCCCTGCACTCTAGATCCTCTGCAGGTCTACCAGGGCCACCCAGTGCCCTCTAGCTCCTGAATGCCTCCCAGTGACTCCCAGTGTCCTTTAGGATGTCCTAGAGGCCTTCAAGGGCATTCTAGACTGCCCTACAAGCCTCCTCTTGAACCCTAGAGGCAAAATAATGTGAGAAAAAAATCTCAATAATTTTCTTCAGACAGGATCTTCTGTGAAGCTATTTTATTCATGATTGCAACGGCGGGAGTCCTGCAAGCAGGAGCACACAGAAAAATTTTATCATAACCTTATATTCCTTATTACCCGACACCTGGTTTCTCCCCTGTTTCCTCATTGGCTGAGTACAACAGGTTCACAACCTACTCGACGCACTTCTATACCGTATGTGTACAATTTGATTTGACCAACTGTTAATTCCTCCATTTCCTTTTTTTTCCTTTTTCTCTTGTGACTAGAGGGTCCGTGATTTTTGTATTTACTGACTTCATACTGCTCATCCTGTTTTCCTTAGCTAAACTCCTTATTTTGGGACAGTGGGACCATCCCCTTATCTGCTTAACATACTCCCCACTGCTATGCCACACAATCATTTTTGAGTATGCATGGTTAGTGGAATTTTCCACTGCAAAAACACCTTCTACTGCAAAAAACACACCTTTGTTTCTCCCAAGACTTCTTCAAGCCCCACGTTGAGTGGTGCCAAAAAGGACTGTGGTGGGTTGACCTCAGACAACAGCTAACCTGCTGGAAAAAAGGGATGTGTGGAGCTACCACATCCTGAGGTTGGTGGTTATTCTGGCACAGGACATTTCCAACAAGCTGCAAAACCAAGGCAAAGGTGCTGAGTGGTGGTCATGGAACTCTGAGTTCTGGTCTCGTAATCTTGCTGTTGTGTGCCAAAAGACGAGAGCCTGGCCTAAAATGTCATGTAGGTGGACAGCCGTGAATGAAGCTCAAGCTTTCTCATCATCTCTTTCCATTCATAGAAACACATAGTCTGTGCACCTTCAAAAAAACAAGCGCCAGCCAGTAGGAATTGCTTTAGGACCACCCAGGTGTCACACAACACGTGGAAGAACTGCAAGCAAGGCTCAGCATGGACTACTGCCCTCCCAAGAGGGAAACCCTTTCTCTCAGCTGCCCGTCACCTTTTGACCCCTGCTCGCCTGTTAGCCTGCTGTTCGACAAAGCCATCCTAAAACATTGACCCTGCAGTTCACAAATTAATTCAGTAGGAAGTCTTCAGAAATGTAGAGGCAGGGCTAAACTAATACAGGTTCTCTAAAGGGCTGTGCTTCAGGGAGACAGCCTGAGCCAGGATTCTTTATCCCATACCCAGAGCCAAAGGTGGATTCTCTCTCCCTTGAACAATGCTGGCAGGAAAGTGAAGATGGGGACATCCGTATCAGCGTTTGAAAAGGCTACTTGACCCTTCTCATAATCCAGAGAAACGCGCATCCTTCTTGGGATGCAGGTCAGTGGCAGTGGGGTGCATTTAGGGGACGTCAGAGCCCGAAAAACTTTGTCCAGCTTCACCACAGCCCAGAGCCCCTCCTGGGGGCTGAGTGGGATCCGTCCCTTCCTCTGCAGAGAGGCCCTGGCAAGTCCCACGCCCCAGCTCTTTGCACTGTCCACGGTGACCTCCCAGGTGTGCTGCCCAGAAGTGAAGCCCTCGTAGCCCAGCACACAACACCACGTATCAAACCTCTCCGGTCCTTCAGGCCGCTTTTGCCACTCTGCTCCCCATCTCACGCCTTTACCATCCTCTGAGAGGAGCAGCCAGGGGTGAGCGGTGTCTGGATCCAGAGTCATGTTTGCTAGGAGAGAGAGAGACCTGATCAGTGGCTTAGGGTAGAGATTGGGATGGGGGTGGTGGCAGTGGTGGGGAAGAACCCCACCAGGGAATGAACCCTGCTGCTAGGATGCACCCAGTCCAGGATGAAGACTCTGACCCACAGCAAAATGCCAGTGAGGTCATTCTCTTTCTGTCACTGCACTGTCTGTGCTGAACAGCACTCAGGGGACTGGGTTTCAGAGTGGTCATTTCTCCTCCACCTCACGTTTTCCCAGAAAACTTAAGTTTGACAACATAAACAGCATTGCTGGTTGTGATAGAAGACCAGAAAGGAGGCCAGGAGTCAAGTTTCTGTTTCTCTGTGAGATAGAAGAGCAAAGAGAAGAGTGAGCAACATGAGTATCGCTGTGACAGTCATTTGTCTGGGTGAGAAACAGGTGAGGAACTCACAATCCAGCTGCCTTGGCTAGGAAGGATGTCCAACACTGAGCACCTCCTGAATGACAAGCTAGAAGCAAGAACAAGCAAGAAAAGACAAACGGAGAAAGAGAAAGGAAAAGCACACAGCAAGAAGAAGAGGGGGCAAGGAAATGGTGACCCACTGAGAGGAGAGACAAACAAAAGCCTCCCTCCCCAGTTGGGCTTCTGGTTGAGCAGATTACTTCAGGGAAGAAGGGCCATCCCATAATCAATGTATAATCATCTCTGCTAGAAAAAGAGGAACTCGAGGATGGACTTTGAGGGCTTGGCTCAACGCTGCATTGTAGTGCTGCAAATGGATCTTAGAACCCCATAACTGAACCACCACTGACTCTTTTACATAAGCCAAAGTACAACCACACCTTTCTACCCATTCTCACTTTGAGTCTACTTTCTTCCCCTTTTTCCCCTCCGTGATACCTTGCAGTAGGTAAAACTGCTTGTATCTGCATCCACCATTTCCTGCTCTGGCTCCCAAGCATCTCTCTTTGCCTGTGCAGAACTCTCAAGGCTATGTTTTCATTGCACTGTCTCCCAGACTCTTTTTCACTTGACTTTTTTTTTTTTGATTCCCTTATCATGGGTACTTGGAAATTAGATAGGGTTCAGCCATCCTATTCTTTGAGCCACGAGTCTTCCCTTTGCAGCTTGTGGGGAGGAGTAAAGCAAAACATGAGAAGAGTTGGGTAGGGAAATTGGGATTTTGGTTTTTGAACCAATGTAACAGGGGCTGCCCTTGAAGATGCTCTTAAATTACCTTTTCCTAGTTTGTCTGCAAATCTCTTCCACCCTGAAAATTAAAAAAAGATTCAAATGAGAAGTGACACAAACAAAACTTGCTTTCCTCTGGACTAGTTTATAGCTATGTCACCAAATCAATGGGCAACTATAAGGCAAAGGTGGATTCAGAATGTCTTGGGCTACACACTGAGTTTACTTCTCTGTTCAAATGCATTTCCTCCGTGCCTCTTGAATTACCCTGACCAGACTTTGTCTCTCCAGAAAAACAAGTTAAACTGCAGCAAAAACAAACACACAGAGCTATTTATAGTTCCTGTTTCTTACAATGGGCATCTGTGATCAAACTCCACTAAATTCAGGGCAGTAAATATATGCATGATAAAAGAGGAGAGCCTAGCTTCTGCATTCATCTCTTCTCTGAGTCACTGAATTAGTAGTATTTCCTCCAGAGCATGTGTAAACCCGGAGAGACGCTCTACAGTTGCCTTAAAAGACGCTATAGTGAGGTAGGGATCGGGCTCTTCTCCCAAACTCCAAGTGATAAGATGAAGAGAAATGGCTTCAAGTTGTGCCACGGGAGGTTTAGGTTGTATGT
The DNA here is from genome assembly GCF_964211825.1 of Aythya ferina. Lineage (NCBI taxonomy): Eukaryota > Metazoa > Chordata > Aves > Anseriformes > Anatidae > Aythya > Aythya ferina. The sequence goes on from NC_140324.1 coordinate 2,503,666, forward strand.
TAGGAGACACTTCTTTACCAAAAGGGTTGTGCAGCACTGGAACAGGCTGCCCAGGGACGTGGCTGAGTCACCATCCCTGAAGTTTTCAAGAAATGTGTAGATGTAGAACTTAGCATGGTTTAGTTGTGGACTTTAATACTAGGTTAAAGGTTGGACTAGAGGATCTTGGAGGTCTTTACCAACCTAAATGATTCTGTGATTCTGTGAAATGGAGGGAGATCCTGCAGAGACTAGCAGAACAGTATCAGATAAAATTTAGCTGTACATCTCTTGTTTTCCTCATTCTTGTCCCTATTTTTCCCTTTCACTCTTTCCACTCCATGAGTTTCATGCACCCAAGAAAAGAAAGCTCACTTCCTGTCTCCTCCATTCAGCATTTTCCTCCGCTTGCAGAGAGCAGCCCATGATCCTGCTCGCCCTACCTGGATGTGTTTGCTAAAGAGCAGTTTCTTTGCCATAACCCAGATTCTCCTCTCTTGCAACTTGGGGAAACTTTTACCTTTGATCTTCAGCAGATAAGCAATGAAGCCAATGACAGCAAACACTGTTAGGATCACACTTGGAACAACCATGCCTGGAGAAGCTCCTTGTAAAAAGTCTAGGAACAAAAAAAATCCCAAGTTTACTTTTTTTTTTTTTTTTTTTTCTGGGAACAGTAAGAGGGATGGCTGCAAGCCTATCACTAGCAGATCGTAGTACATATCAAAGCAAACAGGAGATCCTGTTTATGGTACACCAAGGTAAACGTACAAAATCTGTTCCACTTTTAACTTGCAATGGCCCCACAATGCAAAGAGACCTCATGCACCAGAAGAGAGCTGAATTTAAATTTAAATTATTATATTTCTCACCAAAATGCTGGAATTATTCAGGCACCAAAGAGTAGATATTTTTTCTTTGCACAGCAAAAAGGAACCAATTAAACCTCTTTCTCACCTTCCAAAACACAAAATTCCCCACAAGAGGATCCAGGACATCAACCTGTTCAGAAACCCAGCTTTCCTCCAGTCTCACCATGCCTGCACTGGGGCAACTAACCTGACATTCGAAAAGCAGTTTCCTTTTCTTCATTGAGGTACGTGTTCCTCACCACACAGGACAAGTCCTTTGGAGTATTTCCCATGACAAGGAGGGTGCTCTGTGCTTCAAAGAGGCCCCTTGCGTCCCGGGATCGGTTTTCAGCCTCTGAAGGTATGTGCTGATGGCTGGAATCTCTCCACAGGACCTGGGGCTCTGGGTACCAACCAGATGATCGACACACAATTCTGATGCCTCCTTGGATATTCTCCATGGAGATATGAGGAGCAGACCCCATGGCTAGGATGACATTAAAAGAAAAATTGGGTTAAGCTATTCATGTTTTCAAAATCTAAGATCTACTTTTAGATTCCAGAAACCGCCAATGGGGAGTTGCAACTATTTTGTGCAGGGCAGACTAGAAGAATAAGCTTTTCCATCTTATCCCAAGCCAGTATTAACCTACAGGTATCCTTTAGATTTCAGAAGCAGATGTGTCTGACGAACCTGTCACCTTCAGTTCCAGCTGAGCTTCTCTGTAGCTGATGCTACTACGAACCAAGCAGGTGTACTGCCCCTCATCAGAGGGTCGGACAGCAGAAAGTCTCAAATCCATGCAGCCCTGGCGGATGCGGTGCATCAGCAGTTCTGTCCTGCCTTGGTACTCCGGAGTCTGCTCCCTGTCCTGGCCCTTCTGCTCGCAGTAGTGATGCACAAGTGATGAGTGTGGCATCCGGAGCCAGCTCACCTCTGAGGGCCGAGCGCTTGCCCCCAGGTCAGGACAGCAGGGCAGCACAGCAGCCTCCCCCACAGCAGCAAGGACAGGGTGACTGGGTGCTGGCACTGCAAACCCATCTGGGGAACGGCACCGGGGAGGAGGGGGAGAGAAAAGTTTCATTAGAAGCAAACCTCCAAAGAGGGGGGAGATGTTAGAGAATGCAGGGCTGGACCTCGACGTTAGCCACTACGGATTCGCTGACCACCTGAGATCCCTGGATTCAGGAGGGGCCTGTAGTCAAGTCCTCCACTGAGGAAACCTGTGCCACCTCACCCAGCATCTCAGCAGGGTTTTCCTCTTTTGTCACAGTCCAGGAACACAATGCTGTCCTGACCCCCACATTCTTGTGGATTAAAACAAAGAGATTGACCCCTGGCATGGAAGATATTTGGAGGACACTGGGATAGTTTTGCTTGTATGCCTGCCCTGGTTTTACTGGGGAGGTGACAAGCTGTTTCAGTGAAAGGCTTTTGGCTCAGTAACGCACCCTCCCACCTGGCCTGACCACTGCATGTAGACAAGTGGTCCAAGCATCTGCTTGGTGGAAGAAGGAGCTGATTAAAGAGGCAAGGAAAACAGTTTTAATAACTTTAATCCCTTACAAAACATCCCTGACATGCATACAGATTCATGCAAATACTCTTGGCACTTCTGATACTTGAATATATCCAGCCACCTGCCTGAGCTCAAAATAAATGGGGAGGCACATCAAAAAGCAAGCCAAGAAGTGAGCCACATTTAGTCCTGGAGTTAATCTGGGCTGAGAGCAATCTCTCCCTAGGACCTTGAGCCACTGCATCGGGTGGGAAGCAGGGAGGGAAGCACAAAGCTGATCCGAAACGGGCAGAGTCCTACCTGTCCCCGGCTTGTGAGTGAGGAGCATCATGACGCACATAACAAAGGAATGGAAAAATGAAAGAAAATTCATCTCTGCCAACGTATGACCTATAAAGGAGGAAAAGGGCAGGAGGGAAAAAAATGCAGAGGGTAACTCAGGTGTAGAAGGAACACAAAAAAACGGGAGACAGTGTGTAGAAAAGGGTGTTCAAAAGTGTTACCTGGGTGACCAATAGAGGAAAATCTTGCTCAGGACAGCTGGGCTTCTTCTGTGTTACAGTGAGCCAGATCAAAACACTTCCTTTTAATCTTCAGTTTAGATTAGGGCAGGCTGGAAGGAGAGCTGGGGGCTGCGCTCCCCCTCCTGGCTTTGCAGCCACGTGGGGTCCCACAGCCGGGGCTGGTGCCAGTGGTACCCCAGAGCCCCCCGAGGAGTCCCACGGCCACTGGGGCACCTGCAGCTCGGGGGGGGGACACCCTGCAGCCCGGTGACCCTGCACCTGACTTGTCCCAAAGCCACAAGAGGGGTACCGAAGCCACGAGGGGGTCCCAAAGGCACAGAGGGGTCCTGAAGTCACTGGAGGGTCCCGAAGCCACAACGGGGGTTCCAAAGCCACGGGGGGGTCCCGAAGTCACCAGAGGGTCCCAAAGTCACAGGGGGGGGGGTGTCCCGAAGGCACAGAGGGGTCCCAAAGCGACAGGAGGGTCCCAAAGAAACGGAGGGGTCCCAAAGCGACAGGAGGGTCCCAAAGAAACGGAGGGGTCCCAAAGCCAGGAGGGGGGTCCTGAAGTCATGGGAGTTTCCCGAAGGCACGGGGGGGAGGTCCCACAGCTGTCGGGATCTCGCAGCCGTGAGGCACCGCCGCCACCCCGGGCTCCCCTCCCGGTTCCGAAAGCGAAAGAGCCCCAGAGCCAAGCCGGGAGCCGCACCCTGGGCCCCGCGGCCATGGCAGGCAGCAGCGAGGCGGCAGCGGAGCTGCAGGAGGAGGCGACCTGCGCCATCTGCTTGGATCTGTTCCGCAGCCCGGTGATGCTGGACTGCGGCCACAACTTCTGCCAGGCCTGCATCGGCCTGTGCTGGGCGAGATCCGCTGGGGCTCCCTCTTGTCCCCAGTGCCGCCAGACCCTGCCCAGCCGCAGCCTGAGGCCCAACCGGCAACTGGGCAACATCGCGGCCGGGCTCAGGCGGCTCGGCCAGACCGCAGAGCCCCACCAGGTGAGGGGGAGCCAGGGAAGCCTCCGGAGCACCCTCAGTACCCGCTTTGGTGCCCGGGCTCTATCAGAGCCTGTGCGGCCGTGGCTCAGTCCTGTGTTGTGTGGGTCTTGCCCAGGGAGGCTGCGGAGCCTCCTCAGGAGATAGCCAGCACCCGCCTGGACACCCTCCTGCGCTATGGGGTTCTGCTTGGTGCAGGGTTTGGGCCAGGAGATCTCCAGAGATCCCCTCCAACCTCGGCCATTCCGGGGTTCGTTCTGCTCATAGCTTTCTCACACATCGCTTGCAAATTACGATTTTACATCTACATGCCTCTGAGCTTTGCAATCTGTCGGCAAAAGGCCACGCTTCCTGCAAGTTCACCCTGTGACTGCACCTTCTCTCTTCGCTTCTTTTCACCTTCCCTAAACGCTTACCAAGTTTTCGTAATGGAAGTCTGTCCTCAGGACTCTGGTAGATGGTTGGCATATGTGATGTTAACCATTTGCTGCCCCCGTGGGCTCTCCGGTGCCCCTCGGTGTGTTGCTGTCTCCCAGACCAGGGTGGTGGCAGTGGTTATAATAACCTTTAATATTCTATTGATTTGTGGCTTCTCACTCCAAGGGAATTTTTTATCACTCTGTGCTTTGAATTTGGCTGTCTTCCTCCCACAAAGCTGTTGCTGCAATTACTAAATCTATATGATTATTATATCTCTTTCCTCTGTGGTGTTCCTTAGACATCCAGGATTTGTGCAGAAGCACAGCTTCACTGGGGGTCCAGACTTCCTCTAGTGGGAGACTTGGACTGCACAGAAGTTGCTTATTTTCTTTAAAGGAGGAGCAAAATGCGTAGCAACCAGCGTGTCCTTCCCCCCATCCCCACGGTAAAAGGCAGGAATCCCATGCACGGCTTCTCCTTTCCTTATGGTCCCTGCTAAGGGATGTGGCCACCACTGCCTGCACAGCACTGGCCCAGCACCCTACCTGCCCAGCAGCTGGTGCCCTGCCTGGGGACTCATACTGATCCCCCGTGAGCTGGTTTTGGGGACACACGGTGTTCCCACACCAGTGCTGGTGGCTGAGACCCCCCCCCCCCCCAACACACACACACTCCAGCAGCTGCCACCGCAGCCCTGGGGCACCTACACCCCATCCAACTGCAGCAGCTGGCACCAAACCCACCCATGCCAGTTGCCCCAGTAGCTGACACTTGGTCCTTAGCACTCATGCACTCAGGACAGACAGTGTGGTTATGCAGATTTAATGAATTAAAGGATTTAATTAGAAGACAAGACAGACTGCAGTGATCACATGCAGGGCTCACTCAGGCCAGTACACCAGCCAGCCCTGTGGTACATGCAGCTGGCCCCTTTTATATCCTTTTCTGCCTGCTCCTCACCTTCTCCCTGCAGCTCCCTCATCAGTTTGCTCATTCCCACACCTGTGAGCACCCTGTGCCCTCAGGGCAGCACCCTCATTAGCTGCTAAGTTGTGGTTTACCTGCCCTTTCTGAGCAGCCCATATGTTTGTGACTGACCAGGTTTGTTCCCAGTCTTTGTCTCTTATGTTTTTCTGTCTGGTTTGTGTTTCTGGGTGTTCTTGCTTATGGCTTCCTGCTTTTCTTATTGCCCCCTTTTTGCAGTGAAAAGGTTCTTGACCAGATGCCCATAAAGGAGCAGGTGCTGTCCTACCACATACCCTTACAGTCCCCAGTTCCATACACTTGCAAAATGGTACTTGACAGCACCATGCCTGCACTTAGCCTGCCCCCAACAAGCACGTCGAACCCTAAACTCTGAGAGAGTTGCTTTGTGGGGTGGCAGGGACATGACATTGCCTTTTGCTGCCCAGTTCTGCTTTGAGAGCCATGCTCTTGGTTGTTCAAGCAGGAAATGAGGCTGACTCAGTGCCAGAGGCTGTGTATGTTCGCCCCAGGGAATAAGCTGGTTTTTTGGATACATGTGGTGGGGAGCACCTAAAGGATTTCTCTCCCTCCAGGAGCAAAACCAGTCTGAGCTAGAGAGCCTCAGGAGAGAGAGAGGAGAGCTGGAGGAACAGCTAAAGAAGGAGCGATGTACCTGCCAGGGCTATCTGGTAGGTGCACAGGGCTACCTGAAGGAAATGTATTTGGGAAGGGTGGGGAAAATTTGATTCTTGGCCCTTGGATATGAAATCACTGTGTCCAGCTGTTGGTGCACAATATGCACATCAGGAAAGTAAAAGATAACTTTTAACTACTGCCCAACCCACCTTTTAATTACTCTTTGTGGTCCCACCCCACTTTGAAAGGATTGTTTCTGCTTATAAAGGACAAAGTAAAAGCAGAGAGGCAGAAGATTGCGTCTGAATTCAAGCAGCTGCACCAATACCTGGAGGAACAAGAGTGCCTGCTGACAGCTCGGTTGGGAGAGCTGGAGAGGCAGACTGAAATGAGAGTGAAGGAAAATGCTGATAAATTGTCCAAGAGGATTTTTCAGCTGGATGGCCTGATCAGGGAGAAGGAGGAGTCTCAGCTCTCAGGATGTGAGTTCCCACAGGTGAGTTCTACTAGAAACACCAGCACTGTCTTAACAAACAGATCTGAGGTACCAGCAGACTTGAAATACACAGCAGGCTAATTTTACGTAGATGCTGGTGTGACAGGAATGTGAGGATTGGGTATGGGATAAATTGCATTAAGCTGCTTCTGTCTTTCTCCCATCTAGGGTACTGGTGACATTCTGGACAGGTAAGTACCTTTTTTCCCTGTATATCACAATATGACTTTGGGGGTACAAAGATTCCTGCCCCAAAACACAGACGGATTCCTCACGTGCCAGGGATGCCCCAAAAATGTTCATATTTCAGTTTTCCAGAAGTTGATGAAGTCATATGGCTCTGACAACAAGGTCAATTCTTGAGGAAGCACTTGCAGAGGACATTTCATTTCTAAGGTCTCTGGTTGCGAGCCTGGCTGTCTTCTCCATGACCAATGTTTAGCAATACTAAGGCACAGAGACCAGAGCAAATGCAGCTTTGCTCTGAAGGGACAGAGTGACTGAGGACACCAGCACCAGCACTCATAATAGGAACTGAATCAGCAGTTAGAGCATCAGGACGGAGCAGTGGCCTAGCCAATGAGACGTGCTGTCTCTTTTCTCGCTGTACTGTGTAGAGCTGAATTGGAATGAATTTTCTGGAGGTAACGGATCCAGCATCAGAGCCGTTCAGCTAGGAAAAGGTCTCTAGCAACTGGCATTAACAGGAGATTGAGTTGACGGAGGAAGATAAATGGTGTGGCTTGTACATCTCCAGGTGCGAGAAGGGAAAATTCCAGCAAAAGGAGTGGACGAACCACAATCTGGAAAAGGCAGCTGGTGTCTGCTCAAAAAAAACTCCTGAACTAGAAGAGACAGCAGGAAAACTCCAAGGTACAAGGAAGGGATCCCAGAGAAGATCAGAGAAATGCCCCAGGGGTGGAAAGAAGGGGGTGGGCAATGCCCTGCAGAAGGGAGATAAATCTGAATATCCTTCCCTTCCCTTCCCTTCCCTTCCCTTCCCTTCCCTTCCCTTCCCTTCCCTTCCCTTCCCTTCCCTTCCCTTCCCTTCCCTTCCCTTCCCTTCCCTTCCCTTCCCTTCCCTTCCCTTCCCTTCCCTTCCCTTCCCTTCCCTTCCCTTCCCTTCCCTTCCCTTCCCTTCCCTTCCCTTCCCTTCCCTTCCCTTCCCTTTTTTTAGTGCATCTAGCAAGAATTTCACATTCCAAGTTGTATTTGCTGCCTCTTGTCCTTATCAAGCAGCACCAAGAAGAGCCTGCCCCTGCTGTCTCATTAAATAGCTATAGACATCAAAAAGATCTTGCCTTTACTTTTCTTAAGGCTGAACAAACCCAGTTCTCAGTGGTTCCCCATACTTCATCTTGTCCAGCCCAAACCATCCCGGTGACCCTCTGGATGTACTGCAGTATGTCAGCGTCCACTTCATACTAGGTAGCACCAAACATTTTTGGTCCTGCTGCTTTAGGTCCTCCTTTCCTACTCTAACTGGAGAAGGAGGTGAGCAGAGCAAGTAGGGCATGTGCTGGGAAAGAGGGGTGTAGCATCTCTGCTTGCTCCCTGGAGCTGATCTCCCCGGAGCACCTCCCAGGACTGGCATTATTATCCAGATGTCAGAGTTGATCTCTGGGCTCCATTTCCCTTTCAGATGCTTCAACAACTGCTCTGAGGGAGGAAGGGGAAGAGTCACAGGGCCTGTACACAAAAGGTGAGTTGTGCTGGGGAGCCTCCTAACATTAACCCTGCTTGCAAGGGATTCAACAGCCATTTGGGGGGAAGCAGTGAATCTTTGCGTAGCTTGGCTTAGGTTGCAGAGCTGCTCTTCACTTTGAGATCAGCATGTTCTGGAAGAAAGGTATTGCCTGTTTTCCTTCCAAATAGGACCAAACTTGTCCCCAGCATGGTGAAACTCTTCCCAGGACTGGTCTCTACCCCCAGTGCTTTGACCTGACCTCTCTTCTGCAGTGAACGTTACTCTGGATCCAGACACAGCTCAGTCACGGCTCATCTTATCAGAAGATCGGAAGAGTGTGATGCAGGGAGCCACGCAGCAACACCGGCCTGACAACCCGAAGCGGTTTGACCCATGGCCATGCGTGCTGGGCTGCGAGGGATTCGACTCAGGGCGACCTTGCTGGGAGGTGGAGGTGGGCCGTGGGTCCTGCTGGGCTGTGGGGGTGGCCCTGGAGTCTGTGAGGAGGAAGGGGCCGATTGACATGAACCCCGTGGGGGGGATCTGGGCAGTGGGGCAGTACAAGGAGAAGTTCCAGGCTCTGACTTCCCCCACTCCCACCCCTTTCCTCCCCAGCATGGTCCCCCGCAGGGTACGGGTCTGTCTGAACCATGCAGAGGGGCGGGTGACGTTTGTCAATGCAGACAATGAGGCTACAATTTTCACTTTCCTGCAAGCCACGTTTTTAGGAAAGCAAATCTACCCCTGGTTCTGGGTGGGGAAGGGGTCCCAGCTCAAACTGTGAGGCTGAGGAAGTGCGGTGCTCTGAGGAGGCTGCACTGTGGCCACGCTGGCCTCCTGCACCCCCATCTCGCTAGCCCTTGGGACTCCTGCCCATTAGCAAGCCTCCTACCGTGATCCTCAAAGGCAGTTGAACTCATCTGCCTGCCTGTGGAGAGCCTTTCTGGAGCAGAGGTCCGTGGGCTTCTCCAGTGGAGAAGGGCTCTTGGTGAAGAATGACAATTTCTGGGGAGATTTTATTTATGGAGGCCTCGAGGGGGAATGAGGGGCATAGCAGTGGCATTGGAGTAGCTACTGGTAGTATACTTTTACTTGAGGAGATAAGTAGATGGGTAAGGAGGATAAAAACTTGCTCAACAGCCCACCTAGCCATGGGGTGACACTTGCTCTTTAGCCCTGAAGCCCAGTCAGTCTCCATGTGTTGTCCCTGTGGTGGGCCTGATTTGATTCTCTTAGCTCATGAAACCACAAGTCAACATTCATTTCTATGGGAGGTGTGAGTAGGATTTACATTTCAAAATAATTTAATCGGTTGAATTATAATCACTGTTTTTCAACGTATTAATGTACCTGATAATTCTTCAGTGTTTGACTACTCGATTTGTCTCCCTGGTTGTGATGGGCTTTTGGAAAGAAAATTTAGAGATTTAGATCTTTTCCAACCACGGAACTACTACCAGGAATTTGCTGAAGTGTAGGAACAAACTGGAGGAATTGCTGTTTAGAGACTTGCAGATTTGTAGCAGTGCTGGGATTTATGGTGGTGCATGGTAGAAACTAAAAGTATAAATAATCATGAATAAAACAAAGTTATACAAATAACCAATAAATAATCAAAGTTCAAATGCTGGTCAAACAAACACGCAGCTAAATCACATCCCAAAAAACCTTGTTGGCAGATTCAAAGGGCTTTAAATGTTTTAGCTCCATCAGTTCCTGTTCAAAGAGCTGACATGCAAAAGGGAGGTTGGGTGCTGGAGCCTGCAGAAGGAATGAGATTCAAAGAAAGGCAAAAGGGAGCAATGCTACAAACAAAAACAGCCGTGGACTTTTAATACAGTTTGTGAAAAAAGCACTTGTGAAAGTCATAGCTTGCTCTGGAGGCTTTGCAGGTGAAGCCCCCCCTCCTACCTGCCCCGTGGTCGGACGCCCTGCTGGCTTGCAGATGCCCACGGTGACCTGGATTTGTCAGCGCTGCTGCTGTGGGGTTTGCTTCCAGCTCTCCCCACGCTCACACCAGGCTGCCTTCTTGTTCCACCTGAAGGCTCTCACTTTCCCTCTGATGTGCTTGTGGAAACGCAGAGCCAAGGTCCCTGGCAGAGGTGAGTACAACGTGGGCACAACATCAGCTTTGGCACCAGGAGCTGAGGATGTGCTGGGAGGCTGCAGGGAGACCCTGTCCTTTCCTCCCAGGATTGGCTCCTCCTCTGTGCCCTGCCAGGAGCAGGAGTTGCCCCTGCTTTCGGGGTCGGTTCCTTGAATGGTTGCTTTGCTGGACTTCTGTTCCAAAGGTGCCCAGGTGCAATGGGGTGTCACCCCTCCCTGTGCAGTGCCAGAGGTTGGTAAGCCCATCCTCTCACTCGTGAGGCAGGATAACTCTGCCTGACCTCGTGCTGCGAGTCTTCCCAGCTACTGGAGTAGCTTAGGGAGACCAATGCTGCTGCCTATGCCTTGCTGCCACCGCAGCCTCATCTTCTCCTAAGAGGAGGAGATAGCAGACAAGGACAAAACAAGGTGCCTGACTGTGGGGACAAACATGTCCTTTGAACACCATGCCCCAAAAAGATCTCGGAAAGGGAGAAGATGCTGGAATGGGTTGACATCACTTTGGGCTCTGCTATTCCTTCCCTTATCCCTACCTTCATCCCCTCCCACCCTTCCCTACCAAGTACATGCATACACAGGCTGCAGTGTCCCACAGGGCAGGAGAGGGCAGCTCAAACTCTGCCCGTGAAGCAGAGCAGGACTTGTGCTCCTCCAGACCCTGCAGGTGATGGGGAGAGACATGTCTGGTTTAGCATCTCTGCCCAGAGGTCCCCTTTTCCAGCTTTACCCATGGTAACATAAGCTTACGTATCTGCTGTCTGCACAACAGGCTGGTAGACCAAGGCTCAAACAACTGCCATGCTCTCAAAAGAGATTGAAGGCAGAAGGTACGTTCAAATAAAGTCACAGCTGGATGTTTCAAAGTTGGAAGCTGCTGTCTTAGCTTGCCAGGATTTGATTTCCCATCCTGTGGAAGAGTCACCTGCCATTTCCTACAGGTCTGTGGCTCATGAATCCCACCCTAGCGCCGTACATCATCAAAACAGTTACCAGTAATTCCTTCCCGGCCACAATCCTTTTGGATGAGATGCAATCACAGATTGGACCCCACATCACAGTGTTGGTTGCTGTACACCTTCAGCTAATCAGTCTTGTAAAATTAGGCCCATGTCCCATCACCTTTGCAGCTCTCAGGTGGGATTCAGCTGTGCTGGTACTGACTGCTTTAAGTCAGCACTTGTCAGACAATCTCCACAGATTTTCTTGGCTAATATTTAATAGTCATATTGTATGGACATAGAAATAAAAGAAATAAAACAGCTCCTAGCAAAGGGGGGAGAGACTGGTGTGATTCTGTACATTAACCATTTCATGGCAAACTTATTTGAGGTGAGGTGGAAATGCAAAGCAGTTTTCAAAGATTAGAGAAAACAACTTTCTGATTTTCCTGTATTCTCCAGGAAAATAAAAGTTCTGGAAAGCCCAGGTGGGCTCGCTGCAGCTGCTGCAGCTGCTGCAGCTGGAGAGGACGTGTGTGCATCTTTAACAATCCTTTCCCGACATTCATGTGTTTTCTTGGCCCCAGCAGCAGATTCTTGGCAAACAAGGAAGAAAGTTTAATTTCCTGTTACATCTCAGCCTTGACTGCTTCTGTTGACGAAACTGTGTAAAAGATCAGTTTCTAGCAGTAGGATTTCCCTGAACAGATTGCCTCTGAGTTATTCATGGGAGAGGCTGAAATTTTTCTGCACCCAGAAAATCTTTCTCTGATCTTTCTCAGATGAAAAACATTGACCCTATTGTTATAGAATTAGGATTTTTTTTCTCTCAGTCTAGCCCTACAGTTTCACGTCCTTGAAAACAGGTTATTTTTATGGCAAAACTTCTGCAAAGAAACATACAGCAGCTAAAGTCCCAAGGAGGCCGAAGGCTCTGTTAACTGGTAAATGTTTTTTGTAGATAAAGTTTAGGGGAACAGAGTGGAAGATAAAATGCTTCCACTTCAAACTGCCTTCCCGTTCCCTTATCCTTTCTATTTTGTCCACAAGTGGCCTGTGTGTTTTTGACCAGCTGAAAGAATCTACAGGAGATGAGGAAAAGGAGACCGAGATGGGGGGAGGAAGAAGATCCAAAACTGGTAGATCTATGGGAATTATCTGGCCCATGGGATTCAGGCACCTCGATCAGTTTCTTGCTCACTTCCCTTCACGCATCCCTACAGCTCTTCCTAGTCTTCTGCTGTAAGAAATGTGAAAGAAAACACATGTGCCTAATGCAGATGCCAGTGAGAGCTGGAAATAAGGCAGGGAGAAGTTTTGGATGTATGGAAAAGATAAGTGTTATCATGAGGCCCAGCACCCAAATATGTTTTTATTTTTTTGACTTAATCATTAAGCTTAATTAAAGAAAGCCAGACACGGTACTTGGAAATTTTTAAGGCGTTTGGACCCAATGCATTTCTCATGGCCTTGCATGAACCTGCTCCACAGTGTCCCAGCACTCAACACCACATCTTTGCCTTGGGGCCTCCTTGCACCAAGCTCCTCTGTGCCTCAAATCCCTGTGCCCCCATTGTCTCTGCAGTTCCTGCTGTGGGGTCGAGCAGGACGAAGGAGCTTCTTTAGTGGTGTCCATCTCCAGGACCTTCCATTTCTCCCATTCATTGGCCAGAGGGACTGTGTGAGGAAAAAACAGCAAGGACACACGATGCTCCCAGCTCCCAGCACCGTGATCCAAGGCCACGGCATTCGTCTTTCTTCTGGTCGTCCTCCACATCAGGGGCACAGCCTGAGGCACGAGTCCATCCCCACCCAGAGCCACGGGTGTAGCCTCTCCTCAGGACATGAAGCCAGGCAGAAAGCAAAGATCGGGGCTTCGTTTTCAGCATCAGCAAACGCCACCTGCCTGCCCACCAAGTCCAAAGAGACCTGGATGGCCCTGGGCACCTGGGCGAGGTGCAGGGGTGTCCAGTCAGGGTCGGTAAAAGCGTGGTACTGTCCAAACCACTGCCCCACGGCCCAGATCCCCTCCTCAGGGGTAAAACTGAGGACCCCCTTCCTCCTGACAGACTCCCGGGCCACCCCCGCGGCCCACCAGTCGCCCCCCTCGGCCACCTCCACCTCCCAGCAGTGCTGCCCCATGGTGAAACCCCGGCCCCCCAGCACGCACGGCTCCGTGTCGAACCGCTCGGGGTTGTCGGGCAGCGACGCCCACGTGTCCCCACGCCTCACATCTCGCCCATCATCAGCCAGGATGAGGAAGGGGTTGGCAGTGTTTGGGTCCAGGGTCACATCCGCTGGGGACAAGAAGAGAAGCCAGTCAGGACAGGCAGCCCTCGGGGGGTGCATCAGGGCTGTGCCCACCGCGGCAAGAGGAGGGATGGGAAAAGAACTGGAAAGATATCTTCCCCCTGGCCAGAACCCCCTCCCCCTTGTGCTGGACTGCCCCAGACTCAGTTCTGCCCTGTTCCTGCCCTCTCCTGGACTGTCTTTATGGTTCCTGGCCAAGGGGACCCTGATTTTTTCCTAAGGACAGTGCACCTGAGCGTTGGGGTGCACATCTGCTGTGCAGACACCTGGGCCTGCATGCAGGTTTCTGTGGTGATACAAGAGAGAAATGGGCATGTGGGGGCACAAACCAGCACACACTGTGACAGAGATTGACCCCAAGACCAATAACCCATGACCTCAGATTCCTCTTTCTCTCTGGGCAATGAAGAGAGCCAAGGATGGCAGCTCAGGTGTCTGTGGTGGTGGTGGTGGGTCTACAGATAAACTAGATGAATCCAGCTGGGGACAGTGCAGCCACCACATCTCAAACCCATGACAAGCCCTGGCTGGGACAAGCCCCAAGTGCCTCGACCTTAACTGGCTCCTCCACAGAAGAAGCAGGGTACAATTTTCTCCCAAACACGGCAGTTACCCTCTAAAAACTCACCTCTTCCACCCCCCTCCTCCACCTCATTGGTCAGGGTCTCCATCTCTTCTATCTCCATACTGGACACCAGCATTCCTGCAGAAAAGTACCAGAAAGAGAGATGTATTCCCTGCTGAAAGTGGAAATTGCAAGACATAGAGACCACGTGAAGATGATAAAGGGGTCCCTGTTCCCCAGATGCAGAGGTAGTGATGAAGAAGCCAGAGCTAGCACTCACCTGTGGGAAGGTAGGTTTCAGATGGGTCTGAACATCTTCAGTTTGCTCTCCACTCCCTTGACCTCAGCAGATCTTGGCTAGACTGGACTTGCAGTGTTTCCTCCTCGTTCGAGTGAGTGGGTTGAACCCCAGAGGAGCTGGATGGCTGGGAGAGCACCGCTGGGTGTCTGGCACCGTCTGCTCCTTGCAGCTGGAGCTGCCAGCGGCTGCGTGGCCTCATCTAACACTCGTTTTGCTCGTCTCCCTTCAGGAGTTCCCTCCTGGCGCTCCTGCAGTGCCCCTGTCCTGTTTGTGGAAATGCAGTTACTACATCACGGGAATTGCCATATCTCCCTCCCTTTGGCCAGCTGCAGGTTGGTGATAAGAGTCCCCTGCGCTGCTGGCAGAGGCTGCTCTGAGCCCTCCTGGGCCCAGTGCCCTGCGCTCATCTCTGGTGTGCTGGGGGTGCCCTGGGGACCTGGGTGCCCTGGGGACACCATCCACAGACCAACAGCCAGGTCATGCTCCTTACAGGCTTCTCCAGATTTATTACTCTGCCAGTGGGTTATGGGGGGAGATGTTTTCAGGGCATGCATTGCCTCAGTTTCTCTACTGGTAAACAGGGGAGTGGGGGACAGTGGGTGCCGGGCTTTGCATCCCACCTCCCCTTTCTCCAGGCAGCTTTTCACATGCCTAGAAGCGATGTGAAAAGCGTGGCCCCTGCCCCACGGGCACTCAGTCCAGGTTTCTCCTTGCCATCCTGCATGTTCCCAGCTCTTATTCAGGACTGGATTTAAAAAAAAAAAAAAGAGTCCTCCACCCTTCACATGCTTCTTCTGAACCCCCCGCCCCCCCAGTGCCTGCAACCTCCCATGTTTGCATCTTTATGAGTTGCAAAGCCCAGGCTGGCCCTTCTTTGAAGCGGTGCCTGCAATTTCTTGCTAGCCCCACAACTATTGTGAATTACAAAGCTGTTTTAATTATTGCTGCTATCACATCTGCCAGGCAGTGTCTCTGAATGCTTCGTTTATTGCCTCCCCCTTTTCTTTTCCATCCTGTTTCAACAAAGTCCTGGGAATAGCTGTTCTCACTCTACCAATCGGCATGAATGGATTTATTTCATGTTATCATCTCCGTTACAGTTTGTGGCTTGTGCCTCTGTGTGTTTTGCTTCCCCCTGTCCCTTGTCACCCTTGGCAGGTCCCGGAGCAGCCCCACCTGATGCTCTCACCTCCCAGATGCTGGGGCTGGACTGAGCTGGGGCATGGGGATGCAGCCGAAGAGCAGGGCTGGAAGGGAGTGTTTCCGGAGCAAAAGCATTGACAAGAAATGACCACATCTCTCGGTTACTTTCATTTTCCAGCGGAGGTGGCGCAAGAGGAAACAGGCAACAGGCCGGCAGTGACATCTCATTGAGATTGCACAGAGAAATTGCTTCCTGCTCCCTGACGAGACCACCCATGTGCTTCATCCCTTGCCAGCAAAGCCAGGACAGAGGGAGAGGTAAGCTCGGGGCCAGGGTGGGCTGTTTGGGCTGCTGTTGTCGTGTTCCCCTCTGTTCTGAGACCTCCTGCCCATCACATCCCCAGTTTGGGCTGGGGGAGAAGCGTGGCCCCAGCCCCAGGGGCATTCAGTCTGAGTTTTTCCTTGCCATCCTGCATGTTCCCAGCTCTTATTCAGGGCTGACTAAAAAAATAAAAATAAAAATAAATAAAAAAAGGAACTCTATATTCAAGTAACTGCTCGGTGCATGCTGCTTTGTGCACAAAACACCCAAGTGGTATGAAAAGTTGTAGAAATTTCCCACATGGGGAAAGAAGGAAAAGCTACAACATCTCCTTTAATGCAATGAAAAAGTGGCAAAGTCAGACTGATGATGTAAAATTGACTTCAACCTTGGGCAATTTAATCTTAGATTTTTTCCTGGATATTATAAAAAAGGTGCTGAAATCACCAATAAACTCCTTTAAAAGGAAATTATTCCCTATAATATTCTGCCTTTCAAATCTTTACTCGTAACCCTTTTGTTCTGCCTTTCTCCCTTAACTTCTCCTTCTCCATCCCCAGGCTGAGCTCCAGCAAAGAGGATGGTCTTTGGCTGCCACCTCCAGTGCTCTCTGCTGGCTTTTATCCCTTACAGTTTGGTTTTCCATGTTTGTGAGCTTCAATCAGGTATGGATTCCCCTGTCTCCTGCTGATCCTTGCGGTACTCACTTCCAGTCTGAATATTTTCCTGAGCCACTCCCTGTGAATGGTTTAGCACTGAGCAGGGTCAGTTTAGCACGGAGCAGGACCCTTTTCAGAACCAATTCAATAAAGGGAGAAAGAACACCAACAAAAAATCTTTTAAAAACTATTTGAGTTTTGTACGTGCACAAGTTGTCTGCTTTCTCCAATCACCCACCTTCCAGCCACTTCCTCCTTTCTCCTGCTGTGGTGGTTTTTACCATGCTGGGCAGCCAGATTCCACCACAACCACTCTCTCACTGCCCCTTCTTAGAAAAAGAAAGTATGCTGGAAATAAATAATAAAAAAAAAAATCACGGGTTGAGATAGGGATAACTTAATTAAAGGGAAAAAGAAGAGGGAGAAAAAAAAAAAAAAAAAAAAAAAAAAAAAAAAAAGCAAAGGCGCTGCATGGCAGCACAGAGAGAAGACAAAACTTCTGTCTCCCCCCAAGCAGCATCTTGTCCCCTTGAGAACAACTCATCCTTTAAGTAGTTTGAAGACCTTGGGCAGGGCAGAGCAGGGGATGGTGGCCAGGTCCTGCTCCCAGCCCTCCTGCCTCCTGTTTCACCTGCTGTGGTTACCCTGCCACAGAGCAGCTCTGCTGGTTTTCAGGGCTGTCACCACAGCAAACTCATGGTCATTTCTTCTTTTTCTCCCAGCCACATTCAGCGTCAAGGGACCCCCTGACCCTGTGGCCATGGCTGTTGGCCAGGACGTGGTGCTGCCCTGCCACGTCTCCCCGGCGCAGAGCGTGCAGGACATGGAGGTGACCTGGTTTCGGGAGCAATTCACACCCTTTGTGCATCGCTACAAGGAGCGCCAGGACCAGTACGGGGACCAGATGGTTCAGTACCAAGGGCGCACGGAGCTGCTGAAAGACGGCCTCACCAATGGCAGCGTGGACTTGAGAATTTTCCGTGTCCAGCTGTCTGACAAAGGGCTTTACACTTGCTTTGTCCGCAGTGGTTCAGAGTACGACGAGGCTGTGGTGGAGCTGAAGGTGACAGGTCTGTAGTCTGTGTCCCTGTCTGCACTGCGGGGCTCTTCCCGTTACCTCTGATTTGCTTCCTTGCAGCCAGTGCTCTTCTTACCAGTCCTTCATCCCAGCAGCGACTTCAGGTGCTTGCTTTAGGAATAAGTCTTTATCAAGTGCTACAGTTGATAATGTTAATCAAGTTGTCTCAGAGATATAAAACCATCCACTGAGCAGCTGTGAAGAGCTCATGAGATATGTCCCAAGTGTTCTTGATCTTATTTTCTTAATATAAGTGGGTGTAGGAAAAAAAAAAAGTCAATGGATAATAAAGTAAGAATGCCTTGTTTAATATGTTTATATTTTAATATCCAGGCCTAAGGATTAATTTGTTGAAGTAGCAGGTTCCAGGGCAGAGCTTTGTGTAATATGAAAAAGACTGGAAGAGGGGTCTCTGTGCATCTCTCTAACAGCTGGTGATGCTGGTTAAGCTGCTGCTATGGCCCTAAATAAAACATGCATTTGCCTGTGTTGAGGCTCATCCCTTCTTGCCAGTAGAGGATCAAGCAGACCCCATTATTCCCCCCAGACCTGGCATCCCGTGGAACAGCTCCATCCGCACAATAACCCGGGTTCTCTGTTTTCCTGCAGCCAGCGGCTCTGCTCCGCGCATCGTGCTGGAGCACTACCAGGACGGGGGCATCCGCGTGGCATGTCGCTCAGGCGGCTGGTTCCCACAGCCCCAGGTGCTGTGGCAGGACCACTGTGGGCAGCACCTGCCCTCCCTCTCAGAAAACATCACCCAGGACGAGAGCGGCCTCTTTGCGATGGAGAGCATCCTCATCCTCACCAGGAGTGCAAGCCAGGAGGTGGCCTGTGTGGTCAGACCTGCCCTGCAGAGCCAGGAGAAGGAGTCCTCTTTCTACATATCAGGTAAGCAGAGGACAGGAGCGTCATCCTGGTGACATTTCCAGGGGATCGGTGCTCTTGGAGGTGCTGTAGGCAGAAAATTTGAGGTTCACTTGCACACCGGGTATGAGGTGCATCGAGTGCATTTTGCATGCTGCCACTGCAAACAACTTCCTTCCCCCTGTAGTTTTGGGCAGCATTTGTGAAACCTCCATCTCACCTGCTGTAAAATCCTGGTCCGATGATAAGATTTTCACAAGATCACGTGGTTTTCAGATCTAATTTGGTTCATTCTTATACTGGGGATGAACAATTTGGGAGAATTTATTTCCCCAGCAGGCCAATACCTTTCCCCTGATGGCAGTGCTCTCTACTCGAGTGTTCCTGTTAACACCCCTGTTAACCCGGGCTTTTACTGCTCCTATATTGACCAATGAAACATAGAGAGAGATAAGATTCAGATCTGCTTGGAATAGGCTTGTATGAAATGGAAATAATCTGCTTTCTCTTTCTGCTTGCAGAGTAACCTAATCCCTTTGAGGCTTCTATTTTTCAGATCCCTTTTTCCAAAATGCCCATCCTTGGAAAATTGGCCTGGGCGTGGTCCTGGTTGCTGTGCTCTCTCTTTTCATCATCGCCGTTTATCTATTTAGAAGGAAAGGTATAGTCCTGGTACAGTGTTTGGGGCTGGGAGCTCTGTAAACCATCTTATTCAGCCCCTCTGGTTCTGGTTCATGGGTAGGTTTGGGCTATGAGGATGGTCCTGAGCCTGGAGCTCAGTGATGCCTCTGGACTGTGCCCCATCATGTAAATCATACAGAGGGATAAAGGAAATAGAAATCCCGATGTCTTGCAGAAGGGGCAGGGAGCCTGTGGGTCACAAAGGCACTGCAGCACGTTTAGACACCTCTGCCTTGCTGCCTTGTGTGTGGTTGTAATGTGGCTGTAGTTAATCAGAGCTCATTGGAAGTGGTGATTTTTTAAATGACTGACATTTCTTTCTTTCCCTCTTTCATAGGACAGCATGAGAAAAAAATAGGTAAGCTTCACTTTCTGTTTTCCAGAAACTGGAAAATGGGAGAATTCCCTTCAATTGAAGACTTGATGGGACATATTTTAGGGGTAGGAGTGGTGGAGGCAAATGGGTTGCCTAGCAGCTATAGAAAATTATGAAATTCCTTTCTGGAATGATGAAACTACAAAGCTGTGAAATAGTGTTGAAAGTTTAAGAAAAATCATGGCGGAACCAAAAAGAGCATGAACAGATATTGTATCAACAGTGGTCTTTGCTTTGCAAAGGGCTCTCCAGGTTCTTCCTGATTGGGGATCACACATTTCACGTTGTAGGAACACAGCTTTGTATCAGCACTAAAACAAAACAAAACAAAACAAAACAAAAATGTGGGAACAGAATGGTAACACAGCATCACAGCAATGAGTGAAATTTCACCCCTGCTCCTCCCCTGCTCATGCAAACCTGCTGGTGTCCAGCAATGTAGCAATGACCTCTGCCCTAGGGACTTGGAGGAACCCTTGGGCCGCAGCTTTTCCACCATGAAACAATTTTAGCCCCCTCCCTGCCCCAACAGGTGTATCAGTGAAAAAGGAATTGACTTGGGTGGTAATGCACTTTTTTGTTTTTGCTTTTCAGCAATGCAAGCAGCAGCACTGTGTAAGTCTCACTCCCTGTCTTCCCTGGTGAAATCCTCTGCAAAAACTTGTTATTCACCCTGTCGTTACATTCAAATGTTCTCTTTAGGCAAAGACTTTCCTCCCCCAAATAGCCAATAATATGAACATTCACTCTGTAACATTGTAGGAATTTTCTTCCTGAGTGACTGTCAGTGCTTTTTAACACTCATTTTAACTTAAGCAGTGAAGTAGCACTGAAAAGTTTGTGCTTTTTAGGGGATGACTATGGAAACATAAGCCCTTGAGAATTTTGTTATCAAGAGAAGGATGGTTTGACTACCAAGGAATTAAAAAATAAGAAAACATTTGAAGAGGGAATATAAATATATATTTGTTTGTTTTCAGCTCATTACCAATAAATAGTCCTTTGGCTATTAAAGCGGAGCTCTTGCTCATTGCTAAAGTGATGCCATTGCAGTTTGATAGGGAAAAGAAATACAGCTCAGCTCACTGGGAAATTAGGAGTCCATGCCAGGAGAGAACAAATCCATGCACCTGTCCTTTCAGGACAGCTCCCTTCACCTGTGCAGCCCCTTAGCTGGGATCCAAGGGCAGTGATTGGAAAGAGTAACCAGGATGTGCTTCTGTTTGCTGTTTAGGGCACCGTGCTGCTGAAATTGGTGAGTCTTCTTCCGTTCCTTAAAAAGGACTTTTTACTGACTGTATATTCTTAAGATGTGAAGTGAACCTAAGAGCAACTGAGAGTGTGGGGAAAAGAAAGAGTGAGGGAATTTAAGACCGCCAAAATGCAAGATGATTGAAAATGGTATCTGGGGTTGGGGTGTGGCTGACAACAGTGGCAGGGTGAGCATGCTGGGGGCTCCCTGCACACACCGTAAGCTGATGGCAGCGCTGTGGGACACATCCCCTGGCCAGGGAGGGACCTCTCAGGGACCTTTCTCAGCCCTGGGCTGAAGCAGGACCTGCACTGTCACTCTTCAAGGGCTTTGCATTGCTGGGGTCGGCAGAAGTACAGCCTCCTGCACAGGCAGATGGTTGCAGGAGAGGTGATATCCAAGCCGACATCCCACAACCCATTTGTGATGATTTACATGCATTTTGTTTTGCAGAGAGACAAGCTGAGGAGCTTGGTGAGTATCATTCTCCTTCCTTAGTAAGAGACTTCCTGGTAAGAGACTTTCATTTTCTCATTTGGGTGTTGCATTTATGGCCTAGTTTTGTTTTTTTTTTCTTTTGGGAAAGGAAGAGGTGGCAAATGCTGAACTCATTTCAGAAACATTGTTTTCCTTTGCTCTGTATGTGTTTTTATGTTACTCTCTGTAATCCTTCTATACCAAGAAAAAATTGCTTTCATTTCACAAAGTACAAACAGAGGATAAGTATGTGTGTGAGGCCAGACAAAGGGATCATATTTATCAGAATGGATGAAGCACTTCCATGTAACTAGACACTGAAGTTTTGAAATTACACACTGTGAGATGACTTTTACAAATACAGCTACAGTTCAGGAAATGTGCAATTACACCAGCATATCATTATGTTGAGCTATTCCAGTACCACGAGGGTGTTCAGATTACTTCTCATCAGTATTTTTCTTTTGTTTGTTTTTGTTTTTGTCTTTTGTTTTTGTTTTAAGAATGGAGAAGATACGCAGTGCCTATTGAAAATGGTAATTGAAGTTCTGTCTTCCAGGGGGCTGAATCATCTTCCCTGCTTTTCTTTCTCTTCCTGACAACTCCCCTCCTGCAGTGACGCTGGTGGCACCAGGGATGCTTACTTTGCAGTGCAGCACTCAGTCCCCTCATTCACTCGGTGCATGTTCCACTCTCAGACAAATCTGAAGAGTCCTGGTCCTTAGTGAGCAGCGCTGGCCATGCTTTAGAGATGCAAGGACTTCTTCAGCCTGGAGGTGTGCTGATGGTCCTCTTCCCTGTGTGCTCAGGGTCATCTCTCTGGTTCATTTTCTGCTCCTCACACTAATGCCATCGCTTGTGCATCTTCCCATACCACAGCCAGCAAACTGTCGCCTTCACCCTTTTTCTTCTTCCTGAGGCAGCCTCAGTAGAGGCCTCTCCTGGGGAGAGCTCTGCCCTAACGTGTTGACTCCCTCTGTCCCACAGTGGCAGTGGTTCTGGATTCAGACACAGCCCACTGTGACCTTGTCCTGTCTGATGACTGCAAAAGCGTGAAGCGAGAGGACAAGCTGCAGAACGTCCCCAGCCTCCCTCAGAGATTTGACCCCTGGCGCTGCGTGCTGGGCTGTGAAGGCTACACCTCAGGGAGATACTACTGGGAGGTGGAGGTGGTGGATGGAGGAGGATGGGCCGTAGGGGTCTCTCGAGAAGATGTGAAGAGGAAGGGCGAGATTCAGTTCAGCCCGGAGGAGGGCATCTGGGCAGTGGGGAACTGGGCAGGGAAGTTCAAAGCTTTCACGTCCCCTGAGCACACTCTCCTTCATGAAAGCCAGGCTCCCACGCGGGTCCGGGTCTCTCTGGATTATGAAGTGGGCCGGGTGACATTTTTCAGTGTTGATGAGAAGAATTCTATCTTCACATTTCCACTGGCATCATTCGATGGGTTCAGAGTCCACCCATGGGTCTGGCTGGGTCCTGGCACGTGGCTCAAAATGTGTCCCTGATGAAGGGAAGGGAGAAAGAGAAGGCTTCATATGGCACTGCCATAGTTCATAGACTCATAGCAAGATGGAGGTTGGAGGGAACTTGTAAAGGTTTCCACTGCAATCTCCTGCTCACAGCAGAGCTAACTTCAAAGCTACTTTAGGTAGCTTTGGGCTTTGTTCAGGTGAATTTAGTGTCTCCAAGGGTGGAGATTGTGCTACCTCTGTGGACCCAGGGCTGCACCTCTCTCATGGGGAAGACAGAATCCCTTATATATGATGGGTTTCCCCGATTGCAGCTTGTAACAGTGGCCTGTCATCCTCTTTCTCTACCTGTTGAGCAACACTTCCACTGAAAAGAGACACTCCCTCAGCAGGGACTGTTTGTAAAAAGTACAGAATAAAGTTATTTTAGCAGGATTTTTTTACGTGTGAGTCAGCATGAGATGTCTGTGCCTGCGGCTGTTGCATCCACATCCTTTAGGCAGGGGGAAGTTGCAGACACTTCTGAGACACGAGTCACCTCACCCTGCAGAAGTCCATGAAAGCACAGCAGTAGAACTTGCCCAGGCTGTACTTGTGCAGCACCCTGGCCACAGCACAAGTCCAGGCAACTAGCTCATCTATCCACTTCCTAACATAGAGGACAACTCCACCTCCCCTCCTTCTTCACCCACCCCTTCTGAACAGTTTGTAACCATCAAGAGCCACACTCCAATCATGGGAATCATCCCACCAGGTTTCTATGATGGCAACTACATCATAGTTTCCTACTAGCACAGTGGCCTCCAGCTCCTCCTGTTTTTTACTGATACTGTGTGCATTAGTGTAAATGCACCTCAGCTGGGCCACCTTTTGGGATGATTCCTAATACCCTCTTGACCATACTCAGGTGCTTTCATAGTTACCAACCTCTCACCAACCCTTGTGTCCTTTCTGCAAATTGCTGTGTCATCCTCATCCTTCACCAAAACACAGGACTGCAAGGTCTTGCTAGCACTTTCCTCACCCACAAGAACTGGCATGTTACATTCAGACTCCTTTCTAGTGACCCCGGTTCTACCCTCACCCCCCTTCATACCTAGTTTAAAACTCTGTCAATGAACCCTGCCAAGTCCCATCCTAAAACCCTTTTCTGCTGGTCACCTGCCGGTGACACCAGGCTCGGAGCCAATTATTAATCTGCTGGCTCATCATGTCCAGTCCCTCATTATTTCCTGTAACTAGAGGGACAGAGAAGTACACAACTTGTGCTCCTGAACCCTTGACCTCTCTCCACAAGTCTCTTTAATTGTACCATGGTTTCCAACTCCTTCTAATCGTTTCCCATGCTGTGTGCATTGGTGTAGAGGCACTTCAGCTGGGCTGTCGGTCTCATCACCTTTTCAGAGGAGCCCTTCCAAATTGCTTTGAGACAGTTCACAAGTATTTCCTAAAGGCACAGTGTTCCTAGGTTCATTTCCATCACTCACATGTACATCCCCCTTCCCCATCTGCATCTAGTTTAAAACCCTGCTTATAATCCCGGCAGGCTTATTATAATCATTTTGTCTGTAAGAGTATTTAGAGTAGGACAGTTGTAAGTATCAAAACATTTGGACTGTAAATTAAGTAGACATTAGGACGTTTTCCTTAGAAACAACTTTAGGTTTAAGAAGCTGACTTCTTTTCAGACAAAATAAAGTGCTACTTAAGCTGAGGGTGGGTGAGAGTCTACAAGGTGATGCAGCAGGGACAGCTGACCCTAACTGACCAAAGGGATGTCCCATATGCCGAGACTGGGGAACTACAGGCCAGTCAGTCTCACCTCTGTGCCTGGCAAGATCATGGAGAAGATCCTCCAGGAGACTCTGCTAAGGGACATGGAAAATAAGGAGGTGATTGGTGACAGCCAGCATGGCCTCACTAAGGGCAGTTTGTGCCTGACAAATCTGGTGGCCTTCTACAAGGGGGTTACAGAATTGGTGGATGGGGGAAGAGCAGCAGACATCATCTACCTGGACTGTGCAAAGCATTTGACACTGTCCCCCATGATATCCTTGTCTCTAAACTGGAGAGACATGGACCTGACAGAGCGTGTTAGGACTCAAAACCATTAGGTAGGTCCAATGTGAAACAGGCATTATGAAACTAGCAAGGCGGAACGCTGACCTTGTGGGAACACACATTGCTAGCTCAGCGATATGGCACCAGGCCACAGGTCATCCGGCACGAGACAATGCTGCCATCCGCACAGCACGCGCTGGCCATGCAGCTGTGCGTGATTGCAGCAGCCTATCAACTAGCAACCTGTAGGGTTTGGGAGCACACAAGGGCAAAACTTATAAACAGAGCAAGTTGCTCTGCATCCGAGAGGCAGGAACATCAGCCGAGGTCAACGTTGCCTCCATGGGGACACCTGAAAGACATTGATACCTACCACACTGACAGGGTGCCAATCATGACCTGGCTAAGTATCTGTGATCTATTGGGTTTCGGTAATGGACATCAGTGACCGGGAAAAGCATCACGCTCATTGGTACCCTTGCCATCACCTTGGGGTCGGTATGTTAACAAGCTAACTCATTAATAAATTCTTTGTTTTTCTATCGCTCCTCAGCTGTGTGTGTGTGTGTGCAAGTGTATTTGATATGCCTGAATAACTCGCTTGCTTTATATATATATACTCTTTTCTGATCCTTGCTGGGCTGAACTAATCAGCTTCAGCCCCTGGAATCTAACTAGAACACAGAGGGATCACTTGGTGGGTAAGGAATTGTCTGGATGGCCACATTCAAAGAGTTGCAGTTAGTGGCTCCAGGTCCAGGTGGAGACCAGGGATGAGTGGTGTCCCTTAGGGGTCTGTACTAGGACCAGCACTATTCAACATCTTTGTCAGCGACATGGACAGTGGGACTGAGTGCATCCTAAGCATGTTTGCAGACAACACCAAGCTGCGTTGTGTGCTTGACACAGTGGAAGGATAGGATGCATCCAGAGGGACTTAGATGGGCTTGAGACATGAGCCTGTGCTGAGCAACCTAATTTAGTGGAAGGTGTCCCTGCCCATGGCAGGAGACTAAACAGGTTGATCTTTAAAGGTCCCTTCTAACCCAAATCATGCTGTGTTTCTATTCTATTGTTCTATGACAGCATGCTCAGCAATAAACTTTGGGGTGTCTTTCCTAGGTACTGTGGGTCAGGGTCTGACTGGGCATTGGTCTGCTGGTGGGAGGCAGTGAGTGATTGCCTTTGCATTACTTAGGTTTTCCTCCCTTCCCTTCTCTTATTAAACTCTCATTAACTCAACACATGAGGTGGTGTTTTTTTGTTTGTTTTTGTTTTGTTTTGTTTTGTTTTGTTTGTTTGTTTGTTTTTTCCTTTTGCTTTTCCAGTTCTCTCCCCCATCCTGCTTTGGGGGGCAGTGGGCAAGCAGCTGCTGGGTCTTCAACTGCTGACTGGCATTAACCCGCCATGACCAACAGAATGTAGAAACAGTACAAAACCCGTATCTCCCCCCCTCTGCAGCACCTGCCCTTGTAGATTTTGGGTGACCCCCCATCCCTGTTGCCCAAAGTGCTTGGTGGTAACCTGTGGGCCGGGGAAGTGGCGATGGCTTGACCATGGGAATGGAGAGCAGGAAGAATTGCAAAACCCAGTTCCTTCCTCTGTTCCTAATCTCCTTGCCTGCACTGTGCTGTGGCTTCTCCCACTAACGTTAAAGCTGCCTTGCAGCTCTCCAGAAGAGCCATCCCTCTCTTTTCTGGGAAGCCAGAAAGAAAGGAGCCCTCCTGGACACCACCAGCAACCAGCTGAGGTGATGTGCAAAAGCTGCTCCTCTCTGGTATGCCAAGCAGGCTGCAGTCCCCAGGTCAAGGGACCTTAAGCAAGAAATTTTGTAGCCAAGCTGACCCACAGTTCCTTATGGAAACACGAGATGGAGGCGTTTACAAAGAGCCATGGTGTGGCAGTGCAATTAAAGCGGGGGCTATACTGAAGGACAGCAGATGAGTTTGGCTTCTCCGGAAACCACAGCTCCCTTCCCAGCAGCTGGGGGTGCTGATAGAGGGCCTGGCCAGCCCTGCTGGGAGCGCCGCTGCCGGGGCAGCTCCCATTGCTGGGGCAGGAGGGAGGCAAAGCAGCAGGAGAGCAGACGTTGAGGGGTTCATGGTGAGTGCCAGGGGAGCGGTGGCCATCGGGGGTGCTTGGGACAGTTATGCCTGTGCAGAGGAAGCTCTTCTGGTGATTTGTACTCCTGCCGCAGGAGCACAAGTCTTGCAGAGGGCTTCACTGGGCAAAAGCCTGCTGTCCTCAGAGGAGGGTGAGGATGGGAGGATGGGGTGGACACTGGCCGAGGCTGCTGGACTCCTCTGTCCCCTCTGCACAAAGCGATGAGGTGAGGGTGGGGGGGGAGGCCCCACATGGCTCTCCAGGGCAGCTAGTGGAGCGGGTGCTGCCACAGCACATGCATGAGCTCTGCACCCTCCTTGGGGCTTGCTCCTGCTCCCCACATGCCAGGGAGGAGCTCGGAGCTCGGGGGGCTTCTGGGCAGGCTCAGGGGACTTCCAGAGGGCTTCATGTGGGCTGGCAGCACTGTTGCCAATGGTGGGGAGCAAAGCTGGGGCTGTACCCATGCGTGTCCAGGGCTCTCCCCTGCAGGCCATGCGGTTCCCTGTGCTGCTTGTGTTGATCCTCCTGGCCCTGCTGCCCCTGGCCAGTGCCACTGACCCACAACAGCCCTGCCCATCGGAGATGAACAAGGTGAAGGACATCCTGGAGGTGAACTGCACGGGGCAGGCTCTCAGCGCAGTGCCTTCTGGCCTGCCCGAAGACACGGGAATCCTGCTGCTCAATGCCAACCACCTGACATCTGTCTCCACTGCCGCCTTCCTGCCCCTGGCCGTACTGCAGGACCTCGACCTGTCTGAAAACGGGATGGTGGCCCTGAACACCGAGTCCCCACTGCCTTCCCTCAGGGAGCTGCTGCTGTCCCGCAACGCGCTGGTGGCCCTGCCCAACCTGCAGGGCCTGCCCGCACTCATCCGCCTGACCCTGTCCTACAACACCCTGCAGAATCTGGCCCCGGAGGCTTTCCACGCCGTGCCGTTGCTGCAGGAGCTGGACCTGCGAGGGAACCGGCTGGAGACACTTCCCGGGGACACCTTTGCAGGGCTTCGGGCACTCAAGGATTTGGACCTCTCAGACAACCTTTTGGAGGAGCTCCCCAAGGAGCTGCTGCAGGACTTGGAAGCGCTGGAGACCCTCTGGCTCTCAGGGAACCTCCTCCGCACCCTGCCCAACGACTTCTTCGTTGATGGGCACATCTTTGCCTATGTCTTCCTCACCGAGAATCCCTGGCACTGTGACTGCGACCTATCCTACCTGCGGAATTGGATCCGGATAAATGAGGGGAGCGTCTACCAGCCAGAGCGGGGCCTGGAGAAGACGAAGGTGGAGGTGGCCCCGGAGAAGGTGCTGTGCCACAGCCCCCCTGAGCATCAGCATAAGCCTGTCATCCACTTCAAGTCTGACTGCGGCAATGTGGGGGACACAGATGGGGATGAGTATGACTACAATGAGGAAGAAACACCCCAAAAAACTACCATGTCCCCTTCCCCCACGACACATCCAGCTGTCCCCAAAGAGCACACTACTACCCTACGTGCTCTTACCCAGCCTCCTCTCACTACCACAAATCCTCCCATCAGCTCCCCTTCTAGCTCCAGCCTTGCCCCAAGCACTTCCGATGAGGTTCCTGCAAGCACCAGCACTCCCAGCACCATCGCTCCTGCACCAGTCAGTTCCACCATTGCATCCACTGTACAGCCCCCCAGCACTGCCCTTGTTCTAACTGCTGCTCCCCCCACCACCTTCATCTCCACCACCTCACTGACAACTGCTGTGAGCACCGGACTCCCCAGCACCAGCAACCATCCCCAAACCAGCCTTGCCACCAGCACTGCCACCAGCACTCTCCCGATGTCCACTGGCATGTTTTCCACCAGCAGTCCCACAGCATTGCCTTCCACTAGCACGCCAAGGGCCTCTTCCGTTGTCGAATCTTCATCTTCTCTAATGTCCACCACATTGGTGGTCTCTACCACCATGCTTTCTCCTCATGCCCCAAAGTTGCTGGCTCCCCCGAACACCACACATTTCCTCCAGCCGTCCCCTCTGCCCCCACCTCAACCTCTCTGTCCTTGCTCCACCACAGCAGAGACTGTGCCCATGCTGCTCTTGCGGGCGGGTGGGGAGGGTCCTCAGTGGGTGCAGTGGGTGTTGAGCCACTGCTGCCTGCTGCACTGCATGCTCTACCTGGCCTCCTTGGTTCTGCTGCTCCTGTCCATGCTGGCTTTAGCTTGCTGGCTGCTTTGGATGTGCCTGGTGGGATGGCCTTCCTCGCGCAAATCACTGCAGACCCAAGAGGTGCAGTACCCACTGCTGAGGCAGAGGGAATCAACAGAAAGTCCTGTGTGGCATCTCAGCAGCTTCCAAAGTCCCCTCCAACAAACCACATTCTGCACCATCAAGGAAATAGATCTATGCCCTGAAGTCACTACATCCCACACCTACTGCACAATTAAAGACCTAGGAATACAGGGCAGTCCTCCTGCAGAGTCCTCCTTCTGCACAACAAAGGAGCTGTGGGTCTGCCACTGTCCCCCGAATACTTCATTCAAGTCTTTCTCCAGGAACCCGACAGACACAAACCTTGGCCCCCTGAGGGCCCCTTCTGCTTACAGCCTGGATAGGGGTGCCAAGGCCATCGGCACTGTCAGCGTGAAGAATGCTGGCAACACCTTGTAAATGCTCCTGTATGTTCAGAGAGAGGGATGGAGGGTCATGGCTCTGCCTCATATACCTTTGTTGCACGAGGGGACGATCTACTTGCTACAGAAGGGGAAGTCATCCCATCCCTCCCCCTAGCACTCCTCTCACACTCATTGTGGTTGCTGGATCTGAAATAATTACTTGGGTAGTTGGCAGGGGTAGAAGTCACCCTAGAGCAGAGTTTGGGGCTGACACTGCCTGATTTTGGGGTGAGAACAGCTTTTTGAGCTTTTTTTTTTTCTTCTTTTGAGAAGAGCTTGCTTTGTACACTGTGTCCTAATCGCTTCTGTCTGAATGGTGCACATAAAGATGTGCTATGCTTTCAACTCAGTCTCAGGTTGCTAATCACAGAATAAATATTCTCTTTGCCTAACTTTCAAATGGGTGCTAGTTTCATTTTACTGGACCTCCGGTAGTCTTAAACTTTAAGTGATGCTTCAATGTTAACCCATTCTTTCCTGTATCCTTGAAGTAAATGGACAAGAGCAATCTCTATACAAGAAGAGACTGAATAGATGCAAAATAAATGTGATGTGGCACTATAGACACCAGTCCCCAACTTTGGTGTCACCTATGCATGACCCAAAAGGCCTTGAGAACTACATCAGGGAAATAAAAGTCACTTTTCCTTTCATGCATGACGACTCTACCCAGGATGCTGGTTGATGTCTGGAGTGAGGAGACCTCTTAGTGGTGTCCAGTGCTGCCTGAAGTCATCATGAGCTGGTGGTCCTGACTGGAGACCAAGTGTCCATCCTGTCCGTTCAGATACTTCATTTGCAACTATAAAGCAGGGAGCCACCGAGCCCTATATAAAATTTCTGGCTCGGTTGCACAATGTTTTAGACTGTCAGGTGGAGAATCCTGCCACACGGGAGAGTCTATTGCGACAATTGGCAATTAAAAACGCTAATGCAGACTGTAGGAAAATTTGGGGATCTATTAAAGCCGCTAACCCTACTATAGCCGATTTGATCAAAGCCTGACTGGATGGAGGAACAGAGAGCCATAAGATGTCGCTGTTGGCTGACGCTTTAACCTCGTATGTCAGGGTGGGGGTGGCACAAAAGGCCAATTGTTTAAATTTCGGGGAAAGCCTCTGGAACGAAAGTGCATAAAAGGAGCATAGCCGGGTAAAGACTCTTACTTACTTGATCACAATAAGAGTCCGTGCATTCAGATGCCACATATTCAGAAGAGGAAGCTGCAATACAAAATCCCTGTTGGTACTGAGTACTCACATGTTTGGACCAACCAGATTCAGAAATTATCAACTGATTCTATTTTTCTGATTAATCCAATCAAAAGCACACATTCAGAAAAAACAGTCATCACCAGAGTGTGATTTGCAGCTACATCTAGGCTGAGGTGAACTATTTCTATTGGCAGTGTCAGATAACGTGGTCAACTCTATGAGTAAATTCACCTGTAGTTGACTGGAGCTGCCGATGTTCTCTGTCTCTATTCCATTCTTGTCCAATCTTATTTCTCTACCTGAACTAGCTCGGCCTTCTTTGGTGTTTGCATCTTGTTTTTAATAAGCTGTATTAATATTAGCTGATACTTGTCCTCTGCAATGATAAGGAAAAGGGCTCAGAAAAGAACATTCATTGATACGAATCTTGCACATCTTACACAAACAGCAGGACAATATTCCAAGGAAATTTTCTTTTTCACTTTGTTACTACTTTTATCAGGGTAAAAACCCCAGGACTGCAAAAGTGTCTGAGTTTTCTGAGGAGCAGCAATCACAGAATGGCTTAGGTTGGAGAGGAGTTCTGGAGATCATCTAGTCAAACAGGACAGTCAGAGCAGGTTGCCCAGGACCATGTCTAGTTGGTTTATAATATCTCCATAGATGGAGACTCCACAACTTGTTTCAGTGTTTGACTGCCCTCACAGTAAAAGTTTTTTCTTGAGTTCAGATGAAGTTACATGTGATCTGATCCTGTCTGAGCACTGCTGAGAAGATATTTCAGTCCACTTCATTGTCCATTTACCTACTGTGTACTTTGTTTTTGTCCCCAGAGAAGTCCAAGCAGGACTGATGGACCATTCCAGCATGCTTTGACAAGGGCAGGGAAACACTCCTGGCTGCTCCCAGCTCTGAAGCACTGGTCGTATGCAACTTTGAAATGTGCTAGCATGCATACATAAGGGGAAACTATCAGGCATACAGGCCAAACTTCTGTATGTATTTACTACAGAGAAAAGTGTTTCTGTGCTCAAGGAAAGCAAATAACTATGCACTTGTTAATTAGAAAAAATAAATTAAAATGTTTAAAAAATTCTTAATACTGCTAGGCTGTGTTTGCAACTTTCAGTTGGTTGTAGCATTTGAAAACACCCTGAGACACCACTGCTGGCAAATTCACCAGTGGTTGTACTTACAGGTGATGTTCTCTGCTTCTACAGCAATTCCATCATTCCATGTTTCTTTCCAAAGTTTGGTCTTGCTTCTGCTGTATTTGGGCCTACTCTTTTATACCAGGAGTCTGCAATAGTAATGCAGGTAATACCAGTACTCTGCAATAATAAAAATACGTTTATAAAATATACGTATATAGATTGATATGAATGACAGGAGGATTCCTTCTTCTCCTTGCTGCCTACCCAAGCACTTAGAGAAAGGTCAAGCAGGAGGGAGCAGTTTCCATCTTCACGAGCACTGTGGTCCCTTGTCAGCTGCTGAAAGCTTTGCTGATAAAGCACTGAGGGTCATGTCCTTGTGATAAAGACAGCTGCAATTTCTATGTTTAGGGGTGACTTGCTGAGCTTTGTTATTGAGGAGCGACAGAGAGGAGCTGTTACAGACTGGCCACATCCCCCACAACCCATCGCCCTGCACTGCTCGAGGTGAGGACAGGTGTAGGTGTCAGGAGAGAAGGAGCAGCAGAAGACAGTCTAGTTTTGGTCCTTGTTTCTCACAATCCAACACTATTTTAATTGGAAATAAATCAGTTTTCCCCAAGTTGAGTCTGTTTTACTCATGAGGGTAGTTGGTCAGTGATCTCCCTGTCTTTGTCTCAACTCACAAATGTTTTCATCTTATTTTTTCCCCATACCCTGTTGAAGAGGGGAAGTGGGAGAGCAGCTGGGTGGGTGTCTGGCAGCCAGAAAAGGTTAATGTGCCACAGCCAGCAAGAGTAACATGGGAATTAGTAAAACAGTCAACAAATGGGGAAAAAGGTAAACAACTACAGAAGGGTTAAGAGATCATCTAGGTTCAGAACAGCCTAACTTCCTCTAATTGCAAGCCCTTTGTACACTTAAAAACAATAAAAATAAAAATCTCAGAATAGTGTTCTCTCGGACACAAGGGCTGTTACACAAGCAAACAGATTATAATGCATATACTAATCGTTTTATAATACTAAGTATTGCATAATTTCATGTAGATGCATGTAGGGTACAAGGTCCTGTCAGAGGACAGTGCTCCAGGGGGCATGTGCAGGACACTGGCAGGTATTGCCTCAGCGTGGGCTCTTGAGTGCCAGGTCTATTGCTACAGGTGATCAAGGAGATGGGCATCTGCAGAGCTGGCCCCTGCCTTCACAAGAAATTTAAGATTTTGCTGTGTAGACAAAGGGTGGAGTATCATACACTGAAGCTTACACAGATGCACCAGGCAGATGGAAAGGCTCTACAAAAATGTTAAAGACAAAAAGTAAAACCATTAAATCCAGATGTGAGTACTGTGCAATACATTTCAGCAGGCAAATGAATCAATAGATCGGACTACGAGTTCCATATGCAAAGTATTACCTGTAGAACAGGTGAAAATAGCAATACCAAAAGATAATTCTCTCATCTTGGTTGCCACAAGTCATGCTGAATAATATTGACATGTGGCAGGGGATAGGGCACACTGGAAATTGGACAGCATGGGCTTTAAATGACATGCAGTCATTGATGGAACTGAAAAACAGCAATATGTTGTAGGAATACAAGCTTTACATCAGAATCAACACATCGTTCAGACTGCAAGGCAAGTAGCTAGCTCTGATTCCTGGCTACTGCACTGTTAGCAGTCACAGCAAGCATGCTGTGCATCAAAATTATGTCTACTATGATGAGCTGCAGATATGAGTACCAGACTGGCATGCAGGTGATCGCCTCCATGTCCATCAAGGAGTGGAGTGTAGTTGTCACCTGAATGATTGTTGTACAACTGCTGAAACACATAATGGCCAATCCAAGTGTATCGTGAACTCAATGTGACCACTGCTTGATCCTAAAAGACTATTTAATCAAATAATATTCTATCAGAAGTGTATGTGTATTGTATTGTTCTGTCCATTCAAAATATTATACATCTTTGATCACCATTTCTGGGTGTTGTCCCCAGGAACTGCAGGTTTATTAAACTCATTATCCATCCTCCCCATTGCCCCCCCCCCCCCCCCCTTTTTTTTTTTAATATGTGCTATGAATACCTTGTTATCACTGGTGATGATGGCAGCAGGAATAAGTCTTTTCCCCATGTGCTGGAAGTGGAAAGGTCCTGTCCTTCCAAAACATTTCCTCAATCGTTGTTTCCTGTGACCCATAACTAGCTCACTGTTCTGTCTGTAGTGGCTGGACAAAACATGGAAGGATATCTTTGTCTCTGCCACAGCACTTGTGCCAGCTGAAGTCCTAGAGACACACATTTCTTGCATAGTCTGCTGTTCTAACAAGGCACCAAGCCAAGAGGCCAGCAGGCAGCCAGTGGGGTGAAGAGCAGTACGTTTCCTCCAGGCAGGAGTTTGGTTTCCCAGTCTGCCATTCCCAGCCAGGAATAACACTCAGTGAAATGTCAAGATCGCTTGTGTCACGAATTGGTGAGGCTTATAAGGATTACAGTTATCTTTGTTCCTAAAGCCGGAATATTTCCTTTCACATAAGCTCCCAATATACTCAGTCGCTTTTTTGTTGTTGTTGTTGTTGTCTGTTTTTTGTAATCCCTCTCCCCCTGCCTTCTTCACCCAGAACCCTCAATTCCCTTCCTCAGGCTATCACGAGTACCCCAATTAACCCCGGAAACCCCATTGCCTCAGCCTCTCCCTGCAAGACCTCCCTAGAATTCCCCCCACCTCCAGATAACCTTCCAGGTAACTCCAGGAAGCCAAGACCCCCTTGGAACCTCCCTCTCCCCAGGAACCTCAAACCCTCCAACAGCCCTGTGTAGGTGGAGTCGCCATCCCTGGGGGTGTTTAAGGTTGGACTTGGTGCTCTGGGACACGGTTTAGTGGGTGATGTTGGTGGTAGGGGATAGTTGAACCAGATGACCTCGGAGGCCTTTTCCAACCTTAATCATTCTATGATTCTATGATCTACACCAAAACCCTGGCACCTCAGGACTCCCCTATTCTCTCAGAATCCCACACGAACTCCAAGATGCCTGTAAATCCCAAGACCCTTGCTCTATGCCCAATGAACACAGGCATTCAGAGTCCCAGTGCCCTCCATAACCATTCCCCAGCAGACCCCAGAATACAGGCAAGCCTGGTCCCCACCATCACCTGTCCAGGACACTCAGCCCTCTAGTCACCTGCTGTACTCATGTTCCTTGTGAGAAACCTCTGGATGCCTGGGTTCTCCAGCAGAACAAAGCAGACCCAGACGAGCTGTTCAGGAACCATGTTTATTCAATCCAAGTGTGTGGGGGAAATTGAGGTGGTGGAGCAACCTCCTGAGTATTCCTGGAGGCACAGTTTCGCATTGTGGGGGTCTTTGTGTCCCACGGGGTCCACACAATTTAGTACCATGGGGGCTGAGGAGGGATCTGGGGTCAATTTTGCTCTGTAGAGATGCCCATTGGGAGACCAATAGGGGGGGTACAGAGTTTTTAAGGTCCACTAAGTGTTACGGTGGGTGTCAGATGATCTAGAGGAAACCTCAAGGCAGTTGGGGCCACGTAAGGCTGAGGGCACAGTGAGGACACACACACGGAGGTCAGTATAGGCATGGGGCAAGGTGCCCCGGGTGATCCAGCGCCGGGTGCCTGGCTGGTAGGCATGGATCAAGTGAGTGTCCCGGTAGGTTTCATGACTGTACCCACCCAGTACGAGCAGCTCCCCTCCCAGCACAGCTGCACCCCCCACTACATGGGCTTGGGGCAGGGGGCTGAGCAGGACCCAGATATTTAGCTTGGGACTGTAGACCTCAAAGGCCAGCTGGTCCTTGTAGCCACTCTGCCCATCCCGCTGGCACAGCCCCCCAGCCACATAGAGCTGCCCACCTGCCTCCTCCATGACGTGGCCAGCTCGCTGGCCATTCATGGGGGCCAGGAGCGTGGCAGGAGCACCTGGAACATAGCGCAGAAGGGCCGTCTGGCACTGGTACGCCTCGTCACAGCCCCCTGACACATAGAGGGCACCATCCAGGGCACATGCTGCATGCCCACACAGAGCCATCGGCAGGGGCTGGCACGTCCTGGGCAAGGAGAGAGGGAACAGTGAAGGGCAGGTAAAGCAGGGCTGCCCCTCAGTGGCTGCCTGGCCAGCAGGTCCCTGCTGAGCACTGCTGGCCATGGATCTTTTGATCACTCAGCAGGCACTGCTGGCCGAGCCCCAGCGGGCAGCATTAGCTGCATGTAATGGATGAACAAGGGGCATTGCTCTTCAACAAATGACACCCTTAGTCGACCCACAAGGGACTCCCCCAGTGAGCAGTGTTGGCCAACACCTGGCAGAGCACCCAAAGAACACAGCTGGAAGGTATTCAAATGATTCCCGTCATTGGCAGATGGCCAGCAGACCCTCAGTGAACACTACTGGCCAACCCATTCACTACCAATAGGCATCACTGGCCAACACCCAGTGTCCCAAGGGACACTTCTTCCACACATGCCAACTGCAGGCCAGTGACTCCTCCATGGGAGCGTCAGTGGGCACTCAGTGGGCACCATTGGCTAATGCAAGGGGCTATGAGGGCAGAGGAAAGCAGGTGTCCGAGAGGAGAGGTCTCACCTCCAGGTGTCAGCGGACAGGTCATAGCACTCCACGGTGTCTGTGCAGTAGAGGTCACCTGAGCTGCCCCCCAGGGCATAGATGAAGCCCCCAAGTGCCACAGCAGCGAAGTAGCTCCGCCCGCAGGTCATGCTGGCCAGGCGCTCCCAGGAGTTGTCCATGGGCCGATACCTGGTGTTAAAAGGACATGGGGGCAAGAGACTAGCTGTTACCCACAGTGGCATGAGGTGGTGTTGGCACTGCTGAGGACAGCAAACCACCCACAAGCAACCAACCCCATAATGCCCTGGAGACCCTTGCATAGAAACATCCTCCCCTCTCCAGCAATACCGATCCCATAAGGCTGTGAGGCCACATATCCTGGTGGGGGCCTCCCTGCCTTGTCCCCTACAAATCCTGTAACATCCCCAGGTGGGATAGCTCCACAGGGACAGGAAGCTCCCAGTCCAACAGACAACCAAAATACCACAGAGCCTTGGGTCTGTGTGGTAGCTCTTGCTCCCCCAATAATTCCAATCCCACAGGACGCCTCTCGGTCCCCTGTAGCCCTCACCTGTAAACACTGGCCAGGGTGTCATGGACCCCATAGTAGCGCTTTCCACCCAGGACGTAGAGGACATTGCCTACCACAGCTACAGCATGGCGGAAGCGTGGACCGTCAGGAAAGTCCCCCAGTGCCCTCCACTCCACACGCTTCACCAGCCCCACAGCACTGAGGTAGCGGTGGGCAAACCAGAGGTGCCTGCTGGGCTTCCGAGCAGCCATGTTGGTTGTCAGTTTGTCTCCACCACAGACCACCAGCACCTCTTGCAAGGAACGCACCCGGCACGGCAGCTGGGCCACCGGCTCCAAACTTGCTATCATGAGCTGGCGGAGGAGGCCTGGGTCAGCTGCCCCTGCGGCCACCGACTGGACCTTCTTCAGCTCCTGACCAGACATGAGGGCAAAGCGAACAGATGACAAGACTTCCTTGGCTATGCCCTCTTGGCCATCTCCATTGGCCACGAGCCACCGGGATGCTGCTTCCAAAGCCTCCAGTTCATGGAGGACATTGAGACCATCAGAGCGGAGGAGGCGGATCAGGAGGTGTGCAGGAAGCTCCAGGAAGGCTGGTGTGGTCACCACAGAGGGGAAGGTGGCCAAGATGTAGTCCTCTGCCACGCGGCTCACCTGGGCCAGCCCATAGTCCACAGCAAAGGCCAACACATCCAGACCAGTTTCTGGGGTCAGGCCATGGGTGAAAACATCCAGGCAGAGGGTGAGGAGCCCCCAGGCCTGGTAGCGCAGGGAGGTCTCGGCTGCCTCCAGGACTACAGGCCATGGTCCGGCCACAGCCCCTGTGTAGGCGAAGGAGAGGAGGAGGCGCAGCTCCTCTGGGGTCAGTCCTGTGGCCAGTGGGGCAGCAGGGTCATGGGTTGCCTCCCGCATGGGGCAAGTGAAGAGGGCCCGGAAGAAGTCACAGGAGCAGCTCAGGGCCAGGCGCTGAACTAGGTGAAAGGAGGGAAAACGATGGGGGCAGGAGGGGGACCCAGTGTCTGGGTACTGCCCTTTGCACCTTGCAGCCCCCCAGAAGCTCAGGCATCCCCTGCTGGTCCTCCTGCTGACCCAACAGGATCAGACATGGGGCACCTCCAGCTCCCGTCCCACTTCAAGACAGGCACTGGAGACCCTGGCACTGACCCTGTGCACCCACCCTCCCTTCCCAGGGACCTAGGGGTCCCAGCTAGCCCTGCCACCTCCTCAATTCCCTCCCTTCCTCCCCCCACAAGAGCCCACTCCCGGCTCACCTGGGATAACCTCATCCCCTGCCTGCAGCTGGAGGTCGCAACCCAAGCCGCAGGCATGGAGCTT
This sequence comes from Aythya ferina, assembly GCF_964211825.1. Taxonomy (NCBI): domain Eukaryota; kingdom Metazoa; phylum Chordata; class Aves; order Anseriformes; family Anatidae; genus Aythya; species Aythya ferina. The sequence continues at coordinate 2,541,889 of NC_140324.1, forward strand.
CTCCATGGCTCTGAGAGTCTCCCACTGCTCCTCCAGGGCCTCAGGACCCCCCTCCTGGTGGTCATTCTCCAGCCTGGAGGCACAGGCTGCCACCACCCGGGGGGCCCCCAGAGCCCTTGCAGCCTCCTCCACCTCCTTCTCTCTGCCACAGGGCATGGTTCCCTCATAGGCAAAGGCCAGCACGGCTCGCCAGCCCCATAGTGTGACCCCCGGTGGAAGGGGGACATGGGAAGGGGGTCCCTGGCGCAGCTCTCTGGTCCTGCCCTCCAGAAAGCGTAGGAAGAAGGAGCTGATGGATGCTAGGACCACGGCATGGGCCACATCACCCTCCGGACCCACAGCCACGTCCACCAGCTGTCCTGCGGTGCGGAGGTCATTGGCGACAGCCAGGAACTGTCCGGCATGGGTCCCATCCCGCAGTTGCCATTGGGATGGGGATGGCCCCTCTGCAACCCACATCTTGCCTGTGGGAACATAGGGAGCAGAGGTAAGGGTGCCATCCCCACAACCAGAGCCTCTGGCCAATGGCAGGAGTCCTGGGTGGGGATGTGGGGTGCTGCTGCTGGCACTGCCCCGTAGCGAAAGCCACTAGATCCATTGCCAAAGGCTCTAGAGACCACCACCAGGCTCTGCTACTGCCCCACAGCTGAATTTGATGCCCCTTGCTGAAACTGCAGCTCCATAGATGAATGTGATGCCCCCTATCTGCCTCATCACTCAACCCTCTGCTCTACAGCATGGGATGAAGCTACTGAGCCATCGCCAAAGCCAACTGAAAGCCACAGCCCCACAGCTGAGTGTCCCCATCAAAGCTTCTGCCCCATAGTAGAAGCCACGAAGTTCTGGCCCAGCCATTGCCCCACATTCAAAACTACTGGAGCACCACCACCACCAAAGCTGCTGACCCCTGCCCTGCCTCTCCTTGAAGACACCGCTCCCACCCCTTTGGTGCCCACCGCACGCAGCCACACGTTGCCCCATAAACCATGCGTGATGCCATGCGTCGTGCGTCCTCTCACACCGTTTGCCGTGCTGCATCGTGCCGACCCTGGCATGGCACATCACGCTGCATGCCCCGTCGCCCCGTGGCACCCCGCGCATCGATCGCGTTGTTGCGGGGTGTCAAGTGTCCTTTGCAGCGCTGCCTGTCGCGTGGCACGTGCCGTGCGCTGCATCCTGTGCTGCCGTGCTGCGTGGTGTGCGGCAACCGCGCGCCTGTCCCCCCTTACCGCCTGCCGCAGCTCCAGGACGCTCCTGTGACCCCCTAGGAATGTGTCTGGGTAATTATAGCCCAGCCTGGACACGTGGCCCCAGCAACGGAGCTGGGATGGGCCCGGGCAGAGGGAGGGCCGTGGCCCCTGTCCCCAGGACGGGGCGGTCAGACACTGGGGTTCCCTGAGGACGGCAGGGCAGGAGGACACCGCTGGGATTATTTTCACCCCTCTCAGGCAAGGAGGGTGCAGGTAGGGCCATAAACCCTGGGTTTATCCCCAACAGGCTGTGCCAGCCTCTGGCCCATCAGATTCCCCCCCAAACCTTGCTCATTCTTATGGAGCCCCTTCCACAGCCCCCACCAGCACCCCCCACCCCAAAAAAGCCCCTGTGTCAGAGCAACCACCCCCCCTGCACTGCCAGCTGTATGGCAGGGAGACACTCCCACTGTTCTCCCAAGGTGCTGCCCAGCCCCGCCAACCCCCCCATAGAAGAGGCAGGGTTCCCCAGCCCACACAAGGGGGCACACAGGGACGCCAACAGGGACACGACCCTTGGGGCCCTCACGTGCACCCATAGCAGCACAGCCTACCATGGCCGTGACCATGTCCCCACCCCATGCTGCTCCATCCCCACCTCTTCTGTCCTTGGATCCCCAAGTCTCCATGTCTGCTGTCCCAACACCCTCCCATCTCGCTGTGCTCCCCTCTCCAATCCTGTTTCCCCTAATACCCATGTTTCCCCTCTATGAACTCATATCCCTAGCCCCGAATTTCCTGTCCCTATACCCTCATGTTCCCATGTATCTGGCTCAATTTTCCATGTCCCCAGAGATGAAGGTCCATTTTATTCTCCGGGTCCATTTTCCGGTGCTTATTTACCCCATCTGTAGAGATTATATTTTCTTGTTCTAGCCAGGCACAATTTCACTTTCTGCAACTTGCACTTATTATTTTTGTCCTTTCACTGTGCACCCGAATCTGTCTTTTCTGTAACCACCAACTTGTGAAAAATCCTATTTGATCACCCCATCACCTTCTTTTCTCTGGGCTGAGCAACCCAGTTCTATTAGCCTCTCCTCATGCATCCCATACCTCAACACCCTAAAACTGTTTGGCGGCCTTTGCTGGATGTGCTGCAGTCTGCACACAGAACATTTGACCACATCTGCTCCACCTCTGAGCTGAAAGACCTCTGGAGGTCCCTTTCAGCCTCAGGTATTTCCCAATTCTTTAGTTGTGGACTCTAGACTTCCTTAAAGTCTTACAGGAGAAAGCAACCAAGCTCCCAGACACTTAGCTATGGGCAAACCGTAACCCCTCCACCCCTCAAATTCTTCAACCTTAACCTAAAGCCAAACGTATCAGCTGTGACTCCAGACCCTAACTGACAGACTCAGTGAGGTGCCATCTTGCAGGACAAAATCTTGCAGGACTCAACAGAAACTACACGGCTAAAAAGCCTGAACGAAAACATTAAATCTGCCCCTCAGGTTTGTATGCACAATACAGAGAAATGGAGGCAAAGTGACTGATGCATGAAAAAATTCTCAGCAGGAGCACGAGATCAAAACTTTGTGTTTCAGTGCCTTCAGCTTTTTCCACATCTCAGTCCCAACCCTGTAAACAGCTGGATGATGTTAAAATTTAGCGACAACTCATTTGACAGTATCTTTATTATACAATGTCTTATTACATACAGCACTCAAAGGACAGCTTGCACGGAGGAATGGCAACATTTACAGCCTGGGAGGTCCTGTCAGCCTCCAGCCCTCCTGTCTACCTATCTTCATTAAAGCAGCAGCAGCTCCAAAACCCAAACACGCAATGGTGCCCGTCATGTAATTGCGAGCTGGAAAAAAAGAAAGAAAAAACAACCAATTAAAGCAAAAAAGATCTATCAGGACACAAGTACTACGCAGTACATCTTGACATATTCTGCAATTTTTCATCAGCAGTTTGTGGTCCCTTGACCAAAATATCACTGAGGGCCAAGAGAAATCAGAAAAATGTATTTTTTCAATTAAGTTTTCTCATGATTTTGCCTACAGTTTCAACTATAAATATCCATAATCCACTGCCCTGTCTCCTTACACAGGGAATCTTAAATTGCTTACTTCAATGACTAAAACAACTGCTGCTTCAAACTCTCATCAGTTTAGCAACCAGGAAAAGTAAAGAGAAATCCTACTTCACCAGAATAGCAACTTCAGAAAAAAAAAACACACTCAGATCTTTAATACTGAGTCTACAAATGCCTGCAGAAAACAATACTGTGTAAAAATCTGCAGGAATTAATCTAGCCTGACAGCATCACATGAGCAAGAGCCAAAAGATACAGCTCATCCCTCAGACTGCATGAAAAATTCACAAAGCAGATGATAGACTGCATTTTCAATGTAAAATAAATTACATCTGCTGTTAAGAAAACAGATTTCCACAACTATGTTTTTCATATCCTGCAATTTCAAGTTACAACTCGTAGTTATAATCGTCAGAGCTGGGTCACCTCTGTTTCAAGCTGTAAATCATCTTGCTATCATCTCTGGTCTCCTTCTGTATTTGTAGTATTTGTTTTAGCACACCTATGCAATGAAGCATCACTGAAACTGGCGTAAAAGGGAATATACACACAGAGATGAATCTTTACCAAATAAGCCTGACATCAAGATTATTTAACTATTTTCCCTAATACAAAGGTTTCTGAAAACAGAGGGCTCATTTCATTGCAGGCATTACCTCTTGCACCTAAGACAACTCCTGTTGCACAGCCTCCTATGAAATAGTTCAAAGGATCCTCTGGCTTCTCTCGGATTTGGGCGCTGAGGCAGGTAGTCAAGCCAAACACGGCTCCTAGTGTAGCTGTAAACAAAAGGCAAAGAAACCAAATAAACCCCCTCGAGAAACTGAGAATAAAATATAAAGCATATTTTGGAGAAGCATGGTGCCATTCACCAGTTCCACTGCGAGGAAAGAGGAAAATGAAGCATTAACATCTGCTTATGATTACCTGGGGCCATCGTAACCCAGGCACATGATTAGACTCCAGCCCTGTGTAAGTCCCACGGGATTCTTTCCGGTACCTCCTCTGGTTCAGAAGCAGCACAGCCACCCTGTGCAGTGCAGATCCTGCACCAGCAGGGCCAGCTCGGTCATGGCTGGAAGTGGCTGTGTGCCACAAGGCCGGCACATCCGCATGGCTACAGACAAAGGCCACCACGTCCAGCTTGCTTATGAGCTTGGAATTCATAAGAACCCTTGCTCGTGAGACAATGGGACAGCCCCCAGGCACTCAGAGGGTAACAGAAGAGAGGAGCAGGTTTCTCTGGAGCACTTTTGCTCAGGATGCAGGAGATAGCAGAGCAGTGTTTGTGCTCTTTGCTGAAACTTTGCTCCTGAGCCCCTCTGTACCCAGTCTTGCAGGGAATCAGGTAGAGAAAGGCAGGCGGCTCTGCTCTCTTTAAAGGTTGGTTTGCCCTTGCACTTTACATCCTGCTTTTGCCTGCCTGGGACTTGTAATGATTTTTAGAAAACAGAAAAATTGACTGAATTTGTAAGTTACTGATTTTTTAAAAATTGATTTTGGTATTGTAAATTGATTCCACAAACTGAAATAAGACAATGCAACTGTAGCATTTTCTTGTCTACTGAAGTACACATCCCATTCCATCTGTGTAACTGAAAACTTTGGCAAATAACCATGTCAAGCAAACATATAAAAAGCTTCTTTGGTTTATAATACAGGTTCTTGATCAGAAACATAAAACTGGCTACCAGGCACTGTCTCCAGATTCTAATTCATCCTTCTGGGAACAACACACTGACTCAAAAATGCCCAAGATGAAGTTTCCAGCCTGTATGGTAACTCATAAACTGGAAGCTCATGTTATAAAGCCTATCACTTTTTTCTGCAGAAAATGCGATTACACTGATCCTAAAGTCAATTTAAAAGAGTTCTAAAGAAACAAAACTCATAGACCAAGCACTGTACTTCAGCTCCCCCCACTTTTACTGCTTTGGACCAAGGACTCTGCAGGCAGAACACAGGGTTCCAGCCCATCAGGCTTGGCCTCCTTAGCAGTGGACATGATAAAATTCTTCCTTAGGTGTGAAAAGTAGCAAGAGGATTCTGTGCTAGTTTAGGATTACAAGATTTATGCAGGTAATAACTAATGACATTATCTGGTCCATTACAATGACCTGTCAGGGCTCAAGTCATTACGTGAGATTGCAGGTCCTATTTTAGAGTTGAAAAACTCAAAACTGCAGACGTGGATCACTTCTGAATCAGCTTCTAGTTCAGAACACCAATGCTGGGGTGACAGATAGAGGTGGCACAGGCCATTAAATTACACTGAAAAACAAGGTGAGCTTAGTGAAAAGAAACTGCATTTGCCAAGGGTTTGGGGAGGGAGAGGGGGCACCCTTGTGGATATGTACCTGCATCTGGAACAGCCCCTCAGCTCCCTGCTTACTTCTTCAGCATCCTCTCCCTCTTGCAGACCACAGACAACTCAAGACAACTAAATGGTTTCTTCTTGGCTATACAACATGATTGGAAAAAAAACACTCATTTTCCTTTTAGCTTTTCAGAAACAGAAAGTCATTTATTAAGGGTAGTGCCTAACTTATATGAAGTAGAGGAGTAAAATAATTTTGCTTTTAAGTTTGCTTAAAAATAACTTTTGCTTCCCTTATGCTTTTGTCTTAGAACTGAATACACACACACGTACATATAAATATATTAAGTATTAAAAACATGTACCTTTTACTCTAGTTTGTAAGAAATGCATCCTTTAAGTTTTAAATAAAGACTATGGTACTTGTTCTTATCCAGTTTTAGGGGCTGTCACCACAGGATGCACCTTCAGCCTGAGCTGTGATGGCTGTTCCTGTGTCTCAAGCACCTAACCAGGAGTTTCTTCTGCCATCCCCCCTGCAATCAGTGGCATTCCATTATCCAGCAGAAAACATTACCCACACGCAAGTGACACTTGCGCATGTAAATAAGTCGCAAGTTGGAATAAAGCAAAAGGAAGACACCAGCTGCAGCGCTTTGCTCTTAGGTGCTTTGAGGGGCTTTAGCATTTTGGTTTCCAGCTCCTGTCCTTAAACTGCTTTGAGGTCGGTGAGCGGTGGAAGCGCTGAGCCAAAGGGCCCCAGGGGACCGAGCACGGCCGGAGCCGAGTCCCCGCTGCAGGGCGCAGCCCCTTACCCATCGTGGCGCTGTCGGCGGCTGCCATCTGCAAGGCGGCGAGCGCGGTGCTGGGCCGGAGCAGGATGATGCGGTACGCCGACCCGACCAGGCCTGCAAGACGGAACGGGCCGGGTGAGCCGCGGGACGGGACCCACCGGGAACCCCCTGCAGCAGCACGGCAGCACCGGAGCCCGAGCACCGGGACGCGTCCGAGGGAACTGCGACCGGTCCGGGGCCGCCCTGCCCCGCTCCGCCAGCCCACCCCCGGCGGAGCTCGACCCCCCGGCCCGGCCTCGAAGCCGCGGTCACCCCGCTCCTTACCGGCGGCGGCACCGACGCGGGTGGTGAGCCAGGTGCGGCGCGGGCAGTCCTCGCCCTCGGGGCCGTCCCAGTAGCCCGCCATGGCGCCGCAAGGGCACGGCCGCGCTCTCGCGAGATGGCGGCGCGGGGACCTCGCCTCGCTCCGCCCCGGGCCGGCGGCTGAGGGAGGCTGCGGGGACCCGGGGGAGCCGAGTGGGGGGGTGGAAGCGGCTGCAGCGGAGCCCCGAGGGGGTTTCTCGGGGGCTGTGAGGGGATTGACGGCTGGGGAAGGGAGGGGGGAGCTCCAGGGCTTGAAGTGCTTGCAGTACTCGAAGGGAGCGTATAAAGAGGAGGAGGAGGAACTCCTGTTTATGCGTTGGTAGTGACAGGACAAGGGGGAATGGTTTTAAACCAAGACAGGGGATATTTAGGTTGGAAATTAGAAGAAAGTTTTTCACTCGGGGTGGTGAGGCAGTGAAACGGGTTGCCCAGGGAGGCTGTGGATGCCCCACCCCTGGAGGCGGCTCTGGGCAGCCCGCTCTAGTGGGTGGATATAGAGCCCCCAGAGCAGGAGGGGTGGAACTGGGTGATCTTTAAGGTCCTTTTCAACCCAGGCCGTTCTATGATTTTGTGAGGAGAAGCATTCATCCCCGAAATCCCCTCGCGAGGCTGGATTCTGTCGTGGTTTTAAGCCACGGGGCACGGGGTGAGGCAGGTGGGTGCTGTGCAGCTCGCAGGCTTCTCACGAAGAAACTGCAGGATCGGTGCTTCTGCTGCTTTCCGGGGTTTTAATTAAAACCACGCTCCTGCCAAATCCCCAGCAGAGGTCCGAAGGTGCTGCTGCACCAAGCTCTGCCTGTCTGCTATGCGACCCTCAGGATTTACCAAATTCCTGTCATTTTTCGAAGTTCATCTTTAGGTAAAGCAGAATCCTGAAAACCCAGCTGGCGATCACTGTACCTACATTTTGATGGAGCTGGTGATGTGCTGCCCATCACAAATACCTTTCACAGGGGATGGGCTGTGTTAATTCCTCAGTCACAAACGAGCAACAAGAATAGATAAAATGCTTCCAGTAGAAAAATTAATTTTGAGAAACTGTTTTGAACAAATGTATATTTATACAACTAGTTCTGAGGTGCGTGTTGTGCACCACTAACCTGCTAAAACTCTTTTAATGTCCCAAGGAGTGATTGCTTTTTGCTCAAAGAAGCAGAGGCATGTAGAAGAAACACCTTCAATGTGATCCGTTCAGAGCTGGGCCAGTAAGCACAACTTTGAATAATAAATGAATAATAAATGTCTCGGGAAGCTCTGTGAGTGGCTTTGCTCAACTGTTGGCATTTCGTTACCTGATGGAATGCTTGTGAGATGACTGCAGAGTTTGAAGAAACAGCCGTGAAGTTCCCTAATTCACCTTTTTTTCTGTTGTTGGTCAGCCGTGGGCCAACAGACAGGTTCTCTTTCTAAGGCTTTTTCCGTGTAGCTGGCACAAAGTCTCACTGTCATGACCTGACCTGGAGACGCAGCTAGGTTCAGGACAGAGCTGGCTGTGGGTACAAGTACGGGTCAGACTCCTTCCTCATCCCACCCCCAGAACTGATTTCCGCAGGTCCAGCCTGGATGTATGTTTAGGCCAGGGGTAGGATACCTTTGATGCAGAACTAGCTAATTTTCATCCAGCAGAAAGCAGATATTACCATGAGCTTGTGATCTTGTCTGTGAGACCTCCAAGACCTGTTGAATTCATTGCATGGCCTCTGTATGCCCAAATGTTTTCTAAAGGGAAGGGCTTCCTGAATGTGCTCCTATTTCCTGAAGTTCTTTAGTAGGACAAACTCTGGAAGATTTGTGGCTACTTCTCCTCCTCCTGCTGTGAACAGGCTCATCGTGCACACACAATGAAGTTACCCTGTTGGAAAACATCACATCAGCTTTATATTCTAATGTTTCCTGCTGTGAAAGCATTGGCTTTCACAGATATAATGCCTACACAAGGACTTGATTATACCTGAAATTCTTTAGAAAAGTAATTGTATTTCATGTTTCAACACATAGCCAATTCTTGGCTCTTAAAGTATCACTTGATTCCAGATAGTACAGCTCTGTACTAACAAGACACCCTTCTGATAACTCCAATCCTTTAATTTTTCAGCAGTGGATGGTTTTGTGGTTGTACTTTTATTTTTGGTTTTGTTTATTTGTGTGTGTGGTTAAGGGCTACAGATATAACTAGATAGGACTTGAGCTATTTCCTTTGGATTTTCAAGGGCTCTATTCTAATTCTGTCCTCTGTGTACTGTTTTATCTTTTTCTTCCGAAATAATAAAGATGTATTGATACATTTAGGCCACACTGTATGTATTTTTCAGTGGTTGTCACTTTGCTAATAAAAATATTTAGCAACTTACTATCATTCTTTCTCAGTGGTATGCCTTCAAATCAGGCTCTTCCATTCTTATTTTGCCACTGTTAACATAACTTCAGTAGCTGACTGGATGAAGTCCATAACTGGCTGGAATCTTGGTTCAAGCTTTATCTTCTCTTTAAGCATCTTTAAGATATGCTAAAGCATGTAGCATAAAGCATGTAGCTTTAGCATACCTTAAAGATTAAGTTGGAGCTGCTGGGTGGCATGCAAGATGAGGATGGCAGGGTCATCTCCAGTCCAGAGCTGCCCCAACTGTCAGTTTTAGGGTTGGTGTTTGGGTATATTAATGAGTCTCAGCCTAATCTTAAAGTGTCTGGTTATGGTGATGGTTGTATCCAGCAATAGCAGTAGGGCCACTGTACTACTGCTCTGTGCTCCAAAAATGTGCCTGTTCTTAAAAATAGAAACCAAACCCAACAATCAAGTACTTGCAACTTATTAAAGGAAGCAGTTCATAGAGCAGTTTTATTCCTCCTGCTAAGCACATCTAATGAAAGGTAGAATCACTATTACAGACTGCAGGGCTAGAAAACGCATGACAGCAGTCACACAGTGTCATGATGCATTTGCCCCAATGTAAAAAAAACGGGGCCAGTAAGCCTTGCATGGAGTAAGGCTCTATACCAGGTAACAAGTGACACTCCACAGTTTGAGCAGGTATCAAAAGCCTTTCTGGCCTGAGCACGTTATGTGTAGTTATTACCCGTAATGGATTCATACTGCATCTCCTGCACGCTTTTCATTTTTGCGCTCAAGTCAGGTCCTGGACTATTAATGCTCATCACAGAACCATTAGGAGACAGGAGCTTGCAACTTATTATAAACAAGCGAGTTCCAGGTAAAGCAACAAGCAAGTCAATCTAATTAATTAACATTACACTTAGACCAGCTATCTTGAGTCAAAATATTTTGGTTGCAGAGGGTTTACTGTAAGCCATGGCTACATGCCAGAGTTAGCTAATCCAGGCACAGTATTTGTGTTACCTCCCTGAACTGTTGGAGGTGGGGGGTAAAATGACTTGCCATTGTGCTACAAGAAACTCATTTCCCTTCTCCATCTGGAACTGTTGTAGAAGTAAGGACAGAACCACTGCCCTGTAAATCATATCCAAAAGAATTCCCCATTCTCCCCTCTTGGGAGCTTTTTGCATGGACTTACTCTCCACGTAGTTCAGCAGCCTAAGCTTGTAATCCGTACTTGTCAGAAAAGGAATTTTACCTCGCCTGCAAAACAGGCTAATCAAATCCAGTATCAACAATCAGTAAGCTGCTTTCCAGTGCTCAGTGTAAGAAGCAAGCTCCTCAGCCCATGTGCACAACTGGTAGTCTAATGATTTTTTTGGGACTATTCAGGTAACTGCCATCAGTAGCCATGCCCCAAAATTGAAGAGACCATGCCCTGGTCTCTTCAAGAGTGGGAGGAGGACAAATACAACATTATTACTTTTTTTTCCTAGGTTTCATTAGAATCTGAGAGTAACCTACCAAAATTCAATCAGCATCTCCTTTAAAACATACCTCCCACTCAACGCACAGATACATTCACTGCCCCCAGCAACAGAATTCCTGGGATTCCTGCTGACAAATTCAGCTGTAGTTCTTTAAACCCTTGAAAAAAGGCAGTCACTCAAAAGGGAACTTTGAATACTATCTTTAAAAAATTAAAGAAAAATCTTTGAGCATTTCTGTATAAAAGAGCTGTAACCAAAACCTATGCGTTAGGAATTGACTTCAGGAGTCTTGTATAGCAATTGTATCTTGGCACCTTTGTTTCTCTCTCCTCATCTTTACAAGGTGGAAAAAAAAAGTTATCCTGGAAAATTAAAATACCATTCTGTAATGTTATTTCTGAATTTATCTGCTATCCATAACCTGTGAGCTCAAGTCCATTATACGAAAGTCAGTGCACCAAAAGACCAAAGAACAAGGGGAGAAAAAGCGCACAGTGAAAAGTCAGTTTAATGAAATCTTGCATGACAAATTATGGCAATTATCATAACTGGAATTGCTAAGACTAGAGATTACGGAGAAACATGGTAAATTTTCAAATCTGTCAGATGTTTCTATAAAGGAAATAAACCATTTTCTATACTCACTGGGAGAACAAGAGGCCAGTCAAACTGCAGAAAATGGGATGCATTAGGAAGAGTCTATTTAACGGCAGCAATACCTAAGCAATGGAATTGATTGGTACCTCAATGGCGAGACAAGGGGGAGAGCCATCGAAACGTTGCGGGTCTTTTATTATCTTATTTGGGTTTTATTCCTGTAGGCTTCTAACAATTTGGACACCTGCTCGGCCTGCTTTCAGTGGCAGACTGCCAAGGACTAGTTTGAGATCTTTCCCTGCCCCGTCTTCTCTGAAGCAGTGCGTTGCACACTGGGAAATGGACTGTGGAAAGATGCCAAAATGACACATTTTCTTATCTCAATGTTTAAATTTCCTGCAGGTCTAATCTTATTTTATATATATATTTTTTAAATAGGTTTATTTTTTTGTTTTACTAACACCACCATACTTGTAATATTCCCCCATCAAGTGTGTTACATGTTATTATCTTCAGTAAGCTGTTTTCCTGGAAATTGTTAATAACTATGGTGACATCAGTCAGCAGCCAGAACAAGAGATGCAGTAATTGCTAACAACATCCATACATCAACAACAGACTTAGAAGCAAAGATGCAGGGGGGAGGGTGGTGCAAGGGAAGATCATCGTAACACAGCACAACTGGGCATCGTAAGCCTCCAAAGAGCAGGAGGCTCAAGCACAGGAAACACAACACAGGGCTTGGGTTGTTTTGTTTGCTTGTTTTCTGTTAGAAGATTTAATGCAATCCCCAAATACACTTTCATATGACAGTCTTGCATAAATCTTTCAAAACACATGGGCATCATCTGGTTTTACTTGTCAGTAATTTACTAAGGCTTAAAGCAGAGAATGAAACAGAATTTTTGTTTGGTCTAACTATACCTTGCTGGACAGGGCTTGAAGTAAATCTATAGCTAATTCTGTTAGTGATTCACATTACTGTTTTTCTCTTCATTGTAAACATATGCAAGGCTTCCAGCTGAAATAAAATTTGTATCAGGTAGTAGCTGCCAGATCATTTTTTTTTTTTTGGAATGCTGTAGGTGCCTGTGTACCACCACTAAACCCCATCAAAGCTGGCATGCTTAGGCCATTATTATTAATGTTCATGCACCATCAATTTCATGTTTAGGTAAAGCACCTCAAAGTGAGACTCTGCATAGACCCCAAAATTAATGGATTTTGGGACCAGGAAATAACACCTGTTTCTCCACAATTAGGCTCTGCTGACAAAGACACCTTGTTAATTTTCTTATGCTGACAACAATAAACTTTACGCTGCAAGGTTGTTTAAAAAGAGTAGTTTAAAATCTGAGTATCAGTGTAAAAAGATCAAAGATCCAAAATGCAGATCGCTCATTTGAAAATACAGAAGTTCCCCAGGACATGTGATGAAGAAACAATTGTGTGGGTGGGTGGTAAGAAACACGCTCATTTTCCGTTAGCGAGTTGCAAGGGAAAGGGTGCATCATAGGTTTGTGCGTGGTTAAAAAAAAACAAAAAAAAAAAAAACAGAACAAAAACCCACAGCTGTAGGGAGAAAAAAATACAAAAGGAATGAGCAGACAGTCCAGAGAAATCATGAATGCAATGGCACAGCTAATCATTAGCCCCTTTTTACTCCCAAGATGCTCCTTCAGAAGGCTATCACAGGAAAAGCAACCTTTCTACCCCCCACCCCACCAAGTGAAGTCTCAAACAGTGGCTAAAATTGGCCAACAATTAAACGTTCTCAACCCCCAATGAAGAAAAGTGTGTTTTCATAAAATAAAGGCAATAAGGGCTGTTTTGATCTTTGAATAAGTTGAAAGTTGCTTTTGTGCTGCAACCTAGGTTTTCATTTTCAATTCATGCCACATTAAAATAAACTGGAAGGGGAAGAAGCATTTAAACGGTGCATTTAGACCTCCTTAGTCTAAAGGAGAAAGGGCAAGCAAATGAGAAATTATCTAGCAGTAAACTACTTATAAAGAACACAGAACACTTTGGGGAATTTACAGAAAAATGATGCAGTCACTGCTCTTAAGTGACTACCAAATTCCAGCTGTGCTCCATAACACCAGATGTTTTAATAACAAAATAAAACTCAACTTTCACACAAAAGGCCCAAATGATCAGAAAATGTCCAAAGTAAAAAAGTGAGTTACGGTTACAGTAGGAGTACTTCAGAATTACACACAGGAAAACACATTCTTGCTTTTATTTTGGTGGAACAGAATACAATATCCTTCAGCCCAAACTATTCAAAGCTGGCAATATTACCTTTTTCTTCATGCTGCAAGACTTCAGGAAACAGAATAAGGACAGGAAGGGTTAAAGGTTAATTTTCTATTTAAGGCCGTTAATTCAGCAAGATATTTAAAAATGTACTCAACTTTAAGCATGAATAGTTGCATTGACTTCAGTAAGATTATTCACATGTAGTTAAGTCAGGCAAGTGCTTAAATGGCTTGTTGAATCAAGCCATTAAATGAGAGCTGCTTTATTATACAGATTTATTTTAATGGCTGACCAAGCTCATTACATGAGCCTATTTTATTCTTCCAAGGGCTAACAGCTGCTTCCTCAACAACTTTTCTGAAGGTGTAACCTGTATGCCTCCCTACACTTTACTGTAGCCACAGAAACATATAATTTTCTAAGAAAAATTGTATGCAACATCTATTATATATAGTGGCTTAGCTCTCCCTTAAATAGTAACAGAAAAGAACAGTACAAAACAATAGTTTCACTTTTTCAACACACAAGAGCATCTTATTGAAAAACTAAAATAAAAAAGTATCACCACAATATAAATCCCCAAATAATAATAATGAAATGGGAAGAAAGAAAAGGAGTTAGCAAAATGTCCTGTGGACTTTAAAGTCTCTTATTAACGCATTAAAAAAGCTTCTCTGGTGAATCACAATGTTTTGTTTCTTTCTGTTTACAAACCCACTAGACAGGGAACAACGGTGTCCACAACCTACGTTGGGATTAAAAGGTAAAAACGCAAGCTGCCCCATCTGCAGTCCAAAAAGAGAATGAACCCAAAAGGGCAGTCAGTGAGCGTAGGAACTGGTGAGGACCCGGTTTCCCTGCAGGTGGCAGAAACTCATAAGGGGGAGTAGGGGGTTACCAAAGCAGAATTCATGTTGGAACCGTGTCGGAAAGTTCTATCTCGGAGGCCTGCAAGACATGAACTACTGAAGAAACAGTCAAAAGGTCCCAATGAAAAGCTGTGACAAGCTGTAATGTGCCATTTCAATTACAAGGAAGAGGGGAAATGTTTGGTTGTTTGTTTTTTTTTTGGCTCATCAATATGATGAGCTTTCACGTCCCAAACCACATTCAGGTAGTTTCCAAGTCTGCTTTTTTTTTTTTGTATGGAATCTACTGATCCAGACCAAAAAACCAAACAAACAGAACAGGGATGCACAGTTCTTAAGTCCTGGAGCCTTCAACACTGCCTGAAACAATAGCTGGCCTGGGGTATCCAGAGAGATGCCTGCAAGATGGTGTTCATAGCAGCCTTGCAAGCAGATCGGCTCACATCTGCTATGTGCTGCCAACATTCTGCCCATCACCTTCGTCATTAGGACCTGAAACAGACAACAGTTTTGTTATATATATTTTTTCTTGCCTTACACTAAGACCCCTCACTTGAGAGGCCTATAGACGTCTCACATTTAGGATTTCAACAACAGATTAGAATGACAGTTGCTTCTCTCCCCCCTCCCTCCAACTGGCATATTCCCTCTACAGATTAAGTTCTGTCCACTGCAAGATTTTATATTCTTGACTAGTCTGGTTTTGGGATCCCAGTAGCATCCCAGAGCTCAGTTTGCAGCCTCTTCAAGTCCACACACTGTGGGTTTTTTTTGGTTTCGTATTAGTATTATTAGCATTTTTCCCCAGCAATGAATCAGGATGGAGCACTGATCTGAGTAAAAGATGGGATGTATTAAGCCATAGGAAGGCAAAGCACAGACAGCTTGAGGTCAGAAGGAAACCTTCCTCACACTAATGATTGGTGCTTTGTTCATCTATGGCCTCTCTGCATACGACGAAAGCAATTACACTTTTTCCACTCCTTTTTGTAAATCTGCTTTCCAAACAGCACTCTACTCAAAGGTCAGCCTGTTTTGTTTTTTAAAGTGCAAGCCTTGGCCATGTGGAAGGCAAAATTGAAACTCAAATCACCCTTTAATGGTCCTATAAACAAAGCCAGAACTAACTGAAGCATAGATCACTTCCACTAATCCGTGACGTAACTCAGCAGACAGAAGCAGCAGCCTTTTTACCAGTCTGGAGAAGTAACTAGAATCATAGAATTGCTTGGGTTGGAAGGGACCCCATAGACCATCTAGTTCCAACCCCCTGACGCAGGCAGGGCTGCCACCCACTAGATCATGTTGCTCAGGGCCTCATCTAACCTGGTCTTGGACACCTACAATGATGGAGCATCCACAACCTCTCTGGGCAACCTGTTCCAGTGCCTCACCACCCTCTGACAGATGAATTTCCTCCTAACCTCTTATCTAAATCTCCCCTCTTTTAGTTTAAAACCATTCCCCCTTGTCCTGCCATTATCCAATTGAGCAAACTAGAAACAGTTTGGTTCAAAAAAGGCAACTCATATGAGTCATAATCCACAAACACTCAGAGAATTAACAGGCCAGAAGTGTATCTATGGTGTACAGAGAGGACAAACAGTCTGCCTTAAACAACAACAAAGAAAATGTATGGAGAAGAAATCCCATGTCTTGCTTGCTTACCACTTCCGACTGATCCTGAAGGTGCAAGGACATCATCATCACTGTCTTCCTCATTTGATTGTGTTACTT
The DNA here is from genome assembly GCF_964211825.1 of Aythya ferina. Taxonomy (NCBI): domain Eukaryota; kingdom Metazoa; phylum Chordata; class Aves; order Anseriformes; family Anatidae; genus Aythya; species Aythya ferina. The sequence continues at coordinate 2,557,944 of NC_140324.1, forward strand.
CTGGCTCAGGTGCTACATTCTTGACTTCTTGTTCTTGTTCCACTCTACTCCTCAAAGCCAAGATCCGGTGGTGTAATGCAGCATACAACTGCCCTGTATCCTTAGAGCTTGCCTAGATTTTTTTTTTTTTTTTTAATATTCAGAAACAAGAAAAGGTGCAAGGAATTACAACAGAATAAAAGCACTTACTTAATCTACAACAGTGAGGCCAAATTTCTCAAGCTACTTTTCAGTTTTCTCACATGGAGATTTTTCAAGCTAAGTCACAATGGGTTGTGGTATACATATTAAGATGTTAGATATACTCAATTCTGACATTCAGAGTATATTCCCCTCTGCTCAGCACCAACCTTCTCTGGATAACACAACTAGTGCTTGCTGATTTTATGTAAGCTTCTTCACCCAGGTGTCACAAAGCTTTCATGACACCCCAAAAACCTTAAGATAAAAAGATCTTTTTAATAAAAAGTTTGTTTTGCACAGATTTTCCAGGTTTGCCAATCATTCAGCTTCACGTATTTGTTAATCATAATCAAGTCATTCAAATGTTTCACGATACAGCTACATAAAATTTCAACATATGATATACTGAGAAAACTGAATGGGCATGCAATTGGGCAGGTGGTAGGTTGGTGGTTGCTTTTTTGTTTGTTAAAAATACACACATACACAAAAAAAAAAAAGCCAACACTCCCATAAGAGAGCCATCAGTTCAGAGAGCCTCATTAGTGACCATCTGTCCAGAGTATTTTTTCCTCTTACTCTGAAAGTGGTTTATGACCACTTCATGACTTCAAAAATAGTAATTTTTAGGCCTGTCAAACAAAATGTGCTGTGAACATTATAATCAATTTAAAAGAACTCTTCTATGAAGCTCTGTATTCACCATATCAATGAATTTCTCGCATTAACTACTATTACCTTTACACCCCAAGTTAACTTTAAGATAACAATTTCACTTCTTAGATTACTTCATAAAAACAAGTTTCCACATCCAGCCCAGCCTGTCACTTAAATCAGTCACCTCTGTATTTGTAAAATTCCCCTGAAGTGAGCTGCGGTGCAATCATTTATTCCATACAAGGTATTTTTAGAATTGATTAAAAAAGGAATACTGAATAACCTGATGACTTGTCAAGTCTAGAGAAAAGTGGTAAGGAAAGTTAACCGCTCGTTTCAGTGCTTTTTCTTCATCACTGAGTATTTGGTACCTTTAATACCAGACTCTGGGATTCCAGATCCCAGTCCTACAACCTTAACGTCACAAGAGAAGCTTTTTGTTGTTGTTCTCTTAATTTCTGTTCCACTTTAATTCCTTAGCAACCCCTTCTGTAAAACCAGCATAATTCAAAATAATGTGTTCAGACCTCTCAAATCTGTAAATGCTCTTGGCAGGCATTAGGGAATGACCCCTCTTTCTTGCTGAGTACATTATAATCTCTCAAGTGTTTTGGTAATTCTAATTGGAATTCCTGGTTACCCACTTAGCAAGCATCAAAATCACTTTAACTGTCCTGCTACTGCTTGGTACAGTCTGTATTAAAGGAAAATCAAAGATAAAACATGTTACTCTTAACTAGTAACATGCTGTTCTTGACAGATACTTAGTGTTTCAATTTTAGTGAGTCTGTGCATCCACCCATACTGTAGATGGACAACAATAACTTTCTTGTACTACAAATTGTGTAAGAATTTGAAACTTTGGTTTCATTACACAGAGAACTATGAAATTCCTATTTTCCTTTGATAATAGAAAATGATTAGCATTAATCTTATGCTGCAGTTATAGCCTGAATAGACATGAAAGATTCCACAACTCCATGGTAAATGCTTTGGAAAAATCAGGCTTCCCAGAGCAGCCTTTACATGGCACTTCTTCAAAACTAGTGATGATTTTTCAGAGAAGAAAAGTCTGTTAAGCCCTGTGTCTTGGGAGGGGGGGGGAACAGGGTGTGGAGAAAAATGGGAACGTTAGCTCAACTGCAATTTAAGCAAGCACCAATTTCAGTAGAGAGATTTAAGGTGTAAACCAAAACTACTCACTGATATAAGAAAAACTTTAACTCCCTGGTCCTCTGTATCCATGGCGGTGATCCGGATGCTCTTCTCACTGGCTTTATCGATCTGCATCTGAGCCCAGAGCTTGGTATTTAAGATTAACCTGAGACTCCCCTGAGTCCTCATCACTAAAGCAAACATACAAGACCAGTTAGGTGGAAAAAAGACAACAGGAACACGAGAATAGCCAAAATGGCTTTTAGTGTCTGTGTGTGCTGTGAGGCTGGGGCAGGGAGAGGAGAGAGGAATTCTTAAGTCTCCTCTACAATGAATAAATGTCAAGGGAAAGCCTTTGAAAGAGAAGTCTTGTCATGAGTGTTCAGCAGAAAGTAGGCTATTAAAGATGGTAAGACATGTCTAAAGATATTAGCCCAACGTCTCATATGTTTAATACATCAAAGTTCAATGGTCAAATCTGAGCTGATAATCTCAGGCTAATGCACCTTCCTGAAGGTCTGAAAACTCGTGCAGTATCCAAAGAGATTTCCCCCACAAGTCCTGAAGAGCAGAGAGCCCAGATCTGAAGAAGGTTGCCATACATTCCTAGTCAAATATTCTAGTTGGCAAATACAGCTTACTTTTAGGGGGAATTAAAAAAAATGGAACATTTGCTACAATAGGAAAATAGGCAAATATCCTGTCTTTGGAGGAAATAGTCTTAAAATAAAGCAAAAGAAAAGGGCCAAACTTCCTTCAGAGTTGCTATAGCTAAGAGGACCTAAAGCAGACGCTACTGTGTGTCATGGAAACATCCTATGAAAATTACCCAGACTATCGTACAGTAACTCATTTCCCCAGTTCCTCTTACCCAGCCGGGACTGTAATGTTCCATCGTCCGCTGAAGCCATATCATTGAGTCTAAGAAGTCCTCGACCTCTTTCTACCCAAGATTGAGAGTTTTTATCAAATACAAACAGCTTGCACTGAATCTGTAACAGAAAATATCTCTATAGCGTAATGGTTGATTTTCAAATTCTGTATTTGAATTTTAAACTGTTTTAGCCGTGTCATCATCCCTTTTGCAATAAGTCTCTCAAAATATGCTAACTGGTATCAGAAGGTTTTATTAATGGAAGTTAGATATTCTTAGAGAATATCTATGTTCAAGATCAAACAAAAAGAATGATTTTCAGAGTTACTCTCTTCAATATTTCACATCCCTTGTTCCTCACATAGTATATATATTTGGTTTCCCTCTGTTTCTGTCTTTCTCTTATACAGAACACCCAGCTCTGTATACTTAATTTGTGCCAGATTAATGTTGTTCTGTCTGTACAAGTCCCATTCAGTATTCCAGTGTATTAAGTATCACAGGGAAAAAGAAGAGAAGTTGGGTGAGAGACTATTAAGCTACAACATAACAGAGGACTGATTTGCATGAGTAAGCATATTACTGCTAAAATTTTCAAGTTGTGGTTTTCCTAAGCAAACCAGGACACTCCCATCTTGCTATTATTATAGATTATATCTTGCTTGGTCTGAGAAAACAAACATTATGATTACTTTGTATAATAATACAACTTCAACTGATATAGTTACTGAAAATTACTGAAAAAGTACATCTGTTTGGTGTCAGAAGAGACCAAAAGGTCATGGCAAAAACCTCTCCAAAAAAAATACCCCACAATGTAATTCGGGTGTAAAGAAACTTAAAAGATCAAGAAAAAAAAAAAACAAAACAAAAACAGAGGTACAAAGGGAGGAAGAAAAGAAGTATATGCCTTTCAGATTCACAGCAAAACCCTGCTTGTTTCTCTTAAAGACACTGAAGTTAATAAGTAAATTTAAGGTAATGAGTAACTACAAAGTTAAATAAATCACCACTGAAATCAGAAGTCTGAGTCATAACAACATCTTTTTAAAATGTCACTAATTCAAGCAAATATCCTCAGAATAAATTCTTGAGTACTGTTTTTTTTTTTTATTATTGTTTCTGCCAGGCGTAATGGCCCATTCTGAGTTTTAAAAAAAATATTCAGAAGTACAGTAATTGTTTTGCACTTAATTCAAGGAAGTATGCTTAAGATTTTTTGGGTTGTCCAAATGCTGAAATTTCTCCGGAAAGAGGAAATTAAGAAACAACAGAGTAAGGATCTGACAATAAATATCCAAAGTCTGCACTCTAACACATGAAAGCACATCAGAGATAAAGAAGATGGCTCAGCTGAAGGAACAGGTGGTACCCTGGTCACCCATATTAATCCCCACAAGCTCAAAGCTCCCCTACATTATCAGTTTCTTACCTGTAAAACATTACTTTCGGCTTCCTCCCCGGTAATCACTTCAACCTTTGCTAATAAACACTTCCTTGCAGTTGCTTTAGTATAGGCTGCTGCAGACTCGGCCAGTGACTCTGAAATATTATTAGCTGAACAAAATTTTGAAAGTTTATTTTGAGAATTATTAGCTTATACTTATATAGGATTTCTAAAGTTCTCACAAGTAAACCAATGTTTAGAGGGAAAAATACAGAAGAGGGACAGAGACAGAACATTGGAAACAGGCTTTAAGTTTAAAGTAGAAGTTAAAGCCTGCCCTTTCAAGCCTCGTTTTATAAACACAAGATACAAAGCACAGAAGAAAGAAGTTATTGAACATTTTGTTCCCACATAAAATGTTTTTTTTTGATACATACAACTACGCAAAACCTTTACTAACTCATATACACCTACATATCTGTAGGTGTTCCAGCAGTACTAATGCTGCTACCAGCTAGCTACACTGTTGTGCCTACATATGTATACCATGATTCATTTTCCAATTTTGCATTGGCCTGCAAGCAGTTTGCTGGAGAAAACCCACGGCTCCCCAAATTTCCAGAAAATCTTGCACATCTGAAGAGTCACAGAGGTCTATAATCCAGCAAACAATTCTTGGTTGAAACAACACATTTGGTACACCCACTCAACACAATATACAATCATTGGAAGTATAACAGAATTGTTAAAAAAAAATGGTTTGCAACATTTCTTCTACACTCTAGAGGTCCAAGTATCTTCTCTGTTAAAACCTGCTTTCATTGCTGAAGACAATCCTAATAGTGCAGAAAAAAAACACATGAAAAAGACAGCATAACCTGTAGGTGTTTAATAGTAAAGACAGAAGCACAAGAGTATCTATAGCATGCAACATGTAACCCCCCCCCAACCCCAAAAGGCTCTATCTTTGGTTAGAAGAGACAATAAAGGCAACATTAAATGTTTTTATAAAGTAACAATATTGAAAACTTCAGTCATTTAAACAAGGCTTGACTACAGCTCCTAAAAAAATGTTTTATTTTTCACCTTTCTCTGGTGTGGCTTCCTGAGAAGATGATTCAGACCCAGACTCTGTAGCAGCATTCTCCTTATTACTCTCTGTGCTACCTTCATTTGATTTTGGTGGACTCTATCACAAATAGAAGATGAGGTAAACAGAAGAGAAAGCATACGCTAATTTTAGTTTTGCAGAAGACTAGTCATCAATCACGGAGGGAGGCCCCTAGTGTTTATAAACCATGTGGCAAGAGAAGAATCCCACAGATGACATCCTGTCACAGTAAAAGCTGCTTTACCACCCCAGCCAAGGAATTAAATGGATTCTGACCTAAAAAAAAAGCACTTCAAATTATTTTGTCCTCAACCGAAACCAAATTTCAACCCTTAATTTGAGGTTACGTCCAAACAAAGCTAACTAATTCCAGCCACAGTTCAGGCAAGTATGTCTCAAGTTGACCTCCCTGCTCAATGGTTAGGTAATTATGAATGCACAGTATTAAGTGCTTCCCTTTTGCACAATCATAACGATAAAACAGAAGTAGGAAACACTAAAGGCACTAGAAATTATACCTGGGGGTTGGCAAACAGTTAGGATTTCCTGAGTTGTACTGAGGTAGCTGCCTTAATGCTGGACTTGAAATCCCATCATTTGGAGCATCATGCAATTGAATTTCTGTCAATTTAGTTATAGTGAAGAAGCCATTGAAAGGAATCGAGCTGTGCCATATTTACACTGCTTGGATTTGAGAACCACGTGTGCCACAGAAAAGGGTATTCTACCTCCTTACACTGGCAGTGCTTAGCAGGGAAATCCTGGAGGGCACTGCAGTAGCACCCAATAGTTCATACAATGAAACCGCCAGATTTCACTCAGTTACCTAAGTGGGAAACACCAAAAGGAATCTGTGCTCCAGTGACAAGTATATTTAAATACTTGTAATACTTGTATATCGCACATTTCCTGAGTGAGAATCCATAACACAAACTTCACAGAAAATTAGAACACTTCATAAAAAGTGGATACTCACTAGGACACGCTCACTCATGTTCTGTCCAAAAACAAACTTGTTGCTAGATGCATCTGCACTGTTTGTAGAGTTCTCTATACTAGAGGGGAAAAAATGTTTCTGTAAGTCAAGAAAATACCTGTTTATCCTCTACAGATCAAATTCCTCAAAAGCAAGCAACTATTATTGACTTTAAAAAATTAACTATTGGCTTCCATAGAAACAAAGTAAAAAATTAATTTAACTTGGTAACATGAGAGCATGCATCATTTTTACAGAATGAGAATTATCCCAGAATAATGGCAAATTATTTTGTCCCTGTAAATATTTTCCCTCTGCATATCTAATTATTTATTAAGCAATGCTGAATGCTAAGCAAGGGCTTACTATTTAATCACATAACATACTTTTTTAAAAAACAGTATTCTACACGCACAGAAAACTCAAACCACTACACATCCTTAGGTCAATTTTCTCAAAAAGTCAGGGAAAGAACTGAAACAAAAACAACTGCAATACCAAACTGAAGCAACAGTAGCAGGGATGAGCCATGTCTTTTCTTGGACTAGCTGCAATGTTACAGACTTCCCAAGAAGTCTCACAATCAAGACTCATCCCTCTCATTTTCCTAATAGAAGAGCAACCTCCCACATGTGACATTTTTATTAGAAGATTTTAAACCCCTGTTTAGGAAGGGCGATAGTTTTACTACCATTTTACATACTCAAAAATTGAACAAGTCATTGTTCACCCATCTTCCCTGGGTACATACCTCTCTAAAAGTTAAGTTCAGCTCTAATACTCAGGTCCAAGAAGGAATACTCAATGATTGATAAGGGAACTGATACATTTCCGGAACAGGTACTATATGCCTACCAACAGGTAGGGAACTTCATGTAACTGATCTGCAAATCTGAAGGCTAGAAGTGCTTCAAATGAACAAGACAATAAACTAGAGGCTCTATAACTGCTAATACACGGTAAGGTCACCAGGAAAGATGGCCCAAAAAAAACAAAAACTGTTTTGGGACAGCCAATTCCTTAGACCGCAGGTAGGCATGAACAGGAAGACAATGTCCTGGAGACTCTCATGAAGTAAAGACATCCAAAGTGCACACCTGAGCTCATGTTATGAACACACCTGTTTTGCAGAAGGAGCTGTTCTGTGTAACCGTGATCAGACAGAAACTGAAGACAAAAATAATTCAGAAAAAAATCTGAAGCTTGCTACCTGCTTTCTTCAGTGGGTTCCCACTGACCCAGTTATAATCCCTGCATCCAAAAAAGCAGAATCACAAATAATTTTAAGCACAAATTAAAGATATAGGATTCTCTGTAGTCTCACCTGGAACTGATGTACTGTAGGAAATAATTTGTTGCAGAAGGTGTGTCTGATGTCGGAAGGCCAGCATTCTGCACATCGGCAGTTTCATCACTTTCATCTCCTAACTACAAAAACAGTATTTATTAAGACAGCTTTAACTATGAACCACAAACATTTCAGCTCTTTTCTCCCTCAAGAAAATGCTCTGTTCGCAAACACTTTCTTAAATAAAATAAGATAACCCCATATCCCAGTACTGCACTTTTTCTTTCGTTACGCTAGGAAACCTGTACTAACTTGCATTATAAGGGGGTACAAACAATCCAACCCAAATACTTCATGCACGGATTTGAACCCAAGCTGCCCTGTTTTTCTTTTCTTACTTTTTCTGTGAAACCTTGGTTGCATAGGAGCATCTTAGGAACAGATGTCAACTTAAATCTAACCCAAAAAGTGAGAGAAAATATTATGTTGCATTGATCTGTTAGAGTAGGTCCAGAGGAGGCCAAGAAGATGATCAGAGGGCTGGAGCACCTCTCCTATGAAAAAAGGTGAGAGCTGGGAGAGCTGGGGATGTTCAGCCTGAAGAAAAGGCTCAGGTGTGACCTTATTGCAGCTTTTCAGTACTTAAATGGGGACTTAGAAAAAAAGACGGAGAGCAACTTTTTGTGCTAGGGCAGACAATGACTGTGCAAGGGGGAAAGACTATAAACTAAAAGAGGGAAGATTTACATTAGAGGTTAGGAGGAAACTCTTCACTCACAGGGTGTTGAGGTACTGGAACAGGTTGCCCGGAGAGGTTGTGGATGCCCCATCCCTGGAGGCGCTTAAGACCAGGCTGGACAAGGCCCTGAGGAACCTGATCTAGTGGGTGGCATCCCTGCTCATGGCAGGGGGGTTGGAACTGGATGGTCTGTAAGACCCCTTCCAACCCAAGCTGTTCTACGATTCTGTGATTTGTAACAGTAACAGGAGTTTACTAAATAACTCAAAGACCAGTTTTACTAAGCAGCCAGCTGAACTGTGTACAGTTTTGGATTTGGCAAGAATGAAAGGAAGTTTTAACCCCATTATATAATGGCTTTGAATAACTTTATAAACAGTGTGCAACACTCATGCCAACAAATAGTCAAGTCCAGTGTTTCTTATCCTCAACTCCTAGTCAAGATAACAAGCATGTGTTTACCTTAACCCTATCTCTTAAATTTTGCCCAAACACAAATGCTTGCTGTGCATTTAACTCCGCCTTCTCGCAGCTGTCGTCATCTGAAGTGTTGTTGGACTCTTTTTTCTGACATTCTCCTGCCTGAAGAAAGACATTGAAAATCTTAGTCTAGATAATTAAAAGCATTTTCTTTAAGCGAAAAATGAAGGTTATGATATGGTGAGTCACAGTCATTTACAATGCCAAGCCAATAAAATCTTCAGAGCTACAAGGCAAATTTTACATTTTAAAAAAACTGTTGTTGTTCAGATAATCTTTCTAAAAGAAACACAGAATAGTTCAGGGAACTTTAAATGCCATTTTGTTCAAACTGTGCTCAAAGCAGTATCAACTTCAAAGTTACACTAGGCTGGCTGCCTAGGACACTGTATAGACAAGTTTAATACAAATCTAAGGATGGCAGCCCTACATTGTGTAGCCTGTTTCAATGTCTGAATGGACTCAATTCAATCATTTTGCCCTACTATCCAACTGGAGTCCTCCTTTCCCATGCTTGCTGCCTTTTATTTTTTTGATAGGCACTTCCAGGCTCATTCCATCTTGCTCACACTAGATGCAAGCCCCCAGCTATACACGATATTCCTGATGAAGCCCACAAAGTGGCAAGTAAACAGGGAACAGTCACTTTGCTTAACCTATTGGCTACCGCCTTAGGGAAACAGCCCAGCATGTTGTTTGTCTTAAAGTATGAACCCCTCTCATTCACATTCAACACTGTCCCATAGGACATTAAGGCTCTTGAACTTTTTGCAGTGTTAAAGTCCTTGTATCTGTACATCTGCATTGAACTTTCCACCTGCAGCCTTTCACTGCAGCTGCCAAGACAGGGGCATAGCTGAGCAGGTGCCCTGCTATGGCTATGCTCAGTGTGGCATCAAAAAGCAATCTACTCTCTAATGAATCCACAAAAACAAACCCCCAGACAAAAAAATGGTGCAAAATCACCGAACATCTCCTTATGCCCTCAGTCACTGTATCATAAGATACCAGTAGTTAGCTCAACACCTGCTGGCAAGAATGGACTAGACACGTTGCACAGAACACAGAAGGAACTACTCCACTGCTTTCCCTTCAAAATACCACATAACTTTTTTATGCACTTATATGCCTTTTCCCCTAGCTCAAATTTTTCAGTCCCCCATTACCTCTGCTCTCCCTCTACTGTTTCCCATATGGAATTTACTTGCTACCTCTTTACTAATTATCAGTTCCAACTCTATCACTCTAAACTTTTAAGTGTTCACTTCATTCACTTCAGTTTCTTGTATGCTTCCTGTCTTCAAAATTTCCCAACACCATTCTACATTCAATTGTTAGAAATCAAGGTGGTAGCAGTAAAGCTATCCATGGGTAGGTGATGGCTTTTTGCTAGGCAGTCTAAGAAGGAAGACTGAACACAGTGTAAACTGCTCAGTGCCCCTTGCTCAAAACCAAAGGTTCTTCAGACTGGAAATGCTTCCTAGATTATGGCCTGACAGAAGAAGCAGACCTGGCAATGGCCACTGGATGTTAAAACAGCTTTTCTCTCCTCAAAGAAGAAAGTTCCCTGAAATTCATGCCATCTGATAGAGGAAAAAGCAACATTCTGTCAGTCCGCAGAACCAAGATACCTAACTACAGAAATTCAATGTCTATGATGGCAACAGCATCACCCATGCAGCAATAAGATTTTACTGTAAGACGAAACAAAGTAAGAGGGACAAAAGAAAACAGTGAGAGTAGAAGCAGAATTGAGCAGTTTTTTTCATACTTTGTAAGGAAAAATACAGACTAAAGTAATTCTAAATTCTCTATGATATTTCAACTCAGCAATCTTTGCCACAGTTCCTGATTTAGTAAATATAAACAGAGTAGTATTAGAACCGATAAAACCTACTTACTATTACTCCTAAAGTGGGCTAGCATAGTATGGATCGACAAAGGGGTCATCAGCTGATGAAACTGCACTCATATTAACGAACAGACAGGCTCCATTCAGAGATACTTGTTTTAAATTTTCTCAGATTGAGTGCCCTTTAAATCCTTCTCCAACTCACCTTGTCTTCAGAGTCAGAACTTTTCAGTGTTGCATTACTTAGTGATTCTGATGTGGCTGCAGAATCTGGTGGAATATTTACGCCATTGGTCCCACTGCTCAGAACTGCAACAAGGAATAACAAGCTGGTATTGATTCTCTAGCTATTTAGAGCACCCTAAAAGAAGCAGCAGTTTTCTATAGTAAATGGCATGCTTGTCTCCCTCTCCCTTTTTTTTTTTTTTTTTTTAAATATAGGAAACATGGCAATGTAAACTACAGGGTTCCCATAGTATTTTGCAGAATGAAAATTCCAACTGCAGAAAACCATGTAAGGGAAATGTCACATAGTCTGTATAAATATGGGCTTCACCACATACAACTTCAAGCAACAACCCCCAATTTAATACTTTACAGCTCCTCTTTGGGCTGATCTAGGAACCTACATAATGAACTCCAAGAGGAAATTTTAACCCCAAAATTTAGGTCCTCTGTAGAATTCATTCTGCCAACAGGCAGACCAAGAAGTCAAGCTAGAAACGTTCAAAACAGTGTCAAATTCAGCAGTAGCTGAAGTTACTTCTGTTTCACATCAATTAAACTTCCAAATAACAGAAGGCAGAAGAGCCAGGAAAGCATAAAAGTTTAGGAGATGTGGAAACCTTGAACAACTTTTTGCTTTAACTTTCATTTTCCAATAATGCCTGTTTCTAACTGCTATATTAGATTCCATAAGAATACATTAAATAATTAACATGCCTAAATTAACAATGAAAAACCTTGCTCAAAGTCTCTGCTTCAGAAAGTTCCCTGGCTTGGAAACACCTGCTAGTGGTTCAGGCATTTTACATCACTCTGCAGGTAGCTGAAGTCTACCACACGGGCAGTAGCTCATTATGCCACGGTCAATGTTGTTGTTTGAGACTGCCAATTTACACACTTAGAAGTTTTTTTTTTATTCCAAAAATGAAGCATGGATTACAACAAAGTTCAGGGCCTGGCAATGTCAGATAGTCATCCACACAAAAACTGAAAAGGTGACACAATCAAGCCTTATGTAACACAGATACGCTTAATGTGTAAGATGTTTCCTTTCAGAAAGGAGAAACCTAGAAAAACAAAGGCAGCTGCTGAGTAAAATCAGACTGCTGCATGAAACAGATTTAGTATTTTTGTTCTTCCTCTGTGGTATTCCAGAAAGCAAAAGCATTATTTACCCATCTGTGAGAAAGCTTTTGGCTGTGGTGCCTGTAATACTGCAGGACGTAGCACACTTCGCTGCTGTTCCTTCGGTTTCTGGCTTGGGAGTCCTGCAAGTAGGAAATTTTTTCAAGAGTTATAAAGCTTTGAAGTCGAAAAATTTAGCTTCACCTAATCTTCTCCAGAAGTGCTTCCAATAGAACATGTAATGGAACACTAATCATTTTAAAAGCTTCCCCCCACCCTGTTTTCCCATCCCTCATTCCACCCTGAAAAAATAAATCAGTCCCACATAGAGAAGACAACCATTTGTTTTCTAGCCATAAGAGAGACCTTTGAATATATTCTCTACCTTAACCAGGAAAGCACCCAAGGAGAGGTTATGACATTAACTCAGAAACAAAATTCAGAAATGTAGGAAGTGAACAGTACATAAGCAATCCTATTTATTCACCAAAGTATTACTTGACTACACATTCCAAGTATTTTTTTCTCCTTCTAATGACGTCACTTTTGGATACTGATAAATTAATGTTTTCATTCTTCCTATGATCAAATATTGGCAGCATAATAAATGTACATGTTTTATTTAACAACCTTTTGGATTTGAGTTAACTTGGCCTCTCTGGTTTGCTGTAGAAAGATACAAGGCACTACAATTCTTTGTTTCAGCTCTGATTCAAAAAAGCCAACTGACATAAAACAAACCACTCAAAAAAAAAAGTAACATCAACTCTAGATGGCTATGGTAATTCTAAAGGATTCAGATGTCTTCACTTAAAAAAAAAAAAAAAAAAAAAAAACACCACAAAACCACCACTAAAGTTGAATTCTTGATCCATTAAGATACTGTGATGGAAGCTACCCATACTGACTCACTTCAATATTTTGTATATCTAATATCTTAAGTCCAAACATTCATATGTCAGCTTCTTGTAAGAACATAATTTGATTACTTTTTGTTTTTATTTTGCTATGCCTCCTGAAAATGAAACCATTTCTATACACATTACATATAATTTCTTCCATTATCAAAACGTGTTATTTCCTTAAACTCCAATAAACTGTAATATTAACGTTCTTCCCCTACTGGCTAAGTCTACATTAGCAAATACAAAGCTCAAAACAAAACTATACTGTAGAACAGGTGTCATCAAGGACACCACACTTGTGCTGCATTCAAAGGCCAGAGACAGGGAAAGTGAAGGTTAAGAGTTTGAGTGCACATTAACAGCTAAGAACTTTCTGAGCACACTTGTAGTGCATGCCTTTTGTCCCCATTTGACACTAAAGGAACTGAGTTCATGAAGCCCAGGACTACTTTAAGTGAGCCAAAGCATGCTCAGCAGAGGCAACTGGGAATCCCATTTCAGAAATACATGGCTGGTCCAACCCAAAATTGTAATATGTCTAAGCAAAGGTTTCGCCACCTGGGTTTGCCAGCAACAGGAGCATGAGAAAACTCCTAAATAGATAAAAATGCTTGAACTACCCTGGTTTCCCTGGTTTCATTCTACTGCTGCAGAAAACATTGAACTTACCTGCACTGGGTGCTTGACCATGAATAAGTATTGGTGGCTTCAGCCGGAATCCACTGCTCTTTTCCTCTAGAAGCAAAACAGAATTAAAAGGACATAGATGTAAAATTCTACAGATGTAACCTACTTTCAGACAGTCATAACACTGCTCATACTTTCCCCATTGTAACAACCCACAAGCTTTATAAATATCCAATGCGAAGTCTTATTGAAATTTCCAAAAAATGAGATCCCTTCTACCAGAAGTCTAATTCCCAGTGATCATCACAGCACACATATACAATTTGTTGCAAGTATTCAAAGGTATTTTTCAGGAGAAAGATGAAACAGCATTTTCAAAAGAGAAACAGAGTTCTTTCTGTGTAAGTACTTAATAGAGCTTTTATGTGAGAATCAAGAAAAAAACGGCAATCATCAGTAACTGAGCATGGCAAATGCTAACAAGCACCAACTGCCAATTATCATTAGCTAAGTCAAAGATTAATCGCTTAATATTAATTTATTGTAAATCCATTAGCTATTACCTTATGCTTTCATAGTATGAAGGCAAAAAAAAATCCATGGTTGTACTTACTAAAGTTAAGGCTTTTAGATATAATACCTAAATTTCAAAAAAATAATATTCATAAATCCACAACTATTATGAAATCAGTTCCCCACAAAATTTACAAGATGTAATTATGAAGTGTTTTCTTTAAGGGTTGTAGCAGCTGTGCTCAGAATAAGATGACTGGCTCAGCACCATATCATCTTACTGTACTTCATCAGTCTCATGCCAGTTAAGCATAACAACATGCTATACAGTGGCACCAATAAAACAACCTTGCAGAACAAGTGTGTTCAACAAAATAAACAGTACTGTGAACATTTGCAGGTCATGGTTCAACAAAATCATGACCATAGGTTATGGTTGATTGGATTGTGATATCAAAGAAACAGTATCAAACAGGTAGACAAGTGACATTTCCCTTAAGTTTTATCTTGAGGTTAACAGGTAAAAATATTCCCGTTGCACTCCATCACTCCCAAAGCGTTTATAAATTTTTGTATTCGTTATTTTAATTACCTCCAGCAAGCATGAAAACAAGTAAGTATGAACAAGAGAAGAAGTAAGCAAGTGAGAACAAGAAATAAGCATGATAAAAGCTGTAAGACCAGACCCACCATTTCCCTTCTCCCAGATAGGGTCTAATTTCTGAAGTGTCAGAATATTTTGGATTGTCATAGACTGCCAGCAGTTTGCTGAGACAAAGGAGGAAAAACTAAGAAATCTCACCTTGTTCTGAGTCAGAATTGCCTGTAGAAGGTTCACAGAAGCTTGATGGCATAAAGACATTGTTCTTTGTTACTGTGGTCAAGGGGAAAAAGAAAAAGAGAAGCTGGGTATGTTGTTCTTAATGATAAACTCCCTTCCAGGCATATCATGGCTACAGATTGAACACAGTTTTTCTGGTCATTTGTTTTATTTTAGGTTTTTCTGTCTTTAACTTAAAAAGTATTGCAACCACAGAAATAAACTGTTCATTGTAAAAAAAATAAATAAATAAATAAAATTAATTTGAAAAAAACACTTCAGTTTCTCCTGAAACAGAGAAAAAGTAAACTTCAGTTGTAAAGGGAAGACAAACACAGTATTCCTGGTCTGAATTCTATTTGAACTAGGAATTAATAAAGATAATAGAATATGAAATACAATTACAAAACACATACAACATTTCAAAAGTTAAAATTTTTAAGTCCATGGGACCTGATGGGATTCATCCCAGGGTACTCAGAGAGCAGGCTGATACCATCACGGGACCCCTCTCAAATATTTTCAATGGCCTTGGGAATCCGGAGAGGTCCCAGTTGACTGGAAGCTGGCAAATATGGTCCTAATTTTCAAGAAGGGCAAGGAAGAAGATCCTAGCAATTATAGGCCTATAAGTCTCGCTTCAATGCCTGGTAAAATTATGGAGATCATTCGGGGAGTTATTGAAAAACACCTGAAGGACGCCCCAGTCATTGGTAAAATCCAACATGGTTTCACAACATGTTTAACAAACTTAATTTACTTTTATGACAAGATCACCCATCTCGTTGACCAAAGGAAGCCAGCTGATGTAATCTTTCTGGATTTCAGTATAGCTTTCGATACCGTCTTTCACAGTATCCTTCTGGACAAATTGACCAGAGTACAGTTAGGTGTATATAATACATAACTTCTAAACTAACTTCTACATTTTAACAAGCCTTGTCATTTCTCCAACCGGTTTGAGTCCTTTCCTTACTTAGTGGGCAGTTCAAAGGATCCTTTGAAGAATTTAATGTCAGGTAAGAAATGCACTCAATCATAACAGCTGCAAATAACTGCTCAGTCAAGTCCATTCAAAGTCATCCACTTCCAAAGGTACTTTCTGAGATAATTTGAGATCTTGAAGAAGTGATATTGAAACACTGTGGAAGTGGATCTCAAAGATCTGTTATCACTGCAGGAACCACCCTATAAAGGAACACACAACCCTAGAAACAGAATCCAAGCTGGTAACCCAAGAGCTGCCCTCCAAAGCTCAACTGTCCCCTCACGTGGGCCCTCTGCTGAAGGAAATGGGAGACCTAATTATGCAGGATATGAAGAAAGCTGAGATACTCCACAACTTTTTTTGCCTCAATCTTCTTTGGCAAGTGTTCGAGGCAAAAAAATAAAAGCTAAAATCGAACTCTGGGGACTTCCAAAGTTGCATGAAACATTTAACAGAAGATGATTAGTAATTAAACTACTAAGGCAATATACGATAGCACTCCTGTTCAGGCATAAGACTAAGCCTCACAAAATAAAAGGCAAAGTATCAGGGCAATCTAATAAAATCAGCAAAAAAAAAAAAGTCTTAATAAATCTCTCGTGTAACATTAACAGCAAATGTCAGAATCATAGCAGTAGCTGTTGTATACAGTGATCTTAGAAGTAGGTTAAAAATAGTAGCTATATGAAAGATGTTGAAGAGGTTTCCCTACCTAAGTAAGGTAAGGTGAGGGAAGTACATGTAGGATGCTTTTGCAGTGAGCTGTACACTTGCAAAATCTTCACAGTATTTATCACTACTTAAAAGACTTGGAGCGATGAGAAGGCTGGCAACAACAAGCTTCAAGCAATGAACAAGAGAAATGAGCTTTTAAGCAGTATTCTTAGTAAACATAGGGAAATTATGTTGTTTCCATAGCAAGAGAAGAGTCTGGGGCAGAAAACGTACACAGCAAATTCTTGAAGCCAGGCTGAAGAAAATACAACCTTTGAAGATTTCTACAGTTAGAACAGAAACATCAGCTAAGCTGTGTTATACAAAGCAAGTCACAAAAGAGTAGAAAAACAGAGGGAATTAAGAGTCTTAAGTGATTTGGGAAATAGTCCTTAAATGACAGAGGATGGAGAATTCCTCCCAAGTGGCACAAGTGTTTCGAAAATGAAGACAAAAAGAGTTCAACTTTAAAAGCTGGTGTAAAACACAGTGCTCAGAAGGAAACAGCAGATAGGATCAAATGCCACAGAGATCTGTTGGATCAGAAGTTTGGATCTGTTCAAGGAGGCAGCAAAAGCTGTTTGAACAGACCTGAAAGGACAAACTCACTACAGGAATAGACGTGAGGCTAGCCAAGTGAGAAGTGTTTATAAGAAAACTAGAAATATGAGGTCCATTAAATAAAGAAGCTCCTAAGGGGCTATACACATTCTGTGTTCCTCTAAGAAAATCTGCAGACAAAAAAAAATCCATTATTTTTGTGCAAAGTGTTCTTCTACGAAGAGTGATGAGAAAGCAGACAGCAGCAACACTTGCCCCCTGAAACTTACTCAGTTAACAGGACTGCACCTTGAAACTGGCTAAACACCAGAAAATCCAGATCTTGTAATTCTCACCCTGACTAGCACTGGTGATATGAAATACTCTGTCCATAAAATAACAGCAACTGCATTTAAAATTCCAGTCACCTATTCCTTTAAAAGGCAGCAAAATAATTAATTAGTTCTGTACCTTTTAATCACACTTCCTGAATGTGCTGCATATGCTAGAGGAGTATTTATTGTTTGACTGTTTTCCCAACCTACTTTCCCAACTAAGACAGAAATGAAAGATCAAAGTCTCCAAGCATTGAAGTCTCTTAATTAAAACAATCCTCAAACAAAACTAAAAACTTTGTATTGTTTGTGAAGAGAGAAGGCACAAATTTTAGAGACAGTTCCTATACGTGAACACAGGTGTCAAACATGACCATTCCAATGTATATGAACTGCAAAAACTTATCCAGGCCCTCTCCAGTGGTGTTGCTGTACTAACTACATATACATTCAGATGGTGGTCAGTATCGCTCACATACGCCAGGTGTGAATGTTGTTGAAATGCACTGAATTCTCTCAATTTCAGAAGGAATGGGAGAAAAGAAACAGACTACAGGAACTCAAGCACAACTTGAGACTTTGAAGATTTGCTTGGCAGCAGAACAACTAAAGGAAAAACACAGCATTTACATAGATTTTGTAAGAAGTGACCTGATCACAACAGGGCAAAAAGATTTCTTATAAATTCTTCCATCGAACAGCATAAGATTAAAAGATAAAACTAGAAAGGGTGTGTGTGTATAAATAGATGCACATAAGCTTGTCTATCTCAATTCCTCCAGGCTTGATTCAATTTACTATCACAGACCACAGAAGAAAATCTGAAATCAGAGTACATGGTTGCTGCAGTCTTTCAAACCAAAGCACAGCATGCAACAGTAAGACTGACAGCATGACTGTGAAAAAAAATAAACAACTCACCTCTCTCACATATTAATATGGTAAAAATTAATATTTACCTGACTGAGAAGGAGGGAACTGAGTTAATGATGAAGTTCTCTCACGCTTTACAGGCGGACAGTAGTTTCCATCCTCTCGATCAGATTCTGTAGAAAAAAAGCAATTAGAGAAAACACATAAAATCCTGGAAAGATGTTTACTAGTGCTTCTTAATCTTATGATCAAATTTCTTACCATCTCCATCTTCTGGACTTGATCCATCTGCTGATCTCTGAAATCAGATGACAGTGATAAAACAAAATCACATAATGAACATTTCAGTCTTTTGGGTACACAGAAATGCTTTAATCCTCAGTTCAGAGGCTTTTTCTTTACTGCCAGTGATATACGTTTAAGGAAAAACATCTTTATGAATTACTTATATGCATATCAAATTTCCTCCAGACACTATACATAACATTATTTCAAAACATTTCATTTACAAGATAACTGAAAACTCAAGTCCAGGGACTAACATCCTTAACAGAGACCATGCAATGATTGTTAGTTTTCTCTACACTGAAAATGGTAATTCTCAAATGTGGTTTGATTTAAAAAAAAAAAACAAAATCATTCAAGTTCTAAACTCATCGTGAAGACATCTGTTGTTTGGGAGTTCATTCCAAAGCACTTTTTCTAATTAATGTCACTGACATCAGTTCCTTCAACAAAACACCAGTGTTGGAGGGATGTCTTTCAAAGCACTATTGACCAGCACTATGATGTTTTCATAGGAATTAGCAATGGATAGTTTCATAGCATCTTCACAGTACCAGAGAAAAAAAAAAAAGAGGCATCACTGGCTACAACATTAAGAAGTCTTTGAACAAAGTTTTCACGTCTTCTCTGAGGATTTCTAAGTCTCACCCCTCCTACTCGCCCTGTCAGTTCCCCAGCTAACATCATTTCCCTTGTTCCTGCAAAGTGTAACCCCACAGGGGATTCCTTCCACAACAGAAGGCACCTGGAGGAGCCTAAGCCTGTCCTTACAAGACCTCTTGACATACTGCACTTTGCCCTACACCAGCACTGCTCACTCCTTCATCCTGCTCCTGCTGCAATACAAACCCTCGGCGGCTCGCAGCTGCTGTCCTCCAGCACAAGGAGAGAACGGGCAGACACAGGGATCAGGCAGCACAAACTGGGACTGCTTTGAGCTGCACAGAACTACCAGCTAAACGACAGAGACTGGATACATGAACAACAGAAATCACAAAATGTTCTATCTGGTACTTTACATGCTTAGAATCTAGATATGGATGTACTATCGGTGTTCTATCTAATGTTAATAAGTACTTTATCCAATGCTAATAAAAAGTACGTTTACTTCAAGGCAAGCAATTCTGTCTATGCAATAAAGTCTAAGGGTTAATGGAAGAATGTCAATATTTCACTAGCACCCCAGTCAAGCACCACCTTTGAAACCTTCGCCATACAGAATGAAAAGTTATTTACAGTTTTGAAATGCAATTTCCCCACCCCAACACAGCTGTCAGCCCAACCTCAATAAAACTGTTTGATAATCCATGCTATTCCTACATAATTCACCAAGTAATCCACATTCTTGTGGATCACTGCAATATGATCTTATTAGGCATCTCTGTTGCCAATATACCAGTGTCCTAAAAGGAAAGGGTAAGTGGGAACCCATGCTATCTCCTATTTCAGCAATCACTATCTGAAGTAAGAAAAAAACTGTTTTGTAGAAAGAGCACTGTTGTCATACACCAGCAATTTGTTTCAGTTGTTAGCAAAAATCCTAAAAGCAAAAGGAAACTATTTGGTAACGGAAAGTTGCACTAAATTGCAGATCTATATGTGCAAAAATTCTTGAAAATCAACAAGTCCAGAACTTAAAAAACTTCTAAAACTGTTAAATAGTACTCTGGCACTGAGAACAGAGCAATGATGTATGCAACACTGACCAAAAAAATCAAATCTGTACAGAACAAGCTTCAAATTATCACATCACTGTCTTTTTATTAACTGATGCACGGCTGTCACTGTATTTAGTATGCAAGGAGCATCAATAACCAAAACCAAGTCTGTAACCTATGGAGGGCAAAGCAGAGCTGGGATCTACTCTCTCTGAATTATTTCTCTGCTTTCGAGCCCAAGAGTTTCAGGAGATTAAAAGTTGGGCAAGAGCCACATGACAAGTGTTACAGTGGTTACTGACACAGCCTGCCCTAGCTGAAGCAGCTGCTGCACAGAATAGAAAAGGTATTCCTTTGTCTCAAATATATTTTTCCTACCTATACATCTAAATATGTAGATCATTTGGTATGCTACCTCCTATCCTTACCCATTCACACACTGTTAAAACCGTCTATTACCACTTGGAGAAGTAAGGGCAGAGTTTGCTAATAACTCCTACCAGAAAAACAAGCAAACAACAGAGTTAAAGCTTTCATAGGCTCAGGAATTCAAAGGCCATGGGAAAAAAAAAAGTCTTAATCTCTTAGGCTGGCCTCCATGCACAGACAGGCTGAAGACCCTCATTTGTGTCTGCCTCACTCCTGAAAGTCCTGCATTTAAGACATCCAGGTTTGATTTTCTACTTTTAAATGAATGAGGATATGCAAGAGTTATTCCACTGCAGTTACCAACACTGTTGAGAACCGCTTTTAATTTTGTTATATTTAGCTTCCAGCAAAAGACACAGCCCATACCTTTTCCTTGCTTTTATTAAAAAAAAAAAAAAAAAAAACCTGCAATAAATATTTACTCCCTGTTAGTTTGGCATTCACTAGTCAAGTCTCGCCAGCCTTGGATAAATCTTCAGTTTTCTCAGTATGATGCCTTCACAAGTGACCAATTCACTTACAGTGAAGGACATTCATTGTCCTTCTTTGCTAGGAAAAGATTTTACAGAAAAAAAAAGCTGGTCTAAAGAAACCTGATTTTCCATGGATCCTACAGAGATGACGATGTGGAATAACCTACAGTGAGAAGACAAATGCCAGTGGCGGAGAGATGTTTCCTATCCAGCTTTCATGTATCCACAAACTGTACAGAAACTGTATAAAATAAACAAACAACAGGTCATCAAACAAACCCAGACAGTCTGGGTGCCAGAAGGTGCATAAACTACAGATGTTCATACCTTGTCATGACAATCCATTCTGCCCTGGGTTGAAAAGGTCCGTTCTTGGAAATAAGAGCAGTGCAAGGAAAAGCGTGCACATAAAGGGCAGGGCAGCCCTAACAGACCAAAATCAAACAGTCCCTGCCTGTGAGCGGTAGAATGTGTGGTCACAATTAGGAACAAGACTCCCCTGCACCCAGAAACCACACTTCACCAAACAGAAAGGTTAGGACCAATTTTAAAATCTCTCTGAAAGACTGCATGGTGGCTGTCACTTAGTCACCTCATCTTTCCAGAAGTATTTGCCTGCACCAGCAGTAGAAAAGTCTTAAGCTGACACTGCTGATAGCTTTCCATACCTCAAGACACTGAAATTGTGCTTTTTCAAGTACCTAAATTCAAACTTCTGCTTTAGCAACTTTCTTGCTGCTTTTGACCCGTTAAGTACATTACTGGTCGGCATGACAAGCTCCAGCTCACATCCAGTGCGAACGGAGCATCAGCTACTTGCTTTGTCAGGCTGCAGCATTACTGCTCAGAAGGAACAAAGAATCCTCCTCTAACCTGCTTTGAGGCAAATCCTTCTCATAGAGCCACCTTCTCACTCACTTTCCTTTCATCCCCTTGGCAGCAGAAGCACTTGGTAGGTTCACGTTTACCCGTGCCAGTTCCTGTTGAATAGGAGCAAGCAGGGCTTCAGAGATGGGGCTCAGAGTAGCACTGACTGAGGCAACAGGAGCAGAAAGCTCAGAGCTGTGTCCACCAGCTGGGGCTTTGCAACCCAATGGGGGGGCTCAACCTCTTCCTGGGGGTCCTCACCTGAGTCCAACAAACCTTTTTGTCTTTTTTTACTCCCAGTCCCCTGCAGGGCAAAGTTCCTTCAATGCAAGGTTGCAACATGATGGAGGAGCGGTCCTAGTGAGAGATCTGTTTTAGCATTTAAAGCTCTATCCCCTTCCTATCGTGAGCAGAATCAGCAAGCTTTCAAGGTTATGGGGAGCTCATCAGAAGAGCACAGGTTGCACAGCCTCATCAGCCTGGCTTCCTGCTTCAAAGCAGGCTCCCAGATCCACCCGGACAGCCACCAGAGATGCCACCAGTACGACCCAACAGATCACAGACCTGCTCCAATTGCTGCACTGGTGGAGGAGACGACCCTGCCATTATTCACAGAGCCTTTGAAGAACTGGGGTAAAGCCTAACATCCACAGTGGGGAAAATGCTGAAAAATATAAACAGAATGTTACTAAGGAAATGGAGAAGACCATCCTTGTCAATGGACCTCATGAATCTCAGGATGAGCTTACTATGGACAGACACTGGGGCTGATGACGACTTGGAAGATTCAGTGTCTGTAAGAAGCAAAATAACGCATAGGAAAGGGTACAGAAGTGTTTCCATATGAAAAATAGATAAATAGCTTAGGATTCTTCAGCCATAACGCACAGATTTTTTTGGGGGGAGAAGGAAGAATACAAATCAGGAGCTGTACACAGGATGACAATGTAGTGACTCAGTACAAGAGCTAGAAGTAGTCAATTAAACTAGGCTGTAAGAAGTTCCAAACTCCAACCCCAAAAACCCAAACAAGATGAAAAGCTTAGCATACTGAACCCCTTGTTGAGGATCATGCGGATGTCTGTAGCTCATATGCTTGGATTCAGCAAGCAATTGGAAAAATTCAAAGAAAAAAAAAAAAAAACAGAGTCCTACTACCAGTTCACATTCACCTCCAGCCATAGATCATAAAATTGTCAACAATGCAGGAAGAGGCAAGAACACTGAAGGCACACTTCTGCTATATTGTTAACAGGGGAAATGACAAATTCTTTTCCAAACAATTCATATCAATACAGTTCAGAACATTTCAAAGTTAAACATGCAACAGATTTAAGTAATTTAAGTAATTCTTGTAATATTTGGCAAGGGTCAGTAATTGAAAAAGTGAAGCAAGGCATCCTACTGGTATAAATCCGATTTCTCTCCTAAGCAAAACCGTAATATGTGCTCTAGGACTTAAAAAAAAAAAAAAAAAAAAAAAAAAAGAGAGAGAGGAATTAAGCAAAACTAGCCATTAATGCCAATCACCACTTACACGGAAAAATCAGATGTCGAGGTGAGAGTCTCTTGGCCAGGTCAATTCATAAAACATATTTTTCTTAATATATTAAATGGAACAAAAGCTGCTGCAAGTGTTAGATTTTTGCAATTGGATTGTCCAACCAAAACTGTGAGACAGACATTTGTACAGCTGTTCTGAAAAAAGCACATCCAAAGGGAACTGCAAACTCCCCCAGAATTCATTTTAGACTTCAGTCACGCTTGCTATTTAAAGTACTTCCTAATCTCTTCAGAAATTCTGATCTGAGTTCTTGTTCTAAGTTCCTTGGCACTCATAAGGAACAGTTCCTTCTCTTCCTTCTTGCCGTAATGTTTTATACCAGTGACAACCTGTCTCCTTGAGCCTTCTCTTCTCTAGAGAGTCCTAAGAAGCACAGCTCTGGGGAGACCTTGGCAGAAACCTGTTCCTGTTTCTTAAATGCTAAGACGATCTTTGGATCATCAGCGAGACTAACGATGCTAGGAAGCCACTTACACCAACTCACCTTACTCAACCAGATGAAACAAAATCTATTTTATTAAAATAAACAAAAATAACATATCTAGGCCAAATATGTAGAAGTCTACTTGGAGGTTTGGCCTCCTCTGTATTACACGAAATAAATGAGACACAAAGAAACAGACAGACTAATATGATGCTGGAATATCAAATATAGGCAAGGAAGTAATACCACTTTTAAATAAAGACTGGCACAAACCCTCTTAGCCTGTTTTTACTCACAGTTATGTTTATGTGCTATTTATGGTTCCTTTACTCTTTCCCCAGCCTAGCATCCATACCCAGTGGCCCCATGTACGGCTTCCAGTTTCGCAATCTTTATCTGCTTAGAGCCCAGGAGTTGTACAACTCTTGTTGGTACTCTCAGAAGCCTTTGGCATTATCAGCCTCTCAATATCCCTCTAATCTCTGCCACATACAACTGTCCTAAAACATCTACAATTATTCTTTTAAGTGCAGCAGTGTAGCAACATATTCACAATGAGCCCTTAATTTTAAATATCCTGTTGACTTCCAACACCGTTCAACTCACTCTCCCCAAGAAACCTCTGACTAGCTATGCTGACGCTGCCAAGGCTGTCTGTAAAATGATATTGTTGCCTCTCCCCTGTAAAAGTTACTTTTTCCACATTTCTTTCTCTGCCACCATCCAAACCCTACCAATCATACCCCAGCACGCAAACATCTTCTAATCACCCAGTTCCTCAAACCACCAAAACCCAGACATACCCAAGTCACTTTAATCAAATCAGGACTTCAACCCATCCCTTACTGCGTTGTGCACTAACACAACTTTCTCTTTTTTAAGCTCAGACACATGACCTTGCTCTCTGGACTACATGCGAATGCCACCAGCCTACGTCACCTTTTCGACACCACATCTTCTAACACTCCACAGCTAAGACCTCAGCAACAGATTTAACAACTTAGGGATGAAAATCATTGTTCACTGCACAACTAACCCCCTACCTTTATGACCCAGGTGTCATTTACCCCTTTAACTCTGCATCATCTTGCAGTACCATTCAGGTATGAGCCATGATCCAAGCAAACATCACACAACTTACCTTCCTTCAGAGCCATCCTTAACAGCTCACCACTAGCACTTCACCCCTAGAGCACACTGACCAACACCAGGCACATAACAAGCTAGAAGCAGTGTTCATTTTTATCTTCTACCACCTTACCCAGCCCAGACTGGTGGGGGGAAGAGAACAAGCTACAGGCCATGTGCAATACTGGCCTATTTTAAAGTGCAAACTTATTCTGAAAATCTGAACAGAGCGTCTACCTTTTGTAGTATTCGCAACCAATGTCTTTAAGATGTTCATAGCACATACTTGCAGAACAAGGGACGGTACTGTAAAAGCATTTTTGGACAAAATATTTCTTGGAAACTGTTTCTTAGCTTGGAAATGAGGAGACATTTCTTCTCAGAAAGAGCAGTCAGGCATTGGGACGAGTTGCCCAAGGAGGTGGTGGAGTCACCGTCCCTGGGGGTGTTCAAGGAAAGGTTGGACCTGGCGCTTGGGGACGTGGTTTAGTGGGTGATGTTGGTGTTAGGGGGATGGTTGGACCAGATGATCTTGGAGGGCTTTTCCAACCTTAATGATTCCTTGATTCTGTAAGTTATTGGTACAGACAACAGAATAACAGTAATATTCTATGATCAGCATAATGAGGTTAGGACTTTATGGTGCTTTCTGGTCTCAGTAAGTCCAGAGTCTTTTAAGTCTTCATAAGCTGAGGCAATTTTCCAACTAGTGCCAGCACCAGCAGCTCTGACTAGCAGTGTAAAAGAAACAAGCAATGTATATGGTCACCATCGTTCAGATATGAAGCTGAGGGAACACTGTAAAAAACTTTATAAGGAGACAAAGAGGTAAGAATAATTAAAATACAGACTCATTCAACAAATGTGGAAACTGAGGAAACAGCAATGTGTGAAAGGAACAAGTCCAAAACAGAAACTCTGAAAGGACCTGAAAACACGGATCTGAAAATGCAGCTCAGCAGTTACAGCACTTCAACAAGAGGGGGCAGGGGGGAACAGCATGCCTGAACTAGACAACTGAAAAAAAACAATGAGGTTAGAATTCAGAACATGACACAAGAAGAGCAGTAAGACACAAGGCCACATACCAATAAGTAGATACACCACCACTACACTCAATTAGATTTTCAAACAAACATATGTGGAGGTGTTCAAGACCAGGTTAGATGAGGCCCTGGGAAATGTGATCTAGTGGGTAGTGTCTGGGCCTATGGCAGGGATTGGGACTAAATGGTCTTTAATGTCCCTTCCAACCCAAGCCATTCTGTGATTGTATGATACCTGGTCTGTTATTTGTTCCAGCTCCTTGGAGCATCCAGAGTAATTGTAAAAAGCCATTACTGCCCTGCTTCGGAAGAGCAAGTAACTGTCTTATGAAGCAAGAAGACTTAGAAATAATTATGGACTAGTCATGGGCATCCAGCTTTACATCCGCCATTAACTATTATAATACAAATCAGAACAGATACGCAAATCCTATATTTTTAACTTTGAAACAACCAGAATCTCCTTATTGAAAGTTAGAGACATTACTCTGAACCACCACTTTGTATCCCCTCTAAATAAACACGACAAGCTGCACATCTGATGCTTCACTAAACTGTATACACATTTATTTGGAAAAACAATTCCAAAATTACTTTACAGACTAGCATGCATTTTGTTCTGCAGCATGCTGAATCTTTTGCAACTGCTAACAAAGAAATAGATGTCTGACACCTTCAAAAAACAAACTTAGGTAGAGAGAAAAATATTCCTTAACTTAATCGTAGACAACGTTAGCTCCGGAAAACCACTGAATAATATCAACCCAGCTTGTAGACACTGCCAGAAAAAAATTCTGCTCAGGATGTCCTGTTTGATGGAGGAGAGCACTAGACAAACATCTCAACGTTCATCATGGACAGCAAAAACTTAACTTGAATATACAATGCAGTGCCTCCTCCTCGCTCTCAGCTCACCGTCAGATCGCTGTATTGGCACTGAAAAGCCTCCATGAAGACTTTGTTTACAGCTCTGGATGAAAGCCAACTTGACCACACAGATATCTTGCTAAATGGAAATTATGATTTAGATAGCTGACAAACAACACACTTGTAGAATATGTCGTTTCACTATCTCATTCTTTTCTAAATGTTATCCTGGGAAAAACTCCTCTTAACAGATTTTCTTGTTAGCTTTACTAACCATCAGCTCTTGTGGAAGGCAAT
The DNA here is from genome assembly GCF_964211825.1 of Aythya ferina. NCBI lineage: Eukaryota > Metazoa > Chordata > Aves > Anseriformes > Anatidae > Aythya > Aythya ferina. The sequence goes on from NC_140324.1 coordinate 2,585,349, forward strand.
TCACTTACCCAAACACCTCACACAGAAGGTAGTCTGCTGGTAACTGTAACACTTACAGGGCTATCAATCCTTTCAAAAATACAGTGAAAGGCCTTAACCAGCATGTAGCCCGAACACCACTTCTTGATTAAAGTTAGAGACACTCAGCTGGCCTGAATGTTGGGTTCTGATAAATTCAGCACGTATTAAGCGGCTGTTGCTTTTGGCTGCCAGCACCACAGCCTGACTGTATTGCTGACCTACCAGCTCCACAAAGGATGGCTACTGGAACAAGCACCAAGCAGGCTTTGGCCCTCCACTTACAAAGCAGCACACAGCACAGCACCAATGCTTCTGTTGCTCTATTCCAGTCTCAGTTGCACACAGTGTAAGCTACTAAAGTGATCATTAACTCCCCTTAAGAAAATTGTACATCTCCACACGTTTACACAGCTTAACATAAATGTATTTGTTACTAGATGTGTTTACAGTTTGGAAATCAGCCACCACCTGACAGATGCCACTGGTGGGGTCTGAATGACCTCCTTCAAGGAATGAGCTTAGCTCCCCAGCAGACCAGGGCTCCTCCACAGCCATGCAGACCATGGCTCACCCCTTCTCAGGAGGTCCGATTATATCAACATGACACAGTACTTAGATCAGTTCTTAACTCATTTCTCTCCAGCGTGAGGTCAAGTTGCTTGGCTCCACTACAAATCTCCATGCAGTCGCTCCGCTCAGCCCCCAGGCCGGCTTTCTGGCCAAGCCTTAGCAGTCCTGAAGGCAGCACCTACCCAGCACCGCGACCACCTGCAGCATCTGTGTAGGCAGCTAGGGAGAAGAAATGATAGACCTCCTTCCCTGCAATCCACCAGCCCAAAGAGACATTGAGCTGTCAGTTCCTTCAGATTCTTTACGAATATTTTCTTGAAACACACCAAGTGCAACAGATCCATCCCACAGCCTGACACAAGCTCCTACAGCATGGCCCCGAAGGGATGCGCTGTGTGCAGGTCTGCACCCTGTGCAGATGGCACAGAAAGCAACACGATTGTGCAAGACCTGGTGGCTTACAGCTGGGGAAGGAGGCCAGAGAAGAAAGGACACAGCCCCACATCGCTCTGCTCGGGCTGCATGCTCTGATCACCATTTCCAAGCAGGCTGTGGAAGCACTGCCAGCTTAAAAAGGGAGAAAAATCACCAGCACAGAAGGGACTTCAAGAACTGTCCAAACAACAGTGGGTGACTGAGAGCTGTCTCCTTGATAGTGCTAACGCTACTACTCCCGGCGTTCCAAACTGCATGTAAATTGTCACTGTGAAGACTCGTTGGAAAGAATACCTCAAAACTAGTACTTACAGTAAGATACATTTAACTGGATGAGCTAATATTAGAAAAAAACAGCAGATTTAATCCTTGCTAATCTGACAAAAGATTTCAAGCAAGCACCTGCTGATGAATATGCCCCCAAAAAAGTGAGAAAACTCACATCTTGTTCCAAAGAAAAGCTACAAACCACAAAACAGTTTGATATTTCTATTGAAACATTTGATATTTTCTGATCGTGCAGATAAACATAACAATCCAGTGATTCCAAAAAGGTCTCTCTCAAAGTAGCATTTGCAGTTTTGAGAAAGTTTATTGTGAAAGACTGGCTACAATGGGGGAATATCCACATCTAACTACCACTGCAGCAGCTTCTTCACCCTACACCCAGTAATAGTGTTACTGCTCTATTGTCCATCTTCACCGTCAGAAAAATACACACAAGTGGCTGCTCACCACAGACTATGAGTTATACGAGTTAGGGCTACAGAACAAAGAAGTTAATATACATTATCAACATCTCCTTACCTTCTGTGCTTTATCCTTCTGAAATACAAAGACAGGTGGAGCAATGGCAGGTTTTTCTGCAAAAAGAAAAATTGTTGTTGTTTTTGTTTTTCCAACCACATTAATTAGTAACTAATATGTTACGCTTTATGATGCTTTGACAGACAATGAATCTCTAGACCAGTTAAATCTCGGTTACATGAATTGTTTGACTGGTTCCTGGTAATGTGTAGTTATTCTTAAGCACTTGATCTTCAATAGGAAGAAGTGTTTTGAGAACAGCAATACAACTGACAGAAATGATACCTGAAAGCTCGATCAGTTTCCTTGTCTCTGCAGATCTCTCTGTGTTAAAGCAGTACTTTCACCATCCTTGGGTACATCAGCAGGAAAAGGCCCTTTACTACGACAGTTCACTTTTGTACACACCAACATTCTGCTTTCGTAGAGGAAAGCAACTGTTTACAGATACATGATTTAAACCAAACATCCCATGTGTATTATCACAGAGGCACCAGCCTCATGTATGTAACTAGAAAGCAAGTCCGCTATGTACTTGAAGTTCAGATTCAAACATTAGCAGGACATTTTTCTAAACATACCACCATTTGGTCAAGTCCAGACTGAATTTCTGGAATGAGTGCACGTCTTCCTCTGTCCTTAATGACCTCAAAACAAAGGGGTGGATGGTGTGAAATCACAAGAAGCGAGCTTTCCTCAGAGTTCAACAAAATTATACCACGCGCATGTGTTGCATTTGAAGACAAACTGCACGTACAGTATGCAGTCAGCAACCCTCCTCTATGTTTGCAGGGCTAAAGGTGAGTATAACATTTAAAACTGTCTTCAGATTGAGACTGCAGTGAAATGAGAATTCAGGGAGGGCTGTACTTTGGCTAATTTCTTTGCAGAAGTTCCATCTTTGCAATTATTTAGTTCTATGAACAAGACCAGGCTCTTAATAAAAACTGACTGTAAATCTTTTTGGACTTGAAAAGATACCACAAAAAAGAAATAAAAACCAACAAGAATTACCTCGCTCTGAAAAAAGGACAGGATCACAAAATTCTCCATACGTCAGTTGGGTCAGTGCAGGAATACACAGAATAGAAGAAAAAAGGGATGAGATTTTTCAGGGAACTGCTAGCTATTAGATTGGTTGAGGTTAAGAAATGAACCTTTACCTGGCAAGCACACACACACAAAAAAATTTCTAAGAACTCCGTGCACTTATTTGGGAGGGTGGACTTTCCACCCTCCTGTGAGTCTCACCCAGAGGGACAACTCAGCAAAGACTGACTTTGCAAGATCAGTGTTCGACAAAAGGTAAAGCAGCCATGAAATGAAGACCATTATTACAGCCTTTGTCCTGCTCTTTTTCCTTTGTTTTCTAAGGTCTCTGGCAATTCTACCCACAACACAGCGCTGAATCTTAAAAATGCTTATTAATGAGAGCAATGCAGACAAGCTATTTCAAAAATCAAAAGTAATCTACAGTCAGACAAACTTAACTGCTATCCTTGTCCTAAAAGTAGAGTCTGCTGAAAGGGAACGGGGTCTTCAAATTACTCTGAAGGAACACCTGCATCCATAGAAGCCAGGGCTCCTCTTTAATTCCTCTGGCCTCCCTATAACCTGTCTGGGGGAGGTTCCCCGTGCAGGGGGGCGAGCTTTTAACACTTTACTTCAAAAAGATTTTCATTTTATTTTTTCTACCACATTTGGTCTAGTTTAATATTCATTAATGAGGAAGTTACAGCAGTGACTAGCACGCATTGTACCCAACTAGTTTTATCTAAGACCACCCACCCAGTCAATAATATCCTGTATTAGTGCTCTTCCCTTTTGGAGAGCTGCCTGAAATCAGGACTCAATTGTGTAGTGCAAGACATACCCGAGACTCCTGTACCGAGTTCCAGAGATACCACAGAGGATCAAACAGAAAGCAGCTACTTGTCTATTTAGTACTTAATACGGGATCAAAGCCCTGAGGCAGAAGAAAGCAAACAGTAAAAACAAAATGAAACAAACAAACAAAAACAGACTCAGCCATGCAAAGGCCAGAGGAAACACTGGCTGGCTGGCAAAAGGCTACAGCAGGGAGCCAAAGATGAGGCAAAGGAACAGGACAAAATAAGAGACAGGGTCTGGTGACAGAAAACACAGTCCTCAAAGAAAGGTACAGGGATGCCAAGAGCAGAAAACTCACAAATAAAGATGACTGGCTGGAGGAACCAAAGAAAAAAGAAAAGAAAATCAAGTATTGCAGATTGTGCCCAGCTACAGCAAATAAAGCTGGGAAAAGGAGCTAGTGAAAAACTGCGGTGAGATCCGTTAGTGAAGGTGGAAGGAGACATCAGACGTGTGCAAGATAAGGGAGTTTCTAGGTACTGAAGGAACGCCATCCTCCAAGCTGGAGGTTTAGAAAGCTCCCTGTTCCTCGCTGCTTGTGAGACACCGGACAAGCTGGCAGCCGGCAGGAACAAGGGCACTACAGCAGGCAGTCGCTGCTACCAACTATCCCATGGCTTAACCAGGCACACTCCTTACTGTGGATCCTAAACTTACAGCACTGCCGAGGATGTGTGCATGCGCTGCTGCACCGTTACACAATGGATGTGCTGTTTAGCAGAGAATACTTTCAGAAAATTACTTCCACTAAATCAGCATTAATTTTTTAGAGGTTGACTGCCACTGCACACTTCAGTGACAACCGCATGATCTTCAGTCAGTTTCTGGTGCATATACATGAAGCCTTTATAGAAATGATCATTGTTTCTCTTGCAGACTTACTTCTTTGAGAAGCACAAGAGATCTTTATATAGGAAAAAAAAAGTAAGGGGAGCTGTATAAAGGTCATCTTTTCTCTTGTTCATCGTGTCCTTAAGTCTGCAATGCAACCACAAGGCTGGAGAAGCGTTTGCCTAATTCTAGCCCACAGTAAGCAAGGATTGCTAGGTCATCTAATCTGACCTTCATACCAAGCCATTGCGTATTTTCCTGAGCCTTAAAGTTTTGAGGAAACATTTTCAGCAAAGGCATTCATTCTTGAAGACATTAGAAGAAAAGCTTTGTTACCATTGATCATTTGTTACCTCACTTGTATAAAAAAAAAAAAAAAAAAAGGAAAAAAAACGCTGCAGCGTCTAATTTCCCATTCAAATGTCTGGCTTCAACTTTCTGCTCTGATTCCTAAGTATGTTTTTGGAATGCATTTCTCTGCTGTATTAATGAGCTCTAGTATTTACTGCTTTCCCTGTACCCAGGTCCCCTTCCATATTGCTTTTCATTAAAGAGGACAGAACCAATCTCTCTCAATTGATGACTTACATCTTATCAACATACGCCATTGTGAAAAGCCTGCCTCTTTCTGATAACCTCCATGTAGACTGTGGAAAGCTCCAAATGTGGCTCTCTGAAGCTTTCCCTTTTCTAGGATGGAAAATCCCAGTTCCTTCAGCCACAAAGTGTCACGCAACCCAGGCCCCTTCCCATCTCGGTCACCCAAACGAAACTTTGAAATGTTAGAAGCCCAGACCCTAAGTCATGGTAACAACTCCGAATTCCTCACCAGCACCACTGTAGCAAGCTCATGACAAGGTGATTTCATCTTTTAAACCTAAGAACCACAGCATTGCAAACCTTTTCTAAATTTACCATTTAAAGGTACAACAGCGCCTGACTACACAGAAACTTGTAACACAGGCAAAAGAAATGCGTACAAGTTGAGAACAAGTGAATCACAGAATCACAGAATCACAGAATTTCCTAGGTTGGAAGAGACCTCAAGGTCATCGAGTCCAACCTCCAACCTAACGCTAACAGCCCTCCACTAAACCATATCCCTAAGCTCTACATCGAAACATCTTTTGAAGACTTCCAGGGATGGTGACTCCACCACTTCCCTGGGCAGCCTGTTCCAGTGCCTCACAACCCTTTCAGTGAAGAAGTTCTTCCTAACATCTAACCTAAAACTCCCCTGAAAGTGCCTTGACTTCAACTCATAACATATAACCTGAGACAAAAAGTAGATAATAGCTATGAACCATGAGTAAGTGTTAAATGGCTAAGGACAATTAGGTTGTCAATTCATGAAACAGATTCAGTGTGGTAAACTGTTATCTATTAAAAGCTGAGGGGTAGACCAACACATGAACTGCAATGCACTATAAAAACTGTATTTGTTGTACCTGCAATTCTTAATATCTAAGGCTATTTCTGAATTTTAGCTCCCAGACATACTCCAGAGGATATTTCCTGGGAGGTAGCACTGAGGAATAGATCCTGAGAGCTGTCTTAGAGAGCCCCTCACCAGGATCTAGGTGTCCATCCTTACCAGCTGCCCGGTAAGAGTTCACTTCCACTCCCAGCTCTCCAGAGGCTTCTGGGGTTCATTACAGTCTGGGCAGTACAGCTATGAAAATCTAGGAATTTTGGATATTTCTGTTGAAGCAAGGATTTGCTGACCTGTTTGAAATTGCTGCCCATTCCTGAAGCACAGGCTAGTTCCACTCAAGGAAACATTGGTACATTTTCTTCTGATGTTACTGAGACTGAAGGCAGTACAAAGGGGAAGGGTTCTTTGGGGGGTATCTTTCTACATCAGCTTTTTCCTGTGTATGTTCTACTTAATATTTTGACACTGTGGTTGCAGACACCAGGAACACATGGTAGTCAATCAACTGATACACACAATCAACAGAAAGAAAAAAACAGTTATCTGAAAACATGATGTACTTCCCCTGAAGTCTAAAACATTAAGCATGCATTGGGTGGTGAAAGAGCATTTCCCAGGAAATACCCACTCCACCTCTGATCTCCTAAAACCTGTTCCTTAGGGGAAAGATGTAACTCTTTTATTAAAAAGCCCAGCAGTACCATTCCAAAAGTCCAGTGAACACAGACACTGATTTTCAAGGACACGTTACAACTCACTTCCATTTCTCCAGTTTCCACCTCAACGCACTCCGCGTTGTAAAGAAGAGTTAAACTAAATCTTCTGGGCAGCAGCGCACAGCCTTACCCATTCCTCTCTTACTTATGCTTTCTTCTAGACTCAGAATTACCAACTGCCTTTCTCCAGGATGGTTGAACTGATTAACATAACCAAGTTAATCACTGACCCGCTTGGTTCTCAAATTATGTAGTTATCAAGGTAACTACCTTTAGTTCAGATCTGAAGACAAGCATGTATGTCCCCAAACTGGTCTGCTTTTTCCAACATAGACCAACTGTCCTAATGAGGTATTTTCTTTCCCACAAACGATTCCTCCCTTACATCCTTACACCACTGTAAAACATACCAGCAATCACCAAGAACACTACTAGTACGTCATCTTCTCATCTTTTAAGAAAAACATAAGGAGCTTCAACAGCTCATAGGATCGATATCATTTCTTCTAAAGACTTCCATTTGCAGCAGCTGCCACAGCACCTAGCCACGCACACCTGCTTAGCTCTTCCCAAGCAGAACCTATCCTTTCCAGCTCAGCTTGGTGGGAGCACACCAAAACGAGGTAAAACCAAGACAGAAATAAACAGTAAAGCTGGGTGACAAATATTCATCAAAAAAAGAATGACATAAAAGAAGGGAGAATGAAAAGAGTGCCTAGGGAGGGGAGAAGCACCAACATTTTGACACCCTGATAGGATTTGAAGAAAAACTCATCTTGTTCCTTCACACTAACTGCAGTACTACAATATTGCTGAGGATACAAGGTAAAAGGCCTATTTAAATGCCACAGAAGGTTTTCTTTACGATTCTGTAAGATTTTGGTAAAATAAGTACCAATAAAAATATTCAAAAAATAAAAACAATAGGCAATAAAAAAAGCCTATTAGTTATAAACAGAACAAAGTGTTGGATATATGGATTGTAAGCATTTTCTCAGCATATTCTGCCTTCCTTATCACACAAGCTGTTCTTCCTGTTTGCTTTGGTACCAGTCAAAACACAGCTATGAAATAGCGGCTGAATCCTACATGTATACAAGCCTGCATGGTATCAATCCTGGAAAAGAACTGCATGTGTTTGCTTTATACTACATTCTGGAAGAAAAAAAAAAAAAAAGAAGTGGTAGTGACAAAAACTGTGCCAGTCATAGAATATTAGATGGCAATAGCTTATTAAGAAGAAGGAAAAAAAAACATTATGGAAGGAAGCATGCAGGCAAACAGAAAATGTTTGATTTGCGAACAACTACACACGCAGACTGCTTCCATTCCTTTAAGGAATAAACTTGTATGTGGAATCAGATAAAAACACAGCTCTGCAATTTTACAAAGACAAATGTCTTTCCAACATTCCCTGATATAATACGGTTTCATAAAACAAATATATATTTAAAAAACAGTACTCACTAAAATCATTTGTTCCTTGCTTAAAAAAGGTTATGCTGAATGCAATCAAACATAGAATCACTGAGGCTACTAAATTTGTTTCAAGTTTAGGGACTTTCTGTCTTAAAGAAAAAAAGAAATTGCATGTTAAGAAAAAAAAATGCTTTTCTGTAGGTGCTGATTTACAGCCTGCATGCAGGAAGTTCCAACCACTGTGAACTCAGGAGTAACCTTCTGATTGTGATGGGTGCCAACTCAAAGTAGAAAGACAAGTTCCTTTGACTAAAGGTTGAATGAAAGGAAGATAAAAAATTAAGCTCAAGGTTAAATTTAATTATGCTTACTTGAGCAGTTCAGATAGCAAAAAATGTTCTTTCACCTTAATACTACTTAAGTTATGAGAAGCAGAGTAATCATGTCAGAAAGATAATATATAAATTAAAAAAGAGACAAACAGGCGTTTGTAGCTTTATAAAAGGGGCTGATACCAAAACAAGACTCCTGTCTCTCCCAATAGCTATGACTAGACTGAAAGCAATGAGCAAGCGACCAAGCCAGCAGCTGATCACTGAAAGTGACCCCACAAGAAAAGTCCAATCATACCTAATGTCATTAGATCACTTACATCCAGACTTCACAAATGATGTCATAGCAAATATAACTGACAACAGGAGGGAGAAAAAAAAAAGAAAAAAAGATGCTTCTGCCTCACTTTCAAAACTCTAATAAATTGCTTGTTATGAATTAAAACATCTGATGACTTGGTTCATCTTCAAACCATTTATTTTGTCTTCTGTAACATGAACAAGGCTACTTCTAGGTAGTACTTCCACAGCTGGCATGGGAATGTGGAATGCTTTTTACATATTTAAGACGAAAAGAAATTTTAGATCATATTTGAAGCGCAAACCTTTTGTGTTTGCAGAGTATGTGTTGTTTTGTTTCCTGCACCCTTGTCGCATTAATAAATTACCCTCTGCATTAGGTCATTTTACTATTTCAGCACAGGCACTTCACACAAAGCAAATGCTACAAGTCAGAAATGGAAAAAAAAAAGTAGCTTAATTTCAGCTGGTAGGAAGAAGAAAACCATGAGGCAGCCAATTACTCTGCAGTGTAGATATCTATAAAGAACTCTGAAAAGTGCTAACAACAAATTTTTAATGTATGTTGACAGTTCTGTCTTGTAAACTAAATGCTAGTTTGTGGCATTTGGATGTGAGTTATTAGCACATCTCAAAAAAAAAAAAAATCCCAACAACAAACAAATCATTCAGTCTAACTTTGTATCCGTTAGTGAAGAAAATTACCAAGGAGGGGAAGATACTGCTCAAAGAGTCTGTAAGGTTTAGAGACAGTAGCAAATGCCAGGCTTTGCCCTCAAAGTAGAAGACCTCCCTCTCTCCAAATGTAGAGCTGGAGGGAAGAACTGACACAGAAGCACCTACTGAACGGGAAATGTAAAGGAAGTCATCAAGTGTTAGCCATGAAAAAAACCTGTACCTCTTCAACAACTGAAAGGAAATAAAGTAATTCACGCTCACCATGAAGAGATCCTATCACCTAAAGAGCAGCTTCAGAAACAAGTTATATACCAATTAGTAGTTGTCTATTAACAGCGAGTTAACGAGAAGAGCATTCAGGTTTATGTGAATATACGCCTGACAGTTTTCTAGTTCTCCGTCATACAACACTGACAGACTCATGGATGTGAAGTGCCAATTTTAAGATGCGATCTGGCTAGAATACTGATGTAGAAAGAAGATCATACCAAAGACTTCAGAGGAAATTTCTAATACCATTCGATAACTACTTTATACAATAGTGACAATAACAATTGTGAATACTATTTCAAAATCCTGGTTTTCAGTGATGGTATAAATCAAATCAACAGTCAAGGTGCCAATCCCCAAAGCCTGTATCTCAATCTCACTAAGTCTTTGTGATAAAGTCAATCAAACTTTAAACAGCTGGAGAACTCTTCCTTCTTCCTCCTCATTAGCTCCATAATCATCAGCTTCACCAGTGGTTTCACCAGGTGCAGCTTCAGAGAAAAAGAAGGAAAGATAAGTGAATGGGAAAAAAAAACATTGAACAATTAGATTGAGGACAATTAAGTAGTTCTGAGAATACTGGAGCTATCAAGAAATGCATCACAGAAAGACTGTCCATGAGAACAGTTTGAAGACTTTGAGGACATTGAATGGTTACTTGGAGACTACTGACATCTCAGTGGTGGTTTAAGATAGACAATAGAGTAAGAGAAGAGCAGTCAGCACCTAGAAGTAAAAGTAACAAATCTACTTACTCCTGGAAAAGAATGAATGAATTGAAACAAAGGAGTGCCATGATAAAAGTGACAGGTTAAAAATGCTACGCATGAGTGAGCTGTAAGGATATGAGCAAAACGAAATGGCACTTCTCAAGGCCAGAAGAAGGTTTGTTGCAGTAACCAGACCGATAAGATCCCAAGTGAGTTTCACTTGCATGAACCAACAAGAAGAGCTATTGCTTAAGCATGCTAAGCAAAAACATTCCGCAAAAATGACTGAAACCACCTTCTACGTACTTGTGCCTATTATGTGTCAAGGAATAATTAGCTTTGCACTTCATAACGAAGTATGATTGAGACAGCACTGCTGTACAAACCAATCAAGATTAAGGAATGTTAAGAGCTTTGTTTTAACCATGCTTGGTTTGTGAACATGAACATTTAGCTATCAAACACTTAAAAGAAGATCAATAAAAAGTATAAGATCAAATAATTAACAGTACTGAAATAGTCATTACTTATGTTCAGTGAAAATATACAGTATGGGGAAAGAAAACATTTACCTACGGTCCTGGAAAAATTAAACACTGATACGTGTTAGAATGAGGAGAAAATGGTCAAAGTCACCTGAGAGTATTGCTGCAGTATCAGAGACAGCAAACAATGCAAGTAGAAAGATCACAGAATCCACTGACTTCCAGCAGCCACCAGTTCCAGAAAGTACATGTATTTGCTCCGCTATACCAAGAACGGATACCTCAAAAGTGGAACTGGAGGAAAGAAAACTAACACCATACAATGACATCAGAATGAGCTGAACAGCCTATAGTTCAGAGGTGATCTTGCTTAACTTTAAGGCAGTTTAAATCCCGTTCTTATTGAGAGAAGACAGACAAAAGGGACGAATGAAGACGGCAACTCTGGAAGGAGATGCAAGCACAAACTAACGAGATTAGCAAGTGAGGGAAATCACTGGAGTCAGGAAAGGGTCTGAAGGGGAAAAAGAGAAAGATGAAAAAGAACAGATTGGGATTTTTTTTTCCACCACAGAAAGTGTACAAGATTCTGCAGAAATACAGAGATAAGAATAGCAACACAAGATAAGTCAGCATCAAATGATGTAATGAACACTGGTAATTTAGAATTCACCTTTCAGCTATTTCCTACTAGAAGGTAAAGTGAGGGACTTGCATGAATTAAGATAGCCATTCCCAAACTTTGGGTGCTAAAAAATGCAACAAGCCATCAAAATTTATTACAAGGTTTTACATACCATCAGCAAATTTCTCACCAAAAATCAGTACATATTTGACTATGTACTACAGCCATCAAAACTATTTATCGTGCCTCTCTGTGCACTGACAGCACATCTTCAGTTTGGGAGCCAGCAGCTCCAGACATGCTGCATCAGAGGATTTGTCAAATAACTTCAGTGTAATTATGTGGTTAGCTGCTGGTAGGATTCCTCTTCAAAAGCTACACCTACAACAGATATCTGCTTCCTGGTGTTTAATATCAGAAGCATAATTATAACTGAAACGCAATTTCAGGTATCAGAAAAATTCTTGACAGAAGGGGCTATGCATGTTTTCATTTGCCTCCTACAGAGATTCACCCCCTCTGTTAGCCCAAGAAAAATAACGAGAAATGGACGGTTGAGAACAAACTTGGTTTTACTGAGAGTTCAAGGGGAGTTACTCTCAAACACACGCTGCTGGTGCCCGCTGTCAGTTAACCAAGCCTGCACAGCTCGGAGCAGAACCCTCAAAACCTACACCGGCGCAGCCCAGCTTACCCTAGACTTCTGCCGAGAAAAAGAGGAATTCTTTATTTCAGAGACACTCCAGCTAAAAATAAACAAAACTATTCCACTTCGCCTAGCGCCCCCCAGCCGCCTCGATCACCCCCTTTTGCCGGGGGAAGGATTAACGAGCGCGGCAGCCGAGGGAGCGCTGCGAACACCCGCAGGCTGCGGACGGCGGCCCCGAGGAGCGGCGCGGGGGCCCCGGGGCACGGCCGCTGCGCGCAGGAAGTGCGGGAGCCGGGAGCTGGGACCCGGCGGGAGGCAGCCGCCGGCGCCGCCTCACGGGGCGCAGCGGGCGGCCCGGCCGGGCGCTCCCTTTGTCCGGGCCGCTCGCCCCGCCGGGGGGGGGGGGGGCCGGGGCACGGAGAGGCCGCGGGGAGGGGGCACTTCCGAGGGCAGGCCCGCCGCCGGGGCGCACCCACACCCCCCGCCGGGAGCAGGGCGCGGAGGAGGGAGCCGGGAGCGCGGCGGCCCCGCGGTGAGAACCAAACCGGCGGGGGAAGCGGTGACGGGCCCGCGGCCGGCATCGCTGCGCAGCGCCAGCGCCCGCCTACCTTCGTTCGCTAGGTCCGCCATTTTACTTCCTCAGTCACGCCCAAGATGCATCGCGCAGCCGGGCGGCCTCCACTGCCCGCCGGCCCCGCCTGGCGGCGCCTGCGCTACCTCACGGCCGGCTCGCGGCGGCAGCGCGCGTGCGCCGCTGGGCGGGCGGGGAGAACGGGGAGAACGGGGGGGGGGATGATGGCGGAGGGGTGGTTACCGGGTGCCGGGCGCTGCCGCGCGTGCGCAGTGTGGGGGTGCGGGGGGTGCCTAAAGTGTGGCGGCCGCCTCAGAGCCGTCAGTGTGGGGTCGTTGGTGGAGGGGGAGGTTGCGGTGTGTGGGGCTGTCTCTTAGCGTCCTGCACTTGTCGTCCTTAGGCACCCGCAGTCCTTCAGGGCTGGCTGGCTGGCCGTGAATATTTCTTTTCCCCTCCAGTCAGCCTCCGTGGCTTCCTGTGGCTGCAGGGTTCCGAAGTTCACTCCAGAGTTAAATGGCTTTTTAATTCCTGTTACTCCTTTCAGTAGTGCTCCACAGTTTTGGTCTTGTGGGATTTGCTGGGCATAAGTTCTGTGTTTAGGTTTGACTTTATGATCCTTGTCTGCATCTGCCATAGCCATGCCACAGACTGAAGAATTAAAATAATTTGTTTCTTAGAAGGCTTTTTCTCCATCCCCAAAATCATTTTTTAACTCTCTGTGGATTCTAAACCTACTTGTTAATGTGGCATTGACTAGGTCTCCACTCCAAAGGTAGGGACCCAATAGCAAAAACTAGTTCAGAGGGAGACATCTGGCGTTATGCTACTTTACTCATACCCTTAACATATTTTTCCAGTGTGGTTGCACAATGTAACAACCACATTCATAGATCCTGATCATTTGAAGGTATCACAAGCATAAAGCAGAATCCAAACAGCTGGCTCCTGATCTCTATTCAACGTACCCTGTATACAAACCATCCAGTGTAGTTGCTGGGAAATTTTTCAGCCAGGAATATGACAGCAGAACTGGCAAAAGTTGGTAAAAATAAATGAATGGTGCTAGTTTAGAAAAGTTATAGGATATCTGTCTAATTCAGTCAGTTGTTAGTAATCACTGAAACTTTTCTGTAGATCAGAAATACTCAAGATTGGCTGTCACCAATCACCTCCATATATTCTATGTCCCTTAGCACAGTTTCCAGGAGGATCAGCTTAATGGTCTTGCCAGGCACAGAGGTGAGACTGACTGGCCTGTAGTTCTCCAGGTCTTCCTTTTACAAATGGGTTCCCCAGGTCTTACTTTTTAAAACTGGAGGTTATGTTTCCCCTCTTCCAGTCAGTGGGAACTTCACTGAACTGCCACAGCTTCTCAGATAGGATGGACAGCTTAGCAACTACATCTCCCAGTTCCCGTAGGACCCATGAGGGATATGATGATGTATCTCATCAGGTCCTGTGGACTTGTGCACCTTCAGGTTCCTTAGATGGCCTCACACCTGATCTTCTCCTACGCTGGGCAGTTCATCGTTCTACCAGTCCCTGCCTTTCCCTTCTGAGGCCCGGACCATGTGGTTGGAGATCTTGTCTGTGAAGACTGAGGCAAAAAAGTCATTGAGTACCTCAGCTTTATCCATATTCTGAGTGACCAGGTCTCTCACTTCCTTCCAGAGAGGGTCCACAATGTCACCAGTCCTACAACCATACATTGATTTGCCAGATTCAACTGGCCCTTTCAGTCCCCTTCCCTTTGGCAGAAAAAAGCTACCTGTACTCCCAAGTCTTTTCCTGCTGCTCCCAGGGCTCTGTAATCCCACATGACTGCTCCTGCCTGCATCACTGGTGCCCACGTGAAACAGCAGCAGCAGATAATAGTCCTTACGCTGCACAAGGCTTGGCAGTCTCTTGGTGACAGCCCTGATACGAGCCCCTGGTAAGCAGCAGACTTGCCTCAAGAGTGGATTGGGTTGGCAGAAGGACACCTCAGTACCTCTCATCAGAGTCTCCTGCTGCTATCACCCATCACCTTTTCTTAGTGGGACTGGTTGTTATATGGGGAGCAGACCAGACTGCCTTACTCAGCTCCAACCCCCTGCCACAGGTCTTTCCTTTTCCATCTGCAGAGGGGTGAAGCAGTTCTATAAGGGCACCTCAGGCTTTGGGGAAAGGCTCTTGGGAAAACTCTTCCTCCTGCTCATCCTCGTTGTTGTCAACTTCCACTCTCTGGTGTTATTGCCCCCCCTGCTTCTCCTGTGAGTGCTGGTGAGGGAGTCTAGGGGTGCTTGGCCATGGGCTGTGGGTCCAGCTGTCTAACTCCTCCTCAGCCTCCCTGTTCCTGGATTTTCATTATCTCCACGCATGGAGATTCCACCACTTCTCTGAGTCTCTCTCATAGGTTTGGACACAGTTGGAATAGACACAGTACAAGCAATGTAAGCCTTTACCCTACCATTTCTGATTACGTCTATTGGATACAGTTGGACTGTTTCATGAATGAGTAGTCCCCATGACAACTTACTGGGTGGTTTCTGCAAAGAGCCCCAGAGCAGGGGCTGAAAAACCTGGAGGACACACAGCAAGGCTTCAGAAATGTTTGGGTTAGGCCTCTGCAGGAACATCTCCTTTCTGGAGCTAAGAACATGAAAGAGATTTGCAAAATTATTGTTTGTCTAGAAAAAGTCCCAGATCCTCAAAGTTGCTGAGCTCACTGACTTCCATAGGGATTAAGCATCTAAGTCCTGGAGAGGATCCAAGACTTAAAATAAAATGGACTCAGCAGAGAAAATCATTCAACAAAATTATTAATAAGTAATTAATTATTCTGTGTTTGGTGCAGAGTCTGATTGCAATGCATTTGAACGCAAAGCACGATGCCTGTAAGGAGGCTCAAAAGAGAGGCTGGACAGTTACCTCTTCAGTAAGGACAGTCACATTTGCTCCTAAACAGGAAAAAAGTTTGAAAGGACGGAGCTACCATGAGTGTCTATCAAACATCTTGTTCACAAGGCAACTGTGAAAAGCTGAGCAACCTTAATGGCAGCTCAGTGTAAAATTTTGAGCAGTAATCTTATACACAGGAATGGGATTTTCCTCATGAGGGGTAAAGCTGCAGCTGCACTCAGACTAAATCCAACTTTGCAGAGACTAAGTGCAACTTCTGACTTTCTTCTTCACAGAGAATAAAAACTGTTCCTCCTCATTTGGGTGTAAACTCTCTGACTTCACATGCATTATACTTCAGGCATTTTCCAGCTCTTATAAAAGTGTCAAATGTACTTGTTTTTATAGAAGATAATGTTTTAAGCACTACAAGTGGACTAAATCCAAGAGCGAAGGGCGCTTCAACTTTTGTGAAGGAGAAAGTAAAATGATCCAGTGAAACTGCAAATGCAGCCTGTCAGTCAGTCAGTGCAGTTTTTTTGAAATTCCCGTGGTAATTGTATGTCCTTCCCAAATATTAGATTCTGGTTCTTCACTTCTTTTTTCCAGTTAATGGGGGTATTGCAAAATAGAGCCTAGGACTCCTTTTCAAATGAAAATGTTTATTTTCTATCTGAACTGTCATAATGAAATGAACTGCATGCTATTTATTAGGATGTGTTATCTGGGTTAGGAACACAATTCACTGCAGTACCTTAAGAGCTCTCTCAACTTGGAAAGTGACAGGACCAACTTTATCACCCAGAGAAATGAACAGATGCCTTTATCTGAAAGTGTAGGTTTTCTGTTAACAGCATCTGAATGAAATAAGTAGCTGATATGGCTCAAAGAAACCACCACAGATACAAGAAAATATCCAGCAAGCAGCTGGATATTGAACAGCTTTGTAAGATTTTATCATTCTGTGCATGTCCACTGGAAATTTACAGGGTTAGGCATTACTGCTGGCAGCTGTGTGATGTCCAAACCTAGATGATGTCTAGACCTTGGCTGTGCCTCTTCACTGGATAATTGGATAATTGTGTTTGGTGCACACAATTTGCAGAAAATTTAGCTGAAAACATTAGCATGTCTAAACCCATGAGAACCGTAGTTTTCACACATATACAATGTGGCTGACTTAGCTCCAGTTTGCATGGAATTAAGTCCCTGTCCCAAAGCAGACATGCCCTACAAACCGAGGAAATCACTCATATTGAATTGGTGAGAGTAATTGCCCATTATTTAAGTATCTAAAACCCAGAAATTATATTTTGAACTTAAGCGCTTATTCTGATACACTTACCTGTCACAGAAATTTTCACTTTCAGAGCATTAAAGCCTGTTAAACCTATAAGAAACTGCAAACATGCTTTTATCATGGAAATGTTGGGCAACTTTAATTATAGGCACTACTGTACTGTGCTTCTCTAATGAATACATGGTACTAGCATAGTGGGTGGTGTGACCTAGTTAAAGGAAGTGATTTAGCAAGAATTTACCTCTGAAAGTTACACTCACTAGACCTTAAGAGCCAGCAGGTCACAGTGTGTTCTCTATTCATGTTCTAATTAGAGCCCATACTTCTCCGGCATTAACACAAGAGAGGAAAATTAACAGTTTTATCTTATCACAGTTTGGAGGCCAGATTCTGATTTAATTTACCTCCAAGTCTATAATAATACCAGGGTAAATGTGATTCTGGCACTTTATTATTTCAATAAAAAGTAAACTCCACCCACACCAACTTTACAGTTCCTGTGACTTTTAGAAATTAATTACAAGAGGTGTCTGTACCCTGTGAGCTTGTCAACTTGCTGATATAACTAGAATCTATTTTGGGTGCATGCCATTAAGATACTATAAATGCCGTGCTTTCTGATTAGTACTATTGTTAGGTCAGCATTTCTAAAGGGACATGGCCTAAAAGTCACTATGACTTTGACAAATTAAATATTTTTCTATGGCAGAGTGCTCTCTCTCTCTCTCTCTCAAAAACAAACAAACAAAAAAAACCACAACCACCCTGTTTGGACACTTTCTTCTTCTGAGACTTCATAATTTAATGAGCTCAGACCCTGAAAGATTTACACAGTGTTGTGCTTTGTAGCATGATACTAATAATATCACTTGGCATTTTGATCCACAGGTATAAGCATGCAGCAGCAGTATAGGAAACAGGCTGTAGAGTGAAGACAGCACCACAGGTGATCATAATCTCATTTCCAGTTCTTATCTCTCTACCACTGCCCTGGACCAGAAGACGATCACGCTGGATGTGCACAGCATGTAGGTCAGTGGATGTACAACCTTTTCTGCTGTTGCTGGCTCAAGCAGAAAGTTGTACAAGAGGTCTCCATAGATGCCTTCTACCAGCACTTGTATGATTTGTAATGACACAGTGACCATTATAAATCGGGAGTTCTATCCAGGACACTAAGTCAGATTCTGCTCAAACTGATCCAGTCAAACACCTCTTTTTTTTTTTTTTTTTTTTTTTTTTTCTGGTCTCTGCTCTGTTGGACTGATTACTTGTGGTACAAGACAGCTGGTGGGAACGAGCAACCTCAGGAAGGATAGGACTTCCCTTTTCTTTTTTTCAGCAGCATGGGTTTATGTTAAACTCAGTTGACCTATGTCACAGCTAGTGGTAGCAGTTCACAGCCTTTCCCAGCTGGTAGAACCATTTCTGTGGATCTTCTGGACCCACTTCTGCACGATGTAGTATTAGAATCCTGATCCCTCTCATGACTGCTGATCCCTCCTGTGGCATCATGACCCCTAGCCAGAAACCACTGTGTTAACGACATTGGGTTATTGAATACCTGCTAAGCTACAGATTTGCAAACACTTCCTTGCTGGAAATTATAACAATTAAGAAAATGCATCTGGTGGACTGACTTCAAGGCACCTGCAACTGTGAAGGCAGTAGTTCATCCCTGAAAACTAACAGCTGTGTATAAGTTAATGTGAGCATCCTTAACACCATAACAGTGACATTAGTTACCACCATTAGTGTTTTCAGAGGTTCTAACTCAGCATATGATTTCTTATCAAATATTTACTTCCCACTTAGCAAAGACAGTGAGCCACAGAGCCTTTCCCAGGAAAGGAAAGTCTTCCATCTTTCTCCATCTGTAAGGAAAGAAGATATCTGATAGTTTTGAGGAAGTCCATATGAGTCCATATGAGAAACCTACACTTACTCTTGTTGTTGGCATCAGGTACAGTTTCAGTAAACTTTAAAAAGGGGGAAGAAGAAGAAAGTAGAGGAGCAATTTTTTCTTCATATCTTCTTAAAAGAGGAAAAGAAATGTTGCATGTCTGTTTCCTTGTAGGCATGGTTATTTCAAGATCAGGATTACTTTTTTTAAAACTTCTTTGATTACTTTTAACTGAGACCTATGGACAGGTACCTTGAGAAATTGTAAAGTCAGAAGAGACCCTTGCATATCCAAAGTCCATTAAAATTCATATGTTTAAGTCCTTCTTTTATATTCAGTAACTAAAGCACTAAAGCACTATATTCAGTAACTAAAGCAATCCTTCTGGAGAGAAACCATGCATCTCACCAACAGATCCTTACATCACCAAAGCTGCAATGTCTGCCTCAAAACACCAATACCCCAACATAACACTGTTACATCCCTCTCACCATACCACTCCATTCATGACCCATCACTACAGTGTCTTCTTCACTACAGCTTACACACCTGCCCCACACAAATCACCATCATTTTTGCTTCACCCTTACTGCATCCTTCACAAAATCATGTAGCTCTGTCCTATGTAAAAAAAGCTTAATGCAGACAAAGGTGCATTGGGATGTTTTTGAAGCAGGTATGCTAGGTTGCTGCCTTCCAGTTTTATCGATTGGGCCTTTGCTGCTCAACTAAGCCTGTGGCCTTTTTTGTGAGACATCATAGTATCAGTCTCCTGGCAGTAGCTACCTAAGCACCAAGGCCTGGAGGTCTCCAGTCCCCATTCCCACCCAGAGCAAAGCCAACTTCAAAGCAAAATCATGCAGCTCAGGGCCTTCCTATTGAGTTTGGAATACCACCAAGGATGGTGATCCCCACCAATCCTTTTCATAGAATCAGAGAATTACAGAATGGCTTGGGTTGGAAGAAACCTTAAAAACCATCTATTTCCAACCCCACTGGGCATTTTGATCCATAGGTATAAGCATGCAGCAGCAGTATAGGAAACAGGCTGTAGAGTGAAGACAGCACCACAGGTGATCATAATCTCATTTCCAGTTCTTATCATCCCTGCCCCACTGGGCAGGGATGCCTCCCACTAGATCAGTTTGTTTGTTTGTTTGTTTTTGTTTATTTTTAAACAAAAACAACACCAACAAAAAAACTCTAACTTTTAGGTCCCTATTCCTGGGGTCTCTGCAAAGTCTAATTACTGATGGTAAGTATATGAAAACAATGGATGTTAGAACTCTGTGAGCTTGTTTCATTTCTTTTCACTTCTGATTTGATCCATCTGGAGTGTCTTCATCGTTCCTCTTTGGTTCTTTTCTGTTTTGACATGTGAGTTGTCATCCTAGCCAACAGTACAATTTGCTTCATATTTATTTTCTTTAACTTTTCTTATATTAGAATTCCTTCTGCATCTTACCTGATATGTTTAGTCTATTTTCCTCTCCACTGAGGAGAGATGCAAAGTACAGCTGTGTTGGCAGACAGTTCTGCTTATTTTTCAATAGTCTGATAAAAAATCAGTCTCATTTTATTTTTTTTCTTCCATTAATTTGAAGCACAAAAAAGGATATGGGCTCATTTGAACTGAAGCTGGGATAAGCAAGCCAGGCCTCTCCCATGCACTGATTTCTGTTTTAAAAAATAACAATAATCCTCCAGAATGTGAGTTTACTCCTCCTTAAGAATACCGATCTGCAGCACTCATTACCAAAAGCTGCATTCATCGCTGAGGTTTCCTGCAGACATGCACACATGCCTAGACACAGAGACGCAAACACAAGCACACCTCTGACAGTGACACTTGCATGTGTGCACGTGTACATACTTTCATGCACAGGTACTCATGCATGTGCACACACGCACAGAGAAATGCTTGTGGTACATTGGCTTTCTTAGTGCCTTCCATTAAAAAAACAGACAGCTTAGTAAGTGCTGCATGCGGTTATAGCTGGCACGGCCATCACTGGAACTAAATGTCACAAAACCTCTTACTAGGTCTCTGCTTCTGTTTTCACTTCTGCTTGAGGGTGGACCTTTTCATGGAAGCCAGGTGACTTGGGGGAGTTCATGTATTCCAGCAGCAGAAGGTCCACATCCAAAACACACAGGACCTGGAACAGAGCTGAGTCTTATCATTGCCCTAGCCTTTGTGCCTACTCACTGCACCCCTCTCTGGAGGCATGCACAGGACACAGTCACAACTTACTGACCAATAACACCTGACAGTGCAGGAGACCTTGGCTGTTGTCAAGCTCAACTTCCCTATAAGAGTATAAAAGTGATGACTGCAAGGTTTTCAGGTAGAAAGGTCCACATCCAGGTTCTCTGCAAGGGGGTGGTCACTGCCCTCCATAGCAGGGCTGTGTCTTCCAAGAACTTGTGCCACTGTAGCAGGCAGCTGCCTTTGTTTTCAGGAGTCTTGCTATCCTATTCTTCTACATCAGTTGAGGGCCATTCAAGGGTGGAAACTTCATGGAGTTAGAGGCCAGGAATATGAATCCCCAAAGGATATCCATTGCCAGGGTGCCTCAGGTGATTGTCCAGTGCCCCAACCTCTCCAACTACTCCAAGCTACAGGGGGTAGCTGGGGTTTCACACGTGTGTGTTATGCCAGGGAACTCCTATGACTGAATCATCTGCAAGAGGAGACTGTCAAATTGGGTGGAAAGCTGAGCAGAATACCAAAAAATGTCATGTTCAGCATCATCTGGTACCACAATTACACATTCAGTTCTAGCACCTCCACCTCCCTTCTGTACACATCCAGGCTAGGACTTACCCCTCTCTAGCTGTGAATATCAGCCTGCATCTGACACTGTACCATACTGGTACGTGACAGTTCCCTGCTACAGCTGACAATCATGTAGTCATTTCAAGAAAACTGCAGACAGGTGTGATGGCCAGCATGACCTGGATGAAGAATTCATTCAGCCATGCATCTGCAGGTTGATATGCCCTGGAGGATGCATTGCACAGTGGTGTCCCTCAGCTGTGCACTACACTGCAGGCTGTGGTACCATGCCCCATCCATGTGAGGACACTGTTGAACCATTCCAGACAGACCCTTCAGCTTTAGATGTTGAACTTAGCGATATGGTTTAGTGGAGGACTTGTTAGTGTTAGGTCAGAGGTTGGACTCGATGATCTTGAGGTCTCTTCCAACCTAGACAATTCTGTGATTCTGTGATTCTGTACTGCTAGCAGTGAGGGCAAGAAGTGCATGAAGCAGAATGGGTCCCTCTGGTGCTTGAGCATCAGAGCTGCTTTATCTGAGATCAGGAGTTAGCCCAAAAACAGATGTCCCCTTCTTCTCATTGCTCTATACCACCCACCAGTCAGTCACAAAAGATATTTACTCATATCATTGCCAATGATCAGCTTCATTGTTTTCATTGCTGGTCAGAGCTGCTGTACAAATGAGTGGCATTGGCTTCACCCAGCGTCCGTGGTCATGTCCAGACTCACCTGTTCCTGGTTTGCAGCTGTGACATCAAGGTCAGAGATGGGAAGGTGGTGCACTGGTTCTTCCCCGGGCTCCTCAGGAGCAGGTGGCCATCAGGATGAGGAAGGAGAGCCTGTTGCTTCAGGGATATCCTTGGCTTTGAAGCCAGAAGACACAAATGAGATTTGCCATAGAGGCAGGTGAAACCTGTGACTGTGAGGTGTTGATTCACAGCTTCATATGTGGTGGATGATAGGAAGCAATGCGTGAAGGGTTGGGCTTATTGGCCTGGCTTTGAGGACATGGCACTATGTTTTCTGCTCTGCAGGGACATGACCATGTTCAGGTGCCAGACAGTTCTACTCTTCAGCAGTGCCAATCTGTGTCCCAACAGGACTGGTGGTGAGGATGTCTGGTGGAAATGCAGAAGGGATCTCAAAGATCTACTGCACCTCTGTAACAAAAGCTGTAGAAGATTTGTTGGCAAAGGCTTCTGCTGGTATGCCAGACCCGGTCTCCATCTGATTTGGGTGCTGTATGGCCTGCATGTCTTGCTTGCCAGCCATGCTGGATATCTGAGAGGCTAATGGTAGAGGGGAAAGGGGCATATAGGAAAGGTGCTTGCCCTCCCCAAAGCCCCTTTGTTCTGGAGCCAGAGCAGGCAGGCAGGCGATATGAAGGCCAGGTTGCCATCTCGCCCAAGTTCTAGAGGGGGACCATCTCCCAGAGCTCTTCAGAGCATTGCCTCCCAGCACCCATATGCATCTCAGCACTGCCAGGTCAGCCATCCAGAACTGCTATTGGCATCTCTGGGATGCCATGAAGCAGGTTTCGTCTTCTTGAGCTTTGGGGTTAGTCCTGCTTCCTGCTGGCACACAGCTCTGCATCAGGGCATTTCTCTTGGGTCAGTTCAGAAGAGCAACCTGGTCTCAAATCACCACATATCCCTCTTCTATGGCTGTTACGTGATCACCAGCACCCACTAGATGGTAGTCTAGGATAACAAGAAGGAGGCTTCATCACCCCTGAGAGCAGCAGGCCAGATGTCATTTTGCTTGAGGCGCTGCAGGAATGTGTTAAAGCACAAGACCTGTCGGCCCCATCCTAAAAATGCCGAGGGGGTGGGAGGGAGGATCACTGAAACTGCCCTTCTGGAAAGAGATGATGTTTTGTTTCAGAGGGAGCAAGCTGGATCACTCAAAGTTGTGGCTGACTTCCAGAAACACGTATATGTGAGAGGGCAACTAAGAACACTCATAAACACAAAGAAATGCCTTAGAATGGTTCATAGTCTATAGTTCCCATCTCTATTTCTTTTGAAACTCGAACCCTGTTCTCAGGATTTGACTCTCTGGACCCAATGGTATAAAAGGGTATGCTGGTAGCTCTCACAGCTCTTGGTGGGTTGTACATAACAACAGGGCCTAAAAGTATGAGCAAGAGCCTCAGCAATTACAGTTGTACAGGGGTTGAATTAAATGGCTTATGTACTTCACTGATCTCCCTGCACTGCTGGGAGATGCTGGCAGTTTGAGTCTGTGTTTGGCACAACCTAAGAGGTAAAGAGCAAAGAGCATCTTCTTTGATGCAGCCTTTTTCTAAACAGGAAGTTAAAATATAAAATGTCCTACCCTACATGTATCGTTCTATGATTTTGTTATATATTTGATCTCTTTCACATTCAGAGTACTGTCTAAGATGAGCTGTGAAGGTAGAAGGGGAAGAGGATGTGGACCAGTTACCACTGGAACAGCCTTACCATCTGAAGAGGACCTGCAAAACCATGTATCATCACATTTGTGGTGTTCGATCCTAGCGTTCAATCCCACAGGTGAATGCGTACAGCCCCAGCCTTGTGACCAACAGCCAATTTTTACTGGAGCCTTCTTCCTTCTCAACATAACCACTAGATGGGGAAGCAAGCACTTCATTTTACACAATTTCTTACTCCAAAATTTCACTTCCTTGCTTTTGGCTGTTCTCATATAAAGTCCTGATTCACTGCATTCTTGCCTTTCTTTCTTGTTGGTGCCTCTGTGATACAGAGTGTAGTAAAAGTTAGAGAAATTAGTGTATAATGGGCACAAATAAACCCTAACTTTCTTTATTTGTCCTGTCGAGATGTCTGCAGGAAATTTTGAAAATTAACACATTTCTGCATCTTGTTGGTTTATTATAGGACTATCACTGTGGTCTATAGGAGGCACTACTGCATCTGAGAGCACCAGCAAGTCTCAAATACAGTACTGCAAAATGTACTGCAAATACAACAGTGCTCTTCTGCTGCAGAACAGGTATCCTGGGGAGCTCTGAAATGCCTCTGGTACACAAAGTAAAGCAAGGTTTTGATTTTAATCGCCACTGACTAGAGGCTTCATGTTGAGTACTTATCCATGTTGGGCTGCTGTAGACTTCAGAAAAGATGTAGAACAATTGGAGAAGCCAGACAAGGAAAACAGGCAAGATCTGGAAAACATAACCCACAAAGAAATATAGGTGAATTTTGAGTTGTTTAGCCTTTGACATTGTTCAGACTTTCTGTAGCTCTGGTGAATGCATTCATCACAGAGTAAGTGGGCACTTCCAAACTTCAGTCTGGAAGAGGTGGATTTATAGCTGCTTATGAACAAAGCAGTAAGATAGTTCTTATTGTAGCAGAAAATATATGTATATCTATAAAGCTGTTTTCAAAGTCACATTAAAGTAATGTTGATTTCATTGAAACAGTGCTGGCAACTGAGACTATTCTTGTATTTTTCTAAGGATTTTTCTATTCTTGGAAGATATAGAAATGACTATTCTTGCTAAAGGAGTAAAAAAAAAAAAAAAATTGCAAAGAAGCACTTATGTGTGCAGCAGTGTGTGATACTGTGCATGGGAGTTTGTGCTGTGGCTGCTGGCTGCAAAGCCAGTGCTTATGCTGCTGCACAGGACACAGCTGGAGGCCAGAGCTGCTGCCTGTCTCCACTGATGTCCTGGCAGACCATGAGACCTTCCTAGAAGTTCCATTCTAGGAATTACCAGTGGTAAATTTGAGCTTGATTGCATCCACTGACTTTTTGTAATTTCTCTGATAATTCCCAACTTCTCTCGTGGTGATCAGGTGTTCTATTAAATCCAGACACGTGACATTTAGTACAATTCATAGCTTTTAAAGGCAAAAATGACATCCACACTGGTCTCCTGTATAGCAAAAGAATTTTTCTCATTTTGTCTGCAATTAGCTTCATGAGTGAATTAGAACATAGCTTTGAAAGGTGATATCCAATTCTGGCATAAAGCATGCTGAATTAAAGGACTTTTCTGATACTCTGGCATGCGATAGTGATTAAAAATTGTTGCTCGTAAAGGGCTGTATCTAGTTTGAACATGTCTAGCTTCAGCTCCCAACTGTAGAATTTTATTCTGTATTTGTTTTAAATTAATATGCCCTCTCTTCATGTCTTCTGATGACACTTGACTACTTCAAGTCACGTCTTCAGCTCTTCTTGATCAGTTGAATTAATGAGCCTAAATAAACATAGCCTGTATGTTGTTGTCGCACCTACGATTTCCAGAGAACCACAGCAATGCTGTTGAAGACCACTTCTTTCAGGGACGTGAATCTGTGCACATTCCCCAGCACACTGGATTCAGCTGCTTGTGTGGACTAGCTGCACAAAGCCATAGGCACGAGACACTTCACAGAACTGTCAGACACCTTGCAAATGTTTTACACTTGTTTCTGTTCAGATATCATAGACGATTTAACCAGTCAATTACAGACTAAAAGAAAATGAGAACTGAAAGTTTGGGTATAACTGCAGTGTAATTAAGTGTTTGTTCTTCTCATTTCAGTTAGTCAATTTTGTTGTGAGTTTGGGTAATACTCGAGTCATCTTTATCTCCTATGCTTCTTTCTCTAGTTGCTTCTGTACTATCTGATGAATCTCTTGAAGAATGTATTGTACAAAAGAATACACGAGTCCTTAACTTCTCCCTTAATACAAGATTTTGCAGTATAGGGACAGGCTGTAGCTAGTCCAGTGTGTTGCAAAATCATGCAGAAGCTTTTCCAGGCTCTTTATGACTTTTTTCGTCTTCCAAACTTCCTCCTCTGAGCTGTGGTGCTCACTGTGATTCTGTAGAAGTAGACGTTAAGTAGTCAGTCTCTTGAAAGCAACCTGAGCAACACCTTCATGCATTGGTACGTGGGATGTATGTGCAACAAACCATGTAGCATCAGCTGAATGTTCCCATGCAGGAGCAGCCAGGTGCTGAGCAGCTCTGCCCTGCCACTGGGTCATCTTAGGCCAGCAAGGAGCTGGTCCCTGTTCAGGGCTCAGGAAAGAGGTTGTCTGGCACTTTTCAGGGACCTCTGTGCCTGTCTGTGTGCTCTGAGAAGGGCCCCCTCTGTTCTGACTTTGCAAATGGTTCATCATTAATATCAAACAGCATTATTATCACTGTGACTTGCAGTCACTTCTCTCCCCAGGACAAGCTGTCTCCCTTAGCTCTCAGTGTTACTAAAGCTGATCTCAGGCCTCCTGGCTCCTTCCTGCTTCTCCCCTCCAGCAGATCCTGCTGCCCTCCCTAGCCCTTGCCCAACATCTCCCAGCAGCAAGCGCACGGGGTCTGAGCCCTGCCAGCCGTCTGCTCTCGCCATGCCGCTATCTGTGCATGCTGCTCAGCCACGGGGACCGCCGCGTTCCTTCCACTGCAGCTCGTGCCGACCCTGGCTCCCAGCCCAACTGGGAGGGCAACAGCACAGCCTTGCTCCTGGAGGCCGGCAGAAGTCAAAGTCACAAGAAGGCACAAGGAGCAAGCCACGGATGTGACGCTGTGTGGGGCTTGTGGATAACTGCTCCTCTCCAAAGGATTTCTTTCCATCTTTGATAGCTCAGTGCCTGGCTTTCCTCTGCAGCTGGGAGTTTGCAGATGCTGTCGTTTGGCCTCAGCAGGCAGAGGCTGGCCCCTGAGTGAACTTGAGCTCCCTGCTGCTTCCCAAGACTTCCAGATTCTTCGCTTCAGGTCTACTGCATGCAGGTATGGTGAGAACCTTGTAAAAGTAATAATCAGTGTGATGATTGATTTTGCATCAAGACTTTGTTATCCACAGAGGAGATCCTAAACTTGGAGAGGATTTCTGATCCAGGGAAAGCACTAAAGGTGCTAAAAGACTTTCAACGCTCAGAAATACACTTTTTTTTTTGCTGGTATTCAGATATTCTGTACAATTTCCCATTGTCACAGGAATGGGTGATGAGGATATGGGATATATCTAATACAATTCGTTTATCTTACAAAATGTATGCAAATCCATGAAGCTCACATGCCTGTGACCTTTGAGAAGCAGCTTTGCTTCTGGGCTTCATGTAAGTAAAGGCAGGACATCGAGCTTGTCACCTCACTCACTCCTGTTCTCTCTTTTACATTTTCTGCCATGGCTATGTAAGACATGCACTTTAACCAGAACTCGAGAATTATGTTATGTGCTAGTTGCCTGGAAATGTTGGTTAAACTGAGCAAGCATCACTTCTTCAAATCCCTGTCCCTCTTCTGATACCTTATTTTAAAATAACTGACCTGGAAAGTGCTAACAGACCTCCCCCACTGACTGTTTTTTGAGGCATTATTTTAAGCATGTGGATAAAACATGTATATGCATCTAAAAACCCAACTAAGGGAAAGCATATCACGGAAATGAAGCATTAGTAAACAACCCTGTTACTGAGGACCTAAGTAAAATCCTTCAGAGCATGCATCCTGCTTGCACCTCACTGCCCTTCTCAGTGCCAAGAATATGTTAGTGCTGCAAGGTGCTTGTTTGGTCTCTTGGATGGTTGTAGAGACACTTGCTCTGCATTTCCTTGTGCCTGCAGTGATCACAAGCAGCTGGGTGCTTTGAGGCCATTAGCAAGTGAGAGGCTGCAAGTTTTCAGAACGTTACAGGAAAAAGTCTGAATAATGTTTATTTCTTGCTTTGCTGTTTATACGTGTAAGCTTCTGAGATGCCTTCTGTGGTATTTCAGTGCTTAGTATTGAAAGGAATCCAGCAATAGTACGTTTGAAGTGCAAAGCCTAGTTTCCAGGAATTACAGCTGCCTAATTCCCATGGGATTTATTCCCATTGGTTGCTAATGGGTGGCTGCTGGTGACCTCAGTGACATTGTAACACGAGGCTTTCCACCCAGACACTTGCAGGCTTTTCTTGCCTCCTAACAGGGGATTAAACATCCCCACAGCAAGCACAGCTGCAAATCCGGAAGGTAGGAGCATGTCTGTGGGTGGGAGTGCGCAAGCATTAAAAAGGGAGAGGGGGGAAAGTTGTGCGGAAGTGTGGCAGAGAGAGAGGGGGGCTGGGAGCACTTGAAACCTTTCCGATCTTCAGCCAGTCAGTATTCCTTCAGTACTGGAAGGCTAAATGTTCTAATATTTATTAGCATTACTTTGGGATTCGTGGTTTGATAGTCAGAAGACACCGTTGTAAGTCATTTGACCAATTCTACGCAAGTTTAGCAGGTTTCAGGTTGGTCTGGGGTGGGGATGTCCGCAGCTGCTCACATAGCAGAGGTGCCAGGAGAGAAAGCATCAAGGAGCTGGGTTCTTGTGCACAGCTTGGCCAGAGCTGGAGGAGAAGCTGGTCCTGCTGACATCCTTACTCCAGAGCCTCACCCTTTGAGCTACCCTGTATTACTGTCAGCCGTGCTAAAATAATACAATGAAACAGAGCAAAGGAAGCAGGATGCTGTTTCGTAGCTACTTCTTATCACGGTACTAAAAGAGCGCTGAGCAGATAGTGCAGGTGTCCTGGCAAATGGGACACAATTCACAGCAGCAAAGCAGAGCAGCAGCCTGGCAGGCAGGTAAACACACCGCTGGCAGGGCTTGCTTCCTAAGCGCCCGAGCGTGGTCTGCAGTGATGAAGAGGAGTGGAATTTTCCAGCCGGGCAGGCAGATTGCGCGTGCCACGCTTGCGCCTCCCCACCGTGGCTGCTTGCTGATGCCCATTTAGCTGCAGGCTATGAACTGTGAGATTTCTCAGGGGCTTCTCCTAGGTCAGGAACAATCACTTGAAAAGTAGATCAGAGAGCTCACAGAGGAGGTGGCCTGATAAGCTGGGAACGTGCCTTCCCTTTGGCTCAGTTTCTGTAATGAGCTGTGAGACAGTTTGCATTGCCTCTGTTGACAGCGTGCAGCCAGCACCACTCCAAGCTTCTCTGTGCTACAATTTGGGTCCTGGGTGCTTGCCTGAGCTCAGTCTGACACCCACAGGAATCAGGGCCACCACTTCACCCTTCTGCTTTATGATCTGTGATAGGGGACAGGACCAATACCTCAAAGGAGGCTATAGCAGGGTGGAGGTCAGTCCCTTCTCCCAAGCAGCAAGTGGTAAGGCAAGAGGAAATGACCCCCAGTTGTGCCAGGGGAGGTTTAGGTTGGGTGTTAGGAAAAATTCTTCACTGAAAGGGTTGTGAGGCATTGGAACAGGCAGCCCATGGAAGTAGTTGGGTCACCATCCCTGGAGGTCTTCAAAAGATGTGTAGATGTGGTGCTCAGCGATATGGTTTAGTGGTAGGCCTGGCAGTGCAAGGTTAAAGGTTGGACTTGATAATCCCAGAGGTCTTTTCTGACCTAAATGATTCTGTGATTCTAAGCCCAGTGCTATACCTGCAGGTCAGGTGCTCCCTGCTTGTTCCAGGAAGCCACAGACAACAAATCCACACCACCTGGCTGGGTGATGGGTGCCCACCAGACACTTCTGTAGCCCTGTGTGGGGAAAAGTTGTCACTGAGACACCAGTTCTGGAGAAGGCTATACCTTCATCTGGATACTTCAAAGTATTGAGTGTTAGAGTAGGGCTATACCCCAAGGTAAACAGGTTTTTTGTCAAAATTACGAGTGTAAGAAACATGACAGAAGGGTGTCATAAAAGGAGTGACAAAAAAAAGTCTCTGAAGAAGAGATAGGTAGAGTGTGATTTTCCTAGAGAGAACTGGTGGGAATGAAAGACCAAGTCCATCAGGAGTGGTTGAAAGTAGCTGGTTTTAGGGGATTCTGAAATTCTGTGAAGGAAAGCCAAGGGTGTAGAATTGCCATACAGCTGTTTTCTCTGAAATCCTGTAGTTTTGAATTCTCCTTCAAGAAAGCTAGTAAATGTTTGCATAAATTCCTAAAGGAAAGCAAATTGTGAAATCAGATTTGCATGTCTACATGCAAATGTTGTTTAAGGTATGCTACAGGCTCTTGGTGTGATAATGGCAGTGTTACTATTAGCACTAAGTTCAGTTCAGCTCATTTACAGCAGCAGCTGACTGCTTCTTCCAAATTATCATGCATAATTTCAAGGGTCAGGTAGACCCAGGCTTATATAATTTGCCTGGAATTGTGGTGAATTCATCACCACCAGAAAGGAGTAATGCAGGTTCAGAAATTTTTCTAAATAGTATATTCTACTTAAAAGAAAATTAATTAACACAGGACTATTCCTGTCCTGAAAAAGGAGGTCAGACTAGATGATCACAAATGGTCCCTTTTGTCCTTGTAATATACATATATACAGCGTTGGGAACTAATGGAGAAGAGCATAATGCCAATGGTAATACCATGTGGAGAATACCAGAGAAAATGGGCCAAGTTAAATTTGGACAAATATATCATCGGAGCAGCAGAAGTATTTCCATCCTGTTTTCCCAGCTCAGAGAAGGCAGACTTAACCCACAGTAGCATCGGACCAAGCTACTTGAAATATCAGTAAGGTTTTTTTGACGTTTTCCAGCTTGTACCACTCACTAATATAGGATGCCCAGAAGTCACATGCTGTTGTTGGAAAGCCATGAAAGCCATTCCCCTGAAGTAATGAATTGCCAGTTGAGGCATTTCAGGCTGTTAATATGGAGCAGGGTGTACATGAAGGTGCTATATCACAGTTTCTCATCCGGAGAAACAAACCACACTCAGAATAAGTAATAACTGTGTCCACTACTGTTCAGTGGACTGCTGCTCCTGCCAAGAAACATTGTTCACAAATTTTGTATTATTTGGCTGCACAAAAGGCGCAATCATACAGCATGGTATAGCCCACGTGCAGGTCTGCAGCTTTCTCTCAACCCAAAAGCTGTTTCAGTTCTGGCCTTCCTGCTACCATGGTCATCCTGTGGGCTGCCATCACCCTTCACTGAAGATTAAATTTCCCCCTCTGTGACTTCCCAGGACCCAGGGACCAGCTCACATCCCTCAAGCCAGAGACTGTTCCAGAGCAGCTGCTGCCAACCTAACAACCTGTTTCCTGAGTACCCAACTCTTACCCAGAAATTGTGTGGGATTCTCTTCTCCCCAGCCATTATTCGTTGCCCCATTATCACCCAGCTGTATCAGTGGGGAGGCTGGGGAAGGAGAGCAGGAAGGAGATGCTGGGGACAGAAAGGGCAAAGTGAGAAAGACTCTGAACATGTTAATGCCCCCAGAAAAGACGCTGAACTGTGGAAGAAAATACGTAAGATTTGAGCCTCACTGTTTGAAATGCATCCCTCAGAAGAAATGTGGTGAAATCAGACAAGGCAGGAGGTGAAGGGATAAGAACAGGTCACATTCATCTCATGCTAGGATGGGCATTTAGCTCCTGCCTGTCTGAATTGCCTCTTGCCGTGCTAGATAGATGTGTCAGAAATAAAATTGTGGAAAAAGGGATAGGGAAAGCAGGGACAGCAGCCTGTCCTGGCTGCTCCAAGACCAGCAGTGACAAGGCACATCCAACTTGTGTAGCTCAAGTTTTGAATAGTGCCTTTCTCCACAGCAGGAAATATTCTTTTTGAACCAATTTGCATTTGACAGTTTCAATAAGAAAACATTTTTTCTTTAAGAGCAGTCCCTAGGAGTGATGCTGTCTCTCATGCTGGCAGGATGTTTTATGGTCCTTCAAAAATTGTATGAAAATGGAGCGGGAGGTGGGGTGGGAGAATTCGGGTGAGTTTCCACTAAGGAACATATTGGGGATAGAGCAGGAGATTCCGGTGGAAATATCAGTAAAGATTGTGGAAAAGTTTGACAAAATGCTGGGTTTAGGACTTCGGACATCACCACCAGCTTAGGCATTTGCAGCTCATACTGACAGGGGCTATATGTAGTGATATACTGAGGTTTGTGAAAAATGGTATGGAGCAAATGACACAGCCTCCTGAAGCAGAACTGCCCTTGCAAGTGTGCAGCACATGTTCCCTGTGTGCCTGGGAGGAGCAGGGAGCATGAGTTGACATTCAGCGTAGCTGAAACCTCTCGATCCCATGTACTCTCAGGAGAACCAAGGAGAAAATGGCCACACCTCTGAACAGCAGATATGGCAGGAGTTCAGACAAGTTTGTCTCACTCATCAGTTGAAACCCAGTCAAAAATCGGTGGTGAGAATTTTTTCTCATCAGAAATATCAATTTTTAACTATTACTTTCTTTGCTGGCTGTCAGAAATTCTAACCAGAATGTCCTGTCAGCAAGAATTGCACCACATCTCTTTTGGCCCTTCTGGCCCTGTTCTCCTTGGCCTTTGCTCATCCTCAAGGCTGCATCAAGGACGAGGCACCGCAGGAGCTCCACAACAGGGCATGCTGCAGTGTAACATGAGAGCTGCAGTCTATCCTACAAGGTAAAAATATGCTCATGAGAGGCATTCTTCACATGAAGAAACATTACAGCTCAAGTGGGAGCAGATTTACATCAGCCTGATCCCAGCCAAAATGTTTCTTTACATTTCTGCTAGAATTTTTCTGAACATCGTGTGTTGCAAGAGTTTGAGTTTTGACTTTTTGTTTCAAAATAGGGCAAAAATAAATGTTGAAATATTGGCATTTCCCATAGGAAGGAAATTCCATTATTTGAGCAGCTCTGTGAAACAGAAAAGGAGGTTCATTTGCAGAAACTCTGCTAACTTTGAATGAAGGTCATGGCTGGACTACGCTCCCTGGGCCAAGTGAGCAGTGCAAGATAGAAAATTAATCCCAGCCCCCAAAGTGAGGTTACTGTAACAAGGGGAACCAGACCACAGAATTGCAAAATCCAGGAAAGGAAGAGTTGAAGGGTTGCTTAACATACAAGAAAATCACATCTTTCCCCATGGCAATTAGCAAGTGGGAATATTAGCAACTGGGTTTTCTAACACCCCAGCGGAAACCATCCACATTCCTCTGACAGGTCTAGGTAAGGGTTGCTCACGGACCTCCTCATCAGCATGTTCAGGTGACAAGGGTGCACACACCCTGGTGATTCACTGCAGCATGCTCCTTAATGTGTTTTTCACAGCAGTTCAGAGAGATTTATCTCTTTCAAAAGGCTGTTTACAATAAATGCTGATTGTAAAGCAGTGAACCTATGGGATAACAGACACAGCTATCTGCTGTTTTTGGGGGTTTTGTTTTTTCCCAACCTGATCCTGCAGTCTCAATGCTTCATCCGAGTTGCATACAGCAACCCGAATGTGCCAGGACTGCATTTTAACAGAGATTCATGTGTGGGGCTTTCCTTATAATTACATCAGGAATCAACACTTGACTGTCCATCTTTAGGTGTTCTGCTTTTCAAATACCAAATAGGTAATCAAGGTCTCCCTTAAAAAACAAAGAGGTAAAAAAGATGTAGTCATTCTGCTGGGCCTGCAAACCTCATTTAGAGAGACATAAACCCATAAGCCCTGTGTAAAAATCTGTCTCAAGAGCCCTTGCCCCAGAACTTCACTCATTTAGGACTGAGGTCTTTCCAAGCCACACAGAGACAGAGACTGAGGGTGTGTTAAAGAGGGAGTGGGCGCCAAAAAAACTGCCCTGTCCCTATATGACATTTTTAGTCTACTTGTGAGATTAGCATAAATCAGTTTGAAAGGCACTTTACAGAGAAAATCACAAGGGAGGTGATTTGGAAAAGCTGTTCCAGGCTGTTTCTCAACAAGCCCTTTCTTTATCTTCACTCTCAAATGGCTGCACAGAGACAGCTCAGTGGACTGAGCGGTAACTCAGTGCCATGAGGAGCCGTGGTCTCATCTCTTCTCAATGCGTCTCACAAGGGTGACATCGAGAGTTTCCCTTATACCTGTTGTCGATAACTTGCAGTATCACATGGCCTCTGTGCAACGTGGCTGATGAGGTGTGCCTGGCACTCACGGGAAGAGGCAAGTCTCGGGGTCTTATCTCATGGTGGGGTTTGTTCCCCAAGGAATGCTCCACCCTGGGAAGGTTCTGCCCTCTACTAGGGCCACCATCCTGAGGGAGCAGAGCTCTTCACCTCCTCCATAGCTTCAGATTGCTGCTCTGTGTCCTACTTTATAACTTGAAGGTGTCTGGAAACTGCCGTAGGTAAAAGTCAAAATGAAACATTGAGGAAATTGGTGAAAGAGAAGTGTTAAGGCACTAATCACTGTGAGTTTATGGCTAAAGGAGGCTTAGAG
The DNA here is from genome assembly GCF_964211825.1 of Aythya ferina. Taxonomy (NCBI): domain Eukaryota; kingdom Metazoa; phylum Chordata; class Aves; order Anseriformes; family Anatidae; genus Aythya; species Aythya ferina. The sequence continues at coordinate 2,620,074 of NC_140324.1, forward strand.
GTATTAACCTGGGGTTTAAGAAACTGGGTAGGAATTACTACAGACCCTAGGAGCCAAGCTGAACTGCAGGCATAGAAGGTGAAAACAGGCAATTATCCACCTTTAGTCAACCATTTCTCCTTCAAGTAGGTTCACGGAAAAAAAAAAAAAAAAAAAAAAAAAAAGTGCAGCTGTTGCGAGATGGCCAAGTGCGTGGCAGCTCTGCCCCTCGCTGGGTAGTGTCAGAAATGCACTGTCCATGCAAAGAGCACTCTTCTGACTGCTGCTGATCACCCAAGCCTGCAGCACACAGCTAACAGCGAAGTCAGGTACCCATCTGTGATAAAGCTGCTGGCTAAGGCACTGGGAGAAGCAGGGCAGGCGCACTAAGGGATGTCCTTCCTCCAGGACCACCCCACTGGCAGCCGATGGCCGTGAACCAGCAGAAGGAGCAGAGATGAGCTGTGCACAAGGCTGCACTTACACAATCTGCCTCCTTTTCCCTCTGCTGCTGGGCTGGCTCTCATCCACATTTCTGCAGGAATACTTTGGGTGCATAGTGCAGGCAGAATGCTGGAGTCTGTGTCACAAAACCAGAGACATTTATTTTGGAAAAAAAAAAAAAAAAAAGAAGAAGAAAAAAAAATCTCACATTCCAATATGTGTTTTGCTGAAAAGATAACTGAAACTTTGCAGAGTACAGGGCTAGGGTTTCCAGTCCCCAGCTGACACTCACATGACCTGAGACCTCACTGAACTTCTGTATCCTTCAGTAGGAAAACTAGCGCTGTTTCCTCCATTTACAAATGAGCAACTGAGTCACATGAAGACCGAGCAATTTGTCGGGTGCAGACAGTGTGTCCTTGCCTCCTGATGTAGCAATGGTCTGTGTCCGTGCTGATTTGGCAGATGGAGGAAGTTATAACAAGGGAGAGTGATAGAACTAGTCAAGACCCTAGGTTCCAAATGGCCCATCCACCAAAATCCCAGCTAATCACCCTCCTGATTGATGTCTGTCTTTTTCTGGAAGGAAGCCAGTGCGTGTTGGGAGCTGCTCTCTGTAGCATGGGGCTGAGGAGGTTTAGCTCTCCCCTTCCCGCAGAGTCCAAAGAGGACAGAGGGCTGGGGGATTTCAGTTCCAGGACTCTGCCCGATGAGCCTGACACTGAGGCTTTGATCTTCTCCCTGCTGGATAAGTCACACTCCATGGCAAGTTCTGGCTGCAGACACGGTGCACTGCTGTTGGTGTGTACTGAAGCTGGGGCACACAGCAAAGCCCCTACACCTGAAATAGGGAGAAGTCTACCAGCAGGTTACAACCAACGCATCTCCCCGTGAGTTGTGTGTCTGACAGGAATAGAAATAGAAGTGTTGTTGGAACCTTGGGCTTGTATTTTGGTAATAATTCATCACTTAACCACATCCAGAAGCTAGCACTATGTGTCACTCACACCTTCAATTTGACTTGTGTTTTTGGCATCATGCATTAGTGTACATTTTGTAATGCAGGACTCCCAAGTGCAGTGGGAATCAATATTTAATTGATCAATGAATCACAGAATCATTCAGGTTGGAGAAGACCTCCAAGATCCTCTAGTCCAACATTTAACCTAGTACTAAAGTCCACCACTAAATCATGTTACTAAGTTCTACATCTCCATGTTTCCTGAAAACCTCCAGGGATGGTGACTCAGCCACTTCCCTGGGCAGCCTGTTCCAGTGCTGCACAATCCTTTCAGTTAAGAAATTTCTCTTAATATCAACCCTAAACCTCCCCTGGTGCAGCTTGGAACCATTTCCCTTTGTCTTACCACTTGGTGCTTGTGAGAAAAGCTCGATCCCCACCTCACTACAGCCTCATTTAAGGTAATTGTAAGGTACAATAAGGTCTCTCCTGAGCCTTCTCTTCTTCAAGTTAAATAACCCTAGCTCCCTCAGCCGCCCCTCATAAGACTTGTTCTCTAGACCCTTCACCAGCTTCGTTGCTCTCCTTTGGGCACGCTCCAGCACCTTGATGTCCTTCTTGCAGTGAGATGAGTAAAGACAGTGCCTGCTTCCTTGAAAGCAGAGTTTGGCTCACTGACAGGCTGGATTGCTAACGTATTTCCTTTGCACACCCAGTGAACGGATTCTTGCCTTGTGACTTGCCTAACACACCACTGGGAAATTACAGCTATTTGGCTGAGGCGCAGACACATGTCCATCCCCTCAGGCCGGTCTGGACAAACCACAGAGGTGTGTCTGGATCTCTGAGGCCCTGCTTACACAGACGGGGCTGGTGAAGGACCTGCCTGCTCCGAGTATACAGCTGTTGCTGCCGGCTGGATTTCTGCACACAGCCACCCTCGAGGAAGGCAGCAGACTGAGGGGGCAGGACTGGGATGGGGATGAGATCTGGTTCTCATTTAACAGCTCTCCCTGCTCTCTGTTGCTACTAACTCTCTTTGCAGCTTGTGTGAGGAGGGAGAAGAAAGTGCAAAACCTCTGGTATTGTTAAACTCAGTGTGGACTAAATGCAACATCACGGTGACAGGTGCTTGCTGTCCTCTGGTCTCCTGCAATCATCGAAGATTTTTTCAGTCTCCTCCTACATGCCACTCCCCCACCCCCTACTGCCATGTATCCTGAGCATATTACAGTCTTCCTTTCCTCTCTCAGGAGGTATTGCTCAGAGCTCTCTGCTAACGCTGCACCTTTCTAAGGAGAAAATCCTGCATCCTGCCTTTGAGCTTAAAGAATTAAAGAACAAAACAACTCAGAATAATCCCCCAAGCCGAAAAAGACCCGCTGTTGTCCTGCTCGACAACTGACGCTTGTTCCAGGTGAGTGGTTTTGTCAGCAAATCTGGATGCATGAATAAGAGCGGTGCCAGGTCCAGTGGCTGGAGGACAGCAGGCGATTTCCTTGGGCACATGCATGAGAGGGCAGGAGGGATAGTTCTCGCCCTGCTTTGGGAGAGGGGACTGCCCCCAAGGGAGTGCTTTAAAAGTGGGACTGTGTGCTTGGGGCTGGGTGAAATGCCTGGTGGGCAGGCAGAAAGAGCCAGCCTCGTCACAGGACATCAGTATGAGCAGGGGGCTTTGGAGAGAAAGGGACTTGTCCTCCCAGGATTGGGCTTAGGCTGCAAGCCAGCTGATCAGTAAGTGATCACTGTCACTGCAGGGCTTAGTGGGGATGAAATTCCTGCCCATCGCATGGTCCCCTCCACTTGGCCGGTTCCCTCACACCGACATGTGCCAGCGGCTGGACCCTGGGCAGATCCGTTCTCATCCTGCATCCATCGCTGTGGCAGGAGTTGGCTGGGGGGAAGCTGGCTGCCAGTCAGGGAGTGAAAAATGGACAAGCCCTAGCACTGCACCGAGTGGGAAGCCCTGCCAGGGGCTGCTATAGCAACTCAAAGACGGCTGAGTTGAGCCCAGCTGGGCTGGTGAGTGGAAGTTTTCTGTGTAGGCACTTTGGCTGCATTGCTTTCAGCATGTGCTGTCCTTATGAGGGCAAGCAATGGGGCGGGCTGCAGAGGATCCAAGAGCAAGAGGGGTGAGGGTGCCTTCAGCCCAAGGCTTTGTGAGCCCTCTCTGTCTTGGTCCTCAGTACTGGAAAACAGAACACATAATGGCACAGTGGCTGGATTCAGTGCTCCTGACAGCAGGCACTGAGCTACCAATGTGGCAGTGCGACAGGAGCAGAGGCACCCAAGACAGCCCCTGCGAAGTGTCTGTTTTTCTTGGTGCTGGAGGTATTTTGTAGATTCCTGGTCTGGAGTACCCGTTGTCTGTCCAGAAGCAGGTAGGACCTGCTTGCTGTTAAACTGAAGTTGCCAGGCCACTGAGCAGAGCCCCGAGAGCAAGGCACGGCCCTGCCTGCCCTCCACGAGCAGCCTGGTGCGTCCCTTCCTTCCAAGCTTGATCCTTCCCTCTCTCCTCACAAGAGTGGGCTATTTAATTTCTGCCTCCTTATTTTCTGACCCAGTGCCAGAAGCTGTCCACCTCAGAAAGACTCGAGCAGCTTTCTCATGGACCCTCTCTCCTCCTTCTCCTTCTTCTCCCCCTTAGCATGCTTCCCTGCTGCTCCTTGTGGAGACTTCCCTCCTTGAAAATCCTACTCATTTTGATATTAAACATAATAGCAGAGTTTCCTTGGAGACAAGAGAAACAGTGGGCTCAAAAGTGCTGATTATTTCACAGTTCCTGGCTGGCTTTCAGCAATGGAAAAAAAAAAAAAAAAAAAAAAAAAGAGAGAGAGAGAGAGAGGGAGAGAGAGAAAAAGAAAAGGAAAGAAAAAGAAAAGGAGAGAGAGAAGGAGAGGGAAGAAAAAGAAAATAAAAAAGATAAAAGAGAAAAGAAAAGAAAAGAAAAGAAAAGAAAAGAAAAGAAAAGAAAAGAAAAGAAAAGAAAAGAAAAGAAAAGAAAAGAAAAGAAAAGAAAAGAAAAGAAAAGAAAAGAAAAGAAAAGAAAAGAAAAGAAAAGAAAAGAAGAAAAGAAAAAGTAAAGAGTTGTGTTAGAAAGAGGGAGCCTGGGGCAGCCACTCTTCAGGGGGGCACCAGCCACTGACTTCCTTTTCCAGTGCTGTCTTTACAGCAAGGCTTGCCTAAGCACTGGGCCAGTGCTCGTGGCAGTGGTGTGACAGCACACGCTGTACTGAACACCACAGCTTTGGGATTCTGTTGCCACTCCAGTCCCTGGAGGCTGGTAAACTGGAGAGAGACTTTTTGATGGGCAGTTCTAATTTGGCTGATTTCTGTCAGTCCCGGGAGTACAACTGACTAATTAGATTAACCCTTTGTGTATTTTTCTACACAGACTTTAGCAATAGTGGGACAACAACATAAAGCGCTAGCATTTAAGTCCTTATCTCCTATCCATTTGTCCCAAGGTATGACAAGAGTGTTTGTTCCAGCCCAGAGCTTGAGTCCACCAGGAGACACCAGTGCTCTCCTCTGCTGTGCTGGCCACACAGGTTTTTGCGTTGCACTGGGGCTGGGTTTGTGCTATCTGGCTGACATGTCTGCCGTACTTGGGCAGAGGGAGCAGGGGACGGACTGAGTGCTGATGCTCTGCCCCACAGGAGGACAAAGGGCAAGACAAAAATGCAGAAAGTCTTCACTTAAACTTTGCATTTACCTTCTCCAACACCAGACACCATGGCAAGAGTGCCCTGTAATGCCGCATCCTGCCAGTGTCCAGGAACTTCCTTGTCCCAGAGGAGTATCTCACAGAGGATTGCACTTGACTGATGGTTCCCCCTCTGCTGAGACACCCCTGGGGTCCTTACAATCTGTCTGCAACAAATGGCACTTGGTCATTTCCCTGAAGCAGCGTTTTCTTGTTTATTTTTCAGTGTGGTGCAAGAATGCTATGCAGGGGTTAGAGGGTGAGAGAAGAAGAGAGGGAAACCAGACCATAGCCCTGTGCCAATTAGATGTATAAATTAGTTCCAGGACACGACTGGGGATGGGGTTGTGTCAGTGCTGTGTGAGAGGCCTGCAAAGCCTTGTCACGCAGTGCTTCAACAGGACATGGAAGGACCACAGAATGGCTGAGATTGGCAAGGACCTCTGGAGATCATCTCATCAACATTCCTCCTCAAAGCAGTGTCAGCCACAACTGGTTGCTCAGGACCATTACTCAGAACCATGCCCAGTCTGTTTTTGAGTATCTCCAAGGATGGAGACCCTACAGCCTCTCTGGGCAACCTGCTCCAGAACTCAACCTTAAAGAGTTAAAAAAAAACAAACCAAAAAAAAAAAAAAAAAAAAAAAAAAAAAAAAAACACCACAGCTCTTTTCTTATGCATAAGTAGAATTTCTTTGTACTTCAGTGTCCACAATGTTATGCTTTGTTCACCTCCTCCCCCTCCTGGCCTATTCTTGTCGAGGAGCCTGTACTTGTCTTCTCCAGCTCTTCTGCTAGGTGAGCTGTGCCACCACATCTCTGAGTTCAATGAGACTGCAGCCTTGTTACTTCATGTGGATCTCTTAATTTCTCCTTTTGGTTTGCCATGCTGTTGTGCTCACTAGCATACATGCACCTCAGAGGGGCACACATCTGTGCTCTTTTTCCCAGAAAATTGTGAGAATTTCCTGCATCATTTTGCCTTAGAATCACAGAATGGTTTGGGTTGTAACGGATGTTAAAGACCATCCAGTTCCAACCCCCCTGCCACAGGCAACAACACCTCACACCAGCACAGGTTGCCCAAAGCCCTGCCCAACCTGGCCTTGAACAATTCCAGGGATGGGGCATCCACAGAATGTCTCCATGGCCATAAAAGCCAAAAACCTGTTATTTATACCAGCTGTTCACCCGCAGGATCCATTCAGGCCTCCACAAGTCCCTCTCACAAGCAGGATCAGTGAAGACAACGCCTGGGCCACCATACCATGCTCTTGACCATTGCCTCCAAAGCCATGTGGTCAAGCTTCATATGCTCCGAGAATCTTCTGGCCATATCACTTGGAGCAACAGCCCAAGGGCTGGACAAGCATCAGCAGTTTCTCCACAGCATCCCTGATCTGAGCCCCAGGTAGGCAGGAAACCTCTCTAGATGCCAGAGCATGACAGATGGGGGCCTCTGTCTCTTTCAGAAGGGAGTCTCCATTCCTAACCCTCACCGCTTCTTCCTGGTGCTCCTACAGGGTTCCAGCAGCTCAGAGTTTTGTTGGTCAGAGCCTTCAGCCCTCCTCTCTTACCAGGGCCGAATCTGTCCCGTCGCTGCAGATCTGCAGGTGAAGCAGGAGCTCTCCTCTTGTTGCCAGAAGCCGCAGTCTTCCAGCCTTTCAGACTCCTTATGGGAGTCTTTATTTCTCAACCTAATACACACAGACTCTGCTTGCCCCTACTGTGGTGAAGTTGGGGGTTCACATTCTTGTATCTGCTGTCAGATGTGACTCAGAATATGCAGTCAGTCTTTTTTCCATTGCCGCAGATGCTGCACAGTCGGCTGACCTCTTCATCCAGACCTCTTCTCCCATGTGCCTGGTGACAGGACGAGGGGGAATGGGCTTAAGTTGCGCCAGGGGAGTTTTAGGTTAGATGTTAGGAAGAACTTCTTCACTGAAAGGGTTGTGAGGCACTGGAACAGGCTGCCCAGGAAAGTGGTGGAGTCACCATCCCTGGAAGTCTTCAAAAGACGTTTAGATGTAGAGCTTAGGGAAATGGTTTAGTGGGGACTGTTAGCGTTAGGTCAGAGGTTGGACTCGATGATCTTGAGGTCTCTTCCAACCTAGAAAATTCTGTGATTCTGTGATTTATGATATTTCAAGAAGTTTCTCTGCTGAGTGCAATATTTTATTCTCTTAGTTTCTGTTTCTAAGTTTGGAACTACCCAGTTCCCACTATTTCTGAGGACAAGACTCTCCCTGTGAGCCACCAGGCTGCAGCAGAGCAGTGGACGCAGAGCAGAAAGCTCAGTCCGTGTTGTGGGGCTGTTTTATTGCTGTCCTTAGGACTTCAGATGGATGGGCAGACTCGTGCTTGTGCCCAGCATTCCCCATTGTGCAAAAGTTAGATAAATTTGCGAATAACCCTCAGTAGGTGGTAGCATCAAGGCAGATTTGTATCGCCCTGTCAGAGATCTGAGTAGAACTAGGATACCACTTGGAAAATGAAATGAGTTTCAAAGAATCATAGAATTGTGGAATCACTGAGGTTAGAAATGACCTTCAAGATCATCAAGTCCAACCATTAACCTGACCTTCTGAGTCATTATGGAGCAAATTACCTAAGCCATGAGCAGCCAGTTTCTGCAGAACAATAGTGTCCTGACATTTCTTAGCTCCTGTTTACTATAAAGTGATATTTAGGGATAAGCCTGCAATTGGAGGTAAAAGTATGCGATCTGTGGCATGGGGATAAAAATCTGCCTTGAGGCTACCCCTGTTAACCTGCCAGTGAAACTACCTCTTTCATTCAACTCCTGCATCCAGATGATTCATTAACATGTTGAATGGGACTGGCCCTAGAAGTGAGCCCTGGGGAGCACCACTAGTGAGCAGTCACCAGCTAAATGTAGCCCCATTCACTAAAACCCTTTGAGTTCTACCATCAAGCCAGTTCATCACCCAGTGTAGCATGAACCTGGTTATCTCACAGTCAGACAGCTTGTCCAGAAGGCTGCTGTGAGGGACAGTATCAAAGGCCTTACTGACATCCAGGAAGATTACATCCGCATCCTTTCCTTCCACCACCGAGTGGGTGACCTTATCATAGAAGGAGATCAAATTACTAAGGCGAGTCTTTCCCTTGATGAACTCATGTTGACTATGCCTGATAATAGCTTTGTTCTTGAAATGCCTTTCAATCTGCCCCAGCACAATGTTCTCCAAGATTGGTGAGTGTGCAATAGCTACTTCTGCTTTCCCTTCAGCCAGGATTTTGTTACCTGGTGTCTTTAAAATATACCCATGGAAGGTGATGTACATTGGATGGTTTCAGCTCTTCTGATTTGGTAGCTTTAGTGAAGACAAGGCAAAGAGGGGAGGGATGTTCCTCAAACACAGCACAAGCTGGAAAAAACACATCTCTGTTGAGTCAGAGATTCCTTATTTTTCAGCTCTTTATAGGTTTAAACGCTCTTCACAAACCTGTCTGTTGTGCCCATCCTACTGTGCTGGAAATCCTCTCTCCATACAGATGGGAAGATGACCACACAAAACTCTGCAAAAAGCATAACAAAAAATACAGTGCAAAAATCTTACTTCCCCATTTTTTACTTTCACCATCTTCTGATTGCTCTCCCTAAAACAGCCAACATTCCACTGTTTATGTGAAACTTCACTGCCAGGAACTAGGCATTAGTTTTGCAATACTGAACTTTCTTACAAAACATCCTGTCCTTCCTGGTCTAGTCTTGAAGTTACCTCCAAAAATGCTCTCTCAAATATCTCAATGCTTTTGGCAGAACGGAGATTGGAAAAGCAGACATGAATAGGAGAACCTTTACCAAGAGATCAAAGCCACCGTTCTCCTCCTAAGACGGAAAATCCATGCCATTGGCAGCTTGTTTATCTGCAAGGAGTGTATTTTGATGACTTACTGCAGCAGTCTGAGAACTTCCAGCTGATGCAATAGAGAATATTTACACAATTTCAGGCTGGCAATGCAGAGGGAATGTGCTGTGGAGGGGACTGCTGTATTGCAAAATATGCAGATGGAGAAAGGAGCTAGTCATCGAGAGGGTGGGGACTTCACAGGAGCGAGTTCTTCTGGTGAGCTTCTTCTGTGAGATAAGCGTTGCTCTGAGAAGGCTGCTGAGCATATGGTGGAACATGGGATCTAGTGACTCATCCTGAATTTTCCATCAAAATTGAAATTTCATTTTCTTTGCACAAAAATACTGTCTTCCAGTACATGTGGATGGGGAGACATCTGGAGAAAAAAGCAGGTGAGTCCCTTTATACAAGTGGGTTCTGCTCCCATCTTCCCTGTACAGGAATTCTTGTCATTGCTGTGGTATGGTCTGACACTAAGAAAAAGTTTGGAGGAGAGATGAGTCTACATTTCCATACCCATGTTTTAGTGCAGGTCTCCTGGGGTCACCATGGCAAATGGGAAGCCTAGTTTGCATTTAGTAAGCCTGTAATGGATGATTTCAGAGCTGTCAATGTGACTGTTTTCATTTCATTGAAGAAATGGTAGCTGTGCATGTCAAAGTGAGGTAGCACTTTACCTTACCAGGGTTTGCTTGGTTTTCTGGTGAACAGTGGTTGGGGTGTAAGAAATCTTGGAGGGTTTGACACTTTCTTTGGTGGTTTACCTTCTGGAAGTGTTTACCTTGGGCAGTCAGCCATTTGCCTGTAAGAAGTCATCCTATGTCCCAAAAGCCACTGACGGTGCAAACAATTACATTTCTCACTGTTAGAGCAGTAAGGTCTGGGACAGGCTTCTGGAAATCCTGCAGACAAAGGAAGATAAGATTGATCCTGTTAAACTCGGGAAAGGGATTATTCAGTGAGTCTGATAGCAAAGGGTGAGATCTGAGAGGTGTCCTAATGTAGGGACAGTAATACTAGTAACTGCTAAGACAGGAGGATAAAAGATGTGTGAAATCCCTGTCTCATTTGAACCTTACAGTTAACCGTTTTGTTTGTCTAAATCTGTAACTGGGAGACAACTAGATAATACAAGACTCTTCTAGGGTACAGAGATAGCTTCTTAATGTACTGTGAAGTTCAGGAGGCACAAAATCAATGCACTGAATGCACTGAATATGTAACTTGGAGTTTCCTTATTTTGTGCCTAACTGTGAAAAGGAGGCAGTCTGACAGTGAAAAGGAGGAAGACAGGCAAAATTGTCACCCAGTCTTATGTATATTGGCTCCACCAGCAGAAAAGAAGTGGGGGTGGTGTAATGAGGAAGTGAACATGTGATGAAGCGAGAATTAGGTCTCTGTCCAAAATCCGTGGAATGCTGTTGCAAATCCAAGAGCTTGGGTGACCCACAGCAGCACTGCAAGGATCCTGCAGCAAAAACCCAGAATCTTTGCCAGTGGCCTTCACGCAGCTTAGTCTTGGGAGGACTTGGATTGACTTGGCTCAGCAGCCTCAGGCGTGTTTCTCTACTGCTCTGAACCTCATGAAGGCATTAGCATCTGTGTAAATGATTCTTCTATTAGAATGGGGATTTCCACAGGAGGTTTAGGTTGAATATTAAGAAAAACTTCTTTACCGTAAGGGTTGTTAGGCATTGGAATGGGCTGCCCAGGGAAGTGGTTGAGTCACCGTCCCTGGAGGTATTTAAAAGATGTTTAGATGTAGAGCTTGGTGATATGGTTTAGTGGAGGACTGGTTAGTGTTTGGTCGGAGGTTGAACTAAGTAGTCTTGGAGGTCTCTTCCAACTTAAATGATTCTGTGATTCTGTAACGAACATGAGGCTTTCCTCCATGTCTCTGTTGGAGAAGACAATGTGCAATCAGAGCTCTTCTGTTCAGGGGTGAAATTTAGGAAAAAAATAAACTTTTTTTTTTCTTTTTTTCCACTGGCTTCCACAGTGTGGGACATCCCTGGCCAAGCATTCATCTCTTTCAGGAGGGGAGAACAACATGCCTGGCAAAGTGAGAACTCTGGTGGTCACTGTGTGAGCACACACACAGTAGAGATCTTGCAGTGCCCCATAGTGGCAGGCGGGCACATGCAATGCCATTAGGGTGATGTGTGATGTCCGTCCCTTTCTCTGCCTGTGTCCATCTTTCTAAGTACGGGTGAGGGGCCTGAGAGGGGTTGCTTATGTTGACCACGCAGCCCAACCTACTTAGACATAGAGCGTGGCAGTGAATGGAGCACAGAACAGTTTTGAGGTGGCTGGGCCTAGGCCTACCTCGTCATGGAAGGGAGCATTTCAAAACAAAATAGAACAAAACAAAACAAAACTTAATTTCCTAATGAAAAGTGAAGCAAAAGGGAAGTCAGAATGGAAAGTCAAAAGTTTATAAATGAAGCTCCCTTCCCATTGCAGCTCTGTAGACGGGTGCTTGATTTGTACCAAATCAGCGTGGTTGAAGCAAACTCTGCACAGTCCTTCTGCCCTGGAGAACTTTTATATCTGTCACTCTGAGGCCTGGCCATAGCCGGCCCTGTCCCTCCTTGGGGTCTGTCAGCTCCAGAAGGTTCCAGACCCCTGTAAACCTCCAGTCTCCAGCTGGGCCCTGTGCCTGTTACACGGGATCTCCTTGCCTCCAGCCAGCCCTGGTGATGCTCTTGTAGAAGTGTAATCCACAGTCGGGCACTGTGTGTTGTGGTGGCCTTTCTGTACTGCTAGAGCTTTCATCTTCTGGATCTGCCTGTCTTAAGTCAATTCTGCTTTGAGACCTTCAGACCAGTCCTCTCCCCTCATTGGCACTGGGACCAGTTCTGGCTGTACAGATCCATCCCTGCACCTCCCCTGCATTTCCACCAGTTTTCTCTGTCCCTTAGGGGAGTAGGTTAAGGTATCTCTCTCCCTTTCCCTGGGCTGAGGAGGAAACATACATCCTCTGCTTCATCTCATCTGACATGCAGTTGTGTTTCTAGCCCAGGAGAAAACGATAATGTTGAAAAAGTGATCCAAAAATAAGCTTACACCGTGTGTTAACAGTGATTTTTCCAGACCTTGTATTCAGAGTTTGGTTCAGTTGTGAGGCCAGGCACTGAGGAAGAAAAATTGATTGATTAATTACCTAGTTTTATTCTTGTGTGGCTTAAAGCCTGTATACTTAATGCCTTCTTTTAAAGGTGGTTAGATTTTAGGGCAGCAGAGACATCTGGAGGGATTTTCAGAATCATCAGTGCATCTTTTGCATCTCCTGGTTCTTAAATATGTCTTAAAATCTGCTTCTCAATATCACCTCAGTTACAGATGAAAACATTTAATAATTCAGTGTCATTATTAAAATTATATATATATAATAATAATAAAAAAAAAGAGTCCAAATAAAACAAGTCATACCATGAACTGATGATGGCTGTTTTAGGTGATGCCTTTGATTCATTACAGATATTTATCTGGGTACAAATGACAGAGACTAGATATGTATTGTATAGAGAATATAATCCCAAAATGTGATGGTTTCTTTGATTTAAAATTAGGATTGCAACTGGAGCGGCTGTTATTTGACTTGCATCTCCAAATAAACTTCTCTCAGCACCTGCTGATGTACTAAGGTGACTTTGTGCTTTTAGAGTTGTTTGGATTCATCTAGTCATATTTTCTTTGTGAACTCTTGGAAAAAATAATCATTTTCAGGTCATATTTGCCAAGGCACAGTGACAGTAGGGAACTGGCACCTGCATAGTAGGCAGTAATATTCCAAATGATAAGAAGTGTTGGATTATTGGTGCCTCCTAGCACTCCAGTTTCAATTGATATGCAAGTGTATCTCCCTTGTTCTTTTCATTTGAGGAATATGGGAATAATAGTGAAAAATGAAGGAAGAACAGTAAAGAGACTGCTCCAGGCCTTGTGGCCAGTAGGTAATGGAGCAGAACTGGTCCTTTGGAGTGGGTTTGATCTCAATCTTAGTATTTATGGAGCCAGTTTGTGTACTGGAACTGGCTTTATTGCCAGATGATAAAAACTCATTTCTGTGCAAACTGATAAATGTCTAAGAACAAACTTAGGTGGCTGTGGAGCCCCTCCTGGCTCCCCAGGCCACTATGGGCTGCTCCTTGGTGCAGGTGGGCTACAGAAGCCAGAGCTTCTCCAGAGACACCAGAGCACCTACCTGGCCACAGTCGTGACAAGACTGCAGTGGTCCTTTTGACACCTCACACCGAGACCAGTTCCTTATTCAACACTAAATAAGGATGCTCAGGGTCCCAGAGAAATGACTTGAAAATGAAGGCAAGGTGTCAGGTACTGCAGCTTATGCTTTCTTTCCCGTGTTCCTCCCTGCCCAGCACAGGCAGAGCCGTGCCCTGGGGACCGAGCGGCCGTGCCAGCCATGAGCGAGCAGAGCCACGTCAACAGCCTGTTCCTCAACGAGGATGCAGCCAAGAGGCTCAGTGCCGAGGGACGGGTCCAGAGGTTCCGGCAGGCAGTGCAGAAGCGGGCAGCGCGGGCCAAGAAACGGATGCACAGCATCACCGCCGAGAGCGCCAAGAGCTTCTTCAGGAGAAATGCCTTCGTCCTCTTCACCATCGCTGCAGTCTTACTAGGTATGGAGCTGATGGTGGGCTTAGGGGCAGGTGGTGGGCACCAAATATAAATGTGGGGAAAAGTTTATCCCACAAAGATTTTATTTTATCATAATAAATCAGCTGGGGAAGTGAAACTGGACAGCCCCTTTGTATATAGCTGCACTCACAAGAAGCCTCTGAGCAAACCTGGGTGATTTTTTCTGAGGATTAGTAGAGCTAGATCAGCAAACTGTTTCTGTTGTGGAATCTCCCTAAGCTCCAGCCAGAAGCAAAGACTCCCTCACACTCCCCCTCTGCAAGGGCTGTTGTCTTGCATGCAAGAGCTCTTCTGATTTGGACAGCATTTTGACTGCTGCTAGCTGGCCAGCCTCAAGCTGAACTCTACATGCAGCAGGCTTGTCAGAGTTCTCCTGAAACCATTAATCTGTGCTATGTTTTGTAAGCCAAAAAGCATCCTACAAGTTTAGTTCCATAGTACAAAAAGGGGGAACTGATGCAGACAACTAGTCTGTGATACTGTGCAAACTAAAGCTGCCAAGCAGATAGTGGATTGTCCCTAACTTCTAATCCAGGCTGTCTGAACTCAGCTCTAATAGGTGGCTGGACAAGGTCCGTGGGCTAACAAGGTGGGCAGTCACATCTCTTTGGTGGTAATGATCTTCCTAGGAACAGACTCCAGAGGAGCAGCAGATGGTACAGCAGGGAGTGGTGCACCTGTGGTTCAGCACAAGGCTCCTGTGCATACAGATATGTCAAAGGGAGAGAAAGCATACAGTAAAAATTGGAACATAACCTTTTAGAAAAGAAAGAGCATTGGCTCCTTTGCAGAGGGGAGAAGCTGAAAGGAGAAGAAGAAAAGGAAAGCCATATTGTAGGACTGACTGAGGGACAGACCACTGGATCACACTTTTCCATTTCCATTCTCATTCCTTGTTGATTCACAGGGATCATCCTGGCATTTTCCCTTCGGCCCTACCAGCTGACCTATCGCCAGATCAAGTATTTCTCCTTCCCAGGAGAGCTGCTGATGCGTATGCTCCAGATGCTGGTTCTTCCTCTCATTGTCTCTAGCTTGATTACAGGTGAGCAGAGCTTTCTGGTGCTTTCAGCCAAGACTATGCTAGTTGTCAGAGTACCCCTTTGTGTCCCAACTGCAGGTGTTGGGATAAGGTGGGCTAATAGTGACAAGCCTAAACCTACAGCTGTAGTGACCATGATTTACACTCATACCCTCACTGACTCAGTAGTGGGAAAGAGAAGCAGAAGACCTTTTGCTTTCTCATTAGACTGGGAAAGGCACAATGTGGTGTTTCGAATGCCCAACTCTTGAGCACTAGCAAGGATTTACCTGCTCTAGGTATCCTTGCTTGTGCAGAAGGGTTAGACAAGATGACCAACAGAGGTCCCTTCCAACATTAAGCACTCAGTGATTCTGTGATTTCATTCCTCATAACCTTAAACATCAAAGTGTGTTGCCCAAATCTGATTCAAGTTTCCAGTAGCCTAGGAGAGGTTAATTTGTGTCAGTCCAAAGAACTGAAGTTGATCACCAGCTGGAGAGCCTGTTTCATCCAGGTCTTCACAGAAGATACCCCAGCCAGCAAACTTTCAGACAGTGTAAAGGGTTGCAATACTTTCCACCCCTGAAACATCCCACCATTATGAATGTAAAGATCCAATGTACTGGGGTTGGATGTTATTTCCTTTCTGATAGCTTTAGGAGGAAGTTTTATATTAAGATAATATAAGATTGATAGATAATAGACCTTCTCACCTTGTCTGACTGTTTGCCTACACAGGAATGGCCTCACTGGATGGCAGAGCCTCAGGGAAGATGGGGATGCGGGCTGTGGTCTACTACATGGTGACCACAATCATAGCAGTCTTCATTGGCATCCTCATGGTGATCATCATCCACCCAGGGAAAGGATCCAAGGACAAGCTTCACCGAGAAGGCAGAATTGAGCAAGTGCAGACCACAGATGCCTTCATGGATTTGGTGAGGTAGGTGAACAAGCTGGTCTCATGTGAGTCCGTATCAGTGAGAGTACATTCCTGCACTGAATGTCCTTTTGAAGTGTCACAGCTTTTGGAATACACTGTCAGGGAAAGAGGTCTTTGGCTGAGTCTTGCCTGGCCTGCTACTTTTAGCTCAGTCAGGACAGGCTTATCACCTTTCTGCAGAGCTACAGCCTTTGTACCATGCTTGAGTTTACACTTGAGCAAATCAGGCCCATTCTGCTAACCAGCTGTTTTGCATCAGGTGGTGCTAGTTTATTAGTGATCCCAGTAAAAAAGGTACCCAGACTCTGTAAAATTGAAATTTTAAATGCTATTTATTAAAGCTAACACCATAAAGAAAGAGAGGATAGTACAGATAATTTTATATCCTTTCAGATGTTGTGAACTCCAAGTTGTGCAGCATCTGTGATCAGGGTCTGTGAAAAAAAGTGTGGGAATGTTACTGGCAGCTGGGTATTCCTGCTCTGTGGGAAATTCCAAAGTTATATTTTTTAAGTGTTGTTTTGCAATGGACTGAAAAGTCCCAACTTCAGAATTTTCTACAGAAAAACAAAACGGAAATTTTCATCCTAAACATCTGGGAAAGTCAATCCATTCTTACCATTTTGTAAGCTTAACTCTGAGGTGCTCAGCCTCTCCCTTTTTGCTTGTCAGGATATTAAGAAGCAAAGACCAGGGATGTGGTCCCACATGACATCCTCATCTCCAAACTGGAGAGAGATGGATTCAAAAGGTGGACCATTCAGAGGATAAGGAATTGGCTTGAAGGTCACACCCAGAGAGTGGTGGTCAATGGCTCTGTGTCCAGGTGGAGGCCAGTGACAAGTGGTGTCCCTCAGGGGTCTGTCTTGGGACCATTCTATGAAGCCCATGTTTGCTTGCTAGTCAAACAGGACAATTAACTCTTTCCTTGTTTTATCTACTGCAGGAATATGTTCCCGCCCAACCTGGTAGAAGCCTGCTTCAAACAGGTATGAAAACCCATCTAACCTATCACCTTCCTTGATGCCCTGTTCAGTAGGCAATGGTCCAGCCTACTTCTCTGAGGGATGAGAACAAAGTTTGCTTTTTTACTGCTTTTCTCTAACTCCAACTGCTCAAGAAGGGGCATTGCAGTCATTAGCCTGTATTATAGCATCCCTCATGCAAGTTTTTTAGGCTGTCTGTACGTGGGGGGCTTCAAACCCTGGAGTAGACAGAGCAGAGCAACTCTGGTTTCCTGCTTCCATCTCATTCCACACTCAAAGTTAGGAAGAATTTGTGTAACCTCAGTTAGCAGATTTGGACTGGAAGTAAAGTGGGAACAGATTCTCCAAGGATTTGTCTCTTCCATAGTGCTAGTGCCCTTGGAAGCAGTATAAAGGGTTCCAGAAGTATAAAGAGGAGCCAGAATATCTGGGCCTCAGAGCTGGGGGTTCCCTAGCTGTGCTCCAAGATAGACACCTTCGCCTGATGGTAAGTAACAGGTTGCTGTAGTCATGGTGTTTGGTATTAGAGGGAAGAGCAATTTTAGAAGTATTTGTCCAACAAATAATCCTGTGGTGTTTTGTTGTTTGTTTTTTTTGCTAAACTTGGTAAACTGTGATTGAATGCAACTTAAAAAAAAAAAAATCACATGTCTAGGAACAAGGAGTGTGAAGAGTCCTACAGAAAGGGAGACCATATCCTGGAAAGCAGGGTCTCTGAAAAGGGTGTGGGGATATTGCAGAGAACATCAGTGACTGTGAACTTTTATTCTATGGTTAAATGGTCCTACGTGAGCCTAGGATTTCCAAACAGAGAAGGAAGTAGTTAATTTTGTGTTAGTATCTCTAATTGCAAAGAGAAATGCTGAACACAGATAAACTACCTCCCTTTTAAAGTTGTTAAACATTAGAAGGCTACAGAGAAGAACTACAGTGCAGAGGAAAACTGATCAAATAACATATGACCAAAACTGGTCATAAGTGAACAACTTCAGGGACTCAGTCTGTTTAGTCTATCAAATAAAGAGTCTTTGTCTTGCAAGAGTATAAATATATCCAAAGGAGAGAACAATCATATCAAAGGGACCAAGGGATCTCATGCCCAAGGTGGATGCATGATATTAGAAGTAATAATGACTGTAAAATGAGAGCAACAGTTCATATGGAAAAGTCAATGCAGATTTTAACAGTGAAACAAACAATCCAGGACAGTACAGAATTTGGTCTCTCAATATTTTTAAATTGAGATTAACAAAAAGGATGCTTTAGCAATATACAACCATACCCGAGTCAGTAAATGGTATCTAGGTGAAGTCCTCCAGATGCTCCAGTGCTCTCTTTTGACCTTAAGCTCTGTGAACATTTCAATGAAAGCACTAAGCCAGGGAGACTGAGAACACACAAGGCAAGTTTCCCACAGAGGTCAGTAAGAACTTGCCATACTCTCCTTTCTTTAGGAAGCAATGCAATAGTCTAGCATGTTGTCCTAAGCTTCTGAACAAGGGCCTGTGAGTGCATCTGATAATCTGTGTCATTTCAGTACAAGACGCAGTACAGCACCAGGGTCTTCACCAGAACCGTTCTCCACAGCAGCAATGTCACAGCAGGCGTGACAACCACTCCACTCCCTGTGCCTGAGAACTTCACTGGCATCCTGGAGAACGTCACTCATGCCCTGGGGACCATCTCCGAGGTGCTGACCTTTGAAGAAGTCATTCCCATCCCAGGCTCAGCCAATGGGGTGAACGCGCTGGGGCTGGTAGTGTTCTCCATGTGCTTCGGTTTGGTGATCGGCAGCATGAAGCAGAAGGGACGGGCCCTGCGGGAGTTCTTTAACTGCCTCAACGAAGCCATCATGAGGCTGGTGGCCATTATCATCTGGTGAGGAACACGGCCGGTTGGAGCAGGAGGTCTGCAGGTGCAGTTTCCGCTGACCTGATGAGAAATGGGGTAGCATTAAGGATGACATGCACAGGAAAAGCAGATGGGCACAGCTCTCCTTTGGCTCCATCAGGCTGGAGGGAAAAGTCTGGATGGGATATTTGTTCACATTTCATTTCCTGTTTTTTTGTTTTTACCTTAGAAATATCAGGTACACCAGGACTTGCTTTCCTTGAGGCTGCTGGAAACATCCTTGGAAGACCAGAGAGCTGAAGTGGAAGATCTCTTAGCCTTACCAACAGGGGTAGGGTGTGAGGCTTTCCCACAGAAAGCTTTCCTTCCAGCTATGTTTCAGGAGTCTGACTTAGCGATGAGTCACAATAACCTACTGCCAGTTTCCTGCCACTCAGGGTGACACCTGTATGCATTAGCTGTGAAAGTGGACCTGGGTTGGCAAGATCATCTCAAAATTACTGCCTTTCAGTTTGAGGTCTCCCAGGCCCCAGCTCCTCTAGAGCTCAGCTGCTTGGTGCTTCCTGTGTAAGGCTGACTGTACTACATGGTTCAGATAAGCAAGGCATTGCTGCAATGAGTCCTCTTAGAAAACAGCATTTTAACAAATCTTATTTGAAGCTCCTTACCTATCTAAAACTCAAGCTCTGAATAGGAGCTTGTGGTAGGTACCATGAGACAGGAAAGATATGGGGCTGGCAGAATACAAGGAAATGCCTGACAGGGCATCTGTTAGCCCCACATCCTCTCCCCTATTTTTGATCACTCCAGCTTTCTTTCCCTGGTTTTCTAGTCACAGTCTTGTATTGTAGAGAAACATCCTAGGCACAGAGGGACAGGTCTTACACAAAAAGAAATAAAGGGGAACCCTGAGCCCATGGCAGAGAAATTCACTACCTGGGGAGTTCCAGCCCCTCTGGGATCTTTTTCTCCACAGACAAGCCAAAATCTGGGGCCTTGCTTTCTTAAGGGGAGATAAGAGTTGCCTAAGGGCAAGAAAGGGAGAACACAGTGGAAAAAGTGGACCTGCATGCTACTCCCAGAGACGATTGCAAACTGCCTTCAACTGCCTCTTCCAGCAAAGAAAGGCAGGGTGTTGAGGGATAGGATATTGGTTGCACTTAGGAAGCTGCCTGTGCGCATACACAGTAATGTTTGAAGACATCTCCTGACTTAACAAAATCCTGCTGGTATAGGAGGCAGGAGTATCCCCTGAGGCTCAGCACTCCTTCCTGAAGCCACAGTCTGCAGAGCATCTCCCGGGAGCTTCTTTTTCCTAGGGAGATCTGGTCATTACCTGCAGCCAAGAGTGTCTTCTACAAAAAAGGTCAGAGGAAATGAAATATTTGTGAAATCCTTTCCTGAAACTTTTCCAAACCTCCTACGCTAAGTTGGAGTTTGGCATGTGGACCTCTGAGCCTTGTGCATGAATTGCATGTGAGCTCCCGAGCTGTAGAGGCCAAGTCCTGAGAGGTGTGGCCATGGAGCTGTGATTTTCTTTAGTCCAGTTATTTGTCCATGTTTAGTTTAGTGCCCATGATATTCTCCATGTGTGTGTCATGACTTCCTTCTTGTGCAGCCTCACTGCTGCTCATGAGATGCATTGTTATGGGGGGAAAAAACCTGTAAGGAATGGAAAGGATAGCAGTGTAGCTGTGGGGTTTTACCTTGCTGGGCAGTTAACTCCACCACAACTGCTGTCTCATTCCCCCTCCTCAGAAGAGGAGGGGTAGAAGAAAGTATGCTGCAAAGAAAAAGAAAGTCTCATGGGTTGAGATAAGGATAATTTAATTAAAGGGGAAAAAAAAAAAAAAAAAAGACTTCATAAGGGAGGGAAAAAAAATATTCTCTACTTCCCATCGATGAGCAATGTTCAGCCACATCCTGGGAAGCAGGGCTTCAGTATGTGTAGTGGTTGTTTGGGAGGGCAGACGTCTTCATAACAAGAGCCCCCCCTCTCCTTCCCCTTTCCCAGCGGTTGTGGTAGAGTTTAGCTGCCCAGCAAGGTAAAATTACCACTGCACCTCAAAAAGAGGTTTCATACAAGCCACAGCTGCCTTCACAGATGTTGGTATACCCAGTCCAAACTATACTAGCTATGGATTTTCTGTATGTTCCTATTCCCTGTACGTGAACCTCTAAAGATAATAAGGCTGATATCCCAG
This sequence comes from Aythya ferina, assembly GCF_964211825.1. Lineage (NCBI taxonomy): Eukaryota > Metazoa > Chordata > Aves > Anseriformes > Anatidae > Aythya > Aythya ferina. The sequence goes on from NC_140324.1 coordinate 2,640,709, forward strand.
AGCATGCAGGACAATATTGCTTCTGCTCCCTCCTTCCCTTTTACTTCTGTAACTTTCTGTGCCTCTCAGTAAAAAGGACACCCTCAGCTCAGGCTGTTAGGAAAGGAAGGGACTGTGCAAACTCCTCTGTATAACCTCCACTAGCAGTGCTACAAGGAGTGTTGAGGAGACATGTAGGAACCTGGAAGGAGGAGGAAACCTTCACCACGTACTGTGTGCACACAGCAGTTCCCCAAAAGAGCATCAAGTGCTGTTTTTTGACTGCACAGCAAACAAGTCCAAGATCTTTTCACATTGCCAGAAAAGAAACCAGCAGTATCGTCCACTAACTAGCACACTTCTGATGTGGCAGCTTATTGAGGATATGTCCAGAAAGCATGCATTGAAGCAAGTATGAAGTGTGGATATCAGTTCTGAGAATTGTCCTTGTGTTTCTGCCACAGGTATGCCCCAGTTGGGATCATGTTTTTAATTGCTGGCAAAATCCTGGAGATGGATGACCTTGCAGTGATGGGGGGCCAGCTGGGGATGTACACGCTCACTGTCATCGTTGGACTCCTCATCCATGCCCTCTGCATCCTGCCGCTGCTCTACTTTATCGTCACCCACAGGAACCCCTGGGTATTCATTGCAGGGCTTCTGCAGGCCCTCATCACAGCCCTGGGCACCTCCTCAAGGTACGATGGCCACATAGTCCTGGGGAGAAGTACGGTGTGGATATTCTGGGGCTGCTTCTCAGCGCTTCCATTGCCCTCAGTGCAGTGCTGAGGTCTCACCATTTCTAGCACTATCAGCTTTTTGCACTGGTCCAGCCAACTCAATTGAGAGTGGAAGGATTCCCACTCCCCTGCTCAGGAGCCCGAATTGTGTTGCCATCTCTAACCATCAGTGCGTGACCCATAGTCCTCCTCACCAAGCACGGTGGAGGCTCTTTTTGCAGCACTGAAATACCGAGCTCAAAAGACAAATCAATCACCCCTCAATTCCAACATTATTCCCCGTGCACATATCTCCACACACATGTACTTGCACACATTTGCACATTTCTCTTTTCCAGGCACACAGACTGTGTGCAGCTGGCATTAAACTCACAGGAAGCCTAGGCAAAAGCACAAACAAATGTTCGGTGACTCACACAACCAAAGCAACAGATTGTAGGTTGCTGTTATATTATTAAGTGGTGTTTCTTGACGTATTCATTTCCTGGCAAGCACAGAGTCTCTCCCACGTGCATTTTGACACCGAAACACACAGCATTTTTCTTGCTCGTGTTCTCTTTCAGAAACAATTCTCTGCTTTTGCTGCAAGATATATTCTCACACTTGGGTCATTCTTGTCTTATGCACTGAGCTGGGGAAGAGAGAGGACTCAAGTTTTTTAATAGCTGGAAGAGGAGTTTTGGTCTTGAGGCTCTGTCCTATGTACCCAGAATTCCCCAGAATCACCTTCTTTTGGTGTTGTACCAGCTTCACCAGCTTCAGGGCCACACAGCCCCTACCCAGCCCCTGAGGAAAGTCATGTCTGAACGTGCAACTGCAGCGTGCAGCATATCTGAGGAACCCTTGCTTAGACTGTTCTTTCTCCTAGCAGCATCTGGCCTCTGGCTCACATGGCAGGGTGAAAAAGCAGGTGGGTAAGGTCATAAACCAGGCAGAGGCTTAGTCCCTCTTCCACAGTCAGCATATACCCAATTCATGTTGTTTTGTAAATTCCTTTCAGCTCAGCGACTCTGCCCATCACCTTCAGGTGTTTGGAAGAAAACAATGGCGTGGACAGGCGCATCACGAGGTTTGTTCTGCCTGTGGGAGCTACAATTAACATGGATGGCACTGCTCTGTACGAGGCCCTTGCAGCCATCTTCATTGCACAAGTCAACAACTATGAACTTGACTTCGGGCAGATCATCACAATAAGGTGACTTTTGAAAGAGTTATGGGGCTACAGGAGGGATTCCAGTTTTGTTGGCTTATCTGAGGTGCTTTCAAGTTCCTCCTTTGCTCAGAAGATACAATGAGATTAGAAAAAAATATGGAAAAGGAAGGTGAAACCTCCAGGGGTATAAGTAAATATGGTTTTGGGTGCCACATCTTGGAGGCTCCCCTCAAGCCTTTATTGGATTTCCAAGTCTGGGCCATCCCTTAGATAGAGCTGCAGTGTGCAGTCCATGATGGGTGGGTGCCTGCAGGGGAAGCTTGGGTGCTGTGTCGATGTCACCATCCTGCTCTGTGACCAGAGCAGAAGGGTTGCCCAGATGGTTTGAAAATAATATGTTAAGATGCTTCCTGACACTTCTGCAAATGCAACTGCCTATTTTCTTCTCTCTGCTGATAGCTGTGCTTTCCTCTTCCCTCCAGCATCACTGCCACGGCAGCCAGCATTGGAGCCGCAGGTATTCCCCAGGCAGGACTGGTGACCATGGTCATAGTGTTGACATCAGTGGGGCTGCCTACGGAAGATATTACACTGATCATCGCTGTGGACTGGTTTCTGTGAGTTCTCTGCTCAGCAGCATGCATTTCTCTGTGTTCCTTGCCAATGTGTACAGAGTTCATCTGCATTCCCACTGTCTCTGCTACAAGCAGACTCAGTAACCTGAGGCCTGAAACACACTCGTATCCACGAGACCTTTGCACAGTAACCCTCTGTTCATACTAGAGTCTTCACCATAGACTTCAGTGACCAAGTTCATGTACAGACCAGCTTGGTGACCAAGCAGAATGTCCTTTGTTTGGTTTATCTAACAAGATAATTATCAGAAACAATCTGCAGGCTGATAGGGACAGGTTGTGCCAGTAATACACAAATTCATGCTGCAAAGTGATGCTGGTTCTGCCCTACCACACAAGGCAGGTGGGATAAGACTGGCCTGTACAAAGTTGAGGAGGTCATAGAGGGGTGCAGCTAGCCAGCTACATTGCTCCTTTTCTGCTTTCTTCCATTTTAAAACCTTAGGAGAAGTGATTTCACAGGAGTGTTCTTAGGAACCAGATTGAAGAATGCATTTGTACGATGCTCTCAGACACATGATCTGATTTTTTTTTTTTTTTTTTTTTTTTTTTTTTGGGGGGTGGTCCTTTGGGATAGGTTTGCATCAGAATTTCTGAATTTATAAAACAAATACAACTGAATTATAATGGATGTGGCAAGGCTCATCTAAATCTGCAGAAAGGCTTGAGCAGGCCTTTGGAGAGGAATCCATCTCTGTGGGTCCACAGTAACAATGTTTTTCCTCATTTTCCTCATTTCCTCTGGGAGTATTGTGTCCAGTTCTGGGCTCCCCAGTACAAGAGGGACATAGAAGGGCTACTAAGATGATTAGAGGACTGGAGCACCTGTTGTATGAGGACAGGCTGAAAGAACTATGCTTGTTTAGCCTGGAAAAGAGAAGACTGAGGGGAGACCGCATTAAAGTATATAACTTATATGAGGGGAGGGTGCAAGAGGATGGAGCCAGTCTCTTTTCAGTTGTGCCCAGTGACAGGATGAGAGGCAACAGACACAAACTGAAGCACAAGAGGATCCAGACAAATATAAGGGGGCACTTCTTTACTGTGAGGGTGACAGAGCACTGGGACAGGCTGCCCAGAGAGATTTTGGAGTCTCCTTCTCTGGAGATATTCAAAACCCTCCTGGATGCCATCCTGTGCAAAGTGTTCTAGGTGATCCTGCTTGGCAAGGGGGTTGGACTAGATGATCTTCAGAGGTCCCTTCCAACCTCATCTGTTCTGTGATTTTGTGATTCTGTGATTTTGTGACAAGTCCAAAATTTTTCATTGAGATATTGGGAATGCAACAGAACAGGAATGAATGTGAAGCCTGTACTCAGGCTAGCAATGTAGGAGAGCTCTCTGGGAGTAATTTCTCTGTAAATATTGAAATGCCAATTATTAGAGTGACTTGAAAAGTCAAAAAAAAATCATTGAAGAAAACTTCATGTTTCTTGAAATATTCTTAATCCCCTTAGCTGATACTAAGAAGCTGCATCTAATTTTTCTCCCTGATTTTTCAGAGACCGCCTTAGAACGACCACCAATGTCCTGGGGGATTCTCTGGGTGCTGGCATTGTGGAGCATCTCTCCCGGCACGAGCTGGATGCACAGGACTGCGAACTTGGTAATTCTGTGATAGAGGAGAAACAGCAGCCTTCCCACCTGGTCTGCCCACAGAACGACACCCTTTGGCACCCCAGGAGTGAGACAGCATTGTGAAATCAGGCAGCAGAGAGCAAATTAATGCTGTAAAAAGCCAAGACTTGAAAAAGAAGTCTTGGAGGACATTCTGGAGAACAGAGAAAGATCCACTTTCAAAGATCTACACTTTTCTCCTCCCTCTCCCACATGCAGTTCCCTTAATCCCATTTCTCCCCTATCTCTTTCCGACTGACATTAAAAAAGAGAAAATTAAACTGCAAAGTAACTTTTGTTCCACAAAAGCCTGATTTAGTCATTCTTATCGGGATCCAAGAGTTTGACCTGAGTAAGTAAGACTCAGTGAATGAGCTGGACTAAGAGCTCCCTCATTTCTGAGCTTAAGTATGAGCACAGTTAAGTGACAAAGTGGGTTGGTGACACCACCACCTGTGGACCGGGACCAGAATATTGCCATGATGTCTCCTTCCTGCAGGAAACAGCTGCAGAGCAGCAAAGCCTTTATTTGTTCAGTGGCTTCCCCTGAGCATGTAAAGCTTTTAGCATTGGCCGTTTGGAGATCTCTGGAGAGCCCCAGCACTCCTGTTCAACTCTTCACTGGCAAGTGTTTATGGTAAACCCAGTGTCCTCCTTGCTCACAGTCCTGGTGTTTGCACAGTAACACCACTAATGCTTCCTGAAGGCTTCTTGCTCCTCTGGCAACCTTTCTGGCTGTAGGTATTAATGTCGCCCAGCTCCTGAAGGAATGTGCAGCAGGGACAGGGCTTATTGTGCTGGCTGGTAGTACAAATAGAGGTCATACCAGCCTTTTATTAATGGCAGCAGCTAAAGGATCGTGAAAGCAGCAATTGAAGAATTGATTAGATCTGTTATTGAGCCTCTGAACCAGCTCTCCCCTCTACAAAGCTCTGCCAAACAGCAGTTAACTTAGTTTCTTTTTAGAAATCTGTTCTCTTATTGAAACCAGAAGGGAACTGCATAGGTCATGACCAGTCTGCCCACCTGAGTAGCTGGATGGTGCCTCCATGCCAGGGATGACTCCCTACCACCCGTTTCACTCAGATAATTCCTCATCATAAAACTCCAAGGAAACAGTTCGTTCAGGCATCTTTGGCTATTTTCAGAAGCGCCTTTCCTTCAATCACAGTGCTCAAGAATGTGCTTCAAAATCTCTTGGCCTTTCTACAGCTCTTTATCTTTTCTAGACAGTGCACAATCGCTTCTCAGCACTTGTAGAAGATGCCAGACCCCAAACTTATAAATGTAGTTTTCATCAGGATAAATTTCTTAGTTCCTACCAAATTGAGTTCAGTTTCTGTTTCACACATGGGCATAAGCCCACATGACATCTGGATCATCTCATAGGTCCAAGCAACAAGTAGGGACCTGCTTTGTCTGTGCTCTATCCCCCTTCCATGGAACAGAGGAACAGAGTCCTCATGTCTCACATCAGTAAACAGGACCAGCAGGACTTGCTTCATAATCTTCAGGTCATCTCCACGAACATCCAGAAAATGAGTACCTAAGACCCAACTTTGAAGATGGAAAGGATCCACAGTTTTGGGGCTACTCTATTGTAACTATTCTGCTTCTGAAAGGCCAGAAACAGCAGCAAACAGCCTCCTGGCACAGCTGAGCTATCTAAACTTGATTGAGGATATCAACCAGTCTGCTCATTACTCCAGACTCAGTACATCTCTTGAACCCCTCTACCCTGGCTTCCCAGAATGATCCTTTCCATCCAAAAGCCCTAGCCATACGCTGACAGGCACCTCTAAGTGGACCACAGGACAGAAGACCCCAGAGCCATCTGCTCGAGGCAGCTTTTCCAACTACAATCACGCCTGCCCGTCTTTAGCTCCTCAGTGTAAGAAAAACTTCCTAGAACACATTTCTTGAAGTGCCCAAAGCCAGATCCTGAGGCTCTTTTTGGTCCTTCAGGACTTGCAGGGTTATACATTTGTGCTGCCATGTTCCACAACCTGTAGGTAAACACAGTTCTCTATGTTTATGGGTTGGGATAAAGGTGGGAATCTGAGATAAACAGTCAAATGCATCTCTTTCAGATAAAAACAGGTAACACAGAAGAATTGTACTGTAGTCCTGCTTAGTAGTAGTTGGCCCCAGACTTCACAGCAGCAGGCTGTTTCCTGACCACTGGAGGCAGGTTACTTGTTCTGACAAGAGATCTATGCTAGCAGGGGCAAGCTGCTGTTGTACAGTTACGTATCTGGTTGTTCTTCACAAATATTATTTCTATCCCATCAGCTAAAACATTCTTAGATGTATAGATTTTGACCTACTGCATGCTTTGTCTGGTGCAGTGCACCCTTCCTCTCCTGAGACTGTCATCAGTAAAAGCAACCAGAGCAACTGTATAACCCAGTGGTATTTTGGTCCCTGAAAGGTGATGGTCAGTTGTTTTTTTTATTAAACTGAGATAGTGGAAGACTGCTGGTTAACAGCAGAAGATAATAAACTCTTCATTAGAATATACATGGCCCAAGAAACTGGCATTGTGTGGAATATGCTGCTGAATTTAGGAAAAGATGACATTTGCAGCTGTCGTAACTGTTTCCTAAGTTTTGCTTGGTTACAGAGATGTAACAGGAACAAAAAAAAATGTCCCAGTTCAATGAGTGTTGGCTTTCATATGGGACCTGACCTGTGCATAACATCTAGACAATTAAAATTCTGTTTAAAAGGAAGGAGGAGGTAAATGGGAATTAGATCCTTGTTCATCAAGTATCAAACTGAGATGATAATCAAGTGTGGGCCTTGGCTTCTACAAATGGACATTTGCCTTGTACAAATTTGTACTTTTTCAGCTCAGAGGCAGGGACAGATGTCAAAATCTATCCTGTACCTTTGCATTAATCACCTTCATCTCTGCCACAGTAACATGGACAGAATATTTCTGTCTTACACTTCGGGTTTTCTCACTCTTAATGCCTGAACTATGCTATTTAAGTTGGCTGGACTATCACTTCCCTATCCAAGACCAGTTAAAAAAAAAAAAATAATAATAATCAGACTGACAAACTCAGAAGGAACCCGAAGGAGCTCTGGTTAACATTATTTTCTTATTTTTACCTGCCATTGGGTGCCCAAGGTCAGGTATCCCAGAGGGAAGGCTGGCTACACCTGTGGGTCCAGGACCTTAGGGACCAAACTGGTCCACATACTCTGACCGATCATTTTCCATCTGTGTTTTGGTTTCTGTAGCTGTAAAACAAATAAACGGATGCTATCTGCCCCATAATAGCTAGAAATGTAGCTACAATATCAAGGTTGCCAAGTCTAAAACAAGAAAAGTTACCAATTGTTTCTTTCTAATTTTTATAAATTATTGTAGTCCAACTTTTGAGGCAAAACTAAACCTGTCAAGCAGAAAGCCAGAACACTTAGTTCACAGCAGTGTTTATTATTCTCCACATTCAATTAGAGGATTACAAATATTCAAAATATAAGAATAGCTTCTAGGACAGTCATTCTTGGTATAGGACTGTAAATAGCACTAACAGGAATACATCACTCAAGAATGTCTGAGATGTTAAAACAACAAAATCTAACTGCTCAAATCTTCTTGGTCATAATTACTTGCTGTTTATACCCAGGAATAGAGAGCAGTTACTATGACTTTCAGCATACATGGGATTTTTTTTTCCTGTCTTTATGGGACTTATAGAAAATAGCACTGAAAAAGATCCCAAGAAGTCATCTAGGACATCCTATGCTCCCAGGCAGCAAGAGCTAGACCCAAAACAATTCCCCCCCCCCCCCCCCAAAAAAAAAAAAGCTGCTTGTTAAGCTCTTCTGATCTCCAAGTTAAGTGTTCCAATGCATTTTTTTTTCTTCTCTGACACAAATCTCTCTTGTTACAATGCAAGAACATTATTTCTTGTCCTGTCCCAGTGAGTAGGATAAGAGATTATTATCCTCCTCTTTGCAGCATTTTTATCTTGTATGAATGGTATTATAATGTCTGCTCTTCTCCTTTCTAGACTAAACAGACCCAGTTCTTTCAGTATACCCTCACAGGTAATAATCATTCACATTCCTGTCCTCTGGACTTTTTCCTCACTCTTTCACATCTTTCTTAAAGTGGAGTAACTAAAATTTGACACAACAATCCAACTAAAGATTTATTAGTGCTAAGCACTGAGAAAAGACTCTTTCATGTACATTAAGATTTAGATCTTAGACTCAAATTACCATAGTTTAACAGCATGCTCTGCTTCAGCTGATCAAGGTAACTGTCCATGACGCATACCTACAGCAAGTTCAAGTCTGTTCAGCTTATCTTAAATCTTAGTGAGGTTAGACTCTAACTTTGATGAGATGGCTGTATCCAAAGACTGGATCTTAATCAAAGAGTTTTAAGATACACTGCATTAGCTTGTATCTGCAGTGGGCTAAGACAGCACTAACTTACCATTAACACAGCTCAGCTGACATGAGTCTAACCCATCATAAAGAACAGACCTGCTTACAAAATCCAGTAAAATGCTTGATTTTTTCACAACAGCATGACAGCACCGATAGAAGTGGTAATCCATGCTAATTCCTACATCATTTTAAGCAGAACTGCTGCCTAGCTAGTAATTTCCCAGCCTGTGTTTGTGCTGCTGATTATTGTTACCTGAATATAGTAATTTCTATTTGTCCATATTGAATTGCATCTAGTTTTTCTTCTTTTCTTCTTTTTGCAGACTATTTGTCCAACTTCTCAAGAAAGCATTGAATTCTAATCCTGAAGAGACTTCCTGTATATAAAGGGCAAACTGGTGGATGAATTGGAAGAAAAGATTGATGGATTGGACTCTAGCTCAAATAGGAATCAATTCTGGGAAGTCTGTGGCTTGGGTTATACCTAGAGTCAAACTAGATGATCATAAGGGTCCCTTCTGGCTTTATAATATATGCACGTGCTTTCTGGTTTAGAGATATTGCAAAGGGTCCTCCTAGCTTGATCATTTTCAAAAGCTATCTGAAAGGATCCTAATGATACTTCTGTAAAAATCAGCAGGACTCTAAACTGTTTTCAGTTGCTGTTAGCAGATATGTAAACATACCACAAAAGGGGCTCTCCATGTCACATTGCATCAAAATGTCCTCAGTTGTTCCCACAAAGTAGCACACTCCAAGGCTGGCCATTTGTGATTTCCTACCTTCCACACAAGATTAACGGAGCACAAACAAGTAGTCATTTTTGAATACTGCAAACCATTCTACTGTGGGGAATTTCAGAATTCAGATCATATTTTTTAGCTCTGGTGTTTACCCATGTTGTTAACCAATTTATGATTGGGATTGTCTATCCGTTTACAATACCCAGACAGTATTGTTAGGAATTTGTTTACGTATATATGTGTGTGTGTGTTTGTGTGTATAGGTATATATATATCGGTGTATATATAGAGAGAGATATAAATATATATATAGGCTTATATATATATATATGAAAGGGGCGCGTGTACACAAATACATACATATATACACAGAGTTAACTTTTTTTTTTGCTAATCCAAAAGAGAAAGAAGATACTAAACTCTCACTCTGTTAAGTTGCATACTTAATTTTGATGCCTGACTTGTTTTGCATAATTAATTTTATCCTTAAAGCAGCAGAAGCTATTTCATATCTTTCCCGTAATGAATCTTCTAAAGCAAGGTTTGTCAGGAAGGAGCTCAATGCATGCTGCTTTTGAGTTGTACCTGCTGGTGACATAATTAGAACTTATCAACATGTGGAGAGAACTCTACAATTCATCTTTGAATTCCCTGCATATATCCCAAGGACTCCAGTCCCTGATGTGTCTAACCTTGCAAAGAGGCAGTCTTTTAAGAGCTCAGCCAATAACATGAAAGTGTTTGTATTCTTTCCAAACCCAAACACTGACCTTGTACTAAATCAGCCTTCGAAACTGCATAACTGACAATATGAAATCATTTTATCAGCTGTCTTTTTAAATTATCAGATATTTGAGATTTTATACAGTCTTTTCTTTACTGCAGTAGCAGCTTCTAGTTGCAGAAATTATCTAAGTTTCTCCTTTTGGCAAGCAATTTATTCCTAATGATCAGATGGGCAATATTTGGATGAAATAGGGAGTTATCTCAATGCATATGTACATGAGGAGCTCTTGGATTAGGGCACATCTCTTCAAAATTAATTTAAAGAGAAAAAATAGATGAAGAATATGGATTTTCACACAATAGGCCATGAATCACATTAAGTATGTTATATGTGTACACTGTCTCAGGAGCCAGATCTGCCCATATGATCTGTCCTTAAATCATGTCCTTTTGCTATACCCAAGGAGGAAAGAAATAACTGGAAATCACTGCTATATAGCGTGTTTGTAGCATTCTGGCAGTTTTACGATGTTAATTTCCAAGGCCTTTCTCTTCATGCTGTGAGTTTCAGTGACAATAAAGATTGCATATTTGAAAAATAAAGGGAATTTTTTCCACAATGCTTTTCAATTCTTTTTTTTTTTTTCTAATATTTTCCCTCGGAACCATGACAGTTAGGAATGTTACTTTTAGCATTAGGCATCACACATCTTTATGTGTTTAACAACATGAGACACCAGTACATTTTGAAGGCCAACCAGCTTGGAAAGCAGTTGGCAGAAAAGGATCTGAAGGTCCTGGCGGACACCAAGTTGGGCATGGGCAAGGAATGTGACCTTGTGGCAAAGAGGCTAATGGTATTCTGGATTGCATTATGAGGAGCATTGCCAGCAGGTCAAGGGAGGTGATCCTTCCACTCTACTCAGCACTGGTGAAGCCACACCTGAAGCACTGTGTCCAGTGCTGTACTCCCCAGTACAAGAGATGGAGCTATTGGAGAGAGTCCAACAAGTGGGCACAAAGGTGATGAAGGGACTGCAGCACTTCTGTGATGAAAGGCTCAGAGCTGGGACTGTTCAGGCTGAAGAAGCGGAGGTTTGGGAAGGAAAGGGGTCTTATCAATGTATGTAAAAGTCTGAAGGGAGGGTGCAGACTCTTGTCAATAGTGCCCAGTGCCAGGATGAGAGGCCATGGGCACAACAAGAGGTGACACAGGGCGCTCTGTCTGAACACCAGCAAGCACTGCTGTGCTGTGTGGTGATGGAGCACTGCCACAGGCTGCCCAGAGAGGCTGTGGAGCCTCCCTCCTTGGAGATCTCCAAAAACCATCTGGACGTGGCCCTGGGCACCCTACGCTGGGTAACCACTGAGGTCTTGTCCCACTGAGGACTTGAGAGTCCTTACAGAGCCTTGACCAAAGGGGCTGCAGGGCACTGCCTGTGCAGGGTCCTCTCTCTAGCGGGAAGGGACCTGCCCAGGTACAGCAAAGGCAAGGGACTGTGTGGCCTTTCTTCCCACTCCTCCAAAGCCTCTCAGGGAGGTGCTGTGGTGCACTTTTCTCTTTCAGTATCACAGCTGATTCCCTTCATTTCTCTCCTCGTTTCACCCAGGGCGATTTGGTTTCTCCACAGAATTGCACAGAACTGAAGGGGTTGGAAAGGACCTCAAAAGATCATCGGGTCCAACCCCCCTGCCAAAGCAGTTCCCCAGAGCAGGCTGCCCAGGGAGGCATCCAGACAGGCCTTGAATATCTCCAGAGGAGCCCCCCCAGCCTCCCTGGGCAGCCTGTCCCAGCGCTCCGGCACCCTCCCCGGGAAGAAGTTCTTTGGCGTGTTGGTGCGGAACTGCCTGGGCTCCATTTGGTGGCCACTGCCCCTTGTCCTGTCCCCACAGAGCCCTGAGAAGAGGTTGGCCATGTCCCTCTGTCTGCCACCCCTCAGGTATTTATACACATTGATCAGATCCCCTCTCAGCCTTCTTTTCTCCAGGCTGACCAGACCCAGCTCTCTCAGCCTTTCCTCGTAAGGAAGGTGCTCCAGGCCCCGGATCATCTTTGTGGCCCTCCACACTCGCCTCCCGGGCGAGCCTCCCCACTCTGAGGAGGAGGAGGAATAGGAGGAGCAGCAGCAGCAGCAGCAGCAGCAGCAGCAACAGCCGCCCCTCCACACCCCTCCGCTCCTCCCGCAAGCCCACCGGCCCCCAGCCGAGCCGGGACTCGAACCGGCGACCCCAGGGGGAGGCCCCCGCAGCTCGCAGCGGACGTGCGCGGCCCCACGCTCGGCGAGTCCCAGCGGCTCCCCCGGCGCCTGCGCGGGGCGGCGCGGGCCGGAAGTGCGGCAGCGCCCGCCGGCAGCATGGCGGCCGCCCGCTGCTTGCGGCTCTGCGGCCGCTGGCGGCCGGCGCTGCTGGGGCCCGCGCGGCGCCGCCTCTTGGCGGCCGCCTCGGCTTCCCCGGGCCCCGCCGCCGCCTCTCCGAGCCCCGCTCCGCCGGCCCGCGCCGCCTTCAGCACCGCTCCGCGGTGGCACCAGTGGAGCCCTGGGGGCCTGGCGGGGGGCGACGCGCTGGAGGGCGGCGGCGGGGGAGCCGAGGACGGCGGCGGCGGCGGCGGCGGGGCGGACCCCGGCGGGGCCGCGCCGGTGATGACGGCGCTGACGCCGCTGATGGTCCCGGAGCATTTCCCCAACGTGCCGCTCATCGCCGTGACGCGCAACCCGGTTTTCCCTCGCTTCATCAAGATCATTGAGGTGAGCGGCCCGGGGGCGGGGGACCCGGGGCTGCAGCTCGGGGCCGTGCCCGGGCCCCGGCTCTGTCAGGCGGCTCCCCTGCAGCACAGGCACCGGGCTCGGGAGCTTCCCTCCCGGTTTGTGCCTTTTTTGTCCTTATTATTTACAAATCCCGCTTAATTACTCGGGAAGGCAGCGCGGTGTGGCATGCTCGAGGGCCTTCTGCCTCTCCGTGTTAGTTTTTAGCGGTCTAATTTTACTGACACATTGCTTTTTGGGGCTGGTAGCGGCTGTACGGTTTCACAAGTATTGCATCAGAGCCCGTTATGCTGCTTCTGAGGGGGCAATCGCGCGGGAACTCTTCCAGAGGTCGCTGTCCTCGCTCCTTTGCTGAAGGTTAAGGGAAAGTGTCCTTGGTTTAGCTTCATGGGCTTGTGTCGATGCACCAAGAGGAATATTTTTGTGAAGGCAGTAATTGGTGAGGTGCAAGAGGAAAGCTCGAGTCCAGTGTAGAGCAACGCTGCTAAGTGGGATTGGGTGCTGAGACAGGATGATAATTGCAAAATATAAGTTTGATCTTTGACATGTGATGTGAGCTCACAAGGCAGACATATTTTCTCTTCCTGGAAGGTAATCATTTTGGAACAAACACTCATGTTTGTACCACCCAATAGTATTTTTCCAAACCAATTTTGGGGGAAATGGAACAGATACTGAACCAATAATTCCCTATTCATGTAGTGCTATTTATCCTAATGTAATTCCTACTGGATTTTTTTTGCATATCTGAATCTGATATATGCAAATTCTAGTGGCTTTGTAGCTGTGTTGGGGAGCGTAGAAGCTTGTGTATTATTGTGATCTTCAGACATGTAATCATATGACACTTCTATATATAAGTGATTAATTTCAGTGCACAGGTCAGGTCTTACATTCAGACAGTTGTTAAATGCTGTCTTATATCCTGTGAATTCACAGAGCTACCATTTATTACTTTCGTGACAAAGTGAGGTACTATCGTGAATATGGAAGGGCCCCTGGGTAGGCTGCTGGGGCTGTAGGAGATAAGGAACAGGACAGGTTTTGGATATGAGGATTTAAAGTAGGCTGGATGGGTTGATGGGGAAGGTTGGGCTAGCTGCCTAGTTGGAGTGGAGGGCTGAGACACACAGGTGTTGAAGTGATAGCAACAGAAATACTTACAAAGTGTTGCTCAAGTGACTGAGAAGTTTCTTGCTCAGAAGATTTGTAGGGTTTAGGCCTGATTTCTTCCCCTGCCTTCAAGTTAATTTCATATACTCAGTGCCTTGTCTTAAATATTCAGTTTTCCCATTTCTCTAATATTCTTCCACTTCTGTGTTACTATCCCTTAATGAAGACAAGACTGGAAAGAGCAAAGATTAGACTTGATAATTCAGTCAAAGGGTTTCACCATGCCTGCTCTTAACACCCTGAGTGTTCAAAGCTTATGGAAAATCTACATCTGACTTCACACTTATTGTCTCAGGTAAAAAATAAGAAGCTGGTGGAGCTGCTGAGGAGGAAGGTTCGTCTTGCTCAGCCTTATGCTGGTGTATTCCTTAAAAAGGATGACAAGTAAGTTGTTTCTCTTGATCTTTTTAACAATAAAATAATTCCACGACTAGCCTACATTTACACAAAAGGCTGTCATTTGAGATCCCCTGCCTTGGATAGTATTAGAGAAATCTATATATATGCTTGGACCATTCTCTTACTACGACAGTTTCTGTTACCACCACCAGCACTGCCAGGGGCTTGAGTCTTGCTATAGGAAGGGCTGTTGTTGTCTGGGAGGGGGATGAACCATCCAGATAATTGAGTGATTTGTAAAGGGACATGGTGATGACTGCAAATAATGCGAACAGTCTTTGCTCCTGAATCCAGTTTTCAAGTTCTGCAAACAGTGATTGTTTTTATCCTTTTTTATATTTTACCTGTTTTCTCAAGATTGTGAATATCTACTCTGTTTGTTTCTCAATAGTAATGAATCTGATGTAGTGGAGGATCTGAATGAAATCTACCAGATGGGAACTTTTGTACAGATTCACGAAATGCAAGACCTCGGAGACAAGTTGCGTATGATAGTCATGGGGCACCGAAGGTAAATACTTGTACTTCCACCACATCTTGTCAGAATTTTTTTCTAAAGATATGTCCCTTGATCATTTTCACCGTGTATATACAGTTCCGTATGCAGCTCTTGTACAACAAGCTTTTATTTTGTTACCACGTTGTATTCTGACAGTATTCCAGATGCAATATTCTGTTTACTGTCACAGATGCAGCAGGTTAGCCCCCAAAAAGAAGAGTCTCGTGCATGTCATTCTTCTGTAAACCATAATGTGATGCAAACAAGCATTCAAGATGTGGGAAATTGGTCTTTATTTGATTGAGATGGAGAGCACTGTTCAGTTGCCTCCACAGGAGGAACCAGACTGGGTATCAGATCTCAGGAGCATGCTGCATTTTGGAGGAAAAAATATAGAAAATGGAATTGTTTTATCAGCAGCCATAATAATGAGATGTGGTGTCCTACAAGTGTGGGTCCTCTCATTTCTAAATCCCTCCCTTAGCTCTTCCCATACACCTTCTGGAATGTGGCAGCAACATCTTTATGAATGTGTTTGTAATGAGAACTTGAGGAAGGGAATGGGAAAGCTACAGTCTGAAACAAATGATGTTCTTTAGAAATAGTGGAATTCATTTGTAGTGGTCTAAGAATACATGCAAGGTAAGCGCAGTAGCGTATTTTTTAGACTAGCGTTATTGTTGGAAGAAAGGCAAGCAAAGACAGATGAGCTTTAGAGCTTAAAAACTTTGTTGAGGAACTGAACTTGAATATGAGCATTTCAAGAGGAGTGCAAAGGGGTTTTGACTTGATAACTTGGTCCCTTTTTAAATATCTTGCATCACGCATTAAGTTAGCAGGAACACATTTAGGAAGCATTGAGGAGTAAAAGCTAATTTGAAACTATATCCAAGTACTGAAAGAACCTTTCAGGGTTCATACTAGATACAGAGGAAATAGTAGGAGGTGTCTTTTTGTTTGCTGAAGAATATTTTAACAGCCCATTCCTTTAACTCTCGACTTAATATCACGATACAATCTTAAGTACATAACGATTTGACGCAGTGGGAGCAGCTTAGGTATCCATCTTCCTTCAGAAAAGCCTCCTATTACTTCTTCCAGCTATTTATGATTTTGTTTGAGAAAGCTAGCCTGTCAAAAACTGGAGAGCAGAAGCAGAAATAGGCAGGTCAATTAACTTTTTTTTTTTTGAATACTTACTCACTGTGAATAGAGATTACATACTCACTGTAAAATTACTTAAGTCCCATCCATATCTATCACTTTACTGTTTTACTAAATCAAGCCTTATTTTGACAGAATGAACCCAAACCTAAACCTTATCAAAATACATAGTCTATTAGTTGCCTTTGTCAAATTTGGGAATTTTAGGTTATTCAAAATACAACTCTTTCCTTTTCATGCTGAAGAGCTGAAGTTACATACAGCAGAGGAGAATTGGTAGAATCTGGTTTCTTTTGGCTTTCAGGATTCGTATAAACAGGCAGCTGGAGGTTGAGCCTGAGGAGCCTGAAAACAAACAGAAAGCTAGAAGGAAACAGAAACGCTCTAAGAAAGAGGCTGAAGAGGAGTCAGGAGCAAAGGACCAAGCCGTGGAAGTGGTACTAGATCCTGTAGCTGCTTCCTCGCAAGAAGTTCTCATGGTAGAAGTAGAGAATGTGGTTCATGAAGATTTTCAGATCACAGAAGAGGTTAAAGTAAGTGAATTAATCATGCAAGCCTCAGCCTGTCCTGTAGAATTGCATCCATATTTGTTGCTAAACAGAAGAGTTCTAAAATGAAGCTCTAATATCAGGCTTTGGAAACCATTTCCTTTTTCTCACAGTCACTGCCTGAGGGGACTTCATGAAAATAATGGTTTTTCATTGCAACACCTCAATTCCTTAGAATCAGTCACTTCAAAAAATTGCTGACTGAAGACATTAAACTGTGCTTAAGTCTGTGTAATATCTTTTATCAGATCGGACCTTTGCGCCAAGGTGACTTGAGTGGTCAACCTGACTGTATCTCTGTCGCAGAACAAGTTTTGTGCATGCAGGAAGCCAGCCTGCAGCCCTTGCCCCCCAGGAGAAGTAACTGCCCCAACATGAAATACCATTTCAGCACAGCATTGGAGACAGATGGATTGAGTTCCCACAGTGGAGGGGTTGGGGAACATTGTGTTTATACTGAGGCCTTGTCCTTTTCCAGTCTTTTTCTTGATTAATTCTCTCTTGTGTTTATAGGCTCTTACTGCAGAAATTGTCAAAACTATCCGGGACATCATTGCCTTGAACCCTTTGTACAGGTACATATTTCCCACACTGCTCTGCCTTGGGAACGGTGTATTCTCAGGCTGAAGTACCCTGAGATTTTCTGTTCCATTTGTCCTTTCGCTGTAACAAAGAAGAGACACTTGCTGAATTGCTACCTAGAAGTCTGTTTTGAGATGTAAGCTTTAGCATCCATTGTTAGTAAAAGAGAGGAACATTTGAAACCTATGAAATAGGACAATTGGACTTGCAGCAGGTGGTTTGGATCTATGTGAAACTCACTGCAATAACAGTCACGGTCTTGATGCATGTAATATGAGCATAGTAAGAGACTTAGCATAGTGGGACACAAAAATTTTGTGTGACTATTGAGATAACACTTCACCTAGTTGATTATATTTATCATTGATCATTCCTTTCATCAAGTGATGTATGCGCTTGGTAAAATTTTTAAAAATTTTTTAAAAGTTCCTTTGCTATGAAACTGAGCAGCATTTAATTTCTTTACCATTATAACAAGTAAGTAACCCCATAATGTTACTCCCTTATGAATGTACGTATTTACTGAGCATTTTGGTTTTTACTACCATTTTTCTAGAGAGTCCGTGCTTCAGATGATGCAGGCTGGACAACGTGTGGTAGATAACCCTATCTATCTGAGTGACATGGGTGCAGCACTGACAGGAGCAGAGTCGCACGAACTTCAAGATATCTTGGAAGAAACCAGTGTAAGATGAAACTTTTAACTAAAGCTGTATTAGCTGAACCAAAAGTGTGTTTGCCATATGCCATGGTTTCTCTACCAGCCTCACTACAGAGGAGATTTCAGTACTACATTTGATGATATCAGTTAGTATCAGTGATGAGATTCCTGCTGAAGGATATAGTGAGTAATTAATAACTTGCCTTCAGGGAAAGGATGCTCTGCATCTTTGGTGGCAAACGTATTGGTTGTGTGTTGCTGTATTGCTAAATGGTTGGTCTTTGTACATCTGTGGGTGCTGGAGAATTAGGAAATGTAACTCCCAGGCAATCTGATGGAGCTTTTTATTCTAGATTATAGCCTTTTGTACAGGGAGCTGACATGACTACAGTGCTTGGAAACTCATTTTGTATCTATTGTTTCCAGATTCCTAAAAGGCTTTACAAAGCCCTCTCACTTCTTAAGAAGGAATATGAGTTGAGCAAACTTCAGCAACGTCTTGGAAGGGAGGTAAGTCTTTCAAGTAATGTGGATCTCTCTCTCTATGTATATATACATGTATAATATAATATGATATATATTTATATCATGTCCACCACTGCGGTGCTTAGCACTACCAGTGATGAATTTTAAAGCAAATAACACACACACTAAAGGAAGTTGATTATTTTAGAGTTTGGAATTTGATACTTTTTTCCATTAGAAATTTGATTTTTCTTGCACATTTGTAAAAATAATACAGAATCTGATGTTAAATGTTAAATGCTTTCTCCTGGAAGCCTGTGCAGGCAAATGAAGGAGAAGGAGATGATTTGGAAGAGCCAGAAGGCATTTTAAAAGAGCAAACTGGGCCTGACCAAAGTGATTACCTTCTCAGATAAGAAGGCCTAGAGCACAAAGGGAGAACAATACGTACTGTATACCTTGATGTTAGCAAGGCCTTTGTTGTGGTCATCATTAGTATTCTTATGGTCAAATTGGGTGATATAGACTAGAAGGATGAAGTACAAGATGTGTGAAAAAGTTGGCTAGATTGCTGGACAGAAAGGATTATGATCAACAATACAAAGTCTAAAATGCAACTAGTTGGTAGTGCTGTCTCTCAGAGAGTCAGTAAGAACCTCCTTGAGTTCAGCAAAGAGAAATTCATAGTCCTACAGGTGAGTTGGAATAATCCCATGCAACAGGCCAGGCGTCTGCATAGAAAACAACTTTGTGAAAAGGACTTTGAGATCCTGATTATTGTCTAAAAAACTGAAATGTCAGTCAAGCCTAATTTTCCTAAGTGGAGGACAAGAAGGATGAACTACAGCTTTTCCTTCTGTGAGATAAATTAAACTGCAGAGCCCTTCAATATGCTTGGATAGTGGGCATAGAAGAATGAGAAGTTATGGTATGTCGGAGGGATGTGTGAAGGTAAAATGCTTAGTCCCCTATGGGGCTATGTTCTTAAGGAGGCTCATTTTTTTGCAGGTCATTTCCAGAGTTGTTTGCAAAAGTTCTCCAGCTTACAGTATATCTGTATATATGTACATATACACAAAAACAGTTGTGGAGATACTGTTGTCTCAGAGTGCTTGAAATGGTACAATTAGAGTCACCTGTTATATTAGAACACGCTTCAAATGAAGATTTCTGTTGTATTTTCAGCTGCTGAGGAGGTCATAACTCAGAAATGTTTGGAAGCATTTGATGTTTCTTGGTGGTACCAAGAACAGAATAGTAACGATACTTGTTGCTGTGTGTAGGTTGAGGAGAAGATCAAGCAGACGCATCGCAAGTATCTTCTCCAGGAGCAGCTGAAGATCATTAAAAAAGAGCTAGGTCTGGAAAAAGAGGACAAGGATGCTATAGAAGAAAAATTCCGTGAGCGACTAAAAGATCTGGTAGTGCCAAAGCATGTTATGGATGTGATTGATGAAGAGTTGAACAAGTTGGGCTTGCTGGATAATCACTCCTCAGAATTCAAGTGAGTGCATGCTTGTGTCCTCTGCTATCAGGATTAGTTAGTGGAATGTGGGAAATGGGAGAAATCTATCCAGTTCTGTTCAACTCTTACCTTAAGTATTTATTTTCTCTTTTTGTTGTAATTGTATTCCCTGCGTGTAGTATCTGATAACACCATAGTTGTAGGATGCTTCTCTAAATCTCCAGGGTTTTACTGTATTTGACCTTTTTTGGAACATTTTAGCTCTTCTCTTGCAACCTAATGCTATGTGTAAGTACAGTTCTATTCCTCCTCATGAAAAATGCAGCGATTCCTACAGTCCTTAAGTTTGTCTCTTCTCGCATCATCTTAGGTGTTTTCATTAGATGCTAGCGAAAAGAAGTGAGTAGCTAACACAACGCTGGCTGTGTGTTTGATTCCCTGCACTGAGTGTGCAGAGTTTTAGAACAGACAAGCGCTGCTTTCACTCGTGTTCTCCTCTGTAGTAGTCTGTTTAAACTGCTTACCTCTGCCATTAGTTTCTCCATTAACATCCTTTTCTCCCAGTCTGAAATCTTTCTTTGTCATACCATACATCCAGCCCTTTTTCCTTCTTCTTGTACCAGGAAGCTTTCTTTATGTTGTCTTGGTCCACTAGGAAAGCAGACAATCCTACTTTGCTGTTTTAAAGTTTCATAGCCTGATTCAAACAGTTGACAGTGGTGCAGAGCTTACAAACAATTTCACTCAGCTTCAGACAGGAACCAGCACAACACCAAGAAATCGTACAAGGAAACTGTGTGCAGCAATCCAAGTGTTTGAACAGTACATTGGAGGTGCTGCTTTTTTTTTTTATTATTTTTAAACCAACATTACTGAGGATTTTCACACGAAAAATAGAAACTTGTCACATGCAGAAAGTTCCTGCTCTGGCATATTTCAAATCTTCCACTTCTGAAACATGGTGAGGGGAGTATACCACAGCGGAAAAGTGTCAGTATTGTTTAGCAGTTTCCTTTTGTCCAAATTAGGCGGGTCTGGTTGTTTGATTTTTCATTGATAATTATCTGTAGTTAAAATTAAAGGTCTGTTTTATTGCTAGAACGTTAGACCAAAACTTTTGGCAAAGTCGCAGCATGGTTTCAAATGTCTCATAAAAGGGAGCAGTGTGTGCTTGTGTTAGTTGGTGATACCAGACTGTAAGATCAGGTGTAAAAATAAATAACCACAAAGCCAGTATTACCTTTAAGTCCAGCATTGCTGTGCACCCACTGGATAACAAACAGGTCTTGTTTTCAAGCCTTGCTTTGCTACAAACTGGATTTTTATGCAGTATTTACTGCAACCACGTGATTCTAGCTATAAGTGCTCATGTGGGATAGTCCTGGCAAGCCAACAGCCTTTGTCTCCTAAATAATGCAAGCAAAAGGAAGTAAGCTGATGTGGGAGTTCAACAGAAGGGAATTTACTACCTAGACCAAGGTTCTTTTTCATAGATTTTGCTTTCCTGAGACAGAAGTCTTGATTTTCTAGGGAAGGAGCAAGGGAATGAAGATGTCAATGAAAGGTTAGCAGTGACTGCTCAGATCACGATGATATTTTCATAGTCCCCTGTTCATGAGTACAGTTTATACCCCATTTGTTTTGGGCAAGGTTATTTTGAAAGGCAGTGGAGAGTGGGAGCTGGTTGTTGTTAAATCACTCTCACTTGCGTGTTTCTGTCAGTGTTACACGGAACTACTTGGACTGGCTGACATCCATCCCGTGGGGCAAGTGCAGTGAGGAGAACCTGGAGCTGACCAGAGCCCGAGCAGTTCTGGAGGAGGATCATTATGGAATGGATGATGTCAAGAAGCGAATCCTGGTAAGGCAGGAATAGGCAGAGAGCACAGCTTCATGCTCTGCCTGACCCTGGGCAGTTTGTTTGTGTTTCAGCTTGTGGCTCTCCATTGAAGTTGCATTAGTTCATGAATCACAGAAAGCTGGAGGAATGTTCTGGTGATAAGTTAATGTGTTTAATTGCCAGTGACGGTGAAAGTCATGTTCTGATTTAAATGACAATATACCTCTTCTGTTACTTAAAAGAGGTATGCTGAGGAAATGAATAGATACTCAAGGGGAGCAATCTCTGGATTTTAATCAATGTATCAACAAAATGGTTCATCACAACAGGCAAAGCTTCTGCCCTTCCAAAGTGTATTGAACCCCTACTTAAATTTCTCCAGTTAAGGCAGGGGGAGATGTTAGCTAAGATGCATGTTTGCCTCATGACCTTTACCTGTCCCTGGAGTTGTGTTGCAAGCTGAAGGGTTTATTACGTTGCCTTGTTCCACAATTTCCCTTCCTTTTGCCTGAAGGTGTCTCTCCTGCACCTACCATTGTTAGCGACGCTGTTGTAGATTAGACTAGACACATGCAACAGGTTGCAGAAACTTGCAGTGGGAGCTGCCTGCCTGTCCAGAGGACAGCAATAGGATCCTGCTTTTAGGCAGCTAGTGATTTCAAGCAGTGAAACACGACCCCAGTGTTGGCAGGATTCTGGGAGGAGCGCGTGAAAATGCCCTGTAGAGAGGAGGCAGGTGCAAATACTGATTTTGTGTTAGAAATTTGCAGCGAGACCTTGCCAGATTCAGTGAAGCTACCGAGTACAGCTAGCCTTCAGCTTGACCTAGAAGCCATTTCCTTCCAACAGTGCATTAAGACAGTTTCTCTTATTGTTCGATGTGCCGTATGTAGCACAGCTCTGTGTTACCTTGTGGACAGAACTGATTGCAGTTAGGCCACCTCAGTAATCACTGTGCACAGAAACAGAAGCTGTACAGGCACCTCCTAAGCTACCAGTGAAATATTGATATGTATAACAAACCATAAATCCCTAGCCATCCTGGATCTTTTTTATTAAATTGCTTTGTTCCCCTCTGTAGAAAAAGGTAAAGGTTGTGAAATGTCTTCTCTCTGATCCTGAAAGGGGGATTCTTTCCCTAGTAGTACCCAAGACATGTGAATTAATCCCACTATCTAATTCATTATTTTAAATGCTTTACAGTAAGCCCATGTTGCACGTCAGCAAGCAGGCAGTCCTTTTTGAGTATCAGCCAGCCATGCTGCTCATCAGCACTAGCACTATTTATGCTGTCTGTAACCAGTCTTTATACAGAGTCAGATTGAGTTGCATCATGCAGGTCTGTGGATTTGATTACTGATGTGGCTGATTCCATGCAGTGGAAGAGTTGCACCAGTAATCTAACTTCTCCCCTTGCCCCCTCCAGCTCCTCTGGGGACCGGTTTTGTGTATGATGCTCATTTTCTAAGTGTTGCTTGACACAATAACAAATATGCTGCAATTGCCCTCTTCACTACTGGTGCTTCATCTGTTGTGCAGGAATTTATCGCAGTCAGCCAGCTGCGAGGATCCACCCAAGGGAAAATCCTGTGTTTTTATGGCCCCCCTGGGGTTGGCAAAACCAGCATTGCCCGCTCCATTGCCAGAGCCCTAAACAGAGAGTACTTCCGCTTCAGTGTTGGAGGGATGACCGATGTGGCAGAAATAAAAGGACACAGGTGAGTGTACCTTGAGCAATTTCTCTGTCCAGCAGTTTTTATTAATGTCGTCAAAATAGGAGTGTGACTGAAGTTGGACAATGTGTGTAATTTCATCTCTGTTCTCCAACTCCCTTCAGCAAGAGTTGGCATAGAGGAAGAGGTGAAAATGATAGCAAAGGGAGGAGTTCATCGAAATAATATCCGTGCCTCAAAATGCCATTGCTTGCTGTTTCTTACGTATGCTTACAGGTGATCTTTGAAAAGTTGTGAGAGCTTCACAAAAGCATTGGACTTAAATGCAAACGTTAATTTGTGTTTGTCTATAATAGCCAGCACTAGAGGATGGGGACAGTTTGAACAAGGCGATTCACTTGTTTTCAAATGTAACTGAGACTTGGTGTCTGAATGATTAGGAGAGAGGTGCTGCATGAGGGAAACTTGGGAACAAGAATATTCATGGAGGAATGGGAAGTGAATACAAAAATCAGTAAAGCAGCTCCTGCCAGGGGGGTATTTTTCCCCTGTGTATACCTTAAAACATTTTTTTTCAAACTAGTAAGAAAAGCAGCAGTTCTGCAAGTTCTACAGCATGGGTTGAACCTGTGAGGTTCTGCCCTGTGTGATACAGAAGTAGAGATAAATATTTTAGATGCTTTTCAGGAAGTTCTCTGCTCCGTGCCTCCTGGCATTCATCCTGCTGTTATCCTCTTGCTCTTCTTCTGCCCGTTCCTCTAACAGGATTGTGTTTTGCTGTTAGCAATAAGTACCTTCAGTGTACCTCTTGATTTACACTGATCCTCCTTTTTTTCTGTCTACCAAGTGAAGAAATGAAACGTTCCCTTTCCGAACATTTATTTAACTAAAAACAAGAGGTTGCTTTTCAACCCTCTCACTTCTTAGCTTTACCTATTTGCTTCTCACTGATTTAAAAGAGATTAAAACTAAAGATAAAAACTGCAGTCCAGGAGTATTCTGACAAAATTCAAGTCCGATCTCTAGTAGAAGCAGACTGTATGGGTCTGGGTGCTCAGTATGTTGATGGAGAATGCTTTTGATAGATGTTAAAGAAATGCAGGCTTGTTTTCCAGCAGGATATACCTGTTCCACCATCTGCATTCTGTGTTGTGTGATGTGTGCTGTACTGCATGGTTCTTCCCTAAACATGTTCTGTGGTAAAACAGGAGGACCTACGTTGGAGCAATGCCAGGAAAAATCATCCAGTGTCTGAAGAAGACCAAGACGGAGAATCCACTTATACTGATCGATGAGGTGATGTATCTGCCCTTCTAGTTTTTGCTCTTAAAAACATATGTCAGTTACTGACACCAATAGAAAAGCTGCAGCAGTGACTAGATTCTTTTTGTTTTTAAATTATGCTGGGCTCTCTGGTTCTTTAGGTGACAGTGATACCTTAGACCTTTGTTTTCTCTTCCTGTAATAGACTTCAGCTTTTATATTTCAGTTGTGCTCTTTGCTTTAAATTGCAATTATTTGGATCATGAGGATTGTAGTGGTGCTGGCTGAGTATTCAGAGAATTCAGTAGCTCTCACATTCCCTACCTAGTTGTTGATACACCATTGTGCACAAAAACATATGATTATTAGAAAAAGTCACTTTTGGCAAGTCTAAAGGAATACTATAAGGAGTAAGATGTTTACAGTCACTTTCAGGTCTGATTTGAGAATAAATAAGAGCCAGGTCTACCAGTCCACTGCTTTGTGGAAAAGCAAATAGGGACGGGATATAAAAGCAGGTGTTCAGAATGGACCAGAGATATCTCTAGTTCCATTACATGCCATGCATGGGAAAGATCAACAGCAGATGTTTTGGAAATGCTATAGAGGACTAAGAAGCTGGGTAAGGAGTTGCAGTGTAGTGAAACCATTAAGTAACTGGTAATGATTTGAAAGATAATTAAATCTGTTACTCATGGCACTTCTACTTAAGTGGCATTGGTGAGGAGCTGTGTGTTGGCCATAGCAGCACACTGTGTAACTATTGTCTAGTTAATTCTTTTTACGGAGGGAAAAAGCAGTGAAGAGGCACCTTGTTGAGAGCTTGTCCTCCTTCTGAGAGCATGGACAACACAGAAAGTAACAGCAACCATGGAGATGCTCAAAAGCTGGTCCTGGGCAGCCAGCTCTATAGGTGGCCTCACTTGAGCAGGGATGTTGGACAAGATGATGCCCTCCAGAGAGGTCTATCCCAACCTCAGCCAGTTTGTGATTCTGTCAAAGTAGCCAAGTCCTCTAGCTGAGCTGTTTTCAGTGGCTGTGTGTATGTGTATTATTTGAGTATGCATTGGTTTTGGTATTACAGCTGCAGGGGTATTACAGCCCCCATTCCCCGTTCTCCTGTGCTGCTCAGGGGATGACGTAGAAGAGGATGGATGCAGAGGAAGGTGGTTTTAGCTTGCTTTTAGTTTCTCACTGTTCTAGCCTGCTAGTGATAGGCCATACATTACATTAATATCTCTGTGCTGAATCTGTTTTGCCCATGATATAGTTGTTGAGTGATCTCCCTGTCCTTATCTCAACCCTTGAGCCCTTTCCATTTTATTTTCTCCCCTTTTTTTCTTTGAGGAGGAGGAGGAGTGAGAGTGGTTGTGGTGGAGTTCAGCTGCGTAGCAGGGTAAAACCACCACAGTACGCACTTTGCACTTTGAGCAGTGTAAGTAAGGCATCTTAGATTAAATATTAGGGGAATGGTTTAAGCTAGCACCGTGTAGTCCTCCCACTCTGGGTTCTGTGAATATAGCTTGGATTGGCAAATAGCCCGCTGATCCATGCTAACTCATTTGTTTCTAATTACACGCACACTTCTGAGACTTTGTGGTGCTTCTCCACACCACTCTTAAGAGTCCTGTGTCTTGTTAGTGTGCCACAGGCTCATCAGATCATAGTAACTTGGGTAAATCTACAGAAAGCTTGGTAGTGGCTGTTTATGAACAAACACATGAAGATTTTGAGATGGAGTCTTTAAAGAATCTTTACATGGCAATCTATTGTGGTGAGAAACATCTTGTAGCATGTAAATTGTGTCTCCCATAGGTGGATAAAATAGGAAGAGGATATCAGGGGGATCCATCCTCAGCACTTCTAGAGCTGCTGGACCCAGAACAGAACTCTAACTTCTTGGATCATTACCTTGATGTTCCTGTGGACTTATCAAAGGTAAGGTTCTTAAGGTGTAGACTTAACAAAGATTAGGTTCTGGCTGTCTTGGATAACCTCCTTGTCTCCAGGCCACATGTCCTTGCTTCCACAGCCTCTGCATTTCTTTCTTGTGCCTCAGGCTGGCCAGCAGGTCCTTGCGCAGCCATTCCGGTTTTCTGCCCTCCCTGCCTACTTTCTTACCCAGGGGGTTGGAGAGTTCTTGTGCCCTAAGGAAAACATCCTTAAAGAGTTAACAGCTCTGTTCAGCTCCTTTGTCCCTATCAACGATGTTCCAGGGCATCTCTTCCATTAAGTCTTTAAATAGTTGGAAGTTTGCTTTTTGGAAAAATTCAGGGTCCTGACTTTGCTCTTTGCCAAGCCTGTATTCCTCAAGATCACAAACTCCACCAGGGCATGGACACTGCAGCCCAGACTGGCACTGATCTTAACCTCTTTAATGAGTTTGTCTGCATTGGTGAGCACCAGATCCAGTAATGCTTCAATAGGGAACATCCTATTACATAGTTCTAGAATCCAAAGCATTATCTGTAATAAAAAAAAGACTCCACAGAGGACATGACCTTGTTCCATCCCTTCAGATCTTGCTCCAGCTCTTCAGACAGAAACGCAGTGAGGATGTACTGCTTGGAATAAAGTAGCAGCTTAATGAAAATGCCTAAAAGGATCTGGTTATGCTTTCAGGTACTTTTTATTTGTACTGCCAATGTAACGGAAACCATTCCAGAGCCACTGCGGGATAGAATGGAAGTGATCAATGTGTCAGGATATGTAGCAGAAGAGAAACTTGCAATTGCAGAGGTGAGAGAAACTACTTCAGTGATGCACTGTAAATTACATCTAATAATGTTTTTTGGCAGCTTCAGGCTTGCATATCTACATCCAACTATATCAACAAATATTAGGCACATGGTGTTGTGGATGGTGTACCTCTGATTTGAATACCCACTTAAAATAATTCCAGCATTCTATAACAGTCTGTGGACTCCAGCAAATGTCATTCAGCTAATGGCAGATTGAAGTTAAGTAAATTGGAACTACCAGGCTTTTTTTTTTTCCCCACAAATATTAACAAAAGAATGTGCTGGATGATCTCTTTCAGAGGTACTTGGTCCCTCAAGCACGAGTTCTGTGTGGCTTGGATGAAAACAAAGCCAAAATCACATCGGATGTTTTGACTGTTCTCATCAAGCAGTACTGCAGAGAGAGTGGGGTGAGGAATCTGCAGAAACAAGTAGAAAAGGTAACGGAAAATTATGTGTCACCATGACCTCTTTGCTTCAGCATTCGCAGCTTTTCCTACAGAAACAAATTCTTGTCTCACTCAGGTACTGAGAAAATCAGCCTATAAAATTGTGAGTGGAGAAGCAGAGACAGTCCAAGTAACACCCGAAAACCTGCAGGACTTTGTAGGAAAGCCCGTCTTCACTGTGGATCGAATGTATGAAACCACTCCTCCAGGAGTGGTGATGGGTCTGGCCTGGACAGCTATGGGTAAGAGTTGTGCAGGTACCCAATGTGCAGTTAAACAGTGGCTTTTGGGTAAATGTGCATTTCCAGGAGAAATGCTTCCTCTTATCCTGCATTGAGGTGAGGCTGCAGGTTCTGAAATGTAAGTACTAGCTGGAAAACTGAAATGTGTGTCTACATTTCCATATAATTTTCAAAAATTGAGTGTGGTAGTCAAACTGAATTCTCCCAAGTCCACCAAAGTTCTTCTGCTGGCATCCGTAATGTTAACTTCTGTTGCTTTTTAGATTCTGACCTCTTCTTCCCTAAAGAAAGGACATTTTTTTTATAAGCCCAGGCTAATTTTGACTTCAGGCCAGAATGTTTTCTCTTCATGCTCTGTATCCTGTATGAACTGCATCCATTAGGAACAGTAACGATTAAAAGCATAATACTTGCTAAAAGCAAGGACAAAACCTTGTCTTACTTCCTTAAAAGCAGGAGGTGCTTACGGCACAGCTGGGGCATGCTGTATCTCTTCCATGATGTCTCACCACTGACTTGGCTTTCGATGTCAAGGGCAGATACAGGTATTCCAGCACTCTGTTGGGGTGGGTGGAAGTGACTAGTTACATAGGTCCTTGGATTACTCCCAATAGTACCTTGGAGGCTTATGAATACCACTGAAAGGAAATACAGTACATAATAAAGGATAAGGTTTTACATATGACTCCTGTGTATTCTAATTGACTTTTGGTAGAACTGAAATCCTGGAAGTAGTTAGGAGGGAAAGAAATCAGTATAGCGGAGAACGTAAAGAGGTGTCTGACAATGGAAACTAGAACTGGCCAGAAGTGTTGTTATAGTGTGAGCTTGTCTTACTTTGTAGCCAAAAATGTGCCTTAAACCTTTATAAGAACTGCTTGTTTTCACTAACTTTGGGTTGCATATGTGTTGGTGGAGTATAAAGTCTAAAGAAGCAATGAATGGAGGCTGTCAATGCAGGTCTGCTGAGAATTCTACCTAAGCTTTCTGAAGGGATCCGGAAAGCAGGTTTTAATTGCTCTTTACCCAAGAGCTTCTGTCTCATTAGAGGGCCACAGACTCAAATCTGACATCACTTCTGCATCACCAAAGCCGCCTGCTCAAATTTTCCTTTAACTTCTTTCAGAATGTCCTTTTTCTATTGTTTTTCTTAGGCGGTTCCACTCTGTTTGTTGAAACATCCCTGAAGCGACCCAAAGACAAGGAGAACAAGGATGGGTCCCTTGAAGTAACAGGGCAACTGGGAGATGTAATGAAAGAGAGTGCCAAAATAGCATACACATTTGCAAGAGCATTTCTGATGCAGAAGGAACCCAGCAATGACTTCCTCGTGTCCTCCCATATCCACCTGCATGTGCCAGAGGTAATCTGATACAGAATTCAGAGGTGCACAGCAGCTAGGTTTACTTGCTACCTATGACATGAAGTTGGGAAACAATTTGTCCATGTGTTGTCCATGTATTGAATGCACTCTTTTAGCAGTAAAACCTAGAAAAGAAGACATTTTCCTCAGGATCCTGTGAAAACATTCATATGAGCCATGTGTCTGTTCCTGTCTGCAGCAAATATGTGGCAAGAATACAGGGGATTTCATAATACTGCAAGCAATCTTAGGCTTCTGTTATAGCTATTGGCCCTGTTGTGCAGGTGGTGGAACCATGGCAGAGATGAGTCTGCAGCTAAAGGAAGCTGAAGTTTTTGTTTCTGTGTTACTAGTTATTCATAAAGGCTTCAGATCATTTTAACATTATTGAAGATGCTTCTCTGGGCTGTGGTTCCTAGTCAGTGATTGCATTTCTCCAGTGTTTGGAATAGAGAATAGACATGCACGATCCTTAGAGGTGCTCATATACTGTGTTGCCAGGCTTTGGGCAGGTGCTTTGCTGAAGACAGAGTTTGTCGTACCACTGTACACAAGCTTCGCTTCTGTTAAAGCATGATTTACCATAGTGCACAGTCTCCTTATTGAAGCTTTCAGTGCAGTAGAAACTTGGTTGTAACCTGAGTATTGGTTTCCTGGAGGATTAGAAAGCAGCAGATGCTTTCTCTTCCTCTGCTCCCTCAAACACTTGTTTCCTTGGCTTTCACCTCATCACCTCAACTTTCACCTCAAAGATCTGTTTGATACCAGATAAATCCAGGCTGTCACTGGTTTAGGCTTTTTTTTTTTTGGGGTACTAAACTGAACAGTACTTTCTGCCTTGAATGATTTTTAGTATTGTTCTCCATTATTTTGTGAGTCTTGATGCTCTCTTCCCTTGTGATACTGACCTCTGTTACTTGCATCCATGTTTGGCTTAGTTCAACAAAAAGCTTTAATGCATTCACGCTCATTTTTGCTCAGGATGATAATTGCAACTTGCTCAAGTCCTGAGCCTTATGAGTATCATGGTGGCATCAGTCCAGAAACCAAATTCCAGACTCATTTGGTTTATTCCTCGTGAATAAGATGAGGAATGTATTAGATGGGCCAATTCAAGAATTCCATCAGTGACGACTTGACAAAAAGCTTTGTGTAGTGAATTTTCACCAACCTGAAATTGGTGCCATTGTAAAAACAACAAGAGCAAAGGTTTTGTCTGGTTTTGCTACTCTTTGAATGAGGTAAGAAGTGTTTTTGTACTTGTTTTTTTTTTGTTTTTTTTTAAAAAGGGAGCAACACCAAAGGATGGACCAAGTGCAGGGTGTACAATAGTAACAGCTTTGCTGTCATTGGCCATGAATTGCCCGGTGAGGCAGAATGTGGCCATGACTGGAGAGGTGTCATTAACTGGAAAGATTCTTCCTGTTGGTGGAATCAAGGAGAAGACTATTGCGGTAAGAGCTCTCTCTGTCTCCATGTATCATGGATTCATCTCAGGAGTATTTTGCTTTATGACGGTCATTACAGAAGGAATAGCATACAATAAGGATGTCTGCAGGTCTGATGATGAGCTGCGCTTGCAGGAGCATGAATGGCCCCCAGAGATAAATGCAAGATCACCCAGAGAGTGGGTGAAAACTTGCCAGTTGATGAGAGGGTTCCACTTACGTGCTGTTTCTGATGCATGTGTCTGTATCGAAAGGCTTTGTAGAACTGTGCTATGGGTCATGCTGTGGTGGGTTGGTCTGATAGACTTCATTTGAATTTAAGGTTTATCCTCAGACAAGTTGGAGCAGGCTTCTAAAACTCAGTAAAACACTACGAATTAGCGTAACAGTCCCCTGGTGTGCTCTCATAGTCCTACTAAAATACCTCCCCCTTCATCTGTCCACACACCCCCTGGAAAGTGTTTTGGGGGGCTTGAGGAGATCTTGAAATATGATCTGTCCTAGTGACAGCTTCTGTGAGTAATGTCATTGCTGCTCTCTGAAGAAGAGAGTAAAGCCAGATCATGTTCCTTAATAACTGTGCTCCTTCTCGCTTTCTGAAGTGGGAGAGAATCTCTGTTTTTAGCAGATTGATGGATTTCTAGGACTAAACACGCAGACTGCATAATTTTCTTTTTCCCCATAGGCAAAGAGAGCAGGTGTTACCTGCATCATTTTGCCATCAGAGAATAAAAAGGATTATTACGACCTTGCTGGATTCATTACAGAAGGACTAGAAGTGCATTTTGTTGAGCACTACAATGAGGTGTTTGATATAGCGTTTTCAAAACTGGATTCGGCTGGAGGATGATGTTCAACAACCTGATGACTTCAAGGTGGTTTGTACCTTAATGCTCTGCCTCAGCTCAGAAATGGGGCAGTCCTGAAGTGGGACATGGAGCTATTGCTGCTGCGCAGCTGCTGAAATGAATTAGAGCTTTGGTAGAATAAAGTATTTCTCACTCTTTCATATTGAATTATGATTCAACTTAAGTATTTCCAATAAAAATAAAGCTGTGAAATTTTACCTAGAGAACGTGCATCTTATCAGCCAGCAGCAGTGGAGCTAGTTTTCCCTTAAGTATAAAAGAGACTAATGTTTTCAGTTATTTCACTGTAAATCTTAGTATCTGCTTCAGGAAATATTTAACTAGAACATATAGAGCGGTCATGATGTGGTACTGGTGGTTGAGTAGCTCACAAAAACCTCTCCCTGTCTTGGCTTAAAAGCCCACACTAAGCTAGAGGGAAAATTGAAATTCTCCTCGGACACTGCAGTAGATCTAGCAAATTCAGCTGCAGAGAAAAATGGTTCTTTTATTATAGAATAAACCATATACCATCAGTAACAGTTTCAAGCTTAAAGAGAGCAAACTGGCACAAAAGAGAAACCTGCTCAGTGTCAGTAGTCAGCACTGCACACCACTATAGGCTTTGTCACTATAGCAGCTGTGTTATGTTCACTGAGGGGAAAAAAGGAATTAAATGTGTTAGTGTGACTATTGTGCATCAATAAACACAGGCTTGTTCTAGAGAATTTGAGTACTTCATCTATGTCAAGCACTAGAAAAACTGAGTTTAAATAGGACTCATTAAATAGCTGAAGAGTAGTTCCATGAAGCATTTGAAATGCATTTCCTTCTGCTGGAAGAACAGCAGCTGCCCTGTCTCTCAGCGAGGTAGTCCTCGGTGGAGAATAAGGAATTCGGGCAGCTGGTACTAACTCCAGTTCTTTAATGATTTGAAAACATGCTGAAACTAGCGTGAGCGGAGGATGCAAAGGGAGAAAGGCAAGAACAATAGAAACTGCAGAAGGAACACGTTGAAGTATCAAGAGGGAGAAGTGCAAAGTTGTTACTGTTAGTAACAATTCTTGCCCCTGATGTCTGCCTGCACACCTACACACCGGTAGGGGAGGCTGAGAAAGGATTTCCCTGGCATTGCAGCCTTCGAAGACTGGTCTATTGCAGAGACCAACCCTATCCCAAGGAAGCCCTGTTCAGTGAAACCAGGAGACGTGTTCTTCCTCTGGAATGTATCAACAGGACAGTTTCAGGGTCAACACCAAGCCTGAGACGGCACAAGCCTGGACAAAAAAGGTTTGAGCTAAGGCTGTCCCAGAACACAGTTAAACTCCCTGGTCAGCCTGCAGGATACAAAGGAAAGACAGATCTAGGCCTGTTGTTTCATAGGACCTGACAACAACGCGAAGTGGTAAAGCATAGCTCTCTATTATCACCGTCTTTACTTTTTTTTTTATATGTACTTCTTGCACTAACTCCAGATCTGGGCATGGTGCTTTGCTAGAAAACAGGTACTGTGTTTTGCAGCAACTTCTGTCTGCATCCCCAGATGGGCCAGTCATGAACTGGTCTTTCTCCCTCATGATCAGAGAGGAGCTGGCGTGTCAGGACAGGCAGACTTTACCACCTACTGGCAGTCATTTCCTCTCCTCATTTTCCTTTTATTGATTTACTTATGGTTCAGTGGAACAGCCAGGCCGACATACCTAAAAGAAGGTGGGATGCTCAAAGGTGTAAGGGAAGCATCCCTTTCCTTACAGCAGGTGCGACAGATGACAACAGCACAGCCTGGAGTTCAAGGGAGAACATCGTGACACCCTTACCTGATGATATCCTCTGTCCAGCTGCCACCAAATGTAGGACAGGAGTTCTGTGGAATGTAACTCCTCCTTGATGCTATACTGGGGACTTCTGCAACCACCAGGAGTCAAAAGGTAGACTTAACAGAAGAGTGGAAAACAGGTAGAGTTCACAGAAAGGAAGAAGGGATGGGTTATAGTCAGGTACATTACTGCTTGTTGTGGCAGGCTGCTGGGCAGGATGGGGTATTCAGCCTCAGAAGCCCTGTGCAGGTTTTCTGCAACAGGATTTAGCTTTTTGCACTGTCTCTTTATGTTATGAGAGGCTCTTTGAAATGACAGGCCTCTTCTCAGACAGCATGAGAAGGCCATGAGCCATGCTGCTCTGGAGGAGCAGAAGCTGTGGCTCTACACATACAGAAAACACTCGCAGAGTTGCCTGCAGTCCCTGCAGGGCTTCTTCTGTGCTCTGGATGGTTTTCCTGCATTTCCCTTTCCCCTAGTGCCTGTTTTGAGAACGATGAGGAACTGCCCTGCTACTGCAACAGGCACAAAAGGGATTTTAAAAGGAGTTCATCCACATTTAGGAAGGTAGAAGTTGCAGGAGGGAGTGGCAGAATAAGGGCATCACCATCTGCAGCATTTTTTCCAGCTTACTGTATCTTAGGGATTCAGCATCCCCAGGAGCTATCCCAGTCCCCACAGACTGAAGCAGACAGACCATTAACAGCTGCTACACCGCTTTTGTGAGAAAGGACTTTATTGAGTTACAGACTGTACAACTCAATCCTTCTTTGCAGCAGCTTTTCTCATGGCTGCCAGGACGTTACTGAGCTCCTCCCGCTTTCGCTTGGCCCGAATGTGAGTGCCAACCTGCAGAGACGAGAGCAGTACAGTCAGCATTCATCCCAGCAAAGAGCAGGGAAAAGAACCTTGTCAGACTTCAACCCCATCAACCTCAACTGGCAAGCCAGGAACTACTTAACATCACAGCTCGGTAGTATTTCTACTCTAAATTTTTGGGGGCAAGGCAGATGATGCTCTCAACTATTGGAGCTGCCTTTAACAAACTCCCAATTCACCTGGTTAATGGTACCCAGCCTCCATCAATGCTGCTATCCTGTTCCCAGCACCAGCTTTGCAAATAATACAAAAACAGCAAAGAAAATCTATTGCTGTAGCTTGGAGCCTTGTCAGCAAAGTATCTTTGTCTGCCACCCTCTCTCTCACTGTCACTCGACTGCTAACTGCGCTAACAACTGAAAAAAAAAATACATAAACAGCAAAGTTTCCCTAGGAAAGGGCAGAAAACAAAGTTGGCAAAAATAGTTTCTGATATCCTCATTATGGCATCAAATTGACCTACCCGTTTCTTTATGAACTTCAGAGCACGTTTATCTTTGGAAACTTTCAGCAGTTCCATAGCACGCCTCTCATAGGGTGCAAAGCCACAGACTTCCCTGATCATGTCTCGCACAAACTTGGTGTGTTTGGTCAGGCGCTACAGGAAGGGGAAAAAAATGTAAGTCACAATGAACACGAGCACTAACACAGCCAACATCAATATTTCCATCAAAGCAGTTACAATAAAATAACTTTTGTTTTAAAGCTCAATTCAGCAACATGCAAAAACCATCCTTGTTAAGTGCCAGGATCAGCACAGCCCTTTCACATACCTGCAAGGTTTTCAACTACCTTGGCTGCTTGCCTGCACTTCTAGCACAGCTGGAGAGGAAGCAGACTTAGCTATCTGAAAACACCTCCTAGAGAGCAGGGATACACCCTGCTGGAACACCTGAATAATCTAAACCAAGCAGTCTCCAGTTGTATGTTAGTCACCTGCACTCAGTCATCCTGGAACACTGATCATACTCGCGCATCAGAGCTTTCAGGAAAATATTCCCCTCGGCAAACAGAGGAGTTTGGGTGTACCATGCAGCAATGTTTCACATACAGAAACAAATCCAACACCACACAAGCAACTTTACAAAGAATGTAGGCAAACTGCTGGTACATTACTATTTAAGTACCAAAATGCAATTTAGGAATTGAAAACAAAGTACATAGTAGTATGGTTGGGTGGAACTTGTCTTCCTGGACTGAAGGCCTGGACTGCAAAGGGCTGTGGCAAACCCTAGGTTAAGGCCCCAAACCAATTATGCCATTACCACATCTCAGAAGACCCCTTGTAAGCTGTAAGCAGCACGGTGCTTTCAGAGGCACACTGCTCTCTGTTCATTTTAGCCATAACACCTCTTATTGCACGCATCTGCATGCACCAACACCTTTAGATGGGGCCAGGAGGAACCCAGGGTGTGCAGTGCTACACATCTCAAACACCCTGTGCAAATACTCCATTTAACCAAAGTGTGAGAAAAGATGCAAACTGAATTTCTGTCACGTGCTGAACCTTCATAGCTCCTGGTATCTGTCATCAGCTGTCAGTGACATAGAAACCTGTTGTTGTTCCCCAAACAAGCAGACTAGGAAGGCCTTCGGCAGCCATCCAGCCCGTTTTCTATTTTGCTACTAATTCAACTTAAGCCGTGCTCACCTACCTTTTTCTTTCACCTTCTCGTCCACCTACCTTATTCTCCCACTACCGACTCCTCCCCCGTTAGCTCGGGGCCGCGCCTCCAATTTCTGCTCCGCTGCCAGCGACCCCCCCCCCACCCTCTCCCCCGGTACCTCAGGGGCCGTGCGCACACCCCCCCCCCTCCCCCGCCCCGTACTCACCCCGCGGCGGCGGCACTGGCGCGGCTTGGTCACGTTCTTCGTCACTTTATAGCCTTTGTTGAGGCCCACGGCCATCGGGTAGCGGATCGCCATGTCTGCGGGGAGAGAGCGGTCAGCGCTGAGCCGCCGATGGACGCGGATGGAGGCGGATCCCGGCCCGGCCCGGCCCGCTCCTCACCTGCCTCTCCGCCGATGGCGCCGCACCGGAAGGAAAGACCTCGCGCGGGGCTCTGAGGCGGCACTTCCGGTGGCACTTCCGCCAGCCCGCCCCTCGCCCCGCCCGGCGGCCGCTCTATCTCGCCTCAGCACCATAGAGGTGGCGGACTGGAGGACTGGCGGGCTCCCTGAGGGGACTGAACGCAGGCACAGGAGGGCAGCTGCCCTGGGGGCAAATGGTCCTTAATTGGGAATGGCATTTGTGCCTTTCTCTGTGCCAGAGCGCCTGTAGTTTCTGTCTAGCTCGTGCTTGAAATGCTGCTGAAAGTGGCTGCTTCTCCAGGAGCTGCTGGGGAAGGTTTTTGCCTTTTCCTCTTGCTGCTTCCTCAGCTCCAGCTCCACCACTTGCAAGCCCAAAGCCCCTTGGCCTCAGGCCTTGCTAGCAGGCAGCATTAATGTTCAATAGGATGTGAGGGTTTGTGCACACTTCCAGACTTTTCAGGCTCTGTAGCAGTAAGAGGACTCGAGCAGGTTGCTGCTAAATTCTGAAGGGCAAACCAAGGAAGGAAGCTGTTTGATTTCCCCCTGATAGTTTTACAAATATATTTTAATTTTGATAAACGGATCAAATTAAACAGCATAAACAGAAGTTTTTGAAATGAAAGCGCTTAGATTTTCCTGCCTGAACAAGTCCTTGCCTCTTAGAAAGAACAGAGAGGAACACGTAGTTCAACCCAAAGAACTGTTTTCTACTTTCAAAGGCAGATAATATTTTTAACTGAAAATATTGAATTGAAAATATAAAATTGAAAACATTTCATTTTAAAGCAAATTATAGAATATAATTAAGAAGTTATTACATCTCACCATTAGATGTAAAGATCACATTAGATGTATAGATCACACAGTATAGAACTAGTCCGGATGCGAGACTCACTCCTGCTGTACCAGGGTGGTTGTTTCAACCAACACGCGAATCGTGTTTGGATTCCCTGTCACCCAGCTCATGGCACAGATTCAAGAGCTGGGGAATCTTCATCCCATACATCCTGGAGCAGGTCCAGCTGTAACTTTTTTCTCCACAGGAGGGCAGAATATTGACGGACCTGTGCAGCAGGGAAGTGACTGTCCCATAGAGACAAAAGAAATCCCGAATCTGCTTCATTCTAACGTTTCTGAAAGTCATTAAAGCAACATTAGGAATGCCAAATTTGTTATAAGCACCTCTACAATCAGCCCAAATTTGGTATAATGTTTATTAAAACAGAACTATCATACAAGGCAAATAAAGCTCCATCCATCCACAAGCCCTTGTTTTCGTTCAGGAGATGTTGTACGCCCCAAGCTGGACAAGATGTCATGTCCCCTGCCTAGGGCTATTTTGGTTGCTGCCTACATCAGCTCTGGGTGTGCAGAAGGGGAACATCCACCCACTTGGTCCCTGTAGCCACCAGCCAGCAAGGTGGCTCTGAAACAAGCACTTGCCTGAAAGAGGAAGAGGCCACTGCCTTCTGCAGCCTGATTCTGCGAGCACAATTGAACCAGGATGTGCTTCGGGATGGGTATTTTCCTCCACTCACCGGGCTACTGGAATATTCCACTCATGATGCTTTCTTCTTTCCCACTCAATGTGCAGACACATCGATGTACTGCTACCAACCTCTTCTTGGGTTTCTCCTCATTTTGCCTCCCTATTCTTCACTAAAAACCCTGAGAAAAACCATCTTTCCCCCATCCTTTTAGATCCGTTGCCTCCCATCATTGCTTTTACAAGTCCCTTATCACCTACTTGAAAATCCAGTCTTGCAGTTCCCAAAAGCCTCTGCTACATTCCATCAGAGGTAAATGCCTTGTCCCACATTTCCAGCATTTGCAAGTGGTTTGCATCTCAGCAGAATTTCCCCCTTTAATTAATTCCGCATTAAGTCTCCGTGCTCTTTTCCCTTATTAATTTCTCAGAGCTGTTATGAGCAAAGTCTCCATCAGGGGAGCGTGGAGGTTTTGTCTGGCCCAAGTACAGGAAGGATGGAGGCTGTTCCCAGATGAGTAACTAATTCTTTTGCCCAAAGCTTCGGTTGGCTAGGTCAGGCAAAAAGGGCTCATAGACATTCCCAGGTGGGGATGAACCTGAGCTGGTCCCCGGAGTCGATGATTCAGCAGGCATATAAGAACACAGGTATTTAAAATCCAAGTTGTAAAATAGTTGGCTGCAGGGAAGTTTGTGGGTCTTTTCAAGTCAGATTCTTCCGAATCTCCCTTTTAGAACTGGTGACTCTAGGATGACTAATTCTTTCACTTTTACACAACGGCTGTCTGTTATGCTCTTCAAGGCAATTTTTACATGAATCAGCCATTTCGGAGAACAAGCAAGGAAAATGTGCTTTCACCACCAAATGTGGTTAATGTGGCCAAGGTTGAATCAGTGCCTTTTTTCCCTTCGTCTTCACCAACAGGTTCTCCCAGACTTTTAAGCCTACAGACAGAGATTTCTTGAGAAAA
The DNA here is from genome assembly GCF_964211825.1 of Aythya ferina. Taxonomy (NCBI): domain Eukaryota; kingdom Metazoa; phylum Chordata; class Aves; order Anseriformes; family Anatidae; genus Aythya; species Aythya ferina. Next base: position 2,679,484 of record NC_140324.1, read on the forward strand.
TACCTACATCTCTACAGGACCAAATGAGATGCAGCCAGTGGTGCAAAGACGCCTGGCTGATATCAATGCAAGACTGCTGTCTAATTTCTGAAAGCTCATGGAAATCACTGATGATCACTGAGAAAGCACAACATTGCACCAGCCTTCAAAAAGTAGATCCACACATTAACTTAATTGCCTCCACAGAAGTGAGAACAGTCAGGAAGCTGTAGCCTGCTGCTGTCTAGCCATGGTCCACCTTCGTGTCTTACCTGTCCTTGACCAAGGCCTTGCATGTTGTAGGCATTTGCATTTGCCTGGATCCAGCCATACTTTTCTGCTGGATGTCTTCTAGAAAGCAGCACAGGGTCACTCTGCCCACTGAGTGGTTGGAAAGCTGCCTGGCGGAGAAGGACCTGGGAGTATTGGTGGATAGTCGGCTGAATATGAGCCAGCAGTGTGCTCAGGTGGCCAAGAAGGCCAACAGCATCCTGGCTTGTATAAGAAGCAGTGTGGCCAGCAGGTCTAGGGAAGTGATTGTCCCCCTGTACTCAGCTCTGGTGAGGCCGCACCTCGAGTACTGTGTTCAGTTTTGGGCCCCTCGCTACAAGAAGGACATCAAGGTGCTCGAGCGGGTCCAGAGAAGGGCGACAAAGCTGGTGAGGGGCCTGGAGAACAAGTCCTACAAGGAGCAGCTGAGGGAGCTGGGCTTTTTCAGCCTGAAGAAAAGGAGGCTCATGGGCAACCTTGTCGCTCTTTATAAGTACATTAAAGGAGGCTGTAGCGGGGTGGGGTTGGTCTATTCTCCCATGTGCCTGGTGACAGGATGAGGGGGAATGGGCTAAAGTTGCGCTGGGGTGTTTTAGGTTGGATATTAGGAAGAACTTCTTTACCGAGAGGGTTGTTAGGCATTGGAATGGGCTGCCCAGGGAGGCGGTGGAGTCACCATCCCTGGAGGTCTTTAAAAGACGTTTAGATGTTGAACTTAGCCATATGGTTTAGTGGAGGACTTGCTAGTGTTAGGTCAGAGGTTGGATTCAATGATCTTGAGGTCTCTTCCAACATAGACAATTCTGTGATTCTGTGACTCTGTGAGACAGCAGATCCAGGGAAACTGGTAGAGCTGGGCATCAGGAAGGCAAGAAGGAGATTGCTCATGAAGGAGGCTCAGCCTCATGCCTAAATCCAGGACACTTTAAATTTAAAGTCTACTGTCTTAGGTTAATTAACAAAAATACACACAGCAACCAGTGTGAAAATACTTCAGCACCATTCCCACAGGCAGCCAGAGGCCTCCCCTTTGAGCTGAGACCTTGTTGCTCTGAGTGCACCAATCTTGTTGGGAAGTGCTGCTTCCCAGTGCTCTCCTGGCTGTCCCTTCTAGACCTAAACTCTTGAGAGCTCCACTCACTTCTGCAAGGATCTGAGCTGTTCGGATCTGCACTGAGGTTTGCTCTCACGTGCTAATGTGTTTTATCAGCTCAGCTTCGTATGTTCTTGCAGGGTGTTTCCCCAAGTGATGGAGCTGCACTGTCTTCCAGGAAACAATTACTCACGAACGTAACCATCACAGGACTCATCATATGCGGTATTTCTGCAACTGAGATCATCACAGTTAGGGATGAAAATACCCCCATGCACCAAGAACGCACCAAGAACAGGAACAGCTAGAACAGGGCTCCGAAAAGAGGATGTGGGGACAGGAGCAGTGATAACATCTCTCTGCCATCTAAAAAGTGACTGTGGCTGTCAGACACAGAAACTTGAGATTCTGAGTGTGCCCCTCTCACAGGCACGCAGTGCTATGCTGGCACAGCTTGGGCACTCTGTCACAGTTGCCACCATTGCTCCACTGTGCTCTTCTGAGGGGACAGGAGAGAGCTAGGGAATGGGTCCCTGCAGCTTCTCTTGGTGAGATGCTGAAGGTGGAGAGGATCCTTGATGTGCAATGGGGCTGTCTGGGGAGTGATCAGAGCCAAATCAGGGTGGCCCTTCCTTGCCCAAGCAAGCTGAGGATTCCCCACTACTCGATCTTTAATAAAAACAGCCCTCCTATGTAAGAATGACTCCACTGTCTTTGTCAGCTTTGTCTATCTCCTACATAGTGTTTACTACGCAAGCCTCAGTGCACAGGAACGTGCTGCATCAGTCTCAGCCCAGCCAGGCTGACCTCTGGCTGGCTTCTGCTGGACTGTGTTGTTCACCATCTCCTTCACAAAGTTTTTCGCTGCTTTGAGGCAGTTAGAGACCCAAAACACTTTCTTTGATGGTGGTTTATTAGGCAAGTTTAAGCACACTTTATACAAAACACTGCTTTGCACATTGTAGAGAAATTTTTACATTGGTCTTTGATTCTTGCCATTTGAACTAAATTTAAAGAAAGCTCTGGTCTTGGTAAGTAAACTGGGGTTGAGAAAATATCACCCTGAAATATTTGGTATCTTGCAAGACTTCCAATAGCAAAATCAGAAACCAGCAGCTTCTGTCCAGAAAATAAAAATAAATAAATAAGCAAACCAAAAAAAAAAAAAAAAAAAAAGCAGAATCCTTCTCTTATGTGACCCCATAAACAAGGGCACCAGCTGCTCCACTTGAACCAAAATCTGCCCTCTGAAGCAGTGCAAGTGCATGGACATACAGACACACATACAGAAACCATGAAAACAGCACTCTCGAGAGGGGAAAGGCAGATGACAGTCCCCCTCTGTTAACACCACCGAACAGAGAAGCCAACGTATGTCTCTGGTGCTATGCTTCCTGCACAGGCTTCTTTTGTAGCCTTTTATAGCACAGGCACAGTGCTAAAGCCATCACCCAAGCTGTCCCATACCAGCATCTGTTCCTGAGCCCACCTGCTCCAGGAAAAACTGGACAACAACCCCTGCCTGTTCCTTGGGGCTGCTGCTGAACGATGGCTGTCATCCACCTGGCCAGTCCAATGCCTCCTCTGTCCGAGCATAGGAACCACCTGCAGCTGCCATTTCAGGAGGGTTGCTGCTATTGCAGGAAATAATTTAACCCTTCCAGGGCTGCGGAGGTTGGTTTGTACAATCTGGGCTACTGTACTTAAACTCTGCTGCCATGCAAGGGAATGTCTTAATTTTTGATCCTCTTCTGCAATTGCATATGCCTGAGCTTTGGTCTTCCTTCCAAGTTGCTCATCACTTCCAAGTAAAAAGGCTGAGCTTGGGTAAAAGGATATTGCTTGGAGAAGCAAATCTCCTTTCTTTATGTAGGGTATTGCATAGAGGAGGACTTCAGTTTCCCCTGCAGCTGCTGTACCAGTGTATCACATACTGCTTCTCCCTTCTGCCAGCACACCCTTCAGCAGTGACTTACCTCCCTATTTGCTGCTGCTGCTGCTGAGGATGGAAAGGTTTCTCAGATGGAAGTTGAGAGCTGGCCCTCGTTTCTTGTTTTCCTTTACCTGGGCACGGCAGCCTGGAACAGGAACAGGACAATTGTTACAAGCTGCTGTGCTCTGTGCGGGTGGATATGTGCACATCCCAGGCTGTGTGGTGTCTGTGTGAAGGGATCCCTCATCCCTCTGGCATGGGCTCTCCTGCAGCATTTGTCTGAAATGGTATTACCTGTGGATGGTCACTGCCTGCTCAGACCTGCTCCCATTAAGCAAGTCTCCCACCCAGCCTGAGACCAGCAAGCCCTGGTGGAGACAAGAAGAGCTCCCCAGCTCAGCCCTGTCTGTCTCCAGTGACACTGCCCCAGAGGATCAGCTGCAGGGAGCCTGCAGAAAGCTGTGCTGTCTGCTCACACCACACACCACCAGGCAGCTGGAAACTCAACTTTTCCCACTTCTCACTTGCACGAATGCATTACCGGCCCACGCTTCATTGCTGCTGCCTGGGGACATCTGAAGAGCCCAGGACATACCTGTGACCACCGGATGGGGAGGAAGCAGCCACCAGTTATGGAGGCAGGAAAGGTAGAGTGAGGAAAAGATGGATACAAAGCAGGGAAGCAGCACTAAATCCTAGCTGTAGAAGTGAGACGACAAGGAGAAGGGAGGGGAGAGATGCTCTTCTGCCCCAGAGGCTACAGTGACTGTGCAACACTAAAGCAGCAAGAATGATGCAAGGGTTGGGTAAAACGGGGGACTACAAAGAGGAGGTCCTTCCCAAAGTAAGTTTTTACAGGAAAAGACCCAACTGAAAGGTCAAGGATTGCAAGGACAACTCTGCAAGATTGTGTCCAGAGTAGAAGAAAGTAGAGTAATGGGGGTATCCACCTCCCAAGGAGGTGTTGATCCTTCCTTGTTCACACACCAACAGGAGAGTCCTGTGGAAAGCAAATGTTGCTATTGATTTTACATAAGAAGGCATTTTGACAAGAATGAACAGGAAAGTTGGTCATGAGTTGGTTGGTATGGCCAGGGTGCTGCTAGCTGTCAACATCAAAGGAGAAATGTGCAGGGTGGAGAAAACCTGGAAAGAAAAAAAGAAACTGAATTCAAGAGATCTGTGAAAAGACAGAAAAGGCAAATAGGTAAACAGTCACAGTGCCCCTAAGTGGCCCATGTAATGTAGACCTTTCACATAAGATTTTCTCCATGTGGGAGTCCTGCTTTCTGGTCATTCAGCCAAAGATGTCCTGAGTCTCACTGAGGTGCCTCTCCAGGCACCCAGTTGCTACACTGGAAGACATTCCAGCTCCTTGCCAGCTGCAGGGTGGAGGTTTTCTCCCCTCTGGCCTCAGGACAGTCCTGCAGACCCAACCCTGGCCACTGGGAAACTGGGCGGGGTGGCTGCTGAACCAAAACCGCTGGGTGACATTTCACACAAAATGTATTTGCTTAGTGGGAGGGGTAGAGTAGGTAGGGATTTATACTCTGCAGCACACAAATGCTTTGCAGGCTTGTACAGACCAGAGCCCTTGCTCCTGCAGTCCTGTTCAGACCAGCACGATGCAGGTGTGTGAATGAGGATGCTAACGGAGCCATCCACATGCTGACTTGCAGGCAGGCAGCCAGGCTCCTACAAGTAGCAGTTCATACGTGATGCTAGCTGTGCACTGCAGGAGGTGCCGGTGGGGTTACAGACTTAACTCTTTACTGCTTTTTAAGTTAAATTGTAGGTATTAGCTGTCAATGGCCTCACTTGGTCATAGCCCGACACCAAACCCTGAGTCCCTCAGCATCTGCGGCCAGTTAGCAGTTTGCACTGTTTCTAAGCACTCCTTGGTATCCCATACAAATGCTACAAAAATGCAAAATCATCAACACTTGCATAACAAAGGTTATCAACTGCTTCTTTATCATCCAACATACATCAGCGTAACCTGACTGTTTTAAACTGGGCAGGCAGAGTCCAGGTCTCACACGTCCAATGGGTGCTTACAGGTAGACCACTCTTGGAGACCACCACTGAAGGGGTGCTAGACACTGAGCAGGCATCAAGAACACATCCACATGTGCCACAGGGGTTGTGCACATCTGCCCTGGGTTGTAACACTGTGGCTGGGGGGGGCTATGCCTGAGGTTAGTGTCTCAGGTAGTGGTCACAGTGCTGGTAAACTGAAGCAATCTCCCAATGCACTTTCTGGTATGCTGAGGGAGAGCTGGTCTGTTCTCTTGGGAAGAAGAACTGTCAGCTAGCAAATGCATGTCAGTTATTATCTCTTGGCAGATTGGGAAGCTCAATACTTCAAGCTTACAGGTTGTTTCTCTGGATTCCACAGAGTTATAATCTTTTGCACTCGAGGGAGCTCAAGGACTCAATCCGAGCAGGCTCAGCTGTGAAATTGCTTGCACCTGGGCATATCGCCCACTGAGCAATGACATTCATGCCTCCCATTGCCACTGCATGATATCTTCATCTTTCCAATAGGCAATATGGTCACTCTGTCACTGCACTGTGGTGGTTTCACAGATATTAACTGTGTAAATTTCACAGTCACGTGAATTTTGTTGCAAGCCCATTACAGTGCTTGATATATTATCCTTTGTAAAACACACTGATGTCTTAGGGCAGAGTGCACTTTGGAATTGCTGAATGCATGCATGCATTCTTCCCATCTCCTGTATTAATCATACAATATACACAACAGAGACTGATCCTAAGCACATGCCTCTTTATCTCCACAGATGTTGTCTTCCCCACCTCACATATGTTTACTCTGTAAACTGTACCTTTGACAGAGGCTGTCTCAAAGAATCCCACATGTACACAGCATTTCTCATGTTACTGTGCATGATGTGCTAATTATCTTTCAAAGCGAAACCAAAGATTTCTACTTTTACCTCTATTTGCTAAAAACTGAGTTCCTAACACTGAGGTTTTGGGGCTGATTGTTGAACAGAATAAAATCTTTGCTTATCTCCAGCAAGACCACAACAGAGCCTGAGCCTGCCTGGCCAGACATGAGGAACATAGCAGGTTATTACAGCTGCTGGGGGAAAATATGTAAGTAGCTCTATGGTGATGGGCACAGAGCCAGCAGCAGTTGGTTTGAGGATTTGAAAATAAGGCGCCAAATGGTTGTTTTGAAAAAAACACTGGGTTTGTTTTCACTAGCATTTGAGATCGGTGCCAGGGTTTTATATAACAGTGCGGGGGTGTGAGCACTACATGCTCCCCTCCCACAGCTTTGCTGGAGTGGCGATGATCTAAGTGATCCTAGGGGCAGGCAGAGCTGGGATTGCTCCTGGCTGATAAAGCAAGCTTTGTGAACCCAGAGGAACTGCGTTTCAGAGCCAGCCCCCACCCTCCTGCACTAGGCACTCCAAGCTACCAAATAGCTAAAATATTAGGAACTTGCTCGTTTTGAGGGAACCTGAACTCCATGGAATGCTATGGATGTCCTTTATTGACTAGAATAAGACTCAGAATGTGAAAATCAAAACTCAAAATGTCCAAATTTACTGGTATAACATTTCATTAAAGGTGATAAGCACAAACCCTTCCTTGAGTTTAGATTAAATTTGCTATCACCTCCACAAATAGCAGCTAGGTATACACATGAAGACTTGACCTCCCCAGGCTCCAGGGCTGCCTGCAGCCAGACTAGAAGGAAATGGTAGTATTGTTCCCACCTGGCCACCTCATTTGTTTTCAGTGGTATTTTCACAGTACTTTATTGCCAAGAAGTCTGTCTTCCTATTACTTTGGAAGAATTCCTGAGCTATGGGGAGCCAGCAAAGGGAAATCTCAGTACCTAATGGTACACTTCCTTAGCCCGATAAAGGCTCTATTGAAGAAAACCTCTCCACTGCTCTCGTGTTACGGAAGTGGCTTTTTGGCAGGCGGGATGATAAATCACTGCATGGAGAAGTGACGAGGTAGGATTGTTTTAAATTGAGGAGCCCCTAGCTTCTTCCTTTTTTTGTTGAGATGGGAAAAAATGAGGTGTTCTTTTTTAATAAAATTCTCAGTTCTTTCTGGTCACATGAGACTAGGATCTGGTTTCAGTACTAGAACCTAAAGAACTGCCCAGGCCCTCCTGACATTGAAAGTCACTTGCCTTTCTGCCACAAAGGAGTGAACAATTTGAAGCACAGACCTGAATTCTCTTCCCCAGGCTTGGTTAATGCATTTCCCAGCATGATACAGGTTGAATTCTGCCTCAGTGAGGAGGTAAATGCTGTAGCAGAAGGATGTTATTGTCCAAGGGTCCTGCCAAACATTATTTGCCTGGAAATTAGAAATAAATACATCTGCTACACATTAGAGGGTGTCTTGTTTTGAAAAAATCCTTGTTCTACATACAGTCTAATAGCTGTTTGCTTTAATCCCACAACTGTGCACTGTATTCCTCTTTGCTCTTCTTTATATGTCTCTTAGCAAACTTTTTCATAAGCAGGCAAGGAAGATCTCCCTGCTGGAAGCAATTTTATTTAGTGGAAGCTGGAATTCAGGAACAGAAATCTGTGGTGTAGTATGAATACTTCTTCCAGTCTTTAAGTCATTGGTAGCAATTTTTAAATTACCACTGAGCTGGGTTGAATGTGGACTGCTAGGAAAATGTTTTGTGCTATGTGTTCAATCCATGTCCCTTCCTAAAATTAATGAAAGTATCTGAGACTATCAACTAATTAGGCAGTTCAGAGTGAAATAAGGAACATGAGGCAGAGAAGAAGTTGGATGACCAGAGGAAAGGCAGAGACAATCTTGCTATGAAAGACATATGAATAACAAAGGGTGGGATGAGAAAGTAGAGAACGTGACAGCAGCTGCTGAGAAAGTAAAACAGTTGAGGTAAGAAACAGCAATGGAAAGCCCGTGTCCCCAGATTTGTCAAAATGTCAGAATCATTATGGAATCCAAGACAGCATCAGAAAACTCTTTACATCAAAATGTACAGGAAAGTGGCCAATGACAGAGAACATGCTTTGCGTCAAAGGATATGTGAGGTTTTCCTTTGACTTTATTACCCAGTTTAATTATTTTTTCATTTATCTAATGGGAAGAAGCACTCGAGTGCTAGGCAGAGCCTGTCACTGCTACCTATGTTCTTTGACATCCCAAGAATTTATTCCTAACCTACCCAAACAGTCAGGTGTTGCAAGTACCTTTGATATAGGGCTCCAAAACAGAGCCTAGGCACTTCCAAGTTCCTGACTTTATATCAGAATGAAAGCTGTACATGCACCAGCCTGTCCTCAGCTTTACATGAAAAGTAAACCTGGTAAAGTTGATGAGACAGCAGCCTTCATGTGCTCCAAACAAGTTTGCAATCTGAAAAGCCAGGAACACAGCTCCACTGATTGCCATGGCCCTCTGCCACCCCAGGCGGGTAAGGCTTACACATCCTTAGACTGTCCCTTTGTTGTGGGACAACAAAGTAAATGATTGTGCCCTTATGTAGCAAATCATTTCTACCTTCTGAAAGCAGAGACGGAGTTTTAGTATTAAATTATTTTGTGTACCACTGAACTCATGGTCCTTAATAGTAAACTAATTGCTAAATATTGAGACAAATTGACTCTGGTTCAACACTAACCTATATCATCACAGTGATACAAAACGACCAGTATTTGAACAGATGCTGATTCCACCAGTAAAGCATGTGTAGTACTCCATGTGAAGCACAGTCATCTACTGACTATTGGCTTTTGCACTTCCCTTCCTCCTTTTTTTCCCCTCTTCCCCATCCCACTCTCAAACTGTTCTCTTTAGCAGAGGTATGAAAAGCAAAAATACACATTCAGCAAACAGGGAGGGAAGACAAGTGCCTAAGACAAAAGTTTGCTAATGTTCTGGCTATTGCTTAAGAAAGGCACCTTCTAAGAAGTGTAGAAAATATTAAATCATAGAATCCTTTAGGTTGGAAAAGACCTTTAAGATCGTCAAGTCCAACCATCCACCTAACACTACCAAGTCTATCACTAAACCATGTCCCTAAGTGCCACATCCACGCATCTCTTAAGTGGTATTTCAAGAAACATGTGAAAAAAAATATGTTACTGTGACATGGGATCAGCACTATGAAAATAACTGGTAATATTAGATGGCAAAACAAACAAACTTGAAACATACAAAGTTAGTAAGGCATCATTTAAAAATCTGACAAAAAATAACAGGAGGAGTTTGGGCTAAACTTTTTGAACAAAGGGGACTTATATATGAATTACATTATCAAACAAAATGAGGAAAAAGGTTTAAAGGAATTTCCAAAATATGATAGATGTGCAGGGTGTCACATCAAATAACAAAAGAAATGAGCTAGCCCAAAAACGCTTATTCAGAGGCTTTCAGCATTCCAAAAAATATTTTTCTTCTGGTTTAATATAACCAAACTTTATTAGTGGTCTTCCACGATTTTCCTGGTGTGGGGAACTGTATGCTGGGAGAGAAAAAGTTCATTCCAAGTGCACAGCTTGAGGCTCACGAGCATTTTTCTTTGCTTCGCCCAGGGGAAGGCAGCTACGTTTGAAATGACACAGACTCACACGGGCAGCTCCTGCAAGGCTGGGGGCTGGAGCCGATCCAGCAGCAGTTGGTTTACAGTTTGCAAGTGGCGCCGAAATTCAAAAAACGCACTGTACTTCAAATCTAGAGACGCAGATGAAAACAATGAGGAAGGAGGTGGCTTCAGAGCCTCCTGGGCTGTCCTTGGTGTGGCTCCCTGCCCTGAGCGGGCAGATGGTGGGTCAGACCTCCCTGCTGAGCAGAGAGGCCACAGCACTCTGGGATTTGTAGTCTGTCGTTTCTTTGTCATTTCCTGGATCTATTTCAAGACAAAGACAACTGTTTATGAGTTCAGTCAGGAAACTGTTTCACACTGAGTGTTTGCTGAGTGTTTACTGAGTGTTTCACACTCAGTAATCATATTATAATCATGTATAACCTATTATCAGATCTCACTGACACAGAAAATCTGATAACAGTAATGGTAAAATACCAACACTGCATAAATGCCTATAGAAATGACAGGCATAGTGATCTAGGTGCTTATTTTCATCTCTCACAAACTCCCTCCAAGTAACCTGCTGACATCCACAGCTTCACAGGCTCAGTGTGGAAATCCCTGAAGGAGACAGGTGAAGAAGCAACCAACCCTCTCCTAGGAGAGATGACACCTAAGGCCAGGTGGGATCATCTGCAGCCAGGAGGGCATGCTCTGTTTTCAAGAGAGGAAGGCAAGACAACTCTTTCATATTGGATACATATTTTTTAAATAGATATACTTAGGTGAAAACCTGTTTATATGGGTCAACTGCTAAAGATATGCAGTTATTGCAATAGGGACTTAAAGCTATTCACCAACAACAGAGTATTGATGTACTGAGGTTCTTCCAGATTGAGGTGTACTTGATCTTAGGATCCCAGATCCTCTAACATGAGAATCATCTAGCTTATGTGTTAAAGATAAACACACTTGTGCTTATTTGTTCAGCCTGCCTCCATGAGTTTGTTTTCATATATTGCATGCAATATTTTCTCACTTTCTTTCTGTTTACATCACACAATTACTATTTTGTTTGTTTGTTTGTTTGTTTTTCTTTGCTGATCACATACCACTGATTTTGTATCTAGTTTTCCGTCTTCTCGGGCAGAAAATCTTCCTATTCTAAGCCTTCTCTGGTAGCCAAAAGGCAAAACTGCAGTAAGTGCTTTTCAACCTCAGAAGTTTTGTGACATTAGGAACTAGCTTATGAAAATGGAAATACAATATATAGTAGTTTATGTGTAAGAATGACAGAAATTGGTGTATGTTCAGTAAAAATATGCTTTGGGGAAGATAATACTTCAAGCATTTAGGAAGTGAAAACTTCCAAGTGGCTTTTTACAAATTTGGCTACATTCCCTGTGATGGCAAAAGGATCTCAGGATAACTTCCTTCTTGAACAGCCTGGCTGGAGGCTAGGAAGCCTTATACCTTCTCAGTAAGACTGGGGAAGTTTCTAACACCTACAAAACAGCACTCCTAAAAAGTCCCTCCTGGAAATAGCTAATTGGTATTCATTTTGAAATGCTCTACCCCCATTATAAACAAACAGCAGGTCCCTGGCCTACAGGATTTCAATGCAGACAGGAATTACAGCAAATTCATAAACACTTCAAAACAGGCCGATACAACACTTTTAGATATGTAATGTGAAAATAGATGCTATAAGAAAAATATTACAACTTTCAGTAAAATCATGGAATTATGGAATGGTTTGGGTGGGAAGAGATCTTAAAGATCGTCTAATTCTAACCCCCCTGCCATGGGCAGGGACACCTCCCACTAGACCAGGTTGCTCGAACTCACATTCAGCCTGGCCTTGAACACCTCCAGGGATGGGACATCCACAATTTCTCTGGGAAACCTGTTCCAGTGCCTCACCACTCATCTGAAAATCATCATTTTCTTCCTTATACCTGATGTAAATGTACCCGCTTTTAGTTTAAAGCCATTACTCCTTGTCACTATACCCTCTAACAAGGAGTCCCTCCCCAGCTTTCCTGAAGCCCCCTTTAGGTACTGGAAAGCTGTTGTAAGTTCTCCCCAAAGCCTTGTCTTCTCCAGGCTGAACAATCCTCAGCCTGTCCTCATGGGAGAGGTGCTCCAGCCCCTTGATCATCTTGGAGGCCATCTCTGGACTTGTTCTAAGATGTCCCTCTGTTCTTCTTGTGCTGGGGGCCCCAGAGCTGAATGCAGTAAAATTGTGAGAATTATGAACACAGCATCACTTCAAATCAATGCTTCCCTTGGAGGATATGGAAGGCTGCTGACTGTACAGGTCTATTTGTACATTTTTGGTGGGCATGGGGCTTTGTTAACAAAGCACAGAGGCAGATCATAGCAAGGAGCAGCTGCTCTGCATCCCTGGCAGCTCGCAGCACCTCAGCAGGATCACTGCAGGACCCCAGGAGCTGGGGGTGAGGTGGGGAGCAGGAGCACTGCTTGTACTTGCTCTGCACAACACACTAGGATCTGCTGCTGAGATCCAAGCACCAATAAACACTTGAGGAGCAGCCCTGACCCATAGCTCCGATCCCTCACGTTTGCAGTAAAAACACCACTTTCAGGACTGCTCGCTTTAACGTTGTGCTTTATTCATAGCCACGACAGCCCAACCCAGCCTTTAAAGCACGTTACAAACTCCCAATTCCAGGCGAGGGGCACACGCAGCCCTTCCAGCCGCCCACAGCCCACAAAATGGAGGGCGTGAGGAGAACTGCGCCTCCCGGCGCGCCCTGCGGCGCAGCGCGGCCATCTTGGCGCCGAGACTTCATTTCCCAGGCGGCGCGGCGGTGGGGGAGGCGATGTCCGCCATCTTACCGCTCCCTCCTCCCCCGGTGCGGCTGGATTGAATGAGCCCGCTGCCCGCCTGCCCGCCAAGCGAGCGCCATGTCAGGCACCCCGAGCCGCGGCACCCCCGGCGGGACCCCGCTGTCGCCGACTCGCATCTCCCGCCTGCAGGAGAAGGAGGAGCTGCGGCAGCTCAATGACCGCCTGGCCGTCTACATCGACCGTGTGCGGGCACTGGAGCTGGAGAATGACCGCTTGCTGGTGAAGATCTCCGAGAAGGAGGAGGTCACTACTCGGGAGGTACGGCCCAGGGCGGCCTGCGGGCCCCCTTCCGGGGCTCCTGAGGCGGGAGGGGTAACGACGGCGGCTCTCTGGAGGCGTTTTCCCCGCTCCCTCCGAAAAAAGGGGGGAGTCCGCGGCCCTGGGGCTCGCCCGACCTCTTCCCCCGCGGCTCCTCCGCTTTCCCGCCCGGCGCGGGCCGCGCTGTGGAGGCTCCGCGGGCCGGGTTTGTAGAAATCCCAGCCTGTTTCTGTGCCCACCCTGATTTTATGTGGCCCCTCAGGGAGCCGTAGGGGCCGCGATGCCGGGCTGAGGGGCTGCTGGCGGCGCGCGGAGCTTAGCTCAGGCCGGGTTCGGCAGCGAGGGGAAACTCGTGAGGCGGGAAGGAGCCTGAGGCGGGCGCCCGGGCTGGAGCCGCCCGCCGCCCTTCTCCTTTTGGCCGGGTAGGGCTTGCCGCCCAAAATGCGGCTCTCGGAGGCATCGAAACGTTCGGGCAGGTCTCATCTGCTGCATGCTGGTTCTCCGCTGTAGTTTGTAGCCCGTTCCCCTGTCACAGGTAAACCAGTCACAGGTAAACCAAGGCTGAGCGCTCGGACCCCCGCGTCGATTGAGTTGTAGCAAACAGACTGTCAAGTTTTGTGTTTTTTTTTTTTTGCTTTTTTTTTTCCCTCTGCCCCGTGGCTGTTACGATGAGGTGAAGAATTTGAAAGGGTTGATGCCAACTTTGGTTATAACTAGAGAAAATCTCTCTTAGTCCCTTCAAATGCCATGGATCAAATCCGTTAGTGTGGAAGGGGATCTGGTCCCTTCTCTGTGATCCGGGAGGCAGACTGGCTGGTCCTTTTTCTCTAAGCCATGTTTTGCTTTTCCCTCCTCTCTTCCTTTCCCCCAGGACTCCCCTTCCCCTATGGAGGAAGGGTGTAGTCAGGGGTGCAGCTGGGGGCAGTCCCACCCATCCTGTACCAGCTCAAGCCCTCCTCCATCTCTTGGAGGCAGTCTGCGAGGTAAGGTGTCCCACTTCACAAATTAAACTTAATTAAGTTAAATTTTCATGGAAAGCTGGCAGATAGCAGCATTGAAACTTGTGTGATGTGAAGGATTGCTGTGGCACTAATGTAGGCTTTTTTTTTTTTTTTTTTTTAAAGGGATCTGTTTTGGTGATGGTAGCGGGAGAAGGGTTTCCATTCATGTAATTCAGTTTAAGTAGGCCAGATGTGGCTATGGCTTGTTTGGGGAGTGGTCAGCCTACCTGCAGTCAGTGTACACCAAAGTACCTTGAAATGCATGTGTATCACTTAATGTTGTAATATAACTTCAGTGTTTTCGAGATAACTAGGTATTGTGAAACATAAAAAATTGCCTGTGTCACTTGTTCTGTGTGAAATCATGCTATAAACAGAATAACCATGTCTGGTTCAGGGAACTTCTGAGTTGTAGATTGCTGGAGGCTGGAGATAAAAACAGGGATTGCATGCTTCAAATATAGGAGGCAGAATATAATTCCATTAACAAGAACATATGGAATGAGAGGAAGAACAGGGCAAGCACAACACACAAAAATAATCTTACATCTAGTATAAATTAAACCACCTTCTAATAACTGTTTTGTGTTACCAATTCTGGAAAAATACTCAGATGCAGTAATTAGGGAAAGTAAGCCTGAAGATTTTGATATAAATACTTTGCTTACGTTACCCTGGAGCTTTCCTTTCTTTACTTTTATTCCAGACTTTTTTTTTTTTTTTTAATCTTAATTCTTGGGCATATTCTAGGATTCCTCAAGCCCTTCTGTGCTAAGAGCCAATGCCTGTAAGATATTTCACTTGCTTCCTGGACTATCTGTTAAATGCTTCCCCCTTCCTTTTAGGACAGCTTATTTTTTTCTATACATGTGTCTGGAATTGAGAGACTTGGCAGTCTTATCAGTGTTTTGATTCAGGATTGTGGACAGTGATTCAAGGTTGTGTGAGCCTTAAAACTTCAAGTGGCTGTCAGTTTTCGGGTTTCCTGGGGTGGCAGAACCCTGTCCTTCCAGTACCAAACTGGTCAACTGGATTTTGTGCTGATAGCTCAATTTTCTTGTAACACCATTAGAAGTTGTGTTCCTAAAATAATCAGACTTAGCATGAAATGAGATACTAATTAAAAAAAAAAAAAAAAAAAGACCACCAGCAAAACAAACAAACAAAAAAAAATACTATTCAGAAGCACTATTAAGTGTAGTCTAGTTATACTGGCACACTGTTTGGGTACATCATTATATCTTTATATTAGTCCTGCATGTTTAAAATATACTATTTTCTTCTTTCAGGGTGTTCATGGTGAAAACTCCCCTTGGTTAACCTCAGCTGTGTGCAAGTTTTGTCTCCTTTGATTATTTTTTTTAGCTGTCTAAATATTTGAATATCTCTGGCTTATCTGTGGTTATCTGCATTTTCCCTCCTGATATTCTTCTTGTTACATTTACCACGTTTAATAACTATCTTGACCTTTTACAGATTTTTTTCTGCACTCCAAGACTTTAATTTCAGTATGCATTAGGTCTGCTACTTTTTCTTCTTTCTAATAAATACGTTGTTTAAAAGGGGTTATCTGACTTCTTTAAGCCTATGATGTATGACCTGCTGGTCGTGATAGTGTAATGTTGAGTAAGTCTGAGTAGAGTGCTTGTTCCCTTCCCACAAAAAGAAGGATGGTATTCTGGTATGGTTCAGCGCTTTATAGAAACTGAGACACTTCCATATCCTGATTATCCTCTTAAATATTCAATGTGAATCAAAGATGATTTTTTTTCTTAATACCAGGGAGCAGGCCTGGTTAATTTTTTGTTAGCTTTTGTTCCAGAGTCTTTTTTTTTTTTTTTTTTTTACCACTTATACATAGTCGGTAGGAGACAGCTTGCTGCTGCACATGTTGAACTATTTGGGATAGTTTAACCTAATACTGGCTGAAAATTTTCAGAAGAACCTCAGTATCCAAATGATGCGTGGCATGGGGTTGCAAGCAGGAGTGACTGCTCACCCTCTGGGCTCTGCATTAACACCTGAAACTTCTGCCTTGAGAGCAGGTGACATGTCTATGATCAAAGGCAAATGGGAGGTTTAAGGTTGTTCTGAAAAGCAGTAGGAAAAGTCATGGGATCGGTAGAGCGGTGATTGTCCATTGCTCGTTTGACCATCCAGCCTGTTCCTCACCCACTGAGTTGTCCCTCTGTCAGATCCATGTCTCTCCAATTTAGAGACAAGAATTTTATGGGGGACAGTCTCAAATGCTTTGTACAAGCCCATGTAGATGTCAGTTGCACTTCCCCCATCCACCAAAGCTGCAATCCCCTTGTAGAAAGCCACCAGATCTGTCAGGCATGATCTGCCCTTAGTGAGGCCGTGCTGGCTGTCACCAATCACCTCCTTATTTTCCATGCCCCTTAGCAGAGTTTCCAGGAGGATCTGCCCCATGGTCTTGCCAGGCACAGAGGTGAGGCTGACTGGCCTGTAGTTCCCAGGTCTTCCTTTTTTTTCCTTTTTAAAATGGGGGTTTTATTTCCCCTCTTGCAGTCAGTGGGAGCTTCACTGGACTGCCACAGCTTCTCAGCTATGGTGGTTAGTGGCTTGGCAACTTCATCTGCCACTTCCCTCAGGACCCTTGGAGGCATCTCCTCAGGTCCTATGGATTTGTCCACCCTTAGGTTCCTCAGATGGCTGCAAGCTTGATCTTCTACTGTGAGAGATCAGTCTCCCAGCCTCTGCATTTGCCTTCTGGCGTTTGGGCTTTGTGGCTAGAACTACCAATACCCTCCCTCCCACTGCAGTGCTTATGGTTGCCTACCTCCAGAAAAGGCATTTTTAAGGCCTGGCGGGGGTTAGTACACTGTTCTGAGCACATCCCGCTGTTCTCACCCTCAGGAAGAGGGGTGGGATGAGTAGGGGGAGTGAAGATCCCTGGAAGACTTCAGCACTGGCAGCAATCACACTTGTGGCAGAGGCAGTATCTCCAGGCTTCCCTGCTCACTTGTGTTTTCTCACCTCTGTGGGTGTCACTGAAGGTGGCTGTAGCCTTGTATGTCACAGCCACCAAAAGTTTCACGGCGGTCTCACCTGGTTTATCACTTACCTGTCAGTGCTGCAGCTGCTGTGCAAACAGCTACTGTCAGGGCTGTGATACGTGGCTTTGATGCTACCTCATTGCCACCTCTGAGAAATATGTGTTCAGATGCTTTTGTGAGTGCTGGGTCGTTTGAGTCATAGCCTCAAGGCATAAGGATAAAGGGTCTTCTGCCACTGCGGACATCGTCTGTAGGGTGGTGATTGTATGCAGCTCACTTTCCTGCAGTAGTTTCACACCTGCTGAACTGCTGTGCCTGGATGAAGAAGAAGGGAGAATGCTTGCATAAGCTGTCTTACTGAAGTCTTTGGGCAAAGGCAACCCTGTTCCTCCAAGACCTGTGACCTCATGTTCAGTTTCACTCAGATGGTGCCGTGGCACCAAGCATCTCTCTGTGAAGAAGCTGGTTCTCAACCCTATAGATTTCCTTGAACGGGTGCGATACTACTGACAAAATGGGAATGATCTACCTTTGTCAGTGATGTTGATGCTGATGAGTGCCTGGTCCTAGGCAGATGTTTCAATAGCCTGGATGGGTGGGATCACATCAGAAAAAAGAGTACCCGTGCCCTAACAGGTGTTCTTGGTGAGTCTGGTAGTCCTTCAGCAGCCTGTAGCAGGTGAACAGGAGCGTGTGGAGCCACACCTGGTGGGAATGCACGTACCTCTGGCACATTGATGCACATTAATCTGATTAATGCTTCCTCACCCAGTTTGTCCAGGCTTGCTTGGGGGACGGGGCATGCTTCTTAGCCTGTGGATTTGTTGCCTTGGTGTGCCTCCTGTGTCTTCACTGAGTGATGTCTTGAGGATTTTCAAGTGATTGATGTAGGACCACTTGTGTTCATTTGTTTGCCCTTCAGCTGCTGCACAGGCTTTCTTGAGTGCTCTCAGCACAGTTGGGTTACAGTAGGTAGGAAGGTTGAAGTAGACTTAAGAACATCCAGCAGTTCTGCCTTTCAAAGTGTTCTGTGCACATATCGCTGCTTTCTTGTGCTTCATGTGCTCATTTCCTTTCTCCCCCGTCTTCAGACGGTGCCTACATTTTCAAAACGGACCTGACCTGCCTTCTGGGGAGGTTTGCTGCTGACCAGGGCATTCAGGTAGTTGCGGAGGAGCTCCTGAGACTCGTTTGGCCATCTGATTGTTAACCCCTGCTGCTCATCCAGGTGATGCTGGCAGGGGTGACCTGGAGAGCATCGAGTTTGACTCCACGTCTCTGTGGGCAACTGTTCGTGTGATGGAGGCTCGGATGGTTTGCTGAGCAGGTGGAGCTTGAGGGTGACAGGAGAGATCCCGCGGAGCAGCAGTCGATTGCAGCACTGCTGTTAACAACATGATTTTGGTTTCTAGAACCATGGAGCCGTCTTTCAGGATCGACAACTGCTTAGAAGAGAGGTTCTACCTAAGCAGGGCAAAGGTATCTCTGTCAACAGACTGGTCAGCCTGATAAGAACTTCAGACTAGCAATAATGAGGAGGACAGAGGTTCCTCTAAGATCTGGTGAGGAAGTGGTAGGTAGGCAAAGGGCCTGGGGTTATGTGAACAGAGGAGACAGTAATTAACAGAACAAGGATGAAATGGAATCTTCCACAACATAGGCAGGCAAAGAAGGAAGCGCCTGTGGGACAGCCTTGTGGGGAAAGCTCTCGGGCTCTTCTTGGGGGATCATCATGGTGCTTCTCTGAAATGTCTGGATGCTAATGTGTGCAATGTGGGGAACAACCAGCAGGAACAGGGCATTGGGGTCACTACAACCTCACTGGAGTCATGGAGGTGAAGTGGGGTAGCTCACATGATGAGTGCTGCAACAGATGGATACAAGAAGCCAAAAAAAAGGATTCTAAAGAGAAAAGGGGTCCAAGAGAGCTGGGTTGATACGCAAGGATCACTGCCTCTAAGCTATGATCCATCCTGATGATTTCACTGATACTTTAAAAAAAAAAAAAATGACAAAAAAGGGAAGATACTGGAAATTTTCTCTTGCACCCAGTATTCTTTAGGAGTGTTCAAGGACAAGTAGGCTCCATCTGGTGACCCTCTGCAGGGAATTGTGATTAGGCAAAGACCCTGAAATGGGCTGCACAGTTGCTAGATGCATTTATTGAATTTCCTTTCTCTTTTTTTTTTTTTAATTTTTATTTTTCTGGTCTTTTTAATGAGTAGCCAGCATGGGCTAGAAGCGTCATCAAGCCCAAGTTAAGAAATGGGTCCATGTGATCCTACTGAGGGTTCAACAAGTCCAAGTGCAAGGTTCTGCAGCTGCGTTGGGGCAATGCCAGATATGAGCACAGAGTGGGAGAAGAGCTCATTGAGAGCAGCCCTGCAGAGAAGGACTTGGGGGTTCTCGTGGGCAAAGAGCTCAGCATGAGCCAGCTCTGCATGCTTGCTGCCCAGAAGGCCAACTGCATCCTGGGCTGCATCAGCAGCGGAATGGCCAGCAGGGGAGGGAGGGGATTGTCATAGAATCACTAAGGTCGGAAAAGGCCTCCAAGATCATCTGGTCTAACTGTTCCCCAACCACTAATATCACCCACTAAACCATGTCCCTAAGTACTACATCCATCCTTTCCTTAAACATCCCCAGATGGTGACTCCACCACCTCCCTGGGCAACCTGTCCCAATGCCTGAACTGCTCTTTCTGAGAATAAATGTCTCCTCATTTCCAACTTGAACATCCCCTGGCACAACTTGAGGCCATTCCCTCTAGTCCTATTGCTAGTTGAACAAGATGGAGAGCAACTCCTTGCTCAGTCAGATAATGACAAGACAAGGGGGCTTTAAACTGGCTTTAAACTAAAAGGTTAGAGGTTAGGAGGAAATTCTTTACTCAGAGGGTGGTGAGGCACTGGAACAGGTTGCCCAGAGAGACTGTGGATGTCCCATCCCTGGAGGTGTTCAAGGCCAGGTTAGATGAGGCCCATTTCTCAGTTACTTCTGTCTGCTGATTAGCTTAAAATGCTACTGAAAGTGGCTGTCATGATAACATTTCAGACTGTGAATTGGAGCTATGTGTTTCCTTCTCATCTTTGTTACTGGAACAGGAGCAGAGTAGAGCTTAACATGCTACAGCAGAAAAAAAAAAAAACCATACTAAGTTACTACAACAGCAATGTGAGTCAGTCCTTTTTAATTAAGTAGCATGGTTTCTGGTTCTCTTTTTACCAGTAGGTTCTGAAATGGCTTGCATCATACCATTTTTAGTTCACTCTTGCTATCTTCTTTCAAGACAAGGATTGCAGTGTGTTTATTCACAGTTCAGAATATTGTTCTGGTGGTGGTGGTGTTTGGAGTGCCATGAATTTGAAGCGTAAATCATTCACTGCCTGTTGCTGCTCTGATCCTTATGTTACCTTTTTGTGGCAGTGTTTGCAAAAATCTGGGGAAAGAGGCTTTCTTTGTACATGCAATTCTGGTGAATGCCTTGGAGGACTGGGAAGTGATTTGTGCTTGTGTCCTTCGCTGGGATTTCACGTTACCTCTCTGAACCTACAGCAACACAGACCCAAGCTCCCACAGAACATCCTAGCACAAGTATTTTAGTAAATGTAAAGTTGTAGGGGTGATGGTGTGGAGGTGGCCAGCATTAGGGAGGGAGCGTTGTGGATGTAGTACCTGATGGTACAGCATCAGTGCTTGGCCCTTGGACAGTTGCATTTTGTACTGGTATTTGCAAATGCTGTATTTTCACTGACGAGTTGTCCATAGGGGAAGGCTTTACAGCCTTAAAATCTCTGTTTTCTTCTGGGCGTAATGGAGTGCTGTATGAAGGATCTTAGCATAGTCAAGATACACATCTTTGTAGAACTTCCTGAATCTTGTAACTGGTAATGCAGAGTTGTATTGCCCTGTGTCACAGGCAATTCCTGTCTATCAGCTATGGAAAAAAAAAAATAACAAAACAAGTTGAATAAGGCTTGAAAAAATGAATTCTTTAGAGAAAGATGTAAGATTGCATGGATAGCCAACCAAGTTGTTTCTGGTATGCAGTGTGCTTGCAAGCTAAGGCTTTTCAGCCCTCAGACTGTCGTATCATAGTTAATTTCAGAACGGTTGTGAAATGTACTCTATCAAGAACTGAATTATATCCTGACTGCCTTTAATCAGTCTTTTTTGAAGACCAGTTGGTTGAGTCTGTCATTGGTGCCACTCTGTTGAAATAGGCACTCCTAGGAGCAACACAGTTGTCTTTCTTGTCTCTACATTTTATGCTTTATGAAATTTCTCTTCCTAAAGTTGGTATGTTCGGCTTTTGGCTCGTCCCACTCCCTTACTGCTCTGTCTGAATTTACATCAATAATAGCTGTTGTGGCACCCTTTGATAGAAGCAATACCAACAATCTTATCTTGAAATTCTTGCTATCTGATACACCTTTCAAATGATCTCATGTTCTAAAAAAATAAATAAATAAAAAATACAGGTGTTGAAGACTTTGATGTGCATTGTTGCAGTCTGAATGGCTGATAATAGATTTTTTTAATTTTTTTTTTCTGAGTCTGGACAGGGAGAGGTCTATAGATCCTTATCCTCTGAGGTAGAGTACAGGAGTGGGAGTTTCTCTGAACAGTTCGTATTTTTGTAGTTCATCTCATTTCAATTTCTTTTTTGCTTCATAGTACAAGAACAGTGGAGCTAAATTGGACCTCAGTCTGTATTCCAGAAAATATTTGTCATAGTTTGTTTTTAAATGATATTACTGCTTCAAAAAAATCACCCAAAGCACCAATCTTGGAAACAAGCGTGAATAATTTAAGGTCTATCTGTAGGGTGTGCCGGTTTGCTTCACTTGATCTCTTTGGAAGACTTGCACACTTCAAACTTGGTATATTTTGTTACGTTCCACTGGGAATAAATCTGAAATATTGTCTTTGGGACTAGATCACAGCTAACTGTAGGGGTATAATAATTGAAAATGTTCAATATAGAATGCTCTTAAGCAACAAAGTCATATCATACACTCTTTTTAAGGAAAGCTAAATGAAACCTGTTAATCCATTTCAGTTCTTTGATGCTTAGTCTTTGGGATGTTCTCATGTCTGAATACTTTTTTTTTTTTTTTTTTTTTTTACTTCAGGTGAGTGGAATCAAGAGTCTCTATGAGTCTGAACTGGCTGATGCTCGAAGAGTTCTGGATGAAACCGCCAAAGAGAGGGCTAGATTACAGATTGAAATCGGAAAACTGAGAGCAGAACTTGAGGAGTTCAATAAAAGGTAAGGAAAGCCCTGTGTGATCATTTTTTGTTTTTTAATATGATAATGGGCAATATTTGCAGCGTGACTGATGCTGCTGATGCTTCTTAAAATGCCTTAGTGGGTGACTTCTGGAAGTGTTACAGATCAATGGGAAGGTGCAGGCTTGTAGAGGGGAATTCCTCAGAATGTACAGCTAGTCAGAGCAAATGATCAGCTTGGTATGTACACAAACGTATCTGTAAATGGAAGATTAATCAACTGTGATTTGATGAGCAATTTGAAATCTAGATGCTGAAACAATTAATTGTGCCCACTTCTGTCCTGTTGTGCCTCTTCTGATGTGAGTGTGCACGCATGCAGCTATTCAGTAAAATGGATCGAGAAACTAGATTAAAATTAACCCATCCAAGGAAGGTTAATTTTTAAACAGTATCAATTTTATTGTCTGGTCCAGTGCATGTCTGATAGCAGAAATGAAGGAGAAGGGAAATTCATGGCCCTGAGCACACTGGGAATGTAGAAGCGATGTTGGCTTGAAAATGCATGAAGCTACAGCATAAGCGTGCTGTAAGAGACATTGTAGTGACTACATAAAAAAAAAAAAATACTGTTTAGTCTGCAGTAAAGATAATTGACATAATAAACAGGCTAATGAAGCCAATGTAATCCATTATTTCTGTTTGCACTAGGGAGCCTTTGTGCTCAAATACTGTTTAGCAGCTGAAAATTAATTTAAAAGTGAATATATGCCATGGCAAAAAGATTTTTGCTTCTGATTGAATTTTGGTACCTGTTTTAGTAGATAAGGTTTGGGATGTACAGATTTCTCCTGAGCAAGTCAGTATGTTTGTGAACACTGTTGGACATAAAATTGCTCTTAGCCTGGCAATGCCAGTACAAGCCTACCATAAGTCTCCCATTTTCCTTCTTCATTTGCATTTAACTGGTTATACAAATAATGAAATATATTCTTTTTTTTTTTTTTCTGACTAGCTGATTTATTTATGATGGAGCATTTTTGTTGTTTTCTATCACTGGATCTTTATTTTCTGTGCTGGACCCTCTTGTTAAAGTCAGCCATCAGAGAGACTTTGTGGACTTTGCTCCTAAATGAAATGGTCAAATATGAAATATCTGTAGTGTAAACATCTGTTTGAATAAGTCACCATAAAGCCTATTGAACTTGGTGCATGCTTCATATCAGAAAATTTGCCTGCATGTGGTTGGAAGAATTGTGCTTTAATATTTACTGGCTCTTGTTGAGGCCTTTGTTAACCATAAAAAGACCTTGTGGTGTGTGTAGGCATCTGAAGTTACGTGAGACAAATACCACCCGGTCCTACTTCCATGTCCCTCTTGTTGGGGCTATCTTCTTGCTTACAAGCTGTGGGCCAGCAGTCTGTTGTGGTTTAACTGGGCTGGCAGCTAAACACCACACAGCTGTTTGCTCACCCTCTCCCCTCCTCCCTGGGGTAGGGGAGAGAAATGGGAAAGTGAAGCCTGTGAGTTGAGATAAAGACAGTTTATTAAGACAGAAAAATAATAACAATAATGATGATAATAGTACAAAGAATAATAATGTGTATGAAACAAGTGATGCACAATGCAGTTGCTCACCAGCCGAACCCTGACCAGTCCAGCCCTCACACCCTGGCTAGCCGCCCCTATATATTGTTTTGCATGACCCCAGATGGGGTGGAATATCCCTTTGGTCAGTTTGGGTCAGCTGTTCTGGGTCTGTTCCCTCCTAGTTCTTGCAGCACCCCCAGCCTGCCTGCTGGCAGGACAGAGTGAGAAGCTGAAACGTCCTTGGCTTGGTGTAAGCACTGCTCTGCAACAATTAAAACATTAGCATGTTATCAGCACTCTTCTCATCCTAAGCCAAAACACAGCACCCTACCAGCTACTAGGAAGAAAACTAACTCTGTCCTAACTGAAACCAGGACACAGTCCTAATGTTGATTTCAGATATTATGTTTTGCGTGGCAGTCAGAGTTAGATGGACATCAGGGTTGTCCTGGTGATAGCAAATATTCTGCTTGCGTGGGTTTTAATGCAAGGTCCAGAAACGAACAGCCCCAGTATCTCCAGGAATTTGGTTCATGTTTCCTGTTCTGCAGGGTGTATTTCTATGCTTTAAGATATTTTTGTCAGAACTGTCTTTGCTTTGCAGCTGATGAGAATCACTGCAAGTTGTCTCCTGTTCTTTAGGCTTTTGACAGCACTAAGAGACTTTGCAAATATTTTGTAGAACGTTGTGCACTTGAAGTGGTGGCAATGGTGTTTTCCCTCGAGTTATCTCCCTTTTGTGCACTTTTCTTGGACAATTGAGTTGAGTACCATTATCTGTCACTTCACTGACTTGACAGGGTAATTCTGCTCATAGGCTAAATATGAGGAAAGTACACTTCTTTTTGTCTGTTGTTAGTTTATAGGAGTAGAATTGAATTCTTTCTTGGCTTTGAATTTTCTTCTACCAAGTTGCTTCCAGTCCCTTAAGATGCTCGTAAGGTACTTGGAGTATTCCTGCTGTGTCTGTCTGGGGACATATAGGGAAGGTTATGCTCGTGATGTGGCCAGATCTCAGATACGAGTCTTGCAAACACAGCTTTGAAAAGTCTGTTTGCAGGGTGTCCTCTTGACAGCCAGCTGATGACCAAAATCCTCCCTGCCCAGGCTGACAGATGCTTCTGGTCCCATGCCAAGTTTAGGTCAGTGCTTTGTGTATAATGGAAGAGCAGGTCAGCCTGTAATTTATGGTTGCTTACAATTACCTCAGTGTCTCTTTCAAGCTTGCAGCAGGCATAGGGATGCCAGGAGGGATCCCAGGCATTGCTGCTCCCTTGATTGCTTGGAATAGATTGGGTTCCTGGGAAAGGAGACAGCAGGCTTCTGTCTTGGGGCATCTTTCCTTTGGTCTCCCATGTGAGAGAGGGAAGAAAATGGATAGTTGGGGGAGTCACAGTAGGAGAAAACAATGGCTGAAAAGGGTGCAGGGAAGTTTTTCCTGAGGATTAAACTGAACTGAATTTTAGTTGTGGAGCTACAAGCTTGTAGGGCTTTTCTAGCTACTGCCACGAATATAGCCAAGTTCCAAGAGATGCCTTCAAGATACAGCTAACATCTTCAAGAGATGCCTTTCTCCCTGTCTTTCTCCGCTAAAGCCTGCATTTGTTAGTATGCAAAACACTTTCCTGGAAGTGTTGAGGATGCTCCAGGAAGGCCCTGGGGTGTGGCTGGGTGTGGTGTTGGGCCCAGTTCATGCACAGGAGGGAGCCCGAGGCTTACTCCGCTCTTGGCTTGTTCCTGGGGCTGTCTGCTTGCGCAACACCAGCACGCTTGGGAAGCTGCGAGACCCTTGCTTGCTACATGAGGATTTATGTCAGGGCTTATGGTCTAGGAGAGAATATGTTCTGTCTGTCAGTGCAAGCATTTATGCTGATGTCTTTCTGCCATGTACTCAGGCAGCTTCTTCAGCTAGTGACAAATGTTATCACCCCAGTATTGTGTGAGTACAGATCCATCTCTTGGGGGTTTTGGATACCCTGGCAGATATTTTAATTATTTATTTATTATTTACCATGTAGCATACTGATGTTCTAACCTTTTCTGTGTTTTAGTACTTGGGATAATTGAACAAAAAGAAGCATCCCAAGCCTTTTTTTTTTTTTTTTTTTTCTTAGAGCAGATCATATTGAATTGGGCCACCTTTGGCAAGTGATGTTGTTGAAACCTTGGGAGTCCAAGCAGACTGGCTTAGGTTGATCTTTCTTTTCCAAATGCTTTTTTACTGACTTCGTGGGAAGCTTATCTTCCCTTTACAAAAGCTAAATTCACCCTGACTCTTCATATTCATCTGTGCTTATGCATATGCCCACCTGTGAAAGGATATGCCATCCTGTGAAAGGATCAATAAAGTTACTTGGAAGGAACCACGGTGTCAATGTGCTTGCTCTGTGCTTCTGCTGAAAATGAGCACAGCAGAAGGGACACGCTGGTGCTAGGGCCAGAGAGGAAGCAAAATCCATGGAAACTAGGTTCTAAGTTGTGCTCAGGTGCTTTTGAAACATCAGTCTTTTTAAGATAAAATATTTATATTATCCTGATTCTCCTAATGCAATTAAGCTCTTCTTAAGTTTGTTCCTCAGAGTGGAATAGCTACTACAGTGTGGAAGTAGAAACATGGCAGGATGATTTCTTTATTACAGCACTTAATTTTGCTGCTTGCAGCTTTCCTACTACATTAATAAACGTGACAACAGGAGGTGGTGATTGAAAAGCCTCAGAGAACAGTTATATTTCATTTAGGTATTTTTGTTCACAATACCCATCTTTAGTGTCGTTGTCCTTTACGACGTTCTTTGATAAGCTATCAAGATGATGAGGCTTCAAGTGTAAGTGAAGAAACAGATGATGAGAGAGGAATTCCCACTTCTTGGGACAGTTCTTTTGCAATGAAGACTAGTAGATAGAATTTTTGGTAGGATTTTTTTTTTTTTTTGCCTGCCAGTGATGTGTTCATCTTTTCTAGGCAATACACTTAAAATACATTGGCACAAGCTGAGTTCTAAGACAGGTTTATGATTATTTTAATTAGCTGCAGTTGGAGCCACCTAGTGGCACAACAGTCATAGTATAAGTGTATAGTAACACAAATCTGTAATTGCAACCAGGGTATTCTCAAGGTGTGTGTGCATCCATGTGTAAATATAGGTAAATTTTGTTTGTTTCAGCTACAAAAAGAAAGATGCAGATTTGTCTGTGGCTCAAGGTCGCATTAAGGATCTTGAAGTGCTGTTCCATAGAAGCGAAGCAGAACTCAACACTGTCCTGAATGAGAAACGCACTCTGGAAGCAGAGGTGGCCGATTTGCGTGCCCAACTTGCTAAGGTATGGCAGTGAATGTTTCCTTCAGCACGAGAAAGGTTGTTCCTTCTAAATAAATAAATAAATAATTTTGTTGTTAGTTTATATTAGAACATCACTGGTTCAGTTCACTTAGGGTTAATTTTTACCTTCTCTTCTTAGATATAAAAATAAATTTTAAGAAATGTTTGTGAAACAACCAAAGTAACATGGTATATTAGAAATTTTGATAGTGAAAAAAATACTTTAGAAACATTTACCAAATATTTTTGTTACTAAATGTTGTCCTTTGTAGCATCCTGGATAATTTTAAACTTACGCGGAAGTATCCAGTGGGACTGTGCTGGCAAGAAAAAGAACATGAAATATATGCTTGAGAAATTAATAATCCTTGGTTTTATTACCAATCTGCACTGAAATAATCCTGTGGTTTAAACAGGTGCTTTATAAACATGAAAGCTTTTCTAAGTACTCATGCACACATTCTCACTTTCTGTTTTTTTAATTAATAACTTGAGATTAGATCTATTGTTATGGATTATTGGTCCAAAAATATCAATTGAGGACCATAAAGGGCTTGTGGATGGGGGAAAAAAGACATCCAGTCAAATCATTATCTTCCAAATTCTCTACCAGGCTGAAGATGGTCATGCTGTGGCTAAGAAGCAATTGGAGAAGGAGACACTCATGCGTGTGGACCTGGAAAATCGGTGCCAGAGCTTGCAAGAGGATCTGGATTTCAGGAAGAATGTGTTTGAGGAGGTATTATCAACCTTATAATCTCATTATATTGTGAAGTGTATGTAGATCTTGTTCACACTGATTATAAACCATTACTAGCTAGTCCACGTAGGGAAAATCAATATTATTCTTGCTATGAATTGGTTGAGTAATAAAAGAGTTAAAGGTTTTGCAAGAGTCGCATGATAAATCAGTGGTTGCATAGGCATAAGAGCCAAGTGACAAGGGTATTACTGTTCCCTGGGCTGTTGAGCTGATGTAACTGCTTGCTGTGTGAAAGGGTAAGTCTTATTCCCCTTCTCTACACCTGGTTGCATGGCCCTGCCCCTTACTTGCACCACCCTCAGTGATTGTTAGACCTGAGTGTAACCTGTATTCATTGATGAGAACAGTATACAATTGCCCTGCTTTTTGCTGGGGAAATTTTCTGCCTGTTTAGTGGGTTGGACTGGCTCATAGTGATTCTAAGGAGGATTAGAGCTTCTCTAAAGCAAGTAGTAAGAATACACATGTGAGGACATGTGAGGGGGGAATGAGAAAGGGAAGCAAGGCCTTTGTGTACTAGTAGTAAACGTATCAGGTCAGTTTATTTCATCCTGTGAACACCAGCTCTGACCTTTGATTATTTAGCAGCCCGAGCTCATTTAATTAGTGCTCTGAGCAGCTGCCACGTGTTCCACCCGTCATCTCACCCATGCCAGATGTGATGTTTGGCTGACCATGCACCAAACCATTTTGGTCTGATTAACTAGGAAATACTTCTGGTTCTTCTTGTTGAGTTTAATATTTGCTAATGTAGTGGCTGAGTTATGCTTTACCATGGAATCAAGTGAGTGCTCAAACTGAATTAAGGGGCTAGGCAAGGCTATGTGGCTAAGGACAGGTGCTGGAGTATAGAATCACAGAATATCCAAGTTAGAAAGGATCCACCAGGATTATTGAGTCCAACTCCTGGGTCCCCAAAGGGGGGTCCACCCAAAAAAATCAGACCATGTGTCTGACCACTGCCTGGGAGGAGGAGGTAAAAGAGGGTGGATGTGGGCAGAATGTGTTTTCAGTTTGCTTTTAGTTTCTCAGTGTTCTAGTCTGCTAGTGATAGGCCATACATTACATTAACCTCCCTGTACTGAGTCTATTTTGACTGTGATAATTGTTGAACGATCTCCCTGTCCTTTTCTCAACCCTTGAGCTGTTTCCATTGTATTTTCTCCCCTTTTTTCTTTGAGGGGGGGAGTGAGTGGCTATAGTGGAGTTCAGCTGCACAGTGGGGTAAAACCACAAAGCAGCAGGAGCTTAATCTTTTTATCTTTTTTTATTCAGGAGATAAGGGAGACAAGAAAACGGCATGAACATCGTTTGGTCGAGGTGGACACTAGTCGTCAGCAGGAGTATGAATCCAAAATGGCTCAGGCCCTAGAGGATCTGCGAAATCAACATGATGAGCAAGTCAAACTGTACAAATTGGAGCTGGAGCAGACCTACCAGGCTAAGGTAACGACTGCTATCCACAGCGCTGTCTGCCAGGAACTCTGGTCAGGGAAATAAAACCATTTCCATTAGTCCTAGTGCTTTTAAGGAGACTAGTAATTATACTTTAAACAAGCTTTGTTCTGCTGCCCAAATGTTTCCTCTTGTGCTTGTGTGCAGATCCATTTCCACTGAGGTGATAGCCCAAGGTAATAGCCAGGAATAGCATTAGCTGAGAAAGGCCAGTTTCCAAGAGAACTCTTGGAACTTCTGGTCACTGGGGAGTTTGGGGAATGGGTGGATTTCAGAACAAGCCTTTGTCCGATCAAGCTTGCAATCTAGTTGTGGCCATATTGAGAGGAACATTACAAGGTTGCATAGTCACTTTTCTCTTACTGGGGCCTTTGCAGTGCTTTTACTAGCCCTGATACAGTAAATGTGTGTAAATATTACCACATTTAAATGATCTAAGTTAGTTCTGGATTCTAGAAAATTACTGTGTGCAGTTGTAGTTTCATTGGTGGGGGTCAGACGAGATACTGGACTTTTTAACAGGTGTTGATGGAGAAAACCGTAGTATGTAAGTTGGAGGTGTGAGCATAGTGAGGAGTAATTTTATCCAGAAGAACACTTCTTAAACTTCTTAAACTGTTTGCACTACCTTAAAGGAAGTTGGGGGGAAACGGGGGCTGGCCTCTTGTCACAGGTAACTAGTGATAGGACTAGAGGGAATGGCCTCAAGTTGTGCCAGGGGAGGTTTAGGTTAGAAATGAGGAGACATTTCTTCTCAGAAAGAGCAGTCAGGCATTGGGATGGGTTGCCCAGGGAGGTGGTAGAGTCACCGTCCCTGGGGGTGTTTAAGGAAAGGTTGGACGTGGTGCTTAGGGATGTGGTTTAGTGGGTGACATTGGTAGTAGGCGATTATGGTTGGACCAGGTGATCTTGAAAATCTCTTCCAACTTCTATGATTCTATTTTGTTTTGTTTGCCTGTACAAATCTTGAGTTAGCAAGTCGCAGTTCATTCAGCACTGGAGGTGTGAGGGGAGTAGCAGCTTTGGTACTGGTGCAATTGCTGGCTACAAGTATGTATTTTTATATTCATTACTCTACCTGAAGGAATAAAGTAACTGTCAATCTTCTGGTTACTGAAAATACTTAGCAATAATTGTAGCCACTTCTAATTCTTTTTGTGGTGGATAAATTGTGCTACTGCTAACATTGTTCTCCCACATGCTCCACTTTGAGACTCCCTTTGAGATCTTTGGTTTGATGATTTGCAGTTTGAGGAACATTGATCTGAAAAAATTAACTATTTCAAAGGGTAATAACAACATGGATAATATATAAAATAAGTTAACTATTTTGACGTTATTCAGGGAAGCTAGGAACGCATATTTTTATACAACCAGATATTTGGATTGACTTGTCACAATCCAAGGAAGATTTTATTGCTATTTCAGTGCAACTTCTAATGTAATAGCTTTGAACTCCATTATTGCTCTGTCAGAGTTGACTAAAATTGGCCACTAGAAATGAAGCTTATTCACTAGGTGAAATTAACAACTAAAACCAGATTGTTTAGTTAGAACCACTAGAAAAAAAAAATAGAAAAAAATCAAAAGCATCATTTTGCCTCTATGGCAGGACATTATCTGAAGTGCTTGCTGTGTGAAGCTTTGGTCCTTTTGGAGAAGGTAGCATAGAGTAATACAGAGAAGACCAGCTCAGGAGACTATCCAAAGTATGAAATAAGTCCTGCATGAAGAATACTTGAAACCTGACCTGGAAAAAGAGATGAGTCAAGAGAAGGGAAAGATGATGTCTGTAAAAGGATGAATGGCACAGAGAAGGTGAATCTTTATTATTTTTCAGTAGAAGTAGGGAAAATGATCATAACTCTCCAGTAGCAGATTCAAAAGGGACAGAAGAAAAATGCTCTGTGCTGTGTGGATGCAGAGAGCAGAGGCTAATTCCTGCCTGAAGAATCTGTTGAAAGCTTGTAGGCATCAGGATCCCGTCTCCAACTGAGGAAGTTACAATTGGACAGCTGAGACATGACACTAATGAAATTCTATATTCAACCTGCACCCTGGGCATTCAGGGAACTGTTAGACCAGGACACGAACTTGCTAACGTTTGCTCCAGTCCATTGCGTCTTTTTTTATGGCAAGAAGGCAGATCGTGTGTGGCAACATGAACCTGAGCCTTTAGAAACTCTAAGGCTGCAAGTATAATCTTACAGGAATATGGCTCAAATTTTCTTGGCTCTTAGGACATTTCCTTGATATTATGAAATTCTGGTCATAAACTTACTAGATTTCCATTTAAAATTATTTAAGGTTGAATGTCTTTCATTTCCTACCAAAAGGGTATTTTCAGGATATCTATCTCAATGCAACTGACTATTATAAAACTTGCCTTCCAGCTGGAGAATGCCAAACTGGCCTCTGACCAAAATGACAAAGCTGCTGGTGCGGCTCGGGAGGAGTTGAAGGAGGCTCGCATGAGGATAGAATCTCTCAGCTACCAGCTTTCCGGCCTTCAGAAACAGGTATAAAAGGGGAAAAAGGGGCCAACTTTGCTCTTGTTTTTAATATAAAGCACTGTAATGTTTGCAAATATTCAAATTTCTGTCCCTCCATATTTTCTGAAGTTTACGGAGATAAATGTTTTATCTTTTTTTGGAAGGGTGGTAAATTTTAACTTATTTTTTTATTGCACCCCACATGGATGCCAACTGGGTTTTCTGTTATACTGTCTCCCTAGGCTAGTGCAGCAGAAGATCGTATTCATGAATTGGAGGAAATGATGGCTGGTGAACGGGATAAGTTTAGGAAGATGCTAGATGCCAAGGAGAGGGAGATGACAGAAATGAGGGACCAGATGCAGCTGCAGCTTGCAGAATACCAGGAACTGCTTGATGTGAAATTAGCACTAGATATGGAGATCAGTGCTTACCGAAAACTCCTGGAAGGAGAAGAGGAAAGGTAAGTACAGATTCCATATGCTTATCTTAGGACTAGCAAATGTTATTTTCATTTCTTACCTTTTTTTTTTTTTTTAAACATTTTAGCAGAAGTGACCATATCACAGTTCCCTGCAATCACATTGGCTTTGCACTGCAGTGTGTTACATGGAACACTTGCAGCTGTTTTTGTCCAAACACCTGTCCTTACATTGTTTTGTTTTTCATAATGATCTCAAAGTGCGGTGCAATTTATTCTGTACTTGACATTCATCTCCTCTTTTTATTTAAGTGCTTATACTTCTATGTTTTCCTGTTTTTAAATTGTTAGGCCAAGAATAGTGTGTTTAGTAATAGAAATACTGGAGGGAGGGATGATGTGATTTGCGTTGCTCTTGCCAGCGCTTTCACCTCATGTAGTCATGTTACTAGAAAACTTGGGAGGACTGGATAGCCTCCCTCTTCCTTTATATGAAGTCCTGCTGGCAAGACGCAGTGAGGCTGTTACCAGCTTTGGGGCATATTACAGTCTGGTTACTGAGTGTATTTTGCATTTTATTGTGTGTGTAGTTCCCTGAATGAGCTAAAAAAAAAAAAATCTTCACTTAGTTTTCTTCCATTTCAATAAAATGCTTGCTTGATTTTGTTAAGGCTGAAGCTCTCTCCAAGTCCCTCGTCCCGTGTTACAGTCTCTCGGGCTACCTCCAGCAGCAGCAGTAGCAGCACTTCACTTATTCGCTCTTCCCGAGGCAAGAGAAAACGTATTGAAGCAGAGGAGCTTTCAGGCAGTGGAACAAGTGGAATTGGCACTGGAAGTATTAGTGGCAGCAGTAGTAGCAGTAGCTTCCAAATGTCCCAGCAAGCTTCAGCTACTGGAAGTATCAGCATAGATGAGATAGACCTGGAGGGCAAATATGTTCAACTGAAGAACAACTCAGAGAAGGTGAGTGCCAGCTGAACTCCTAGGAAACAAGAAGCTAAATTGAAATGTTGCACAGCCTAATAAGCGCACGTAGATAAAGTCACTTGAGAGAAATTGCTTTTTTCAAGGTGTGTCATCCTGCAGTAATTAACAGTGGCATTTGAAAGGTGAATATTACTACACTGCACTAGCATGAGTGTAGTGTTTGATGCAGTAAGAGAATGTAGTTTGTGCCCTGAATATCTAAACACATGTGCTGGTACCTAGCTTGTTGAAAACAGCCTTGCTGGCTATAACAGAACTGTGAAATGTCTCTTAAATTGTTGCTGAATGACCTTGTAGGATTTACAAATAACACTATTTTTGGGTATAGAAAAATATTTTCAAGTTAGAATGCAGATGTCTAACAACCATGTAAATAAATGTAATTGAAAAAGATCTAGGGAAAGTTCTGATGCCTGTTTGCTCTGTTTTGCTCACCCTAAATAACTTTGACTTTTCTCATTAGGATCAGTCTTTGGGTAACTGGAGACTGAAAAGACAAATCGGAGACGGAGAGGAAATTGCTTATAAATTTACTCCGAAGTATGTCCTCAGGGCTGGGCAGACTGTAACAGTAAGTTATACTTCAAGTATGTCAAAAACAATGTTATTTTGTTGATACTGCAGCAGTTGTAAATCTAACATTTGGTTTGGCCTGATTTAGGGTATAACTTCTGGTTTCTTGCATTTTACTTTAGAGGAGTAGGATTTCAGTTACAGAAAGGCAAAATACAAGTTGGATTTCCATATTAACACTTAGTATTTAAGACTATTTGTGACACAAAGAGATGAAAAGGTATTTGGGGTGGGAGGAGAGGCAAGGACTGATTTTTTCAAACACCTTTGTCCAGGTTTGGAATGTTAATCTTGCTCTACTTCATGAAATAGGAAAATTTCGGAGCATTTATTTGAACTGGTAGACTTTAAGACTAGATACTCTAAGCCTTAAATATAGTAGAACAGCTGCTTTTCTGTAATTTTATGTTTGATATTTAGTCTGCAATAGATGTCCTTTCAGAATTAAAAAAATGGCTTTCCTTTGATCAATTCCAGCTATTACTACTTAAGTATCAATTGCTTAGATGCATGCCAAAAATGAAATTGGCACATTACAAGTTGCATTTTATGTCTTGGCTTCATACAGTGTAGTCATTGAGACTGTGGTAGTAGAAACTGCTATATTCAGAAAAGAATTGATGACTGCAATATTAGAATAACTTATTTTCTCTTGCCCTTAACTATGGCTAGTGTTAATTTTGTTGCAGACTGAGAATGTCTTCCTAAAAGTACTGGCATAGGCAAAAGTAGGGTAAAATTACCACTGGAGATCCAAAACAAAACTAACATGGAGAGAGAAGTGGGAGAGTTAGAAGTTTTTGGATATTAAAAAATAAAATGTACACAAATATCTGATTACAGAATGTCTTTCTCACTAGATTTGGGGTGCAGATGCAGGTGTATCTCATAGCCCCCCTTCTGTTCTCGTGTGGAAGAATCAAGGCAGCTGGGGCACCGGAGGCAATATCCGCACATACCTCGTAAACTCTGATGGAGAGGTAGGCTCTGCCTGTTGAATAAGAATGCGGGCTGGGTTATCTCCCAAACTGATGAAATTGTTTTGGGGAAAACAAAACAAACAAAGATTTCCCCCATTGTCTTCTAATATAGTATAAGGTACAACACTGAAGTAATTAAATACCTGTATCTTTGTGATTTTTGGAATCTTCAGACAACTGTGATTGTTATCCTTATTACATCCGTAGACTACTTTTTTCTCATTTTTAGAAAAACTCCCTGCTAGTGGTGGATTTGCTTGGCATTTAAGTTTGTGTTTTCAGTCAAAGAGGCAGAGAAAATAAATATTGCTGGCAATTAAAAGTTAGTGTGTAGGACCCACCTTATTTTGGGATGCAGTGTCATTATTAATGTGGAAAGATAGTTGCTTTTTCAGTGTTGGAAGTATATCAGTTTTCATTTGGCACTGGTTTCTCTGTGTTCTTCGTTGTCCTACATCTGCCCACAACTGTTTTTTCGAACTATCCCTGCAGAAGACTCCTGCAAGGGAAGATCGTGCTTTGGCTGTTATTCATAAATGTGCCATTATCCCAGTGGTCCGATAGAAATAGGAAACTGAAACAGACCTCAGTTGTATCAGTTTTCATGCTGCCTCTCTTGCTGGCAATTCTGTGGAAGCACTTTGTGCCTGAACAGCAGCACAGGACAAGGTAGGAGGGAGGGTCATTTGTATAGATAGAAAGCTCTCTGGCTTAGTATTCAAATAGAAGAAGTGGTTAAAATAGTGTCTGGAAATACTTCAAATCCATGTCCTTACCTGCTGTGGTTACCTGTAGTATCCCTGCTTAGAAGTGTATGTTGAGGGCAACTTTTTCCACAACTAAAAATTTGCTCCTACAATTTCAAGGCTGCAAGGTTTACAGAAGAATTTCGTACTGCTAATAAAGTGTTCAAAAATAGTAGTAAAGGAAGTTCCCTGATGTTTTAAAATTCTTTTTAGTGCCTGGTTTGGAAGACTGTCCTGATAATTCACATGCAATAGGTACAAAAAGCTTAACAAATAATGACTGTTCTTAATGCTGTGTAATCATAATGAAAAACTTTAGTTTCTGATGTTACAATATCTCTCAGACAGCTCCTAGCTGAGTCTTCTACGAGCTTGTATAAAATTGAGTAATGGCCACCTGAAACATGGCTGCTACTGTTCAAATACCTAGGGAATGAAAGAAAATTCCTGAAGCTAAATTACATTACTTGTCTTTTGGTAGTTAGAACTAGGAATGTTTTCGTGCTTTTCAGGGTGTTTCAGGTATTTGGTTGCACAGCTAACTTTGAAGCTGGAGCAAATTGCTTTGAATCCTCAAAACTTTAAGTGGGGTGTTATATTGATGGTATAGCAAAAACTATGGGCCATCTCCTTGTCTTTCCTTTTGTGTAGGAAGTTGCAGTGAGAACTGTTACTAAGTCGGTAGTCATGCAAGAGAATGAAGAGGAAGAGGATGAAGCAGAGTTTGGAGAGGAGGACATTTTCAACCAACAGGTAATAAGATGCAGACCAGGTTTTTAATTTGTGCCTGGTTAGATTGAACAGCAATGAGATTGTGGTGGTCCCTTCAAGTTTTCACTAGTTCTGAGTTTCTGGTCCATTTTTCCAACAGATGCTTGCAGAGGGCAATATCAGAACAGCTTGCAGCTCTGCAGCATCACTACAGTGTGCAGAGAGAATACAGTGTGAGCAATTCCTCCAGGAACTGCTACTTGAGTCAAGCTCATATCAAGAGCTAGTAAGGATGTAGTGAAGTTTAACACTGTCGTGTAGTTGAGTTTAACACTGTCTTTCTTATTTTAGGGGGATCCCAGAACAACCTCTAGAGGATGCGCAGTGATGTGAAGAAAGAAGAAAAAAAGAAACTATTATTTGCTATTTTTTCCATTTATTTCCTTTTATTTTTGCTATTTTTTTCCTTCCAGAGCCACTGAAAACTATTTTTATACGTATCATCTGATTTCTTTGAAGTTTACTCCTTGGTACATTTTTATAAAAAAAAATCAAAAAAAAAAAACCTTTACTGAACAAAACTGCCAGAATTTTTAATAGATTTCTTTATTTCTCCCTCTGGTTGAATCACTGTACTGAAATATTTTTTTCCCCATACAGAGTTTAAAGTCTTATGTACAAACCTGCAGCAGAAAAGATTTTTTTTTTTTTTTTTTTTTACTTAAAATGGGACGAGACTCCTTGAGTGTATGGTAAATCTATAGTCGGTGCATATATAACCAGGATAACTTATATTTAAAAAAAAAAAAAAAAAGAGGGAATTTTAAGAAAACATGTTCAAATGCAGGGCCTCAGGATTGATTCATGATAGTTTGTCCTTTAAGAAATGGTAGTAAGTTGCTGGTGTCCTCAGCAGTGCCCAGCTTAAGAAAATTGTACACCGCGTTCATTAGAAATGCTACTCCACCAGTGGAAGTAACAAAGGGTAGTTGCATTTTCTGTTGGTCTTGGCTCAGGACCATGGCATTTTGTCCTGCTCCAGGATTTGACAGCCTAGTACAAACAGATGAATCTTGTCAACACCATAGCTCCATATCATTACTTTGGAAGATGGAGAGTGATGGCTTCTGCTTACCTGAGATAGACACCATCTTAATGTATGGACGTGTCAAAACCAGAGTTCTAATTGTTGTGTTTTCCAGGGATTTTGACATTGTTGCAAATGAGATCTTGTTAAATTGTGAATGCAAGTTGTGATGTACAGTATTTATGATGTTAAGCATCATGATTTAATCATTTTGACATACTCCGCATTGAAAAGAATGACTTAAGATTTTAATGTTGAAAATATTTTTACTTTTGGCAATGATAAATATTTGGAGTTTTAAAGGTTATCCTGTGTAAATGTTGAGTTTTTTAGTCAAACCTAGATGCAGTTTGTTCATACTTGTCATATATTCCGAGGGGCATTGTCAGATATATTAAGCACTATTTGCAAAATAGCACAGAAATAGTTTAATGACATTTTTTTAAAGTTAAAAGGAACTGCTGTTGGTTTGGACATAAGTATTGCTTTGCAGTATTCAGATCCTCAAAGTAACAGTGAGTGAA
This sequence comes from Aythya ferina, assembly GCF_964211825.1. Taxonomy (NCBI): domain Eukaryota; kingdom Metazoa; phylum Chordata; class Aves; order Anseriformes; family Anatidae; genus Aythya; species Aythya ferina. Next base: position 2,717,359 of record NC_140324.1, read on the forward strand.
GTGAATAATCCTTTTTATATAAAGAATGCTTTGTATTAGTAGCAGATGATTTTTATTTCAGTGTGATGCATTTTGTCTCTGACCATGTCCCTTTAGCTTCAGGTTTCCTATGCTGCATTTTTGTGGAGGTAACTGACTCCCCTAAGGTTAATATTCAGATAGCAGTGCATCTTTAAGCACTAGGAAAAGTAATCAACTGTTCCAAAGAACGTATTGGCTACTGTACAAGCAAATATTTTTTTTCCCAATAGTAGTTTGGATACCATTTGATGACAGCATAGAATCCTGTTTTTACCCGCACTCTTGAACTCTGATCTTGTCATTCAAATAGTTTAGACTCATCAAACAGACTACAAGGTTTGAATGTTTTCGGTGGCTTTTGGATGTATGTTCTCGAACAATGTTATGACTGACAGATATAACCTAGAAAGTCAGTTTAGTGGCTCTGACTGAAGGCTTTGCAATGCAAGCAGGGTGGGAACAAAGTGACTTCTATGGATATATTTTGCCATCCAAAAATAAATTCAAGATGCTGCTTTTCTCTCTTTGGGTGGGATAATTGAATTACTGACGTTAAACTAATGCAAAGTTAGAATTATGCTTGTTATCAAAAGATACGTTACAAAAAAGCAGTAGGAAGATTTGGCTGTTTGGGCTAATGGGATCAATTTATTGACATTGTTGGCCATTTTTCTAATGTAATTTTCCCACTCTGCTTGCGTAGAAGGTTAAATATGTAGTAGGTCATGTCTTTCTTTCTCTCTCTAAAACATATCTAATGAAATTATGTTTCTCAGACATACTGTTACCAATTACCTTTTCTAAATTGCTGTTACACAAATGAATGCAATCAGTGTAAAAATATTTTTGCAATGCACCTTCCAACCACTGGACGTTATTTCCCTGTCTGACCCACAGCTTCTATAATATCCTTCCATAGTGTTTGAGGGTTTTTTTTGCATTTTTTCTTAAGATCTATATTTATTTTTTTACATTGGCCAGTTTTCAGATTTCTTATTCTCCTTTAAGATTGTCCTGTAAATATAAGATTGTTCTGTGATCTTAAATACTAAGCAATGAATGTGCAGTTCATTTGCGTTTTTTCTGTGATTTTTTTTTTGTAAAGAATGGGCTAGAAAGGCAGCTTGAATGAGGAAGAACCTCTTGCTACCTGAGCCATATTTTTTTTTAACAGCTACTGTATGGGAAATGTGTCTTCTTGTAGCCTTAAGGATCAGTGCTTGCAGGTGTTTTGTGGTGAGCACTGTGCCCTTCAGTAACAGTCTGCAGAATTTGTCCTTAGATTTGAAGCTGTTCTTGTAACTTTAGAAACACTTCCTTTTTTCCTTAAGTTTAGGCATTTATAGGTGTTCATAGACAACAATGATTGATACTGTGGGAGAAGCTTAATACAGCAGTCTAAATGTATGATTCCATCACCACAGTGCTTTCTAAATGGCTACTTAGAATTCAAGAAATAATTCCAAGCTGTAAACTAAAAGACACAGAAAAACTACTGTATTCCACTTCTTGTTTTCTTTTTGTGTCTGTTTTCTTTAGACACTATCCTTTCCTCTTGCTTTTGATACTGAGCTTCAGTATAACTACTTTCACTTTTTGTACTATCAGTCTAAAGTTGGTGCTCCTTACTAGGAGATTATTTTTTTTGGCTTTACCAAAGCAAAAAGCATTGATTCTTTAGCTTCTCTCTTTAAAGGAAGCTTTTTTGTTCAAATAAAAAGCAGTGTCCCCTTTCCTATTTGATCCTGTAGGTAAGCCACTCACCACTCTTGAGGAATTTAGATGACAGTCGACGCTTCTACTCCATTGTCTGATACCAAGTGTAGAGCTTTGAAGGTATTTGATATATAAGATATTCGACTTATCAGGAAAAAGGATTTTAAGGCTTCTCTGATTAGAGAAATTAACCAGTATAGCTTATGTCAGAGTAGGTATTTGAGTGTAACTGCCCATCTGGATGCTCTCCTTCCAGAAGAACAAGCAAACAATTTTATTCTGGATGAAATAATAAAAATTATTCCTGAATAATTTGCACCAGGGTGAAGGGGAAGGAATAAGAACAGCATAACTACAGGAAGAGAGTTAAGCTGATCTTTTCATTGTGTAGAGCACAGAGAATCACATAAAATACTGGTAAATGTATACCTACTCATAAGTTTGTACTATGTAAAAATGGTTGTTTGAACAAATCCAGCTGTCTGCAAAAACATGGGTAACATGGAGTCCTGCGGAGTGAGATACAATTACATAGAGCCTCTGTTTCGTGACACTTCTTTCACCACACTTCTATATTTGTTACTTAAGCCGTTGTATTGCAGTGACTTATTCCATGTAATAGAGTGGCTATGATTGCTTTGTTGCTGCACACCTTTATTTCACGGTCTGTGTTCTTAGGCTAGTTTAGGACTCTGGATTTGCCCTGACAAAAACAGTAGTTTACACTGATGTATTGATCACTTGTCTTCAGCACTGTTTTGCCATTAGGTGGGAGTTAGCTGGCATTGTTTGTGTTTGTAGCAGGAGCCAAAAGTCTCAGGAAGAAAATAAACACCTGCTTCCCATGGACTGTAATGTAAAAGCCAGACGAGTTTGTCTGCAGCTTGCGTTAGTCACAAAAATCATATTGCAGTGCGAAGCAGACCTTACTGTGAAAGGAGATTCACTTCTTTGTGTGTGTTTATCCTTGAGCAACAGGACACCTCAAGTTCAGTTCAGGGATCTTACTATTTTTTTATACACCCTTTTTCCTTCTTGTTAATGCTCATCCTGTAGGAAGGCCTTTTAACTGCAACCTGAGCAGGGTTGGTTAGAAGAGGCTCATAGAAATCCTCTCTACACACCAGAACATTTGAGAATATTTTTCTTTCGTGTGTACCAAGAAGATTTTGATGCTGTATGCAAACATCCATGATCTGTGTTTTTTATGTCGTGTAGCCACTTCTAGTATTTCCTCACTATTAAGCTACTCAGTCTCTTCTTTCTGTATCTTGTTTTGGAAGTCTTATCTCTAAACGAAGGCAAATCCATATTTGATATTGGATTTTATTGCCACTGTTGGGTCCAAACCCCACATCCTACATAACCAGGAGACAAAGCCTTGTTGTAAACCAGTGAGTGGAAGGTGAGATAGTGATTGCATTTTTGAAAGTATTGTTTTAGCTGAATGTCAAGACAAATTAGAAATTTTCATTTGTCAAACATTTAAAATGGCCTGGGAAACAGAATTTTTATTTGCCCTTCAACGTGCTTAGCTTTAAACCACTTTAAAATAATTTAAGTGTTTTTGTTTTTATACAAGACCATATTTACATACAATTATTATTTGTAAGCATAATGCCTTTCTTGAAATGCTAAGGTCTAGAGTGTGAAAAGGTTGCTTAATGTTGAAAGACTCTGTTTAAAATAGCACTAGCAGTGAATTGACTTAGAGTTCAGGAAAAAAAGTGTCTTATTGAACTTCTAAATTGTCTTGTTAGCTTTTAATGAAGTGACAATTCTGTCCATAAGGTGGATGTTACTCTATTCCAGCTACCCAGATCATCATTACACTAAAAGTACAAGCAATAAGCTGTTTTAAACAAGGTTAAGCAAAAATGCTTTACATTTGGGCACAATAGTACCTTCTGGGTTGAACTCTATTTTCATAACAGTGATGCCTTGTGACTTGAATTGTGATTTTAATTTAATTTTTATTTTTTTTAGCACAGACTTTATTTAGCTCTGGTCATTGGCCAGTTTAACTGACCATCTTCAGTCAGCTGCTGAAAACTAATTTTTGGGAGGTTCAGATTTTTAAAATGACTTGTGAGAAAGGTTACAAATTGAAATATAAGCAAAAGGATGAAAATGTTACATGGAGCTCATGAAAACTACATAATGATCTAGACTTTACCATTTCAAAGTGTTTTTTTTCTTTTTAGAATATGCATGCCAAATGTCTTGTCTTTTTCAATGATTTGTAATATACATTTTATGACTGGAAACTTTTTGTACAACACACTCAAATAAATGTTTTGCATTTTATTTGTTTGTCTTTCATTTAAACCAATGCTGAGGTAACCTGGACTGCTGGAGATGCTTTATCCTAGGAGCCCTTCCTGTGTGTAGTGATATGGGACAGCGAATTTTCTGCGCTCCTCTTAAAAAAAAATAAAAATAAATTGGTTGAATGAAGTGGTGTGTCCAGAAACAAATAAGCCCTTTCCTTTAAATTTTATGGAGGCAGTGCTGTGGGGAAACTGCTGTCCTTACTGATCAGTGGCACTGCTTCTAACTCAAGCAGCAGGAAGAACTTGAGTATCAGGAACAAATCAACTTCCATTCCCTCTCTCATCATCCCACTGTCCTTCTGGAGCCCTTCCGGTGCAGGGGTTGTTTCCATTTAGCAAACATGTTCCTGACTCAAGAGTAAAAAGCAGATTCTCAGAGACTTAGGAACTGAGAAATGGGCTGAACTATTGCTGTGATTACCCTTGTGTATCATCAAACCTACCTCACCTTCCAATTAACTATTTTGCCTTTCTGACTATGCCCAAACCATCCCATTTTCTCACAGTTGAAGAAGCAATACCAGGATTTTGGATAAACAGCAATGCAGTCCTCTGGGTTCACAGTCCACTTCTTTTCACCTGTCTGTACTCATAAACTTCTACACTGGGTAACCACCCTACCTTCAGCATTAGCTGCTTGGAATGCTGAGGTGCAGGAACTGTGGTGCATCTTTTTTTAAGTGGATGGACCCGCAAAGGCATGATGTGGTTTTGCAGTACTCTGATTGCTGTCTAGCTACTGAAGATGAGACCAATTTTGGCTTTAGCTCTCCTGTAGTGCTCAGAGGGCAACAGCAACATCCTTTATGTGTCACATCTACCTGAAAAAAAGCTACAAAATGTGTTACCATCTTCCATTTGATTCTATGACCTCCTACAGCGTTCTGGAGGCTGTCCCATTGTGCGGGTGCTCAGGGCATGAGCTGCTTTGCTGAGCCAGGTATCTAAGCTAGAGGGAACACGGCTCAATCCCATAACGAGAAGGTTCACTGGGGAGCTGCTCTCTGCAGGGTGCCCAAATCCTACTGCTCACTGTAACGTTGGGAAGTGGCACCTGAGGACGTTTTTTTAGCGCTTTTCTCTGAGGTAAAGCTGGCTTCGCTCCCTTCCCGTCGCCACAGCGTGTGAGGCCCTGCTTTAAACCCGATACCCCAGCGCTGCGCCGCATTTAACTTGCAAAATGTCACAGGTCTGGCACTCGCAGCCCAGCCACCAGGAACGGGCGAGTTATTTGGCAGCCCGGGCACGGAGCCCACGGTGCGAGCACCCGGCGGCAGAGGGAGCGCGGCGCGGGGCATGCCGGGAGTTGTAGTTCCGGCTCTGGGCCTCCCGCGGTGCGCGCTGGGAGCTGTAGTTCCGGCCGGCGGCCATTTGGGCGGTAGCGTGCGGGCCGCTGCCCGCGGTGACTTTGCGGCATGGAGAGCGGCTTCGGCTCCGACTTCGGCTCCGACTTCGGCTCCGGGGGCGGAGGGGGAGGGAAGCTGGACCCGGGGCTTATCATGGAGCAGGTGAAGGTGCAGATCGCCGTGGCCAACGCGCAGGAGCTCTTACAGGTGAGGGGGGCGGCGGGGCCTGAGCCGCGCCTCAGCGGCGGCGGGGGGGAAGGGGAGGGGGCAGCGGCGGTCCCGGCCCGGTGCCCCCAGTCTGGGGCCCGCGGCCGCCTCTCACGGCCTCTCTCCGCAGCGCATGACGGACAAATGCTTTCGGAAGTGCATCGGGAAGCCGGGCGGCTCGCTGGACAACTCGGAGCAGGTGAGCGCGGTCGGGGCAAGGCGAGGAGCGAGGGGTGACCCCGGCGGCGCTCCCCAGCTCAGGGCCTTTTTTTTTTTTTTTTTTTTTGTATTATTTTTTGCCGCAGAAGTGCATCGCCATGTGCATGGACCGCTACATGGACTCCTGGAACACGGTTTCCCGAGCCTACAACTCGCGGCTGCAGCGGGAGAGAGCCAACATGTGAAGCTTCCCGGCTCCTGGACGAGGGAGGGACCATGCGGGGAAGGGACAAGCGGCCAGTCCAGGTGGTTGGGGGCGAGATCCCGCCGCCTCCCCAGCCCCTGCCGTGGCAGAGCAATAAACCCTCGCTGAACCGTTTGCATCCTTTGGCTTTTATTAGCACCAAAACCCAGGAGTGAGTGAATTTTCCAGCCTCGAGAGCCGTCGTGAGCTGCTGTTTTGCCTCGTGCCCTTCCCAACGGTCCCAACTGGCCAAGGCATATTATAGCGGCTGATAAATCCCGGCTGTGCGAGGCAAGGAGCCTTCTGTGGAAAAGGGGGGGCCAAGCCAGCAGCAGAGTGCCCTTACCCAGGAAGCAAGCTTGGACCCAGCCATCAGGTAGTTACCTAGTCCCTTTTCATCAGTAGAAATACTGCAATGAGATGCTCCCCACGCCGCAGTTGGCCCTTTCCTCCCTTGTGTTTATATAGCTGTTGGTGAGGCTGAAATGAAGATTTAGCTCAAGCAGTGCACTGGGAGCCAAGGGCGTACTTACTGAGCTCACAGCACAGCCTTGCAAATAGTTGTACAAGCACACCTTCGGAGTGATAGACCATGTATGAAATGGGTTAGGAACTACACAGGTTGATTTCTTCAAAGGAAAAAAATAAATGTGTGGCTGTGATTTTCTGTAACTTCTGGTTTGGCACTGACAAGAGCGTTCCATCTTGGAGCCTACCTTTCAGGTTTCATTTCTTTGGGAAGGAGCACTTCCTTAACGGTACTTCTCCTTTGCAGGTACACAGTATTGTGCTTAGCTTGCATACCACACCTGGAATGGTCGTTATGTGTTGTGTGGTCTGCCAGCAGCTGGAAGAGCAGTGTGTTGGATATTAAAAATGCCTGTACCCCTGTAATGACGTTTTTGGAATTCCTTCTGTTACAGCACTTCCATATTTTATAAAATATTTGCAGTACTGTCTGTGGCAGAGAGACAGACCAGAAGAGACTGGCTTCTTAACCTGCTAGGATGATCAAAGGAATGAGGGGGAACTGGATTTCATTTCATCTTCCAGTGTGGTGGCTTCAGTACAGGGAAGAAAGTGCTCTCACAAGATAATATATTAAGAGAGATCTGGAAGTTTGGAATAATTGAAACTAAACTGGAGTTTCCCACCCAAATCAGGCAGACTGAGTACTTGAAAATACAAGTGCCTTCCAGCCATGTTCTTACAGGGGTCTTTTTACTTTTCTTTCAGTTTGAATTTTGTGGTCCTGGCTATGCAGCAGTCCTGTTTCAGCAGCGGGAACATCCCAAAAGTGTTCCAGCTCTGGAACTGAACCTGCTGTGAACTGAGCCTAGAAGCCAGGTCTCCCCCCTTGCTGGCGTTCCAGCTGGGAACACTGTGGGTCTCACTGCCAGATGAGTATGGCACTAAGGGATATGACAGAGATGGGACTCGGTGGGTCAGATTGATGGCTAGACTTGATCTGGAAGGTCTTTTCCAAGCTAGATCGTTCTATGATTCTACAGGTTGGGAAAGAAGAAACCTACTGCTGTACCCAGATGCACAGCTTACCTGCGAAAGCCTAGGATTGGGGTTGGGAAACTAACAGAATTTAACCTCTCTGTTCTCTTTTGATGGTCAAGCCTATGAAGAGATGTCCAGGTCTTTCTAAGGCTTTACACACGAGCTTTGCAGCATTTTTTTTCTTCAGAACAAATGCAATTGTGTGCCTTAGCTAGCTAGCGGGACTGGGCTTCCCACTGGATGAATTGGATGCTTGGCCGCTCCCAGCATGTTGAATTCTTCCCACCAGGCTTAACCAGAACAGTGCTCTGTGGGGCTGCTATGCCTTAGCCCTCGACAACTGAATCAACTTACACAAAGGGAGCTGTGGCAGGGGTGAGAAGCCTGTACTGATTCTTTAATGTGGATGAGGGCCTGGGCAGTCTGAAGTCCAAGTGTCTTAATCCTAAGCTTCTCTTGTGATCAAACGGTAAGCCGTGGAGCTTACAGGCACTAGTACCAAGCATTGATTTGAAGTGGTAGCATGCCCTTTCCGAAAGCCATTGCACATTATAACAGCTCCATCCAGGCAGTGAGGTCTTGAGGCTTCAGCTCAGGGCTGGGACAAAGTCCACTCATCTCTTGGATGGCCCTTGGGAGGACAGTGCACAGACAGAGCTAGACCACGCTACGTGAATCTCTGGCAGATGTTTCTGGCACCACTCCAACTTGAGAGGCCAGGTTTTGATGCGTAGGATGTTTGGCCAGCTCTGAAGATGGGACAGGCCTCATTTATTTATAGAAAAAACGTCTAGAACTGCACCTCTCTATGCAAAGCAGTTATCAAATACGCTGGTGCCATGACTGCAGAGGTTCACAACAGACTCATCTGCTTAATACCTGCAGGTCACCGTTACCCTTTCACAGTATCAAAAAATGTACAGTAGGTGCAGGGTTAATGCATCCCCTGTCATTCGTTGCCTTCCCTGAGTGGTAAAATGCAGTTTCAGAGCTTGAGGTTCTGCGCAATCCAGCCTTGGACAGCTGTGACTTTAGTGTAGACACCAGGAAAGTACGGCCTGGCACAGCCGTAGCCCCAGCTTGTGATTCCTGCTAGAAACCACCTTCCCGAGGGTTCTTGACATGCCAGAGGACCGCCAGCATCACCCTGCAGAAAGAGGAAAAGGGTCCTGTATCAAGGCAAAAAGAGTCAAGCCAGCCCAGCCCCCCCCAGCTGTGAGATGTTGCTCTTGGGACATGGGAGCATTTGCTGTCCTGTTGCCCACCTCCCTGGGAGCCCATTTCCAAGCTGGAGGGCCCACACATGGGGACTTTGGGACATGGAAGAGCATTTCCAGAGACGCAGCAGGGACGTGAAATGGGCTTCATGATATCCCTGTGATAGCTTGCTTGGTGTTACCTCGCTGCATGTTTCCCTGACCTGCCATGGGTTGGTGGGACAAGCAGAACAAGGTGCAGGATGGATTCCAGTGGTGGCAACAGGCAGCAGAGATGGGTGGGCAGACATCTGAGCTGGGGAGGCAGGGCAAGGCTGTCATGGATGATACAGCATGGGGACTCTGCACGAATTTGCTGGCCCTGCAGCAGCATTTGCTGCTCTCACACTCACCGAACAACTGTCGACGGTACCATGTGGGAAACCGGCACACACCATCCTGCTGCTGATCTGGACAGGGTAGAACTTTTTGCAGGCCTGGTCTCCAATCACGTTCACTGCTGCTTTTTGCAGATCCTTTGACATGAGACCTGAGGAGGAAAGTATCTCTGTTAACTTGGTGCAGGGCACGTAAGTAAAAGCAGCATGTGTAAGAGTGGGGATTCTGCAGCCTTGCTTGTGTTCTAAAGGTAGAGATCTGCACTTTCTCAAGTGTACCAGGCCTGGTTCTTCCCCAGCAGAGCAAGCCCAGGAAGGTCTCTTCGGTGTATAGTTTGGCAGGTAGTGCAGCTGAGCAGACAGAAATGGTATCGGGGTGGGCCTCATTCTGCAGGAGCATAGCTGAGCCAGCTGTTAGAGGGATGGCGATTGTGATGGTTGGCATGTAGAAAGCTTGGGAAGGCTGCAGGAGGGCAGAGGTGTAACCAAAGGGATGGGTACAGCGTGTGGTTGCTGGAGAGAAGATTGTGGTGGCACAAGGCTTTGCCCAGGGTGGTATCCCCAGCAGGGTATGGTCTGTCAGGGGTAGCGTGTGGGGCAGTGGAGTGGGGATGGAGATGTTTGGCCTTGCAGGGTAGCTGGCACTTAACCTGACCATCACGGATGTGAGGGAGCCCTCTCAGCCAGTACCTCCTTCCTTCGTGGAACCCCAGCCTGTGATGAAGCATCTGGCTCCTTCGTGGAAGATGTGTGAACTGGCTGGGAGACATATAGGTTTGATGGTGCTGCTGAACTTGACGGGCATGTTCAGCTCTAGCAGTGCCACGTCGTAGTCCAGGCTGTAGACGTTGTAAAAAGGGTGCTTGTAGATACGGAATATTTTCTCCATTTTGCCATCGATGCCATTCAGGAAGGGTGTTCCTAGAAAGGCCACCCACATTTTGGGATCACTGTAACTGCAGAAAGACAACAAACCTGGCCGTTAGGAGCATGGCTTAGCAAGGAGTGCTGTTCCTCCGCTTGTGTGGCTGGGATGCACTGTGGCCACGTGTGAGGCCAGGGCCCCTGTCTCCATCACAGTGTGGGCAGATATGCCCAGGCTTTGCGCCTTTCAGTCTTCTTCCTGCTTACCTGTAGGGGCACACCTGTAACAGGCAGTGTGTGCTTCCAGTGGGGCACAGCACCCCAGCTGTGGTGTTGGACCGTGAGGAAGGGGAACGTGGGCCGATGGCAGTGTGGCCAGGGGCTGGCCGGCATCACCCGCCCGTACTTACATATCAAAGCAGTGAGCTGCAGAGAGCAGCCACCTGTCAGCGATGAGGACAGCCCCGCACTTGTGCTCCTTCCGCCGAAGCCAGAGGCTGACTTGCCAGGGCCATTCTCCTCGAGCTGCAGTGCTCCCACCCACGATCTTGCTGAAGGCCAGAGCAGTAGTTAAGCCACAGTCTGGAACAGAAAAAGGCACCGTGGTTCTGTGACTAAGGGAAAGGGTTACCTGTCCTTCCACAGCCCCTACCAGGGGGCAGTGCCCTGGGGAGACGTGCACAAGGCAGTAGGATGTGATGAATTTCATTCATGCATCTGAGGCAAGGCTTGGCAGATGTGATACAGGTTGGAAACATTTCCTTGTTATCACACGCCACGCCTATGGGGATGTGCTATGTGAGGATGGCAAATTCAGATGCACTGGCCGAGCTGTCACACAGCAAGGGATGTGCAGTCCTAGGACCAGTCCCAAGATAGCACGAGATCTGGGCTGCAATGCTGTGCAGAGCTGTCATGCCAGCTTGCTCTAGCACACTGGCAGAAGGTCTGTGTGCTGGGAAATGTGTCCAATGGTTATAGTATAGAATAGGCCACATTCCCCCTGGTAGAAAATTTGGACACTGCTCATCCAGGTTTATCTTGTAGTCTCTCAAACATCAAGTAAGACCAGGACCACAAGGAGCTGGTCCCAGACAGCTCATGTGAAGTTTATGGGTTGCACTGGGGAGTCTGAATATGGAATAAGGACAGGTAGCAGTGTCAGGTTGCAAAACAGGACTCACCGCAATTGCTTTCATCAAAGCCATTGCTGCAGTCAACAACTCCATCACATTCAGGATTTTCCTTTCCAATACAGACATTGCTGGAACACCTGAAGGTGAAGCTGGTACAAGGCACCACTGGAAGGCAATAATCCATGGCCTGCTTAGTACCTGCCACGCTGGGGCTGGAGGTCTCCTAGCAGCACGTCAGTAAATTTGCTACTGATGGTCTTTTACCTGGGGTTTGGGTGGGCTTGGCAGGCTCCGTGGTTCCCAGAGCTGTGGAGGTTTCTTTTGTGGGTGTGGTGGTCTTCATGCTCAGGGTGGTTCTGTTGATGGCTATTGCAGCTGTTGTAGTGGCGCGGCGTGTGAGGATGGCTGCAGTAGAAGTGCTGGTGATGGCTGAACTGGAAGGAGTGCTTGTGCCAGGACTGGCATACTGTGAGATGGTATCCAGGATCCAGTCATAGAATTTGGTAATTCTGGAGTACACGCCAGGTTTCTTAGCCTGGGCACAGCCAATTCCCCAGCTCACGATGCCAGCCAGGTAAAACACGCCTGGGGTGACCTCACAGGCCAAGGGCCCACCTGAATCTCCCTGAAGAAGAAGCAAGGCAATGGCTGCTCAGCCCACTCTCCCCAAGACACGTCTGCATAGAGTTGCTCCTCAGCCACACTAGGAGGAGTTGGCTAACCTCAGATTTTTCTGAGGGAGCTCTGAGGGACTCTGCTCCCACACAGTGTGCAAAACATGAGTGTGCAGAGGCTGAAACAGCCTGGCTGCAGTTACTCTGGCATTTGTTATGAATGCTAATATCTGACAGCACCTTTCCACTAGTGAAGGAGAGTCATCAACATCTGCCACTTTGTCCTGCTGCCACAGGAGACCTGCAGGATGTTGGTTTATGTCATGCTTAATTTTTGTTCGCTTTTTTTTTTTAAAGCCCTGTGGCAGTGAGCTGTTCTTTTGAGTTAAGGTGCATGTGGGTTTCAGCCTAGCCGCAGGAACTCAGTAAATATTTCTCAAAGCCATAACTTGTGAGTTAGCCCGGTTTTCTGGAGCAATACGCAGAGGAGTAGAGAAATCCTAAACTCTTACCTGGCACGAGTCTATCTTCCCTTCCAGGAAGCCAGCACAGATCATTCGGTCAGTGAGGGAGAAGTTGTAGAGGAAGTTGCAGGTCTTCTGGTCAATGATGCCCACAGAAGCTTTCTGCAGGCTCTCAGGCTTGGTGACTGCATGGAAACCAAGGGATTAGTGAGTGCAGCAGACAGAAGTGAGACCTAATGGCTTTTAGGATGGTCCAACACATGCTTCAGAAAAACAGGCTCTAATCCCAGAAGAGAGCTGAATCCTGTATGAGCTACTCTCATCTAGGAAGCCCCTGCAGCTCCTGGTTCACCCCAGGACGCAGTTTTATGCCTGTCTACAGGCTACAGGGCACAGGCAGCAAGTTTCTGTTGTTGTCACAGTTTGTGGGCTCCTTGTCAATGGTTATAAGGACAGTAGAGCCTCTTTGGTAGCACACCTGCCACACTCAGGCCTTCTCCCTACACTGGGAGCCTTGCTCTTTCTAATAGCTTGGAACATCTTTGTGACTGACCCCGCTCACTGAATGCCTTTGCAGTAGGCTTCCAAGGCAATACCCCACTGCTGCTTAATATGGGAGAACTATTGAGGGGAGTCATCTGGTTTCACCTGGTTCCCATCAAGCTGCTATCCCCATTATCTTGTTTTCTGGTGGCTCCTAAATAACTGCAGTTTAAGGTGTTCCCTTATTCTTACTTCCTCTTGTGTTTCTGTCAGTTCCTGACTGTCCCCTGTCATGTATGCACCCAGGACTGTCTGGGTCACAGTGGTACGGGCTTTGCTGCTCAATCTGTCACTGTTTCAGAGCAAATCAACTGATAAGGCACCACTACTTACAATTCCCTTCTTGGAGGTTTCCCCACCCAGAAATGATGCATTTCTTGCCAACAGGAAACTTCTGCACCGTAAGTGGGAGGCAGATGGGCTGGATGTATTTGCTGAAGACAAGGGGTTCTGCCAGCTCAAGTACAGCCACGTCGAAGTCCAGAAGGATAGGGTTGAAGAGAGGATGCTGGATGACCCTTGTTACGTTGACTCTCACCGTGTTCTTATCTGTTCCATTTAGTGATGTCGTTCCCATGTAGGCTTCAATCTCTTCTGGATCTGTCCTGTAAATACACAGTCCTAAATATGTATGCGCACACACATGTACCTAGCTTAAATACTGAGCTGGTAGATTATTTAAGCTGCAGACAACTTTAAATGATTAGTGTTTGAAACCTGACTTTACCAAAGCAGAGCCCAGCACACACAGGGGGCTGAACCTCTCTTTCCAGCAGTGGCACTTGTTAGATGTCAAGAGAGGGTGAACATGTAGTAATCCTCTCCTTGCCTCCAAAAACGTGTGATTTCAGGAGTGTTCCGGCATGCAAGTGATGCCTCTATATTCAGAATATCTTGACAGATGGTTTTTTTTTTTTGATTTTTTCTACAATTGTCTTTTAATCTTTTAACCCCATGTGGACTTTAAATATTCTCATCACTTCTTATGATGAAAAACTTCACAATTTAACGTCGTTTATGAAGAACTGCTTCCTTTTTCTTGTTTCCTATCTGCTCTTAATGGCTTAATTTAATATGCAGAAACAATAAAAAGGCATTCCCTAAACATTTTGTACCTTTCATAATTGCATAGACCCTACAACACACACCCTTCCCACCCAGTTCTCGTTCCCTATGTCTATTCTGGTGTATGTCATGCTTGTTTTGGATGCTGTTCTGCAGTGTGTATTGTGTCATTCTTTACAATGTGTTACTCTAGCACTGTGTGCAGTATGTGAGAAGTGAGTTGCAGTGGATCTAAGTACCAACAAACAGGCAATCTCGGTTGTTTTTCTAATAATCACTAGCATTCATTTGCTCTTTAATTGCCACTGCCCAGAGAGCTGCTGTCCCATGGCATTTCTATATGCCATCTTATGGCATTTGCCCTTTTCCACCCCTGTGAAGTGTTGTTCTCACTCTTTGTCTGGGCCTTTTTAATATTTCCCCGCCTCATCCCAGCCTCCTCACAAAACTGCTTTTACTATTAACCTCTAGCTGTAACAAAAATGAATATTCAGTGCATATCCTTGCTTTTCACCAGCAACTCCAGTGCCATAGCTGTGCATTTGGCTGCATGGCCATGTAGAGCTGTGCAGCTCTATGCCAGTGGGCAGGCAAGCTGGAAGAGCAGCGCCAGCAGGGATGGACTCTTACTCATTGAAGCAGTGAGCAGCTGACAGCAGCCAGCGGTCCCCAATTATGGTGGCTCCACAGAAATGCATCGAGTCTTCTTTCAGGCTGACTTGCCAGGGGATCTCTCCTCTGGAAGCATCTGTTCCTCCCACGATCTTGCTGGGTTTAGAGAGCCCAGGTCGTCCTCCGCACTCTGAACAAAAGCCAAAGCGTGATTTGTGAGTACTGTGTGAGCAGAAGACAAGTGAGAAGAGGCTTCTGCTCTCTCTAACCAGTAAGTCCGAGCAGGGACAAGTCAGGGCTGAAGTTTGAGATACCTGCCCAAGCCCTGCCTGCTGATCATGGGGTTCTGTGATGGTGTTTGTGCACAGCCATACATGGGCCTTCATCCTAACTGCTGTTCTGCAGCTTGCTCTTAGCAAGTCCTTAGGACTATGCCTTTCTTGAAAATAGAGTAACCACAGCAGGTTTGTGCCTCTTAGCCCTCCTATTCTAGATAGAAAGTTAATCCTAAATTTAGAAAAATACCTAACATCTGTATCTTCTTGCAGAGTTGCTGGGAAGACTCCTTGGAGCTGACAAATCATTCTGTAGACACCAACCTTCCTGAAGGGAACTTCAGTGAGAAGGTGCATGGCTGCTGTTAGGTTACAGCCATCGGCTTTGAACTTCTGGGAAACTCATAGCTGGCAAACAAAAGTGAGTGATCAACAAGTTAAGCAGTGTCAGGCACTGCTATGTTGTAGTCCCTGGTCCCTTAGGCCCTGTTCTGGGCCTGAGTCCATGATACTCATCTGTGCCGGTACTGAGTGACTGCCAGGCTGCTCTGGAGTAACCCAGGGCAACCAGATGATAGTGTCACTTGTGCCCTTAGCACTTAAGTAACAGTTCTGTGGGTCACCCTACCAAAGGTAATTTCAGCTCAGTGGAACAACGAATCTTGCAATTGGACCTGTACCAGCTTCTCTTCTTGGAAAGGCTGTAGCCACCCTGTGGTCTCTTACCTTGCGGTCTGGCTGCAGGTGCTGGCTTGCTGGCAGCTGGGGCTGGTGAGGTGGTGGTAATTGCTCTGGTGGTGGTGGTGTTGAGCTCTTCAGTGGTGACCACGTTACTGTTAGTACTGGAGTGTATTAGTGGGACAGTACGCGCTATGGAGTTGGGAAAGGGAGAAATAGCATCCAAGATCCAGTCTCTCAGTTTGGTAACACGTGTGTAGACCCCAGGCCGTCTGGCTTCAGCACATCCAATTCCCCAGCTCACAATTCCTGCCAGGAAGAACTTGCCAGATGGTTCTTCACAAACCAGGGGCCCACCAGAGTCACCCTGCAAGGGAAGCCCAGATGGTGAACTATTCCTGGGGACGCTCCAAGCTTGCCACAGCCACCTCGAGCATACCTCTGCAAGTCTGTGTTCCTCTTTCCCTGTGTAGCCCCACTCACCCCTGCTGATTTGCTCCATCTTAGTGATGAGTGAAGCCTCTCCTATGCTGACCTTTTGGTGCTCCACTATGTAGGCACTGTCCTACTATTAAGCAGTAGACTTGTGCCCTTGATATGCGAGAAGAGCACGAGGTTTTCCTCCATAAAATCTAGTGCAAGCATTACTACAGGTATGAGTTGTTCAACTGCTGCTCTTAAAGGTTAGGTCCACAGCCCCTCAACAGCCAGATTATAGGTGATCATTGCATGATACAAAGAGGCCATGCTAATCTTTGCATGATGCTTTTT
The DNA here is from genome assembly GCF_964211825.1 of Aythya ferina. NCBI lineage: Eukaryota > Metazoa > Chordata > Aves > Anseriformes > Anatidae > Aythya > Aythya ferina. The sequence continues at coordinate 2,733,510 of NC_140324.1, forward strand.
GATTTGGTTTATAGTCCCTGGTCAATTCTTTGGTACCATGGGGCTATATGTCATTGCTGTAGGGCAAACAGTTGGTGTCTGTGAAGCTGGCAGTCCCAGCTGGAGGATGGGATTGTTCTACATGGATAATAATTTGATAAGTCAAGTTCATCACCCAACCTCAAATCTTCCATCCTTGTCTCCTTCTCCAGTGTTTGTGCTACATGTGGTGCTTGAGTGTTTGCAGCAATATGAAGTGCTGCCACCACAGAAGAGCAATTTTGCTGAGCTAGTGGCTGCGGCTATGAAGGGCCCTGACAAACCACAGGAGCAGCCATGGAAATCACTGTCCCCCTCTCACAGCACAGTGTTTTCTCCCCACACATTGTGAAAGGCAGGGTTTTCTCCAGCACTTCCAGACTGGATAAAAGCTATCTAGGAAAACCATCAAGTCGTTCACCAAGATCTGTTGCATGTATCTTACTTTCCACTTCTGCTCTTTGCCAGTGGGATTTTGATCTGAGGAGCTGCCAGGTAGGTCGGTAACACCAGACCTGATTACAGGTCAGCAAATAGAGAAAAGTAGTTATATAGCCCCAAAAAACTCTTTTAACAGCAGTGCCCTGCTCTAAGCACTACAGAATATATCTACATTTTTCTCTTTTGCAGTCCCTGATCCATTCTTGGATACAAGGTGTGGCCTCAAACCTTGGTGGGATGCTGTGCCCATGGTGTCAGATCCCGCTTCTTGAAGTACTACTTGGTGCATACAGGGAAGGAAAAGACTCATGCTGGGAGGTGTGCAAGCTTCCCTGGACAATGCTTACCTGACAGGAATCTATTTTCCCCTCCAGGTAGCCAGCACACAACATCCTGTCTGTGAGGGCATGGCTGTAGAGGCTGGAGCACAGCGTCTGGTCCAGCAGCTCCACTGTTGCTTTCTGCAGGAACTCGGGTTTCACCACTAAATGGGAGAGATGCAACCGTTAGCTCCCCGCAGGAAGCCTCGCATGGGACCAGCTCCTTGTGTTGCAGCCATCCTGGCTGGCCAGAGACTGGCTTGAGTGCCCTTCCCTGGTGCATTCCTGCACCACTCACACCCCACCATGCCTCCTCTGCTGCCTGCCACACTTTGCTTACAGAAATCCTCCTTGAGGTAGCCCCAGCCAGAGATAAGGCACTTCTTGCTGGTGGGGAAGTGATGCCCAGCATCTGGCAGGCACACAGGCTGGATGTACTTAGTAAAGGTCACAGGTCTCTTCAGCTCCAGCACAGCCACATCGTAGTCAGCTGTGTCTGTGTTGTAGGAGGGATGCGGGATGATCCGTGCAATGCCCATTTTTACTGTGCCTTTGTCCATACCGCTAATGGAGGTGGTCCCCGTGTAAGCTGCCCACATGGCTGGGTCCTGAAACCTGGAAGAGAAACAGCTGGGGCTTTGCAGACCTGCAGTGGCACCCTGCAAACCAGAGCCGTGCAAGTGGTGCCACCTCTCGTCCATCCTGCTATCAGCTCTGGGACATCAGCTCCCCATGCCTTAATCTGGCAGGGAAAGGAAACCAGGCTTGACAAGGCAGTGTGGTACTTTGGGAACTTGGGCCAGAAGCTACAGCAGCTTTTGGAAATGGTGCAAGATAGCGTGGCTAGGGCTTACTCAGTAAAGCAGTGAGCAGCAGACACCAGCCACTTCTCTGTGAGGATTGCAGCACCACAGAAATGTTCGTTGTTCTCTCGCAGGCTGACTTGCCATGGGAACTCCCCTCTGGATGCCTCTGAGCCTCCAACTATCCTGGTGGCAGTCTGCATGGCAGGGCGGCTCCCACAGTCTGAAAGGGAGGAGAGAGCCAGGGCATCGGGATCCTGCCCGCTGTGCCTTGGCAGTGTGCTTTCTGGGGCAGGTGGGAAAAAATCTGCTTCAGCTTTGTGCATGCTTCCAGCACATGCTCAAGAACCAGTACACTGCTAGGGATGTCACAAGGGACTGGACTTTAACCTGCAATTCCAGAAAAAAAAGCTCTGCAAAGCACTGACCCATCATGGGGTCCTCTCTGAAACTCCTTATGGCAAGAAAGTCTAGATAGAAATAGCTCTGTTAGTTTCACAAGCTCAGGCACTGCTGAGCTGCTTCCAGCAGCCCATGGGTGCACAGAGATTGCCTCCAGCACAGCAGGAGGGGATGGGCTGGTCCCTGGACCTACACCGCCTGTACAGGGTCAGACTGGGTATGCACAGGGGAGTGGTAGCATTACAAGGGGAATGCGAGAGGCTCCCTATCTTCAGCAGTGATCGTGGGAGATGCCTGCAGGGTGCCTGGGTCTCCTGGTACTCTGCCTCTACTCTACTTCTGAGCAACCAAGTCTGTGACCAAAACATGTCTCAAGTATGCTCATCAAGGCCCAAAGATAGCTCAAGCTCCACACTGCCAGGGGTGTTGATACGGGGCTGGGCATGCCCTCGTGGCCAGGCTTCTGGGGCAATGTCAGTGGGTGCTGACTGCATCCACTGAATGTCTGCAGCTTGGGCATGTGGGATTCACTGGCTTATGGCAATGTGCTGCTTTATCCCTACATTGTGTTACTCCTTTGCTGTTGGCAGTGGGACCAGCATGTTTTTCAGGTACGAGTCCCCTTGTCCTGATGTCGGTATCTACTATTGGCCTAAGAAGTTAAGCTGTCCTTGCAGCACAGTGCCCAGAAGACCAGTGCTGTTACGGCTGCAAGGGGTGACTTGGGGCCTGTCCCCAGAGCCCAGGAGACCTGCTGCAAGGGACTCACCACAGCCCTTTTCATCAGAGGCATCAGAGCAGTCCTTTTGGCCATCACATTCTGGGTTTTCTTTCAACACGCACTGCTTGTTGCGGCAAGTGAACAAGTCTCCGGGGCAGCTCCCTGGGGACAGCAAGGCTTCAGTCACTCGTGTCTTCTGCAGACCTCCCAGCAGCTGCCCCCTGGCTCCCCCAGGGGCAACCACCACTGTGTCCGTGCTCACCCTGCTTCCCGGCAGTGCCAGTGTCCCCATGGGATGCAGCCGGCAGCTGAGCTGCAGCTCTTGTTGAGCTTCCAGGGGGAACAGGGGAGCAGAGCACTGGTTCACCAGGTTATGAACAAGTTGGGATGCAAACACCTTTTGTATCTGGTGAGGAGGAGGCTAGAGGTCAGGCTGCAGCATGCAACCTGGGGAACTGGGGCCGATCTTTGCCCTGGCAACGCTTAGAAAGGCACAGAGCTCTTCCTGATGCCTGGCTCTTACCTGATTTCAGTCCTGGTCTGTATGGAGAAACCTCACTGGGACCTGTAACAAATGGAAGGAATGGGGATCAGCAAGAGCATCCCAGTTGGGGTGTACAGGAGCTGTGTGCTCTCATGACTGCTGCTCCCAGCCAGGATGGGCAGAGGCTTTGCTTCACCTTTTCCTGCCTGCCTGGCAATTGCTTTCCCCATCCCATGGCCAGTGGGAGGCCCTGTGGTGAGCTCCTGGCACAGTTCACTTCCTGGAGCCCTCCTCCACTTTGCTCCACCATAGGCACAGGGTGCAGTGGGTGAGCAGCTGCTTATAGCCCTGCAGGCTTTTGGGGTGCAGGGACCAGTTCTCAAGAGCTGTGGCAGTGATTGGCAGCCCAGGAGCAGGCTCCAAGGTGGAAGCGACACGGGGCTGTTGCCCAAAGCTGAGGTGCACCCTCCATTTGGGCTGCACAAAGCTCTCAGAGGGCTGGGACTCTGCCCATCCTTGCAGAGAGCACAGAGGGAGCTGCAGGGGAGCCCACAGCTTCAGGTTTTCTGGGCGTGTTTCTTTAGAAAGGCCTACGATCACGTGCAACTGCACAGTTATTGAGGGAAAAGTGAATTCCAGGTGGTTTCAGAGAAGACTTTACATATGAGAAATATCCACCCTAGCAGGAATTATTTCTGCAGCTCTGAGGATTGCTTAAGGACTGCTCACAGTTATTAGTAGAGGCAACCCAGCAATTAACCTGCTGAGGTTTGGTTCCTCAGGCTGCAATTTGTGCTTTAGGCTCTGTTGTTGCCCCAGACTCCCAAAACAACTCTTGCAGCGCAGAGAGCAGCAGGACATTGGAGGGGGAACTGGGGGGCTTCCCATGAAGCTTCCAGCTGTTTTGCAACTGCCAGGAGCTAAGCATGTTTCTGCTGCTGTCTCGTGAAGCACCAGAGCACCTTTTGGAGGTGCCTGGCAGCAGCTCCATTTCTAACATTGCTGCTGGGCATGAAGCCTTGACTGGACATCCAAAGCTAAAGCCCCAGGGCAGTACGGCTACTTGAGACAGTTTTGCTGGTATGACCCGTGTTGCTAGCAGCACCAGCACAGGCTGCCTTGCTCTGGTTGCCCAGCAGTTATGGGAGGAGCACACCTGTAAGAGAAGCTGAGGATATCGTCCCATAGGCAGCCAGGGAGAGACCCTGCTCGTGCAGGGCAGCTGCCAGGCCGTGTCTGAGAGCTTCCTCCTCCGTGGCAGAGCTCAGGGGATGGGAATCCTGTGGGCTGAAGCGGAGGCGGAAACGGACAAGCACACTTGAGTTCCCGTTCCTGCTGGAAAACAGAGAATTACTGAGCACTTTCGCTCCATTAGAAGGAACAGTTTCGTGTGCTAACTGCCTACAGGGAACTTGAGGGAAACAAAATTGGTTCTTAATAATTTACGGCCCAAGTGTCTCTGGAGGTGTGGTCTGGGATGAAACAGTCATTCACATTCTCTTTGGCCCAACATTCTCCTTTGGTTGAACAAGGCCATTTTCCTCTGCCTTTCTGACTACACTTCCAAATTAAAGAAACCAGAACACTGGTGCAATCCCATAAAAAAAAAATCCAGCCGCAACTTAAAATCAGTTTCTCTTTTTGCTAGTCTTGAACAAGAACACAGCTCACTTTGTGGTGGAGCTTGTCAAAATGTCCTGAAAACATGAGCTGCACAGTCTGCAGACAAAGCTGCCTACACTCACCTGTAGCCCAGGATGGTGCAACCAGTGCAGCTCCAGTCCAGCTGGGAATCCTGGAAACTGGACAGAAACTGCAAGGCAAAGAACAATGGTCACACACTGGGCAGAAAACCCCTATGAGGTAGGTCTAGTTGGTGCCTAGTATTTTTCAGGGAGCTGGAGCTAACTGGAGGATCTTCTCGTCTCTACAGGTGGCAGGAGCACCTGGGTCCAGCTCATCAGAACACATGTAACCCTGTTCCTACCCTGGCTCAGGCATGAAGATAACATCTTCCCACCACCACTTTTTTTTGCAAGGAGCAGACCTGAACACACATTTCCCACTCCACAAGTCTCTCTTGAGACCCTCATGAGGCCTCTTGAAGTGCAGCTCAGCCCTGCAGTGTTCCTTGCTGATGTTTAAGAAGCCCCTGAATGAGGACAGCCAAGCTGGGCCCTGGGGAACCACACAGGCACGGACTTCAGCAGGGATGGGGCCCAGGCCACCCAGCAGCCTCCTGGCTCTGTCCTGTGCCAAGCGAGGAGTGCAGAGCTGCAATGTGCATGGCAAGCCCAGCTCAACTTACCAGCCTCTCAAGAGCAGGTGTCAGCACCCTGTAATAGTCCGAGTTCTCCCTCTGCAAGCTGCTGTTGAACATGATTCCTTGCAGCTCCACTGTGTGCTCAAAGCTGGTCTCTCCCATGGGATGACAGGCTGCCAGAGAGGGAAAGTGTCTGTTAGAGACACAGAGGGCACACAGAGGTCTAGGGCCATGGCTGGACCCAGCTTTCCTCGCTGTCTGCTTTGGAGTATGGGTCTCTCCATGTCCTTAAGACCTGCAGGTTTCAGCAGCTTGACTGTCCCTGACCAGCTCTGAGGTGCTTTGTGGGTGCCACATGGCTGTGCTGGGCTACCCCACACATATGCAGGAGGAGAATTTTGAATTTGTAGCTAATTTGATTATTAACACTGTAGATTTTTATCAAGCCTGAGAAAACAGATCAGAATCAAATGGGTACAGCTTGCTAGAGCAATCAGACTGGCCCTGTCCTTGCAGGAACAGGCTGAGGAAATGTGTCCTGATTACCAAAGTCAGCATAGAAAGTGGCACCGCACAGCAGAGATGTGCTGGTGGGCTCTGCCAGTCACATCAGGCTGGGCTCCACACCAGCATCCCAGCCTGAGGTGACATCTGGCCATAGGGCACCAGAGGCAGCAGGAAGGATGTGCGAGAGACAAGGAGATGGTGGTCACACTCTAGAGGACAGTAGGACAAGCAATGGTCAGTGGATGCAAGATGAGGTAGGAGATGGCTGAGGAAGTGACAAGAGATTTAGGAGTTACTGGAAGAGATCAGAGAGGAATAAATCACATGCAGCACTAAGGATGAAGTGCTTTAGTCAGATGTCATTCAAAATATGAGGTGACTACAGCCTCTGCATTTTGGCTGTGTACGTGGGGAGAGCTGACCACATCTTGGCCTCTGAAAAAGGCTTTTGAGAATTTTTGGTATGAGAACTATTGCTGTAAGCTGTGCAGACCATTACTCTTTTGGAGCAGATGATAAACCAAAAGAACAGCCTCGGCCGTGCACTCACCCAGCAGGATCCCCACGTAGAGAGCCATCACGCTGCCCACTACGGCGGCCACGACAGTTAATTTCCAGCAGCTGGCCTTCCGTCCCTTTCTGCCTGGCACTGGCTTTACTTGGTCCATGCCTTCTGAGCAGCTCTGTGAGTAAAAAGAAGAGGAGGAAAAGGACTTGTCTGGGATGAAATGAGAGATACCAGCTACGGTTACCTCACTAAAAGGACTGGAAACACCCTGAGTCCCCTGGCCATGCCTTAGGCTGCAGTCAGGAAATTTTTCTGATACATCCAGTTTGTAGGACCTGAACATATCAACCATAGCGGCCTATCCCTTCCTGGTGGTGTGATCACGAGCCAGCCTGATGCCTCCATCTCCGTGCTATCCTGCTTTATCCAAAGCCAGCCAGTCAACTGTACTTTTGCCATGTTACTTTTTGCAAGAAGCCTAAGAAGGCAAGGAAGGGCACCGATTTCCTCTGTCCCTAAGATCAGTTGAATTACTGTATTAATATTCATCCCCCCCCCATAGAAAAAAGACACACATTTCTCCCCTCAAACTGGCACACAAAAGTCTAAGACAATTTGGGTTGCCAAGAGTTGAAATACATGCAAGTTCAGTCTTATTGACCAAAGATCCAAAGTTTATCAGCTTCGGAATGTTTTTTTTGTTTGTTTTGTTTTGTTTTGAGGACACAACCTCCAGCTTCTGGGAAACTTCAGATTTATGGGTCACACCAGAAATGTGTAGTAAGGCAAATTCATATCTCCAGCTTACTCTGCCTAGATATTGACAGCTTCAAAGACATACAATGCACTCAGCTTTTCCTTCCTCTGTTCCGAATTCTGGTGTGCCAAGGGAAGTTTCATCCAGTCCCTTCTCAATCAGCCATTTCCTCCTGATCCAGAAGATGTTGTGGGAGGTTGGGCCCAAACACCATTTACTGATGCTATAAATCAGGCTGAGACTTCAGCAAACAGGGAAGCTGCAAAGGAACAGCCTTTTCTAATGCAAATCTATCTAGCAGTGAAAGAAAAAGAGAGAAGAAAGGCACTCAGGACACAGGGAGCAGCAGAACTGCTTCTGAAGAGCTTTTCAATGTTTTCCAAGAGGCATCAGCGGCTCTTTAAACTGAAGCTTCCAGATAAGAGATTTTAAAAGGTCGCTTCTTTGTGAGGCAAGAAACAGAGAAGGGGGAGAGGAAGGGAGTCCATCCAGGATGCCTTTTTTTTTTTTTTTTTTTTTTCTAACAAACCTCCATATCTTCTTTTTCAGTGGTAACTGAGCCTGGCAGAGATAGGCACTTCGGGCCCCTGTGTTTGGTTAACAATATCTCCATTTGACAATTCAGCTCTTGCTAAGAGGAGACAGGTAAGAAACATTTTTTTTATCCAGTGGTCCCTGTGACCTAAATGCATACAGATGAGCAATCCCTTCTCCCTTCTCCACTCTTTTAATAGGTTTTGGGGTCACCGGCTGTCTCACATGTGGGAGCTCGAAAATCTATTCCAGACGTGCTGATCAGTGCAAGGTCTTACTACCAGTGGACTTTAAAGGTAAGACAATGGCATAGAAAGAAAAAAATAACATCACAGGCAAAATTGGCTATGGCTGCTTTTTAATTGGACAATACAATTTAGTTTGAACTAATTTTGGCAGCAAATAAAATGTTATACTATGATAAAAGATTCTTAGAACCCCAGCAAGAAGTTCTTATTACCGATTGCACTAGCATTGTAACCGGAAAAAGAAAGTATTTAGAGACAGAAACCTACTTAGCAAAGCAATCAAAATTCATCTCCTTTGCTCTCCTTTTAGCATAAAGAAAACTTATTTTCTTTTGAGCAAGTGGTGTGAGTTGAAAGAGAATTACACATGAAATGAAAAGGCAAAGAAATGTACACTCTTCCTTCCTACCTGCAGCCTCAGACTCTCTCACAGGGGCTGTGAATTACCAGGAAGCCCAAGGCTGTGCTGCAAATCAAAGAAATCAAATAACGTCCAGCAGAGGTGAGGGAGCAGGGGCAGATGATGGAGGAGAGCACACCCACCTGGCTGTAGCTTTATTCTGACCATACCCTCTGGGGTGGTATTTCAGGTGAGTTAATTAATTCAGCAACAATGAATTTCCACCTCATTTCACATTCATTTGGCTGAATGACCCACCTCATTTCACTCTAGCTTGCCAACTGCTTCAGGATCATTAAATTCAGCCACCAACCTGACCCACCAAGTCCCATCACTGTATCACGTCCCTTAGTGCCATGTCCACTCCTCCAGGGACAGGGATCCACCAGTTCCCTGGGCAGCCCATTCCAGTGCTCAACCATCCTCTCCATGAAGAAACTGTCTTGTCTCGTAGCCTTTTCAGTTGGGCTGCCTCAAGAAATCAGTGGACACACAGAACCGTGTCAAGAACCTAATGCATCTCCATTGCCTCTGATAATGGAGAAGAAACTGTTTGAAAGCCAAAGGAAGGTTGAGGTGGTGTATTTGAAGATGACGTGCTGGACTATAGCACTGCTGTGCCCTTGGCCTTGCCCTTACATAGTTTTCTGGGAAAAAGATAAGACCCCTCTGGCCAGCAAGAGGGTTTCTGGTGGATGTTCAGTGGCAAGTTCAACTTGTCAGTTTTTCCTTTGGCTGAAATGAAACTTCTTGAGAATTTTCAGAAGCTACTGCTGGGTCGGGAAGGAGATGACAGCAGGAATCAGCATCAACAGTTCTCGTGGTGGGTCTCAAGGGATTTTCAAATCCCCTTGGTTTAAAATATATATATACATGTATATATATTGTAAAAAAGCCAATGCTTCTCTTTTGTTAGGAGCCCCAGCTGATTCCATGTTTGTCTGATTTTGTAGTAGTCATTCAATATCTCTGTCCAAATCTTTACACGATTTAGCCAGTCACTGTTGATACTTTGGAAGGTTTATGGGGAGAGCAGCAATGTAGCCTGTGGTACTGCAGTAGGTAATAACCATATCTGAAAGTGGGGCTGACAGCACATGAGGAAAGACATTGCTGGCTGAACTAAAGAGCAGATCAATTCACACACCACAGTCATTCCCCGGGAACTCCAGTTGCTTCACCCGCTGAGGTGCAAGAAGTTCCTCCTCTCCTTCAGGGCCATTTCCTAGAGGACAAAGTCATCAGAACAGTGAAGTCTGCTAAGAGACTCGTTCACCAAGAAGCAGGGATTAACAGGAAAGCACTAATGAACAAAGGCGTGGTGGGCTCTTCTACTAAATTCAGTTCTAGCCACCTACATTCCATGTCAACAGTTTAAGCCAGAAGAAATAAGAAGATTATTTTAATGACATGTAAATCAGAAATCCATCTTGCAAGAGCATAGTAGAGGGTGGATTTTTTATTTTTATTTTTATTTTTTGCCAGCAATAGGGACCAACATAAAGGAGATGAGTAGCAAGGAGCTATATATGTTGAAAACATCATTCCATTAAAAATAGATGAGCAAAAGGTAAATTTTTTTGGTGTGGGCAGAAATCAGAAGAGTGCTAATTGTCAAAAGAACATGAGTTTCCAGTACAAATGCTGAGAAGAAAAAGCACATTTATGGATTTTTCTCAGACTAAATATTGTGAGTGGTTATAAAATATAAAGCCCCTGATAGCAGAGGGGAAGCCAAGTGATCTGAGTCCTTCCAGCCCAATGTTACTGGGCTTTCTTGTCACTGCTCCAGTTTAGTAGAGAATGCATGTAAGATGTGCAACAGAGAAAGCCAACAAGAACTGCCCAGTGAAAATAATCTCTGTCCCTAACGATCTGCAAACAGCTCTTTCAGCGCTGGCTTTGTTTCTTCCTCTGTCTGGATTTTGCTCCGGGGCACCTTGAGTCATTTCACAGGATCTCCTTGAAAGTTTTTCCTTAATTGACAGAGATAGAGAAAATTTAAAATATAAAGCGAAATGGTGTAAATATTCATTCATCCCTGATATTTCTCCTAATTAGCCAAACTGGCACTAACACCAGTTCTTTTCATCAAGGAGGACAAGACAAGAGCAATGCTGTGTGCAAGCATGGGTGTGCGCTTGTGCAGAGGGTCAGGGGCACGTTACATCCAAGAGCAAGGACAGGAGCAAGGAAGGACCTTCCTGGATGTCTCTGAATGCCTTGGGTAAAGGTGACAGCCGCCCCGTGACACGTCTGTTTCAGGGACACAACTACTCAGCAAAAACTGTGGTAGTGCTGGTTTTGAGGTAGAAATTGGCCTCTTGGAAAATGGGCTAGCACCTCAGGTAGAAATACAATGGTGACCTTCCAGCACTGTGCTGAAGGCTAACTAACCACCAACAAGGCTTGCTTTTTCTTCACGTACCTCCCCATTTCCCTGCTTCTTGTCGTTCTCCACTCAGTATTTCTCTTTCTTTGTCTCTGCTGTGTCTTTCACCACCTAAGGTCTTTCCCCCAGCCCTCCCTGTCCTTTCCAGCTCTGCACCCTTACTCTCCCCTTTAGAACAGGAATGCTCACTCCCGTATCTCACATTGCTTTGCCCCAGGCTTCCTCCTGCTTTTCTTCAGCTTTTTCTGTTCCCTTCCTACCCTCAGCAGCAGCTCTCCACCACGAGGATATGAATCAATCCTCATGAAAGCAGGAGAGGGACTCTGTCAGGACAAGGAGTAATGGATTAAACTAAAAAAGGGTAGATTTAGATCAGATATAAGAAAGAAATTCTTTACTCAGAGGGTGGTGAGGCACTGGAACAGGCTGCCCAGAGAAGCTGTGGATGCTCCATCCTTGGAGGTGTTCAAGACCAGGCTGGATGGGGCTTTGGGCGACCTGATTTAGTGGGAGGTGTCCCTACCCATGGCAGTGGGGTGGAATTAGATTATAAGGTCCCTTCCAATCCAAGTCAACCTATCTATAACCTTCTATGATTCTCCTCTGGTCTCTTGAGCAGAGAAAGAAAAACAAGGAAAGAAGCACAGAAAAGAAACAGTGGTACATGTGTCTTCAAAAGTCAATTTAATTTACTCTGCAACAGATAACGAATGCTAGAAAACCCTAAAGACCCCTGAGGGCAGCTTTCAGACTGCTCTGGAGTCTTTGTGTTGTCTTTCTGTATTCCGCTGTGTTTAGATGTTTTATTCTAACACAACAAATATAAAAAGCCAATTTACTGCAGGCATTTGAAGACCCAAGTGTTAAAAAAAATTGTTGCCTTTACTCTGCATTAGTTTGGTACTATTACAGGGTAGTCTGGCTCTCAGCAGAGTAATGCTGAGTACCGCAGTCTGCTGAGTCTTCAGACATGGGGGTTGTAAAACCATCTCATGGTCTAAGGTCAGGCATCTCCCAAACAGGGCTTTTGTGGAATGATGGTGTTGGTATGAGAAATATGTGACTTGCTTGAGGCAGACAACAAGATCAGCAGCAAATCTACCTGCACTGTCAGGAAGTAATGAGCACTTGGTCAAGGGTGAGTGAAGGACTAGTGATTTTATCACTGCCATAAGACTTTCGGTGCTTCAGAGGAGGAATATAGCAGAAGCATCTTTCTCCAAAGGAAAAAAAAAAAAGCACAAAATGAAAAATTAAACTCCAATGTGCCTCACTCATCATTATTCAAGATCACACATGTCAGAATAACAAATCACATCTGGGTCAGCAAACCATGAGCTTGAGCAGAAGAGAGGAGAGAGTCATTTGTGGTAAGTGAAAACAGAAACATGACCAGAAGAGATAGAGATGTGGGTTAGCAAACAGGCCTGCTGGCACAGCCCAGTGGTGAGAACAATGAAACCCAAATGTCTCAGTGACCATGGAATGGAATGGAATGGAATGGAACGGAACAGTTCACTTGGAAGGGACCTTCAAAGATCATCTAATCCAAGAAAACAGGGTTAAAATAAAACCCCTGTGTGATTTTCTCCTTGTATCTGGTAATTTAACTGTATGTAAATAGAGCTTGGCATCTTGTAGCAGCAGCTGCTGCCAGAAGGTAGAATATTTCCCCAGCAGTAGCCAGAGGCTGGTGGTACAGTGCAAGGACATGGCAGTCTGGAGAGGCCAACGACCACATGCCAGTTGCCATCAGCCCCTTTATGGCTCAAGGGCACCCCAAGGCTGCACCAGAAGTGGGGCTGCAGAGAGGGGAGGGAGTGTTGGAATAAAACCTTTGCATTGTGATGAGTACAATGTCTTAATTCTCCTCATGAGATGATGATATGCTGTGAAAACCGTACATGAAGAAACAGCAGGCAGCTGGTAGAACACAAAGGAATGACTGAGCTCCTCGGTGTCACTCCAGCTAGAGTGGACAGTTCCTTCATGAGCAAAGACAAAGCATCCACACATAGCAGACAGGCGAGCCAGGTTTGGCACACCTGGCCTTTTTGTTTCATGTGGCATGAGCATCTCCAGCCACCAAAGTGGTTCCTTGAACCACCTAACACCACGTTTAATCCTTTTGCTTTAATGCACCTCCAACCTCGGTAGCTGGCACATGTAGACCCATGTCCCCCACTTCTCTGTGGATTAACCTTTAGTAGGGTTGTGCTGCACCTGAAAGTCTACGCCCTGCTGCCACACAGAACTAGACACTATCACCCAGAGGCTGTAAGTCCTGGTCAAGGACACCTCTTTTTCCATTCAGGTAAGTTAGGAAAATGCCACCAGCGCTGTCTGCCTGCGGACTGCGAGCATCTTGCAAGTGAACAAGCCTGCTCTGGGTGTTACCAGCTCCAGCAATTCCAACTCGAATGATGCAGGTTTAGAGATGATCCTTAATACCTGCTGACTTGCAGCATCCTTTTTGGAGGTGCATCTGGTTAAGCTGTCATCCTGCACTCAGCAAGCCCAGTGACACTGTGCGGGCCTTGTTTATTGTCTGTTTTGGACTTCAAATGTCTCTCAATTTACAGGTAAGAAGATCCTCTTCCTGCCTGCCAGCTCTGCAGTCTCAGCTGTGACACGACAGGCTGAGCTGCCCAGTGCTCGTATTATCACAGTAACAAAGGCTCTAACATCATTTCCACCGTGAAGACACTCAGCCCCTGAGCTCTCCCCTTGCTGAGAGAGTGCCGGGCAGATCTGTACCTGCAGTTGGGTTTTGAACTTCAACAATGTGTTAGAGAGCAAAATAAAGGCTGCCTTCCTCCCCCTTGACTGTGCTGCCTTGACCACATTTTACAAATAGTAAATACCGAGTACACACAGGGAGTATCCAGTAGGTAAGAAGTGCCATTTTTGTTCAATTACTTTTCAGAATAGGAGAACAATATAATTTGATACTTTTCAGCTCACAAATGGCCAAGGAAAGCTCACATGCTTAACTCATGGCATTTCATTTGGTCACAACCCTCTAAATGTGCTGCCCTACATTGGCTTCAGGGGCTGCAGCATGTGAAGGGAGGTTATCAGCTGCACCTGGTGAAAATACTGGTATAGTATTGGGACCAGAGCATCCTGGAGGAGCAGCAGGGGGCTAAACTTGATGCTTCCATTTTCCATGTAACCACATTTTGTTCTTTCTTACCAGCTTGCATAGATTTGAAGCAAGGCGTAAATCACATTTTGTGGTACCTAGCTTCAGCCCTTATTACAGCTTGGCAGATAGGCATCGATATTCATGGGCATAAAACCCTCATACTACCCTGAAACCAGTCATCTGTAGTGCACGGTTCCCTCAAAGACAGAACACGTGTAGAGAAACCAGCTGGTGATGACTGAGGAGCATTCAAGCCAGGAACTTGCAGTGCCGGAGGTGATGGGATTTTTGCCACTGACCTGGGAGGTTGCAGAACGAGACTCCAGACATAGCGGTGTGGGACAGTGCCATCTACTAAACTCAGGCACTGGGGGTTTGTGACCAGCCCTCCTGCCTGAAGGGACTGTCCCTGAGCACAGGCTGCGGGACACTGGCACATAGGGCTGCTCAGAGCTGCCTGCAGGGCAGCCTCGTGGCTGGAAGACAGGCTGGGTGCACAGCAGCAAGACAGCACTCCCAGGCCCTTTCCTCCGGCCATGGGGACTGAGCACCATCCCAAAACACTGCAGGTACACTTCTTTAGCTCAAACAGCAGTGCTGTCCTACCCCTGGAGCCCGGGGACGTTGCTACAGGATTTGTCCCATGCCAAGGTCAAAACCGTGCACATCCCTGGCTGTCTCACCAACATGCTTCGTACAGTGATGGCAGTGCCTGTTTCAGTGCTTACGTCTGCATCATTGCTAAACCTGCACTTTTTATTTCCCATGAAGTTACCTGAACTTGCTGGAACATAAGTCCTTATAGCTTTTAAATACCACAAATCACGCTCTGCATTTGTTTTCCATGGTACTGATGATATTAAGCATTCCTCCTCACACAGTGCTTTCAGAGAGGAGGTTCCTGAGACTATTTTCCTGTGAAACCACGGCCGCACATTTGGTGTCGGTGGACACCCACTGGTCAATAGCCACACGATGAAACACCCTACAGAAATATAATATTCCGGGGACACCCGGCAGAAACACGCCAAACTTGTGGAGATTCAACGGTGAGCTCACTCCTGTGGAGAGTTTTGGCTCCTTCGCACTGACGGGCAGACCGGGTCCCCTCCAGCATCCCTGTGTCACTTGTGCGAAGCGCCCCCAACCTCAGCACCGTCATTTTAACGTCAAAAAGCACCGAAATCGGCAAGGGGCAGCCTCCCGAGCGGTAACTCACCTGCTCCGCTTCTCCTCCCGTCACGGCGCCGCCCGGCCCCGCGCCTCGCCTCCCGCCCAGCGCAGCCGGGAGGGGCGGGGGGCGGCCGGGCCGGGCCGGGCCTGGCCGGGCCGTTAAAGGCGCGGGGAGGAGCCGGGGCCTCGCCCTCAGGAGCTGGCTCCTGAAGTGGTTCGGTGATGGGGGATTCGCGCTGGCAGCGCTGAATTCGCCCCAGTCGCTACAAATTGTCAGCCCCACACAGTGAAACCACGGGGTGGTGGATTAACACGCACGGGCCACGCACGTGGGAATCGCTGAAGGGGAGCACTTGTGCAGAAGTCCCTCACTGCCCTCAGCCAAGCATCCATACCGCTTACAGTGCACACTTTATTTATCATCGTAACAATCCCTGTAAGGAAAATGCCATACTTGCTGCACAGGGACATGCAGGGTTTACCCTGCATCACACGTACTTGTGAC
The DNA here is from genome assembly GCF_964211825.1 of Aythya ferina. Taxonomy (NCBI): domain Eukaryota; kingdom Metazoa; phylum Chordata; class Aves; order Anseriformes; family Anatidae; genus Aythya; species Aythya ferina. The sequence continues at coordinate 2,749,134 of NC_140324.1, forward strand.
AGAGGCCAAAACCAGGCAGGGATTGCCTTTTGTTGAAGCTAACATTTGAGCTTTTTGCCAAGACCTCTTGAAAGATGAAAAACACATGAAAAACTGAGAATTGGTTTTGTTTCAGCCTGAAAAGGCTAACGAATTTCAGAGCTTTGTATTTTCAGTCATCATCACTGTTTTTCTGTTCAAGTAACTTTCTTCCAACCTGTACTGAACAACAGCATTGGGTTTGTGAAGATTGGACCTCTGCAGTTCATTACAGTGAGCAAAAAGCTCTTATTTATGTGTGATATGCAATCTGTATTCCTTCTAAAACAGGAAAACATACACAAAAACAAAACAAAACAAACAAACAAAAAAAACCACCATACCAAAACAAAAGAAACATAGGTCATCTAATTTTGAATATGTAGCAAGAGGTACAGAATTTAGGCTGCAATGAGCTATAAATATGAAACTCAGGTTTGTCTTCTAGTTCTAGCTGTGGCATAGCTGGTGATCAAGGCTGTCCCTGCCTGTACATCCAGTGCCATTAAGTCATCAAGGCCCTTGGTGGTCCCAAAACTCTCCACTTAGTCACATGCACGGGTAAGATAATGGACTGGTTTCGGTCAACGAACTGACTTGAAACTGGGCAATCCTCACTAAAAAGTATTTGAGCAATTAGTGCAGGAGCTCTCTGGGAAGGAATTTCACACTGCCCTGAGGGCAACCTTCAGGTGGCACCTGTGCACAGACCCACTCCTGTGCTCAAAGGAGCCGTCACTTGGGGTGGAAAATTCATTCCTTCCTTCCAGACATCCCCCTAGGTGGTTCTTGCTGCAAAACTGAGCAAAGCCTAAGCAGATAAGATGCTTGTAAGAAGTCAACAGAAACTGTGCCTGCAGATGCAGAAACTATGCAGTGCATATTTTGGAAATGTTTTAAATGCAATTGAGATAATCAAAAGTGACGGAACATGCATGTGCAGGACTGGTCATAGAGCCACAGACCAGCTGTACTGTAGGAACTCAGCAGAACAGCAGCTCAGGGTCTCATCCTGAGACATCCTTCTGTTTGAGTGATTTGATTCCCCATTAGAACATTACCCTGTGCCAAAATACCAATAATTTAGTTATTTTTTAAACAAATGCTCTGTCCATATTTAGGCAACAGATACAGGAATAAAAAAGCAACACATTTTTTTCCTTATTCTATTTCTGTTCTAATATGCAGATGTATATCTAAATCTAAATTACAATTTCAACTAATACAGGAAACTGTATGTGCTACTACAAAATAAATGTGACTTTTTCTTTGCTTAATAGCAACAACAAAAATAGTGATGGCACTACTAGTTTAGTATTTGTAGAGGTTTATGTGGTACAATTGTTTGTTGAGTAAGTGATGTTACATGTGATGGATTAAAAAAAAATGACTAAATGGTAAAGGTATTGATGTGATAACTATGTTTTGTTCCCAGAAAATACTGCCTGTCAGCATTTTAGGATCAATTTTGTAGCCAGACTGAATCTTAATTTTTATTATCCTTTTTTTTCTTTTAACACAAACCAGTCTTTCTGGTTTTGAGCCCTCTTTGTCTGAACAGAAGTAGCTGTTCTGTCATTCCGCAGCAACAATCCAAAGAGAAAGGCTGTTTAGCTTCCTTCCTTCCTTCCTTCCTTCCTTGTCTTTCTTCTTTCAAGGTAGGTGACACGAGAAATTTCTTAATTTTTGTCTTTTCAGCTATACTACACATGTAAAAGGAAGATGCAGGACATTTTCCAATTTTACAAAACCAGAGTGGAAATGCACCTGTTTTCAATTTGCACCGTTCAGATACCTTTATGACTTGCAATCTAATTCATTAGACTTACTATTTTTTAAAAGGACCTGCAAAGTACCCAACTTTCTTTCCAAGCAATAGCACAATGTGCAATTCATTGGTTTTATCTGTACAATAATCCCATCAGGGTTAGAATCAGAGGCAGAAAGAAAGCTTGATTACTCATTTAGACAGAGATTTGTTCTGAGTCTTTCATATGAGCAGGAGACTTGAAATGCAATGGGCAAGACTTGAAAGACCATAGACAAGAATTTTGCATGTAATCCATCTCAAGACTGAAGCTGTGAGCAGCTTCTGAGATCTTTTAAATCACACACACAAAAAAAATCATATTTTAGTGCAAAGAATAAAAGTAAACTGGATTTCAAACACAACAATGATAAAAAAATAGCAAAATTCAGTTCAAAAGTTAAGTAACTTTATTTTACAGTTTTAGAAAATTTTTACATTATTAAACTAAAACAGGCTAAGGTAAATTCCAATGTTTTTAAAAGGCAAAATAGAAGAAGAAGAAAAAAAACAACACTGCAATTTCAGTTGATTTTTTTTTTTTTTTTAGGATTGTTTTCTGTTACCATATAGATGTATGCCTGAAATAGGCTAAATTACTCCATGGAAAACAAAACAAAACAAAACAATCACTCTGCAGAAACCCTTGGGATATTTCTTATCTCTTGTCATCAGATTCTGTTTCTCCCACTGTTAATTATGAAATAGGATTTTCCCCATGTTACATCACAGAGGGAAGAAACAAATCTACACTGATCACTGGAGATGCTGTGTCTTACAATATATTTAAATATATAAAATTATATATTATGATATGCTGTGCAATTGGCTACAGGACTAAATCATTCAGATGGAGAGGCTGATATCAAAACCATGATGAGTTCTATAGTTATATGGGAAAGAACCCACCTAGACTGAATGGAAGATCTGATGCAAGTAGTACAGTAAGACCTACAACGTCAGAAAACCAGAAAACATTCACCAAAAGTGTCTTTTACTACTTGGACACTACTTTTTCCTCTTGAGTTTTGCAATGGCTCTATTCTACTGTCAGCAGAGGAAGACAGTAGTAACATGACATGTTCAGTTCTCTGTTATTGTTTGCAACAATAGTAACAACTAAAATCTTACTTGTACCATAGATACAAGACACTTGTATCATAGATACAAGTCACAAAACTACCAATTTATCTATCCTTGTAGATACCATGCACCAATTTTGCAAACCATCATCTAGCAAACACCATGCCTGCTACAGTTTGCTTGAAGGGAGAGAATTACAATTCCTAACAGGCTGTCTACATTTCAGCAATCCAGTGAATTAAAACTGTGGAACTAATATTCATACTGTGTGTGACTGCCTATCTGACGAGATAAATGAGAGGCAAGATAAAATCAGGGAAGGATGTTCATTTTATCACCATACCTGATGCAACGATTGAGGACTGACTATATCTTTATAGGGAACTAAATTCCTTGTTCTTTAGGTCCCATCTGCATTTTATTTTGACAGCTTTTGACAGTGGCATTCCTAGCCACTATGCAGGGGAAATATTTGAATGGAGCTTTTATGCCACGGTCTTCCTACCCTGGCAAAATTTCTTAGCTGGAATTTTATTTTTTATTATTTATTTATTTAGGTGCCAATAGCAAAGAAGATTTTCAATAACAAAAACGTATCAGCTTTTGAAACACAAAAGCTTCCTTCAGCACTTCATGAAACAAGAGCATTAAAGTTTATTCCTCTTGATGACTATAAAGGTATGCATTTGCAAGCACTAAAATTAATAACCGTTTGAGTTTGCAGTCTTCATAACACTAGCCTATACACAATTAGTTGAACATTATTGCAAAGACCTTCCACAAAGACATCGGACATTTTAAACTATTCTACTGTTACCTCCTACTCCCTAAAAGAAGCTACTAACAAGCACCCAATAAACTAGCGTTAAACAAATGTGTGTTTTCCTCTCTAGTCTTATCTCAGAAATTCTCTTTATACTGCTCTTTTTGCCTGCATTCTCCCAGATGTTCCACATACAGAGCACTGGTAATTCACTTTTAATAAAGTAATGATAACATTGTTCAAACATTGCTAGCACGTTAACAGATCTTCAGTTCCTCCAGCACTGCACTATTTGAAAAAGTGAAATAAAGTGATAATAATAAGTAGATCATCCACAGTCAGGGTTGAAAATCTGTATCTTTCTTTCAGAAAATGGTTCTGTTTTCACATATTGCCAAACTGAATGTATTGGACCTTGTATGCTGTCAGTGACTTCTAGGATGGAAAAGATTTGTTGGAAATGTTGGAATGAGACAGTCCCACACAATGAATGCAACGCGTAATGCAAGAGTCAGGGTGGGCGATGGTATCTGATGGTTAAGACACATTATCCGACAAAATAATGTTAATGGACTAGTGCAGAGAGTGCTTCAAGTGCACTATGAAACAGGGACTTCCCCGTGTGGTGGCTGATGCCCCATGCCTGCCAGTGTTCAGGAGGCATGTGGACAACGGCCTCAATATGCTTTAGCTTTTTGTTAGCCCCGAAGAGGTCAGACAGTTGGACTAGATGTTCTCTGAAGGTCCCTTCCAACTGAACTATTCTATTCCAATCTTGAGAGGTCAGTGACAAAGCACGAGTTGAAGACAAATAGGCAAGAGCTATTTGCACTAGCACATGCATACCACTGTCGTTAACTACCAGTTAGAGAGAAACATGGTTATCTCCTCCCAGAGACTTGGTCCCATGCACATTACTTAAATGTACTAAATCAAAAGATAAGATTTATCTCAGTAGAAGGAGCACTGCATCTATTTAACAAGTGTTTTGACATGGTTTCTGTCCACAGAACTCATGATTTTTAAATTAGTAAAAACAAAACCAAAACATTCTTTGTAAGGGAAGATGCGTCTTGGGACCAGTGCTGTTTAGTATCTTTAACTATGACATAGACAATGGGATCCAATGTACCCTCAGCAGGTTTGCAAACGACGCTAAGCTGAGTAGTATGGTTGGTCAATACAACAGAAGGAAGAGATGCCATCCAAACGGACCTGAACAAGACAGAAAAGAGGGCTCATTTGATCCTAATGAGGCTCAACAAGTCCAAGTGCAAGGTGCTGCACCTGGGCTGGGGCAATTCCAGAAATAAGTACAGAGTGGGTGAAAAACTCATTGAGAGCAGCCCTACAGAGAAGGAATGATGAGATGAAAAGCTCAACATGAGCCAGTGGTGGGTGCCTGGAGCCCAGAAGGCCAACTGCATCCTGGACTGCATCAACAGAGGAGTGACCAGCAGGTGGAGGGAGGTGATTGTCCCCCTCTGCTCTGCCCTTGTGAGGCTCCACATGGCTGCTGCATCCAGGTCTGGGGCCCCCAGCAAAACAAGGGCATGGAGCTGTTAGAAGGGGTCCTGAGGGTTATGAAGATGATCATAGAAAGGTGCTGGAGCACCTCTCCTATGAAGAAAGGCTGAGAGAGCTGGGGATGTTCTGTCAGAAGAGAGAGCTCCAGGGGGACCTCAGTGCAGCCTTTCCGTACACAAATTTTGCTCTTAAAATGATGGAGAACAACTTTTTGCTAGGGCAGACAATAATAGGACAAGGGGGAATAGTTTTAAACCGGTAGATTTAGATTAGATGTTTGGAGGAAATCCATCCCTCGGAGTGTGGTGAGGCATGGGAACAGAGTGCTTGGAGAGGTTCTGGATGCCCCAGCCCTGGAGGTTTTCAAGGCCAGATTGGATACAGCCCTGGGCAACCTGATCTAGAGAGTGGCATTCCTGCCCATGGCAGGGGGTTGGAAGGAGGTGGTCCCTAAAGCCCCTTCCAATCCCATCCTATTCTATAATTCTAGATTCTATGATTCAATCTAATTCCATTCTATTATTCTGTATTCTGAACTTCCGATCACAATGCTTTCCTAAATGTCCTAATTTTTTCCTCAATGTGCAGCCCTTACACAGATTTTATTTTAAAACATCACAGACCATATTTGTCAAAAAAAAAAAAAAGGCATCCCCCCCAGCTATGGACAAATCCTTGCATTTGCCAGCACATCTGGCATACATTATTTGTGCTTGTGCCAAAGTAAGGTGTACCATGTATTGCTATACACTAGTTGTGCATTATGGCTTGGCTAGCTTATGTACACATAGGAATATACTACAAATAACATGTCAAATGATGAAAGCATATGTATATAAATTAATCACTTGACAAGATTATCAACGAAGCTGCCACTAATAAGTAATATTACTGGGCTTAACATCCTAAACATCCAGTATAGTGCAAGAAATCAGAAATATATGCACTATACAACCATAGGGCTAAAGAAAAGGGAGAAAGGAACAAAACCACAGGCGAAAACTGCAGTATCTTACAATAAAAGACCTGTATGTAAGCATTTACTTCAAGGCAACACTGTTTTTGCCAACACCCAGTACAGGAGTGATTTCATTCTTTAGTTTATTTATATTTCGCTAGCCTGGGAAGGTATAAAAACAGTTAAATGAAACAAAGGAACCCCTCAAGGCCAAAGGCATCTAATAGGAAGCAGAGCAGTTAAGCAGGCAACTGAGAAACTTCCTAAGTCAGAAAGGTTCTACAAACTGGAGTGTGATATATCCAGAGGCATTGAACTTACACGGTGTTCCATGGATTTTGTTCTGAAACAAAACTTTTTTTCCTCCAAAAAAAAAAAAAAAAAGAAAAAGAAAACAACTCTAAGCATTCTGTTGTCCATCAGACCTCCCAGAAAAAATATCTGCAAGTAAATACATATCTCCCCCAATATCATGCTAATTGACTGATGAATGCAGTCACCTTCAACAAAGCTTAAAATGTTATTATTTCAGTTCTGTTTATTTTTTTATTTTTTTCTGGCTCCAGCATCAGTGCTATTTTTCCAGCATACTTAGAAGTCTACAGGCACTATCATTATGGTTGCATGTTCTCAGTGAGAAATGCATCACAGATGCAAAAACCAAATCTGAAACATGGAAATGGACATGCCTGAAAAACACTATTAGGACTTGCAAGGTATTCTTAAGAAAAGACAGACTGGTGGCTACTGTAAGCAAAAAGGAGCAGCTTCTGCAGGAAAGGCTTGACTGAGATCAAGATTATCAGGTAAAGAAAAAAAAAAAAGAGATTTGATATGGTTAAAACAAAAAGGAAACAAAATGAAAAGAGGAATTTTCTATATGACATGTTTTCTAAATACTATATTAATAAACCTGTTAGGAACAATGTTGTGCTATGGGTAGTAGTATTTTTTTTTTTTTTTTGACATTTGTCCAAGTTTAGAGATAACATTAAATCATTAAACATAAACAAGTATAGTTCTTCTATATGTGGACTTTTTTTTTTTTTTTTGCTTTTTTGCTACTACTGTTAAAAACAGATATATTATTGTATTTCGTTTTAAATGCTCTTCATCTGTGACAAGTGAAAAAGAAGATTCACACAAACTAACAGGATTTGGGGTACTTCTCCCTTATTTGTCACTCTCATTAAGTCACTAAGGTCTTTCAGGTTGCATTCTACCTTCAGCTGAATTTGTGGAACCCTTCAGGAGGACAAATCAAAACCAAACACTTGGACCACCACACTGACTCATATTTAGTAATTTCAGACCCAGGAAAGAATCTGACACTCATTACTGTGGTTATCCAAAGAAAGATTTTTGGTTGCTTTTGTGTTAACCAAGAAGCACTTTAACATTACTTAAAAAGCAGCCTTTTAACTCAAGTTGGTGGAGAATGTACATCTGCAATCATAAAAAAAAAAATCAGAATTAACTACATAGAATATATCTTGACATTTTCCTATAAAGCACTATGTTTTACATTAAGTTGCTGTGGGAGGTTTTTTGAAAGACAGAAAAGCAGAGCCTTGTTTTTTGATGGAAGTGATTGAACTATGTGGGATCAGGGTCTAAACAGTCACAGCCAGACTAGTGCACCAGGGTCTCCTGATTTGTACAGTACTAGAATAGTCAAAGTATATAACTCATTATTTACATACTTTAACTGGAATTATTGCACTATTTTTTTCCACATCGATCTCTGGAGTTTGAAGAAATATTACACTTAGATGGAAAACCATCAAAAACAAGAAGGTGAAGCATGTGTTACAAGCAGACCCATCTGGAGTGAAATATGAACAAAGCAACTACTGAATGTCTATAAGTTAATCAGTGTTATAAATTATTCCATTTTAATTGAGTTATAAACAACTTGAGAAATAAACTCTTACCTACCCCACACTGCATGAGAACAAATGTTAAAATACATTTTCAAGGTGGTGATAAATCTTAATGCTTCATCATCAAAAAACTACTGACATAAGCGTATAAAAACTACTCCCAAAAATATTATGATTGAAATATAATCAAGAAAAAAAACATAGAACTTTGAGTCAGTCTCCAAATTCGTTTTATCACTATTTGTCAAGTTCATTATTTAAACACAGGATTGTATTTTTAATATACATACTTGTACAATGGTTTAAATTAAGGCATAGTCCAGCTGGCTGATATTTTCAATAAAATGTCTCTGTTGCTTTTTAATCACTAATTGGTTCAGATTACCCCTGGCAAAAGTAACATAGTCTGTTAAAGAGGAGATAAAACAGAAGAACAAAAATAACCCAGATCTCTCTAATCCTACTATCTAATCCATTTGGGCTATTCATAAATTAATGTGGTGCAGGCCTTAGGACTCAGTAAGCCTTTCAAGAAACTCACCACTAAAAATCAATCTATCAGACAGGGCTTGAAGCTTTAGGCAGAAGCTGGTAAAATCCTGAACCCATGGTATGGTTTTACAGAAAGCCTTTCACATTCTAGAGAAAGAATATTGTCCACCCAATGCAAAACAGATAAAGAGAGGTTAAACACCCAAAAAATATAGGGCAAACTTTTGGAAGACCTAGCCAAAGAGATAATGGCTGAAGTTTAACAGACAGACATTCAAAGGAGAGCCTTTCAGCATTCAACTCAACATGCCAACTGGAGACTCTTAATTTAAAAGCATTGCCTCAGATCATGACACAATGATGATGCTTTTGTAAGTGACATTTTAGGCTCTTGAAATACTCTGAAAAGCGTTTCTTCCATGCAATTTGGAATCATATTCTTTATATGATATTCACATCATATTTCCTTTTTCAGCTTTAATGTAAAATATTTGAAGTTCAAAATTTTAGGGAATTGCAATTTAAGTGTAGAACACAGACACCTTTGATGAAGCCAAGTGTTCTTAAACTGAATATATGATATGCAAATCTCATCATCTGTGTGTATCAAAGCTGATGTGTAAACGGTTCAACCATGTTATGTAAGAAAATGCACATTTTCAGGAATATAAATTAAGACCAGCTGTACCTCAAATAGTTTTGCACCTCAAATAGTTTTAAATTCATCAATTTAGTCTTTCACAACGTCATTTAGCAAGAGGGGCAAAATAATAGGCTAGATCACAGCCTCATTTTGGAACCTGACAGGCCACACTTTACTACTCTTGGGACAAAACAAAACATTCTTTGAAGCAGCTGATTAGTTACTGAGCAGCAAGTAGCTCTAAATCACGAGTGACTATAGCACCATATGTGTTCCCTTGGGAATGAAAACACCCTTTTCTTCAGAATTAATGATCACAACTCCATTCCTTAAAGTTCAGCAGTTTGGATTTTTTTAGCTTTTACTGATTCTTTTTGCTGTTTTACTTTAACGTTTTTCCTAGTGAAAGTACTGCCTATTAAGCTTCGTATACAACGCTTATATAATTACCTATTTTCTTATTTATCTGGCTTGTATTTTAATTCTAAAGCAAACATTCTTAATACACTTATTCTGTGACAAACACTTTATTTTCAGAGACAGCCCCTGGAGTTCATAGGAGTGCTTAGAGAGCTTCCTGTAGCTCCATTAATCCTGCCTTTTAAACTAGACTAGTAGCCAACACAGATACCTGGAAGTAAAAACAAAGACAAAAAAGTTTAAGAGATGCATTTAATGCACCACGGTAGTATAAATCCTTTCAGAGGCTGGTAATTTAACCATCCTCTGCATTTCCTGAATGTCAGCTTATACTAAAGCATTCCCTTGCATCAATGGCTTTGACAAGTAAAACGTGACAGTAGGCAAAGTGCTAAAAACCTATGTTTCTCTCAACTAAGCATTGTAGCAGACTTGTTCAATGCTTTTCCTCCATGTTAACCTACACTATGCTAAAGCAGCAATAATAGCCACACAAGCACAGAGTACTGTGTAAATGAAGACTCTTAATACTACCCCGGTATAATGAAAATGCATCAGTCAAAGGCATTCACTTATAAAATGATCACTGAAATCCATACATCAGAACCCTTGTAGAGCACCATATTTCAGAAATATATTTGAAGTGTATAGCTGTACCGAAGCTGGAGGCAGAACATTCTGCATTGTGTTTGATGATCAGACTCCCAATGAGGTTCCTCAATGAAGGTGAATACTACTGAACCAGTCTAAATACATACTGGCTTTACATGGATGTTTGTGACAGAAGATACGGAGTTCCTATCACATTGTTTATTCCACCTGTTTTTGCTCTAGGTTTAGGCATTTGCTTTCAAGGTCGTCCTTGTTATGCCCAGCTGGTTCCTCACTCTGTGTGATAGAAATTTCTGACTGTTCCGTCTTTGTGTCATTATCAGCCAGCTCCTCTGCAGTCAAGGTGGGGCCATGCAGCTCCTTCACATGGAGGGTGGGATTGGTCATTTGCTCTGTCTCTTGTTGAGAGGCTGGTACATTGCTATCTTTGGGAAGCTCAGGGCAGTTGACAGGAGCTATCACCAAGGGAGGCTGAGGTAGGTCTTTCTGCAAATGGAAGATCACAGTTAGAATGAAGAAGATCATTAATTGTTACACTGCTGTCAAGAACGGTAGTAACTGTATATAGAGATACACTAGGATTTGTAAAAACTGTTTTCAACTGCCTCCAGTTATCAGGTGAAGTGGTCAGATCAAATGGTCACACAAGGTGAAGATAAAAGGCACATCTCTTACTATTCTTCAGCAGGGGACACATGCATAATGTGATCCTATTTTTGCATCTTAAAGTGCACAGGAGTTTTTTCTTCCAAGAACTTGTCTAATAATTTTTAAAAACCCTGTAAACTTTTCTTATTCACAACAATTTTGGCAAAGAGTTTCACGTCTACACAGAAAAAAAAGTTACTAAACTTCTAAAAAAGGTTTTGTTTTAAACTGTTGTTTGAATTCATGACTTCTAGTCTAAACTTTCAAGACAATTTTGTTAAGGCTAAGGAAGGGAAGGTAATATTACATGAGATGGTCCTAAAGAAATAGAGAACAACTTCCAGATGAACATTTGACTTTTTTTTAAAAAATATATATTTCTAAGAATGGTAAGAGGTAGCTGCTTGCTATGCTATACATCTGCATTGTACTTCTGGTAACCTTGTATGTTAAAGCTCTAGCTAGTCATCTGCACAATGGATTTTTTCCCCCCCACCGCCTTTTTATAAGGTCCAAATTCAGATATGTGGCTACAATGTATTGGCACCTTTAATACTATTAAAGTGTCTTTGTGCTAGGTTGCTAACACAGAACAGTAGTGAAATGCCTAAAAGATTTGTAACCAGGAAATACTATTTCTCTAAATCAGAGTTGCAGGAATTTCTGAATTATTTTTAAGTGTTCTCTGAATAGGAAGAACTTTTATTTGCTAAGACCCTTCTGGGTCTCTTGCTATCACATGTCTGTAAAAAACTGACAATCCCTTTCATTTCTTTGATTGCAACCTTTCTGTGACACATTAGTAGCGGTTTTAGTCCCTATTTCTTGATAGATCAGTTGTGACAGTTTTCCAGAAACATGACCTGTGTAAGGCATACAAAGGACTGCAATCCCAACTCAACTAACTGCATGCTACTTAGCTTCCTGTAATAAGAAACAGTATTTGCCAACTCAACCAGTCCTAAAGTTTATGTTCTTACTGAAGAACCACGAAAAGAGAAGCACTACCTTCTGTAAAACTTAAGGGACTATAAGCAATCTATTATGAACTGACCTAGATCTCTATCTTCATAAGCTTTAGGCTACTAAAAAGATATGTACTAAAAAGATATGAAGATAAGTATTTTTAAGGAGTTACTTACCACAACAGTAATAATACTTTCAACAAAGATCAAACCAGTAAAAATTGTGTCAGAATGAAGGACAGACAGGGTCTACTTTACTTTTCACTAGCTAGTTTACGTGGCCATTAATATTAACATTAATATTAAAAGAAAGAAAATGAAAACATCACTGAAGCAAAAAAGTGTGTATAAAAGAAACAATCAAGCAAAACAAAAATCTTTGGTTTTGGTGGATAATACTACAATATTTTACTCAACTTTAATTCTAGTTAGGTTTTTATAATAATAGTATTTCTTGAAGACACTCATATCAAACTGGTATTCACCGCAAAGCCGCTGCCCGTCCAGAACATTGCAAGCTCCTTTCTCCAAAGAGCCACAGCAAAACTTGTGATTAGAGTGCAGGGCACCAAGTAGAGGAGAGCTGGCTGGCCCATCTGCATCAATGCCAAGGCGACAAAGGTCACAAGAAGGCCTATGCCATATGCTGGAAGGAAACAAAATCAGAAAAAAAAAAAATCAGCTATAGCTCTGCTTAAGAAAAAACAATTAAATAGCTAAATAAGCATTTTAACAGGATTTTTTTTTTTTTTTTTTCCAATAAGTACATAAAGCAACTTCTCCAATTTTTTTTCAGGCTTTTAAACAGAAGCATTATACATACACTATAAACTTCAACTACTACTTTGAGATACTACTAGTATCTCAAATACAATGTGTATTTGAGTAGGTAGTACATTTGAGTAGGTAGTACAATGTGAAAGTAGTGTGATTGACCTAGTCCATGCTGTGTGATTAAATCAGTATCTTAAACAGTTTTAGAGAAACAAAATAAACAAATATTTTATTTCTCCTATTATATTTATGAATTCAGATAGAGACAATTATTTTGACCATTATATTATATACTTGGTTTGGCTTTGACTGCTTCTTACTACATGGCAACATAACTTAAAAAACCAGATGTATAATTTATTATTTTGTTTTAAATTACTGCTTGTATTCCGCAGAAAAGCGGAACAGAAGCATTTAGGATTTTATATTGTAATTATTTTCAATTAAATTTTCAGAAGAAGGAAGCTAAAACTAACTGATTTTTGTTCACAAGTAAGATTATTGGAATACTCAATGGTTTTATTCTTTTTTTTTTTTATTTTTTTATTTTTTAATTATTGATAGTTCTTTGTATTTAACTGAAATATTGGTTTTTATGACCTAAGTCCATTGCCTCACATCTTCGCCCTGCACGCTTGCAAGAGAAGTCCGGTTATGTCTTCCCAGCTACCTCACATTAGGTAGCTTTAGACAGCAAAAGAATTTCCCCTTTGCATTCTCTTCTTTGAGCATCACGTGCTTCAGCACCCAGCCATCTTAGTGGCCTGCATTGGATTTATTCCAGCACATCAGTGTCTCAAATGACAAACTGCGGGAATAATCACTTCTCTCATCCTGCTGACTCTAATTTTACTAATACAGTGCAGTATGTGGTTAGTTTTTATTGCTGCAATAACACTGCTGACTCTTCACAGATACCGAAATTGATAGGAAAATGTTGTAAAGATGTTTTGAAAGTACCAGGCAAGACAACAGGTTACTTTAAGAACCTATGAAGTTGTCTAAAATTTTCTACTCTAATTCTGCTTTAAGTCTTTAAGAATCTATATTTGCAAGAATTTCTAAAGCATTTTCCCCTACGTTTATGATACTAACCGCAAATATTCTAAGTCTTTGATAGCATAAATACAGGTTTCTGTTGGCTGTGTTAGAAGTTAAGATAGCATTTGTCAGTCACCTTGAAGCCCATGGTGTACAACTCTGGATTCTACAAACTGAAATTTGAAACCAATTTGGAATCCATTTGGAGGTATTATATCCATTACAAAATACTTCATTACATCATAAATCACGGATTTTTAGAACACACAAAAAGAACAAAGTCAATATCCTTGAACCTGAATTTTCATATGCCACCAACTCAAAAAAATCTTTAATCAAGAAGCCAGAATGAGTAGCTAAGAACATGTAAGAATACATGTAGGGGTTACAGTTACACAAATCGTGATCAGAAGTAGTTTCCTTTATTTATGTCAGACAAGGCAGCTCAAGAAAGTGATGTCATAATTCAGTAGTAGAAGGTCTAGCCTTTAAAGAACAGTTTTATTTGCTTTATTACTTGTTTAATAATGAATGGAGCAGAATGATCAAAAAACAACATAGTATGAGATCAATAGTATGCTTTTGAAGGGAGTGAGTGACTCCTCTAGATATCATGTTTAAGTGTCAAACATACCTATTGTGCAGGCTACAAAATAGACTCTGGATGACTGGACCTGAATATCAAATCTATGACAGTAGGCTACCAGTAAACCTAGGAAAGGAAAGAACAATTACATTTTCAACCCATTCATGCATTGAGATAAATGAAAACGTATATCAAATTATCTATGAACTTTTAAGATTTTTTTTCCCAATACTTTGGTACTCCACTATTTAAGAACAGCATCATTCAGTAAGCCCCACAGCTTACAGAACAGTTACATAAATAGTCAAAGTTACCCTTAACTTAATACTTTTTATTAATATGCTTCTGCCCTTCCCTCCTGTGGGAAGGATCCCTCTCCACCCCACCCCATTTAAATAGATTTTTTTCCATGAAACTTGTAGGAATATAATTGTCTCAGGTTTTGCTGAATTTTGTTGAAACCAGGGATTGCAGAAACTTTGGTTCTGTAGAAATCAAGGCTAAATGCACAGTACTTTTGTGTGCTTTTTTTTTTTAAAGAGTTCTTGATTAAAATGAAACAAAGTAAGTTTCAAAGCAATGCACATGAACCTGTTTGTTCATGTATTTTAAAGAAAACAAGAAACAAAAACAACAACAAAAAGAAAAAAGTAATTGCTCTGGCAAATCAAATGCAGCAAGAGTTAACAATTGTACCACAGAAGATTATGCAGCTAGTGAAAAATAAGTTATTCACAGAAAGAATGCTGCTAGATGAATTGTCCACAGTATGTTTCATCACTAGAATGTAGATAATTCTCTTAATCTCAGATTATCCAAGTTCCTCGGATAATCAAGCTCCTTGTGTAAGATTTAGTTCAACTCTGAAGCTTGGAAATAAATGATCCTGGGGACAATGAATTAGAAAGCAGGCAGAAGGGAGGTCACAGTGCAAATGGGAAGCACTTCTTGAACTCTAATTACTGGTGAATTTCCTTTTTTATTTTCAGGTGAATTGTCCATAACATCCACATGTACCCAGAGATGAGTTCTGGAGCTTTTCAAACCAATAGCAACTGCAAATCTACTCTGCCAAGTGCTGTAGTATATTGAGATGCTTTTGAATTGGCATAGTACTGGAAGAAACATGGACAGAGCACTCAGTGGCAGCTAATGCACAGTAAAGGTGGAGACAGCTCTCTGATGACTGAACACATGACAAGAGATGGCTTCAACCAAATGTTCTAAATGTTAATGTTGTAAATTGCTGTCATCACAGCCTGTTTTGCATTTTGGCAACCTATGGATGGGGATGGCTTCAAGTGGCTTACTAGATCATCAACCTGACAAACTGGAAGCTTCATTTTAATACAACCTATAAGAACCAGTCTTCAAACAGACCATTATGATGCTGGAGATGCAGGTAAGTAGAGAAAGTGAGGTATTCACACAATGAATGTCCATTGTTACTAACAAAACAACGAAGTTTTGAATAGTGGGGTATATGTGCACTCAAATCACAGGCAAATGGGCAAGTCACTTCCTCTATGATCTCACTATTAAAAATGTTTATATTGTAATATTAGCTGCTGAATTAATTCTTCAGTTTTCTCTACATTTCTCGACTTGACTGCATGTGAAACTGAACCATCAAATTAGTAGGCATTTAATTTCTTATTGAAAGAATAAATAGTGCAGAAAAAAACCCAGAAAGGTATACTTACAAATATATCGGGTTTATACATGTCAAATCAAACTTCCCACTTGAAGTGGAAGCAGAAGAATAAGCTAATATGACAGTGCAACAAGTACAATTAACACACTAAACAAGAAATACCTGGAACTAAAATGTCTCCAAATCCTAGGAGAGAAAAAGGCCTGTCACACAGAGCCAGTGGTGAAGAGTTCAGTCGTGGAACCTTCAGGACCATTGGGAGCTTAGAAAGAAAGAGACATAATCCTTATGAAAAGCTTTCTTCTCTACATACTGACACCAGAACTTGTTACTGTTGTACTGGACCTAAAGGCTACACAGATATAGCAAAAACATCTTTTTTTTTTTTTTTTAAACATTATACATCTCATTACTGACAACAATAAAAATACAGTTAAGATGGGAGTGAAGAAATACTATTAAAAACAAATGGCCAAGACAACTTGTAGTATGATGCACATCTCAAAATACTCTATATTAATGTCAAAGTCCTCACATGTCGTAGGTATCAACTCTGGTTTAACTGTAGAAACAAAATTAGACAAGCTGCCACATGTATAAGAAATAGCTTTATATTTGGTTCTACTGGTTGCAATGGATGTATCAAAAGAGCAAAGACTTGGGAAACCCTTTAAAAAGTAATTTTTCCAATCACTTTGAGACTTGTTTTTTTTGTTGTGCGTGTATTCTAACATTTCTGTTTATTACATAACTTGCAGTGTTGAGGCACAGTATGACAAGGTTCAGTGCAAACATATTCCTATATTAGACTATTAAAGAAAAGATATTTTGCTTATAATAGTGTTAAAATCATTGTATCTACTTATAGTATAATTATTCTTTCATACAATTGTGTGTAAAATTTGAACTAAAGTGGGAGCAAAAGACTAGAGTAATTTAAACAAAACTGGTTTTCCTACAGATTCACTTCGTATTTATTTTCTACACTGTAACTCATCATTTTCTACATCTCACCTACTTTCTTCCTCAACTCAGCCACATCACGTTGTACAGCTCTGTGCATGCAGCTGGCTGTAGTCAAAGGTTATAGAAGTGTTGAATTCTGACTTCTGTTTTCTATCTCCAGTTTGTGTTTCTCTCCTTTGCCTAGCTTCAGGTTTTCATAAAACAATTGTCAAAACTGGGGGGGCTGGATGGTAGGAAAGAGACATCATATGCATTTAATCTCTTCAGGTTAAAATGGATATGCTTCATTAGAAATTATATTTACAAATATGCTCACATACTTTTATGAAACTGAGCTAACCAGCTTCCTTTTACTGAAACTCTTTGAAAGCAAGATAAAGGAAGACCAAAGCTATCATGAAGAGTCACTAAAAGTCTGCCTGGTCCTGTTTCTCTTGTAGATTTCCAGAGAGCTTAGGAGTGCTTATTTCCATGTAAAATTCTTTTTTGAGTGGCATATCCATTTCAGACCCATAGTCTTTGAGTTTTACAGAAGTTGAAAGCTTAATAGCTAGAAGTTAATGCCATACTTTCAGACTATGTACAATACCTTTTCATGAGTGGCAGAATCAGATGGGCCTGCAGCTACCTCCACCATTATACTCTCCCCAGTCTAAAGAAAAAAATGGCAAAATTTTAAATCAGCACATCAATCAGCAGGCCAGGGATTATTTAGGAATACACAGTGAAACGTCATTACCTTTTGCTCTGTCTGCAGCAGGCAACAGAAAAATACTTTACTTACCTTTGTTAGAAAAGGTGTGATAAATACAAAGAATACATCATAGACAAAAAGAACCAGGAGGAGCAAGGTGCAACCCTGGAAGAAGAGACAAGATAATTGGTGTGTATTTATATACTATGCATTAGTTACCAGCAGCATATATTCAGCAGCTTGAGTATTCAGAATAAAAAATTAGGACTAAACAAGACACCCTAATTTTTCTCAATTCCTAAATATTTTAAATGGAAGAATCTCATTTTGCATGCAGCAAGAATATAATTCTCAGATACAAAGTTATGTTAGTCCCTCAAATTCTTTATCCTATAAAATTTGAAAATTGTTTCAATTTGTTAGGAGATACTAAAAACTTTTGCATTTTCTCTGAATGATGCTAGGCATAGTTTGAAACAGCATCTACACTATCTCAGCCAATTTCTACAGGGGAACAGATTTATAGGTGAAGATAACTTGGAAAAGAGTTTGAAGAGCTGCCTAAGAAGCAACTAAATGACTAACACTAATTTTTATTTTAGAATACTGATTAAGTTCTAGAAGATTTGAAAATTAGAACATTGCATCCATCTTACGTCAAATTAAGGGAAAAACAAAACAGAGTGGTGGAAGCTACTCATATCTGATTTCCAGCAAAATGACATTGAGAAGGACTGAAAAATCACATCTGACAGATCTCAAGAAACAAGTCTTTATGAAGTAATCACAATTAGTAAAATCTGAATCATATGGTGCTTCAGCATTTTTTGTGTTTAAATCAAAGACCTATACCATGAAATCATCACTGTACGGATGAGAAGTTCACTGGTTCACACTGCTGTAGTAGATAAAGTAAACCATTTTAAAGTAAACCAAAATTTAATATCTCTTTAACATCCATACCTTAAATGTAGGCAGGCGAATTGTTTTCAACATGTAAAGACAGAAAGCAATTCCTAAAGCATCTTGCAGAACCCAGGCCCACCTAAAGGAAGAGAAAATTTATATTTTTGCAGGAAGCAGCAGGACAGTCAGACCAAGCTGTTTTCACTACGAACCTGCTTGGGGAAAAAAAAAGTAAATAAAACAACAACCACCAAACCAAAATAAAAATTTTATTACAAGCTCTTGTTTGCAATCAACATTGTAGTCATCATGGACTTACAAATATGAAGTTGTACTTGACCAACCTGATAACCTTCTACAAGGTAAATGACTTTCATTATATAAACAGCAGATGCTTTATCTGGACTTCAGGAAGGCTTTCTACACAGTGTTTTCCACAATTTTCCCATAGAAAGCTGTTGATACATTTATATATGCCCATATAGATGGGCAGACAAGGAGGTACAAGCCAGCTGAAAGACCAGGCCCAGAGGGTGGTGATTAGTGACTCAAAGTCTAGTTGGAGGCCAATAGCCAGCAGTGTACCCCAGTGATCCACATGGGGTCCAATCCTGTTGAACTTCTTCATTAATGATCTGGATGATGTGGCAGAGTGTACTCTCAGCAAGTTTACAGATGACACAAAGCTGGGAGGAGTGGCTGACATACCAGAAGGTTGTACTGCCATCCAAAAGAACCTCAACAGGATGGAGAAACAGGCTGAAAAGAAAATCATGAAGTTCAACAAGAGAAAGTGCAAAATCCTCCAACTGTGGAAGAAGAACCCCATGCACCAGTACATGCTGGGGGCCAACCTTCTGGAAAGCAACTTTGCAGAGAAGAGGCTGGGGGTGCTGGTGGACACCAAGTTGAATATGAATCAGAAATATGATCTTACAACAAAGGTGAGCAATGGTATCCTAGGCTGCATTAGGAGGGGTGTTACTAGCAGGCTGAGGGAGGTGATCTTTCCCCTCTAACTCAGCCTTAGGTCCACCTTAAGTGTGGTGTCCAGTCCTGGGCTCCTCGGTACAAGAAATGGAGCTACTAGAGAGACTCCAACAAAGGCTCACAGAGATGGTGGAGGGACTGAAGCATCTCTCCTACGAGGAAAGGCAGAGAGAGACGGGACTATTCAGCCTAGATAAAAGAAGGCTTGGGAAGATCTTATCAATGTACATGAGCATCTGAAGGGAGGGCGCAAAGGTGCCGTACTTGTTTCAGTGGCACCAAGTGATAGGACGAGAAGTGACAAGCAAAAACTGAATCACAGAATATTCTCATTTTCCACTGTTCAGGTGAATGAGCACTGGCACAGGTTGCCCAGGGCAGCTAGGGAGTCTCTCTCCTTGGAGATATAAAAAAAAAGGTCATCTGGACACGGTCCTGGGCAACTGGACCCAGGTTGACTTGCTTGAGCAGGGTGGTTGGATCACAGGACCTCCAACCTCAAACATTCTGTAATTCTGCATTTTTTTTTTTTTGGTCCAAACTACCCATGTTTTAGTCTATCATCTAGCACATAGATACGACATTCTTTAATCTCTTGGTTGTAAGACTAAGATTTTAAAACAAGATATAATTCATACTCAGCAATTTAGTTTAGGACAAGCTAATTGCCTTTATCCTCTTTGTTCCGATTTCTTCGGAGCAATCAAACAGTCTTTGAACACATAACTACCTCAGAGTGCATTTAACCTCACACAGCAAATTTTCATATGTATTTGCTGCCAGTAGCTGCTTTTCAAATTCTACTTTTTCCAATCCTTTTCAATACCTGGAATTATTTTTTCCATGAATGATTAGATTTATAATGCTGATGAAAAAATACTGGAGTTTATACCCATTTATTACAAACTAGTAACGTACTGGCTCTTTAAAGAAATTAGTGAATAGAGAATAAAACTAGCTATACTAAAACCTGTGACAGTTCTAACAGAACATTTTTCTCTCTCCCTACATACCTTGTCTCACATTTGCAATACACACTGCTCTTACATTTTAGCAACAATAAAAATGCAGCTATGGTTGCTGGTGGTATAGTCACCAACAAAAAACAGGATGGAAAAAACAGACTAATTCTTGGTTAATACTAGTAATTAAGAACCACCTTACTTATTATCACACTTCCTGATGGAATAATTCTTCATATGCCAGTCCTAAAAGAAACTGGTTCAACTTGACACACTCTCCAAAGCAAACACAGAGTGAATCATCTGCAGAAAGAAAGATGTACTTATCCTTTCAGAGGCTACTAGTGGTCTTTTCCTTGGATAAAACACTGCTGAAAAGCTGTCTAGGAATCTCAGTGAAGGGAAGAATTTTTCAAGGGCAAGTTTTTGCAAGTTAAGTCTAGAAGAACTAAAGCTTTTTGTTTTACTCGATAGCTAGGATGAAACAGAAGTAGGACTTGAGATATGGAACACTAGTGTTTCCCTGTAACTGCTAGAGACTAGATGCAGATGAGACATTATGCTTCTGTGATCCTCTGATCAATACCTGAGCACCTGCTGATGAAGCTTTGTGCAGGACGCTTCAAATCCACTCCAGCTTTGACGCAGAAGATTAAGGGTTTCCCAGTCCTAATTATCACAAGTTGGAAGGGCACTATAGTATTTCTGTACTTCTCAGTCTGACACTGGTTCCTTATTGCTCTAAAAGAGGTTCAGAGTTGATGCCTTCTGAGTTTTGTCAGTGAATGATCCAAAGCCTTAACACAGAAAACAGACCCCACAAAGGCAATAAAAGGCATTCAAGACAAGAAAGACACGTTCAGTACTAACAGCAGAAACTAAAGCCAACATATCAGTTCTAACATGGAACCTGTGATAGAATCCTTTTAACTGAAGCAGTAAGAAGAATGAACATGCTGTAATTAGGTACCACAGCAACACTGGACATAGCTCCCCTCAACTGTCTGGCATGAGTAAACCATTTTCTAAAGATCTGACAATTGTCGTAGGTCTTATTCTCTCAGAAAAATTTCACATGTGGACCATCACCTAAAGAAATAAATTAGACAACTTGTACCCAAACTTCTATACCACTTGTGAAAAGCTGCATGAAACCAGTCAGAATATTGGCTGGGAATCCAGAACCAGTGAAGCCTGAATTTTATGGAAGAAACTCAGGTATAGCGAGAGGCAGTTTCCTGTAACCTAGACCAATGAGAAAAAGATGAAGTACATCAAGAGCAACTATGAATTTTATATCTATTTTTTTAACACTTAAAATTACTCTGTAACAAAATGAATTAACGCAGATGGTATGCATCTTTCACAGCTTCCTCAGAAATACGAGAATGGAAGTTCCAGGGTGTTAAGATTGCAAGTTTTTTCTTTAATTTGACAAAAAGTAATCAATAGAAGTCTAATTTCTTCCAACTCCTAGATTCTGGATATGTTTAAGCTTCTACAGATAGCAATAACATAGTATAACATAGATTACAGTCTTCTTGCATAGAAATTAAAATATACACTTACTGATCTTCATTTCTGAAGATTCCCCAGACTACACTGACAGAGATACAAAATACTGCCAACAGCAACATCCGGACCTGTGGACGCTTGTGAAAATAAGGCAAGTTGTTGTCTGGGATTCTGAAAATGAAACACAAATGGGTACAGTTATATATGTAGTTGCCCTCCTCCTTCATAAACGTTTTGAAACACAAAATCACCCTGTAAATCCCTTAATTACCCTATACTATAAATTTATTTTTTCCCATTAAAGAACTTACAAGTTGTCACATACCTACACTTTCCCAAGGGAAATCTTCTTACAAAAGGAGACAGGCAACTGTAAAGTCCAATTGAGGCAGCCAGGCAGAATATTCCTATGATAACATAGACTGACAAATAAAAAATAGTAAGTCCACAAAGGATAAGGTAAGAGATGCTCTCTTTCAATCAAAAAGCCTGAATAAGGCTTAAATTTCATCAGTAAAAATTAAACAGACTTCAAATAACTGTTGATTAGATTTATGCTCTTTAAATATCTAATTGCAGGTTAGTTTACTCAGGTACTTTATGCAACAGCTACTTTAACAGATCAAAAGCTCCTGGCTACTATTTTTAAAGTAAGCTTTAAATGAGAAGCCAGAGACAATTTACTGTGAAGTGTTCATCTTCTCACAATTGGCACACATAAACGTCGTAAGGGAACAATTAAAATCACTCAGTAACAAAATGAATCAACACAGCTGGTATGCATCTTTCATAGCTTCCTCAGAAATAGGAGAATGGAAGTTTCAGGGTGTTAAGGTTGCAAGTTTTCTTTAATTTGATAAAAAGTAATCAATAGACGCTTACCTTACTTATAAAGCTAGAAAAATCAACTTGAATAATAATAGAAAGGAGAGTATAGGTTTGAGAAATCCTTTGATAAAAATGCAGACTTAGCATCTTACACCTTTTATTCTACTTAACAGATTTTAATATTTGAAAGAAGTGCTATGAATACCAAATCCAACCTTACTAAAGTAGGTACAGAGGTCTACTCTGAGGATTTTCTTTAAGTGTTTAAATCATATAGCAATGAGAAAAGATGGTAGAAGACAGCAGTTTCATAATCACTTCTACAGTAAAATTGTTCTTGAAGCAATGGCAGCCTAGTAGCATTGAAAATGTATCCATACAAATACAACTTAAGAGTACCTAAGTGGTCATAGAAGAAATAAAGGAGGACCAGCATTGAGCAGCACATTACTACAAATACACAGATCATTATTGGAGTCACATCAACTGTTTCATCATCATGTTTCTCTGCCCCATCATCACGTTTGTGCTTCATGTATCGCCTGAAAGAGTAATATGGCTATAATCAGACCATTACTTCTGCAAGAAAATGGCACTGAAACTTCAGTAAGAGTTACATGGACTTGGAAAAGATGACACTACACCAACACCTGCACGGATTTCCACTCAAGTCAGTGGAATTCAACATTTTACATGTATGTGCAAACACCAGAATAATCTGGTGTAATAGTAATCACAAAACTGTTATACCAAGAGTACTATTTTTCATTCATTTACAACTCTGAATCTTGAAAATTCCTACAGAATACACTGCTGACTTCAGAAGAAATCCTGAAATCAGCTTGCATGAAGTAATGTTGGAAATGCATAGAATATATTTCCTCCCCATCTACTTGCTAAAAGTAACCATAAAATTTCAGTAAAAC
Organism: Aythya ferina; assembly: GCF_964211825.1. Classification (NCBI taxonomy): domain Eukaryota; kingdom Metazoa; phylum Chordata; class Aves; order Anseriformes; family Anatidae; genus Aythya; species Aythya ferina. The sequence goes on from NC_140324.1 coordinate 2,772,795, forward strand.
ATTTATAATAAACATCATATGTTAACCATCTGTTTTACACTATACTAGTGAAATCAAATCACTATCATTTTCATAAAAGACCTTTAAAAATGACTCTTTGCAAAAGCCCAAATAGCCTATTCCAATCCAATTTCCCTTTCAAGTTTTTCAAATGCTTGGCTTTTTGAAAAAAGGCAAAACACTCAAATACTGTACATGAAAATTATACACCACGCTCAAGGGCTCTCAGATGTTACACTAGTATCTTCCCACTCCAGTTATACAGAGTCTCCAATCAGCTGCACAGCTACCAGGATGTCTTTAGAGGACACCACCACCATGGTTCCATCCCGCCCCCATCAAAACCATAAGAAGAAATCTGGCATATTATATTCCCCATACTCACTTTTTCACATCTCTGCTTCCCGCCCAGTAGCCTCCAATTGCAACAGTCCCCACGGCCATGACAAATATGATCACCATGTTATAGTCTAGCACAGGCTCATTTGGTGCATACATCGCCCCTTTCACTGACCTGCCGAAACTCTGCAGAGGCAAGCACAAATTCAAAGGAACTTAGTGATCATTCTTCAGTTAGAACTACCCTGTTCTTTAAGTCTCCCAAGTTTGTTTTTGATATCATTTTCCCAGGAAAGGTATTTAAAAAAATAAAAAATAAAGGCTATGTGTCAAGGGAATGCGAAGAACACCTTCAGAGATTCCAAATATAAACACAATTTAAGGAGACATCTTTCTCTGTGATCTAGAAGTACTACAGACATCTGCAGTTCTGCTTCTGCAAAACCGCCTTGGCACATCTAGGTCTTCCTCTGCTGCCTCAGTTCAAGAGAAAATAGAGATAATGATACTACAACAGTGAAAGAGCTTACACATGCTTTACACACGCCTGTTTTCTTTTACACCACTAACATACTTGTGAAGTTAGCTTCCTCATCACACATGGTTGAACTCCTTCCTTAAAGTGTACTTTATTCAAAGTACACTACCAGATAAGGACTATTCCAAAGCAAGGCTCCCCAAAATAAGTATAGGATGGACACTTCATAAAACATAACTAGATAAAACATAACATAACACACTTTGTGAGTATAATTCTACAGATCCAAAGCTCCTAAGATGAGCTTCACATACTGCTGACCAATAACTCATTTGAGATGGTATGAAATAGAGTATTTAGTATTGAGCTTACCTTGCCAATATCTAACATATCAGAATAGCTCAGCAGAGCAACAGGAATATCAATCTCTTCATACTGACTCCTGTTACCCCCAGGAGGAACCTGAAAGACAGTTCAGATCAGGCAAAAATATATTAATTTCTGCAAAGACTACATCAAAAGGGTTAAAGTTTTTAGAATATTTTCTGAATTAAAAGGAAGCAAAAGGGACAAAGAAAAATTATAATCTACAATTATCTTTACACAGGCAAACCACAGAAGAAATAACCCAAAACACAGTACAAAACCAAAAAATACTGCTAATGCCTTATCAAAAATCTTAAACCAACTATAAAGATGCTGCACTGGGGCCACGTGGCAAGGACTTGGTAGCAGGAGGATGCAGGTGCGGCCTCTGTGAGCACAGCACAGCAGCTGCCCCAGGTCAGATCAGACCCAGTTCCAGCCAGCTCCAAAAGGGACCCACTGCTGGCCAGAGCCGAGCCACGTGTGATGCTGGTTTTGCCTCTGGGAGAGCACATTGCAGAAAGAAGAAATATTGCTGCTGAGAGAGAGAGGAGTGAGAAACAGCCCTGCACACACCAATCCTGAAGACCTAACCAAACTGAATGAGTGGAAAAAGATGGCCAATTCACTTCAGCACAAATATAAAGTAATGCAACTTGGAAAAAGTAATATAAACTATGCCAGTATGTTCCTAAACTCTGAATTGGTGGTTACCACTCAGAGATCCTGAAATCGTTAACAGTTCCCTGAAGTTAGCAGCTCAGTATGTAAAGGCACCCAGAGAAGTCAAGACCCATAGAATGGCTTGGAATCTTTTTGATTCCAGTATTTCATATGATGTGAGGAAAATTCTGAGCCTTTGACTTCATGTTACAGAGGCTCTATGCAGCACTCTGCCTACTTAAATTAATATATCCTCTTGTTTCATTCATATTTTCTTCAGCTGTATTATTTCCACACATGGCTAGGCAAGGCAGGAAGATGCATGAAAATAAACATAAATAACATGTGTGTATATTTAAAGAGGAGCATCTGATACCAGCAATAAGCACTGAAAATAAGACAGTATCTAACGCTAGAGGAGCATCAGTAATCTACAAAGACAGAAATAGACTTACCAGCCTCTCTCTGCTAACAATCAGCAGCCCACGAGCTCCATTTATCTGAGCAAGCCTCACTTTCTCATAGAAGGTGCAATTCCCTCGCATCACCATGGGGATTTGATTATTAAATCCCCCATCAGGTACATCAGAAGGAGAACACAAAACAGATGCTGTCTGATCCTGCAGCTGCAAGAGTGACTGAAAGGAAAAAAATATTTTATATATATAAAAATAAAATCAAGAGCAAAAAAGCACAGGGTTTCTAAAAGACAACTTAGAATTTACAATAAAGTGAGAGTATTCTCAGAGAAGCAAGTGTTGTTCTCTCTGTAGGCAGAGCAGGCAATATAGCGGGGTGGTTCTGTAACAGAGGGGCAGGATTGTACAGAGCTTGTAAATTGATGACAACCCAGCAGAGGGCCTCTTAGTAAGGATTAAGGGAAAAGCAAACAGATCAGATGTCATTGTGGGAGTCTAGTATAGACCACCCAGCCAGGATGATGACACCGATGATTGTATAAGGAACTAAGGGATATCTCTAACTGCCTTTGTCTTTAAGGGTGACTTCAACTTGCCAGATGTTAAGTGGGAATACCACACAGCTGCTACAACAGATCCAGGAAATTTGAAAAGCACGTTGATGGTAACTGCTTGGTACAGGTACTAAAGGAACTGTCTAGGAACGGTGATCTCCCAGATTTGTTGCTTGTAAACAGTGAGGGTCTCATGAGTGAGAAGTGGCCACCTATCACCACTGAGTGGGAAAAAAACTCATCAGCTTACACAGCTCTGGATAACACAGAACACACGTGACAGTTTGTATTTATTCCTAAACTTAACAGAACTATGAATTTAGGATATCAGGAAGGTCATGTGGTATCTTTTTGTATCACACTAACATAAAAACTTCTTTCCAAGCACAGGTAAGTTCTATTCTCATTTAATTGATAATGTGCAAAAGAAAGATTGAACCTGAAACAGTTAACTCTCTGCATGCTGCTTGGAAAGAAGTACCACCATCACAGCACTGTCTAGGGAGATCTTAACAGACTGAAAATATTTTTCAAAGCACAGCAAGCAAATTAGGTGTTTCAGATTCTACTAAATCCAAGATAGGAATTAGAAGTTTCCCCTATAACAAGAATATATACAAAAATGCCTTTTTCTTAATACTTAGCTAGGTACTTACAGCTTTACCCAGATCATGTGGCAAATGGGCCCACTGCGAGTTGAAGAGGATACAGTAGTCTTTTCCTTTGCTGCTCCCCTTCTCTGAAAGGACATGTACCATTCCATACTCGCAGTACACCTGAAAGTATAACAAAATTCAGCACAAGAAGTTTGGGTCACATGAAAGAGCTTGCTGTCAGCTCATCTGCTTTTCACTTAAAAGAAAAACAGAAGACTCTAAAAAGTTTCCGGGTCTGTGCAGGGAATACAGTGGAATTCGTTATCACTTCCATCATACTTCAAAGAATTCAGATACATAAGGCACATTCCCTCCTACACAGGAACTGGTCAGAGAATCAAATGAAGCCTCCCTGAATATGGCTTTAAAAACAACAATCCCACCACCAGGAGATTCTGTTCCCCTCCCTCTTCCTTCTGTGCCACTTCATGTCACACTGACCTTCAGTGAAAGGAAGTTGTGGGGAGCTGGGGGTCGGCCTCTTCTAATAGAGAACTAGTGACAGGACTAGAGGGAATGGCCTCAAGTTGTGCCAGGGGAGGTTTAGGTTAGAAATGAGGAGACATTCCTTCTCAGAAAGAGCAGTCAGGCATTGGGATGGGTTGCCCAGGGAGGTGGTGGAGTCACCATCCCTGGGGGTGTTCAAGGAAAGGTTGGACGTGGTGCTTAGGGACTAGCCAAGTTCTGACCATTGCAGTCCCTGTAGAAAGCTTTAAATGCTTCGTTCACATTCAAGAGACTTTTTGTCCTGCTTTCTGAACAATTCACTTTTGATTTTTTTTTTTTTTTAATTAAAATGCACAAATCCAGATCAATGCCTCTTTTTGAAGCTGGAAAGTCTTGATCTTTAACTGCTGCTTCAGGCCTTCAAGCACTTAAGTTTCTCTGCAAGAGGACTGTGAAGTACTGCTGCCAGGTAACAGACTATAAAAAGATAATGTGCATTGACACTGCACTGCTTGTACAAACTCTTAAGTGCCCTGAAGGGAGGGCAAAAGCATGGGGTTGATTTCCCATCACATAGCTGTGGTGGGCTGACCTCAGCTGGCAGCCAAGCCCCCAACCAACTGATCGATCACTTTCCCCCTGCAGCATGGGGGAGAGAAGAAGAAGGGCAGAAATGAGGGGGGGAAAAAAAAAAGGTAGGTCAAGGCAAATACGGTTTAAGAAGCAGAGGATAAGAAGAGAAAAAATACAACCAAAACCAACAACAGCAAAGACATGTGATGCAAAAGCAGTCACTCACCACCAGCAGACCAAAGCCCAGACAGTCCCTGAGCGGCAGCTGCTTTGGAAAAACTCTCTCAAGTTTTTTTGCTGAGCACGAAGCTAGATGGCATGGAACAACCCTTCAGCCAGCTCAGCTGTCCCAGCTGCATTCCCTCTGAGCCTCTTGCCCACCCCCAACCTAGTTGCCAGGGATGCAGGATGGTAACAAACAGCAAAGGTCTTAACACCGTGCAAGAGCTGATGAGCAACAGCTAACACCTACGCTGTTCTGATCACAGACCTAAAATGCAGCTCCTCAGGGGTTTCACGGAAAGTGCAGATGCAGAGCAGGAAGAATGACTGGCAAGACAAAACCCAAAAGCCAGCATGACAAAAGGAGGAAAGCTAGAGATGCTCTCTCCCTTAATCCAGCCTAGCAGTGCTTTTATAGCCCTGTGCTGAACAACTCAAAGCCAACTCATTTTATCTTCCTACCAACTGCCTTCATGTCCTACTACCCCCTACCCAAAGACACAGCTCCTGTTCCAATTCTTGGCTGTTTTTTCTTGTCCAGCACTCTATGAGCAGAGCTTTTCCAGCAGCCTGTATATTCACAAGATCCCTCCATGTAGATACCCTAAAACCTGCCTTGGCATCTGAAGCACAAGTGTCTTCTGGAAGACCCTTTCTCTTTTAAACTTGGATGAATTGAAAGATTTCAAGATTATGAGAGAAACACAACAGACTATCCCTAACCACACTGCTGTGCTGGCTTAGACTAACAATTTTAGATAGAAAGGTGTTGACAGATGAGCCTGTCACATCTCCTTCTAACATTCATATGTTAAACAAATTAATGGTTTGATAACAATACGCTTGTACAAATACATCTTATACATTTGTTTCTTCAGGTAGCTGCTGAGAAACAAGATGACAGACACCTGGAAGCAAAGCTGAATCTTAACGTGCTTGTACTAAAATTCATTGAAAGAATCCCTCAGACATTTCTCCCTGTTTATTTCAAACCTACTAAGTGGATGCTACGCTGCACCCCTGGAAACACTCGCAGCGAGCATGCTTTCTGGAACACTTTGTTTACAATTAAAGACAATTCTTCAAACTCCAAATTGCCTGGAGAATAAACTATACCATTTGACAGCAAAGGGGTAAAGAAAAAATCAACCCCAAATATGCAGGATGTAGAAATATTTGATCTTTAGCTCTTATGTATAATTAACTTTGGATAACTGATGCAGCAATTTTCTTCTTCAGTATTAGTGTTCATTCGGTTCTCTAAAATACACCAGATTTGTCCTGAAGTGTGCTGGGCATAGCAGGCTACACTGCCTATTTCAGTGCTGATTAAGACCCTGTAACCAAAGTGCAAGTTTCAAGACACAGCTGCTGTGGAAAGGGAGATATCACCATGCAGAATGGTGGTGGAAAAAAAAAAAACAAACACGTATTTAGCAAAACCAAACAACAAGAAAAAGAGATACCTACTCGTCAGTGTGCTTCTTTAGCTCATATCTGAGCTATTTAACCACAGCACCTAAACCACTTTCATTTCAATAAAAGGAAGCATCGCTAAATAATAGCCCACAGTCATTATCTTGAACTTGTCTTGCACGAGTAACACGCCACAGAGACCCTAGTATATAGAGATGACCAGAACAAGAGTGCTTCCTGCTTATTGTTACAGAAACTGTCTGGGTTTAAAAAAGGACTGCTATGGTTTAACCCAGCAGGCAGCTCAGCACCACACAGACATTTGTTCCCCCCACCCTACCCCAGTGGGATGGGAGAATCAGAAAGAGGTAAAACTCACAGGTTGAGACAAAGACAGTTTAATAGGACAGAAAAGGAAGGGAAAATAATAAGTTATAAGAATAAAGGAATATAAAAAGAACAAGTGATGCACAACACAATTGCTCACCAATGCCCAGCCAGTCCCTGAGCAGCAGGGCCCCATCTCTGGCCAATCTCCCCAGTTTCATTGCTGAGCATAACACATGGCATGGGATATCCCTTTGGCCCTGGTTGTGTCCCCTTCCAGCTTCTTGTGCACCTCCAGTCCTCTCGCTGCCAGGACAGCATTAGAAGCTGGGAAGTCCTGAACCTCATTAGTTTTCTTCCTAGCAGCTGGCACGGTGCTTTGCTTTGGATTTAGGATGAGAATAATTCTGCTAACACACCAGTGTTTTAGTTATTGCTGAGCAGTACTTACACCATCACATCCAAAACCTGCACAGCTCGGTTTTGAATATTACATGCACAGCTATCTCTAAATGCTTCAGGCAGTTTTGCAGGTGCTAGCTACCTGCAGCAGGATGGCTTTATGCGTTTGAACAACCATCAGCTTGTACAATTAAAGATCTGGCATTTATAACAGAAACTACACATCTTTAAGAGGAGAGAATAGGCATAGGGTGTGTTGCTCCATTTCCATTACCATTACTGAAACTCGTGAGAATCCCCAAGAGCCACACTGAAGACAGCAATACACAGTTAGGCTTTCTGAGCAACTTAATGGTTCTTAAAAGAAATACTAGGGGAGTAAAAGGTTCCTACTGTGTAGTGCTCAAAACACTTCAGAAAGCTGTGCACTTGTGTGCCAAAAGACAAGTAAAATCAAGGATGAGGGGAATTAAATGGAGTACGATCAAGGCTGAAAGCAGAAGGTGTAAGGAGTTACAGATTGTCCACAGAGGACAGAAATGAACGGGGATTAACAAACATTTTTACAATGCAATTATCACTTAGCATCAAAGCATAGTTCTGGAGTCTGTTAACAACCACTTCGATCCTGTTCTCATTCTCTTCCACCTAAGGAGAGTCATGGGCATTAGGGTTCCTTTTTGTCAGCACTGTAGGGCTTTGATGCTTCCAGTTTTGTTTTTGTTTACATCACTAGGCATCACATTGCCAGAGGAAGTTCAAAGCAGTGAGGTTGATGCACTGGGACAGCGGCAACCTTTGTTACTGTTCACGGTTCCTAGAGATCACTCCGTATCCTGGATTAACCTACGAGAAAACAATCTCCTGCACAGATCCTGTACAACCTTCCCACAAGCCCAAAAAGCACTTTTCCAAGTGTTTTGGAAAAGGCTGGGCTTGATATCCAAATCTGCAGGAAAAAAAATAACAGCTGGTATGATAAATTGTTTTCAGATTCTTGCTTCATACAGTACATATGATTTAGAAGATTGTGACAAGCTTAAAATGGAATAGGCTTCTTAGCCTCAAATAGAAGTAACTCCTCCCAGTTCAGCAGGGAATTATCCATTTTCCATATGTAAATAAAGAATGCTTGTATGGTAACAGAACATTTACAGTCAGACATCCAGATATCCCCACAAGCAAGATTTCTGCAGAGATGGCAACCTGCTAGAATCGTGGCTTTCTGAAGACTGCCCTACAATCAACACAATTTACAATACAAACCTGCAAAACAAGGTAAAGGTTCTCACACAGAAGCATCAAGTCTGAGGGCACAACTTAAAAGGCAGTTGAGCCAATCTATTAATTTGTGGCACCAGAAGAGCACACTTGTTTGCTCTGAATCTCAGACCCTTACGTGGTCTATTTAATGTGTTAAAAAAGCAGACCACTTCCCAAATTTTGCCCATGATGGTGAGCTAATGCAGCTTGCAGACGAGCAGCTGGGCTTTTAAGTTAAACGATGGAAGAAGGTGGAGAATAGGAACTCAGCTCACCAAGTTTCTTGAGAAACTGCAACATGAGCAACTGAGCCAACCGACGGGCTCATTCTCGCTGTTTGCTCGTCTCTGCCATGTCTCCAAACTCACCTGGGCACCCCATACACCTTTAACTATCTAAACCTTTGTTTTTCCACAGAAGGAAGAAAGAGTCACAGCAGGACAAGACAGTCTGTATAACTTTAAGGGATTACATTTCATGGTGAAAGTGTAAGGTAACATAGAAAGGGGCAAATTATACTATAAGGAGGTCACACAAGTCTGGATGTACATAGAGAGGTTGTTTTACAAGACAGGGCTATAAATTTGTACGGCAGTATCTAGAGGAGAAGACAGGACTTATTCATGACCTGCCTCTGATTTCCCAGCCTTCGCAGTTCTGCCAACATAACAGGCTGGGGAGCTACCCTTGAGTCAGGTCACTGAAATAATCAAAACTAAGAAAAAAAATCTCTGGAGCATTAGGTTTGTATCTCCAACACTCCAGTTTCTAGCATAATCTAGTAATGCCAGCAGAAAAGAATGAGGCACACCATGGTACAGGAACAACGAGTTATTACCTTGTCCTTGCCTTAGGGACACTAGTTCACAGAATTACATCATAAGCAGTACCTCGGTCTGTATAAATATACGGTTATATCTTGGTCTGTGTAAATATATGACAAGTAGAACTAGCACACAGTAAATACACACAACTCATTGTAAGAGCTGTCAACTTCGTCCTCCTGAAATAATCCCATTCATCAGCTTTGTCCTCCTGGAATAATCCCATCCATCAGTCACTTGTACTTACTTTGGTACAAGTGCATCACAGCACTCTGCCCTGCCTCCAGCTGAGGATGAGGTACTAGCTAGAACTCCTACAGGCAAGTACAGGAGATGTAAAATACTGCAAAATCACAGCTCTTCAAATAGTTTTTGAACAAGCCATCTTGGACACCTGAAACATTAGTAGCTTACAGTAGGTAAGTGACAGGGGTCACTTTTTCAAAGGTGATGGTGAACTCCATGCCAGACCTCAACCCTTTCTTATACCTTATTAATCTGTGGGCCTTGTGTTGGCACTACCAGTACATTTGAAGCATTATTAGAAACTGCAAAATACACAAAGCAGGTGAAAAATGAGGAGGAGAAAGTATTATGCAGATGTAAGAAAAAAAGTACGTTAACTGGTAATCAGCTCATTCTGTAACCAAAGATTGCTTACAAGGAAATGTTAAGGAGACAGGTAAGAGGGAAAAATCAAACCATCACATTAAGATCTTGCACCAAGAAGATCCAAGAAGAAATGCTGCTCTACAGAGTACTTGTAAGCAGTTAAGATATCTTAATGATACTTTCAGAATGCAGAACACCCAAGCTTACAATACACAAACTATGTACTGTGCCACAACACAACAGCTAGAAAACCCATTCTCTCCTGTGTCAGGATTACTTGCACGACTTGTCACACGTGTTTGTAAGACCTGGGAAAGTTTGTCCCACAAAATTTATTTCTACAGGAGAAGAACGCAGGGATCAAAGCTATCTGTGGGTTCAGCAGAAGCCCCGTTTGCTTTACTACGGGGGATTTCTCAAAGATCCATCGGCTGGGATGACCCCAACGCCAAAACCCACCCCTGGGGAGACCCCAGCCCCAAACCCATCCGCTGCCCCGCGCGCTGTTCCCAAGGGGCTGCCTGCAGAAGGCTCAGGCTGAGCAAAGCCACCACGCTTTAAGAACGATAAAGAACACGCTGACAACTGCGGAACAAAGTAATAACGCACAGACACTGATAGCTCACGGAGAACACACAGCACATACGGGGGGGGGCTGCGGTATCGGCCCCTTCCCGTTATCTACCCAATGCGCCTACCCCAGCAGGGCACCCCCAGGAACAGGGAGGGTCCAGGGCGCTCTCGGGGCGGCCACCGACGGCTCACCTGAGGCAGCAAGAGGAGGAGGAACCGGGCCTGGAGCCGGACCCACCGCGCCGCCATCCCAGCCCCACCGCGCCGCCGCCCGCTTTTGTTTCCGCCCGGGCCAGGCCGGGCCCCTTCCGCACCGGTTACCTAGCAACCAGGCCCGGAAGTCCCGCCCCTCGCCACGCGGCAAGCCAATGGGTGTTTACCCGGGAGGCGACGTCACTTCTGGCGGCGGCAAATGAAATGGCGAACGTCGGCGGGGGTGGCGGCGGCGGCGGTGGCGGTGGCGGCGCGGGCAAGATGGCGGTGAGGAGGGGGCTGCGCCTCCACGGGGGGCGCCGGGCAGCCGCTCCCCTCGCTCCGCGCTCGTCCGTAGCTGCCTCGGGGTGATTTCCGTAGCGGTGCTATAAAGAGGGTGGTGTAAAAAGCGCCTAAGTTGACGGGGAGGGAAGGGGGTTGGGTTGGGTTGGGTTGGGGGAGGCTCCTGTTTAACCCAGCTTTGCCTTCGCTCCGCTGCTGTAGGATAAGGAGAAGAAGAAGAAGGAGAGCATCTTGGACCTCTCCAAGTACATCGACAAAACGATCCGGGTGAAGTTTCAAGGGGGGAGAGAAGGTGAGCCGGCAGCGGGCTGGATCCGGGCACGGGTGCCCCCAGAGTGAGGTTCTCTGTGCATCTCCTCACGTTATGACTCCCTTCTCTTCTGGGGCTGCGTTCTTCTTTCTTGTTTTCTTTCGAGGAAAGGCAATGAATAACGGGTGCTTTCATTCATTACAGTTTGCTATTTACTTGTGCGAAGTGTATCTCCTTTGATCTTTCTATTAATCCCCTGGCTGAGATTTTATCTCTGTATTTCATCTGTGCACCTTTTTCCATCTTCTGTTAGTTCTCGTTCCTTTTTCCTGACTCCTTACATTTCAAGAGTGCTCTTAAAGCAGCAAAGAAACATTCTTAGGTGTTATGATTCACACACCTGTTTTCCCTCTCATCTCTTAGCTTGCTAAAACGTGCCTGGAGTTCTTAGATTGTTTCAAGGTATTTCCATGTCTCTCCATCACTTCCAAAGCAGTTATGTTTCCTTCCTTATTTCCTCCTGTCGTATTTACAGCTATCTATCCGTGAGCATCTGATAGTGCCACCTGCAGGCCACCTGTTTGTCTGAAAGCTAACAAAATGCTGTGTGGGAGATGCTGGACGTTAGCTTTGCGAATTTGTTTGCAAAAATCTCATTTAAAGTCTGGTGGGCCCTGATGCTTAGAGTTTTGGAAGTTATTTGTACTCTACTGTTAAGTGGGGGGGTGGTTTTTTGGTAGTTTTTGAGCAACGTTCAATTCTGTTGAGTCTAATGGTTTAGATTTTCTTCTCAGAAAAATCATGCTATTACTTTTATAATCTTCATTTAACATCTCAGATACAGGAGTATGTTCCTTGGTTTGGGCTGGTAGCAATGATAGTAATGCTGATAATCAAGTATTTTTCAATAAGAGAGATCTATATGTGTAGTCCTGCAATTTTAGTAACCAGTCTTGAAGAACTGTGTTCTGTTTTAGAATAGAGCCACTGACTGTCTGCAGTGCATTCCTATAAAGCTAGTGCTTATGCTGAAAAGGTTACATCCCAGAAAAGCACCTAGAAAATGGATTGTCTGAGGGAAGATATTAAAAGTTTTTCCTTCTTTTTGACATTCCACTTCTGTAAGGGGTCTTTGTTTTACCTATTTAATGTTTTGACTTTGTATTGATTTGTTATGCTGAGATATTCTTAAAATGCTTATGAAACTGGCTGAAAACTCAAAATGATCTTTAAGGCATTAACAGTTCTGTAATTAGTTGTAAAAACTGGAATACAACACAGGCTGGGTTCTCACGCTTCTGCATTTTGATAAAGTGTGCTGTTTAATATTTGTCACTCTTTTGATCCTCTTGCTTGAGGAAGGGAATGTATCTGGAGAACTGAGTGAGTTCTCAACCTCCTGCGTTTCTGTGTTCCTGGTTTTGGTCTTTAATTATTCTTTTGTGTGTGGTTTTTAATAGCAAGCGGTGTCTTGAAAGGATTTGACCCTCTACTGAACCTTGTGCTTGATGGTACCATTGAATATATGAGAGGTAAGTAATACACTATCTCTGTAAAGCATCTCTTTCCCCCCCCCCCCCCCCCAATGATTCGCTTAACAGAAAACTTAGGGCTCTGTGAGTGAATAACCAAAAATGGTAGGTTGACATCACCTGAACAGAGACTCATAGACAGGAATTAAGCATGAGTGGATGAAATAACACAGGTTAAGTGTATTTTCTGTTGCAGAGCATTGCTAGTCTTTGCTTGAGCTCCTGTATTTGGTACTCCTGTCCTATAAAGCTGGAATGAAGAAGCGTTCTCTTTCAGATAGGCAGAGTGCCTTTGACCTGGAGGGTTGCCAGTCTTGCAAAAAGCATGAGAAGCACTTTTTCAGCAAGAATTAGTATTTTATAGTCTTATAAACTGTACTGTAAATGCAATCTCTTTATACCCATGGAACTAAAGTCTTCTGTAGCTTCTTAGAGCTAATAGACCTATGATTTTTTTTCAGAGTTGTAGGATATTCTGAGTTGGAAGGGACCCACAAGGTCTACCAAATCCAACTCCTGGCTCTACACAGGACAGCCTGAAAATCAAACCATATATCCATGAGCGTTGTCCAAATCTTCTTGAACGCCAGCAGGCTTAAAACTGACTATTTCTCCAGGGATCCTGTTCTAGTGCCTGACCAGTCTCTCAGTGAAGAACCTTCTCCTAATACCCAACCTGCCCCTGAAGCAGCTTTATGCTGTTCCTCAGGTCCTGTCACCCTTCTAGTCCCCATCATGAGAAAGCTATAGGCCACTATGAGGTCTCACTTCAATCCACTGAAAGTGTTTGTCTGTAAGGTCATTTGAAATGGTATCAGGATCTTTTTTTTCTTCCTTTTTTTTTAATGTTTGTATCTATGCTTTTGGTTAGGTGAATTAAAGAGTGAATTTGTTAAAAGATAAATTTGTTGCTTTGAAAGCTAATAAAGCAATAATGTGCTGAAAATGTCAGATGTTACTGCATTATTTCTGTAGTCTTCTGTGCTCAATTTAAAAAAAAAAAAAAGCAAGCTGGGAAGTCTGGAAAAATAACATCTGTGCTTTTTGAAGTTGAGGAAATTTGGTTTATCTTCCTTATGTTGCCATTGTAACTATGGATCTCTTTTTTTCAGACCCAGATGATCAATACAAATTAACAGAAGACACACGTCAGCTGGGACTTGTGGTCTGCAGAGGGACTTCTGTGGTTCTCATCTGTCCACAGGATGGCATGGAAGCAATTCCAAACCCTTTCATTCAGCAGCAGGATGGCTAATGGCTTTGTGTTATCTCTGAAGACTTCGGGGGTACAAATCATGGAGGAAACTATCCGTGTGTGTGAAGCTCCCTGATTTGTGGGAGGAGTTTGAACATGTGTTTGTTAGTGTGAAAAACAGCTTTTATTTTTGTGGTTTTCCATTAGAAGTGCAGGACAGGGTGTGGTATGCAAGAAGTAAGTTCTGATTTTTTTTCAAATAAATGTGAAGCTCTACAGTGTTTAGAGCTGACAGGAGAGAATATGCTATCTAGGAATTGTCAGAAATCTTCTTGATATTGTGAATTTTGAAACAACCACATTAAAATTAGTAAAGAATGCCCCAAATATTGTTTATATGTTGTGCATCTTTAAATACATTACAACTGTTTTTAAACTAAATGGATCCAAATAGATTAGGTTGTGTTTTTCTTCCTCTTAGTTTTCAGGACTCAGCTGGGAAGCATTTTGTGTTGTGTTTTAGTCTTCCTTCTTTAGATTTTGGTCTCTTTCCTGCTTGTTCCAGTGCATGCAGGAGAAATACTTCCATCATATGGTACCTTATCACCTATACAAGCTACATAGCTAAGAAGATATTTTCTAGCACTTGTTGCACAGATCACAACCCAAAAAATCTGCAATTGGAAGGCTCCCACACTTTTGCAGGAAAATTGGACTAACTTGTCACATGATTGTGTCTCAGCTGATTGATGTGAACCTTACGGAAGTGTCTGTTTGATAGCTGAAACTTTAGAGGAAGCATGTTCAGTTGTAGGCAGTGTCTGGAAATACTGCTGATTTTTATATAAAAGAACCACGAGGGGATGGCTATAATAATTTGATTTGTAAGTAAACACTTTATTTCTTTTATACTTCAAATAGCAGGATTTGAGGACTTGTGAGTGAATAAATGCAAATTAACTTGTTTCTAAATGTCTGTTTGTTTGAAAAAAGGGTCTACATCTGCCATTGCAACTTCTCCATATTTCTAAACCTAAAAGACATTTGTTCAAGGGGTGGGTGAACACAGCAAAAGAAGAAGTGACAAGATCAGAAATAGTGTTCCATTCTAAGGCAGGAAAGCAATGAAAAATTATAGCTTCAGGTCCCTTATGTGAATACATCTGCATTTGTTAGGCATTTTAGACTCTCTTGTAGAAGATGCCTGCATCTAGCCTGTAGGCAACCTGCTTCTGCTACTTTCTGTTTCCTGTGGACCCTTTACAAGGAGGTTGTAGCTGGGTGAAGGGTTTTGGTTGCAGCAAGAGTCTTGTTCTGGACATCTTTGAGAAAGCATGGCAGGGGCAGGCTATACTGGCTGTTCATTTTGGCAACAGCAACTTGTTCGTGGCTTTTCCTGGGTCAACTCTAAAATGATTGGGAACTTGCAGTAAGTTGATTCAAGTTCAGTATATCAGAGTTGTCCAGGGAGCTATGACAGAGACCATTTGTCTAGTGTGACATAAAACCCTGTATAAACAAGTGCTTCTGGATTTTCAGCTCCTAGGGGTTAATTCTTCAAGTGTTTTCCATAGCTGTCTGTAGAGTCATGCTCATTCCAACATATTTTTGTAATACTGCAAAACAGAATAGTTCAGTTGGAAGGGACCTTCGAAGATCATCTAGTCCATAAGATCATCTAGTCCATCTGCCTGACCTATTCAGCGCTAACCAAAAGTTAAAGCATATTGAGGGCATTGTCCAAGTGCCTCTTGAATGCTGACAGGCATGGGCCATCACCAGCTTCTCTAAGGAAACCTATTTCAGTGTTTGACCACCCTCACAGTAAAGAATTTTTTTCTTACATCCAGTGTGAACCTGCCCTGGTGCAGTTTTGTGCTATTCCCTTGTTCTATCATTGGTTACCAGGAGAGATTGGCACTTCCCCCTGTTCACCTGCAGAGAGAAATAGGTGTACTAGATCCATGTAGCACTCTTCTGTTTGTTGAAAACCACTAGGGTAAGTAGCCCTAGTTCAAAGTCAGGGTGCAAATCCCTCCACTTAACAGCTTGGTCTAAATGCTCTGGGAAATCCACAGTGTGGAATCAGCGAGTGATCTGTTGCTTGTTCTATGACTATTGGTTTAGTGCATCGAGGTTGAGGCTGGCTAGGTACGTGGCTGCCTTTGGTATTTGCGTGGGGGCTCTTTCCGTCTCCCCATGTCTTATTAAAGCTTAAAGCTAAATATTTAACAAATACTGCAAGCAATCTGGAATTTGATATCAAAGTTAAATTGGTGAAGGATCTAGCTTTGGGGAAATTGTTTTTCTTGGAAAGTCTTAAGTTTTTGTTTTTCAGAAATAAAAAGCATTGTAATAAGTCATTTTTTACTTCTACCAGCAGGTTCAATGATAATCTATAACTTCCTTAGGTGTAGTCAGTGCTTGGGAAGGTTTTGATTGTTTTACCTCCCTCCTCCTCCTAGTCTAGGCTTTTTGCTTGGAGAACAGCTCCCCCAATTGACTTTGGTATTGCCTAGCAAAGGTGGGTGGCAATTAAATCTATCTCTTTGTAGTTAAACAGCTTTCCTGCTATTGCTGCTCTGAAAGCAGCAGGAAAGGCTGAAAAGCAAAGCAGGAGGGTGGAAAACATATTCTATTTTTAGGCTAAGGTTGGCTTATCTTGTATTTATCCTGGAGCTGGGCGGATAATGTTTCCAGAGACCTCACATGAGTAAAGACTGCGTAGGGACGGAGTTAATTTTAACTGGTCAGCAGTCAACAGACATGGAGTCCATGCAAGACGCAGAAGAGCTGGGAACTCAGGCAGAAATGGTTGCAGACACGGTTCTTGAGGTTGGAGAGAGACTCTTTCAGGTCAGCCGAAGGGCACTTTCACTGCACAGCCGATATTTTGAAGCAATGTTTTTTGGGGGTGCAAGAGAGAGCACCGAGCACCATATAGTGATCAGAGGGATCGATGCAGCACCTTTTCAGGCACTTCTTGAGTTTACTCGCACAGCCCAAGTGCTAATAGGTCAAGAAAATGTGATCAGCTTACTGGAAACAGCTGATTTTTTACAGTTTGACAGGGTGAAACTGTTGTGTGAGAAATTTCTGGAGAGGGAGCTGCATGTTTCCAACTGTCTGGGCCTGATGACCTACTCACAGCAATTTGCCTTTGTAGAGCTGCATGCATCTGCTATGAATGTAGCTCTCACCCACTGGGGGGATGTGATGTGTCAGGAAGAATTCAAGGCTCTACCCAAAGAAACGTTGATGCACTTCCTAAAAAGTGATGAGCTATTTGTTCCTCGAGAAGATGTGGTTTTTGACAGTATTATGAGGTGGATAATGGAGGACCCAGCAACGAGGGAGGAAGACTTCTTGGATTTGGTGGGCGAAGTCAGGGTTGCTTTTCTGAGTTTGTCCTTCCTCGATGTCTTGGTGAAACGCAGCAAGCGCCATGGACAGTCAGATACCTTCTCCAGACTAATAAGGAAGTTAGACAGCTGTCCTCCACCCAGCTGGCAAAATCTGAAGCTGTGTCCTAATGCTGGTCGGAGCTATGACACCTTATATGTCCTGGGAGGAAAGCATGACAACGAACAACAAGAATTATTTCTGTTTCAACCTAAAACAGGGACCTGGCAGGCTTGTTCTCCATTGCAGCGCAGAAACCTCACGCAATATGCAGTGGCAGCAGTAGGTAACTTGCAGACCTGTACCTCAAGTGATGCCAACAAGTGGGACTGAGCAAACACAAAGAAAAGCTGAGGTTTATTTAGAGTCTTAAATGCAGCAAATTCAGCTGCTTTTTCCTATAAAATATAACCAAAAACCTTGCTTGTGTTCAAGGAATGGCCTTGTCTTCCATAGCCGTGGAAGAATGTTAGGCAAGGCTGAATTATTTTTTCTTATAGCAGGAACAATAAATGTATTGGTATTGGACTCCTCACATTAGCTTGATCTGGAGTGAGTCTAATGACTTTAAGCATTTTTTTTGGCCTTGGTTTTGACAGGTGGTGACTGCTGATTTATAGTTGCCTTTAAGATAAATTTACTTGTGAATGTTGTGATGTCTTCATCCTTGGAGGCTTTCAAGACAGCTCAAAAACCATGACTTCCCTTACTTAGTGTTGGTGATAGTCCCGTTTCAAGTGGAAGGCTGGATGTGAGATCCCCAGAGGTTCTTTTCTGCTTTCATGGTTCTGTTCAAGAGTGGGAGCCAACTTGGAAAGAGTTGCTTCATCCTCTATGCCCAGCATATCTGGGCAGATGAGGAATCAAATATTGCCTGCAAATACAAAGAGCAGTTGTTTTCTTTGCTCATCCTGCAGCCTACTAGTACAGCTCAGAGGAAAAAAAAAAAAAAAATAACAAAAAGAAAGCCCTCAGGACCAATTTTTAGCCTTTGCGTAACTGATCCTTTTCTCTGCTGTCTTTCCAGGGAACTTCCTTTTTGTGACAGGAGGATATTTCCGGGATGAGTTTGTGTGGTATAGTGTCGATTGGGTGCTGATCTACAATTGTTTGAGTAATAGCTGGCTGGAAGGGCCTGCCATGAAGATGTCTCGCAATAGCCATTGTGCAGTAGGAGCAGGGCTCTACCTGTATGTACTTGGAGGGAGCACAGATGAAGGGATAATCGCAGAAGTGGAGCGCATGGCTTTGGTGGACCCACAGTGGGAAAGCATGAGTCCTATGGTTCAACCTGTGGAGAGAGGAGATGCGGTCAGTGTGGGGACCAGGATCTATGTGGTCTGTGGTTTGGATGAAAATGGACACGTCTATGGTGGAGTGCAAAGGCTGAACACAGAGACGGACAGCTGGGATGTCATCTCATTTTCCCCGCTTCCAAGGTAAGAAGTCTGGGACCTGATGAGGAGAGATGCTCGAGAGAGAGGGGCATTATTGTTCCCCTCTGCACCAATGAGACCACCTGGAACAGTGGCTAGTTTTGGGATTCCAGTACAAGAGAGATGCAAAGAACCTGGAAAGGAGTCAGTGGAGGGTTATAAGATGGTAAATCCAGCACAGATGATGATATACTGGAGAAATGTAGATTAAAGCCTGTCAGATATGTTTTTATTTATGTCTATTTCTACAAACATAAAGCAGCTCTGCTAGAATTTGAAAGAGTCAGAGAGATTCATGCTGTATTCCCCCATACCTGCAGGGGCTGCATGCAAAGCTACATGCTGGGTTTGACAGCAAGGATTAAGCCCACAGCCTCAGGTTAAAGCTAAATTATTTGAGCAAGAGAAACGATCCACAGACTGTGGAAAACAGCTAAAAGTCACCCATATTTGAAATATATAAAGCTTGAGGCAGAGCTTCCTGAAGCCAGTGGCATCCTTTGCTGCTTTGGCTGCCAGGAGATGACCGGTTCCCATCCCTGAGCTCTGGGATCCGTGGTAAAGGGCTGATGCAGCCACAAGTGTGTAAGAGCCAAGCTCTCCATTACATCTCGAAGCAAACTGTCCCTGTCCTCCCTCCTTCCGCTGCGTCAGCACACGGGACAGGAGATGGATGTTCCCACAACACCCATTTCCAGTCACTTTTTGTGTGTGCAAGTAATTCCATTTCAATGGAAGACTGCTGGAGTTGTCCACGGTCCATTAGTCTGGTGGTGGGGATTTATTGGCAAGATATGGAACTATTTCTAGCAGCTTGCAGCAAAGCAATCAGGAGTGTTTTTTTCTCAGTCAGGTCTAAGTGGGTATGTAGCTGAGTGAACCATGGCATCTCCTGGTAGCCTGGGTGCTTTTCTGGCCCTGCGGGACCCATCTGTAGCTGGTGCTGCTTTGGATGTTTTGTCCAGAGCCAGCACTGCAAACATTCTGCATTCTGCAGCAGGAATAAAGACACTTTCCAGCAAACATAATCCTGCATTATCTGCAGTGCCTCTGACTTTAAGTCTCCCCCTCTTAGTCTCTACTTCCTCCTCCACATCTTAAGAATTATCCAGGGGAGGAGGTGGCCTCCTGACTCCTCTGTGGCTGCCTGGGACCCTCCTGTGTGCTGGGAGCACACACAGGACGTCGCTGGTCACTAGCTGGCACCCTTGAATCCTGCAGCTAATGCTTTCTTAGTTTGCTCATCTGTAAAGTACTTAACATCCATCCACTGAATTATGGTTTAATTGTGCAAGCTTCCCCGATAATGCTGTTCACTGACATGAGGCTTAGTATAAAATGTTGATTTCTTGCTTGCCGATAATTGTGGTAATGATGCTCTGTAGTCATAGGACAGCGGCTGTGCTTTTGGGCAGGAGTAGGAGCACTTCATATCTTTGCAACCTGAGTAAACACAAGTAGGTAGTGTTCCTGCTGTCACTGGAGATGGGGAGACTCGGGCAGGGGATAGCTGAAGCTAATGGTGTGTACTGTGGATACTGATTATTTGGGAAGAGGTCTCGAGTCCCTAGACCTCTAGAGCCTCTGAGCAACCTGAAGTTCAGATGAAAGAAAGCTGGAGATGAGCTCTAGCAGGGAGTGTAGTGATGGAACAAGGAATAATGGCTTTGAACAAATGGAGGGGAGATTTAGATTAGATGTGATGTGAGGAAAAAATCCTCCACTCAGAGCACAAAGCGCACATGGGAGTTAGGGCTGAAGATACACCTTGCTTCTGTTCTTTTCCATAAATAATAGAATGAAATTACCTAAAAACCAGTGTTAAAAATAAACCTATGGCATAGGATGGGAGGTGGAGGGCAGTCCCTGTGGCCGAGGGGCAGCCTTTCTCTCTGGGAGGCCAACTGGCCCAGGGGAGCCAGCCCCAGAAAAGGGGCCCTCAGCCCCCCCAACCCTCCTCTCTCCTTCCATGTGAGAACATCTTCCAGGCTGCTCCCAACACAGCCGCTTTTGCCCACGCGTGGGCCACTCCATCACAGAGCCTTGCTGAGGTCACAGTGGCCACCACTGCCCCGTGGGCCCTATAAAACAAGCCCCCTGCCACTGGCCCACCACTCGCTCAGCGACTAGCTCTTCTGACAGCCAGCGAAAGCGGCAGGAGGACGACTAGAAGCATCAAAGCGAGAAGCGGCCCTTCTTGGTGTGCGAGGACAGCGATGCTGTCCGAAAGAGCACCAAGAAGGAATGCAGCTAACACAAAGGAGATGTGTCGTGGGCGGAGGGAGAGCGCCGGCAGCACAAGGGACATCAGTGCTCGAGAGACCTCTGCCCAGCCCACTGACAGATATCGGCGGTACCACTGGTACCGCAACGACGCGGGGAACAGGCCAGCCCCTCAAGCACCCAGCAAAAGGGGGCCTGGGCCTTCCCAGAGGCGTAACGGTGGCATGGGGCAAAATCAGGAGCATCGGGAAGATAGCCACGGGGAGCAGAGGCGTGCCAACAGTCCAGAACGGAGCATGGGACCCAGGCATGGCCATCAAACTGTCAGCAGCCTCAAATCCATGTGTGAAAATCAAGCTGACAGTTTTATGGGACCTGGAGGCAGAACTGGACGACCACCTGGCTCGGCACCCTGGCCTGAAAACATTCGGAATGGAAGGCAACCTGTTTGGGCGGTCCCGGGCAAAGACTGGCTTGACTTTCTGCCAAGCACTGTGGAGCCCATGGAGCTGGGTCCACAAGAGGAGGTGGAGGAACAAATGGAAGTGGATCCACCTCCACCAGAACAGACCTGGGACTACCGCAGCATGTCATTGCTCTCTTCCATCCGAGAGCACCAACAGCGGCGCAGGAGTGCCCGCCCAGCTCCCTACTCATTGCTCAGGCTCCATCCCAAGCATTAGCTTGGGGCCACCGAACACCATGGACATCCCGCAGGCTCACCTGCAGGATGTCCCGGCAATAAACAACTCTTGCCAATTCTCAGGGGTTGTGTGAGTGCTTCTTTCCCATCCCCCAGCCCTTGTGCGAGAGGTGGCAGCCCTTCTGCACAGAGCCTTGAGGAAGAGCACGAGAGAGGACCCAGCTTCCTTCGGGCTGCTGCACTGAGGGGACAGGAGGAGTCCCCAAAGGCCACCGTGTGCCTTTAACATTTGTGAAAATAAACCAAGGGGTGAAAATAGTGTGTGAGCAATTATAGGCGGCTAATTTCTTATATTAGGAGTGAGTTTCTATAGCTGAGTAATTGGTAACGACTGACATGGAGAAGGCTGAGGTACTCAACAACTTCTTTGCCTCCATCTGCACTGGTAGACAGGCTTCCCAAGTCTTTCATTTCCCTGAAACCATAGATGGAGGCTGGCGGATCAAAGTCCCACCCACTGTAAGTGAAGAGCAGGTTCAACACCACCTGATGACTCTAAACAGGTACAAGTCTATGGGACCTAGTGACATGTATCTCAGGGTCCTGAGGGAACTGGTTGATGGAGTCACCAAGCCTCTCTCCATCTGAGTTGAAAAGTCCTGGCATTCGGGCAATGCCCCTGGTGAGTGGAAAAATGGAAACATCATGCCCCTACTCTTCAACAATTTAAACAATTAGGAGACATTTCTTCTCAGAAAGAGCAGTCAGGCATTGGAATGGATTGCCCAGGGAAGTGGTCAAGTCACCATCTCTGGGGGTATTCAAGGAAAGGTTGGACTTGGTGCATAGGGACATGGTTTAGTGGGTGACATTGGTGGTCGGGGGATGGTTTGACCAAATGGTCTTGGAGGTCTTTTCCAACTTTAATTTTTCTGTAATTCTGTGATTCCCTCTCAGGTATGACCTCTGCATCACATCACTGAATAGTGCTCTGTACACCATAGGAGGGGGAGCTTTTCGATTCGATGTGGAAACAGATGAATGGACTCGTGTGGATGAGGAATGCTTGACCAAGAAGTTCTTCATGGGATGCAGCACTGTTAATGGACAAATTTATCTCCTTGGACAGAGAAAGGGGAACAGTGCCCTCCCAGTTGTAGTCCTCTTTGATCCCTATGTTGATATGTGCCAGGTCATAGAAAACAAACTGCCTTGCCCCCTTCCTATTCGTGGCTGTGTCTCTGTGCGAAGGTTTGATACATGGGTATGAGTGATACCAGATCCAACATAACCATAAAGAAAAAGTCATGTGCTTTACAGATGATGGGAACTGCATTGTATCAAATTTGATTTGCGATTTTTATTTTTTAATTTTTAATTTTAAAAATAGATCTGTTTCATTTCTAGCTGTTCTGTTTTTTACTTGGCAATTATCTTGAAGCAAAAGCCAGTGAAAGAAACCTTTGCGACTACATGTAGTTTGCAGGTTGTTACTGGAAATAGTGGTCAGTGTACACAAGAGTACACAAATGCCTCAGCGTTGATGTTACACAAAAGGCTGCTCTGTCCTCTAACTTCTCTAGTTTTCTGTCCTTTGAACAGTTGGGAGAGACAGGAAAGTCATGGCATCAGATACAAAACAAAACACAACAAACAACTAAAAAAAATGTAGGAGCATATGACCTGCATATACCCTTAATTAAAGATCGCTTATGAAGAAGAGGGGATTGATGGGCAGGACTAAGGATTTAGCACTGCTGTAGGAAACAGCAGGACACGAGCATGTTGGCTCCAGTTCCTTCTGCCTTTCTCTCACATATCTTTCCTGAATTATTTATATTTTTCTTTGATGGGTCAGATCTGGGAGGTAGGCCACGGTTCTTAATGATAAAGTGTTCTGGGGACACCATCCTTCATTCCCCACCTCTTTGCAGTTCTCTAAAATGGTTTAATTTTCCCTAATGTTTGTGCAAAATATATCAGACCCCTTGGAAGCATATTCGAAACCTATGTAGAGAACAGCTTTTAAAGACAGCATTTGTAGGTTTCTATATATTGCTTGTAGACAAACGTATATGATGATATATTGTCTCTCTGTAGTTTTTGGGCCTTTGAATTATCAGTGATATCAGACCTCCAGCAGGTTTCAAAGATTTGCTGATTGACAATCAGCAAAATTTGCTGATTGACACGAGCTGACATTACTGATATTTCAAAAAATGATGATAAAAAAATCTGCATCATGCAAAATCAAGGTAAAACGGGCTTGTTTAGGTGTAATAATTCATTTCTACATAAACTTTAAATCCAATGTTATACTATAAATTCTGAAAATGATATCAGATACAATATATTACAAAGTGAAGAGTCATCCAAAATAGAGAAAACCCTTAAAACATCCCATTAAAATGTTTGCATTGTAATACTTATTTTCAGATTTTAAAAATGAAACCTCAACAACATTAATACATCCCTATGGAAAGTTTCCATTTAGACTAGTAGAAAAGTGTGCCTTCAGAAGAATTTCAGTTGCTTTCAATTTTATGACCATTTTCACTAAGTACACATTCAGTTAGCAAAACCTTTTAGATGCATGAGCTATTTTGTATAATTCACGCAGCAAACACAGCTTGTCTCACTTGGCCAGGCTTTATGTGTGGAAATGGTCTATCCTTGCCCCCAGACCTGACAGTTTTGGACTATACAACTAGAAGCTTATTTGGCAGTTAAAACAAGTGTTTTTTACATGCAACTTTTTTTCATAAGGTGATTAGCACTGACTGCCAACATATTCTGAAATTGTGGTTCAGATAAATGTTCAGCAGTTGTAATTTATTATTTTACGAACCTTTTGGAAGGTTTTGAGATAACCACAGCTAAGTGCTATAACTTCAGCAGATTGTTTAATCCCTCTTATCCTGTTTTTAGTGAGAGTGTGGCTGATTGACAATTTTTTTTCTGGATAGAGTGTTAGTAAAGTGATGTTCCCAACAGGAGAGGTGAAGAAAACATCTCCTGAAGTTACTTGTTGCCTGGAAACTCTATGATGAAATTTTCTTTCTTCTAGATGTTGGATGATGCCTCAGATATACTGCTGCAAAGGGTTCTGTGAGCCTGTCTGGCCTCTCCCTCAGGCCTGTTCTGCCTTCCTGCTTTTGAGAGTCTGTCTGGCTTTTGGTATTTTGCAATGAGCCCCACGTTACTCTTTGCTCTTTGCCAGATCTTCTGCTTCACTCCTGTCACTTTCCTCGGTGTCACTTCTTGCATCTTTTCTTTTCTGTAGGAGAGAAAGATGATTTAAATAAGCTGCAAATCTGATGTCTTGCTACATTAAAGGGGACTGGTTTTGCTTTCATTCAGAGCACTGGCATGTTAACCTGAGAGGTAAAATAAAAACAATAGCTGAGATCATATCCTTGAAATCAGTGTGGTTGTCCCTGAATTTGGGAGATTGACTTGAACTACCTGGAGTTTGTTATGTGTTTTCCTGACTTTTGAATGTTTTTTTTTGTTTGTTTGTTTTTTTTTGGTGATCCTTATAATAATCTTGTAATGTGACCTTCTGAAAATAACTTAGTGTTAATTCTACATATAGTTATTCCGCATATATGCCTCTCTATTTTTGTATTGCTGAAGCTCTGAAAGTCAATATATATTTGTTCAGTCTACTACTGCCCTGTGCTGAGGGCAGTTGGTTATTTGGGAAGGCGATAGTCATGGCTATTTCTTGTGCACTGAAAACTGAATTTTAATGACATCCCATAAACAATGGTATCAATACAACTCTCACCATGTGCCTTCAGAAGCTTTTGGACTGTTTTTTTTGAGTAGTCCCACTTCTCCCACCCCTTCCCTGCAGGCATGCAGGAATCACTGTGGATCTCAGGCTTGCTCATGAGTAATGGTGGCACAGAGGAGAAAAAGATTTTTCATACCGCACCATGGAGGATGACACCAAAGACCATCTGGAGGATTAGATAGGACCAAAAAATGTGCAACAACTGCAGGATCATCAGGAAAGCATTTATCAGACAGCTTAGGAGGAACATCTGAAATTTTGTCACAAAGTAATAGTATGTGCTGGGGGAAAGAGAGAGAGGGAGAGATGAATTAGTCTGCATGTCTTCACAATTACAAGGGTCAAAAGACTTACTGGGCAAATAGTTGGCTCATGGGTTCCCTGGGAAGAACCAGTCTGTGCTAGGCCTGTGTAATCATGCTTCACTTCAATGACTTCTTGCTCTGTCCCAGAAAAAGACTTCACCCATCTTTCACAAAACATATCCCAGGTCCCAGAAGACCTGGAGAAGACCTATTAAAATTGCCAACCATACAATAGTGTTTGCAAATAGGTCTGTTTGCAAAGTGTATCTGCAATTCTTCCCAGAAGCAGCAGGAAGCCACCATCTGGCAGTGGTCCTCCCTGGGCCAGAGACAGAACTTGGCTTCCCAAGACCTCCACAGAGCATTCAGGGTTCATATTTTTGTACCCCAAGGCATTGCTTTTATACATACAGGCTTGACCATGCAGACACAAACCACCCTGCAAGACCCTCTGTTCACATGAAGCTCTCTCTGCGAGAAGTCATGCTCCTCACCTACAGAATCTCCAGCCCACTTCCACGGGTCCCTCTTCATGGGCAGCACTGGGAGGTCAAAGCACTGCCTCTGTCATGGGGTGACGCCAAGGGCAACTTACTGTCATTGTAATACTAGCTTTAAAAGCTTTTTTGTGAATGTAGTAGTCAAAGAGACTGGGAGGAAAATATTTGGAGTACTGTGTCCAGTTCTGGGCTCCCTAGCACAAAAGACAGGGATCCCTCGGAAAGAGTCCAGTGGAGAGCCACAAAGATGATACGGGGCCTGAATCATCTCCCCTGTGAGGAAAGGCTGAGAGATCTAGGTCTGTTCAGCCTTGAGAAGAGAAGACTGAGTGGGGATCTGATCAATGTTTATAAATATCTGGTTTGGAAATGGAAATCAGACAGAACAGAATTTGGTGCAGGAGAGAAATAACAAACACTGGCATGTGCGCTCCTCTGTAAATATCTATGACATGAAATCTAAGATGTTATAAGCTGGGAAACATTTGGTGGATATAACATCCGTTTGCTCTGCCTTTATGCTCCTCCCTAAACATCTGCTTCTTGCTGCTGTTGGAAACAGGGTCTGACCTTGACGGACCCTTGGTCTGATCCTGAACATCCATCTGCTTTGTTCTTCCATTACAATACAGCACGTCACTGGGATTTGTTTGACTTCTTGTAGACAACTGAAATCAGTGTTATTTGAGCTTCTCAGGAAAGTTGCCTCAAACTTTTATTGCTTTTCCCTTTGAGGGAGCTGTTTCACTGCCAAAGAGTTGGGGATTTGTTATGCAAAGTCAGCTTCACAGGCATCCAGACTTAAAGGGAAGCAGGACCAATGTTCAAAACTCAGCATAGTCAGTGCTGGTACAGAGCCAAGGCAGGAACAGAGGACACCTATGCAGACTTGTCCTTATGCATGTGTAACATGTCCCACTCCTTTTAGGCATACTAAGAAAAGCGTTTGGTTTTTGAAGAAAACTGAAACCTTAGACTATATATAATGCATGTATTGTGGAATGAATTTGTGGGAAGGTAAGTCAGATCAGCTAGGCAAATTGGAAGTGGTAAAGAAGGGGGAACAATTTTAGCATAGTTAAAGGCTGGGAGTGTGGTCAAATGTGTATAGGCAAACACCGTTCTCCAAGACTGGTGTCTGTGACTTCTGGAGATAATGCTGCTCTTACACTCCCAGCATGTCCGGTGTCTGACCTCCTGAATCCTGAGGTTGAACTCATCACTGTCCTGTTTTATTTCAAATAGATGCAGGGTCACCTTAAATTCCTACTTTTTTTTCTTTTTTCTTTTTTTTTTTTTTTTTTCTTTTTTTTTTTCCCTATATTAGTTTTATCTTAATAATGCTTTAAGCAGGACTTTCTTAGTCTGTGAAGAAATTCTTGGGAAATTCTAACCAGCATACTTTGTACCTTCCTTCTCTTGTACGAACCAGTGTTTGCAACAGAAGGAGGCCACTTCCTACTTGATGGAAGAGTCACACCAGGTCTTGAGCAGGATTAGAGGAGATGAAGGATTACCCTCAGACTGTGGTGGGTGTGACCTTACAAGGATGGAGAAAGGTAGTCATAAAAAATTCCCAATGCTATGATAGCTCATGAATTGTCAGTTGCTGTAGCTGTATATAGACATCTTATCCCAGCAAGAGAGACAGCTCCAGAGGAGAGACAGTCCCTGCCTAGGAGACAGTGAGAGCCTGGAAATGGAGAGGCAGAGACTGTGACTCCACATTAATTTATATGTAAAAACCCTGGCTTTTTCTGGGGTTCCTCAGTTCTATCTGGATTCATCTTTAAGCTTACCTGTAGTGTCCTGTTCCCTGCCTTTCCTGCCCTCACCATGGAGGGTCATCTCTCCTGAAGTACAAATAGTCCATGACACCCATGGTTAGAGAACATTAAAACGTAACTCACATTAACGGGAAAATGACAAGCCGGGAACTGATGAACACCACAGCAAAAACAACAAAGACTGCTTCACAGACCCGCTTCCATTTCATGTAATGGAGCATCTTGGCCAGCTGTAGAGAAACATATTGCCATTTATACCATGTGGCTGTGTTCTTCTATTACCACTCTCCTGAAAGACTTCAGGGATTTCCCATGTCCTGCAAGGGTTACTGGACTTGTTGGAGATTGTCCCACCCCTGTGTACTCACTTTTCTCCAAGAACAGTAAATCTGATACTTCCTAAATGCCCTAGCACTAGAACATACATGTGGCCCACCTGTGTGGGTCAGCACAGTTCCCACCGCTACTCACAGACAAGAGAATAGATGAGCATTTCTAGGCGAAGGTAACTCACCTCTAAAATATAATCAGAAGCATCATGGACCAGCATGACTATCATCCCAAACCGTATAAGGTTGGCACAGTAGGAGACAAAGATCAGGGTGATGGTGGCGATGTGGTGGATGATCTGTTCCTTGAAGTCCTGGTATGAGAAGAGAGGTTGTGTCAGTCATTGAGCTTGACCTGGCAGCACCTGTTCAAAGATGCTGCTGCATCTAGGACATGGCAAACAGTAGTGCACCCCACTGTTCTGTGGTTCTCTAGTGTTATGCATAAAGCCAAGACAAAGGAACAACTTTACATGCAGAAATGCAGATAAATACCAGTGAGGTACACATAGGTGCAAGTGTGCTAGAAGACAGATTTTCTGTATTTTCCATGAATTAAACTTTCCTTACAAAGTTCCTCACTCAATACTCTGAACCAGAGTCCTCTGGTTCAGGCTGCACTTGGGAGCAAGGCAGGAAAGGGCCACACTACCATGTCCACCTAGTGACCATCTCTTGGTGTCCCTTGGCCAGTCACAGGGACTGTCATGAGATGCAAAGGTAGGATACAAGAGAGTGTATGTGGCCTGGGGCCTTGCCTGCCTTGAGGCCTGGCAGAGCTCTGTGAGTCCCTGGGGTGCTGACAGTGGGAGGGGGGAGCCTCATGGTGGAGACTGACCGAGCCAGTGGGTTGCTGCTGTGCTGCTGTCACTCACCTTCCTCTTCACATCAAAAGGCAGGGTGGCAACCAGTGAGCAGTAGAAAGAGAGCTCCAACAGGTAGAACCAGCCCAGTGCAGGCAGGAGAGGCTGCAACACAAGCAAAAGGCAGCATGACATGCTTGCTTAGCCATAGGGAGCAGGAGAGGGCAAATCTTTTCCCAGGCAAAATGCATTCATGAAAACTGCATCTAGGTCAGCAGGGCTTGGTCATTTCTAAATTTTCCTGTCCTTTGTGACTGAAACATTTGCTGGTGTGCTGGCAGCCTGCTCCAAAGCCAGGACAAGGCCCATACTCTCTCAAAGGGACTGAGAGGAGCTGAGATCTCCCCTCTACAGCGGGTCAGACTCCTCTCATCTCTCATTTCTCTTCCTGTTCAAGAGTTCAAGGTATGTCCTGACTGCCAGGTCCCTTTCAAGGCCACACACATGGAGCAGCTTCCAGCCAGGCTTATATTACAGAGAAACTCTTTGAGGGGACTGTTCAGGGCAGAGAGAATCTGCTCTTTCATATGGACCACCTACAAGGAGCTGGCCAAGGAGACAGTCAGGCTGTTCACATGGTGCATGGTGGGAGGATGAGAGAGAGAGGGCATACTTGGAGCCAGGAGGTGAATATTAGGAGAACCTTTTTCATCATGAGTGTCATACAGTGTCACACATCACGTGAGTCACACACTGGAATAGGTTGCCCAGAGAGGTTCTGCAGTTTCCATCCTTGAAGGACTGGACTGGAAAAGACCTGGGTGACCTTGTCTCAGCTCACAGCTGACTGCTGTGAGCAGGAGGTTGGACAAGAAACCTCCTGAGCCCCCTTCCAAACTGAATTATACCACATACATGCAGCTCACCTGCTGTGGAAAGCTCAGCCAGCAGACAGTGTGGTCCCAAAACCAAGGCTTCTGTGCGAAGAGAAGGCAGCAGTAAGAACCCATAGCCATTATAACATATAATAAAGTACTCTTTCATGTTGCCATTAAGTAAACACATGATGTCAGTGTGCCTGTGGTAGGGCCAATCTGCCTTTGAACTTTGTGAAAGTGCTTGGCAAAATGCAGTTGTCGTTAGTGAATGTACAGAATGTTCCACGGAGGGTGTTGATACACAGTGGGTCGGATGAAGAAAACCATGGTCACATTACTGACACCTAGCCAGGTTTGTATCTGGATAAGGGGGCTGTTCTGCTGGATTTAGATTGGGTATGTTTCCATACCACATCCCTGAAATTTGTCCTTATTTGGTTCTGAAGCCATGGTCTAACCCCTAGTCATGGCCACAAATGGTCAGTGGGTTCCTTGAAATGGCCGAGGACCATCAGACTTATTTTCCATGAATGAGGAACTCTGGAAAGGTGTCGCGTCACAGTGTCTCCCAGCTGACATACTTACATCATACAGAAGAGCCAGCGCAGAGAAGAATGATGTGAAATAGAATATAAATCTCCAGCTAAAATTGAAAAAGAAAAACAAGCAAACAAACAAACAAAAACACGGGCAATTAAAACTTCCTCCAGAATTGTGATAGCTCACCAGGCTGTGCCCAGGCCACGGCATCCAGCACCCAACTGTGTGGAAGTGGCTAAACTTGGCACATTTAGGCACAATGTCTGCAGGCCAGAAACAGCTGGAGAAGGATGAGGTGCAGACAAACAAATGTGGTATCATGTCTTCCCAGGTGCTCTCCCAGCAGCTGCAGAGCCCATGGGAGAGCCTACTCGTTTGGATAAAGATTTGCAGTACCTCAGCTATGTATGCACATGCACAAATGTGCTGTTAAGGCAATGGGGTATCTACAGCCCACCCAGGCTCTGCTGTGGTCCATGTTGTGCCCAAATTCCTGATGTCAGAAGGAATTTGGCCATTTTAAAAGTTCCTCTCCCAGCATTATGGCATGCAGTCCTTGTTGGAGGTTTCCATGATCAAAAGCCTCAGCTGGCTCACCTACCTTGCCTCACAGAACTTCTTCATCAGTCTGGGACGGTCCTGGGCACGCCGGTGCCGGAACCAGGTCTCCACTTTTTTAACTGGGAGGTCATTTTGCTTGGCCAGAGAAATCAGGTCCTCCTAGAAAACAGGTCAGGAAAACAGGACTTAGCCTTCCTGATGCTTTCTGCCCCCATGTGGGTGGAAGAGGCCACCTCTGCCCTGTGGGCTTGTGTTTCCCTGAAGACCACATTGCTTTGGAAAAAAATAGATCAGCTGTATTTGCAGTTGTGAGCTCCCAAATCATTTTGGACATTTTAAAACTCCAATCCAGCAATACGTAAATACAGGTTCAGAATTTACCACAGGCTCTCCCTGGTTAAATGTTGCTAGCTATGCACAATGGGATTCAACATCTGCAGTAAGAGCCTAAATACCTTTTTTTTTTTTTTTTTTTTTCCATCTCTGATGTATGTTTAACATGATTATCAGCTACAGATGACAAATGAAGATTAAAAAAAGTTTTGGTTTGTGATAAGGAATCACTCAGTAATGTCAGATAAAACATCCAGCTGTTTGATCAACTGTGTATTCAGTCTCAAAAGCACCATTTCCATCATGCTCTATTTTATGCATAAAGTCCAAATAAAACTACCTAGTCTTATGATTTATAAACAGTGATTAAAACTAATGTAGAGATGAGCTCATGAGCATTTTTGAATTAAGTTGACAAAGCTTCATACCTATTTAAGTCAATAATTATTTTAAAAATCCTGGAACATGCAACAATGTGAATAATGATCTGAAGGACTTGCAGTTCTGCTAAAAAGGAGTCCTATCTATAGGCACTACTCAAAATGGCTCATTAGGAAAGCCAGCACCTCTCACACTATCTGCTCTATCTGATAAACTGTCAGTCAGGTGATGCCGAGATTGTAGCTCTTCAACATGTTGGAAGGTGCAATCTGCTTCTTCCCTAGCATGGTGGTTAGCAGTAACTGTGATGCCTGTGTGGCTGGTGTGCTTGGGTTGGGGTATCTGTAGGGGAAGAAGGTATTGATTAGCTGGGCTCTTGGGACAAAAGTGACACTCACCTCCTTTGGGGTCCTGCCAATCAGATTGTAGAAGTCTTCCAGTGTGGCATTGGGCTGAGCTTTGCGCCTCGGCTTGTTGCTCACACCCAGCCTCCTGCCCAGGGGTAGAGCTATGGTTCTAGAAGAGAAAAAGAAAGTTCAGACAGGAGAGAACATAGGCACCCTCACTGTGAGCTAGGGCCAGCCCACAGCAAGATTGTGCCAGCTCCGTATCCTGTGCATGGACCCCAGGGGTTCATCACTGCTCTGGCTGCACACACTCTGCCAGAGAAGTCCAAAGCCCCACTGGGTGCAAACCTACCCAACCCCAGGGGTCCAGCACTGCTTCAGGGGCACATACAAAGCCTAGTGCCTCTACTGGGTCAGTGCTCTTCTTTGAGAGACACAATGGCACCAAGGCAATGCTGAGGAATGCTGGATGTGCAGTGGAGACAACACTAATAAATATAATCAGTATTGATGCCAGTTTTGTTTAACATTTTAATCAATGATCTTGATGAGGGGATTGAGTGCACCCTCAGTAAGTCTGCAGATTAAACCAACGTGGGTGGGAGTGTTGATCATGAGGGTAGGAAAGCTCTGAAGAGGCATCTGGATAGTCTAGACTGATGGGCCACATCCTATTGGGATGTGCAGTCAACAAGACTAAATGTTGGATGTTGCAATTGGGCCTTAAGAACCCCACACAGTCCCATAGGCTGAGGGAAGAGTGGCTGGAAAGGTGCTTGGCAGACAAGGATGCTGGTCGACAGCTGGCTGAACATGAGCCAGCAGTGTGCCCAGGTGGCCAAGGGCATCATGGTCTGCATCAGAAATAGTGTAGCCAGCAAGACTAGGCAACTGATTGTCCCCCTGTACTTGGCACTGGTGAGCCCACACCTTGAGTGCTGTGCTTGGTTTTGGGCTCCTCACAGCAAGATATTGAGTTGCTGGAATGCATTTAGAGAAGAGCAGTGAAGCTGACTAGAAAACAAGACATATGAGGAGAAGCTGAGGGAATTGCGGTTGTTTAGTCTGGAGCAGAGGAGGCTGAGGAGAGACCTCGTGGCTTTCTACAACTCCCCAAAAGGAGGTTGCTGTGAGGTGCATGCCAGTCTCTTTTCTCAGGTGACAAATGATAGGACATGAGGAAATGGTCTAAGGTTGCACCAGGGGAGGTTTAGATTGGTATCAGGAAGAATTGCTTCACCGAAAGTGTGGTTAAGCATTGGAACTGGCTGCCCATGGAGGTGGTGGAGTTGCCATCGCTGGACATATTTAAGAGATATGGGGACATGGCGCTTGGGGGCAAGGTTTAGCGGTGGATTTGGCAGTTAGATGGATGGTTGGACTTGATGATCTTCAGGATCTTTTCCAACCTAAATAATTCTATGATACTATGATTCTACGATACTATGATTCTATAATACTACAATTAATAACAGTAAGCAATAATTAATTATAATAATAATTGACTTGATACCCAGGCAGGGGAGGGAGGGGGTTGCTACGCTCTCATTGTCTTTCCTTATAGCTCTTAAGACACTCCACATATGGAGTTAACCTGGAAGTGAGACCCTGTTTGGGAGTGCAGTGCTGGCCATTGGCCAGACTTCAAGCTTCTTGAGACCCACGAATACATGGGATTTGCTAAGCCATTGCAGGCCTGCAGGTAGTGGAGAGATGTTTTGATAATCCCCAGGACAGAGCTTTCCTTGGGGTCTGACTGCTTTGTGTTTCTCTGGCTCTTCCTACAGCCTCTTTTGCCAGAGCTTCTCACAAAGCTGAACACAGCAGCCAAAAGCCAGCTCTCCAGAGAGGTGGGACAGTGCTTCCCCAGCTCCCCCAGCTTCTCTGGGCCACAGGAGAAGGCCCATGCTCCAGCTGAGGGCAGGTTTGCTGAGCACAGCCTTCCTGCTTCACACACACCATTGTCCTGTTCTGCCTGGCTGGCAGCATCTTGTCAGGCCTGCCCGTGTCAGCATCTGCCCTGCTTTAACTGATAACCCCTTGATTTCCTCTGGGTGAGGGCTGAACCTCTCCACATGTCAGTCTCACTTTCTGGAAAAGGGGCCCAAAGCCCAATCTAGATCCATCTCCTGCGCTCAGCCATGTGGACCTAGATTGTTCCCACACGTAGGTTCCAAGGAGATGCCTGTCAGTTTGCAGGGTCCCCTTTGGGAGTACCATTTCCCTCAGCTGGGTAGGTGTGAATGCCCATAGCTAGGGCATTGTAGTACATGAACTGAGGACCCCTGGTGCCAGGAGGAGCGAGGAGGGCAGAACTGGCTGAGGGGAAGGAGTGGTGTGAACAGGGTGGTCCTACAAGAAGCTGCAGGAGCCATGGCTGCCCTCTCCTTCCTCTATGCTGAAGTTGGGGACTCATGCAGCATCTTTGGGAGTACCCTCTAAGACCAGGCTGAAGCCTGGCTCATCTGGGGTCTCCCAACCCTGATGTACCCAGCAAATTCCTTATCCTGTGCTGCATGCTCCCAGCTGGTCTCTCAAGAGCCCAAATCTGTCTCTCCAGGGTGAATTCCCCCACACAGCTGAGGTGCAGCTGAGTGACTTGTCTTTTCACTCCCGGTAGTACAGGTTATGTTACGGGTATGGGAATGAGAGATGGCAGGGCAAATTGCTGACATACAAATGCCATAAACCACAAAAAGCAGAAAGCTTCAGTATTCCTGGGGAGAATTCCCTGTCCCCTTTGTAGTGGTTAGGAGGTGGGTAAGGAGAAGTCCAGAGCAACCCTTCAAGACACAGATGACAGCACAGAAGAGGCTGGATTTGCTGCACTCACCTTTCAAAGATGTATCGGACAATGATCAGGATCAGGGCACCAGGGATGCAGAGCAAGAGGTCCTGAGGCTTTGGGTAGTGAACGTCAGCAGACTCCTTCATGTCTTCCCAGGTAGCTCCAGGTGGTAGCCAGTACTTGTGGTGCCAGAACTCCTCTAACAGTCCCATCCTGGTCTAGATTGTGGGAGCACAGCAGAGGCTCAGGGATTCAAAAAACAAGTACAGCTGAGACGTAAAATTCACTCCTAAGCCAGGACTCCAGCGCTCCGGGACACCCAGCCCCACAGCTCATCACTCACACTCCACACCTTTCACTCCAATCCATGACTACGACTTTAAACTAGTTGAAATAGCATCACTTGTTCTGACCTGCCCATGAGCTTAGAGGTGGAGTAAGATGTCCTAGTACAAGAAAGTCATTCAGTGGGTGTCAAGGAGGTGGCTGTCTTCAATTATACTTCAGTGCATAGACAGCTGAAGTCCCTTCCTAGTGACAATAACAGCAGGGGCATCTATCTCACCCCCTCTTCGTACCAACCTTTTCCTTCCCAGGCTGCAAAGCTCTCACCTATTAATCAGCTCCCCATTTATGGGGCTTCTCTAACAATTCATAATTGCAAAAAATTTGTTGGTCTCTCATGGTAACCTGGGGTGGATTTCATTAAATCTCTGGTGAGAGATCTTTCCAAATGCCTCTGCAAAGCCAAGCACTATCAATAGGTTTTCTCCTGTGCCTGTGTTCACTGACACTTTGGGATAACTCCAGTAAAGACATAATCTCCTCATACATGAACCAGGAGGATTTTTTCCCATAATGTTATGTTCATACATGTTTCCTATAATTCCATTACTCATGATATTTTAACCAATCTGACCCGTACAGGTGTCAAGCTACAGATGTCAGAAGCTCCTCACATTCCCACTTGGGACCTCCCTAAATTTTGGACAACAAGATGATTTGAAACAACAACAACAACAACAACAACAAAATGGCACTCCACAATGCCTGGTTTAACTTTTTCTTGTGTAAATTTCCTCTTGACACTTGAGCAAATACCACCCAAGCTGGAAGGCTTGCTGTTACTCAGTTACTTTGCTATATAACATCTTCTCACCCATCAGTTTTGGACGAATCCTCTAGAGACACATCCTCAGCAAGAAAACATCTGATATTGGCTCCCCTCTGCTTCTAAGCAGGGAAGTCGCAGGCAGCACTTTTTATTCTTTTTTTATTTTTATTTTTTCTTTTTCTAGCCTGATCTTGTCTCAGCTTTGATAATCTTATGATTCCTACAGTCTTTCCAGTGTTTTTCAGAGATTGTCATTGCCTTTTAAGTTGTTTCTCAATATATTTCTTGGCCTGCTTTACTGCCTGTTCAGATTAATCTACCAAAGTTACAGGTCCTTTCCACTTCCCGTGTTTAGACATGACTTTGGCTTTTTGAACAATGCCTTGCTGTTTCTTAGGGACGCCCTTACCTGCAGGCACTGTGTCTGTTGTACACGTGCAAATGAGAAAAGCAATGGTGTTCAAAGTGTAGTCATCCAAGTAAAGGTTCCCTTGGGCATATGTCTGAATGATAAAAACATGGTGGATGCACATTGCCCATGTTTCCTGTGTGCAAGGGAAGGCATGAAGCAAACTGCTCTTAAAACAAGATCCAAAATAGTACTAGATACCTGTGTCACTGGAGTTGGTAGATCCATGTTAGCTGCCAGCCCTGGGGGCCATACTTTGCCAGTCCTTGACACTCTTCAATGCATTTCTTATAGCTCACCTGCTGCTGGAAACCCCATCCCCACAACTGCTTGATGACATTTATGTGATGCACACCTTTCCTGTGCACGTGGATGATTAAGATGCATTGAAAGTAGATCCTGCTCTGGTGCCCACTGCTTTATCTGCTTTGCTGGTTTCTTTAACAGACAAATCACAAGGATTCTCGCTGCAGGTTTTTACAGCAGCTTCTTTATGCAGGGGGCTGTGATAATCCAAGAGGAATCAGTAGGTGATGGTGGTGGCAGAGTGAGTTGTTGCGCAGCACTCATAAGCTTCCCAATACCAGAGCAGACGTAAGGAAAGAAGGTGGAGCCATTGTGGGGAGCAAACTGATTGCACACAGCTTCTTTAAGCCATAGCAAATAGCATAGGAAAGAAAACAAATTCTGCAGTGTGATCTGCCCTGGTGACTCATCACTCATACTCAGTTATTCAGTTAAAAACATTTGTAATTAACCCCAACAGCCCTCCTGAATCCTTGATGTATCCTTTCACAATGAACAGATTTACCTACTAATGAGCCTGGCAAGAGCTTATCTCCATCTTCAGGGGGATAGCATAGCCCTGAGGGTAAAATTCAGCAGACATTAGTATATATTTGTACTGGCTCCACAGTGCATCACAGAGTCTCCGGGAAGCATTCTGCTTCTCAGGTGAGATGTGATTTTACAACATAGACCTTTCCTCCCCTTCAGAAACCTCATTAAAAAGAAGACCAGGCATTCTTCTCCCTTCCCATGACCTTGCAGTTCCAAAGCATCTTCCCAGTGCTGCAGTCATGGACTTGCAATTGCCTTGGCAGTGCCAGGTAACCTGGACTGCCCCTAGCTTTAATGTAGGGGTGCCCCAAAAGTGTCCTGATCCAGGGCCACATGCAGCTTTACCTAGTAGGAGTGAAACAAGACAGCTGCTGTTCTTCACTGGCATGACTTACTACGGCTGAATGCTTTGGGTATGCAACATCCTCTCCATGGAAGTGTAAGAGCCATGGCAAAGGAATCCGTATGTGTCTTCTGTGTCACTCCCTCATCCACCCAGGTGGTGCAACTAGCCAGGTTACCCCCTGCTAGTCAAAGAAATAGAAAAGAGCCCAGACAATCAAACTTTTCTAAAGTAATTTATAAAGATCTTTTACATTCAGAAGTACAAAATGATACATATCCATTCCTCCTGAACACATCACCTGCAGAGGAGTGGCAAGATTGTACGTATGGATTAAGGAAACATGACAGTAATACAGAACATATACTTTGAACTTTGAATTAGCCCAACATTTCAGAGGGAAACTATCTTCAACAAATATGAATTTAAACGATGATGGTCTGCTCCAGAGCATGTTGCTGCCCTGGCATCACCTGTGTTAGAACCACTTTTTCCTCTGAAATTATCCAATGTATTTTGACTAAAATGTAAGATCAAAGGCTCAGATCAAATCCTTCCTGCATTTCAGGTGAACTTGGTGGGCTGCTGAAAATGCTCTTGTCCTTCTAGACTGTCATTTGCCTCTTAACTTTAACAATGTGCGCCATCTCCTTGAATCAGGCATTTTCTTGGTCCGTGTCCCCCCATTAGTGTTGAACCTTACCAGGTATATACAGGGAAGTATCTGCATGGCCTTGGCAATCTAAGTCCCTACTCTCATAACAGTGAATCTGTTAATATTTTGGTTTCATAGTTTAATTGATCTATAAGACAGAAATCCATGCCATACTAATTTAACTCTTTTAAGAGATTACAGAATCAAAGATCTAGTACTACACTGGATGATATAAAATACAGAACATCTAAAGGAACTAAATCAGAACTGCATCATAACTTCATGGTCCACTGCTTTAAACTTTCTACTTTTGACACATCTAGACAAAGGCCCTAGACTTAGAAGGCTAAGTTAAAGC
Organism: Aythya ferina; assembly: GCF_964211825.1. Classification (NCBI taxonomy): domain Eukaryota; kingdom Metazoa; phylum Chordata; class Aves; order Anseriformes; family Anatidae; genus Aythya; species Aythya ferina. The sequence continues at coordinate 2,811,175 of NC_140324.1, forward strand.
ATCATTTCATGAAGTTCAGCAGATCCTCTCTGGATCCTTTTTCCTCTGAGGACAGGGGCAATCGATTCCCTTCTTACCAAGCTGACTCTGTAAACATCTTCCACTGTGCCAATTACACTAGATAAAAACATGAGCACTTAATCAGTGTTGTCTTCTAGAGCATCTAGTTTCTTGTCCCCTCCCTTGTGACAGTGTTCCTTTCCAAGACAGGTTTAACGGATTACCTGGCAATTGAGACACAGCTGCCTGGATTTTCCAGCTCTTCTAACCATGATTTGGGTGGGAACTGTCATCAGACTGGGCTTTGGAGTTTCCACCTTTGAGACAATAGAAGGGACGGAGTTCCATACAATTACAAAACTGGCACACGTATATGGCACACAGGAGCATTTCCTGTCAGAAAAAGAAAAGTTTTCTCCTATGTCTTCCCAAAGCTTTTATTCCACTATGCACAGTTTCAATTTTATGAGTAAGTATGGGGCACTTGTCTTCTTGGAAGAGGTGTTCCTATAATAAGATTTAGAGTTTCACACTTACTTACTTTCCATAATCATTAGTGGCAATGGGCCAGGGCCTCCAGAGGCTGATCAAGAATAAACAGATTCCTACCAAACAACATTAGGCAATTAAGACTTGACATTGCCAAAGTTTATCCACTGTTGTGAGTATTTTTCAAGATTAACACATTTAACAGCTATTATGGTACAGTCTAATACAAGTCAAACCACTTTGATCCCTTTCTATATGCTTCAAGGCAACAACCTATAGTAAGCTTTTCTTGAAGAAAGACCAAAAACTTCCCTCAAATATCAGTGACTATAAACAATTATGTTTATGGGAAGCAGGAATTCAACTATGATACTGCAATGGCAATCCTTTATATCTACGCAATCAGCAGAACATTTTCTAAAGACGGTGGACTGGATTCATTAAAGACCAGATCAGACAGAACGTGAGCAGTAGCTATCTTTCCTTGACGTGGCCATTGGTGAGATGGGCTCTGTTGGTCAGTGTCTCAGACCCATTCCTCTGGATATAATTGCTGCTAGTGACATTGCTGAAACACGTGATCCCATTTTTCTCCTTTTCCACGACCTTTTCTTTTTCTTCATCCTTGTCACTTTCTTCTGTGTCACTTCTCATGTCCTTTTCCATCTAAAGAAATATGTAAATGAGAAACAATACAAATGCAGAAGTCTGCACAAGAAGCTGTGCTAGCTGATACACAGGCTAAAGACTGCAGCTGCTACTTCAGCCGCCTGCCTTTGGCACACATTTCTATGATGTCTTTTTACATCACCTTTGGAAACATTTTATTTTCATCTACCTGACTTCTGTCTCAGTGGTATCTTAACTGTGATCCTGATAAACATGAATAACTACTATACAGGTTGAGAAGAAGCACCAAATCATATACGCCCAGGACTGAGGACAACTGTATACAGCTGAGGAGATTTACGTTGTCTTTTGCATACAAAAGAAGGATGGGAAGAAGCAGTTAATCAAACTCTTATATTTTCCAAAAGGGACAAGGAGCTAGATTCTGGGTGGCTGCAAGTTGAGCACTCTGGTTTGGACAGCATATGCTTTCAAACAAACCAATAGCCCAACACAAAGCTGCTCGACTCTACATGTAGTTTTATATTCAGGTTTTTTCTCTTGCTATGAAGAGATCAGTAGTCCGCTTTTGTGAATACTTAATTCCTTGCCTTAAAAGGAAGACAAAAAAAGAAATAATGCAGTAAAAAGGCAAGTTAGAGAAAGCAGCTTAACACTTGCTGGCTTCTCAGGCTGTTTCTACTCTGCAATACAAGATGCCAAAACTGGGAACAAATTCACAGTGTCCACACCCATTGTTGGAAAGAACACGGAAGGAAAGCAGCAAACCCCTTCTGTGACCTGAGGCCTGGAAACTCCTCAGGAGCTTGTTAGTTCTGGATGTGCTCTGTAGTCTCCATTTATTATATACATTCTTCTGGGGATAGCACTTGGATCATGTTAAGCAGACTATTTAGTCTGATGCCTTTTCTAAAGATCACCACACCCAAAAGCAGATAGGATTTGTAAGAATGTGAAGTTGTACTCAAGTCAAACTGCCTGCAAGGACAATAGAAACAGCAGATGCCACATTTTGTGAACAATCTCAATCCCAAGTTGTTCTAGAGTTGGCAGTTCAGAAACTATATACAAAGTCTCTTGCTCTGCAGCAGAAACACAAACAATAATCAGTATTCCTAAGTGCCTTTAGAATATGGTTTAGGTCTTAAACCTAGCAAGATTCACAAAGGAACTAGATAGCTGCATGAATTAAAAAGACAGCTGCCTCTACAAGGAAGTGAAACCCCTTACTTCAAGATCAAGGCTGAACTGTAAGTACTAGGGATTAGGAAACATCAAGTGAGAAGGTGGTGCAGATAATCCTGTAGTCACGGAGGAAAATTACAGAGATCCGAAAGACCTATCAGAACAATCTGAACTTCTGACTGGAGTGAGAATTTCATGGCTCTCAAAAGGGGAGAATGTTCTGTATTTCTGCTGATACTGCTTTGGGCTACTAAATGTCTTAGAATCATAGAATATCCTGAGTTAGATGGGACCCACAAGCATCACTGAATCAGGCTCAACACAGGACTACATAAAAATTAAGCCATATGTCTGAAATGATCATGAAACATCTGCCTGGGACTGTTTTTCTTTGCTACTTATGGTTCAATATAGAAAGACCTCAAATATATATATTCTGCATCAAATATGGCAGATAATTTATTGTCATGGTTTTTGGCTGGAATAGAGTTAATTTTCCTAATTTCCAGCTCACGTGATGCTGTGTTTTGGATTTTTGATGAAAGTAGCGTTGATAACACACCACTGCTCTCAGCTGTTGCAGAGCAGTGCTTGCACAGAGCCACAGAGCCAAGGACTTTCCAGCTTCTCATGCTGCCCTGCCAGTGAGGAGGCCAGGGGTGCACAAGAAGATGGGAGGGGACACAGCCAGGACAGCTGACCCAGACTGGCCATATGCTCAGCAATAAAAGCTGGGGTAAAGAAGGAGGAAGAGGGGGGCAGGCATTCAGAGTGATGGTGTTTGTCTTCCTAAGAAACTTACAAATGATGATCCCTGCTTTCCTGGAAGTGGCTGAACACAGGCTTGCTGATAGGAAGTACCAAATGAGTTTCTTGCATTGCTTTTAAGTGCAGCTTTTGCCTTATCTAATAAAACTATCTTCATCTCAACCCACAAGTTCTCATACTTTTATCTTTCCCATTCTCTTCCTCATCCCATGGTGAGGGGATGAGGGAGAGTGAGTGAGAGTCTGTGAGGTACTTAGTTGCTTGCTGGGGTTAAATCACAGCTTTTATAGATAAAATAAGAAGAAATCTGGATGTGCTTCAGTATATTTTTCCTGATGGATCATTTCTTTCTAATAACACTATCCACTACCTCATCATTTGACACTGTAATAACTGCTATGGAAGCTGTGGACAATATGGATGAAGATGAACCTTTCCTGCTTGTTCTCAGTTCCCATAAGACAGAATTTCCCAGTTGGATAGTAATAAAACAACTCATCCCAGGCTATGAGGTCAACTCCCACAGGGCATGGACTTGTTTCTGCTGGACTACATCCTTGGCAAGTGGCCACATTATGTCATGTCTTTGATTCTGAGAATAATTTCATGCTGAGCAGCAGTTTGGTTTCACAGCAGATACTACAGGCTGTAGTCAGAAAGAGTCGGGTGCATGTCACTTCAGTTTATACAGCTGCATCTCAGATATCCAAGGTTGCTCTGTTACTGATAGTGACAAACAGGCAATGCCTGGCGCAACATTGAATGGAGTATGCTTAGGACATGCCTGTCTGCTAGTATGTAAGGAGCCCAGACAGCTAGTTTAGACAAATGCATCTACTCTGCAGACATTTAAAGTACTATAAGACAACCCCCACAAAACATACTTTAGTGATGGGGCAGAGTGCAACCTCAGCAAGCTTGCCAATGACACAAAACTGGGAGGAGCGGCTGATACGCCAGAAGGTCATGTTGCCATGCAGAAGGACCTCAGCAGACTGGAGAAGTGGACTGACAGGAAACTCATGAAGTTCAACAAAGAGAAGTGCAAAGTCCTGCACCTGGGGAGTAACAACCCCATGCGCTCATATATACTGGGGGCTGCTCCGCTGGAAAGCAGCACTGCAGAGAAGAACCTGAAAGTCCTGGTAGAAACCAAGTTGAACATTAGCCAGCAATGTACCTTTGACGCAAAGAAAGCTAATGGTATCCTGGGCTGCATTAGGAGCAGCATTGCCAGCAGATCAAGGGAAAGGATCCTTCCTCTCTAGTCAGCACTGGTGAGGCCATGTTTAGAGTACTGCGTCCTGTGGCAGTAGCCCTGCTGGGCTACTAAGTACAAGAGAGATGGACATACTGGAGAGAGTCCAACAAAAGGGCCATGAGGATGATTAAAGGACTGAAGCATCTCGCCTGTGAGGAAAAGCTGAGAGAGCTGCAACTGCTCAACCTAGAGGAGGCTCGGGGGGATTTTATCAGTATATATAAATGTCTGAAGGGAGGGTGCAAAGAGGATTGGAGCCAGGCTTTTTTCAATGGTGCCCAGTGCCAAGACAAGAGGCCGTGGGCACAAAATGAAATACAGCAGGTTCCATCTCAACATTAGGAAACATTTTCTCCCCCTGATGGTGACTAAGCATTGGAACAGACTGCACAGAGAAGTTGTAGAATCTCCCTCTTTGAAGATACTCAAAAGCCATCCAGACATGGGCTTGGACAAGCTGCTCTAGGTGGCCCTGCTTGAGCCAGGGAGGTTGGACAATACCTCCAGAGGTCCCTCAGCCATTCTGTGATTCTGTGATGTTAGTAACACTGTAATTAAAAATCCTGTACTCGAAATCCCCTGGAGAAGAAACTATAGGAAAGCACTTTTGCACTGGCCTCATCAATCGCATCAACACTCCCTGCCTTGATTTTGTAGTTTTGTTACAAACACAGTACTGACCCAAGCGTTGGGATCCTCACTCAGATGTCACTGGCTTTGTTCATAGAAATCTCCCATGGAGTCCAATACACATTTTTTTCTTGAATACACACTTCATAAGTGAACCCAAATATTATATCAACTCATAAAAACTTTACTTCTTTTGTCAACTTTCACTAGTATCGAGTGACCCTTTTACCTCACTGTGAGGAGTTCACATGTATAATTTTACTAGGACAAAAAAGAATCCATCCCAGATGTATTCCCTGTGCTCCCAAGCAGTCTCAGGGGATCCTCCCTCCCCATATGATGTACAGGGGACTACAAACTGATTCATACCGTGCCCTGGAGGATGAACTTGTAGACCATATGAATAATTAGGCAGGACCAGAAGATATGGAGCAGCTGAAGAGTTATCAGGAGAGCATTCACGAAGTAGTATCCAAAGAAGGGTTGGAATATCTCCATGGAGTAATAGTAGGTGTTATAGAGCACTCTGCAAGAGAGACAGAATTGCACTGGAGAGAGAGCAGCTGTAAGCCCCCAAAAGTTATTGTCACAGAAGTTTCACTTCAATCACTTTCTTCTTATACATAACACGTTAGACAACTCTCCGTTCCCCACTTGAAATGAGCAGAGTAGAGCCGTAAGCTGAAGACTCCTCTGCAGTATATTTCAGGTCTTTGCTATTACTCTCTGAACTCCAAGGAAGACCACTCTTGTTTAGCCCAAGGTAGGTACAACAGCCATGTGGCAATGCAGCCTATGCAGAAGGCAGGGACATGAGCTCAAAATTGAAAAGCAAAGGCCACAGCAAAAGATTTAGCCCATAGCTGAATTATCCTGCCTCTGAGAAGACAGTTTTTTCATTTCCCTTGACTGCAGCAAACTCACGTGTAGGGGAAAATGATCAGGCGGCTGATGAGGAAAACAGCTGCGAAGATCATAAAGAGCCTGTCACAAGTTTTTTTCCACTTCATGTAATTGAATATCTTAGTTGGCTGGAAGGAGAAAGAACAATAAAACAAAGCAGGTCAAGATAGTGCATCTGCATATGCTCCAAGATGCTAACAAGCCAGATATGATACAATCCACATGCAGGTATTCATGTCTCCTCCTGGCTCTCTGTAGGGCACCCTAAGCTGGGTGAGGAGATCATCAATGAGTTATCAGTGAAACCCCACAGTGATTGTCCCTCATTGTGCTAGATCAAAAGACAGCACTTGGCTAAAGGTCATCACTGCCAACTAGGCCTTGCCAGGCACTTAAACTGTGGAGCTCACCTCTAGGAAGCAATCAGAAGCATCATGAATCACCAGCACCAGTGTCCCAATGCGGATGTAATTGGCACAGTATGAGAAACTGATCAGGAAGATGGTTGCAGCATGATGGACTATCTGCTCCTTGAAGTCCTGATGAGAAAGGGGACAGCAGAAAATACATTGCACTTTCTGTTCTAGTTAGAGCATGCTGGTAGCTAAAAAATGTGTCTACTCAATGGGGCAAGAAACCTCCCACTGTAAAGTTTTATCCACATTAATCTTTAACAAAATGCATGCCAAAATGTAGGCAATCAAGGAACCCACGAATTATGAGTTTATGGAGTAAACAGAGAATCTTGAGCAAAGAACACTCCGCTCTCTACCAGAAATGGTCTGGTGTTAGTGCAAATTGTAAGACAGAACCATGAGAGCTGATGATTCAGTACAGACAAACATAAAAAGAGCTTCCTTTCGGTCACAAAGCAATGCCCATACTCACCTCTGCTCCAGCAGAGGAATTTCTGCTTGGGGAAGTGAACCTTTTGAATTAGTTTGCTCCTTTCCATGTCAAGGTTTGTGTTCTCCACCTCCCAGAGGAGAGGGAAGACAGTGACTGGTAATGGAAATTCCTGGGAACAAGCAAGGACGAGTCCCCTGAAACCTCAGACTAGCATTATACACACTATACAACCTTGGAAAACACTCTCCTGAGTGTTAAGCTTGGATCATGTTTGTGCTTCATTTTTTCCCAGGGGTTGTCACTCACCTTCCTCTTCACATCACAGGGCAAGGTGAAGACCAGAGACCAGTAGAAGGAGAGCTCCAGCATGTAGTACCAGAACAGAGAAGGTAGGAGAGGCTGCAACAGCAAGAAAGAGACCGTGGTATACCCGTCAGATAAAGTAAAGAGAGGGCTGGAAATGAAAACTCCTACCAATAAAAAAAAAATAAAAAAAAAATCAGATAAACCAAAATGACAAGATCTGGTTCCTGCAGCTTCATGGGGTAAATCCTCAACTGAACAGTCTAGTCACTTACCAAACATCATCTGCGCTCAGGTAAAAGCAAATAGCAGGGGAAACTCCACTTTGCCATACCATGTGAAATATTTAAATAACCAGGGGGAAGATCCTGAAAATTTTCAGGCATTCTTCTGGGAAAATTCTTGAGCAGTCACTGTAGATCTCAGTGTGAACAGTAGTCTCTGCTGTTCTGGCTAATTTTTCTGGGGTTTTACAGCTGAAAAACTAAAAGCTTAGACCCACTCACCAAAGACACATGCTAGTTAATAAGTAATTTTTCTGTTGTGGCACTAAATGGCATCTTTAAACCAGAACCTATTTGATTTAAAAAAAAAAAAAAAAAAAAAAAAAAAAAGTACTATGACTACAGAGGCTTTGCAACAAGCATTTCCAAAGAATCTTGGAGTATGGTGCTCCCAAGTACCAATTTATCTAGGTTTCCTCTACCCAAAGTGCTGATTTCTGTCCTTAGAAGACAGATTTTAGTTTGCTTTTCTTTGATGCACCAGTGATTAGCCACAAGAGGAAGCATGGCTGGATGCACTGGTCCTACCAGAGGGGATATTAACATCTGGCAGGCTGGTATGTGCTGTTCATGCTCTGGGAGTTATCCAAATGATCTTCTGGATCTGAAGGGATTTTTTTTTTTTTTTCCCAAAGAGAGATTAGATTATTGATGTTTCTTTTACCCTTGTCTGTAGCATACGACATGGTTTGTTTGGTAGAAATTGTGTTTAATATATTCATTGTTCCTGCTGTGCCACAGGTATGTTCTTGACCTTTCCTGCTCTTTTCCAGTGGGATGTTACCAGCTGTGGTTTGGGCCTTTTCTGCTTACTACAGGTGTAGGAAAGTGTTCTGTTACAATGGCTTAGATTTCTCTGGAAAATACATGGAATGCAAATTAACAAAACAGGAAATAAGGACCCAAGAGATCCTCTCAGCCTTACATTCCTATTCAAACACCACCTGTTTGTATGAATCACAGTTAAAAACTGTGCATTACAATTAACAGGTTTGCAAATCTTTATGTACAATCTGAGGGTCTTGTTCTAACTTTGACTACCAGACCAAAAAGCCCTAAAGCACAGGTAGTTTTCACTTTGTTATGCTACTGTGATCAAGTTGTATCTCAGCCTCTTCTTCAATTAATGAAAGATTAAATTCCCAGCCAGGAAATTCTAGTATTGTAAAATCCCATGCACAGGAGATCCATGCATGATACTAGGAGAAACTGCTATCCTGCTAGAAACACTTACCAGGCTTTTGGATTGGAAAGGGCAAATAATCACAGAATCATCACAGAGTCATAGAACAGCTTGGGTCGGAAGGGACTTTAAAGATCATTCAGTTACAACCCCTCACCAGAGCAGGTTACCCAGGGCCTTGTCCAACCTGGCCTTGAACACTTCCAGGGATGGGGCATCCCCAGCTTTTCTAGGCAGCCTGCGCCAGTGCCTCACCACCCTCTGAGTGAAGAATTTCCTCCTAATATTTAATCTCTATCTACCCTCTTTTGTTTTAAAATCATGATGCCTTGTCCTGTAAGTACAATCCCTGACAAAGAGTCCCTCCCCAGCTTTTCTGTAGGTCCCTTTTCAGTACTGAAAGGTTGCAATGAGGTCACCCCGGGGGCTTCTCTTCTCCAGGCTGAGCAGCCCCAGCTCTCTCAGCCTTTCTTCGTAGGAGAGGTGCTCCAGCCCCTTGATCACCTTTGTGGCCCTTCTCTGGACCCATTCTAACAGATCCACATCCTTTTTGTGCTGGGGACCCCAGATCTAGATGAAGCACTCCAAATGGGGCCTCACAAGGGCAGAGTAGACAGGAACAATCACCTCCCTCCACCTGCTGGACACTTCTCTGTTGATGCAGCCCAGTGAAAACTGTCTGTTCTTAAAGCAGGAATGAAATGGTACCCAGGATTTTCATCAATTTATTCATAATGCTAATTAAGCCTGTAGAAGGCAGCTGTTCTAACAGGATAAGGAATCTTTTCCAAAGCCAAAATCAGATCTTTCACTTTAATGACATTTATCTCTTTGTAATATCTTATATTGGAAGGCTGCTGCTATACACAAGTCATAAAAACATAAGGGGGAAAAGTAGAACAGGTAATGGTTCCTGTGTCAGTGCATGAAGCCCCATTCTATGAAGACAGGCTGAGGGAATTTGGTTTGTTCAGCCTGGAAAAAAAGAAGGCTCCAGGGAGACCTTATAGAGGCCTTCCAATAGGCATGTAGACCTAAAGGGGGCTGAAGGAAAGCTGGGGAGAGATTCTGTGGAGTGCAGCAGTAGGACAAGGAGCAATGGCTTTAAACTAAAATAGGGTAGGTTTAGATCAGGTATAAGGAAGAAATTCTTTACTCTGAGGGTGGTGAGGCACTGGAACAGGCTGCCCAGAGAAGTTGTGGATGCCCCATCCCTGGAAGTGTTCAAGGCCAGGCTGGATGGGGCTTTGAGCAGCCTGGTCTGGTGGGAGGCATCCCTGCCCATGGCAAGGGGATTTGGAATTAGGTGATAGAATAGTGATGGAGGCAGCTGGGTAAACAGTACTTTACTTTTTGTTGCTGTCCTTGTTCCTTGATGACCTAGGAGCATATTTTGTGCCTAGCCGACAATTTTCTTTGAACTTACTTTGGAGCGTATCACTCAGAACGTGTCCTCTGCTCTACAGGCTTTCCACTGAAGTCTTCGCTTCTCCCTGGACAAAAGGTCCTACTCTAACTTCAGTCTCCTCTATAAACTAAACTTGAAGCATCCCTATTTTTCAGTTTCTAAGCTTGCCCGGTCAGAAGGCTTGCTTTTCCTTTACTACTGTAGAGTTGTCTTCTGCTGTACTGACTCCTCCTCTATTGTGTCTAGAGTAAGCAAAATATTAAGATGTTCTCTGTTGATAGGGATCTGTTTTCGAATTCTTATGGTTTATCAATCTGAATTTCAATCAGTACCCTCTCTTTTGTCCCTAAAGTAATCTGATTTTTAAAAGATATCTAAAGAGAATACATGATTTATTACAACAATTTTTACTCCTGGATGACTCACCTGTTGTGGGTATCCTGTCCAGCACTCTCTATGGTCCCAAAACCAAGGCTTCTGGAAAGAAAATATAACATGAATGGGAAGATCCCAGATGAATTCTCTTATCAACCACCTAATTCCTGTAGCTTGTTACTACTACAGATTTGTTGTGTTTTATTGGAAACAGAGAAATAGAAAATAACCTTTTATTTTGATGTAAAGAATCAAAAAGCACTACAGGTGGGATTTAGATACCTCCACTCCACTGCTAGCTCATCCTGGAATCTGCAGACTCACAGAGTACCTTAAATTCTGTCTTAAAAGTTGCTAAGTTCAATGATTCTTCAGCTGTTACAAAAACAAGCAGGTGCAAGTATAGTCTATGCCTCCTGTCTTGGGATCAGCAGATTTTCCATTATTTACCACATCAGGAGGTCTCAGTGTAGAATATTTTTGCAAAGCCCACCCAAGGAATTGGGTTCAGCAAAAGAGCCAGGGTAACCTCTAAAATACAACCAGAGGATAACAGGTGTCCCTTGTCCCAGCTTAGTGACCACAGGTCTGGATTAGAGCATATGGTATACCTCTTCTGCCTCAGAGATTCAAACTCATATCATTCAAGTCTCAGTCTTCTCCTGTTGAGGCTGTTCCATTTGTATCAAGAGAAATCATTATTTATCAAATCAGAGAAAAGGCAGAGGCATTAACCTTACCCTCTCACATCTTGGGTAAAGAAGAAGAAACACATACATAAAATTACTAAAATGCAGACCATGCTCCAAAGGAAGCCTAAGCATTTTACCTTAAACAAGTACTATATACAACACAGAAACAGGCCCTGCAGCTCCTGTCTCAGATAAATGTTTTATCTGCCATATCACAGAAATGTATTTTTACAACTGCTGACAGCATCTCACAATCCTAGTTGTCTACTGCTTTTCCAGAGGAAGAGCAAAACTCTTGGTTTTGAGTTGGAGTTCTTAAAGTAAGCATGGTTCGATAGATAGATAGATCTCAGAAGATTGTGTGCTGTGCAGAGGACAAAGACATGATGGGAAAATCTCTGAAAGAAAGTTTGAATACACAGGTTTGGCAACAAGATCTGCCATTCCTGCAGGCACTCCCTGGAGAACAGCAGGTGGCACTGTTTGCATACTCACGTCGTACAGGACAGCAAGTCCAGTGAAGAAAGCAATGACGTAAAATGTAAACCTCCAGCTACAAACAAACAAAGTGTGTTAGTACCCCATTAGCCACAAAGCTACAATTCTGTGTATTACTTTTTTTTCAAAAAATGACACTACTAAATAAAAGAAAAACATCAATATGCTCAAAGTTTGTGCAGATCATAACAGGAACTTTTTTTTTTTTTTTTTTTTTTTTCCATGCTGGTACATTCAACAGATTCCATGAAGAGCAATTCTTCTGCTTTAGACGATAGAAACTATGAGAATATCTCTGAATAAAGTCACCTAGATAATCATCCCAACTCTTCACAGTACCAGTAGAGGCATGTGTAGATTCAAACAGTGCCAACTTCACTCATAGGCTTTTGGAGATCAGGTGTGCTAAATTCATTATCATGTAAAGCAATTGATTACTGTCATGTTTCATCTCAGTCAGAGCTGCTAATGATTTATCCACATTAAATCCACACAGAAGGACTTATAAAATATGTTTGCCATGTCCAGTGGACAGAAACCCGTAGTACTGAATGTATACACGTACATTAAGAAATTAGAGGAATTTTATCCCAACAGAATAAATGAGTAATAATAGATTAAAGACAGGAAATCTTTACAGGAGTAAAAATGCCTGCAACAACCCTTAAATTACCAAAAATCTCCATAACAAATCAGAAGATACAACATTTTTAGAGAGAGACTCAATCTGTCAGTGAAACAGAAGCTTCAAGAAAAACATAATCAGTGAGAGCAGAAGTTTTGTTTTGTTTTCTCCACTAGGGTTTTTAGTCAGGATTTTTGAATTAGAGGTTGAATATTAAATGGACAACGAGGTGATTAGCTCAGAAGTGATATCTACCCTATAGGTACACACTTCTAGTCAGATGAATGACACTGTAGGTATTTTCTTCCTTCATCTCTGTGGCCTTCCTGGATGAATCTACTTCCTTACAAGCATAGCAGAGCAGCCACTCATAAGTAAGGCATTTCAACTAAGATCAGGAGAATCCTTTTCCTCTGTGGAAAGCTGAGACAAAACTAACATTTCTAAGAGGGGCCAATTTCTGAATTTTTACCAAAAGATTCTTGACATTCCTCTGAATGCAATTCTGTACTATGGGTTAATTTCTACTTCCACTAAACCCCAACATGCAGGAACTGCTCTGACTGTTGTGCAGAACACCAGTTGCTGGGTGATGGTCTACCATGTGATGAGATAGAGATCTGTAAAGACCTTAGGCTGTGATTTTAAACCACTGCCTCAGCACGAGGACCTAGTGGGGCCCCCACAAGGGATGTGGGAATTAAAGACTCAGGTAACTATCTGGGACCTGCTCATAAGGGTATGGACATTAGTGTAGACCATTAGTTTATTGAAGAGCTTTGCAGACTTTGATTTCTTGGTGTAAAATGACCCTGACAGTAACTCACTTGGCGTCTTGCGAGGAGGTAATCCCAGCTCAGAAAGATTGCCTAGGCACAGGAATAAGGACTGACAGCCACAGAGCTACAAGAGCTTACAGCTCAGTTGTACAGCAGGCTGTCATGGGTCAAGTCACCACAGCCTCCAAGTGTAGCACTGAACAAGTAAACGTGTGTCTAGATGAAGTCTATTAGGGTTATTGCTCTGCAATATCTGTGGAAAGCTCAGTCAAGATTAACATTTACAGAAGTGGCTGACGTGAGATTTTTTTTTTTAATCTGCAGAAGTTAAAGTACCTAAAAAGTGAGGAACCCGATGATGATCTGCTTTTGTCAAACCTTCTTGTGCCTCCATATAATGAGGATTTCCACACAGCTGTTTCCAAGTTTTGCTCCCAGGAAAAGATTTCACATAGGCTTTTCTGCTATTATAAAGGGGTTCTGTTCTGTGACTTTCAGGGAAGCTGAAGTCAACTGACAGCAGAATATAGTCTAGACCAGTGTCTGTGACATTTAAAAGCAATACAAAGGAGAACAGTTGCAAAAAATATGTAGTAGAAAGAATCAGCTCACAGAGAAGCAAAGAGAGAAAGAGAGAGGCAATGGTAGGCTATTTTGGAGGCATGGAAGCAGCAGCAAAGCAGCAGGAAGCAGTAGGAAGCAAAACAATAGGGAGTTTTTCAGATAGGATAGTGTTCTGAAGCAGAGCATCAGTCTTACTAAGTCAGAAACCGGTGTTCTGTAAGGATGAAGGTGAGATAGGAGTAAAAGGAGCCTTGGGAGTGAAAATAAAGGGGAAAAGCAAGGAATGATTCAGTAATAGAGAAGCAGCAGCAGAGCCAGAGAAGAATCAGGTAGGGCAGGGAAGACTCAGGATGCTCTCCGTGGAGGAGTGCAGGGCAGGCTGGGAGGCAGCAAACTGCCCGCTGAGCTCAGTGCCAGTGAAAGGCGCCTGCAGCTCATGGCTTCTGCTCCTGCTCACCAGGCCTCGCAGAACTTCTTGGATAGGCTCGGTCGGTCAGTGTTCCTTCGGCGCCGGAACCACCTCTCCACCTTTCTCACTGGCAGGTCGCACTGTTTGGCTAAACTGATCAGCTCACTCTGGAAAACAGGCGAGGAAGCAGGGTTCAGATTCAGGTTTGAAAGTCATCATGGGCACACGGCCATCTGGTTTGAGCCACCACAGAACAACCAGTGGAGATTCCCAGCAAGCCCAAATTTGTTCAAGTTGAAGCATCTTTCAGAAAGCTGTCCATCCCTACTATAAAGATTTCAGATAATAGAAAATCTTTCATTTCCCCTTGTAAGCAACTGGTTATTAATACTAAACGTTAAAACTTTATGTTTTATTGTTTTATGTAAACATCTCCAGTTTCAACTTTCAAACTCTGGTCCCTTCTCACGGGTGTTTCTTGTTCAATCACTTCTTCTTTCGGCCTTAAGAGACTGAGTCCCTTACATCTGTCACTCCAAGAAAGTTTTACTGCAGCTTAAATAACTTTTGAAGTTCTACACTGAATCTTGTCATGCCTTTCAGTATTCTGATGCAATATCAGGGAATAACCTGAGCAATGTCATGAGCAGAGGCAACACCATTTTCCTACCGGATATTATCCTGTTGTGGTAAACCTGTAGGGATAATTTTTCAATAGGTTATTCAGAGAAATACTGCAATTACCTTCCTTCTTGTCCTTAGGCTCTTAAAGAATTTGGCGTGTGACACAGAAGAAGTCATCATGTTTTATATTCCTTTCTTAAGTGTCATCAATGATAATCTTATTTTTTAAGTAAAGCAATAGGTTTTCATGGAATGTGTTTACTTTAATGGTATCATTTGACAGTGATTTACATACTCTGAGAGTGCTGTAAAAAAGTGTGCCCATTAGTCATTTTCAGATATACTCCTTTCTATTTTTACTTAGTGACTTTTGTTCTTGCGGTGGAGTCAAGTGGAGACATTGATTTATATTCTCCAACTGCTCCATAATGCAGTATTCCTCCCAAGGAGATGGCTGCTGAGAAGAGTAAAATCACATCTTGTAAAAGCTGAATCATAAGCAGGAGTCTGAGCGCTCACAGGAGAGGGAGGAAGCTAAAAGACCGAGATGCAACCAGTGAATTGAGTCAGTAAAACATTAGCCAGCTGCACAATTCTTTTTCCATGTCAGGAAGTCAGAATGATGTCAGAAGTCTCACAGTCCGGATTCGCTCTGATATCCTTACATTCTCTAGGATAAAAGTGTAGACTTCTGCTCCTTCAGTGCAATGTGAGTGCAGGGACAGCTGTGTGGAAAGCCTGCTTCCAAAAGTAGGCCTTGAGTTAGATCTCTGCAATGGGAGTAGTTCTGTTGAGAAACTTGTAGATCGCTCAGACAGGCAAGAGGAAGATCAGGGACTATGGCAAGTGTTCCGAGAACATTCCTTCCATCTGCTAAGGAAAAGGGCTGGCAGCACGACCAAGATGAATGCCTTCATTTTTATTTTAGCCTCTATTCTTTTACTTTTAAGCAGGTACTGAATGTCCCAGGGCTCCACATGCCCCACTGCAGTATGAAACATGCTGCACCAGCCTCATCAAGGCAGTTACTTGTTTGTACTAGGACTGGAACCCCTGCTCATATGTCTTTGGTAGTGGCTAATAGCTTTTGCTTCAAGGCCAAGAAAGCCTGCAAAAAGGCACTGAAAATAAATGTGATTGCACTAGGCTTACGTGGCAAAGTTTTGGTAGTTGGGGGGCTGCAGTGGTGGCCTCTGTGAGCAGAGCCCAGCAGCTGCCACAGGTCAGATCAGAGCCAGCTCCAGCTGGCTCCAAAAGGGAACCACTGCTGGCCAGAGCTGGGCCATGAGCAACGCTGGTTGTGCCTCTGGAATAGCACATTGCAGAAGGGGAAAAAAAAACTACTCTGCCACAACAGTTGGGAGAGAGGAGTGAGTGACTGAAACAACCCTGCATACACCAAGGTTGGTGAAGGACACCAGGAGGTGCCCCAGGAATGGAGCAGAAGTTCTCCTGTGGCCTGTGGAGAGGCCCCTGGTGGAGCAGGCTGTCCCCCTGCAGCCCATGGGTCCTACATGGAGCAGATTTCCATGCTGCAGCCCACGCATGCAGCCCATGGAGGAGCCCCCTGTGAAACCTGAAGGATGTGCCCTGAAGGAGGTTGCGACCCATGGAGAGCCCACACAGGAGCAGGCCCTGGGCCAGAGCTGCAGCCCGTGGAGAGGAGCCCACGCAGGAGCAGGGGGTCTGGGGAGAGCTGCCGCCCATGGGGGATGCATGTTGGAGCAGTTTGCTCCTGATGGATGGCCCCCGTGGTACGGAGCCATGTGGGAGCAGTTCCTGAAGAGCTGCTGCCTGTGGGAAGCCCACACAGGATCAGTTTGAGAAGGACGGCATCCCGTGGGAGGGATCCTACGCTGGAGCAGGTGAAGAGAATGACTGTGAAGGAGTGGCAGAGATGGAAGTGTTACAGACTGACCACCTCCCTGTTCCCCTGCGCTGCCTGTGAGGAGGAGGTAGAAGAGGTGGATGGAGGGAGGTGTTTTTAGTTTATTTTTGCACTGCTCTAGCCTGTTAGTAATAGGTTATAAATTACATTTCTCTCCCTCTGTTGAGCCTATTTTGCCTGAAATGGTGGTTGGTGAGTGATTTCCCTCTCCCTGTCCTTGTCTCAGCTCTTGAGCCCATTTCCATCATAGTTTCTCCCCCTATTCTTTTGAGGAGGGGGAGTGAGAAACTGGTGGGGTGGAGTTTAGCTAGCCATCAGTGTGGAATCACCACAGTGATTCGCTTACTTACCACGGTGGTTACATCCAGGGTCTCCACTGACAAGGCTAAATCCAAATACAGCTTGACTATACACTATCCTTCCAATGCTTTTTCCCTCAGCAGCAGCCATTATAACTGAATTATACTGCCAAGATCTTCAAGATCTCTTTTTCTCTCCCAAGGGAGAACTACCTACCATTTGTGTTTGCAGTTTTCTGGTGCTCCTTACTTTGTCTCTAACGACAGACAGGATTTTAGTTGGCTTCCTGAAAGGCCAATCTCAAACTTGTGGATTGCACAGCAACAGAATGACCTGCCTCCCTGAACTAAGAGAATCATGCCATCCACATGTGCTAAGCTTCAAGGACTAGCAACAAGGGAAGTCACTTCAAGGGAGTTGATGTGACAGTGATTTGCTAATATATGAAAAGAAGGCAAACGAACAAACAGGAGTTGTCATTATTTCCTTTGGGAGAGGAGTTTCCTGTCCAAACAAGTTTGAGATTTAATTTTTTTGGAGTGCTATCTGTGGAAAGCTGTTATTCCCACATGTTCAGAAGCAGAGCTGATGGCTGATGGCATTTGCAGGAAGATCACCATGCCTGGTCAGTGTCAGGCGGCCAGTGCTACAGAGGTTCCTGCTGCGTTGTTGAGTTTCCAAGTGGCATCACCAAACTTCAGGATTCCAAATGTGATGTTATTTAGGTAAAGATACAAGGGCTAAATCTAGAGGAAAGCAAAGAAGAAAGACTCACTTCTTTAGGGTTCTTGCAGTGCGTACTGTAGAATGTTTCCAGTATGGGGTTAGGCTGAGCATTTGGTCTCTGCTTGTCCCTCACACCCAGTTTGGCACCAAGGGGCAGGGCTATGGCTCTGCAAGAGAAAAGATTCAAGGTTCAGCCCAAAATAGAACAGTGATTTCTGATACTGCAGCACTGTACAGCATGGTGTAGTACATTAACAGTTGTGTCTCACAGTTATCTCCCACAATTTTGGGTCTAAGCACAAGTATTGTGTCAAGCAGGTAAGGAAAATAAAGAAACTTGAGTAAAAAAAGTTACAATAGAAACAGTGGGGCTTCTATGCTATAGGCCTTCAGGTCAGTGTTGCAATACACAACACTGACTGAGGTTGGAAATGCTACATCCTGCTTTGTCAGCTTTCAAATCAACTATGTTTGGGCGTCCCAGATTATGGCACAAAGCCCAGGCTTGTAGAGACAGCCGTCATATCTGCTGTTGGTCTTTGGCTTGCTTGTAGCTTATGCAGAGTACCACATTGATGACAAGGCCTCAACACTGTTTAGTTTTGATGTTAAACATACAGAGGACCCATGTGAACTAGAGACTTGGCTCAGGATCAAGAGGATCAATAAATACCCTGATGAAACAGGAGGCCCCTGTCGTGTTTAGCTGCCTAGCACGGTAAAACCACCACAGCCCCTTGGTCTTTACTGGAAAAACTTTCCTCAGTTTCTCTTAAAGCATGCCAGACAGTAGGAACATAAGGGCATAACAACTAAAAACATAACCACAAGGCATAGTTGCTTATGTTTGCTGTGCACCTTTAGCCTTTCATGGTGAAACAATGCAAAGAAAAATATCTGCATAAATAGAAAAAAGTTTCAAACGGGTGGCAAGACTAGGCATAGAATTGTTGTGCTCAACAACTAAACTTCTCCACTACAAACCCTCTTTTCCTCTTTAACCATAGGAAATAGCTTCATAAATGGTGTGAAGTGAGGTACCACATGAACACTGCACAAACAGGAAACTTGGCAAATCAGAATTGCAAAAAAGGCCCAGTTTAACTGCCTGCTCCTCGCATTTCTGGAGAATTAGTTCATAGAATCATAGAATTACTTGTTTCTTATAAGTCACTACCGTTTACACATTGCCACTGGCATGCAATTAATCTCATTAGCCAAAAAGAGTGGAGTGTCTGCCTAGAACTTTTCAGCACTGTTCATAGAATCCCAGCATGGCTGAGATTGGCAAGGATCTCTGGCCTACAGCCAGTCACCCAGGACCATTTCCAGACAGCTCCAAGGAGGGAGACTCCACCACCACTCCAGGCAACCTGTTCCTGTGCTCTGTCACCTTCACTGTGCAAAAGTGCTTTCTAATGTTCAGATGGAGCCTTCTGTGTTTGGACTTGATGATCCTTGTGGGTCCCTTCCAACTTGGGATATTCTATGAGTTTATGATTCCCCATGTCCTCCTTCTTGCCCTTGTCAAGGATAGGAGTGACTTTGCTTTCTTCTAGTCTTTAGGCATTTCTCCTAGTTGCCACAATAAATCAAAAAACATTGAAATTGGCCTTGGAATGACATCTGCCAGCTCCCCTCGGCACTTGCAGGTGCATCACATGAGGTCTTATGCATGTCCAGTTTGCTTATGTTTTCCCTGGCCTGATCCTCTTCCACCAAGGGCATATATTCCTGCTACTGATCATCATACATGCAAAATCATTGGAAAACCTTCTCTCTGCATTTTGGAGAAAAAAGAAAATTTTGCTCTAAGTGCTAACAGCTCCCTTGAACTTAGCAACTATAAATTGGCGTTGAGGGTGGTTACGAGCTGATGAATACCATGCAAAGGTAGAGAGTGCTGAGATGCAGGCCTGCTCTGCCTGGTTCATCTTCATTCTGTACAAGCAGCAGCTCTGATCAGTTATCCCTAATAATTCAGAAACCAAACAACATTTTTTTTTTCCATGGGAGCAAAAAAGTTGTGGAAGTTACATCATTATGTAGGTGTTTAAAGACTTTTTACTTAAAAACTGTATGTGGTATGTTTATAACTGGGATTATATGGTATGGCTGCCTGTGATCTCTTCTAGCCATATAG
The DNA here is from genome assembly GCF_964211825.1 of Aythya ferina. Classification (NCBI taxonomy): domain Eukaryota; kingdom Metazoa; phylum Chordata; class Aves; order Anseriformes; family Anatidae; genus Aythya; species Aythya ferina. The sequence goes on from NC_140324.1 coordinate 2,830,691, forward strand.
CCACTCCATACATTTGTGTGCTTAGGGACTATTCTAGATCAAGTATCCTACCAGAGCGTTCTTTTGACTTTTATCTTCATTTAATAAACAGGTTTCAGAAGCAATTTTCCGAAGAGACTACCTACCTAAGGAATTTTGTAACTTCTATTATATTAAGGCATAGAACACAGAATGGTTGTACACTTAGTTCCCTCATGTAACAGATGATTTCAACCATTCTTTTCCATGGCCAGCTCCATATTCCAGTTGTTCTTTTCCATCTTCTCTGGGAAATTCCTTTAACATCACTGGCTAAAGAACCATTCAAAGATGTACCAAGACCACTGAAAAAGATGTATTTCTACCATAAGAGGGGGTCCAGTGGTTAAGTGTGATTGCTAGCTACTTTCTAACTACAAGACACACACGTATCACGCTCTGTGTAAACTCTCATTAGTTTTAGTGAAACTCAGCAGCATCTTGGCATTGCTGCAACAGTTAACAGTGGTATTAGAGAGCCCCTCCTGTGCTAAGAACAATGACAAAGTATTTCAAGGATATCCATAACTATACAGAAATGGAGAAAACATTTGCCCTAAGATCTGTACTAGGTCTTGGTTCTTAAGTGGTTACTCTGAAGCTCCTCTGAAGACGACGATGTAATAAATTTCTGCTGCTTAGGAAGAAACTTACTGCAGCTTCTTATCAGTCCACATCGGAAACTGGTCTAAAATTTTCCAAGCACCTTAAAGGGAAAGAGAACGTTCCTGCCAGGTGTCAGGGCAGCTTGCCAACAAGTTTGGTTCTTTTTTTTAAAAACTATTTCAACTATTCTGCATGACTCCTTAATTTAGATTAATCTTTTTCTCTTTCTTTCCTGTTGGTTTGTTATGGTCATGGTATAAAATCTCGCTGTAACAGAAACAAGCCAGTTGCAGTTGATGAGGACAGGGTGTGATTAACCAGAGCTACAATTACTTTGTTGTTGAGGTTTTGAGTTTAACCATGAATTATAGGACCAATCCTACTTTTATGAACACAATTGGGAAATCAAACCCTGAAATTCCTCCTAAGGGAGGTTTGTACATGTTGGATGTATGCTCTGACTCACTTTTCAGCTGAATCTTGTTCCAAACTCAAAGAGGATGATGTTTGTACTGATTTCAACATCACAGATTCATCACCTCAGTTGCAGAGATGGTCTCATCATGGAAGCTTATCATCTGTCTGGAATATGGAAGCAGGAAGCCTGAGGACTAAATTGTACAGCTTTCCATAGCTAGGTAAGGCAAGACACAGACCGTGAGATGTCTTTTATCTCAAACCTATTCCTTCTTCAGAAAGGTTCTGGTAAAGATAGCTTCTCTAACTTCAAGGTTTACAAGGGGAAGTTCATAGTAAGGAATTCAATTCAGTAATCACCAGTGAACAAACTATTTTGTGCAAAACCTGCTGAAGCTGAAATTAAATGGATTAATCATGGAGGGGCCTAAGTCCACACTCCCTCACCTTGCAAGACTGGGCTTTGCCCCTTTGCAGAGGCTTTCAGAGATAGTATGAGACACAGGAAAAAATTTAGTTTTTGTGAGTTTATTTTCCACAAATGTATTTGAATTTATAAGGGTGTCACTCTGCAAATATCTTCTAGCACCAAGAAATGGAGAACCAGTGTCTGTAGGAACCAGCACTTCTACTCTTCGAACTGCACAATCTCTTGAAGACCCATACTTTCCAGTGGCAAAGCGTTATCTCTGTGCTCCTACAATATCGTCAACTTTCTTGTGGTTACAAGAGGATGCTGTCAAGAAGCTGTCAAAGCTATATTACACAAAACAGCCAGCTTAAATCTTTGCACCAAATACATGCCTAAAGCACCTAAGAGGAAGTTGTTTTCAGATGCTTCTTGATTACTATTCAGTAACAAAAATCTCTGTGGAAAATGAATCGCAGAAAAATACATTTCAAAATTAAATACTTGAAAATGGTCTTCTCTTCCACCTTTCTTCTGGTTCTGAGTTCATCTGTGCTCAGCAGTTCAACGGTATTCCTTTCTTTTAACGCACAAAACATAGCTCATATACTATTGCAACCCTCCTAAAGAAAAGACCTAATCATTCTGACTAAACTGGGAGTATGTTTAAAATAACTTAAAATAGTCCTTTATTATTATTTTTGTTAATAATCCTGATTTACAGCCATGCTCCCATGAGAGGTAGCAGCCATGGAGAAATGCACCAGTTTACAACAGGCACTTTGTTTTGTACGTAAATAGAAATTATCAATCATTTACTTACTTGGGAGAATTAATATTCAATGGGCTACAGTCTGCTGCCCTTCTTTGGCAATATGCTCTGCTACGTCTGAATTAACAGGGTCCTGGAGATTTCTTGGACACTGGAGAATTCTGTTCTGGTATTTTGGAACATTTGCCCTAAGTTTTTCAGGTTTATACCATTCCACTTGGAGGAAAATACTTAAATATTGATTGAGCCAGAGAGGTAAAAAATTCCAGGTAACTTCCATCTACTTTACTAAACAAACACACCACAATTTAATTAAAATAATTATTTTGTAAAGTCTTACAATAACAGCTTACGAATACAAAAATATATATGGATAGGAAACAAAGTTATACTGTTATTTTTGTGTATCTGTTAATAACATATTTCATCTGTGAGTAAGACTGTTTATGATCTCTTCTTTCATTCCCTAGCATTTGATCCTCTGTAAATTAATGTGTTGGTCCTAAGTCTTCTTGACAAGATTTAGGCCAACAAAACTTGCCCTAAATTACTAAGGAGCTTGAGAAGCTTGTTCTTAACTTCCACTATTGCACAACAGGGTAGAGGCAATTCTTATTTTTTTTTATTTTGCTCTATCATGTGCATCAGCAGGGGAGCTCCCTTTTTCATATGCAAACTTGATGCCAAATCCTCCTCTTCCCACCCTGCTTTGTTGAAAAGCAGGAATCTCACAAGGAAAGACTCAGGAAGTGAGCTATTTCAGCTCTCTCTGCAGCAAGATGGTTAAAGCTAATGTCAAATCACAAACACAGAGCAGTTCACTGTGCCTTTTAAGTAGTTCAGCTTGTTTTCTAAGAGGCTGCAATTAGTACGTTGTCCCATGAGGTTACCAAGGAAAGAAGCACAGAAAATCAGCAGATTTATGGATTTTGCCACAGAAGGAACCAATAGGATAATCGAAGCAAGGAGAATAATTCCTTGCCATTATCAATCTGTCCTTAAATTGTCTCCATGCAGCTTGACTCCTACATAAACCAGGTCCCGGACTGAGACAACACTTCTTGCATTATACCTGTGATTTCTGAGATAAAGTGAATCTTTCAGGATACCCAAGCTAGACTTCCTTGAGGCTTTGTGCGTGCCTCCTTCCCGTTTTAACATCAGCTTCCCTTTCCATTTGCCAGACTGGTCCGTGCTTCACTGTGACTCTCAGCTGCAAATCTTGTAAGCCTTCGTTTTGAGCCCAGCCAGGGGAGATGTCTAGTAACAAACTCAGCTGCAGCTCACTGCTGTTCAGCAGCTGCTGCCCAAACAGGCATAGAAATTCTAGGGCAAATGTTAGAGTGGGAGGGAACAAACTTCTCTCTGAACAAAAAGTGAAATCTCATGTAGCTTGTTCTAACAGCTCTTACTGAAGAAGCTCAGGACACAGTGTTTTGTTTCCCCTGCTCTGCCCACAGTAACCTGATACGTTATCTGTAGGCTATTGTCTGTGGGTAGTACATATTCCAATTGTTTGTCTCTGTGTATAAAAATATCTCAGTGTCAATGCAGGAATCACAGACACTACAGGTCAGAGAACATAAGCCAGACTGCTATTAAAAGAGCCTCTGAATCATTTTTGAAGGGGCAAGCTCAGAGCAACAGCTTAACTGAAAAAGCAATTCCTTGTACTCACTACATATCCTTTATCAGAAGGGCCCAAAGGCTCTTCACCCATGTAAAGCAATATGCTAACACAGATTTTCTAGGAATAAACTTGCCTAACAATCTGGTAGAGCAAGAAACAAAGCAAGTTATTACCATACAAAATAAAAGGAACAATACAACTGTCTTGGTTGAACGGTTCAGCAGAACCCTGGAGAGAGATGGAGCCATGGACTCATGCAGATCAGGAACTACCAAGAAATCTGTAAGGTCTTCTTGAGGCAGGGCCTGTTCCTTGAGGGCAATGACACCTCCCCTTAAACCTCACAGCAGGCCTGAGAAGTGCCTGTTGCTGGATACAGATTGCATTGGAACAGGTCTTTGAGAATGACCACAGGCAGAGGGAAAAACCAGGAGCTATCCTCACACAGAGAGCAGGCACAGGAGCAACCACCCTCACGGTTCAGTGCATGCAAAAGGGTGACGTGATCTCTATGGATGGTCTTCTAGAGTTAGGAACAAAACAAAACAAAGCAAAACAACGGCCAGGTTACAAGGAAAACACTCTGGTGTTCCTTAGGGGGTTTGGTGGAAAAAGGTCACATGAGGTGACTGCAAGAGCACCACATTTTAGGTACCCCTGATGTCCACCCTATGGCTAAAAACAGTACCACAAGGATCTGTGCTGTCATCCCTCCATTGTAGCTGCTCGGCAGAGTCCCTAGGCTAGCCACTAGTCACCTACCACTTCAAAAGCTGAGGAAGAGAAAGTCATGCAGGCTAATTTCATAAAGGAGCATTGAAATTAGTCTAGGCCAGACAGGATTGGCATTAGTTTCCCGGGATGTCCTTCTAACCAGGCCAGAGTGTACAAGTGCTGGTTCAGATGTGGAGCACTCACGGCAGAGCACGGCTATCTCCCACATACTTTCAAAAAGCAAGAAGTTGCTAAGGCATTTGTGCTCATTTGTCTCAATTCTAGTAAAATGCAAGAAAGCTTTGGTCAGATTTGTATATTTATCTTTGGAAATCAAACAGACTCAAATCACTGGACCACAGGAAGTGTATATGCAGCCCTAATTCTATAGCTTTCAGAGTACCTTTCCCTACATTTCTTCACCATATAGGACTGGAATGAAACCATTGCTATGGGGGCTCCCCTCCCTCACATCTTTTGAATTATGCAAGCTGCAGCTACAGCTAGGATGAGACAAGCAGCAGCTGAATGAGCTACTGTGTCTCAGAGAGTGAATGTGCTTTTAAAATAGGCATCAAACAGTACTTTGTGCACCATTTATCTTGAATTCTGCACAATCTGGATAAATTATTACTAGTTTTGTAGCATCATTGTAACTTTTTGCTACAAGGAGACCAAAATTCATCATTGTTTTTGAATCTGTGTCACAGGATCAGCAAAAGGGAAGACAGAAGCCGCTTTTCAACTTGAAGAGAGATCATTCTTTTTACTGATTTTCTCTCTCACTTCTCCCATTCATGCTGCCAAGCACTGGTAACAGCAGTGATGACAGACATCTATTGTCCCCAGCAGCAGCCAAGAAGTTCTGAAAAACAAGTCTACATCAGCTGAATTCTCCACCAGATGAAGAATGAGCAGTACACAAACAAATTCACCACTTGAGGAGCTAGACAGTGATATTCTATAAGCCAGGTTCACCCAGCAGCACAGTGGACCAGGGTCCTCTATATCCCCAGCTGCCCATGGGCTAATTCTGAGTGCTAATTCTGAAGCTCTGTACCTTTATACTCTGTATATACATTGTACTCATCTCAATTGTACCTGAGTGTGTGCTAGTAGACAATTAAATAAATTGCATCATTATTTTTTTTTAAAGACTGGAGTAGTTGTTTTCCATAAGGTTTTATTCCAGATAATAAAAATTACTTTGTTGTAATAATAAAGTCAGTTGCATGGTTTGCCTTTGAAGGCAAATGGATTGGAAAATTCTGAGTGGATGTTTCTGCAGAAATTCACACTACAATCTGCAAGTATAAGCTATCTCCATGAAATACTTCTGTCCTTACTATAAATGCATTTACAGTGAGGTTGTAAAAGCTGAAGATGTTGGATGTCTTATGAAGCCAAAACTTATCAGAAAGAAATCAGAAAGCCACCTCAGAAGGTAACCTTTCATTGAAAACCAGAAGATTCCAACCTTTATGGCTGAAGAAGATTGCTTGAAAAGATGGCTCAACAGGACACTGGAAGTTCAGGAACCAGAACTTCAGTTCCCCAAACACCTACACTGGGGTTCACTGCTGATCAAGTGGAGTAGCAGATCTGACCTAATTACTGATCTGGATTTTTTATGCTGCTCTCCCTGGTGTCCTGTGAAGATGGAGCATGAACTAACGTCAAGATTTGAAAGGAAACCTCTAAAGCAGTGTGGCTTCAGCCAGGGAAACCACGGCCGCCAACGAAGATGAAGATGTCATTTCTGATTGACTGCAAACCAGTTTTCTGAAATCCACTAGGTAGGATTTAATTGGCAGTTCACCATCTGGCAAGATGGATGAAAATTAAACCACAAGACTGTGAACTGGCAGATCTTTGTTACAGTCTTTTGTGCTTTAAACATCATTTACCTTTTCATTAACCTCACCTGTCAGCTTACACAACATTAGATTCATCCTGTGTCAACCTGTGGTGAACATACACAAAACAACAAAAATATTTTGTTTGAATTGAGGGAAATGGTAAGAGAATGTAGATATTAGAATAGGATCATGAAGCAGTAGCCTGAAGGAAATCTGAAGATAACCTGAGATAAGGTTATCTCTAAATACTACCACATTCATAAACTTTTTTTTTGAAAAAACGACCCAATTCTTCACATCTACTGCCTTCAGAGATACTGGGATGCCAGAATCCCACGTTCTCACTAATCTGAGTGATAATACTTATCACTTAACACTTTACTCTGGATCTTGAAGGTAACGAAGCAGAATCACTTGTGAGAATAGTGAGAATATCTCACTGTGAGATAGTGTCTCCCAACCCCTGGTGACGAAATGGATTCAGTAAAGGAACACTTGACTTTCAGAAGGCCACAATTTGCTCTACTGGTACCGTTTCCATTCCAAACTTGGGGCAGAAGCACAGACTCAGCCTAACAGAGGATAATCAAGACAGAGGGAGCTCCATAACTGAAGCTGCCTTTTTTCATTTCTGCAACTTCAAATAATTTAATTAAAACTGAATTGTCTCTGGCTCCTATTCAATGGCTTACCATGCACCACTTCCGTCCTTGAACAGACAGAAGAGAGAAAGATGTTATAACCTGGACTACAGCAACCTTGAATTTGCTGATCTTAATACAGGGCAGAGGAGAATCAGCAGGCAGAGTACAAAATGAGCAAAGGCACCAGATAGTATCACGTACAGCTTTGACAATAATGCAAGGCTTTATGTGAAGTTAATGGGGACAGGCTGTGGATGTAACAAGCTAACTTTCAGCTGCTGATTTTTAGCAGGTTTGGCTCTCCCTCGCTGCATTCAGAACAGCACCCATTTCTCCTCTCACTTATTTCAGAACTGAATGCAAAAAAAAAACCAAAACAGTCTCTCCATGACTTAAGACATTTCTTCACAGCCCATGCAGCTCAGAGGAAGCAGAATATACAAGTGCACCTGAAGGTTTGACAGAATCACTTAACAAATATAAGAGAGCCTTTTCTCAAGTGTTGTTCTACATGCTACCAAACATTTGAAGGACCAGTTAGTAGGGGAACCACCCAGAAGTTCTCCATTTTGGCTCTTGTCATTGCATCTCCTTCCAAAGCAACAGTATTTGGCAACATGTTCATTCTTCTCCCCAAAACATCCTTACCTACAACACTCACTTCCCACTAGCAAAGTTGTTCTGCAAAAAGGCAGTGAAATCTATGATCACCACCTTTAAAAACATCAATGCTGTTTACAGAACCGTATTTAAATGAGTACTAAATTATTACCAATGCTATATAGCCCAGGATTAAACTGATATAAGAGTATCAAAGTATGTATGCATATATGCAAACACACACATATGTATGCATATATATAGTACAGATAATTTATTTATGCTGATTGTAGCTAACATGGACTAGAACCTATGGTTCTATTTACCAAAGGTTTTAAAAGTTTAAAACCAAATAATTTTCTGAGTCTTCTATTTTGTGCTGGTGACAACTAAAGATTCATGAGTTTCCTCAGGTTTTTGCTCAGACAGAATGCTTTGATTTTGACATATATTTTATAATGACTGATATTTGTGTAACACCTGAAAGCAAGCCAAGTCCTTAAGAAACACATATGAATCATGAATGGGTTCAGAGACTGCAGTCCAAGTAGAAAACGTAGAAATGAATGGACAAAAAAATGCAATTTAGATTGAGGACTTGTAACAGCAATGACACCTACTGTGTGTTTGAACAGAACTCCATGCAATTTGGAGCTTGTTTTAGCCCTTAGCTTCCTTCAGAAAAGTGCTTCACAGGCTACAATTTCAGGCTCTGTACTTGTGCCTGAAAATTGGTGTTTCAGCTATTTCTCAGAGAATCTAGAACCACCTTGGGGTATGTAAGGTTTGAGACGTCTTTTATCATTTTCTCCTATTAAAAACCTTTTTCTACATTTACTGGAACAGTTCTTCCCTCATACAAAATGTAATGAAAATGCAGTCACCACCCCAAAGGGAACACATCAACATGGTGCTTATGGAAAGTTTAATGTCAAAAGATGCAAATTCATTAGGTATTTCCCAGGCAGTTAAGAAATGAGTGACTGAGACAGCTCTAGAGTGTACCTATGCGGCTGCCAACCATCACACCAAGACGGGGTATAAAGGTGTCACAGTACCCAAGAAATCACAGTGTTGGTTGGAAGAGACCTATGGGTTTCTCCAGTCCAGTTTCTGGCTCAGAGCAGGATCACTGCTAACACCAGATCAGGGCAAAAGAGACTTCAACATTAAGTCTTGTAAATGCAACACAGAAGAGTCTGGAGGACACCAAGCACAGAGATCCTTCACCTTTATGGTGTTAAGTTCCAGGACTGTACTACCCTCCCTGGAAAAAGAAATTCTTCCTGATGCCCAAACTGAATTTTCCAAGATGCAATTTTCTAGCCTTTACCATTTTTCATACCACCTGACAACACCAGGAAGAGTTTGGCTTTGTTTTCCAAAGAAGTTAAAAATTCTTTGTAAAGCCCTTCAAGTAGCTATAGGCTACCATCAGATTGATCCTTTGCCTTTTCTTCACTCAACTAAACCAACCCAGCTCCCTACACCTTTCCTCACAAGACGTGTGCCTCAGGTCCTGACCATCCTGCAGTACACCCCTGGAATCTCTCCAGTCTCTGTACTCTCCCTCTTTAAGTGGGGCCCTACACTGGACACAGTACACTCCAAACAGTGCCAAGCTGAGGGGGAAACAACTTCTAAATATGCTGTCCAAACTCCTTCTAATACGGCCCGAGATGCAGTTTGCCTTACTTGCAACAAGAGTGTGTCCTGGCTGACACTGAACCTGGTGTCTTGAAAACCCTCCTCTGCACACAGTCTTCTCAGATATAATCCTCCTGTACTACAATTTGGAAGCTATTGGGATTCAAATGCACTGACAATGACTTTCAGTTCCCAAAAATCAAAGGTCAAGTCCAAAATCAGGACTATTAAAATGTACACACATTTTGTTTACTGACTTTTTCCCTTATTAGCCTGAAAGCACTTCAGTTTCCATATTTTCTTAACAACATGGGCAAGAAACACTGCAATAAAAGTTGTGATTTCTTCATAACCACAAACTCCAAGAAATTGACTTGATGGAAAGAAGTCCATCATTTGAAAGAAGTCTCATTTTGGGGGTTGGACCCAATGATCTCTCAAGGTCCCTTCCAATCCCTACAATTCTGTGAAGTCTCAAACATTATAAAACTCGTCTCTTGTCTCTAAACTAGAGACATGGACTTGATGGATGGACCACTCACTGGGTAAGGAATTGGCTGGATGGTCACACCCAAAGAGTTGCAGTCAACAGCTCAACACCCAAGTGGAGATCAGTGATGAGTGATGTTCCTCAGGGGTCGGTATTGGGACTGGTGCTGTTTAACATCTTTGCTGGGGACATGGACAGTGGGATGAAGTGCACCCTCAGCAAGTTTGCCGATGACACCAAGCTGTGTGGTGTGGTTGACATGCTGGAGGGAAGGGATGCCATCCAGGGGGACCTGGGCAGCCTTGAGAGGTGGGCCTGTGTGAACCTCATGAGGTTTAACAAAGCCAAGGGCAAGGTCCTGCATCTGGGTCGGGGCAATCCCAGGCACAAGTAAGGGTATGCAAGAGTTTAAACTCAGGCACCAGATACAGGTGCAGGACATTCCTCATTCTCGTAAACACAATCTGGAACTGTTAGAGAAAGGGCTTCTCAACTTCCAGGTCCTCTCTCTAGTCAGGACAGAACTACCGACCTCCCCCAGCATCTGCTTCAATATTGTGGCAGGGGCTAGGAGTGTGCATTCTGCTCTCATCAGCACCGAATGCCCCATATTTTCCCAACTTATCCAGAGCAAACAAGCTCACAGAGGAGTTGCTTCACAGAAGTGTGAGTTGTTTCTTTTCCCCTAGGGCTGCACCCACAACCTCCTTAGCTCTCCCAGGCCCCACCCAGCTATGGCATAGCCTCTTCCCACAGCCACCACCTAATGCACAGTAACTGGTTGTCAGACGCTGTTGTCTCGGTATTTCCAAGTTCAGCCAGCAGGTGCCAAGGAGAGGAATAAACATGCTCAAGGTAGCAGGGTCTTTCCCGGGTTTAATCTCCAAAATAAGAAGATGGCACTATTAAAAACTGCCAAGCATGGTCTGATGCAGTTGGTGAATCAGGGTGTGCAGAACCTTCTCTGAACTTCTCGTTTCTTTGTATTTTCTTGGAATTCTGACCCAGGTAATGGTAACAGTTTACAGCATTTCTGAAATCCTAGGGCAGGCACCACAAGGAAGAAGGTGCACATCTAGAGAAAAAAATGCTGATGCACAGTTGCAAGTAACAGATGAGGGTAGAATCAATTGCGAGAGGCCAAGCTAAGGCCATTGAATCTAAACTTGTTAGCCTACTTATGTTCTCCGAAATCACACTCATATTGACCCACAGGTATATAAAGCTACAAAGTTATGGCCATCTACATGGAGAATAACACCCATCCTTTCAATCTGCAATTCTCAAAACTCTGTGCAAATGAGTTTAAACGGTCCTAACCCTACTGTATACGCAAGGTAACGGAGAAACAGAGGACTTGATTCATACCTCCCATTCTCTAAGGGAACCTTTCTTCTCCAGGATGAACTGAATGTGAAATGGTAATTATTAAGAATGAGAAAACTTCATGCTGAAATAAATGACTGTGGAGAGTTAGGACAAACAAGAATATAGCTCAGAACACTAGTTTGTAATTTGCATAGGTAAGATGGTGGTATGATTACAGGGTTCCTGGACCTGTAAAATGGGCTTGAGATATTATCTTTCCTAAGGGTGTGACAAGAAGCTTTTATTTAATGAAGTCTGTGAATCAAAACAGTTTTAAAATGCATGAGTAGGCCTACGCCTGTGGAAACTCTCCCAACTTAGGTAGAACTTGGAAAGGAAATATAAGAATCTTTTGATCTGGTCAGGAGCATCTTAAAGGAGATGGTAAAGATATGTAGGCTGACTAGGACCAGTATGGCAGGGGGGAGAGGAATAAAGGGACAGAGTTGCAAAAACACTGAATCATAGAAGCTGGAGGTGGCCTCTGGAGATCATCCAGTCCAACTCTGCTGCTCAGGCAGGGTCAGCTAGAGCAAGCTGTTCAGGGCTGTGTCCAGCTGGGTGTCCAGTGTCTCCACAAATGGAGACCATTCCCTCTCCAGGGAATCTGTTCCAATGTTTGACCACCCTCACAGTTAAAAAGTGTTTTCTTGTGTTCAGATAGAATATCATATGTTTCAGTTTGTGCCCACTGCCTCTTGTCCTGTCACTGGGCATCACTGAGAAAAGCCTAGATCCTTCTTCATGTCCATGTCTTCCCTGTACTGAAGAGCTCACAATAGGACTATTCTAGCCAATGCAGAACATTGGGGCTTAATCTCTAGCTTCACACTGAAAGTGTGTCCAAGTGACCAAAGGACAGTACCTGCCTAAAGAAGTACTGTATACAGCCATGTCCTGCAGGTCAGCAAGAAAGAAATGTGATTCACTTCTGTTTTAATGGTTACCTACAGCACCTTGGTTCCCACATCAGTGGAGGTAACTGAGACACCTATGTCCTCAGGGAAATGCAGGATAAAAACCATGGAATTAATGGAATGCACACTAAACATATTATTTACAAAGAAAAGACTTGGATTCCAAGTTTGTATAATCAAAAGAAGATTCTTTAAGTAATCATTCATGCATTTGTTTTTAGTAAAAACCCAATTTAATGCCAGTATTTTTATGTAAAAATATTCTCACAGCAGAGCTCAGAATTCTACTTGTAAACACTTTTTCAATTTGTCCTTGTATCACAGAGAATCTGGAGAAGAAACATGTTTCAAGCCCTCAGAAAGGTCTATAACCATTTTCTTGTGCAGACTCTTTTTGAAAAGGAAAAAAAAAAGCTTTTTTTTAAATTTTAATTTTCAAAAATTTTCATTTATTTTTTTTTTGTTTAAGATCTTTCTGAACTTAAAACCACTATAGATTTTGACTAAGCTATTTCAGAAGAACACCTCTTCAGACAATTTGTAATAGCAATTTTTCAATCCAGTGAAGACCATTTGAGACAATTTTCAAAAGGGGTCTTACTCTGCAGCCCTGACAATGGCTGACACTAAGGTAACACTCAGTTAATCCACAAGCAAATTATATACAGTAGTACACAATACTGACTATGGTTAAACTGCTTATAGCAACAGCAGTAGTTCAAGACCTTAATGAAAGTCACAGCCAGCAAACCTTGTGGAATTTCTAGCCATGCTTTCACATAATTCCCAATTTTTCTGTGCTGAATAGTAATGTGTAAAATACTGAAATGGTTCTGGCCAGAAAAATCCTAGAGACAGAGTTACTCTTGTGCTGATCCTGGAAGGTCATATCCCAGAATCTGCAAAAAGCAGTCGCTTTGGTAGCAGAAGGAGAAAAGGAAGAGAGATTCTGGTAGCCTAGTGCTGGAAGTGGCTGTGGCAGGCCTCAACCCAGAGGAAGCTGCTACAAACATCTTTACATGGTGCTCCCAAGGAAATTACACTTCCTGAATCCAGAACAGTGGTCAGTGAAATGCATACATTCATGGGCTATGCCAGTACTCATTCTGAGGTCTGATGTCTCAGCTTATCTTACTGCATCTTATTCAGGCTCCTCTGTAAGGTGGGATATCCCAGATCCCCATTTGCCAAGATAAAGGAGATTTAACTATATTTGGGTAGTCTAAGCATTATTTCCACTGCACCTGGCCCAGAAATAGCAAGTAATGTGCAATAGAAACTGCATGTCTGCCTTCTAGAGCACAAGCGTAAACCTAATTCTAGGGCTTGCTTGTTTTGAGTGTGGGAAGTCACACTGCTTCTAATTAGACCTTAAGGGTAGGATTTGTGTCCTATATTCAACGCGCTTCTTTAGTAAGTAAACAGAGCTGTATAGAAAGAGCTGAAACATTTACCTCAGCACACTTTATGACCTGGAGTTTCCATGAACCTCCACAATCATAGATTGGATACAGACAATAAAGCCAGCTTTTGGACCCAAACTGACAGTATTATCCCTAAAACACCCCAAAGAGCATTAAATAACTTACCTTTCAAAGACATATCGAATGACAACCAAGATTAGAGCAAAAGGAATACTGAGTAGGAGATCACGAGGCTGAGGATAATGGATGTCTTCAGACTCCTTCATGTCCTCCCAGGTAATTCCTGGGGGGAGCCAGAACTCATGCTGCCATAGCCATTCATTCAGAGCGCGTGCCATCCTGGAAAGAAGAGAGACCAGAATACACTGAGGATAGTCTAGCACATAGCAAACCTGTCAGCACAAGCCAGCGAAGCAGAGGAAGGATTACACCCTAGCTGAGGTTGCATCTGGCTATGAAAGTAGATGAGGTGTGGAATGCATCAATGCCCAAGGACCTGATAAGCTACTCACAGATTTTTATCAGGTGCTCAGTGACTGCAGATTTCTGGCACAGAATCAAAAAAGGCTAACATGGAGAAAAGTGTTCCAAAAATTCAAAAGAGCACACCAGTGTCATGCTCAGCAAGATGTATCAGAAAGTTTTAATCTGAGTACTGTAACCTCTCAGGTTCATAGATCCCTTTCTATAGGAACAACAGCTTGGTATTATGAAGATCTGGCAAGTCTGTTCCAAGGCTGGCTACCAGTTCTCCTTTATATGTACATATCCCTACTTTTTAGTCTTTGATCTTTTGTATTTGTTTGTTTCTATTTACATATTACAATTCCACTGTGCGTGTATGTGTACATCTGTGAGGTAATTAATACTATTCTGAGGCTTGTCCTTTAAAAAAAAAAAAAAAAATCTATATTCTGCTTTACATGATTAAGGAAAGTACTTCCAGGTAAGAATTTTGTGCTAAGTGGTAAATCTCAATGAATCTTAAAGACCATGACTGAAGGTGTGATTTACATATATGATCAGAGAGTTTAGGAGCATAAAAGAGTGAAATGGGTTTACCAAACCATTCAGCATGAAAATACTGCTGCTTGGTAATTCTAGCTCACACACAAACAGGAGCTGCGCTGCTTTCCAACACAGGCTTCTCACTCTGACTGGTAACAACAAATATCCTGAACACAAGTTCTGAATGTAAATCAAACAGACTCTGTGTAGGTACAAACTACGTAAGGGAATTAGATGCCCATTGAGATTATTTTAACAGCACACAGGAAATGCCATCTTACGAAAGCAATGAGAAAAAACATGTAATTTTAACCCGAATATCATAAGACATCTCATGCAGGAGAGGCCCAAACCCTGGCCCATTTTCTGCAAAGAGAATTGCTTAACAGATTGAAAACAAATCATACATTTTATTTTGAAGATACCTTTAATTCAGGATTAGTTCGTTTGTTAGCTAAACTGAAGATATGGCTTATTCCAGAATTTTGGAGAGTCTGAGGGATATCATCTGAAGCACAACCTCCCTTCTTGATTTGGTCTTTCTTATTCAGCTCAGTGTGTCTTCTGATCTGATTATAACAGGGAAGAACAGGACCCTATTTCTTCACATTTGACTCTCATTTCTCCTGAAGTATTCACAGCCAATTCAGTATGATGACAAAATTGATTGCAAATGTATATGTGTATTTGACACAAAGTGTATGCAATTTTCAGAGCATTTAAGATATGCAAAGCAGGAAAACACTTTCCCCTTTTCCACAAGGAAAAAGGAAAAACAACATACTAAAAATGCATTCTCTTCTTCCTCCCTGCATTCCCTGATTTCAGCATCTGATACCTAAATGCACAACACAAAAATGACTCTGAAAAATCTGGAGCCTGCTACCCTGTAGGTGTGTAGCTGAGTAGAAGCAGTATGGCCACAAAAACGATATCCATTCTTGCTGCAGCACCCAACTTCACCAGCACTGAAAAGAACACAGAGTTCTTTTGCCAGATCTCAGTTTGACAATAATCACAGCATTTTCTTTCTCGTGCAGCTTCCAGGACTCTGCAAACTGCTGGCTTTTTCCCAATTCCAGGCCGTTCTCCAGTCTGTCTGTGGAATTGCCCTTCTTCCAGTGCAATGTCTGCACAAAGATCATTGGTTACTTAAAATGAAGATAAACACCTTTTATAGACTCTTCAGAATGTGTTTTAAGAACCTGCCAGTCAAGATGTAACAGATTTTAAAGTGCCTGCCAAATCTCTTGAATCTCTCTGACTCTCTGGGACATAGATTATAAGCTAATTTCCTGCATGAAGGGTGTTTTAAGGTGGGAACAACCTGCTATCCACATCTGTCCCCTTGCCATAGGATGCTTCAGAGATAATTCCCTTTCTGTCTTGCCTTTGATGATTCAGCAAAGGCAGCTGAAGCCAGGACCACAGAAGAGTCACGACAGGATTCACTGTACATTAAAAAGAGAGAAGCTAGTTGAAGTACACCTTTACCGAAAGGGTTAGGCGTTGGAATGGGCTGCCCAGGGAAGTGGTGGAGTCACCATCCCTGGAGGTCTTTAAAAGACGTTTAGATGTTGAACTTAGCGATATGGTTTAGTGGAGGTCTTGTTAGTCTTACGTCAGAGGTTGGACTTGATGATCTTGAGGCCTCTTCCAACCTAGAAATTCTGTGATTCTGTGATTTTAATGCTAGAGAAATCTTTTCAGATTACCTGGTAAACATGCTATTAACTAGCATAGTTCCATTTGGGTGACAAAGATACAAGCCCCTGGGACAGGCTGTCAAATACACTGAACATCAGAGCCTCAGTAAACCAAGTTTTCAGGATGTCCCTAAGTCTCCTTTAGACTGCAAGAATACAGGTTTCTGCACAAAATTCTATAGTTATAGACCAGAAAATGTGTATGTAGAAGCAAACCGTACACATATTAACTTAGCTGGCAATGAATTCAGCATGTTGTCACTATGAAGTGTGGTGATAATGTTCCAAAACAGTTTGTACACTTCAGATAGATACTTGACAGCAGCTAGAAAAGTCAGATAACTTAAGCAAGGTGTCTGAATTAGAAAGAGCTACACAAGGCATGAAAGACACCATCCTCAACAGTGTTGGTAAATGTTCTTAGCTGATAAAAATCTCAGCCGTAGTCAGAAAAAGTAATACATTGGACACATCTTTCAATAATGGGACTCTCTGATATGAAACTGAGTCAAATTTTAAATGGCTTTCCCATCCTCAAAATCCAATTTGACATGCAAAATGTTTCGGTTAAGACACAAGAATTACAAGAGGTGATGGAGGAAAAATAAGCTTTATAAGGCTTCCCTGGAAGTTTTCAAGGACACTTTGGGCAACCTAATCTAGTAGAAAGTATCTCTGTCCATGGCAGGGGGGTTGAACTAGATGATCTTTAAGGTCCCTTCCAACCCAAACCATTCTATGATTCTGTGATTCTAAGGTTAACAAAACAAAGGAAAGTTCAGAATATTTAGCAAGTGGGTTAAGACACAACCATTCAGGTAAGAAGCTGGTATTTCTTTGATTCCAGAAGTGGAACATAATTTCTTGTGATGGGCTTGTACTATTTATATTTTCCAACCATCCTTGTTATGGTTTTCATCCTTTCAGTTGTTACTGATCAGCAGCATAATGGGGGCAAAGGCAGAACAAATGTTCCAAGTATTGCTATGAAGAGAAGTGATAATTTTCTATTGTAATATCTATAGGTCAAAAGATTTACATGTGCCAGCAGCAAATTAAACATTCTGTTATCTTAAAAAAAAAACACAAACATATTTCATGGTGGGAAACAATGAGCTTTTGGATAACATGACGTGTGCTACCAAAAGCAGAACCCTATAGTGGTGCAGTTGTGCTTGAAGTCTGGAAAATAAGTTATTGGTTTCTTCTCTTGGAGCAGGCTAGAGTCACAGGACTAGTTAATGACCTACATACCACACAGATATGAAGAATACTAAAGCTAGGAAGTGTAGTCAGCAAGAGCACAGAGGCCATGCATTTTGAGTTGTCCATGACAATAGTTTCTGGAAAACGCCCTCCTGGGTTTCTCAAACAGCTACCAAGATGCTGTATGACCTCTGGCTGCCCATTATCATAATCACGCAGGACTGTGTTCTCAGAAAAGCTGGGTAGTGTCTGAAAAACATGAGCTAGCAGTTAGTATTAAACACATCCAGCTGTGAATTGTGGTGATACAACTGACCACAGACACTGCACAGCAAAAAGCAGATCTAACAGTTGGCTTATCTTGTCATAACCCGCATGCAGTTTCTAGCATATGGACATAGCGGGCTGCATTTCGTGAAGTTATCTGGTTGGTGGCCAAAAAAGCCTGGGTCTTATAGCTGCAGCTGCTGCATGCCTGCCTGGGGACAAGGCACCCGATTCCTCTACTCCATCCTGGGATGGAGCAGAAAGGTTGAGTTACATCCTTGAAATGGAGTGTAAATTTGTGATAATTTAGTGACATAGCCTGGGAACAGCTTCAGCTTGCAGTTAGATTATTGTAGCTAAGAAGGACATCAGGAATACCCAAGAGAACCCTAGAGAGAAATTACGTTTCGCCCCTTCCTCAGCTCTTCAGAACACATTTCTTCAGTACCACGGGGTTATTCCAAAGGGCAGACAATAGGCATGTTAGGGAAAGATGCTATAATAAGTAGCTTTGCTTTTCTGAGGGTGCTCAAATGGGCATTTTAGAAACACAGCTTTTTTCCAGTCTTCAGCTTTCCAGCTGCCTCTGCTTGAGAACTCAGCCTGTCTAAATTGCAAGAAGTTAAATATGTTGCTTCATATCACAGAATCACAGAATTGTCTAGGTTGGAAGAGACCTCAAGATCATCGAGTCCAACCTCTGACCTAACACTAACAAGTCCTCCACTAAACCAAACTGTATCCTTTTCTATATTTTGTGATGTATAATGGTATCTTCATGATGTATTACACAACCAGGAATTCTCCCTCCAGAACTCTATGTATCTGATAGCAAACACAGGCTTGGTGGAGGACAGCAACATAACTCTGCCAAGTGGGGAATATTTAAAGTAAGTCCTGCAATTTGCTTAGGGGGAATATTCTAAGATTCAAAATACTAAAGAAGTAAACATCCATTATCTAATCTACTCTCATGTGCAAACTACAGTCAGGATCACCTTCTTCAAAGTTTTCTTTATCTCAGCAGCTATCATTATACATCACAAAAATATAGAAGAAGGTACAGTGTGAAGCAACATATTTATATTTTTGCAATTTAGACAGGACAAGTTTTCAAGTTGAGGCAGCTGGGAAGCTGAAGACCATGGTGCTTCTAAAATGCCCACTGAGCGCCCCCAGAAGAGCATCAACTGGCCTACTTCTTTTTCAAAAGTCCTTTACACCTCACAGAACATCCTGTGTTATTAGTTGTAGCTTTGTAATAACATACAGGAGGAAGCCCTCCAGCTCTGAATACAAGAGAAACAAAAAGCTTCTTTTACAAAGAAAAGTTCAGCAAGAACAAAGGAAAAAACAACACTGCAAAACACTCCCCCATACGTGACACTGAACAGATCAGCATTAGGATTTCACAGTGAGCATAAGAGTAAATGCTGAGAAAACAGCATTAAGTTTGAAGTAGAATATGCATGTGAAAATGAAATCAAAAACAGAGGATTATCACAGTTATGCCATGGGGACAGGGAGGGCAAGGCTTAGAACAAGGCTGAGTCTATACCATGACAAGATCAGGCACTCAATATATACATGAACATGGCTCCTTGAAGTCAACACAAGAAGGTCTTGAGGCAACTGGATTTAGCACAGTCCAGCAGCCCTGCCAATTGCATTTACATTGTTAAATCTTACCTTTCTTGATTTTTTCTTTTTAACTTGACACTTCTATCTGAATCTTTAGAGTGACAAAGGTCTCTCCTATCAGGCTGCACTTGAACTGCTGCTGGGAAAGCAGAAATTACTCTGCTTTGCAGGAGGAATGCAACTGCAGTATCTAAGCACCGCAGCAGAGAACAGCACTACAGGGCTCCATGAAATCTGAGCCGTGGATCAGTAACACCACTACACTTAATTCCCGTAGGGATGTATTTATATAGTTTCACTTTCAAAGCTGAACTGTTTGAGAAGCAGCACGGAATCTGGCTAGAAAGGTTACTCCTCGTCTCACAGTTAAAATGGCCAAGCAGGTTTACCCAGAAAGCATAACTGTTGCTTATATCTTCAAAGAGTCATTCTGCTGCTTCCCTTACAGAATCTATTCCCAAGCAAAACATTAGAATATAGCTACATGAATACTCAGATAAATTTGCATATGTGAATACGGGAGATAAGGGTGAGGGAAAAAGAGAGAGAAAAGACTTAAAAATCTTCATAAAGAACAGGGTAATTACCTACCCACTCTGAAGAAAACTAGGTGTAGGTATCTGCTGTCCAGTTTTTAACTGCAGTGTCAAGCTAGATGTTACTGCATTAGCCACCGTTTGGAGGAAGATAATATAAAAATCCATAATAATAAAAAAGAGATTACACTGGAGTTTTTAGTTTGCTTTTTGATCAATATTTCCTCCCCTAAACCCTTCTGCCCCTGCCTTAATGTTTACGCAGCACATACTGGGAACACAGATGCAGTAGTGATTTAGGTCTCTGCTATAGGAATTCTGGCCCAAAATAGCACAGAACTTCCAATTTCTTTAAAGATTCCTAAATACAACTCACAAACTTGTTTCCTCCTCCTCTCTACCTCAGGAAGCAGTTAATCTTAGGAACATCCAAGACTGTGCTGAGTCACTTTCAGCTTTTTGCTATAAGAGGCAAAAATAATATCTTCTTACTGAAGGGTACCAAGACGTATTAGAGGTGTCTCAACATTTTTGCAGCAAATACCTTGGAAGGTTGTTTACTATAGGAATGCCAGTGCTAGTTCCAGCAGCAATGTAGTTTTACTATGGTACTGCACTACTAACAAACCAACTACAATCAAGAATTTAAATGCCATTTGTTTTTGTATTAGCACAGGATTTTACCACGAGCAAGTTCTTCTTACTGTTTATAGAACAGTACTTTTATCTAATCCTTTATTTCTAGGCTAAATAAGTCCATGGCTTCTAATTCTCTCCTAATATAACTAGCCATAGTTGAAAAGACAGAAAACCTTTCCTTGCACATTCCTCTGTTTATGACTAGACTGTGAACAGGATTTCTGAGAGGAGTGTCTAGCTTTAACACCCTCATTTTTAATACAAATTTCTCTTATTAGTCCCCAGATACACAACTATGCACTTTTTACTATTAAATGCCACCTGGCTTCTCTTACTCCGGCTAGGAAGGCCTTCCAGTTCTTGATGATACCGCAGATGGTCTATTGTCCAGAGGTGGATTAGCTGAGTTTGTGGGTGGATAATGCCACAGGTACAAACATCCACCAAGTGCCTCTGGGCCAAGCTGTTTAGGTCTGTCAAGTCTTATTAGCTTAAGTGCAGCATCATGCTAACGACATTGCTGCCAGAAGCAGCACGGGTATTCCTGTAGTAGACTTCCTGGAATAGCCAGTTTTCCTAGGACTTAATTAACCCCCAGCAGCACATTAGTGCCACAGGGGAAATTACTAGTTAATGTGGAAGCACACCACCATACGGATGCAGTTATATTGCTTCTGGATTCAACTTGCTCTATTTTTTGCATGGGGCTATGACTGAAATAATCAAAATCCAAAAAAAGCCTCTTAAATCTTGATATTTTGGAGAGCAAAATGAAGAGGCTCTCCCTATTTTTCTGTGAATTACAGAATCACCAAATGTTAGGAATTGGAAAGGACCTTAAAAGATCATCTAGTTCAATCCCCCTACCGGAGCAGGAACACCTAGATCAGGTCACACAGGAACACATCCAGACAGGTTTTGCGTATCTCCAGAGAAGGAAACTCCACAATCCCCTGGGCAGCCTGTCACACCATAAAAAAAGTTTTGGCTCATATTTAAGCAGAACATCCTCAGTAAGGTCACCACCCCTCAGCCTCCTCCAAGCTAAACAGCCCCAGCTCCCTCAGCCTCTCCTCATCAGGGAGATGCTCCACTCCCTTCATCATCCTCATGGCTCTGTGCTGGGCTCTCTCAAGCAGTTTCCTGTCCTTCTGGAACTGAGCGGCCCAGAACTGGACACAATATTCCAGATGTAGTCTCACCAGGGCAGAGTAGAGGGGGAGGAACCCTTCTGATAGACCCCAGGATGCCATCGGTCTTCTTGGCCACAAGGGCACAGTGCTGGCTCATGGTCATCCCCCTGTCCACCAGGACCCCCAGGTCTCTCTCCCTTTCACTGCTCTCCAGAAGCAGCTGGGGTGTAGAAACAGATGCATATATATCCTATGCATATTCATAAAGGTTCCCTGTTACTTCAAATGGGAAGAGCCATTGTATTGCAGTCCTGCACTTATCCACGCTTTCTAAATTTGGGTTATCGTTATATGTTATGCATTTGAACCTTTATCTAATTTAGCTAAGAAATCAATTATTCAAAAATTCCATAGGTCGATTCCCTTCCAATAGCTTTTCTAGACAGTTTCCTACCTATTTGATACTTCCCATAATCATAGAATCACTAAGGTTGGAAAAGACCCCCAGGATCATCTGGTCCAACCATCCCCCTACCACCAATGTCACCCACTAAACCATGTCCCTAAGTACCCCATCGAACTACTTGCTACAGTTACATAAATTACAAGTTCAGACCTGAAATTTACTGCAGTTCTCTTCTAGAGAAATAATTTTAACAAAGAAAACTTAGATTAACATGACATAGGCTATCTTTTCTACACCCATGTTACCTTCAACGTCTTCATCTCAGTCTCCAAGGTTTTTCTGTCCCCAATTTTATTTGTAAAAATTTCACATTAGGATCACAATACTGGGATTACAGTTGGTGGGATGATTTTTCCATCTAACATACTATTAATGTACTGTCAATTTGTTAAAAACGTATAGGTAAAAAGAAATCTTTGCTCAAATATTCTTAAGTACATGTACTAGTATTTCCAGCATGCTGAGACAAAGATTACCTAAGTTCTAGTTCCCTTAGGGGAATACATTAAACTTTTCAAATTTTATCTCAGCTTGGATATGTTCATTTCCTTTCCCTCATCCCTAGGGATATACCTGCTTTCTGATATCATCTTATCAATGTTTCATTTCCCAGAGATTGCTCCCTTTCCCTTTTCCCTCTGTTAGTTCTTCCCCATTTTAATTTAAAGCTTTCCTTACCTATCAAGTGAATTCAACAACAGCCTGCCAGTGTCCAAGGGACTCAGCTGATATTTATTAATTAAGAACAATGCATAAGAATGTCCTCTGATGGAATAAATAAATAAATAAATAAAAATCTTTCCTTATCGTACCAGTCCATGAACAATTTATTAACCTTCACTCTCTTGGTATGCCTTCTCCTCATTTTATTTGTCAAAGTTATATTTCCTACAAATGCCATTGCCCTCTACACCACCATTTCTCTGAACCTCTTTTGGAGATCATTGTAAGACTGCTTGCTCTGACCATAACCGACACAGAACCTCCTCCAAGCACACAGGCAGATTCTAGTATGAATCTTGAGTATGAATCTCTGTTTACCTGCAGCTAATTCTGCTTAATTTCTCCTGTGTTCCCCAGCCTTCTCATCTTTTTTTCTTGTGATTCTGAATGAGCTTTTATTTTCTCTAAAACCTCAAGCTCTGGCAGAATCTCCACCTTTTTTTTTTTTTTTTTTTTTGTCAAATAAGACTTTTCCAACTGTGACTAGAAATGAAAAAAACAAAATCTTCTTCCTTTTGTAATCATCAACACTAAGTCTTCACAGGCTTATAAAAAAAAAAAAGGCTGAAAACTTGCAATGATTTATGCAGCCTTGTCTTGCCACCAACGATCAGTTATACTCAACTATGTCTGCTGCCCACTCAAGAATAAATTAATTTTGCAATTCATCTGTTTGAATTGAATTTCTCTATTTGTTTAGTTCCATTACTAGTCCAACAGAAGCTTAATTTTTTACTCATTGTTTTAAAAGCTGAATGACAAAACTTGCTTCCACAACCCTCTGACTAAGAAAACATCTCTTTTCAACTCACTGGGGTTCCTCAACTTTCCAACTTTTCACCAATTTTAGCCCTACCTCATGCTTCAGTGTGGGCTGGTCATGTGCTGCTCTGTTCAAAGGCAACAATTTTCATTTACACGCTCTTTTGGGAGTCCCCTGTTCCCCCTCAAAAAAGCATAAAAACACAAAAGAAGTGCTAGAAGTTACAAATCAGCTTTTAGCAAACAGACAAACTTCACTACCTGGTTGTCCAGAGAACAACACTTTTCTTCCCTAGCCAATATAAACTACTAATTGCCGTACCTTGTGGTCTGCTTGCCAGCTTCTTGCTTGTTAGGCTTCTCTGACTTCTGAGTGTTTGACTCCAAAGCAAACTGCCAGGTCTGACTGACAGCACAGCTTACAGACTGATGTCAGTCATCCACGTCAGAATGCAAATCAACAGCTCTTCTCACTCTATTATCCCTTATTGAGGTGGATGAGTAAGATTCCTTGATTTTACTCAGTAGAAACCAAGTACTGGTTTAACCAGGAAAAAACAAAAACAAAAAAGGCACTAAGGACCTCAGGCTTCTACGGGTCTTTGGTCAGGAGGTACTTCTAACAGTGAGCCCAAATTTTTCTTAGCATGCCTTTTGCTGACAGTGTACTTAGAGAAGCCCTTCTATTTGCCCTTCACATCCATAGCCCCAGCACAGCTCAGACTTTCCCATCTCAATTCTTGCATGCCACTCCCACTTCCACCTTCCTGATACTTTTATTCTGTGTTTGAGCTCCATCAACAATTTCATGTTCATCCCTGCTGGCCTCCTGCTATTTTTGTTTGACATTTTGCATGTTGGAATAGACTACACTTGTGCTTAGAGGAGGCCAACCTTGAAGACCAACCAGCTGTCCAACCCCTTTACCTACCAAGACAGTCCCCCATGAAATCCTACCAAGCAGATCCCCAAACAAGCCAAAACTGTCCTCCTGAATCGTAAAAAAAAAAACAACAAGAACTTGTCATCCTTACATGCACAGTTAGAAATAATATCATGGCTGTTTCATCCATACTGCTTCTCCAGACCCTTGGGGATGCTTCCCTGCTAAGGCTGAAGAAACTCATGGTGAACTGCAGCACTGTTAGTCAAACAAGTCACAAAAATAAAGTGGTATGTCACCAGCGTAAAAAGCAGCAGAGACGAAAGTTGAAGACCTTTGCAGACTCTGTCTGGCACTTACCCTAGGTCTCTACTATTAAATGAAATAATGTTCCTTTTTTAATTCCTGGGTGGGGTGAGGTAACATCAACTTTGTTTTTCTGACACTTTGGAACAATCACTATTCTGCTACTGAATGCTAAGTTTACAAACAATTTTTCAACAAAAAAAAACAAACTGCATGCTGATTGTTTCGGTGAGGCATAAGAGCACTACAGAACCATCACAGAATGGCTTGGGTTGGAAGGGGCCTCAAAGATCATGTATCTCCAACCCCCCTGCCATAGGCAAGGATGCCTCCCACTAGATCGGGTTGCTCAGGGCCTCATCCAGCCTGGTCTTGAACACCTTCAGGGATGGCGCATCCACAACCTCTCTGGACAGACTGTTTCAGTGCCTCACCACCCTCTGAATAAAGAAAACCATGTTCTACCATCACTGCTTAGAAGACTACACACAGATTACCTCTTAGCAAGAACATCAGACACTACTAGTATCCAAGTAAGGCAACTCAGGCATCCAAAGTACCAGCTAGAACATCCCCCCATAATACATACACAGGTATTAACATCTTTATGTGTGTTTCTTGAAAGCATACATTTACCAACATGAAATGCAAGAAGGAGGCACTTATAAAATCCAGACCAGCTACTCAGCAATTTCTTTGGATTTTTTTCCTTCATTCTTTCTTCTAATGCCTGCTATTTCCTCCGGTCTTTCTGTAGAAATAGGACTCACTGGATTACATCACTTGAGAGAACTAAGGAAGAAAATCAAGTTATTGGACTCAGGCCACAGTAAGCTAAGAATTCACGCCGGGAGATCACATAAAGAAACCAAGAGGAAACTTAGTTTGATCTTAACTACTCATCTCCTTTCTCTCAATTTCAATAAAGCAAGAGTATGTTAGATGCTTCTTAGTGAGGCATCTTCCTTCAAACTGAGATAAACGACAGTAAAAAACTGCCAAAAAGCTCTCTAAGCTTACTTATCCCCAAAGACTGTACAAACAAGTAGTTTGTACACTGATAGAGACATTTTCACAGGTTTTGGAGGGAAACAGAAAATAAAAGAAATCACACACTGAGAATACACACTGAGTAAGGCTCAAAATTTTAAGCCTGTAACAGTGACAGCTATGGGAGATACACAAAATTCTTCCAAAGGCAAGTTCTTGTTATACAACCTAAAGTCCTGTGCATGATGTTTGTATGCTGGAGAAATGGGAACCATGAGCCCATACCTTTCAATATGATACATACCCCAAACATCTTTTCTACTGCCATATGAAATTTTTCAACTGATTATCACTGTTCCTGTTACTCAACAACTACACATCAGGCCTCAAAATGTTTAATTATAACAGTGAAACTGAAAAACTGTGAAAAACAAATAGAGGGTAGTAGGTTCAAGTTTCCAAGGTTGTATCTTAAGTCATATCTTCAAACTTCTTGATGTAACCACATTTGTTAGGAAATTTTCTTGCCATATAAACTGAAATTTCAACACAATTTCTAAGTCAGGATTTGAAAGGAAGAATTAAAATCCTGCACAACCCTTGTCAAAGTCTTTTTCATGTACATTCATGTGACAATGCAATGCTTGTCCAATGTGTCATCTGATTCTTCATCACTTCCAAAGCACATTACAAAGCAAATATTGGTATGGTTCTGGTCTGATGG
This sequence comes from Aythya ferina, assembly GCF_964211825.1. Taxonomy (NCBI): domain Eukaryota; kingdom Metazoa; phylum Chordata; class Aves; order Anseriformes; family Anatidae; genus Aythya; species Aythya ferina. The sequence continues at coordinate 2,857,196 of NC_140324.1, forward strand.
CCCTCTCCCAATCTGTTCTCCAGGAATCACCTTTGGCAGAAGGGGTTTGTGTTCTGTTCTGGAACAGAAAGGCCTTCCTGCTCTGTTCTGCCACTCTGGCCACACGGTTAGTTCTGCACAGTTTGTAGCAGCTCTCAGAAGGTCTTCATCCCTAGCATTATCCAAAGTTCCTACTGCCCTGAAGTCCAAAGCTTCACCATTGCTTGTTTGTACAGTCAGTCCCTGCAGTGAGTCAAGCCCTATGTTACCCTTCACTCTACCACAAATGGGGCATTTCCCCAAATATGTGTTTCTCATTTTTCCCCCAGCAATAAGAACATTCAGCTAAGCAAAGCACTGAACTCCTGAACTGTTAATCTTCAGACAAAATGAAAGAAACAGTTGTGATAATAAGGAAACGGTAAGACAAAGGAACAAATACATGTGACTTCTATGCCACAGATCTAACAAAGATAAAACATCAAAGTGGAATTGGATCATTCTGAATGCCAACAGAGACTAGAAAAGTGCTTATCTATCATCCACGCTAGGTGAGCTTGTTTGCATTAGGTTGAGGGAGGCATCCTTTATTATAACCTAGCACACCTACAGATGCAGATCATAACTTTTCACACAATCTCCATTCTCCTCCCTCACGCAAGGAACACACAAGCTTTAATTACTTTCTACCAGCTGGCTTTGAATTTCAGTATCAACAGTTCCATCAGTTTCCCAGGTTATTTGTTCCCACAAACTCCCCAGGCTGTTTCAAAGCTTAGAGAGAAAAATTAAATTTTAATTACTAAAATTAAGATTTTAAAAATGACACCCTTATACTTCTAAAACTAGTATGTTTTCATTATTTTTCTTTCATTTCAAAACATAAAACCTAAAACTTTATCTGAGAATAGCATCTACATTCCCAACGCTACAGCAAAAGCAAAATACATTTAAAACATTGTCTGAGAAACAGCGACCAACAGAAAGATTTCCCTTTCTCCACAACTAAAAGAACTGCCTCACTTTTCACAATCATTACTGCTTAATGAGTAATGCAATCTACCATATGAAGATACTTAGTTTTTTTAAAAAAATTGCATATAAACTATGTGAGCTCAGACAATTACACCTCTACCAGTTACAGTGACTGGATAAGTGAACATAACCCAGGCCAGAGTGACAGCCACAGCCATTTCAATTTCCCTGTACAAAGTTAACATCTCTGGCTGTCACAGCACAGCCCTGATTCATGTTAGCTGAGCTCAGGGTTTATTTTTAAAATACAGATACTCAGGGTCACTTTCTCCTTTCTTCAGTTCACCACAAATCGATGTAAATACTGGGGAAAAAAACTTTACAAGATAAATCACATAATAATTATTTCAGGAATTCTGATTTCAAGTTGTTTTTCTTTAGTATCATCTCTAAACAGAAAAAAAAAAAAAATCAATGATCTTTTCTTTAAAAATATTAAAAACAATCTCTGGCATAACATCTTTCAAATCTTTCAGAAGAAGGTTACCTTTCATATACCGTATGAAGACAGATGGACAATAAGGAAGCAGTTCCCCAGAAAAACTGTGACAGTACCCCAGTCGGTAAAAATAACCCTTGTTACAGAAAAACAACCCAAACAGAGCCTGTTTCCCTCTTTCATGTTTTCTTTTTTCTTTCTTTTTTTTTTCATACATAATATATATTTTCTCGTGTGCCCGGTGATAGGACGAGGGGGAATGGGCTAAAGTTGCGCCGGGGAGGTTTAGGTTGGATATTAAGAATAATTTCTTTACCAAAAGGGTTGTTAGGCATTGGAATGGGCTGCCCAGGGAAGTGGTGGAGTCACCATCCCTGGAGGTCTTTAAAAGATGTTTAGATGTAGAGCTTAGTGATATGGTTTAGTGAAGGACTTGTTAGTGTTAGGTCAGAGGTTGGACTCGGTGATCTTGGACGTTTCTTCCAACCTAGATAGTTCTGTGATTCTGTGATATATATATGTAATAGAGACCCACAATAAAATTAAAGCCTTTACTTCAAACAGAAGGACAGTCAAGGATGTGGAACAAAGCCCTGCAATATATTTCAGCAATCTGAGGAAAACAGCCCACAGCTAGAAAGCCTGTGTGTGAGGTCTGGACCATGACTGTCTAGCAGGACCAAGGAGAGTAGCTCTGTCTCCTTCTGATAGAAAGGATGTACCTGGTGGAGAGGATTGGCTTGCTCAGCTTAGCTTTGGTAGCTTTTCAACAGATATCAGCCCAGGCTAGGTAACAGCTCCTGAAACTGATAAACCCAACATAACAATACAAGAACCTGCACTGTTTATGCAGTACCCCAGCTCTTGGTAGAGTTTCCTACATACCTGTTCATCAGATGCACTCCAGATCTAAAGACTGTGTTAGCTGGAGCTTTTACAACACAACCTGCAGTATGTTGCATTGCCATCAAAAGCATCACATAAATTCTTCACCTGTGACATGTTACATTGCAGATGTGCCTGCAACACTCAATTAATATATTAACTAGAATAATTCAGTTTACTAGTAAGAAATAATTACATGATCTGTTTTTAAATTCTTGTGTCAGATAAAGACTCTTGCTTTCCCCTTTCTCTTCAGGTGAAGGCACAGGTTTTCTGCTACAGGAAAGAAATTTGGAATGGACATCAGGAATACAAGCATGAGATAAAACACAGGGTACAATAAACTGTCCTGACTCTGTAAATCTCATTACAATTTTGTTCTTATCAACAGGCTATATACTATCTATATACTATCTAGTTCACAACTGAAGTAGAGTCAGCTCAAAACTGCTCTCACCTGTTTAGATTGGATATTACTGTGAACTTGGTATATCATAGTAATGTTTGGATGCATACAAAGAGTCAAAATTAAAAGAAACAAAAAAGTGATCTTCCAGATAGTGCTGTGAGTTATGGACTCAATCTTCAGCATTTCAAAGGCAAATATATGTTAATCAGTGCCCAGAGTACAGAAAACAAGACAGACTATTTGTTTTGATTTGTGGATGTTAGTCCTCTGAAATTTTATAATCTTCCCTCTTGTGAATTTGCTTTCACCTGAACAAAGCCAGATTGCAGCACAGGAGACCACAGTGAGGGAGGAATCAGACGTTTCCTTTAAGATTATATCAATGGGTTGAGAGATTCAACACAACCTCTTAAACTTTGAAATGAATCTACTGCTGTGTCCAGAGTGAAGAGATTCCTCTGCTGTCACAGGTTTTTGATAACTTACCATACAGTGTTAACAACACTGCCAACTGAAACCAACACTGCCAACTGGGAGTAGGCCCCAGGCCTCCACCCGTTCCTGACCAGCACTCCCATTTATGTGTTAAATAAACGTGTTAAAACATTTTTTTTTCTTTGTACTTGGGTTGATTTCACCCCACACCAGTTCCTCAGTGCAATTTACCACATGGTTTCAGGATCATTTGTGCAGGCTAAACAAGATAGGGAAGAGAAGCCCAAGTGGCTTGTGGCAGGACAAAGGGGTTCATTTGTCATTGACCTCAATCTGATCAAATTGTAGTGCTGCAGAAAACGTCTCTGCTGAACAATAAAAACCTCCAACTGCTACATCATACCTGGTAATATCTGGATTCATGTCATCAAGTCTTTATTGCCCTCTGGAAAAGGAACCTGAAAAAAAAAACAAACACAAAAAGGCTTAAATATTCTATATGCATAGCCAAAAGTAAATTCTGAGTGTACATATTCAAATAAATTGCAGGGAATCTCAGCATCACATCACTCCATCCATATTCCTCCCATATTTCTCCTAGAGGTGAGTAGGAAGCTTACAAGACCTTCCCTTACTCATGTTTGACTTGGAAAAACAAACAGTACATGATAACACCCTAGCTGCGTTTTATCCTCTTAGTGAGAAGAATTAAGATTCTGGCTATGAATTAAGATTTTAAAATTCCCTGAGAGATCTTTCATTTTAAATAATTGCTTCCGAAGTCTTAACATGGCAACTCAGCTGCTAGAGGATGGATGTTAGAAACTGTTGCAGTGGTCACAAAAGAGTTGTAAAATAAGCAAAAGTCAGAGCTATGCCTACATGGCTATAGCCTTACCATCTGCTACAGAGATTTTCTGTTCCTACACTAGTCTGTAAAGCATTGTCCTCAGCTGTACCTATTTCAGGAAATACGAATTTGTCTAGATCTATGAGACAGAAAGCAAATTTATCCCCAAAAACTTTGCATGGGAAGGTTCTAGAATAATTTAGAAGATGGTGTTACAATACAGAATAAAAATTTAGAAAATAGTGTTAGTTTTCTTGTCTCATAATACTGTGTTTCTAAAGGACCTTGTCAACAAGTACGCAAAAGCAGGTGGATTCTTTGTTGCATAGAGAAACTTTTCTGCACTCAACTTTTCCAAAGTTTTGTTAATGATCAGAAACAAAACAAAAAAAACGTACGAGCAATTGACAAAATAGTTACCGGATGGTACATCCTAGCTTGATCCTATTTCTGTTCAATGAAAACTTAGCGGAGTGATAAAGTAGCAAGACAAATGACACATTTGTCCAAGGAATTAAGAATGCATCTTCATCTGCCACAGCTCTGAATTGCTGCCTTGAGGTAATGCTCAATACAATGTCCACATCTGGGAGAAAGACTTTTAACGGGCCAGCAAGAGCTGTCAAAAGGTCCTGCTACAGGTAGAAATTTATTTTTGGGTCTTTCTTTACATATTACATGTAGTCCCAAATCTATGATAGTGTGGAACAACATGTGAAACAGTCATGGCAGTTAGGCGAAGTCCACAATGAGTAGAAAAAGCGAAACAGCTCACCTGCTTTAAAACAGAGTAGAAAGGAAGCCCCTGGGAAATACAGACCAGTGGACCTTGCCTCTGTGCCTGGGAATATCATGGATCAGATAAGCAACGTTAGGGCATATGGAAGACAAGGAGGTGATTTGAGACAGCCCTCAACAAGGGCAAATCATGCCTGACCAACCTGGTGGCCTTCTATGATGGAGGCCTTCTATGTCAGTTGACAAGGGAAGAATGAGCAATGTTATCTACCTGGACTTCGGTTTGGTCTTTGATACATTCCAACACAATATCCTTGGCTTTACATGTAAATTGGAGAGAGATGGATCTGATGGACTGGAATTGGCTGATGAATAAGGAATTGGCTGGATGGCAAGAGTTGCAGTCAACAGCTCTATGTTCAGGTGGACATCCATGGTGATGCTTTATATCTTTATTAACAACATAAACAGTGGGATCAAGTGCACCCTCAGTGAGTTTGCTAATGATGCCAAGCTGAGTGCTGCAGATGACACAACAGAAGGAAGGGATGCCATCCAGAGGGACCTGGACAGGCCTGAGAAGTGGGCATACATGAAAGTCAGCAAGGCCAAGTGCAAGGTGCTGCATCTGAGCCAGGGCAATCCCAAACATCAGTACAGGCTGGGTAACAAGTGGATGGAGAGCAAGCCTGTGGAGAAGGGACTTGGGGGTATGGGTGGATGAAAAACTCAACATGAGCCAGCAGTGTGTGCTTGCAGGCCAGAAGGGTGATTGTACCCTGGGCTGCATCAAAAGAGGAGTTGCCAGGAGGCTCAGAGAGGTGATTCCCTGCCTCTACTTCAGTCTCTTTAGACCTGATGTGGACTACTGCATCCAGCTCTGGGACCCCCAATATAAGGACACGGACTTGAAGGTCTGGAGGAAGGCCACAAATCTGATCAGAGGGCTGGAACTCCTCTTCTATGAAGGAGAGAGCTAGAGATGTTCAGTCTGGAAAAAAAGAAGACTGGGGAGACCTTATTGTAACCTTACAATACTTAAAGGGGGCTTTTAAGAAAGATGGAGAGATACTTTTTACAAACGTGTGTAGTGTTAGAACAAGGGATAATGGTTTTAAACTAAAAGAGAGTACATTTAGACTAGATATAAGGAAGAAATTCTTCACTATGAGGGTGGTAAGACATGAGGTTGCCCAAAGCCCTATCCAATCTGGCCCTGAACACTTCCAGAAGCTGTTCATCCATAACTTTCACTGATCTACTGAAAGATGTACCTGCTCATGGCAGGGGGGAAGGACTAGATGGTCCTTTCCTATACATATCATTGTATGATTCTATGAACAAAAGATAGCTGAACTTTTAACATGGGTATCTATCTCAAACAGAAAGCCATTAGACTTTCCTGAAACCTTTTTAATTCTTGAGCCCTCTTAGGCTCAGGAACATAATCCACATCAATCATCTTTCTGAAAAACTCTCAATTTCAGGAATGATTGATAAAGTGATTCTTGTGTTTACTGGACACCACTAAAATTGGCTATCTTTGTGATACTAACCCTTCAGAACTTGCTCTCTCCTTGAGACCAAATACTATTTAAATTCTGAATAGAAAAGGATGTCAGAAAACCACAAGTAACCTTCAAAACCACAAAAAAAAATGCCTTCCATCACGCTTGTGACCTTGTGCAGAGAAGAAAAAGGACTTCCTCAGGTGAAGCCCCAACTTCTGGGCTTCAGATTTCAGACAGGTCATTGAGTGTCCACAGGTAAACTTGGGAGGAAAGAGTGGATAGCTTAGACACCCCCAAGCACCACCACTGTCTTCATTTCTTTGTAGACTAGGGTGTCCTTAGACATCCTCTAAGAACAAGCAGAAAAGGCACCAGCCCAGAAGGGACATTTTTATTTTGATTAGAGCTGAAATATATCATCAATTCCTCAACCACTGCCTGTAGAGATTGCAGCAGGAATCTCATCTTTCACTTGTGCATAGAGAAGCTGAGTCTCTCTGAATTATGTGAGTGATAGGCTACAATAATAAATCCAATTTCTGTGGAGTTAGGTGGACTGCAATGGAAGGGCAATGTAATAATTACTTTTCAGTGCATTTATTTGCTCTCCTTCCTACCGGAAGCAACTATCAAACTGAGAAATCTCTTCTCTTTGCTTTATCTCCTTAATGCAATTCTAGCAGAAGAAGGGAATTAATAAAATTAATATTTTATATGAATTTCATCCGTTTGTTACAGCTAATAACCCAGAACAGGTATTCCTCACGGGGTAGCATTGATTCTAGATAAAGAGAAATTTTGGCTTCATATCAGATGCACTGTTCAGTTTTGCCAGCTTTGATGCACTGAAGCATCAGCATACCACAGTCTGATTTTTTCCAACATACAGCATTGGGTTAACAATATAAAAGAAATTGGAAAAAAAAAGTTCCTTTGTGTTTTTAAGTCTCCATACATCTCCTGAATATCTTGATAAACTTGAGCTTGCAGATAGATGAGTCACCAGCACATTTTCATATCTTGCAGTTGTCTCTGGTCAGTCAGAAGAAAGACTGGCTCCTTTGGAGGACAGAAGTCTCCACGTTTGTCCCCTCAAACACACTTTCTGTCTGACTTTTGCAAAACTTTAATAAGACTTCATGTTAAAATTGCAAAACACGAAAATTTTGTCTTCAGATGTAGATAAAGGTGTAGGTAAGAAAGTAACCATATTCAAATCTTGCTAGCTAAAATTCAGATGTCTGAATTCATATAATTCATCATCATCTATCTTGGAAACATTCATTTCATGCTCTGATACCTAACTTGATTCAGACTGAACCATTACTGCTTCATAAACTTACCATACAAGCTGGCTTTAAATGACTCCAGAAGTGCAAAGTACAATCTAAATTATTTTTGGTTTCAACTTTAGCCTAAGTTGTTTTTTTTTCCTTTATTTTACCACTTGAATTTTGATGAACAAACATATCATCTATAAAAAGATTTATAATTATAAAAGATTTATAAATGCATTCATGCAGCCCTGTGGGCAGCTTTGCCGTATTTTTTTTTCTTCTGGGAATAGTTTTCATTGCCACCAAGGAAAATCTTTCTTTAATTTCATCCTCCTTCCATGCAAAGGGCTAAGAGTGAAGTACTGGAGACTCAACCAGCAGCTACCTAGAGAAAGGCGGAACGGTTTCTCAAAAAGTACCATTGCGATTGCCTGCTCTGACCTTCTTCACCGCAAACACAGCTCAACACAACCCCTTATTTCTGTATTGATTTCATACTAACTGGCCGTGCTATACCAGAAGAACGGCAAGCTCTCCTTTTACAACAGAACGGCACCAAGGCTTTTTCTTCCCCTCCGGACCGGCAGCCAGCAGCAGGCCGGCCAGCACCCCACCCGGCAGCAGGTGAGACACGGATCCTGCCCGCTCTTCCCACAGCACTGCTCTACTGGGGCAGGGGGCTGCCGTGAGGGCACCCTTTTGGCTGCTCCTTGCAGCCCCAGCAGGAACCCGTGCCTCAGCAGCCCCTCGCACCGTCACGGCGACCCGCCCCCCTCGGCCACACAGGGGCCGCCGCCCGCTGCTCGGGCCCGGCGCCCGCGCTGCCCCCGCGGCTCCCCGGTGCCCCCCACCTCCGCCCCCGCCACCCCTCCGCTCACGGCCGGCTCCCCGCCGGCTGCATGGGTACCTGACCCTCGGGCGCTGCCGGATGGCTCCGGCACTGTCCCTTCGCCCCCCAAAAGCACTGCCCGCTCCCCCGCCAGGCACCGTCCGACCCCCGCTCCGCCAGCGCTCACGCACTCTCCCCCCGTCCCCGACACCCCCGCGGGCTCCTTCAGCCGCCACCTGCCGGGCTATATCCGCCCCTCACCTCCACCTCCACCTCCCCCGGCCCCCTCTTTTTCTCTTTCTCTTTCTCTTTCCCCCGGGGCGGCGCCGTCCCGGTCTCCGCGGAGACCCGAGAGGCGTCCGGGCTCTGCCTGGCCCCGGGCGCGATGAAGGAGGCGGCGGCCTCGGGGCGGGGCCGGGCCGGGCGCTGCTCCCAGCGCGGCGGGGAGGAGGACCCCGGGCGGCGGCCGGGCCTGGCCTCCCGGCCTCGAGGAGCTGCCGCGGGGTGGTCCCAGTTGGTCTTTTCCAACCTTAATGATTCTATTCCATGAGCCGTGTGGGATGGTTCTGTGCTGAGCCCCGCGGGGAAGCGTCTCCAGGGGCCAGAGGGCTTTGATCATAGAATCAGAGAAACATAGGGTTGGAAAGCACCTACCAGATCATCTAGTCCAACTGTCCTCCTGTCATCAATGCTACCACTAAGCTACTAAATCATATCTCTCAGCACCTTGTCCAGGCGCTTCTTGAACACAGCAAGGGACGGTGACTCCATCACCTCCCTGGGCAGGCTGCTCCAGTGCCTGACCAGAATCACAGAATTACAGAATTTCTAGGTTGGAAGAGACCTCAAGATCATCGAGTCCAACCTCTGACCTAACACTAACAGTCCCCACTAAACCATATCCCTAAGTTCTACATCTAAACGTCTTTTAAAGACTTCCAGGGATGGTGACTCCACCACTTCCCTGGGCAGCCTGTTCCAATGTCTAACAACCCTTTCGGTAAAGAAGTTCTTCCTAACATCCAACCTAAAACTGCCCTGGCGCAACTTAAGCCCATTCCCCCTCGTCCTGTCACCAGGCACGTGGGAGAACAGACCAGCCCCCACCTCACTACAGCCTCCTTTAAGGTAGCTGTAGAGAGCAATAAGGTCGCCCCTGAGCCTCCTTTTCTCCAGGCTGAACAAGCCCAGCTCCCTCAGCCGCTCCTCATAGGACTTGTTCTCCAGGCCCCTCACCAGCTTCGTCGCCCTTCTCTGGACCCGTTCAAGCACCTCGATGTCCTTGTAGCGAGGGGCCCAAAACTGAACACAGTACTTGAGGTGCGGCCTCACCAGAGCTGAGTACAGGGGGACAATCACCTCCCTAGACCACTCTTTGAGAGAGAAAGTTTTTCCTGATATCTAATCTAAATGTCCCCAGGTGCAACTTGTGGCCGTTTGATGGACATCCAAAGCCAGGAGGCCATGAGCAGGGGCACCCAGGACTGCAGGGGCCAGGATGTGAAGAGAGTGTGGGGGTACCAGCAAGGGAGGAGAGGCTGGTTCTGGTGACCCTGGATGAGCCTTGCCAGGTGTGACACACCTAGGAGATGACAGGACCATTATATGAATGTCCACGTGTGTTTCAACATTAAAAGGAAAACTTGGCCTGTTTGCCTTCCCCAAGAGGGAATTAATGTCTCCAGGAAGAGAAGCAGGTGTCATGAACTGGAAGGAACAGCTGTGCTAAGACAGAGATGCCGTGACACCTGTAATACAGATCACAGAATCACAGAATCACAGAATCATCTAGGTTGCAAGAGACCTCCAAGATCAGATGGAGTACCACGGGAACAAAGACACTCATTTCCTTATTTTCTCTGATTTTTCACTGCATGGCAATACTGTTTTTTGCATGGTACCATTTATAGCTGTCAAAGTGAGAATTAAATGCTAAAGAATTAGCCTAACTATTACTTTACATGCACTTTTCATGAGTGCAAATTAAAAGATAAGGAAGGTGTCATGGGAATCTTCGTCATGAGACTCCTGCTCCTGCTGCAGTTTGATGTAATGACAGCCTTCCTGCCACTGACCTTATGAACCAGATCCTGCTCCTTTTCTCATCATACGTTTCCCCCTTTTCTTTTGCTAGTTACCTCTTTTACCTCCACTACTCTCTTAGATCAGAGATTTGCTAATTTCATGCCTGCTCTATCACTTGTGTAAAAATACATTTAAAAATGCACACATATGAAAGTATGTATAAGCCATTATGTTTTAAAATCAAAGCATTGTGCATCAAGCAGGACATACAGCAGCCTATAAATGCTTAAATGGATGATGCTGGAGCACATTTCTACAGTTCCATGTTTCTTTTGCCAACAGTGAACCTGGTTAGTTTAACCCAGTATTTTCTTGGTAAACATTATAAAAAAGGAGACAAAATAAAGTCCCTGAGCAGATTGCAGCTGCCCTTTACATGAAAAAACAAGGATTGAGTACTACATGTTATTTCAGCCTCTTGATGAGGCAAGTCAAAACAAGGAGGAAGAGCTAATATGGTGGACTACAGCTTTGGAATCACTTCAGTACAGCTGGGTAGATTTTAAGGCCAGAAAAAAAATGTTAAGCTCATCTATTCTGTCCTCCTGAATTACGTAGGCCAAAAAAAATTCCACCCCATCATTCTTGCTTTCAAGTCTTGGGAGTACAGATCATGTGTACTATTATTGTTTGCCAGTGTGCTATAATGCATTCTTGGAGCACTTAAGACTGTTCTCTCATCTTACTAAAACACTTTCCATCAGTTCTTTATTTCCAGACTTTTCTAAAGCTGTAGCCAGTATGGTTTTGATAAATATAGCTGTAAATACCTGTGTAGATAGAGCTGTTAAGAATTTTAAAACAAATTTAGTCACTTGTTAAAGTTTTTTTTTTTTTTTTTCTTGCTTACTGATTGTATTTCACATGCTCAGTTCCAATCAAGCAATACACAGTCAAACATGTAACTGACTGATGGCTTGAAAATGGTTTCTGCTCAAGATTGCCATGAATGTACTAGCATCTGTACAAATATACTGGTGAATATTTGCACAAAGTATTTGGGCCATGGAGTAATAATGTCAGGAATCTCCAGCCATATCATATTCCCTTGGGTGGACCCCAACGCTCCTACATGCATTAGTGTTCCTGTAGCTAGTTGAATGGCATCACCAAAACCAATTTAAAACAGTGCTTGACCAGCAGTCTTTGTATTATAAATCCAGCTTTTCTGGGTTTGATCCAAAGCCTGCTGACCTGAGTGAAAAGCTCCCACTGACTTCCAAAGGACTTGGATTGGGCCTTCCTTGGGCAAAAATCTGCTAATGTCAGAGCAGAGGGTAAATAAAACAGAAACATTTAAAACACTGGAACAAAGGAAGGGGCTTTGCTCAGGGTGTTATTTGTCTTTCTCACCCCCTCACCCCGGTTAGCTGTGACTTCCTCAGTTACAGAGGTGGAATATGAGTCATGCCACTTGGAACAGAAATTTTTGCTTAATCACCAGTCACCAGCACACAGGGCCATCATCAAAACACTGCACAAACCTCCATGCCCCACAGCAATTTGGGACACAAAGCCTTGGTGAGGAGCCCTGGTGCACAGGGACATGACCTGTGAATACCTTGTCTTTTATATGAATCATGATGTATTTTGAACTCTGGCTATGAGTGCTGAACAGTGCCCCTCATTCTGACCATAGAGGGTGCTCCATTAATGACTTAAAAGTTACCACTCTTTTTTATAATATGCACCTTGAGACATCCAAAGGGTTCTGGAACACAAAGATGGACACTCAGTCTCTAAATATCAGGCTTCTTCAATTTTTTTTTTCAGGAAATAATTAGGATTTGAGGTACTTAAAAATAACTTTAAAACATAGGCTGACAAACCCATTTTATTATTTATATTACAATATATCTATGAGTAAGAAAAACTGGTAGTTTGAATGTGATCATTTATACACTAGCTGCTTAACGTGGGCCAGATGTTGAACAAGTCCTCTGCTCATAGTCTATGAAAGAGTCACCCTCTGACATCCTGTACATCGAGTCCAAATAAATCTCTGACCAGATCTGGTGGGCAGTTTGTCTCCGATCTCTTTGGTTGTGATGTGCTGAACACTCTGAAGGTGAACTGTGTCAGCCTGGACAGCACCCTCAAGTGGAAAACCAAAGTCCCTGCACACCCAGTCTGTCCCACTCAGTACAACTGAACTTCAAACATAAATGAGTACTGGTGAATATACAGTAGGTCACAGAATCACAGACTCACAGAATTGTAGGGGTTGGAAGGGACCTCCAGAGATCATTGGGCCCAACCATCCTGCCAAAGCAGTTCCCCAGAGCAGGTTGCCCAGGGAGGCGTCCAGACGGGCCTTGAATATCTGCAGAGAAGGAGCCCCCCCAGCCTCCCTGGGCAGCCTGTCTCAGCGCTCTGGCACCCTCCCCAGGAAGAAGTTCTCTGGCGTGTTGGTGCGGAACTGCCTGGGCTCCATTTGGTGGCCACTGCCCCTTGTCCTGTCCCCACAGACCACTGAAAAGAGTTTGGCCATATACTTCTGTCTCCCACACTTCAGGTATTTATAAACATTGATAAGGTCCCCTCTCAGTCTTCTTTTCTCCAGGCTGAGCAGCCCCAGCTCTCTCAGCCTCTCCTCCCAGGGGAGATGCTCCAGGCCCCGTATCATCTTTGTGGCCCTCTGCTGGACTCTTTCCAGGAGATCCCTGTCTTTTTTGTGCCGGGGAGCCCAGAACTGGACACAGTACTCCAAGTGAGGCCTGACCAGGGCAGAGGGGGAGGATCACCTCCCTTGACCACGCTCCTTTTAGTGCACGCCAGGATCTCATTGTCTGTCTTGGCCACCAGGATACACTGCTGGCTCATGATCAACCTGTCGTCCACCAGGACCTGCAGCACAGAAGGAAAGCACATTCCTCTCTGGGCTACACAGTTCCCCATTGTCTCCCATCATCTCACCTCTTCCTGTAAATCCTGCAGTCTGGAATACAGAACCAGAAACCCCCAGGGAATCCCCAGCCCCAACCTGTTCTTACAGACCTCGAGAGGGAGAAATAGGGAGGGAATGAAGTCTTCTTCCCCTCTGAGAAAGCATTGCCATGTATTTAGATATAAATGGAGATACCATTTAATGTTTTTAATTTAATCGATTCAATTTATTTTACAGCTTTTTAATTTGTGTGTTATGAATATGAACACTCAGCTTCATAGTGACCCCAATGTTATTTCTGAGGGGTAGGCATACTCTAAAAAAATTCTCCCTGCATTGGTTTTCAGGGGATTTAGGAACAGAAATATCTGGCTTGTGTAGGTGAAAAAAGGGTGCTGAGAAGCTCTGCTCAGCTAGTGCAGTGGCACCTCTGGGTACCTGCAGCAGCACAACCTCAGATTCACAAAAACTTGCTGATGCAATGTCAGGGCTGTAACAATAAGGTGAAGTTTCAGGAATTGTGCTTGCAGATACCAGTGTTCTGATATCTTACCATGCATTTATCTTTCCAATAACATACGTGTGAAGCTTCACTTTTGCAAAAATTCAAATGCAACATGAATTGTGCACTTCTTGCTAGTGACTCTGTAATAAGACAAATGCCAGTCTTTTCCTGCTGTTAAAATGCTTCTTTCACTTTGATTTCAGGTGTTCAAATGCAGATAGAACTGAACTTCCTCACATCACAGCGTGACAAACCGTTCAAACAGGATCCACTTCCACTTTTTAGGAGCTCCCAAAAGTGCTAAAAAAGTGCTGTAATCTTCTCTAATGATCCAAAACATTGCAGCTTGCAGTGATGTTGGACTGTTTTGGAACAAAACTGAATTCTTTTCTTCTCAATTACTTTCCCTTCTGTTTACCTCACTGTGCCCTCCGGTGACGTTTTCGGGTCTCAGAGGGAGGTTGTGTCAGCAGTTCAAGTGTTGATAATGTTCCTAGTGCTATGGCAGTCGGGGAGGGTTGCAGCAAGTAAGTGACCCAAGGTGTGAAAGGCTGTTCGTGCACATACTGGAGCACTTCTTGCAAAGTTTCTATTGTTCACAGCAGTGGGCAAAGAGGCAGTTGTTTCTCCTCCCCTTGCATTTTAAGGAAGAGCAGGGCCCAGTGGCAAAGTACTGTAGCAGAAAAGCGGACAAGTTACTCAGGTGCTTTTTGCATGGTGAATCCACTGCCACTACAGCCCCTCACAATGGACTCTGCTCTTGGGTAGGTCACACTTCAGGAATGAAGACATAAAAGTTCACATTATTTTTTGTAACTCTAAAAGTAAAACTGTGACAGAGAGAACAGATCTTTGTGAACTGAGCACGGGCCTGGTGCACCTGGAAAGGACTGAGGGCTAAATCACAGTTTTGAGTTACTCAGTCTGAGACACACCGGACTTACTCCTTTGTTTAAGGGAGCAGCGTTGAATTACAACAAATCTACCCAGTAGCTACCTGCTGCAGAAAGAGGCTGTCCTGACTTTTTCAGCCTGTATTCCCTCAGGCACAGAGGCACAGTCCTGCCATTCATTTTACCTTCTGATGGGCCAGTTTGAGGAGCTAAACCACCAGAAAACTTATTATTATTTTTAATTAAACCACTGTAAGAAAGATCTTATACAGGGTTAGTTTTCTTCTAGTTTAGCTGCTTAAACTGGCTCAGCCAGATGCATGTGACTGAAGAGAGGCAGCAGCTCGTGCAGTGCAGTGCAGTTCAACAGCAGGTTAAATCAATCTGTTCCAGCTTGTTACAAACCTGGCCCACACCTTATTCCTGGCTTCATGGTCCTCATACTTCTAGTGTACCGGCACAAACACTCGTGTAGAGGCATTGTAATTTAGCAGCAATGCCACTGAAAGTAAAACAAAAGAAGATTTTCTCTTTCCTTAGTCCTAATTTAACAAAGATTATTTCAGCCTTGATGATGTTCCAGTATGCATAAGTGATATTAGCCAACTAACAGCTGCAGAAATCAGGGTTACAAGGGAAACTGTGTAATTGAAATGACCAGCAGAAAAATCTGATAGATGTGCGTGTTACATGCCACACAGAATGAAGGAGCAATGGCATGCTGGAAACAGCTCTGATGCCAAGATTTGTGCAAGCAAAGATGAAGCCCTCAGACCCTGCCATCTATCTTACCTCATTCCTTTAGCTGAATTTTGTCAGCTGCTTTTTTGAATTCAAACACAGCTATATGTCAATTTGCTCATGAAACAAGAGTTGCAGTCCTGTCTGCATTCTCTACTGTTACCAAAGTATCTGGTACAAACGTTTTATGACCCAGCTTTAGAGATGTCAGCAGCGTTTCTTTTTAAAGATATCGTATATTCATCTCTGAGCGTGAAAACAGCTTCAACCCTGTTCTTGAAGATAACTTGGATAACTTGTATATATTAGTGCTAAGACTGCAAAGACAAAGGCTTAGACGCTGACACACAATTATTTTCTCAGAAGTAAAGCTGTTTTATCTCATTTTGATTTAGGTATTGCTGTTGGAGGACACAGCTTAACCAGGAGGTCGATTAAGATATGACAGCTTATTTTAGAAACAAACAGTTGTACTGAAAATTTACAGAGACACCATTTGTCATCAGAGAATGACATTTTGACTAAATAAGGAGTGCTGCCACTTTAAATTATAACTTCTCAAGAATCACACAGCTGACATGAGAAAGTCTGCTCCGCAGCTGCATCTGGGAAGATTAGGCAAAGGCTTAAGGCCCTCTGTTGCTGGAGGAAAGTCTCCAAAGATAAGTCTTAGTTATTTAAAGTAAATCAGCTGTAATAGCCAATGTGATGAGAAATCCCACAGTGGGATATTAATAGAGATAAATGGATGGGAAGGGTACATTCACAGGCAGTCTCCTTGCAGCATGGGCAAAACCAGGCATTGTTCTTGGACACCCAGGCCATTGAGCTGTGCAAACTGTTCTCCTGATGTGAGCCTGAGAGATGATGCTAGCTTTCTATTCTGCCAAAGGAAAAATACTCACAATGCTGATGATATTACTGATGGTAATACTGAGAATGTGATGCTTTCCTGGTGTCTTTATCATTACTACAATCACATAGCAGGCAATGGTGAACAATTTTATGATACCAATACCATTAAGTAATACTGATAGCCTCCAGACAGCTGCAGAGCCCCTTCTCACAGCTGTTTTGCAGCATCCCTCCTGAGCCTGAGCATGCATGAGAACTGGGTTCAACCAGCGAACAAAGTGGGGAAGGCTATCAATGACCACCAGAAGACCCAGAAAGACCACCAGCAGAAACAAATGTACATGCATCAGGGCCATTTACATGGCACAGAGTGGCTCAAACATATTGTGCGTGTCTCAGTGCTTCCCACAGTCCACTTACCCACCTCTGCTGCCTGTGTCTGCTGCATGGCCTCACTTGCACATTTTTCTTGCTGTGTGTCAGCCTGACTTGGTAGTCCTTGGGCCTTATGGCCTCAGGTATCAGGAGAACTTGGCTTACTGCCTGGTGCTGAAGCTCAGTAGCTTGAGCCAAATTTATGGTTTTGGGCGGGTAATAGAAAAAAGAGAAATGCAGGCACTGTGAGTGCTCTTGGATGACGTGCAACCCCCTCCCCCCAGTCCAAGGCTGTATGGGGAGCCACATGGGAGCAGATTTGTTCCTATTTTAAGGACAGACCAAAGTACCCGACAACCACTTTGTCTCCCCGGTACAGTCTGGCAGGATTTGAATTACAAACCTCAAGGGACTGTGCTGCTCCAGGGGATTAGAGAGGAAAGCTGTCCTGGGATCTCTGTCTTTCTTGACAGAGCTACAAAAGTATATGATCTGTGGCTATTATTAGGTATTGCAACTTCAGCAAGCAATCCCATGCCCTTTCTCTACTGCTAGGCTCTGCCCTGTCCTGCTGTGATCTCAACCTGCAGCACCATTTTCAGGGTGAATGTGTCACTGGTCCCTCCTCCTCCACTCTGAGAGAGAAAAGTGTCCTGAGAGTGCCTAGCATGCCATGAGAATGTCAGAGCATCCTGCCTCCCCCCTTCCCCTTACACAGCCTGTTCAGCAAAACTCAGAGCACACTGTACAGGTTATTTTATTTTAAACAAAATTGATTCATCCTCTCTTGAATTTAATTTACTGATTCTCTCATATCCATATACAAGTACTGGTATGGATGTGTGCAAGTGGTTTGGACAGGGTCACTTGCAGTAACATGGAGAATAGGCAACACTGGCTAAGGAGTCCTCAACATCTGCCAGTTCTTTGTGATTTCGTTGCTGTGCTGTTTTTAGCATTTACCTTTCCTACCCATCATGAGTTGGCAGTGAATGTGGACAAAACACGTCTCCAGTTGTCATAATTCTATATTAGTTTTGATTAATAAAAAATGAAAAAATGCAGTTCATTAAGTCCAATTGATTTAAAACATCGTTCTGGGCTTGTCAAGAACATATACCAAACAGATGTCAGAGATAGAGATACACGTGTCTGCAATTTATGCTTGCCAATTTCTCCCCAAATCACTGATTTCTAAAATATTGTCTGTGATATTACCTTTTACCAAAAACCTCATCCAAACTGCCTGTACTGGAGGGAGCTGAATCCATCTGAGGTCCATCCTCGGAGGTTATAACAATGCTCTTGCTTAGAAAGAAAAGCATTTAAATATATATGGTAGGTGATAAATCCCTGTAACAAATCCTGGAACTTAAAATTCTCTTTTAAATTGGTGAAGTAGTGATAAAAGTTGTGTTATCTATTGTTTTCACAGGGCATTTCTGCTCCAGAAAATAATGTCAATAATAAAATAAACTATCCTCAAATATGCATCTAAATAAAGAAATTCTAAGTTGTATTGAGGGACCACTTAACAAAATGAAAACTTCCAAATTGGATGTTAATCAAAATCTGCACTTTAACTGATACTTTAAACAGACACAACCAATAATGATCACCCAAGCCAGCAATAACATTACATGACCTAGACAAACACTTGTGTGCCATGGCTCCTGCACAGAGAGCCCAGGCCAGAGCTGAAGCATGTACAAAGACCTGAGCTTGTGCTGGAAGTTGGGTTAGGGCCTCTTCATGTCTCTCCTGCTCAGTGAAGGAGTTGTAACTAATCAGAGACCAAAAGCAGCTGCCATTTTTTGACTCTCAACTTCCCAGTGCCTAATTTCTTAGCTGATAGCCTTGAGTTATACTGCCAGGCCAACCATCTTGTCTATAGGTCTTGTATCACTTAAGCTGAATGCCTGAATGAGACAGTTTGAGTGTGGTTGCATATGGGCATCAGTCTCACATCTGTTGATTTGTTGTGCAGGCTTTATCAGGCAGCGGGAAAGGCTTCAGGCCCACGAGTACCTTGGGTCAGATCTCACTCGATAGGGAACATGTCCCCCATTCAGGAGATCTCACTGGGGTGTGGATATGGTTTATGTTGGGCCTTATTCTAATCAATTATTCCAGTAACCAACATTTATGATATAACCAAAGACATGATAAATATATTACAAGCTGTTACATATTTACAAGCTGTGTTACAAGCTGTTCTTTACTCATCCAGTTGCAAGGTGCTGGAAAACAGCCTCAAACAGCAGATGGAAAATCCAGATTGGAATATTGCATTCTTCTGTTCCTGACCACAGTTTATTCTGCAAAATCCCCTCCTGACTTGTGACATCTGATGGTCTGTGAGCCATGATGCTTTTCTCAGAGATGCTTCACGGCTAAAGTACTGCTCTGCTTCCTTTTCCTTTTGTCAGAAAAACATCTGTTACATCAGCCAGGCCATTTCCATAAGCTGCATGGTTGCATCTACTTGTATCTGTGTTTTGCATTTAGTTTGCCAGGTCTAACATTACTAAACACTGCAGTAACAGGTAGCAAAGTGGAGCACTGCAAAGAAAAAGCCTGTCTTATCCTCTGGTCATTGCCTGTAACACTGAAACATTAAACTTTTTACCTATAGTTGGAATTGAGACTTACAGGCTTAAGTGAAAGACTTGATTGTTTTTCTGAGGGTCTTGGTTCTTTAAAAACACGAATGTATAGTAATACAGCAAAAGCTACGCATCCTTGGGCTTTAAGGGTCATTAGCCTGAATGTCTGATCTTCAGTTAGAGCAGAAACCAAGAGCATCTTATCTGGAGACTGAGTCAAGTTTGCAAATTCAGTGGAAAGGTTTGTGACTGTTCACTTTTTTCAGTGGAACATTTTTTTCTTTTTTCTTTTTTTTTTTCTTCCCCAGCATCAACAGAGGAAAATTGGTCTGTCACTGAAGCAGATCCCCAGAGACCAAAGAAAATGGCCAGCAGAGTAGTAGGGGAAGGGAAATTAATCATGTAAAGCCCTGGGATAAGAGCGTGGAACAAATTCTCAAATTCTTCTTGATATTACCAGGCTGAGAGACTGGAGTTAATCACACATCAGAAACTAGATGGCAGACTTTGCCTTACAGATCAGGTTTCCAAAGAAGCTCTCTGAAGTCTGGCCATGACCCAAGCACCTGGTTTACAGTCATACACGGCTGCCAAGGAAACAGATGAATTCCCCCACATAAATAATTGTCATCTCTGCTCATTTGGCTGAGGTGTTAACACTGGGACAGCCTGGCTGTGCAGTCACTGCCTGACAAGACATCTGGAAGGAGTCTGCTCTTTTTGCTTGATGTTTCTTTCCTGTGTGTTGAGGATGGCCTTCAAGGAAAGGGTAACAGGAGCAGGTGTGCTTCCTGGTGGTGCCACATGGGTGTGCAGAGAGTTCCCCGGGCAGCTCCTACCATTACCTAAGGCCCTGGGTAGGGGAAATGCTGCAACTCCTGCCTGTAGGGTGGAGGGGTTGTTGATTATGTGGGCAGAGTTCATTACAAATGTAGATGTCTACCTACTAGGCAGCCAATAAACCTTCCTTTAACAGCTGGAAAAGAAAATGACACCTCTGGGGGATGTATCATCTGATCTGGAGCCACTTCCCAATTCTGAGTTGGGAGACTGAGCCACCTTTGTTTGGCTGGCCTTTCTGAGGTCTTTACTAATTCTCTGGGAGTCTCCTCCATCCTGCCCTAGAGCATCATATCTGTTGCACAGGGGCACTTCAGGTGCAAGGGGAAGACCCCTCCTCTGGGTCCATGCAGAGACAAGGATCCCTTGTCCTGTGAGTCTTTCAAATGTGCTCGTTCAGGGCTGGAAGCTGGTTTACCTTCCCCTTGCCAAGACTTAAGGCAGGTTTGTTGCTCAGACATAATACGATTTGTCAATCTCCCACTCAGATTCCCAAATGCTATGCTGTCCAGTGAGCTCCTCTTGCAACAAAGCCACCTGTTTGAGGAGCTCATCCAGCTGGGCACTCTTGCATCCCTGACACTCACTCTGCCTTCAGGACCTAGGGGGAGACCTCCAGAGTCTTGCATGTACAGATAAGCATTATTGAGTCTTAATTCCTGGGTTTGGCTCAGCCTGATGTTGAAGTTTTGAAGAACTTCTAAAAATAACTCAGATGTGAAGCACACAGCTCAGACCTCAGTGTTAGGGACACTGGGGTATTCAGGGGCTCTTCTACAAATTCACAAAGGGAAGGAGAAACCAATGGGACACTTGGGCTTCAAGTGAATCATCAAGTTTGTTTGGATAAAGTCATTTAACTTCCTGTCAGTTAACTTTCTGTCTAATTATCTGATACTTTTGGAAGCTTTTCTCTTGTGTAGGGTATCAAGTAGAGTATGTCCCCTAAAATAAAGTGTATTTGATTATGTATAGAGATTTGAAATTAAATAGCACAAGAGCAAAGGGAGAAAACCCAAAAGAAACTCAGGAAAACTTGCATGCCAAATTAGAAAGTGTTAGCACATCTATTAGTGCCTCGTTTGAATGTAGTTAGGCCACTTTTAAGGAAATATCTTAGAAAGGAGATTCCAGTTATTAATTCCACTTATTAATGAGACCAATTCAGAATTATGGCACTTAAGGAGAATATGAGAGAGTTTCTGATAAAGTCTCAAACATATCGCTAGACATTGACTCCATCTATTGGTTGTCAGTGGAGGAAGCAATGGGTACAACAACATTTGTAATAGAAAATGACGGCTGTAACCATGCTAACGACAGGGAAGGCAGTCCCATGGAGCATCAAGTTTTATGTGAATCCATGCAATAAGTTCCAGACTGAAGATGAGCTCCATGCTACGTATTCAGACCATTTGAAGTAAGGCAGAATGGGGTTGAAAAGAAATATTGTGGTCTCTTTTAAAGGGTTTTATGTGCTTTTACATCTGACAATGTAAAGGGGCTAGGATTAGCTGAAGGTTCTCATAAGGATTATAGAATATGCCGAGTTGGAAGGGACCCACAGTGATCACCAAGTCCAACTCCTGGGTGTGCAAAGGGCCACTCAAAAAATAATAATAATAACAAAATCAGATCGTGGACAATCAGAGCATTGTCCAAATGCTTATTGAAGCCCAGCAAGTTCAGTGCCGTGACCACTCCCCTAGGGAGTCTGTTCCAGTGCCTGACCACCCTCTTGGTGAAGAACCTTTTCCTGATATCCAGCCTGAATAGTCCCTGTCGCAGCTTCAAGCCATTTCCTCAGGTCCTGTTTCTGGTCCCGAGAGCAGAGCTCAGTGCCTGCTCCTCTGCTCCCTTTATGAGGAAGCTGTAGGCCATGATGATGCCCCCCCTCAGTCTCTTCTCCAGTCTGTACAATACACGTGATTTTAGCTGCTCCTCATATGTCTTCCCCTCTAGACCCTTTACCTCATCTGTTGCCCTCCTTTGGACACACTCTAACAGTTTTATATCTTTCTCATATGGTGGTGCCCAGAACTGCACACAGTACTCAAGGTGAGGCTGCACCAATGTGGAGTAGAGCGGGACAATCACTTCCCTTGACCAGCTAGCAATGCCG
This sequence comes from Aythya ferina, assembly GCF_964211825.1. NCBI lineage: Eukaryota > Metazoa > Chordata > Aves > Anseriformes > Anatidae > Aythya > Aythya ferina. Next base: position 2,879,492 of record NC_140324.1, read on the forward strand.
TGTTTGATGTACCCCAGGGCACGGTTGGCTTCATCTCCTGCAGCTCCTGACCGGACTCCCTGGACGGACCCTGGACCTTATTCACACCCTTGCCTTGTTTGGGATTGTCAGTGGGGCCTTTTGTCACCAGTCCTGCCCGGATACTATAGAAATGCACATGGTGGGTTCTCTGTCTGTGCTGTGGTCTCCTGGTTTATCTTCTCTTGTGGAGTAACCCCAACTTTGTTGCTGCCTGATGGAGTGAGTGATGACTACTGATTAAGGAGATTCGTTTCCCTTCAAGGTGAGCAAGCTATGAAGAACACATCAAAGGAAAATCCAGTTCCCAGCAGAAGGAGCCACACACATGCATGTTCACATTTCACTGACTGTGAACATCATCACATGTCCCTAACCTTGCTCCTAGTGGCCCTGAAGATTCAGTTAGGTCAATGGTAGACACTTATATGAATGATACCTTCTGCAGTCTATCTTGCTAGATAGATGTCTGATGGTGAAAGGTGGCCAGGTCACAGAGAAAGGGACAACAAGAAGCGTTTTTGGAATGATCTAGGAGTTTGTTTTTCCACACCAGGTATGAGAGGGCCTAGTTCAGATGTACTTGCAGAGGATGTTTGGGTGGGCTCTTGGCAGTGCTGATGCCAGCTAGGGGCTTTATTGAGTCATGACCATATGACTTCTGTGTGGTTTTTATGGAAAAAAACCCTCAAGGCAGATATTGGCTGACACCACATAAAAGTGGATGAATCAAGTGTTTTTCAGACCTTGCTGGCAGGAAAGACAAAAACTTGCTCTGCGTGTGGGATGGAGTATTGACTCCAAACCAAGCTTCACAGGTTCAGCTGTGAGTTGAGTGGGCAGTGGACGAAGAAGCCCGCTAGGAACAGCACAATTTCTGTACCACTTGGCCAGTGCCATGGGCTTCTTTCCATGGCGTCACCCCTGGCACAGCTCCATACAGTGTGTGGAGCCATTGAGCAGAGCAAGTGGTGTGTGCACAGTACATTCTTCACCTTCCTCATTCCCTTTTCATCCCATTCCACAGGACTGTAAAACAGCAATTTAAGCACGCTTGCTTTGGCTCTTTGCCTGCCGCAGTCTTTCAGCACAGAGGAAACATTGGCACACCGTGCTCCATACTCCACTCAAGGGCTGGTTTGTGACCCTATGCTCTGTGTGTGCACAGGACAGCTTGTAGAGAGGTTTGTGTGGTGGATGGATGTTGGAGAGAAGACGACTTTGGTTAAATCAAATAACATCTCTAGAGCTCAGTTGCTTCACTCTTTTTTGTTAGACCTTGTTATATTTTGAGATGGTTCAGCTGAGGGTATTTGACCAGCAGTGTTTTTGTTCATGAAGAAAGTGCTAAGGGCATATCCAGGGCATATGGAGAGAATGTGCACAACTTGCAACAACTTTGGAGTGCAATTTCTTCCAAGGGCTTCCAGAGAGGGACAGAACTGCAGAAAGTGTTTGCTTTTCCTTGTTCCTTTTTGAAGCCTACTTTGAACACTGAGGAATGGTGGTGCAGATGGTAGGCTTCTGGTTTAGGAACTGAAAACTGCCATTTAGTTAAACTGATGAAAATTCCTGCATGAAAAATTATTTCAGTTTAAAAGAAAGAAGCTTGTTATATTCAGAGCTGATAGCATTGCCTAGAGCTAAGTTTTCCTAATGCTTTCCATTGTAGCACCATGTTTTCTGTTCCTTGTACTTCTGCCAGCATTAACCACACAGTCTGAAACACACCACATTCCCTGTCTGCCTGTGGCTGAATTATTTGAAAAGTTTGGGCTGAAACAGTTGGGCCATTTCTGAAATAAGGCCAAGAAAAAACTATTGTTTTGACATATGAAGAAAACAATCTGACAGCCTTTTCTTTGAGAAGCTATAATGCCCTAAACTTTGAATATGTGTCTGTGGGGGTGTGAAACAAAAACTACTTTCAAAGGTGATCTACCTGTAACTCTGGAACGATATTGAAGTAGATCCAGAGAATGTGGGGAGTAGGGATAAGGATCATCTGGAATAGAGGCTGGGAGGAGAGGGAGGTGGGGAGGGGGAGAGAAGGAAGGAAAACAGAATTAAATTAGCATTATTAATGATGACATCAAATGTCATCCTGTTTCTTCATGATCTTATTCCATCACTGCTTTCATGACCTTATTTCATTACTGCTTGCACACCCATTGTTCAAGTGACACATTTTATGATGTGCAGCTACTCGCTTCCCATCACACCCAATCTGTGGCAACTGTGATCCAGGTGTGAGCCTCCAACAAACACTTCAGGAGTGGGAAGGAAAGTAGCAAGGAGGAAAAAGATAATTTCATAGCTTAACATGATGCTACCATGACAAACTCCTATCTCTGACACAGAGAGAAGGAATATTGTAGAGGTGGTTCATGGGTGGTCTCAGAGACACATGGTGTCTTTTCACAGTGCCTGGATTGCTATCCTGTCCTGGAGTTTGAGATCCTGTGGTGCTGAGCCTCTACACCTGAAATCACTGAAGAGGTTTATTGGAAATAAGCAATCCTCATTTGTTTGTAGGGGAACCCCAAGTTACTGGGAGGGTTTGGTGTTACTTTTGCTGTGGTACAGTTCCTCAGATGAAGATGTAAACACTTCTGCTAGTTACAAGTGTGTGTGTACGCACATATATGAAAATACATGAATCACCCTTCTCAAATTTCTGAATTTTGCAGGAAATCACCCAGGGGAATTGATTCTGTGTTCAGAACAGGACTTAGATTGTCTTGTGGCAAACACGTTATTAGCAATAGTTGAATCCTGGATTGTGCCAAATGAAGTAAGAGAGCTGGGGTCCAGATTCCTGTGAAGTGTTTGTAGAGGAGGACTGAGCTGAAGCTGTAGGATGCTGAAGCTGGGAGCATGCAGAGGGCTAAGAAGAGGCTGCCAGCAGATCCAAGAGGAAGACTTTCTGTAGGGAGCAAGTCAGACTGGCCCAACTGGGGTGGAGCTGGAGCTGCAGAAAATGAACTAGTGATGGAAGGGAGAGGAAAGCAGGTTGGGAGGAGACAATGAAACGTGAAAGGCTGAAGTGCTTGCTCAATATGTGCTCTAAAGGGCAAGCCAGAGGGCAAACCAGAGGGATGGTAACTCCACCACTTCCCTGGAGAACCTGCCTCAACACCCGACTGCTCTTTCTGAGAAGAAATGTCTCCTAATTTCCAACCTGAACCAACTCTGGTGCAACTTGAGGCCTATCATCCTCAATCGCTAGTCTTATCACCTGTGAGAAGAGGCTGACCCCCAGCTCCCCACCCAATTAGCCTCAGACCCAGCAAGTTATTAGATTTGTGGAGAGGAAAACATATGCAGTAAATGTACCTCAGAAAACCAGAGTGGCTTCTGTGTGTGCACCCTCATGAATCTCTTGCCTACCAGGCACTGTGGGATGGAGGGGCGGCAGAGTGCCTTGAAGCTTTCCTTGGTCACACACACCTGTAGGGATGCTGAGGTGAGAATAAATTGATGGAGACAGCAAGCTGGGGCTTGTACAATGTAGGAGGCTTGATTTACCACTCAGTGGCGCCAATGACCCACACATGATGGTACAGCCTGATTAGAGCTCCCATGAGTTGGAGCATCCTAATGCTCATCACACAGTCTCTTGGGATCATCTTATTTTCACTCGACTGTTCTTGTGTCCACATTTTGATGGAAGAATCACCCCTCTGCACCAGTTGTTCTGATTCTTGATCTCTTTTCCCCATGTTGCCTGCTCAAATGGCTTCTCCTTGCCTGGTCTTGGCCAAAGTTTCTCTGGCACTGTCTGTGGCTACCCCAGTAGTGGAATGGGCAGGTGGTGCAAATGGGTATCTGTGGGAACACTTTTTGTGATGCTGCACCAGACCATGGTGATGAAGTGTAAATAGGTGGCACCACAAGGACCCAAGCAGGACAAGATCTTAGGCATTTCCATCATGCCACTATCAGAGAGGTGATGGGATGGTTCTGCACCTCACCTGTGCTTGTTACATCCTCTCTTCCTGCAGCCTGACCTCCAAACCCTGAGCTACTCAGGGACTGGACCAGAGCCTCTGGTCCTGCCTTTTCTCCAGGACTTATAGGACTCCTGGATTCAGAGGATCTTCTCAGCAACCTGGCCCAGGTGACACTTCACATGTGGATGCCAGCAACACCATGCCTGAGCCCCAGAGCACCAGTGACAGACAGTCTTAACTTCCTGTCAACTACAAATTAAAAACAAAACAAAACCAAAACAAACAAAACAAAACAAAACAAAAACAAACAAACAACAAAAAAAAAAACACCACTTTCTCCTTCCTACCATCTGGGACACTAGTAAAAACCCTGAATAGAAGTGGACCCAAGAAACCACTGCAAAGTCTACTTTCTATGTTCCTCTGTAGTGACAATTGTCCCTTGAGATCTGCTCTCTCAGTATGGCTTTTGATCATCCCAGTTCCCCTAAGCCCTAATGAGAATGTATATGAAACAAAGTCTAAAGCCATTTTCAGGTCAAAATAACTGTCACCAGCTGTTTTTTTCCCTATCTATAGAAACCCAGTGCATATGGAAATTAAATTGGATTGTCATAATTTGTCCTGGAAAAAAATAAATCACAGAATCACAGAATCACAGAATTTTCTAGGTTGGAAGAGACCTCAAGGTCATCGAGTCCAACCTTCAACCTAACGCTAACAGCCCTCCACTAAACCATATCCCTAAGCTCTACATCTAAACGTCTTTTGAAGACTTCCAGGGATGGTGACTCCACCACTTCCCTGGGCAGCCTGTTCCAGTGCCTCACAACCCTTTCAGTGAAGAAGTTCTTCCTAACATCTAGCCTAAAACTCCCCTGGCTCAACTTAAACCCATTCCCCCTCGTCCTGTCACCAGGCACGTGGGAGAACAGGCCAACCCCCACCTCGCTACAGCCTCCCTTGAGGTACCTAAAAAGAGCGATAAGGTCGCCCCTGAGCCTCCTCTTCTCCAGGCTGAACAAGCCCAGCTCCCTCAGCTGCTCCTCGTAGGACTTTTTCTCCAGGCCCCTCACCAGCTTCGTCGCCCTTCTCTGCACCCGCTCAAGCACCTCGATGTCCTTCTTGTAGCGAGGGGCCCAAAACTGAACACAGTACTCGAGGTGCGGCCTCACCAGAGCTGAGTACAGGGGGACGATCACCTCCCTAGCCCTGCTGGTCACGCTGTTCCTAATACAAGCCAGGATGCCGTTGGCCTTCTTGGCCACCTGAGCACACTGCTGGCTCATATTCAGCCGACTGTCCACCATCACTCCCAGGTCCTTCTCTGCCTGGCAGCTTTCCAACCATTCCTCTCCCAGCCTGTAGCTCTGCTTGGGGTTATTGCGCCCCAGGTGCAGGACCCGGCACTTGGCCTTGTTAAACTTCATGCAGTTGACCTCAGCCCATCGGTGCAGCCTATCCAGATCCTCCTGCAGAGCTTTCCTACCCTCAAGCAGATCGACACACGCACCTAACTTGGTGTCATCTGCGAACTTACTGAGGGTGCACTCGATGCCCTCGTCCAGATCATCGATGAAGATATTAAAGAGGACCGGCCCCAGCACCGAGCCCTGGGGGACGCCACTAGTGACTGGCCTCCAACTGGACTTGGCTCCATTCACCACGACTCTTTGGGCCCGGCTATCCAGCCAGTTTCTAACCCAACGAAGCGTGCGCCAGTCCAAGCCAAGAGCAGCCAGTTTCTTGAGGAGAATGCTGTGGGAGACGGTGTCAAAAGCCTTGCTGAAGTCAAGGTAGACCACATCGACAGCCTTCATGCTGTGGATGCTTCATAGCTTCTCATCTTGTCAGCTTATAACATACTTACAAGAGGACTGTCTGCAATTTTATTAAGGAATTGTTCTGGGTATTGAGCTACATGTAAATCTCATCAGTTGCTCTGGGTCAAAAAATAAGTCTATCCAGCCCAATAAATTTCTCTAGCAGCATCTGACAACAGATGCCTAGGGAAAGCATGTAGGAATGGGGAAGAATAAATTATACTTTCCCCATATACCCTGCCTCTAGCAGTTTTCAGCTTAGACACTTCCTCTGCAAAATGCAGTGCGTTTGTATCTGGAGTCCTCATTTTCCATAAATTTGTCTAATCACCACCTGTATGTGTGTATAATATTCTCATCTACAGTGTCCTGTGGCAAGAAGTTCCACACATAAACTCTGTTGTGTGAACACTCATCTCTCTGTATTAGGTTTGAATCTGCCTTATGATGGCTTTATCTGATATATTCTGAACCTTGCCAGGGAAGTCACTGGGGATAGATATTTCATCTTTTTCCTGTCCATGACACTTGTGACTTTACATATCCATCAGTTACCTCTTGTATTGCTTTATTTAATTGTTATCAGCAATGATGGATTCAACATCTTTATTTATTGTCCTTCTTTGACACTTTTCCAGTACTACTGTATCCTTTTTGAGATGGAGGTGAGGACCATAGGTGCAAAAGACGTGGGCAAACCATTAGTTTTCACAGTAGCATCTAACATTGTGTTTTATTCTATGGTCATTTCTTAATAATTCCTAGTATTTAATATGTTTTTTTTTGTTTTGTTTTGTTTTTTTTTTGTTTTGTTTTGTTTTAAGAATTTAAGTATTATTTTCAGAAAACTGTTAGCTGTGTTCCTCAGTTTTAGATGCTGAGTCTATAGAATCCAAGCAACTCTTAATTCTATCAATGATAGAATTCTGGGTCTCTCATTTATCTCCTTTCTTAGAAGTCTTCTAAACCTTTTCATGCCTCCACTATTGCCTAATTGTCCGGACAACTGCTGGTGGCCCTGGGTGCAACTACCACCTCTGAATATACTGGGATGGTGTTCTTTAAGCCAGGTATTTTATGAAATGTAACCTCTCCACATACACTCTAACCTGTAAGTATTTGTCCTGTTCCTGATGATGCTTGCAGTTGCCCTTTTAGGCAGAAGGAGTTTCAAGGAAAGCATCAAATATGTTGGCCACATCATCTGTCTACAGCTTCCTTTCTTTCTCCTCTGAGGAGTCAAGCAGAAGGTTCTTCATCAACTTATTAACAAAGTACTTACAGAACATTTCTTGTTGCATTGTGTCCCTTAACTGATTTCATTTTGTGCCTTTTTGGTTTTGCCTGAACAAGCTCATACTGTTCTTTTAGTCTTGTCCTTATTACTTTGACCTAGTTTCCAAGCTTTGTGCAACTTCAAATGCAAGTAAGAAGCAATGAAGCCACATTTCCTGTAGTTCCTCTGCATGGGGAGTTTGCACTTACGTTCTCAGTAATTTCTTTAAGGAACTGCCAGTTCTCCTGAATGTCTTTTGCTTTCACACTTCCAATCCAGGAGGGGAACTACCATGTCTTTGACTGAAATCTATTCCGTTTTTCTGTTTCCTCTTTCCAGATTTGGAATTATAAAAATCACTCAGTTAACATTTATTCACTCAAGTTGCTTTCCATTTTCATGTTCCAAAAGTCTCATTCTTTCTTGATGGAGGAAAAAGTAAATCTAGAAATCTGCCTTCTCTCATCTTTCTCCGTTTTGTTTTTCAAAAAAATCATTTCCAAAGGCTTTTGATGAGCTGAGGACAGTTCCTCAACCTCAGCACTGTGACAAACAACTGACTTTTCTGACTTTCTTTGGCTCTGGAGAAAAGGTAGCTAATACTTTTCTTTGGGAGGTGATATAGCTGGAGTCAGTTGAGCTGTATATTATTGTTGCTGTAAAGCTCAGGACTGGACTGGCCACAGGAGCACAGATTCCTGCTTCTCTGCTGAACTCTTTAGCAAATGTTTCTTCCACAGTAAATTTTCATTTCCTAGGATTTTTTTTTTATTTTTATTTTTTTTTTTTTGGGGGGGGGGGGGGGAGGGGGAGAAATCAAAGCATTTTTCATTTTTTTTCAGTGAAATATTGAAAATGAACATGGAGAACAGACACTATCTGTGAAAAATTTGGTTAATAGATTTTTTCTTGAAAAACTGTTTTCATGCAAAATTATCAGTGAGCCCAAAGTTCAGCAGGAACATAGTAAAGCAAAACAACAAACCTGTGAACTTGTGCAACTGAGTGAGCAACATAGAACAGTCTGTTGAACTCCAGTGCTGCTGAGAAACAGATACTTTGTCAACAGCTGACTGGAAATGCAAAAGCTTGCAGGATCCCCGTGTGGGCGTAGCTAAGGCATTCCTGGTCCTAGATAAATGGTGCTGTTCCAGGAGCAGCTGGACTAGAGAAGTACAGTTTCCCATGGATCAGAATCTCATGTTTGGATTCTCCGGTGCCTAATAACATGTGAGATCCAAAACCAAGTATTTCCCTTACAGCTAGGGCAGACACAACATTTCTTTCCCGTTTGTGCTGTGTAATAGCACAAGAGCTCACGCCACCACCTTTTCTTCCCTGGAGGGCACCAATAGGAACTCTCTCCTGTAATTCAGTGAAATATGAAGGTGCTTATCAAGGTTTAAGACTAGATACTATCAAACTTGATTAAAACTTTGGAAATTGAATCTTTAATTATCAGTTACCAAAGTGAGGGAAATTATAGTTAAAATAGTTAACATCTTCTTTTATTAAGAAGCCACTGACAACAAAACGAAAAGGAAGAAGTAATTTCAATTCCATGCATTACAGGAGAGAGTAGGGGGAAAAAAGGACCCTGTTCACCCCTAAGCTTTTCATGAGACCATATTGGGAACCCTCCAAAGCACAGTGCAATGCAAACCCCTGGGCATTGCCAAAGACTTTCAGCTCAGGGTAAGGAGAGATGGACTTCATTCTTTGTTAGAAAATTAAACCTTTGGATGAGTGAAAGGGCTTAGTTTTCTTCCGTGATTTTCTCATCTCATTTTGCTTCCATTGTGACTGGCCAGAATGCCAGTATCTTTGAAGAGTTCCAGCAGAGGCACCTTGGGATACTGGGAAGATGTTAGGTATACTGATAGGTCCAGATGGTCTCCTTCCTACACTCTAGATCCCAACTTTATTAATTCACCTTCCTTGAGCTTGCTTCCTGGCCTGGGTACATGATGTCCCTTGGGCAGCAGCTATCTTACGGCTTATTTTTAGACAACAGATTTTTCCATGAGTACAAAGGAGGAAAAGGAAAGAAATTTCTCCCCTCTTTACCTCTTTATAGTCTGGCCTAGAAGGTGTCTAAGAGCTGTTGGCAGCCACTAGTCTCAAAGCTTGGCAAGGCCCCAGCCCACCAGCCATTCCCTTCTGCCTCTTCCTCCCACCATTCCCAGGGTAGACTGTCTGTCACTCAGTATGAGGGAAATTCAGGGTTTTGTCTCCCCCTCCAACCCTGCAAATTCATGCCATTTGTATCACGTCTCTGGAAGGCTAAGGTGAGTTCTCTAGCAGTCATGGCAGGAGAATATCTAATGTCCTTTATCATCTCTTGCTTACCTTACTAATTCTTCCTCTCTGACAAGAGCAAGACCAACAGCCCATGTTCATAATGCACTTGTCGTCACTAGGGCAAGAAATATACTGAGAGGAACATTTGACTTGCAACCTCTTCTTGGGGGTAGCTGTAGGATGTGCTTCCCAGGCAGGGAGATAAAAGGCAAAAAGTGTGCAGCAGGCGTTCAGGCTGCTGCCTTTGATCTGTGCCTTGCACTGCAGTTGTTAAACAGACTGTGGTGTTTGGTCTGGCCAGAACACAGCCCAGCTCTGGGGGCCTAGCTGGAATGTGCTTGAAACCATTTGGAGCATTAAGCAGCAGTTCATGCCAGTTCAGACAGTGCTGGGCTGCACTCCATCGAGGGAAGAGCTAGAGACATTAACTCTTGCATGCTCAGGCTGGGAGAGAGTCTGTAAACACAAAGGTAGGACCTTAAGCGAACTTCAGTTTCTTGAAGTATGGTCCGGACATGGCCCCAAATTACATTGCAAGGGAAGTTTCCCGAATTTTAATTGAATCCTTTGCTTCTTAATGGCTTTCAGCTGAATGGAGAACCAACACTTGGGAATAGCATCAAGCTGAAAACCTGCCCAGGAGCTCTTTATCCCACTGTGCTTGCTTTCTGCTGGTAGTTTTCCATAGAATGGGTACTACAATGTGCTTCTGCTTGGCCAGGCTTTGTTATTCATTGTCATTTCTCAGAATTCAGGCCAAGATCTTAGAGATACTTGAGGGTCTCAGCTAGACTCTTGATAGTTACAAGACTACCCTATGTCTGTGTGTATGTACGTCTAGAGCTAAATGATCCATATGGTGGGATTTAGATCGAGCCCAGGCAGTTCCGCAACAACATGCAAAAGAACTTCTTCCCAGTGAAGATGACAAGCACTGGAACAGGCTGCCCAGGGAGGTTGTGGAGTCTCCTTCTCTGGAGATATTTAAGGCCTGTCTGGATGCCTATCTGGGTAGCCTGCTCTAAGGAACCTGCTTTGGCAGGGGGGTTGGACCCGGTGATCTTTCGAAGTTCCTTCCAACCCCTTCAGTTCTGTGATTCTGTGATTTAGGAGCAAGCAGAGAAAGAGCTGGCCTTTGCAACATAAAACTAAGCTTCAGTGGGGATGAGCAAGTTGCAGGATATTTGGTAGATTCCTCAATTCCTGAAATATCTTTATTATCTGAGCATCCATTTAAGGCTGCATACTCTCGAGTATTTCTAGGAATCTGGATCCTTATGTGCAGTCTGTGTGTGCACCATTTCAGAAGGTCCTGATCTAGGTCTCCCTGTTGCCTATGCAGAAACCCCAAGTACTCATTTTACTCTGAATCACCCTGATGGGCTTAGGCAACAGCTATTTTAGGTATGTTAATACCTGCAACTACACCTTGAGTAGGTCTCAGTAGATCCCCAGATCTCTGTCCAACATTTGTTTCCATGGTAAGGCTAATGTAGTTAGATGGTGACTGTTGCAGGAGCATGTGGGCCTATGGAGATAAAAGTCACCGTGATGAGCTCTGGGGAGATCTCTATCCCCCACTAGCCAATGCATAGCCTTTGCTCAGCCCTGTCCATAACCTCACTTGCACATCTAGACCAGTTTGCACACTCAGGGAGAAGTGACAGCAGTCCTTGTGATGCTTCATACAGGTAAACACTTTTGCCTGCTCCTTGCATAGAACTTGGCCGTTGCCCATGCAAAATGGATATATGGCAATCCTTTTGCAGATCAAGGACTCCGGCCACTCCTTGCAGGGAAAAGCATGCTGACTGAGGCCCATCTGCTCCCTGAGTTGGGCCTGGAGACATGGGAAGGGAGCCCAAGGCATTCCCATTGCCAGTCTCATGAAAAAGGGAAGAAGGATTGCTCACCCCCCCTGCTGCCTCTGTTTATTCTCAGAGGGGAGAATGTCCTTGTCATCATCTCTGAACAGACATGGTGTTTAGCTACATCACCTGAAGCAGGTACTGGAGGTGTATCTCTTCCCACATGAGCTGCTCTGCCTGCAGAAAGTGTCCCACAGCCCTGCTGCTAGAGGAGGCAAGGGTCTGCCTGATTCTCACATATTACTTGTCAGGCAAGATTCCTAAGGGATTTTCCTGCCCAGGACTATACATTGTGTCTCACCTTTCAGAGTCAGCAAGTAAACTACCAAAGAATTAAGTGATTTCGTACCAATTAGTCAACTGCACTGTTTCAAGAAATCAGTGTGCTCTTACCAAATGTGTGCCTATGCCACGATCCTACTGAGAGGCTGTGGCAGCAAGGGCAGAGAAATGTGTATGGTCCTTACCAGTCAGCACTGGCGAGTTTGGAGTGTCTGCTGGCTGAGATCAGAGAGAAGGCAGTGAAAAAGAACAGCATTTTGCTGTAAACTGCAAGATTTTAGCTGTGTGGATATTTTAGGCTGATGCAAGCAAAGGACTGATAATGGCAGCAGGAAGCTTCAGATCTTCCTTTAAAAGGACTTGTATCATGGCTGCTCTTTAAACGGCTAAGGAGGGAAATAAATGCAAAAACAGTCCACTCTTCAGGGAAAGACATGGACCCTGGCTGTAAGAGGAATATACAGCTCTATTCGTTACTGTGCAATTGACTCATAGCTTCCATTTCCCTTGGGTCCCCTGTCTGCAACCAAGATCTCTGGGAAGGAGCACTCTGTCCATATGTGGGTGTGATATGCCCTGATCTCTGAATGCATCTTGCAGGGCTATTGTAATAGTGACAATGGGGGCAGCAGCCAGGCCTAGTTTGTCTGTGCTCTGGAAGGCTTTTACAAAGCAAAACAAAAGGGATCTTACTTCACAGTAAGACAGATCCTTCCAAGCCTTGAGAGGAGAAAGACAACGCTCTTTAGTGCTGTACAGCGCTGCTCAATGCTTCAGAGAATGCAAAGCTAAATAAATGTGTGCGTCATAGAATCACAGAATCATAGAATCATTCAGGTTGGAAAAGACCTCTAAGATCATCTAGTCCAACCTTTAACTTAGTACTAAAGTCCACCAAAAAAACATGCTACTAAGTTCTACATCTACACATTTCTTGAAAACCTGCAGAGATGGTGACTCAGACACTTCCCTGGGCAGCCTGTTCTAGTGCTTCACAACCCTTTCAGTAAAGAAATTTCTCCTAATATCCAACCCAAACCTCCACTGGTGCAACTTGAGGCCATATCCTCTCATCTCATCACTTGGTGCTTGGGGGAAGAACCTGATCCCCACCTTGCTACTACCTCCTTTAAGGTAATTGTGAAGTACAATAAGGTCTCTCCTGAGCCTTCTCTTCTTCAGATTAAACAGCCCCAGCTCCCTCAGCCAATCCTCATAAAATTTGTTCTCTAATTCTAGGTCTAATCTAGACCCTTCATCAGCTTCATTGTCCTTCTTTGGACACGCTCCAGGGCCTCGATGTCCTTCTTGTAGTGAGGGGTCCAAAACTGCACACAGTATTTGAGGTGCAGCTTCACCAGAGCCAAGTATAGAGGGTCACTTCCCTAGTCATGCTGGCCACACTCTTCCTGATACAAGCCAGGATGCCACTGGCCACCTGAGGACACTGCTGGCTCATAGTCAGCCATCTACCCCCAATACCCTTTCCACCATGCAGCTTTCCAGCCACTCTTCCCAGCCTGCAGCATTGCATTTGGTTGTTGTGCCCCAAGTGCAGGACCCAGCGCTTGGCCTTGTTGAACTTCATACAGTTGGCCCTGGCCCATCGATCCAGGCTATCCAGATCTCTCTGCAGAGCCCTCCTACCCTTGAGCCAATCAACACTCGTGCCTAACTTGGTATTGTCTGCAAACTTACTAAGGGTGCACCTGATCCCCTCATCTAGATCATTGACAAAGTGAAAGACAAAATTAATTTGTCATCCTCTCTAACAAACTGAGTGAAGAAACTGGGTGAAGGGAAAACTGCAGGGGTATTTGGCATGAGGTAGACAGGTCTTTGTGGTTGGTTTGGGCCACAATGGGAGGAAGTGCTGGACCAACGGAGGCATCACAGGGAGCAGAGTGGTGGCTGGGCTCTGAGGGTCAGGACGGGAAAAAAAAAAAAGAGTGTATTTTTTTTTCCACCAAGGCTGGTACCTGAGAATGTTTGTTGGCACAGGAGGTCTGTCCTGAAGGGCAGTCTCCAGCAGCAGCCCAAAGCGCAGCAGTAATCAACAGGCACCATGTCTGATGAGGAGGAGATGTGGGATGGGGGAGGCTGAGCACGTTTCCTGGCAGCTCACCAAAGCGCCTTAAACAATTGCTGGGTTTGGAAGAGCTGAGCAAATGCAGTTGGCACACATAATTAGAACAGGTCCCTGTTTGCTCGGTGCTGTCAGCAGACAGAGAAGCCCAAGAGGCCAAGAGGCTCCAGCTCTACTGTTATTTGGTAAAATTTGATGGGATTTCATTACTGGTTTGTTCCAAAAAAACTACTTGCAATTTCCCTTCCCAGATTATACCCCTCTCCAAAACAAAGAACTCCTTGTGTATTTGGAGAGTCCAAGGGAGAGGCTGCACTAACCCTGTGCTTTCCACTAGGAGGTCTCCAGAGTTGTGAGGATAGACCCTTACTGATATTCCCAGACTAATGCATTCACTTCTCTTTGCAGAACTTTGTTACTTTAGGGAATCTGTTGCCACATATGCAACCATGCAGCCCATTTTATTTTATTATTTTATTTTATTTTATTTTATTTTATTTTATTTTATTTTATTTTATTTTATTTTATTTTATTTTATTTTATTTTATTTTATTTTATTATTTTTATTTTTTTTCTTCCACAGCATTGTAAGAAAAGTGCTTTGGGACCTCTTCTGACCATACTGCAGATTGTGGAGCTGCATCACCACTTCAGTTTTACTGCTATGGAGTTTGAGTGGCCAGCAGAGGGTGAACTTGTGATGCTCTTCCCTGAAACCAGACCTTTCTCTAACTTAAGTGTAGCCTCATATGTCTCTTTCTGCTGAATGAAACAGATCAAAAAAAAATGCAATAGATTCCATCTGATAAGTAAAGCTAACTGTTTCCTGGGAGATAGGACGAAACAAGAAATAAGCTTTATAAACCAGAGGATCTTAACACTGAGATTGGAAGCCTGCTTGAAAATCTGTTTATTCCTAGCCACAAATTGCTGGGCTAGATGCAGAGATTGTGGAGTGAAGTTTCTCTCCAATAAAAGGCTTAGTGTGACTACAATGTCAGCTTCTGACTGGGTGTTGGTGGGGAGGAAGAAAGGCAATTTTCCTAAATAAAGACAAGCTCATTTCATCAGGAAAATCAGCTAGTCTCACAAAGGACTACCTACCTACCTATACTCTGAGGTCATCAAAGGAGAGATGCTGCTAATTTACTTATTTTGCCTCTGTTTGTGCATGTGAACCAGAGCTGTAGAACAGCTTCCATACATTCAAATAGCAACACTCTTAATGAATCATAGAATCATTAGGGTTGGAAAACCCTAGACCTTCAAGATCATCTGGTCCAACCATCACCCTACTACCAATGTCACCCACTAAACCATGTCCCTAAGCGCCAGGTCCAACTTTTCCTTGAACACCTCCAGGGACTGTGACTCTACCACCTCCCCAGGCAACCCATTCCAATGCCTGGCTGCAGAAGAAATGTCTCCTAATTTCCAACCTAAACCTCCCCTGGCACAACTTGAGGCCATTCCCTCTAGTCCTATCACTAGTTACCTGTGAGAAGAGGCCAACCCTTTTGTCAGGAGAACAAGGGTTCTGGGGCACAATTGGGCATGCTACAGAACAGGTATTTCAGACTGCTTCAGATCACTGGATCCTGAGATAACAAGCACCTTAGCAATGTCAAGTCCTTCCCAGTTTCCACTGCCTGTTTTGGGAAGGTTGTAACCATTCCATTTGGTTTCCTTCTCTGTCAGGTTTTCAGCAATCTCTCTGAGGTGTGGCTGAGATTGACATGCTAGCAACAATGTCCGTAGCCATGAACCAGTACTAGGCACCAACTCTCACAGAAGGTTAGAGCTGTGTAAAGCTGCATAGGGAGGACCTACTGAGCCAATATGCAGTGATCTCTACCATGAACTGGAGCTTCACATCAGAGACTTTCTTTTCTGTGCTGCAGCCTAGCTACTCTCTGAGCATCATGGCAGCTCCAATTCCAGCCAATTCAGTTCTAGCTTCAGACTTTTTTTCTCTCCAGGCTATAAAAAAAAATGGTGTTGTGGTGAGACAACAGAATTACCCACCCTTGGTTTTCTGTTATGCTTGACAATGTGGTTGACCTCATCAATATAAAGAAATATCTGAAAGGAGGGTGTTGAGAGGATGGAGCTGGTCTCTTTTCAGTTCTGCCCAGCCATGAGTGGCAATGGGCATAAACTGAAGCACAGGAGGTTCCAGCTCAATTATGAGCTGGCACTTCTTTACTGTGAGAGTGACAGAGCACTGGGACAGGTTGCCCAGAAAGGTTGTGGGGTCTCCTTCTCCGGAGATACTCAAAACCTGCCTGGACACCATCCTGTGCAATGTGCTCTGGTTGATCCTGCTCAGCAGGACTAGATGATCTTCAGAGGTCCCTTCCAATCTCATCCATTCTGTGATTCTGTGGTTGTACGACTTCCCTCTACATTTACACTGCACTAGAAGGTTCTTGTTTTCAGATGACTCTAAGCAAAAATATTGTTTTTGAGATTTGCTGGTACTATAAAAGTGTGTGGAATTGCATAAAATGTGTTTCCTAGAGCCCTGTTTTCCTTAACTAGTTGTTAATGCCAGAGAGCAGCTGGCTACATTTCCTGCATTAGCACAGAGCCATTAATCAGCATCCCAGGAATGCTGGTGCCATGAACTCCAAATGGGAAGATCTCAGGCTTTTCAGCAAAAGCAGTTTCTTTGGAAAATAGTAGTAAGTGTCTCGTGTCGATAAAGCTTGAATATGCTTTAGAGCGAGAGTTTTAAAGGAGAACTTTAAAAATACAGACAGAGGTGGAAATTATGAGAGTGATGTCATATGCCAAGGGAGGTGTGGGTGGATGGAGAAAGATGACATCACTTCCTGTCTGGTCTCTTAACGCTGCTGTAAATGAAAAGAGAGACTGATTTGAAGCCTGTCTCTAGCAGTTAGGAGTTATGGAAACATAATGTCCCAGACTCCCCTGGAGACAGGCTTTTGCAGTTCATCTGGCTTCCAGATAGACATGCATTACAACATCATCCTACAGAACAAGGGACATGGTGGATCTTGAAGGAATGGGCTGGAGTTTGGGGCTTAGCTGTGATCTCACTGCACAGTAGACAGGGCAGAGAAGCTAAAAAAGGAGCTCTGTTCTACTGAGATGTTGAACTTGAGACCCCCCTCCTCCAGCCAACACCCAAAACCAGGAAGGTGAGACACTTAAGTCCGGACAGGATAATATGCCACTTCATATTGAGGCTTCACTTTCCTTGTATCTTGCCATGCCAAGCTGTAGATAACACAAAACACAGCCTTGTACAAACCTCCCACACATCTGAAGTGTCTTGCATTCTTCCTGGTCTTTCCCACACATGGGTATTGGGTTGTTATGAAATCCCAATACTACTTTGCCCCAGGGAAAAGTGTCCTTCATTTGGAGGGATTTGTGAGAATGGATCTGACAGGATTCCCAGTTCCCTCTGTTCTTGACATCCCAAAAGCAAGGGGATGATCTCTTTCTAACCTGTTCTGTACCTGGACTTCAGAGGAAGTAGAAGAAAAAAATCCCCTGAAGCATGGTTCTTCTGGCCAGGGGACCATATAATGCAGTTTTGAATGCCTGAAGCTCAAGGACAGTTCGGTTGCATCACCTCTGCCATGTGCTCTGACAAACACAGGACATTTACAGACAGGGACCCTCTTCTACACAGGCTCTCTGCTCAGGAAAACCTTCCTCTAAGGGTGCCTATGTCCAGGAGCCCATCCACACTGTGCCCTGGTACCCTCCATTTGGTTCTGTGCCCACTCAGAAACCTGCCCTTTCAAAACATATCTTCCTTCTAATACCTTTCATTCCCATTGCATATTCATTGTCCTCAAATAGGGGATCTTAAAGACATGGTGACCACCTTTTGTAGGGGCTGTCACACTGTGGTTTTGCTATACATATGCACTCCATGGCTAATGATGGCAGTACAAAAATTAGATTAAATAGGCACAGCTGGAATAAGGACTCTGGCGTGGGAACAAGGCTACTCTGTCAGCATAAATATCTTTCTCCCATGCACACTCAGTCTTACCCTGGTGTTAGCAGCAGTGCACATGAACAGGGTAGGAACAACTAAGAGAGAAAGTGTCTGGTATAGGTCTGGGAGTTTTAGAGGAAATAGAGGGATTGCATGGGAGATAGAGAAGGCATAAAAGAGGTGCTGGAGTTAAAATAGTCAGGACTGGACTAGGGGCAGGGAGGAACAGCAGACAAAAGCGGAACATAGGGTGGGAGGAGGATGTTGATGAGTACCATAACTGACATGAAAAATAAGGTATTTAGGCATATTGTTTGCGTGCTGAGTGTGCATGTTGCAAGACTAGCAGGATGTGGCATGAGAACTTCACCCAGATTTAGGGAGTGAAGCTGAATTTTAAAGAATTATTTAGATTGGAAAAGACCTCTAAATCACCAAGCCCAACCTTCAAACTAGCAGTGCCAAGTCTACCAGTAGACCATGTCACTAAGTACCACACCTACATGTCTTTTGAATGTCCCCAGCGATGGTGACTCAACTACTTCCCTGTGAGGCATGCTCCAATGCCTCACAACTCTTCCAGTGAAGAAATTTTCCCTAATATTCAACCTAAACTTCCTCTGGTGCAACTTGAGCCCGCTTTCTCTTGCCTTATCACTTGCTGCTTTGGAGAAGAGACCAAATGTCCTTGGGTTTTCCAATGACGGTGAGGCCTGGAGGCTTCTACAATGACCCTCTCTGTGCCAAAGCCCCTGGCCTCACCGTTTCCATCAAAGCCTGGTTCATGCCAGGGCCAGCTGCCTGAGCACTGGCTTATTCCAGAGCAGGACTTAACTGTCAGCTAGCTCCAGCTGACAGTGTACTACCAAGACTCTGAGAAACTGCCTGGATGCTCTGGGAAGATGACTCCAGGCCCTTTCCTTGGTACATGACAGGGCCACACACATCATGATCCTGAGGAGTTCAACTGCCATAAGCCCCTATAGCTCAGAGGCTTCTCCTGTTTCCAGCCCTCTCCTCATATCTCTTCAGAAGTCTGTGCATTTCCTCCAGTTCTGGTTCCTCCTGCCCAAAGCAGAGAGGACCTGATGGAAAGACCTGCTCTGGAAGACAGTGTGAGGCAATGGGGTGCAGAGCGAGCAGCAGAACTGAGAAGTTTGGAAAGGAGGCAGGGGACTGCCCATAAAGGGAGCATAAAAACACCCAAGGTACTGATATAGCACTAATACCTTTTTCCTGTCCTTCAGGACAGTGTGGCTGTCCATGGGAGTCTTATTAATGAGGAAAGATCGGGGTGTTGCTAGGTGGGGGTCTTAGTGGAAGAGACATCATAATGAATAGTGAATGCTGCAGACATTCCAGGAAGTTGTGTATCTGTATGTGTACCTGGACCATACAGGGATTTGCTCTATAAATCATTCAGCAGGTATGGACACACGCACTGTGACTGTGGATTAAATCACGTGTTCAGGGGAGATGGTGTTGTATGTCCACTGAGAAATACCAGGAGTCTTTATCTTTGATCCTTGGCTTAGTCAGAGGAATCTCTGATGTCAGATAAATCTAGAATGGATTCAGGCCATTTTGCCACAGATAAAAAGCTAACCTTCTAATCTAATCTATTTGTTAGAGAAAATGGGAGAAACATCATCCTGAGGTTGGATTGGCATTAATGTGTACCACTGTGAACTGCTTGGGACTTTGATATGAAATTGCTTCTTGTCCCAGAATTCCCTTACAAGACGGGATGGAGAGGAAATGGAGGAGGAAATGAGTTGCTCTTCTTTCTGTCTAGAATGGGAGAGGAATGAAAAATAAATAAATCCAAGCACTGTGGGGGAGCAAATCTGTTTTGACAAGCAAAGACGATATGTGGGGCAGAGGAGAGATAGACTGTATTAGGGGGAATGTCTGGCATATTTACATTTTGTGAAACAAGAGACATGCCAAGAATCCAATTTCTACTAAAAGTTAAAACTTAACTCTCTCTTCCTCATCTGTGCCTATGAAAATCCTCTACTTGTGCCCTGTGGTGTTAATTATGATACGAAAATTGTTATGGTACTGAAGTATGTGAAGCATTCTATCCATTCTGATCTCTGTTGTTTTGTTTCTTTAATAGTTCTGTTAGTTTTTTGTTTGTTTGCTTGTTTTTGTTTTTTTTTTTAATGTTACCTAAAGATATGAAGATGAGGCTTGGCTCTTGATCTACTTGCTGGTTAAAAAAGACAGAGGAATCTTTTCTTCTACCAGGACATCTAGAACCTTTTAAACTACAAGAAGGCTCCAGTGAAGTAGAATATGGGCCCCAACTCAGATTTCAACTACTGCACCATAAAATTAGATTTGGAAGCTGATCCAAAAGGGAGATCATAAATAAACCAATGTTGACAGCAAACTTAAAAATTACTTTCATAATTCATGCTTGTATATCTGCAAACAGTCTGTAACTGCAATCTGTCTGCATAGTGTATGTATTATAAGCACAAACACTACAGACTTCAGATTCAAAATTCACGTACATTTCTTAGACTTAGTATGCAACATAGAAGCCTAATTCTGAGAAGCCAGTAAGCAGGTTTCCAAGCATGAGAGATTTAGCATTTTCATTGCCAGTTACTGAGTTGGAAGGAGTTTCCAAGGATAATGACAAACTCCTTTGAGCAGTTCCTGTACCAGCTTCTATGCTAAAAAAAAAAAAAAAAAAAAAAAAAAAAAAGAGGGAAGTGGAGTAGAACATGCTTCAAAATCTGGATTGACTCACTGTCTGCTCCATTTCTCTTTGTTTCTCATTATACAGTGGCTGGCAATGGGAACTTTCCCTCCAGTTCTCCATCATTAACAGATGGGCCTGGGATAGACAGACGGCATAAGCCATGCCCCACTGATGTCTTGTGAGCTATTTCATCTTATACATTCTGCTCTAAGTTAAATAAAAGCCATAGTGACTGAACTCTTTCATATTAAATGAAATAAAAATAGGCAAACTTAATTTGTTCCACAAAGAAAATCCGTATTTCTATACTATCATGAAGTAATTGTCTGTGTGCAACCTTACCAGAATCCTGGCTGACTGAGCTGCTGCAAACATCAGTTTGTCCATGGTAGATGCAAATCACATGTGCATGCAGTTGTGCATGTTTTCTGTGAGGAACCACAAGTGAGACCTTCTACAAAATAGTGTTCAAGTTAACTGTACCACTTATTTGTAACTGTTTCTTTTTATTTTCTATTGAAATTACATTACTGCTTGAGGTACACAAATTTCTGTCGGTTTTTTTTTTTTTTTTGGTTGGTTGGTTGTTTTTTGTTTGTTTGTTTTGTAATTGCATACAAGAGGCTTGTCATGTGTATCTTTTCTAGGAGATGAAGATCATTATTACACAAGTTTTCATATGAAAGTTCAGAAATGCACAATTTTTTCTCTATTAATATTCTATTTTGTTTGCTTAAAAGGTGCTGTTGGCACCAACTTCTTCAAATAATGACAACTCCAGAACCCTAATAGAAAAGCAGGCATGTCTTCATTTGTTTATAGTTGACTGAAGGAAGAAATGCACTGTGACCACAAAAAGTTGGAAAACTGAGATGCTGGCACATGAGCCAGATACCTGGACATACTCATAGGTCTTGGAGATCCAGTTAGTGAAGTCTGGGGTGCTATTCATCTGACTAGTGCAGGTGTCTACATTAGGATGAGAGGAATAGTGTCTTACACTCTTCTGACTGCACTGCCCTGACTGGTGACTGAAACAGCCCTAATTGCTGCTGTGTGAACCATGTCTTATTTTAATTGCTGGGACTGGGACAGTGGAGACACCTTGTACCACCACATCAGTTTCTGGAGATAGTTGGTACCTTCACTATCAGGTCTCAGGCTGAAGGACAGATTTTCACACTGGTGGGAATTTATGGCACAACAGCATGAAGGCCAGCATGGCAAGCAGGTGGTTGGCTTGGCACACTGAATTTTGAGATAAGGCTGGGAGGATGCATACAGCTGGATTGACTTGGGAGCAGCAGTACAGTGCAAAATAATGTTCCCCATTCATGGTACTGGACTCAGCCACTTTAACCCTATGAACGCTGTGCTATATTTAGCTACATTTCCAACCCCATTTCCTACTTCTCTAGTCCTTACAGATGGCTCCTTATAAGCAGAATCATAAATGGCTGAGCTTGGAAGGGACCTCTGGAGATCACCTGGTCCAACCACTCCTGCTCAATTAGGGCCACCTATGGCTGGTTACCTGTGTTTTAAAGCAAAGTCTTGAAACTTGAGGCTTGCCTCCACTAAAGAACATCCTATAACAGAATAGCTGAGTGGTGGTTTAGAGTGTCTGACTGACTCTTCTAAAAGGGAGCAGGAAACTAGAATTTGAGGCTCAGAAAGGAGCAGGATCCTAAGTTGTTAAGTAAGCTATTGCCAACACCATCAACAGCTTTGAACTGTTGTTACAAGGCAGCTGAACAGTTTAAATTCAGACTCCATGTTCTCAAGGATGGAAGATAGATTACATTTAGCAGTTAGAAATTACAGATTTCAATGCAAGGAAAAAAAAGGTAGCTGAGGTGTACGGCCTGTCTGCCGAGCTAAGACTCTCTTTGCTTGATTGAATGAACCCCTCTGAATGCATGCTGGAGAGGTAGAAAGAAGAGCAGTCACGCAGCAACATCTTTTAGGCAGCTTAATATCCTTCTTTGAAGAAGCTGGTTCCCTACATCACCTGGGACTTTCTGGGAACTGTATGACTAGGCATGAATGCAAACAAGCGATAGTGTGCTCACTGGAGCAACAGGACTTGACTGTAGTGTGATGTCCCTCTGGAAAGGATGATGTGTGGCTGGGTCTGACCAGCTCCAGAACATTCACTCCTGGAGAATTTAGGGGTCAGACACTGGACTTTGGGCTTTGCATGCCACTATAAAAAGTGATAGCTGAAGCGGGTGCCTGAGGAACTGTAGTTTTGAACGGAAGCACAGGCAATCCAGGCCTTAGCATTCACTCAGTGGTGGGCCAACATGAATGAATCCATCACCACAGCATCTCTGTGAAGGAGATAAACAAGAGTCACCTCAATTTGGCATGCAGAGATAATCAAGGAGGCAAAATCTTGGCAAATACACTTTGTGCTGCAACATCCAGCTGCTCCCTGTTCTGGTGATGAAGCAGCTCTGAGGGGCTCACACAGTGTCTGGGGAATTTTATCAAATTGTGGAGACCCTTGCTGAGATGTAAAAACAGCACTTATCTTTGCTTTATTTTTTCTTATTATCTGATAGAAGATTTAACTACAGATTGATATATCATGGGGGAGGATCAGAAATGAGTGAGAAGAGTAGGAGCAGGGGTGATGAGAGAATAGGGAGAAGGGGACAGGGAAGGACAGTAAGACAGGGAGAGTGTGGGAGACGCAGTAAGGAAAAACGTCCTGGAGAGGATGGGTGCTGGAGAGCCATGGGGAAGGGCAGATAGTAGAGAGAGGTGACTGGTGAGCAGAGAAAGGTGAGGAGAGGGAGAAATGAGGAAAAATGAAACAGTGAAGGAAGAGGATGAGCCCAGGATACAGACGGAAGAGTTAGGAGAGTGGGAGGAATAGGGTGAAGGAAGACTTGTTACTATGGTGGTATTGGGGAATGCAGTGGTGGGGACCGAAGAGGGGGAGAAGGATTCTGCAATTATTAATTTGTAGTCTGGGAAATGTTCAGAACAGATGGTTTTAATCTTGACTTGCTAAATATGTAAGCCAAGGATTTTACCACTGTTATGCACTCTGTTTGTTATCCTTCCCACAGAATGCTCCCCTCTTTAACTGGTTTATCAGTTGCACTCCTCCTGATAAAAGGGCAGAATGTCCTGCTTTGCCCTAATGCTCCCTTCCCTCCCTCCTGCCATACCAGCCATGTAGGGTTTGTCACATTCCTTTCTCTGGACTGGGAGACAACCATTTTCCCTGTGCTGCCTTTTGGGCTCAAGCAGCTGAAAGCACTGAAGTTTAGGAAGTGCTCTGAAGTCTTTGCCTAAAATCTCATTATCCTTCCTGGGATCAATTATCTCTGTTACTTCACTGCTTTGTGGGGCTCAAGAGCTGCTCAGTGATAATAGCCTGAAGGAAGACAGAAGGAGCTCAATGGCAGTCAACACAGGACTGGGGCTATCCCTGCATCCTAGGATACCCTTTGGAAAGGGAAGAGGTCTCAGAGTCTGCCCATCGGCTTTGTTGGTGTTAGCAAACGCAGCAAATTCTCTCCAGCCTATGACATGCAGTGCCTCTGGGGAGTGCAATGCAGATAGCACTTTCCTGGGAGGACAAACCTTTGCCCACTTGACCAAGTGATGGTGCTGCCCCAGCAAGTTGGCATGCGGTAAACTCAGGGAGAGTCAGGGGGCTCACCAGTAAATTGAACTCCTGTTTCAAACCAAAATGCTAGCATAGCTGCATCCTGCCTCTGTGCTACTGCCATGCTTGCTCTGGGACTGTGGGAACCCTGACTGGGACTGAACACAGCATCCAAAACCTTTTACGAGAATGTGTATCATGTCATTAGACTATTTTGCTGTTATTTTTAATTTCTTCTCTAAATATTATAGTATTTATTTCTGTTTTACAGAATAATTCTGTTGCACATTATCAGAATCTTTACCAAGTTTTACCAAACTGATAGCTTAGCCACCTTCCTGAACTGATTCCATTAATGGTAGTGGTGAAGTCTGTATAACAAATTTTGATGATTTTGCAATGCCAATGGATTAAATACAATGAAAATTCATTTGTGGTACATCTTGCTCTACTTGGATTAGATTCCTCTGAATTAGATCCACCCGCATTTTTCTTTGGTCTTGAGTGAGCTAAATCATATGCCATTTGTAAATGTTTGCCCCATCACTGCTAGTGTCTAAATTATAAATGTGCATTACCCAACACATTACTTGTCCTGGGATTCTAGCCCAGGAGATGGCAGGGCTCATTGAGAAGGCTTTAAACTAAGCATGAAGGGGGATGGGGGGAAATGAGGCTCAATACAAATGAGCCTGGGGGAGCAATGCTGGGGTTGAGGGTTAGGGCAATGGTGCAACTGAAGTGCATCTACACCAATACACTCAGCATGGGCAACAAACTGGAGCTGGAAGCCGTTGTGCAGCAGGCAAACTACAACCTATTTGCCATCACTGAAACATGGTGGGACCACTTCCATGACTGGAGTGCTGCAATGGATCGCTACAAGCTCTTCAGAAGGGGCAGGCAACTAAGGATTCTTATCCATATTTATTCCATATTATTTAAATGAATATCAGTGGGAGCTATTTGACATATTCTTGTTTTCAGAATATCCTGTAATGCAACAGGCAGCTACAGAAATATGGTCAGATGAATGGTCATACAGTTTTTTTATCTTGTTCTTGATACTGTCCAGCTGTTTTACCGGAAGAACAAGAACCCCCACAATAATGATTCTGGAGGAGGCTGTGATTCGGCAAAATGTCTGCCTAAGCCTGTAAGTTTGCGGTTGGCTTGCATCCAGCAGCAGATGGATTTACATCCTTTCTCTAAACAAAACAAGGCATTCCTATTGCAGTATTGCTGGGAGTGTCTTGCTAGTCGTTTATTGAACCTCATTCATAGTATCTTGTAGCAGC
This sequence comes from Aythya ferina, assembly GCF_964211825.1. NCBI lineage: Eukaryota > Metazoa > Chordata > Aves > Anseriformes > Anatidae > Aythya > Aythya ferina. Next base: position 2,904,717 of record NC_140324.1, read on the forward strand.
TTGTTCCAAGGGAATAGAGTAGTGAGCTGCACAGAAATACATTTCTTCCTATTGGATTTCAATTTGTAAGCACTTGCATCAGATATCTTTTTTAATTATACTGTGAGAAAACAGGATTATCCAGTTTACTTCTGTCTCTATACAGTTGGCCAAAGCATTTCCCATCAACACTCTGTGGCCTCTATTTTTTTCATTTTTTTATCACAGGGCTAAGGCTAAAAGCTGTATGCCTTATTCCCCTGCCACATCCTTTTTCAAAGGAGCATGCTGCATATTCTGAACACATTAGTGACTGCTCATATCAGCAAGAACATTTTATCAAACCGTTGAGGTAGTATGATGACTGCATGTGAAATTTTCTGACCAGTAAGTTTTGAGTGCCTCTGAGGCTTGCAATTTTTGCCTGTACAAATACTGTTTGTCCTTTGCTCAAAAGCCTCAGTAAAATATCTTTTTCTACTAATGTTTGATGGGCTGAAGGGAGACATTTTGGGTTTTCACAGACCTGCTCAAAGAGTATTCAGTCTCTTCTCTTTAGAGAATGACCTTAATTAAAAACCTGTAATTACAGAAGAGCTGTCCAAATTATTGCCTCAAGTCTGTATTACTTTGCATTTGTCAGTTGTGAATTCATCTTTTACCCACACTGATCAGTACCAATGAAAACTGGGGACAGCCTTGGCTTCAGTGACATCAGATGGTGGAGTTCAGGATCCTGAGAAGAGTCAAAGTGTCAAATAGAAGGATCAGAACCCTGGACTTCAGGAGAGCAGACTTGGGCCCATTCAGGTATCTGCTCGGAAAAAAGTCAAGTGCAGGAGGTCTGTGCACATGGCAAAACTTAAACATAAAAAGTAAATGTACAGGAGTGGAAATAGGATAAGGTCACCCAGGAAGAATACAGAGATACTGCCCATACATGTAGAAATGGGGTGAGGAAAGCCAAAGTTCACCTGGAATTGCATTTGGTGAGGGATATGAAGGGAAACAAGACAGGCACCTACAAGTATATCAACAGCAAAAGGAAATCTGGGGAGAACGTGGGCCTGCTGATGAAAGAGAATGGAACCCTAGTGAAAAAAAGACATGGAAAAGGCCAAGGTAGTCAGTGTTTTTGCATCAGTCTTTAGCTTCAGGAATCCTATGCTCCTGCAATTTGCGCAAAGTCTGGAACAAAGAACAGTGCCATCTGGTGGAGGAGGATCAAATTAGGAAACGTCTAAACAAATAGCCCATCCAAGTCGTTAGGAGCCTGTGAGATGGATCCAAGGTCATTCTCAACAATCCTTGAAAACTCACAGTGATCAGAAGAGTATCCTGAGGCAAATACCACTTCTATCTTCAGGAAGGGCAAGAAGGAGAATGTGGCAGTCAGCATGGAATTATGAAGGCAAAATCATGCTTTGCCAATCCAATAGCCTTCTATACTTAGACAAATAGCTTGGTGGACAAAAAGAGAGTAGTGAAAAGCTTTAGGAAGCCTTTTTAGAAAGACTTTTTACACTTTCTTCCATAGCGTCCTCATTGACAAACTGATGAAGGATGAGTTATATAAGTGGACAGTAAGGCAGGTTGAAAACTATCCGGTTATCAATGCTGTGCTCATGTTCAGCTTGCTGTCATTTTGTCCAGAAGGATACTGTGAGAGACAATATTGAAAGCTTTACATAAATCCAGAAAGATTACATTGATTGGCTTCCTTTGGTCAACCAGCTGGATGATCTTGTCGTAAAATGAAATTAAGTTTGTTGATACCCTAGTTGGGCTGATCAGATTTCTAGCATGGAATCCTTCATTCAGGACAGAAACCGGGAGTGAGGATTAGAAGCTAATATGTGTACATTTAAATTTTTATTTATTTTTTTGGTATGTTTAGGAAAGCCATGTGTCTGAAGAGCCATGCAGTTACAAGTCAGGAATTCAACACCACCTCAGACACTGTCTTGCTTTATAGGATAAGGGAGAGCAAAGCAACTCATCTTATTTTTCTGTATCTGTGAAACAGGAACTGTAATGCTGCCAATCTCTTACAGTGCTTTTGCAGGAATATATTGTCAGTGAGCACCTAAAGCAAGGACCAGATGTACAAAGAGTGTGTGCGTAACAAATCAGTAAAGGAATAAGTACCAGCAATGCTGTGTTTGTATCTCGTTTTCAGTGTTAAGTGCAGCTGAAGTTATTTCTCCATGAGGATTTATAGGATCCAAGTGCTGTTATCTAATGCAGAAAAATAATTGGAGAAACCCCAGAACAAGACTCATTATCACTGGATACAGCTGATCATAGCCCCTCTACTTGTCCCCCTGGCATACAGATAAACTGGCTATTTTCTGTTTATCTAAAACTTAGTTCAGACTGATACAGAGCAGTGCATCACTTAACAGGTGACTGCAGCCCCAGAAATGATGTCATGGAAGAAAGCAATGCTTTATCTAACAGTAGAAGAGTAAAAAGGGCAGATCCCTTTTGTGCCAGACTGGCTTCACTGTTGATCTGGCTCCCTCCTAGAGATGCAGCAAATACATTTGGAAAAAAAAAAAAAAAAAAAAAAAAAAAGAGAGAGAGAGAGAGACTGAAACATTTTGATCAAACAGCTATTTGAAAGCTCTTGAAGAACAGCATATCTTGAAAACTTTTAGCTCCTTTGACCTCTCCCTAGAGCCTGCTCTGAATTCCAGGCCAGACCAGCTTTTTGAAATTATATGTTGCATTGCACTATTTTTTCCATATGTTTACAACATCTTGCATCAGTTAGTGCTTATTTCTCTGGAAATTTGGCTGATTCCCAGGATTTCAAGCAGATAACAATTGAAGGTCTGATTTTAAAGGCAAAACATTTTTAGATGAGACACTGAAGTGATAGTTAACATAACCTTTCACCTTGAGTTTGCTCATGCAGCATTAATGGAAAGGTTGGGTAGTGTGTCAGGAAATGATGAGCTCAGATTTGAGGTAACAAAATCACAACTACTCACAGGAAGAATGAAAAACCAAGGTCTTCAGATCATCCCTCATCCTCCTTCAGATGAAAGTAATAAAGAATGGCAATTAATGAACAAATTAGGGAGGGATTTATGAGTCTGACATTGGAATAATTATTGTTCTTGTGGGAGAAGCAGTGACAAGATTTTTACAAAAAGAGAGATGTGCATATTTCCCATGAATAGTAGAAGACGTTTAGCAAGAAAAATGCATCTCCTCTACCAACATTTGAAATCAAACATGAAAGAGAAGGAAAGAAATCTCTATTTCTCTAGCATAATTTCTGTTTCTCTTTCTCATGATGCTCTTGTAGAACAAGGAAACAAACTGTTCTTTTCAGAAAAAGAATATAGCAGGTGCTTTGTCCAAGTTAAGAAGGGGTGAGTACAGCATCACCAGTAGGCCCGTTCACTCCCTTGCCAGGCTCTGAAGTAAATGCAAATCTCCTGATGGCAGCAGTACTATGTTCAGAAAAAGAGCAGGGCCCTTGGCCTTCCTTTCTTGAGGGAAGGCAGAATAATTCTGCCTTCTTCTACCTGTATTCACTGTCCTAAAGTAAATCGAACTGCCAAAGTCTCACTGTCCCGTTTCACAGAGTACTTGTCTTGGACCCTAGTGTCTTTGGATGTGCACTATAAACAAGTTCTTTCTTGCAGCTGTGAACTCTAAAGCTTCATAACCCTGGAACCTCAATCATGCTTCTCCTCCTGGACTCCAAATAGCATGGGACCACTGCAGAGCACTGGTTCCTTTTGAGGAGGATGCAATTAGCAGCTGCTTTGCAGTGACACAAGGTACTTTCTCTGTGCCTCATAAAGTGACCCAACTAAAGTCCTCAGCTTCCAGTCATGATAATGGAAAGGGAAGTGTGGTATAGACCTAAGCTTAGCATTGTCCACGAGGTGGTCAAAGAAAGAAAGAAATTGGATTCTGGTTTTGGTAGAAAGCATGAGCTTGATTCCCTCTGACTTCTGAGTTCTCTGTAACTCAGTGAAGCAGTACGACAGCCCATACAAGGAGCCATGTAAAGGCAGTATCTCCTCCATCTCATGCAATGCTTCAATGCCAACTTCCAAGCACAGTCCTCCAAGAGTAGGGCCCACTGTCCCACCCCGACATGGACTATCTCTCACTGAGGCTCTTAGCACAGCTCCTTAATGTCAGGAATTGGTGGGATTCCACAAGAAGGTGGTATGGCTGTGCTGCACTTACCTTCATTGATACAGTAAGAAGGAAACTCAGCTAGCATGTTCCTGCTGGCAATGCAAACATTGTCTTTCATTCCTATGGGTGCTATCACTCTTAGGCTCTTTAGATCTCAGGTCTTTAATCCAGGCTCTGGCTCAGCTCTTTTCACATGATTTCTATCCTGTGGCTGCCAGGAAGGAGAGAGCTGTGTTTTCTCACCAACCCTCCATGGTGCCTCTGACCTCAGTGTTGAAATGTTTTAAAGCGTATCTGCTGGATACCAAACAAACATACCAACTGCTGTGGAATTTCTATTGCACCTCTTGTCTATGGAAAGAAATGTTCTACTTCCACCCTAGAAGTGCAGTGAAGTTGGTAGTGCACCTTACTGGCAGCGAAGACCAGCCACACGCTGGGATGCATTAGCAAGAGTATAGCTGCCTTTTTTAGGGATGTTATTCCACCTATCTGTGTGGCACTCATGAGGGCACATATGAATACAGGGGCTAGTGTGTGGAGCCCCAGGAAAAACTGCAACAAGTCCAGCAGAGACTGTGAAAATGATTAGGGGCTGAAGCCTGCCATGTGGTTATAGGAATGGAGCTTCTTTAGCTTGGAGATGAGAAGGCCGAGGGGCAAATTACTTACTGTCTTTCTCTGACTGGGAGGAGGGTTATGGGAAAGACGAGGCCAGACTTTTCTCAGAGATGTGTTGTAAAACAACAAGAGGCAATGGGCAGAAGCTACAATGTGGGAAATTCTGACTGACTTTGGGGAATTAATTCCTCTCCATGACAGTGCTTCAGCTTTATGACAGAAAACCAGAGAGGTGGGAATCTCTGTCCTTGGAGATGCTCAAAACTAGACTGGAAAAGGCTCTGTGCATCCCAGACCAGCTTTGAAGTTAACCCAGCTTGTAGCCTCCAGAGCTCCCTTCCAAGTTTCAACTTTCTGTGTGTCCTTGAGCAGTTCAGATCCTTTCCACCACTGCAGATTTACAGTATGAATACATGCACTTAGTAGTCCCTCACCCCATGATACATTGCTGCAGGGGCACTACTATCTGTCAGCTTTTCTATTTCTAGTCTTCTGTCCCTGGGGGATGGCCACTGGGAGTTTTGCTCCGCTCAGGCACATTGTCAAGTCATACCTCCTGTCCTGTGTGCTTCCCCACCAGAAATGTGTGTGACCCACCTTTATGTGAGTCAGCACACAGGACTATATATCCACTATCCACTCAGGTGGGCTGTCAGCATATAAGTTGTACTTGAAACCAAGGCCTTGATCTCTTAATATTTTGGTGGGCAAAGATCATGAAACATGAAACTAAGATTTCTCTGTGAGGGAAAAAAGGAAGTGCTTGGTGTTTTTCAACACTTGACCTTTTTGTGGTTTTCAGGCCTGCTGCAGCTGCAGTCTTCAGTCTGTTACCTGGAGGATGATACAGTCTTTATGCCATGCTTCAAACTAGACGCTTAATTACCTTGTCTCTCCCTTTCCTTGTTGGGAGATAAGATGGGGCTACAATAAAACATTGTATAAGTTTTTATTTGCTAAAAAACCATGTTTTATTGTGTACTCATGTTGCAACAACCTTGCCTTTCATTCCTGTGGCCCAGATGAAGATAGGGTCCAAAGAGAAAAGCATTTGGAGACCACAGTTTTGAAACACATAATGGAAAACAGCTTAATGTAATTGGCATCTTCCACAAGGATGGGCGTGAGTCCATTGTGCTTTGGAGACAGAACTACCTGCGATGCTGTGTATGAGGTGCAGGGTCTGGGGCTCTCCAGGACAGGACAGGGGGAAGAATTCAAGGGGGTTAGCATACCTGGGACTTCAGTCAAATCAGTGTTTGCAAGGAGTAACTAATGATGTACAGAGAAGGGCTGGGTGTTCAGTGCTGAATGGAATGGTACCAGGCACTAACTCATATAGTTTCCTTAGGAAACGCTATCTCAGCAGTGTAGAAATTGAAGGACAAATGATCTGGGAGATCACCCAAAGCACTGAGAGCCCATGCAGACAGAATAACCAGTTGGCTGGAGGCACATAAAGGGCTCCTTCATGGCTACATCCATGATAGTCTCCACAGAGGCCTGATGCCTGAGACCACCTACATTTTGGAGCTTGCTCCCCAGATGTTTATCAGAAGCATCCCCTCCAGGCCTATGAGGCACCATGCTCCTGCCAGGGGGGATTGATCTGTTCAACACTGCTGAAGCAAAGACTTGTGAACAGAATACAGGAGCCAGGGGGCCTCATTTTGGCAGTTCCCGGCTCCTACAAGACTGTAATAACTCTTGGGTTATAGAATGGGCCTAGAGGGTCACCTACTGTTTTTACACTGATGCTAGACTCCAGCAGAACTCCTGCATTCCTGTCTAGCTTTCTCTGCGCTCCCTGCTCAGCATAAGGGAATTCCACCTTTGCATCAGGGCACCAGTTTTCTAATAAAACCAGTGGAGACAGCCTACAGCTCTGAAATGCACTGCAGGGGCCAGCTCCAGGTGCAGATGTTGCATCATCTACTTTGGAGACAGATATTTATCTCAGGTCTGAGACATATTTCAGTCTTGAGAAAGTCATTGCCTGGACTATCTGTATTTTTGAACACCTGCACAGAACATAGCTGGTACCCTTTGGATTATTATTGCATTATGAATTCTGCTGAACTTAGTCTTCTTTTTTTTTTTTTTTTTTTTTCCTTCTTTTTTTTTTCTGCCTTCAGTGGAAACATTTTTACTTTCGAATCTATTATCTGAACATCTTGGTTTCCAGAAGATTCACACCTTGCAGTAGAGCTTATTCTTTCCCTCCTTTAGGAGTTTGAAGGAGCAGGTTGAATAACATGTTCATATACTTCTCCAGTCTTGAGGGGCATATTACAGTCACCTGCATGGATGACTATAGACCCGTTTCTCTGTGTTAGATGGCTATTACTCTCACAAAGAAGACTGCATTCAGTTGTTTCTGTCCTTTTTTCCAGGGCTGCTCAAACAATGCCACTGAAAACACCACTCCAGTACAGTGCCTGTCTCCTACTGGATGTAGTAGTATCAGTCATTTATGCTCAGCTGCACCCAGCCTGAGAAATCCAGAAACCAAGAGTCAAGGAGGCTGGGGGAGCAGAGGGGGATTTGTTGAGGTTGGTAGAGAGCCCATAATAAAGCCATTCTGAATTATTTGCTTAACCACAACTGTCTCCATTCTGTATTTACCCAGGATTGCTGAGCCCAGCTATTGTTTATCTAGGTCCCCAGCTGGGCTTGAGTCAAACAAGAGGAAACCATATGCCTCTCCAGGGAGTCCCACTGTGTGTGAGCAACTCAGTCTGGCCTCAAATCCTGCACCCTTCATAGTCTGCTTTCTCTTTCTTTCTTTCTTTCTTTCTTTCTTTCTTTCTTTCTTTCTTTCTTTCTTTCTTTCTTTCTTTCTTTCTTTCTTTCTTTCTTTCTCTTCCTTCCTTCCTTCCTTCCTTCCTTCCTTCCTTCCTTCCTTCCTTCCTTCCTTCCTTCCTTCCTTCCTTCCTTCCTTCCTTCCTTCCTTCCTTCCTTCCTTCCTTCCTTCCTTCCTTCCTTCCTCTTTCGTTCTCTCTTTCGTTCTCTCTTTCGTTCTTTCTCTTTTGTTCTCTCTTTTGTTCTCTCTTTCTCTCTTTCTCTCTTTCTTTCTCTCTCTCTCTCTCTCTTTCATTCTCTCTTTCGTTCTCTCTTTCTCTCTTTCTCTCTCTCTCTCTCTCTCTTTCTTTCTCTCCTCCCCACTATAACCAGATCTGACTCTATCATGAGCATTCATTTCCCAGTGCTGCCTGTATCATTCCTATAGCCATTGCCAAAGCTGCTCTCATTTCATTTCAAAGACAAAAATAGTAAAATTTTCCGAGCAAATGCCAAATCACAAGTGTAAACCTGTTTTTCAAAGGAATTGCTAGAATCCTTGTCCTTTCTAACTGCTTCTACCCTGTCATTCCCACACTCCCTAGGGCCTTCCACCTCTGCTTATGGGGTAGAAATCAAGAACAGCTATAGCAAAGGAAACCAATAAACAAATAAAGCTGCTCTAAAAGTTTTTAATGTCTCATAGCCATTAACATAGTCCGGGCCTTACAGGTTGGCTACAGTGGACCTGTTGGCTTGTGTATCTTGCTTTCCTTTGGCATAAGAAAGCCCTTAAAAGCCAAATTCTGTTCTCAGAAAAACTGTTCTGAAACCTGTGGAGCTGCACTACATTGATGATGTCGTAAATGGACTCTGAATTTGCCCTGTGGTGACTGGGGAAGTCAGGGGAACTGGGACCTAAAAGACTGCTAAGAGCTTTGGGGAGAATGGGAACTTGAAAGATAGCTTGACAACATTGCAGCTGGCAGGAAGGAGGAATGAATTTCTCGAATCCATTGCATTGCATTTATATATCTACCTTTGCATTTTAGCTCTTGTTTTTTGTTATTTATTTCCTCAAGCTGGAATTCAGTGCTCAGTTCCCAGTGAAAGGAGCTTCATGTTTTTTAAAGCCTGGTTTTGCAGCTGACAGTTTCAGGTTTATTGAAAGCACAATCACAGTCGATATCAAAGTAAGCCCAAGCCTTTTCCTGAGATTCTTAGATATGACTTATTATGTAGATTCCCAGGATAATCTATGAAAGTTCAATCTTAGAAGGAGCTTTCAGCCTTTGTGCTGTGTTAATGCAACATTACCATACTGACTCAAAATTTAAAAGTAAAAATTACCATGACTCCTGTGTGCAAGGGGATGGCTGGTGCATATACAGTGAGCCCAGTCTCAAACACAGAAATCCTTCCAAATGGTAGAGAATGAACCTGTTGCAGAGGATTTACCTGAGAGAATGGGAGAAGGTTTCTGTTCACCTAGACACTGACCCTTGGAGAAACATTGTTGTTGTAATTAAAATGTCCTGCCATGTAGGACCCTCCATGGCTGTGAAACCATTGTAAATCCTAATACAGAGCAGTGTCATCCAACATTTTCCTGATATTCCTCTCATGACTCAAGTTCCCTCTTGTTCACATATCACTCACAATCTAACTTATTTTTCTCCTTTTACTGGCATCCCTCATCTTGATCTCTACTTTTAATATTTGTATACTGTTGTGACACGGCAGTAGAGGACAATATCTAAATTTGATAGTCGACTGCCATGCTCAGTTTATATTACAGTCAATAATCTCATTGATTTATTATGTAAATGTGTTTATTATGTGAGAGCCCAGAGCATTTTAAAAACTTATGTAAATAAATACAAGTGTGGAACATCAAAGATATGCTTCTTTTCTTCTTGCCTAGTCCTTTATAATAATTTCCCATCGTGAGGATGTTAAAGATCCTCAAAGTGCACTTAGGCTCATTTAGCTCATTATTTTATTTTGTTCCAACTGATGGCATGCCTGGGAGCTGGTAGATCAGAGATTAAAAAAAAAAAAAAAAAAAAAAAGATAAATGGTATATTGGACAGAGTTCCATTTCTCCTTGAGTATTTGATATTGTACATGTATAGTGCAGGTCTCAGTCTCACTTCACTGAAGTATTCACACCAATAATGAGTTCAGAGAAGAGCCTGTTTCTTATCAAATGAGAAAATAAATACAAAGCCAGGCCAAGTCACTAGGCCACAGATGAGACAAGAGTCAAGACAGGCAGGGCATGGAATCAGCAGTATGAGGCTGTAAAAGACTTCCAGCCATTGGAATGGGCTCCCACCAGCAGGAGTTAATGGCATGTCAATCTACTGTAGAGCTTCCTTCCATAACACGTATGTGTTTGAGGGAAAAATCCCTCCAGGGTTTCAACTCCTGAGTCTGACTTACAGCTGTGTAACCTTCCAAACACATAGCAAAGGCATTTTTCTCTGGGAATGTGTCAGCTCCCTTCGGCCTCACGCTGACAATCAGCCATTGTGTGCCCATTCAGTGATCCAAAGTGCACTAAAAGAAAGACTGCAAACTGGTTAGTCTGAACACCTGGGTTTTCCTAGTGTAATTCTATAAGCCAAATAGTCTTTGAGTTTATATTGAAGTGTATGGAGTGAAATCGGGTCTCTGTGATGGGAAGTCTATGCAGCTTAAAGCAACTCGTAGCTCAGTAATGTGTGTGGATTAAGAAGGCACATTTAAAAGGTCTTGTAATGGCAATAACTGATTACATATATGGAGATAAAAGTCCATCTTCTGAGTTTTCATTTTATGGATTTTGCTGTTTGAGCAAGAAAACAAATGGTTTGTATTACTCATTTGAGGGAGGCAGAGTTGCTTAATTCTTAAAAAAACAGGACTGATTATTTTTCTTCCTGGCTCTGTCACTTGCATCAGACTATGACCCTAGGAAGGTCATTAGCTTTGCAATGAAATTCCCATATCATGATGATGAAGATAATAACTAATATCACACAAGATGACAGGATGAAACATTAATATTCAAAAAGAGCTTTAAGCTTTTTGTTGACTTAGATCTTAATAAAGCCGTTGCTTGCAACACAAAGTTTGCATTCTAAAACCAATTTAAAACAGAGCATAAATTCCATGTTATTTCCAAAATACAACGACAAATCAGTGAGAACTTTTACAGGATAGTTCATGTCATCTGAACATTGTGTGTAGCTTTTGTTTGTTTTCTCTTCATACCTCCTTAATAAGAAATCTTTAAATTTGGATTCTAATTGAAAAATGTTCTTGGCAATATGTTTTTTTATTGTTGGCTGGCAGCTCTCTCAAAATTTTCACAGATGTCTATCCTTCATTTACATTCAATTTTTATTCCTACATCTTCCTCTCTAACCAAAATACACCACTATTTTTTATTGAATCTGAATTTTTGGAAAACAAGGCAGTAGACTGTGACAGTTGTGTGCTCAGTTATTGTATCTCCATAGCCAGAATGGCAGCTCTCTGGTGGGAACATGCCTTATTTTATAAGCTTTATTGTGAAACAAAACCAATATCAACAAAACCAAAAATAATAACAACAACAAAAATGAAAATTTTGGAATTTCATTCCATGTAAATTTTCAGCACCAAGCTTTCAGTCATATGCTTCCTGGAAGTCTTATTCTTTCTTTTGGAAAGTAAATTTGAAGTTTTGTCTTTGTAGATATGGGACAAACTTCTCAGGACTAAAATTGGTGTTCTGTGTAGTGAAGTATACTAGAAAAAAGTATATCTGTCAAAACACATGTGCTTAATGCCAAGTTCTAATTATTCTTGCAGATGAAGTGGCAAATGGTGGGGAAGCAAGTGTGGCTATGTTTTTTTTGTTTGTTTGTTTGTTTTTGTTTTTGTTTTTGTTTGCTTTGTTATGTTTTTAAGGAAGAAGTCAAGAATATTTCTCAGCAATTTCTCTCTAGAATTTATGTCTTACTCCCACTCTTCCCTCATCTGCTATTGTTGTCAGTTAGGCCATTTGGATTTATTAATCTATCTAAGCTCTAGCTCATTACACAGGTTCTATTTCTTGCCAAAATTCTTCTGAAATTCCAGGAACTCACTCTGGTTGGGAACTCACTCTGGTTTTGTACAACACACCTAGGCAGGTTGTGCATCTCCTCTTGATGCAGGTCAAATCTGTATGGCATCGGAGAGGAAAACAGTTTTGGACAACATAGCAGTTCTGCTATCCCTTGCAGTGTGTTAATCAACTCTCCTACACAGAAAGGGAACAACTGCATATTTCTGTCTGCTCTGTTCCTACTGATTGATTCTGCCTACTGCCTACTTCGATTCATATCACTATCTGTTCTGTCTGTCTCTATTTATTTTTTAATTAAATTAATGTGACAAAATATTACCCATCAGTTTAATAGTAACATTGGAGGGAAAGCCCAGCCATGGTTTTGCTTACAGCAAATAAAGCTAGAGCTGAGAATTATAGGCTCTTCAGCTATAGATAGATTTTACGTGGAAGAGAATCTATTCCCAGATATGTAAAGGATGAAAAGATAATCACAAAAGCTCAGCATAGATTTACCAAGGCCTAATCATGTTTCACCAGCCTGATGTCTTTCTGAGATGATATGGCTCACTGTGTAAAGAGGAAAGCAGTGGATGTAACACTTTGTCCTTAATAAGATTTCTGGCAGCATCTCCTACAGCATTTTTGTTATAAAGTTAATAAAGAATAGTTAAGAATAGACTGTTGAGTGGGTTAAAAAACAGCTGGACAGTTGGGCTCAAAAGGTAGTGAGTTACTAGTGGCTTGATATACAGTTGTTGGATTAACTTAGGGGTTGATAGTAGGACTCATATTGTTCAGCATCTTCTCTAGTAACCTGAATGCCCATGCACAGCACAACTTCAGCACATTTGTGGATGACACTAACTTTAATGATGGTGACCAGCAAAACAAACAGAAGAGTTTCACTGCAGAGTGGAGAAACTTCAAAACTGGAACAACAGAAACATTGTGAATGTCAACAAAGAGAGGTCCTAATTCTGCACCTGAGGTGGAATAAACACATACAGTGCAAGGCTGGGTAAAGGACATTGTTATCCCCAGCTACTCTGCATTAGTGAGACCATACCTAGAACAACATGGTCAGTATGAGGGCCTGTTGATCAAAAGGAATATGGTAAAAAAAATGGAGTTGAGCTGGCAAGTAACTATGGAAATGGTCTGGAGCATGTCCCGAAAGGAAAAGCTGAGGGAGATAGGCTGATCTGTCTGGTAAAGAGGAGGCTATAAGTACTCTTGGCAGTACTAAACAAAGCAACTAAGGTTGCTGACCACAAAATTTTGCTTGGGAGATGTAGTTTGGATATGAGGAAAAATGTTTTTCCCAGGAGATGTTGCAGCCCTGGTACAGTTCACCAGAGAGCCTGGGGATCTCCATCCTTGGGTATTTTCAAAATTTAGGTAGACAAAGTGATAGGCAACATGATCTAATCTTGAGCACTTTGCCAACTGGAAGTTGGATGGCCAGTCCCAGAAACCTCTAGAGGCTCACCTAGTTAACACCCCTATGAATCTTTTTTTTTTTTTTTTTTTTTTTTTTTTTTTTTTTTTAATCTTTCCTCCACTGCTTCTGCTGTCTTGGAGGATGGTGTCATGATTGCCAACTCTGCTCACCAATAAACACTCAACTGCAAGACCATCTTTGAAATGAAACCATGGACCAAAACTCCATAAGATCCTTTGCCAACAGGTGTTGATTATCTTTGAGCATGTTCTGGAAGGGAGCTGTATGAACGGAATGACTGCAGTCATTGTAGCAGTGCATATGCTTTTTGCTGCTATGTCATAATGTTGTTTAGCCATTTTTTATTTATTTTTGTATGCCAGCAACACAGCTGGTGGCAGACAGGGTATGTAGCTAAGACTGTGATTTGGTGAGAAAGGATCCTGCATACTCTGACTTTCCTGGGTGGAGAGCTTGGCAATCATCAGACAGTTTCTTTCCAGCTTGAGTTTTCTTTCTCTTTGGCCTCAGGAGAAGGGGCCCACTGGAGATCTGCCCTTCACAAACCTTATGTCTATCTCCTTGCATTTCCACAAAGCTCCTTGTGTTTAGTCTGGGGCTTGCTGTAACTAAGCAGCATTAGGTTACTTAATAATTACAGTAACCTGCAAGAATGCCTGACTGAAAAACCCTCTGTGCCAGGCAAAGTGTCTCCTCTGGGGATGGTGAATGGGCTCACGATGTTGTACACTCCCTTGTTTCCTTTTACAGCACCTCAAAGTCTAATAAAAGCTGCTGATTCCTGTTTAATGGGTAACATTGGTTACTAACAATCTCACCTCCCTCTTAAAAGGCCAATGTCAGTCTCAGGAGATCTAATTTAGGAAGCACATGTAAGGCAAGGAGTGTCCTACAAGTGCCTCTGAGGTGAAAGCCACACCATGCAGTGCTCCATGCAACAGGCTGGTTGGCTGCCAGAACTCAGAGTATTTTTACTCGTGACCCATGAGGCTCAACAGCCTAGCTGCCAGAGGATTTTCTCAAACTCAAAGCTGCACTTTAAAGTAAGAAGGACAGCAACGCAAGTCTCGTGCTACAAAGCTCTTCTGGTGCCACCTCTTGTACAGCATCAGCTTGCCTCATTCAGTCTGGTCCATCTGATCTCTCTCAGGTACTGCAGTCTCTTTCCTCTCTGGGTCTTCCATCCTCTTGTTTTGGATGGATTTCTCAAGGCATTGGTACTCACCTAAGAGACCAAGAGATTCTGTTAGTTCTGGTTTATCCTCACCACCTTTGCCATGAAGCTGAGTTAGCACCTGCTGTTTCACAAAGGCTTTGCTAGAGGATGACACAAGGATCCACAGCTCAGGCATTTTGATCCCTTGTCAAACTGTTCCAGCAGAGGCAAAGATGCATTTCACTAGAGCAAACCAAAAAGTTTATTATAATACAAAGGAGAGAGGCCTATTTCAAGATGTGTGGCAATGTAGAAAGGTCTGATATAGAGAAATTTGGTTTCCCAACAATGACATTTGCTACCAATGGTATTTCTCATAAGGCACCACCCTCCTCCTGGAAATGGTGTGTGATGTAGTGCGTGTGTATTGCAATATTTAGTGCTATGGAAAAGGTTAAGTGTTAATATGGTTATACCACACAAGCAGATAAGCAAAGATCACCAGTGTATATTCGTAAATTCTTATACTAGCTGCCCATAGCCACCTGTGCTGTGAACCATCTCAAGTACTGGATGTGCAGAGAGCCTTTCCTGAAGTCCTATCACATACATTTCAAAGCTACCATTTCCAGTCTACAGTAAGCCAAAGGAATCCATCCATAGCCTGTTGTTTGCAGGAGTGTCAAGTTTGTATGAGAAGACCACAAAAGCATCCGTGGCCATGAAAGCTGTTGTGATGTGAGTGAAATGCAGCTAGAGGGGATCTTGGGTGTCCAGAGACAATCGGGAGACATGAAAGCAGACAGCTTCATCCTGTTCAATATGGTCTTCCTTAAACTATGTTTTTACTTCAGATTTGGGCTGCAAATAACTCATTCAAACAATGATCTAATGCCTATGTGAATGTTTGTAAAACCTCACTGTTCTGGCAGGTTGAGCGCTTGCCAAAAAGCAATCACATGTAATTAGAGAGAAGGAATTTGAATTTACTGGCCTTTCAGTGCAGCATATTTTCCAGTTGTGCTTGTACCATTTTAACCATCTCATTAACTGAGATTGTGCTCCATATCGGGATATATGTGAATTCTTCCTGTTTTCAAATGAATTTTCTCTGTAAACAGCACTACACTGTGACCATTTCAAGATTTTTATTCATATGTGTCATCAAGGTGGAGCAAAGCTTTTCAGTCAAGCAGGGTAACCAACGTCACACCCAAGTGACATCTGGAAATGGCTCACCTAGTTTCCCATGTATTTGGCACTAGCATCTGGTTACCACCCCTTTTCCTTGGTCAATGGAAGAATGAAGAGGAGAGAGGCTGGTGAGGGCAATGCTCTCAATGGTCTTTCAGTTCCTCAACTCTCTGCACCTTCCAGCGTTTCCTGCTGTGCAGAAAGTGATTGTGGAGGTCCTTCACAGATGTGCTGAGCCCTGATTGAACAGTGGCTTGAAGAGGACATTGAAAGCATCTAAAAGTTCATACCTCTCCAAAGGGACACTGAGCCTTTCCAAGGGGACGCCCTTCCCCTGTGACGTCGTCCCACTCTCCATTTCATACATTCGCCCATCCCTACTGTGCTCTTTTTGCAGCAGAACAGGGGCAAGCCATGCATTTGACAAGTACCCTGTCAGACTGGCCAAGGAGAACTGTCAGATTGTTCATTTAAAGAGGAGTTGCCAGCTTTGGGGGCATTAGAAGCCCTTCCAGGATGATAGATACGAAGTGCCCCTGACAAAGAGGAATAATGTATCTTTTGCCCACAGGGGTTAGAAGTGCAGTCTTCATGCTCTCACATAGTACCTGAGGTCCCAAAGGAAATTTCCAAGTAATCTGGGAATTTTGATGCGGAGACTTCAATCAGAAAACTGTTCTTGAAATTTTTCCAACATCCTGGAAATTCCCTTCACTCCCTTGTTTAGTTCTGGAGAACTAAAACTAGATTTGTCCTGAGTTCCCAGCAACAGTGGACAGAGCATCTGAAGACATCACCTTGGACACTACCTCTCTTCACCCTCTTGAGCATTCTAATCCAAGAATGGGCAAGCAGTGGTGCTCCAACATGCCAGGCACATCCTGTAGCACTGAAATAGCCAATGGGACCAATGTCGGGAGAGACTGCTACAGGCATGGACTGTAGTTACTACCATCCTGCTCCATAAGTTGGAAGCCTGTCACTGATGCCAGGTATTAAGCCAAGAGACCTGGACAGTGACCTTGAAGATTATTTTAAGACTGGAGGGTCAGAGAATGGCAGATACAGAGCTGGGACATGCTCTGCTCCTTATCTTTTCCACTTGACGGTGTCTGTGGCTGTTTGTACTGCATGGGATGCTGAGTTACCACCTCTCCAAGGCAGTGAGCACAGGTCCAGAGTGTGTGTTTGCAGGAGGGAGTTCTCGTGAGTGCCAGCATACCTTAGGGTCAGTGGGGTGCTGAGATCTTTGTTGGATTTATCCAGAGAGTCAAAGCCATGTTTTAAAGCATTGGAGTTTCTAGACCTGAGTAATCGTAGGCAGCCCAATGACACAAGCTATAATCAGCTGTGAGGTTTCTCAGTCTGGGCTATCCATGCAGACAGTAGTGGTTTCATAGATGTTTTTTATCCTGAGCCACAGGGTAGTGAATTTCATGTGAAGATGTTAACACGGACAGAGCAGGCACAGCATTCTTTCATGCAGTCAACTGATCTGTCTTTGGAACAGAGAGTGTCAAATGTCCTGTGTCCCCTGAGCCTTTATAGGCTTTATAGTTACATCTGCATGGTACACACAGGTCCACAAAGGGACTATTGGCTGCCTCAAACTCATAAAGATATCTGAACTGCTGGAGTTCAGGACTACCCTGCAGATAGATGACATGTAACATAGGTTTCCCAGTGGAGGAGTGTTGGTAATACTCACTCCAGATTTTCCCATGCTCAGAGAATGAAAAATTAGCTGTTTGCAGCTTCTGTAGTCATTCAGACATTAGGCAGGAACCTAATATCTTGACTGTCCAGGCTGTATATATAATCTCTCATAGAATCATAGAATGGCTCAGGTTGGAAGGGACACTAAAGAATGATGTTTCCGTTTTTACAGTCACTGGAGACTTCACCTGACTGCCAGAACTTTTCATAGATGATGGAGAGAGGCTTGGCAACTACATCAGCCAATTTCTTTAGGATCCTGAGATGCATCTCGTCAGGCCCCATAGACTTGTACCTGTTCAGTTCCTTCAGGTGGTCTCAAACCTGCTCTTCACTTAGAGTGGATGGGACTTTGCTCTTCTCCATCTATGAGTTCATGGAAATGAAAGGTACTTGGCCACTGTCCAGGTACTTATACACTGAAGAGAAAGGCTGTGCTCTTTGTTTACGTGTTGGGTGATCTGCCTGTGATATGTTCTCACCAGTAATTCTGGTGAAATTTGCAGGCAAACTCCAAAACACCTGAAGTGTTCATACAAAAACACAGTTGTCAACTCAATTCAGGAAGTCATATAACAGGCCAGGGACACACACAGGTCAAATCCTGTGAGAGAAGGACCTGTTTTCTATGGGAGGAAGTTTTTTTTTTTTTCCTTTATGTGAAAGAAGAGAGGTGGATTCTGCTCTCCAGTGACCATTGGGCCTAATTTCCATCCAACAGTCATTGCATAAAACTACACTGATGAACCTGACCTAGTTTGAATAATTAGAGGTAATTGTCAGCTCCTTCCAAATAATGAATCCTTAAACACCAGCAGATGCTTAGCCCAGTCTCACAAAAAAAGGCTAGAAACACATAACGGGGTTGGGAATATTGTTGTCCCAGAGGCACCAACTTACAGGAATGGTCAGGAATGTTCCATAGGGTTTTTTCCAATACATGGTCAGCTGCTCAGCCTGGGGTAATGTTACACCAGGGTAGCAGGAGAGACTGCTGAAATAAGAAGGTCTTTGGGGACTTGGTTTTAAAAAAAGAACCTATCTGCGGCATCTTCCTCCTCTGGCTTGAGCTGTAGAGACCCAACCTTCTATTCTTCTGCCTTATTCAGGAGTGTCTCCCTGACTTCTGCTGCTGCTTCCCTGCAATGTGCAACAAGTCACAAGCTGTGTGTGTCCACCCTTGTCACTCAGGGATCTCAGTGCAAGGTTGTATTCTAAGGCTTTTCATAACCTCTTTAAGTCCTAGCATGTTATTCCAGGGCTTAGTTTCTGCTGAACCTAGAGATATTATTGCCATCACTTCCATTGACTGCAAGCGGTGACTAGATTATCAGTAGTTATGCAAAATTTAGGAAAAGGAACACTCCGAGATAGCGTGAAGGGGACTGGCTGAGGGGAAGTGAAAGGCTTACTGGTATGATGGTATGAAGCAGTGCTAAAACAGAAAAGATTATCAAGGAGCAAGCCAGAACCTTTACAATACTCAGACCAGGGCTCACAGGTGTGTTTTGCCTTCTGTGGAATTGGAAAGTATTGCAAAGCTGGAAACATCCTGGAAGTGGTCAGAGGAAGGATCTGTTCTTCCACCCAAGTAGAGGGCTGTGACAGATGTAGTTTCTGTAGAGAATGCTATAATGAAACATTAAGACTTCTCCAAAGTGACTCTCAGAATATTTGGAGCATTTTATAACACACTAGTATTCATCTATTCCCATAAAACCTCCTGTAAGGGGACTAATAATCAAGGATCGTGCTTCCAAACTAATGACTCCCTTGGGGACATGGCTGGGACAGGACTTACTCTGAGGATTTTGAAGCAGGCAGTAATGTGGAAACAGTTACACCAGTGTAGCTCCCATGGACTGTAAGGGGTCTCCCATCTGGGCATGGGTGTGGAGCTCTTCAGCCAAAAAGAGTGAAAAATGACTTATAACACCTTTGGGGAAAGGTCAGTCTTCCCATGATGTGTTTGTTTAGGACTCAGATGTAACTGCATTACTTCTGTCACTGTAGAAAGAAAAGGACCAGAGCAGTTGCACAGTGTGTGGTGAGCACAGCTCATAAACGGGGAGGTGGAGGGAATGAAGAAACCTCCTCCTGTAATACAAACAAGGACATCATAGAGGCACTTTCCATAGTTCTGCAATGAAATTCATAGGTAGTAATCTGCAAACTGGGGAGACAGTTGTTCTCTTAAATGCTTTGGTCCATATTGCCTTCCCCAGGTCTTGCTGATGGTGAGCAAAATCCTGTTCTGCCCGATGGGGTCTGGAGGATGGTAGGTCTTGAGCTACCCCTCCTGAATATAGCACACAGTCACAGACACGGGTCTGACTGGGATGGAGTTAATTTTCCTCACAGCAGCCTATACAGTGCTTTGCACTTGCACTTGTAGCTAGGAAGGCATTAATATCACATTGATGTGCTTGGCTGTTGTGAACAGTGCTGGCACAGCATCAAGACTCTCTCCAACTCCCCATACTCCCCCCAAAGCCAATAGGCTGGGGATGGGCAAGAGGTGGTGAGGGGATGGATGTCTTCCTGGATCTTGCGAGTCTCAGCCAGGTGCTTTGCCTCCTCCCAGCTTTACTCATTCCCAGATGTTAGTTTTTCCATGTACTGGTTCTTGCACTGTCCTTGTGGGCTGCACAATCCATACCTCAAAATTGCCCAGGAGAGGATAGGCTGGTAGAGGGTTGAGGGTAGACCCTAAGGCACAGAGGGCTGGTAGATGAGGAGGAGAGAGCAGCTATCAGGGCAGGGGTCTCACCAGCTTGTGTCCAAGCTGGGACAGTAGCCAGGGCTATCCCAGTGTCCAGTCCACCAGTGACAGAGCTGAAGACAGGCTCACCTTGGACTTAACTCAGGCAGGCTGATCTGAAATGGAGCCCCTGGCCCCTGGGAAGGGTGTGGGTTGGGGCTCCAGGTGAGGCTGGACGGTGCCGTTAAGGCCTATTAATGTTCTCAAGATGCTGGCAGAAATGCACAGACCACACAACTGTGACCTTCAGCAAAGTGAGTTTCTCCACTGCTGCCTTCTGCCAGGTCTTCCCAGCCCAGACTCGAGGCCTCATGCCCTTTAAGATCTGCTTTTCATGTGTTTCTCCCCAGGGAAGGGTCTGAGACAATGCTAGACTCCAGTAAACTGTTCTGACCAGTCACCCAGTACTGGCAGGTTACTTTTGCTGGAACAAACTCCATCTATTGCCTCTCTACAATGCTCCTAGCCCAGACATCCTCCCTCTGGTCTTGAAGCCAGTATTGTAATGAAAAATTGCCATTCTATTATGTCTGCTTCAATCTGAATCCCTCTAGGAAAGATGTTGTGTTCTCCAGCTCTTTGCTGCTGAAATTAGCACTGTCATCCTGCAGAAATTTCAGGCTTGATTCTAGTATCTAGCAGTGTTACTAGAAGAGTTACTGAGACTGCAGAGACAAGACGTGTTTGAGAGCCAAATGTCCAAAAGTACATGCTTAATAATAACCCAGTGAAAAGGAGATGCTTCAGGAAGGCAGCTAAGGGATCCCGCTAAGGCTGGGAAAAAAAAAAAAAAAGAAGGAAAAAAAAAAAAAAAAAGTGTTCTTGGGGGCTGGCGCAATCCAGAAAGGGTTAAGCTGTAGTGCAAAATCTGAGACAGCTGCAGAATGCTGGAGTGGGCACTGGGACTGGAACCAGAATGACAGTTTTAGGTCACTCACAAAGCTTTCTAATTACACTTTTTTGGGGGGTAAAAAATGGTGTGTTTTATTCTGTAAGTGCTGAACATTCCACAATTGCTGTGTTTAATAAATACAGCGGGGGCTCCTAGGAGACTGAATGGGGCTGAATGAATGAAGTATGTGAGACATCTGAAACCTATTAGTTGGAGCAAACTGTTAGAGAGGCAGGAATTCTTCTCTTTTTAAAAATATTTATACATTTTGCTTTAATGTCAGGCCAACATCTTATTTGGGTTTATGTTCCAGTGGAAGGAAAGGTGTGTCGGGGGGAAATGCAGGGGGAGGGGAGGTACATTTTTGGTTCAGTCCCAAAAGAAGCAGAAGGGCTGTGTGACTTTAGTAGCATACTTTCCTTTCTGAAGTGAACTCAGCACATGGAAACATACTGAGACATTACCCCAGTCTCAATGTGGAATGAAAGTCTTGGGGCTCATTGCATTTTGGTGTGCATTTTGGGAAGTCTACTGGGCTCATCAGACCTAGAGGTCCTTTCCTGGGGCACCAGCAGAGCTCTGCAGCCATCATGACATTAGGTGTATGGATGCCGAGAGAGTTAGTTTGCTTAATTTGGTTTTGATATTTAGAGAGAAATTATAGCCAGTGTCTTCTCCAACATATGGACAGCTCCGTGAAGCTGGACTGGTGTCCAGCATCAGTAAGGAAGACACTGCGTCTCTTCCTCTTTTATTCAGTGCTCCCTGATGCAAGAGATCTACCCATGCTTTTCCTTCTAGTGCAGAAGGTAACCCGTCTTCTTATGAAAAGGCAGAAAAACAGGGAAAATGCACAGGAAGAACACAGACTGTGACACCAGAGAAGAAGCAGAGCTAACAGTTCTTTAGGACTCATTTCACCTGCACAACACACAGATGTCCCTGGAAATAGGTCCAGCAGAGAAATAGTTGACAACACTCTCCTCTTTCAGCTTCAATTTGGGCATATTTTGAGCTGAACTGAGCAGACAGAGTAGCTTATATCTTCCAAAACCACTTTTTTTTTTTTTTTTTTTTTTTTTTTTTTTGGTTGTTGTTCTGACAGGTTCAGTCCCTTCCAACCCAAGCCATTCTATGATTCCATGATTGTGTATAAACTGTGGACCAAAGCTTACAATGGTTTCAGAAAGGTCCACATTATGGAGTATTTTCCACTTGATGGAGGATATGTAAATTATTTCTACTTTTCTTTGGTTCCTGGTGATCTTTATTCAGCCCAATTTTATTTCATGTGGCACACATTCCTACTTGAATTGACCCCATTCTTTAATGCTTCCTAAAGCTAAAATATAAAGTTTTAGCAATCTGAGAAATTGCAAATGTCTTTCATTATCCTTTTAATCTTCCAAAACCTATTAGATTGTAGGATATCTCTCCACTACATAGGAAACAGATGTTCTTCTTGCAGTGGCGACCTGTGGGAGGCATCATTAAGTTTGTTTAGTTTAGGGTGTCTTGGAGATGCAGTTGTTATTTGTGGTTACAAGTTGCTGCAACCTTCTATATATGAGCTAGGATTTGGTTGAATTTAGAGTGGTGTCAGTAATGGATTTTCCTTGAGTTTCCTTTCACCATTAGTGCCCATCTCTTAGACAAACTTTGAGAGAGAATTTCTGAGCAGGTTTTGATATCGTTTGCTATTCAACTTAGAGGTGACTACTCTGGAAACATGACTGGGGGATGGTATGTGATGTGGCTGTTTCTCATTTTAATAAGGAAATAGTGTAACCTACAGATTCAGAGACTCTATGAATGGATTTAACTCTTTCTAGTGCTAAAGTGGGTGAGGCAATGATGAGACCTATTTTATTTCTTATATTGCACTTCTCTGTGACATCTGTGCAACACCAGTAGGAGTATTTTGTTAGAATTCAGCGTGGTTGTTTTTGTGTACATGTAACTTGTTATTTCAGATTGCAATTTTTCTTTTTACTGTGTTCAAAAAAAATGTGCTTTCACTAAAGACACCAAGGGAAGTGCCAGTGTTATATCCAAATTTTTTTTTTATTTTCCTCTATATTGGAGTTTCAAAGTGAATGTTTTTGTGTGGGTGGTGATTGTTTTACAGAATAGCTAAAACTCTTACAGCTTTTATCATTATTTTATTTTATTTTATTTTATTTTATTTTCCAAACAAGTTAGTCAAATATGAGTTCTACCTCCTGAAAGATATGGACTTCACTTGGGATGAAGGTCTCCATACATAAAAGAGGCTGAACAGAAGCTTTTCTTACTGGAGAACATTTATTGTTTTATTACTTACAGGCTAGGCCACAGCACAACCATGTAACACCAAATACAGAGAGAGAATCACAGAATCACAGAATTTTCTAGGTTGGAAGAGACCTCAAGATCATCGAGTCCAACCTCTGACCTAACGCTAACAGTCCCCACTAAACCATTTCCCTAAGCTCTACATCTAAACGTCTTTTGAAGACTTCCAGGGATGGTGACTCCACCACTTCCCTGGGCAGCCTGTTCCAGTGCCTCACAACCCTTTCAGTGAAGAAGTTCTTCCTAACATCTAACCTAAAACTGCCCTGGCGCAACTTAAGCCCATTCCCCCTCGTCCTGTCACCAGGCACGTGGGAGAACAGGCCAACCCCCACCTCGCTACAGCCTCCCTTGAGGTACCCATAGAGAGCAATAAGGTCGCCCCTGAGCCTCCTTTTCTCCAGGCTGAACAAGCCCAGCTCCCTCAGCCGCTCCTCATAGGACTTGTTCTCCAGGCCCCTCACCAGCTTCGTCGCCCTTCTCTGAACCCGCTCAAGCATCTCCATGTCCTTCTTGTAGCGAGGGGCCCAAAACTGAACACAGTACTCGAGGTGCGGCCTCACCAGAGCCGAGTACAGAGGGACGATCACCTCCCTAGCCCTGCTGGTCACACTGTTCCTGATACAAGCCAGGATGCCGTTGGCCTTCTTGGCCACCTGAGCACACTGCTGGCTCATATTCAGCCGACTATCCACCATAGTGGTGGAATGCAGTTTTATCTGGTGGACAGATTCTCCACTCTGAGTATATGTTGATGAGAGTGACAATGACCAATACTTTGGAAAAAGTATCTTAAGTGTAAGTCAAGTAAAACCAGGTCATTAAGGGGTGACACAGTGATGCTGAAGGCCATTTAATGAAGTCATTAGAATGTATGCAAAGGAAACTGCAGTTTTCAGGGTTCTAAAGAGTGGGTAGCCCTCTGATTTGGTTAACATGATGAGTAACTCCAGTATAGTAAGAAAAGGGATATGACACCAAAACCACTAGCATCTCAAAGTTAACAGCAGATGGATCTGCATCTGCGGTGGTTTACAGTGACAGACAAGATACAATATATGCAAATACTCTGGGGAGTTTGCAAACTCCTATGGCTTGCATAACTATAGGATGTGAAGGTATGCACAACATGGATCACAGACAGGACAAGTTTGGAAGAGTTCCTCTTCAGAAGAAAAAATGTATCAGAACATCAGAAACTGACTAAAAAAAAGGCAAAAAAAAATTAAAAAGAGATCATAGCTGTAGGTGTAGCAGTGATAGTAGGGGTAGCAGTGCTACTCACAAGAGACCCTCTTGGGCTTGAGCACCATTAAATTCTGCTGATCTGGCAAAGAACAATATGTGAGAAGGATGAAAATACTGTAAAAAAAGCTTACTGAAGATGAAATTTAGTGACACAATGTGAAAAGACATGTAGTTTATAAATCATAAACAGTAACTTTGGATGTAAACTGGCATTTACTATCAGCAAGTAGAAATAATGGAGGGTGATAAATATCGGTATGAAGCAATGAATCAGAAAAGGACCTTCAGCTGAGGAGTTAGCATGGTAACTTACATGTATTCAGGCAGAAAAGATGTGCAGCATTGCTTATGCTAGCACATCTATCAGCTTTGGCAGCTGCTTTGTGCAGTGGCAAGGTATGGTCAGTTAGCTGGTGGTTTCTGGCAGTCATGACCACATGGCTAGTAGCTACTTTCAGGTTTGTTTTCACAGGGATATTCCTAGCCAGTAATCATGACTTACCCATTTTTTTTCTGGACTCCAAATTTTCCTCTTTCTCTGGCATGTCTCAGCTATACTGAATAGAGTATTTTTTTGGTGTTCTTCTGGTGTTCTCAGTACCTCCTCCATGGGTCAGCCTGAGTTTGATTTCAGCCCTTCCTTCTAGGGAATAACTGAGTCTGTCAGCAAAGCTGGAATTTGCATCAGAATAAAGAGTCCAGAAGCTGGCATAAGCCTTGACCGGAAATGCAAAGTTCTTGGGCTGTGGAAAACTTCTGCTCATTCACTGTGCAAATATTAAATTCAGGCTCCCTTGCTGCTTAGTTTTGTCTGAATGCAGAGGTTAAAATACTGTGAGAATGGTTTGTTTTATTTCCAACTTGCCGGAAACCAGAGATTCCTGGGTGATTTCCAAGGCACTCACTAAAACCAAGTGGATTTTGTTGCTCTATCACATGCGAACCTGAAATTCTCAAGAT
This sequence comes from Aythya ferina, assembly GCF_964211825.1. Classification (NCBI taxonomy): domain Eukaryota; kingdom Metazoa; phylum Chordata; class Aves; order Anseriformes; family Anatidae; genus Aythya; species Aythya ferina. The sequence goes on from NC_140324.1 coordinate 2,930,072, forward strand.
CCTCTGATCCCTCCGGCCGTGTGACTGTCTTTACTCCCCCTCCTGCCATCACTCTGGTCCATTCACAATTCCTCTGTGTTTATTCCCTTAATTTATTTTGTATCCATCTTACAATAGATAGGTATTTCTCTGGTTTCTCTCCAAGACTGTAACCATCTCAAATGCTCTAATAAAGTGGAGAGATGTGACTTGCAATGCATTTTGTCTCTTTTAAGCTTTAAATCTCAATGAGGGCAATTCAGCTGCTTTGACAGGGTGGTTTTCATGGGCCCCTATTACATCATTTCCACAGAATCACAAACTGGTTGAAGTTGGAAGGGACCTCTGGAGATCATCTAGTCCAACCCCACTGCAAAGCAGGACTGCCTAGATCATATTGCAAAGGATGGCATCCAGGTGGGTTTTGAATATCTCCAGAGAAGGAGACTTCACAATCTCCCTGGGCAAACTGTTTTAGTGCTCTCACACCCTCACAGTAAAGAAGTGTTTACTCACATTCAGACAGAATTTGGCAGAGATGCCTAGAGTTAATGCTGGAAATGTCCTATCAGTTGACCTACGGAAAAGAAAAAGGTATATTATTTAATATATATATATATTATAATATTTATATATATACATATATAAACATATGGAAAGGCTGGATTCCCCTTTGCTAATATCTGGACTTACAAGTTAGGCACCCTGGCAAAATGGTTCATTTAATCACAGTAGGTGATGCAGTAGATCTGCACAGTAACCACAGGTGTGGAAGATGTCAGCCAGATGAGCTAGCCCACCAGCAAAAGAGCTGCTGGGACAGCAGAGCCCTGCCTTAATTAGATAGTGCAGTGGCTGAGTGTAAACTGCCTGCCAGGACCTATCCACGCACAAGTTAAAATATGGCAGGGAGATACAGGAGATGCGGAAGTGTCAAAAGAAATGAGAGATTTGCCCTATAACTTTATATAAGTATGTATGTATATATATATATATATATATATATATATATATATATATATATATACGTTTGTTGTTGTTGTTTTCCAGCTTTGTAACATTTTTGGATAGGTGCAACACCTGAGAACCCCAAACTGGCACAGATTAAATTTCCTGTGTGCCTGTTTTCTACCACATGGGCAGTATTTTCAAGTGTGTTGATAATGGAATTGAAATGCAGAACACATCTTGATGTGTCAGACTGCAATTTATAGTTTATCATATTTCTCAAATTCCCAATATATGCAACAGGATGTTCTCTCCTTTTGTAAATTACTAGAGTTATTTTGATTTGAAGTCAAGGTACATGAGGAACAGCCATCCAAATTGTGTGCGTGCAGCGCTGAGAGGATTGCATGAGTCCACAATACCTGCAGCTGCTGCTCTTTGAGCCACAGCTGTGCATTGCTTGCAAGCTGGCTTACCATGTTGCAGTGGTGCATTGGAAAAAAAAAGCAGGACTTCTGTGTTTTGTCCTTAGCACGGAGGGAGAAATGCCTAGACTAACCCCAGCAGATCCAAGCAAGCAGGGTGGGGAAGTGGCCAAGAGCTTGGAAGCAGTCCCGGGCTCCAGCCCTGAGCCTGAGAGGAGCACAGCCCTCAGCTCAGTGCCATGGCAGCTGTCCACATGGAACGTGACGGCTTTGGAGAACTGCACTTCTGCAAGTCCTCAGTTCCAGGAATGTTCTAGGAAGTGGGCAGAATCCTACTGATTTTGGTGAATGCTGGAAAAGCCTGTTTTTCCCTTGAGACTCCATGTGCTCTTTCACGATGCCGGTGTGGCATAGCAGCCCCTGACATTTGGGTGGTATTTAGGGGAAGAAGGCCTACTGTCCCCCATTTAACCTGTGTGCTTTCCTCTCTTTATGTACTTCCTTCTCATTCAACCAACTCTCTTTCCCTGCAGCTAGCAGAAAACAGGCCTTTCTATTTTTTACCAAAATAAACACAGTTCTGTCCAACATAGGAGGGAAGAAAGAAGGGGGAGAGCACAGGCCTCAGTTGTAAAAGGAGCACAGTAGGAAAGGGCTGCGTATCCTGGCCCAGCAAATGCTGGAGGTGATGCAGCACACTAAAATACCAAAGGAGTCAGCAGAACTGGGACAGGACCTTCTCTAGCTCCTACATCATTAGGAGTGTTTACTGAGGGAATTCTCTCCCTTTTCACTTGGGCAAGCACACTGTACAATCAGTGCTGGGAATTCAGTGTTTGTTCCAGTGCATTTCTTTGTAGTGATGGGGAAAACATGAGTGACCACAACAGATCCGTCTCCCTACTTACGAGCAAGAAACTGTAACAGGAATTAAACATGGTGCCAGGAAAAGAGGGTGGTGGAGATTAAAGGTCTTGCAGATGTGTGCAGTGGGATAGCAGCATGCAGAAGTGTCGAGGAATATTATAGGTGTCTGAATATTTTCTCTGTGTCAGTACAGGATTCATCCACCTGCTGGTGGATGATAAAAAAAATAAAAAATAAAAAAATGCTGTTACATTTTTTTTTCCATTTTAATTTGGTTCCCTTCCCCCAGCAATATATATATATAAAATAAATGGTTTGAAAAATGGATTTGGCCTTTACTATTAAGAAGTAACTCCAACTACCCCTGGCAGATCTGCTTCAGACAATCCTGAAGCGGTGGGGTTAGAGCTAGTCTGAATTTTCTGTCCTTTTTCCCGTTGAATGCCCATGCTCATCCACTTCACCAAGCAGCTGGAATCCCAGCCACATAGTAAGAGACTGGCTCCTAAATAAGATTTTGCAACAAGGGATATTCAGAAATCTGTAATAAATTGGGCACATGCGAGGCTCCCTGAACTCTGTATATACCCCCTTCTGTTACACTGGTGACGTCTGTTTGCATTTTTAACTTTGTAAAGTAGTGGTCCATGGTCCTACTTTATGGCATGTAACTGCTTTCTCCTTTTGGTCTTTATCTGCAACCTCATGTTGAATCTTAACCCAGAAAGACAATATTTCTTGACCCCAGTGTTAAATACAAAAACGGCTTGAGGTATTTCAGAGAATGTGACTTTTCTAGGACTCCACCCCTCCAACCATGGATTCTTAAGCCCTCAGGTGGGATTCCTTATCCATGTTATGTCTTCACTAATTGGCCTCTTGGCCCTCCCTGGGGGGGTCTGTCTCCCCTGGATGGAAGCCTACCTGTTTACATTTTGCTATAGACCAGGGCACATGCAGGCTGCACTGTATTTGGTGGGGCTTTAGAAATGAAAACAATGATACTGTGATAGAAGAAGTTGGCAATCACAGAATGGCCAAATGCAGAGAAGAAGGAAGAGGAGCAGGAGAAGGAGGAGGAAGAAAAGTAGGAGAAGGAGGAGGAGGAGGCAGCTTATGTCATCTAGGGTTCACATCTTGCTACAGAAATTGACCTAAAACAGTTTGCCTTCCTGCCTGTGCTCCCTGATATGAGAAACTATAAGGTGTTTCTCCTCTACCCAGCATTTAGAGAACAAGTCGGTGCACACGCAGACCGACTACCCGTTAAAAAATGCCGCAGTTCAGGTCACCGGATGCAAGGAGTGTCTGAGCCTCTTGCTGCCATCGGCGGGAGGCAGAGAAACTGCGTGCGTGAGGTGCGAGCAGGTGGATGACCTGGTCCGCATGGTGGCGGAGCTCAAGGAGGAGGTGGAGAGGTTGAGGGCCATCAGGGAGTGTGAGCGGGAGATAGACTTCTGGAGTAACTCCCTGCAGGGCCTCAAGGGGAGGTGCCGAGGTGAGACTCCCCAAATGGGGGCGGACCCCCTGCCCTGTCCCCGTCGGGCAGAGGGAGGGGATCTGGGAGCTGAGGAGGAATGGAAACAGGTCCCTGCTCGACATCGCAGGCGATGCTCTCCCCTTCCGGCCCCACCTTCCCAGGTGCCCTTACACAACAGGTTTGAGGCCCTAGAGATTGAGAGGCCGGTGTGTGAGGAAGAGGTAGCAAATGTTCCCAGGAGGATGCCTGGAGCGAGGAGGTCGACTCCGCGCCTCAGGACTGCCTCCACCAAAAAAGACAGGAGGGTTATTGTTGTTGGTGACTCGATTCTTAGGGGAACAGAGGGCCCTATTTGTCGGCCGGACCCTACCCGTAGGGAAGTCTGCTGTCTCCCTGGGGCCAGGGTCAGGGACGTTGCCAGGAAGCTTCCTAACCTGGTACGCCCCTCTGACTATTACCCCCTTTTGATAGTCCAGGCGGGCAGTGATAACATCGAAGAGAGAAGCCTCAAGGCTATCAAAAGGGACTTTAGGGGGCTGGGTCGGTTAGTGGATGGAGCGGGAGTGCAGGTGGTGTTTTCGTCCATCCCTATGGTGGCAGGGAGGAGTTCAGAGAGGACACGGAAAGCCCACCTGTTAAACACGTGGCTCCGGGGCTGGTGCCAACGCAGAAATCTTGGGTTTTTTGATCATGGGGCACTTTACTCAGCACCTGGCCTGATGGCCGCAGACGGGTCCCTATCTTTTAGGGGAAAAAGGATCCTGGGCCAGGAACTGGCAGGGCTCATTGAGAGGGCTTTAAACTAGGTAGGAAGGGGGATGGGGCTGAGGCTAGGATTGTTGGGGCTGTGCCAGGGGGAACAATGGCAAGGCCGGAGGATAAGGCAATGGCCCAGCTGAAGTGCATCTACACCAATGCACGCAGCATGGGTAACAAACAGGAGGAGCTGGAAGCCATCGTGCGGCAGGCAGGCTACGACTTGGTTGCCATCACGGAGACGTGGTGGGACCAGTCTCATGACTGGAGTGCTGCAATGCCTGGCTATAAGCTCTATAGAAGGGACAGGCAGCATAGAAGGGGTGGTGGTGTGGCTCTCTATATTAGAGAGTCTTTCGAGGCTGTAGAACTCGAGGTTGGGAATGACAAGGTCGAGTCCCTTTGGGTTAGGATCGGCAGGGACAACAAGGCTAGTGTCCTGGTCGGGGTCTGCTATAGACCGCCGAACCAGGATGAGGAGACGGATGAGGAATTCTACAGGCAGCTGACAGAGGTTGCAAAATCATCAGCTCTTGTACTCGTGGGGGACTTCAACTTCCCTGACATATCCTGGAAGCACAACACAGCCCTGAGAAAGCAGTCTAGGAGGTTTCTGGAGAGCGTGGAAGATAGCTTCCTGACACAGCTGGTTAGTGAGCCTACCAGGGGAGGTGCCCCGCTAGACCTTCTCTTCACAAACAGAGAAGGACTGGTGGAGGACGTGATCGTCGGGAGCTGTCTAGGGCAGAGTGACCACGCAATGGTGGAGTTCACTATTCTTGGCGAGGTCAGGAAGGGGACCAGTAAAACCGCTGTATTGGACTTTCGGAGGGCTGACTTTGAGCTGCTCAGGACATTGGTTGGTGGAGTCCCTTGGGAGGCGGTTCTGAAGGGCAGAGGGGTCCAGGAAGGCTGGGCGCTCTTCAAGAGGGAAGTCTTAATGGCGCAGGAACGGTCTGTTCCCACGTGCCCAAAGACGAGCTGGCGGGGAAGAAGACCGGCCTGGCTCAACAGAGAATTGTGGCTTGATCTTAGGAGGAAAAAGAGGGTTTATAAGCTTTGGAAAAGTGGGCAGGCCACTAAGGAGGACTTTAAAGAAGTAGCGAGGCTGTGCAGGGACAAAATTAGGAAGGCCAAAGCTCATCTGGAGCTCAATCTGGCTACTGCCGTTAAAGATAACAAAAAACGTTTCTATAAATACATCAACACAAAAAGGAGGACTAAGGAGAATCTCCATCCTTTACTGGATGCGGGGGGAAACTTAGTTACAAGAGATGAGGAAAAGGCGGAGGTGCTCAATGCCTTCTTTGCCTCAGTCTTTAGCGGCAATACCGGATGTTCTCTGGATACCCAGTACCCTGAGCTGGTGGAAGGGGATGGGGAGCAGGATGTGGCCCTCATTATCCATGAAGAACTGGTTGGTGACCTACTACGGCACTTAGATGTGCACAAGTCGATGGGGCCAGATGGGATCCACCCAAGGGTACTGAGGGAACTGGCAGAGGAGCTGGCCAAGCCACTGTCCATCATTTATCAACAGTCCTGGCTATCGGGGGAGGTCCCAATCGACTGGCGGCTAGCAAACGTGACGCCCATCTACAAGAAGGGCCGGAGGGCAGACCCAGGAAACTACAGGCCTGTCAGTTTGACCTCAGTGCCAGGAAAGCTCATGGAGCAGATCCTCCTGAGAGTCATCATGCAGCACTTGCAGGGGAAGCAGGCGATCAGGCCCAGTCAGCATGGCTTTATGAAAGGCAGGTCATGCCTGACGAACCTGATCTCCTTCTATGACAGAGTGACGCGCTGGGTGGATGAGGGAAAGGCTGTGGATGTGGTCTACCTTGACTTCAGCAAGGCTTTTGACACCGTCTCCCACAGCATTCTCCTCAAGAAACTGGCTGCTCTTGGCTTGGACTGGCGCACGCTTCGTTGGGTTAGAAACTGGCTGGATAGCCGGGCCCAAAGAGTCGTGGTGAATGGAGCCAAGTCCAGTTGGAGGCCAGTCACTAGTGGCGTCCCCCAGGGCTCGGTGCTGGGGCCGGTCCTCTTTAATATCTTCATCGATGATCTGGACGAGGGCATCGAGTGCACCCTCAGTAAGTTCGCAGATGACACCAAGTTAGGTGCGTGTGTCGATCTGCTTGAGGGTAGGAAAGCTCTGCAGGAGGATCTGGATAGGCTGCACCGATGGGCTGAGGTCAACTGCATGAAGTTTAACAAGGCCAAGTGCCGGGTCCTGCACCTGGGGCGCAATAACCCCAAGCAGAGCTACAGGCTGGGAGAGGAATGGTTGGAAAGCTGCCAGGCAGAGAAGGACCTGGGAGTGATGGTGGACAGTCGGCTGTATATGAGCCAGCAGTGTGCTCAGGTGGCCAAGAAGGCCAACGGCATCCTGGCTTGTATTAGGAACAGCGTGACCAGCAGGGCTAGGGAGGTGATCGTCCCCCTGTACTCAGCTCTGGTGAGGCCGCACCTCGAGTACTGTGTTCAGTTTTGGGCCCCTCGCTACAAGAAGGACATCGAGGTGCTTGAGCGGGTGCAGAGAAGGGCGACGAAGCTGGTGAGGGGCCTGGAGAACAAGTCCTACGAGGAGCGGCTGAGGGAGCTGGGCTTGTTCAGCCTGGAGAAGAGGAGGCTCAGGGGTGACCTTATTGCTCTTTACAGATACCTTAAAGGAGGCTGTAGAGAGGTGGGGGTTGGCCTGTTCTCCCACGTGCCTGGTGACAGGACGAGGGGGAATGGGCTTAAGTTGAGCCAGGGGAGTTTTAGGTTAGATGTTAGGAAGAACTTCTTTACAGAAAGGGTTGTGAGGCATTGGAACAGGCTGCCCAGGGAAGTGGTGGAGTCACCATCCCTGGAAGTCTTCAAAAGACGCTTAGATGTACAGCTTAGGGATATGGTTTAGTGGAGGGCTGTTAGCGTTAGGTTGGAGGTTGGACTCGATGACCTTGAGGTCTCTTCCAACCTAGAAAATTCTGTGATTCTGTGAAGTGTCCTGGAAAGTCCTGAGCCTTGTGATCAAGGTTTACTGGGACAAGCCAAGGAGAACTGTGTCTAGCACATTGCTCCCAGCTCATTGTCTAGCCTCCATACATTTTCTACTATCTTCCCTTTCCCAGCACTGCCTCCACATGTTCAGAGGGAAACTCAGAAGAATCTGGTCCTATCCCTTGACTGTAACAGACTGGGACACCCACAGAGGAGGAGGAAAGTGTCAGGTGCTGTGCTGAAGTGGTGTGTTGTACAGGAGAGCAGAACCACACTCAGACCTGGAGACATGAATTCCCCCTTATTGAAACTCAGGCAGGTTTTGTCCGGCCCAAAGGCCTGATCCTGCCTTTTGGCAGTTTGCCCTGCCAAACTTCATCCCTGTAGGATGGCCCAAGAGCTGTTAATGAAGGTACATAATATGTTTTTATAAGGAGAAAAGTTTATCTTTTCCCATTAGTTTCCCTCACCTACACTCATGTTTGATCAAATCCCGTTTCAGTGAGACAGGTACTCACAGAAATATGAGATACATGGGTCTTCATGCTACAGATACCCGATTTCATCTGTCTCAGCAAGGCAGACAAGCCTCTTCTCTGCACACCACAGGCTGTCAGAAAATTGTGTCTGTGAGCACAAAGGAAATATGAAGAACTTTGAAGAATACAACGGTAGGGGATGAAATTGTTTAAGAAAGCAGGTAAGATAAAATATTTCAGAGCATATGGGGCTTCTTGACCACTCCATTGTTACCCATCCACACCTTTCAAAACTTGAACCAGGGGAAAAAAAAAAAAAAAGAAAAAAAAAAAAAAAGCAAAACAGAAGTAGTTAACAGAGACCTGGGCAGGAGCCAAGAGCTCTTGCTGAAAGCTTATCTTCCCCACCAAAATATCTGATGTTTGCGGCAATGGACATGGTGTTGTCCTCATAAAATACAACAATAACAAAAAACCCCAAGCATTGCTATTCACAGCTCAATAACAAGCCATAAAAAAGCACTAGAAATGCAAGAACATTTATTAAAATGGAACCATGTGTTTCATATAGTCCTGTCTTCATAAGCTTGTGCACACAACGTTGATGTTTATGTTCTCCTCTGGTGTGTGAGGGTTTTTTTCTGTGCATGTGCCGTTTAGTGATTATCCAGAGGAAGCCTGAATGGACTCATGTCTCCAGTGAGTAGGACCAGGAAACCCTGTACACACCAGTTGATATGCAGCTGCAGAAGAAACACAAACTTCCTGCAGAATGTTCTTGCTTGTGTCCCTGCAGAAACAACCAAGGAAACACAAGCTTATGGGTGTAAGAGAGCAGCAGCAGCTGGCTGCTCCTAAAGAGATTGGGAGCCTGGAGCGAAGGGGGATAGCCTGGGCAGCAGGTCAAGGCACGATGTCACAGTACTGGAGCAAGTCAAGCAGGGCAGACTTAGGGATGGTATCAAGGGTCCATCAGGAGTCCAGATCATCAGAGAAGTCCATAGTTACAAGGCAGGTCTGACGTCAGCCCAGGATTACAAGTCAGGGTGAGGTTCAAGTCTGGAGACAATAACCAGGGTCAGACAGTCCCATGTACACCAAGCAAGTCAAGAGCAGCGCTGTCTGGGCATGCTTTCCACATGGTCCTCACAGGGGAAAAGGGCAGCCCTCAATGACACTGTCTCAGAATTGGGCACCCAAGCTCTGAGGAAGTGAAGAAGAATGCCATCAGGGCCCTTAGAATAACCCTTTCTGATCAGTAGACTTGGCAATTGCTGATCTGCCTTTTCTTGATGTAAGCACAGGAAGCCTGCTACACCTTGCAAACTATTTAGGACATTGTCAAAATCAAGTACCATGAACTTTACAAATAAACACTAGTTGGCTGTTAGGGAGTAAGATGATGTAATCACTCTTACTTCTCTGTTTTCTTTGGCTATAGCACCTGTGCATTGTAAAGCCTTTTGATAACTTTTGTGGTCTTTTTTTCCACCTGTGCAAACGTATTCCATTGCAATTAAAGTAGCACTGGACTCCTCTACTGCACAATTGTGATACTGGAAAATCATATTCTATTCCTCCTAATGTCTTTGTTTCTGTCTTCCTCTTAACCAAATTCAGTTCAGTGTAGGTGAGGTTCTATGACTATGATGGAGAGTTCCTTGCTTGCTTAGTGGTAAATTTGCTCCCCTTCAAACTGCTAAGGCCAACTTTCTATTCTTTTCTTCATCTAGGACTTACTTGGTTACATCATGCCAATCAGCAGTCAGTTCTAACATAAGAATCTGGACTTTCCTTTCTCCTGATACTTTGTGCCAAAACTTCACTTAAACAATACTGCTATGGGATGTGAGACTGCTAGAATTTTGAACTCTTAACTGTGTCTTTTTGCAAATGAATTCAAGCCTCAAGTCTTAGTAATCAAAACTGGATATCCCTGCTGGAAAGAGAGCCTAGTTATCATTTCCTCACAGCATGGGAGACTTACCAGATGGCAGAACAGCATTTTCAGTCAGCATTATAGCGCTGAACAAAGGAAAAGCCTAGCTAAAGCAATCAGAAAGGGAAGAAACTAAAGCTTGTCAGCCTCTTATGGAAGTCATGTACTTTGCTCTGACAGTCTGCAGAAACCTGAAACTTTCAGGGCCTTATCTCACTGGCACTATATTCTCTGTACTTTACTGCTGCAGTGTTCTTGTTTTAATAAAGGGGGGAACCTTCAAGTGAGAACAAGTTTTTGCTTTAACCTTAAATGAAATCAGTGTTTCTTCACCTCTACTGTAGGAAAGGCATTAATGCATCCATATTGTTGAGAACTTGGCCTTGTACACAGAGCTGCAAACAATTAACTTTAAAGTGGTGGAACTAATTTTAAAGTGATGGGAAAATCCCTGTAGATAGTTATTTCAATGTACATAGCACTGAGCCTCGTTTTATGGTTGCCTTCTTTGGCTTATTTTGTGTTACTTACAAAAAAGCCTGTTTAAGATTCTTCCTTTTTGCTAAACTGTATTTAACTTTCTGCATATCATAGAAACATAGAATCATACAATGGTTTGGGTTGGAAGGGACCTTAAAGGTCATCTAACTCCAACCACTCTGCCATGAGAAGGGACACCTCCCAGCAGATCAGGTTGCCCAAAGCCCCATCCAGCCTGGACTTCAAGGGATAGGGTATCCACAGCTTCTCTGGCCAGCCTGTTCCAGTGCCTCACCACCCTCTGAGTAAAGAATTTCCTCCTTATATCTAATCTACACTTACCCTCTTTTAGTTTAAAGTCATTGTTCCTTGTGCTATCACTACATCCCCTGACAGAGTCTCTCCCCAGCTTTCCTGTAGGCCCCCTCTAGGCACTGGAAGGCTGCTGTAAGATATCCCCAGAGCCTTCTCTTCTCCAGGCTGAACCACCCCAACTTCCTCAGCCTATCTTCATAGAAGTGCTTCAGCCACTTGACCATATTGGTGGCCTTCTTCTGGACTTGTTCTAATATGTCCATGTCCTTCATATGCTGGGGGGCCCAGAGCTGAACGCAGTACTCCAGGTGGGATCTTACGAGAGCAGAGTAGAGGGACAATCACCTCCCTCAGCCTGGTCTCAAAACTAATCTTCTCCTATAGTGTGCATTCATCATTCTCCCAGTCCCTGCCTTTCCCTTCTGGGGCCCAGGCTATGTGGCTAGAGCTCTTGTCAGTGAAGACTGAGGCAAAAAAAGTCATTGAGTAGTCATTGAGTAGTCATATGGCCTGAATGTTTGGGTAGACCTGTGTGGAGCCAGGAGCTGGACTTGATGATCCTTCTGGGTCCCTTCTAACTCAGGATATTCTATGACTCTATGAGTATCTCGGTCTTCTCCATATCCAAGGAGACCAGGTCTCCTATTACATTCCAGAAAGGGCCCCCACTTTCCCCAGTCTTCTTTCTATCACCGATGTACCTGTAGAACCCTTTCTTTTTGCACTTGATGTCCCTGGCCAAATCTAATTCTAAACAATCTTTGGCTTTCCTAACCTGATCCCTGGCTGCTCAGACAGTGTCTCTGTATCTGCCCCATGCAATCTGTCCTTGCTTGCACCCTCTGTAAGTCTCATTTTTCTGTTTGAGTTTGGCCAGGAGCTCCTTATTTTGTCCGTAGATCAGCAAAACCTAGGTATTTCAGACAAACTGGGAAGTTTAAGTTACTTCCAGATTAATTATGGTGTTACCTAAGTCCAAAAAAAGTTATACCATATGTTTTTTGCCTAGAAAAACTGACCATGACTCTGGGGGAAGTAAACATAAATTGCAAAGTGGAATGAATTGAAGTATGATCTTCCTAGGAAGGATGCAAGGAGTTCTTGGGGTGCAGACGACTCAGTTGTTTGAAAGACTTCAAAACTAACAGTAACTTTTGTGAGCTGCAGGATCTTGATTGCTCTGACTGGTGTTTTCTGCTTGTAATAAGGACAGTTGCACCTGGCAGCAGGGAAGCTGGGCTTTTTGTTGTCAGTAACTAGTAGTCTTATATATGATACTAGCCATATTAAACAAGTCTTGAGTCTGTTTTGTCTTCATTTCACATTGAAGCAGTCCTGAGTTCTCTGTGAATGACAGGAGTTGCCAGGCTTAAAAGGAAATATGTTAATCACCTGGATCTGTGTATACGTACTTCTTAAATGGGCATGGCACGAGAACCAAGTGGTTCATGTTGTAAGGTCAAAGTCAACATAGTAAGGTGCCATCAAAAACATATTAGCAGCTGAGTCTTTAAAAAGGTGACACAAATAGCAAACTGTTCAAATGCACATTCCTTATATGTCAGCTTCAGTGGGATACAGAGTAGATCCAGGGAAAGAAGAGTCACAAGTATAAATTTTTTTGGGGTCTGTGTATTATGAGGTGTGTTATATAATACAGTGAAAACATCACTGATTTGCATTTAGGTTCAATGTATGTCCCTTTCTTCTCATCCTTTAATAAATATGATTGTAGGTAGCCCTAATAAGGCTATTTGTAAGTATAACAGATAGTGTGTTGAATACCCACTCATACATACATGAGTAAACATGCTGAAAGTAAGTGATGAAATGACCACAGAATGCTTCATTGTTGTCTATGTGACTAATGATTTATTTATTTATTTATTTATTTATTACCTTTTGCTTGACAGATAGTATATGTGATAGTATTTTATACATTTATACATTTATAGAAAGGGAATAGAAAACAATGATACTATTAAAAGGAAGACTTCTGCACTGAAAAAAAAAAGTCTGATCTCATCTAACAATGCTTATGTTCACTAGCACAAGATTAATCAATGTATCACTGTCACTTGCAGACTACCTTCTTTCTCTAGTTTCTGACTCTCACCACCTATAGGAGAAGTCTTTGTTTTTGAAGCATGAAAACCCAGTTTTTGTTTTTTTGTGTGTGTGTGTTTTTTTTTTTTTTTTTTTTTTTCCCAATGATTTGCTGATGCTAGATGATGGCATTGTGGTTTAGCACTGAAGGGAAGCTAAGCACCACCCCACCACTCTCTCACTCCCCTTCCTCAGAAGGACAGGGAGAGCAAGTATGATGAAAAAAATTCAAGGGTTGAAATAAGGATTGGGAGATCACTCATCAGTTACCGTCATGGACAAAACAGATTCAGCACACAGAGATTAATGTAATTTATTGCCCACCACTAGCAGACTAGAACAGTGAGAAACAAACAAACAAAAAACAACAAACTAAAAACACCATTCACCCTCTTCTACCTCCTCCCACTGAGTGGTGCAATGGAACGGGGAATGTTTCTCCCACAAATAGACAATATAAGGAACAACACAGGGCATACAGTTAATCCTATGTTATTCAGAAGGTCAAATTTGATTGTCATAGAATCATAGAATCATTCAGGTTGGAAAAGACATCTAAGATCCTCTAGTCCAACCTTTAACTTGGTACTAGAGTCCACCACTAAACCATGCTACCAAGTTCTACATCTACACATTTCTTGAAAACCTCCAATATGCATTGCCTGGATCATGTCAGACACCAGAAAGACACAGCATTAAATGACTATTTCAAACAAATAAGTCATGTAGGTGTTGGCACTGAGGAAAATTTGCTTCTACTATTAGTTCATAGCTGTCACTAGGAAGAGAAGTATGAAGAAAAAGGGTGTTTTGCACCTCCCAGAGAAGAAAATGCTGAACTATTAGCTCAAATCTATATATGTTAAAAGGAAACAGATTTACTGCTGGCACTTGGTTTATTCTCTCGTTACAATGAACAGGAAAAGAGACCCTTCAGGCAATGGACTAAAGACATTCAGACATTCAGGTTCCAATGGCCAAACAATGACATCAGCTGATAGACTAACTCATAACAGAGGATGATGGTGACTCGCACAAAGCCCTGACAAGCAGTCTGTTAATGAACCAAAAGAATAAAAAGGAAAATGTATTTTCCCAGATCTTGAAATATTAATACTGTTCACAAGAGGACAAAATAATGATGCAACTCCCAGTAGAAACAGAATGATCTTCTGCCAGACAGCCAAAGACACAAAGACATCTACTGTGCATGTTACTTATGACAACACTAAAAGCTGCATTGATTTCATGATTTAAAGACAGGAATCCTGCACCGTTGCACTGTCTAGCCATGTATAAATGGCCATTGTCATTTAGTGACTGGTGTACAAAATTTGTTCTTAACGTTTTTGTTTTTCCTGTGTTTTTCAATAATTCATTTCGAATGTATCCTGAAGGTTTTGCATTCTTTGTAGACAATGAGGTTAAACTTGTCACCATGCTGACATTCATATGGGTCTGTGCACATGTCTATTATAGTCCAACCTGATATACTGCTAGTACCCAGGTCTGGAGTAAGCCAATGAACATTCTTCCATACAATTACCATGTTCAAGGGATAAGTGAGGTCTGCTTTCTTCTGGGGCAGGAAGAGAGTTTAAGTATCTGGACATTATCCATGCTATGATGGTTGTTTTGAGGGCAGGAGAAGAGTTCCCATTAGTTTACTGATCTGAATGGAGATGGTTCTCCCTTCATATGGCATAGCATGACATGTGGGTGGCAGAAGCAGGCTTTGCTCATATCTTTAAAGTATTGCAGTTTACTGCAGAGAGAATACAGGGCTGAAATTGCTGCTTGGGTTGGTTTGTTTTCTGTGACATTGGTCTTCTTTTGTGTGATAGTAGGACGGTTACAGCAAACTCTGCACTGTTCCAGCTTGAATGTTGCCTCTGTGGTCTCACAATAATCACAGTACAGATGCAGCTTTGCACAGAAACTTCCATGGATGCAAATCTTGGGACAAGAAGTGAAGAAAAAAATGGCCTCGTTCAGTATAAAACTTGAGATAATTTTGCATTTACCAACTGATCTGAACAGGCAGACAAATCAATCACAGTGCTTTTCACTGCCCCATGCCATATAGAAAAATAATTTTACCGTAAAATACAACCAGTTCTGAAGCAGAAGACTATAGCTGTTTGATAGCTTAGAGCATTACCTTCAGCTTTAGAAGCCAAGTTGGATTAATGTTAGGCTACTTATACTATGATTAGTCAAAATCACTTATGCTGCTGAAAACTGACTTCTTGTTAGTATACAGGAGAATGACTTTTAACATGTTCTTACAGTCTTGGTGGCATGTGGGAGCTTGGTGGCCATAAATGCAATAAAAATGTAGTAGTGCAATTTTACTTATCTTTACATGGTCAGGAAGCTGAATTCACTGGTATTGATAATTTCATCAGAGATGGGAAGTCTTTACTGAAAACACACACAACTTCCCATATTCTGTGTTAGAAATGAACAGAATCACAGAATCGTCTAGGTTGGAAGAGACCTCCAAGATCACCTAGTCCAACCTCTGACCTAACACTAACCAGACCTTCACTAAACCATATTACTAAACCATATCACTAAACCGTATCAACAAGACTGAAAACGAGACAAGAAAGAAAAAAGCATATGCAGGACTCCTCCACCTGTGAGCATTCAGGAAGCACTCTGGATAACCTTCACAAGGGATCCTCATTTTTACCCAGGTATTCATCTAGTACATCTTTGTGTACACACAGAACTCAAACATTTTTTTCTTAAAATCTCTCTGATTTTAGCCAGTCTTGTGCAGTGTTTGAGAAGGCATCATTTGAAAGAAAATAATTAGAAGTTATTAAAGGGCATTCATCCATTGCTTGATAGTGGGTAGAGAGCTCAAGAAAGAGTCAGTGTTACAGGGGATTTATTCAAGGAAGAACAATGCTGCTTTAGC
Organism: Aythya ferina; assembly: GCF_964211825.1. Classification (NCBI taxonomy): domain Eukaryota; kingdom Metazoa; phylum Chordata; class Aves; order Anseriformes; family Anatidae; genus Aythya; species Aythya ferina. The sequence continues at coordinate 2,945,763 of NC_140324.1, forward strand.
ACAATGTTTTGTATAGCTGCAAAAATTCATAAACATAAATATACTGTGCTTTGCAATTGCTTTTAAAGCCTTCTGCACACCTTGGCTTTCTAGTCATCTGAAAGCTCCGGTGCTTGGTCAGAGTGTTAGGACACCTTCTTTTCAGTGACATTTCCAGAATTTGCTAGGATGGGATGCGTTGAAAATGCCTGCATTTGAAACACTCATAGTCAGGCCAAAGAAAGATGATGGGAACATTCCCCACAGCCATTCATTCACATTGTTCAGTCTATGCTCTGCTATTAGGGGTCCTGAAGAATTACCTCTTTGAACAATACAGTACCATATGTAGAAAAATTTCAAAGAACAAAACTTGAGTTCAGCGGTCTCAACCAACATGCAGTTGTTTTGTCTACTGAGAAAGGAAAACAAAATATAATATAACATCACGCATTGGCAGGAAACACAACAGATGACCTCACAAGTATTACCCATCTGAAAATAGTGTTGAATGAGAAAAAAAGGACATACGCAGGACAGCTTTTATTCTCCAAATAAATAGCTAATTAAGCTATTTGCTTTCATCTTTTTGCAAGGGATGCTTGTCATTTGCCTCTCTACAATTCGTGAGGTGGTGCGTTCAGTCTGGCAGTGGTATGGGGAATGTGTGGTTTCACTCCTATTTCACTTCCTACTTAGAAACTTAGCACCGTGTTCAGATGGAGGGTACCGTATGTCTTGTCTTTCCATAATAATGTTTCAGTGTTCACCTTTCTGCTTGAATTCATGAGCTATAAAACCAGCTCATCGGCTTTTGAAAGCAGACACTTGCACAAAAGAAGAAGGGTTTTCTCCAACTTTTTTTCTTATTTTTCTCATTTTTGCTTCTTCACTGAGAATTTCTCAGCTGAGAGCTATAGGAAGATGCCAGGCCTCCTCTCTTGTGTGTTCATGAGTAATACTAGAATATCATTCATGGTCATCCAGTAGTTCTTTTTCACACACTCTTACCCTATACTTGCTGGATGCTAATTCAGACCCTTCTATACTACCCCCTTTAGGATGTTGTTCTGCAAAATAGAACAAATGCATTTTTTTTTTTTTTTTGATTCACCTACATTTTTATTACTGTTTTTAATTGATCTTAAGTTTTACTTTAGGTCAACCTGAAATTTTCTCTTTGACCTAAAATGAAATATTGCACTTGGCTTCATTTTTTTTTAATTGACCCTACAAATGACAGCCAAAATTTGTGATGGAGCTATTATCTTAATTTTAAAACCTGGAGGTTGGAAGGGACCCCATGTAGGTTGGAAGGGATGTCTAGTCAACCACCTGCCCAAGGCAAACCCAGTTCAAGCATGTTGTCAGACCACGTGGAGTGTTATCTCCAAGGCTGGAGATTCCATCACCCCTCAGTGTCTCTTTACAGTATACAACCATTCTTTGTTAAAATACAAAAACAATCAAAAACAAAACAAAACAAAACAACAGTTTTCCTTATATCTCTGCAGAATTTAATTTGTTCCAGCTTGTGTCCATTTCATCCTGGCCTTTATTTGTGTATGTCTGAGAAAACCTGTCTCTGAATCCTCTGTACCCTCCTGTTAGGTAGCTGTAGATGGGCTCCTTCTCCCCTTGCCTTCTCCTCATTGAACAAATGAATTTTCCTCAATCTTTCCTCATACATCATGTAATCCAACTCCCTGACCATCTTGGTGGCTTCTGTTGGACTTCCTCCAATACATCAATGTATACTGGGGAGACAGAATCTGGAGATAGTGCCCAGATGTGGTCTTACAAGTACTGCACAGAGGGAAATAATTGCTGCCTGTGACCTGCTGGCTGGACTCTTGTTAATACATCCCAGGATGTGTTTGGTCTTTTGAAGGTGACAAAATCTCACAATGTCATTACCATCTTCATCAGCACATTGACATGCATCCCATCTGCCCCCCTGCATATTTCTGTTTTGGAAAAATAAAAAAAAAAAAGTCCTTCAGATTTTTTGTTGAGCTGAAAAAAACTGCAGATGGTTTCAGAACACCACACAATTTTTTTTTTTTTCAGCAAATTTGCTTTACATTGAAAAATTCTACCCATCACCACTTCAGATCTTTTTGTAAACTCTATAAAGTTTACCTTACCTCTCCTTTGTTGCATGTTGTAAAAAGACTAGTACATCTGAAAAGGGGAAACTGTTGCCCTCTGCTCCCCTCCTGAACCTCTCCAGTCCCTGTGGGTTCATTCCTTTGCTATGACTCCTTGTGCCAACTCACAGCTCTGGGCTTGGACTGTTCACAATGTTAATGGGCACGAACATGTTTTTTGCTCATCTGTGCTAAAAGGAAAAAGGATGTTCTCTCCCCTGAGGAATGACTCCAACCTGTGCTTTGCCCATGTCTGAGCTCAGAAGCGTGTGGATGTGCTTGAAAGGCAAGCACAGAGCTCTGCCTGATCTTCATCTACAAAATAAACTAACCATGGATTTATCACACTGATCCTTCTACAAAGTGAGTCATATGAAGAGGTATAACAGGTTTCCCTAAAATTATCAATTATCCTTTCATTTTTTTTTCTTTTTCTTTTCTTTTCTTTTTTTTTTTTTCTTTTTCTTTCTTTTTCTGCTTGGAATTAGTCCACATGGAATGTGCACACTTTGGACCTTCCACTGGGGAAGTACACTCATGTGGTGACTCATTGATTGCTGATGTCCTAGAGAAAATCCCAGTTTCTCTATCTGAAAATTGTTTTTAGGCTTTGCCTGGCAGATTCAAGCAGTAAGTGGCTGGAAATCCTGCATACAGCATTGAGCAGAAGAAGTTCCTGGGATCTAGGGAGTTGGTCCAGTGTTCTCCATCTGTTCCAGCACTGTTGCCAAGTTAAACTTTTGTGCTACAGATTGCACAAAAGAGAGAAAAGAACTACAAATGAAAAGGTTTGAGAGTGGGAGACTTTGAATTCAACCAAAGGAAACGAGAGTAATGTGGGCCTCTTTGGGACCAGCGCAGACAGCTGCAGCAGGAACTCTATGCCTTCAAGCATGTGCCAGGAGAGTTCAAGGGAACGACCCCTCCAAGGCTGTGAATCCCCCATCCCACAAATGAGGGCTGCATGCAGACTCCAGCCCACATGAGGGCAAGGAGAAAGGTATTTGTATCCCTGATTTGAATTTCACAGGAAATGGAGGGATCGCCTTACTCCTGGAAGGAGAAAGACATGATTTTCATTCTAAATAAGGCAGCTCACATGTATGTCAGAAGTTCCACAGTGAAATCCCACTGCACTCACTGCATGTCTTTTTATGAATAAAATTTTAATAAATGTCCAGTGTTTGATTTTTTGCAGCAGACTTGCCTGGCTTTGATCTACATTTGCCTGGGCTCAGCATGGCTGCTGCTGCCTGCCAAGCTAAAGAGAAAAAAGTTACTTTCCTTAGTTTAAATAAAAGTGTGGTGTTTTTTTAAAAAAACATCTTGGCTGTTGAGTTGTATGTTATACATCATGCCTTAGCCCCATCCCTTCTCTCCCAATCCAGAGCGCACACTGAAACAATTTCCCTGTGGTTTCCCTCCTTGGTGGAGTCGAATTCCTAGAAAACAAAAGGAATGTTGCAACTGTGATCATAAGCTCTAAGACTGCAAATCTTACATAGACAGGAGCCTCAGTCTGAGCAGGATGCTGGTAGCAATTTATCATGAGTGGGTACCTTTGGTTTGAGCCTTACTGTTGGCTCCAGCAAAGCAGACAGGTCTGTTCAGACAAGTACATGTTTGTCACAGGAACATCATTGTCCTGTTACATAAAGCCTCATATGTGTGCAAAACCAAGGGATATTTCTACAGCCCTGGGAATGGCACAAAACAGTGAGGATCTGATCACCTCTGTAGGCCCCTTGTCTCCCCAGCCTCCATGCAATGTCACTCAGCCTTCCCAAGGCCAGTGCTTTCTGTGACTTCCAGTGGCAACCCCATCAGGGCCTGAATCTGACACAGTCTCACCTGAATGCCTCTGACTGAATCCCAAAGTCTCAGAATGGCATACAGACATTCATCTAAATTAATTTGAATTAACTCTTGCAAAAGTGATAGAGCCAAGAATCCACCTAGCTGGCAGTTGGGCAGTGACCCACAGCCCTGCTGGACCCAACCTTCCACCACCCTCTCCAGAAGGCTGATCTAGATTCACACAGGGAGCTGGTTGAAGGGTGACCTGGTAATGAGGGCCTCACTGGCTACTCTTTGAGCTTGTGCACACATGCCTCGAAAGCAGTGTGACAGCAGTGTCAGCACAGCCAGCCCTGTAACTCTATCCATGTCCATCACTGACTTTTGTTACAGAAAACCAGAAGAGCTCTGGGAAGGAATCAATGGGCAAGTGTGGCACCTGCCCAGACATCTATAGCATAGGGCTGTCTCAATCATTTCTGTCCATCGTGTAAGGCCTTAAAATCTGGACTATGTGACCCAAAGGGCAAAGAAAATAAGTAAGTGCCACCCAATGCTCTTTTTTTTGGCACTTCAGTCACTCTGGTTTTACCAAGCCTTTCTGCTTTTGGAAATCTATGAAACAAAGCTCCACTTTAACTATTAAAATGTCATTCCAATGCCTCAAGTGATTGGCTTGCTCAATGCACCAGAAGCTGCTTGCTGGTCCCTTTCCCTGTCCCTCCACTACCTGTCACTTAGTGTGCTGGAAGCCCTTCTAAATTCCTGAGGATCCCTTTGCAACACACCAAGCAGACTTCGCCTTTCTGGAAGTACCAAGCAATGCTCAATGTTGAAGCGTGCCCAATGGGGACATTTGAAATAACAGGTACCCCTCCTCTCTTAACTCCTGCTCTAGAACTTCTGCCTTACTTGGAGAAGATCTTAATGGGAATCTTTTTCCTTCCTTCCTTCCTTCCTTCCTTCCTTCCTTCCTTCCTTCCTTCCTTCCTTCCTTCCTTCCTTCCTTCCTTCCTTCCTTCCTTCCTTCCTTCCTTCCTTCCTTCCTTCCTTCCTTCCTTCCTTCCTTCCTTCCTTCCTCCCTTCCTCCCTTCCTCCCTTCCTCCCTTCCTCCCTTCCTCCCTTCCTCCCTTCCTCCCTTCCTCCCTTCCTCCCTTCCTCCCTTCCTCCCTTCCTCCCTTCCTCCCTTCCTCCCTTCCTCCCTTTCCTTCCTTTCCTTCTTTCTTTCCTTCCTTCCTTCTTTCCTTTCTTTCCTTTCTTTCTTTTCTTTCTTTTCTTTCTTTCTTTTTTCTTTTTTTTAAGAGAAAAACAAACTTGCTTTTGTGAGGGATTGAGAGGCCTTGCAGAAGGATCTAGATACCTCTGGATGGAGCAGTAGACAATCAACAACAGCATGAAGTTCAACAGAGGTAAATGACGGTTTTATGGGTTTTACAGGGATATAGTTAATTTTCTTTATAGTGTCTGGTACGTGTCATGCCAGCAGGTCAAAAGAGGCAATTCTCCTGCTACACATAGCACTGCTGTTGCCTCACCTTGAGTATTGTGAGTAGTTCTGGGCTCCACAGAAAGGATGTTAAGGTACTTGAAAGCATCCCCAGAATCACAGAATCACAGAATTTTCTAGGTTGGAAGAGACCTCAAGGTCATCGAGTCCAACCTCTGACCTAACGCTAACAGTCCCCACTAAACCATTTCCCTAAGCTCTACAAGGGTAAAAAGGCTGGTAAAAGGGCTGGAAAGCATGGCCTGTGAGGAGAGGCTGAGGACACTTGGATTGTTTAGGTTGGAGTAAAGGAGAATGTGAGGCAGTGAAATTTCTGGCCTGCATTATTTAGAATGTCAGATAAGATGATAAAACTGTTTTCATGTTAAATGCCTGATGACAATCTGAAGTGAATGAGATATTTATTGTTGTAGGATGATTTCCCTAAAGAAACCTTTGTCTGAATTTGTTCCTCACACTCTAAATTCTTCACATGGTGTTGATAGCTTCCACTTTCGATGTCAATTTGTTTGAGATGAAATTGGACAAGAAGTTTCTGGAAATTCCCTGCATTTATTTTTTTATTCCTATTCATTCCAGAAGCATATTTCAAAGGAAGATGGCATCACACCCACATTCAGTGGGATTGTACCTGAAGCACAAAGAGATGACTTGATTATCTCTCAGCAGATCTGAAGAAAGATGGAACTTGTCTTTTGAGCACTGCCTTGAGCCCACGTAAATCACTTACATTGTAGAACACCCAGGAACAGCATCAAAAACGTGTTGGCTATGTAATACTAAGGTTATGTGGGACTTGTGCTCCTGCCCCATGTCAAGAAAAATTTTGTTGTGGGGAAAAAAGAAGTAATATAAGAAGTGTCTGTAATGGCTGTGAGCAGCACATGCCCCTTTGCTACGTGTCTGCCTTGCAGACCGCCCACATGCCATCTGCCCAGACTATCAGACATTCTGCTAGCTTGCCAGGTTTATTTGGACATGGGCTCCTGCATACATCACTGTGTGTCTTCTGCTGTGCCAGTGCCTGAACTTCAGGAAAACAAATTCAGACCACATGTCTTTCCCTTCCATTACCTAGTGCATCTGAGCCTGGCCTATTTCTGAACAAGTCTTGTTCTTTGAGGCACACGTCTCTGGACATATTCTGCAGCTCTGGACTAGCTGCAGAAGAAAGGGATGCACTGCAGGTTGTTGTGGACCCAAGGGACATCTACCTGTCTTTCAGGAGGAGTCCAGGTGCCACAGCTCCATCCAGAACAGAGCATCATCAAGAAGAAGTGGAGACTAGTCACCTGTATACAGACAGTTATCTGGCTTCTTAGAATCCTTTTTATGACCCCCTCCATCCTCATTATCTGAGTAGCTCGTTGTAGTGATCACAGCACTACCCTGCTGGCAGCATCCTATGCCCTGGCATTGCAAAACTCTCAGGTAGTGCAGGTTTATTACATGCATTTCATTGCATCCTGCTCAGACCATTATACACCATATTCCTGAAATAAAATCTCCAATTTCTTAGAGATTTCAAGGCTAGAGCAAGCAGCTGTGGGCCTGCCAGGACACAGCCTTGCAGGGATCTTGGAGCAGCAGCATAAATCTCATATTCCCTGACCTCAGTTCACAGCAAGAATCTGAATACAAGAGCCTGATTTTGATTTTTTTAGATGACTTCATGCTTAAGAACTGTTGCTGTCCTGACAGCAATTGTGTCATCTTGCAAGAAGCAACATGTACTAATTTTAGATTACCCTCACTGAAGTCAAAAATAGAAAAGTTAAAGCAACCTTAACCCAGCTTTATTAGGCTTTGTTACATGTTTTTGACAGTCACTGATATGACTGAAGGCATCATCTTATTCACATTCATGCAGAAATACAGGAGAGAAGTGTAATAATGTGTAACATCAGGACTGACAATGGTGAAAGAGACAGAAAAAGCCAAGTTCCCTTCTCTCATTATACTTCTTTTTACAAGATCCTGATACCATGTATTGCCCAGAGAAAGAGCCAAAAGATAGCCAAGTCAGGCATTAAAAAGAAAATCGGGTTCACAACCTTATAGGTAACCTTAAACATTCTCCCTTATGAATTTTAATGATTATAGTGACAATAACAAATGTCGATCTCATGTTATTTTTCCATTGGATTGTCACATGCAGTGCACATGATACCTAGTCCTCACCAAAATTAAAAGAAGTGATCTTCTCTTCCCTGTTGGATGGTTATATTCATTGCTTTTTGCCCACAGGTCAGTCTAAGACCAAAAGAGATGTGGCAAAAATTCCTGGCTAAATACAGTGAAAAACTCATAAATTTTTATTGAGGTTGTCAGCTATTTTTGAGAGATGATTATTTACAAATACTTTATTTCACTAATTGTAAAATTGAACGTTGTAGTTTTTCCTATGAAAACAGAATTTTAGGAACTTCAGTAAATAAATAAATAAATAAAACTTGAATGATTTAAAACAAAAATCCAAAATCAAAACTGCAATGTTTAATATCAGATTATATGTTTATGTCAAACTAAAAATGTGTTGAATTTTCATACATCTAATTGCCCTTAATGACTCTTTCTTTCCCTTCCTTTATTTTTTTCAGTTTGTTCAGTGTAGAAACAAGCAAACAAACAAAAACCAATTACTTTTACAGCTCTATTCCAGTGAATAGAATTAATAATAATGAACAACAAAAAGTATTTTACATTATGCTTCACCTTTTAAAACTTGAAAATTTGACCATTAGTTTATCTGCCTGACAGCCATGTGAACTAACACAAGACATTATGCTGTTTTACACGGAGACATTTTAAACAGTGCAGCTGACAGGAAAAAAAAAATATATTTGCTTATTTTAAGGCATGTTTTAGTTCCTCCCAGAAGCAATGTTAAGGCACATGCAAGACAAAGAGGTGATCTGAGACAGCCAGCATGGCTTCACCAAGGGCAAATGGTACCTGACCAATCTGGTGGCCTTCTACGATGGAATGACTACATCAGTTGACAAGGGAAGACCGAACAATGTCATCTCCCTGGACTTCTGTAAGGCTTTTGACATGGTCCCACATGACATCCTGGTCTCCAAACTGGAGACTGTGCTTGGGTTGGGACAATCCCAGACATGCATACAGAGTGTGAGAACTCATTGAGAGCAGCCCTGCAGAGAAGGACTTGAGGGTTCTGATGGATGAAAAGCTCAACATGAGCCAGCAGTGCGTGCTTACAGCCCAGAAGGCCGACTGCATCCTGGGCTACATCAACAGAGGAGTGGGCAGCAGGTGGAGGGAGGTGATTGTGCCCCTCTGCTCTGCCCTTGTGAGGCCCCACCTGGAGTGCTGCATCTAAGTCTGGGGCCCCCAGCACAAGAAGGACGTGGATCTGTTAGAGTGGACCCAGAGTAGGGCTATGAAGATGATCAAGGGGCTGGAGCACTTCTATGAAGGAAGGCTGAGAGAACTTTGGATATTCAGTCTGGAGAAGAGAAGGCTCAGGGGTGACCTCATGGCGACTTGAAGGGTTCTTATATAAAAGATTGAGAGCGATTCTTTGCTCCATCAGATAATGACAAGACAAGGGGGAATGGTTTTAAACTAAAAGAGAGGAGATTTAGAATAGAGATTAGGAGGAAATTCGTCCCTCAGAGGGTGGTGAGGCACTGGAACAGGTTGCCCAGAAATGTTGTGGATGCCCCATCCCTGAAGGTATTCAAGACCAGATTAGATGAGGCCCTGAGCAACCTGATCTAGTGGGTAGCATCCCTGCCTATGGCAGGGGGTTAGAACTAGGTGATCTTTGAGGTCCTTCCAACTCAAGCCATTGTATCATTCTATGATAATTTCTGCAAAGGAGATCCACTTGTCCTGTGCCAGGCCTCTAAAAACAAGGGACTCCAAATCATGTAACTATGAAAGTATCAGTTCAAGTGGTGTGTCTGTCACTTCACAGAAGCTTGGTGGCAGGGGCAGAGATTATAATGTTCTTCAGATCTGTATTCACAGATTTAGCCATTTGAGGCTATCCTACCTCTTCCTGCAGCTTCATGTGAGGAGTGGAAGTAGATTAATGATTTAATTTACAGATTAATAGCTGATTTCCATGTATGACATATAAATAGGTAAAATAGATGGCAGTTTGCTGTGTATTAATATAAAAAGCATGTTTACCTCCTTAGTTGTTCACTTGAGGTTTTATTATGAAGTAATTCTATTTTGGGGTTTAATGTCCTTCTGAGAGAATTTGCATCATTTACCTAATCTTAATGCTGAATATCAAAGCACTTGGATTCACATGTAGCTGAGATGGAAAAAAAAAATAAATATTTGGAAACAGTATAGATCAGATTATTTTATAATCAAATGATCTGAGTATATTTATTGCAATATGACAATTGACTGTTACCACATATATCAGGAATGCAGTGTTGGGCTTTATATTTCACTTTGATTAAGCGATGGAAAATGGCAGAAAAATAACCTTTCAAGATATTTTACAGTCTGTCTGCCTGCACATATACATACTAAGTTATGCAGGCTCTGCACCAGCACAACCATCTCTGTCTGAGTCTTAAGCAATGTCTCAGATGGCACTCACCCTGAAAAACAGGCCAGAAAGCCCATGTTAATTGCATAGTTAAGTAGAAAGAGACAGATATGACACAAAACAGTCTGATAAAAGGTGATCTATAGCAATTGGTTTGGGTGTAAGGTAGAGAGATTAAGTAACATTTCAGAGAAAAGGACATGGACATCATATGTACTGACAGCTCTACCATTGCCCACATGAGGAACTCCTGGAGAGTTTCACATGATGAGACCCAGAGCACTCACATCCAGGCATTAGAATTCTAAAAAGGTCCCATGAACATCTGAATACTGAACCAGGAGTGTTTCCTTTGTCTTCAAGGCAACAGAAATGGAATAATCTTTATTAGACAAATTATACAGTCAGAAAATGAAAGTTTGGCCACTAAGAGTTTTCTTTGGGCATGATTTGGAAGCCACAAAGGCCAAGCTAATAAAATTTTCCACCTTAATTGCGTTAGTCAGTTAGGCAGCCTTAGTTAAAATAGTGGCTACTGTACTTGTCCTATAGCAAACTTTGCTAAAGATAGATCTGTTATGTGATTGATACTTATCTGACTACAGATCTTTATTCCTACAAATAGGGATTCTCCATACGGTTTTTTAAAACTGTGCAGGGACACATACTTTTTAATATAAATATGTTGGGTAATTTTCTGTGGGCTGGTTGGGAGTACATTTTGCCATCCTACTGCTCCTTCCACTTCAGAGTTTCTCCCTGGCAGTTTTGTGGACCATGAAACAATTTAGCTGAGAAACATCAGCCAGTCCACCACTTCCACAGGCATGAGTGGGCTCACTGCTAGTTCTTGTTTTCCAGTGGGCAGAAAAACACCCCAATATTGCTTGAAGTAAAGATCACTCTTCCAACTTCAGACCTGCTCTAAATTTACATTGGATGCAAGCATCAGAGGTAGATTACATGCTTAGTTACTCATTTGCCTTCTCTATACCTCAGAGCAGGTAGACACAGGAACATTTTGGGTGAATGTATTATTGTGCACAAAAACAATACCAAAATACTCAGCCACCCAAGGGGAAAGCAGCTGGAGAGCTAGAGAAATTATACAAATCTTAGTAACTCCGTGTGGTCAGCAACAACGACGTGACAGTGGGGAAATAAAGAACTGGTTGGAGGCTTGAATGAGACTTTGAAAGAGATCTTGCTGTAATGTCTGAATCCTGGGACTTAATCAGATACAGCTGTGCTGAAAAGCCTCAATCTAGAAAATAAAGGAGGAGCTAAAAGCATCATGTTCAGAGAGATTTGCATATGTTGAATGGATTAAAATGCTGCTTAACCATTCAATAGGGAATGTAGAAAAAAGTATTTCCCTCGCGTGCCGATCATTTGCAGGGTTGTGTTCAACTGCAGCCCCTCAGAGAGAGGTTTTAGAGAGAGGAAAGCAAATGAACCTGGGAAATGTTAATTAAATGTGTTCTCTGAGATCAGTTACATGTGAATTAACAGAGGAAATGGATTGAGCAGGATCATGCCAGAGGTGAGGCACAGGATAACATCTATTCTAAGCATAAAGAACAGTCTTGAGTAGCCCAGATACACTAGACTGTAGACCCAAATAAAATTTATCTGGCATTACAAGTGCATTCCAAAAGGAAAGATCTGTGGTTGATTTTGCACCTAAAAAAAGAAACAAGAACAATTCTTCGTTTATGCACTATCACCTTTTGGACACTTACTTTTTAAAATATGTGATGGCCAAAAGTCATAGACTTTCCAGAGTTCCTGAAAATACAACAAAGACCCTGTGTGTATTTTTCTGTGCCAGAATACCTTTAAATATCTACTGATCATGTAAACATGGTTATGAATACAATATAGGAGTTAACATGCTTTTAACTAGCCTAAGCTGACATAGGGAATCTTTTGCATCAAGAGTTGTACTTTCCAACTTGCTGTGCATTTGAGAGAGAGAAAAAATGTATTTTCTTGTACTTTCATTGCTGTGTTGCTCTGTATGAGCAGTTCAGACATTAATCAGGTGAAATTCACATTTATTTTAACATAAATAGGCACTGCAGGGTCGGGCCCAGGAAATAGTTTATATATCTTGCTGAGCTGTAAAAAACACTACAGACTTGTTGACAGAACTGCATTCCTTGAAATGCTCCATTATTGGCTGCTTGTAAAATCAAGGTCTGCCTTTTCCCTGTTAGTCTCCACAAGTTTGTTGTTAATTAGGCTGAGCATCATTCTGACTTCTATAAAGCTAGTAGGGGGTTAATTAGGAAAAGCAAAAAGAACAAAGAAGGCAGTGAAGACGCCTCAAAGAGAGGCAGGAGGAGAAGAGATGACAATCTCCCTGTCAGCTTGGGGCTTGGCTTGGAATTTCTGCACCTCTGTAAACTGAATTGTGAGCTGTATTTGAACCCTCAGCTGCTGAGTGTAAAAAGGTAACTGAGCCCTGAGCCAGATGGTAGGACAATAAGGAAGCTTCCTCACGTTGCTGGTGTGTTGAGCACAGCCTTTTAGGGTCCATTTGGTTCAGACACTTATCCGAACATCTTTGACCTGAAAAGCAACTTGATTTGGGGTTTCCGGGGAGACTTCTGGCATACAATCCGTCCACACATGGGGACTTGTGCTTCTTTCTGATGATGTGCACAGAGTAGAGTTCAAAGAGGAGGAGGAACATGTGCGTTTTATTTTGCGTTTAAAGAAAAGACATCAGTAATGTTTCCTAAGCAAGAGGCAGAGGAAAAAAAGAAAAAAAAAAAAGGTATTGTATGGAACAAAAGAGCAGAATTAGTCGCACAGCTGGCATTCAAAGATTGTCATAGAATTATTAATTAATTTATTTATTTAGTGAAAACGCTCGTAATGTCAAAGATTTTCTCTTTCAGAGCCCAGGTAACTTTTGAGTGTAAAGGTCCTGGTCTAGGTCACTTAATCTTCAGGTTACCTGTGTTCAGGTTACCTGTGTTTGCTTAATTGTTTCACATCAGCTGTGCTGAGTAAAAGAAAATGATCAGCAAGAAAAGTACCTTTTACTTGAAAGTCTTTTTTTTTTCCTGCTACTGTTGACACACAATCACTTTTCTAAAAAAGAGATTAAGAATCACCCCCAAATTGAAAATGAATTATTTTTCATCAGATCTTTTGATGTGAAGTCACTGTTACTAATGCCCTTCTGCCTCCTGCAGCTCCAGCCTAAATTTGGGACAAGCAGTCACTGCATCCAGCTGAACTGAAAGTGTTCCCTAATTAACTGAGCTAAGCGAGTCCTCCACTCACAAAGAATGCCTAGGTGATAATCATGTCTGCATTCAAACGTCTCTTGCTAAACCCAACCTCTCCCCCCGCCCCAGTCCCTCCTTGAAGTTAAAAACTTTTGGCTCAAGAATGCGGTAGGGTTGTCCCTTGCTACTCCCACTCCTCCTGCACCCCTTCCTCCACCGCAAGGCCCTCCCCCTGTCCAATTTGGATTAGGCTGTACCTTTTCTTCTCTTCCTTCAAGGGTGAGGGTTTTATTCCCTTCTTTTCTGCCCAGATCTCCACTAAACAAAGGAGCTCTGGGTACATCACCAATTCCAGGACATAAAGGTATTTAAAAAGTTTCGGACTAAATCCAATCCTGCATAGCTAGGATCGATTTTCTTTCTCTCTGTAATTGATGTTGTAATTCTTTGTCTGCCTAACTGTATTTTATTTTTTTTTCTAAGTTTTATGCATTTTTAATTAAATTAATTTGCAAACTCAAAGGCAAGGTTTTGAAAAGTCTTTCCTGATTCCTTCCAAACTTGCAGATCAGTTTTAAATCTGATTTAGTGATTGGCTCTCTCCTTACTTTGTCAGTGTAGTTCTTACAAGTGGTGTTGGATGGAATTTCTCAAAGCTGAAAATAATTTTTGAGTCTTTTTAACTCTCTTTTGATGGTGTAAATGACTTTTCCATACTCTCTTAGTAAGACTTTTGTTAATGCTCTCATAGTACGTGCCTGTGTATCGATCATTTGTCTTGCTTCTGATTTCTCTGTGAGGAAATGTATAAATCTGGAGTTTCTTCAGCTTAAATTTCTGCATGAAGGCTGGAAATCTCTGGAAGTGTAAAACTTTAAGCTTTTAATGACTTCGCTTCCATTTGTGAGCTACCTTGAGAACTCTGGGAGGAAAGGAAATGCTCTCCCTTTTGTCTAGCTGAAGGTAATCATATTCCAGCCTTCAGCAGACAGGCATGTGCAGCAAAGTAGCAGCAGAGCTTGCAAGGCTGCTGCAGGAAAGGCAGTTTCTTTGTCTCTGCCTCTGCTCCCAGCCCTGCCTTTTCCTTCCCACTCTGTCTTTCTCATTCACTGCATTTGAAATATTAGAGCCTGAAAAATGCATGCCCTCAAGAGCTGAGAGATTCCCAGCTGGGACACCGCTCTGGAGTTGTGAGGAATTTCTTTTTTGTTGTTGTTCAGACGCATTTTCTGCCTTGTCTGGGCTGATTTTGCCTGCTTTGGGGCTGGGCTGGAACTGGAAAGTGCTGCTGTGGGAAAGCAAGGGGGACAGTTAGGGGAGGCTCAGGGGCCCTGTCCCTCCCAGCAGGAGCAGACTTAAAGCCTGTGCCTCTGTCAGAAGCAGCAGATATTTCCAGTCTGGGTGGAGAGGGGAGACCTGTGAGGATTCCTCCCTGAAGGAGCAAACTTTGGGGTCTTGAGGTGAGAGATGCTTTCTAACCCTCCCCCGACCAGAAGAAGCAAGGAAGGGACCCCAACTCCGATGCATGGGGGTGGGCAAGGGAGGAGCTGAAGGGTCATTTGCACGTGCCAGTGCAGGGCTGGGGGATTTGGAGAATGGGAGGGGTGATGGGGGCTAAGAGGAGGAATAAGAGGGCACAGGATCAGGGGGTGCAGTCTGGGAAGAACATTCCTCTGTGATACATTTTTCAGTCTTTTCAGTGAGCGTTCTCATAGCCTCCCTAGTCTCCCCCTCTGAGCCCAGCCTCGCAGCACTGCCTGTTCCTGCACCCTCAGCCCAAGCCTGGGGCCATGCTCCTCATCACTGAGGAAGACCCCAGTTCTGATTGCACTCCTCCCCCTGGGTCTGTGCTGTGCCAGGATCTGTGCCCTTTGCCTGGGTTTATTTTCCTTTTGCCCTCGGTGCCACATAAGACCCAGAATGACCGCAAGGACTAAAATTAAGCTGCTCCAGAGACCACTGTGGGTGCCTTGCCCGTAGTGCTCCGTGGCATGAGCTGGCCCTCAGCTTTTCCTGAGGGCTCAGGTCCTGGGCTCTGCACATATTGGCCAGAGGCTGTCCACAGGACCCTCTCCCCCATGTCACTGCCCCCAAAGGAGGGAGAAGGGCTCACATCTTTCGTCCCAGGAAGGGGTCTTGTTCATCAAGACTGATCCACGTGGACTTGCTTAGGGCAGAAGATCTCTGGGGACTGAGAAACTGCCCTGGCATGTTTCAGGGCAACAGCCTGGACCTGGTCCTTGTCTACCTATGGCCTAGCTCATGGGCTCTGTTGCTGGCATGCAGCCCGGGAGAGCTGGTAATGATGTGCTCATCCCAAGCTGTGTCCAAAACCACAGGTGTCTGCCTCCTTTGGCCCACTCCCTGCCCTCTGAAGAAGCTTTGGACCCCATACCATCCCTTTCCCTGTGGTCTGTCATTCCCAGATGTCTGGCCCAGCTAAGGGTCTCTGGTCCTACATACCCCCCAGCACACCCAGCTTTCCACCTTGTCCCTTCACCCTCCTCCTCTACTCTGTTCCTCCATCCTCCACAGAAACCAGACTTAGCTTAATGTACCATGTCTTCATCCTGTAGCCCCACCTCAGTCTTCCATCTTGAACACGCGACCCTTCTGCCTACCTCAACACTGACATATATACCACTCTGATGTGTTTTCTAGCAATTCCTCTGCTTGAAACACCAGGTATCTGGGAGGTTGTTTTCAAGCAACTAATCTGTCACATATCCAGTCTGGCTAGAATACAGCACAATAAAGCAGAGCTATGGGACCTAGGAAGATGGTCCATAAATAGGATCCACCCTTCCTTGAAGTGCTAATATCCTCTTGCTTCATAGCCCTGCATCTTGTGTTGCTCCTCTGAACCTAGGTACCACACCAAGTTCAGTATCATGACCACGCAGGTCACTCTTCATTTCTTCCCCAGGAAGGCAGAAAAATTGGATACAAGAGCAGAGTCGTAACCCTTAGAGATCTTTTGGTTTCTGCCCCATGGGAAAGGAAGGCTTTGGCGATGATGTGGTGCAGAATGATAGTGTGAGCATGTTGGCTGCATGCACAATGAGCCAAATTCAGTGTGACTGTATGATCTCACTGTATTAACTCTGGGGGGGAACAGCCTGGGGTGAACAATCATTTTAAAAGTATGAAAGCCCTTAAGAACACTTGTTTGTCTTTCTTTCTCTTTCCTCTGTCTTTACTTCTAGAAAGGGAACAGCAGAAAGGCACCTTGGCACTTAGGGGCTGCTGCCAAAATCCATCCTCCACCAAGGCAGCAGGGACCCTCCAGCTGGAAGAAGCTTTCGGGGCATCCAGGGGAATCGTGGAATCCGTGCCATCATGGGGGTATTATGGCTGGCCAGGTTCATGCTGGGATGTACAGCAGTTTTGTATGTGGAACAAACCCAGGGTCAATATGAAGGGGACTTGCAGACAGACAGATTTGCAGGCTATGAGGAAAGACAGCCAGCAAACAGAGTGAGAAGAAGAGGCCAAGACACTTTACGAGGGTATGTTTAATATTCATTTCTATTTTACAAAGCAGAACTTTGTTTGTTATTATAGCACATAGAGACATGCCTACAGAATTGCCTTTTCTATTTTTCATTGAGTTCAGGAAGGAATCTGCTCTGCAGACCAGGGTAGGAGGAAAGCTCGTACTGCAGGAGACAGCCAAACAGGCAGAGGACCCAGACTCCTCCTGTGTGAACAGAGTGCTGCACACTGGGTTCTGTGGCTTTGATCAGTGGATCACAGCACTTTAGGGGCTCACACCAGGACTGTGAGGAGCCATCCACATCCTGCCTGCTGGTGGGAAGGATCCTGGACATTTGCCTGGGGTGATGGCTTTGGCTGGGCTTTCCACTGTCACTAGCAGGGATGCTGCCAACTTGGGTTTCAACCCTGGTGTCACTCATCTCTCTGCTACCAATTGATGCTCTGGGCTGTACCGAGAGATTATTGCCTCTGATAACTGCTTTTACATAATGGTTGTTCTCCCGATTGTTGCTCATGGGCAGGCGTCCATACTCAGTCCTCTGTTGCGAAGTTGTGGCTTGTGGTCTCATCTCTAGCCAAATCAGTGTGAGAACTGGACTTGTGAGGGCTTTCCACCTGAGGAGGGATACAGGGCTCAGCTAGAGAACACTGGAGCTTGTGCTGGAGCTCAGCAGTGTTTGTGTGTTCTCAAGATGGTTCCTGGCCCCAGCACCGATCCTGAGTTATTTTAAGTCTGCCTGGCTGTAGTTCTTGGAAAGTGTTCCTGTGTCCGTGGGCAGAATCAGAGCAGAACGTGATACACGCGCAAAGCCTGGGCTGTGCCAGAGTCCTCCAGCACTTGCTGGAGAATGCTTTTTGAATGGGATGGAGCACCACACTTTCAGCCGAGACAGACAAACATGTATGTGTGGGCTGAAGCTGGAACACAGAGCCTGGCAGTAGAGCTGCCATGGGCAGGGCCGTGGTGCTGGCACCATTTGCTCTTTGAATTCAAAAATGCACAGCCAATTGTTTCTGCCATGGTGGATTTAGAAAAGATGGACAGCAGCTGCCCTGGGGCTTGTTCTTCTCAAAACTAGTTACCAAAAGCAGCCATTAGCTCATTTGCAGGGCAGGACCACCCTATGTCTCTTCCATTATAAGCCAGAAGTACTTTTGCTGTGATTCTTTCAGGTATCTTTGTGGATGTAGTCTGTTTAAAAAAACTTTCCAAATCTTTGTGATAAAAATGATGATGGACATTTCTTATAAAGGATGGGGTGACTGTCTACCGGATCCAGAAACTCTTGTTCAGTCTGGCAGCCTAGGGCAATATGTGATTGATCACTATGTTCATAATGGGAATAGAAAAGAATGGAGGTCCCTGGAATCCGGTGATCTTATGAAACTCAGTGACCTAGGTGACCAGATACTGTTTTCAAAAATAGCTTAGAGATTACGTTCTTTTGACTTTTGGGAATGTGAAGGGTCCAAATCCCACCAATGCTTTAAAAACGAAGCCCAAGCTCTCAAGTTAGAAAACTTTTCTCTAAAGCCTCAGACATTTGCTATCATTTAAGTAAAGTAATACTCAAATTATGAGTTATGTAAGCAACTAAAGGCCACACAGTAAATTTGAGGTAGCCTCAGAATCAGGCCTGAAGTGTTAGTCTCCCAGTCCACTGCTGAGAGCTAAGGACCACACTGCTACCTCTCTCCTTTTGTCTTCTGCTTTCTTAATGCCCTCAGAAACAATTGATGTAGGAAGAGAAAAGACCCCACTGGGATAAGTGCAAGGTCTGTTTAGGGAAATCTGTGCAACTATAAATTAAGATAACTGAAGATTCATTGTTTCCCAGCCCTTGGGAGAGTAGTCTTTTTGCAAGGGAGAGGATGATGGTGGACAATGAAAGGAGAGCTGGCAAAACCCAGAGTGGCTGGAGATCTTGCCTCAGGCAATTCCCATGCTCTTTGTCAAGTGACCCTGACAGTCTCCTTGGATTTGTGTCGAAATCTCCTTCAGTATTTCTAGCCCTTCAGCAATTGCTCTGCTTAAAATCTCCCTCTCTCTGTCTCTGATAAACCACTTGAGATGAGAAAT
This sequence comes from Aythya ferina, assembly GCF_964211825.1. Classification (NCBI taxonomy): domain Eukaryota; kingdom Metazoa; phylum Chordata; class Aves; order Anseriformes; family Anatidae; genus Aythya; species Aythya ferina. The sequence goes on from NC_140324.1 coordinate 2,964,553, forward strand.
CTATTAAAGAATGACATTTTAAGTAGTGTTCTACTGGTCTGAGAAGGCAGCTACAGATGTCACCATCTGCGCTGTTGTAGATGGGGCTGTCAGCCACTGAAAGCCATCCCCTGAAGAGTCACAGACCCAGTAACTTGTTGTAGATTCCCCAGACTGTCCTGGTCCCTCATCCTGCTCTGCCTAGAAACAGATCTAGAGAGTAGCAGTTATGGATAAACATCTTCCCTGACCTGTTTTTTTTTTGCTGCTTTAAGGTATCAGGATTTGTGGCTGCTGTAAAATATAACCAAAGGTTATAAGCAAAGGCTATTTGCATCTTACACATTACTTAACTTTTTCTTCATGCCTAGAGCTTTGACCATATTAAGATGGTTGGGCCCAAAGAATTGCAGTGAATGGAGTTACATCCAGTTGGAGGCCAGTCACAAGTGGTGTCCCCCAGGGCTCAGTACTGGGGCCTGTTCTCTTTAATATCTTTATCAGTGATCTGGATGAGTGCACCCTCAGTAAGTTTGCAGATAACACCAAGGTGGGTGGGAGTGTTGATCTCCTTGAGGGTAGGAGGACTCTAAAGAGGGATCTGGATAACCTGGATCGATGGGCCAGGGCCAACTGTATGAAGTTCAACAAGGCCAAATGCTGGGTCCTGCACTTTGATCACAACAACCCCATGCAATGCTATGGGGTTGGAGAGGAGTGGCTGGAAAGCTGCCTGGTGGAAAGGGACCTAGGGGTAATCATTGATTGCTGGCTGAATAGGAGCCAGCAGTGTGCTCAGGTAGCCAAGAATGCCAACAGCATCCTGACTTGTATCAGAAATAGCGTGGCTAGCAGGACTAGGGAAGTATTTGTCCCCTTGTACTCAGCTCTGGTGAGGCCTCACCTCAAATACAGTGTTCAGTTTTGGGCCCCTCACTACAAGAAGGGCATTATGTGCTGGAGCGTGTCCAAAGAATGGCAATAAAGTTGGTGAAGTGTCTAGAGAACAAGTCTTATGAGGGCTGTTTTGGGAATTGGGGTTATTTAGCCTAGAGAAAAGGAGGCTCAGGGGACACCTTATTGCTCAGGTCTACAACTACCTCAAAGCAGGTTGTAGCTGGGTGGGGGTCGGTGTCTTCTCCCAAGCAACAAGCAATAGAGCAAGAGGAAGTGGCCTCAAGTTGCACCAGGGAAAGTTTAGGTTGGATATTAGGAAAAGATTCTTCACTGAAAGGGTTGTGTGGCATTGGAACATGCTGCCCAGGGACATGGTTGATTCACTGTCCCTGGAGGTATTCAAAAGAAGTGTAGATGTGGTGCTTCAGGACATGGTTGGCAGTGCTAGGTTAACAGTTGGACTTGATGATCTTAGAGGTCTTTTCCAACTTAAATGATTCTATGAATTATTCTTCTTTGTCCCTGCTTTTCTCTGGAGTGGATGGAACCATGGATTCTTTCCATCTCTACATTTTATTATATTTAAGTTTGGGCAAGGAAATAGAATGATACCTGAACTGTATGGACGGGTGTTACCCAGCTTTCTTCTACCTCCTTCCAGCTTGCTACATAGTGAAGTGTTAACCAACTCTGGAAGAATTAAATACACAAGAATTTATTTGGTGTTCTTTCCTACTTCTGCACGTAGCACAGCTGCCTACGCTACAAATAACTCCCCATGTTTTTTCCTGAAAAGCCCCAAGTAAGCCCAGGCAGCAGTTGATACCTGCTCTCCTTTGGTGTCCAGTGACTTTTTGTGAACCCTTACTCAATTAGTATTAATAGAAATACACAGAATCATTTAATACCATAGAGCTTGTAGTGAGAATCTGTTCTCTAAAAACTCCTGTGTGACTGACACAAGCTCTCCTTTTATGAGGATAGTTATAGATATATTGTTAGTAAGCAAATCAGTGAGCTCTTTTTGCTAAAAAGAGGCATCATCAGCAATGTAGGAGGAAAGATTGTATATGGTTCTGTTGGATAACATTACTTGGAACTCTGTTCCCAACCCAGTCTTCCTTAGTAAAGAGAAAGTATGATATAAATGCAAAGCATGAAAAAAATGCAAAATAAATGAGCGTGTTATTCACCAATGCCTTTACAAATAATAACTAATAAAGTAATGTGGAGCAATAAGTCACAGCCAAAGCCCTGATTTAATCTATCGTTAAACCCATTAAAGTAGAGGCAATTTAAAATGACTGTCTCCTGAAAGAAACAGCACTGACAAACCCATTTATGAGGCAAGATTTGAATGGGATTATTAGTTTAATGAACTATTGAACAGTTTCCAAGAGAAAGAATGTGTTTAACAAAGGGGAAAGAAAAGATGATTAGTCTGCAGCCAGCTGAGCTGTTTGCTGGCAGTATGATTTCCTGTAAGTTCATGGCTGTCTGTTTTTTTCAAGTCAGAATAAAAGCTCAGCTATAGCTTGACTTTAAACAGAACTAATTATGTCAAGCCCATTAATTAGCAAATGGCCACTGCAATTGAGAAGATAGATGAGGAGATAATCTTTGGGAAAGACAGACATACATCATACCTCTTCCATTGCTATGATTTATGCAAAAAGACGGAGAAATGTCTAAATGAATTGTCGGATATAGCAAATATGAGTTCACAAGCTGCTCTGCCATAGATTTCTGATGCCTTAATTTCCACTTAACGTTGGGGAAGGGAGAGGAAGGGCACACCGTGGCTGCAAAGGACAGGAAGAATTGCTGGGATGTAGATAAACCTGTGCATCCATAAGCTTGGAAGCTCAGGTGCAGTGGGGAGGGAAAGCTATGGGCTATGGTTCTGGGCTGCACAGCACCAATTTAAATTGGAGCTGACAGTGTGATGATGTTTATTGTCAAGGGAAGCTTGGGCACAGTAGTGCCAAATGTCCAAAGCTTAAAAGTCACCACTTTTCCAATTCACTCTGAGATGTGCATAGAAAAAGACGATTTCCAGCATCATTTTAATGACCTGATTCCTGGCGTAGTTCAACAAGCATCTTAGTACAGTAATTATTAGCTATTATCAGCTTTTTTGTCACTGTGTGATGGGATCTTACCCTCACACCGCTTACGCCCTTGTGTTAGTGTTGGCACTGCTTTCCTGAATTGCTTTTCTGACCTGGATTGCTGCCTGAGTGCTTGTGGAAAGGATGATGCAGCACTGGAGTGAGAAGCCAGGAATGGGGAGAGGACAGGGCTGTCCCATTCAGGGGCAAAAACAGTCAGTTTGCTTTGACCTGAAGTCCTGGTAGAAGCAGAGCACAGCAAAACCACCTTCAAGTCCCATGTGTTTCCTGGTGTTTGCTGTTCCTGTAAATGCAGATTATTAACTCTCCTAATTACTTAGCAGCAGTATCAGTCTCTGGGATTTATGTTTCCATATACAGATGCTCTACATGACAAGCAACAGATTATTTTTTTCACTAGCAGTAGTTATAATTTTCTCCACACTGTCTCTTTAGGCTTATTGTAAACACGCCTTTAAAAAGAACTGATGCCCAAAACAAAACTAGTTTGGCCAGAAGTTTCATGATTCAGGCCCTGATTCTGCCTCTGATAAGATCAAGGATAATTTTTATTTTTATATATTTTTTTATTTAATTAAAAGGAATAAAGCTTAAGCAAATCTTTCCTGCAGTGTTAACATCCCAGCTGCTACTTTAAGTTTAGTGAGAGGTATTGGTATCCTCAAAGTGCCATCGTCAGAGTCCTTTCAGTGCAGAAGCTCAGCCTGACTCCTTAAAAAAATAATAATAAATCAATCTCTTGACTTCAAAGTTGTGTAAAACTCCCTGGATAATGAAATCTTGTTTAGAGAAAGAACCAAGGTGCTTCTAAAAGTCAGTGGAAGCTAAAACGCCCCATTTCTTAATTTAATCTTTCAGTTTAGGCAACCAGACTCACTTATTGTGTGGGGAGATTGTGAAAAAGACCCTGAACTAAGGCAAACTAAATATTTTTAAAGAGAAAATTTTTGGGGTGTGTAACCAACTCCACTGACAGATAGAAACGACACGTACACCTGAAGAGAAACAACAAGACTACAGTACTCACTAAAAGTCATTGCCTGAAAAGAACGGGGCTGCTTATGGTTGCCCACACCTCAAATGCTTTTCTTACAAAGCCTTGAAGTGCATGCCTTAGGACTCTCCAACTTCAAGGATTCTGTTTTGGGACATCTGCACTTAACAACAATCATAGAATATCCTGAGTTGGAAGGGACCTATAAGGATCATCGAGTCAAACTCCTAGCACCACATGTCTACCCCAAAATTCAGAACATACAATGAGGATGAACATGACAGGGAAGAGCAGGGCTAGACTCTAGCAAAATTTTCTTGCCTTCTCCTACCATACTCCTGCCACGGGGAGAATGTGGGTCTTTTGGCTCCAAGGCCTGCTGAAACTTTAAGTGGACATCTAGTTCCAACTCCACTGCCATGGGCTGGGATGCAACCCCCCCCAAAGATCAGGTTGCCCAGGGCCTTATCTCCAGGATGGGGCATCCAAAACGTCACCCAAAAACCTGTTCCAGTGCCTCACCACCCTCTGAGGGATGAATTTCCTCCTTACATTCAGTCTAAATCTTCCTGCTTTTAGTTTAAAATGATCCCCTCTTGTCCTGTCATTGTCTGACTAAGCAAAAAGTTGCTCTCCATCTTTTTTATAAGCCCCCTCTAAGTATTGAAAAGCTGCAATATAGTCAGCCTGTAGTCTTCCCTTCTTCAGGCTGAACATCCTCAGCTCTCTCAGCCTGCCTTCATAGGGGGAGTGCTCCAGCCCCTTGATCATCTTCGTAGCCCTACTCTGGGTCCGCTCCAACAGATCCACATCTTTCTCCTGCTGGGGGCCCCAGACCTGGATGCAACAGTCTATGTGGGGCCTCACAAGGGCAGAGCAGAGGGGCACAATCACCTCCCTCCACCTGCTGCCCACTCCTCTGTTGATGCAGTTGGCCTTCTGGGCTCCAGGCACCCACTGCTGGCTCGTGTTGAGCTTTTCATCCACCAGAACCCTCAAGTCCTTCTCTGCAGGGCTGATCTCAATGAGTTCTTTATGCAGTCCGTACTCATGTCTGGGATTGCCCCAGCCCAGGTGCAGCACCTTGCACTTGGATTTGTTATATTCCACACATGTAAACTTTGAGATTTAGTCATAAAGCTGAAGTTCAAGTACTACAGAAGGAACAAAATTAAGGCAACAGCAGGAGACTTCTGACTTAGGACTCTCATTCCTAGATTTTCCTTGTCTTTAATTTATATTATTAAATAGTTGCTCTTGGACTTCTTGTCTAGGCTGGTTTTTCTTGTTACTGGCGGGAAACATAAAGGCAAGTGTTGGCATGGCAAAAAGATTGTCTGGCATAGAGTTTAATAGGTTATAGGGGTTTGTTTGGAATTTTTAAGAAATGGATTTGAAATTTAATTTGTTTCAGAGTTTTAAGGGGAAAAAAAAGATGGAAGAGTTGGTAACTCTGCTTTCCAAATTAAATTGTATGCAGTTCCAGGAAATCAATTGCATTTTCAGTTTCTTTCAATGGAAAGTCTTCCCTGTGGTTCCTTGCTGATATATAGGATTTAAACATAAATATACTCAAATAAGAGAAGACTTTCCCTACCATCATTCATACCAAATGCATGAAGATCTGAATAAAGGGAAATAATAGACTTACTGACAAAGAAAAGATGTATAACAAAAGATTTTATAGTCACAAATTGCTTTAAAAAGATTGTAAACATTACTAGGCTTGAACTTGGCATTAAGCAAAATAGACTGAATCCAAAACCCATAGAGTCTCCAATAGGCTTTCCTTGCATTTTTCTTCTTTAGTTTTATGAAACTGAAAAATAATCACGCATCTTTTAAAAATTGTTTTCATTTTTATTCATATTTTTTTGATAAACCTGATATTGAGACATGGTTGTCTTTCTGAAACATAAAAGGTTCCTAAAAGTCTTGGGTAGCCTGGCTTGTACTGAAGATACAGGACGACAATTGGTATCTGACCATAATGCTCTTTAAATAAATGAGATGACTAATAATAATATATATATATATATATATATTGATGTTAGGACATTTACATCAAAATAGAGGTGCCAACAGCCAAAGGAAAGGTTTTGACGGCCTGAGATAACTCAATAAAAACCAAAATTTTACATTTTGGCTCAGCTTGTCCATTTCCTGGTCCACAACTGAGATAACGTTTTAAAGAAAAATTTAGACTTAGGGTTTTTTGGCAGGGGAGAAGGAGCAATTTTTGATGTAATTATTTCATAAGCAAAATAAACCTTGTATTCTCTAGTTCTAAGTAAGGTAAAAAGAAAACAGATGTGTATTAATATGAGCATGGTTCTGCTCTCTCTCAAAGTGCCTTTTCTCTCTTCTGTATATCCTGTCTATTTAAGCTCATAGATCTCAAGAGGAAATACCTGCTAATGAATAACGCAGAGGAGCCAACCCTTAACTGACACCACTGGTGTCTGGGGACTCTGGCAAAATTCCCTCTTCATGATCTGCTGTTGCGGTGACTTGGTTGAGATTACTGCTATGCACCAGAAATGGACAAAATGCAGCTCATAAACACATCAGTGCATGATGACCGTGCATGTGTGCAACACTGTAGTTGTTCCAAGGATGGGTGTATCCTGCAGTCTGCTTCACATGGCTTGGGTCACCTAAGCTTGGGCAGAAATCTGTTGTAAGCATAAGGATTTATTTTGATGTGAGCTAGTCACCTCAGTGGCAGCCAGGCAACATCCTCAGTCTGGTTTTCCCTCTCTGTAAGTGTGTGTCCAGAGTCCTTGTGTGACCACGTGTCTGTGAGGGTTGTCCAAACACTTCTTGACCTCCAGCAAACTTGGTGTTGTGCCCACTGCCCTGGGTAGCCTGTTTGCTCAGGAGGAAGCTATGTGCCAGTTCACGTCACTTTTTGGGTAGTTGGATTGGGGTTTTAGGGGCTGAAGTAGGGGCAGCTCCATGAGACAGAGAAAGTAAAGGGTCTGGTAGCAGAATTGTGAGAAACATCACAAGTCTGGGGCTTTGATGAGATCAGAAAAGAATGTTTCTGTTGCCAATATGATAATCTCCCATTTGAGTAAGTCCTGCATGTGGTCACTTGCTTGCCTTTACTGTCTTGGTCCATGTTTATCACCCTGTTGCAGAGAAATTTGATGATTGTGCCAGACAAAGCATGAAGCAGCCTCATCCTGGGCTCATCTCAGCAACACACTGGCTGTCACAGTTTGGGTGTTACTGAGAGCCTTAGGAAAGTGATTTGTAGGTCATCTCAGCAAACAACTTCAAAATGTTCTGAATTCTAAGTCCTTTTGTACTCATGGTCTTACCCAGCAAAATAGCTGCTGCCAGTTCTAAGGTGTGTAACTTCTGCTGCTATTAACAGAAAATTAGCATCGCTGCACCTTTAAAACTGCTTTCTTAGAACCAAATATAATTGAAATCTTTGTGACAAGCTAATTCCTAAAAGCTAAACATATGTTGTGCTGCTTTACAGAACAAAAGAATGACTTCTGTGGTGGGAGAAATTAAGCACCTCCTTTTCAGGACCGAGTCATTAAACATACATAAACAGGGGGTTGCCTGGCGTACTTCTCCTGTGTGTTTATTGCTGATACAAGCAGCTGGCTTCTCCAGGGGTATTGCTCTCCTTTCTTGTTTGCAAATTACTTAGCAAACTTTCCATCACAAAAGCACGTATAGGCCTGGGGAAGTACACAGAAATATACAGATAGCCTGGTCCTAGAACTGTAAAGCTGATAAACCACTGAAAGAAATAATTGCAATACATCTGAGGAATTGTGTAAGTCAAGAAACAGAGGGACACAAATATGCTTCTCTACAGGCCAGCGATCCAAAAGTCAACATTGTTTAAAATCTGTTCTCACACCATGACACAATCCCAAATCCCTGTGGATGGCAAGATACATGGACAAAAACCACTATCACATTTGGCAGTAATTATCGTCCCCCTAGTGATCTCCACTGAGACTAAGGGTGACTGATTCCTGTAATGGTGTTCCCCACTTATTGTGTGAGATGGTCCCTGGAGCCTAACAAAAAATCAGGCTAAGATTAAAACCAAAATGAACATTCAATAATAGGAAAAAAATATCCAGCTTGGGTAGAGAGGCAAGATCATCTTCCCTAGAAAAGCCACATGCTTCAGTCATGTCAGACTAGAGAATGTAGTGGTGATGTTCATACAAATTAATCTTATTTGACTTAGCACAGGCATGAACTTCATGATAAGAGAATAAGCTGCAAGGGCAAATAATCTAAAAAGATTTTCCATGTCTCATCCCTAAAATATGTCTTCCGTGGATAGCAGTAGACACATCTTTTTTCTGCAGTATCAAATCAAAAATACTGACTATTCTGGAACTAGCTAAATTGTCACTGAGTTGGTGAATTTACAGCAAAGGGTAACACTAAATGGTTTGGGGAAATCTAAAGCAGCATAAGTGGCAATGTACATTCCTAAAACTGAACAAGCATTAGTGCTTTGAGAATTGAACAAATCTCTGTTGTTGCTGAATACTTTGATTTCCCCATAAACCAGAGTATCGTAGACTATCCTGAGTTGGAAGGGACCCACAAGGACCATTGAGTCCAACTCCTAATATTCCTTATCTGAAACTTGAAAGGCGTAAAAAAAAAAAAAAAAAAGGAAACAAAGGACAGGAAAGGCAGTAACTATCAGCAAAATCTCCTTCTTGTAATGCTAAAGGGCCTTCATTCATCCCATGTAAGATGTCAGAATTGCTTCACCCCCAAATGGATTTACACGCAGAGAATATAGAGAGAAGAACAGAAGGAAAAGTAAGACTGAGCAAACTTAATGAGATCCTAAAATTAGGAGATTGTGCTCTAGCAGGAGAAGGTGTATTTAGCACAGTTTCATCTGCATGTACTAGGAATGGTATAATTGGAGAATATAATTCCCATGGGGCCAGAGCAAATTATGGAAGATAAACGCCCAAAAGTAGTTATAAAAGCATATCTTCACTGGGGGAGGAACAGGACATTTGCCAGTAGTGGCAAATGACAGCTTATTGCCTTTCAAAAAACTCCATTGGGAAAAAAATAATAAAATAAAATAAAATAAAATAAAATAAAATAAAATAAAATAAAATAAAATAAGAACATTTCTGGAAGTAAGCATTGGACCTCAGAGTCTGGCAGATGGGGGTGGGGAACGTCTTGGGAATCTCCTGTTCACCTAGATCATCTCTGCTAGGGACACCACTCATTTGCTCAGACAGCATTTCCTCCGGGACCTGGAGGAAGGTCATCACTGGACCTTATCTCCCTTGTTTTTGTCTTTTTAAAGGGAAGCCTGGGATAGTAACTCACCTGAAACACCGTTCAATGATGTCTTCACTCCCATGACTTCAGTGGCAGGCTGTCCCACCCGTTTTTCCCTTCATAAAAAACATCTTACTGGAACATCCCAGTCTTTATGGTAGTGCAGTTAGAAGTTACACTCACTTCCCTTTCCAACTTATGGCCAGGTAAAGAAGGGTGAAAAGCTCTTATTTGACCTTCACGCAGACACTCATCCCCAGTGAGATCTTTAAGGTATTTAACTTTAAGCATGTGAATTTTATGCCGAGTAAAGGCAAAGATTTGTTTGTTTAATTTTCATGCTTTTAATATAACCAGGGAGCTCTTCTTTTTCAAAGGAAACTATGGCACCAACCACAAGCAAACAAAAGATTAAGGAGGGACTAGAGAAGTTAATAGAAAAGACATTTGCCAAAGACTAGTAAATTCATAGAAATTGCATTGATCCCAGGACATCCTTGACCTGAAAATGGGTAGAATTGAGGGCAATGCTGGGGGGAATAATTACCTATATTTACACTCTTCTCATAATGTTCTGCATGCATCCATTTTTGGCCACTGTTTGAGAATAGGTATTGCACTATATGGACCCTTGACAGATGCCATGTGGCTGTACTTACAAATAGGAACAGGCTTTAGTCATATCTTGTGAAATTAAACTGCTATCTAGCAGGGTCTTTCTACGGAACTGATAAGCAGAGTCTGGAGATTGATAAGTGGGAATTCGAGAGTTCAGAGTTTGTTTTAGAGATCAGTTTTGTGAATCCTTACAAGAGGTTTATCAGATCGTTAGTACCCAAGATAAATAGGCCCAAAATATCATGGAAGTGAGAGTTCAAGATGCATGCAAATAAGTCATTAAAATGTTTACTTCCACACTGACCAGAGAGGCAGTCATTTTGAAAACAAACCATGAGTCAGAGACCTTCAGGACTACGTTAAGCACTTGGAGAAAAGAAATAGCTAAGCACTTTGCAAGAAGGACAATTTGAAGCAGTTACAAAGGTCATCAACTTCTAGTCCAAGGATGAACCTCCAGGTTCTCCATATCTCTAGAACAGTATTCCAGGTGCACCCTCAGTATGAGGGTGCTAGAAGACAGGGAAATAGCTCACCTGGTCCTGCTGGCCAGCAAGGATGCTGTTGAATGGGGATTTCACCATAATTACTGATCAGGGTCTCAGCATGACTCCACTGGCTGTTGTAGATGCTCTGAATAAAACCAACTTATTTTGCATTGGTTAGGAGCTCAGATGATCTCTTTTACAGATAGCTGCGGGTAGTCAGCAGTTGCTGAGGAGCAATATCTGTAACAGCAGATATCTGTGCTGAGGAGCAATATCTGTAACAGCAAAGCTTTTACACAGAAATGTGTGTGTACTGGGTGTCCAGAAAGTCTAGAAAATAGTCTCTTGACTTCTTGTCTTCCTCCAGTCACTCCCTTTAAGGCTCAAGGTCTGCATTTGGGTGTATTCTTGTGACTATATTCTGTCCTGCCTATTTTGAGGGCCAGTATCATGGAGGAAGTCTCTTATCTTGTGATCATTAGGTTTGTGGCTGGATAGTGAAGTTGTGCTGCTCCTCACTCTGAAACCACCAGGTGTAGACCCAATGTGATGTCTGGGGAAGTTGCTGTTCACCCTTGCGTAAAACACCGGGCTCCAGCCATAATACTATCCTGCACAGTTGTACTTTCGCAGGGCAGGAGAGTGTTTTTTACTGAATGTTTTACTGTTTTGATTGAAACAGAGAAGAAATCATTTGTCTTTGGTCACTCACCTGACTTACATGTGGGACGTGATAAAAGTGTAAGCCATACTTTTATTAACAAAATCTTATTACGTCTTACCTTATTAACAAACTTTATAAAAGCCATTACAAGTACATTACAAAATGTACTAATTTCTGAATGCACCTACTCAGTATACTCCACGTGTTCTTATTGCACTAAGGAGAGCAGAGAAAACTTGCAAGAGATGTAAAGTGTTGGCATCTCTGTCCTCGCCAGGAGACTCAAACCAGTGCAGAAAGTCATTTGCTCAGTGCATATCCCAGCTTGACCCTTTTAGCTCAGACTCCTTTTTCCACTGAGTAGAGAATATCTTGGAAAGTAGTTCTCATGAGACAGCTACAGCACTGAAAATCTGTTTCCACCCAGCAGGAAGAAGCCTTAGGCTGTATCAGAGAGGGAAATAAAGAACTGATAGATAAGGAAAAGGGTCCCTATGTTCTGGTAGCAGTTTCCCAGCCCAATCTTTTCCATCCATACACAAAGTAATCAACAAACTGGGAGAATCATTTGCTGGGCCACTGAGCATGCACCAGAGCAGAGTAGTTCCAAGGTCACAGCTCAGGGATGGTGCTAAGGAAGCTCAGTCACTGGTCAAGGGGTTTTTCCACCAAGAAATTGGCCCAAAGTGTTAAGCTGTTGTAAATTCTTCCTGAATTAATCCTTCTGGTCCTATCAGTACTTATTTCCCTAGGTTGTTGTCCTATTTGCCAGCAGACCTTTGTCCACTTGAGCAAAGGATGCTTGGGGGCTTTTTCTCCTATTGAGCATGTGTGAATTTTGGACCTCTGCAAGCCCTCCTTAGCTCCTGCTTTCTGTCTGCTGTCCTTGGAACAGGAGGAGACTGACTGCTCTTAAAGTGAGAACATGGTTCATGACCTGACCCTGGAGAGCTGAATGTGTAAGGGCCTTTGTTTCCTCAGACACACTAGGAGTCTATTCAGCTTTATCTTAGATCTATATCCTGCTGTTTGGAGAGATCTGAAGTCTCCCACCTTGGAAAGCTGCCTTCTAAGAGTATTTAAAAATGCTGATATAGTGCCAAGCAACTGACAGCAGTGTGGCAAACAAGACAAAGGGACTAATATTTTGCTTTCCTGTGAAGGCTCTGTGGTCTGAAGAGGGTAAAGAACAAGTAAAAACCATCTCAGAGTGGGTGGGTATAGCTCTGCAGCAACATGGGAAGGAAGGTTAGCTTAAGATGTGGGAAAATACAGATACTGCAGACCAGGTTCTGCTTTCATTTTACCATAACCTTTCTCCAGGAAGTTTTTAGCTTGATAAAGGAGACCTGTGCAGTTATGCTGATGGAAATGCAGCACCACTTTCTGTAGTTCCCAAGGATCTGAGTGGGCAGTCAGGACTGATCCATTATTGCCCATGGAGATGATGTCGTTAATGCTATAGACAGTGAGTGCAGGACAGCAGGGAAGGTAACAAGTCTTTCATATCCACCTACACTGGCTGAAATTATCATTCATTTGCCTGGAGTGAGGATGAGGCCAGTGAGAAGGAAAACGTTTGAGCAGCCAGGGAATAACCCTGTGCAGACCAGAGCACCTCTGAGAATTACTCCAGCCCTGGCAGTACACTGATTTTCATTCAATTCTGTCTTCCTCTGATTTAAGGAATGGAAATAACACTTCTGAAAGCCAGTGACAACCGAAGCACACCGATTAACCATGACAGGGGAGACAAATCCTGGGCTGCAGTGCCTGTTTTCTGGAAAGCACGCGCTACACGTAGCCAAGGCTTCATTAGCTGTGGGTCTTGCTGCTTGGCAGGAGAAGTGCTACTTGCAGGGCACTGCAGTTCTTACAGAAAGCAGCCCTTTGGTGACTGTGCAGAGTTTGCTGAAGAAGACTCAGAGACTTCTCTCTAGCTGGCTATTCCTTTTCCCACGGCTGGAGGACTGGGTAAATATCCATGTGCATATCCATGTGTTGAGGACACAGGGGTTAAGCATAACATAATAATATATATTCCAACATAACATGGTTAAGCAGGAAGCTCAGGGTAACTTTACTTAGTTTTTGTCTAGCATCGGTCTGCAAAACATTCTAAGCCCAAACATCACACGCTGTGCTGTCTGCCCTCTTCTACCTTTAACAATGAGAACATTTCTGCTGGGGTCACACTAGACATCTGACAATAACTGGCAGACTGAGCCCATTTGGGCTGCTTGCTCAGCTAGCAGGCAACAATTCAGTGCTTCAGGCTGTATTTCCCAGGCTGCTTACAGGAACAACCAGACTCCACTTGTGTTCTGTCCCCACCAGCAGACTGGCACCCTGAGCCTGTGGGCAAGTTTGTGGTGTGGTTTGTCTCTCAGTGCTTGCTTATGCTTTAGACTCCATTGTGGATCTGGGAGAAAGGCTTCTCTTACTAACAGCCCTGCATTTTCACATCTCATGTCCGTAGTTCTGCTCTTCTGAAGTGTTTTCTTTCTTTTTTTTTTTTTTTTTTTTCTTGGCATCTCCCAGTTCTCAAATGTAGTCCCTGCCAGCAGGCAGGATTTAGTGCCATCAGTTGAAATTCAGGCTTACTTTGTCTGTGCTTATCTCTGTAATTCTATTGTTTATTTAAAGTGGACAAAGAAGACACAGTGGCTACGATTGCTTTTCCTTCTGTTCTTTCTTAGCATTACTCTTTTGTCCATATTCATTTTCATTTAAAAAAAATATCTTTAATATCTGAGGTCTTTTCAGACTCTTCCTTGCCTGCAGACACTCTCTTACTCCTGTGGCTCTAATACCCAAAGGAAAAGTCATAGAGTATAAGCACAGTCTCAGCATTATAACTATGCCTGTTCAGGACTGCGTCATGTCTGTATAAGACCACCTTGGTACTGCTAGCTAGCCAGAAGATAAAGTTGACAGTGAGCACAGCTAAAAAGTCTCTTGATTTTTAATTTAGGACTCTGAAATGGCTGCAGATGCTGATGACCAGTAATCATCAGAATGTTGTGGCAAGTTTACTGAACTTGAATGAATTTTCCTCTAGCTTTCACCTTTCCATTCCTTGAAGCATTTCACCATGAAGCATGGTTTCTCTTTAACAACTAAATGACATGCGTTTTATCTATACCTTCTTGCTGATAAGAGCATTTGTTTCCAGCATGTGTTTTCCAGGATCGAGATAACTGCTACTTATGTCCACAATTGTTTTTGTCACAGCTTTGCTGAAGATACTTTTTTCTTACAGAAATCATGGTGTTGTAGCACAGCTCATGATTCTGTGTTGGCAGTTTTGGTGAAGGAGGTTCTGCAGAGCATAGGGCAAATGCAACACAAGTAGAAAAACAGTTGCCACAGTTTCTGCACAGCTCATTGTGTGCTCTGGGAAAACTGGAACTGGGAAGGAAAGCAGCACCCTTCATTGACCAGAAAGTCATTTAATGTTTGTGCTGCTCAGAGGTCTTCTAGTCACCATGGAAAGCAGAAGCTAAGATTGCTTTTACATGGAAATAACAGTGTTCAGTAGAGGGTTCCTTAGAGTTTACTCTTAGGCCAACTCAGTGGTTTTGTCGTTATTGTAAACTCTGCCCAGTTCCATTTTCCCTGTGAAAACATTATATTTCTTCCACTTGGAAAGAGACACCTGCAGCGTATCTGCTACACATCTGCTGCATATCTGCTGCATGTCTGCTGCACATCTGCTGTACATGTCCTGCTGGGTCTCTGTTTTCTGTCTGCTGTGCTCTGGATTTGCTGGGTGTGTGCTGCACATCATCATTGTGACTGCTGTACATCCACTGTGTTTCTGTTATGTCTGCTGTGCATCCAGTGAATATCTGCTGGGTCTACTTTATGTTTGCTGTGTGTTTTCTGAATGCATGTTGTATGTTTGCTTGACGATTGCTACATGTCTTCTGTGTAACTCCTTTACATCAACTGCAGTCATGCCAGAGGTGAAAAACTTGTGGATGCCTACGCAGCTTATTCAGGGTATTCTAGGATCCACCAGCCTCTCCCAGCCAGGAATCTGTTGCCCTAAACCACTGCAAGTTCTTGCCAAAATACAGACTGGAATCTGGCAAAGGGACTGACTCTACAGAGTGCTTCTGATATTGGCTGTTGTGCCCAAGGTACACAGCCAACCCAGCACCCTCTGCCTTCCCACTCTTGGCTCACTGCAGAACCTTGAGAAAGGAAACCAGAGGAAGAAAATATTCAAAAAATCCCCACCACTTAGGCAAAACTTTGAGGCAGAAGCAAAAGGAAGTTCAGGAAAACAGACTGATGGCACACCTACTATCACAGACACCTTGGGATCTGAGGAAGAACAAGCAAGACAAGTTCTGAAGTAGGCACGTCATGGCATGGGAGGGAAGTAAAGACATCCATGGTTAAAACAGTCTCTACAAGGGCACAGGCAAGGTTTGGGATGCTGTTTTAAAGGAATGAAGGGAAGATGAAACAATAACTGTTTTATGTGTTTCCCTTGCTAGTGGCAGAATACCAGAGGGTCCATTTTGACATCTAAATTCACATCAGGAGCAATGTGTGCTATTTTTAAGGGTACAAGAAGAACAGAATGGAGGTCTGTACTCAGCTGGATCATGCTGTGAAATCAGGCAGTTTAATAAACACCAAAAAGAGGGGGGAGGGGGAAGAGGGGCTTTGTGAGAACAAGCTAGATCTGACCAGAAACTAATGTTTGAGATGCTTAACTTGTTTAGAAACAGCTAGAGAGGTATTGTTTTATGAGAGTTTATGAGAGTTGTTCCTGCAAGGTGATTGGAGATATTGACTTGCTAACTTTTTCTTTTTTTTTCCTGAAAGCCATTTTTGGAATTTCATTTTTTCTATGGCTCTTCACTGAGTCACTTCAAAGAACATATTGGCATGTGAGGTACTCTGGCCTCCCTGGAAGGTGGAAGCAGATGCTCAGATTGTTTTAGATCTTGAAGTCCTTTCATCTATAAAGGTCACTTTTTTTTTTTCTTTTTTTTTTCTTTTTTTTTTTTTTTTTCCTTCTAGATGTAGCCAAAGAGTATACAAACTACATAAGAGTTTAGCAGCGGTTTGGTTTTGATGGGCAGTTGGGGTTCAGTTTTTCAGTTTGCTGAAACGATGAAACATGAGCAAAGAAAGCCTTGTTTTCTGGCTTTTAATGTAGATGTTCTGATTCCGATCTGAAAGTACCAGTCCCAGGAATACCCAGGGTGAAGGCAGCTCTCAACTAAGGCTCTGTAAAGGGCTTGTTCCCAGGTGTGATTTCCTCACAGCTGCCATCTGCAGCAACACAAACCAGTAGCAGAGGTGTTAGAAACCACCAGGGAAATAAAAAGAGACTGTTCTGTGGAAAATTAAATGAATTTGCTGATCTAGCTGAGGAAAATGGTCATATTTTCAGAATAAAAATAAAAAATAAACAAAGCAGCCAATGCTTTTGTATAAGTTTTTTTAAAAAATCAGAGTTTTTCTTTTGCTACAGTCTGCTACATCCATCCATTTGCTCCCACACTGAGTAGCCATGTAACTAGAGATATTTCTACCAGTAGCTGAGATATGCACATAGCTGTGGAAGTGTATTTCACAATGAAATGGGTTACAGTGAACATAGACTTACAGAACATCTGAGATGGGAAAGGACCTCCCCTGCTCAAGCAGGTCCATCCAGAGCAGGTTGCCCTGACCCATGTGCAGATGGCTTTTGAAGATCTCCAAGGAGGAAGACTCCACTGGCCCCTGCCCAGTGTACAGTCGCCCACACCACGATGATGTGTTTCCTAATGCTCAGATGGAAACTCTGGTGTTTCAGAAACATCCCAAACTACATAGCAGAAACTTCCTAATCTGATTCATTCACATAAAGCCACCCTCTCTGTGCAATGATGGTGATAGTTACAGATTGTCAATAACCAGCCCCAAGCAAACTGCTGAAGTGGTTGACATAAAATGTAATCAATAAAAATTAGAATGAGGATAGCATAATGAATAACAAACGATTTAAAGTTGGGTCCATGGATCCTGATAAACTAGTTTGATATTTTCCTTCCCTTGTCAAAGAGAAAATGAAAGGGTGATAGAGCCTACATTGGTCTATTTGGAAGTGACTTCGCTCGATCCAGCAGTCAAAGATATAATAAGATCCAATGCCTGAAACTAAAAGCTTGTTTAACTCAGACCCTGAATAAAGCCATTTTAACAACAAGGATTACTGCAAACTGGAAAACTACCAAAGTGTATTTTTCACTCTTTATTTGAGTTCAAATTCTCATGCTTCTCTAAAAGATGTGATCCCTCAGGGACTGCACAACACATTGGAGGATTGCTGGCCAGTGTCCAGCCAAGGTTTGACCACTGTCTACACTTATGTCTCTACTGCCATCCCCCATGTTTGATCCTTTGGTAGAGCCCTAGCATCTCTGCAAGGGGCTGCGTTCTCAAGACTCCACACTTGACAATGTCACAAGACTATGGGTATCACATGGGTTTGTGGCTTTCTTGTTTTCTTTTGGGAAATTTTCTTTGAAAGTCTGTTATTTCATTTACAGATGTGTAGCATGGCACAACATTGTAAATGCCATGTTGAATTATATGCTTGGGCTGGTTTTCTAGCTTTCTTTGATGCATAACATTGATTTTAAAAAAAAAAAAAAAAGGAAGATGAAGAAAACTATGTCCAGCCTGTCTGATTGATGGTTTGGAATGTGCATGACTTTGCCACTCAGAAAGGAAGAGCGGGACTTTATCTAACACACACAGGGCTGATGAGATATGTGCACAAGAAACAGATGCCCTTGCCCTGTTCAGGTTATCAAAATACTCAGTTGCCTGTGATTTCTAGGGTTGTCTGGTGTCTAGGTCTTGTTGTTCCTATGTGGAAATGTGTGTCTCCAACTGGCTGTGTCTAACTTTGTGGATATGGCCCCATTCTTATACTGGGAGCCTACATACATGCTCTGGGTTAGTGTAATGGTGGACTTGTCTGTGCCTCAATTCCTCACCCCTCCATAGTCCTAATAGGGTCACTCTAAGCCTTTGGGGCTCTGTTTTTTTCTGGCATCTCGGAGGTGCAGGAGTGGATCTGGTGTCAGCTGCTATGGTTGCAGCAAACAAACCCCCTCACCATGAGCAGTCTACAGAAGAACGTGCAAAGAGACATTTACTCCAAATGCTAATGAGCATGGAGATACTGAGCCACATAAGCTTGACCTCTCCAGACAGCCTGATGGACTTCAGGCAGCTCCTGCAGAGTCTCTTTTGTGTCTCTCAGTTTGGAGGAGGCACTTGTGTTGGACACAAGGAGGTGACAGCTGTACATTTTGTGCAAGCCATCAGATCAGCAGGAAGCTCATGTTCCTTAGAAGCTCATTTTCTTTAGAAGGTTTCTTCCCTTCCTTAGAAGGAAATTTGTCCCTCAGAGGGTTTTGAGGCACTGGAACAGGCTGCCCAGAGAGATTGTGGATGCCCCATCCCTGGAGTTGTTCAAGGCCAGGTTAGATGAGGCCCTGAGCAACCTGATCTGGTGGGTGGCAGCCCTGCCTGTGGCAGGGGGGTTGGAACAAGATGATCTTCGTCCAACCTTTCCAACCCAGGCCATTCTATGATTCTGTGAAGCCAGTGGTTGTCAGAAGGAGCTCCTTCTGTGCAGCTTGAGCTCTGAGCTCCATGATCCTAGCACAGCGCATTATAGCTGAAACAACAGCAGTCAAATGTGCCCTCAGTTCCCTTCACTCAAATGCGTAGCTAATTGGGGCTTTCTGCACAGGGAGGTCAGGAGTCAGTTATTAAAGTAATGTATGTTGACTCCATTTGGTGGGAATTAAACATGGCTTGTTTAAGCTCAGAGTGAGGGAATGGAGTTTGGCAGAGAAATGTCATGCAAGAGACTACTCAAGTGCTCTCATACAGAGATAATAAGTGCTGAATATCCAATGGCACTGTACAGAAACAGAGAAAAAATTGTTTTTAATTTTCAGACCCAATGTCTGTGGCTCGAGGTTCCACTCCTACTGCTGCCCTGGCTGGAAGACGCTGCCCGGAGGGAACCAGTGCATTGTCCGTGAGTATCAGTTTTCCTGTTAAGGGCACCAAGGGAGCTAACTGCCATGTGGGAAGGAATACACATCTCACGCTTCAGCATATGACAAAACATCTCATAATCCACTGGGAAAGGAGCAGTGATTGTTGGGAGTTCTCATCTCTGCTCGCCTTGATTAAAACAGGGTTGTTGCAATTGATCCCATTTAATGCATGGCCTTTTGTCTCCTGCCAAATTGCCACTTTGTTCCTTGTTGCTTGACAATTTGTGTGCCTGCTTAGAAGATTAGCCTCAAAGGAACACTTTTAGTGACTCCAGAAAAGTAATTTTAGAGCTCTTTAGTTAGATGAAATAATTTAGCTGCTCAGACAAGATCTAGATGGTGCCATTGGAAGCATGTCGTCATGGGAAAGGGTCCACAAGCAGGAATTTGTATTTTTCTTTCAGTGTCCTCTTTCTAAAGGAGAATGCTGATTTATATAGATCACATCTCTGTTTTTGCAGATAGCTTTGCTATTTGGAGTAGGTTGTTGTTATATACTCAAGTGCTGATATACACCTATAAAATCCATTAAGGGGCTTAGGATCTATGGCTCATTTCTGTATGGTAAAGGCATAAGCTATGGGGAGATGAAGGAGTCTGCCCTTGGGAAGATGTTCCCATGGGAATTGCAAGTCAGCTCAGGGGTAAATAAATGAGATTCTTACTGGAGATGATAGGTGTAATTGACTGGCATTTGGTCATGCTTCATGCTGAAACATAGCAAACACACACTGTAAATGCATAGTGTCCTGAATATATTAACTGTATCCTGGACACACCAAATAGCAGATAGCACTGTAGGATGCTTATATCTCCCCGTATTTTAGCTTTCTGAAGGAATCTTCTGCATTAGAGCACACTTGGAATGGCTTTTTGCAAAACTTCCTAAAAATAATTAACAGTGGGAGGTTTCAAGTTGAGGAAAAAAATAGGGTCATCTTGCAGAATCTCTGACACAATACAGGTTACATATTTCAGAAGATACTCCACCTTCAGAGATGAAACTGCAACTTAGAAAGAAGTCATCTTAGTGAGAATTGCCTCATGTTTCCTAATACCAGTATTTCCTAATGTCAGGGATCTCAGATGCACAAAACCGAGCCCAGAGCCACAAATATTCTCCTCTTAAAGGAAATACTTTCAAGTGTATTATGAGTGATGGGAACAGTTTATGCATCCTTGTGCACAGTGAGTAACCAGTGCCAGTGTCTGAATGCCTGCATTGGGCATTCTACTCACTAAAAAACAAAAGTGAATAATCACTCAGGAGTTAAATGCATTTTACTTCACCCCTGGTGGTGGTAAGATACAGAGTTATGCATCCTTTCTTTTCCTTACGGGAAGAGACAAGCAAACTCAAAAAATCCTCTTTACTTTAGGAAATCCACTGCCCTGTAGGCAGTGGACGCCCCGTGAAGTATTCAAGTCTTCAGTTTAATGCTGGTTCAGTTCACTGCTGGTTGCAGTGAAGGGTTAAGGAACTTACAACCAAATGGCTGCTCTGTGGCATGCAGGGTTAGCAACATTCAGGGTTGTCTGCTGACTTTTCTCATAGCTGTAAAACATGCCATCTGGGCTGGAGGTCCTCGGGGAACTGTGCCTTATAATTGTATTTATAAAAAACACAGAGATGAGATAGTTTCACGAGACTCTAATGAAATCTGTGCTTACACAGGTGGAACAATACTGTCAGCTCTTGGCTCTCATGGTACAGGAAGGGAAAGAGATTAGCAGGGGTCCCAGACAAGAAAGGATAGATTGATATGAAGGCATCCTGCTGATGCATCTCTGGCTGACTCAGGCTCAGCCCCTCATTCAACAGGAGATGCATCTCAGTAACAGTCATTTAGCTCAGTGCCAAACTACAGACTGCAAAATGCTGCATGGAAATACCCAAAGAAAAAAAAAATAAGGAAACCTGTTTCAGTATGAATGTCACTTGTCTCTGATAAGAAACATTTTTAGCAGGTAAAAATAGTGAAAGGTGCCACATTTTCCCCATCCTCTGCTAAGTGAAATAGAAATAAGGCAAAGGGCCTAGCCAAAGGGTGTGATAAAAGGAAGATTTCTCCAGGAATTCGTGCCCTGAGAGTGAGGGAGTCCTTCTTACTGTTGCCCTGCCCACAGCAGAGTCCTCAGGAGGTGCCACAACTTCCTCCCCAGTTTCTTCTTCTTAAAGCAAGGTGAATTCACACCCTTTTGGCAGCCAAATATGAGCCTGTGAGGAAGTTCACAGACTAGCACCTTGTGCTAATCACTGTCTCCTTCTCTTCCTCCAGCAATTTGCAGGAATTCTTGTGGTGATGGATTTTGTTCGAGGCCAAACATGTGTACGTGCTCCAATGGACAACTTTCTCCTAACTGTGGCTCAGCTGGAGGTAAAAAGACATTGCTAGTGATTGTCCTCCCTCTGAATTAGTTATATGCTCTCTTAAAATTTTCCCAGTCACAATGGGCAACAAGGTTGTAACCTGATTTATCTTTTTGTTTGTTTATTTTTTGTGATTTCTACTACTTTGGTATAAAAAATCATACAGGATACAGAAATTGAATTTCCCAGCAGCAAATAGCAACACTGCTGCCAAAGAGTCCATACACTCCTGGCTGTTCCTTGAAATTGAATTAAATCTGTCACTGCTTTTGTTAACCAAATAATTATTTTTTCCAATGCTAAGTTTATTAAGTTTTGGTAGGCTGTGATTTGAACATCAGAGAGAGTTGCCGAATGTTTTTAGAAAACTGCAGTGACACAATGAAGTTATGCACTTGTCAGTGTTGGGAATGTAGAAATTCCATTGCCACTTTTTCTGCCTTTTTCTCCCATCTCAGGCTTTCAGGACAAAGACCTGAAAAGTTCTGGGAAGAAGACTAGGTGGATGAGGTTTCTGTTAACATAGCACATAAGCAAACTATGGAGGACTTGGAGGAGTGACAGTCAAATATCCAGACAGCAATCCCCATAACCCTCTAGTAATTCTTGCAGGATGTATTCAAGGCTAGAGCAGGCATACACTCCTTTACTCTGCAGCACATGACTCTGCACAGAAAGCACTTCTCCTGTTTGAATCTAAAACCTGATAGCTAATGGTCTTGTACACTCAATAGTGTTTCTTTGTGCCCCTTTTTCCACTGTGATGCGATGGAGCTGGGAGTTACTGTAGATACTGAGCTGGTTATGATTCAGTAGTCATTGTGACGGTCAGTAAAGCCAATCATACGGTGAGTTAGATTAAGGGGATTGTGGCAACAAAGTCAAGGGAAGGTGTTATCCCCTCTGCTTGCCACTAGCATGGCTGTTGCTGGAATGCTGAGTCTGGTTCTGGGCTGCCAGTGCAGAAGGGATGAGAAGAAACTAGATCTGCAGTGGGTTGCAAAATGGTTGCTCTATAACATGTGTCCTCAAAGGTGAAGGTGGGGGAGCTGGGCTGATTTAGTTGAAGAGGAGTCAGTGAGGGATCCAGTCGTAGTCTTAACTACTGGAAGTACATCTACAAAGGCAGTGGAGCCAAACCCCTCTCAGTAGTGGCAGGCAAGATAACAGAAGTGTCTGGCCATAGGTTGCAACTTGGGATGTTCAGGTTGTACACAAAGAAAAGTTTCTTACGCTGGAGGGTGGTGCAATGCTGGAACAGGTCACCAGAGGTGTGGAAGATCTCCCTGCTTGGGCAGTTTCAAAGCTTGGCTAGACAAAGTCACAGCCATCCTGATTTGTGGGGAGGCTGAATGGGGACATCCAACAAGCCCTTGTACCCACACTCATGAGTCTGTACATAATTAAATGAAAGAATGCCTTACACCGTGTCTTGAACTGGAATAGTTCAAGTAGTTCTGCCTTTGCTGGTTACCTGCAGAAAGCTCCAGACACTTCTTTCTACTCACTAAACAGCAGAAAGAAGCAGTCAAAACTATTTGAATCCTTCACATAAGAGAGAAAACGGGTCTGGATATCAAGCTCTATTGCCCATACGTGAGAAGAGCCAGTGAGTCCTGTAGGATCTATGTGTGCAGCCCCTCATACTCCCTTCCCTCACTGTCCCAATCTCTCCCTGGGCAGACAAGGGGCATCTGTCTGAGAAGCATCACTGAGTGCAGGTTGGTTTGACAGCCTCAGAGCTTGTTGGGTGCAGATAATTGCACTCCTGCTGGCAAGACGAGGGCCGCCACCAGCACAGAGACCACCCACCCAAGTCAGTGCAGACTATGCATAAGCAGATCTGCCTGAAAGGGCTTCATTTGTTTCTCAAATTCTCGTGAATCGGGGCTGGCCTGCACTCCAGATCTCCAGATGTGGGCAGGGATATTGGGTGACCATTTGCACCTGAATGTATAAGTGGTCTGTCCATACATACATGATGACAGTACTCAAAAACACCAGCCAAAGAAACAAACAAAAACCTGCAAGCAAAGGAGCAGAGCTGTGTCTCTGTTCAGAGCTGTGTATTGTTTTGAGAAGGATGATTTTGTCAGGACAATGCAAGATGCAGATTTTAATGGGATTTTATAGCATCTTTTAAGATCTCGTGGCCATTTCTAGAGACAACCCAGAAATTTATTTCCCATTATTGCCCATCTGTAGGCAAACTATTGTTAACGAAGTGACTTGCAGGCATCTGACTGAAGGCCAGAGAACTAGACCCCTCAAACCTCAAAACCACATTCGGGGCGTGACTGAAAGAAGAAAATTCCCAGAATCTAGTTCCAAAGCGCCACGTTGTCCTACAACACTACAGATGTCCCCAGAAAGTGCACAGTGCTGAAGCCTATGCGTGCATAGCTCTGCAAACCTTCCCAAATGCTTTGCTGAATGGAAGGTGCTGGAGACACAAAAGTTTCTGGAGTGAGGGTCCATATGTTAGCAATCACAGAGGAATGCGAGGAATGCTGTAAGCAGTATATACATTTGGGCACAGACCTGGCATTCCTCTGAGCCTGGGGTGGATTTCAGCATGTGCTCCGGGTTGAGGGTGGGGGTGGAGGGGTAGGTTTCTCTGCAGAGGCTTCGTTAAATCTGGCATTCATTGTGGGGATGTTTAGATCTGCATTTATCATGAATGCTTCAGGGAGGTAAAACAGACAAATAGTGCATTCCAGAGGCAATAAAAGCCACTCTGCCTCTCTCTGTCATAACAAAAAGTTCGGTTTCTTACTTGGGAGAGTAAGGTATTTTAGGAGTAATTTGCAAGTGACTGTTTAGATAGTAGTAGTCAATAAGCGGACATAAAACCTGTCTGCAAACTCCACTGCTGATGGCTGGCAGAACAGCTGCAGACACTGATCCTTTAAAATAAAATGTAGAACTAATCCAATCCAATGGGAAAAGTTAACTAGGGAGAACTGTCATTCTTTTTCCTAGAACTTTGGTCTCTGCTTGGAAAATCCTGACAAAGAATAATAGGTCTTTAAATTCTTATTTGAAAGATTTTCTTCAGCACTCTATATCTAGCAGACCCTTTGATGCTAGCCTTGGAGATAAGTGAAATGGTGATGGGACCTCAGGGCATTTGGGATTACAGCAAAAGTAAGAAATGGGACCTAAGCAGGGCTAGAAATAGTATATTTGCCAATTAGTTGGAAAATTTCTGGATGAGTGTCAAGGCTTTTCTTATGTGCAGAACCTGAACTACTAAAATTTCTTAACTTCACCAGATCTTACCCCCTGCTGAATGCCTTGAATGCAAAACTCGGGAGACTCTGTAGGGAAAAGCTCCGACAGACGGACAACTCTGACAGACAGACACTTCCTAGCTACTTCTTCCTACTGTCTCTGGGCAGCCCTCCCAGATTTGTTGTATGTAATTGCTTTCCCAGTGCTGATTAATTGTAGTGAGGGGTGTAGGGTAAGAATGTGCTGGAAACACAGCCATTTCCCAGAGAGACTGGTCTCATGTCTGACAATCTGGGCAATGCTTTGAAGCCTCAAGCTCAGTTTCCTTAATGATTAAGCTTTCATCTAAATTTGGCCTGATCTCCAGCCACGGAGCAATAGGAATTGTAGACATCATGACTAATTCAAACCATACTAGAAATGCATGGATTAAACGTACAGCACATGTGCTGAGCATGTTGAATGCAAAGCCCTGAGACTTCCCATTCCACTCCTTCTTCCTGTCAGGCTTTCTATGAACAAGGCGTGAACCATGTAATTATCCTTATTGGATACTTCTGACTTCTACTACCTTTTGGGCAGCCATTTCAATTATGCTAACCCTAACCCTTCTCTTTTGGAGCTGATGTTACATGTACAGAGAATACACAAGCCACATCTGAGTATCCACTCAT